>NC_133990.1:0-2400000 GCF_047716275.1 Strix uralensis
TTTGTGCAGAAAACAGTAACACTTGTTCAGAACGAAAGAAAGCACAGAGCCCCAGATTTTATGTTGTCCTGGAGAGCTTGCAGAGCACTGGGGAAAGGCAGGCAGAGAATTCCCTGCTAGCACCTTCTCTGTGCCTGGGAAGCAGAAGTGTTCCCATTGCTTCGCAGAATCGCTTTTGTGCAGAAAACAGTAACACTTGTTCAGAACGAAAGAAAGCACAGAGCCCCAGATTTGCTGTTGTCCTGGAGAGCTTGCAGAGCACTGGGGAAAGGCAGGCAGAGAATTCCCTGCTAGCACCTTCTCTGTGCCTGGGAAGCAGAAGTGTTCACATTGCTTCGCAGAATCGCTTTTGTGCAGAAAACAGTAACACTTGTTCAGAACAAAAGAAAGCACAGAGCCCCAGATTTTATGTTGTCCTGGAGAGCTTGCAGAGCACTGGGGAAAAGCAAGCAGAGAATTCCCTGCTAGCACGTTCTCGGTGCCTGGGAAACAGAAGTGTTCACATTGCTTCGCAGAATCGCTTTTGTGCAGAAAACAGTAACACTTGTTCAGAACGAAAGAAAGCACAGAGCCCCAGATTTGCTGTTGTCCTGGAGAGCTTGCAGAGCACTGGGGAAAGGCAGGCAGAGAATTCCCTGCTAGCACCTTCTCTGTGCCTGTTCACATTCCTTCGCAGAATCGCTTTTGTGCAGAAAACAGTAACACTTGTTCAGAACGAAAGAAAGCACAGAGCCCCAGATTTTATGTTCTGCTGGAGAGCTTGCAGAGTACTGGGGAAAAGCAGGCAGAGAATTCCCTGCTAGCACCTTCTCTGTGCCTGGGAAGCACAAGTGTTCACATTGCTTCGCAGAATCGCTTTTGTGCAGAAAACAGTAACACTTGTTCAGAACAAAAGAAAGCACAGAGCCCCAGATTTTATGTTGTCCTGGAGAGCTTGCAGAGCACTGGGGAAAGGCAGGCAGAGAATTCCCTGCTAGCACCTTCTCTGTGCCTGGGAAGCAGAAGTGTTCACATTGCTTCGCAGAATCGCTTTTGTGCAGAAAACAGTAACACTTGTTCAGAACGAAAGAAAGCACAGAGCCCCAGATTTTATGTTGTGCTGGAGAGCTTGCAGAGCACTGGGGAAAGGCAGGCAGAGAATTCCCTGCTAGCACCTTCCCTGTGCCTGGGAAAGAGAAGTGTTCCCATTGCTTCGCAGAATCGCTTTTGTGCAGAAAACAGTAACACTTGTTCAGAACGAAAGAAAGCACAGAGCCCCAGATTTTATGTTGTGCTGGAGAGCTTGCAGAGCACTGGGGAAAGGCAGGCAGAGAATTCCCTGCTAGCACCTTCTCTGTGCCTGTTCACATTGCTTCGCAGAATCGCTTTTGTGCAGAAAACAGTAACACTTGTTCAGAAGGAAAGAAAGCACAGAGCCCCAGATTTTATGTTGTCCTGGAGAGCTTGCAGAGCACTGGGGAAAGGCAGGCAGAGAATTCCCTGCTAGCACCTTCTCTGTGCCTGGGAAGCAGAAGTCTTCACATTGCTTCGCAGAATCGCTTTTGTGCAGAAAACAATAACACTTGTTCAGAACGAAAGAAAGCACAGAGCCCCAGATTTTATGTTGTCCTGGAGAGCTTGCAGAGCACTGGGGAAAGGCAGGCAGAGAATTCCCTGCTAGCACCTTCTCTGTGCCTGGGAAGCAGAAGTGTTCCCATTGCTTCGCAGAATCGCTTTTGTGCAGAAAACAGTAACAGTTGTTCAGAAGGAAAGAAAGCACAGAGCCCCAGATTTGCTGTTGTCCTGGAGAGCTTGCAGAGCACTGGGGAAAGGCAGGCAGAGAATTCCCTGCTAGCACCTTCTCTGTGCCTGGGAAGCAGAAGTCTTCACATTGCTTCGCAGAATCGCTTTTGTGCAGAAAACAATAACACTTGTTCAGAACGAAAGAAAGCACAGAGCCCCAGATTTGCTGTTGTCCTGGAGAGCTTGCAGAGCACTGGGGAAAGGCAGGCAGAGAATTCCCTGCTAGCACCTTCTCTGTGCCTGTTCACATTGCTTCGCAGAATCGCTTTTGTGCAGAAAACACTAACACTTGTTCAGAACAAAAGAAAGCACAGAGCCCCAGATTTTATGTTGTCCTGGAGAGCTTGCAGAGCACTGGGGAAAGGCAGGCAGAGAATTCCCTGCCAGCACCTTCTCTGTGCCTGGGAAGCAGAAGTGTTCACATTGCTTCGCAGAATGACTTTTCTGCAGAAAACAGTAACACTTGTTCAGAACGAAAGAAAGCACAGAGCCCCAGATTTGCTGTTGTCCTGGAGAGCTTGCAGAGCACTGGGGAAAGGCAGGCAGAGAATTCCCTGCTAGCACCTTCTCTGTGCCTGGGAAGCAGAAGTGTTCACATTGCTTCGCAGAATCGCTTTTGTGCAGAAAACACTAACACTTGTTCAGAACAAAAGAAAGCACAGAGCCCCAGATTTTATGTTGTCCTGGAGAGCTTGCAGAGCACTGGGGAAAGGCAGGCAGAGAATTCCCTGCTAGCACCTTCTCTGTGCCTGGGAAGCAGAAGTGTTCCCATTGCTTCGCAGAATCGCTTTTGTGCAGAAAACAGTAACACTTGTTCAGAAGGAAAGAAAGCACAGAGCCCCAGATTTTATGTTGTCCTGGAGAGCTTGCAGAGCACTGGGGAAAGGCAGGCAGAGAATTCCCTGCTAGCACCTTCTCTGTGCCTGGGAAGCAGAAGTCTTCACATTGCTTCGCAGAATCGCTTTTGTGCAGAAAACAATAACACTTCTTCAGAACGAAAGAAAGCACAGAGCCCCAGATTTTATGTTGTCCTGGAGAGCTTGCAGAGCACTGGGGAAAAGCAAGCAGAGAATTCCCTGCTAGCACCTTCTCTGTGCCTGGGAAGCAGAAGTGTTCACATTGCTTCGCAGAATCGCTTTTGTGCAGAAAACAGTAACACTTGTTCAGAACGAAAGAAAGCACAGAGCCCCAGATTTTATGTTGTGCTGGAGAGCTTGCAGAGCACTGGGGAAAGGCAGGCAGAGAATTCCCTGCTAGCACCTTCCCTGTGCCTGGGAAAGAGAAGTGTTCCCATTGCTTCGCAGAATCGCTTTTGTGCAGAAAACAGTAACACTTGTTCAGAACGAAAGAAAGCACAGAGCCGCAGATTTGCTGTTGTCCTGGAGAGCTTGCAGAGCACTGGGGAAAGGCAGGCAGAGAATTCCCTGCTAGCACCTTCTCTGTGCCTGTTCACATTGCTTCGCAGAATCGCTTTTGTGCAGAAAACACTAACACTTGTTCAGAACAAAAGAAAGCACAGAGCCCCAGATTCTATGTTGTCCTGGAGAGCTTGCAGAGCACTGGGGAAAGGCAGGCACAGAATTCCCTGCTAGCACCTTCTCTGTGCCTGGGAAGCAGAAGTGTTCACATTGCTTCGCAGAATCGCTTTTGTGCAGAAAACAGTAACACTTGTTCAGAACGAAAGAAAGCACAGAGCCCCAGATTTGCTGTTGTCCTGGAGAGCTTGCAGAGCACTGGGGAAAGGCAGGCAGAGAATTCCCTGCTAGCACCTTCTCTGTGCCTGGGAAGCAGAAGTGTTCACATTGCTTCGCAGAATCGCTTTTGTGCAGAAAACAATAACACTTGTTCAGAACGAAAGAAAGCACAGAGCCCCAGATTTTATGTTGTGCTGGAGAGCTTGCAGAGTACTGGGGAAAAGCAGGCAGAGAATTCCCTGCTAGCACCTTCTCTGTGCCTGGGAAGCAGAAGTGTTCACATTGCTTCGCAGAATCGCTTTTGTGCAGAAAACAGTAACACTTGTTCAGAACAAAAGAAAGCACAGAGCCCCAGATTTTATGTTGTCCTGGAGAGCTTGCAGAGCACTGGGGAAAGGCAGGCAGAGAATTCCCTGCTAGCACCTTCTCTGTGCCTGGGAAACAGAAGTGTTCACATTGCTTCGCAGAATCGCTTTTGTGCAGAAAACAGTAACACTTGTTCAGAACGAAAGAAAGCACAGAGCCCCAGATTTTATGTTGTCCTGGAGAGCTTGCAGAGCACTGGGGAAAGGCAGGCAGAGAATTCCCTGCTAGCACGTTCTCTGTGCCTGGGAAACAGAAGTGTTCACATTGCTTCGCAGAATCGCTTTTGTGCAGAAAACAGTAACACTTGTTCAGAACGAAAGAAAGCACAGAGCCCCAGATTTTATGTTGTCCTGGAGAGCTTGCAGAGCACTGGGGAAAGGCAGGCAGAGAATTCCCTGCTAGCACCTTCCCTGTGCCTGGGAAAGAGAAGTGTTCCCATTGCTTCGCAGAATCGCTTTTGTGCAGAAAACAGTAACACTTGTTCTGAACGAAAGAAAGCACAGAGCCGCAGATTTGCTGTTGTCCTGGAGAGCTTGCAGAGCACTGGGGAAAGGCAGGCAGAGAATTCCCTGCTAGCACCTTCTCTGTGCCTGTTCACATTGCTTCGCAGAATCGCTTTTGTGCAGAAAACAGTAACACTTGTTCAGAAGGAAAGAAAGCACAGAGCCCCAGATTTTATGTTGTCCTGGAGAGCTTGCAGAGCACTGGGGAAAGGCAGGCAGAGAATTCCCTGCTAGCACCTTCTCTGTGCCTGGGAAACAGAAGTGTTCACATTGCTTCGCAGAATCGCTTTTGTGCAGAAAACACTAACACTTGTTCAGAACAAAAGAAAGCACAGAGCCCCAGATTCTATGTTGTCCTGGAGAGCTTGCAGAGCACTGGGGAAAGGCAGGCAGAGAATTCCCTGCTAGCACCTTCTATGTGCCTGGGAAGCAGAAGTGTTCACATTGCTTCGCAGAATCGCTTTTGTGCAGAAAACAGTAACACTTGTTCAGAACGAAAGAAAGCACAGAGCCCCAGATTTGCTGTTGTCCTGGAGAGCTTGCAGAGCACTGGGGAAAGGCAGGCAGAGAATTCCCTGCTAGCACCTTCTCTGTGCCTGGGAAGCAGAAGTGTTCACATTGCTTCGCAGAATCGCTTTTGTGCAGAAAACAATAACACTTGTTCAGAACGAAAGAAAGCACAGAGCCCCAGATTTTATGTTGTCCTGGAGAGCTTGCAGAGCACTGGGGAAAAGCAGGCAGAGAATTCCCTGCTAGCACGTTCCCTGTGCCTGGGAAAGAGAAGTGTTCCCATTGCTTCGCAGAATCGCTTTTGTGCAGAAAACAGTAACACTTGTTCAGAACGAAAGAAAGCACAGAGCCCCAGATTTTATGTTGTCCTGGAGAGCTTGCAGAGCACTGGGGAAAGGCAGGCAGAGAATTCCCTGCTAGCACCTTCTCTGTGCCTGTTCACATTCCTTCGCAGAATCGCTTTTGTGCAGAAAACAGTAACACTTGTTCAGACGAAAGAAAGCACAGAGCCCCAGATTTTATGTTGTCCTGGAGAGCTTGCAGAGCACTGGGGAAAGGCAGGCAGAGAATTCCCTGCTAGCACCTTCTCTGTGCCTGGGAAGCAGAAGTGTTCCCATTGCTTCGCAGAATCGCTTTTGTGCAGAAAACAGTAACACTTGTTCAGAACGAAAGAAAGCACAGAGCCCCAGATTTGCTGTTGTCCTGGAGAGCTTGCAGAGCACTGGGGAAAGGCAGGCAGAGAATTCCCTGCTAGCACCTTCTCTGTGCCTGGGAAGCAGAAGTGTTCACATTGCTTCGCAGAATGACTTTTCTGCAGAAAACAGTAACACTTGTTCAGAACGAAAGAAAGCACAGAGCCCCAGATTTGCTGTTGTCCTGGAGAGCTTGCAGAGCACTGGGGAAAGGCAGGCAGAGAATTCCCTGCTAGCACCTTCTCTGTGCCTGGGAAGCAGAAGTGTTCACATTGCTTCGCAGAATCGCTTTTGTGCAGAAAACACTAACACTTGTTCAGAACAAAAGAAAGCACAGAGCCCCAGATTTTATGTTGTCCTGGAGAGCTTGCAGAGCACTGGGGAAAAGCAAGCAGAGAATTCCCTGCTAGCACCTTCTCTGTGCCTGGGAAGCAGAAGTGTTCACATTGCTTCGCAGAATCGCTTTTGTGCAGAAAACAGTAACACTTGTTCAGAACGAAAGAAAGCACAGAGCCCCAGATTTGCTGTTGTGCTGGAGAGCTTGCAGAGCACTGGGGAAAGGCAGGCAGAGAATTCCCTGCTAGCACCTTCTCTGTGCCTGTTCACATTCCTTCGCAGAATCGCTTTTGTGCAGAAAACAGTAACACTTGTTCAGACGAAAGAAAGCACAGAGCCCCAGATTTTATGTTGTCCTGGAGAGCTTGCAGAGCACTGGGGAAAGGCAGGCAGAGAATTCCCTGCTAGCACCTTCTCTGTGCCTGGGAAGCAGAAGTGTTCCCATTGCTTCGCAGAATCGCTTTTGTGCAGAAAACAGTAACACTTGTTCAGAACGAAAGAAAGCACAGAGCCCCAGATTTGCTGTTGTCCTGGAGAGCTTGCAGAGCACTGGGGAAAGGCAGGCAGAGAATTCCCTGCTAGCACCTTCTCTGTGCCTGGGAAGCAGAAGTGTTCACATTGCTTCGCAGAATGACTTTTCTGCAGAAAACAGTAACACTTGTTCAGAACGAAAGAAAGCACAGAGCCCCAGATTTTATGTTGTCCTGGAGAGCTTGCAGAGCACTGGGGAAAGGCAGGCAGAGAATTCCCTGCTAGCACCTTCTCTGTGCCTGGGAAGCAGAAGTGTTCCCATTGTTTCGCAGAATCGCTTTTGTGCAGAAAACACTAACACTTGTTCTGAACGAAAGAAAGCACAGAGCCCCAGATTTGATGTTGTCCTGGAGAGCTTGCAGAGCACTGGGGAAAAGCAGGCAGAGAATTCCCTGCTAGCACGTTCCCTGTGCCTGGGAAAGAGAAGTGTTCCCATTGCTTCGCAGAATCGCTTTTGTGCAGAAAACAGTAACACTTGTTCAGAACGAAAGAAAGCACAGAGCCCCAGATTTGCTGTTGTCCTGGAGAGCTTGCAGAGCACTGGGGAAAGGCAGGCAGAGAATTCCCTGCTAGCACCTTCTCTGTGCCTGTTCACATTCCTTCGCAGAATCGCTTTTGTGCAGAAAACAGTAACACTTGTTCAGACGAAAGAAAGCACAGAGCCCCAGATTTTATGTTGTCCTGGAGAGCTTGCAGAGCACTGGGGAAAGGCAGGCAGAGAATTCCCTGCTAGCACCTTCTCTGTGCCTGGGAAGCAGAAGTCTTCACATTGCTTCGCAGAATCGCTTTTGTGCAGAAAACAGTAACACTTGTTCAGAACGAAAGAAAGCACAGAGCCCCAGATTTGCTGTTGTCCTGGAGAGCTTGCAGAGCACTGGGGAAAGGCAGGCAGAGAATTCCCTGCTAGCACCTTCTCTGTGCCTGGGAAGCAGAAGTGTTCACATTGCTTCGCAGAATGACTTTTCTGCAGAAAACAGTAACACTTGTTCAGAACGAAAGAAAGCACAGAGCCCCAGATTTGCTGTTGTCCTGGAGAGCTTGCAGAGCACTGGGGAAAGGCAGGCAGAGAATTCCCTGCTAGCACCTTCTCTGTGCCTGGGAAGCAGAAGTGTTCACATTGCTTCGCAGAATCGCTTTTGTGCAGAAAACACTAACACTTGTTCAGAACAAAAGAAAGCACAGAGCCCCAGATTTTATGTTGTCCTGGAGAGCTTGCAGAGCACTGGGGAAAAGCAAGCAGAGAATTCCCTGCTAGCACCTTCTCTGTGCCTGGGAAGCAGAAGTGTTCACATTGCTTCGCAGAATCGCTTTTGTGCAGAAAACAGTAACACTTGTTCAGAACGAAAGAAAGCACAGAGCCCCAGATTTGCTGTTGTCCTGGAGAGCTTGCAGAGCACTGGGGAAAGGCAGGCAGAGAATTCCCTGCTAGCACCTTCTCTGTGCCTGTTCACATTGCTTCGCAGAATCGCTTTTGTGCAGAAAACAGTAACACTTGTTCAGACGAAAGAAAGCACAGAGCCCCAGATTTTATGTTGTCCTGGAGAGCTTGCAGAGCACTGGGGAAAGGCAGGCAGAGAATTCCCTGCTAGCACCTTCTCTGTGCCTGGGAAGCAGAAGTGTTCCCATTGCTTCGCAGAATCGCTTTTGTGCAGAAAACAGTAACACTTGTTCAGAACGAAAGAAAGCACAGAGCCCCAGATTTGCTGTTGTCCTGGAGAGCTTGCAGAGCACTGGGGAAAGGCAGGCAGAGAATTCCCTGCTAGCACCTTCTCTGTGCCTGGGAAGCAGAAGTGTTCACATTGCTTCGCAGAATCGCTTTTGTGCAGAAAACACTAACACTTGTTCAGAACAAAAGAAAGCACAGAGCCCCAGATTTTATGTTGTCCTGGAGAGCTTGCAGAGCACTGGGGAAAAGCAAGCAGAGAATTCCCTGCTAGCACCTTCTCTGTGCCTGGGAAGCAGAAGTGTTCACATTGCTTCGCAGAATCGCTTTTGTGCAGAAAACAGTAACACTTGTTCTGAACGAAAGAAAGCACAGAGCCCCAGATTTTATGTTGTCCTGGAGAGCTTGCAGAGCACTGGGGAAAAGCAGGCAGAGAATTCCCTGCTAGCACCTTCTCTGTGCCTGGGAAGCAGAAGTGTTCACATTGCTTCGCAGAATCGCTTTTGTGCAGAAAACAATAACACTTGTTCAGAACGAAAGAAAGCACAGAGCCCCAGATTTTATGTTGTCCTGGAGAGCTTGCAGAGCACTGGGGAAAGGCAGGCAGAGAATTCCCTGCTAGCACCTTCTCTGTGCCTGGGAAGCAGAAGTGTTCCCATTGCTTCGCAGAATCGCTTTTGTGCAGAAAACAGTAACACTTGTTCAGAACGAAAGAAAGCACAGAGCCCCAGATTTGCTGTTGTCCTGGAGAGCTTGCAGAGCACTGGGGAAAGGCAGGCAGAGAATTCCCTGCTAGCACCTTCTCTGTGCCTGGGAAGCAGAAGTGTTCACATTGCTTCGCAGAATCGCTTTTGTGCAGAAAACACTAACACTTGTTCAGAACGAAAGAAAGCACAGAGCCCCAGATTTTATGTTGTCCTGGAGAGCTTGCAGAGCACTGGGGAAAAGCAGGCAGAGAATTCCCTGCTAGCACGTTCCCTGTGCCTGGGAAAGAGAAGTGTTCCCATTGCTTCGCAGAATCGCTTTTGTGCAGAAAACAGTAACACTTGTTCAGAACGAAAGAAAGCACAGAGCCCCAGATTTGCTGTTGTCCTGGAGAGCTTGCAGAGCACTGGGGAAAGGCAGGCAGAGAATTCCCTGCTAGCACCTTCTCTGTGCCTGGGAAGCAGAAGTGTTCACATTGCTTCGCAGAATGACTTTTCTGCAGAAAACAGTAACACTTGTTCAGAACGAAAGAAAGCACAGAGCCCCAGATTTTATGTTGTCCTGGAGAGCTTGCAGAGCACTGGGGAAAGGCAGGCAGAGAATTCCCTGCTAGCACCTTCTCTGTGCCTGGGAAGCAGAAGTGTTCCCATTGCTTCGCAGAATCGCTTTTGTGCAGAAAACAGTAACACTTGTTCAGAACGAAAGAAAGCACAGAGCCCCAGATTTGCTGTTGTCCTGGAGAGCTTGCAGAGCACTGGGGAAAGGCAGGCAGAGAATTCCCTGCTAGCACCTTCTCTGTGCCTGGGAAGCAGAAGTGTTCACATTGCTTCGCAGAATCGCTTTTGTGCAGAAAACACTAACACTTGTTCAGAACAAAAGAAAGCACAGAGCCCCAGATTTTATGTTGTCCTGGAGAGCTTGCAGAGCACTGGGGAAAAGCAAGCAGAGAATTCCCTGCTAGCACCTTCTCTGTGCCTGGGAAGCAGAAGTGTTCACATTGCTTCGCAGAATCGCTTTTGTGCAGAAAACAGTAACACTTGTTCTGAACGAAAGAAAGCACAGAGCCCCAGATTTTATGTTGTCCTGGAGAGCTTGCAGAGCACTGGGGAAAAGCAGGCAGAGAATTCCCTGCTAGCACGTTCCCTGTGCCTGGGAAAGAGAAGTGTTCCCATTGCTTCGCAGAATCGCTTTTCTGCAGAAAACAGTAACACTTGTTCAGAACGAAAGAAAGCACAGAGCCCCAGATTTGCTGTTGTCCTGGAGAGCTTGCAGAGCACTGGGGAAAGGCAGGCAGAGAATTCCCTGCTAGCACCTTCTCTGTGCCTGTTCACATTCCTTCGCAGAATCGCTTTTGTGCAGAAAACAGTAATACTTGTTCAGACGAAAGAAAGCACAGAGCCCCAGATTTTATGTTGTCCTGGAGAGCTTGCAGAGCACTGGGGAAAGGCAGGCAGAGAATTCCCTGCTAGCACCTTCTCTGTGCCTGGGAAGCAGAAGTGTTCACATTGCTTCGCAGAATCGCTTTTGTGCAGAAAACAGTAACACTTGTTCAGAACGAAAGAAAGCACAGAGCCCCAGATTTGCTGTTGTCCTGGAGAGCTTGCAGAGCACTGGGGAAAGGCAGGCAGAGAATTCCCTGCTAGCACCTTCTCTGTGCCTGGGAAGCAGAAGTGTTCACATTGCTTCGCAGAATCGCTTTTGTGCAGAAAACACTAACACTTGTTCAGAACAAAAGAAAGCACAGAGCCCCAGATTTTATGTTGTCCTGGAGAGCTTGCAGAGCACTGGGGAAAAGCAAGCAGAGAATTCCCTGCTAGCACCTTCTCTGTGCCTGGGAAGCAGAAGTGTTCACATTGCTTCGCAGAATCGCTTTTGTGCAGAAAACAGTAACACTTGTTCAGAACGAAAGAAAGCACAGAGCCCCAGATTTGCTGTTGTCCTGGAGAGCTTGCAGAGCACTGGGGAAAGGCAGGCAGAGAATTCCCTGCTAGCACCTTCTCTGTGCCTGTTCACATTCCTTCGCAGAATCGCTTTTGTGCAGAAAACAGTAACACTTGTTCAGACGAAAGAAAGCACAGAGCCCCAGATTTTATGTTGTCCTGGAGAGCTTGCAGAGCACTGGGGAAAGGCAGGCAGAGAATTCCCTGCTAGCACCTTCTCTGTGCCTGGGAAGCAGAAGTGTTCCCATTGCTTCGCAGAATCGCTTTTGTGCAGAAAACAGTAACACTTGTTCAGAACGAAAGAAAGCACAGAGCCCCAGATTTGCTGTTGTCCTGGAGAGCTTGCAGAGCACTGGGGAAAGGCAGGCAGAGAATTCCCTGCTAGCACCTTCTCTGTGCCTGGGAAGCAGAAGTGTTCACATTGCTTCGCAGAATCGCTTTTGTGCAGAAAACACTAACACTTGTTCAGAACAAAAGAAAGCACAGAGCCCCAGATTTGCTGTTGTCCTGGAGAGCTTGCAGAGCACTGGGGAAAGGCAGGCAGAGAATTCCCTGCTAGCACCTTCTCTGTGCCTGGGAAGCAGAAGTGTTCACATTGCTTCGCAGAATCGCTTTTGTGCAGAAAACAGTAACACTTGTTCAGAACGAAAGAAAGCACAGAGCCGAGATTTGCTGTTGTCCTGGAGAGCTTGCAGAGCACTGGGGAAAGGCAGGCAGAGAATTCCCTGCTAGCACCTTCTCTGTGCCTGGGAAGCAGAAGTGTTCACATTGCTTCGCAGAATCGCTTTTGTGCAGAAAACAGTAACACTTGTTCAGAACGAAAGAAAGCACAGAGCCCCAGATTTGCTGTTGTCCTGGAGAGCTTGCAGAGCACTGGGGAAAGGCAGGCAGAGAATTCCCTGCTAGCACCTTCTCTGTGCCTGTTCACATTCCTTCGCAGAATCGCTTTTGTGCAGAAAACAGTAACACTTGTTCAGACGAAAGAAAGCACAGAGCCCCAGATTTTATGTTGTCCTGGAGAGCTTGCAGAGCACTGGGGAAAGGCAGGCAGAGAATTCCCTGCTAGCACCTTCTCTGTGCCTGGGAAGCAGAAGTGTTCACATTGCTTCGCAGAATCGCTTTTGTGCAGAAAACAGTAACACTTGTTCAGAACGAAAGAAAGCACAGAGCCCCAGATTTGCTGTTGTCCTGGAGAGCTTGCAGAGCACTGGGGAAAGGCAGGCAGAGAATTCCCTGCTAGCACCTTCTCTGTGCCTGGGAAGCAGAAGTGTTCACATTGCTTCGCAGAATGACTTTTCTGCAGAAAACAGTAACACTTGTTCAGAACGAAAGAAAGCACAGAGCCCCAGATTTGCTGTTGTCCTGGAGAGCTTGCAGAGCACTGGGGAAAGGCAGGCAGAGAATTCCCTGCTAGCACCTTCTCTGTGCCTGTTCACATTCCTTCGCAGAATCGCTTTTGTGCAGAAAACAGTAACACTTGTTCAGACGAAAGAAAGCACAGAGACCCAGATTTTATGTTGTCCTGGAGAGCTTGCAGAGCACTGGGGAAAGGCAGGCAGAGATTTCCCTGCTAGCACCTTCCCTGTGCCTGGGAAAGAGAAGTGTTCCCATTGCTTCGCAGAATCGCTTTTGTGCAGAAAACAGTAACACTTGTTCAGAAGGAAAGAAAGCACAGAGCCCCAGATTTTATGTTGTCCTGGAGAGCTTGCAGAGCACTGGGGAAAGGCAGGCAGAGAATTCCCTGCTAGCACCTTCTCTGTGCCTGGGAAGCAGAAGTGTTCACATTGCTTCGCAGAATCGCTTTTGTGCAGAAAACAATAACACTTGTTCAGAACGAAAGAAAGCACAGAGCCCCAGATTTTATGTTGTCCTGGAGAGCTTGCAGAGCACTGGGGAAAAGCAGGCAGAGAATTCGCTGCTAGCACGTTCTCGGTGCCTGGGAAACAGAAGTGTTCACATTGCTTCGCAGAATCGCTTTTGTGCAGAAAACACTAACACTTGTTCAGAACAAAAGAAAGCACAGAGCCCCAGATTTTATGTTGTCCTGGAGAGCTTGCAGAGCACTGGGGAAAGGCAGGCAGAGAATTCCCTGCCAGCACCTTCTCTGTGCCTGGGAAGCAGAAGTGTTCACATTGCTTCGCAGAATGACTTTTCTGCAGAAAACAGTAACACTTGTTCAGAACGAAAGAAAGCACAGAGCCCCAGATTCTATGTTGTCCTGGAGAGCTTGCAGAGCACTGGGGAAAGGCAGGCAGAGAATTCCCTGCTAGCACCTTCTCTGTGCCTGGGAAGCAGAAGTGTTCACATTGCTTCGCAGAATCGCTTTTGTGCAGAAAAAGTAACACTTCTTCAGAACGAAAGAAAGCACAGAGCCCCAGATTTTATGTTGTCCTGGAGAGCTTGCAGAGCACTGGGGAAAGGCAGGCAGAGAATTCCCTGCTAGCACCTTCCCTGTGCCTGGGAAAGAGAAGTGTTCCCATTGCTTCGCAGAATCGCTTTTGTGCAGAAAACAGTAACACTTGTTCTGAACGAAAGAAAGCACAGAGCCCCAGATTTTATGTTGTCCTGGAGAGCTTGCAGAGCACTGGGGAAAGGCAGGCAGAGAATTCCCTGCTAGCACCTTCTCTGTGCCTGGGAAGCAGAAGTGTTCCCATTGCTTCGCAGAATCGCTTTTGTGCAGAAAACAGTAACACTTGTTCAGAACGAAAGAAAGCACAGAGCCCCAGATTTGCTGTTGTCCTGGAGAGCTTGCAGAGCACTGGGGAAAGGCAGGCAGAGAATTCCCTGCTAGCACCTTCTCTGTGCCTGGGAAGCAGAAGTGTTCACATTGCTTCGCAGAATCGCTTTTGTGCAGAAAACAGTAACACTTGTTCAGAACGAAAGAAAGCACAGAGCCCCAGATTTGCTGTTGTCCTGGAGAGCTTGCAGAGCACTGGGGAAAGGCAGGCAGAGAATTCCCTGCTAGCACCTTCTCTGTGCCTGTTCACATTCCTTCGCAGAATCGCTTTTGTGCAGAAAACAGTAACACTTGTTCAGAACGAAAGAAAGCACAGAGCCCCAGATTTTATGTTCTGCTGGAGAGCTTGCAGAGCACTGGGGAAAAGCAGGCAGAGAATTCCCTGCTAGCACCTTCTCTGTGCCTGGGAAGCACAAGTGTTCACATTGCTTCGCAGAATCGCTTTTGTGCAGAAAACAGTAACACTTGTTCAGAACAAAAGAAAGCACAGAGCCCCAGATTTGCTGTTGTCCTGGAGAGCTTGCAGAGCACTGGGGAAAGGCAGGCAGAGAATTCCCTGCTAGCACCTTCTCTGTGCCTGGGAAGCAGAAGTGTTCACATTGCTTCGCAGAATCGCTTTTGTGCAGAAAACAGTAACACTTGTTCAGAACGAAAGAAAGCACAGAGCCCCAGATTTTATGTTGTGCTGGAGAGCTTGCAGAGCACTGGGGAAAGGCAGGCAGAGAATTCCCTGCTAGCACCTTCCCTGTGCCTGGGAAAGAGAAGTGTTCCCATTGCTTCGCAGAATCGCTTTTGTGCAGAAAACAGTAACACTTGTTCAGAACGAAAGAAAGCACAGAGCCCCAGATTTTATGTTGTGCTGGAGAGCTTGCAGAGCACTGGGGAAAGGCAGGCAGAGAATTCCCTGCTAGCACCTTCTCTGTGCCTGTTCACATTGCTTCGCAGAATCGCTTTTGTGCAGAAAACAGTAACACTTGTTCAGAAGGAAAGAAAGCACAGAGCCCCAGATTTTATGTTGTCCTGGAGAGCTTGCAGAGCACTGGGGAAAGGCAGGCAGAGAATTCCCTGCTAGCACCTTCTCTGTGCCTGGGAAGCAGAAGTCTTCACATTGCTTCGCAGAATCGCTTTTGTGCAGAAAACAATAACACTTGTTCAGAACGAAAGAAAGCACAGAGCCCCAGATTTTATGTTGTCCTGGAGAGCTTGCAGAGCACTGGGGAAAGGCAGGCAGAGAATTCCCTGCTAGCACCTTCTCTGTGCCTGGGAAGCAGAAGTGTTCACATTGCTTCGCAGAATCGCTTTTGTGCAGAAAACACTAACACTTGTTCAGAACAAAAGAAAGCACAGAGCCCCAGATTTTATGTTGTCCTGGAGAGCTTGCAGAGCACTGGGGAAAGGCAGGCAGAGAATTCCCTGCTAGCACCTTCTCTGTGCCTGGGAAGCAGAAGTCTTCACATTGCTTCGCAGAATCGCTTTTGTGCAGAAAACAATAACACTTGTTCAGAACGAAAGAAAGCACAGAGCCCCAGATTTGCTGTTGTCCTGGAGAGCTTGCAGAGCACTGGGGAAAGGCAGGCAGAGAATTCCCTGCTAGCACCTTCTCTGTGCCTGTTCACATTGCTTCGCAGAATCGCTTTTGTGCAGAAAACACTAACACTTGTTCAGAACAAAAGAAAGCACAGAGCCCCAGATTTTATGTTGTCCTGGAGAGCTTGCAGAGCACTGGGGAAAGGCAGGCAGAGAATTCCCTGCCAGCACCTTCTCTGTGCCTGGGAAGCAGAAGTGTTCACATTGCTTCGCAGAATGACTTTTCTGCAGAAAACAGTAACACTTGTTCAGAACGAAAGAAAGCACAGAGCCCCAGATTTGCTGTTGTCCTGGAGAGCTTGCAGAGCACTGGGGAAAGGCAGGCAGAGAATTCCCTGCTAGCACCTTCTCTGTGCCTGGGAAGCAGAAGTGTTCACATTGCTTCGCAGAATCGCTTTTGTGCAGAAAACAGTAACACTTGTTCAGAACGAAAGAAAGCACAGAGCCCCAGATTTTATGTTGTCCTGGAGAGCTTGCAGAGCACTGGGGAAAGGCAGGCAGAGAATTCCCTGCTAGCACCTTCTCTGTGCCTGGGAAGCAGAAGTCTTCACATTGCTTCGCAGAATCGCTTTTGTGCAGAAAACACTAACACTTGTTCTGAACAAAAGAAAGCACAGAGCCCCAGATTTTATGTTGTCCTGGAGAGCTTGCAGAGCACTGGGGAAAGGCAGGCAGAGAATTCCCTGCTAGCACCTTCTCTGTGCCTGGGAAGCAGAAGTGTTCACATTGCTTCGCAGAATCGCTTTTGTGCAGAAAACAGTAACACTTGTTCAGAACGAAAGAAAGCACAGAGCCCCAGATTTGCTGTTGTCCTGGAGAGCTTGCAGAGCACTGGGGAAAGGCAGGCAGAGAATTCCCTGCTAGCACCTTCTCTGTGCCTGGGAAGCAGAAGTGTTCACATTGCTTCGCAGAATGACTTTTCTGCAGAAAACAGTAACACTTGTTCAGAACGAAAGAAAGCACAGAGCCCCAGATTTGCTGTTGTCCTGGAGAGCTTGCAGAGCACTGGGGAAAGGCAGGCAGAGAATTCCCTGCTAGCACCTTCTCTGTGCCTGTTCACATTCCTTCGCAGAATCGCTTTTGTGCAGAAAACAGTAACACTTGTTCAGACGAAAGAAAGCACAGAGACCCAGATTTTATGTTGTCCTGGAGAGCTTGCAGAGCACTGGGGAAAGGCAGGCAGAGATTTCCCTGCTAGCACCTTCCCTGTGCCTGGGAAAGAGAAGTGTTCCCATTGCTTCGCAGAATCGCTTTTGTGCAGAAAACAGTAACACTTGTTCAGAAGGAAAGAAAGCACAGAGCCCCAGATTTTATGTTGTCCTGGAGAGCTTGCAGAGCACTGGGGAAAGGCAGGCAGAGAATTCCCTGCTAGCACCTTCTCTGTGCCTGGGAAGCAGAAGTGTTCACATTGCTTCGCAGAATCGCTTTTGTGCAGAAAACAATAACACTTGTTCAGAACGAAAGAAAGCACAGAGCCCCAGATTTTATGTTGTCCTGGAGAGCTTGCAGAGCACTGGGGAAAAGCAGGCAGAGAATTCGCTGCTAGCACGTTCTCGGTGCCTGGGAAACAGAAGTGTTCACATTGCTTCGCAGAATCGCTTTTGTGCAGAAAACACTAACACTTGTTCAGAACAAAAGAAAGCACAGAGCCCCAGATTTTATGTTGTCCTGGAGAGCTTGCAGAGCACTGGGGAAAGGCAGGCAGAGAATTCCCTGCCAGCACCTTCTCTGTGCCTGGGAAGCAGAAGTGTTCACATTGCTTCGCAGAATGACTTTTCTGCAGAAAACAGTAACACTTGTTCAGAACGAAAGAAAGCACAGAGCCCCAGATTTTATGTTGTCCTGGAGAGCTTGCAGAGCACTGGGGAAAGGCAGGCAGAGAATTCCCTGCTAGCACCTTCTCTGTGCCTGGGAAGCAGAAGTGTTCACATTGCTTCGCAGAATCGCTTTTGTGCAGAAAAAGTAACACTTCTTCAGAACGAAAGAAAGCACAGAGCCCCAGATTTTATGTTGTCCTGGAGAGCTTGCAGAGCACTGGGGAAAGGCAGGCAGAGAATTCCCTGCTAGCACCTTCCCTGTGCCTGGGAAAGAGAAGTGTTCCCATTGCTTCGCAGAATCGCTTTTGTGCAGAAAACAGTAACACTTGTTCTGAACGAAAGAAAGCACAGAGCCCCAGATTTTATGTTGTCCTGGAGAGCTTGCAGAGCACTGGGGAAAGGCAGGCAGAGAATTCCCTGCTAGCACCTTCTCTGTGCCTGGGAAGCAGAAGTGTTCCCATTGCTTCGCAGAATCGCTTTTGTGCAGAAAACAGTAACACTTGTTCAGAACGAAAGAAAGCACAGAGCCCCAGATTTGCTGTTGTCCTGGAGAGCTTGCAGAGCACTGGGGAAAGGCAGGCAGAGAATTCCCTGCTAGCACCTTCTCTGTGCCTGGGAAGCAGAAGTGTTCACATTGCTTCGCAGAATCGCTTTTGTGCAGAAAACAGTAACACTTGTTCAGAACAAAAGAAAGCACAGAGCCCCAGATTTTATGTTGTCCTGGAGAGCTTGCAGAGCACTGGGGAAAAGCAGGCAGAGAATTCCCTGCTAGCACGTTCTCGGTGCCTGGAAAACAGAAGTGTTCCCATTGCTTCGCAGAATCGCTTTTGTGCAGAAAACAGTAACACTTGTTCAGAACGAAAGAAAGCACAGAGCCCCAGATTTGCTGTTGTCCTGGAGAGCTTGCAGAGCACTGGGGAAAGGCAGGCAGAGAATTCCCTGCTAGCACCTTCTCTGTGCCTGTTCACATTCCTTCGCAGAATCGCTTTTGTGCAGAAAACAGTAACACTTGTTCAGAACGAAAGAAAGCACAGAGCCCCAGATTTTATGTTCTGCTGGAGAGCTTGCAGAGCACTGGGGAAAAGCAGGCAGAGAATTCCCTGCTAGCACCTTCTCTGTGCCTGGGAAGCACAAGTGTTCACATTGCTTCGCAGAATCGCTTTTGTGCAGAAAACAGTAACACTTGTTCAGAACAAAAGAAAGCACAGAGCCCCAGATTTGCTGTTGTCCTGGAGAGCTTGCAGAGCACTGGGGAAAGGCAGGCAGAGAATTCCCTGCTAGCACCTTCTCTGTGCCTGGGAAGCAGAAGTGTTCACATTGCTTCGCAGAATCGCTTTTGTGCAGAAAACAGTAACACTTGTTCAGAACGAAAGAAAGCACAGAGCCCCAGATTTTATGTTGTGCTGGAGAGCTTGCAGAGCACTGGGGAAAGGCAGGCAGAGAATTCCCTGCTAGCACCTTCCCTGTGCCTGGGAAAGAGAAGTGTTCCCATTGCTTCGCAGAATCGCTTTTGTGCAGAAAACAGTAACACTTGTTCAGAACGAAAGAAAGCACAGAGCCCCAGATTTTATGTTGTGCTGGAGAGCTTGCAGAGCACTGGGGAAAGGCAGGCAGAGAATTCCCTGCTAGCACCTTCTCTGTGCCTGTTCACATTGCTTCGCAGAATCGCTTTTGTGCAGAAAACAGTAACACTTGTTCAGAAGGAAAGAAAGCACAGAGCCCCAGATTTTATGTTGTCCTGGAGAGCTTGCAGAGCACTGGGGAAAGGCAGGCAGAGAATTCCCTGCTAGCACCTTCTCTGTGCCTGGGAAGCAGAAGTCTTCACATTGCTTCGCAGAATCGCTTTTGTGCAGAAAACAATAACACTTGTTCAGAACGAAAGAAAGCACAGAGCCCCAGATTTTATGTTGTCCTGGAGAGCTTGCAGAGCACTGGGGAAAGGCAGGCAGAGAATTCCCTGCTAGCACCTTCTCTGTGCCTGGGAAGCAGAAGTGTTCACATTGCTTCGCAGAATCGCTTTTGTGCAGAAAACACTAACACTTGTTCAGAACAAAAGAAAGCACAGAGCCCCAGATTTTATGTTGTCCTGGAGAGCTTGCAGAGCACTGGGGAAAGGCAGGCAGAGAATTCCCTGCTAGCACCTTCTCTGTGCCTGGGAAGCAGAAGTCTTCACATTGCTTCGCAGAATCGCTTTTGTGCAGAAAACAATAACACTTGTTCAGAACGAAAGAAAGCACAGAGCCCCAGATTTGCTGTTGTCCTGGAGAGCTTGCAGAGCACTGGGGAAAGGCAGGCAGAGAATTCCCTGCTAGCACCTTCTCTGTGCCTGTTCACATTGCTTCGCAGAATCGCTTTTGTGCAGAAAACACTAACACTTGTTCAGAACAAAAGAAAGCACAGAGCCCCAGATTTTATGTTGTCCTGGAGAGCTTGCAGAGCACTGGGGAAAGGCAGGCAGAGAATTCCCTGCCAGCACCTTCTCTGTGCCTGGGAAGCAGAAGTGTTCACATTGCTTCGCAGAATGACTTTTCTGCAGAAAACAGTAACACTTGTTCAGAACGAAAGAAAGCACAGAGCCCCAGATTTGCTGTTGTCCTGGAGAGCTTGCAGAGCACTGGGGAAAGGCAGGCAGAGAATTCCCTGCTAGCACCTTCTCTGTGCCTGGGAAGCAGAAGTGTTCACATTGCTTCGCAGAATCGCTTTTGTGCAGAAAACAGTAACACTTGTTCAGAACGAAAGAAAGCACAGAGCCCCAGATTTTATGTTGTCCTGGAGAGCTTGCAGAGCACTGGGGAAAGGCAGGCAGAGAATTCCCTGCTAGCACCTTCTCTGTGCCTGGGAAGCAGAAGTCTTCACATTGCTTCGCAGAATCGCTTTTGTGCAGAAAACACTAACACTTGTTCTGAACAAAAGAAAGCACAGAGCCCCAGATTTTATGTTGTCCTGGAGAGCTTGCAGAGCACTGGGGAAAGGCAGGCAGAGAATTCCCTGCTAGCACCTTCTCTGTGCCTGGGAAGCAGAAGTGTTCCCATTGCTTCGCAGAATCGCTTTTGTGCAGAAAACAGTAACACTTGTTCAGAACGAAAGAAAGCACAGAGCCCCAGATTTGCTGTTGTCCTGGAGAGCTTGCAGAGCACTGGGGAAAGGCAGGCAGAGAATTCCCTGCTAGCACCTTCTCTGTGCCTGGGAAGCAGAAGTCTTCACATTGCTTCGCAGAATCGCTTTTGTGCAGAAAACAATAACACTTGTTCAGAACGAAAGAAAGCACAGAGCCCCAGATTTTATGTTGTCCTGGAGAGCTTGCAGAGCACTGGGGAAAAGCAAGCAGAGAATTCCCTGCTAGCACCTTCTCTGTGCCTGGGAAGCAGAAGTCTTCACATTGCTTCGCAGAATCGCTTTTGTGCAGAAAACAGTAACACTTGTTCAGAACGAAAGAAAGCACAGAGCCCCAGATTTTATGTTGTCCTGGAGAGCTTGCAGAGCACTGGGGAAAGGCAGGCAGAGAATTCCCTGCTAGCACCTTCCCTGTGCCTGGGAAAGAGAAGTGTTCCCATTGCTTCGCAGAATCGCTTTTGTGCAGAAAACAGTAACACTTGTTCAGAACGAAAGAAAGCACAGAGCCCCAGATTTTATGTTGTGCTGGAGAGCTTGCAGAGCACTGGGGAAAGGCAGGCAGAGAATTCCCTGCTAGCACCTTCTCTGTGCCTGTTCACATTGCTTCGCAGAATCGCTTTTGTGCAGAAAACAGTAACACTTGTTCAGAAGGAAAGAAAGCACAGAGCCCCAGATTTTATGTTGTCCTGGAGAGCTTGCAGAGCACTGGGGAAAGGCAGGCAGAGAATTCCCTGCTAGCACCTTCTCTGTGCCTGGGAAGCAGAAGTCTTCACATTGCTTCGCAGAATCGCTTTTGTGCAGAAAACAATAACACTTGTTCAGAACGAAAGAAAGCACAGAGCCCCAGATTTTATGTTGTCCTGGAGAGCTTGCAGAGCACTGGGGAAAGGCAGGCAGAGAATTCCCTGCTAGCACCTTCTCTGTGCCTGGGAAGCAGAAGTGTTCACATTGCTTCGCAGAATCGCTTTTGTGCAGAAAACACTAACACTTGTTCAGAACAAAAGAAAGCACAGAGCCCCAGATTTTATGTTGTCCTGGAGAGCTTGCAGAGCACTGGGGAAAGGCAGGCAGAGAATTCCCTGCTAGCACCTTCTCTGTGCCTGGGAAGCAGAAGTCTTCACATTGCTTCGCAGAATCGCTTTTGTGCAGAAAACAATAACACTTGTTCAGAACGAAAGAAAGCACAGAGCCCCAGATTTGCTGTTGTCCTGGAGAGCTTGCAGAGCACTGGGGAAAGGCAGGCAGAGAATTCCCTGCTAGCACCTTCTCTGTGCCTGTTCACATTGCTTCGCAGAATCGCTTTTGTGCAGAAAACACTAACACTTGTTCAGAACAAAAGAAAGCACAGAGCCCCAGATTTTATGTTGTCCTGGAGAGCTTGCAGAGCACTGGGGAAAGGCAGGCAGAGAATTCCCTGCCAGCACCTTCTCTGTGCCTGGGAAGCAGAAGTGTTCACATTGCTTCGCAGAATGACTTTTCTGCAGAAAACAGTAACACTTGTTCAGAACGAAAGAAAGCACAGAGCCCCAGATTTGCTGTTGTCCTGGAGAGCTTGCAGAGCACTGGGGAAAGGCAGGCAGAGAATTCCCTGCTAGCACCTTCTCTGTGCCTGTTCACATTGCTTCGCAGAATCGCTTTTGTGCAGAAAACACTAACACTTGTTCAGAACAAAAGAAAGCACAGAGCCCCAGATTTTATGTTGTCCTGGAGAGCTTGCAGAGCACTGGGGAAAGGCAGGCAGAGAATTCCCTGCCAGCACCTTCTCTGTGCCTGGGAAGCAGAAGTGTTCACATTGCTTCGCAGAATGACTTTTCTGCAGAAAACAGTAACACTTGTTCAGAACGAAAGAAAGCACAGAGCCCCAGATTTTATGTTGTCCTGGAGAGCTTGCAGAGCACTGGGGAAAGGCAGGCAGAGAATTCCCTGCTAGCACCTTCTCTGTGCCTGGGAAGCAGAAGTGTTCACATTGCTTCGCAGAATCGCTTTTGTGCAGAAAAAGTAACACTTCTTCAGAACGAAAGAAAGCACAGAGCCCCAGATTTTATGTTGTCCTGGAGAGCTTGCAGAGCACTGGGGAAAGGCAGGCAGAGAATTCCCTGCTAGCACCTTCCCTGTGCCTGGGAAAGAGAAGTGTTCCCATTGCTTCGCAGAATCGCTTTTGTGCAGAAAACAGTAACACTTGTTCTGAACGAAAGAAAGCACAGAGCCCCAGATTTTATGTTGTCCTGGAGAGCTTGCAGAGCACTGGGGAAAGGCAGGCAGAGAATTCCCTGCTAGCACCTTCTCTGTGCCTGGGAAGCAGAAGTGTTCCCATTGCTTCGCAGAATCGCTTTTGTGCAGAAAACAGTAACACTTGTTCAGAACGAAAGAAAGCACAGAGCCCCAGATTTGCTGTTGTCCTGGAGAGCTTGCAGAGCACTGGGGAAAGGCAGGCAGAGAATTCCCTGCTAGCACCTTCTCTGTGTCTGGGAAGCAGAAGTGTTCACATTGCTTCGCAGAATGACTTTTCTGCAGAAAACAGTAACACTTGTTCAGAACAAAAGAAAGCACAGAGCCCCAGATTTTATGTTGTCCTGGAGAGCTTGCAGAGCACTGGGGAAAAGCAAGCAGAGAATTCCCTGCTAGCACGTTCTCGGTGCCTGGAAAACAGAAGTGTTCCCATTGCTTCGCAGAATCGCTTTTGTGCAGAAAACAGTAACACTTGTTCAGAACGAAAGAAAGCACAGAGCCCCAGATTTGCTGTTGTCCTGGAGAGCTTGCAGAGCACTGGGGAAAGGCAGGCAGAGAATTCCCTGCTAGCACCTTCTCTGTGCCTGTTCACATTCCTTCGCAGAATCGCTTTTGTGCAGAAAACAGTAACACTTGTTCAGAACGAAAGAAAGCACAGAGCCCCAGATTTTATGTTCTGCTGGAGAGCTTGCAGAGCACTGGGGAAAAGCAGGCAGAGAATTCCCTGCTAGCACCTTCTCTGTGCCTGGGAAGCACAAGTGTTCACATTGCTTCGCAGAATCGCTTTTGTGCAGAAAACAGTAACACTTGTTCAGAACAAAAGAAAGCACAGAGCCCCAGATTTTATGTTGTCCTGGAGAGCTTGCAGAGCACTGGGGAAAGGCAGGCAGAGAATTCCCTGCTAGCACCTTCTCTGTGCCTGGGAAGCAGAAGTGTTCACATTGCTTCGCAGAATCGCTTTTGTGCAGAAAACAGTAACACTTGTTCAGAACGAAAGAAAGCACAGAGCCCCAGATTTTATGTTGTGCTGGAGAGCTTGCAGAGCACTGGGGAAAGGCAGGCAGAGAATTCCCTGCTAGCACCTTCCCTGTGCCTGGGAAAGAGAAGTGTTCCCATTGCTTCGCAGAATCGCTTTTGTGCAGAAAACAGTAACACTTGTTCAGAACGAAAGAAAGCACAGAGCCCCAGATTTTATGTTGTGCTGGAGAGCTTGCAGAGCACTGGGGAAAGGCAGGCAGAGAATTCCCTGCTAGCACCTTCTCTGTGCCTGTTCACATTGCTTCGCAGAATCGCTTTTGTGCAGAAAACAGTAACACTTGTTCAGAAGGAAAGAAAGCACAGAGCCCCAGATTTTATGTTGTCCTGGAGAGCTTGCAGAGCACTGGGGAAAGGCAGGCAGAGAATTCCCTGCTAGCACCTTCTCTGTGCCTGGGAAGCAGAAGTCTTCACATTGCTTCGCAGAATCGCTTTTGTGCAGAAAACAATAACACTTGTTCAGAACGAAAGAAAGCACAGAGCCCCAGATTTTATGTTGTCCTGGAGAGCTTGCAGAGCACTGGGGAAAGGCAGGCAGAGAATTCCCTGCTAGCACCTTCTCTGTGCCTGGGAAGCAGAAGTGTTCACATTGCTTCGCAGAATCGCTTTTGTGCAGAAAACAGTAACACTTGTTCAGAACAAAAGAAAGCACAGAGCCCCAGATTTTATGTTGTCCTGGAGAGCTTGCAGAGCACTGGGGAAAGGCAGGCAGAGAATTCCCTGCTAGCACCTTCTCTGTGCCTGGGAAGCAGAAGTCTTCACATTGCTTCGCAGAATCGCTTTTGTGCAGAAAACAATAACACTTGTTCAGAACGAAAGAAAGCACAGAGCCCCAGATTTGCTGTTGTCCTGGAGAGCTTGCAGAGCACTGGGGAAAGGCAGGCAGAGAATTCCCTGCTAGCACCTTCTCTGTGCCTGTTCACATTGCTTCGCAGAATCGCTTTTGTGCAGAAAACACTAACACTTGTTCAGAACAAAAGAAAGCACAGAGCCCCAGATTTTATGTTGTCCTGGAGAGCTTGCAGAGCACTGGGGAAAGGCAGGCAGAGAATTCCCTGCCAGCACCTTCTCTGTGCCTGGGAAGCAGAAGTGTTCACATTGCTTCGCAGAATGACTTTTCTGCAGAAAACAGTAACACTTGTTCAGAACGAAAGAAAGCACAGAGCCCCAGATTTTATGTTGTCCTGGAGAGCTTGCAGAGCACTGGGGAAAGGCAGGCAGAGAATTCCCTGCTAGCACCTTCTCTGTGCCTGGGAAGCAGAAGTGTTCACATTGCTTCGCAGAATCGCTTTTGTGCAGAAAAAGTAACACTTCTTCAGAACGAAAGAAAGCACAGAGCCCCAGATTTTATGTTGTCCTGGAGAGCTTGCAGAGCACTGGGGAAAGGCAGGCAGAGAATTCCCTGCTAGCACCTTCCCTGTGCCTGGGAAAGAGAAGTGTTCCCATTGCTTCGCAGAATCGCTTTTGTGCAGAAAACAGTAACACTTGTTCTGAACGAAAGAAAGCACAGAGCCCCAGATTTTATGTTGTCCTGGAGAGCTTGCAGAGCACTGGGGAAAGGCAGGCAGAGAATTCCCTGCTAGCACCTTCTCTGTGCCTGGGAAGCAGAAGTGTTCCCATTGCTTCGCAGAATCGCTTTTGTGCAGAAAACAGTAACACTTGTTCAGAACGAAAGAAAGCACAGAGCCCCAGATTTGCTGTTGTCCTGGAGAGCTTGCAGAGCACTGGGGAAAGGCAGGCAGAGAATTCCCTGCTAGCACCTTCTCTGTGCCTGTTCACATTCCTTCGCAGAATCGCTTTTGTGCAGAAAACAGTAACACTTGTTCAGAACGAAAGAAAGCACAGAGCCCCAGATTTTATGTTCTGCTGGAGAGCTTGCAGAGCACTGGGGAAAAGCAGGCAGAGAATTCCCTGCTAGCACCTTCTCTGTGCCTGGGAAGCACAAGTGTTCACATTGCTTCGCAGAATCGCTTTTGTGCAGAAAACAGTAACACTTGTTCAGAACAAAAGAAAGCACAGAGCCCCAGATTTGCTGTTGTCCTGGAGAGCTTGCAGAGCACTGGGGAAAGGCAGGCAGAGAATTCCCTGCTAGCACCTTCCCTGTGCCTGGGAAAGAGAAGTGTTCCCATTGCTTCGCAGAATCGCTTTTGTGCAGAAAACAGTAACACTTGTTCAGAACGAAAGAAAGCACAGAGCCCCAGATTTTATGTTGTGCTGGAGAGCTTGCAGAGCACTGGGGAAAGGCAGGCAGAGAATTCCCTGCTAGCACCTTCTCTGTGCCTGTTCACATTGCTTCGCAGAATCGCTTTTGTGCAGAAAACAGTAACACTTGTTCAGAAGGAAAGAAAGCACAGAGCCCCAGATTTTATGTTGTCCTGGAGAGCTTGCAGAGCACTGGGGAAAGGCAGGCAGAGAATTCCCTGCTAGCACCTTCTCTGTGCCTGGGAAGCAGAAGTCTTCACATTGCTTCGCAGAATCGCTTTTGTGCAGAAAACAATAACACTTGTTCAGAACGAAAGAAAGCACAGAGCCCCAGATTTTATGTTGTCCTGGAGAGCTTGCAGAGCACTGGGGAAAGGCAGGCAGAGAATTCCCTGCTAGCACCTTCTCTGTGCCTGGGAAGCAGAAGTGTTCACATTGCTTCGCAGAATCGCTTTTGTGCAGAAAACACTAACACTTGTTCAGAACAAAAGAAAGCACAGAGCCCCAGATTTTATGTTGTCCTGGAGAGCTTGCAGAGCACTGGGGAAAGGCAGGCAGAGAATTCCCTGCTAGCACCTTCTCTGTGCCTGGGAAGCAGAAGTCTTCACATTGCTTCGCAGAATCGCTTTTGTGCAGAAAACAATAACACTTGTTCAGAACGAAAGAAAGCACAGAGCCCCAGATTTGCTGTTGTCCTGGAGAGCTTGCAGAGCACTGGGGAAAGGCAGGCAGAGATTTCCCTGCTAGCACCTTCTCTGTGCCTGTTCACATTGCTTCGCAGAATCGCTTTTGTGCAGAAAACACTAACACTTGTTCAGAACAAAAGAAAGCACAGAGCCCCAGATTTTATGTTGTCCTGGAGAGCTTGCAGAGCACTGGGGAAAGGCAGGCAGAGAATTCCCTGCCAGCACCTTCTCTGTGCCTGGGAAGCAGAAGTGTTCACATTGCTTCGCAGAATGACTTTTCTGCAGAAAACAGTAACACTTGTTCAGAACGAAAGAAAGCACAGAGCCCCAGATTTGCTGTTGTCCTGGAGAGCTTGCAGAGCACTGGGGAAAGGCAGGCAGAGAATTCCCTGCTAGCACCTTCTCTGTGCCTGGGAAGCAGAAGTGTTCACATTGCTTCGCAGAATCGCTTTTGTGCAGAAAACAGTAACACTTGTTCAGAACGAAAGAAAGCACAGAGCCCCAGATTTTATGTTGTCCTGGAGAGCTTGCAGAGCACTGGGGAAAGGCAGGCAGAGAATTCCCTGCTAGCACCTTCTCTGTGCCTGGGAAGCAGAAGTCTTCACATTGCTTCGCAGAATCGCTTTTGTGCAGAAAACACTAACACTTGTTCAGAACAAAAGAAAGCACAGAGCCCCAGATTTTATGTTGTCCTGGAGAGCTTGCAGAGCACTGGGGAAAGGCAGGCAGAGAATTCCCTGCTAGCACCTTCTCTGTGCCTGGGAAGCAGAAGTGTTCCCATTGCTTCGCAGAATCGCTTTTGTGCAGAAAACAGTAACACTTGTTCAGAACGAAAGAAAGCACAGAGCCCCAGATTTGCTGTTGTCCTGGAGAGCTTGCAGAGCACTGGGGAAAGGCAGGCAGAGAATTCCCTGCTAGCACCTTCTCTGTGCCTGGGAAGCAGAAGTCTTCACATTGCTTCGCAGAATCGCTTTTGTGCAGAAAACAATAACACTTGTTCAGAACGAAAGAAAGCACAGAGCCCCAGATTTTATGTTGTCCTGGAGAGCTTGCAGAGCACTGGGGAAAAGCAAGCAGAGAATTCCCTGCTAGCACCTTCTCTGTGCCTGGGAAGCAGAAGTCTTCACATTGCTTCGCAGAATCGCTTTTGTGCAGAAAACAGTAACACTTGTTCAGAACGAAAGAAAGCACAGAGCCCCAGATTTTATGTTGTGCTGGAGAGCTTGCAGAGCACTGGGGAAAGGCAGGCAGAGAATTCCCTGCTAGCACCTTCCCTGTGCCTGGGAAAGAGAAGTGTTCCCATTGCTTCGCAGAATCGCTTTTGTGCAGAAAACAGTAACACTTGTTCAGAACGAAAGAAAGCACAGAGCCGCAGATTTGCTGTTGTCCTGGAGAGCTTGCAGAGCACTGGGGAAAGGCAGGCAGAGAATTCCTTGCTAGCACCTTCTCTGTGCCTGTTCACATTGCTTCGCAGAATCGCTTTTGTGCAGAAAACAGTAACACTTGTTCAGAAGGAAAGAAAGCACAGAGCCCCAGATTTTATGTTGTCCTGGAGAGCTTGCAGAGCACTGGGGAAAGGCAGGCAGAGAATTCCCTGCTAGCACCTTCTCTGTGCCTGTTCACATTGCTTCGCAGAATCGCTTTTGTGCAGAAAACACTAACACTTGTTCAGAACAAAAGAAAGCACAGAGCCCCAGATTTGCTGTTGTCCTGGAGAGCTTGCAGAGCACTGGGGAAAGGCAGGCACAGAATTCCCTGCTAGCACCTTCTCTGTGCCTGGGAAGCAGAAGTGTTCACATTGCTTCGCAGAATCGCTTTTGTGCAGAAAACAGTAACACTTGTTCAGAACGAAAGAAAGCACAGAGCCCCAGATTTGCTGTTGTCCTGGAGAGCTTGCAGAGCACTGGGGAAAGGCAGGCAGAGAATTCCCTGCTAGCACCTTCTCTGTGCCTGGGAAGCAGAAGTCTTCACATTGCTTCGCAGAATCGCTTTTGTGCAGAAAACAATAACACTTGTTCAGAACGAAAGAAAGCACAGAGCCCCAGATTTGCTGTTGTCCTGGAGAGCTTGCAGAGCACTGGGGAAAGGCAGGCAGAGAATTCCCTGCTAGCACCTTCTCTGTGCCTGTTCACATTGCTTCGCAGAATCGCTTTTGTGCAGAAAACACTAACACTTGTTCAGAACAAAAGAAAGCACAGAGCCCCAGATTTTATGTTGTCCTGGAGAGCTTGCAGAGCACTGGGGAAAGGCAGGCAGAGAATTCCCTGCCAGCACCTTCTCTGTGCCTGGGAAGCAGAAGTGTTCACATTGCTTCGCAGAATGACTTTTCTGCAGAAAACAGTAACACTTGTTCAGAACGAAAGAAAGCACAGAGCCCCAGATTTTATGTTGTCCTGGAGAGCTTGCAGAGCACTGGGGAAAGGCAGGCAGAGAATTCCCTGCTAGCACCTTCTCTGTGCCTGGGAAGCAGAAGTGTTCACATTGCTTCGCAGAATCGCTTTTGTGCAGAAAAAGTAACACTTCTTCAGAACGAAAGAAAGCACAGAGCCCCAGATTTTATGTTGTCCTGGAGAGCTTGCAGAGCACTGGGGAAAGGCAGGCAGAGAATTCCCTGCTAGCACCTTCCCTGTGCCTGGGAAAGAGAAGTGTTCCCATTGCTTCGCAGAATCGCTTTTGTGCAGAAAACAGTAACACTTGTTCTGAACGAAAGAAAGCACAGAGCCCCAGATTTTATGTTGTCCTGGAGAGCTTGCAGAGCACTGGGGAAAGGCAGGCAGAGAATTCCCTGCTAGCACCTTCTCTGTGCCTGGGAAGCAGAAGTGTTCCCATTGCTTCGCAGAATCGCTTTTGTGCAGAAAACAGTAACACTTGTTCAGAACGAAAGAAAGCACAGAGCCCCAGATTTGCTGTTGTCCTGGAGAGCTTGCAGAGCACTGGGGAAAGGCAGGCAGAGAATTCCCTGCTAGCACCTTCTCTGTGCCTGGGAAGCAGAAGTGTTCACATTGCTTCGCAGAATCGCTTTTGTGCAGAAAACAGTAACACTTGTTCAGAACAAAAGAAAGCACAGAGCCCCAGATTTTATGTTGTCCTGGAGAGCTTGCAGAGCACTGGGGAAAAGCAAGCAGAGAATTCCCTGCTAGCACGTTCTCGGTGCCTGGAAAACAGAAGTGTTCCCATTGCTTCGCAGAATCGCTTTTGTGCAGAAAACAGTAACACTTGTTCAGAACGAAAGAAAGCACAGAGCCCCAGATTTGCTGTTGTCCTGGAGAGCTTGCAGAGCACTGGGGAAAGGCAGGCAGAGAATTCCCTGCTAGCACCTTCTCTGTGCCTGTTCACATTCCTTCGCAGAATCGCTTTTGTGCAGAAAACAGTAACACTTGTTCAGAACGAAAGAAAGCACAGAGCCCCAGATTTTATGTTCTGCTGGAGAGCTTGCAGAGCACTGGGGAAAAGCAGGCAGAGAATTCCCTGCTAGCACCTTCTCTGTGCCTGGGAAGCACAAGTGTTCACATTGCTTCGCAGAATCGCTTTTGTGCAGAAAACAGTAACACTTGTTCAGAACAAAAGAAAGCACAGAGCCCCAGATTTGCTGTTGTCCTGGAGAGCTTGCAGAGCACTGGGGAAAGGCAGGCAGAGAATTCCGTGCTAGCACCTTCCCTGTGCCTGGGAAAGAGAAGTGTTCCCATTGCTTCGCAGAATCGCTTTTGTGCAGAAAACAGTAACACTTGTTCAGAACGAAAGAAAGCACAGAGCCCCAGATTTTATGTTGTGCTGGAGAGCTTGCAGAGCACTGGGGAAAGGCAGGCAGAGAATTCCCTGCTAGCACCTTCTCTGTGCCTGTTCACATTGCTTCGCAGAATCGCTTTTGTGCAGAAAACAGTAACACTTGTTCAGAAGGAAAGAAAGCACAGAGCCCCAGATTTTATGTTGTCCTGGAGAGCTTGCAGAGCACTGGGGAAAGGCAGGCAGAGAATTCCCTGCTAGCACCTTCTCTGTGCCTGGGAAGCAGAAGTCTTCACATTGCTTCGCAGAATCGCTTTTGTGCAGAAAACAATAACACTTGTTCAGAACGAAAGAAAGCACAGAGCCCCAGATTTTATGTTGTCCTGGAGAGCTTGCAGAGCACTGGGGAAAGGCAGGCAGAGAATTCCCTGCTAGCACCTTCTCTGTGCCTGGGAAGCAGAAGTGTTCACATTGCTTCGCAGAATCGCTTTTGTGCAGAAAACACTAACACTTGTTCAGAACAAAAGAAAGCACAGAGCCCCAGATTTTATGTTGTCCTGGAGAGCTTGCAGAGCACTGGGGAAAGGCAGGCAGAGAATTCCCTGCTAGCACCTTCTCTGTGCCTGGGAAGCAGAAGTCTTCACATTGCTTCGCAGAATCGCTTTTGTGCAGAAAACAATAACACTTGTTCAGAACGAAAGAAAGCACAGAGCCCCAGATTTGCTGTTGTCCTGGAGAGCTTGCAGAGCACTGGGGAAAGGCAGGCAGAGAATTCCCTGCTAGCACCTTCTCTGTGCCTGTTCACATTGCTTCGCAGAATCGCTTTTGTGCAGAAAACACTAACACTTGTTCAGAACAAAAGAAAGCACAGAGCCCCAGATTTTATGTTGTCCTGGAGAGCTTGCAGAGCACTGGGGAAAGGCAGGCAGAGAATTCCCTGCCAGCACCTTCTCTGTGCCTGGGAAGCAGAAGTGTTCACATTGCTTCGCAGAATGACTTTTCTGCAGAAAACAGTAACACTTGTTCAGAACGAAAGAAAGCACAGAGCCCCAGATTTGCTGTTGTCCTGGAGAGCTTGCAGAGCACTGGGGAAAGGCAGGCAGAGAATTCCCTGCTAGCACCTTCTCTGTGCCTGGGAAGCAGAAGTGTTCCCATTGCTTCGCAGAATCGCTTTTGTGCAGAAAACAGTAACACTTGTTCAGAACGAAAGAAAGCACAGAGCCCCAGATTTTATGTTGTCCTGGAGAGCTTGCAGAGCACTGGGGAAAAGCAAGCAGAGAATTCCCTGCTAGCACGTTCTCGGTGCCTGGAAAACAGAAGTGTTCCCATTGCTTCGCAGAATCGCTTTTGTGCAGAAAACAGTAACACTTGTTCAGAACGAAAGAAAGCACAGAGCCCCAGATTTGCTGTTGTCCTGGAGAGCTTGCAGAGCACTGGGGAAAGGCAGGCAGAGAATTCCCTGCTAGCACCTTCTCTGTGCCTGTTCACATTCCTTCGCAGAATCGCTTTTGTGCAGAAAACAGTAACACTTGTTCAGAACGAAAGAAAGCACAGAGCCCCAGATTTTATGTTCTGCTGGAGAGCTTGCAGAGCACTGGGGAAAAGCAGGCAGAGAATTCCCTGCTAGCACCTTCTCTGTGCCTGGGAAGCACAAGTGTTCACATTGCTTCGCAGAATCGCTTTTGTGCAGAAAACAGTAACACTTGTTCAGAACAAAAGAAAGCACAGAGCCCCAGATTTGCTGTTGTCCTGGAGAGCTTGCAGAGCACTGGGGAAAGGCAGGCAGAGAATTCCCTGCTAGCACCTTCCCTGTGCCTGGGAAAGAGAAGTGTTCCCATTGCTTCGCAGAATCGCTTTTGTGCAGAAAACAGTAACACTTGTTCAGAACGAAAGAAAGCACAGAGCCCCAGATTTTATGTTGTGCTGGAGAGCTTGCAGAGCACTGGGGAAAGGCAGGCAGAGAATTCCCTGCTAGCACCTTCTCTGTGCCTGTTCACATTGCTTCGCAGAATCGCTTTTGTGCAGAAAACAGTAACACTTGTTCAGAAGGAAAGAAAGCACAGAGCCCCAGATTTTATGTTGTCCTGGAGAGCTTGCAGAGCACTGGGGAAAGGCAGGCAGAGAATTCCCTGCTAGCACCTTCTCTGTGCCTGGGAAGCAGAAGTCTTCACATTGCTTCGCAGAATCGCTTTTGTGCAGAAAACAATAACACTTGTTCAGAACGAAAGAAAGCACAGAGCCCCAGATTTTATGTTGTCCTGGAGAGCTTGCAGAGCACTGGGGAAAGGCAGGCAGAGAATTCCCTGCTAGCACCTTCTCTGTGCCTGGGAAGCAGAAGTCTTCACATTGCTTCGCAGAATCGCTTTTGTGCAGAAAACACTAACACTTGTTCAGAACAAAAGAAAGCACAGAGCCCCAGATTTTATGTTGTCCTGGAGAGCTTGCAGAGCACTGGGGAAAGGCAGGCAGAGAATTCCCTGCTAGCACCTTCTCTGTGCCTGGGAAGCAGAAGTCTTCACATTGCTTCGCAGAATCGCTTTTGTGCAGAAAACAATAACACTTGTTCAGAACGAAAGAAAGCACAGAGCCCCAGATTTGCTGTTGTCCTGGAGAGCTTGCAGAGCACTGGGGAAAGGCAGGCAGAGAATTCCCTGCTAGCACCTTCTCTGTGCCTGTTCACATTGCTTCGCAGAATCGCTTTTGTGCAGAAAACACTAACACTTGTTCAGAACAAAAGAAAGCACAGAGCCCCAGATTTTATGTTGTCCTGGAGAGCTTGCAGAGCACTGGGGAAAGGCAGGCAGAGAATTCCCTGCCAGCACCTTCTCTGTGCCTGGGAAGCAGAAGTGTTCACATTGCTTCGCAGAATGACTTTTCTGCAGAAAACAGTAACACTTGTTCAGAACGAAAGAAAGCACAGAGCCCCAGATTTGCTGTTGTCCTGGAGAGCTTGCAGAGCACTGGGGAAAGGCAGGCAGAGAATTCCCTGCTAGCACCTTCTCTGTGCCTGGGAAGCAGAAGTGTTCACATTGCTTCGCAGAATCGCTTTTGTGCAGAAAACAGTAACACTTGTTCAGAACGAAAGAAAGCACAGAGCCCCAGATTTGCTGTTGTCCTGGAGAGCTTGCAGAGCACTGGGGAAAAGCAAGCAGAGAATTCCCTGCTAGCACCTTCTCTGTGCCTGGGAAGCAGAAGTCTTCACATTGCTTCGCAGAATCGCTTTTGTGCAGAAAACAGTAACACTTGTTCAGAACGAAAGAAAGCACAGAGCCCCAGATTTTATGTTGTGCTGGAGAGCTTGCAGAGCACTGGGGAAAGGCAGGCAGAGAATTCCCTGCTAGCACCTTCCCTGTGCCTGGGAAAGAGAAGTGTTCCCATTGCTTCGCAGAATCGCTTTTGTGCAGAAAACAGTAACACTTGTTCAGAACGAAAGAAAGCACAGAGCCGCAGATTTGCTGTTGTCCTGGAGAGCTTGCAGAGCACTGGGGAAAGGCAGGCAGAGAATTCCTTGCTAGCACCTTCTCTGTGCCTGTTCACATTGCTTCGCAGAATCGCTTTTGTGCAGAAAACAGTAACACTTGTTCAGAAGGAAAGAAAGCACAGAGCCCCAGATTTTATGTTGTCCTGGAGAGCTTGCAGAGCACTGGGGAAAGGCAGGCAGAGAATTCCCTGCTAGCACCTTCTCTGTGCCTGTTCACATTGCTTCGCAGAATCGCTTTTGTGCAGAAAACACTAACACTTGTTCAGAACAAAAGAAAGCACAGAGCCCCAGATTTGCTGTTGTCCTGGAGAGCTTGCAGAGCACTGGGGAAAGGCAGGCACAGAATTCCCTGCTAGCACCTTCTCTGTGCCTGGGAAGCAGAAGTGTTCACATTGCTTCGCAGAATCGCTTTTGTGCAGAAAACAGTAACACTTGTTCAGAACGAAAGAAAGCACAGAGCCCCAGATTTGCTGTTGTCCTGGAGAGCTTGCAGAGCACTGGGGAAAGGCAGGCAGAGAATTCCCTGCTAGCACCTTCTCTGTGCCTGGGAAGCAGAAGTCTTCACATTGCTTCGCAGAATCGCTTTTGTGCAGAAAACAATAACACTTGTTCAGAACGAAAGAAAGCACAGAGCCCCAGATTTGCTGTTGTCCTGGAGAGCTTGCAGAGCACTGGGGAAAGGCAGGCAGAGAATTCCCTGCTAGCACCTTCTCTGTGCCTGTTCACATTGCTTCGCAGAATCGCTTTTGTGCAGAAAACACTAACACTTGTTCAGAACAAAAGAAAGCACAGAGCCCCAGATTTTATGTTGTCCTGGAGAGCTTGCAGAGCACTGGGGAAAGGCAGGCAGAGAATTCCCTGCCAGCACCTTCTCTGTGCCTGGGAAGCAGAAGTGTTCACATTGCTTCGCAGAATGACTTTTCTGCAGAAAACAGTAACACTTGTTCAGAACGAAAGAAAGCACAGAGCCCCAGATTTTATGTTGTCCTGGAGAGCTTGCAGAGCACTGGGGAAAGGCAGGCAGAGAATTCCCTGCTAGCACCTTCTCTGTGCCTGGGAAGCAGAAGTGTTCACATTGCTTCGCAGAATCGCTTTTGTGCAGAAAAAGTAACACTTCTTCAGAACGAAAGAAAGCACAGAGCCCCAGATTTTATGTTGTCCTGGAGAGCTTGCAGAGCACTGGGGAAAGGCAGGCAGAGAATTCCCTGCTAGCACCTTCCCTGTGCCTGGGAAAGAGAAGTGTTCCCATTGCTTCGCAGAATCGCTTTTGTGCAGAAAACAGTAACACTTGTTCTGAACGAAAGAAAGCACAGAGCCCCAGATTTTATGTTGTCCTGGAGAGCTTGCAGAGCACTGGGGAAAGGCAGGCAGAGAATTCCCTGCTAGCACCTTCTCTGTGCCTGGGAAGCAGAAGTGTTCCCATTGCTTCGCAGAATCGCTTTTGTGCAGAAAACAGTAACACTTGTTCAGAACGAAAGAAAGCACAGAGCCCCAGATTTGCTGTTGTCCTGGAGAGCTTGCAGAGCACTGGGGAAAGGCAGGCAGAGAATTCCCTGCTAGCACCTTCTCTGTGCCTGGGAAGCAGAAGTGTTCACATTGCTTCGCAGAATCGCTTTTGTGCAGAAAACAGTAACACTTGTTCAGAACAAAAGAAAGCACAGAGCCCCAGATTTTATGTTGTCCTGGAGAGCTTGCAGAGCACTGGGGAAAAGCAAGCAGAGAATTCCCTGCTAGCACGTTCTCGGTGCCTGGAAAACAGAAGTGTTCCCATTGCTTCGCAGAATCGCTTTTGTGCAGAAAACAGTAACACTTGTTCAGAACGAAAGAAAGCACAGAGCCCCAGATTTGCTGTTGTCCTGGAGAGCTTGCAGAGCACTGGGGAAAGGCAGGCAGAGAATTCCCTGCTAGCACCTTCTCTGTGCCTGTTCACATTGCTTCGCAGAATCGCTTTTGTGCAGAAAACAGTAACACTTGTTCAGAACGAAAGAAAGCACAGAGCCCCAGATTTTATGTTCTGCTGGAGAGCTTGCAGAGCACTGGGGAAAAGCAGGCAGAGAATTCCCTGCTAGCACCTTCTCTGTGCCTGGGAAGCACAAGTGTTCACATTGCTTCGCAGAATCGCTTTTGTGCAGAAAACAGTAACACTTGTTCAGAACAAAAGAAAGCACAGAGCCCCAGATTTGCTGTTGTCCTGGAGAGCTTGCAGAGCACTGGGGAAAGGCAGGCAGAGAATTCCCTGCTAGCACCTTCCCTGTGCCTGGGAAAGAGAAGTGTTCCCATTGCTTCGCAGAATCGCTTTTGTGCAGAAAACAGTAACACTTGTTCAGAACGAAAGAAAGCACAGAGCCCCAGATTTTATGTTGTGCTGGAGAGCTTGCAGAGCACTGGGGAAAGGCAGGCAGAGAATTCCCTGCTAGCACCTTCTCTGTGCCTGTTCACATTGCTTCGCAGAATCGCTTTTGTGCAGAAAACAGTAACACTTGTTCAGAAGGAAAGAAAGCACAGAGCCCCAGATTTTATGTTGTCCTGGAGAGCTTGCAGAGCACTGGGGAAAGGCAGGCAGAGAATTCCCTGCTAGCACCTTCTCTGTGCCTGGGAAGCAGAAGTCTTCACATTGCTTCGCAGAATCGCTTTTGTGCAGAAAACAATAACACTTGTTCAGAACGAAAGAAAGCACAGAGCCCCAGATTTTATGTTGTCCTGGAGAGCTTGCAGAGCACTGGGGAAAGGCAGGCAGAGAATTCCCTGCTAGCACCTTCTCTGTGCCTGGGAAGCAGAAGTGTTCACATTGCTTCGCAGAATCGCTTTTGTGCAGAAAACACTAACACTTGTTCAGAACAAAAGAAAGCACAGAGCCCCAGATTTTATGTTGTCCTGGAGAGCTTGCAGAGCACTGGGGAAAGGCAGGCAGAGAATTCCCTGCTAGCACCTTCTCTGTGCCTGGGAAGCAGAAGTCTTCACATTGCTTCGCAGAATCGCTTTTGTGCAGAAAACAATAACACTTGTTCAGAACGAAAGAAAGCACAGAGCCCCAGATTTGCTGTTGTCCTGGAGAGCTTGCAGAGCACTGGGGAAAGGCAGGCAGAGAATTCCCTGCTAGCACCTTCTCTGTGCCTGTTCACATTGCTTCGCAGAATCGCTTTTGTGCAGAAAACACTAACACTTGTTCAGAACAAAAGAAAGCACAGAGCCCCAGATTTTATGTTGTCCTGGAGAGCTTGCAGAGCACTGGGGAAAGGCAGGCAGAGAATTCCCTGCCAGCACCTTCTCTGTGCCTGGGAAGCAGAAGTGTTCACATTGCTTCGCAGAATGACTTTTCTGCAGAAAACAGTAACACTTGTTCAGAACGAAAGAAAGCACAGAGCCCCAGATTTGCTGTTGTCCTGGAGAGCTTGCAGAGCACTGGGGAAAGGCAGGCAGAGAATTCCCTGCTAGCACCTTCTCTGTGCCTGGGAAGCAGAAGTGTTCCCATTGCTTCGCAGAATCGCTTTTGTGCAGAAAACAGTAACACTTGTTCAGAACGAAAGAAAGCACAGAGCCCCAGATTTTATGTTGTCCTGGAGAGCTTGCAGAGCACTGGGGAAAAGCAAGCAGAGAATTCCCTGCTAGCACGTTCTCGGTGCCTGGAAAACAGAAGTGTTCCCATTGCTTCGCAGAATCGCTTTTGTGCAGAAAACAGTAACACTTGTTCAGAACGAAAGAAAGCACAGAGCCCCAGATTTGCTGTTGTCCTGGAGAGCTTGCAGAGCACTGGGGAAAGGCAGGCAGAGAATTCCCTGCTAGCACCTTCTCTGTGCCTGTTCACATTCCTTCGCAGAATCGCTTTTGTGCAGAAAACAGTAACACTTGTTCAGAACGAAAGAAAGCACAGAGCCCCAGATTTTATGTTCTGCTGGAGAGCTTGCAGAGCACTGGGGAAAAGCAGGCAGAGAATTCCCTGCTAGCACCTTCTCTGTGCCTGGGAAGCACAAGTGTTCACATTGCTTCGCAGAATCGCTTTTGTGCAGAAAACAGTAACACTTGTTCAGAACAAAAGAAAGCACAGAGCCCCAGATTTGCTGTTGTCCTGGAGAGCTTGCAGAGCACTGGGGAAAGGCAGGCAGAGAATTCCCTGCTAGCACCTTCCCTGTGCCTGGGAAAGAGAAGTGTTCCCATTGCTTCGCAGAATCGCTTTTGTGCAGAAAACAGTAACACTTGTTCAGAACGAAAGAAAGCACAGAGCCCCAGATTTTATGTTGTGCTGGAGAGCTTGCAGAGCACTGGGGAAAGGCAGGCAGAGAATTCCCTGCTAGCACCTTCTCTGTGCCTGTTCACATTGCTTCGCAGAATCGCTTTTGTGCAGAAAACAGTAACACTTGTTCAGAAGGAAAGAAAGCACAGAGCCCCAGATTTTATGTTGTCCTGGAGAGCTTGCAGAGCACTGGGGAAAGGCAGGCAGAGAATTCCCTGCTAGCACCTTCTCTGTGCCTGGGAAGCAGAAGTCTTCACATTGCTTCGCAGAATCGCTTTTGTGCAGAAAACAATAACACTTGTTCAGAACGAAAGAAAGCACAGAGCCCCAGATTTTATGTTGTCCTGGAGAGCTTGCAGAGCACTGGGGAAAGGCAGGCAGAGAATTCCCTGCTAGCACCTTCTCTGTGCCTGGGAAGCAGAAGTGTTCACATTGCTTCGCAGAATCGCTTTTGTGCAGAAAACACTAACACTTGTTCAGAACAAAAGAAAGCACAGAGCCCCAGATTTTATGTTGTCCTGGAGAGCTTGCAGAGCACTGGGGAAAGGCAGGCAGAGAATTCCCTGCTAGCACCTTCTCTGTGCCTGGGAAGCAGAAGTCTTCACATTGCTTCGCAGAATCGCTTTTGTGCAGAAAACAATAACACTTGTTCAGAACGAAAGAAAGCACAGAGCCCCAGATTTGCTGTTGTCCTGGAGAGCTTGCAGAGCACTGGGGAAAGGCAGGCAGAGAATTCCCTGCTAGCACCTTCTCTGTGCCTGTTCACATTGCTTCGCAGAATCGCTTTTGTGCAGAAAACACTAACACTTGTTCAGAACAAAAGAAAGCACAGAGCCCCAGATTTTATGTTGTCCTGGAGAGCTTGCAGAGCACTGGGGAAAGGCAGGCAGAGAATTCCCTGCCAGCACCTTCTCTGTGCCTGGGAAGCAGAAGTGTTCACATTGCTTCGCAGAATGACTTTTCTGCAGAAAACAGTAACACTTGTTCAGAACGAAAGAAAGCACAGAGCCCCAGATTTGCTGTTGTCCTGGAGAGCTTGCAGAGCACTGGGGAAAGGCAGGCAGAGAATTCCCTGCTAGCACCTTCTCTGTGCCTGGGAAGCAGAAGTGTTCACATTGCTTCGCAGAATCGCTTTTGTGCAGAAAACAGTAACACTTGTTCAGAACGAAAGAAAGCACAGAGCCCCAGATTTTATGTTGTGCTGGAGAGCTTGCAGAGCACTGGGGAAAGGCAGGCAGAGAATTCCCTGCTAGCACCTTCTCTGTGCCTGGGAAGCAGAAGTCTTCACATTGCTTCGCAGAATCGCTTTTGTGCAGAAAACACTAACACTTGTTCAGAACAAAAGAAAGCACAGAGCCCCAGATTTTATGTTGTCCTGGAGAGCTTGCAGAGCACTGGGGAAAGGCAGGCAGAGAATTCCCTGCTAGCACCTTCTCTGTGCCTGGGAAGCAGAAGTGTTCCCATTGCTTCGCAGAATCGCTTTTGTGCAGAAAACAGTAACACTTGTTCAGAACGAAAGAAAGCACAGAGCCCCAGATTTGCTGTTGTCCTGGAGAGCTTGCAGAGCACTGGGGAAAGGCAGGCAGAGAATTCCCTGCTAGCACCTTCTCTGTGCCTGGGAAGCAGAAGTCTTCACATTGCTTCGCAGAATCGCTTTTGTGCAGAAAACAATAACACTTGTTCAGAACGAAAGAAAGCACAGAGCCCCAGATTTTATGTTGTCCTGGAGAGCTTGCAGAGCACTGGGGAAAAGCAAGCAGAGAATTCCCTGCTAGCACCTTCTCTGTGCCTGGGAAGCAGAAGTCTTCACATTGCTTCGCAGAATCGCTTTTGTGCAGAAAACAGTAACACTTGTTCAGAACGAAAGAAAGCACAGAGCCCCAGATTTTATGTTGTGCTGGAGAGCTTGCAGAGCACTGGGGAAAGGCAGGCAGAGAATTCCCTGCTAGCACCTTCCCTGTGCCTGGGAAAGAGAAGTGTTCCCATTGCTTCGCAGAATCGCTTTTGTGCAGAAAACAGTAACACTTGTTCAGAACGAAAGAAAGCACAGAGCCGCAGATTTGCTGTTGTCCTGGAGAGCTTGCAGAGCACTGGGGAAAGGCAGGCAGAGAATTCCTTGCTAGCACCTTCTCTGTGCCTGTTCACATTGCTTCGCAGAATCGCTTTTGTGCAGAAAACAGTAACACTTGTTCAGAAGGAAAGAAAGCACAGAGCCCCAGATTTTATGTTGTCCTGGAGAGCTTGCAGAGCACTGGGGAAAGGCAGGCAGAGAATTCCCTGCTAGCACCTTCTCTGTGCCTGTTCACATTGCTTCGCAGAATCGCTTTTGTGCAGAAAACACTAACACTTGTTCAGAACAAAAGAAAGCACAGAGCCCCAGATTTGCTGTTGTCCTGGAGAGCTTGCAGAGCACTGGGGAAAGGCAGGCACAGAATTCCCTGCTAGCACCTTCTCTGTGCCTGGGAAGCAGAAGTGTTCACATTGCTTCGCAGAATCGCTTTTGTGCAGAAAACAGTAACACTTGTTCAGAACGAAAGAAAGCACAGAGCCCCAGATTTGCTGTTGTCCTGGAGAGCTTGCAGAGCACTGGGGAAAGGCAGGCAGAGAATTCCCTGCTAGCACCTTCTCTGTGCCTGGGAAGCAGAAGTCTTCACATTGCTTCGCAGAATCGCTTTTGTGCAGAAAACAATAACACTTGTTCAGAACGAAAGAAAGCACAGAGCCCCAGATTTGCTGTTGTCCTGGAGAGCTTGCAGAGCACTGGGGAAAGGCAGGCAGAGAATTCCCTGCTAGCACCTTCTCTGTGCCTGTTCACATTGCTTCGCAGAATCGCTTTTGTGCAGAAAACACTAACACTTGTTCAGAACAAAAGAAAGCACAGAGCCCCAGATTTTATGTTGTCCTGGAGAGCTTGCAGAGCACTGGGGAAAGGCAGGCAGAGAATTCCCTGCCAGCACCTTCTCTGTGCCTGGGAAGCAGAAGTGTTCACATTGCTTCGCAGAATCGCTTTTGTGCAGAAAAAGTAACACTTCTTCAGAACGAAAGAAAGCACAGAGCCCCAGATTTTATGTTGTCCTGGAGAGCTTGCAGAGCACTGGGGAAAGGCAGGCAGAGAATTCCCTGCTAGCACCTTCCCTGTGCCTGGGAAAGAGAAGTGTTCCCATTGCTTCGCAGAATCGCTTTTGTGCAGAAAACAGTAACACTTGTTCTGAACGAAAGAAAGCACAGAGCCCCAGATTTTATGTTGTCCTGGAGAGCTTGCAGAGCACTGGGGAAAGGCAGGCAGAGAATTCCCTGCTAGCACCTTCTCTGTGCCTGGGAAGCAGAAGTGTTCCCATTGCTTCGCAGAATCGCTTTTGTGCAGAAAACAGTAACACTTGTTCAGAACGAAAGAAAGCACAGAGCCCCAGATTTGCTGTTGTCCTGGAGAGCTTGCAGAGCACTGGGGAAAGGCAGGCAGAGAATTCCCTGCTAGCACCTTCTCTGTGCCTGGGAAGCAGAAGTGTTCACATTGCTTCGCAGAATCGCTTTTGTGCAGAAAACAGTAACACTTGTTCAGAACAAAAGAAAGCACAGAGCCCCAGATTTTATGTTGTCCTGGAGAGCTTGCAGAGCACTGGGGAAAAGCAAGCAGAGAATTCCCTGCTAGCACGTTCTCGGTGCCTGGAAAACAGAAGTGTTCCCATTGCTTCGCAGAATCGCTTTTGTGCAGAAAACAGTAACACTTGTTCAGAACGAAAGAAAGCACAGAGCCCCAGATTTGCTGTTGTCCTGGAGAGCTTGCAGAGCACTGGGGAAAGGCAGGCAGAGAATTCCCTGCTAGCACCTTCTCTGTGCCTGTTCACATTCCTTCGCAGAATCGCTTTTGTGCAGAAAACAGTAACACTTGTTCAGAACGAAAGAAAGCACAGAGCCCCAGATTTTATGTTCTGCTGGAGAGCTTGCAGAGCACTGGGGAAAAGCAGGCAGAGAATTCCCTGCTAGCACCTTCTCTGTGCCTGGGAAGCACAAGTGTTCACATTGCTTCGCAGAATCGCTTTTGTGCAGAAAACAGTAACACTTGTTCAGAACAAAAGAAAGCACAGAGCCCCAGATTTGCTGTTGTCCTGGAGAGCTTGCAGAGCACTGGGGAAAGGCAGGCAGAGAATTCCCTGCTAGCACCTTCCCTGTGCCTGGGAAAGAGAAGTGTTCCCATTGCTTCGCAGAATCGCTTTTGTGCAGAAAACAGTAACACTTGTTCAGAACGAAAGAAAGCACAGAGCCCCAGATTTTATGTTGTGCTGGAGAGCTTGCAGAGCACTGGGGAAAGGCAGGCAGAGAATTCCCTGCTAGCACCTTCTCTGTGCCTGTTCACATTGCTTCGCAGAATCGCTTTTGTGCAGAAAACAGTAACACTTGTTCAGAAGGAAAGAAAGCACAGAGCCCCAGATTTTATGTTGTCCTGGAGAGCTTGCAGAGCACTGGGGAAAGGCAGGCAGAGAATTCCCTGCTAGCACCTTCTCTGTGCCTGGGAAGCAGAAGTCTTCACATTGCTTCGCAGAATCGCTTTTGTGCAGAAAACAATAACACTTGTTCAGAACGAAAGAAAGCACAGAGCCCCAGATTTTATGTTGTCCTGGAGAGCTTGCAGAGCACTGGGGAAAGGCAGGCAGAGAATTCCCTGCTAGCACCTTCTCTGTGCCTGGGAAGCAGAAGTGTTCACATTGCTTCGCAGAATCGCTTTTGTGCAGAAAACACTAACACTTGTTCAGAACAAAAGAAAGCACAGAGCCCCAGATTTTATGTTGTCCTGGAGAGCTTGCAGAGCACTGGGGAAAGGCAGGCAGAGAATTCCCTGCTAGCACCTTCTCTGTGCCTGGGAAGCAGAAGTCTTCACATTGCTTCGCAGAATCGCTTTTGTGCAGAAAACAATAACACTTGTTCAGAACGAAAGAAAGCACAGAGCCCCAGATTTGCTGTTGTCCTGGAGAGCTTGCAGAGCACTGGGGAAAGGCAGGCAGAGAATTCCCTGCTAGCACCTTCTCTGTGCCTGTTCACATTGCTTCGCAGAATCGCTTTTGTGCAGAAAACACTAACACTTGTTCAGAACAAAAGAAAGCACAGAGCCCCAGATTTTATGTTGTCCTGGAGAGCTTGCAGAGCACTGGGGAAAGGCAGGCAGAGAATTCCCTGCCAGCACCTTCTCTGTGCCTGGGAAGCAGAAGTGTTCACATTGCTTCGCAGAATGACTTTTCTGCAGAAAACAGTAACACTTGTTCAGAACGAAAGAAAGCACAGAGCCCCAGATTTGCTGTTGTCCTGGAGAGCTTGCAGAGCACTGGGGAAAGGCAGGCAGAGAATTCCCTGCTAGCACCTTCTCTGTGCCTGGGAAGCAGAAGTGTTCACATTGCTTCGCAGAATCGCTTTTGTGCAGAAAACAGTAACACTTGTTCAGAACGAAAGAAAGCACAGAGCCCCAGATTTTATGTTGTCCTGGAGAGCTTGCAGAGCACTGGGGAAAGGCAGGCAGAGAATTCCCTGCTAGCACCTTCTCTGTGCCTGGGAAGCAGAAGTCTTCACATTGCTTCGCAGAATCGCTTTTGTGCAGAAAACACTAACACTTGTTCAGAACAAAAGAAAGCACAGAGCCCCAGATTTTATGTTGTCCTGGAGAGCTTGCAGAGCACTGGGGAAAGGCAGGCAGAGAATTCCCTGCTAGCACCTTCTCTGTGCCTGGGAAGCAGAAGTGTTCCCATTGCTTCGCAGAATCGCTTTTGTGCAGAAAACAGTAACACTTGTTCAGAACGAAAGAAAGCACAGAGCCCCAGATTTGCTGTTGTCCTGGAGAGCTTGCAGAGCACTGGGGAAAGGCAGGCAGAGAATTCCCTGCTAGCACCTTCTCTGTGCCTGGGAAGCAGAAGTCTTCACATTGCTTCGCAGAATCGCTTTTGTGCAGAAAACAATAACACTTGTTCAGAACGAAAGAAAGCACAGAGCCCCAGATTTTATGTTGTCCTGGAGAGCTTGCAGAGCACTGGGGAAAAGCAAGCAGAGAATTCCCTGCTAGCACCTTCTCTGTGCCTGGGAAGCAGAAGTCTTCACATTGCTTCGCAGAATCGCTTTTGTGCAGAAAACAGTAACACTTGTTCAGAACGAAAGAAAGCACAGAGCCCCAGATTTTATGTTGTGCTGGAGAGCTTGCAGAGCACTGGGGAAAGGCAGGCAGAGAATTCCCTGCTAGCACCTTCCCTGTGCCTGGGAAAGAGAAGTGTTCCCATTGCTTCGCAGAATCGCTTTTGTGCAGAAAACAGTAACACTTGTTCAGAACGAAAGAAAGCACAGAGCCGCAGATTTGCTGTTGTCCTGGAGAGCTTGCAGAGCACTGGGGAAAGGCAGGCAGAGAATTCCTTGCTAGCACCTTCTCTGTGCCTGTTCACATTGCTTCGCAGAATCGCTTTTGTGCAGAAAACAGTAACACTTGTTCAGAAGGAAAGAAAGCACAGAGCCCCAGATTTTATGTTGTCCTGGAGAGCTTGCAGAGCACTGGGGAAAGGCAGGCAGAGAATTCCCTGCTAGCACCTTCTCTGTGCCTGTTCACATTGCTTCGCAGAATCGCTTTTGTGCAGAAAACACTAACACTTGTTCAGAACAAAAGAAAGCACAGAGCCCCAGATTTGCTGTTGTCCTGGAGAGCTTGCAGAGCACTGGGGAAAGGCAGGCACAGAATTCCCTGCTAGCACCTTCTCTGTGCCTGGGAAGCAGAAGTGTTCACATTGCTTCGCAGAATCGCTTTTGTGCAGAAAACAGTAACACTTGTTCAGAACGAAAGAAAGCACAGAGCCCCAGATTTGCTGTTGTCCTGGAGAGCTTGCAGAGCACTGGGGAAAGGCAGGCAGAGAATTCCCTGCTAGCACCTTCTCTGTGCCTGGGAAGCAGAAGTGTTCACATTGCTTCGCAGAATGACTTTTCTGCAGAAAACAGTAACACTTGTTCAGAACGAAAGAAAGCACAGAGCCCCAGATTTTATGTTGTCCTGGAGAGCTTGCAGAGTACTGGGGAAAAGCAGGCAGAGAATTCCCTGCTAGCACCTTCTCTGTGCCTGGGAAGCAGAAGTGTTCACATTGCTTCGCAGAATCGCTTTTGTGCAGAAAACACTAACACTTGTTCAGAACAAAAGAAAGCACAGAGCCCCAGATTTTATGTTGTCCTGGAGAGCTTGCAGAGCACTGGGGAAAGGCAGGCAGAGAATTCCCTGCTAGCACCTTCTCTGTGCCTGGGAAGCAGAAGTCTTCACATTGCTTCGCAGAATCGCTTTTGTGCAGAAAACAATAACACTTGTTCAGAACGAAAGAAAGCACAGAGCCCCAGATTTGCTGTTGTCCTGGAGAGCTTGCAGAGCACTGGGGAAAGGCAGGCAGAGAATTCCCTGCTAGCACCTTCTCTGTGCCTGTTCACATTGCTTCGCAGAATCGCTTTTGTGCAGAAAACACTAACACTTGTTCAGAACAAAAGAAAGCACAGAGCCCCAGATTTTATGTTGTCCTGGAGAGCTTGCAGAGCACTGGGGAAAGGCAGGCAGAGAATTCCCTGCCAGCACCTTCTCTGTGCCTGGGAAGCAGAAGTGTTCACATTGCTTCGCAGAATGACTTTTCTGCAGAAAACAGTAACACTTGTTCAGAACGAAAGAAAGCACAGAGCCCCAGATTTGCTGTTGTCCTGGAGAGCTTGCAGAGCACTGGGGAAAGGCAGGCAGAGAATTCCCTGCTAGCACCTTCTCTGTGCCTGGGAAGCAGAAGTGTTCACATTGCTTCGCAGAATCGCTTTTGTGCAGAAAACAGTAACACTTGTTCAGAACGAAAGAAAGCACAGAGCCCCAGATTTTATGTTGTCCTGGAGAGCTTGCAGAGCACTGGGGAAAGGCAGGCAGAGAATTCCCTGCTAGCACCTTCTCTGTGCCTGGGAAGCAGAAGTGTTCACATTGCTTCGCAGAATCGCTTTTGTGCAGAAAACACTAACACTTGTTCAGAACAAAAGAAAGCACAGAGCCCCAGATTTTATGTTGTCCTGGAGAGCTTGCAGAGCACTGGGGAAAGGCAGGCAGAGAATTCCCTGCTAGCACCTTCTCTGTGCCTGGGAAGCAGAAGTGTTCCCATTGCTTCGCAGAATCGCTTTTGTGCAGAAAACAGTAACACTTGTTCAGAACGAAAGAAAGCACAGAGCCCCAGATTTGCTGTTGTCCTGGAGAGCTTGCAGAGCACTGGGGAAAGGCAGGCAGAGAATTCCCTGCTAGCACCTTCTCTGTGCCTGGGAAGCAGAAGTCTTCACATTGCTTCGCAGAATCGCTTTTGTGCAGAAAACAATAACACTTGTTCAGAACGAAAGAAAGCACAGAGCCCCAGATTTTATGTTGTCCTGGAGAGCTTGCAGAGCACTGGGGAAAAGCAAGCAGAGAATTCCCTGCTAGCACCTTCTCTGTGCCTGGGAAGCAGAAGTCTTCACATTGCTTCGCAGAATCGCTTTTGTGCAGAAAACAATAACACTTGTTCAGAACGAAAGAAAGCACAGAGCCCCAGATTTTATGTTGTGCTGGAGAGCTTGCAGAGCACTGGGGAAAGGCAGGCAGAGAATTCCCTGCTAGCACCTTCCCTGTGCCTGGGAAAGAGAAGTGTTCCCATTGCTTCGCAGAATCGCTTTTGTGCAGAAAACAGTAACACTTGTTCAGAACGAAAGAAAGCACAGAGCCGCAGATTTGCTGTTGTCCTGGAGAGCTTGCAGAGCACTGGGGAAAGGCAGGCAGAGAATTCCTTGCTAGCACCTTCTCTGTGCCTGTTCACATTGCTTCGCAGAATCGCTTTTGTGCAGAAAACAGTAACACTTGTTCAGAAGGAAAGAAAGCACAGAGCCCCAGATTTTATGTTGTCCTGGAGAGCTTGCAGAGCACTGGGGAAAGGCAGGCAGAGAATTCCCTGCTAGCACCTTCTCTGTGCCTGTTCACATTGCTTCGCAGAATCGCTTTTGTGCAGAAAACACTAACACTTGTTCAGAACAAAAGAAAGCACAGAGCCCCAGATTCTATGTTGTCCTGGAGAGCTTGCAGAGCACTGGGGAAAGGCAGGCACAGAATTCCCTGCTAGCACCTTCTCTGTGCCTGGGAAGCAGAAGTGTTCACATTGCTTCGCAGAATCGCTTTTGTGCAGAAAACAGTAACACTTGTTCAGAACGAAAGAAAGCACAGAGCCCCAGATTTGCTGTTGTCCTGGAGAGCTTGCAGAGCACTGGGGAAAGGCAGGCAGAGAATTCCCTGCTAGCACCTTCTCTGTGCCTGGGAAGCAGAAGTGTTCACATTGCTTCGCAGAATGACTTTTCTGCAGAAAACAGTAACACTTGTTCAGAACGAAAGAAAGCACAGAGCCCCAGATTTTATGTTGTCCTGGAGAGCTTGCAGAGTACTGGGGAAAAGCAGGCAGAGAATTCCCTGCTAGCACCTTCTCTGTGCCTGGGAAGCAGAAGTGTTCACATTGCTTCGCAGAATCGCTTTTGTGCAGAAAACAGTAACACTTGTTCAGAACAAAAGAAAGCACAGAGACCCAGATTTTATGTTGTCCTGGAGAGCTTGCAGAGCACTGGGGAAAGGCAGGCAGAGAATTCCCTGCTAGCACCTTCTCTGTGCCTGGGAAACAGAAGTGTTCACATTGCTTCGCAGAATCGCTTTTGTGCAGAAAACAGTAACACTTGTTCAGAACGAAAGAAAGCACAGAGCCCCAGATTTTATGTTGTCCTGGAGAGCTTGCAGAGCACTGGGGAAAGGCAGGCAGAGAATTCCCTGCTAGCACGTTCTCTGTGCCTGGGAAACAGAAGTGTTCACATTGCTTCGCAGAATCGCTTTTGTGCAGAAAACAGTAACACTTGTTCAGAACGAAAGAAAGCACAGAGCCCCAGATTTGCTGTTGTCCTGGAGAGCTTGCAGAGCACTGGGGAAAGGCAGGCAGAGAATTCCCTGCTAGCACCTTCCCTGTGCCTGGGAAAGAGAAGTGTTCCCATTGCTTCGCAGAATCGCTTTTGTGCAGAAAACAGTAACACTTGTTCTGAACGAAAGAAAGCACAGAGCCGCAAATTTGCTGTTGTCCTGGAGAGCTTGCAGAGCACTGGGGAAAGGCAGGCAGAGAATTCCCTGCTAGCACCTTCTATGTGCCTGTTCACATTGCTTCGCAGAATCGCTTTTGTGCAGAAAACAGTAACACTTGTTCAGAAGGAAAGAAAGCACAGAGCCCCAGATTTTATGTTGTCCTGGAGAGCTTGCAGAGCACTGGGGAAAGGCAGGCAGAGAATTCCCTGCTAGCACCTTCTCTGTGCCTGGGAAACAGAAGTGTTCACATTGCTTCGCAGAATCGCTTTTGTGCAGAAAACACTAACACTTGTTCAGAACAAAAGAAAGCACAGAGCCCCAGATTCTATGTTGTCCTGGAGAGCTTGCAGAGCACTGGGGAAAGGCAGGCAGAGAATTCCCTGCTAGCACCTTCTATGTGCCTGGGAAGCAGAAGTGTTCACATTGCTTCGCAGAATCGCTTTTGTGCAGAAAACAGTAACACTTGTTCAGAACGAAAGAAAGCACAGAGCCCCAGATTTGCTGTTGTCCTGGAGAGCTTGCAGAGCACTGGGGAAAGGCAGGCAGAGAATTCCCTGCTAGCACCTTCTCTGTGCCTGGGAAGCAGAAGTGTTCACATTGCTTCGCAGAATCGCTTTTGTGCAGAAAACACTAACACTTGTTCAGAACAAAAGAAAGCACAGAGCCCCAGATTTTATGTTGTCCTGGAGAGCTTGCAGAGCACTGGGGAAAAGCAAGCAGAGAATTCCCTGCTAGCACCTTCTCTGTGCCTGGGAAGCAGAAGTGTTCACATTGCTTCGCAGAATCGCTTTTGTGCAGAAAACAGTAACACTTGTTCAGAACGAAAGAAAGCACAGAGCCCCAGATTTGCTGTTGTCCTGGAGAGCTTGCAGAGCACTGGGGAAAGGCAGGCAGAGAATTCCCTGCTAGCACCTTCTCTGTGCCTGTTCACATTCCTTCGCAGAATCGCTTTTGTGCAGAAAACAGTAACACTTGTTCAGACGAAAGAAAGCACAGAGCCCCAGATTTTATGTTGTCCTGGAGAGCTTGCAGAGCACTGGGGAAAGGCAGGCAGAGAATTCCCTGCTAGCACCTTCTCTGTGCCTGGGAAACAGAAGTGTTCCCATTGCTTCGCAGAATCGCTTTTGTGCAGAAAACAGTAACACTTGTTCAGAACGAAAGAAAGCACAGAGCCCCAGATTTGCTGTTGTCCTGGAGAGCTTGCAGAGCACTGGGGAAAGGCAGGCAGAGAATTCCCTGCTAGCACCTTCTCTGTGCCTGGGAAGCAGAAGTGTTCACATTGCTTCGCAGAATGACTTTTCTGCAGAAAACAGTAACACTTGTTCAGAACGAAAGAAAGCACAGAGCCCCAGATTTTATGTTGTCCTGGAGAGCTTGCAGAGCACTGGGGAAAGGCAGGCAGAGAATTCCCTGCTAGCACCTTCTCTGTGCCTGGGAAGCAGAAGTGTTCCCATTGCTTCGCAGAATCGCTTTTGTGCAGAAAACACTAACACTTGTTCTGAACGAAAGAAAGCACAGAGCCCCAGATTTGATGTTGTCCTGGAGAGCTTGCAGAGCACTGGGGAAAAGCAGGCAGAGAATTCCCTGCTAGCACGTTCCCTGTGCCTGGGAAAGAGAAGTGTTCCCATTGCTTCGCAGAATCGCTTTTGTGCAGAAAACAGTAACACTTGTTCAGAACGAAAGAAAGCACAGAGCCCCAGATTTGCTGTTGTCCTGGAGAGCTTGCAGAGCACTGGGGAAAGGCAGGCAGAGAATTCCCTGCTAGCACCTTCTCTGTGCCTGTTCACATTCCTTCGCAGAATCGCTTTTGTGCAGAAAACAGTAACACTTGTTCAGACGAAAGAAAGCACAGAGCCCCAGATTTTATGTTGTCCTGGAGAGCTTGCAGAGCACTGGGGAAAGGCAGGCATAGAATTCCCTGCTAGCACCTTCTCTGTGCCTGGGAAGCAGAAGTGTTCACATTGCTTCGCAGAATCGCTTTTGTGCAGAAAACAGTAACACTTGTTCAGAACGAAAGAAAGCACAGAGCCCCAGATTTGCTGTTGTCCTGGAGAGCTTGCAGAGCACTGGGGAAAGGCAGGCAGAGAATTCCCTGCTAGCACCTTCTCTGTGCCTGGGAAGCAGAAGTGTTCACATTGCTTCGCAGAATGACTTTTCTGCAGAAAACAGTAACACTTGTTCAGAACGAAAGAAAGCACAGAGCCCCAGATTTTATGTTGTCCTGGAGAGCTTGCAGAGCACTGGGGAAAGGCAGGCAGAGAATTCCCTGCTAGCACCTTCTCTGTGCCTGGGAAGCAGAAGTGTTCACATTGCTTCGCAGAATCGCTTTTGTGCAGAAAACACTAACACTTGTTCAGAACAAAAGAAAGCACAGAGCCCCAGATTTTATGTTGTCCTGGAGAGCTTGCAGAGCACTGGGGAAAAGCAAGCAGAGAATTCCCTGCTAGCACCTTCTCTGTGCCTGGGAAGCAGAAGTGTTCACATTGCTTCGCAGAATCGCTTTTGTGCAGAAAACAGTAACACTTGTTCAGAACGAAAGAAAGCACAGAGCCCCAGATTTGCTGTTGTCCTGGAGAGCTTGCAGAGCACTGGGGAAAGGCAGGCAGAGAATTCCCTGCTAGCACCTTCTCTGTGCCTGTTCACATTGCTTCGCAGAATCGCTTTTGTGCAGAAAACAGTAACACTTGTTCAGACGAAAGAAAGCACAGAGCCCCAGATTTTATGTTGTCCTGGAGAGCTTGCAGAGCACTGGGGAAAGGCAGGCAGAGAATTCCCTGCTAGCACCTTCTCTGTGCCTGGGAAGCAGAAGTGTTCACATTGCTTCGCAGAATGACTTTTCTGCAGAAAACAGTAACACTTGTTCAGAACGAAAGAAAGCACAGAGCCCCAGATTTTATGTTGTCCTGGAGAGCTTGCAGAGCACTGGGGAAAGGCAGGCAGAGAATTCCCTGCTAGCACCTTCTCTGTGCCTGGGAAGCAGAAGTGTTCCCATTGCTTCGCAGAATCGCTTTTGTGCAGAAAACAGTAACACTTGTTCAGAACGAAAGAAAGCACAGAGCCCCAGATTTGCTGTTGTCCTGGAGAGCTTGCAGAGCACTGGGGAAAGGCAGGCAGAGAATTCCCTGCTAGCACCTTCTCTGTGCCTGGGAAGCAGAAGTGTTCACATTGCTTCGCAGAATCGCTTTTGTGCAGAAAACACTAACACTTGTTCAGAACAAAAGAAAGCACAGAGCCCCAGATTTTATGTTGTCCTGGAGAGCTTGCAGAGCACTGGGGAAAAGCAAGCAGAGAATTCCCTGCTAGCACCTTCTCTGTGCCTGGGAAGCAGAAGTGTTCACATTGCTTCGCAGAATCGCTTTTGTGCAGAAAACAATAACACTTGTTCAGAACGAAAGAAAGCACAGAGCCCCAGATTTTATGTTGTCCTGGAGAGCTTGCAGAGCACTGGGGAAAGGCAGGCAGAGAATTCCCTGCTAGCACCTTCTCTGTGCCTGGGAAGCAGAAGTGTTCCCATTGCTTCGCAGAATCGCTTTTGTGCAGAAAACAGTAACACTTGTTCAGAACGAAAGAAAGCACAGAGCCCCAGATTTGCTGTTGTCCTGGAGAGCTTGCAGAGCACTGGGGAAAGGCAGGCAGAGAATTCCCTGCTAGCACCTTCTCTGTGCCTGGGAAACAGAAGTGTTCACATTGCTTCGCAGAATCGCTTTTGTGCAGAAAACACTAACACTTGTTCAGAACGAAAGAAAGCACAGAGCCCCAGATTTTATGTTGTCCTGGAGAGCTTGCAGAGCACTGGGGAAAAGCAGGCAGAGAATTCCCTGCTAGCACGTTCCCTGTGCCTGGGAAAGAGAAGTGTTCCCATTGCTTCGCAGAATCGCTTTTGTGCAGAAAACAGTAACACTTGTTCAGAACGAAAGAAAGCACAGAGCCCCAGATTTGCTGTTGTCCTGGAGAGCTTGCAGAGCACTGGGGAAAGGCAGGCAGAGAATTCCCTGCTAGCACCTTCTCTGTGCCTGGGAAGCAGAAGTGTTCACATTGCTTCGCAGAATGACTTTTCTGCAGAAAACAGTAACACTTGTTCAGAACGAAAGAAAGCACAGAGCCCCAGATTTTATGTTGTCCTGGAGAGCTTGCAGAGCACTGGGGAAAGGCAGGCACAGAATTCCCTGCTAGCACCTTCTCTGTGCCTGGGAAGCAGAAGTGTTCCCATTGCTTCGCAGAATCGCTTTTGTGCAGAAAACAGTAACACTTGTTCAGAACGAAAGAAAGCACAGAGCCCCAGATTTGCTGTTGTCCTGGAGAGCTTGCAGAGCACTGGGGAAAGGCAGGCAGAGAAGTTCCTGCTAGCACCTTCTCTGTGCCTGGGAAGCAGAAGTGTTCACATTGCTTCGCAGAATCGCTTTTGTGCAGAAAACACTAACACTTGTTCAGAACAAAAGAAAGCACAGAGCCCCAGATTTTATGTTGTCCTGGAGAGCTTGCAGAGCACTGGGGAAAAGCAGGCAGAGAATTCCCTGCTAGCACGTTCTCGGTGCCTGGGAAACAGAAGTGTTCACATTGCTTCGCAGAATCGCTTTTGTGCAGAAAACACTAACACTTGTTCAGAACAAAAGAAAGCACAGAGCCCCAGATTTTATGTTGTCCTGGAGAGCTTGCAGAGCACTGGGGAAAGGCAGGCAGAGAATTCCCTGCCAGCACCTTCTCTGTGCCTGGGAAGCAGAAGTGTTCACATTGCTTCGCAGAATGACTTTTCTGCAGAAAACAGTAACACTTGTTCAGAACGAAAAAAAGCACAGAGCCCCAGATTTTATGTTGTCCTGGAGAGCTTGCAGAGCACTGGGGAAAGGCAGGCAGAGAATTCCCTGCTAGCACCTTCTCTGTGCCTGGGAAGCAGAAGTGTTCACATTACTTCGCAGAATCGCTTTTGTGCAGAAAAAGTAACACTTGTTCAGAACGAAAGAAAGCACAGAGCCCCAGATTTTATGTTGTCCTGGAGAGCTTGCAGAGCACTGGGGAAAGGCAGGCAGAGAATTCCCTGCTAGCACCTTCCCTGTGCCTGGGAAAGAGAAGTGTTCCCATTGCTTCGCAGAATCGCTTTTGTGCAGAAAACAGTAACACTTGTTCTGAACGAAAGAAAGCACAGAGCCCCAGATTTTATGTTGTCCTGGAGAGCTTGCAGAGCACTGGGGAAAGGCAGGCAGAGAATTCCCTGCTAGCACCTTCTCTGTGCCTGGGAAGCAGAAGTGTTCCCATTGCTTCGCAGAATCGCTTTTGTGCAGAAAACAGTAACACTTGTTCAGAACGAAAGAAAGCACAGAGCCCCAGATTTGCTGTTGTCCTGGAGAGCTTGCAGAGCACTGGGGAAAGGCAGGCAGAGAATTCCCTGCTAGCACCTTCTCTGTGCCTGGGAAGCAGAAGTGTTCACATTGCTTCGCAGAATCGCTTTTGTGCAGAAAACAGTAACACTTGTTCAGAACAAAAGAAAGCACAGAGCCCCAGATTTTATGTTGTCCTGGAGAGCTTGCAGAGCACTGGGGAAAAGCAAGCAGAGAATTCCCTGCTAGCACGTTCTCGGTGCCTGGAAAACAGAAGTGTTCACATTGCTTCGCAGAATCGCTTTTGTGCAGAAAACAGTAACACTTGTTCAGAACGAAAGAAAGCACAGAGCCCCAGATTTGCTGTTGTCCTGGAGAGCTTGCAGAGCACTGGGGAAAGGCAGGCAGAGAATTCCCTGCTAGCACCTTCTCTGTGCCTGTTCACATTCCTTCGCAGAATCGCTTTTGTGCAGAAAACAGTAACACTTGTTCAGAACGAAAGAAAGCACAGAGCCCCAGATTTTATGTTCTGCTGGAGAGCTTGCAGAGTACTGGGGAAAAGCAGGCAGAGAATTCCCTGCTAGCACCTTCTCTGTGCCTGGGAAGCACAAGTGTTCACATTGCTTCGCAGAATCGCTTTTGTGCAGAAAACAGTAACACTTGTTCAGAACAAAAGAAAGCACAGAGCCCCAGATTTTATGTTGTCCTGGAGAGCTTGCAGAGCACTGGGGAAAGGCAGGCAGAGAATTCCCTGCTAGCACCTTCTCTGTGCCTGGGAAGCAGAAGTGTTCACATTGCTTCGCAGAATCGCTTTTGTGCAGAAAACAGTAACACTTGTTCAGAACGAAAGAAAGCACAGAGCCCCAGATTTTATGTTGTGCTGGAGAGCTTGCAGAGCACTGGGGAAAGGCAGGCAGAGAATTCCCTGCTAGCACCTTCCCTGTGCCTGGGAAAGAGAAGTGTTCCCATTGCTTCGCAGAATCGCTTTTGTGCAGAAAACAGTAACACTTGTTCAGAACGAAAGAAAGCACAGAGCCCCAGATTTTATGTTGTGCTGGAGAGCTTGCAGAGTACTGGGGAAAGGCAGGCAGAGAATTCCCTGCTAGCACCTTCTCTGTGCCTGTTCAGATTGCTTCGCAGAATCGCTTTTGTGCAGAAAACAGTAACACTTGTTCAGAAGGAAAGAAAGCACAGAGCCCCAGATTTTATGTTGTCCTGGAGAGCTTGCAGAGCACTGGGGAAAGGCAGGCAGAGAATTCCCTGCTAGCACCTTCTCTGTGCCTGGGAAGCAGAAGTCTTCACATTGCTTCGCAGAATCGCTTTTGTGCAGAAAACAATAACACTTGTTCAGAACGAAAGAAAGCACAGAGCCCCAGATTTTATGTTGTCCTGGAGAGCTTGCAGAGCACTGGGGAAAGGCAGGCAGAGAATTCCCTGCTAGCACCTTCTCTGTGCCTGGGAAGCAGAAGTGTTCCCATTGCTTCGCAGAATCGCTTTTGTGCAGAAAACAGTAACAGTTGTTCAGAACGAAAGAAAGCACAGAGCCCCAGATTTTATGTTGTCCTGGAGAGCTTGCAGAGCACTGGGGAAAGGCAGGCAGAGAATTCCCTGCTAGCACCTTCTCTGTGCCTGGGAAGCAGAAGTCTTCACATTGCTTCGCAGAATCGCTTTTGTGCAGAAAACAATAACACTTGTTCAGAACGAAAGAAAGCACAGAGCCCCAGATTTGCTGTTGTCCTGGAGAGCTTGCAGAGCACTGGGGAAAGGCAGGCAGAGAATTTCCTGCTAGCACCTTCTCTGTGCCTGTTCACATTGCTTCGCAGAATCGCTTTTGTGCAGAAAACACTAACACTTGTTCAGAACAAAAGAAAGCACAGAGCCCCAGATTTTATGTTGTCCTGGAGAGCTTGCAGAGCACTGGGGAAAGGCAGGCAGAGAATTCCCTGCCAGCACCTTCTCTGTGCCTGGGAAGCAGAAGTGTTCACATTGCTTCGCAGAATGACTTTTCTGCAGAAAACAGTAACACTTGTTCAGAACGAAAGAAAGCACAGAGCCCCAGATTTGCTGTTGTCCTGGAGAGCTTGCAGAGCACTGGGGAAAGGCAGGCAGAGAATTCCCTGCTAGCACCTTCTCTGTGCCTGGGAAGCAGAAGTGTTCACATTGCTTCGCAGAATCGCTTTTGTGCAGAAAACAGTAACACTTGTTCAGAACGAAAGAAAGCACAGAGCCCCAGATTTTATGTTGTCCTGGAGAGCTTGCAGAGCACTGGGGAAAGGCAGGCAGAGAATTCCCTGCTAGCACCTTCTCTGTGCCTGGGAAGCAGAAGTCTTCACATTGCTTCGCAGAATCGCTTTTGTGCAGAAAACACTAACACTTGTTCAGAACAAAAGAAAGCACAGAGCCCCAGATTTTATGTTGTCCTGGAGAGCTTGCAGAGCACTGGGGAAAGGCAGGCAGAGAATTCCCTGCTAGCACCTTCTCTGTGCCTGGGAAGCAGAAGTGTTCCCATTGCTTCGCAGAATCGCTTTTGTGCAGAAAACAGTAACACTTGTTCAGAACGAAAGAAAGCACAGAGCCCCAGATTTGCTGTTGTCCTGGAGAGCTTGCAGAGCACTGGGGAAAGGCAGGCAGAGAATTCCCTGCTAGCACCTTCTCTGTGCCTGGGAAGCAGAAGTCTTCACATTGCTTCGCAGAATCGCTTTTGTGCAGAAAACAATAACACTTGTTCAGAACGAAAGAAAGCACAGAGCCCCAGATTTGCTGTTGTCCTGGAGAGCTTGCAGAGCACTGGGGAAAAGCAAGCAGAGAATTCCCTGCTAGCACCTTCTCTGTGCCTGGGAAGCAGAAGTGTTCACATTGCTTCGCAGAATCGCTTTTGTGCAGAAAACAGTAACACTTGTTCAGAACGAAAGAAAGCACAGAGCCCCAGATTTTATGTTGTGCTGGAGAGCTTGCAGAGCACTGGGGAAAGGCAGGCAGAGAATTCCCTGCTAGCACCTTCCCTGTGCCTGGGAAAGAAAAGTGTTCCCATTGCTTCGCAGAATCGCTTTTGTGCAGAAAACAGTAACACTTGTTCAGAACGAAAGAAAGCACAGAGCCGCAGATTTGCTGTTGTGCTGGAGAGCTTGCAGAGCACTGGGGAAAGGCAGGCAGAGAATTCCCTGCTAGCACCTTCTCTGTGCCTGTTCACATTGCTTCGCAGAATCGCTTTTGTGCAGAAAACAGTAACACTTGTTCAGAAGGAAAGAAAGCACAGAGCCCCAGATTTTATGTTGTCCTGGAGAGCTTGCAGAGCACTGGGGAAAGGCAGGCAGAGAATTCCCTGCTAGCACCTTCTCTGTGCCTGTTCACATTGCTTCGCAGAATCGCTTTTGTGCAGAAAACACTAACACTTGTTCAGAACAAAAGAAAGCACAGAGCCCCAGATTCTATGTTGTCCTGGAGAGCTTGCAGAGCACTGGGGAAAGGCAGGCACAGAATTCCCTGCTAGCACCTTCTCTGTGCCTGGGAAGCAGAAGTGTTCACATTGCTTCGCAGAATCGCTTTTGTGCAGAAAACAGTAACACTTGTTCAGAACGAAAGAAAGCACAGAGCCCCAGATTTGCTGTTGTCCTGGAGAGCTTGCAGAGCACTGGGGAAAGGCAGGCAGAGAATTCCCTGCTAGCACCTTCTCTGTGCCTGGGAAGCAGAAGTGTTCACATTGCTTCGCAGAATGACTTTTCTGCAGAAAACAGTAACACTTGTTCAGAACGAAAGAAAGCACAGAGCCCCAGATTTTATGTTGTCCTGGAGAGCTTGCAGAGTACTGGGGAAAAGCAGGCAGAGAATTCCCTGCTAGCACCTTCTCTGTGCCTGGGAAGCAGAAGTGTTCACATTGCTTCGCAGAATCGCTTTTGTGCAGAAAACAGTAACACTTGTTCAGAACAAAAGAAAGCACAGAGCCCCAGATTTTATGTTGTCCTGGAGAGCTTGCAGAGCACTGGGGAAAGGCAGGCAGAGAATTCCCTGCTAGCACCTTCTCTGTGCCTGGGAAACAGAAGTGTTCACATTGCTTCGCAGAATCGCTTTTGTGCAGAAAACAGTAACACTTGTTCAGAACGAAAGAAAGCACAGAGCCCCAGATTTTATGTTGTCCTGGAGAGCTTGCAGAGCACTGGGGAAAGGCAGGCAGAGAATTCCCTGCTAGCACCTTCCCTGTGCCTGGGAAAGAGAAGTGTTCCCATTGCTTCGCAGAATCGCTTTTGTGCAGAAAACAGTAACACTTGTTCTGAACGAAAGAAAGCACAGAGCCGCAGATTTGCTGTTGTCCTGGAGAGCTTGCAGAGCACTGGGGAAAGGCAGGCAGAGAATTCCCTGCTAGCACCTTCTCTGTGCCTGTTCACATTGCTTCGCAGAATCGCTTTTGTGCAGAAAACAGTAACACTTGTTCAGAAGGAAAGAAAGCACAGAGCCCCAGATTTTATGTTGTCCTGGAGAGCTTGCAGAGCACTGGGGAAAGGCAGGCAGAGAATTCCCTGCTAGCACCTTCTCTGTGCCTGGGAAACAGAAGTGTTCACATTGCTTCGCAGAATCGCTTTTGTGCAGAAAACACTAACACTTGTTCAGAACAAAAGAAAGCACAGAGCCCCAGATTCTATGTTGTCCTGGAGAGCTTGCAGAGCACTGGGGAAAGGCAGGCAGAGAATTCCCTGCTGGCACCTTCTATGTGCCTGGGAAGCAGAAGTGTTCACATTGCTTCGCAGAATCGCTTTTGTGCAGAAAACAATAACACTTGTTCAGAACGAAAGAAAGCACAGAGCCCCAGATTTTATGTTGTCCTGGAGAGCTTGCAGAGCACTGGGGAAAAGCAGGCAGAGAATTCCCTGCTAGCACGTTCCCTGTGCCTGGGAAAGAGAAGTGTTCCCATTGCTTCGCAGAATCGCTTTTGTGCAGAAAACAGTAACACTTGTTCAGAACGAAAGAAAGCACAGAGCCCCAGATTTTATGTTCTCCTGGAGAGCTTGCAGAGCACTGGGGAAACGCAGGCAGAGAATTCCCTGCTAGCACCTTCTCTGTGCCTGTTCACATTCCTTCGCAGAATCGCTTTTGTGCAGAAAACAGTAACACTTGTTCAGAACGAAAGAAAGCACAGAGCCCCAGATTTGCTGTTGTCCTGGAGAGCTTGCAGAGCACTGGGGAAAGGCAGGCAGAGAATTCCCTGCTAGCACCTTCTCTGTGCCTGGGAAGCAGAAGTGTTCACATTGCTTCGCAGAATGACTTTTCTGCAGAAAACAGTAACACTTGTTCAGAACGAAAGAAAGCACAGAGCCCCAGATTTGCTGTTGTCCTGGAGAGCTTGCAGAGCACTGGGGAAAGGCAGGCAGAGAATTCCCTGCTAGCACCTTCTCTGTGCCTGGGAAGCAGAAGTGTTCACATTGCTTCGCAGAATCGCTTTTGTGCAGAAAACACTAACACTTGTTCAGAACAAAAGAAAGCACAGAGCCCCAGATTTTATGTTGTCCTGGAGAGCTTGCAGAGCACTGGGGAAAAGCAAGCAGAGAATTCCCTGCTAGCACCTTCTCTGTGCCTGGGAAGCAGAAGTGTTCACATTGCTTCGCAGAATCGCTTTTGTGCAGAAAACAGTAACACTTGTTCAGAACGAAAGAAAGCACAGAGCCCCAGATTTGCTGTTGTCCTGGAGAGCTTGCAGAGCACTGGGGAAAGGCAGGCAGAGAATTCCCTGCTAGCACCTTCTCTGTGCCTGTTCACATTCCTTCGCAGAATCGCTTTTGTGCAGAAAACAGTAACACTTGTTCAGACGAAAGAAAGCACAGAGCCCCAGATTTTATGTTGTCCTGGAGAGCTTGCAGAGCACTGGGGAAAGGCAGGCAGAGAATTCCCTGCTAGCACCTTCTCTGTGCCTGGGAAGCAGAAGTGTTCCCATTGCTTCGCAGAATCGCTTTTGTGCAGAAAACAGTAACACTTGTTCAGAACGAAAGAAAGCACAGAGCCCCAGATTTGCTGTTGTCCTGGAGAGCTTGCAGAGCACTGGGGAAAGGCAGGCAGAGAATTCCCTGCTAGCACCTTCTCTGTGCCTGGGAAGCAGAAGTGTTCACATTGCTTCGCAGAATGACTTTTCTGCAGAAAACAGTAACACTTGTTCAGAACGAAAGAAAGCACAGAGCCCCAGATTTTATGTTGTCCTGGAGAGCTTGCAGAGCACTGGGGAAAGGCAGGCAGAGAATTCCCTGCTAGCACCTTCTCTGTGCCTGGGAAGCAGAAGTGTTCCCATTGCTTCGCAGAATCGCTTTTGTGCAGAAAACACTAACACTTGTTCTGAACGAAAGAAAGCACAGAGCCCCAGATTTGATGTTGTCCTGGAGAGCTTGCAGAGCACTGGGGAAAAGCAGGCAGAGAATTCCCTGCTAGCACGTTCCCTGTGCCTGGGAAAGAGAAGTGTTCCCATTGCTTCGCAGAATCGCTTTTGTGCAGAAAACAGTAACACTTGTTCAGAACGAAAGAAAGCACAGAGCCCCAGATTTTATGTTGTCCTGGAGAGCTTGCAGAGCACTGGGGAAAGGCAGGCAGAGAATTCCCTGCTAGCACCTTCTCTGTGCCTGTTCACATTCCTTCGCAGAATCGCTTTTGTGCAGAAAACAGTAACACTTGTTCAGACGAAAGAAAGCACAGAGCCCCAGATTTTATGTTGTCCTGGAGAGCTTGCAGAGCACTGGGGAAAGGCAGGCAGAGAATTCCCTGCTAGCACCTTCTCTGTGCCTGGGAAGCAGAAGTGTTCCCATTGCTTCGCAGAATCGCTTTTGTGCAGAAAACAGTAACACTTGTTCAGAACGAAAGAAAGCACAGAGCCCCAGATTTGCTGTTGTCCTGGAGAGCTTGCAGAGCACTGGGGAAAGGCAGGCAGAGAATTCCCTGCTAGCACCTTCTCTGTGCCTGGGAAGCAGAAGTGTTCACATTGCTTCGCAGAATGACTTTTCTGCAGAAAACAGTAACACTTGTTCAGAACGAAAGAAAGCACAGAGCCCCAGATTTGCTGTTGTCCTGGAGAGCTTGCAGAGCACTGGGGAAAGGCAGGCAGAGAATTCCCTGCTAGCACCTTCTCTGTGCCTGGGAAGCAGAAGTGTTCACATTGCTTCGCAGAATCGCTTTTGTGCAGAAAACACTAACACTTGTTCAGAACAAAAGAAAGCACAGAGCCCCAGATTTTATGTTGTCCTGGAGAGCTTGCAGAGCACTGGGGAAAAGCAAGCAGAGAATTCCCTGCTAGCACCTTCTCTGTGCCTGGGAAGCAGAAGTGTTCACATTGCTTCGCAGAATCGCTTTTGTGCAGAAAACAGTAACACTTGTTCAGAACGAAAGAAAGCACAGAGCCCCAGATTTGCTGTTGTCCTGGAGAGCTTGCAGAGCACTGGGGAAAGGCAGGCAGAGAATTCCCTGCTAGCACCTTCTCTGTGCCTGGGAAGCAGAAGTGTTCACATTGCTTCGCAGAATGACTTTTCTGCAGAAAACAGTAACACTTGTTCAGAACGAAAGAAAGCACAGAGCCCCAGATTTTATGTTGTCCTGGAGAGCTTGCAGAGCACTGGGGAAAGGCAGGCAGAGAATTCCCTGCTAGCACCTTCTCTGTGCCTGGGAAGCAGAAGTGTTCCCATTGCTTCGCAGAATCGCTTTTGTGCAGAAAACACTAACACTTGTTCTGAACGAAAGAAAGCACAGAGCCCCAGATTTTATGTTGTCCTGGAGAGCTTGCAGAGCACTGGGGAAAGGCAGGCAGAGAATTCCCTGCTAGCACCTTCTCTGTGCCTGTTCACATTCCTTCGCAGAATCGCTTTTGTGCAGAAAACAGTAACACTTGTTCAGACGAAAGAAAGCACAGAGCCCCAGATTTTATGTTGTCCTGGAGAGCTTGCAGAGCACTGGGGAAAGGCAGGCAGAGAATTCCCTGCTAGCACCTTCTCTGTGCCTGGGAAGCAGAAGTGTTCACATTGCTTCGCAGAATCGCTTTTGTGCAGAAAACAGTAACACTTGTTCAGAACGAAAGAAAGCACAGAGCCCCAGATTTGCTGTTGTCCTGGAGAGCTTGCAGAGCACTGGGGAAAGGCAGGCAGAGAATTCCCTGCTAGCACCTTCTCTGTGCCTGGGAAGCAGAAGTGTTCACATTGCTTCGCAGAATGACTTTTCTGCAGAAAACAGTAACACTTGTTCAGAACGAAAGAAAGCACAGAGCCCCAGATTTGCTGTTGTCCTGGAGAGCTTGCAGAGCACTGGGGAAAGGCAGGCAGAGAATTCCCTGCTAGCACCTTCTCTGTGCCTGGGAAGCAGAAGTGTTCACATTGCTTCGCAGAATGACTTTTCTGCAGAAAACAGTAACACTTGTTCAGAACGAAAGAAAGCACAGAGCCCCAGATTTTATGTTGTCCTGGAGAGCTTGCAGAGCACTGGGGAAAGGCAGGCAGAGAATTCCCTGCTAGCACCTTCTCTGTGCCTGGGAAGCAGAAGTGTTCACATTGCTTCGCAGAATCGCTTTTGTGCAGAAAACAGTAACACTTGTTCAGAACGAAAGAAAGCACAGAGCCCCAGATTTGCTGTTGTCCTGGAGAGCTTGCAGAGCACTGGGGAAAGGCAGGCAGAGAATTCCCTGCTAGCACCTTCTCTGTGCCTGTTCACATTCCTTCGCAGAATCGCTTTTGTGCAGAAAACAGTAACACTTGTTCAGACGAAAGAAAGCACAGAGCCCCAGATTTTATGTTGTCCTGGAGAGCTTGCAGAGCACTGGGGAAAGGCAGGCAGAGAATTCCCTGCTAGCACCTTCTCTGTGCCTGGGAAGCAGAAGTGTTCCCATTGCTTCGCAGAATCGCTTTTGTGCAGAAAACACTAACACTTGTTCTGAACGAAAGAAAGCACAGAGCCCCAGATTTGATGTTGTCCTGGAGAGCTTGCAGAGCACTGGGGAAAAGCAGGCAGAGAATTCCCTGCTAGCACGTTCCCTGTGCCTGGGAAAGAGAAGTGTTCCCATTGCTTCGCAGAATCGCTTTTGTGCAGAAAACAGTAACACTTGTTCAGAACGAAAGAAAGCACAGAGCCCCAGATTTTATGTTGTCCTGGAGAGCTTGCAGAGCACTGGGGAAAGGCAGGCAGAGAATTCCCTGCTAGCACCTTCTCTGTGCCTGTTCACATTCCTTCGCAGAATCGCTTTTGTGCAGAAAACAGTAACACTTGTTCAGACGAAAGAAAGCACAGAGCCCCAGATTTTATGTTGTCCTGGAGAGCTTGCAGAGCACTGGGGAAAGGCAGGCAGAGAATTCCCTGCTAGCACCTTCTCTGTGCCTGGGAAGCAGAAGTGTTCACATTGCTTCGCAGAATCGCTTTTGTGCAGAAAACAGTAACACTTGTTCAGAACGAAAGAAAGCACAGAGCCCCAGATTTTATGTTGTCCTGGAGAGCTTGCAGAGCACTGGGGAAAAGCAAGCAGAGAATTCCCTGCTAGCACCTTCTCTGTGCCTGGGAAGCAGAAGTCTTCACATTGCTTCGCAGAATCGCTTTTGTGCAGAAAACAGTAACACTTGTTCAGAACGAAAGAAAGCACAGAGCCCCAGATTTGCTGTTGTCCTGGAGAGCTTGCAGAGCACTGGGGAAAGGCAGGCAGAGAATTCCCTGCTAGCACCTTCTCTGTGCCTGTTCACATTCCTTCGCAGAATCGCTTTTGTGCAGAAAACAGTAACACTTGTTCAGAACGAAAGAAAGCACAGAGCCCCAGATTTTATGTTGTCCTGGAGAGCTTGCAGAGCACTGGGGAAAGGCAGGCAGAGAATTCCCTGCTAGCACCTTCTCTGTGCCTGGGAAGCAGAAGTGTTCCCATTGCTTCGCAGAATCGCTTTTGTGCAGAAAACACTAACACTTGTTCAGAACGAAAGAAAGCACAGAGCCCCAGATTTGCTGTTGTCCTGGAGAGCTTGCAGAGCACTGGGGAAAGGCAGGCAGAGAATTCCCTGCTAGCACCTTCTCTGTGCCTGGGAAGCAGAAGTGTTCCCATTGCTTCGCAGAATCGCTTTTGTGCAGAAAACACTAACACTTGTTCTGAACGAAAGAAAGCACAGAGCCCCAGATTTGATGTTGTCCTGGAGAGCTTGCAGAGCACTGGGGAAAAGCAGGCAGAGAATTCCCTGCTAGCACGTTCCCTGTGCCTGGGAAAGAGAAGTGTTCCCATTGCTTCGCAGAATCGCTTTTGTGCAGAAAACAGTAACACTTGTTCAGAACGAAAGAAAGCACAGAGCCCCAGATTTTATGTTGTCCTGGAGAGCTTGCAGAGCACTGGGGAAAGGCAGGCAGAGAATTCCCTGCTAGCACCTTCTCTGTGCCTGGGAAGCAGAAGTGTTCACATTGCTTCGCAGAATCGCTTTTGTGCAGAAAACAGTAACACTTGTTCAGAACGAAAGAAAGCACAGAGCCCCAGATTTTATGTTGTCCTGGAGAGCTTGCAGAGCACTGGGGAAAAGCAAGCAGAGAATTCCCTGCTAGCACCTTCTCTGTGCCTGGGAAGCAGAAGTCTTCACATTGCTTCGCAGAATCGCTTTTGTGCAGAAAACAGTAACACTTGTTCAGAACGAAAGAAAGCACAGAGCCCCAGATTTGCTGTTGTCCTGGAGAGCTTGCAGAGCACTGGGGAAAGGCAGGCAGAGAATTCCCTGCTAGCACCTTCTCTGTGCCTGTTCACATTGCTTCGCAGAATCGCTTTTGTGCAGAAAACAGTAACACTTGTTCAGACGAAAGAAAGCACAGAGCCCCAGATTTGCTGTTGTCCTGGAGAGCTTGCAGAGCACTGGGGAAAGGCAGGCAGAGAATTCCCTGCTAGCACCTTCTCTGTGCCTGGGAAGCAGAAGTGTTCACATTGCTTCGCAGAATCGCTTTTGTGCAGAAAACAGTAACACTTGTTCAGAACGAAAGAAAGCACAGAGCCCCAGATTTTATGTTGTCCTGGAGAGCTTGCAGAGCACTGGGGAAAGGCAGGCAGAGAATTCCCTGCTAGCACGTTCTCTGTGCCTGGGAAACAGAAGTGTTCACATTGCTTCGCAGAATCGCTTTTGTGCAGAAAACAGTAACACTTGTTCAGAACGAAAGAAAGCACAGAGCCCCAGATTTTATGTTGTCCTGGAGAGCTTGCAGAGCACTGGGGAAAGGCAGGCAGAGAATTCCCTGCTAGCACCTTCCCTGTGCCTGGGAAAGAGAAGTGTTCCCATTGCTTCGCAGAATCGCTTTTGTGCAGAAAACAGTAACACTTGTTCTGAACGAAAGAAAGCACAGAGCCGCAGATTTGCTGTTGTCCTGGAGAGCTTGCAGAGCACTGGGGAAAGGCAGGCAGAGAATTCCCTGCTAGCACCTTCTCTGTGCCTGTTCACATTGCTTCGCAGAATCGCTTTTGTGCAGAAAACAGTAACACTTGTTCAGAAGGAAAGAAAGCACAGAGCCCCAGATTTTATGTTGTCCTGGAGAGCTTGCAGAGCACTGGGGAAAGGCAGGCAGAGAATTCCCTGCTAGCACCTTCTCTGTGCCTGGGAAACAGAAGTGTTCACATTGCTTCGCAGAATCGCTTTTGTGCAGAAAACACTAACACTTGTTCAGAACAAAAGAAAGCACAGAGCCCCAGATTCTATGTTGTCCTGGAGAGCTTGCAGAGCACTGGGGAAAGGCAGGCAGAGAATTCCCTGCTAGCACCTTCTATGTGCCTGGGAAGCAGAAGTGTTCACATTGCTTCGCAGAATCGCTTTTGTGCAGAAAACAGTAACACTTGTTCAGAACGAAAGAAAGCACAGAGCCCCAGATTTGCTGTTGTCCTGGAGAGCTTGCAGAGCACTGGGGAAAGGCAGGCAGAGAATTCCCTGCTAGCACCTTCTCTGTGCCTGGGAAGCAGAAGTGTTCACATTGCTTCGCAGAATCGCTTTTGTGCAGAAAACAATAACACTTGTTCAGAACGAAAGAAAGCACAGAGCCCCAGATTTTATGTTGTCCTGGAGAGCTTGCAGAGCACTGGGGAAAAGCAGGCAGAGAATTCCCTGCTAGCACGTTCCCTGTGCCTGGGAAAGAGAAGTGTTCCCATTGCTTCGCAGAATCGCTTTTGTGCAGAAAACAGTAACACTTGTTCAGAACGAAAGAAAGCACAGAGCCCCAGATTTTATGTTGTCCTGGAGAGCTTGCAGAGCACTGGGGAAAGGCAGGCAGAGAATTCCCTGCTAGCACCTTCTCTGTGCCTGTTCACATTCCTTCGCAGAATCGCTTTTGTGCAGAAAACAGTAACACTTGTTCAGACGAAAGAAAGCACAGAGCCCCAGATTTTATGTTGTCCTGGAGAGCTTGCAGAGCACTGGGGAAAGGCAGGCAGAGAATTCCCTGCTAGCACCTTCTCTGTGCCTGGGAAGCAGAAGTGTTCACATTGCTTCGCAGAATCGCTTTTGTGCAGAAAACAGTAACACTTGTTCAGAACGAAAGAAAGCACAGAGCCCCAGATTTGCTGTTGTCCTGGAGAGCTTGCAGAGCACTGGGGAAAGGCAGGCAGAGAATTCCCTGCTAGCACCTTCTCTGTGCCTGGGAAGCAGAAGTGTTCACATTGCTTCGCAGAATGACTTTTCTGCAGAAAACAGTAACACTTGTTCAGAACGAAAGAAAGCACAGAGCCCCAGATTTGCTGTTGTCCTGGAGAGCTTGCAGAGCACTGGGGAAAGGCAGGCAGAGAATTCCCTGCTAGCACCTTCTCTGTGCCTGGGAAGCAGAAGTGTTCACATTGCTTCGCAGAATCGCTTTTGTGCAGAAAACACTAACACTTGTTCAGAACAAAAGAAAGCACAGAGCCCCAGATTTTATGTTGTCCTGGAGAGCTTGCAGAGCACTGGGGAAAAGCAAGCAGAGAATTCCCTGCTAGCACCTTCTCTGTGCCTGGGAAGCAGAAGTGTTCACATTGCTTCGCAGAATCGCTTTTGTGCAGAAAACAGTAACACTTGTTCAGAACGAAAGAAAGCACAGAGCCCCAGATTTGCTGTTGTCCTGGAGAGCTTGCAGAGCACTGGGGAAAGGCAGGCAGAGAATTCCCTGCTAGCACCTTCTCTGTGCCTGTTCACATTCCTTCGCAGAATCGCTTTTGTGCAGAAAACAGTAACACTTGTTCAGACGAAAGAAAGCACAGAGCCCCAGATTTTATGTTGTCCTGGAGAGCTTGCAGAGCACTGGGGAAAGGCAGGCAGAGAATTCCCTGCTAGCACCTTCTCTGTGCCTGGGAAGCAGAAGTGTTCCCATTGCTTCGCAGAATCGCTTTTGTGCAGAAAACAGTAACACTTGTTCAGAACGAAAGAAAGCACAGAGCCCCAGATTTGCTGTTGTCCTGGAGAGCTTGCAGAGCACTGGGGAAAGGCAGGCAGAGAATTCCCTGCTAGCACCTTCTCTGTGCCTGGGAAGCAGAAGTGTTCACATTGCTTCGCAGAATGACTTTTCTGCAGAAAACAGTAACACTTGTTCAGAACGAAAGAAAGCACAGAGCCCCAGATTTTATGTTGTCCTGGAGAGCTTGCAGAGCACTGGGGAAAGGCAGGCAGAGAATTCCCTGCTAGCACCTTCTCTGTGCCTGGGAAGCAGAAGTGTTCCCATTGCTTCGCAGAATCGCTTTTGTGCAGAAAACACTAACACTTGTTCTGAACGAAAGAAAGCACAGAGCCCCAGATTTGATGTTGTCCTGGAGAGCTTGCAGAGCACTGGGGAAAAGCAGGCAGAGAATTCCCTGCTAGCACGTTCCCTGTGCCTGGGAAAGAGAAGTGTTCCCATTGCTTCGCAGAATCGCTTTTGTGCAGAAAACAGTAACACTTGTTCAGAACGAAAGAAAGCACAGAGCCCCAGATTTTATGTTGTCCTGGAGAGCTTGCAGAGCACTGGGGAAAGGCAGGCAGAGAATTCCCTGCTAGCACCTTCTCTGTGCCTGTTCACATTCCTTCGCAGAATCGCTTTTGTGCAGAAAACAGTAACACTTGTTCAGACGAAAGAAAGCACAGAGCCCCAGATTTTATGTTGTCCTGGAGAGCTTGCAGAGCACTGGGGAAAGGCAGGCAGAGAATTCCCTGCTAGCACCTTCTCTGTGCCTGGGAAGCAGAAGTGTTCACATTGCTTCGCAGAATCGCTTTTGTGCAGAAAACAGTAACACTTGTTCAGAACGAAAGAAAGCACAGAGCCCCAGATTTGCTGTTGTCCTGGAGAGCTTGCAGAGCACTGGGGAAAGGCAGGCAGAGAATTCCCTGCTAGCACCTTCTCTGTGCCTGGGAAGCAGAAGTGTTCACATTGCTTCGCAGAATGACTTTTCTGCAGAAAACAGTAACACTTGTTCAGAACGAAAGAAAGCACAGAGCCCCAGATTTGCTGTTGTCCTGGAGAGCTTGCAGAGCACTGGGGAAAGGCAGGCAGAGAATTCCCTGCTAGCACCTTCTCTGTGCCTGGGAAGCAGAAGTGTTCACATTGCTTCGCAGAATCGCTTTTGTGCAGAAAACACTAACACTTGTTCAGAACAAAAGAAAGCACAGAGCCCCAGATTTTATGTTGTCCTGGAGAGCTTGCAGAGCACTGGGGAAAAGCAAGCAGAGAATTCCCTGCTAGCACCTTCTCTGTGCCTGGGAAGCAGAAGTGTTCACATTGCTTCGCAGAATCGCTTTTGTGCAGAAAACAGTAACACTTGTTCAGAACGAAAGAAAGCACAGAGCCCCAGATTTGCTGTTGTCCTGGAGAGCTTGCAGAGCACTGGGGAAAGGCAGGCAGAGAATTCCCTGCTAGCACCTTCTCTGTGCCTGTTCACATTGCTTCGCAGAATCGCTTTTGTGCAGAAAACAGTAACACTTGTTCAGACGAAAGAAAGCACAGAGCCCCAGATTTTATGTTGTCCTGGAGAGCTTGCAGAGCACTGGGGAAAGGCAGGCAGAGAATTCCCTGCTAGCACCGTCTCTGTGCCTGGGAAGCAGAAGTGTTCCCATTGCTTCGCAGAATCGCTTTTGTGCAGAAAACAGTAACACTTGTTCAGAACGAAAGAAAGCACAGAGCCCCAGATTTGCTGTTGTCCTGGAGAGCTTGCAGAGCACTGGGGAAAGGCAGGCAGAGAATTCCCTGCTAGCACCTTCTCTGTGCCTGGGAAGCAGAAGTGTTCACATTGCTTCGCAGAATGACTTTTCTGCAGAAAACAGTAACACTTGTTCAGAACGAAAGAAAGCACAGAGCCCCAGATTTTATGTTGTCCTGGAGAGCTTGCAGAGCACTGGGGAAAGGCAGGCAGAGAATTCCCTGCTAGCACCTTCTCTGTGCCTGGGAAGCAGAAGTGTTCACATTGCTTCGCAGAATCGCTTTTGTGCAGAAAACAGTAACACTTGTTCAGAACGAAAGAAAGCACAGAGCCCCAGATTTGCTGTTGTCCTGGAGAGCTTGCAGAGCACTGGGGAAAGGCAGGCAGAGAATTCCCTGCTAGCACCTTCTCTGTGCCTGGGAAGCAGAAGTGTTCACATTGCTTCGCAGAATCGCTTTTGTGCAGAAAACACTAACACTTGTTCAGAACAAAAGAAAGCACAGAGCCCCAGATTTTATGTTGTCCTGGAGAGCTTGCAGAGCACTGGGGAAAAGCAAGCAGAGAATTCCCTGCTAGCACCTTCTCTGTGCCTGGGAAGCAGAAGTGTTCCCATTGCTTCGCAGAATCGCTTTTGTGCAGAAAACAGTAACACTTGTTCAGAACGAAAGAAAGCACAGAGCCCCAGATTTGCTGTTGTCCTGGAGAGCTTGCAGAGCACTGGGGAAAGGCAGGCAGAGAATTCCCTGCTAGCACCTTCTCTGTGCCTGGGAAGCAGAAGTGTTCACATTGCTTCGCAGAATCGCTTTTGTGCAGAAAACACTAACACTTGTTCAGAACGAAAGAAAGCACAGAGCCCCAGATTTTATGTTGTCCTGGAGAGCTTGCAGAGCACTGGGGAAAAGCAGGCAGAGAATTCCCTGCTAGCACGTTCCCTGTGCCTGGGAAAGAGAAGTGTTCCCATTGCTTCGCAGAATCGCTTTTGTGCAGAAAACAGTAACACTTGTTCAGAACGAAAGAAAGCACAGAGCCCCAGATTTGCTGTTGTCCTGGAGAGCTTGCAGAGCACTGGGGAAAGGCAGGCAGAGAATTCCCTGCTAGCACCTTCTCTGTGCCTGGGAAGCAGAAGTGTTCACATTGCTTCGCAGAATGACTTTTCTGCAGAAAACAGTAACACTTGTTCAGAACGAAAGAAAGCACAGAGCCCCAGATTTTATGTTGTCCTGGAGAGCTTGCAGAGCACTGGGGAAAGGCAGGCACAGAATTCCCTGCTAGCACCTTCTCTGTGCCTGGGAAGCAGAAGTGTTCCCATTGCTTCGCAGAATCGCTTTTGTGCAGAAAACAGTAACACTTGTTCAGAACGAAAGAAAGCACAGAGCCCCAGATTTGCTGTTGTCCTGGAGAGCTTGCAGAGCACTGGGGAAAGGCAGGCAGAGAATTCCCTGCTAGCACCTTCTCTGTGCCTGGGAAGCAGAAGTGTTCACATTGCTTCGCAGAATCGCTTTTGTGCAGAAAACACTAACACTTGTTCAGAACAAAAGAAAGCACAGAGCCCCAGATTTTATGTTGTCCTGGAGAGCTTGCAGAGCACTGGGGAAAAGCAAGCAGAGAATTCCCTGCTAGCACCTTCTCTGTGCCTGGGAAGCAGAAGTGTTCACATTGCTTCGCAGAATCGCTTTTGTGCAGAAAACAGTAACACTTGTTCTGAACGAAAGAAAGCACAGAGCCCCAGATTTTATGTTGTCCTGGAGAGCTTGCAGAGCACTGGGGAAAAGCAGGCAGAGAATTCCCTGCTAGCACGTTCCCTGTGCCTGGGAAAGAGAAGTGTTCCCATTGCTTCGCAGAATCGCTTTTGTGCAGAAAACAGTAACACTTGTTCAGAACGAAAGAAAGCACAGAGCCCCAGATTTGCTGTTGTCCTGGAGAGCTTGCAGAGCACTGGGGAAAGGCAGGCAGAGAATTCCCTGCTAGCACCTTCTCTGTGCCTGTTCACATTCCTTCGCAGAATCGCTTTTGTGCAGAAAACAGTAACACTTGTTCAGACGAAAGAAAGCACAGAGCCCCAGATTTTATGTTGTCCTGGAGAGCTTGCAGAGCACTGGGGAAAGGCAGGCAGAGAATTCCCTGCTAGCACCTTCTCTGTGCCTGGGAAGCAGAAGTGTTCACATTGCTTCGCAGAATCGCTTTTGTGCAGAAAACAGTAACACTTGTTCAGAACGAAAGAAAGCACAGAGCCCCAGATTTGCTGTTGTCCTGGAGAGCTTGCAGAGCACTGGGGAAAGGCAGGCAGAGAATTCCCTGCTAGCACCTTCTCTGTGCCTGGGAAGCAGAAGTGTTCACATTGCTTCGCAGAATGACTTTTCTGCAGAAAACAGTAACACTTGTTCAGAAGGAAAGAAAGCACAGAGCCCCAGATTTGCTGTTGTCCTGGAGAGCTTGCAGAGCACTGGGGAAAGGCAGGCAGAGAATTCCCTGCTAGCACCTTCTCTGTGCCTGGGAAGCAGAAGTGTTCACATTGCTTCGCAGAATCGCTTTTGTGCAGAAAACACTAACACTTGTTCAGAACAAAAGAAAGCACAGAGCCCCAGATTTTATGTTGTCCTGGAGAGCTTGCAGAGCACTGGGGAAAAGCAAGCAGAGAATTCCCTGCTAGCACCTTCTCTGTGCCTGGGAAGCAGAAGTGTTCACATTGCTTCGCAGAATCGCTTTTGTGCAGAAAACAGTAACACTTGTTCAGAACGAAAGAAAGCACAGAGCCCCAGATTTGCTGTTGTCCTGGAGAGCTTGCAGAGCACTGGGGAAAGGCAGGCAGAGAATTCCCTGCTAGCACCTTCTCTGTGCCTGTTCACATTCCTTCGCAGAATCGCTTTTGTGCAGAAAACAGTAACACTTGTTCAGACGAAAGAAAGCACAGAGCCCCAGATTTGCTGTTGTCCTGGAGAGCTTGCAGAGCACTGGGGAAAGGCAGGCAGAGAATTCCCTGCTAGCACCTTCTCTGTGCCTGGGAAGCAGAAGTGTTCCCATTGCTTCGCAGAATCGCTTTTGTGCAGAAAACAGTAACACTTGTTCAGAACGAAAGAAAGCACAGAGCCCCAGATTTGCTGTTGTCCTGGAGAGCTTGCAGAGCACTGGGGAAAGGCAGGCAGAGAATTCCCTGCTAGCACCTTCTCTGTGCCTGGGAAGCAGAAGTGTTCACATTGCTTCGCAGAATCGCTTTTGTGCAGAAAACACTAACACTTGTTCAGAACAAAAGAAAGCACAGAGCCCCAGATTTGCTGTTGTCCTGGAGAGCTTGCAGAGCACTGGGGAAAGGCAGGCAGAGAATTCCCTGCTAGCACCTTCTCTGTGCCTGGGAAGCAGAAGTGTTCACATTGCTTCGCAGAATCGCTTTTGTGCAGAAAACAGTAACACTTGTTCAGAACGAAAGAAAGCACAGAGCCCCAGATTTGCTGTTGTCCTGGAGAGCTTGCAGAGCACTGGGGAAAGGCAGGCAGAGAATTCCCTGCTAGCACCTTCTCTGTGCCTGGGAAGCAGAAGTGTTCACATTGCTTCGCAGAATCGCTTTTGTGCAGAAAACAGTAACACTTGTTCAGAACGAAAGAAAGCACAGAGCCCCAGATTTGCTGTTGTCCTGGAGAGCTTGCAGAGCACTGGGGAAAGGCAGGCAGAGAATTCCCTGCTAGCACCTTCTCTGTGCCTGTTCACATTCCTTCGCAGAATCGCTTTTGTGCAGAAAACAGTAACACTTGTTCAGACGAAAGAAAGCACAGAGCCCCAGATTTTATGTTGTCCTGGAGAGCTTGCAGAGCACTGGGGAAAGGCAGGCAGAGAATTCCCTGCTAGCACCTTCTCTGTGCCTGGGAAGCAGAAGTGTTCACATTGCTTCGCAGAATCGCTTTTGTGCAGAAAACAGTAACACTTGTTCAGAACGAAAGAAAGCACAGAGCCCCAGATTTGCTGTTGTCCTGGAGAGCTTGCAGAGCACTGGGGAAAAGCAGGCAGAGAATTCCCTGCTAGCACCTTCTCTGTGCCTGGGAAGCAGAAGTGTTCACATTGCTTCGCAGAATGACTTTTCTGCAGAAAACAGTAACACTTGTTCAGAACGAAAGAAAGCACAGAGCCCCAGATTTGCTGTTGTCCTGGAGAGCTTGCAGAGCACTGGGGAAAGGCAGGCAGAGAATTCCCTGCTAGCACCTTCTCTGTGCCTGTTCACATTCCTTCGCAGAATCGCTTTTGTGCAGAAAACAGTAACACTTGTTCAGACGAAAGAAAGCACAGAGACCCAGATTTTATGTTGTCCTGGAGAGCTTGCAGAGCACTGGGGAAAGGCAGGCAGAGAATTCCCTGCTAGCACCTTCTCTGTGCCTGGGAAGCACAAGTGTTCACATTGCTTCGCAGAATCGCTTTTGTGCAGAAAACAGTAACACTTGTTCAGAACGAAAGAAAGCACAGAGCCCCAGATTTTATGTTGTCCTGGAGAGCTTGCAGAGCACTGGGGAAAGGCAGGCAGAGAATTCCCTGCTAGCACCTTCTCTGTGCCTGGGAAGCAGAAGTGTTCCCATTGCTTCGCAGAATCGCTTTTGTGCAGAAAACAGTAACACTTGTTCAGAACGAAAGAAAGCACAGAGCCCCAGATTTGCTGTTGTCCTGGAGAGCTTGCAGAGCACTGGGGAAAAGCAAGCAGAGAATTCCCTGCTAGCACCTTCTCTGTGCCTGGGAAGCAGAAGTGTTCACATTGCTTCGCAGAATCGCTTTTGTGCAGAAAACAATAACACTTGTTCAGAACGAAAGAAAGCACAGAGCCCCAGATTTTATGTTGTCCTGGAGAGCTTGCAGAGCACTGGGGAAAGGCAGGCAGAGAATTCCCTGCTAGCACCTTCTCTGTGCCTGGGAAGCAGAAGTGTTCCCATTGCTTCGCAGAATCGCTTTTGTGCAGAAAACAGTAACACTTGTTCAGAACGAAAGAAAGCACAGAGCCCCAGATTTGCTGTTGTCCTGGAGAGCTTGCAGAGCACTGGGGAAAGGCAGGCAGAGAATTCCCTGCTAGCACCTTCTCTGTGCCTGGGAAGCAGAAGTGTTCACATTGCTTCGCAGAATCGCTTTTGTGCAGAAAACAATAACACTTGTTCAGAACGAAAGAAAGCACAGAGCCCCAGATTTTATGTTGTCCTGGAGAGCTTGCAGAGCACTGGGGAAAAGCAGGCAGAGAATTCCCTGCTAGCACGTTCCCTGTGCCTGGGAAAGAGAAGTGTTCCCATTGCTTCGCAGAATCGCTTTTGTGCAGAAAACAGTAACACTTGTTCAGAACGAAAGAAAGCACAGAGCCCCAGATTTGCTGTTGTCCTGGAGAGCTTGCAGAGCACTGGGGAAAGGCAGGCAGAGAATTCCCTGCTAGCACCTTCTCTGTGCCTGGGAAGCAGAAGTGTTCACATTGCTTCGCAGAATGACTTTTCTGCAGAAAACAGTAACACTTGTTCAGAACGAAAGAAAGCACAGAGCCCCAGATTTTATGTTGTCCTGGAGAGCTTGCAGAGCACTGGGGAAAGGCAGGCAGAGAATTCCCTGCTAGCACCTTCTCTGTGCCTGGGAAGCAGAAGTGTTCCCATTGCTTCGCAGAATCGCTTTTGTGCAGAAAACAGTAACACTTGTTCAGAACGAAAGAAAGCACAGAGCCCCAGATTTGCTGTTGTCCTGGAGAGCTTGCAGAGCACTGGGGAAAGGCAGGCAGAGAATTCCCTGCTAGCACCTTCTCTGTGCCTGGGAAGCAGAAGTGTTCACATTGCTTCGCAGAATCGCTTTTGTGCAGAAAACAGTAACACTTGTTCAGAACGAAAGAAAGCACAGAGCCCCAGATTTGCTGTTGTCCTGGAGAGCTTGCAGAGCACTGGGGAAAGGCAGGCAGAGAATTCCCTGCTAGCACCTTCTCTGTGCCTGTTCACATTCCTTCGCAGAATCGCTTTTGTGCAGAAAACAGTAACACTTGTTCAGACGAAAGAAAGCACAGAGCCCCAGATTTTATGTTGTCCTGGAGAGCTTGCAGAGCACTGGGGAAAGGCAGGCAGAGAATTCCCTGCTAGCACCTTCTCTGTGCCTGGGAAGCAGAAGTGTTCACATTGCTTCGCAGAATCGCTTTTGTGCAGAAAACAGTAACACTTGTTCAGAACGAAAGAAAGCACAGAGCCCCAGATTTGCTGTTGTCCTGGAGAGCTTGCAGAGCACTGGGGAAAGGCAGGCAGAGAATTCCCTGCTAGCACCTTCTCTGTGCCTGGGAAGCAGAAGTGTTCACATTGCTTCGCAGAATCGCTTTTGTGCAGAAAACACTAACACTTGTTCAGAACAAAAGAAAGCACAGAGCCCCAGATTTTATGTTGTCCTGGAGAGCTTGCAGAGCACTGGGGAAAAGCAAGCAGAGAATTCCCTGCTAGCACCTTCTCTGTGCCTGGGAAGCAGAAGTGTTCACATTGCTTCGCAGAATCGCTTTTGTGCAGAAAACAGTAACACTTGTTCAGAACGAAAGAAAGCACAGAGCCCCAGATTTGCTGTTGTCCTGGAGAGCTTGCAGAGCACTGGGGAAAGGCAGGCAGAGAATTCCCTGCTAGCACCTTCTCTGTGCCTGTTCACATTGCTTCGCAGAATCGCTTTTGTGCAGAAAACAGTAACACTTGTTCAGACGAAAGAAAGCACAGAGCCCCAGATTTTATGTTGTCCTGGAGAGCTTGCAGAGCACTGGGGAAAGGCAGGCAGAGAATTCCCTGCTAGCACCTTCTCTGTGCCTGGGAAGCAGAAGTGTTCCCATTGCTTCGCAGAATCGCTTTTGTGCAGAAAACAGTAACACTTGTTCAGAACGAAAGAAAGCACAGAGCCCCAGATTTGCTGTTGTCCTGGAGAGCTTGCAGAGCACTGGGGAAAGGCAGGCAGAGAATTCCCTGCTAGCACCTTCTCTGTGCCTGGGAAGCAGAAGTGTTCACATTGCTTCGCAGAATGACTTTTCTGCAGAAAACAATAACACTTGTTCAGAACGAAAGAAAGCACAGAGCCCCAGATTTTATGTTGTCCTGGAGAGCTTGCAGAGCACTGGGGAAAAGCAGGCAGAGAATTCCCTGCTAGCACGTTCCCTGTGCCTGGGAAAGAGAAGTGTTCCCATTGCTTCGCAGAATCGCTTTTGTGCAGAAAACAGTAACACTTGTTCAGAACGAAAGAAAGCACAGAGCCCCAGATTTGCTGTTGTCCTGGAGAGCTTGCAGAGCACTGGGGAAAGGCAGGCAGAGAATTCCCTGCTAGCACCTTCTCTGTGCCTGGGAAGCAGAAGTGTTCACATTGCTTCGCAGAATGACTTTTCTGCAGAAAACAGTAACACTTGTTCAGAACGAAAGAAAGCACAGAGCCCCAGATTTTATGTTGTCCTGGAGAGCTTGCAGAGCACTGGGGAAAGGCAGGCACAGAATTCCCTGCTAGCACCTTCTCTGTGCCTGGGAAGCAGAAGTGTTCCCATTGCTTCGCAGAATCGCTTTTGTGCAGAAAACAGTAACACTTGTTCAGAACGAAAGAAAGCACAGAGCCCCAGATTTGCTGTTGTCCTGGAGAGCTTGCAGAGCACTGGGGAAAGGCAGGCAGAGAATTCCCTGCTAGCACCTTCTCTGTGCCTGGGAAGCAGAAGTGTTCACATTGCTTCGCAGAATCGCTTTTGTGCAGAAAACACTAACACTTGTTCAGAACAAAAGAAAGCACAGAGCCCCAGATTTTATGTTGTCCTGGAGAGCTTGCAGAGCACTGGGGAAAAGCAAGCAGAGAATTCCCTGCTAGCACCTTCTCTGTGCCTGGGAAGCAGAAGTGTTCACATTGCTTCGCAGAATCGCTTTTGTGCAGAAAACAGTAACACTTGTTCTGAACGAAAGAAAGCACAGAGCCCCAGATTTTATGTTGTCCTGGAGAGCTTGCAGAGCACTGGGGAAAAGCAGGCAGAGAATTCCCTGCTAGCACGTTCCCTGTGCCTGGGAAAGAGAAGTGTTCCCATTGCTTCGCAGAATCGCTTTTGTGCAGAAAACAGTAACACTTGTTCAGAACGAAAGAAAGCACAGAGCCCCAGATTTGCTGTTGTCCTGGAGAGCTTGCAGAGCACTGGGGAAAGGCAGGCAGAGAATTCCCTGCTAGCACCTTCTCTGTGCCTGTTCACATTCCTTCGCAGAATCGCTTTTGTGCAGAAAACAGTAACACTTGTTCAGACGAAAGAAAGCACAGAGCCCCAGATTTTATGTTGTCCTGGAGAGCTTGCAGAGCACTGGGGAAAGGCAGGCAGAGAATTCCCTGCTAGCACCTTCTCTGTGCCTGGGAAGCAGAAGTGTTCACATTGCTTCGCAGAATCGCTTTTGTGCAGAAAACAGTAACACTTCTTCAGAACGAAAGAAAGCACAGAGCCCCAGATTTGCTGTTGTCCTGGAGAGCTTGCAGAGCACTGGGGAAAGGCAGGCAGAGAATTCCCTGCTAGCACCTTCTCTGTGCCTGGGAAGCAGAAGTGTTCACATTGCTTCGCAGAATGACTTTTCTGCAGAAAACAGTAACACTTGTTCAGAAGGAAAGAAAGCACAGAGCCCCAGATTTGCTGTTGTCCTGGAGAGCTTGCAGAGCACTGGGGAAAGGCAGGCAGAGAATTCCCTGCTAGCACCTTCTCTGTGCCTGGGAAGCAGAAGTGTTCACATTGCTTCGCAGAATCGCTTTTGTGCAGAAAACACTAACACTTGTTCAGAACAAAAGAAAGCACAGAGCCCCAGATTTTATGTTGTCCTGGAGAGCTTGCAGAGCACTGGGGAAAAGCAAGCAGAGAATTCCCTGCTAGCACCTTCTCTGTGCCTGGGAAGCAGAAGTGTTCACATTGCTTCGCAGAATCGCTTTTGTGCAGAAAACAGTAACACTTGTTCAGAACGAAAGAAAGCACAGAGCCCCAGATTTGCTGTTGTCCTGGAGAGCTTGCAGAGCACTGGGGAAAGGCAGGCAGAGAATTCCCTGCTAGCACCTTCTCTGTGCCTGTTCACATTCCTTCGCAGAATCGCTTTTGTGCAGAAAACAGTAACACTTGTTCAGACGAAAGAAAGCACAGAGCCCCAGATTTTATGTTGTCCTGGAGAGCTTGCAGAGCACTGGGGAAAGGCAGGCAGAGAATTCCCTGCTAGCACCTTCTCTGTGCCTGGGAAGCAGAAGTGTTCCCATTGCTTCGCAGAATCGCTTTTGTGCAGAAAACAGTAACACTTGTTCAGAACGAAAGAAAGCACAGAGCCCCAGATTTGCTGTTGTCCTGGAGAGCTTGCAGAGCACTGGGGAAAGGCAGGCAGAGAATTCCCTGCTAGCACCTTCTCTGTGCCTGGGAAGCAGAAGTGTTCACATTGCTTCGCAGAATCGCTTTTGTGCAGAAAACAGTAACACTTGTTCAGAACGAAAGAAAGCACAGAGCCCCAGATTTGCTGTTGTCCTGGAGAGCTTGCAGAGCACTGGGGAAAGGCAGGCAGAGAATTCCCTGCTAGCACCTTCTCTGTGCCTGGGAAGCAGAAGTGTTCACATTGCTTCGCAGAATCGCTTTTGTGCAGAAAACAGTAACACTTGTTCAGAACGAAAGAAAGCACAGAGCCCCAGATTTGCTGTTGTCCTGGAGAGCTTGCAGAGCACTGGGGAAAGGCAGGCAGAGAATTCCCTGCTAGCACCTTCTCTGTGCCTGGGAAGCAGAAGTGTTCACATTGCTTCGCAGAATCGCTTTTGTGCAGAAAACAGTAACACTTGTTCAGAACGAAAGAAAGCACAGAGCCCCAGATTTGCTGTTGTCCTGGAGAGCTTGCAGAGCACTGGGGAAAGGCAGGCAGAGAATTCCCTGCTAGCACCTTCTCTGTGCCTGTTCACATTCCTTCGCAGAATCGCTTTTGTGCAGAAAACAGTAACACTTGTTCAGACGAAAGAAAGCACAGAGCCCCAGATTTTATGTTGTCCTGGAGAGCTTGCAGAGCACTGGGGAAAGGCAGGCAGAGAATTCCCTGCTAGCACCTTCTCTGTGCCTGGGAAGCAGAAGTGTTCACATTGCTTCGCAGAATCGCTTTTGTGCAGAAAACAGTAACACTTGTTCAGAACGAAAGAAAGCACAGAGCCCCAGATTTGCTGTTGTCCTGGAGAGCTTGCAGAGCACTGGGGAAAAGCAGGCAGAGAATTCCCTGCTAGCACCTTCTCTGTGCCTGGGAAGCAGAAGTGTTCACATTGCTTCGCAGAATGACTTTTCTGCAGAAAACAGTAACACTTGTTCAGAACGAAAGAAAGCACAGAGCCCCAGATTTGCTGTTGTCCTGGAGAGCTTGCAGAGCACTGGGGAAAGGCAGGCAGAGAATTCCCTGCTAGCACCTTCTCTGTGCCTGGGAAGCAGAAGTGTTCACATTGCTTCGCAGAATCGCTTTTGTGCAGAAAACACTAACACTTGTTCAGAACAAAAGAAAGCACAGAGCCCCAGATTTTATGTTGTCCTGGAGAGCTTGCAGAGCACTGGGGAAAAGCAAGCAGAGAATTCCCTGCTAGCACCTTCTCTGTGCCTGGGAAGCAGAAGTGTTCACATTGCTTCGCAGAATCGCTTTTGTGCAGAAAACAGTAACACTTGTTCAGAACGAAAGAAAGCACAGAGCCCCAGATTTGCTGTTGTCCTGGAGAGCTTGCAGAGCACTGGGGAAAGGCAGGCAGAGAATTCCCTGCTAGCACCTTCTCTGTGCCTGTTCACATTCCTTCGCAGAATCGCTTTTGTGCAGAAAACAGTAACACTTGTTCAGACGAAAGAAAGCACAGAGACCCAGATTTTATGTTGTCCTGGAGAGCTTGCAGAGCACTGGGGAAAGGCAGGCAGAGAATTCCCTGCTAGCACCTTCTCTGTGCCTGGGAAGCAGAAGTGTTCCCATTGCTTCGCAGAATCGCTTTTGTGCAGAAAACAGTAACACTTGTTCAGAACGAAAGAAAGCACAGAGCCCCAGATTTGCTGTTGTCCTGGAGAGCTTGCAGAGCACTGGGGAAAGGCAGGCAGAGAATTCCCTGCTAGCACGTTCCCTGTGCCTGGGAAAGAGAAGTGTTCCCATTGCTTCGCAGAATCGCTTTTGTGCAGAAAACAGTAACACTTGTTCAGAACGAAAGAAAGCACAGAGCCCCAGATTTGCTGTTGTCCTGGAGAGCTTGCAGAGCACTGGGGAAAGGCAGGCAGAGAATTCCCTGCTAGCACCTTCTCTGTGCCTGGGAAGCAGAAGTGTTCACATTGCTTCGCAGAATGACTTTTCTGCAGAAAACAGTAACACTTGTTCAGAACGAAAGAAAGCACAGAGCCCCAGATTTTATGTTGTCCTGGAGAGCTTGCAGAGCACTGGGGAAAGGCAGGCAGAGAATTCCCTGCTAGCACCTTCTCTGTGCCTGGGAAGCAGAAGTGTTCCCATTGCTTCGCAGAATCGCTTTTGTGCAGAAAACAGTAACACTTGTTCAGAACGAAAGAAAGCACAGAGCCCCAGATTTGCTGTTGTCCTGGAGAGCTTGCAGAGCACTGGGGAAAGGCAGGCAGAGAATTCCCTGCTAGCACCTTCTCTGTGCCTGGGAAGCAGAAGTGTTCACATTGCTTCGCAGAATCGCTTTTGTGCAGAAAACACTAACACTTGTTCAGAACAAAAGAAAGCACAGAGCCCCAGATTTTATGTTGTCCTGGAGAGCTTGCAGAGCACTGGGGAAAAGCAAGCAGAGAATTCCCTGCTAGCACCTTCTCTGTGCCTGGGAAGCAGAAGTGTTCACATTGCTTCGCAGAATCGCTTTTGTGCAGAAAACAGTAACACTTGTTCTGAACGAAAGAAAGCACAGAGCCCCAGATTTTATGTTGTCCTGGAGAGCTTGCAGAGCACTGGGGAAAAGCAGGCAGAGAATTCCCTGCTAGCACGTTCCCTGTGCCTGGGAAAGAGAAGTGTTCCCATTGCTTCGCAGAATCGCTTTTGTGCAGAAAACAGTAACACTTGTTCAGAACGAAAGAAAGCACAGAGCCCCAGATTTGCTGTTGTCCTGGAGAGCTTGCAGAGCACTGGGGAAAGGCAGGCAGAGAATTCCCTGCTAGCACCTTCTCTGTGCCTGTTCACATTCCTTCGCAGAATCGTTTTTGTGCAGAAAACAGTAACACTTGTTCAGACGAAAGAAAGCACAGAGCCCCAGATTTTATGTTGTCCTGGAGAGCTTGCAGAGCACTGGGGAAAGGCAGGCAGAGAATTCCCTGCTAGCACCTTCTCTGTGCCTGGGAAGCAGAAGTGTTCACATTGCTTCGCAGAATCGCTTTTGTGCAGAAAACAGTAACACTTGTTCAGAACGAAAGAAAGCACAGAGCCCCAGATTTGCTGTTGTCCTGGAGAGCTTGCAGAGCACTGGGGAAAGGCAGGCAGAGAATTCCCTGCTAGCACCTTCTCTGTGCCTGGGAAGCAGAAGTGTTCACATTGCTTCGCAGAATGACTTTTCTGCAGAAAACAGTAACACTTGTTCAGAACGAAAGAAAGCACAGAGCCCCAGATTTGCTGTTGTCCTGGAGAGCTTGCAGAGCACTGGGGAAAGGCAGGCAGAGAATTCCCTGCTAGCACCTTCTCTGTGCCTGGGAAGCAGAAGTGTTCCCATTGCTTCGCAGAATCGCTTTTGTGCAGAAAACAGTAACACTTGTTCAGAACGAAAGAAAGCACAGAGCCCCAGATTTGCTGTTGTCCTGGAGAGCTTGCAGAGCACTGGGGAAAGGCAGGCAGAGAATTCCCTGCTAGCACCTTCTCTGTGCCTGGGAAGCAGAAGTGTTCACATTGCTTCGCAGAATCGCTTTTGTGCAGAAAACAGTAACACTTGTTCAGAACAAAAGAAAGCACAGAGCCCCAGATTTTATGTTGTCCTGGAGAGCTTGCAGAGCACTGGGGAAAAGCAAGCAGAGAATTCCCTGCTAGCACCTTCTCTGTGCCTGGGAAGCAGAAGTGTTCACATTGCTTCGCAGAATCGCTTTTGTGCAGAAAACAGTAACACTTGTTCTGAACGAAAGAAAGCACAGAGCCCCAGATTTGCTGTTGTCCTGGAGAGCTTGCAGAGCACTGGGGAAAAGCAGGCAGAGAATTCCCTGCTAGCACGTTCCCTGTGCCTGGGAAAGAGAAGTGTTCCCATTGCTTCGCAGAATCGCTTTTGTGCAGAAAACAGTAACACTTGTTCAGAACGAAAGAAAGCACAGAGCCCCAGATTTGCTGTTGTCCTGGAGAGCTTGCAGAGCACTGGGGAAAGGCAGGCAGAGAATTCCCTGCTAGCACCTTCTCTGTGCCTGTTCACATTCCTTCGCAGAATCGCTTTTGTGCAGAAAACAGTAACACTTGTTCAGACGAAAGAAAGCACAGAGCCCCAGATTTTATGTTGTCCTGGAGAGCTTGCAGAGCACTGGGGAAAGGCAGGCAGAGAATTCCCTGCTAGCACCTTCTCTGTGCCTGGGAAGCAGAAGTGTTCACATTGCTTCGCAGAATCGCTTTTGTGCAGAAAACACTAACACTTGTTCAGAACAAAAGAAAGCACAGAGCCCCAGATTTTATGTTGTCCTGGAGAGCTTGCAGAGCACTGGGGAAAAGCAAGCAGAGAATTCCCTGCTAGCACCTTCTCTGTGCCTGGGAAGCAGAAGTGTTCACATTGCTTCGCAGAATCGCTTTTGTGCAGAAAACAGTAACACTTGTTCAGAACGAAAGAAAGCACAGAGCCCCAGATTTGCTGTTGTCCTGGAGAGCTTGCAGAGCACTGGGGAAAGGCAGGCAGAGAATTCCCTGCTAGCACCTTCTCTGTGCCTGTTCACATTGCTTCGCAGAATCGCTTTTGTGCAGAAAACAGTAACACTTGTTCAGACGAAAGAAAGCACAGAGCCCCAGATTTTATGTTGTCCTGGAGAGCTTGCAGAGCACTGGGGAAAGGCAGGCAGAGAATTCCCTGCTAGCACCTTCTCTGTGCCTGGGAAGCAGAAGTGTTCCCATTGCTTCGCAGAATCGCTTTTGTGCAGAAAACAGTAACACTTGTTCAGAACGAAAGAAAGCACAGAGCCCCAGATTTGCTGTTGTCCTGGAGAGCTTGCAGAGCACTGGGGAAAGGCAGGCAGAGAATTCCCTGCTAGCACCTTCTCTGTGCCTGGGAAGCAGAAGTGTTCACATTGCTTCGCAGAATGACTTTTCTGCAGAAAACAGTAACACTTGTTCAGAACGAAAGAAAGCACAGAGCCCCAGATTTTATGTTGTCCTGGAGAGCTTGCAGAGCACTGGGGAAAGGCAGGCAGAGAATTCCCTGCTAGCACCTTCTCTGTGCCTGGGAAGCAGAAGTGTTCCCATTGCTTCGCAGAATCGCTTTTGTGCAGAAAACAGTAACACTTGTTCAGAACGAAAGAAAGCACAGAGCCCCAGATTTGCTGTTGTCCTGGAGAGCTTGCAGAGCACTGGGGAAAGGCAGGCAGAGAATTCCCTGCTAGCACCTTCTCTGTGCCTGGGAAGCAGAAGTGTTCACATTGCTTCGCAGAATCGCTTTTGTGCAGAAAACAGTAACACTTGTTCTGAACGAAAGAAAGCACAGAGCCCCAGATTTTATGTTGTCCTGGAGAGCTTGCAGAGCACTGGGGAAAAGCAGGCAGAGAATTCCCTGCTAGCACCTTCTCTGTGCCTGGGAAGCAGAAGTGTTCACATTGCTTCGCAGAATCGCTTTTGTGCAGAAAACAATAACACTTGTTCAGAACGAAAGAAAGCACAGAGCCCCAGATTTTATGTTGTCCTGGAGAGCTTGCAGAGCACTGGGGAAAGGCAGGCAGAGAATTCCCTGCTAGCACCTTCTCTGTGCCTGGGAAGCAGAAGTGTTCCCATTGCTTCGCAGAATCGCTTTTGTGCAGAAAACAGTAACACTTGTTCAGAACGAAAGAAAGCACAGAGCCCCAGATTTGCTGTTGTCCTGGAGAGCTTGCAGAGCACTGGGGAAAGGCAGGCAGAGAATTCCCTGCTAGCACCTTCTCTGTGCCTGGGAAGCAGAAGTGTTCACATTGCTTCGCAGAATCGCTTTTGTGCAGAAAACACTAACACTTGTTCAGAACGAAAGAAAGCACAGAGCCCCAGATTTTATGTTGTCCTGGAGAGCTTGTAGAGCACTGGGGAAAAGCAGGCAGAGAATTCCCTGCTAGCACGTTCCCTGTGCCTGGGAAAGAGAAGTGTTCCCATTGCTTCGCAGAATCGCTTTTGTGCAGAAAACAGTAACACTTGTTCAGAACGAAAGAAAGCACAGAGCCCCAGATTTTATGTTGTCCTGGAGAGCTTGCAGAGCACTGGGGAAAGGCAGGCAGAGAATTCCCTGCTAGCACCTTCTCTGTGCCTGGGAAGCAGAAGTGTTCACATTGCTTCGCAGAATGACTTTTCTGCAGAAAACAGTAACACTTGTTCAGAACGAAAGAAAGCACAGAGCCCCAGATTTGCTGTTGTCCTGGAGAGCTTGCAGAGCACTGGGGAAAGGCAGGCACAGAATTCCCTGCTAGCACCTTCTCTGTGCCTGGGAAGCAGAAGTGTTCCCATTGCTTTGCAGAATCGCTTTTGTGCAGAAAACAGTAACACTTGTTCAGAACGAAAGAAAGCACAGAGCCCCAGATTTGCTGTTGTCCTGGAGAGCTTGCAGAGCACTGGGGAAAGGCAGGCAGAGAATTCCCTGCTAGCACCTTCTCTGTGCCTGGGAAGCAGAAGTGTTCACATTGCTTCGCAGAATCGCTTTTGTGCAGAAAACACTAACACTTGTTCAGAACAAAAGAAAGCACAGAGCCCCAGATTTTATGTTGTCCTGGAGAGCTTGCAGAGCACTGGGGAAAAGCAAGCAGAGAATTCCCTGCTAGCACCTTCTCTGTGCCTGGGAAGCAGAAGTGTTCACATTGCTTCGCAGAATCGCTTTTGTGCAGAAAACAGTAACACTTGTTCTGAACGAAAGAAAGCACAGAGCCCCAGATTTTATGTTGTCCTGGAGAGCTTGCAGAGCACTGGGGAAAAGCAGGCAGAGAATTCCCTGCTAGCACGTTCCCTGTGCCTGGGAAAGAGAAGTGTTCCCATTGCTTCGCAGAATCGCTTTTGTGCAGAAAACAGTAACACTTGTTCAGAACGAAAGAAAGCACAGAGCCCCAGATTTGCTGTTGTGCTGGAGAGCTTGCAGAGCACTGGGGAAAGGCAGGCAGAGAATTCCCTGCTAGCACCTTCTCTGTGCCTGTTCACATTCCTTCGCAGAATCGCTTTTGTGCAGAAAACAGTAACACTTGTTCAGACGAAAGAAAGCACAGAGCCCCAGATTTTATGTTGTCCTGGAGAGCTTGCAGAGCACTGGGGAAAGGCAGGCAGAGAATTCCCTGCTAGCACCTTCTCTGTGCCTGGGAAGCAGAAGTGTTCCCATTGCTTCGCAGAATCGCTTTTGTGCAGAAAACAGTAACACTTGTTCAGAACGAAAGAAAGCACAGAGCCCCAGATTTGCTGTTGTCCTGGAGAGCTTGCAGAGCACTGGGGAAAGGCAGGCAGAGAATTCCCTGCTAGCACCTTCTCTTTGCCTGGGAAGCAGAAGTGTTCACATTGCTTCGCAGAATGACTTTTCTGCAGAAAACAGTAACACTTGTTCAGAAGGAAAGAAAGCACAGAGCCCCAGATTTGCTGTTGTCCTGGAGAGCTTGCAGAGCACTGGGGAAAGGCAGGCAGAGAATTCCCTGCTAGCACCTTCTCTGTGCCTGGGAAGCAGAAGTGTTCACATTGCTTCGCAGAATCGCTTTTGTGCAGAAAACAGTAACACTTGTTCAGAACGAAAGAAAGCACAGAGCCCCAGATTTGCTGTTGTCCTGGAGAGCTTGCAGAGCACTGGGGAAAGGCAGGCAGAGAATTCCCTGCTAGCACCTTCTCTGTGCCTGTTCACATTGCTTCGCAGAATCGCTTTTGTGCAGAAAACAGTAACACTTGTTCAGACGAAAGAAAGCACAGAGCCCCAGATTTTATGTTGTCCTGGAGAGCTTGCAGAGCACTGGGGAAAGGCAGGCAGAGAATTCCCTGCTAGCACCTTCTCTGTGCCTGGGAAGCAGAAGTGTTCCCATTGCTTCGCAGAATCGCTTTTGTGCAGAAAACAGTAACACTTGTTCAGAACGAAAGAAAGCACAGAGCCCCAGATTTGCTGTTGTCCTGGAGAGCTTGCAGAGCACTGGGGAAAGGCAGGCAGAGAATTCCCTGCTAGCACCTTCTCTGTGCCTGGGAAGCAGAAGTGTTCACATTGCTTCGCAGAATGACTTTTCTGCAGAAAACAGTAACACTTGTTCAGAACGAAAGAAAGCACAGAGCCCCAGATTTTATGTTGTCCTGGAGAGCTTGCAGAGCACTGGGGAAAGGCAGGCAGAGAATTCCCTGCTAGCACCTTCTCTGTGCCTGGGAAGCAGAAGTGTTCCCATTGCTTCGCAGAATCGCTTTTGTGCAGAAAACAGTAACACTTGTTCAGAACGAAAGAAAGCACAGAGCCCCAGATTTGCTGTTGTCCTGGAGAGCTTGCAGAGCACTGGGGAAAGGCAGGCAGAGAATTCCCTGCTAGCACCTTCTCTGTGCCTGGGAAGCAGAAGTGTTCCCATTGCTTCGCAGAATCGCTTTTGTGCAGAAAACAGTAACACTTGTTCAGAACGAAAGAAAGCACAGAGCCCCAGATTTGCTGTTGTCCTGGAGAGCTTGCAGAGCACTGGGGAAAGGCAGGCAGAGAATTCCCTGCTAGCACCTTCTCTGTGCCTGGGAAGCAGAAGTGTTCACATTGCTTCGCAGAATGACTTTTCTGCAGAAAACAGTAACACTTGTTCAGAAGGAAAGAAAGCACAGAGCCCCAGATTTGCTGTTGTCCTGGAGAGCTTGCAGAGCACTGGGGAAAAGCAAGCAGAGAATTCCCTGCTAGCACCTTCTCTGTGCCTGGGAAGCAGAAGTGTTCACATTGCTTCGCAGAATCGCTTTTGTGCAGAAAACAGTAACACTTGTTCTGAACGAAAGAAAGCACAGAGCCCCAGATTTTATGTTGTCCTGGAGAGCTTGCAGAGCACTGGGGAAAAGCAGGCAGAGAATTCCCTGCTAGCACGTTCCCTGTGCCTGGGAAAGAGAAGTGTTCCCATTGCTTCGCAGAATCGCTTTTGTGCAGAAAACAGTAACACTTGTTCAGAACGAAAGAAAGCACAGAGCCCCAGATTTTATGTTGTCCTGGAGAGCTTGCAGAGCACTGGGGAAAGGCAGGCAGAGAATTCCCTGCTAGCACCTTCTCTGTGCCTGTTCACATTCCTTCGCAGAATCGCTTTTGTGCAGAAAACAGTAACACTTGTTCAGACGAAAGAAAGCACAGAGCCCCAGATTTTATGTTGTCCTGGAGAGCTTGCAGAGCACTGGGGAAAGGCAGGCAGAGAATTCCCTGCTAGCACCTTCTCTGTGCCTGGGAAGCAGAAGTGTTCACATTGCTTCGCAGAATCGCTTTTGTGCAGAAAACAGTAACACTTGTTCAGAACGAAAGAAAGCACAGAGCCCCAGATTTGCTGTTGTCCTGGAGAGCTTGCAGAGCACTGGGGAAAGGCAGGCAGAGAATTCCCTGCTAGCACCTTCTCTGTGCCTGGGAAGCAGAAGTGTTCACATTGCTTCGCAGAATGACTTTTCTGCAGAAAACAGTAACACTTGTTCAGAAGGAAAGAAAGCACAGAGCCCCAGATTTGCTGTTGTCCTGGAGAGCTTGCAGAGCACTGGGGAAAGGCAGGCAGAGAATTCCCTGCTAGCACCTTCTCTGTGCCTGGGAAGCAGAAGTGTTCACATTGCTTCGCAGAATCGCTTTTGTGCAGAAAACAATAACACTTGTTCAGAACGAAAGAAAGCACAGAGCCCCAGATTTTATGTTGTCCTGGAGAGCTTGCAGAGCACTGGGGAAAAGCAGGCAGAGAATTCCCTGCTAGCACGTTCCCTGTGCCTGGGAAAGAGAAGTGTTCCCATTGCTTCGCAGAATCGCTTTTGTGCAGAAAACAGTAACACTTGTTCAGAACGAAAGAAAGCACAGAGCCCCAGATTTGCTGTTGTCCTGGAGAGCTTGCAGAGCACTGGGGAAAGGCAGGCAGAGAATTCCCTGCTAGCACCTTCTCTGTGCCTGGGAAGCAGAAGTGTTCACATTGCTTCGCAGAATGACTTTTCTGCAGAAAACAGTAACACTTGTTCAGAACGAAAGAAAGCACAGAGCCCCAGATTTTATGTTGTCCTGGAGAGCTTGCAGAGCACTGGGGAAAGGCAGGCAGAGAATTCCCTGCTAGCACCTTCTCTGTGCCTGGGAAGCAGAAGTGTTCCCATTGCTTCGCAGAATCGCTTTTGTGCAGAAAACAGTAACACTTGTTCAGAACGAAAGAAAGCACAGAGCCCCAGATTTGCTGTTGTCCTGGAGAGCTTGCAGAGCACTGGGGAAAGGCAGGCAGAGAATTCCCTGCTAGCACCTTCTCTGTGCCTGGGAAGCAGAAGTGTTCACATTGCTTCGCAGAATCGCTTTTGTGCAGAAAACACTAACACTTGTTCAGAACAAAAGAAAGCACAGAGCCCCAGATTTTATGTTGTCCTGGAGAGCTTGCAGAGCACTGGGGAAAAGCAAGCAGAGAATTCCCTGCTAGCACCTTCTCTGTGCCTGGGAAGCAGAAGTGTTCACATTGCTTCGCAGAATCGCTTTTGTGCAGAAAACAGTAACACTTGTTCAGAACGAAAGAAAGCACAGAGCCCCAGATTTTATGTTGTCCTGGAGAGCTTGCAGAGCACTGGGGAAAAGCAGGCAGAGAATTCCCTGCTAGCACGTTCCCTGTGCCTGGGAAAGAGAAGTGTTCCCATTGCTTCGCAGAATCGCTTTTGTGCAGAAAACAGTAACACTTGTTCAGAACGAAAGAAAGCACAGAGCCCCAGATTTGCTGTTGTCCTGGAGAGCTTGCAGAGCACTGGGGAAAGGCAGGCAGAGAATTCCCTGCTAGCACCTTCTCTGTGCCTGGGAAGCAGAAGTGTTCACATTGCTTCGCAGAATGACTTTTCTGCAGAAAACAGTAACACTTGTTCAGAACGAAAGAAAGCACAGAGCCCCAGATTTTATGTTGTCCTGGAGAGCTTGCAGAGCACTGGGGAAAGGCAGGCAGAGAATTCCCTGCTAGCACCTTCTCTGTGCCTGGGAAGCAGAAGTGTTCCCATTGCTTCGCAGAATCGCTTTTGTGCAGAAAACAGTAACACTTGTTCAGAACGAAAGAAAGCACAGAGCCCCAGATTTGCTGTTGTCCTGGAGAGCTTGCAGAGCACTGGGGAAAGGCAGGCAGAGAATTCCCTGCTAGCACCTTCTCTGTGCCTGGGAAGCAGAAGTGTTCACATTGCTTCGCAGAATCGCTTTTGTGCAGAAAACAGTAACAGTTGTTCAGAACAAAAGAAAGCACAGAGCCCCAGATTTTATGTTGTCCTGGAGAGCTTGCAGAGCACTGGGGAAAAGCAAGCAGAGAATTCCCTGCTAGCACCTTCTCTGTGCCTGGGAAGCAGAAGTGTTCACATTGCTTCGCAGAATCGCTTTTGTGCAGAAAACAGTAACACTTGTTCTGAACGAAAGAAAGCACAGAGCCCCAGATTTTATGTTGTCCTGGAGAGCTTGCAGAGCACTGGGGAAAAGCAGGCAGAGAATTCCCTGCTAGCACCTTCTCTGTGCCTGGGAAGCAGAAGTGTTCCCATTGCTTCGCAGAATCGCTTTTGTGCAGAAAACAGTAACACTTGTTCAGAACGAAAGAAAGCACAGAGCCCCAGATTTGCTGTTGTCCTGGAGAGCTTGCAGAGCACTGGGGAAAGGCAGGCAGAGAATTCCCTGCTAGCACCTTCTCTGTGCCTGGGAAGCAGAAGTGTTCACATTGCTTCGCAGAATGACTTTTCTGCAGAAAACAGTAACACTTGTTCAGAACGAAAGAAAGCACAGAGCCCCAGATTTTATGTTGTCCTGGAGAGCTTGCAGAGCACTGGGGAAAGGCAGGCAGAGAATTCCCTGCTAGCACGTTCCCTGTGCCTGGGAAGCAGAAGTGTTCCCATTGCTTCGCAGAATCGCTTTTGTGCAGAAAACAGTAACACTTGTTCAGAACGAAAGAAAGCACAGAGCCCCAGATTTGCTGTTGTCCTGGAGAGCTTGCAGAGCACTGGGGAAAGGCAGGCAGAGAATTCCCTGCTAGCACCTTCTCTGTGCCTGGGAAGCAGAAGTGTTCACATTGCTTCGCAGAATCGCTTTTGTGCAGAAAACAGTAACAGTTGTTCAGAACAAAAGAAAGCACAGAGCCCCAGATTTTATGTTGTCCTGGAGAGCTTGCAGAGCACTGGGGAAAAGCAAGCAGAGAATTCCCTGCTAGCACCTTCTCTGTGCCTGGGAAGCAGAAGTGTTCACATTGCTTCGCAGAATCGCTTTTGTGCAGAAAACAATAACACTTGTTCAGAACGAAAGAAAGCACAGAGCCCCAGATTTTATGTTGTCCTGGAGAGCTTGCAGAGCACTGGGGAAAGGCAGGCAGAGAATTCCCTGCTAGCACCTTCTCTGTGCCTGGGAAGCAGAAGTGTTCCCATTGCTTCGCAGAATCGCTTTTGTGCAGAAAACAGTAACACTTGTTCAGAACGAAAGAAAGCACAGAGCCCCAGATTTGCTGTTGTCCTGGAGAGCTTGCAGAGCACTGGGGAAAGGCAGGCAGAGAATTCCCTGCTAGCACCTTCTCTGTGCCTGGGAAGCAGAAGTGTTCACATTGCTTCGCAGAATCGCTTTTGTGCAGAAAACACTAACACTTGTTCAGAACGAAAGAAAGCACAGAGCCCCAGATTTTATGTTGTCCTGGAGAGCTTGCAGAGCACTGGGGAAAGGCAGGCACAGAATTCCCTGCTAGCACCTTCTCTGTGCCTGGGAAACAGAAGTGTTCCCATTGCTTCGCAGAATCGCTTTTGTGCAGAAAACAGTAACACTTGTTCAGAACGAAAGAAAGCACAGAGCCCCAGATTTGCTGTTGTCCTGGAGAGCTTGCAGAGCACTGGGGAAAGGCAGGCAGAGAATTCCCTGCTAGCACCTTCTCTGTGCCTGGGAAGCAGAAGTGTTCACATTGCTTCGCAGAATCGCTTTTGTGCAGAAAACACTAACACTTGTTCAGAACAAAAGAAAGCACAGAGCCCCAGATTTTATGTTGTCCTGGAGAGCTTGCAGAGCACTGGGGAAAAGCAAGCAGAGAATTCCCTGCTAGCACCTTCTCTGTGCCTGGGAAGCAGAAGTGTTCACATTGCTTCGCAGAATCGCTTTTGTGCAGAAAACAGTAACACTTGTTCTGAACGAAAGAAAGCACAGAGCCCCAGATTTTATGTTGTCCTGGAGAGCTTGCAGAGCACTGGGGAAAAGCAGGCAGAGAATTCCCTGCTAGCACGTTCCCTGTGCCTGGGAAAGAGAAGTGTTCCCATTGCTTCGCAGAATCGCTTTTGTGCAGAAAACAGTAACACTTGTTCAGAACGAAAGAAAGCACAGAGCCCCAGATTTGCTGTTGTCCTGGAGAGCTTGCAGAGCACTGGGGAAAGGCAGGCAGAGAATTCCCTGCTAGCACCTTCTCTGTGCCTGTTCACATTCCTTCGCAGAATCGCTTTTGTGCAGAAAACAGTAACACTTGTTCAGACGAAAGAAAGCACAGAGCCCCAGATTTTATGTTGTCCTGGAGAGCTTGCAGAGCACTGGGGAAAGGCAGGCAGAGAATTCCCTGCTAGCACCTTCTCTGTGCCTGGGAAGCAGAAGTGTTCACATTGCTTCGCAGAATCGCTTTTGTGCAGAAAACAGTAACACTTGTTCAGAACGAAAGAAAGCACAGAGCCCCAGATTTGCTGTTGTCCTGGAGAGCTTGCAGAGCACTGGGGAAAGGCAGGCAGAGAATTCCCTGCTAGCACCTTCTCTGTGCCTGGGAAGCAGAAGTGTTCACATTGCTTCGCAGAATGACTTTTCTGCAGAAAACAGTAACACTTGTTCAGAAGGAAAGAAAGCACAGAGCCCCAGATTTGCTGTTGTCCTGGAGAGCTTGCAGAGCACTGGGGAAAGGCAGGCAGAGAATTCCCTGCTAGCACCTTCTCTGTGCCTGGGAAGCAGAAGTGTTCACATTGCTTCGCAGAATCGCTTTTGTGCAGAAAACAGTAACACTTGTTCAGAACGAAAGAAAGCACAGAGCCCCAGATTTGCTGTTGTCCTGGAGAGCTTGCAGAGCACTGGGGAAAGGCAGGCAGAGAATTCCCTGCTAGCACCTTCTCTGTGCCTGTTCACATTGCTTCGCAGAATCGCTTTTGTGCAGAAAACAGTAACACTTGTTCAGACGAAAGAAAGCACAGAGCCCCAGATTTTATGTTGTCCTGGAGAGCTTGCAGAGCACTGGGGAAAGGCAGGCAGAGAATTCCCTGCTAGCACCTTCTCTGTGCCTGGGAAGCAGAAGTGTTCCCATTGCTTCGCAGAATCGCTTTTGTGCAGAAAACAGTAACACTTGTTCAGAACGAAAGAAAGCACAGAGCCCCAGATTTGCTGTTGTCCTGGAGAGCTTGCAGAGCACTGGGGAAAGGCAGGCAGAGAATTCCCTGCTAGCACCTTCTCTGTGCCTGGGAAGCAGAAGTGTTCACATTGCTTCGCAGAATGACTTTTCTGCAGAAAACAGTAACACTTGTTCAGAACGAAAGAAAGCACAGAGCCCCAGATTTTATGTTGTCCTGGAGAGCTTGCAGAGCACTGGGGAAAGGCAGGCAGAGAATTCCCTGCTAGCACCTTCTCTGTGCCTGGGAAGCAGAAGTGTTCCCATTGCTTCGCAGAATCGCTTTTGTGCAGAAAACAGTAACACTTGTTCAGAACGAAAGAAAGCACAGAGCCCCAGATTTGCTGTTGTCCTGGAGAGCTTGCAGAGCACTGGGGAAAGGCAGGCAGAGAATTCCCTGCTAGCACCTTCTCTGTGCCTGGGAAGCAGAAGTGTTCACATTGCTTCGCAGAATCGCTTTTGTGCAGAAAACAGTAACACTTGTTCAGAACGAAAGAAAGCACAGAGCCCCAGATTTGCTGTTGTCCTGGAGAGCTTGCAGAGCACTGGGGAAAGGCAGGCAGAGAATTCCCTGCTAGCACCTTCTCTGTGCCTGGGAAGCAGAAGTGTTCACATTGCTTCGCAGAATGACTTTTCTGCAGAAAACAGTAACACTTGTTCAGAAGGAAAGAAAGCACAGAGCCCCAGATTTGCTGTTGTCCTGGAGAGCTTGCAGAGCACTGGGGAAAGGCAGGCAGAGAATTCCCTGCTAGCACCTTCTCTGTGCCTGGGAAGCAGAAGTGTTCACATTGCTTCGCAGAATCGCTTTTGTGCAGAAAACAGTAACACTTGTTCAGAACGAAAGAAAGCACAGAGCCCCAGATTTGCTGTTGTCCTGGAGAGCTTGCAGAGCACTGGGGAAAGGCAGGCAGAGAATTCCCTGCTAGCACCTTCTCTGTGCCTGTTCACATTGCTTCGCAGAATCGCTTTTGTGCAGAAAACAGTAACACTTGTTCAGACGAAAGAAAGCACAGAGCCCCAGATTTTATGTTGTCCTGGAGAGCTTGCAGAGCACTGGGGAAAGGCAGGCAGAGAATTCCCTGCTAGCACCTTCTCTGTGCCTGGGAAGCAGAAGTGTTCCCATTGCTTCGCAGAATCGCTTTTGTGCAGAAAACAGTAACACTTGTTCAGAACGAAAGAAAGCACAGAGCCCCAGATTTGCTGTTGTCCTGGAGAGCTTGCAGAGCACTGGGGAAAGGCAGGCAGAGAATTCCCTGCTAGCACCTTCTCTGTGCCTGGGAAGCAGAAGTGTTCACATTGCTTCGCAGAATGACTTTTCTGCAGAAAACAGTAACACTTGTTCAGAACGAAAGAAAGCACAGAGCCCCAGATTTTATGTTGTCCTGGAGAGCTTGCAGAGCACTGGGGAAAGGCAGGCAGAGAATTCCCTGCTAGCACCTTCTCTGTGCCTGGGAAGCAGAAGTGTTCCCATTGCTTCGCAGAATCGCTTTTGTGCAGAAAACAGTAACACTTGTTCAGAACGAAAGAAAGCACAGAGCCCCAGATTTGCTGTTGTCCTGGAGAGCTTGCAGAGCACTGGGGAAAGGCAGGCAGAGAATTCCCTGCTAGCACCTTCTCTGTGCCTGGGAAGCAGAAGTGTTCACATTGCTTCGCAGAATCGCTTTTGTGCAGAAAACAGTAACAGTTGTTCAGAACAAAAGAAAGCACAGAGCCCCAGATTTTATGTTGTCCTGGAGAGCTTGCAGAGCACTGGGGAAAAGCAAGCAGAGATTTCCCTGCTAGCACCTTCTCTGTGCCTGGGAAGCAGAAGTGTTCACATTGCTTCGCAGAATCGCTTTTGTGCAGAAAACAGTAACACTTGTTCTGAACGAAAGAAAGCACAGAGCCCCAGATTTTATGTTGTCCTGGAGAGCTTGCAGAGCACTGGGGAAAAGCAGGCAGAGAATTCCCTGCTAGCACCTTCTCTGTGCCTGGGAAGCAGAAGTGTTCACATTGCTTCGCAGAATCGCTTTTGTGCAGAAAACAATAACACTTGTTCAGAACGAAAGAAAGCACAGAGCCCCAGATTTTATGTTGTCCTGGAGAGCTTGCAGAGCACTGGGGAAAGGCAGGCAGAGAATTCCCTGCTAGCACCTTCTCTGTGCCTGGGAAGCAGAAGTGTTCCCATTGCTTCGCAGAATCGCTTTTGTGCAGAAAACAGTAACACTTGTTCAGAACGAAAGAAAGCACAGAGCCCCAGATTTGCTGTTGTCCTGGAGAGCTTGCAGAGCACTGGGGAAAGGCAGGCAGAGAATTCCCTGCTAGCACCTTCTCTGTGCCTGGGAAGCAGAAGTGTTCACATTGCTTCGCAGAATCGCTTTTGTGCAGAAAACACTAACACTTGTTCAGAACGAAAGAAAGCACAGAGCCCCAGATTTTATGTTGTCCTGGAGAGCTTGTAGAGCACTGGGGAAAAGCAGGCAGAGAATTCCCTGCTAGCACCTTCTCTGTGCCTGGGAAACAGAAGTGTTCCCATTGCTTCGCAGAATCGCTTTTGTGCAGAAAACAGTAACACTTGTTCAGAACGAAAGAAAGCACAGAGCCCCAGATTTGCTGTTGTCCTGGAGAGCTTGCAGAGCACTGGGGAAAGGCAGGCAGAGAATTCCCTGCTAGCACCTTCTCTGTGCCTGGGAAGCAGAAGTGTTCACATTGCTTCGCAGAATGACTTTTCTGCAGAAAACAGTAACACTTGTTCAGAACGAAAGAAAGCACAGAGCCCCAGATTTTATGTTGTCCTGGAGAGCTTGCAGAGCACTGGGGAAAGGCAGGCACAGAATTCCCTGCTAGCACCTTCTCTGTGCCTGGGAAGCAGAAGTGTTCCCATTGCTTCGCAGAATCGCTTTTGTGCAGAAAACAGTAACACTTGTTCAGAAGGAAAGAAAGCACAGAGCCCCAGATTTGCTGTTGTCCTGGAGAGCTTGCAGAGCACTGGGGAAAGGCAGGCAGAGAATTCCCTGCTAGCACCTTCTCTGTGCCTGGGAAGCAGAAGTGTTCACATTGCTTCGCAGAATCGCTTTTGTGCAGAAAACACTAACACTTGTTCAGAACAAAAGAAAGCACAGAGCCCCAGATTTTATGTTGTCCTGGAGAGCTTGCAGAGCACTGGGGAAAAGCAAGCAGAGAATTCCCTGCTAGCACCTTCTCTGTGCCTGGGAAGCAGAAGTGTTCACATTGCTTCGCAGAATCGCTTTTGTGCAGAAAACAGTAACACTTGTTCTGAACGAAAGAAAGCACAGAGCCCCAGATTTTATGTTGTCCTGGAGAGCTTGCAGAGCACTGGGGAAAAGCAGGCAGAGAATTCCCTGCTAGCACGTTCCCTGTGCCTGGGAAAGAGAAGTGTTCCCATTGCTTCGCAGAATCGCTTTTGTGCAGAAAACAGTAACACTTGTTCAGAACGAAAGAAAGCACAGAGCCCCAGATTTTATGTTGTCCTGGAGAGCTTGCAGAGCACTGGGGAAAGGCAGGCAGAGAATTCCCTGCTAGCACCTTCTCTGTGCCTGTTCACATTCCTTCGCAGAATCGCTTTTGTGCAGAAAACAGTAACACTTGTTCAGACGAAAGAAAGCACAGAGCCCCAGATTTTATGTTGTCCTGGAGAGCTTGCAGAGCACTGGGGAAAGGCAGGCAGAGAATTCCCTGCTAGCACCTTCTCTGTGCCTGGGAAGCAGAAGTGTTCACATTGCTTCGCAGAATCGCTTTTGTGCAGAAAACAGTAACACTTGTTCAGAACGAAAGAAAGCACAGAGCCCCAGATTTGCTGTTGTCCTGGAGAGCTTGCAGAGCACTGGGGAAAGGCAGGCAGAGAATTCCCTGCTAGCACCTTCTCTGTGCCTGGGAAGCAGAAGTGTTCACATTGCTTCGCAGAATGACTTTTCTGCAGAAAACAGTAACACTTGTTCAGAAGGAAAGAAAGCACAGAGCCCCAGATTTGCTGTTGTCCTGGAGAGCTTGCAGAGCACTGGGGAAAGGCAGGCAGAGAATTCCCTGCTAGCACCTTCTCTGTGCCTGGGAAGCAGAAGTGTTCACATTGCTTCGCAGAATCGCTTTTGTGCAGAAAACAATAACACTTGTTCAGAACGAAAGAAAGCACAGAGCCCCAGATTTTATGTTGTCCTGGAGAGCTTGCAGAGCACTGGGGAAAAGCAGGCAGAGAATTCCCTGCTAGCACGTTCCCTGTGCCTGGGAAAGAGAAGTGTTCCCATTGCTTCGCAGAATCGCTTTTGTGCAGAAAACAGTAACACTTGTTCAGAACGAAAGAAAGCACAGAGCCCCAGATTTGCTGTTGTCCTGGAGAGCTTGCAGAGCACTGGGGAAAGGCAGGCAGAGAATTCCCTGCTAGCACCTTCTCTGTGCCTGGGAAGCAGAAGTGTTCACATTGCTTCGCAGAATGACTTTTCTGCAGAAAACAGTAACACTTGTTCAGAACGAAAGAAAGCACAGAGCCCCAGATTTTATGTTGTCCTGGAGAGCTTGCAGAGCACTGGGGAAAGGCAGGCAGAGAATTCCCTGCTAGCACCTTCTCTGTGCCTGGGAAGCAGAAGTCTTCCCATTGCTTCGCAGAATCGCTTTTGTGCAGAAAACAGTAACACTTGTTCAGAACGAAAGAAAGCACAGAGCCCCAGATTTGCTGTTGTCCTGGAGAGCTTGCAGAGCACTGGGGAAAGGCAGGCAGAGAATTCCCTGCTAGCACCTTCTCTGTGCCTGGGAAGCAGAAGTGTTCACATTGCTTCGCAGAATCGGTTTTGTGCAGAAAACACTAACACTTGTTCAGAACAAAAGAAAGCACAGAGCCCCAGATTTTATGTTGTCCTGGAGAGCTTGCAGAGCACTGGGGAAAAGCAAGCAGAGAATTCCCTGCTAGCACCTTCTCTGTGCCTGGGAAGCAGAAGTGTTCACATTGCTTCGCAGAATCGCTTTTGTGCAGAAAACAGTAACACTTGTTCTGAACGAAAGAAAGCACAGAGCCCCAGATTTTATGTTGTCCTGGAGAGCTTGCAGAGCACTGGGGAAAAGCAGGCAGAGAATTCCCTGCTAGCACGTTCCCTGTGCCTGGGAAAGAGAAGTGTTCCCATTGCTTCGCAGAATCGCTTTTGTGCAGAAAACAGTAACACTTGTTCAGAACGAAAGAAAGCACAGAGCCCCAGATTTGCTGTTGTCCTGGAGAGCTTGCAGAGCACTGGGGAAAGGCAGGCAGAGAATTCCCTGCTAGCACCTTCTCTGTGCCTGGGAAGCAGAAGTGTTCACATTGCTTCGCAGAATGACTTTTCTGCAGAAAACAGTAACACTTGTTCAGAACGAAAGAAAGCACAGAGCCCCAGATTTTATGTTGTCCTGGAGAGCTTGCAGAGCACTGGGGAAAGGCAGGCAGAGAATTCCCTGCTAGCACCTTCTCTGTGCCTGGGAAGCAGAAGTGTTCCCATTGCTTCGCAGAATCGCTTTTGTGCAGAAAACAGTAACACTTGTTCAGAACGAAAGAAAGCACAGAGCCCCAGATTTGCTGTTGTCCTGGAGAGCTTGCAGAGCACTGGGGAAAGGCAGGCAGAGAATTCCCTGCTAGCACCTTCTCTGTGCCTGGGAAGCAGAAGTGTTCACATTGCTTCGCAGAATCGCTTTTGTGCAGAAAACAGTAACAGTTGTTCAGAACAAAAGAAAGCACAGAGCCCCAGATTTTATGTTGTCCTGGAGAGCTTGCAGAGCACTGGGGAAAAGCAAGCAGAGAATTCCCTGCTAGCACCTTCTCTGTGCCTGGGAAGCAGAAGTGTTCCCATTGCTTCGCAGAATCGCTTTTGTGCAGAAAACAGTAACACTTGTTCTGAACGAAAGAAAGCACAGAGCCCCAGATTTTATGTTGTCCTGGAGAGCTTGCAGAGCACTGGGGAAAAGCAGGCAGAGAATTCCCTGCTAGCACCTTCTCTGTGCCTGGGAAGCAGAAGTGTTCACATTGCTTCGCAGAATCGCTTTTGTGCAGAAAACAATAACACTTGTTCAGAACGAAAGAAAGCACAGAGCCCCAGATTTTATGTTGTCCTGGAGAGCTTGCAGAGCACTGGGGAAAGGCAGGCAGAGAATTCCCTGCTAGCACCTTCTCTGTGCCTGGGAAGCAGAAGTGTTCCCATTGCTTCGCAGAATCGCTTTTGTGCAGAAAACAGTAACACTTGTTCAGAACGAAAGAAAGCACAGAGCCCCAGATTTGCTGTTGTCCTGGAGAGCTTGCAGAGCACTGGGGAAAGGCAGGCAGAGAATTCCCTGCTAGCACCTTCTCTGTGCCTGGGAAGCAGAAGTGTTCACATTGCTTCGCAGAATCGCTTTTGTGCAGAAAACAGTAACACTTGTTCAGAACGAAAGAAAGCACAGAGCCCCAGATTTTATGTTGTCCTGGAGAGCTTGTAGAGCACTGGGGAAAAGCAGGCAGAGAATTCCCTGCTAGCACGTTCCCTGTGCCTGGGAAAGAGAAGTGTTCCCATTGCTTCGCAGAATCGCTTTTGTGCAGAAAACAGTAACACTTGTTCAGAACGAAAGAAAGCACAGAGCCCCAGATTTGCTGTTGTCCTGGAGAGCTTGCAGAGCACTGGGGAAAGGCAGGCAGAGAATTCCCTGCTAGCACCTTCTCTGTGCCTGGGAAGCAGAAGTGTTCACATTGCTTCGCAGAATGACTTTTCTGCAGAAAACAGTAACACTTGTTCAGAACGAAAGAAAGCACAGAGCCCCAGATTTTATGTTGTCCTGGAGAGCTTGCAGAGCACTGGGGAAAGGCAGGCACAGAATTCCCTGCTAGCACCTTCTCTGTGCCTGGGAAGCAGAAGTCTTCCCATTGCTTCGCAGAATCGCTTTTGTGCAGAAAACAGTAACACTTGTTCAGAACGAAAGAAAGCACAGAGCCCCAGATTTGCTGTTGTCCTGGAGAGCTTGCAGAGCACTGGGGAAAGGCAGGCAGAGAATTCCCTGCTAGCACCTTCTCTGTGCCTGGGAAGCAGAAGTGTTCACATTGCTTCGCAGAATCGCTTTTGTGCAGAAAACAGTAACAGTTGTTCAGAACAAAAGAAAGCACAGAGCCCCAGATTTTATGTTGTCCTGGAGAGCTTGCAGAGCACTGGGGAAAGGCAGGCAGAGAATTCCCTGCTAGCACCTTCTCTGTGCCTGGGAAGCAGAAGTGTTCACATTGCTTCGCAGAATCGCTTTTGTGCAGAAAACAATAACACTTGTTCAGAACGAAAGAAAGCACAGAGCCCCAGATTTTATGTTGTCCTGGAGAGCTTGCAGAGCACTGGGGAAAAGCAGGCAGAGAATTCCCTGCTAGCACGTTCCCTGTGCCTGGGAAAGAGAAGTGTTCCCATTGCTTCGCAGAATCGCTTTTGTGCAGAAAACAGTAACACTTGTTCAGAACGAAAGAAAGCACAGAGCCCCAGATTTGCTGTTGTCCTGGAGAGCTTGCAGAGCACTGGGGAAAGGCAGGCAGAGAATTCCCTGCTAGCACCTTCTCTGTGCCTGGGAAGCAGAAGTGTTCACATTGCTTCGCAGAATGACTTTTCTGCAGAAAACAGTAACACTTGTTCAGAACGAAAGAAAGCACAGAGCCCCAGATTTTATGTTGTCCTGGAGAGCTTGCAGAGCACTGGGGAAAGGCAGGCAGAGAATTCCCTGCTAGCACCTTCTCTGTGCCTGGGAAGCAGAAGTCTTCCCATTGCTTCGCAGAATCGCTTTTGTGCAGAAAACAGTAACACTTGTTCAGAACGAAAGAAAGCACAGAGCCCCAGATTTGCTGTTGTCCTGGAGAGCTTGCAGAGCACTGGGGAAAGGCAGGCAGAGAATTCCCTGCTAGCACCTTCTCTGTGCCTGGGAAGCAGAAGTGTTCACATTGCTTCGCAGAATCGGTTTTGTGCAGAAAACACTAACACTTGTTCAGAACAAAAGAAAGCACAGAGCCCCAGATTTTATGTTGTCCTGGAGAGCTTGCAGAGCACTGGGGAAAAGCAAGCAGAGAATTCCCTGCTAGCACCTTCTCTGTGCCTGGGAAGCAGAAGTGTTCACATTGCTTCGCAGAATCGCTTTTGTGCAGAAAACAGTAACACTTGTTCTGAACGAAAGAAAGCACAGAGCCCCAGATTTTATGTTGTCCTGGAGAGCTTGCAGAGCACTGGGGAAAAGCAGGCAGAGAATTCCCTGCTAGCACGTTCCCTGTGCCTGGGAAAGAGAAGTGTTCCCATTGCTTCGCAGAATCGCTTTTGTGCAGAAAACAGTAACACTTGTTCAGAACGAAAGAAAGCACAGAGCCCCAGATTTGCTGTTGTCCTGGAGAGCTTGCAGAGCACTGGGGAAAGGCAGGCAGAGAATTCCCTGCTAGCACCTTCTCTGTGCCTGGGAAGCAGAAGTGTTCACATTGCTTCGCAGAATGACTTTTCTGCAGAAAACAGTAACACTTGTTCAGAACGAAAGAAAGCACAGAGCCCCAGATTTTATGTTGTCCTGGAGAGCTTGCAGAGCACTGGGGAAAGGCAGGCAGAGAATTCCCTGCTAGCACCTTCTCTGTGCCTGGGAAGCAGAAGTGTTCCCATTGCTTCGCAGAATCGCTTTTGTGCAGAAAACAGTAACACTTGTTCAGAACGAAAGAAAGCACAGAGCCCCAGATTTGCTGTTGTCCTGGAGAGCTTGCAGAGCACTGGGGAAAGGCAGGCAGAGAATTCCCTGCTAGCACCTTCTCTGTGCCTGGGAAGCAGAAGTGTTCACATTGCTTCGCAGAATCGCTTTTGTGCAGAAAACAGTAACAGTTGTTCAGAACAAAAGAAAGCACAGAGCCCCAGATTTTATGTTGTCCTGGAGAGCTTGCAGAGCACTGGGGAAAAGCAAGCAGAGAATTCCCTGCTAGCACCTTCTCTGTGCCTGGGAAGCAGAAGTGTTCCCATTGCTTCGCAGAATCGCTTTTGTGCAGAAAACAGTAACACTTGTTCTGAACGAAAGAAAGCACAGAGCCCCAGATTTTATGTTGTCCTGGAGAGCTTGCAGAGCACTGGGGAAAAGCAGGCAGAGAATTCCCTGCTAGCACCTTCTCTGTGCCTGGGAAGCAGAAGTGTTCACATTGCTTCGCAGAATCGCTTTTGTGCAGAAAACAATAACACTTGTTCAGAACGAAAGAAAGCACAGAGCCCCAGATTTTATGTTGTCCTGGAGAGCTTGCAGAGCACTGGGGAAAGGCAGGCAGAGAATTCCCTGCTAGCACCTTCTCTGTGCCTGGGAAGCAGAAGTGTTCCCATTGCTTCGCAGAATCGCTTTTGTGCAGAAAACAGTAACACTTGTTCAGAACGAAAGAAAGCACAGAGCCCCAGATTTGCTGTTGTCCTGGAGAGCTTGCAGAGCACTGGGGAAAGGCAGGCAGAGAATTCCCTGCTAGCACCTTCTCTGTGCCTGGGAAGCAGAAGTGTTCACATTGCTTCGCAGAATCGCTTTTGTGCAGAAAACAGTAACACTTGTTCAGAACGAAAGAAAGCACAGAGCCCCAGATTTTATGTTGTCCTGGAGAGCTTGTAGAGCACTGGGGAAAAGCAGGCAGAGAATTCCCTGCTAGCACGTTCCCTGTGCCTGGGAAAGAGAAGTGTTCCCATTGCTTCGCAGAATCGCTTTTGTGCAGAAAACAGTAACACTTGTTCAGAACGAAAGAAAGCACAGAGCCCCAGATTTGCTGTTGTCCTGGAGAGCTTGCAGAGCACTGGGGAAAGGCAGGCAGAGAATTCCCTGCTAGCACCTTCTCTGTGCCTGGGAAGCAGAAGTGTTCACATTGCTTCGCAGAATGACTTTTCTGCAGAAAACAGTAACACTTGTTCAGAACGAAAGAAAGCACAGAGCCCCAGATTTTATGTTGTCCTGGAGAGCTTGCAGAGCACTGGGGAAAGGCAGGCACAGAATTCCCTGCTAGCACCTTCTCTGTGCCTGGGAAGCAGAAGTCTTCCCATTGCTTCGCAGAATCGCTTTTGTGCAGAAAACAGTAACACTTGTTCAGAACGAAAGAAAGCACAGAGCCCCAGATTTGCTGTTGTCCTGGAGAGCTTGCAGAGCACTGGGGAAAGGCAGGCAGAGAATTCCCTGCTAGCACCTTCTCTGTGCCTGGGAAGCAGAAGTGTTCACATTGCTTCGCAGAATCGCTTTTGTGCAGAAAACACTAACACTTGTTCAGAACAAAAGAAAGCACAGAGCCCCAGATTTTATGTTGTCCTGGAGAGCTTGCAGAGCACTGGGGAAAAGCAAGCAGAGAATTCCCTGCTAGCACCTTCTCTGTGCCTGGGAAGCAGAAGTGTTCACATTGCTTCGCAGAATCGCTTTTGTGCAGAAAACAGTAACACTTGTTCTGAACGAAAGAAAGCACAGAGCCCCAGATTTTATGTTGTCCTGGAGAGCTTGCAGAGCACTGGGGAAAAGCAGGCAGAGAATTCCCTGCTAGCACGTTCCCTGTGCCTGGGAAAGAGAAGTGTTCCCATTGCTTCGCAGAATCGCTTTTGTGCAGAAAACAGTAACACTTGTTCAGAACGAAAGAAAGCACAGAGCCCCAGATTTGCTGTTGTCCTGGAGAGCTTGCAGAGCACTGGGGAAAGGCAGGCAGAGAATTCCCTGCTAGCACCTTCTCTGTGCCTGTTCACATTCCTTCGCAGAATCGCTTTTGTGCAGAAAACAGTAACACTTGTTCAGACGAAAGAAAGCACAGAGCCCCAGATTTTATGTTGTCCTGGAGAGCTTGCAGAGCACTGGGGAAAGGCAGGCAGAGAATTCCCTGCTAGCACCTTCTCTGTGCCTGGGAAGCAGAAGTGTTCACATTGCTTCGCAGAATCGCTTTTGTGCAGAAAACAGTAACACTTGTTCAGAACGAAAGAAAGCACAGAGCCCCAGATTTGCTGTTGTCCTGGAGAGCTTGCAGAGCACTGGGGAAAGGCAGGCAGAGAATTCCCTGCTAGCACCTTCTCTGTGCCTGGGAAGCAGAAGTGTTCACATTGCTTCGCAGAATGACTTTTCTGCAGAAAACAGTAACACTTGTTCAGAAGGAAAGAAAGCACAGAGCCCCAGATTTGCTGTTGTCCTGGAGAGCTTGCAGAGCACTGGGGAAAGGCAGGCAGAGAATTCCCTGCTAGCACCTTCTCTGTGCCTGGGAAGCAGAAGTGTTCACATTGCTTCGCAGAATCGCTTTTGTGCAGAAAACACTAACACTTGTTCAGAACAAAAGAAAGCACAGAGCCCCAGATTTTATGTTGTCCTGGAGAGCTTGCAGAGCACTGGGGAAAAGCAAGCAGAGAATTCCCTGCTAGCACCTTCTCTGTGCCTGGGAAGCAGAAGTGTTCACATTGCTTCGCAGAATCGCTTTTGTGCAGAAAACAGTAACACTTGTTCAGAACGAAAGAAAGCACAGAGCCCCAGATTTGCTGTTGTCCTGGAGAGCTTGCAGAGCACTGGGGAAAGGCAGGCAGAGAATTCCCTGCTAGCACCTTCTCTGTGCCTGTTCACATTGCTTCGCAGAATCGCTTTTGTGCAGAAAACAGTAACACTTGTTCAGACGAAAGAAAGCACAGAGCCCCAGATTTTATGTTGTCCTGGAGAGCTTGCAGAGCACTGGGGAAAGGCAGGCAGAGAATTCCCTGCTAGCACCTTCTCTGTGCCTGGGAAGCAGAAGTGTTCCCATTGCTTCGCAGAATCGCTTTTGTGCAGAAAACAGTAACACTTGTTCAGAACGAAAGAAAGCACAGAGCCCCAGATTTGCTGTTGTCCTGGAGAGCTTGCAGAGCACTGGGGAAAGGCAGGCAGAGAATTCCCTGCTAGCACCTTCTCTGTGCCTGGGAAGCAGAAGTGTTCACATTGCTTCGCAGAATCGCTTTTGTGCAGAAAACACTAACACTTGTTCAGAACAAAAGAAAGCACAGAGCCCCAGATTTGCTGTTGTCCTGGAGAGCTTGCAGAGCACTGGGGAAAGGCAGGCAGAGAATTCCCTGCTAGCACCTTCTCTGTGCCTGGGAAGCAGAAGTGTTCACATTGCTTCGCAGAATGACTTTTCTGCAGAAAACAGTAACACTTGTTCAGAAGGAAAGAAAGCACAGAGCCCCAGATTTGCTGTTGTCCTGGAGAGCTTGCAGAGCACTGGGGAAAGGCAGGCAGAGAATTCCCTGCTAGCACCTTCTCTGTGCCTGGGAAGCAGAAGTGTTCACATTGCTTCGCAGAATCGCTTTTGTGCAGAAAACAGTAACACTTGTTCAGAACGAAAGAAAGCACAGAGCCCCAGATTTGCTGTTGTCCTGGAGAGCTTGCAGAGCACTGGGGAAAGGCAGGCAGAGAATTCCCTGCTAGCACCTTCTCTGTGCCTGTTCACATTCCTTCGCAGAATCGCTTTTGTGCAGAAAACAGTAACACTTGTTCAGACGAAAGAAAGCACAGAGCCCCAGATTTTATGTTGTCCTGGAGAGCTTGCAGAGCACTGGGGAAAGGCAGGCAGAGAATTCCCTGCTAGCACCTTCTCTGTGCCTGGGAAGCAGAAGTGTTCCCATTGCTTCGCAGAATCGCTTTTGTGCAGAAAACAGTAACACTTGTTCAGAACGAAAGAAAGCACAGAGCCCCAGATTTGCTGTTGTCCTGGAGAGCTTGCAGAGCACTGGGGAAAGGCAGGCAGAGAATTCCCTGCTAGCACCTTCTCTGTGCCTGGGAAGCAGAAGTGTTCACATTGCTTCGCAGAATGACTTTTCTGCAGAAAACAGTAACACTTGTTCAGAACGAAAGAAAGCACAGAGCCCCAGATTTTATGTTGTCCTGGAGAGCTTGCAGAGCACTGGGGAAAGGCAGGCAGAGAATTCCCTGCTAGCACCTTCTCTGTGCCTGGGAAGCAGAAGTGTTCCCATTGCTTCGCAGAATCGCTTTTGTGCAGAAAACAGTAACACTTGTTCAGAACGAAAGAAAGCACAGAGCCCCAGATTTGCTGTTGTCCTGGAGAGCTTGCAGAGCACTGGGGAAAGGCAGGCAGAGAATTCCCTGCTAGCACCTTCTCTGTGCCTGGGAAGCAGAAGTGTTCACATTGCTTCGCAGAATCGCTTTTGTGCAGAAAACAGTAACAGTTGTTCAGAACAAAAGAAAGCACAGAGCCCCAGATTTTATGTTGTCCTGGAGAGCTTGCAGAGCACTGGGGAAAAGCAAGCAGAGAATTCCCTGCTAGCACCTTCTCTGTGCCTGGGAAGCAGAAGTGTTCACATTGCTTCGCAGAATCGCTTTTGTGCAGAAAACAGTAACACTTGTTCTGAACGAAAGAAAGCACAGAGCCCCAGATTTTATGTTGTCCTGGAGAGCTTGCAGAGCACTGGGGAAAAGCAGGCAGAGAATTCCCTGCTAGCACCTTCTCTGTGCCTGGGAAGCAGAAGTGTTCACATTGCTTCGCAGAATCGCTTTTGTGCAGAAAACAATAACACTTGTTCAGAACGAAAGAAAGCACAGAGCCCCAGATTTGCTGTTGTCCTGGAGAGCTTGCAGAGCACTGGGGAAAGGCAGGCAGAGAATTCCCTGCTAGCACCTTCTCTGTGCCTGGGAAGCAGAAGTGTTCCCATTGCTTCGCAGAATCGCTTTTGTGCAGAAAACAGTAACACTTGTTCTGAACGAAAGAAAGCACAGAGCCCCAGATTTTATGTTGTCCTGGAGAGCTTGCAGAGCACTGGGGAAAAGCAGGCAGAGAATTCCCTGCTAGCACGTTCCCTGTGCCTGGGAAAGAGAAGTGTTCCCATTGCTTCGCAGAATCGCTTTTGTGCAGAAAACAGTAACACTTGTTCAGAACGAAAGAAAGCACAGAGCCCCAGATTTGCTGTTGTCCTGGAGAGCTTGCAGAGCACTGGGGAAAGGCAGGCAGAGAATTCCCTGCTAGCACCTTCTCTGTGCCTGTTCACATTCCTTCGCAGAATCGCTTTTGTGCAGAAAACAGTAACACTTGTTCAGACGAAAGAAAGCACAGAGCCCCAGATTTTATGTTGTCCTGGAGAGCTTGCAGAGCACTGGGGAAAGGCAGGCAGAGAATTCCCTGCTAGCACCTTCTCTGTGCCTGGGAAGCAGAAGTGTTCACATTGCTTCGCAGAATCGCTTTTGTGCAGAAAACAGTAACACTTGTTCAGAACGAAAGAAAGCACAGAGCCCCAGATTTGCTGTTGTCCTGGAGAGCTTGCAGAGCACTGGGGAAAGGCAGGCAGAGAATTCCCTGCTAGCACCTTCTCTGTGCCTGGGAAGCAGAAGTGTTCACATTGCTTCGCAGAATCGCTTTTGTGCAGAAAACACTAACACTTGTTCAGAACAAAAGAAAGCACAGAGCCCCAGATTTTATGTTGTCCTGGAGAGCTTGCAGAGCACTGGGGAAAAGCAAGCAGAGAATTCCCTGCTAGCACCTTCTCTGTGCCTGGGAAGCAGAAGTGTTCACATTGCTTCGCAGAATCGCTTTTGTGCAGAAAACACTAACACTTGTTCAGAACGAAAGAAAGCACAGAGCCCCAGATTTGCTGTTGTCCTGGAGAGCTTGCAGAGCACTGGGGAAAGGCAGGCAGAGAATTCCCTGCTAGCACCTTCTCTGTGCCTGTTCACATTGCTTCGCAGAATCGCTTTTGTGCAGAAAACAGTAACACTTGTTCAGACGAAAGAAAGCACAGAGCCCCAGATTTTATGTTGTCCTGGAGAGCTTGCAGAGCACTGGGGAAAGGCAGGCAGAGAATTCCCTGCTAGCACCTTCTCTGTGCCTGGGAAGCAGAAGTGTTCCCATTGCTTCGCAGAATCGCTTTTGTGCAGAAAACAGTAACACTTGTTCAGAACGAAAGAAAGCACAGAGCCCCAGATTTGCTGTTGTCCTGGAGAGCTTGCAGAGCACTGGGGAAAGGCAGGCAGAGAATTCCCTGCTAGCACCTTCTCTGTGCCTGGGAAGCAGAAGTGTTCACATTGCTTCGCAGAATCGCTTTTGTGCAGAAAACACTAACACTTGTTCAGAACGAAAGAAAGCACAGAGCCCCAGATTTGCTGTTGTCCTGGAGAGCTTGCAGAGCACTGGGGAAAGGCAGGCAGAGAATTCCCTGCTAGCACCTTCTCTGTGCCTGGGAAGCAGAAGTGTTCACATTGCTTCGCAGAATCGCTTTTGTGCAGAAAACAGTAACACTTGTTCAGAACGAAAGAAAGCACAGAGCCCCAGATTTGCTGTTGTCCTGGAGAGCTTGCAGAGCACTGGGGAAAGGCAGGCAGAGAATTCCCTGCTAGCACCTTCTCTGTGCCTGGGAAGCAGAAGTGTTCACATTGCTTCGCAGAATCGCTTTTGTGCAGAAAACAGTAACACTTGTTCAGAACGAAAGAAAGCACAGAGCCCCAGATTTGCTGTTGTCCTGGAGAGCTTGCAGAGCACTGGGGAAAGGCAGGCAGAGAATTCCCTGCTAGCACCTTCTCTGTGCCTGTTCACATTCCTTCGCAGAATCGCTTTTGTGCAGAAAACAGTAACACTTGTTCAGACGAAAGAAAGCACAGAGCCCCAGATTTTATGTTGTCCTGGAGAGCTTGCAGAGCACTGGGGAAAGGCAGGCAGAGAATTCCCTGCTAGCACCTTCTCTGTGCCTGGGAAGCAGAAGTGTTCCCATTGCTTCGCAGAATCGCTTTTGTGCAGAAAACAGTAACACTTGTTCAGAAGGAAAGAAAGCACAGAGCCCCAGATTTTATGTTGTCCTGGAGAGCTTGCAGAGCACTGGGGAAAGGCAGGCAGAGAATTCCCTGCTAGCACCTTCTCTGTGCCTGGGAAGCAGAAGTGTTCACATTGCTTCGCAGAATCGCTTTTGTGCAGAAAACAGTAACACTTGTTCAGAACGAAAGAAAGCACAGAGCCCCAGATTTGCTGTTGTCCTGGAGAGCTTGCAGAGCACTGGGGAAAGGCAGGCAGAGAATTCCCTGCTAGCACCTTCTCTGTGCCTGGGAAGCAGAAGTGTTCACATTGCTTCGCAGAATCGCTTTTGTGCAGAAAACAGTAACACTTGTTCAGAACGAAAGAAAGCACAGAGCCCCAGATTTGCTGTTGTCCTGGAGAGCTTGCAGAGCACTGGGGAAAGGCAGGCAGAGAATTCCCTGCTAGCACCTTCTCTGTGCCTGTTCACATTGCTTCGCAGAATCGCTTTTGTGCAGAAAACAGTAACACTTGTTCAGACGAAAGAAAGCACAGAGCCCCAGATTTTATGTTGTCCTGGAGAGCTTGCAGAGCACTGGGGAAAGGCAGGCAGAGAATTCCCTGCTAGCACCTTCTCTGTGCCTGGGAAGCAGAAGTGTTCCCATTGCTTCGCAGAATCGCTTTTGTGCAGAAAACAGTAACACCTGTTCAGAACGAAAGAAAGCACAGAGCCCCAGATTTGCTGTTGTCCTGGAGAGCTTGCAGAGCACTGGGGAAAGGCAGGCAGAGAATTCCCTGCTAGCACCTTCTCTGTGCCTGGGAAGCAGAAGTGTTCACATTGCTTCGCAGAATCGCTTTTGTGCAGAAAACACTAACACTTGTTCAGAACAAAAGAAAGCACAGAGCCCCAGATTTGCTGTTGTCCTGGAGAGCTTGCAGAGCACTGGGGAAAGGCAGGCAGAGAATTCCCTGCTAGCACCTTCTCTGTGCCTGGGAAGCAGAAGTGTTCACATTGCTTCGCAGAATCGCTTTTGTGCAGAAAACAGTAACACTTGTTCAGAACGAAAGAAAGCACAGAGCCCCAGATTTGCTGTTGTCCTGGAGAGCTTGCAGAGCACTGGGGAAAGGCAGGCAGAGAATTCCCTGCTAGCACCTTCTCTGTGCCTGGGAAGCAGAAGTGTTCACATTGCTTCGCAGAATCGCTTTTGTGCAGAAAACAGTAACACTTGTTCAGAACGAAAGAAAGCACAGAGCCCCAGATTTGCTGTTGTCCTGGAGAGCTTGCAGAGCACTGGGGAAAGGCAGGCAGAGAATTCCCTGCTAGCACCTTCTCTGTGCCTGTTCACATTCCTTCGCAGAATCGCTTTTGTGCAGAAAACAGTAACACTTGTTCAGACGAAAGAAAGCACAGAGCCCCAGATTTTATGTTGTCCTGGAGAGCTTGCAGAGCACTGGGGAAAGGCAGGCAGAGAATTCCCTGCTAGCACCTTCTCTGTGCCTGGGAAGCAGAAGTGTTCCCATTGCTTCGCAGAATCGCTTTTGTGCAGAAAACAGTAACACTTGTTCAGAACGAAAGAAAGCACAGAGCCCCAGATTTGCTGTTGTCCTGGAGAGCTTGCAGAGCACTGGGGAAAGGCAGGCAGAGAATTCCCTGCTAGCACCTTCTCTGTGCCTGGGAAGCAGAAGTGTTCACATTGCTTCGCAGAATCGCTTTTGTGCAGAAAACAGTAACAGTTGTTCAGAACAAAAGAAAGCACAGAGCCCCAGATTTTATGTTGTCCTGGAGAGCTTGCAGAGCACTGGGGAAAAGCAAGCAGAGAATTCCCTGCTAGCACCTTCTCTGTGCCTGGGAAGCAGAAGTGTTCACATTGCTTCGCAGAATCGCTTTTGTGCAGAAAACAGTAACACTTGTTCTGAACGAAAGAAAGCACAGAGCCCCAGATTTTATGTTGTCCTGGAGAGCTTGCAGAGCACTGGGGAAAAGCAGGCAGAGAATTCCCTGCTAGCACCTTCTCTGTGCCTGGGAAGCAGAAGTGTTCACATTGCTTCGCAGAATCGCTTTTGTGCAGAAAACAATAACACTTGTTCAGAACGAAAGAAAGCACAGAGCCCCAGATTTTATGTTGTCCTGGAGAGCTTGCAGAGCACTGGGGAAAGGCAGGCAGAGAATTCCCTGCTAGCACCTTCTCTGTGCCTGGGAAGCAGAAGTGTTCCCATTGCTTCGCAGAATCGCTTTTGTGCAGAAAACAGTAACACTTGTTCAGAACGAAAGAAAGCACAGAGCCCCAGATTTGCTGTTGTCCTGGAGAGCTTGCAGAGCACTGGGGAAAGGCAGGCAGAGAATTCCCTGCTAGCACCTTCTCTGTGCCTGGGAAGCAGAAGTGTTCACATTGCTTCGCAGAATCGCTTTTGTGCAGAAAACACTAACACTTGTTCAGAACGAAAGAAAGCACAGAGCCCCAGATTTTATGTTGTCCTGGAGAGCTTGTAGAGCACTGGGGAAAAGCAGGCAGAGAATTCCCTGCTAGCACGTTCCCTGTGCCTGGGAAAGAGAAGTGTTCCCATTGCTTCGCAGAATCGCTTTTGTGCAGAAAACAGTAACACTTGTTCAGAACGAAAGAAAGCACAGAGCCCCAGATTTGCTGTTGTCCTGGAGAGCTTGCAGAGCACTGGGGAAAGGCAGGCAGAGAATTCCCTGCTAGCACCTTCTCTGTGCCTGGGAAGCAGAAGTGTTCACATTGCTTCGCAGAATGACTTTTCTGCAGAAAACAGTAACACTTGTTCAGAACGAAAGAAAGCACAGAGCCCCAGATTTTATGTTGTCCTGGAGAGCTTGCAGAGCACTGGGGAAAGGCAGGCACAGAATTCCCTGCTAGCACCTTCTCTGTGCCTGGGAAGCAGAAGTCTTCCCATTGCTTCGCAGAATCGCTTTTGTGCAGAAAACAGTAACACTTGTTCAGAACGAAAGAAAGCACAGAGCCCCAGATTTGCTGTTGTCCTGGAGAGCTTGCAGAGCACTGGGGAAAGGCAGGCAGAGAATTCCCTGCTAGCACCTTCTCTGTGCCTGGGAAGCAGAAGTGTTCACATTGCTTCGCAGAATCGCTTTTGTGCAGAAAACACTAACACTTGTTCAGAACAAAAGAAAGCACAGAGCCCCAGATTTTATGTTGTCCTGGAGAGCTTGCAGAGCACTGGGGAAAAGCAAGCAGAGAATTCCCTGCTAGCACCTTCTCTGTGCCTGGGAAGCAGAAGTGTTCACATTGCTTCGCAGAATCGCTTTTGTGCAGAAAACAGTAACACTTGTTCAGAACGAAAGAAAGCACAGAGCCCCAGATTTGCTGTTGTCCTGGAGAGCTTGCAGAGCACTGGGGAAAGGCAGGCAGAGAATTCCCTGCTAGCACCTTCTCTGTGCCTGTTCACATTCCTTCGCAGAATCGCTTTTGTGCAGAAAACAGTAACACTTGTTCAGACGAAAGAAAGCACAGAGACCCAGATTTTATGTTGTCCTGGAGAGCTTGCAGAGCACTGGGGAAAGGCAGGCAGAGAATTCCCTGCTAGCACCTTCTCTGTGCCTGGGAAGCAGAAGTGTTCCCATTGCTTCGCAGAATCGCTTTTGTGCAGAAAACAGTAACACTTGTTCAGAACGAAAGAAAGCACAGAGCCCCAGATTTGCTGTTGTCCTGGAGAGCTTGCAGAGCACTGGGGAAAGGCAGGCAGAGAATTCCCTGCTAGCACCTTCTCTGTGCCTGGGAAGCAGAAGTGTTCACATTGCTTCGCAGAATGACTTTTCTGCAGAAAACAGTAACACTTGTTCAGAACGAAAGAAAGCACAGAGCCCCAGATTTTATGTTGTCCTGGAGAGCTTGCAGAGCACTGGGGAAAGGCAGGCAGAGAATTCCCTGCTAGCACCTTCTCTGTGCCTGGGAAGCAGAAGTGTTCCCATTGCTTCGCAGAATCGCTTTTGTGCAGAAAACAGTAACACTTGTTCAGAACGAAAGAAAGCACAGAGCCCCAGATTTGCTGTTGTCCTGGAGAGCTTGCAGAGCACTGGGGAAAGGCAGGCAGAGAATTCCCTGCTAGCACCTTCTCTGTGCCTGGGAAGCAGAAGTGTTCACATTGCTTCGCAGAATCGCTTTTGTGCAGAAAACACTAACACTTGTTCAGAACAAAAGAAAGCACAGAGCCCCAGATTTTATGTTGTCCTGGAGAGCTTGCAGAGCACTGGGGAAAAGCAGGCAGAGAATTCCCTGCTAGCACGTTCCCTGTGCCTGGGAAAGAGAAGTGTTCCCATTGCTTCGCAGAATCGCTTTTGTGCAGAAAACAGTAACACTTGTTCAGAACGAAAGAAAGCACAGAGCCCCAGATTTGCTGTTGTCCTGGAGAGCTTGCAGAGCACTGGGGAAAGGCAGGCAGAGAATTCCCTGCTAGCACCTTCTCTGTGCCTGTTCACATTCCTTCGCAGAATCGCTTTTGTGCAGAAAACAGTAACACTTGTTCAGACGAAAGAAAGCACAGAGCCCCAGATTTTATGTTGTCCTGGAGAGCTTGCAGAGCACTGGGGAAAGGCAGGCAGAGAATTCCCTGCTAGCACCTTCTCTGTGCCTGGGAAGCAGAAGTGTTCACATTGCTTCGCAGAATCGCTTTTGTGCAGAAAACAGTAACACTTGTTCAGAACGAAAGAAAGCACAGAGCCCCAGATTTTATGTTGTCCTGGAGAGCTTGCAGAGCACTGGGGAAAGGCAGGCAGAGAATTCCCTGCTAGCACCTTCTCTGTGCCTGGGAAGCAGAAGTGTTCACATTGCTTCGCAGAATGACTTTTCTGCAGAAAACAGTAACACTTGTTCAGAACGAAAGAAAGCACAGAGCCCCAGATTTGCTGTTGTCCTGGAGAGCTTGCAGAGCACTGGGGAAAGGCAGGCAGAGAATTCCCTGCTAGCACCTTCTCTGTGCCTGGGAAGCAGAAGTGTTCCCATTGCTTCGCAGAATGACTTTTCTGCAGAAAACAGTAACACTTGTTCAGAACGAAAGAAAGCACAGAGCCCCAGATTTTATGTTGTCCTGGAGAGCTTGCAGAGCACTGGGGAAAGGCAGGCAGAGAATTCCCTGCTAGCACCTTCTCTGTGCCTGTTCACATTCCTTCGCAGAATCGCTTTTGTGCAGAAAACAGTAACACTTGTTCAGACGAAAGAAAGCACAGAGCCCCAGATTTTATGTTGTCCTGGAGAGCTTGCAGAGCACTGGGGAAAGGCAGGCAGAGAATTCCCTGCTAGCACCTTCTCTGTGCCTGGGAAGCAGAAGTGTTCCCATTGCTTCGCAGAATCGCTTTTGTGCAGAAAACAGTAACACTTGTTCAGAACGAAAGAAAGCACAGAGCCCCAGATTTGCTGTTGTCCTGGAGAGCTTGCAGAGCACTGGGGAAAGGCAGGCAGAGAATTCCCTGCTAGCACCTTCTCTGTGCCTGGGAAGCAGAAGTGTTCACATTGCTTCGCAGAATGACTTTTCTGCAGAAAACAGTAACACTTGTTCAGAACGAAAGAAAGCACAGAGCCCCAGATTTTATGTTGTCCTGGAGAGCTTGCAGAGCACTGGGGAAAGGCAGGCAGAGAATTCCCTGCTAGCACCTTCTCTGTGCCTGGGAAGCAGAAGTGTTCCCATTGCTTCGCAGAATCGCTTTTGTGCAGAAAACAGTAACACTTGTTCAGAACGAAAGAAAGCACAGAGCCGCAGATTTGCTGTTGTCCTGGAGAGCTTGCAGAGCACTGGGGAAAGGCAGGCAGAGAATTCCCTGCTAGCACCTTCTATGTGCCTGGGAAGCAGAAGTGTTCACATTGCTTCGCAGAATCGCTTTTGTGCAGAAAACAATAACACTTGTTCAGAACAAAAGAAAGCACAGAGCCCCAGATTTTATGTTGTCCTGGAGAGCTTGCAGAGCACTGGGGAAAAGCAAGCAGAGAATTCCCTGCTAGCACCTTCTCTGTGCCTGGGAAGCAGAAGTGTTCCCATTGCTTCGCAGAATCGCTTTTGTGCAGAAAACAGTAACACTTGTTCAGAACGAAAGAAAGCACAGAGCCCCAGATTTGCTGTTGTCCTGGAGAGCTTGCAGAGCACTGGGGAAAGGCAGGCAGAGAATTCCCTGCTAGCACCTTCTCTGTGCCTGGGAAGCAGAAGTGTTCACATTGCTTCGCAGAATGACTTTTCTGCAGAAAACAGTAACACTTGTTCAGAACGAAAGAAAGCACAGAGCCCCAGATTTTATGTTGTCCTGGAGAGCTTGCAGAGCACTGGGGAAAGGCAGGCAGAGAATTCCCTGCTAGCACCTTCTCTGTGCCTGGGAAGCAGAAGTGTTCCCATTGCTTCGCAGAATCGCTTTTGTGCAGAAAACAGTAACACTTGTTCAGAACGAAAGAAAGCACAGAGCCCCAGATTTGCTGTTGTCCTGGAGAGCTTGCAGAGCACTGGGGAAAGGCAGGCAGAGAATTCCCTGCTAGCACCTTCTCTGTGCCTGTTCACATTGCTTCGCAGAATCGCTTTTGTGCAGAAAACAGTAACACTTGTTCAGACGAAAGAAAGCACAGAGCCCCAGATTTTATGTTGTCCTGGAGAGCTTGCAGAGCACTGGGGAAAGGCAGGCAGAGAATTCCCTGCTAGCACCTTCTCTGTGCCTGGGAAGCAGAAGTGTTCCCATTGCTTCGCAGAATGACTTTTCTGCAGAAAACAGTAACACTTGTTCAGAACGAAAGAAAGCACAGAGCCCCAGATTTTATGTTGTCCTGGAGAGCTTGCAGAGCACTGGGGAAAGGCAGGCAGAGAATTCCCTGCTAGCACCTTCTCTGTGCCTGGGAAGCAGAAGTGTTCACATTGCTTCGCAGAATCGCTTTTGTGCAGAAAACACTAACACTTGTTCAGAACAAAAGAAAGCACAGAGCCCCAGATTTTATGTTGTCCTGCAGAGCTTGCAGAGCACTGGGGAAAAGCAAGCAGAGAATTCCCTGCTAGCACCTTCTCTGTGCCTGGGAAGCAGAAGTGTTCACATTGCTTCGCAGAATCGCTTTTGTGCAGAAAACAGTAACACTTGTTCTGAACGAAAGAAAGCACAGAGCCCCAGATTTTATGTTGTCCTGGAGAGCTTGCAGAGCACTGGGGAAAAGCAGGCAGAGAATTCCCTGCTAGCACCTTCTCTGTGCCTGGGAAGCAGAAGTGTTCACATTGCTTCGCAGAATCGCTTTTGTGCAGAAAACAATAACACTTGTTCAGAACGAAAGAAAGCACAGAGCCCCAGATTTTATGTTGTCCTGGAGAGCTTTCAGAGCACTGGGGAAAAGCAGGCAGAGAATTCCCTGCTAGCACGTTCTCGGTGCCTGGGAAACAGAAGTGTTCCCATTGCTTCGCAGAATCGCTTTTGTGCAGAAAACAGTAACACTTGTTCAGAACGAAAGAAAGCACAGAGCCCCAGATTTGCTGTTGTCCTGGAGAGCTTGCAGAGCACTGGGGAAAGGCAGGCAGAGAATTCCCTGCTAGCACCTTCTCTGTGCCTGTTCACATTGCTTCGCAGAATCGCTTTTGTGCAGAAAACAGTAACACTTGTTCAGAACGAAAGAAAGCACAGAGCCCCAGATTTTATGTTGTGCTGGAGAGCTTGCAGAGTACTGGGGAAAAGCAGGCAGAGAATTCCCTGCTAGCACCTTCTCTGTGCCTGGGAAGCAGAAGTGTTCACATTGCTTCGCAGAATCGCTTTTGTGCAGAAAACAGTAACACTTGTTCAGAACAAAAGAAAGCACAGAGCCCCAGATTTTATGTTGTCCTGGAGAGCTTGCAGAGCACTGGGGAAAGGCAGGCAGAGAATTCCCTGCTAGCACCTTCTCTGTGCCTGGGAAACAGAAGTGTTCACATTGCTTCGCAGAATCGCTTTTGTGCAGAAAACAGTAACACTTGTTCAGACGAAAGAAAGCACAGAGCCCCAGATTTTATGTTGTCCTGGAGAGCTTGCAGAGCACTGGGGAAAGGCAGGCAGAGAATTCCCTGCTAGCACCTTCCCTGTGCCTGGGAAGCAGAAGTGTTCCCATTGCTTCGCAGAATCGCTTTTGTGCAGAAAACAGTAACACTTGTTCAGAACGAAAGAAAACACAGAGCCCCAGATTTGCTGTTGTCCTGGAGAGCTTGCAGAGCACTGGGGAAAGGCAGGCAGAGAATTCCCTGCTAGCACCTTCTCTGTGCCTGTTCACATTCCTTCGCAGAATCGCTTTTGTGCAGAAAACACTAACACTTGTTCAGAACGAAAGAAAGCACAGAGCCCCAGATTTTATGTTGTCCTGGAGAGCTTGCAGAGCACTGGGGAAAGGCAGGCACAGAATTCCCTGCTAGCACCTTCCCTGTGCCTGGGAAAGAGAAGTGTTCCCATTGCTTCGCAGAATCACTTTTGTGCAGAAAACAGTAACACTTGTTCTGAACGAAAGAAAGCACAGAGCCGCAGATTTGCTGTTGTCCTGGAGAGCTTGCAGAGCACTGGGGAAAGGCAGGCAGAGAATTCCCTGCTAGCACCTTCTCTGTGCCTGTTCACATTGCTTCGCAGAATCGCTTTTGTGCAGAAAACAGTAACACTTGTTCAGAAGGAAAGAAAGCACAGAGCCCCAGATTTTATGTTGTCCTGGAGAGCTTGCAGAGCACTGGGGAAAGGCAGGCAGAGAATTCCCTGCTAGCACCTTCTCTGTGCCTGGGAAACAGAAGTGTTCACATTGCTTCGCAGAATCGCTTTTGTGCAGAAAACACTAACACTTGTTCAGAACAAAAGAAAGCACAGAGACCCAGATTCTATGTTGTCCTGGAGAGCTTGCAGAGCACTGGGGAAAGGCAGGCAGAGAATTCCCTGCTAGCACCTTCTCTGTGCCTGGGAAGCAGAAGTGTTCACATTGCTTCGCAGAATCGCTTTTGTGCAGAAAACAATAACACTTGTTCAGAACGAAAGAAAGCACAGAGCCCCAGATTTTATGTTGTCCTGGAGAGCTTGCAGAGCACTGGGGAAAAGCAGGCAGAGAATTCCCTGCTAGCACCTTCTCTGTGCCTGGGAAGCAGAAGTCTTCACATTGCTTCGCAGAATCGCTTTTGTGCAGAAAACAGTAACACTTGTTCAGAACGAAAGAAAGCACAGAGCCCCAGATTTGCTGTTGTCCTGGAGAGCTTGCAGAGCACTGGGGAAAGGCAGGCAGAGAATTCCCTGCTAGCACCTTCTCTGTGCCTGTTCACATTGCTTCGCAGAATCGCTTTTGTGCAGAAAACAGTAACAATTGTTCAGACGAAAGAAAGCACAGAGCCCCAGATTTTATGTTGTCCTGGAGAGCTTGCAGAGCACTGGGGAAAGGCAGGCAGAGAATTCCCTGCTAGCACCTTCTCTGTGCCTGGGAAGCAGAAGTGTTCACATTGCTTCGCAGAATGCTTTTGTGCAGAAAACAATAACACTTGTTCAGAACGAAAGAAAGCACAGAGCCCCAGATTTTATGTTGTCCTGCAGAGCTTGCAGAGCACTGGGGAAAGGCAGGCAGAGAATTCCCTGCTAGCACCTTCTCTGTGCCTGTTCACATTCCTTCGCAGAATCGCTTTTGTGCAGAAAACAGTAACACTTGTTCAGACGAAAGAAAGCACAGAGCCCCAGATTTTATGTTGTCCTGGAGAGCTTGCAGAGCACTGGGGAAAGGCAGGCAGAGAATTCCCTGCTAGCACATTCTCTGTGCCTGGGAAGCAGAAGTGTTCACATTGCTTCGCAGAATCGCTTTTGTGCAGAAAACAGTAACACTTGTTCAGAACGAAAGAAAGCACAGAGCCCCAGATTTGCTGTTGTCCTGGAGAGCTTGCAGAGCACTGGGGAAAGGCAGGCAGAGAATTCCCTGCTAGCACCTTCTCTGTGCCTGTTCACATTGCTTCGCAGAATCGCTTTTGTGCAGAAAACACTAACACTTGTTCAGAACGAAAGAAAGCACAGAGCCCCAGATTTTATGTTGTCCTGGAGAGCTTGCAGAGCACTGGGGAAAAGCAGGCAGAGAATTCCCTGCTAGCACGTTCTCGGTGCCTGGGAAACAGAAGTGTTCACATTGCTTCGCAGAATCGCTTTTGTGCAGAAAACAGTAACACTTGTTCTGAACGAAAGAAAGCACAGAGCCGCAGATTTGCTGTTGTCCTGGAGAGCTTGCAGAGCACTGGGGAAAGGCAGGCAGAGAATTCCCTGCTAGCACCTTCTCTGTGCCTGTTCACATTGCTTCGCAGAATCGCTTTTGTGCAGAAAACAGTAACACTTGTTCAGAAGGAAAGAAAGCACAGAGCCCCAGATTTTATGTTGTCCTGGAGAGCTTGCAGAGCACTGGGGAAAGGCAGGCAGAGAATTCCCTGCTAGCACCTTCTCTGTGCCTGTTCACATTGCTTCGCAGAATCGCTTTTGTGCAGAAAACACTAACACTTGTTCAGAACGAAAGAAAGCACAGAGCCCCAGATTTTATGTTGTCCTGGAGAGCTTGCAGAGCACTGGGGAAAGGCAGGCAGAGAATTCCCTGCTAGCACCTTCTCTGTGCCTGGGAAGCAGAAGTGTTCACATTGCTTCGCAGAATGACTTTTCTGCAGAAAACAGTAACACTTGTTCAGAACGAAAGAAAGCACAGAGCCCCAGATTTTATGTTGTCCTGGAGAGCTTGCAGAGCACTGGGGAAAGGCAGGCAGAGAATTCCCTGCTAGCACGTTCTCTGTGCCTGGGAAACAGAAGTGTTCACATTGCTTCGCAGAATCGCTTTTGTGCAGAAAACAGTAACACTTGTTCAGACGAAAGAAAGCACAGAGCCCCAGATTTTATGTTGTCCTGGAGAGCTTGCAGAGCACTGGGGAAAGGCAGGCACAGAATTCCCTGCTAGCACCTTCCCTGTGCCTGGGAAAGAGAAGTGTTCCCATTGCTTCGCAGAATCGCTTTTGTGCAGAAAACAGTAACACTTGTTCTGAACGAAAGAAAGCACAGAGCCGCAGATTTGCTGTTGTCCTGGAGAGCTTGCAGAGCACTGGGGAAAGGCAGGCAGAGAATTCCCTGCTAGCACCTTCTCTGTGCCTGTTCACATTGCTTTGCAGAATCGCTTTTGTGCAGAAAACAGTAACACTTGTTCAGAAGGAAAGAAAGCACAGAGCCCCAGATTTTATGTTGTCCTGGAGAGCTTGCAGAGCACTGGGGAAAGGCAGGCAGAGAATTCCCTGCTAGCACCTTCTCTGTGCCTGGGAAACAGAAGTGTTCACATTGCTTCGCAGAATCGCTTTTGTGCAGAAAACACTAACACTTGTTCAGAACAAAAGAAAGCACAGAGACCCAGATTCTATGTTGTCCTGGAGAGCTTGCAGAGCACTGGGGAAAGGCAGGCAGAGAATTCCCTGCTAGCACCTTCTCTGTGCCTGGGAAGCAGAAGTGTTCACATTGCTTCGCAGAATCGCTTTTGTGCAGAAAACAATAACACTTGTTCAGAACGAAAGAAAGCACAGAGCCCCAGATTTTATGTTGTCCTGGAGAGCTTGCAGAGCACTGGGGAAAAGCAGGCAGAGAATTCCCTGCTAGCACCTTCTCTGTGCCTGGGAAGCAGAAGTCTTCACATTGCTTCGCAGAATCGCTTTTGTGCAGAAAACAGTAACACTTGTTCAGAACGAAAGAAAGCACAGAGCCCCAGATTTGCTGTTGTCCTGGAGAGCTTGCAGAGCACTGGGGAAAGGCAGGCAGAGAATTCCCTGCTAGCACCTTCTCTGTGCCTGTTCACATTGCTTCGCAGAATCGCTTTTGTGCAGAAAACAGTAACACTTGTTCAGACGAAAGAAAGCACAGAGCCCCAGATTTTATGTTGTCCTGGAGAGCTTGCAGAGCACTGGGGAAAGGCAGGCAGAGAATTCCCTGCTAGCACCTTCTCTGTGCCTGGGAAACAAAAGTGTTCACATTGCTTCGCAGAATCGCTTTTGTGCAGAAAACACTAACACTTGTTCAGAACAAAAGAAAGCACAGAGACCCAGATTCTATGTTTTTCCTGGAGAGCTTGCAGAGCACTGGGGAAAGGCAGGCAGAGAATTCCCTGCTAGCACCTTCTCTGTGCCTGGGAAGCAGAAGTGTTCACATTGCTTCGCAGAATCGCTTTTGTGCAGAAAACAATAACACTTGTTCAGAACGAAAGAAAGCACAGAGCCCCAGATTTTATGTTGTCCTGGAGAGCTTGCAGAGCACTGGGGAAAAGCAGGCAGAGAATTCCCTGCTAGCACCTTCTCTGTGCCTGGGAAGCAGAAGTCTTCACATTGCTTCGCAGAATCGCTTTTGTGCAGAAAACAGTAACACTTGTTCAGAACGAAAGAAAGCACAGATCCCCAGATTTGCTGTTGTCCTGGAGAGCTTGCAGAGCACTGGGGAAAGGCAGGCAGAGAATTCCCTGCTAGCACCTTCTCTGTGCCTGGGAAGCAGAAGTGTTCACATTGCTTCGCAGAATGCTTTTGTGCAGAAAACAATAACACTTGTTCAGAACGAAAGAAAGCACAGAGCCCCAGATTTTATGTTGTCCTGCAGAGCTTGCAGAGCACTGGGGAAAGGCAGGCAGAGAATTCCCTGCTAGCACCTTCTCTGTGCCTGTTCACATTGCTTCGCAGAATCGCTTTTGTGCAGAAAACAGTAACACTTGTTCAGACGAAAGAAAGCACAGAGCCCCAGATTTTATGTTGTCCTGGAGAGCTTGCAGAGCACTGGGGAAAGGCAGGCAGAGAATTCCCTGCTAGCACATTCTCTGTGCCTGGGAAGCAGAAGTGTTCACATTGCTTCGCAGAATCGCTTTTGTGCAGAAAACAGTAACACTTGTTCAGAACGAAAGAAAGCACAGAGCCCCAGATTTGCTGTTGTCCTGGAGAGCTTGCAGAGCACTGGGGAAAGGCAGGCAGAGAATTCCCTGCTAGCACCTTCTCTGTGCCTGTTCACATTCCTTCGCAGAATCGCTTTTGTGCAGAAAACAGTAACACTTGTTCAGAACGAAAGAAAGCACAGAGCCCCAGATTTTATGTTGTCCTGGAGAGCTTGCAGAGCACTGGGGAAAGGCAGGCACAGAATTCCCTGCTAGCACCTTCCCTGTGCCTGGGAAAGAGAAGTGTTCCCATTGCTTCGCAGAATCGCTTTTGTGCAGAAAACAGTAACACTTGTTCTGAACGAAAGAAAGCACAGAGCCGCAGATTTGCTGTTGTCCTGGAGAGCTTGCAGAGCACTGGGGAAAGGCAGGCAGAGAATTCCCTGCTAGCACCTTCTCTGTGCCTGTTCACATTGCTTCGCAGAATCGCTTTTGTGCAGAAAACAGTAACACTTGTTCAGAAGGAAAGAAAGCACAGAGCCCCAGATTTTATGTTGTCCTGGAGAGCTTGCAGAGCACTGGGGAAAGGCAGGCAGAGAATTCCCTGCTAGCACCTTCTCTGTGCCTGGGAAGCAGAAGTGTTCACATTGCTTCGCAGAATCGCTTTTGTGCAGAAAACAATAACACTTGTTCAGAACGAAAGAAAGCACAGAGCCCCAGATTTTATGTTGTCCTGGAGAGCTTGCAGAGCACTGGGGAAAAGCAGGCAGAGAATTCCCTGCTAGCACCTTCTCTGTGCCTGGGAAGCAGAAGTCTTCACATTGCTTCGCAGAATCGCTTTTGTGCAGAAAACAGTAACACTTGTTCAGAACGAAAGAAAGCACAGAGCCCCAGATTTGCTGTTGTCCTGGAGAGCTTGCAGAGCACTGGGGAAAGGCAGGCAGAGAATTCCCTGCTAGCACCTTCTCTGTGCCTGGGAAGCAGAACTGTTCACATTGCTTCGCAGAATCGCTTTTGTGCAGAAAACAGTAACACTTGTTCAGAACGAAAGAAAGCACAGAGCCCCAGATTTGCTGTTGTCCTGGAGAGCTTGCAGAGCACTGGGGAAAGGCAGGCAGAGAATTCCCTGCTAGCACCTTCTCTGTGCCTGTTCACATTCCTTCGCAGAATCGCTTTTGTGCAGAAAACAGTAACACTTGTTCAGAACGAAAGAAAGCACAGAGCCCCAGATTTTATGTTGTCCTGGAGAGCTTGCAGAGCACTGGGGAAAGGCAGGCACAGAATTCCCTGCTAGCACCTTCCCTGTGCCTGGGAAAGAGAAGTGTTCCCATTGCTTCGCAGAATCGCTTTTGTGCAGAAAACAGTAACACTTGTTCTGAACGAAAGAAAGCACAGAGCCGCAGATTTGCTGTTGTCCTGGAGAGCTTGCAGAGCACTGGGGAAAGGCAGGCAGAGAATTCCCTGCTAGCACCTTCTCTGTGCCTGTTCACATTGCTTCGCAGAATCGCTTTTGTGCAGAAAACACTAACACTTGTTCAGAAGGAAAGAAAGCACAGAGCCCCAGATTTTATGTTGTCCTGGAGAGCTTGCAGAGCACTGGGGAAAGGCAGGCAGAGAATTCCCTGCTAGCACCTTCTCTGTGCCTGGGAAACAGAAGTGTTCACATTGCTTCGCAGAATCGCTTTTGTGCAGAAAACACTAACACTTGTTCAGAACAAAAGAAAGCACAGAGACCCAGATTCTATGTTGTCCTGGAGAGCTTGCAGAGCACTGGGGAAAGGCAGGCAGAGAATTCCCTGCTAGCACATTCTCTGTGCCTGGGAAGCAGAAGTGTTCACATTGCTTCGCAGAATCGCTTTTGTGCAGAAAACAGTAACACTTGTTCAGAACGAAAGAAAGCACAGAGCCCCAGATTTGCTGTTGTCCTGGAGAGCTTGCAGAGCACTGGGGAAAGGCAGGCAGAGAATTCCCTGCTAGCACCTTCTCTGTGCCTGTTCACATTCCTTCGCAGAATCGCTTTTGTGCAGAAAACAGTAACACTTGTTCAGAACGAAAGAAAGCACAGAGCCCCAGATTTTATGTTGTCCTGGAGAGCTTGCAGAGCACTGGGGAAAAGCAGGCAGAGAATTCCCTGCTAGCACCTTCTCTGTGCCTGGGAAGCAGAAGTGTTCACATTGCTTCGCAGAATCGCTTTTGTGCAGAAAACAGTAACACTTGTTCAGAACGAAAGAAAGCACAGATCCCCAGATTTGCTGTTGTCCTGGAGAGCTTGCAGAGCACTGGGGAAAGGCAGGCAGAGAATTCCCTGCTAGCACCTTCTCTGTGCCTGGGAAGCAGAAGTGTTCACATTGCTTCGCAGAATGCTTTTGTGCAGAAAACAATAACACTTGTTCAGAACGAAAGAAAGCACAGAGCCCCAGATTTTATGTTGTCCTGCAGAGCTTGCAGAGCACTGGGGAAAGGCAGGCAGAGAATTCCCTGCTAGCACCTTCTCTGTGCCTGTTCACATTCCTTCGCAGAATCGCTTTTGTGCAGAAAACAGTAACACTTGTTCAGACGAAAGAAAGCACAGAGCCCCAGATTTTATGTTGTCCTGGAGAGCTTGCAGAGCACTGGGGAAAAGCAGGCAGAGAATTCCCTGCTAGCACCTTCTCTGTGCCTGGGAAGCAGAAGTCTTCACATTGCTTCGCAGAATCGCTTTTGTGCAGAAAACAGTAACACTTGTTCAGAACGAAAGAAAGCACAGAGCCCCAGATTTGCTGTTGTCCTGGAGAGCTTGCAGAGCACTGGGGAAAGGCAGGCAGAGAATTCCCTGCTAGCACCTTCTCTGTGCCTGTTCACATTCCTTCGCAGAATCGCTTTTGTGCAGAAAACAGTAACACTTGTTCAGAACGAAAGAAAGCACAGAGCCCCAGATTTGCTGTTGTCCTGGAGAGCTTGCAGAGCACTGGGGAAAGGCAGGCAGAGAATTCCCTGCTAGCACCTTCTCTGTGCCTGTTCACATTCCTTCGCAGAATCGCTTTTGTGCAGAAAACAGTAACACTTGTTCAGAACGAAAGAAAGCACAGAGCCCCAGATTTTATGTTGTCCTGGAGAGCTTGCAGAGCACTGGGGAAAGGCAGGCACAGAATTCCCTGCTAGCACCTTCCCTGTGCCTGGGAAAGAGAAGTGTTCCCATTGCTTCGCAGAATCGCTTTTGTGCAGAAAACAGTAACACTTGTTCAGAACGAAAGAAAGCACAGAGCCGCAGATTTGCTGTTGTCCTGGAGAGCTTGCAGAGCACTGGGGAAAGGCAGGCAGAGAATTCCCTGCTAGCACCTTCTCTGTGCCTGTTCACATTGCTTCGCAGAATCGCTTTTGTGCAGAAAACAGTAACACTTGTTCAGAAGGAAAGAAAGCACAGAGCCCCAGATTTTATGTTGTCCTGGAGAGCTTGCAGAGCACTGGGGAAAGGCAGGCAGAGAATTCCCTGCTAGCACCTTCTCTGTGCCTGGGAAACAGAAGTGTTCACATTGCTTCGCAGAATCGCTTTTGTGCAGAAAACACTAACACTTGTTCAGAACAAAAGAAAGCACAGAGACCCAGATTCTATGTTGTCCTGGAGAGCTTGCAGAGCACTGGGGAAAGGCAGGCAGAGAATTCCCTGCTAGCACCTTCTCTGTGCCTGGGAAGCAGAAGTGTTCACATTGCTTCGCAGAATCGCTTTTGTGCAGAAAACAATAACACTTGTTCAGAACGAAAGAAAGCACAGAGCCCCAGATTTTATGTTGTCCTGGAGAGCTTGCAGAGCACTGGGGAAAAGCAGGCAGAGAATTCCCTGCTAGCACCTTCTCTGTGCCTGGGAAGCAGAAGTCTTCACATTGCTTCGCAGAATCGCTTTTGTGCAGAAAACAGTAACACTTGTTCAGAACGAAAGAAAGCACAGAGCCCCAGATTTGCTGTTGTCCTGGAGAGCTTGCAGAGCACTGGGGAAAGGCAGGCAGAGAATTCCCTGCTAGCACCTTCTCTGTGCCTGTTCACATTGCTTCGCAGAATCGCTTTTGTGCAGAAAACAGTAACACTTGTTCAGACGAAAGAAAGCACAGAGCCCCAGATTTTATGTTGTCCTGGAGAGCTTGCAGAGCACTGGGGAAAGGCAGGCAGAGAATTCCCTGCTAGCACCTTCTCTGTGCCTGGGAAGCAGAAGTGTTCACATTGCTTCGCAGAATGCTTTTGTGCAGAAAACAATAACACTTGTTCAGAACGAAAGAAAGCACAGAGCCCCAGATTTTATGTTGTCCTGCAGAGCTTGCAGAGCACTGGGGAAAGGCAGGCAGAGAATTCCCTGCTAGCACCTTCTCTGTGCCTGTTCACATTCCTTCGCAGAATCGCTTTTGTGCAGAAAACAGTAACACTTGTTCAGACGAAAGAAAGCACAGAGCCCCAGATTTTATGTTGTCCTGGAGAGCTTGCAGAGCACTGGGGAAAGGCAGGCAGAGAATTCCCTGCTAGCACATTCTCTGTGCCTGGGAAGCAGAAGTGTTCACATTGCTTCGCAGAATCGCTTTTGTGCAGAAAACAGTAACACTTGTTCAGAACGAAAGAAAGCACAGAGCCCCAGATTTGCTGTTGTCCTGGAGAGCTTGCAGAGCACTGGGGAAAGGCAGGCAGAGAATTCCCTGCTAGCACCTTCTCTGTGCCTGTTCACATTGCTTCGCAGAATCGCTTTTGTGCAGAAAACACTAACACTTGTTCAGAACGAAAGAAAGCACAGAGCCCCAGATTTTATGTTGTCCTGGAGAGCTTGCAGAGCACTGGGGAAAAGCAGGCAGAGAATTCCCTGCTAGCACGTTCTCGGTGCCTGGGAAACAGAAGTGTTCACATTGCTTCGCAGAATCGCTTTTGTGCAGAAAACAGTAACTCTTGTTCTGAACGAAAGAAAGCACAGAGCCGCAGATTTGCTGTTGTCCTGGAGAGCTTGCAGAGCACTGGGGAAAGGCAGGCAGAGAATTCCCTGCTAGCACCTTCTCTGTGCCTGTTCACATTGCTTCGCAGAATCGCTTTTGTGCAGAAAACAGTAACACTTGTTCAGAAGGAAAGAAAGCACAGAGCCCCAGATTTTATGTTGTCCTGGAGAGCTTGCAGAGCACTGGGGAAAGGCAGGCAGAGAATTCCCTGCTAGCACCTTCTCTGTGCCTGTTCACATTGCTTCGCAGAATCGCTTTTGTGCAGAAAACACTAACACTTGTTCAGAACGAAAGAAAGCACAGAGCCCCAGATTTTATGTTGTCCTGGAGAGCTTGCAGAGCACTGGGGAAAGGCAGGCAGAGAATTCCCTGCTAGCACCTTCTCTGTGCCTGGGAAGCAGAAGTGTTCACATTGCTTCGCAGAATGACTTTTCTGCAGAAAACAGTAACACTTGTTCAGAACGAAAGAAAGCACAGAGCCCCAGATTTTATGTTGTCCTGGAGAGCTTGCAGAGCACTGGGGAAAGGCAGGCACAGAATTCCCTGCTAGCACCTTCCCTGTGCCTGGGAAAGAGAAGTGTTCCCATTGCTTCGCAGAATCGCTTTTGTGCAGAAAACAGTAACACTTGTTCTGAACGAAAGAAAGCACAGAGCCGCAGATTTGCTGTTGTCCTGGAGAGCTTGCAGAGCACTGGGGAAAGGCAGGCAGAGAATTCCCTGCTAGCACCTTCTCTGTGCCTGTTCACATTGCTTCGCAGAATCGCTTTTGTGCAGAAAACACTAACACTTGTTCAGAAGGAAAGAAAGCACAGAGCCCCAGATTTTATGTTGTCCTGGAGAGCTTGCAGAGCACTGGGGAAAGGCAGGCAGAGAATTCCCTGCTAGCACCTTCTCTGTGCCTGGGAAACAGAAGTGTTCACATTGCTTCGCAGAATCGCTTTTGTGCAGAAAACACTAACACTTGTTCAGAACAAAAGAAAGCACAGAGACCCAGATTCTATGTTGTCCTGGAGAGCTTGCAGAGCACTGGGGAAAGGCAGGCAGAGAATTCCCTGCTAGCACATTCTCTGTGCCTGGGAAGCAGAAGTGTTCACATTGCTTCGCAGAATCGCTTTTGTGCAGAAAACAGTAACACTTGTTCAGAACGAAAGAAAGCACAGAGCCCCAGATTTGCTGTTGTCCTGGAGAGCTTGCAGAGCACTGGGGAAAGGCAGGCAGAGAATTCCCTGCTAGCACCTTCTCTGTGCCTGTTCACATTCCTTCGCAGAATCGCTTTTGTGCAGAAAACAGTAACACTTGTTCAGAACGAAAGAAAGCACAGAGCCCCAGATTTTATGTTGTCCTGGAGAGCTTGCAGAGCACTGGGGAAAAGCAGGCAGAGAATTCCCTGCTAGCACCTTCTCTGTGCCTGGGAAGCAGAAGTGTTCACATTGCTTCGCAGAATCGCTTTTGTGCAGAAAACAGTAACACTTGTTCAGAACGAAAGAAAGCACAGATCCCCAGATTTGCTGTTGTCCTGGAGAGCTTGCAGAGCACTGGGGAAAGGCAGGCAGAGAATTCCCTGCTAGCACCTTCTCTGTGCCTGGGAAGCAGAAGTGTTCACATTGCTTCGCAGAATGCTTTTGTGCAGAAAACAATAACACTTGTTCAGAACGAAAGAAAGCACAGAGCCCCAGATTTTATGTTGTCCTGCAGAGCTTGCAGAGCACTGGGGAAAGGCAGGCAGAGAATTCCCTGCTAGCACCTTCTCTGTGCCTGTTCACATTCCTTCGCAGAATCGCTTTTGTGCAGAAAACAGTAACACTTGTTCAGACGAAAGAAAGCACAGAGCCCCAGATTTTATGTTGTCCTGGAGAGCTTGCAGAGCACTGGGGAAAAGCAGGCAGAGAATTCCCTGCTAGCACCTTCTCTGTGCCTGGGAAGCAGAAGTCTTCACATTGCTTCGCAGAATCGCTTTTGTGCAGAAAACAGTAACACTTGTTCAGAACGAAAGAAAGCACAGAGCCCCAGATTTGCTGTTGTCCTGGAGAGCTTGCAGAGCACTGGGGAAAGGCAGGCAGAGAATTCCCTGCTAGCACCTTCTCTGTGCCTGTTCACATTCCTTCGCAGAATCGCTTTTGTGCAGAAAACAGTAACACTTGTTCAGAACGAAAGAAAGCACAGAGCCCCAGATTTGCTGTTGTCCTGGAGAGCTTGCAGAGCACTGGGGAAAGGCAGGCAGAGAATTCCCTGCTAGCACCTTCTCTGTGCCTGTTCACATTCCTTCGCAGAATCGCTTTTGTGCAGAAAACAGTAACACTTGTTCAGAACGAAAGAAAGCACAGAGCCCCAGATTTTATGTTGTCCTGGAGAGCTTGCAGAGCACTGGGGAAAGGCAGGCACAGAATTCCCTGCTAGCACCTTCCCTGTGCCTGGGAAAGAGAAGTGTTCCCATTGCTTCGCAGAATCGCTTTTGTGCAGAAAACAGTAACACTTGTTCTGAACGAAAGAAAGCACAGAGCCGCAGATTTGCTGTTGTCCTGGAGAGCTTGCAGAGCACTGGGGAAAGGCAGGCAGAGAATTCCCTGCTAGCACCTTCTCTGTGCCTGTTCACATTGCTTCGCAGAATCGCTTTTGTGCAGAAAACAGTAACACTTGTTCAGAAGGAAAGAAAGCACAGAGCCCCAGATTTTATGTTGTCCTGGAGAGCTTGCAGAGCACTGGGGAAAGGCAGGCAGAGAATTCCCTGCTAGCACCTTCTCTGTGCCTGGGAAACAGAAGTGTTCACATTGCTTCGCAGAATCGCTTTTGTGCAGAAAACACTAACACTTGTTCAGAACAAAAGAAAGCACAGAGACCCAGATTCTATGTTGTCCTGGAGAGCTTGCAGAGCACTGGGGAAAAGCAGGCAGAGAATTCCCTGCTAGCACCTTCTCTGTGCCTGGGAAGCAGAAGTCTTCACATTGCTTCGCAGAATCGCTTTTGTGCAGAAAACAGTAACACTTGTTCAGAACGAAAGAAAGCACAGAGCCCCAGATTTGCTGTTGTCCTGGAGAGCTTGCAGAGCACTGGGGAAAGGCAGGCAGAGAATTCCCTGCTAGCACCTTCTCTGTGCCTGTTCACATTGCTTCGCAGAATCGCTTTTGTGCAGAAAACAGTAACACTTGTTCAGACGAAAGAAAGCACAGAGCCCCAGATTTTATGTTGTCCTGGAGAGCTTGCAGAGCACTGGGGAAAGGCAGGCAGAGAATTCCCTGCTAGCACCTTCTCTGTGCCTGGGAAGCAGAAGTGTTCACATTGCTTCGCAGAATGCTTTTGTGCAGAAAACAATAACACTTGTTCAGAACGAAAGAAAGCACAGAGCCCCAGATTTTATGTTGTCCTGCAGAGCTTGCAGAGCACTGGGGAAAGGCAGGCAGAGAATTCCCTGCTAGCACCTTCTCTGTGCCTGTTCACATTGCTTCGCAGAATCGCTTTTGTGCAGAAAACAGTAACACTTGTTCAGAACGAAAGAAAGCACAGAGCCCCAGATTTGCTGTTGTCCTGGAGAGCTTGCAGAGCACTGGGGAAAGGCAGGCAGAGAATTCCCTGCTAGCACCTTCTCTGTGCCTGTTCACATTGCTTCGCAGAATCGCTTTTGTGCAGAAAACACTAACACTTGTTCAGAACGAAAGAAAGCACAGAGCCCCAGATTTTATGTTGTCCTGGAGAGCTTGCAGAGCACTGGGGAAAAGCAGGCAGAGAATTCCCTGCTAGCACGTTCTCGGTGCCTGGGAAACAGAAGTGTTCACATTGCTTCGCAGAATCGCTTTTGTGCAGAAAACAGTAACTCTTGTTCTGAACGAAAGAAAGCACAGAGCCGCAGATTTGCTGTTGTCCTGGAGAGCTTGCAGAGCACTGGGGAAAGGCAGGCAGAGAATTCCCTGCTAGCACCTTCTCTGTGCCTGTTCACATTGCTTCGCAGAATCGCTTTTGTGCAGAAAACAGTAACACTTGTTCAGAAGGAAAGAAAGCACAGAGCCCCAGATTTTATGTTGTCCTGGAGAGCTTGCAGAGCACTGGGGAAAGGCAGGCAGAGAATTCCCTGCTAGCACCTTCTCTGTGCCTGTTCACATTGCTTCGCAGAATCGCTTTTGTGCAGAAAACACTAACACTTGTTCAGAACGAAAGAAAGCACAGAGCCCCAGATTTTATGTTGTCCTGGAGAGCTTGCAGAGCACTGGGGAAAGGCAGGCAGAGAATTCCCTGCTAGCACCTTCTCTGTGCCTGGGAAGCAGAAGTGTTCACATTGCTTCGCAGAATGACTTTTCTGCAGAAAACAGTAACACTTGTTCAGAACGAAAGAAAGCACAGAGCCCCAGATTTTATGTTGTCCTGGAGAGCTTGCAGAGCACTGGGGAAAGGCAGGCAGAGAATTCCCTGCTAGCACGTTCTCTGTGCCTGGGAAACAGAAGTGTTCACATTGCTTCGCAGAATCGCTTTTGTGCAGAAAACAGTAACACTTGTTCAGACGAAAGAAAGCACAGAGCCCCAGATTTTATGTTGTCCTGGAGAGCTTGCAGAGCACTGGGGAAAGGCAGGCACAGAATTCCCTGCTAGCACCTTCCCTGTGCCTGGGAAAGAGAAGTGTTCCCATTGCTTCGCAGAATCGCTTTTGTGCAGAAAACAGTAACACTTGTTCTGAACGAAAGAAAGCACAGAGCCGCAGATTTGCTGTTGTCCTGGAGAGCTTGCAGAGCACTGGGGAAAGGCAGGCAGAGAATTCCCTGCTAGCACCTTCTCTGTGCCTGTTCACATTGCTTCGCAGAATCGCTTTTGTGCAGAAAACAGTAACACTTGTTCAGAAGGAAAGAAAGCACAGAGCCCCAGATTTTATGTTGTCCTGGAGAGCTTGCAGAGCACTGGGGAAAGGCAGGCAGAGAATTCCCTGCTAGCACCTTCTCTGTGCCTGGGAAACAGAAGTGTTCACATTGCTTCGCAGAATCGCTTTTGTGCAGAAAACACTAACACTTGTTCAGAACAAAAGAAAGCACAGAGACCCAGATTCTATGTTGTCCTGGAGAGCTTGCAGAGCACTGGGGAAAGGCAGGCAGAGAATTCCCTGCTAGCACCTTCTCTGTGCCTGGGAAGCAGAAGTGTTCACATTGCTTCGCAGAATCGCTTTTGTGCAGAAAACAATAACACTTGTTCAGAACGAAAGAAAGCACAGAGCCCCAGATTTTATGTTGTCCTGGAGAGCTTGCAGAGCACTGGGGAAAAGCAGGCAGAGAATTCCCTGCTAGCACCTTCTCTGTGCCTGGGAAGCAGAAGTCTTCACATTGCTTCGCAGAATCGCTTTTGTGCAGAAAACAGTAACACTTGTTCAGAACGAAAGAAAGCACAGAGCCCCAGATTTGCTGTTGTCCTGGAGAGCTTGCAGAGCACTGGGGAAAGGCAGGCAGAGAATTCCCTGCTAGCACCTTCTCTGTGCCTGTTCACATTGCTTCGCAGAATCGCTTTTGTGCAGAAAACAGTAACACTTGTTCAGACGAAAGAAAGCACAGAGCCGCAGATTTGCTGTTGTCCTGGAGAGCTTGCAGAGCACTGGGGAAAGGCAGGCAGAGAATTCCCTGCTAGCACCTTCTCTGTGCCTGTTCACATTGCTTCGCAGAATCGCTTTTGTGCAGAAAACACTAACACTTGTTCAGAAGGAAAGAAAGCACAGAGCCCCAGATTTTATGTTGTCCTGGAGAGCTTGCAGAGCACTGGGGAAAGGCAGGCAGAGAATTCCCTGCTAGTACCTTCTCTGTGCCTGTTCACATTGCTTCGCAGAATCGCTTTTGTGCAGAAAACACTAACACTTGTTCAGAACAAAAGAAAGCACAGAGCCCCAGATTCTATGTTGTCCTGGAGAGCTTGCAGAGCACTGGGGAAAGGCAGGCAGAGAATTCCCTGCTAGCACCTTCTATGTGCCTGGGAAGCAGAAGTGTTCACATTGCTTCGCAGAATCGCTTTTGTGCAGAAAACAGTAACACTTGTTCAGAACGAAAGAAAGCACAGAGCCCCAGATTTGCTGTTGTCCTGGAGAGCTTGCAGAGCACTGGGGAAAGGCAGGCAGAGAATTCCCTGCTAGCACCTTCTCTGTGCCTGGGAAGCAGAAGTGTTCACATTGCTTCGCAGAATCGCTTTTGTGCAGAAAACAGTAACACTTGTTCAGAACGAAAGAAAGCACAGAGCCCCAGATTTTATGTTGTCCTGGAGAGCTTGCAGAGCACTGGGGAAAGGCAGGCAGAGAATTCCCTGCTAGCACGTTCTCTGTGCCTGGGAAGCAGAAGTGTTCACATTGCTTCGCAGAATCGCTTTTGTGCAGAAAACAGTAACACTTGTTCAGAACAAAAGAAAGCACAGAGCCCCAGATTTTATGTTGTCCTGGAGAGCTTGCAGAGCACTGGGGAAAGGCAGGCAGAGAATTCCCTACTAGCACCTTCCCTGTGCCTGGGAAAGAGAAGTGTTCCCATTGCTTCGCAGAATCGCTTTTGTGCAGAAAACAGTAACACTTGTTCTGAACGAAAGAAAGCACAGAGCCGCAGATTTGCTGTTGTCCTGGAGAGCTTGAAGAGCACTGGGGAAAGGCAGGCAGAGAATTCCCTGCTAGCACCTTCTCTGTGCCTGGGAAGCAGAAGTGTTCACATTGCTTCGCAGAATCGCTTTTGTGCAGAAAACAGTAACACGTCTTCAGAACGAAAGAAAGCACAGAGCCCCAGATTTTATGTTGTCCTGGAGAGCTTGCAGAGCACTGGGGAAAGGCAGGCAGAGAATTCCCTGCTAGCACCTTCTCTGTGCCTGGGAAGCAGAAGTCTTCACATTGCTTCGCAGAATCGCTTTTGTGCAGAAAACAATAACACTTGTTCAGAACGAAAGAAAGCACAGAGCCCCAGATTTGCTGTTGTCCTGGAGAGCTTGCAGAGCACTGGGGAAAGGCAGGCAGAGAATTCCCTGCTAGCACCTTCTCTGTGCCTGGGAAGCAGAAGTGTTCCCATTGCTTCGCAGAATCGCTTTTGTGCAGAAAACAGTAACACTTGTTCAGAACGAAAGAAAGCACAGAGCCCCAGATTTGCTGTTGTCCTGGAGAGCTTGCAGAGCACTGGGGAAAGGCAGGCAGAGAATTCCCTGCTAGCACCTTCTCTGTGCCTGGGAAGCAGAAGTCTTCACATTGCTTCGCAGAATCGCTTTTGTGCAGAAAACAATAACACTTGTTCAGAACGAAAGAAAGCACAGAGCCCCAGATTTTATGTTGTCCTGGAGAGCTTGCAGAGCACTGGGGAAAAGCAAGCAGAGAATTCCCTGCTAGCACCTTCTCTGTGCCTGGGAAGCAGAAGTGTTCACATTGCTTCGCAGAATCGCTTTTGTGCAGAAAACTGTAACACTTGGTCAGTACGAAAGAAAGCACAGAGCCCCAGATTTTATGTTGTCCTGGAGAGCTTGCAGAGCACTGGGGAAAGGCAGGCAGAGAATTCCCTGCTAGCACCTTCCCTGTGCCTGGGAAAGAGAAGTGTTCCCATTGCTTCGCAGAATCGCTTTTGTGCAGAAAACAGTAACACTTGTTCTGAACGAAAGAAAGCACAGAGCCGCAGATTTGCTGTTGTCCTGGAGAGCTTGCAGAGCACTGGGGAAAGGCAGGCAGAGAATTCCCTGCTAGCACCTTCTCTGTGCCTGTTCACATTGCTTCGCAGAATCGCTTTTGTGCAGAAAACAGTAACACTTGTTCAGAAGGAAAGAAAGCACAGAGCCCCAGATTTTATGTTGTCTTGGAGAGCTTGCAGAGCACTGGGGAAAGGCAGGCAGAGAATTCCCTGCTAGCACCTTCTCTGTGCCTGTTCACATTGCTTCGCAGAATCGCTTTTGTGCAGAAAACACTAACACTTGTTCAGAACAAAAGAAAGCACAGAGCCCCAAATTCTATGTTGTCCTGGAGAGCTTGCAGAGCACTGGGGAAAGGCAGGCAGAGAATTCCCTGCTAGCACCTTCTATGTGCCTGGGAAGCAGAAGTGTTCACATTGCTTCGCAGAATCGCTTTTGTGCAGAAAACAGTAACACTTGTTCAGAACGAAAGAAAGCACAGAGCCCCAGATTTGCTGTTGTCCTGGAGAGCTTGCAGAGCACTGGGGAAAGGCAGGCAGAGAATTCCCTGCTAGCACCTTCTCTGTGCCTGGGAAGCAGAAGTGTTCACATTGCTTCGCAGAATGACTTTTCTGCAGAAAACAGTAACACTTGTTCAGAACGAAAGAAAGCACAGAGCCCCAGATTTTATGTTGTCCTGGAGAGCTTGCAGAGCACTGGGGAAAGGCAGGCAGAGAATTCCCTGCTAGCACCTTCTCTGTGCCTGGGAAGCAGAAGTCTTCACATTGCTTCGCAGAATGACTTTTCTGCAGAAAACAGTAACACTTGTTCAGAACGAAAGAAAGCACAGAGCCCCAGATTTTATGTTGTCCTGGAGAGCTTGCAGAGCACTGGGGAAAGGCAGGCACAGAATTCCCTGCTAGCACCTTCCCTGTGCCTGGGAAAGAGAAGTGTTCCCATTGCTTCGCAGAATCGCTTTTGTGCAGAAAACAGTAACACTTGTTCTGAACGAAAGAAAGCACAGAGCCGCAGATTTGCTGTTGTCCTGGAGAGCTTGCAGAGCACTGGGGAAAGGCAGGCAGAGAATTCCCTGCTAGCACCTTCTCTGTGCCTGTTCACATTGCTTCGCAGAATCGCTTTTGTGCAGAAAACACTAACACTTGTTCAGAAGGAAAGAAAGCACAGAGCCCCAGATTTTATGTTGTCCTGGAGAGCTTGCAGAGCACTGGGGAAAGGCAGGCAGAGAATTCCCTGCTAGCACCTTCTCTGTGCCTGGGAAACAGAAGTGTTCACATTGCTTCGCAGAATCGCTTTTGTGCAGAAAACACTAACACTTGTTCAGAACAAAAGAAAGCACAGAGACCCAGATTCTATGTTGTCCTGGAGAGCTTGCAGAGCACTGGGGAAAGGCAGGCAGAGAATTCCCTGCTAGCACATTCTCTGTGCCTGGGAAGCAGAAGTGTTCACATTGCTTCGCAGAATCGCTTTTGTGCAGAAAACAGTAACACTTGTTCAGAACGAAAGAAAGCACAGAGCCCCAGATTTGCTGTTGTCCTGGAGAGCTTGCAGAGCACTGGGGAAAGGCAGGCAGAGAATTCCCTGCTAGCACCTTCTCTGTGCCTGTTCACATTCCTTCGCAGAATCGCTTTTGTGCAGAAAACACTAACACTTGTTCAGAACGAAAGAAAGCACAGAGCCCCAGATTTTATGTTGTCCTGGAGAGCTTGCAGAGCACTGGGGAAAAGCAGGCAGAGAATTCCCTGCTAGCACCTTCTCTGTGCCTGGGAAGCAGAAGTGTTCACATTGCTTCGCAGAATCGCTTTTGTGCAGAAAACAGTAACACTTGTTCAGAACGAAAGAAAGCACAGAGCCCCAGATTTGCTGTTGTCCTGGAGAGCTTGCAGAGCACTGGGGAAAGGCAGGCAGAGAATTCCCTGCTAGCACCTTCTCTGTGCCTGTTCACATTCCTTCGCAGAATCGCTTTTGTGCAGAAAACAGTAACACTTGTTCAGAACGAAATAAAGCACAGAGCCCCAGATTTGCTGTTGTCCTGGAGAGCTTGCAGAGCACTGGGGAAAGGCAGGCAGAGAATTCCCTGCTAGCACCTTCTCTGTGCCTGTTCACATTCCTTCGCAGAATCGCTTTTGTGCAGAAAACAGTAACACTTGTTCAGAACGAAAGAAAGCACAGAGCCCCAGATTTTATGTTGTCCTGGAGAGCTTGCAGAGCACTGGGGAAAGGCAGGCACAGAATTCCCTGCTAGCACCTTCCCTGTGCCTGGGAAAGAGAAGTGTTCCCATTGCTTCGCAGAATCGCTTTTGTGCAGAAAACAGTAACACTTGTTCTGAACGAAAGAAAGCACAGAGCCGCAGATTTGCTGTTGTCCTGGAGAGCTTGCAGAGCACTGGGGAAAGGCAGGCAGAGAATTCCCTGCTAGCACCTTCTCTGTGCCTGTTCACATTGCTTCGCAGAATCGCTTTTGTGCAGAAAACAGTAACACTTGTTCAGAAGGAAAGAAAGCACAGAGCCCCAGATTTTATGTTGTCCTGGAGAGCTTGCAGAGCACTGGGGAAAGGCAGGCAGAGAATTCCCTGCTAGCACCTTCTCTGTGCCTGGGAAACAGAAGTGTTCACATTGCTTCGCAGAATCGCTTTTGTGCAGAAAACACTAACACTTGTTCAGAACAAAAGAAAGCACAGAGACCCAGATTCTATGTTGTCCTGGAGAGCTTGCAGAGCACTGGGGAAAGGCAGGCAGAGAATTCCCTGCTAGCACCTTCTCTGTGCCTGGGAAGCAGAAGTGTTCACATTGCTTCGCAGAATCGCTTTTGTGCAGAAAACAATAACACTTGTTCAGAACGAAAGAAAGCACAGAGCCCCAGATTTTATGTTGTCCTGGAGAGCTTGCAGAGCACTGGGGAAAAGCAGGCAGAGAATTCCCTGCTAGCACCTTCTCTGTGCCTGGGAAGCAGAAGTCTTCACATTGCTTCGCAGAATCGCTTTTGTGCAGAAAACAGTAACACTTGTTCAGAACGAAAGAAAGCACAGAGCCCCAGATTTGCTGTTGTCCTGGAGAGCTTGCAGAGCACTGGGGAAAGGCAGGCAGAGAATTCCCTGCTAGCACCTTCTCTGTGCCTGTTCACATTGCTTCGCAGAATCGCTTTTGTGCAGAAAACAGTAACACTTGTTCAGACGAAAGAAAGCACAGAGCCCCAGATTTTATGTTGTCCTGGAGAGCTTGCAGAGCACTGGGGAAAGGCAGGCAGAGAATTCCCTGCTAGCACCTTCTCTGTGCCTGGGAAGCAGAAGTGTTCACATTGCTTCGCAGAATGCTTTTGTGCAGAAAACAATAACACTTGTTCAGAACGAAAGAAAGCACAGAGCCCCAGATTTTATGTTGTCCTGCAGAGCTTGCAGAGCACTGGGGAAAGGCAGGCAGAGAATTCCCTGCTAGCACCTTCTCTGTGCCTGTTCACATTCCTTCGCAGAATCGCTTTTGTGCAGAAAACAGTAACACTTGTTCAGACGAAAGAAAGCACAGAGCCCCAGATTTTATGTTGTCCTGGAGAGCTTGCAGAGCACTGGGGAAAGGCAGGCAGAGAATTCCCTGCTAGCACCTTCTCTGTGCCTGGGAAGCAGAAGTGTTCCCATTGCTTCGCAGAATCGCTTTTGTGCAGAAAACAGTAACACTTGTTCAGAACGAAAGAAAGCACAGAGCCCCAGATTTGCTGTTGTCCTGGAGAGCTTGCAGAGCACTGGGGAAAGGCAGGCAGAGAATTCCCTGCTAGCACCTTCTCTGTGCCTGTTCACATTGCTTCGCAGAATCGCTTTTGTGCAGAAAACACTAACACTTGTTCAGAACGAAAGAAAGCACAGAGCCCCAGATTTTATGTTGTCCTGGAGAGCTTGCAGAGCACTGGGGAAAAGCAGGCAGAGAATTCCCTGCTAGCACGTTCTCGGTGCCTGGGAAACAGAAGTGTTCACATTGCTTCGCAGAATCGCTTTTGTGCAGAAAACAGTAACTCTTGTTCTGAACGAAAGAAAGCACAGAGCCGCAGATTTGCTGTTGTCCTGGAGAGCTTGCAGAGCACTGGGGAAAGGCAGGCAGAGAATTCCCTGCTAGCACCTTCTCTGTGCCTGTTCACATTGCTTCGCAGAATCGCTTTTGTGCAGAAAACAGTAACACTTGTTCAGAAGGAAAGAAAGCACAGAGCCCCAGATTTTATGTTGTCCTGGAGAGCTTGCAGAGCACTGGGGAAAGGCAGGCAGAGAATTCCCTGCTAGCACCTTCTCTGTGCCTGTTCACATTGCTTCGCAGAATCGCTTTTGTGCAGAAAACACTAACACTTGTTCAGAACGAAAGAAAGCACAGAGCCCCAGATTTTATGTTGTCCTGGAGAGCTTGCAGAGCACTGGGGAAAGGCAGGCAGAGAATTCCCTGCTAGCACCTTCTCTGTGCCTGGGAAGCAGAAGTGTTCACATTGCTTCGCAGAATGACTTTTCTGCAGAAAACAGTAACACTTGTTCAGAACGAAAGAAAGCACAGAGCCCCAGATTTTATGTTGTCCTGGAGAGCTTGCAGAGCACTGGGGAAAGGCAGGCAGAGAATTCCCTGCTAGCACGTTCTCTGTGCCTGGGAAACAGAAGTGTTCACATTGCTTCGCAGAATCGCTTTTGTGCAGAAAACAGTAACACTTGTTCAGACGAAAGAAAGCACAGAGCCCCAGATTTTATGTTGTCCTGGAGAGCTTGCAGAGCACTGGGGAAAGGCAGGCACAGAATTCCCTGCTAGCACCTTCCCTGTGCCTGGGAAAGAGAAGTGTTCCCATTGCTTCGCAGAATCGCTTTTGTGCAGAAAACAGTAACACTTGTTCTGAACGAAAGAAAGCACAGAGCCGCAGATTTGCTGTTGTCCTGGAGAGCTTGCAGAGCACTGGGGAAAGGCAGGCAGAGAATTCCCTGCTAGCACCTTCTCTGTGCCTGTTCACATTGCTTCGCAGAATCGCTTTTGTGCAGAAAACAGTAACACTTGTTCAGAAGGAAAGAAAGCACAGAGCCCCAGATTTTATGTTGTCCTGGAGAGCTTGCAGAGCACTGGGGAAAGGCAGGCAGAGAATTCCCTGCTAGCACCTTCTCTGTGCCTGGGAAACAGAAGTGTTCACATTGCTTCGCAGAATCGCTTTTGTGCAGAAAACACTAACACTTGTTCAGAACAAAAGAAAGCACAGAGACCCAGATTCTATGTTGTCCTGGAGAGCTTGCAGAGCACTGGGGAAAGGCAGGCAGAGAATTCCCTGCTAGCACCTTCTCTGTGCCTGGGAAGCAGAAGTGTTCACATTGCTTCGCAGAATCGCTTTTGTGCAGAAAACAATAACACTTGTTCAGAACGAAAGAAAGCACAGAGCCCCAGATTTTATGTTGTCCTGGAGAGCTTGCAGAGCACTGGGGAAAAGCAGGCAGAGAATTCCCTGCTAGCACCTTCTCTGTGCCTGGGAAGCAGAAGTCTTCACATTGCTTCGCAGAATCGCTTTTGTGCAGAAAACAGTAACACTTGTTCAGAACGAAAGAAAGCACAGAGCCCCAGATTTGCTGTTGTCCTGGAGAGCTTGCAGAGCACTGGGGAAAGGCAGGCAGAGAATTCCCTGCTAGCACCTTCTCTGTGCCTGTTCACATTGCTTCGCAGAATCGCTTTTGTGCAGAAAACAGTAACACTTGTTCAGACGAAAGAAAGCACAGAGCCGCAGATTTGCTGTTGTCCTGGAGAGCTTGCAGAGCACTGGGGAAAGGCAGGCAGAGAATTCCCTGCTAGCACCTTCTCTGTGCCTGTTCACATTGCTTCGCAGAATCGCTTTTGTGCAGAAAACACTAACACTTGTTCAGAAGGAAAGAAAGCACAGAGCCCCAGATTTTATGTTGTCCTGGAGAGCTTGCAGAGCACTGGGGAAAGGCAGGCAGAGAATTCCCTGCTAGTACCTTCTCTGTGCCTGTTCACATTGCTTCGCAGAATCGCTTTTGTGCAGAAAACACTAACACTTGTTCAGAACAAAAGAAAGCACAGAGCCCCAGATTCTATGTTGTCCTGGAGAGCTTGCAGAGCACTGGGGAAAGGCAGGCAGAGAATTCCCTGCTAGCACCTTCTATGTGCCTGGGAAGCAGAAGTGTTCACATTGCTTCGCAGAATCGCTTTTGTGCAGAAAACAGTAACACTTGTTCAGAACGAAAGAAAGCACAGAGCCCCAGATTTGCTGTTGTCCTGGAGAGCTTGCAGAGCACTGGGGAAAGGCAGGCAGAGAATTCCCTGCTAGCACCTTCTCTGTGCCTGGGAAGCAGAAGTGTTCACATTGCTTCGCAGAATGACTTTTCTGCAGAAAACAGTAACACTTGTTCAGAACGAAAGAAAGCACAGAGCCCCAGATTTTATGTTGTCCTGGAGAGCTTGCAGAGCACTGGGGAAAGGCAGGCAGAGAATTCCCTGCTAGCACGTTCTCTGTGCCTGGGAAGCAGAAGTGTTCACATTGCTTCGCAGAATCGCTTTTGTGCAGAAAACAGTAACACTTGTTCAGAACAAAAGAAAGCACAGAGCCCCAGATTTTATGTTGTCCTGGAGAGCTTGCAGAGCACTGGGGAAAGGCAGGCAGAGAATTCCCTACTAGCACCTTCCCTGTGCCTGGGAAAGAGAAGTGTTCCCATTGCTTCGCAGAATCGCTTTTGTGCAGAAAACAGTAACACTTGTTCTGAACGAAAGAAAGCACAGAGCCGCAGATTTGCTGTTGTCCTGGAGAGCTTGAAGAGCACTGGGGAAAGGCAGGCAGAGAATTCCCTGCTAGCACCTTCTCTGTGCCTGGGAAGCAGAAGTGTTCACATTGCTTCGCAGAATCGCTTTTGTGCAGAAAACAGTAACACGTCTTCAGAACGAAAGAAAGCACAGAGCCCCAGATTTTATGTTGTCCTGGAGAGCTTGCAGAGCACTGGGGAAAGGCAGGCAGAGAATTCCCTGCTAGCACCTTCTCTGTGCCTGGGAAGCAGAAGTCTTCACATTGCTTCGCAGAATCGCTTTTGTGCAGAAAACAATAACACTTGTTCAGAACGAAAGAAAGCACAGAGCCCCAGATTTGCTGTTGTCCTGGAGAGCTTGCAGAGCACTGGGGAAAGGCAGGCAGAGAATTCCCTGCTAGCACCTTCTCTGTGCCTGGGAAGCAGAAGTGTTCCCATTGCTTCGCAGAATCGCTTTTGTGCAGAAAACAGTAACACTTGTTCAGAACGAAAGAAAGCACAGAGCCCCAGATTTGCTGTTGTCCTGGAGAGCTTGCAGAGCACTGGGGAAAGGCAGGCAGAGAATTCCCTGCTAGCACCTTCTCTGTGCCTGGGAAGCAGAAGTCTTCACATTGCTTCGCAGAATCGCTTTTGTGCAGAAAACAATAACACTTGTTCAGAACGAAAGAAAGCACAGAGCCCCAGATTTTATGTTGTCCTGGAGAGCTTGCAGAGCACTGGGGAAAAGCAAGCAGAGAATTCCCTGCTAGCACCTTCTCTGTGCCTGGGAAGCAGAAGTGTTCACATTGCTTCGCAGAATCGCTTTTGTGCAGAAAACTGTAACACTTGGTCAGTACGAAAGAAAACACAGAGCCCCAGATTTTATGTTGTCCTGGAGAGCTTGCAGAGCACTGGGGAAAAGCAGGCAGAGAATTCCCTGCTAGCACCTTCTCTGTGCCTGGGAAACAGAAGTGTTCACATTGCTTCGCAGAATCGCTTTTGTGCAGAAAACAATAACACTTGTTCAGAACGAAAGAAAGCACAGAGCCCCAGATTTTATGTTGTGCTGGAGAGCTTGCAGAGCACTGGGGAAAGGCAGGCAGAGAATTCCCTGCTAGCACCTTCCCTGTGCCTGGGAAAGAGAAGTGTTCCCATTGCTTCGCAGAATCGCTTTTGTGCAGAAAACAGTAACACTTGTTCTGAACGAAAGAAAGCACAGAGCCGCAGATTTGCTGTTGTCCTGGAGAGCTTGCAGAGCACTGGGGAAAGGCAGGCAGAGAATTCCCTGCTAGCACCTTCTCTGTGCCTGTTCACATTGCTTCGCAGAATCGCTTTTGTGCAGAAAACAGTAACACTTGTTCAGAAGGAAAGAAAGCACAGAGCCCCAGATTTTATGTTGTCTTGGAGAGCTTGCAGAGCACTGGGGAAAGGCAGGCAGAGAATTCCCTGCTAGCACCTTCTCTGTGCCTGTTCACATTGCTTCGCAGAATCGCTTTTGTGCAGAAAACACTAACACTTGTTCAGAACAAAAGAAAGCACAGAGCCCCAAATTCTATGTTGTCCTGGAGAGCTTGCAGAGCACTGGGGAAAGGCAGGCAGAGAATTCCCTGCTAGCACCTTCTATGTGCCTGGGAAGCAGAAGTGTTCACATTGCTTCGCAGAATCGCTTTTGTGCAGAAAACAGTAACACTTGTTCAGAACGAAAGAAAGCACAGAGCCCCAGATTTGCTGTTGTCCTGGAGAGCTTGCAGAGCACTGGGGAAAGGCAGGCAGAGAATTCCCTGCTAGCACCTTCTCTGTGCCTGGGAAGCAGAAGTGTTCACATTGCTTCGCAGAATGACTTTTCTGCAGAAAACAGTAACACTTGTTCAGAACGAAAGAAAGCACAGAGCCCCAGATTTTATGTTGTCCTGGAGAGCTTGCAGAGCACTGGGGAAAGGCAGGCAGAGAATTCCCTGCTAGCACCTTCTCTGTGCCTGGGAAGCAGAAGTCTTCACATTGCTTCGCAGAATCGCTTTTGTGCAGAAAACACTAACACTTGTTCAGAACAAAAGAAAACACAGAGCCCCAGATTTTATGTTGTCCTGGAGAGCTTGCAGAGCACTGGGGAAAGGCAGGCAGAGAATTCCCTGCTAGCACCTTCTCTGTGCCTGGGAAGCAGAAGTCTTCACATTGCTTCGCAGAATCGCTTTTGTGCAGAAAACAATAACACTTGTTCAGAACGAAAGAAAGCACAGAGCCCCAGATTTTATGTTGTCCTGGAGAGCTTGCAGAGCACTGGGGAAAAGCAAGCAGAGAATTCCCTGCTAGCACCTTCTCTGTGCCTGGGAAGCAGAAGTGTTCACATTGCTTCGCAGAATCGCTTTTGTGCAGAAAACAGTAACACTTGGTCAGTACGAAAGAAAGCACAGAGCCCCAGATTTTATGTTGTCCTGGAGAGCTTGCAGAGCACTGGGGAAAAGCAGGCAGAGAATTCCCTGCTAGCACCTTCTCTGTGCCTGGGAAGCAGAAGTGTTCACATTGCTTCGCAGAATCGCTTTTGTGCAGAAAACAATAACACTTGTTCAGAACGAAAGAAAGCACAGAGCCCCAGATTTTATGTTGTGCTGGAGAGCTTGCAGAGCACTGGGGAAAGGCAGGCAGAGAATTCCCTGCTAGCACCTTCCCTGTGCCTGGGAAAGAGAAGTGTTCCCATTGCTTCGCAGAATCGCTTTTGTGCAGAAAACAGTAACACTTGTTCTGAACGAAAGAAAGCACAGAGCCGCAGATTTGCTGTTGTCCTGGAGAGCTTGCAGAGCACTGGGGAAAGGCAGGCAGAGAATTCCCTGCTAGCACCTTCTCTGTGCCTGTTCACATTGCTTCGCAGAATCGCTTTTGTGCAGAAAACAGTAACACTTGTTCAGAAGGAAAGAAAGCACAGAGCCCCAGATTTTATGTTGTCCTGGAGAGCTTGCAGAGCACTGGGGAAAGGCAGGCAGAGAATTCCCTGCTAGCACCTTCTCTGTGCCTGTTCACATTGCTTCGCAGAATCGCTTTTGTGCAGAAAACACTAACACTTGTTCAGAACAAAAGAAAGCACAGAGGCCCAGATTCTATGTTGTCCTGGAGAGCTTGCAGAGCACTGGGGAAAGGCAGGCAGAGAATTCCCTGCTAGCACATTCTCTGTGCCTGGGAAGCAGAAGTGTTCACATTGCTTCGCAGAATCGCTTTTGTGCAGAAAACAGTAACACTTGTTCAGAACGAAAGAAAGCACAGAGCCCCAGATTTGCTGTTGTCCTGGAGAGCTTGCAGAGCACTGGGGAAAGGCAGGCAGAGAATTCCCTGCTAGCACCTTCTCTGTGCCTGTTCACATTCCTTCGCAGAATCGCTTTTGTGCAGAAAACAGTAACACTTGTTCAGAACGAAAGAAAGCACAGAGCCCCAGATTTGCTGTTGTCCTGGAGAGCTTGCAGAGCACTGGGGAAAGGCAGGCAGAGAATTCCCTGCTAGCACCTTCTCTGTGCCTGTTCACATTCCTTCGCAGAATCGCTTTTGTGCAGAAAACAGTAACACTTGTTCAGAACGAAAGAAAGCACAGAGCCCCAGATTTTATGTTGTCCTGGAGAGCTTGCAGAGCACTGGGGAAAGGCAGGCACAGAATTCCCTGCTAGCACCTTCCCTGTGCCTGGGAAAGAGAAGTGTTCCCATTGCTTCGCAGAATCGCTTTTGTGCAGAAAACAGTAACACTTGTTCTGAACGAAAGAAAGCACAGAGCCGCAGATTTGCTGTTGTCCTGGAGAGCTTGCAGAGCACTGGGGAAAGGCAGGCAGAGAATTCCCTGCTAGCACCTTCTCTGTGCCTGTTCACATTGCTTCGCAGAATCGCTTTTGTGCAGAAAACAGTAACACTTGTTCAGAAGGAAAGAAAGCACAGAGCCCCAGATTTTATGTTGTCCTGGAGAGCTTGCAGAGCACTGGGGAAAGGCAGGCAGAGAATTCCCTGCTAGCACCTTCTCTGTGCCTGGGAAACAGAAGTGTTCACATTGCTTCGCAGAATCGCTTTTGTGCAGAAAACACTAACACTTGTTCAGAACAAAAGAAAGCACAGAGACCCAGATTCTATGTTGTCCTGGAGAGCTTGCAGAGCACTGGGGAAAGGCAGGCAGAGAATTCCCTGCTAGCACCTTCTCTGTGCCTGGGAAGCAGAAGTGTTCACATTGCTTCGCAGAATCGCTTTTGTGCAGAAAACAATAACACTTGTTCAGAACGAAAGAAAGCACAGAGCCCCAGATTTTATGTTGTCCTGGAGAGCTTGCAGAGCACTGGGGAAAAGCAGGCAGAGAATTCCCTGCTAGCACCTTCTCTGTGCCTGGGAAGCAGAAGTCTTCACATTGCTTCGCAGAATCGCTTTTGTGCAGAAAACAGTAACACTTGTTCAGAACGAAAGAAAGCACAGAGCCCCAGATTTGCTGTTGTCCTGGAGAGCTTGCAGAGCACTGGGGAAAGGCAGGCAGAGAATTCCCTGCTAGCACCTTCTCTGTGCCTGTTCACATTGCTTCGCAGAATCGCTTTTGTGCAGAAAACAGTAACACTTGTTCAGACGAAAGAAAGCACAGAGCCCCAGATTTTATGTTGTCCTGGAGAGCTTGCAGAGCACTGGGGAAAGGCAGGCAGAGAATTCCCTGCTAGCACCTTCTCTGTGCCTGGGAAGCAGAAGTGTTCACATTGCTTCGCAGAATGCTTTTGTGCAGAAAACAATAACACTTGTTCAGAACGAAAGAAAGCACAGAGCCCCAGATTTTATGTTGTCCTGCAGAGCTTGCAGAGCACTGGGGAAAGGCAGGCAGAGAATTCCCTGCTAGCACCTTCTCTGTGCCTGTTCACATTCCTTCGCAGAATCGCTTTTGTGCAGAAAACAGTAACACTTGTTCAGACGAAAGAAAGCACAGAGCCCCAGATTTTATGTTGTCCTGGAGAGCTTGCAGAGCACTGGGGAAAGGCAGGCAGAGAATTCCCTGCTAGCACATTCTCTGTGCCTGGGAAGCAGAAGTGTTCACATTGCTTCGCAGAATCGCTTTTGTGCAGAAAACAGTAACACTTGTTCAGAACGAAAGAAAGCACAGAGCCCCAGATTTGCTGTTGTCCTGGAGAGCTTGCAGAGCACTGGGGAAAGGCAGGCAGAGAATTCCCTGCTAGCACCTTCTCTGTGCCTGTTCACATTGCTTCGCAGAATCGCTTTTGTGCAGAAAACACTAACACTTGTTCAGAACGAAAGAAAGCACAGAGCCCCAGATTTTATGTTGTCCTGGAGAGCTTGCAGAGCACTGGGGAAAAGCAGGCAGAGAATTCCCTGCTAGCACGTTCTCGGTGCCTGGGAAACAGAAGTGTTCACATTGCTTCGCAGAATCGCTTTTGTGCAGAAAACAGTAACTCTTGTTCTGAACGAAAGAAAGCACAGAGCCGCAGATTTGCTGTTGTCCTGGAGAGCTTGCAGAGCACTGGGGAAAGGCAGGCAGAGAATTCCCTGCTAGCACCTTCTCTGTGCCTGTTCACATTGCTTCGCAGAATCGCTTTTGTGCAGAAAACAGTAACACTTGTTCAGAAGGAAAGAAAGCACAGAGCCCCAGATTTTATGTTGTCCTGGAGAGCTTGCAGAGCACTGGGGAAAGGCAGGCAGAGAATTCCCTGCTAGCACCTTCTCTGTGCCTGTTCACATTGCTTCGCAGAATCGCTTTTGTGCAGAAAACACTAACACTTGTTCAGAACGAAAGAAAGCACAGAGCCCCAGATTTTATGTTGTCCTGGAGAGCTTGCAGAGCACTGGGGAAAGGCAGGCAGAGAATTCCCTGCTAGCACCTTCTCTGTGCCTGGGAAGCAGAAGTGTTCACATTGCTTCGCAGAATGACTTTTCTGCAGAAAACAGTAACACTTGTTCAGAACGAAAGAAAGCACAGAGCCCCAGATTTTATGTTGTCCTGGAGAGCTTGCAGAGCACTGGGGAAAGGCAGGCAGAGAATTCCCTGCTAGCACGTTCTCTGTGCCTGGGAAACAGAAGTGTTCACATTGCTTCGCAGAATCGCTTTTGTGCAGAAAACAGTAACACTTGTTCAGACGAAAGAAAGCACAGAGCCCCAGATTTTATGTTGTCCTGGAGAGCTTGCAGAGCACTGGGGAAAGGCAGGCACAGAATTCCCTGCTAGCACCTTCCCTGTGCCTGGGAAAGAGAAGTGTTCCCATTGCTTCGCAGAATCGCTTTTGTGCAGAAAACAGTAACACTTGTTCTGAACGAAAGAAAGCACAGAGCCGCAGATTTGCTGTTGTCCTGGAGAGCTTGCAGAGCACTGGGGAAAGGCAGGCAGAGAATTCCCTGCTAGCACCTTCTCTGTGCCTGTTCACATTGCTTCGCAGAATCGCTTTTGTGCAGAAAACAGTAACACTTGTTCAGAAGGAAAGAAAGCACAGAGCCCCAGATTTTATGTTGTCCTGGAGAGCTTGCAGAGCACTGGGGAAAGGCAGGCAGAGAATTCCCTGCTAGCACCTTCTCTGTGCCTGGGAAACAGAAGTGTTCACATTGCTTCGCAGAATCGCTTTTGTGCAGAAAACACTAACACTTGTTCAGAACAAAAGAAAGCACAGAGACCCAGATTCTATGTTGTCCTGGAGAGCTTGCAGAGCACTGGGGAAAGGCAGGCAGAGAATTCCCTGCTAGCACCTTCTCTGTGCCTGGGAAGCAGAAGTGTTCACATTGCTTCGCAGAATCGCTTTTGTGCAGAAAACAATAACACTTGTTCAGAACGAAAGAAAGCACAGAGCCCCAGATTTTATGTTGTCCTGGAGAGCTTGCAGAGCACTGGGGAAAAGCAGGCAGAGAATTCCCTGCTAGCACCTTCTCTGTGCCTGGGAAGCAGAAGTCTTCACATTGCTTCGCAGAATCGCTTTTGTGCAGAAAACAGTAACACTTGTTCAGAACGAAAGAAAGCACAGAGCCCCAGATTTGCTGTTGTCCTGGAGAGCTTGCAGAGCACTGGGGAAAGGCAGGCAGAGAATTCCCTGCTAGCACCTTCTCTGTGCCTGTTCACATTGCTTCGCAGAATCGCTTTTGTGCAGAAAACAGTAACACTTGTTCAGACGAAAGAAAGCACAGAGCCCCAGATTTTATGTTGTCCTGGAGAGCTTGCAGAGCACTGGGGAAAGGCAGGCAGAGAATTCCCTGCTAGCACCTTCTCTGTGCCTGGGAAGCAGAAGTGTTCACATTGCTTCGCAGAATGCTTTTGTGCAGAAAACAATAACACTTGTTCAGAACGAAAGAAAGCACAGAGCCCCAGATTTTATGTTGTCCTGCAGAGCTTGCAGAGCACTGGGGAAAGGCAGGCAGAGAATTCCCTGCTAGCACCTTCTCTGTGCCTGTTCACATTCCTTCGCAGAATCGCTTTTGTGCAGAAAACAGTAACACTTGTTCAGACGAAAGAAAGCACAGAGCCCCAGATTTTATGTTGTCCTGGAGAGCTTGCAGAGCACTGGGGAAAGGCAGGCAGAGAATTCCCTGCTAGCACATTCTCTGTGCCTGGGAAGCAGAAGTGTTCACATTGCTTCGCAGAATCGCTTTTGTGCAGAAAACAGTAACACTTGTTCAGAACGAAAGAAAGCACAGAGCCCCAGATTTGCTGTTGTCCTGGAGAGCTTGCAGAGCACTGGGGAAAGGCAGGCAGAGAATTCCCTGCTAGCACCTTCTCTGTGCCTGTTCACATTGCTTCGCAGAATCGCTTTTGTGCAGAAAACACTAACACTTGTTCAGACGAAAGAAAGCACAGAGCCCCAGATTTTATGTTGTCCTGGAGAGCTTGCAGAGCACTGGGGAAAAGCAGGCAGAGAATTCCCTGCTAGCACATTCTCGGTGCCTGGGAAGCAGAAGTGTTCACATTGCTTCGCAGAATCGCTTTTGTGCAGAAAACAGTAACACTTGTTCTGAACGAAAGAAAGCACAGAGCCCCAGATTTGCTGTTGTCCTGGAGAGCTTGCAGAGCACTGGGGAAAGGCAGGCAGAGAATTCCCTGCTAGCACCTTCTCTGTGCCTGTTCACATTCCTTCGCAGAATCGCTTTTGTGCAGAAAACAGTAACACTTGTTCAGAACGAAAGAAAGCACAGAGCCCCAGATTTGCTGTTGTCCTGGAGAGCTTGCAGAGCACTGGGGAAAGGCAGGCAGAGAATTCCCTGCTAGCACCTTCTCTGTGCCTGTTCACATTGCTTCGCAGAATCGCTTTTGTGCAGAAAACAGTAACACTTGTTCAGAAGGAAAGAAAGCACAGAGCCCCAGATTTTATGTTGTCCTGGAGAGCTTGCAGAGCACTGGGGAAAGGCAGGCAGAGAATTCCCTGCTAGCACCTTCTCTGTGCCTGGGAAACAGAAGTGTTCACATTGCTTCGCAGAATCGCTTTTGTGCAGAAAACACTAACACTTGTTCAGAACAAAAGAAAGCACAGAGACCCAGATTCTATGTTGTCCTGGAGAGCTTGCAGAGCACTGGGGAAAGGCAGGCAGAGAATTCCCTGCTAGCACCTTCTCTGTGCCTGGGAAGCAGAAGTGTTCACATTGCTTCGCAGAATCGCTTTTGTGCAGAAAACAATAACACTTGTTCAGAACGAAAGAAAGCACAGAGCCCCAGATTTTATGTTGTCCTGGAGAGCTTGCAGAGCACTGGGGAAAAGCAGGCAGAGAATTCCCTGCTAGCACCTTCTCTGTGCCTGGGAAGCAGAAGTCTTCACATTGCTTCGCAGAATCGCTTTTGTGCAGAAAACAGTAACACTTGTTCAGAACGAAAGAAAGCACAGAGCCCCAGATTTGCTGTTGTCCTGGAGAGCTTGCAGAGCACTGGGGAAAGGCAGGCAGAGAATTCCCTGCTAGCACCTTCTCTGTGCCTGTTCACATTGCTTCGCAGAATCGCTTTTGTGCAGAAAACAGTAACACTTGTTCAGACGAAAGAAAGCACAGAGCCCCAGATTTTATGTTGTCCTGGAGAGCTTGCAGAGCACTGGGGAAAGGCAGGCAGAGAATTCCCTGCTAGCACCTTCTCTGTGCCTGGGAAGCAGAAGTGTTCACATTGCTTCGCAGAATGCTTTTGTGCAAAAAACAATAACACTTGTTCAGAACGAAAGAAAGCACAGAGCCCCAGATTTTATGTTGTCCTGCAGAGCTTGCAGAGCACTGGGGAAAGGCAGGCAGAGAATTCCCTGCTAGCACCTTCTCTGTGCCTGTTCACATTCCTTCGCAGAATCGCTTTTGTGCAGAAAACAGTAACACTTGTTCAGACGAAAGAAAGCACAGAGCCCCAGATTTTATGTTGTCCTGGAGAGCTTGCAGAGCACTGGGGAAAGGCAGGCAGAGAATTCCCTGCTAGCACATTCTCTGTGCCTGGGAAGCAGAAGTGTTCACATTGCTTCGCAGAATCGCTTTTGTGCAGAAAACAGTAACACTTGTTCAGAACGAAAGAAAGCACAGAGCCCCAGATTTGCTGTTGTCCTGGAGAGCTTGCAGAGCACTGGGGAAAGGCAGGCAGAGAATTCCCTGCTAGCACCTTCTCTGTGCCTGTTCACATTGCTTCGCAGAATCGCTTTTGTGCAGAAAACACTAACACTTGTTCAGAACGAAAGAAAGCACAGAGCCCCAGATTTTATGTTGTCCTGGAGAGCTTGCAGAGCACTGGGGAAAAGCAGGCAGAGAATTCCCTGCTAGCACGTTCTCGGTGCCTGGGAAACAGAAGTGTTCACATTGCTTCGCAGAATCGCTTTTGTGCAGAAAACAGTAACTCTTGTTCTGAACGAAAGAAAGCACAGAGCCGCAGATTTGCTGTTGTCCTGGAGAGCTTGCAGAGCACTGGGGAAAGGCAGGCAGAGAATTCCCTGCTAGCACCTTCTCTGTGCCTGTTCACATTGCTTCGCAGAATCGCTTTTGTGCAGAAAACAGTAACACTTGTTCAGAAGGAAAGAAAGCACAGAGCCCCAGATTTTATGTTGTCCTGGAGAGCTTGCAGAGCACTGGGGAAAGGCAGGCAGAGAATTCCCTGCTAGCACCTTCTCTGTGCCTGTTCACATTGCTTCGCAGAATCGCTTTTGTGCAGAAAACACTAACACTTGTTCAGAACGAAAGAAAGCACAGAGCCCCAGATTTTATGTTGTCCTGGAGAGCTTGCAGAGCACTGGGGAAAGGCAGGCAGAGAATTCCCTGCTAGCACCTTCTCTGTGCCTGGGAAGCAGAAGTGTTCACATTGCTTCGCAGAATCGCTTTTGTGCAGAAAACAATAACACTTGTTCAGAACGAAAGAAAGCACAGAGCCCCAGATTTTATGTTGTGCTGGAGAGCTTGCAGAGCACTGGGGAAAGGCAGGCAGAGAATTCCCTGCTAGCACCTTCCCTGTGCCTGGGAAAGAGAAGTGTTCCCATTGCTTCGCAGAATCGCTTTTGTGCAGAAAACAGTAACACTTGTTCTGAACGAAAGAAAGCACAGAGCCGCAGATTTGCTGTTGTCCTGGAGAGCTTGCAGAGCACTGGGGAAAGGCAGGCAGAGAATTCCCTGCTAGCACCTTCTCTGTGCCTGTTCACATTGCTTCGCAGAATCGCTTTTGTGCAGAAAACAGTAACACTTGTTCAGAAGGAAAGAAAGCACAGAGCCCCAGATTTTATGTTGTCCTGGAGAGCTTGCAGAGCACTGGGGAAAGGCAGGCAGAGAATTCCCTGCTAGCACCTTCTCTGTGCCTGTTCACATTGCTTCGCAGAATCGCTTTTGTGCAGAAAACACTAACACTTGTTCAGAACAAAAGAAAGCACAGAGGCCCAGATTCTATGTTGTCCTGGAGAGCTTGCAGAGCACTGGGGAAAGGCAGGCAGAGAATTCCCTGCTAGCACATTCTCTGTGCCTGGGAAGCAGAAGTGTTCACATTGCTTCGCAGAATCGCTTTTGTGCAGAAAACAGTAACACTTGTTCAGAACGAAAGAAAGCACAGAGCCCCAGATTTGCTGTTGTCCTGGAGAGCTTGCAGAGCACTGGGGAAAGGCAGGCAGAGAATTCCCTGCTAGCACCTTCTCTGTGCCTGTTCACATTCCTTCGCAGAATCGCTTTTGTGCAGAAAACAGTAACACTTGTTCAGAACGAAAGAAAGCACAGAGCCCCAGATTTGCTGTTGTCCTGGAGAGCTTGCAGAGCACTGGGGAAAGGCAGGCAGAGAATTCCCTGCTAGCACCTTCTCTGTGCCTGTTCACATTCCTTCGCAGAATCGCTTTTGTGCAGAAAACAGTAACACTTGTTCAGAACGAAAGAAAGCACAGAGCCCCAGATTTTATGTTGTCCTGGAGAGCTTGCAGAGCACTGGGGAAAGGCAGGCACAGAATTCCCTGCTAGCACCTTCCCTGTGCCTGGGAAAGAGAAGTGTTCCCATTGCTTCGCAGAATCGCTTTTGTGCAGAAAACAGTAACACTTGTTCTGAACGAAAGAAAGCACAGAGCCGCAGATTTGCTGTTGTCCTGGAGAGCTTGCAGAGCACTGGGGAAAGGCAGGCAGAGAATTCCCTGCTAGCACCTTCTCTGTGCCTGTTCACATTGCTTCGCAGAATCGCTTTTGTGCAGAAAACAGTAACACTTGTTCAGAAGGAAAGAAAGCACAGAGCCCCAGATTTTATGTTGTCCTGGAGAGCTTGCAGAGCACTGGGGAAAGGCAGGCAGAGAATTCCCTGCTAGCACCTTCTCTGTGCCTGGGAAACAGAAGTGTTCACATTGCTTCGCAGAATCGCTTTTGTGCAGAAAACACTAACACTTGTTCAGAACAAAAGAAAGCACAGAGACCCAGATTCTATGTTGTCCTGGAGAGCTTGCAGAGCACTGGGGAAAGGCAGGCAGAGAATTCCCTGCTAGCACCTTCTCTGTGCCTGGGAAGCAGAAGTGTTCACATTGCTTCGCAGAATCGCTTTTGTGCAGAAAACAATAACACTTGTTCAGAACGAAAGAAAGCACAGAGCCCCAGATTTTATGTTGTCCTGGAGAGCTTGCAGAGCACTGGGGAAAAGCAGGCAGAGAATTCCCTGCTAGCACCTTCTCTGTGCCTGGGAAGCAGAAGTCTTCACATTGCTTCGCAGAATCGCTTTTGTGCAGAAAACAGTAACACTTGTTCAGAACGAAAGAAAGCACAGAGCCCCAGATTTTATGTTGTCCTGGAGAGCTTGCAGAGCACTGGGGAAAGGCAGGCAGAGAATTCCCTGCTAGCACCTTCTCTGTGCCTGTTCACATTGCTTCGCAGAATCGCTTTTGTGCAGAAAACAGTAACACTTGTTCAGACGAAAGAAAGCACAGAGCCCCAGATTTTATGTTGTCCTGGAGAGCTTGCAGAGCACTGGGGAAAGGCAGGCAGAGAATTCCCTGCTAGCACCTTCTCTGTGCCTGGGAAGCAGAAGTGTTCACATTGCTTCGCAGAATGCTTTTGTGCAGAAAACAATAACACTTGTTCAGAACGAAAGAAAGCACAGAGCCCCAGATTTTATGTTGTCCTGCAGAGCTTGCAGAGCACTGGGGAAAGGCAGGCAGAGAATTCCCTGCTAGCACCTTCTCTGTGCCTGTTCACATTCCTTCGCAGAATCGCTTTTGTGCAGAAAACAGTAACACTTGTTCAGACGAAAGAAAGCACAGAGCCCCAGATTTTATGTTGTCCTGGAGAGCTTGCAGAGCACTGGGGAAAGGCAGGCAGAGAATTCCCTGCTAGCACATTCTCTGTGCCTGGGAAGCAGAAGTGTTCACATTGCTTCGCAGAATCGCTTTTGTGCAGAAAACAGTAACACTTGTTCAGAACGAAAGAAAGCACAGAGCCCCAGATTTGCTGTTGTCCTGGAGAGCTTGCAGAGCACTGGGGAAAGGCAGGCAGAGAATTCCCTGCTAGCACCTTCTCTGTGCCTGTTCACATTGCTTCGCAGAATCGCTTTTGTGCAGAAAACACTAACACTTGTTCAGAACGAAAGAAAGCACAGAGCCCCAGATTTTATGTTGTCCTGGAGAGCTTGCAGAGCACTGGGGAAAAGCAGGCAGAGAATTCCCTGCTAGCACGTTCTCGGTGCCTGGGAAACAGAAGTGTTCACATTGCTTCGCAGAATCGCTTTTGTGCAGAAAACAGTAACTCTTGTTCTGAACGAAAGAAAGCACAGAGCCGCAGATTTGCTGTTGTCCTGGAGAGCTTGCAGAGCACTGGGGAAAGGCAGGCAGAGAATTCCCTGCTAGCACCTTCTCTGTGCCTGTTCACATTGCTTCGCAGAATCGCTTTTGTGCAGAAAACAGTAACACTTGTTCAGAAGGAAAGAAAGCACAGAGCCCCAGATTTTATGTTGTCCTGGAGAGCTTGCAGAGCACTGGGGAAAGGCAGGCAGAGAATTCCCTGCTAGCACCTTCTCTGTGCCTGTTCACATTGCTTCGCAGAATCGCTTTTGTGCAGAAAACACTAACACTTGTTCAGAACGAAAGAAAGCACAGAGCCCCAGATTTTATGTTGTCCTGGAGAGCTTGCAGAGCACTGGGGAAAGGCAGGCAGAGAATTCCCTGCTAGCACCTTCTCTGTGCCTGGGAAGCAGAAGTGTTCACATTGCTTCGCAGAATGACTTTTCTGCAGAAAACAGTAACACTTGTTCAGAACGAAAGAAAGCACAGAGCCCCAGATTTTATGTTGTCCTGGAGAGCTTGCAGAGCACTGGGGAAAGGCAGGCAGAGAATTCCCTGCTAGCACGTTCTCTGTGCCTGGGAAACAGAAGTGTTCACATTGCTTCGCAGAATCGCTTTTGTGCAGAAAACAGTAACACTTGTTCAGACGAAAGAAAGCACAGAGCCCCAGATTTTATGTTGTCCTGGAGAGCTTGCAGAGCACTGGGGAAAGGCAGGCACAGAATTCCCTGCTAGCACCTTCCCTGTGCCTGGGAAAGAGAAGTGTTCCCATTGCTTCGCAGAATCGCTTTTGTGCAGAAAACAGTAACACTTGTTCTGAACGAAAGAAAGCACAGAGCCGCAGATTTGCTGTTGTCCTGGAGAGCTTGCAGAGCACTGGGGAAAGGCAGGCAGAGAATTCCCTGCTAGCACCTTCTCTGTGCCTGTTCACATTGCTTCGCAGAATCGCTTTTGTGCAGAAAACAGTAACACTTGTTCAGAAGGAAAGAAAGCACAGAGCCCCAGATTTTATGTTGTCCTGGAGAGCTTGCAGAGCACTGGGGAAAGGCAGGCAGAGAATTCCCTGCTAGCACCTTCTCTGTGCCTGGGAAACAGAAGTGTTCACATTGCTTCGCAGAATCGCTTTTGTGCAGAAAACACTAACACTTGTTCAGAACAAAAGAAAGCACAGAGACCCAGATTCTATGTTGTCCTGGAGAGCTTGCAGAGCACTGGGGAAAGGCAGGCAGAGAATTCCCTGCTAGCACCTTCTCTGTGCCTGGGAAGCAGAAGTGTTCACATTGCTTCGCAGAATCGCTTTTGTGCAGAAAACAATAACACTTGTTCAGAACGAAAGAAAGCACAGAGCCCCAGATTTTATGTTGTCCTGGAGAGCTTGCAGAGCACTGGGGAAAAGCAGGCAGAGAATTCCCTGCTAGCACCTTCTCTGTGCCTGGGAAGCAGAAGTCTTCACATTGCTTCGCAGAATCGCTTTTGTGCAGAAAACAGTAACACTTGTTCAGAACGAAAGAAAGCACAGAGCCCCAGATTTGCTGTTGTCCTGGAGAGCTTGCAGAGCACTGGGGAAAGGCAGGCAGAGAATTCCCTGCTAGCACCTTCTCTGTGCCTGTTCACATTGCTTCGCAGAATCGCTTTTGTGCAGAAAACAGTAACACTTGTTCAGACGAAAGAAAGCACAGAGCCCCAGATTTTATGTTGTCCTGGAGAGCTTGCAGAGCACTGGGGAAAGGCAGGCAGAGAATTCCCTGCTAGCACCTTCTCTGTGCCTGGGAAGCAGAAGTGTTCACATTGCTTCGCAGAATGCTTTTGTGCAGAAAACAATAACACTTGTTCAGAACGAAAGAAAGCACAGAGCCCCAGATTTTATGTTGTCCTGCAGAGCTTGCAGAGCACTGGGGAAAGGCAGGCAGAGAATTCCCTGCTAGCACCTTCTCTGTGCCTGTTCACATTCCTTCGCAGAATCGCTTTTGTGCAGAAAACAGTAACACTTGTTCAGACGAAAGAAAGCACAGAGCCCCAGATTTTATGTTGTCCTGGAGAGCTTGCAGAGCACTGGGGAAAGGCAGGCAGAGAATTCCCTGCTAGCACATTCTCTGTGCCTGGGAAGCAGAAGTGTTCACATTGCTTCGCAGAATCGCTTTTGTGCAGAAAACAGTAACACTTGTTCAGAACGAAAGAAAGCACAGAGCCCCAGATTTGCTGTTGTCCTGGAGAGCTTGCAGAGCACTGGGGAAAGGCAGGCAGAGAATTCCCTGCTAGCACCTTCTCTGTGCCTGTTCACATTGCTTCGCAGAATCGCTTTTGTGCAGAAAACACTAACACTTGTTCAGACGAAAGAAAGCACAGAGCCCCAGATTTTATGTTGTCCTGGAGAGCTTGCAGAGCACTGGGGAAAAGCAGGCAGAGAATTCCCTGCTAGCACATTCTCGGTGCCTGGGAAGCAGAAGTGTTCACATTGCTTCGCAGAATCGCTTTTGTGCAGAAAACAGTAACACTTGTTCTGAACGAAAGAAAGCACAGAGCCCCAGATTTGCTGTTGTCCTGGAGAGCTTGCAGAGCACTGGGGAAAGGCAGGCAGAGAATTCCCTGCTAGCACCTTCTCTGTGCCTGTTCACATTCCTTCGCAGAATCGCTTTTGTGCAGAAAACAGTAACACTTGTTCAGAACGAAAGAAAGCACAGAGCCCCAGATTTGCTGTTGTCCTGGAGAGCTTGCAGAGCACTGGGGAAAGGCAGGCAGAGAATTCCCTGCTAGCACCTTCTCTGTGCCTGTTCACATTGCTTCGCAGAATCGCTTTTGTGCAGAAAACAGTAACACTTGTTCAGAAGGAAAGAAAGCACAGAGCCCCAGATTTTATGTTGTCCTGGAGAGCTTGCAGAGCACTGGGGAAAGGCAGGCAGAGAATTCCCTGCTAGCACCTTCTCTGTGCCTGGGAAACAGAAGTGTTCACATTGCTTCGCAGAATCGCTTTTGTGCAGAAAACACTAACACTTGTTCAGAACAAAAGAAAGCACAGAGACCCAGATTCTATGTTGTCCTGGAGAGCTTGCAGAGCACTGGGGAAAGGCAGGCAGAGAATTCCCTGCTAGCACCTTCTCTGTGCCTGGGAAGCAGAAGTGTTCACATTGCTTCGCAGAATCGCTTTTGTGCAGAAAACAATAACACTTGTTCAGAACGAAAGAAAGCACAGAGCCCCAGATTTTATGTTGTCCTGGAGAGCTTGCAGAGCACTGGGGAAAAGCAGGCAGAGAATTCCCTGCTAGCACCTTCTCTGTGCCTGGGAAGCAGAAGTCTTCACATTGCTTCGCAGAATCGCTTTTGTGCAGAAAACAGTAACACTTGTTCAGAACGAAAGAAAGCACAGAGCCCCAGATTTGCTGTTGTCCTGGAGAGCTTGCAGAGCACTGGGGAAAGGCAGGCAGAGAATTCCCTGCTAGCACCTTCTCTGTGCCTGTTCACATTGCTTCGCAGAATCGCTTTTGTGCAGAAAACAGTAACACTTGTTCAGACGAAAGAAAGCACAGAGCCCCAGATTTTATGTTGTCCTGGAGAGCTTGCAGAGCACTGGGGAAAGGCAGGCAGAGAATTCCCTGCTAGCACCTTCTCTGTGCCTGGGAAGCAGAAGTGTTCACATTGCTTCGCAGAATGCTTTTGTGCAGAAAACAATAACACTTGTTCAGAACGAAAGAAAGCACAGAGCCCCAGATTTTATGTTGTCCTGCAGAGCTTGCAGAGCACTGGGGAAAGGCAGGCAGAGAATTCCCTGCTAGCACCTTCTCTGTGCCTGTTCACATTCCTTCGCAGAATCGCTTTTGTGCAGAAAACAGTAACACTTGTTCAGACGAAAGAAAGCACAGAGCCCCAGATTTTATGTTGTCCTGGAGAGCTTGCAGAGCACTGGGGAAAGGCAGGCAGAGAATTCCCTGCTAGCACATTCTCTGTGCCTGGGAAGCAGAAGTGTTCACATTGCTTCGCAGAATCGCTTTTGTGCAGAAAACAGTAACACTTGTTCAGAACGAAAGAAAGCACAGAGCCCCAGATTTGCTGTTGTCCTGGAGAGCTTGCAGAGCACTGGGGAAAGGCAGGCAGAGAATTCCCTGCTAGCACCTTCTCTGTGCCTGTTCACATTGCTTCGCAGAATCGCTTTTGTGCAGAAAACACTAACACTTGTTCAGAACGAAAGAAAGCACAGAGCCCCAGATTTTATGTTGTCCTGGAGAGCTTGCAGAGCACTGGGGAAAAGCAGGCAGAGAATTCCCTGCTAGCACGTTCTCGGTGCCTGGGAAACAGAAGTGTTCACATTGCTTCGCAGAATCGCTTTTGTGCAGAAAACAGTAACTCTTGTTCTGAACGAAAGAAAGCACAGAGCCGCAGATTTGCTGTTGTCCTGGAGAGCTTGCAGAGCACTGGGGAAAGGCAGGCAGAGAATTCCCTGCTAGCACCTTCTCTGTGCCTGTTCACATTGCTTCGCAGAATCGCTTTTGTGCAGAAAACAGTAACACTTGTTCAGAAGGAAAGAAAGCACAGAGCCCCAGATTTTATGTTGTCCTGGAGAGCTTGCAGAGCACTGGGGAAAGGCAGGCAGAGAATTCCCTGCTAGCACCTTCTCTGTGCCTGTTCACATTGCTTCGCAGAATCGCTTTTGTGCAGAAAACACTAACACTTGTTCAGAACGAAAGAAAGCACAGAGCCCCAGATTTTATGTTGTCCTGGAGAGCTTGCAGAGCACTGGGGAAAGGCAGGCAGAGAATTCCCTGCTAGCACCTTCTCTGTGCCTGGGAAGCAGAAGTGTTCACATTGCTTCGCAGAATGACTTTTCTGCAGAAAACCGTAACACTTGTTCAGAACGAAAGAAAGCACAGAGCCCCAGATTTTATGTTGTCCTGGAGAGCTTGCAGAGCACTGGGGAAAGGCAGGCAGAGAATTCCCTGCTAGCACGTTCTCTGTGCCTGGGAAACAGAAGTGTTCACATTGCTTCGCAGAATCGCTTTTGTGCAGAAAACAGTAACACTTGTTCAGACGAAAGAAAGCACAGAGCCCCAGATTTTATGTTGTCCTGGAGAGCTTGCAGAGCACTGGGGAAAGGCAGGCACAGAATTCCCTGCTAGCACCTTCCCTGTGCCTGGGAAAGAGAAGTGTTCACATTGCTTCGCAGAATCGCTTTTGTGCAGAAAACAGTAACACTTGTTCTGAACGAAAGAAAGCACAGAGCCGCAGATTTGCTGTTGTCCTGGAGAGCTTGCAGAGCACTGGGGAAAGGCAGGCAGAGAATTCCCTGCTAGCACCTTCTCTGTGCCTGTTCACATTGCTTCGCAGAATCGCTTTTGTGCAGAAAACAGTAACACTTGTTCAGAAGGAAAGAAAGCACAGAGCCCCAGATTTTATGTTGTCCTGGAGAGCTTGCAGAGCACTGGGGAAAGGCAGGCAGAGAATTCCCTGCTAGCACCTTCTCTGTGCCTGGGAAACAGAAGTGTTCACATTGCTTCGCAGAATCGCTTTTGTGCAGAAAACACTAACACTTGTTCAGAACAAAAGAAAGCACAGAGACCCAGATTCTATGTTGTCCTGGAGAGCTTGCAGAGCACTGGGGAAAGGCAGGCAGAGAATTCCCTGCTAGCACCTTCTCTGTGCCTGGGAAGCAGAAGTGTTCACATTGCTTCGCAGAATCGCTTTTGTGCAGAAAACAATAACACTTGTTCAGAACGAAAGAAAGCACAGAGCCCCAGATTTTATGTTGTCCTGGAGAGCTTGCAGAGCACTGGGGAAAAGCAGGCAGAGAATTCCCTGCTAGCACCTTCTCTGTGCCTGGGAAGCAGAAGTCTTCACATTGCTTCGCAGAATCGCTTTTGTGCAGAAAACAGTAACACTTGTTCAGAACGAAAGAAAGCACAGAGCCCCAGATTTGCTGTTGTCCTGGAGAGCTTGCAGAGCACTGGGGAAAGGCAGGCAGAGAATTCCCTGCTAGCACCTTCTCTGTGCCTGTTCACATTGCTTCGCAGAATCGCTTTTGTGCAGAAAACAGTAACACTTGTTCAGACGAAAGAAAGCACAGAGCCCCAGATTTTATGTTGTCCTGGAGAGCTTGCAGAGCACTGGGGAAAGGCAGGCAGAGAATTCCCTGCTAGCACCTTCTCTGTGCCTGGGAAGCAGAAGTGTTCACATTGCTTCGCAGAATGCTTTTGTGCAGAAAACAATAACACTTGTTCAGAACGAAAGAAAGCACAGAGCCCCAGATTTTATGTTGTCCTGCAGAGCTTGCAGAGCACTGGGGAAAGGCAGGCAGAGAATTCCCTGCTAGCACCTTCTCTGTGCCTGTTCACATTCCTTCGCAGAATCGCTTTTGTGCAGAAAACAGTAACACTTGTTCAGACGAAAGAAAGCACAGAGCCCCAGATTTTATGTTGTCCTGGAGAGCTTGCAGAGCACTGGGGAAAGGCAGGCAGAGAATTCCCTGCTAGCACATTCTCTGTGCCTGGGAAGCAGAAGTGTTCACATTGCTTCGCAGAATCGCTTTTGTGCAGAAAACAGTAACACTTGTTCAGAACGAAAGAAAGCACAGAGCCCCAGATTTGCTGTTGTCCTGGAGAGCTTGCAGAGCACTGGGGAAAGGCAGGCAGAGAATTCCCTGCTAGCACCTTCTCTGTGCCTGTTCACATTGCTTCGCAGAATCGCTTTTGTGCAGAAAACACTAACACTTGTTCAGAACGAAAGAAAGCACAGAGCCCCAGATTTTATGTTGTCCTGGAGAGCTTGCAGAGCACTGGGGAAAAGCAGGCAGAGAATTCCCTGCTAGCACGTTCTCGGTGCCTGGGAAACAGAAGTGTTCACATTGCTTCGCAGAATCGCTTTTGTGCAGAAAACAGTAACTCTTGTTCTGAACGAAAGAAAGCACAGAGCCGCAGATTTGCTGTTGTCCTGGAGAGCTTGCAGAGCACTGGGGAAAGGCAGGCAGAGAATTCCCTGCTAGCACCTTCTCTGTGCCTGTTCACATTGCTTCGCAGAATCGCTTTTGTGCAGAAAACAGTAACACTTGTTCAGAAGGAAAGAAAGCACAGAGCCCCAGATTTTATGTTGTCCTGGAGAGCTTGCAGAGCACTGGGGAAAGGCAGGCAGAGAATTCCCTGCTAGCACCTTCTCTGTGCCTGTTCACATTGCTTCGCAGAATCGCTTTTGTGCAGAAAACACTAACACTTGTTCAGAACGAAAGAAAGCACAGAGCCCCAGATTTTATGTTGTCCTGGAGAGCTTGCAGAGCACTGGGGAAAGGCAGGCAGAGAATTCCCTGCTAGCACCTTCTCTGTGCCTGGGAAGCAGAAGTGTTCACATTGCTTCGCAGAATGACTTTTCTGCAGAAAACAGTAACACTTGTTCAGAACGAAAGAAAGCACAGAGCCCCAGATTTTATGTTGTCCTGGAGAGCTTGCAGAGCACTGGGGAAAGGCAGGCAGAGAATTCCCTGCTAGCACGTTCTCTGTGCCTGGGAAACAGAAGTGTTCACATTGCTTCGCAGAATCGCTTTTGTGCAGAAAACAGTAACACTTGTTCAGACGAAAGAAAGCACAGAGCCCCAGATTTTATGTTGTCCTGGAGAGCTTGCAGAGCACTGGGGAAAGGCAGGCACAGAATTCCCTGCTAGCACCTTCCCTGTGCCTGGGAAAGAGAAGTGTTCCCATTGCTTCGCAGAATCGCTTTTGTGCAGAAAACAGTAACACTTGTTCTGAACGAAAGAAAGCACAGAGCCGCAGATTTGCTGTTGTCCTGGAGAGCTTGCAGAGCACTGGGGAAAGGCAGGCAGAGAATTCCCTGCTAGCACCTTCTCTGTGCCTGTTCACATTGCTTCGCAGAATCGCTTTTGTGCAGAAAACAGTAACACTTGTTCAGAAGGAAAGAAAGCACAGAGCCCCAGATTTTATGTTGTCCTGGAGAGCTTGCAGAGCACTGGGGAAAGGCAGGCAGAGAATTCCCTGCTAGCACCTTCTCTGTGCCTGGGAAACAGAAGTGTTCACATTGCTTCGCAGAATCGCTTTTGTGCAGAAAACACTAACACTTGTTCAGAACAAAAGAAAGCACAGAGACCCAGATTTTATGTTGTCCTGGAGAGCTTGCAGAGCACTGGGGAAAAGCAGGCAGAGAATTCCCTGCTAGCACCTTCTCTGTGCCTGGGAAGCAGAAGTCTTCACATTGCTTCGCAGAATCGCTTTTGTGCAGAAAACAGTAACACTTGTTCAGAACGAAAGAAAGCACAGAGCCCCAGATTTGCTGTTGTCCTGGAGAGCTTGCAGAGCACTGGGGAAAGGCAGGCAGAGAATTCCCTGCTAGCACCTTCTCTGTGCCTGTTCACATTGCTTCGCAGAATCGCTTTTGTGCAGAAAACAGTAACACTTGTTCAGACGAAAGAAAGCACAGAGCCCCAGATTTTATGTTGTCCTGGAGAGCTTGCAGAGCACTGGGGAAAGGCAGGCAGAGAATTCCCTGCTAGCACCTTCTCTGTGCCTGGGAAACAGAAGTGTTCACATTGCTTCGCAGAATCGCTTTTGTGCAGAAAACACTAACACTTGTTCAGAACAAAAGAAAGCACAGAGACCCAGATTCTATGTTGTCCTGGAGAGCTTGCAGAGCACTGGGGAAAGGCAGGCAGAGAATTCCCTGCTAGCACCTTCTCTGTGCCTGGGAAGCAGAAGTGTTCACATTGCTTCGCAGAATCGCTTTTGTGCAGAAAACAATAACACTTGTTCAGAACGAAAGAAAGCACAGAGCCCCAGATTTTATGTTGTCCTGGAGAGCTTGCAGAGCACTGGGGAAAAGCAGGCAGAGAATTCCCTGCTAGCACCTTCTCTGTGCCTGGGAAGCAGAAGTCTTCACATTGCTTCGCAGAATCGCTTTTGTGCAGAAAACAGTAACACTTGTTCAGAACGAAAGAAAGCACAGATCCCCAGATTTGCTGTTGTCCTGGAGAGCTTGCAGAGCACTGGGGAAAGGCAGGCAGAGAATTCCCTGCTAGCACCTTCTCTGTGCCTGGGAAGCAGAAGTGTTCACATTGCTTCGCAGAATGCTTTTGTGCAGAAAACAATAACACTTGTTCAGAACGAAAGAAAGCACAGAGCCCCAGATTTTATGTTGTCCTGCAGAGCTTGCAGAGCACTGGGGAAAGGCAGGCAGAGAATTCCCTGCTAGCACCTTCTCTGTGCCTGTTCACATTCCTTCGCAGAATCGCTTTTGTGCAGAAAACAGTAACACTTGTTCAGACGAAAGAAAGCACAGAGCCCCAGATTTTATGTTGTCCTGGAGAGCTTGCAGAGCACTGGGGAAAGGCAGGCAGAGAATTCCCTGCTAGCACATTCTCTGTGCCTGGGAAGCAGAAGTGTTCACATTGCTTCGCAGAATCGCTTTTGTGCAGAAAACAGTAACACTTGTTCAGAACGAAAGAAAGCACAGAGCCCCAGATTTGCTGTTGTCCTGGAGAGCTTGCAGAGCACTGGGGAAAGGCAGGCAGAGAATTCCCTGCTAGCACCTTCTCTGTGCCTGTTCACATTGCTTCGCAGAATCGCTTTTGTGCAGAAAACACTAACACTTGTTCAGAAGGAAAGAAAGCACAGAGCCCCAGATTTTATGTTGTCCTGGAGAGCTTGCAGAGCACTGGGGAAAGGCAGGCAGAGAATTCCCTGCTAGTACCTTCTCTGTGCCTGTTCACATTGCTTCGCAGAATCGCTTTTGTGCAGAAAACACTAACACTTGTTCAGAACAAAAGAAAGCACAGAGCCCCAGATTCTATGTTGTCCTGGAGAGCTTGCAGAGCACTGGGGAAAGGCAGGCAGAGAATTCCCTGCTAGCACCTTCTATGTGCCTGGGAAGCAGAAGTGTTCACATTGCTTCGCAGAATCGCTTTTGTGCAGAAAACAGTAACACTTGTTCAGAACGAAAGAAAGCACAGAGCCCCAGATTTGCTGTTGTCCTGGAGAGCTTGCAGAGCACTGGGGAAAGGCAGGCAGAGAATTCCCTGCTAGCACCTTCTCTGTGCCTGGGAAGCAGAAGTGTTCACATTGCTTCGCAGAATGACTTTTCTGCAGAAAACAGTAACACTTGTTCAGAACGAAAGAAAGCACAGAGCCCCAGATTTTATGTTGTCCTGGAGAGCTTGCAGAGCACTGGGGAAAGGCAGGCAGAGAATTCCCTGCTAGCACGTTCTCTGTGCCTGGGAAACAGAAGTGTTCACATTGCTTCGCAGAATCGCTTTTGTGCAGAAAACAGTAACACTTGTTCAGACGAAAGAAAGCACAGAGCCCCAGATTTTATGTTGTCCTGGAGAGCTTGCAGAGCACTGGGGAAAGGCAGGCACAGAATTCCCTGCTAGCACCTTCCCTGTGCCTGGGAAAGAGAAGTGTTCCCATTGCTTCGCAGAATCGCTTTTGTGCAGAAAACAGTAACACTTGTTCTGAACGAAAGAAAGCACAGAGCCGCAGATTTGCTGTTGTCCTGGAGAGCTTGCAGAGCACTGGGGAAAGGCAGGCAGAGAATTCCCTGCTAGCACCTTCTCTGTGCCTGTTCACATTGCTTCGCAGAATCGCTTTTGTGCAGAAAACAGTAACACTTGTTCAGAAGGAAAGAAAGCACAGAGCCCCAGATTTTATGTTGTCCTGGAGAGCTTGCAGAGCACTGGGGAAAGGCAGGCAGACAATTCCCTGCTAGCACCTTCTCTGTGCCTGGGAAACAGAAGTGTTCACATTGCTTCGCAGAATCGCTTTTGTGCAGAAAACACTAACACTTGTTCAGAACAAAAGAAAGCACAGAGACCCAGATTCTATGTTGTCCTGGAGAGCTTGCAGAGCACTGGGGAAAGGCAGGCAGAGAATTCCCTGCTAGCACCTTCTCTGTGCCTGGGAAGCAGAAGTGTTCACATTGCTTCGCAGAATCGCTTTTGTGCAGAAAACAATAACACTTGTTCAGAACGAAAGAAAGCACAGAGCCCCAGATTTTATGTTGTCCTGGAGAGCTTGCAGAGCACTGGGGAAAAGCAGGCAGAGAATTCCCTGCTAGCACCTTCTCTGTGCCTGGGAAGCAGAAGTCTTCACATTGCTTCGCAGAATCGCTTTTGTGCAGAAAACAGTAACACTTGTTCAGAACGAAAGAAAGCACAGAGCCCCAGATTTGCTGTTGTCCTGGAGAGCTTGCAGAGCACTGGGGAAAGGCAGGCAGAGAATTCCCTGCTAGCACCTTCTCTGTGCCTGTTCACATTGCTTCGCAGAATCGCTTTTGTGCAGAAAACAGTAACACTTGTTCAGACGAAAGAAAGCACAGAGCCCCAGATTTTATGTTGTCCTGGAGAGCTTGCAGAGCACTGGGGAAAGGCAGGCAGAGAATTCCCTGCTAGCACCTTCTCTGTGCCTGGGAAGCAGAAGTGTTCACATTGCTTCGCAGAATCGCTTTTGTGCAGAAAACAATAACACTTGTTCAGAACGAAAGAAAGCACAGAGCCCCAGATTTGCTGTTGTCCTGCAGAGCTTGCAGAGCACTGGGGAAAGGCAGGCAGAGAATTCCCTGCTAGCACCTTCTCTGTGCCTGTTCACATTCCTTCGCAGAATCGCTTTTGTGCAGAAAACAGTAACACTTGTTCAGACGAAAGAAAGCACAGAGCCCCAGATTTTATGTTGTCCTGGAGAGCTTGCAGAGCACTGGGGAAAGGCAGGCAGAGAATTCCCTGCTAGCACCTTCTCTGTGCCTGGGAAGCAGAAGTGTTCACATTGCTTCGCAGAATCGCTTTTGTGCAGAAAACAGTAACACTTGTTCAGAACGAAAGAAAGCACAGAGCCCCAGATTTGCTGTTGTCCTGGAGAGCTTGCAGAGCACTGGGGAAAGGCAGGCAGAGAATTCCCTGCTAGCACCTTCTCTGTGCCTGTTCACATTGCTTTGCAGAATCGCTTTTGTGCAGAAAACAATAACACTTGTTCAGAACGAAAGAAAGCACAGAGCCCCAGATTTTATGTTGTCCTGGAGAGCTTGCAGAGCACTGGGGAAAAGCAGGCAGAGAATTCCCTGCTAGCACGTTCTCGGTGCCTGGGAAACAGAAGTGTTCACATTGCTTCGCAGAATCGCTTTTGTGCAGAAAACAGTAACACTTGTTCAGAACAAAAGAAAGCACAGAGCCCCAGATTTTATGTTGTCCTGGAGAGCTTGCAGACCACTGGGGAAAGGCAGGCAGAGAATTCCCTGCCAGCACCTTCTCTGTGCCTGGGAAGCAGAAGTGTTCACATTGCTTCGCAGAATGACTTTTCTGCAGAAAACAGTAACACTTGTTCAGAACGAAAGAAAGCACAGAGCCCCAGATTTTATGTTGTCCTGGAGAGCTTGCAGAGCACTGGGGAAAGGCAGGCAGAGAATTCCCTGCTAGCACGTTCTCTGTGCCTGGGAAGCAGAAGTGTTCACATTGCTTCGCAGAATCGCTTTTGTGCAGAAAACAGTAACACTTGTTCAGAACAAAAGAAAGCACAGAGCCCCAGATTTTATGTTGTCCTGGAGAGCTTGCAGAGCACTGGGGAAAGGCAGGCAGAGAATTCCCTACTAGCACCTTCCCTGTGCCTGGGAAAGAGAAGTGTTCCCATTGCTTCGCAGAATCGCTTTTGTGCAGAAAACAGTAACACTTGTTCTGAACGAAAGAAAGCACAGAGCCGCAGATTTGCTGTTGTCCTGGAGAGCTTGCAGAGCACTGGGGAAAGGCAGGCAGAGAATTCCCTGCTAGCACCTTCTCTGTGCCTGGGAAGCAGAAGTGTTCACATTGCTTCGCAGAATCGCTTTTGTGCAGAAAACAGTAACACGTCTTCAGAACGAAAGAAAGCACAGAGCCCCAGATTTTATGTTGTCCTGGAGAGCTTGCAGAGCACTGGGGAAAGGCAGGCAGAGAATTCCCTGCTAGCACCTTCTCTGTGCCTGGGAAGCAGAAGTCTTCACATTGCTTCGCAGAATCGCTTTTGTGCAGAAAACAATAACACTTGTTCAGAACGAAAGAAAGCACAGAGCCCCAGATTTGCTGTTGTCCTGGAGAGCTTGCAGAGCACTGGGGAAAGGCAGGCAGAGAATTCCCTGCTAGCACCTTCTCTGTGCCTGGGAAGCAGAAGTGTTCCCATTGCTTCGCAGAATCGCTTTTGTGCAGAAAACAGTAACACTTGTTCAGAACGAAAGAAAGCACAGAGCCCCAGATTTGCTGTTGTCCTGGAGAGCTTGCAGAGCACTGGGGAAAGGCAGGCAGAGAATTCCCTGCTAGCACCTTCTCTGTGCCTGGGAAGCAGAAGTCTTCACATTGCTTCGCAGAATCGCTTTTGTGCAGAAAACAATAACACTTGTTCAGAACGAAAGAAAGCACAGAGCCCCAGATTTTATGTTGTCCTGGAGAGCTTGCAGAGCACTGGGGAAAAGCAAGCAGAGAATTCCCTGCTAGCACCTTCTCTGTGCCTGGGAAGCAGAAGTGTTCACATTGCTTCGCAGAATCGCTTTTGTGCAGAAAACTGTAACACTTGGTCAGTACGAAAGAAAGCACAGAGCCCCAGATTTTATGTTGTCCTGGAGAGCTTGCAGAGCACTGGGGAAAAGCAGGCAGAGAATTCCCTGCTAGCACCTTCTCTGTGCCTGGGAAACAGAAGTGTTCACATTGCTTCGCAGAATCGCTTTTGTGCAGAAAACAATAACACTTGTTCAGAACGAAAGAAAGCACAGAGCCCCAGATTTTATGTTGTGCTGGAGAGCTTGCAGAGCACTGGGGAAAGGCAGGCAGAGAATTCCCTGCTAGCACCTTCCCTGTGCCTGGGAAAGAGAAGTGTTCCCATTGCTTCGCAGAATCGCTTTTGTGCAGAAAACAGTAACACTTGTTCTGAACGAAAGAAAGCACAGAGCCGCAGATTTGCTGTTGTCCTGGAGAGCTTGCAGAGCACTGGGGAAAGGCAGGCAGAGAATTCCCTGCTAGCACCTTCTCTGTGCCTGTTCACATTGCTTCGCAGAATCGCTTTTGTGCAGAAAACAGTAACACTTGTTCAGAAGGAAAGAAAGCACAGAGCCCCAGATTTTATGTTGTCTTGGAGAGCTTGCAGAGCACTGGGGAAAGGCAGGCAGAGAATTCCCTGCTAGCACCTTCTCTGTGCCTGTTCACATTGCTTCGCAGAATCGCTTTTGTGCAGAAAACACTAACACTTGTTCAGAACAAAAGAAAGCACAGAGCCCCAAATTCTATGTTGTCCTGGAGAGCTTGCAGAGCACTGGGGAAAGGCAGGCAGAGAATTCCCTGCTAGCACCTTCTATGTGCCTGGGAAGCAGAAGTGTTCACATTGCTTCGCAGAATCGCTTTTGTGCAGAAAACAGTAACACTTGTTCAGAACGAAAGAAAGCACAGAGCCCCAGATTTGCTGTTGTCCTGGAGAGCTTGCAGAGCACTGGGGAAAGGCAGGCAGAGAATTCCCTGCTAGCACCTTCTCTGTGCCTGGGAAGCAGAAGTGTTCACATTGCTTCGCAGAATGACTTTTCTGCAGAAAACAGTAACACTTGTTCAGAACGAAAGAAAGCACAGAGCCCCAGATTTTATGTTGTCCTGGAGAGCTTGCAGAGCACTGGGGAAAGGCAGGCAGAGAATTCCCTGCTAGCACCTTCTCTGTGCCTGGGAAGCAGAAGTCTTCACATTGCTTCGCAGAATCGCTTTTGTGCAGAAAACACTAACACTTGTTCAGAACAAAAGAAAACACAGAGCCCCAGATTTTATGTTGTCCTGGAGAGCTTGCAGAGCACTGGGGAAAGGCAGGCAGAGAATTCCCTGCTAGCACCTTCTCTGTGCCTGGGAAGCAGAAGTCTTCACATTGCTTCGCAGAATCGCTTTTGTGCAGAAAACAATAACACTTGTTCAGAACGAAAGAAAGCACAGAGCCCCAGATTTTATGTTGTCCTGGAGAGCTTGCAGAGCACTGGGGAAAAGCAAGCAGAGAATTCCCTGCTAGCACCTTCTCTGTGCCTGGGAAGCAGAAGTGTTCACATTGCTTCGCAGAATCGCTTTTGTGCAGAAAACAGTAACACTTGGTCAGTACGAAAGAAAGCACAGAGCCCCAGATTTTATGTTGTCCTGGAGAGCTTGCAGAGCACTGGGGAAAAGCAGGCAGAGAATTCCCTGCTAGCACCTTCTCTGTGCCTGGGAAGCAGAAGTGTTCACATTGCTTCGCAGAATCGCTTTTGTGCAGAAAACAATAACACTTGTTCAGAACGAAAGAAAGCACAGAGCCCCAGATTTTATGTTGTGCTGGAGAGCTTGCAGAGCACTGGGGAAAGGCAGGCAGAGAATTCCCTGCTAGCACCTTCCCTGTGCCTGGGAAAGAGAAGTGTTCCCATTGCTTCGCAGAATCGCTTTTGTGCAGAAAACAGTAACACTTGTTCTGAACGAAAGAAAGCACAGAGCCGCAGATTTGCTGTTGTCCTGGAGAGCTTGCAGAGCACTGGGGAAAGGCAGGCAGAGAATTCCCTGCTAGCACCTTCTCTGTGCCTGTTCACATTGCTTCGCAGAATCGCTTTTGTGCAGAAAACAGTAACACTTGTTCAGAAGGAAAGAAAGCACAGAGCCCCAGATTTTATGTTGTCCTGGAGAGCTTGCAGAGCACTGGGGAAAGGCAGGCAGAGAATTCCCTGCTAGCACCTTCTCTGTGCCTGTTCACATTGCTTCGCAGAATCGCTTTTGTGCAGAAAACACTAACACTTGTTCAGAACAAAAGAAAGCACAGAGCCCCAGATTCTATGTTGTCCTGGAGAGCTTGCAGAGCACTGGGGAAAGGCAGGCAGAGAATTCCCTGCTAGCACCTTCTCTGTGCCTGGGAAGCAGAAGTGTTCACATTGCTTCGCAGAATCGCTTTTGTGCAGAAAACAGTAACACTTGTTCAGAACGAAAGAAAGCACAGAGCCCCAGATTTGCTGTTGTCCTGGAGAGCTTGCAGAGCACTGGGGAAAGGCAGGCAGAGAATTCCCTGCTAGCACCTTCTCTGTGCCTGGGAAGCAGAAGTGTTCACATTGCTTCGCAGAATGACTTTTCTGCAGAAAACAGTAACACTTGTTCAGAACGAAAGAAAGCACAGAGCCCCAGATTTTATGTTGTCCTGGAGAGCTTGCAGAGCACTGGGGAAAAGCAAGCAGAGAATTCCCTGCTAGCACCTTCTCTGTGCCTGGGAAGCAGAAGTGTTCACATTGCTTCGCAGAATCGCTTTTGTGCAGAAAACAGTAACACTTGGTCAGTACGAAAGAAAGCACAGAGCCCCAGATTTTATGTTGTCCTGGAGAGCTTGCAGAGCACTGGGGAAAAGCAGGCAGAGAATTCCCTGCTAGCACCTTCTCTGTGCCTGGGAAACAGAAGTGTTCACATTGCTTCGCAGAATCGCTTTTGTGCAGAAAACAATAACACTTGTTCAGAACGAAAGAAAGCACAGAGCCCCAGATTTTATGTTGTCCTGGAGAGCTTGCAGAGCACTGGGGAAAAGCAAGCAGAGAATTCCCTGCTAGCACCTTCTCTGTGCCTGGGAAGCAGAAGTGTTCACATTGCTTCGCAGAATCGCTTTTGTGCAGAAAACAGTAACACTTGGTCAGTACGAAAGAAAGCACAGAGCCCCAGATTTTATGTTGTCCTGGAGAGCTTGCAGAGCACTGGGGAAAAGCAGGCAGAGAATTCCCTGCTAGCACCTTCTCTGTGCCTGTTCACATTGCTTCGCAGAATCGCTTTTGTGCAGAAAACAATAACACTTGTTCAGAACGAAAGAAAGCACAGAGCCCCAGATTTTATGTTGTGCTGGAGAGCTTGCAGAGCACTGGGGAAAGGCAGGCAGAGAATTCCCTGCTAGCACCTTCCCTGTGCCTGGGAAAGAGAAGTGTTCCCATTGCTTCGCAGAATCGCTTTTGTGCAGAAAACAGTAACACTTGTTCTGAACGAAAGAAAGCACAGAGCCGCAGATTTGCTGTTGTCCTGGAGAGCTTGCAGAGCACTGGGGAAAGGCAGGCAGAGAATTCCCTGCTAGCACCTTCTCTGTGCCTGTTCACATTGCTTCGCAGAATCGCTTTTGTGCAGAAAACAGTAACACTTGTTCAGAAGGAAAGAAAGCACAGAGCCCCAGATTTTATGTTGTCCTGGAGAGCTTGCAGAGCACTGGGGAAAGGCAGGCAGAGAATTCCCTGCTAGCACCTTCTCTGTGCCTGTTCACATTGCTTCGCAGAATCGCTTTTGTGCAGAAAACACTAACACTTGTTCAGAACAAAAGAAAGCACAGAGCCCCAGATTCTATGTTGTCCTGGAGAGCTTGCAGAGCACTGGGGAAAGGCAGGCAGAGAATTCCCTGCTAGCACCTTCTATGTGCCTGGGAAGCAGAAGTGTTCACATTGCTTCGCAGAATCGCTTTTGTGCAGAAAACAGTAACACTTGTTCAGAACGAAAGAAAGCACAGAGCCCCAGATTTGCTGTTGTCCTGGAGAGCTTGCAGAGCACTGGGGAAAGGCAGGCAGAGAATTCCCTGCTAGCACCTTCTCTGTGCCTGGGAAGCAGAAGTGTTCACATTGCTTCGCAGAATGACTTTTCTGCAGAAAACAGTAACACTTGTTCAGAACGAAAGAAAGCACAGAGCCCCAGATTTTATGTTGTCCTGGAGAGCTTGCAGAGCACTGGGGAAAAGCAAGCAGAGAATTCCCTGCTAGCACCTTCTCTGTGCCTGGGAAGCAGAAGTGTTCACATTGCTTCGCAGAATCGCTTTTGTGCAGAAAACAGTAACACTTGGTCAGTACGAAAGAAAGCACAGAGCCCCAGATTTTATGTTGTCCTGGAGAGCTTGCAGAGCACTGGGGAAAAGCAGGCAGAGAATTCCCTGCTAGCACCTTCTCTGTGCCTGGGAAACAGAAGTGTTCACATTGCTTCGCAGAATCGCTTTTGTGCAGAAAACAATAACACTTGTTCAGAACGAAAGAAAGCACAGAGCCCCAGATTTTATGTTGTCCTGGAGAGCTTGCAGAGCACTGGGGAAAAGCAGGCAGAGAATTCCCTGCTAGCACGTTCTCGGTGCCTGGGAAACAGAAGTGTTCACATTGCTTCGCAGAATCGCTTTTGTGCAGAAAACACTAACACTTGTTCAGAACAAAAGAAAGCACAGAGCCCCAGATTTGCTGTTGTCCTGGAGAGCTTGCAGAGCACTGGGGAAAGGCAGGCAGAGAATTCCCTGCCAGCACCTTCTCTGTGCCTGGGAAGCAGAAGTGTTCACATTGCTTCGCAGAATGACTTTTCTGCAGAAAACAGTAACACTTGTTCAGAACGAAAGAAAGCACAGAGCCCCAGATTTTATGTTGTCCTGGAGAGCTTGCAGAGCACTGGGGAAAGGCAGGCAGAGAATTCCCTGCTAGCACCTTCTCTGTGCCTGGGAAGCAGAAGTGTTCACATTGCTTCGCAGAATCGCTTTTGTGCAGAAAACAGTAACACTTCTTCAGAACGAAAGAAAGCACAGAGCCCCAGATTTTATGTTGTCCTGGAGAGCTTGCAGAGCACTGGGGAAAGGCAGGCAGAGAATTCCCTGCTAGCACGTTCTCTGTGCCTGGGAAGCAGAAGTGTTCACATTGCTTCGCAGAATCGCTTTTGTGCAGAAAACAGTAACACTTGTTCAGAAGGAAAGAAAGCACAGAGCCCCAGATTTTATGTTGTCCTGGAGAGCTTGCAGAGCACTGGGGAAAGGCAGGCAGAGAATTCCCTGCTAGCACCTTCCCTGTGCCTGGGAAAGAGAAGTGTTCCCATTGCTTCGCAGAATCGCTTTTGTGCAGAAAACAGTAACACTTGTTCTGAACGAAAGAAAGCACAGAGCCGCAGATTTGCTGTTGTCCTGGAGAGCTTGCAGAGCACTGGGGAAAGGCAGGCAGAGAATTCCCTGCTAGCACCTTCTCTGTGCCTGTTCACATTGCTTCGCAGAATCGCTTTTGTGCAGAAAACAGTAACACTTGTTCAGAACGAAAGAAAGCACAGAGCCCCAGATTTGCTGTTGTCCTGGAGAGCTTGCAGAGCACTGGGGAAAGGCAGGCAGAGAATTCCCTGCCAGCACCTTCTCTGTGCCTGGGAAGCAGAAGTGTTCACATTGCTTCGCAGAATGACTTTTCTGCAGAAAACAGTAACACTTGTTCAGAACGAAAGAAAGCACAGAGCCCCAGATTTTATGTTGTCCTGGAGAGCTTGCAGAGCACTGGGGAAAGGCAGGCAGAGAATTCCCTGCTAGCACCTTCTCTGTGCCTGGGAAGCAGAAGTGTTCACATTGCTTCGCAGAATCGCTTTTGTGCAGAAAACAGTAACACTTCTTCAGAACGAAAGAAAGCACAGAGCCCCAGATTTTATGTTGTCCTGGAGAGCTTGCAGAGCACTGGGGAAAGGCAGGCAGAGAATTCCCTGCTAGCACCTTCTCTGTGCCTGGGAAGCAGAAGTCTTCACATTTCTTCGCAGAATCGCTTTTGTGCAGAAAACAATAACACTTGTTCAGAACGAAAGAAAGCACAGAGCCCCAGATTTGCTGTTGTCCTGGAGAGCTTGCAGAGCACTGGGGAAAGGCAGGCAGAGAATTCCATGCTAGCACCTTCTCTGTGCCTGGGAAGCAGAAGTGTTCCCATTGCTTCGCAGAATCGCTTTTGTGCAGAAAACAGTAACACTTGTTCAGAACGAAAGAAAGCACAGAGCCCCAGATTTTATGTTGTCCTGGAGAGCTTGCAGAGCACTGGGGAAAGGCAGGCAGAGAATTCCCTGCTAGCACCTTCTCTGTGCCTGGGAAGCAGAAGTCTTCACATTGCTTCGCAGAATCGCTTTTGTGCAGAAAACAATAACACTTGTTCAGAACGAAAGAAAGCACAGAGCCCCAGATTTTATGTTGTCCTGGAGAGCTTGCAGAGCACTGGGGAAAGGCAGGCAGAGAATTCCCTGCTAGCACCTTCCCTGTGCCTGGGAAAGAGAAGTGTTCCCATTGCTTCGCAGAATCGCTTTTGTGCAGAAAACAGTAACACTTGTTCAGAACGAAAGAAAGCACAGAGCCCCAGATTTGCTGTTGTCCTGGAGAGCTTGCAGAGCACTGGGGAAAGGCAGGCAGAGAATTCCCTGCTAGCACCTTCTCTGTGCCTGTTCACATTGCTTCGCAGAATCGCTTTTGTGCAGAAAACAGTAACACTTGTTCAGAAGGAAAGAAAGCACAGAGCCCCAGATTTTATGTTGTCCTGGAGAGCTTGCAGAGCACTGGGGAAAGGCAGGCAGAGAATTCCCTGCTAGCACCTTCTCTGTGCCTGTTCACATTCCTTCGCAGAATCGCTTTTGTGCAGAAAACAGTAACACTTGTTCAGAACAAAAGAAAGCACAGAGCCCCAGATTCTATGTTGTCCTGGAGAGCTTGCAGAGCACTGGGGAAAGGCAGGCAGAGAATTCCCTGCTAGCACCTTCTATGTGCCTGGGAAGCAGAAGTGTTCCCATTGCTTCGCAGAATCGCTTTTGTGCAGAAAACAGTAACACTTGTTCTGAACGAAAGAAAGCACAGAGCCGCAGATTTGCTGTTGTCCTGGAGAGCTTGCAGAGCACTGGGGAAAGGCAGGCAGAGAATTCCCTGCTAGCACCTTCTCTGTGCCTGGGAAGCAGAAGTGTTCACATTGCTTCGCAGAATGACTTTTCTGCAGAAAACAGTAACACTTGTTCAGAACGAAAGAAAGCACAGAGCCCCAGATTTTATGTTGTCCTGGAGAGCTTGCAGAGCACTGGGGAAAGGCAGGCAGAGAATTCCCTGCTAGCACCTTCTCTGTGCCTGGGAAGCAGAAGTCTTCACATTGCTTCGCAGAATCGCTTTTGTGCAGAAAACACTAACACTTGTTCAGAACAAAAGAAAACACAGAGCCCCAGATTTTATGTTGTCCTGGAGAGCTTGCAGAGCACTGGGGAAAGGCAGGCAGAGAATTCCCTGCTAGCACCTTCTCTGTGCCTGGGAAGCAGAAGTCTTCACATTGCTTCGCAGAATCGCTTTTGTGCAGAAAACAATAACACTTGTTCAGAACGAAAGAAAGCACAGAGCCCCAGATTTTATGTTGTCCTGGAGAGCTTGCAGAGCACTGGGGAAAGGCAGGCAGAGAATTCCCTGCTAGCACCTTCTCTGTGCCTGGGAAACAGAAGTGTTCCCATTGCTTCGCAGAATCGCTTTTGTGCAGAAAACAGTAACACTTGTTCTGAACGAAAGAAAGCACAGAGCCGCAGATTTTATGTTGTGCTGGAGAGCTTGCAGAGCACTGGGGAAAGGCAGGCAGAGAATTCCCTGCTAGCACCTTCTCTGTGCCTGTTCACATTGCTTCGCAGAATCGCTTTTGTGCAGAAAACAGTAACACTTGTTCAGAAGGAAAGAAAGCACAGAGCCCCAGATTTTATGTTGTCCTGGAGAGCTTGCAGAGCACTGGGGAAAGGCAGGCAGAGAATTCCCTGCTAGCACCTTCTATGTGCCTGGGAAGCAGAAGTGTTCCCATTGCTTCGCAGAATCGCTTTTGTGCAGAAAACAGTAACACTTGTTCAGAACGAAAGAAAGCACAGAGCCCCAGATTTGCTGTTGTCCTGGAGAGCTTGCAGAGCACTGGGGAAAGGCAGGCAGAGAATTCCCTGCTAGCACCTTCTCTGTGCCTGGGAAGCAGAAGTGTTCACATTGCTTCGCAGAATGACTTTTCTGCAGAAAACAGTAACACTTGTTCAGAACGAAAGAAAGCACAGAGCCCCAGATTTTATGTTGTCCTGGAGAGCTTGCAGAGCACTGGGGAAAGGCAGGCAGAGAATTCCCTGCTAGCACCTTCTCTGTGCCTGGGAAGCAGAAGTGTTCACATTGCTTCGCAGAATAGCTTTTGTGCAGAAAACAGTAACACTTGTTCTGAACGAAAGAAAGCACAGAGCCCCAGATTTGCTGTTGTCCTGGAGAGCTTGCAGAGCACTGGGGAAAGGCAGGCAGAGAATTCCCTGCTAGCACCTTCTCTGTGCCTGGGAAGCAGAAGTCTTCACATTGCTTCGCAGAATCGCTTTTGTGCAGAAAACACTAACACTTGTTCAGAACAAAAGAAAGCACAGAGCCCCAGATTTTATGTTGTCCTGGAGAGCTTGCAGAGCACTGGGGAAAAGCAAGCAGAGAATTCCCTGCTAGCACCTTCTCTGTGCCTGGGAAGCAGAAGTGTTCACATTGCTTCGCAGAATCGCTTTTGTGCAGAAAACAGTAACACTTGTTCAGAACGAAAGAAAGCACAGAGCCCCAGATTTTATGTTGTCCTGGAGAGCTTGCAGAGCACTGGGGAAAAGCAGGCAGAGAATTCCCTGCTAGCACCTTCTCTGTGCCTGGGAAGCAGAAGTGTTCACATTGCTTCGCAGAATCGCTTTTGTGCAGAAAACAATAACACTTGTTCAGAACGAAAGAAAGCACAGAGCCCCAGATTTTATGTTGTCCTGGAGAGCTTGCAGAGCACTGGGGAAAAGCAGGCAGAGAATTCCCTGCTAGCACGTTCTCGGTGCCTGGGAAACAGAAGTGTTCACATTGCTTCGCAGAATCGCTTTTGTGCAGAAAACAGTAACACTTGTTCAGAACGAAAGAAAGCACAGAGCCCCAGATTTGCTGTTGTCCTGGAGAGCTTGCAGAGCACTGGGGAAAGGCAGGCAGAGAATTCCCTGCTAGCACCTTCTCTGTGCCTGTTCACATTCCTTCGCAGAATCGCTTTTGTGCAGAAAACAGTAACACTTGTTCAGAACGAAAGAAAGCACAGAGCCCCAGATTTTATGTTGTGCTGGAGAGCTTGCAGAGTACTGGGGAAAAGCAGGCAGAGAATTCCCTGCTAGCACCTTCTCTGTGCCTGGGAAGCAGAAGTGTTCACATTGCTTCGCAGAATCGCTTTTGTGCAGAAAACACTAACACTTGTTCAGAACGAAAGAAAGCACAGAGCCCAAGATTTTATGTTGTCCTGGAGAGCTTGCAGAGCACTGGGGAAAGGCAGGCAGAGAATTCCCTGCTAGCACCTTCTCTGTGCCTGGGAAACAGAAGTGTTCACATTGCTTCGCAGAATCGCTTTTGTGCAGAAAACAGTAACACTTGTTCAGAACGAAAGAAAGCACAGAGCCCCAGATTTTATGTTGTCCTGGAGAGCTTGCAGAGCACTGGGGAAAGGCAGGCAGAGAATTCCCTGCTAGCACCTTCTCTGTGCCTGGGAAACAGAAGTGTTCCCATTGCTTCGCAGAATCGCTTTTGTGCAGAAAACAGTAACACTTGTTCTGAACGAAAGAAAGCACAGAGCCGCAGATTTGCTGTTGTCCTGGAGAGCTTGCAGAGCACTGGGAAAAGGCAGGCAGAGAATTCCCTGCTAGCACCTTCTCTGTGCCTGGGAAGCAGAAGTGTTCACATTGCTTCGCAGAATGACTTTTCTGCAGAAAACAGTAACACTTGTTCAGAACGAAAGAAAGCACAGAGCCCCAGATTTTATGTTGTCCTGGAGAGCTTGCAGAGCACTGGGGAAAGGCAGGCAGAGAATTCCCTGCTAGCACCTTCTCTGTGCCTGGGAAGCAGAAGTGTTCACATTGCTTCGCAGAATCGCTTTTGTGCAGAAAACAGTAACACTTGTTCAGAACGAAAGAAAGCACAGAGCCCCAGATTTGCTGTTGTCCTGGAGAGCTTGCAGAGCACTGGGGAAAGGCAGGCAGAGAATTCCCTGCTAGCACCTTCTCTGTGCCTGGGAAGCAGAAGTGTTCACATTGCTTCGCAGAATGACTTTTCTGCAGAAAACAGTAACACTTGTTCAGAACGAAAGAAAGCACAGAGCCCCAGATTTTATGTTGTCCTGGAGAGCTTGCAGAGCACTGGGGAAAGGCAGGCAGAGAATTCCCTGCTAGCACCTTCTCTGTGCCTGGGAAGCAGAAGTGTTCACATTGCTTCGCAGAATCGCTTTTGTGCAGAAAACAGTGACACTTGTTCAGAACAAAAGAAAGCACAGAGCCCCAGATTTTATGTTGTCCTGGAGAGCTTGCAGAGCACTGGGGAAAAGCAAGCAGAGAATTCCCTGCTAGCACCTTCTCTGTGCCTGGGAAGCAGAAGTGTTCACATTGCTTCGCAGAATCGCTTTTGTGCAGAAAACAGTAACACTTGTTCAGAACGAAAGAAAGCACAGAGCCCCAGATTTTATGTTGTCCTGGAGAGCTTGCAGAGCACTGGGGAAAAGCAGGCAGAGAATTCCCTGCTAGCACCTTCTCTGTGCCTGGGAAGCAGAAGTGTTCACATTGCTTCGCAGAATCGCTTTTGTGCAGAAAACAATAACACTTGTTCAGAACGAAAGAAAGCACAGAGCCCCAGATTTTATGTTGTCCTGGAGAGCTTGCAGAGCACTGGGGAAAAGCAGGCAGAGAATTCCCTGCTAGCACGTTCTCGGTGCCTGGGAAACAGAAGTGTTCACATTCCTTCGCAGAATCGCTTTTGTGCAGAAAACAGTAACACTTGTTCAGAACGAAAGAAAGCACAGAGCCCCAGATTTTATGTTGTGCTGGAGAGCTTGCAGAGTACTGGGGAAAAGCAGGCAGAGAATTCCCTGCTAGCACCTTCTCTGTGCCTGGGAAGCAGAAGTGTTCACATTGCATCGCAGAATCGCTTTTGTGCAGAAAACACTAACACTTGTTCAGAACAAAAGAAAGCACAGAGCCCAAGATTTTATGTTGTCCTGGAGAGCTTGCAGAGCACTGGGGAAAGGCAGGCAGAGAATTCCCTGCTAGCACCTTCTCTGTGCCTGGGAAACAGAAGTGTTCACATTGCTTCGCAGAATCGCTTTTGTGCAGAAAACAGTAACACTTGTTCAGAACGAAAGAAAGCACAGAGCCCCAGATTTTATGTTGTCCTGGAGAGCTTGCAGAGCACTGGGGAAAGGCAGGCAGAGAATTCCCTGCTAGCACGTTCTCTGTGCCTGGGAAACAGAAGTGTTCCCATTGCTTGGCAGAATCGCTTTTGTGCAGAAAACAGTAACACTTGTTCTGAACGAAAGAAAGCACAGAGCCGCAGATTTGCTGTTGTCCTGGAGAGCTTGCAGAGCACTGGGGAAAGGCAGGCAGAGAATTCCCTGCTAGCACCTTCTCTGTGCCTGTTCACATTGCTTCGCAGAATCGCTTTTGTGCAGAAAACAGTAACACTTGTTCAGAACGAAAGAAAGCACAGAGCCCCAGATTTTATGTTGTCCTGGAGAGCTTGCAGAGCACTGGGGAAAGGCAGGCAGAGAATTCCCTGCTAGCACCTTCTCTGTGCCTGGGAAACAGAAGTGTTCCCATTGCTTCGCAGAATCGCTTTTGTGCAGAAAACAGTAACACTTGTTCTGAACGAAAGAAAGCACAGAGCCGCAGATTTGCTGTTGTCCTGGAGAGCTTGCAGAGCACTGGGGAAAGGCAGGCAGAGAATTCCCTGCTAGCACCTTCTCTGTGCCTGGGAAGCAGAAGTGTTCACATTGCTTCGCAGAATGACTTTTCTGCAGAAAACAGTAACACTTGTTCAGAACGAAAGAAAGCACAGAGCCCCAGATTTTATGTTGTCCTGGAGAGCTTGCAGAGCACTGGGGAAAGGCAGGCAGAGAATTCCCTGCTAGCACCTTCTCTGTGCCTGGGAAGCAGAAGTGTTCACATTGCTTCGCAGAATCGCTTTTGTGCAGAAAACAGTAACACTTGTTCAGAACGAAAGAAAGCACAGAGCCCCAGATTTGCTGTTGTCCTGGAGAGCTTGCAGAGCACTGGGGAAAGGCAGGCAGAGAATTCCCTGCTAGCACCTTCTCTGTGCCTGGGAAGCAGAAGTGTTCACATTGCTTCGCAGAATGACTTTTCTGCAGAAAACAGTAACACTTGTTCAGAACGAAAGAAAGCACAGAGCCCCAGATTTTATGTTGTCCTGGAGAGCTTGCAGAGCACTGGGGAAAGGCAGGCAGAGAATTCCCTGCTAGCACCTTCTCTGTGCCTGGGAAGCAGAAGTGTTCACATTGCTTCGCAGAATAGCTTTTGTGCAGAAAACAGTGACACTTGTTCAGAACAAAAGAAAGCACAGAGCCCCAGATTTTATGTTGTCCTGGAGAGCTTGCAGAGCACTGGGGAAAAGCAAGCAGAGAATTCCCTGCTAGCACCTTCTCTGTGCCTGGGAAGCAGAAGTGTTCACATTGCTTCGCAGAATCGCTTTTGTGCAGAAAACAGTAACACTTGTTCAGAACGAAAGAAAGCACAGAGCCCCAGATTTTATGTTGTCCTGGAGAGCTTGCAGAGCACTGGGGAAAGGCAGGCAGAGAATTCCCTGCTAGCACCTTCTCTGTGCCTGGGAAGCACAAGTGTTCACATTGCTTCGCAGAATCGCTTTTGTGCAGAAAACAATAACACTTGTTCAGAACGAAAGAAAGCACAGAGCCCCAGATTTTATGTTGTCCTGGAGAGCTTGCAGAGCACTGGGGAAAAGCAGGCAGAGAATTCCCTGCTAGCACGTTCTCGGTGCCTGGGAAACAGAAGTGTTCACATTCCTTCGCAGAATCGCTTTTGTGCAGAAAACAGTAACACTTGTTCAGAACGAAAGAAAGCACAGAGCCCCAGATTTTATGTTGTGCTGGAGAGCTTGCAGAGTACTGGGGAAAAGCAGGCAGAGAATTCCCTGCTAGCACCTTCTCTGTGCCTGGGAAGCAGAAGTGTTCACATTGCATCGCAGAATCGCTTTTGTGCAGAAAACACTAACACTTGTTCAGAACAAAAGAAAGCACAGAGCCCAAGATTTTATGTTGTCCTGGAGAGCTTGCAGAGCACTGGGGAAAGGCAGGCAGAGAATTCCCTGCTAGCACCTTCTCTGTGCCTGGGAAACAGAAGTGTTCACATTGCTTCGCAGAATCGCTTTTGTGCAGAAAACAGTAACACTTGTTCAGAACGAAAGAAAGCACAGAGCCCCAGATTTTATGTTGTCCTGGAGAGCTTGCAGAGCACTGGGGAAAGGCAGGCAGAGAATTCCCTGCTAGCACGTTCTCTGTGCCTGGGAAACAGAAGTGTTCCCATTGCTTGGCAGAATCGCTTTTGTGCAGAAAACAGTAACACTTGTTCTGAACGAAAGAAAGCACAGAGCCGCAGATTTGCTGTTGTCCTGGAGAGCTTGCAGAGCACTGGGGAAAGGCAGGCAGAGAATTCCCTGCTAGCACCTTCTCTGTGCCTGTTCACATTGCTTCGCAGAATCGCTTTTGTGCAGAAAACAGTAACACTTGTTCAGAACGAAAGAAAGCACAGAGCCCCAGATTTTATGTTGTCCTGGAGAGCTTGCAGAGCACTGGGGAAAGGCAGGCAGAGAATTCCCTGCTAGCACCTTCTCTGTGCCTGGGAAGCAGAAGTGTTCACATTGCTTCGCAGAATCGCTTTTGTGCAGAAAACAGTAACACTTGTTCAGAACGAAAGAAAGCACAGAGCCCCAGATTCTATGTTGTCCTGGAGAGCTTGCAGAGCACTGGGGAAAGGCAGGCAGAGAATTCCCTGCTAGCACCTTCTCTGTGCCTGGGAAGCAGAAGTGTTCACATTGCTTCGCAGAATCGCTTTTGTGCAGAAAACAGTAACACTTGTTCAGAACGAAAGAAAGCACAGAGCCCCAGATTTGCTGTTGTCCTGGAGAGCTTGCAGAGCACTGGGGAAAGGCAGGCAGAGAATTCCCTGCTAGCACCTTCTCTGTGCCTGGGAAGCAGAAGTGTTCCCATTGCTTCGCAGAATCGCTTTTGTGCAGAAAACAGTAACACTTGTTCAGAACGAAAGAAAGCACAGAGCCCCAGATTTTATGTTGTCCTGGAGAGCTTGCAGAGCACTGGGGAAAGGCAGGCAGAGAATTCCCTGCTAGCACCTTCTATGTGCCTGTTCACATTCCTTCGCAGAATCGCTTTTGTGCAGAAAACAGTAACACTTGTTCAGACGAAAGAAAGCACAGAGCCCCAGATTTTATGTTGTCCTGGAGAGCTTGCAGAGCACTGGGGAAAGGCAGGCAGAGAATTCCCTGCTAGCACCTTCTCTGTGCCTGGGAAGCAGAAGTGTTCCCATTGCTTCGCAGAATCGCTTTTGTGCAGAAAACAGTAACACTTGTTCAGAACGAAAGAAAGCACAGAGCCCCAGATTTGCTGTTGTCCTGGAGAGCTTGCAGAGCACTGGGGAAAGGCAGGCAGAGAATTCCCTGCTAGCACCTTCTCTGTGCCTGGGAAGCAGAAGTGTTCACATTGCTTCGCAGAATCGCTTTTGTGCAGAAAACAGTAACACTTGTTCAGAACGAAAGAAAGCACAGAGCCCCAGATTTTATGTTGTCCTGGAGAGCTTGCAGAGCACTGGGGAAAGGCAGGCAGAGAATTCCCTGCTAGCACCTTCTCTGTGCCTGTTCACATTCCTTCGCAGAATCGCTTTTGTGCAGAAAACAGTAACACTTGTTCAGACGAAAGAAAGCACAGAGCCCCAGATTTTATGTTGTCCTGGAGAGCTTGCAGAGCACTGGGGAAAGGCAGGCAGAGAATTCCCTGCTAGCACCTTCTCTGTGCCTGGGAAGCAGAAGTGTTCACATTGCTTCGCAGAATCGCTTTTGTGCAGAAAACAGTAACACTTGTTCAGAACGAAAGAAAGCACAGAGCCCCAGATTTGCTGTTGTCCTGGAGAGCTTGCAGAGCACTGGGGAAAGGCAGGCAGAGAATTCCCTGCTAGCACCTTCTCTGTGCCTGGGAAGCAGAAGTGTTCCCATTGCTTCGCAGAATCGCTTTTGTGCAGAAAACAGTAACACTTGTTCAGAACGAAAGAAAGCACAGAGCCCCAGATTTGCTGTTGTCCTGGAGAGCTTGCAGAGCACTGGGGAAAGGCAGGCAGAGAATTCCCTGCTAGCACCTTCTCTGTGCCTGGGAAGCAGAAGTGTTCACATTGCTTCGCAGAATCGCTTTTGTGCAGAAAACACTAACACTTGTTCAGAACAAAAGAAAGCACAGAGCCCCAGATTTTATGTTGTCCTGGAGAGCTTGCAGAGCACTGGGGAAAAGCAGGCAGAGAATTCCCTGCTAGCACGTTCCCTGTGCCTGGGAAAGAGAAGTGTTCACATTGCTTCGCAGAATCGCTTTTGTGCAGAAAACAGTAACACTTGTTCAGAACGAAAGAAAGCACAGAGCCCCAGATTTTATGTTGTCCTGGAGAGCTTGCAGAGCACTGGGGAAAGGCAGGCAGAGAATTCCCTGCTAGCACCTTCTCTGTGCCTGGGAAGCAGAAGTGTTCACATTGCTTCGCAGAATGACTTTTCTGCAGAAAACAGTAACACTTGTTCAGAACGAAAGAAAGCACAGAGCCCCAGATTTGCTGTTGTCCTGGAGAGCTTGCAGAGCACTGGGGAAAGGCAGGCAGAGAATTCCCTGCTAGCACCTTCTCTGTGCCTGGGAAGCAGAAGTGTTCCCATTGCTTCGCAGAATCGCTTTTGTGCAGAAAACAGTAACACTTGTTCAGAACGAAAGAAAGCACAGAGCCCCAGATTTGCTGTTGTCCTGGAGAGCTTGCAGAGCACTGGGGAAAGGCAGGCAGAGAATTCCCTGCTAGCACCTTCTCTGTGCCTGGGAAGCAGAAGTGTTCACATTGCTTCGCAGAATCGCATTTGTGCAAAAAACAATAACACTTGTTCAGAACAAAAGAAAGCACAGAGCCCCAGATTTTATGTTGTCCTGGAGAGCTTGCAGAGTACTGGGGAAAGGCAGACAGAGAATTCCCTGCTAGCACGTTCTCTGTGCCTGGGAAACAGAAGTGTTCCCATTGCTTCGCAGAATCGCTTTTGTGCAGAAAACAGTAACACTTGTTCTGAACGAAAGAAAGCACAGAGCCCCAGATTTTATGTTGTCCTGGAGAGCTTGCAGAGCACTGGGGAAAGGCAGGCAGAGAATTCCCTGCTAGCACCTTCTCTGTGCCTGTTCACATTGCTTCGCAGAATCGCTTTTGTGCAGAAAACAGTAACACTTGTTCAGAACGAAAGAAAGCACAGAGCCCCAGATTTTATGTTGTCCTGGAGAGCTTGCAGAGCACTGGGGAAAGGCAGGCAGAGAATTCCCTGCTAGCACCTTCTCTGTGCCTGGGAAACAGAAGTGTTCACATTGCTTCGCAGAATCGCTTTTGTGCAGAAAACACTAACACTTGTTCAGAATAAAAGAAAGCACAGAGCCCCAGATTCTATGTTGTCCTGGAGAGCTTGCAGAGCACTGGGGAAAGGCAGGCAGAGAATTCCCTGCTAGCACCTTCTCTGTGCCTGGGAAGCAGAAGTGTTCCCATTGCTTCGCAGAATCGCTTTTGTGCAGAAAACAGTAACACTTGTTCAGAACGAAAGAAAGCACAGAGCCCCAGATTTGCTGTTGTCCTGGAGAGCTTGCAGAGCACTGGGGAAAGGCAGGCAGAGAATTCCCTGCTAGCACCTTCTATGTGCCTGGGAAGCAGAAGTGTTCACATTGCTTCGCAGAATCGCTTTTGTGCAGAAAAGTGTAACACTTGTTCAGAACGAAAGAAAGCACAGAGCCCCAGATTTGCTGTTGTCCTGGAGAGCTTGCAGAGCACTGGGGAAAGGCAGGCAGAGAATTCCCTGCTAGCACCTTCTCTGTGCCTGGGAAGCAGAAGTGTTCACATTGCTTCGCAGAATCGCTTTTGTGCAGAAAACAGTAACACTTGTTCAGAACGAAAGAAAGCACAGAGCCCCAGATTTTATGTTGTCCTGGAGAGCTTGCAGAGCACTGGGGAAAAGCAGGCAGAGAATTCCCTGCTAGCACGTTCCCTGTGCCTGGGAAAGAGAAGTGTTCCCATTGCTTCGCAGAATCGCTTTTGTGCAGAAAACAGTAACACTTGTTCAGAACAAAAGAAAGCACAGAGCCCAAGATTTTATGTTGTCCTGGAGAGCTTGCAGAGCACTGGGGAAAGGCAGGCAGAGAATTCCCTGCTAGCACCTTCTCTGTGCCTGGGAAACAGAAGTGTTCACATTGCTTCGCAGAATCGCTTTTGTGCAGAAAACAGTAACACTTGTTCAGAACGAAAGAAAGCACAGAGCCCCAGATTTTATGTTGTCCTGGAGAGCTTGCAGAGCACTGGGGAAAGGCAGGCAGAGAATTCCCTGCTAGCACCTTCTCTGTGCCTGTTCACATTGCTTCGCAGAATCGCTTTTGTGCAGAAAACAGTAACACTTGTTCAGAACGAAAGAAAGCACAGAGCCCCAGATTTTATGTTGTCCTGGAGAGCTTGCAGAGCACTGGGGAAAGGCAGGCAGAGAATTCCCTGCTAGCACCTTCTCTGTGCCTGGGAAACAGAAGTGTTCACATTGCTTCGCAGAATCGCTTTTGTGCAGAAAACACTAACACTTGTTCAGAACAAAAGAAAGCACAGAGCCCCAGATTCTATGTTGTCCTGGAGAGCTTGCAGAGCACTGGGGAAAGGCAGGCAGAGAATTCCCTGCTAGCACCTTCTCTGTGCCTGGGAAGCACAAGTGTTCACATTGCTTCGCAGAATCGCTTTTGTGCAGAAAACAGTAACACTTGTTCAGAACGAAAGAAAGCACAGAGCCCCAGATTTTATGTTGTCCTGGAGAGCTTGCAGAGCACTGGGGAAAGGCAGGCAGAGAATTCCCTGCTAGCACCTTCTCTGTGCCTGGGAAGCACAAGTGTTCACATTGCTTCGCAGAATCGCTTTTGTGCAGAAAACAGTAACACTTGTTCAGAACGAAAGAAAGCACAGAGCCCCAGATTTTATGTTGTCCTGGAGAGCTTGCAGAGCACCGGGGAAAGGCAGGCAGAGAATTCCCTGCTAGCACCTTCTCTGTGCCTGTTCACATTGCTTCGCAGAATCGCTTTTGTGCAGAAAACAGTAACACTTGTTCAGAACGAAAGAAAGCACAGAGCCCCAGATTTTATGTTGTCCTGGCGAGCTTGCAGAGCACTGGGGAAAGGCAGGCAGAGAATTCCCTGCTAGCACCTTCTCTGTGCCTGGGAAGCACAAGTGTTCAAATTGCTTGGCAGAATCGCTTTTGTGCAGAAAACAGAAACACTTGTTCAGAACGAAAGAAAGCACAGAGCCCCAGATTTGCTGTTGTCCTGGAGAGCTTGCAGAGCACTGGGGAAAGGCAGGCAGAGAATTCCCTGCTAGCACCTTCTCTGTGCCTGTTCACATTGCTTCGCAGAATCGCTTTTGTGCAGAAAACAGTAACACTTGTTCAGAACGAAAGAAAGCACAGAGCCCCAGATTTTATGTTGTCCTGGAGAGCTTGCAGAGCACTGGGGAAAGGCAGGCAGAGAATTCCCTGCTAGCACCTTCTCTGTGCCTGGGAAGCACAAGTGTTCACATTGCTTCGCAGAATCGCTTTTGTGCAGAAAACAGTAACACTTGTTCAGAACGAAAGAAAGCACAGAGCCCCAGATTTTATGTTGTCCTGGAGAGCTTGCAGAGCACTGGGGAAAGGCAGGCAGAGAATTCCCTGCTAGCACCTTCTCTGTGCCTGGGAAGCAGAAGTGTTCACATTGCTTCGCAGAATCGCTTTTGTGCAGAAAACAGTAACACTTGTTCAGAACGAAAGAAAGCACAGAGCCCCAGATTTTATGTTGTCCTGGAGAGCTTGCAGAGCACTGGGGAAAAGCAGGCAGAGAATTCCCTGCTAGCACCTTCTCTGTGCCTGTTCACATTGCTTCGCAGAATCGCTTTTGTGCAGAAAACAGTAACACTTGTTCAGAACGAAAGAAAGCACAGAGCCCCAGATTTTATGTTGTCCTGGAGAGCTTGCAGAGCACTGGGGAAAGGCAGGCAGAGAATTCCCTGCTAGCACCTTCTCTGTGCCTGGGAAGCAGAAGTGTTCACATTGCTTCGCAGAATCGCTTTTGTGCAGAAAACACTAACACTTGTTCAGAACAAAAGAAAGCACAGAGCCCCAGATTCTATGTTGTCCTGGAGAGCTTGCAGAGCACTGGGGAAAGGCAGGCAGAGAATTCCCTGCTAGCACCTTCTCTGTGCCTGGGAAGCACAAGTGTTCACATTGCTTCGCAGAATCGCTTTTGTGCAGAAAACAGTAACACTTGTTCAGAACGAAAGAAAGCACAGAGCCCCAGATTTTATGTTGTCCTGGAGAGCTTGCAGAGCACTGGGGAAAGGCAGGCAGAGAATTCCCTGCTAGCACCTTCTCTGTGCCTGGGAAGCACAAGTGTTCACATTGCTTCGCAGAATCGCTTTTGTGCAGAAAACAGTAACACTTGTTCAGAACGAAAGAAAGCACAGAGCCCCAGATTTTATGTTGTCCTGGAGAGCTTGCAGAGCACCGGGGAAAGGCAGGCAGAGAATTCCCTGCTAGCACCTTCTCTGTGCCTGTTCACATTGCTTCGCAGAATCGCTTTTGTGCAGAAAACAGTAACACTTGTTCAGAACGAAAGAAAGCACAGAGCCCCAGATTTTATGTTGTCCTGGAGAGCTTGCAGAGCACTGGGGAAAGGCAGGCAGAGAATTCCCTGCTAGCACCTTCTCTGTGCCTGGGAAGCACAAGTGTTCACATTGCTTCGCAGAATCGCTTTTGTGCAGAAAACAGTAACACTTGTTCAGAACGAAAGAAAGCACAGAGCCCCAGATTTTATGTTGTCCTGGAGAGCTTGCAGAGCACTGGGGAAAGGCAGGCAGAGAATTCCCTGCTAGCACCTTCTCTGTGCCTGGGAAGCACAAGTGTTCACATTGCTTCGCAGAATCGCTTTTGTGCAGAAAACAGTAACACTTGTTCAGAACGAAAGAAAGCACAGAGCCCCAGATTTTATGTTGTCCTGGAGAGCTTGCAGAGCACCGGGGAAAGGCAGGCAGAGAATTCCCTGCTAGCACCTTCTCTGTGCCTGTTCACATTGCTTCGCAGAATCGCTTTTGTGCAGAAAACAGTAACACTTGTTCAGAATGAAAGAAAGCACAGAGCCCCAGATTTGCTGTTGTCCTGGAGAGCTTGCAGAGCACTGGGGAAAGGCAGGCAGAGAATTCCCTGCTAGCACCTTCTCTGTGCCTGGGAAGCACAAGTGTTCAAATTGCTTGGCAGAATCGCTTTTGTGCAGAAAACAGAAACACTTGTTCAGAACGAAAGAAAGCACAGAGCCCCAGATTTGCTGTTGTCCTGGAGAGCTTGCAGAGCACTGGGGAAAGGCAGGCAGAGAATTCCCTGCTAGCACCTTCTCTGTGCCTGGGAAGCAGAAGTGTTCACATTGCTTCCCAGAATCGCTTTTGTGCAGAAAACAGTAACACTTGTTCAGAACGAAAGAAAGCACAGAGCCCCAGATTTGCTGTTGTCCTGGAGAGCTTGCAGAGCACTGGGGAAAGGCAGGCAGAGAATTCCCTGCTAGCACCTTCTCTGTGCCTGGGAAGCAGAAGTGTTCACATTGCTTCGCAGAATCGCTTTTGTGCAGAAAACAATAACACTTGTTCAGAACGAAAGAAAGCACAGAGCCCCAGATTTTATGTTGTCCTGGAGAGCTTGCAGAGCACTGGGGAAAAGCAGGCAGAGAATTCCCTGCTAGCACGTTCCCTGTGCCTGGGAAAGAGAAGTGTTCCCATTGCTTCGCAGAATCGCTTTTGTGCAGAAAACAGTAACACTTGTTCAGAACGAAAGAAAGCACAGAGCCCCAGATTTTATGTTGTCCTGGAGAGCTTGCAGAGCACTGGGGAAAGGCAGGCAGAGAATTCCCTGCTAGCACCTTCTCTGTGCCTGGGAAGCAGAAGTGTTCCCATTGCTTCGCAGAATCGCTTTTGTGCAGAAAACAGTAACACTTGTTCAGAACGAAAGAAAGCACAGAGCCCCAGATTTTATGTTGTCCTGGAGAGCTTGCAGAGCACTGGGGAAAGGCAGGCAGAGAATTCCCTGCTAGCACCTTCTCTGTGCCTGGGAAGCAGAAGTGTTCACATTGCTTCGCAGAATCGCTTTTGTGCAGAAAACAGTAACACTTGTTCAGAACGAAAGAAAGCACAGAGCCCCAGATTTGCTGTTGTCCTGGAGAGCTTGCAGAGCACTGGGGAAAGGCAGGCAGAGAATTCCCTGCTAGCACCTTCTCTGTGCCTGTTCACATTCCTTCGCAGAATCGCTTTTGTGCAGAAAACAGTAACACTTGTTCAGACGAAAGAAAGCACAGAGCCCCAGATTTTATGTTGTCCTGGAGAGCTTGCAGAGCACTGGGGAAAGGCAGGCAGAGAATTCCCTGCTAGCACCTTCTCTGTGCCTGGGAAGCAGAAGTGTTCACATTGCTTCGCAGAATCGCTTTTGTGCAGAAAACAGTAACACTTGTTCAGAACGAAAGAAAGCACAGAGCCCCAGATTTGCTGTTGTCCTGGAGAGCTTGCAGAGCACTGGGGAAAGGCAGGCAGAGAATTCCCTGCTAGCACCTTCTCTGTGCCTGGGAAGCAGAAGTGTTCACATTGCTTCGCAGAATGACTTTTCTGCAGAAAACAGTAACACTTGTTCAGAACGAAAGAAAGCACAGAGCCCCAGATTTTATGTTGTCCTGGAGAGCTTGCAGAGCACTGGGGAAAGGCAGGCAGAGAATTCCCTGCTAGCACCTTCTCTGTGCCTGGGAAGCAGAAGTGTTCCCATTGCTTCGCAGAATCGCTTTTGTGCAGAAAACAGTAACACTTGTTCAGAACGAAAGAAAGCACAGAGCCCCAGATTTGCTGTTGTCCTGGAGAGCTTGCAGAGCACTGGGGAAAGGCAGGCAGAGAATTCCCTGCTAGCACCTTCTCTGTGCCTGGGAAGCAGAAGTGTTCACATTGCTTCGCAGAATCGCTTTTGTGCAGAAAACACTAACACTTGTTCAGAACAAAAGAAAGCACAGAGCCCCAGATTTTATGTTGTCCTGGAGAGCTTGCAGAGCACTGGGGAAAAGCAGGCAGAGAATTCCCTGCTAGCACGTTCCCTGTGCCTGGGAAAGAGAAGTGTTCACATTGCTTCGCAGAATCGCTTTTGTGCAGAAAACAGTAACACTTGTTCAGAACGAAAGAAAGCACAGAGCCCCAGATTTTATGTTGTCCTGGAGAGCTTGCAGAGCACTGGGGAAAGGCAGGCAGAGAATTCCCTGCTAGCACCTTCTCTGTGCCTGGGAAGCAGAAGTGTTCACATTGCTTCGCAGAATGACTTTTCTGCAGAAAACAGTAACACTTGTTCAGAACGAAAGAAAGCACAGAGCCCCAGATTTGCTGTTGTCCTGGAGAGCTTGCAGAGCACTGGGGAAAGGCAGGCAGAGAATTCCCTGCTAGCACCTTCTCTGTGCCTGGGAAGCAGAAGTGTTCCCATTGCTTCGCAGAATCGCTTTTGTGCAGAAAACAGTAACACTTGTTCAGAACGAAAGAAAGCACAGAGCCCCAGATTTGCTGTTGTCCTGGAGAGCTTGCAGAGCACTGGGGAAAGGCAGGCAGAGAATTCCCTGCTAGCACCTTCTCTGTGCCTGGGAAGCAGAAGTGTTCACATTGCTTCGCAGAATCGCTTTTGTGCAGAAAACAATAACACTTGTTCAGAACAAAAGAAAGCACAGAGCCCCAGATTTTATGTTGTCCTGGAGAGCTTGCAGAGCACTGGGGAAAGGCAGGCAGAGAATTCCCTGCTAGCACGTTCTCTGTGCCTGGGAAACAGAAGTGTTCCCATTGCTTCGCAGAATCGCTTTTGTGCAGAAAACAGTAACACTTGTTCTGAACGAAAGAAAGCACAGAGCCCCAGATTTGCTGTTGTCCTGGAGAGCTTGCAGAGCACTGGGGAAAGGCAGGCAGAGAATTCCCTGCTAGCACCTTCTCTGTGCCTGTTCACATTGCTTCGCAGAATCGCTTTTGTGCAGAAAACAGTAACACTTGTTCAGAACGAAAGAAAGCACAGAGCCCCAGATTTTATGTTGTCCTGGAGAGCTTGCAGAGCACTGGGGAAAGGCAGGCAGAGAATTCCCTGCTAGCACCTTCTCTGTGCCTGGGAAACAGAAGTGTTCACATTGCTTCGCAGAATCGCTTTTGTGCAGAAAACACTAACACTTGTTCAGAACAAAAGAAAGCACAGAGCCCCAGATTCTATGTTGTCCTGGAGAGCTTGCAGAGCACTGGGGAAAGGCAGGCAGAGAATTCCCTGCTAGCACCTTCTCTGTGCCTGGGAAGCAGAAGTGTTCACATTGCTTCGCAGAATCGCTTTTGTGCAGAAAACAGTAACACTTGTTCAGAACGAAAGAAAGCACAGAGCCCCAGATTTGCTGTTGTCCTGGAGAGCTTGCAGAGCACTGGGGAAAGGCAGGCAGAGAATTCCCTGCTAGCACCTTCTATGTGCCTGGGAAGCAGAAGTGTTCACATTGCTTCGCAGAATCGCTTTTGTGCAGAAAACAGTAACACTTGTTCAGAACGAAAGAAAGCACAGAGCCCCAGATTTGCTGTTGTCCTGGAGAGCTTGCAGAGCACTGGGGAAAGGCAGGCAGAGAATTCCCTGCTAGCACCTTCTCTGTGCCTGGGAAGCAGAAGTGTTCACATTGCTTCGCAGAATCGCTTTTGTGCAGAAAACAATAACACTTGTTCAGAACGAAAGAAAGCACAGAGCCCCAGATTTTATGTTGTCCTGGAGAGCTTGCAGAGCACTGGGGAAAAGCAGGCAGAGAATTCCCTGCTAGCACGTTCCCTGTGCCTGGGAAAGAGAAGTGTTCCCATTGCTTCGCAGAATCGCTTTTGTGCAGAAAACAGTAACACTTGTTCAGAACGAAAGAAAGCACAGAGCCCCAGATTTGCTGTTGTCCTGGAGAGCTTGCAGAGCACTGGGGAAAGGCAGGCAGAGAATTCCCTGCTAGCACCTTCTATGTGCCTGTTCACATTCCTTCGCAGAATCGCTTTTGTGCAGAAAACAGTAACACTTGTTCAGACGAAAGAAAGCACAGAGCCCAAGATTTTATCTTGTCCTGGAGAGCTTGCAGAGCACTGGGGAAAGGCAGGCAGAGAATTCCCTGCTAGCACCTTCTCTGTGCCTGGGAAGCAGAAGTGTTCCCATTGCTTCGCAGAATCGCTTTTGTGCAGAAAACAGTAACACTTGTTCAGAACGAAAGAAAGCACAGAGCCCCAGATTTGCTGTTGTCCTGGAGAGCTTGCAGAGCACTGGGGAAAGGCAGGCAGAGAATTCCCTGCTAGCACCTTCTCTGTGCCTGGGAAGCAGAAGTGTTCACATTGCTTCGCAGAATCGCTTTTGTGCAGAAAACAGTAACACTTGTTCAGAACGAAAGAAAGCACAGAGCCCCAGATTTGCTATTGTCCTGGAGAGCTTGCAGAGCACTGGGGAAAGGCAGGCAGAGAATTCCCTGCTAGCACCTTCTCTGTGCCTTTTCACATTCCTTCGCAGAATCGCTTTTGTGCAGAAAACAGTAACACTTGTTCAGAACAAAAGAAAGCACAGAGCCCCAGATTCTATGTTGTCCTGGAGAGCTTGCAGAGCACTGGGGAAAGGCAGGCAGAGAATTCCCTGCTAGCACCTTCTCTGTGCCTGGGAAGCAGAAGTGTTCACATTGCTTCGCAGAATGACTTTTCTGCAGAAAACAGTAACACTTGTTCAGAACGAAAGAAAGCACAGAGCCCCAGATTTTATGTTGTCCTGGAGAGCTTGCAGAGCACTGGGGAAAGGCAGGCAGAGAATTCCCTGCTAGCACCTTCTCTGTGCCTGGGAAGCACAAGTGTTCACATTGCTTCGCAGAATCGCTTTTGTGCAGAAAACAGTAACACTTGTTCAGAACGAAAGAAAGCACAGAGCCCCAGATTTGCTGTTGTCCTGGAGAGCTTGCAGAGCACTGGGGAAAGGCAGGCAGAGAATTCCCTGCTAGCACCTTCTCTGTGCCTGGGAAGCAGAAGTGTTCACATTGCTTCGCAGAATGACTTTTCTGCAGAAAACAGTAACACTTGTTCAGAACGAAAGAAAGCACAGAGCCCCAGATTTTATGTTGTCCTGGAGAGCTTGCAGAGCACTGGGGAAAGGCAGGCAGAGAATTCCCTGCTAGCACCTTCTCTGTGCCTGGGAAGCAGAAGTGTTCACATTGCTTCGCAGAATAGCTTTTGTGCAGAAAACAGTGACACTTGTTCAGAACAAAAGAAAGCACAGAGCCCCAGATTTTATGTTGTCCTGGAGAGCTTGCAGAGCACTGGGGAAAAGCAAGCAGAGAATTCCCTGCTAGCACCTTCTCTGTGCCTGGGAAGCAGAAGTGTTCACATTGCTTCGCAGAATCGCTTTTGTGCAGAAAACAGTAACACTTGTTCAGAACGAAAGAAAGCACAGAGCCCCAGATTTTATGTTGTCCTGGAGAGCTTTCAGAGCACTGGGGAAAAGCAGGCAGAGAATTCCCTGCTAGCACCTTCTCTGTGCCTGGGAAGCAGAAATGTTCACATTGCTTCGCAGAATCGCTTTTGTGCAGAAAACAATAACACTTGTTCAGAACGAAAGAAAGCACAGAGCCCCAGATTTTATGTTGTCCTGGAGAGCTTGCAGAGCACTGGGGAAAAGCAGGCAGAGAATTCCCTGCTAGCACGTTCTCGGTGCCTGGGAAACAGAAGTGTTCACATTCCTTCGCAGAATCGCTTTTGTGCAGAAAACAGTAACACTTGTTCAGAACGAAAGAAAGCACAGAGCCCCAGATTTTATGTTGTGCTGGAGAGCTTGCAGAGTACTGGGGAAAAGCAGGCAGAGAATTCCCTGCTAGCACCTTCTCTGTGCCTGGGAAGCAGAAGTGTTCACATTGCATCGCAGAATCGCTTTTGTGCAGAAAACACTAACACTTGTTCAGAACGAAAGAAAGCACAGAGCCCCAGATTTTATGTTGTCCTGGAGAGCTTGCAGAGCACTGGGGAAAGGCAGGCAGAGAATTCCCTGCTAGCACCTTCTCTGTGCCTGGGAAGCACAAGTGTTCACATTGCTTCGCAGAATCGCTTTTGTGCAGAAAACAGTAACACTTGTTCAGAACGAAAGAAAGCACAGAGCCCCAGATTTGCTGTTGTCCTGGAGAGCTTGCAGAGCACCGGGGAAAGGCAGGCAGAGAATTCCCTGCTAGCACCTTCTCTGTGCCTGTTCACATTGCTTCGCAGAATCGCTTTTGTGCAGAAAACAGTAACACTTGTTCAGAACGAAAGAAAGCACAGAGCCCCAGATTTTATGTTGTCCTGGAGAGCTTGCAGAGCACTGGGGAAAGGCAGGCAGAGAATTCCCTGCTAGCACCTTCTCTGTGCCTGGGAAGCACAAGTGTTCACATTGCTTCGCAGAATCGCTTTTGTGCAGAAAACAGTAACACTTGTTCAGAACGAAAGAAAGCACAGAGCCCCAGATTTTATGTTGTCCTGGAGAGCTTGCAGAGCACCGGGGAAAGGCAGGCAGAGAATTCCCTGCTAGCACCTTCTCTGTGCCTGTTCACATTGCTTCGCAGAATCGCTTTTGTGCAGAAAACAGTAACACTTGTTCAGAACGAAAGAAAGCACAGAGCCCCAGATTTTATGTTGTCCTGGAGAGCTTGCAGAGCACTGGGGAAAGGCAGGCAGAGAATTCCCTGCTAGCACCTTCTCTGTGCCTGGGAAACAGAAGTGTTCACATTGCTTCGCAGAATCGCTTTTGTGCAGAAAACACTAACACTTGTTCAGAACAAAAGAAAGCACAGAGCCCCAGATTCTATGTTGTCCTGGAGAGCTTGCAGAGCACTGGGGAAAGGCAGGCAGAGAATTCCCTGCTAGCACCTTCTCTGTGCCTGGGAAGCACAAGTGTTCACATTGCTTCGCAGAATCGCTTTTGTGCAGAAAACAGTAACACTTGTTCAGAACGAAAGAAAGCACAGAGCCCCAGATTTTATGTTGTCCTGGAGAGCTTGCAGAGCACTGGGGAAAGGCAGGCAGAGAATTCCCTGCTAGCACCTTCTCTGTGCCTGGGAAGCACAAGTGTTCACATTGCTTGGCAGAATCGCTTTTGTGCAGAAAACAGTAACACTTGTTCAGAACGAAAGAAAGCACAGAGCCCCAGATTTTATGTTGTCCTGGAGAGCTTGCAGAGCACCGGGGAAAGGCAGGCAGAGAATTCCCTGCTAGCACCTTCTCTGTGCCTGTTCACATTGCTTCGCAGAATCGCTTTTGTGCAGAAAACAGTAACACTTGTTCAGAACGAAAGAAAGCACAGAGCCCCAGATTTTATGTTGTCCTGGCGAGCTTGCAGAGCACTGGGGAAAGGCAGGCAGAGAATTCCCTGCTAGCACCTTCTCTGTGCCTGGGAAGCACAAGTGTTCACATTGCTTCGCAGAATCGCTTTTGTGCAGAAAACAGTAACACTTGTTCAGAACGAAAGAAAGCACAGAGCCCCAGATTTTATGTTGTCCTGGAGAGCTTGCAGAGCACCGGGGAAAGGCAGGCAGAGAATTCCCTGCTAGCACCTTCTCTGTGCCTGTTCACATTGCTTCGCAGAATCGCTTTTGTGCAGAAAACAGTAACACTTGTTCAGAACGAAAGAAAGCACAGAGCCCCAGATTTTATGTTGTCCTGGCGAGCTTGCAGAGCACTGGGGAAAGGCAGGCAGAGAATTCCCTGCTAGCACCTTCTCTGTGCCTGGGAAGCACAAGTGTTCAAATTGCTTGGCAGAATCGCTTTTGTGCAGAAAACAGAAACACTTGTTCAGAACGAAAGAAAGCACAGAGCCCCAGATTTTATGTTGTCATGGAGAGCTTGCAGAGCACTGGGGAAAAGCAGGCAGAGAATTCCCTGCTAGCACCTTCTATGTGCCTGGGAAGCAGAAGTGTTCACATTGCTTCGCAGAATCGCTTTTGTGCAGAAAACAGTAACACTTGTTCAGAACGAAAGAAAGCACAGAGCCCCAGATTTGCTGTTGTCCTGGAGAGCTTGCAGAGCACTGGGGAAAGGCAGGCAGAGAATTCCCTGCTAGCACCTTCTCTGTGCCTGGGAAGCAGAAGTGTTCACATTGCTTCGCAGAATCGCTTTTGTGCAGAAAACAATAACACTTGTTCAGAACGAAAGAAAGCACAGAGCCCCAGATTTTATGTTGTCCTGGAGAGCTTGCAGAGCACTGGGGAAAAGCAGGCAGAGAATTCCCTGCTAGCACGTTCCCTGTGCCTGGGAAAGAGAAGTGTTCCCATTGCTTCGCAGAATCGCTTAGTGCAGAAAACAGTAACACTTGTTCAGAACGAAAGAAAGCACAGAGCCCCAGATTTGCTGTTGTCCTGGAGAGCTTGCAGAGCACTGGGGAAAGGCAGGCAGAGAATTCCCTGCTAGCACCTTCTATGTGCCTGTTCACATTCCTTCGCAGAATCGCTTTTGTGCAGAAAACAATAACACTTGTTCAGACGAAAGAAAGCACAGAGCCCCAGATTTTATGTTGTCCTGGAGAGCTTGCAGAGCACTGGGGAAAGGCAGGCAGAGAATTCCCTGCTAGCACCTTCTCTGTGCCTGGGAAACAGAAGTGTTCCCATTGCTTCGCAGAATCGCTTTTGTGCAGAAAACAGTAACACTTGTTCAGAACGAAAGAAAGCACAGAGCCCCAGATTTGCTGTTGTCCTGGAGAGCTTGCAGAGCACTGGGGAAAGGCAGGCAGAGAATTCCCTGCTAGCACCTTCTCTGTGCCTGGGAAGCAGAAGTGTTCACATTGCTTCGCAGAATCGCTTTTGTGCAGAAAACAGTAACACTTGTTCAGAACGAAAGAAAGCACAGAGCCCCAGATTTGCTGTTGTCCTGGAGAGCTTGCAGAGCACTGGGGAAAGGCAGGCAGAGAATTCCCTGCTAGCACCTTCTCTGTGCCTGTTCACATTCCTTCGCAGAATCGCTTTTGTGCAGAAAACAGTAACACTTGTTCAGACGAAAGAAAGCACAGAGCCCCAGATTTTATGTTGTCCTGGAGAGCTTGCAGAGCACTGGGGAAAGGCAGGCAGAGAATTCCCTGCTAGCACCTTCTCTGTGCCTGGGAAGCAGAAGTGTTCACATTGCTTCGCAGAATCGCTTTTGTGCAGAAAACAGTAACACTTGTTCAGAACGAAAGAAAGCACAGAGCCCCAGATTTGCTGTTGTCCTGGAGAGCTTGCAGAGCACTGGGGAAAGGCAGGCAGAGAATTCCCTGCTAGCACCTTCTCTGTGCCTGGGAAGCAGAAGTGTTCACATTGCTTCGCAGAATGACTTTTCTGCAGAAAACAGTAACACTTGTTCAGAACGAAAGAAAGCACAGAGCCCCAGATTTTATGTTGTCCTGGAGAGCTTGCAGAGCACTGGGGAAAGGCAGGCAGAGAATTCCCTGCTAGCACCTTCTCTGTGCCTGGGAAGCAGAAGTGTTCCCATTGCTTCGCAGAATCGCTTTTGTGCAGAAAACAGTAACACTTGTTCAGAACGAAAGAAAGCACAGAGCCCCAGATTTGCTGTTGTCCTGGAGAGCTTGCAGAGCACTGGGGAAAGGCAGGCAGAGAATTCCCTGCTAGCACCTTCTCTGTGCCTGGGAAGCAGAAGTGTTCACATTGCTTCGCAGAATCGCTTTTGTGCAGAAAACACTAACACTTGTTCAGAACAAAAGAAAGCACAGAGCCCCAGATTTTATGTTGTCCTGGAGAGCTTGCAGAGCACTGGGGAAAAGCAGGCAGAGAATTCCCTGCTAGCACGTTCCCTGTGCCTGGGAAAGAGAAGTGTTCACATTGCTTCGCAGAATCGCTTTTGTGCAGAAAACAGTAACACTTGTTCTGAACGAAAGAAAGCACAGAGCCCCAGATTTTATGTTGTCCTGGAGAGCTTGCAGAGCACTGGGGAAAGGCAGGCAGAGAATTCCCTGCTAGCACCTTCTCTGTGCCTGGGAAGCAGAAGTGTTCACATTGCTTCGCAGAATGACTTTTCTGCAGAAAACAGTAACACTTGTTCAGAACGAAAGAAAGCACAGAGCCCCAGATTTGCTGTTGTCCTGGAGAGCTTGCAGAGCACTGGGGAAAGGCAGGCAGAGAATTCCCTGCTAGCACCTTCTCTGTGCCTGGGAAGCAGAAGTGTTCCCATTGCTTCGCAGAATCGCTTTTGTGCAGAAAACAGTAACACTTGTTCAGAACGAAAGAAAGCACAGAGCCCCAGATTTGCTGTTGTCCTGGAGAGCTTGCAGAGCACTGGGGAAAGGCAGGCAGAGAATTCCCTGCTAGCACCTTTTATGTGCCTGGGAAGCAGAAGTGTTCACATTGCTTCGCAGAATCGCTTTTGTGCAGAAAACAATAACACTTGTTCAGAACGAAAGAAAGCACAGAGCCCCAGATTTTATGTTGTCCTGGAGAGCTTGCAGAGCACTGGGGAAAAGCAGGCAGAGAATTCCCTGCTAGCACGTTCCCTGTGCCTGGGAAAGAGAAGTGTTCCCATTGCTTCGCAGAATCGCTTTTGTGCAGAAAACAGTAACACTTGTTCAGAACGAAAGAAAGCACAGAGCCCCAGATTTGCTGTTGTCCTGGAGAGCTTGCAGAGCACTGGGGAAAGGCAGGCAGAGAATTCCCTGCTAGCACCTTCTATGTGCCTGTTCACATTCCTTCGCAGAATCGCTTTTGTGCAGAAAACAGTAACACTTGTTCAGACGAAAGAAAGCACAGAGCCCCAGATTTTATGTTGTCCTGGAGAGCTTGCAGAGCACTGGGGAAAGGCAGGCAGAGAATTCCCTGCTAGCACCTTCTCTGTGCCTGGGAAGCAGAAGTGTTCCCATTGCTTCGCAGAATCGCTTTTGTGCAGAAAACAGTAACACTTGTTCAGAACGAAAGAAAGCACAGAGCCCCAGATTTGCTGTTGTCCTGGAGAGCTTGCAGAGCACTGGGGAAAGGCAGGCAGAGAATTCCCTGCTAGCACCTTCTCTGTGCCTGGGAAGCAGAAGTGTTCACATTGCTTCGCAGAATCGCTTTTGTGCAGAAAACAGTAACACTTGTTCAGAACGAAAGAAAGCACAGAGCCCCAGATTTGCTGTTGTCCTGGAGAGCTTGCAGAGCACTGGGGAAAGGCAGGCAGAGAATTCCCTGCTAGCACCTTCTCTGTGCCTGTTCACATTCCTTCGCAGAATCGCTTTTGTGCAGAAAACAGTAACACTTGTTCAGACGAAAGAAAGCACAGAGCCCCAGATTTTATGTTGTCCTGGAGAGCTTGCAGAGCACTGGGGAAAGGCAGGCAGAGAATTCCCTGCTAGCACCTTCTCTGTGCCTGGGAAGCAGAAGTGTTCACATTGCTTCGCAGAATGACTTTTCTGCAGAAAACAGTAACACTTGTTCAGAACGAAAGAAAGCACAGAGCCCCAGATTTTATGTTGTCCTGGAGAGCTTGCAGAGCACTGGGGAAAGGCAGGCAGAGAATTCCCTGCTAGCACCTTCTCTGTGCCTGTTCACATTGCTTCGCAGAATCGCTTTTGTGCAGAAAACAGTAACACTTGTTCAGAAGGAAAGAAAGCACAGAGCCCCAGATTTTATGTTGTCCTGGAGAGCTTGCAGAGCACTGGGGAAAGGCAGGCAGAGAATTCCCTGCTAGCACCTTCTCTGTGCCTGGGAAACAGAAGTGTTCACATTGCTTCGCAGAATCGCTTTTGTGCAGAAAACACTAACACTTGTTCAGAACGAGAGAAAGCACAGAGCCCCAGATTCTATGTTGTCCTGGAGAGCTTGCAGAGCACTGGGGAAAGGCAGGCAGAGAATTCCCTGCTAGCACCTTCTATGTGCCTGGGAAGCAGAAGTGTTCACATTGCTTCGCAGAATCGCTTTTGTGCAGAAAACAGTAACACTTGTTCAGAACAAAAGAAAGCACAGAGCCCCAGATTTTATGTTGTCCTGGAGAGCTTGCAGAGCACTGGGGAAAGGCAGGCAGAGAATTCCCTGCTAGCACCTTCTCTGTGCCTGTTCACATTCCTTCGCAGAATCGCTTTTGTGCAGAAAACAGTAACACTTGTTCAGAAGGAAAGAAAGCACAGAGCCCCAGATTTTATGTTGTGCTGGAGAGCTTGCAGAGTACTGGGGAAAAGCAGGCAGAGAATTCCCTGCTAGCACCTTCTCTGTGCCTGGGAAGCAGAAGTGTTCACATTGCTTCGCAGAATCGCTTTTGTGCAGAAAAAACTAACACTTGTTCAGAACAAAAGAAAGCACAGAGCCCCAGATTTTATGTTGTCCTGGAGAGCTTGCAGAGCACTGGGGAAAGGCAGGCAGAGAATTCCCTGCTAGCACCTTCTCTGTGCCTGGGAAGCACAAGTGTTCACATTGCTTCGCAGAATCGCTTTTGTGCAGAAAACAGTAACACTTGTTCAGAACGAAAGAAAGCACAGAGCCCCAGATTTTATGTTGTCCTGGAGAGCTTGCAGAGCACTGGGGAAAGGCAGGCAGAGAATTCCCTGCTAGCACGTTCTCGGTGCCTGGGAAACAGAAGTGTTCACATTGCTTCGCAGAATCGCTTTTGTGCAGAAAACAGTAACACTTGTTCAGACGAAAGAAAGCACAGAGCCCCAGATTTTATGTTGTCCTGGAGAGCTTGCAGAGCACTGGGGAAAGGCAGGCACAGAATTCCCTGCTAGCACCTTCCCTGTGCCTGGGAAAGAGAAGTGTTCCCATTGCTTCGCAGAATCGCTTTTGTGCAGAAAACAGTAACACTTGTTCTGAACGAAAGAAAGCACAGAGCCCCAGATTTTATGTTGTCCTGGAGAGCTTGCAGAGCACTGGGGAAAAGCAGGCAGAGAATTCCCTGCTAGCACCTTCTCTGTGCCTGTTCACATTGCTTCGCAGAATCGCTTTTGTGCAGAAAACAGTAACACTTGTTCAGAAGGAAAGAAAGCACAGAGCCCCAGATTTTATGTTGTCCTGGAGAGCTTGCAGAGCACTGGGGAAAGGCAGGCACAGAATTCCCTGCTAGCACCTTCCCTGTGCCTCGGAAAGAGAAGTGTTCCCATTGCTTCGCAGAATCGCTTTTGTGCAGAAAACAGTAACACTTGTTCTGAACGAAAGAAAGCAAAGAGCCGCAGATTTTATGTTGTCCTGGAGAGCTTGCAGAGCACTGGGGAAAGGCAGGCAGAGAATTCCCTGCTAGCACCTTCTCTGTGCCTGGGAAGCAGAAGTGTTCACATTGCTTCGCAGAATAGCTTTTGTGCAGAAAACAATAACACTTGTTCAGAACGAAAGAAAGCACAGAGCCCCAGATTTGCTGTTGTCCTGCAGAGCTTGCAGAGCACTGGGGAAAGGCAGGCAGAGAATTCCCTGCTTGCACCTTCTCTGTGCCTGGGAAGCAGAAGTGTTCACATTGCTTCGCAGAATGACTTTTCTGCAGAAAACAGTAACACTTGTTCAGAACGAAAGAAAGCACAGAGCCCCAGATTCTATGTTGTCCTGGAGAGCTTGCAGAGCACTGGGGAAAGGCAGGCAGAGAATTCCCTGCTAGCACCTTCTCTGTGCCTGGGAAGCAGAAGTGTTCCCATTGCTTCGCAGAATCGCTTTTGTGCAGAAAACAGTAACACTTGTTCAGAACGAAAGAAAGCACAGAGCCCCAGATTTGCTGTTGTCCTGGAGAGCTTGCAGAGCACTGGGGAAAGGCAGGCAGAGAATTCCCTGCTAGCACCTTCTCTGTGCCTGGGAAGCAGAAGTGTTCACATTGCTTCGCAGAATCGCTTTTGTGCAGAAAACAATAACACTTGTTCAGAACAAAAGAAAGCACAGAGCCCCAGATTTTATGTTGTCCTGGAGAGCTTGCAGAGTACTGGGGAAAGGCAGGCAGAGAATTCCCTGCTAGCACGTTCTCTGTGCCTGGGAAACAGAAGTGTTCCCATTGCTTCGCAGAATCGCTTTTGTGCAGAAAACAGTAACACTTGTTCTGAACGAAAGAAAGCACAGAGCCCCAGATTTGCTGTTGTCCTGGAGAGCTTGCAGAGCACTGGGGAAAGGCAGGCAGAGAATTCCCTGCTAGCACCTTCTCTGTGCCTGTTCACATTGCTTCGCAGAATCGCTTTTGTGCAGAAAACAGTAACACTTGTTCAGAACGAAAGAAAGCACAGAGCCCCAGATTTTATGTTGTCCTGGAGAGCTTGCAGAGCACTGGGGAAAGGCAGGCAGAGAATTCCCTGCTAGCACCTTCTCTGTGCCTGGGAAACAGAAGTGTTCACATTGCTTCGCAGAATCGCTTTTGTGCAGAAAACAGTAACACTTGTTCAGAACAAAAGAAAGCACAGAGCCCCAGATTCTATGTTGTCCTGGAGAGCTTGCAGAGCACTGCGGAAAGGCAGGCAGAGAATTCCCTGCTAGCACCTTCTCTGTGCCTGGGAAGCAGAAGTGTTCACATTGCTTCGCAGAATCGCTTTGTGCAGAAAACAGTAACACTTGTTCAGAACGAAAGAAAGCACAGAGCCCCAGATTTGCTGTTGTCCTGGAGAGCTTGCAGAGCACTGGGGAAAGGCAGGCAGAGAATTCCCTGCTAGCACCTTCTATATGCCTGGGAAGCAGAAGTGTTCACATTGCTTCGCAGAATCGCTTTTGTGCAGAAAACAGTAACACTTGTTCAGAACGAAAGAAAGCACAGAGCCCCAGATTTGCTGTTGTCCTGGAGAGCTTGCAGAGCACTGGGGAAAGGCAGGCAGAGAATTCCCTGCTAGCACCTTCTCTGTGCCTGGGAAGCAGAAGTGTTCACATTGCTTCGCAGAATCGCTTTTGTGCAGAAAACAATAACACTTGTTCAGAACGAAAGAAAGCACAGAGCCCCAGATTTTATGTTGTCCTGGAGAGCTTGCAGAGCACTGGGGAAAAGCAGGCAGAGAATTCCCTGCTAGCACGTTCCCTGTGCCTGGGAAAGAGAAGTGTTCCCATTGCTTCGCAGAATCGCTTTTGTGCAGAAAACAGTAACACTTGTTCAGAACGAAAGAAAGCACAGAGCCCCAGATTTGCTGTTGTCCTGGAGAGCTTGCAGAGCACTGGGGAAAGGCAGGCAGAGAATTCCCTGCTAGCACCTTCTATGTGCCTGTTCACATTCCTTCGCAGAATCGCTTTTGTGCAGAAAACAGTAACACTTGTTCAGACGAAAGAAAGCACAGAGCCCCAGATTTTATGTTGTCCTGGAGAGCTTGCAGAGCACTGGGGAAAGGCAGGCAGAGAATTCCCTGCTAGCACCTTCTCTGTGCCTGGGAAGCAGAAGTGTTCCCATTGCTTCGCAGAATCGCTTTTGTGCAGAAAACAGTAACACTTGTTCAGAACGAAAGAAAGCACAGAGCCCCAGATTTGCTGTTGTCCTGGAGAGCTTGCAGAGCACTGGGGAAAGGCAGGCAGAGAATTCCCTGCTAGCACCTTCTCTGTGCCTGTTCACATTGCTTCGCAGAATCGCTTTTGTGCAGAAAACAGTAACACTTGTTCAGAACGAAAGAAAGCACAGAGCCCCAGATTTTATGTTGTCCTGGAGAGCTTGCAGAGCACTGGGGAAAGGCAGGCAGAGAATTCCCTGCTAGCACCTTCTCTGTGCCTGGGAAACAGAAGTGTTCACATTGCTTGGCAGAATCGCTTTTGTGCAGAAAACAGTAACACTTGTTCAGAAGGAAAGAAAGCACAGAGCCCCATATTTTATGTTGTGCTGGAGAGCTTGCAGAGTACTGGGGAAAAGCAGGCAGAGAATTCCCTGCTAGCACCTTCTCTGTGCCTGGGAAGCAGAAGTGTTCAGATTGCTTGGCAGAATCGCTTTTGTGCAGAAAACAGTAACACTTGTTCAGAACAAAAGAAAGCACAGAGCCCCAGATTTTATGTTGTCCTGGAGAGCTTGCAGAGCACTGGGGAAAAGCAGGCAGAGAATTCCCTGCTAGCACCTTCTCTGTGCCTGGGAAACAGAAGTGTTCACATTGCTTCGCAGAATCGCTTTTGTGCAGAAAACAGTAACACTTGTTCAGAAGGAAAGAAAGCACAGAGCCCCATATTTTATGTTGTGCTGGAGAGCTTGCAGAGTACTGGGGAAAAGCAGGCAGAGAATTCCCTGCTAGCACCTTCTCTGTGCCTGGGAAACAGAAGTGTTCACATTGCTTCGCAGAATCGCTTTTGTGCAGAAAACAGTAACACTTGTTCAGACGAAAGAAAGCACAGAGCCCCAGATTTTATGTTGTCCTGGAGAGCTTGCAGAGCACTGGGGAAAGGCAGGCAGAGAATTCCCTGCTAGCACCTTCTCTGTGCCTGGGAAGCAGAAGTCTTCACATTGCTTCGCAGAATCGCTTTTGTGCAGAAAACAATAACACTTGTTCAGAACGAAAGAAAGCACAGAGCCCCAGATTTTATGTTGTCCTGGAGAGCTTGCAGAGCACTGGGGAAAAGCAGGCAGAGAATTCCCTGCTAGCACCTTCTCTGTGCCTGGGAAACAGAAGTGTTCACATTGCTTCGCAGAATCGCTTTTGTGCAGAAAACAGTAACACTTGTTCAGAACGAAAGAAAGCACAGAGCCCCAGATTTTATGTTGTCCTGGAGAGCTTGCAGAGCACTGGGGAAAGGCAGGCAGAGAATTCCCTGCTAGCACCTTCTCTGTGCCTGGGAAGCAGAAGTGTTCACATTGCTTCGCAGAATCGTTTTGTGCAGAAAACAATAACACCTGTTCAGAACGAAAGAAAGCACAGAGCCCCAGATTTTATGTTGTCCTGGAGAGCTTGCAGAGCACTGGGGAAAAGCAGGCAGAGAATTCCCTGCTAGCACCTTCTCTGTGCCTGGGAAACAGAAGTGTTCACATTGCTTCGCAGAATCGCTTTTGTGCAGAAAACAGTAACACTTGTTCAGAACGAAAGAAAGCACAGAGCCCCAGATTTTATGTTGTCCTGGAGAGCTTGCAGAGCACTGGGGAAAGGCAGGCAGAGAATTCCCTGCTAGCACCTTCTCTGTGCCTGTTCACATTCCTTCGCAGAATCGCTTTTGTGCAGAAAACTGTAACACTTGTTCAGAACGAAAGAAAGCACAGAGCCCCAGATTTTATGTTGTCCTGGAGAGCTTGCAGAGCACTGGGGAAAGGCAGGCAGAGAATTCCCTGCTAGCACGTTCTCGGTGCCTGGGAAGCAGAAGTGTTCCCATTGCTTCGCAGTATCGCTTTTGTGCAGAAAACAGTAACACTTGTTCAGAAGGAAAGAAAGCACAGAGCCCCAGATTTTATGTTGTGCTGGAGAGCTTGCAGAGCACTGGGGAAAGGCAGGCAGAGAATTCCCTGCTAGCACCTTCTCTGTGCCTGGGAAGCAGAATTGTTCACATTTCTTCGCAGAATCGCTTTTGTGCAGAAAACAGTAACACTTGTTCAGAACGAAAGAAAGCACAGAGCCCCAGATTTTATGTTGTCCTGGAGAGCTTGCAGAGCACTGGGGAAAGGCAGGCAGAGAATTCCCTGCTAGCACCTTCTCTGTGCCTGGGAAACAGAAGTGTTCACATTGCTTCGCAGAATCGCTTTTGTGCAGAAAACAGTAACACTTGTTCAGAAGGAAAGAAAGCACAGAGCCCCATATTTTATGTTGTGCTGGAGAGCTTGCAGAGTACTGGGGAAAAGCAGGCAGAGAATTCCCTGCTAGCACCTTCTCTGTGCCTGGGAAGCAGAAGTGTTCAGATTGCTTGGCAGAATCGCTTTTGTGCAGAAAACAGTAACACTTGTTCAGAACAAAAGAAAGCACAGAGCCCCAGATTTTATGTTGTCCTGGAGAGCTTGCAGAGCACTGGGGAAAAGCAGGCAGAGAATTCCCTGCTAGCACCTTCTCTGTGCCTGGGAAGCAGAAGTCTTCACATTGCTTCGCAGAATCGCTTTTGTGCAGACAACAGTAACACTTTTTCAGAACAAAAGAAAGCACAGAGCCTCAGATTTTATGTTGTCCTGGAGAGCTTGCAGAGCACTGGGGAAAAGCAGGCAGAGAATTCCCTGCTAGCACCTTCTCTGTGCCTGGGAAACAGAAGTGTTCACATTGCTTCGCAGAATCGCTTTTGTGCAGAAAACAGTAACACTTGTTCAGAACGAAAGAAAGCACAGAGCCCCAGATTTTATGTTGTCCTGGAGAGCTTGCAGAGCACTGGGGAAAGGCAGGCAGAGAATTCCCTGCTAGCACCTTCCCTGTGCCTGGGAAAGAGAAGTGTTCCCATTGCTTCGCAGAATCGCTTTTGTGCAGAAAACAGTAACACTTGTTCAGAAGGAAAGAAAGCACAGAGCCCCAGATTTTATGTTGTCCTGGAGAGCTTGCAGAGCACTGGGGAAAAGCAGGCAGAGAATTCCCTGCTAGCACCTTCTCTGTGCCTGGGAAACAGAAGTGTTCACATTGCTTCGCAGAATCGCTTTTGTGCAGATAACAGTAACACTTGTTCAGAACAAAAGAAAGCACAGAGCCCCAGATTTTATGTTGTCCTGGAGAGCTTGCAGAGCACTGGGGAAAAGCAGGCAGAGAATTCCCTGCTAGCACCTTCTCTGTGCCTGGGAAACAGAAGTGTTCACATTGCTTCGCAGAATCGCTTTTGTGCAGAAAACAGTAACACTTGTTCAGATGAAAGAAAGCACAGAGCCCCAGATTTTATGTTGTCCTGGAGAGCTTGCAGAGCACTGGGGAAAGGCAGGCAGAGAATTCCCTGCTAGCACCTTCTCTGTGCCTGGGAAGCAGAAGTCTTCACATTGCTTCGCAGAATCGCTTTTGTGCAGAAAACAGTAACACTTGTTCAGAACGAAAGAAAGCACAGAGCCCCAGATTTTATGTTGTCCTGGAGAGCTTGCAGAGCACTGGGGAAAAGCAGGCAGAGAATTCCCTTCTAGCACCTTCTCTGTGCCTGGGAAACAGAAGTGTTCACATTGCTTCGCAGAATCGCTTTTGTGCAGAAAACAGTAACACTTGTTCAGAACGAAAGAAAGCACAGAGCCCCAGATTTTATGTTGTCCTAGAGAGCTTGCAGAGCACTGGGGAAAAGCAAGCAGAGAATTCCCTGCTAGCACCTTCTCTGTGCCTGGGAAACAGAAGTGTTCACATTGCTTCGCAGTATCGCTTTTGTGCAGAAAACAGTAACACTTGTTCAGAAGGAAAGAAAGCACAGAGCCCCATATTTTATGTTGTGCTGGAGAGCTTGCAGAGTACTGGGGAAAAGCAGGCAGAGAATTCCCTGCTAGCACCTTCTCTGTGCCTGGGAAACAGAAGTGTTCACATTGCTTCGCAGTATCGCTTTTGTGCAGAAAACAGTAACACTTGTTCAGAAGGAAAGAAAGCACAGAGCCCCATATTTTATGTTGTGCTGGAGAGCTTGCAGAGCACTGGGGAAAGGCAGGCAGAGAATTCCCTGCTAGCACCTTCTCTGTGCCTGGGAAGCAGAAGTGTTCACATTGCTTCGCAGAATGACTTTTCTGCGGAAAACAGTAACACTTGTTCAGAACGAAAGAAAGCACAGAGCCCCAGATTTTATGTTGTCCTGGAGAGCTTGCAGAGCACTGGGGAAAGGCAGGCAGAGAATTCCCTGCTAGCACCTTCTCTGTGCCTGGGAAGCAGAAGTGTTCCCATTGCTTCGCAGAATCGCTTTTGTGCAGAAAACAGTAACACTTGTTCAGAACGAAAGAAAGCACAGAGCCCCAGATTTGCTGTTGTCCTGGAGAGCTTGCAGAGCACTGGGGAAAGGCAGGCAGAGAATTCCCTGCTAGCACCTTCTCTGTGCCTGGGAAGCAGAAGTGTTCCCATTGCTTCGCAGAATCGCTTTTGTGCAGAAAACAGTAACAATTGTTCAGAACAAAAGAAAGCACAGAGCCCCAGATTTTATGTTGTCCTGGAGAGCTTGCAGAGCACTGGGGAAAAGCAGGCAGAGAATTCCCTGCTAGCACGTTCCCTGTGCCTGGGAAAGAGAAGTGTTCACATTGCTTCGCAGAATCGCTTTTGTGCAGAAAACAGTAACACTTGTTCAGAACGAAAGAAAGCACAGAGCCCCAGATTTGCTGTTGTCCTGGAGAGCTTGCAGAGCACTGGGGAAAGGCAGGCAGAGAATTCCCTGCTAGCACCTTCTCTGTGCCTGGGAAGCAGAAGTGTTCCCATTGCTTCGCAGAATCGCTTTTGTGCAGAAAACAGTAACACTTGTTCAGAACGAAAGAAAGCACAGAGCCCCAGATTTGCTGTTGTCCTGGAGAGCTTGCAGAGCACTGGGGAAAGGCAGGCAGAGAATTCCCTGCTAGCACCTTCTCTGTGCCTGGGAAGCAGAAGTGTTCACATTGCTTCGCAGAATCGCTTTTGTGCAGAAAACAATAACACTTGTTCAGAACAAAAGAAAGCACAGAGCCCCAGATTTTATGTTGTCCTGGAGAGCTTGCAGAGTACTGGGGAAAGGCAGGCAGAGAATTCCCTGCTAGCACCTTCTCTGTGCCTGGGAAACAGAAGTGTTCCCATTGCTTCGCAGAATCGCTTTTGTGCAGAAAACAGTAACACTTGTTCTGAACGAAAGAAAGCACAGAGCCCCAGATTTGCTGTTGTCCTGGAGAGCTTGCAGAGCACTGGGGAAAGGCAGGCAGAGAATTCCCTGCTAGCACCTTCTCTGTGCCTGTTCACATTGCTTCGCAGAATCGCTTTTGTGCAGAAAACAGTAACACTTGTTCAGAACGAAAGAAAGCACAGAGCCCCAGATTTTATGTTGTCCTGGAGAGCTTGCAGAGCACTGGGGAAAGGCAGGCAGAGAATTCCCTGCTAGCACCTTCTCTGTGCCTGGGAAACAGAAGTGTTCACATTGCTTCGCAGAATCGCTTTTGTGCAGAAAACAGTAACACTTGTTCAGAACAAAAGAAAGCACAGAGCCCCAGATTCTATGTTGTCCTGGAGAGCTTGCAGAGCACTGCGGAAAGGCAGGCAGAGAATTCCCTGCTAGCACCTTCTCTGTGCCTGGGAAGCAGAAGTGTTCACATTGCTTCGCAGAATCGCTTTGTGCAGAAAACAGTAACACTTGTTCAGAACGAAAGAAAGCACAGAGCCCCAGATTTGCTGTTGTCCTGGAGAGCTTGCAGAGCACTGGGGAAAGGCAGGCAGAGAATTCCCTGCTAGCACCTTCTATGTGCCTGGGAAGCAGAAGTGTTCACATTGCTTCGCAGAATCGCTTTTGTGCAGAAAACAGTAACACTTGTTCAGAACGAAAGAAAGCACAGAGCCCCAGATTTGCTGTTGTCCTGGAGAGCTTGCAGAGCACTGGGGAAAGGCAGGCAGAGAATTCCCTGCTAGCACCTTCTCTGTGCCTGGGAAGCAGAAGTGTTCACATTGCTTCGCAGAATCGCTTTTGTGCAGAAAACAATAACACTTGTTCAGAACGAAAGAAAGCACAGAGCCCCAGATTTTATGTTGTCCTGGAGAGCTTGCAGAGCACTGGGGAAAAGCAGGCAGAGAATTCCCTGCTAGCACGTTCCCTGTGCCTGGGAAAGAGAAGTGTTCCCATTGCTTCGCAGAATCGCTTTTGTGCAGAAAACAGTAACACTTGTTCAGAACGAAAGAAAGCACAGAGCCCCAGATTTGCTGTTGTCCTGGAGAGCTTGCAGAGCACTGGGGAAAGGCAGGCAGAGAATTCCCTGCTAGCACCTTCTATGTGCCTGTTCACATTCCTTCGCAGAATCGCTTTTGTGCAGAAAACAGTAACACTTGTTCAGACGAAAGAAAGCACAGAGCCCCAGATTTTATGTTGTCCTGGAGAGCTTGCAGAGCACTGGGGAAAGGCAGGCAGAGAATTCCCTGCTAGCACCTTCTCTGTGCCTGGGAAGCAGAAGTGTTCCCATTGCTTCGCAGAATCGCTTTTGTGCAGAAAACAGTAACACTTGTTCAGAACGAAAGAAAGCACAGAGCCCCAGATTTGCTGTTGTCCTGGAGAGCTTGCAGAGCACTGGGGAAAGGCAGGCAGAGAATTCCCTGCTAGCACCTTCTCTGTGCCTGTTCACATTGCTTCGCAGAATCGCTTTTGTGCAGAAAACAGTAACACTTGTTCAGAACGAAAGAAAGCACAGAGCCCCAGATTTTATGTTGTCCTGGAGAGCTTGCAGAGCACTGGGGAAAGGCAGGCAGAGAATTCCCTGCTAGCACCTTCTCTGTGCTTGGGAAACAGAAGTGTTCACATTGCTTGGCAGAATCGCTTTTGTGCAGAAAACAGTAACACTTGTTCAGAAGGAAAGAAAGCACAGAGCCCCATATTTTATGTTGTGCTGGAGAGCTTGCAGAGTACTGGGGAAAAGCAGGCAGAGAATTCCCTGCTAGCACCTTCTCTGTGCCTGGGAAGCAGAAGTGTTCAGATTGCTTGGCAGAATCGCTTTTGTGCAGAAAACAGTAACACTTGTTCAGAACAAAAGAAAGCACAGAGCCCCAGATTTTATGTTGTCCTGGAGAGCTTGCAGAGCACTGGGGAAAAGCAGGCAGAGAATTCCCTGCTAGCACCTTCTCTGTGCCTGGGAAACAGAAGTGTTCACATTGCTTCGCAGAATCGCTTTTGTGCAGAAAACAGTAACACTTGTTCAGAAGGAAAGAAAGCACAGAGCCCCATATTTTATGTTGTGCTGGAGAGCTTGCAGAGTACTGGGGAAAAGCAGGCAGAGAATTCCCTGCTAGCACCTTCTCTGTGCCTGGGAAACAGAAGTGTTCACATTGCTTCGCAGAATCGCTTTTGTGCAGAAAACAGTAACACTTGTTCAGACGAAAGAAAGCACAGAGCCCCAGATTTTATGTTGTCCTGGAGAGCTTGCAGAGCACTGGGGAAAGGCAGGCAGAGAATTCCCTGCTAGCACCTTCTCTGTGCCTGGGAAGCAGAAGTCTTCACATTGCTTCGCAGAATCGCTTTTGTGCAGAAAACAATAACACTTGTTCAGAACGAAAGAAAGCACAGAGCCCCAGATTTTATGTTGTCCTGGAGAGCTTGCAGAGCACTGGGGAAAAGCAGGCAGAGAATTCCCTGCTAGCACCTTCTCTGTGCCTGGGAAACAGAAGTGTTCACATTGCTTCGCAGAATCGCTTTTGTGCAGAAAACAGTAACACTTGTTCAGAACGAAAGAAAGCACAGAGCCCCAGATTTTATGTTGTCCTGGAGAGCTTGCAGAGCACTGGGGAAAGGCAGGCAGAGAATTCCCTGCTAGCACCTTCTCTGTGCCTGGGAAGCAGAAGTGTTCACATTGCTTCGCAGAATCGTTTTGTGCAGAAAACAATAACACCTGTTCAGAACGAAAGAAAGCACAGAGCCCCAGATTTTATGTTGTCCTGGAGAGCTTGCAGAGCACTGGGGAAAAGCAGGCAGAGAATTCCCTGCTAGCACCTTCTCTGTGCCTGGGAAACAGAAGTGTTCACATTGCTTCGCAGAATCGCTTTTGTGCAGAAAACAGTAACACTTGTTCAGAACGAAAGAAAGCACAGAGCCCCAGATTTTATGTTGTCCTGGAGAGCTTGCAGAGCACTGGGGAAAGGCAGGCAGAGAATTCCCTGCTAGCACCTTCTCTGTGCCTGTTCACATTCCTTCGCAGAATCGCTTTTGTGCAGAAAACTGTAACACTTGTTCAGAACGAAAGAAAGCACAGAGCCCCAGATTTTATGTTGTCCTGGAGAGCTTGCAGAGCACTGGGGAAAGGCAGGCAGAGAATTCCCTGCTAGCACGTTCTCTGTGCCTGGGAAGCAGAAGTGTTCACATTTCTTAGCAGTATCGCTTTTGTGCAGAAAACAGTAACACTTGTTCAGAAGGAAAGAAAGCACAGAGCCCCAGATTTTATGTTGTGCTGGAGAGCTTGCAGAGCACTGGGGAAAGGCAGGCAGAGAATTCCCTGCTAGCACCTTCTCTGTGCCTGGGAAGCAGAATTGTTCACATTTCTTCGCAGAATCGCTTTTGTGCAGAAAACAGTAACACTTGTTCAGAACGAAAGAAAGCACAGAGCCCCAGATTTTATGTTGTCCTGGAGAGCTTGCAGAGCACTGGGGAAAGGCAGGCAGAGAATTCCCTGCTAGCACCTTCTCTGTGCCTGGGAAACAGAAGTGTTCACATTGCTTCGCAGAATCGCTTTTGTGCAGAAAACAGTAACACTTGTTCAGAAGGAAAGAAAGCACAGAGCCCCATATTTTATGTTGTGCTGGAGAGCTTGCAGAGTACTGGGGAAAAGCAGGCAGAGAATTCCCTGCTAGCACCTTCTCTGTGCCTGGGAAGCAGAAGTGTTCAGATTGCTTGGCAGAATCGCTTTTGTGCAGAAAACAGTAACACTTGTTCAGAACAAAAGAAAGCACAGAGCCCCAGATTTTATGTTGTCCTGGAGAGCTTGCAGAGCACTGGGGAAAAGCAGGCAGAGAATTCCCTGCTAGCACCTTCTCTGTGCCTGGGAAGCAGAAGTCTTCACATTGCTTCGCAGAATCGCTTTTGTGCAGACAACAGTAACACTTTTTCAGAACAAAAGAAAGCACAGAGCCTCAGATTTTATGTTGTCCTGGAGAGCTTGCAGAGCACTGGGGAAAAGCAGGCAGAGAATTCCCTGCTAGCACCTTCTCTGTGCCTGGGAAACAGAAGTGTTCACATTGCTTCGCAGAATCGCTTTTGTGCAGAAAACAGTAACACTTGTTCAGAACGAAAGAAAGCACAGAGCCCCAGATTTTATGTTGTCCTGGAGAGCTTGCAGAGCACTGGGGAAAGGCAGGCAGAGAATTCCCTGCTAGCACCTTCCCTGTGCCTGGGAAAGAGAAGTGTTCCCATTGCTTCGCAGAATCGCTTTTGTGCAGAAAACAGTAACACTTGTTCAGAAGGAAAGAAAGCACAGAGCCCCAGATTTTATGTTGTCCTGGAGAGCTTGCAGAGCACTGGGGAAAAGCAGGCAGAGAATTCCCTGCTAGCACCTTCTCTGTGCCTGGGAAACAGAAGTGTTCACATTGCTTCGCAGAATCGCTTTTGTGCAGATAACAGTAACACTTGTTCAGAACAAAAGAAAGCACAGAGCCCCAGATTTTATGTTGTCCTGGAGAGCTTGCAGAGCACTGGGGAAAAGCAGGCAGAGAATTCCCTGCTAGCACCTTCTCTGTGCCTGGGAAACAGAAGTGTTCACATTGCTTCGCAGAATCGCTTTTGTGCAGAAAACAGTAACACTTGTTCAGATGAAAGAAAGCACAGAGCCCCAGATTTTATGTTGTCCTGGAGAGCTTGCAGAGCACTGGGGAAAGGCAGGCAGAGAATTCCCTGCTAGCACCTTCTCTGTGCCTGGGAAGCAGAAGTCTTCACATTGCTTCGCAGAATCGCTTTTGTGCAGAAAACAGTAACACTTGTTCAGAACGAAAGAAAGCACAGAGCCCCAGATTTTATGTTGTCCTGGAGAGCTTGCAGAGCACTGGGGAAAAGCAGGCAGAGAATTCCCTGCTAGCACCTTCTCTGTGCCTGGGAAACAGAAGTGTTCACATTGCTTCGCAGAATCGCTTTTGTGCAGAAAACAGTAACACTTGTTCAGAACGAAAGAAAGCACAGAGCCCCAGATTTTATGTTGTCCTAGAGAGCTTGCAGAGCACTGGGGAAAAGCAAGCAGAGAATTCCCTGCTAGCACCTTCTCTGTGCCTGGGAAACAGAAGTGTTCACATTGCTTCGCAGTATCGCTTTTGTGCAGAAAACAGTAACACTTGTTCAGAAGGAAAGAAAGCACAGAGCCCCATATTTTATGTTGTGCTGGAGAGCTTGCAGAGTACTGGGGAAAAGCAGGCAGAGAATTCCCTGCTAGCACCTTCTCTGTGCCTGGGAAACAGAAGTGTTCACATTGCTTCGCAGAATCGCTTTTGTGCAGAAAACAGTAACACTTGTTCAGACGAAAGAAAGCACAGAGCCCCAGATTTATATTGTGCTGGAGAGCTTGCAGAGCACTGGGGAAAGGCAGGCAGAGAATTCCCTGCTAGCACCTTCTCTGTGCCTGGGAAGCAGAAGTCTTCACATTGCTTCGCAGAATCGCTTTTGTGCAGAAAACAGTAACACTTGTTCAGAACGAAAGAAAGCACAGAGCCCCAGATTTTATGTTGTCCTGGAGAGCTTGCAGAGCACTGGGGAAAAGCAGGCAGAGAATTCCCTGCTAGCACCTTCTCTGTGCCTGGGAAACAGAAGTGTTCACATTGCTTCGCAGAATCGCTTTTGTGCAGAAAACAGTAACACTTGTTCAGAACGAAAGAAAGCACAGAGCCCCAGATTTTATGTTGTCCTGGAGAGCTTGCAGAGCACTGGGGAAAGGCAGGCAGAGAATTCCCTGCTAGCACCTTCTCTGTGCCTGGGAAGCAGAAGTGTTCACATTGCTTCGCAGAATCGCTTTTGTGCAGAAAACAATAACACCTGTTCAGAACGAAAGAAAGCACAGAGCCCCAGATTTTATGTTGTCCTGGAGAGCTTGCAGAGTACTGGGGAAAAGCAGGCAGAGAATTCCCTGCTAGCACCTTCTCTGTGCCTGGGAAACAGAAGTGTTCACATTTCTTCGCAGAATCGCTTTTGTGCAGAAAACAGTAACACTTGTTCAGAACGAAAGAAAGCACAGAGCCCCAGATTTTATGTTGTCCTGGAGAGCTTGCAGAGCACTGGGGAAAGGCAGGCAGAGAATTCCCTGCTAGCACCTTCTCTGTGCCTGTTCACATTGCTTCGCAGAATCGCTTTTGTGCAGAAAACAGTAACACTTGTTCAGACGAAAGAAAGCACAGAGCCCCAGATTTTATGTTGTCCTGGAGAGCTTGCAGAGCACTGGGGAAAGGCAGGCAGAGAATTCCCTGCTAGCACCTTCTCTGTGCCTGGGAAACAGAAGTGTTCACATTGCTTGGCAGAATCGCTTTTGTGCAGAAAACAGTAACACTTGTTCAGAAGGAAAGAAAGCACAGAGCCCCATATTTTATGTTGTGCTGGAGAGCTTGCAGAGTACTGGGGAAAAGCAGGCAGAGAATTCCCTGCTAGCACCTTCTCTGTGCCTGGGAAGCAGAAGTGTTCAGATTGCTTGGCAGAATCGCTTTTGTGCAGAAAACAGTAACACTTGTTCAGAACAAAAGAAAGCACAGAGCCCCAGATTTTATGTTGTCCTGGAGAGCTTGCAGAGCACTGGGGAAAAGCAGGCAGAGAATTCCCTGCTAGCACCTTCTCTGTGCCTGGGAAACAGAAGTGTTCACATTGCTTCGCAGAATCGCTTTTGTGCAGAAAACAGTAACACTTGTTCAGAAGGAAAGAAAGCACAGAGCCCCATATTTTATGTTGTGCTGGAGAGCTTGCAGAGTACTGGGGAAAAGCAGGCAGAGAATTCCCTGCTAGCACCTTCTCTGTGCCTGGGAAACAGAAGTGTTCACATTGCTTCGCAGAATCGCTTTTGTGCAGAAAACAGTAACACTTGTTCAGACGAAAGAAAGCACAGAGCCCCAGATTTTATGTTGTCCTGGAGAGCTTGCAGAGCACTGGGGAAAGGCAGGCAGAGAATTCCCTGCTAGCACCTTCTCTGTGCCTGGGAAGCAGAAGTCTTCACATTGCTTCGCAGAATCGCTTTTGTGCAGAAAACAATAACACTTGTTCAGAACGAAAGAAAGCACAGAGCCCCAGATTTTATGTTGTCCTGGAGAGCTTGCAGAGCACTGGGGAAAAGCAGGCAGAGAATTCCCTGCTAGCACCTTCTCTGTGCCTGGGAAACAGAAGTGTTCACATTGCTTCGCAGAATCGCTTTTGTGCAGAAAACAGTAACACTTGTTCAGAACGAAAGAAAGCACAGAGCCCCAGATTTGCTGTTGTCCTGGAGAGCTTGCAGAGCACTGGGGAAAGGCAGGCAGAGAATTCCCTGCTAGCACCTTCTCTGTGCCTGGGAAGCAGAAGTGTTCACATTGCTTCGCAGAATCGTTTTGTGCAGAAAACAATAACACCTGTTCAGAACGAAAGAAAGCACAGAGCCCCAGATTTTATGTTGTCCTGGAGAGCTTGCAGAGCACTGGGGAAAAGCAGGCAGAGAATTCCCTGCTAGCACCTTCTCTGTGCCTGGGAAACAGAAGTGTTCACATTTCTTCGCAGAATCGCTTTTGTGCAGAAAACAGTAACACTTGTTCAGAACGAAAGAAAGCACAGAGCCCCAGATTTTATGTTGTCCTGGAGAGCTTGCAGAGCACTGGGGAAAGGCAGGCAGAGAATTCCCTGCTAGCACCTTCTCTGTGCCTGTTCACATTCCTTCGCAGAATCGCTTTTGTGCAGAAAACTGTAACACTTGTTCAGAACGAAAGAAAGCACAGAGCCCCAGATTTTATGTTGTCCTGGAGAGCTTGCAGAGCACTGGGGAAAGGCAGGCAGAGAATTCCCTGCTAGCACGTTCTCGGTGCCTGGGAAGCAGAAGTGTTCACATTTCTTAGCAGTATCGCTTTTGTGCAGAAAACAGTAACACTTGTTCAGAAGGAAAGAAAGCACAGAGCCCCAGATTTTATGTTGTGCTGGAGAGCTTGCAGAGCACTGGGGAAAGGCAGGCAGAGAATTCCCTGCTAGCACCTTCTCTGTGCCTGGGAAGCAGAATTGTTCACATTTCTTCGCAGAATCGCTTTTGTGCAGAAAACAGTAACACTTGTTCAGAACGAAAGAAAGCACAGAGCCCCAGATTTTATGTTGTCCTGGAGAGCTTGCAGAGCACTGGGGAAAGGCAGGCAGAGAATTCCCTGCTAGCACCTTCTCTGTGCCTGGGAAACAGAAGTGTTCACATTGCTTCGCAGAATCGCTTTTGTGCAGAAAACAGTAACACTTGTTCAGAACAAAAGAAAGCACAGAGCCCCAGATTTTATGTTGTCCTGGAGAGCTTGCAGAGCACTGGGGAAAAGCAGGCAGAGAATTCCCTGCTAGCACCTTCTCTGTGCCTGGGAAGCAGAAGTCTTCACATTGCTTCGCAGAATCGCTTTTGTGCAGACAACAGTAACACTTTTTCAGAACAAAAGAAAGCACAGAGCCTCAGATTTTATGTTGTCCTGGAGAGCTTGCAGAGCACTGGGGAAAAGCAGGCAGAGAATTCCCTGCTAGCACCTTCTCTGTGCCTGGGAAACAGAAGTGTTCACATTGCTTCGCAGAATCGCTTTTGTGCAGAAAACAGTAACACTTGTTCAGAACGAAAGAAAGCACAGAGCCCCATATTTTATGTTGTCCTGGAGAGCTTGCAGAGCACTGGGGAAAGGCAGGCAGAGAATTCCCTGCTAGCACCTTCTCTATGCCTGGGAAGCAGAAGTGTTCACATTGCTTCGCAGAATCGCTTTTGTGCAGAAAACAGTAACACTTGTTCAGAACGAAAGAAAGCACAGAGCCCCAGATTTGCTGTTGTCCTGGAGAGCTTGCAGAGCACTGGGGAAAGGCAGGCAGAGAATTCCCTGCTAGCACCTTCTCTGTGCCTGGGAAGCAGAAGTGTTCACATTGCTTCGCAGAATGACTTTTCTGCAGAAAACAGTAACACTTGTTCAGAACGAAAGAAAGCACAGAGCCCCAGATTTTATGTTGTCCTGGAGAGCTTGCAGAGCACTGGGGAAAGGCAGGCAGAGAATTCCCTGCTAGCACCTTCTCTGTGCCTGGGAAGCAGAAGTGTTCCCATTGCTTCGCAGAATCGCTTTTGTGCAGAAAACAGTAACACTTGTTCAGAACGAAAGAAAGCACAGAGCCCCAGATTTGCTGTTGTCCTGGAGAGCTTGCAGAGCACTGGGGAAAGGCAGGCAGAGAATTCCCTGCTAGCACCTTCTCTGTGCCTGGGAAGCAGAAGTGTTCCCATTGCTTCGCAGAATCGCTTTTGTGCAGAAAACAGTAACACTTGTTCAGAACGAAAGAAAGCACAGAGCCCCAGATTTTATGTTGTCCTGGAGAGCTTGCAGAGCACTGGGGAAAGGCAGGCAGAGAATTCCCTGCTTGCACCTTCTCTGTGCCTGGGAAGCAGAAGTGTTCACATTGCTTCGCAGAATGACTTTTCTGCAGAAAACAGTAACACTTGTTCAGAACGAAAGAAAGCACAGAGCCCCAGATTTGCTGTTGTCCTGGAGAGCTTGCAGAGCACTGGGGAAAGGCAGGCAGAGAATTCCCTGCTAGCACCTTCTCTGTGCCTGGGAAGCAGAAGTGTTCCCATTGCTTCGCAGAATCGCTTTTGTGCAGAAAACAGTAACACTTGTTCAGAACGAAAGAAAGCACAGAGCCCCAGATTTGCTGTTGTCCTGGAGAGCTTGCAGAGCACTGGGGAAAGGCAGGCAGAGAATTCCCTGCTAGCACCTTCTCTGTGCCTGGGAAGCAGAAGTGTTCACATTGCTTCGCAGAATCGCTTTTGTGCAGAAAACAATAACACTTGTTCAGAACAAAAGAAAGCACAGAGCCCCAGATTTTATGTTGTCCTGGAGAGCTTGCAGAGTACTGGGGAAAGGCAGGCAGAGAATTCCCTGCTAGCACGTTCTCTGTGCCTGGGAAACAGAAGTGTTCCCATTGCTTCGCAGAATCGCTTTTGTGCAGAAAACAGTAACACTTGTTCTGAACGAAAGAAAGCACAGAGCCCCAGATTTGCTGTTGTCCTGGAGAGCTTGCAGAGCACTGGGGAAAGGCAGGCAGAGAATTCCCTGCTAGCACCTTCTCTGTGCCTGTTCACATTGCTTCGCAGAATCGCTTTTGTGCAGAAAACAGTAACACTTGTTCAGAACGAAAGAAAGCACAGAGCCCCAGATTTTATGTTGTCCTGGAGAGCTTGCAGAGCACTGGGGAAAGGCAGGCAGAGAATTCCCTGCTAGCACCTTCTCTGTGCCTGGGAAACAGAAGTGTTCACATTGCTTCGCAGAATCGCTTTTGTGCAGAAAACAGTAACACTTGTTCAGAACAAAAGAAAGCACAGAGCCCCAGATTCTATGTTGTCCTGGAGAGCTTGCAGAGCACTGCGGAAAGGCAGGCAGAGAATTCCCTGCTAGCACCTTCTCTGTGCCTGGGAAGCAGAAGTGTTCACATTGCTTCGCAGAATCGCTTTGTGCAGAAAACAGTAACACTTGTTCAGAACGAAAGAAAGCACAGAGCCCCAGATTTGCTGTTGTCCTGGAGAGCTTGCAGAGCACTGGGGAAAGGCAGGCAGAGAATTCCCTGCTAGCACCTTCTATGTGCCTGGGAAGCAGAAGTGTTCACATTGCTTCGCAGAATCGCTTTTGTGCAGAAAACAGTAACACTTGTTCAGAACGAAAGAAAGCACAGAGCCCCAGATTTGCTGTTGTCCTGGAGAGCTTGCAGAGCACTGGGGAAAGGCAGGCAGAGAATTCCCTGCTAGCACCTTCTCTGTGCCTGGGAAGCAGAAGTGTTCACATTGCTTCGCAGAATCGCTTTTGTGCAGAAAACAATAACACTTGTTCAGAACGAAAGAAAGCACAGAGCCCCAGATTTTATGTTGTCCTGGAGAGCTTGCAGAGCACTGGGGAAAAGCAGGCAGAGAATTCCCTGCTAGCACGTTCCCTGTGCCTGGGAAAGAGAAGTGTTCCCATTGCTTCGCAGAATCGCTTTTGTGCAGAAAACAGTAACACTTGTTCAGAACGAAAGAAAGCACAGAGCCCCAGATTTGCTGTTGTCCTGGAGAGCTTGCAGAGCACTGGGGAAAGGCAGGCAGAGAATTCCCTGCTAGCACCTTCTATGTGCCTGTTCACATTCCTTCGCAGAATCGCTTTTGTGCAGAAAACAGTAACACTTGTTCAGACGAAAGAAAGCACAGAGCCCCAGATTTTATGTTGTCCTGGAGAGCTTGCAGAGCACTGGGGAAAGGCAGGCAGAGAATTCCCTGCTAGCACCTTCTCTGTGCCTGGGAAGCAGAAGTGTTCCCATTGCTTCGCAGAATCGCTTTTGTGCAGAAAACAGTAACACTTGTTCAGAACGAAAGAAAGCACAGAGCCCCAGATTTGCTGTTGTCCTGGAGAGCTTGCAGAGCACTGGGGAAAGGCAGGCAGAGAATTCCCTGCTAGCACCTTCTCTGTGCCTGTTCACATTGCTTCGCAGAATCGCTTTTGTGCAGAAAACAGTAACACTTGTTCAGAACGAAAGAAAGCACAGAGCCCCAGATTTTATGTTGTCCTGGAGAGCTTGCAGAGCACTGGGGAAAGGCAGGCAGAGAATTCCCTGCTAGCACCTTCTCTGTGCCTGGGAAACAGAAGTGTTCACATTGCTTGGCAGAATCGCTTTTGTGCAGAAAACAGTAACACTTGTTCAGAAGGAAAGAAAGCACAGAGCCCCATATTTTATGTTGTGCTGGAGAGCTTGCAGAGTACTGGGGAAAAGCAGGCAGAGAATTCCCTGCTAGCACCTTCTCTGTGCCTGGGAAGCAGAAGTGTTCAGATTGCTTGGCAGAATCGCTTTTGTGCAGAAAACAGTAACACTTGTTCAGAACAAAAGAAAGCACAGAGCCCCAGATTTTATGTTGTCCTGGAGAGCTTGCAGAGCACTGGGGAAAAGCAGGCAGAGAATTCCCTGCTAGCACCTTCTCTGTGCCTGGGAAACAGAAGTGTTCACATTGCTTCGCAGAATCGCTTTTGTGCAGAAAACAGTAACACTTGTTCAGAAGGAAAGAAAGCACAGAGCCCCATATTTTATGTTGTGCTGGAGAGCTTGCAGAGTACTGGGGAAAAGCAGGCAGAGAATTCCCTGCTAGCACCTTCTCTGTGCCTGGGAAACAGAAGTGTTCACATTGCTTCGCAGAATCGCTTTTGTGCAGAAAACAGTAACACTTGTTCAGACGAAAGAAAGCACAGAGCCCCAGATTTTATGTTGTCCTGGAGAGCTTGCAGAGCACTGGGGAAAGGCAGGCAGAGAATTCCCTGCTAGCACCTTCTCTGTGCCTGGGAAGCAGAAGTCTTCACATTGCTTCGCAGAATCGCTTTTGTGCAGAAAACAATAACACTTGTTCAGAACGAAAGAAAGCACAGAGCCCCAGATTTTATGTTGTCCTGGAGAGCTTGCAGAGCACTGGGGAAAAGCAGGCAGAGAATTCCCTGCTAGCACCTTCTCTGTGCCTGGGAAACAGAAGTGTTCACATTGCTTCGCAGAATCGCTTTTGTGCAGAAAACAGTAACACTTGTTCAGAACGAAAGAAAGCACAGAGCCCCATATTTTATGTTGTCCTGGAGAGCTTGCAGAGCACTGGGGAAAGGCAGGCAGAGAATTCCCTGCTAGCACCTTCTCTGTGCCTGGGAAGCAGAAGTGTTCACATTGCTTCGCAGAATCGTTTTGTGCAGAAAACAATAACACCTGTTCAGAACGAAAGAAAGCACAGAGCCCCAGATTTTATGTTGTCCTGGAGAGCTTGCAGAGCACTGGGGAAAAGCAGGCAGAGAATTCCCTGCTAGCACCTTCTCTGTGCCTGGGAAACAGAAGTGTTCACATTGCTTCGCAGAATCGCTTTTGTGCAGAAAACAGTAACACTTGTTCAGAACGAAAGAAAGCACAGAGCCCCAGATTTTATGTTGTCCTGGAGAGCTTGCAGAGCACTGGGGAAAGGCAGGCAGAGAATTCCCTGCTAGCACCTTCTCTGTGCCTGTTCACATTCCTTCGCAGAATCGCTTTTGTGCAGAAAACTGTAACACTTGTTCAGAACGAAAGAAAGCACAGAGCCCCAGATTTTATGTTGTCCTGGAGAGCTTGCAGAGCACTGGGGAAAGGCAGGCAGAGAATTCCCTGCTAGCACGTTCTCGGTGCCTGGGAAGCAGAAGTGTTCACATTTCTTAGCAGTATCGCTTTTGTGCAGAAAACAGTAACACTTGTTCAGAAGGAAAGAAAGCACAGAGCCCCAGATTTTATGTTGTGCTGGAGAGCTTGCAGAGCACTGGGGAAAGGCAGGCAGAGAATTCCCTGCTAGCACCTTCTCTGTGCCTGGGAAGCAGAATTGTTCACATTTCTTCGCAGAATCGCTTTTGTGCAGAAAACAGTAACACTTGTTCAGAACGAAAGAAAGCACAGAGCCCCAGATTTTATGTTGTCCTGGAGAGCTTGCAGAGCACTGGGGAAAGGCAGGCAGAGAATTCCCTGCTAGCACCTTCTCTGTGCCTGGGAAACAGAAGTGTTCACATTGCTTCGCAGAATCGCTTTTGTGCAGAAAACAGTAACACTTGTTCAGAAGGAAAGAAAGCACAGAGCCCCATATTTTATGTTGTGCTGGAGAGCTTGCAGAGTACTGGGGAAAAGCAGGCAGAGAATTCCCTGCTAGCACCTTCTCTGTGCCTGGGAAGCAGAAGTGTTCAGATTGCTTGGCAGAATCGCTTTTGTGCAGAAAACAGTAACACTTGTTCAGAACAAAAGAAAGCACAGAGCCCCAGATTTTATGTTGTCCTGGAGAGCTTGCAGAGCACTGGGGAAAAGCAGGCAGAGAATTCCCTGCTAGCACCTTCTCTGTGCCTGGGAAGCAGAAGTCTTCACATTGCTTCGCAGAATCGCTTTTGTGCAGACAACAGTAACACTTTTTCAGAACAAAAGAAAGCACAGAGCCTCAGATTTTATGTTGTCCTGGAGAGCTTGCAGAGCACTGGGGAAAAGCAGGCAGAGAATTCCCTGCTAGCACCTTCTCTGTGCCTGGGAAACAGAAGTGTTCACATTGCTTCGCAGAATCGCTTTTGTGCAGAAAACAGTAACACTTGTTCAGAACGAAAGAAAGCACAGAGCCCCAGATTTTATGTTGTCCTGGAGAGCTTGCAGAGCACTGGGGAAAGGCAGGCAGAGAATTCCCTGCTAGCACCTTCCCTGTGCCTGGGAAAGAGAAGTGTTCCCATTGCTTCGCAGAATCGCTTTTGTGCAGAAAACAGTAACACTTGTTCAGAAGGAAAGAAAGCACAGAGCCCCAGATTTTATGTTGTCCTGGAGAGCTTGCAGAGCACTGGGGAAAAGCAGGCAGAGAATTCCCTGCTAGCACCTTCTCTGTGCCTGGGAAACAGAAGTGTTCACATTTCTTCGCAGAATCGCTTTTGTGCAGATAACAGTAACACTTGTTCAGAACAAAAGAAAGCACAGAGCCCCAGATTTTATGTTGTCCTGGAGAGCTTGCAGAGCACTGGGGAAAAGCAGGCAGAGAATTCCCTGCTAGCACCTTCTCTGTGCCTGGGAAACAGAAGTGTTCACATTGCTTCGCAGAATCGCTTTTGTGCAGAAAACAGTAACACTTGTTCAGATGAAAGAAAGCACAGAGCCCCAGATTTTATGTTGTCCTGGAGAGCTTGCAGAGCACTGGGGAAAGGCAGGCAGAGAATTCCCTGCTAGCACCTTCTCTGTGCCTGGGAAGCAGAAGTCTTCACATTGCTTCGCAGAATCGCTTTTGTGCAGAAAACAGTAACACTTGTTCAGAACGAAACAAAGCACAGAGCCCCAGATTTTATGTTGTCCTGGAGAGCTTGCAGAGCACTGGGGAAAAGCAGGCAGAGAATTCCCTGCTAGCACCTTCTCTGTGCCTGGGAAACAGAAGTGTTCACATTGCTTCGCAGAATCGCTTTTGTGCAGAAAACAGTAACACTTGTTCAGAACGAAAGAAAGCACAGAGCCCCAGATTTTATGTTGTCCTAGAGAGCTTGCAGAGCACTGGGGAAAAGCAAGCAGAGAATTCCCTGCTAGCACCTTCTCTGTGCCTGGGAAACAGAAGTGTTCACATTGCTTCGCAGTATCGCTTTTGTGCAGAAAACAGTAACACTTGTTCAGAAGGAAAGAAAGCACAGAGCCCCATATTTTATGTTGTGCTGGAGAGCTTGCAGAGTACTGGGGAAAAGCAGGCAGAGAATTCCCTGCTAGCACCTTCTCTGTGCCTGGGAAACAGAAGTGTTCACATTGCTTCGCAGAATCGCTTTTGTGCAGAAAACTGTAACACTTGTTCAGACGAAAGAAAGCACAGAGCCCCAGATTTTATGTTGTGCTGGAGAGCTTGCAGAGCACTGGGGAAAGGCAGGCAGAGAATTCCCTGCTAGCACCTTCTCTGTGCCTGGGAAGCAGAAGTCTTCACATTGCTTCGCAGAATCGCTTTTGTGCAGAAAACAGTAACACTTGTTCAGAACGAAAGAAAGCACAGAGCCCCAGATTTTATGTTGTCCTGGAGAGCTTGCAGAGCACTGGGGAAAAGCAGGCAGAGAATTCCCTGCTAGCACCTTCTCTGTGCCTGGGAAACAGAAGTGTTCACATTGCTTCGCAGAATCGCTTTTGTGCAGAAAACAGTAACACTTGTTCAGAACGAAAGAAAGCACAGAGCCCCAGATTTTATGTTGTCCTGGAGAGCTTGCAGAGCACTGGGGAAAGGCAGGCAGAGAATTCCCTGCTAGCACCTTCTCTGTGCCTGGGAAGCAGAAGTGTTCACATTGCTTCGCAGAATCGCTTTTGTGCAGAAAACAATAACACCTGTTCAGAACGAAAGAAAGCACAGAGCCCCAGATTTTATGTTGTCCTGGAGAGCTTGCAGAGTACTGGGGAAAAGCAGGCAGAGAATTCCCTGCTAGCACCTTCTCTGTGCCTGGGAAACAGAAGTGTTCACATTTCTTCGCAGAATCGCTTTTGTGCAGAAAACAGTAACACTTGTTCAGAACGAAAGAAAGCACACAGCCCCAGATTTTATGTTGTCCTGGAGAGCTTGCAGAGCACTGGGGAAAGGCAGGCAGAGAATTCCCTGCTAGCACCTTCTCTGTGCCTGTTCACATTGCTTCGCAGAATCGCTTTTGTGCAGAAAACAGTAACACTTGTTCAGACGAAAGAAAGCACAGAGACCCAGATTTTATGTTGTCCTGGAGAGCTTGCAGAGCACTGGGGAAAGGCAGGCAGAGAATTCCCTGCTAGCACCTTCTCTGTGCCTGGGAAACAGAAGTGTTCACATTGCTTGGCAGAATCGCTTTTGTGCAGAAAACAGTAACACTTGTTCAGAAGGAAAGAAAGCACAGAGCCCCATATTTTATGTTGTGCTGGAGAGCTTGCAGAGTACTGGGGAAAAGCAGGCAGAGAATTCCCTGCTAGCACCTTCTCTGTGCCTGGGAAGCAGAAGTGTTCAGATTGCTTGGCAGAATCGCTTTTGTGCAGAAAACAGTAACACTTGTTCAGAACAAAAGAAAGCACAGAGCCCCAGATTTTATGTTGTCCTGGAGAGCTTGCAGAGCACTGGGGAAAAGCAGGCAGAGAATTCCCTGCTAGCACCTTCTCTGTGCCTGGGAAACAGAAGTGTTCACATTGCTTCGCAGAATCGCTTTTGTGCAGAAAACAGTAACACTTGTTCAGAAGGAAAGAAAGCACAGAGCCCCATATTTTATGTTGTGCTGGAGAGCTTGCAGAGTACTGGGGAAAAGCAGGCAGAGAATTCCCTGCTAGCACCTTCTCTGTGCCTGGGAAACAGAAGTGTTCACATTGCTTCGCAGAATCGCTTTTGTGCAGAAAACAGTAACACTTGTTCAGACGAAAGAAAGCACAGAGACCCAGATTTTATGTTGTCCTGGAGAGCTTGCAGATCACTGGGGAAAGGCAGGCAGAGAATTCCCTGCTAGCACCTTCTCTGTGCCTGGGAAGCAGAAGTCTTCACATTGCTTCGCAGAATCGCTTTTGTGCAGAAAACAATAACACTTGTTCAGAACGAAAGAAAGCACAGAGCCCCAGATTTTATGTTGTCCTGGAGAGCTTGCAGAGCACTGGGGAAAAGCAGGCAGAGAATTCCCTGCTAGCACCTTCTCTGTGCCTGGGAAACAGAAGTGTTCACATTGCTTCGCAGAATCGCTTTTGTGCAGAAAACAGTAACACTTGTTCAGAACGAAAGAAAGCACAGAGCCCCATATTTTATGTTGTCCTGGAGAGCTTGCAGAGCACTGGGGAAAGGCAGGCAGAGAATTCCCTGCTAGCACCTTCTCTGTGCCTGGGAAGCAGAAGTGTTCACATTGCTTCGCAGAATCGTTTTGTGCAGAAAACAATAACACCTGTTCAGAACGAAAGAAAGCACAGAGCCCCAGATTTTATGTTGTCCTGGAGAGCTTGCAGAGCACTGGGGAAAAGCAGGCAGAGAATTCCCTGCTAGCACCTTCTCTGTGCCTGGGAAACAGAAGTGTTCACATTTCTTCGCAGAATCGCTTTTGTGCAGAAAACAGTAACACTTGTTCAGAACGAAAGAAAGCACAGAGCCCCAGATTTTATGTTGTCCTGGAGAGCTTGCAGAGCACTGGGGAAAGGCAGGCAGAGAATTCCCTGCTAGCACCTTCTCTGTGCCTGTTCACATTCCTTCGCAGAATCGCTTTTGTGCAGAAAACTGTAACACTTGTTCAGAACGAAAGAAAGCACAGAGCCCCAGATTTTATGTTGTCCTGGAGAGCTTGCAGAGCACTGGGGAAAGGCAGGCAGAGAATTCCCTGCTAGCACGTTCTCGGTGCCTGGGAAGCAGAAGTGTTCACATTTCTTAGCAGTATCGCTTTTGTGCAGAAAACAGTAACACTTGTTCAGAAGGAAAGAAAGCACAGAGCCCCAGATTTTATGTTGTGCTGGAGAGCTTGCAGAGCACTGGGGAAAGGCAGGCAGAGAATTCCCTGCTAGCACCTTCTCTGTGCCTGGGAAGCAGAATTGTTCACATTTCTTCGCAGAATCGCTTTTGTGCAGAAAACAGTAACACTTGTTCAGAACGAAAGAAAGCACAGAGCCCCAGATTTTATGTTGTCCTGGAGAGCTTGCAGAGCACTGGGGAAAGGCAGGCAGAGAATTCCCTGCTAGCACCTTCTCTGTGCCTGGGAAACAGAAGTGTTCACATTGCTTCGCAGAATCGCTTTTGTGCAGAAAACAGTAACACTTGTTCAGAAGGAAAGAAAGCACAGAGCCCCATATTTTATGTTGTGCTGGAGAGCTTGCAGAGTACTGGGGAAAAGCAGGCAGAGAATTCCCTGCTAGCACCTTCTCTGTGCCTGGGAAGCAGAAGTGTTCAGATTGCTTGGCAGAATCGCTTTTGTGCAGAAAACAGTAACACTTGTTCAGAACAAAAGAAAGCACAGAGCCCCAGATTTTATGTTGTCCTGGAGAGCTTGCAGAGCACTGGGGAAAGGCAGGCAGAGAATTCCCTGCTAGCACCTTCTCTGTGCCTGGGAAGCAGAAGTCTTCACATTGCTTCGCAGAATCGCTTTTGTGCAGACAACAGTAACACTTTTTCAGAACAAAAGAAAGCACAGAGCCTCAGATTTTATGTTGTCCTGGAGAGCTTGCAGAGCACTGGGGAAAAGCAGGCAGAGAATTCCCTGCTAGCACCTTCTCTGTGCCTGGGAAACAGAAGTGTTCACATTGCTTCGCAGAATCGCTTTTGTGCAGAAAACAGTAACACTTGTTCAGAACGAAAGAAAGCACAGAGCCCCAGATTTTATGTTGTCCTGGAGAGCTTGCAGAGCACTGGGGAAAGGCAGGCAGAGAATTCCCTGCTAGCACCTTCCCTGTGCCTGGGAAAGAGAAGTGTTCCCATTGCTTCGCAGAATCGCTTTTGTGCAGAAAACAGTAACACTTGTTCAGAAGGAAAGAAAGCACAGAGCCCCAGATTTTATGTTGTCCTGGAGAGCTTGCAGAGCACTGGGGAAAAGCAGGCAGAGAATTCCCTGCTAGCACCTTCTCTGTGCCTGGGAAACAGAAGTGTTCACATTGCTTCGCAGAATCGCTTTTGTGCAGATAACAGTAACACTTGTTCAGAACAAAAGAAAGCACAGAGCCCCAGATTTTATGTTGTCCTGGAGAGCTTGCAGAGCACTGGGGAAAAGCAGGCAGAGAATTCCCTGCTAGCACCTTCTCTGTGCCTGGGAAACAGAAGTGTTCACATTGCTTCGCAGAATCGCTTTTGTGCAGAAAACAGTAACACTTGTTCAGATGAAAGAAAGCACAGAGCCCCAGATTTTATGTTGTCCTGGAGAGCTTGCAGAGCACTGGGGAAAGGCAGGCAGAGAATTCCCTGCTAGCACCTTCTCTGTGCCTGGGAAGCAGAAGTCTTCACATTGCTTCGCAGAATCGCTTTTGTGCAGAAAACAGTAACACTTGTTCAGAAGGAAAGAAAGCACAGAGCCCCATATTTTATGTTGTGCTGGAGAGCTTGCAGAGCACTGGGGAAAGGCAGGCAGAGAATTCCCTGCTAGCACCTTCTCTGTGCCTGGGAAGCAGAAGTGTTCACATTGCTTCGCAGAATCGTTTTGTGCAGAAAACAATAACACCTGTTCAGAACGAAAGAAAGCACAGAGCCCCAGATTTTATGTTGTCCTGGAGAGCTTGCAGAGCACTGGGGAAAAGCAGGCAGAGAATTCCCTGCTAGCACCTTCTCTGTGCCTGGGAAACAGAAGTGTTCACATTTCTTCGCAGAATCGCTTTTGTGCAGAAAACAGTAACACTTGTTCAGAACGAAAGAAAGCACAGAGCCCCAGATTTTATGTTGTCCTGGAGAGCTTGCAGAGCACTGGGGAAAGGCAGGCAGAGAATTCCCTGCTAGCACCTTCTCTGTGCCTGTTCACATTCCTTCGCAGAATCGCTTTTGTGCAGAAAACTGTAACACTTGTTCAGAAGGAAAGAAAGCACAGAGCCCCAGATTTTATGTTGTCCTGGAGAGCTTGCAGAGCACTGGGGAAAGGCAGGCAGAGAATTCCCTGCTAGCACGTTCTCGGTGCCTGGGAAGCAGAAGTGTTCACATTGCTTCGCAGAATCGCTTTTGTGCAGATAACAGTAACACTTGTTCAGAACAAAAGAAAGCACAGAGCCCCAGATTTTATGTTGTCCTGGAGAGCTTGCAGAGCACTGGGGAAAAGCAGGCAGAGAATTCCCTGCTAGCACCTTCTCTGTGCCTGGGAAACAGAAGTGTTCACATTGCTTCGCAGAATCGCTTTTGTGCAGAAAACAGTAACACTTGTTCAGACGAAAGAAAGCACAGAGCCCCAGATTTTATGTTGTCCTGGAGAGCTTGCAGAGCACTGGGGAAAGGCAGGCAGAGAATTCCCTGCTAGCACCTTCTCTGTGCCTGGGAAGCAGAAGTCTTCACATTGCTTCGCAGAATCGCTTTTGTGCAGAAAACAGTAACACTTGTTCAGAACGAAAGAAAGCACAGAGCCCCAGATTTTATGTTGTCCTGGAGAGCTTGCAGAGCACTGGGGAAAAGCAGGCAGAGAATTCCCTGCTAGCACCTTCTCTGTGCCTGGGAAACAGAAGTGTTCACATTGCTTCGCAGAATCGCTTTTGTGCAGAAAACAGTAACACTTGTTCAGAAGGAAAGAAAGCACAGAGCCCCATATTTTATGTTGTGCTGGAGAGCTTGCAGAGTACTGGGGAAAAGCAGGCAGAGAATTCCCTGCTAGCACCTTCTCTGTGCCTGGGAAACAGAAGTGTTCACATTGCTTCGCAGAATCGCTTTTGTGCAGAAAACAGTAACACTTGTTCAGACGAAAGAAAGCACAGAGCCCCAGATTTTATGTTGTCCTGGAGAGCTTGCAGAGCACTGGGGAAAGGCAGGCAGAGAATTCCCTGCTAGCACCTTCTCTGTGCCTGGGAAGCAGAAGTGTTCACATTGCTTCGCAGAATCGTTTTGTGCAGAAAACAATAACACCTGTTCAGAACGAAAGAAAGCACAGAGCCCCAGATTTTATGTTGTCCTGGAGAGCTTGCAGAGCACTGGGGAAAAGCAGGCAGAGAATTCCCTGCTAGCACCTTCTCTGTGCCTGGGAAACAGAAGTGTTCACATTTCTTCGCAGAATCGCTTTTGTGCAGAAAACAGTAACACTTGTTCAGAACGAAAGAAAGCACAGAGCCCCAGATTTTATGTTGTCCTGGAGAGCTTGCAGAGCACTGGGGAAAGGCAGGCAGAGAATTCCCTGCTAGCACCTTCTCTGTGCCTGTTCACATTCCTTCGCAGAATCGCTTTTGTGCAGAAAACAGTAACACTTGTTCAGAACGAAAGAAAGCACAGAGCCCCATATTTTATGTTGTGCTGGAGAGCTTGCAGAGTACTGGGGAAAAGCAGGCAGAGAATTCCCTGCTAGCACCTTCTCTGTGCCTGGGAAACAGAAGTGTTCACATTGCTTCGCAGAATCGCTTTTGTGCAGATAACAGTAACACTTGTTCAGAACAAAAGAAAGCACAGAGCCCCAGATTTTATGTTGTGCTGGAGAGCTTGCAGAGCACTGGGGAAAAGCAGGCAGAGAATTCCCTGCTAGCACCTTCTCTGTGCCTGGGAAACAGAAGTGTTCACATTGCTTCGCAGAATCGCTTTTGTGCAGAAAACAGTAACACTTGTTCAGAACGAAAGAAAGCACAGAGCCCCAGATTTTATGTTGTCCTGGAGAGCTTGCAGAGCACTGGGGAAAGGCAGGCAGAGAATTCCCTGCTAGCACCTTCTCTGTGCCTGTTCACATTCCTTCGCAGAATCGCTTTTGTGCAGAAAACTGTAACACTTGTTCAGAAGGAAAGAAAGCACAGAGCCCCAGATTTTATGTTGTCCTGGAGAGCTTGCAGAGCACTGGGGAAAGGCAGGCAGAGAATTCCCTGCTAGCACGTTCTCGGTGCCTGGGAAGCAGAAGTGTTCACATTTCTTAGCAGTATCGCTTTTGTGCAGAAAACAGTAACACTTGTTCAGAAGGAAAGAAAGCACAGAGCCCCATATTTTATGTTGTGCTGGAGAGCTTGCAGAGTACTGGGGAAAAGCAGGCAGAGAATTCCCTGCTAGCACCTTCTCTGTGCCTGGGAAACAGAACTGTTCACATTGCTTCGCAGAATCGCTTTTGTGCAGATAACAGTAACACTTGTTCAGAACGAAAGAAAGCACAGAGCCCCAGATTTTATGTTGTCCTGGAGAGCTTGCAGAGCACTGGGGAAAAGCAGGCAGAGAATTCCCTGCTAGCACCTTCTCTGTGCCTGGGAAACAGAAGTGTTCACATTGCTTCGCAGAATCGCTTTTGTGCAGAAAACAGTAACACTTGTTCAGACGAAAGAAAGCACAGAGCCCCAGATTTTATGTTGTCCTGGAGAGCTTGCAGAGCACTGGGGAAAGGCAGGCAGAGAATTCCCTGCTAGCACCTTCTCTGTGCCTGGGAAACAGAAGTGTTCACATTGCTTCGCAGAATCGCTTTTGTGCAGAAAACAGTAACACTTGTTCAGAAGGAAAGAAAGCACAGAGCCCCATATTTTATGTTGTGCTGGAGAGCTTGCAGAGTACTGGGGAAAAGCAGGCAGAGAATTCCCTGCTAGCACCTTCTCTGTGCCTGGGAAACAGAAGTGTTCACATTGCTTCGCAGAATCGCTTTTGTGCAGAAAACAGTAACACTTGTTCAGACGAAAGAAAGCACAGAGCCCCAGATTTTATGTTGTCCTGGAGAGCTTGCAGAGCACTGGGGAAAGGCAGGCAGAGAATTCCCTGCTAGCACCTTCTCTGTGCCTGGGAAGCAGAAGTCTTCACATTGCTTCGCAGAATCGCTTTTGTGCAGAAAACAATAACACTTGTTCAGAACGAAAGAAAGCACAGAGCCCCAGATTTTATGTTGTCCTGGAGAGCTTGCAGAGCACTGGGGAAAAGCAGGCAGAGAATTCCCTGCTAGCACCTTCTCTGTGCCTGGGAAACAGAAGTGTTCACATTGCTTCGCAGAATCGCTTTTGTGCAGAAAACAGTAACACTTGTTCAGAACGAAAGAAAGCACACAGCCCCAGATTTTATGTTGTCCTGGAGAGCTTGCAGAGCACTGGGGAAAGGCAGGCAGAGAATTCCCTGCTAGCACCTTCTCTGTGCCTGTTCACATTCCTTCGCAGAATCGCTTTTGTGCAGAAAACAGTAACACTTGTTCAGAACGAAAGAAAGCACAGAGCCCCAGATTTTATGTTGTCCTGGAGAGCTTGCAGAGCACTGGGGAAAAGCAGGCAGAGAATTCCCTGCTAGCACGTTCTCGGTGCCTGGGAAGCGGAAGTGTTCACATTTCTTAGCAGTATCGCTTTTGTGCAGAAAACAGTAACACTTGTTCAGAAGGAAAGAAAGCACAGAGCCCCATATTTTATGTTGTGCTGGAGAGCTTGCAGAGTACTGGGGAAAAGCAGGCAGAGAATTCCCTGCTAGCACCTTCTCTGTGCCTGGGAAACAGAAGTGTTCACATTGCTTCGCAGAATCGCTTTTGTGCAGATAACAGTAACACTTGTTCAGAACAAAAGAAAGCACAGAGCCCCAGATTTTATGTTGTCCTGGAGAGCTTGCAGAGCACTGGGGAAAAGCAGGCAGAGAATTCCCTGCTAGCACCTTCTCTGTGCCTGGGAAACAGAAGTGTTCACATTGCTTCGCAGAATCGCTTTTGTGCAGAAAACAGTAACACTTGTTCAGAACGAAAGAAAGCACAGAGCCCCAGATTTTATGTTGTCCTGGAGAGCTTGCAGAGCACTGGGGAAAAGCAGGCAGAGAATTCCCTGCTAGCACCTTCTCTGTGCCTGGGAAACAGAAGTGTTCACATTGCTTCGCAGAATCGCTTTTGTGCAGAAAACAGTAACACTTGTTCAGAACGAAAGAAAGCACACAGCCCCAGATTTTATGTTGTCCTGGAGAGCTTGCAGAGCACTGGGGAAAGGCAGGCAGAGAATTCCCTGCTAGCACCTTCTCTGTGCCTGTTCACATTGCTTCGCAGAATCGCTTTTGTGCAGAAAACAGTAACACTTGTTCAGACGAAAGAAAGCACAGAGCCCCAGATTTTATGTTGTCCTGGAGAGCTTGCAGAGCACTGGGGAAAGGCAGGCAGAGAATTCCCTGCTAGCACCTTCTCTGTGCCTGGGAAACAGAAGTGTTCACATTGCTTCGCAGAATCGCTTTTGTGCAGAAAACAGTAACACTTGTTCAGAAGGAAAGAAAGCACAGAGCCCCATATTTTATGTTGTGCTGGAGAGCTTGCAGAGTACTGGGGAAAAGCAGGCAGAGAATTCCCTGCTAGCACCTTCTCTGTGCCTGGGAAGCAGAAGTGTTCAGATTGCTTGGCAGAATCGCTTTTGTGCAGAAAACAGTAACACTTGTTCAGAAGGAAAGAAAGCACAGAGCCCCAGATTTTATGTTGTCCTGGAGAGCTTGCAGAGCACTGGGGAAAAGCAGGCAGAGAATTCCCTGCTAGCACCTTCTCTGTGCCTGGGAAGCAGAAGTGTTCACATTGCTTGGCAGAATCGCTTTTGTGCAGATAACAGTAACACTTGTTCAGAACAAAAGAAAGCACAGAGCCCCAGATTTTATGTTGTCCTGGAGAGCTTGCAGAGCACTGGGGAAAAGCAGGCAGAGAATTCCCTGCTAGCACCTTCTCTGTGCCTGGGAAACAGAAGGGTTAACATTTCTTAGCAGTATCGCTTTTGTGCAGAAAACAGTAACACTTGTTCAGAAGGAAAGAAAGCACAGAGCCCCATATTTTATGTTGTGCTGGAGAGCTTGCAGAGTACTGGGGAAAAGCAGGCAGAGAATTCCCTGCTAGCACCTTCTCTGTGCCTGGGAAACAGAAGTGTTCACATTGCTTCGCAGAATCGCTTTTGTGCAGAAAACAGTAACACTTGTTCAGACGAAAGAAAGCACAGAGCCCCAGATTTTATGTTGTCCTGGAGAGCTTGCAGAGCACTGGGGAAAGGCAGGCAGAGAATTCCCTGCTAGCACCTTCTCTGTGCCTGGGAAGCAGAAGTCTTCACATTGCTTTGCAGAATCGCTTTTGTGCAGAAAACAATAACACTTGTTCAGAACGAAAGAAAGCACAGAGCCCCAGATTTTATGTTGTCCTGGAGAGCTTGCAGAGCACTGGGGAAAAGCAGGCAGAGAATTCCCTGCTAGCACCTTCTCTGTGCCTGGGAAACAGAAGTGTTCCCATTGCTTCGCAGAATCGCTTTTGTGCAGAAAACAGTAACACTTGTTCAGAACGAAAGAAAGCACACAGCCCCAGATTTTATGTTGTCCTGGAGAGCTTGCAGAGCACTGGGGAAAGGCAGGCAGAGAATTCCCTGCTAGCACCTTCTCTGTGCCTGTTCACATTGCTTCGCAGAATCGCTTTTGTGCAGAAAACAGTAACACTTGTTCAGAAGGAAAGAAAGCACAGAGCCCCATATTTTATGTTGTGCTGGAGAGCTTGCAGAGTACTGGGGAAAAGCAGGCAGAGAATTCCCTGCTAGCACCTTCTCTGTGCCTGGGAAGCAGAAGTGTTCAGATTGCTTGGCAGAATCGCTTTTGTGCAGAAAACAGTAACACTTGTTCAGAACAAAAGAAAGCACAGAGCCCCAGATTTTATGTTGTCCTGGAGAGCTTGCAGAGCACTGGGGAAAAGCAGGCAGAGAATTCCCTGCTAGCACCTTCTCTGTGCCTGGGAAGCAGAAGTCTTCACATTGCTTCGCAGAATCGCTTTTGTGCAGACAACAGTAACACTTTTCAGAACAAAAGAAAGCACAGAGCCTCAGATTTTATGTTGTCCTGGAGAGCTTGCAGAGCACTGGGGAAAAGCAAGCAGAGAATTCCCTGCTAGCACCTTCTCTGTGCCTGGGAAACAGAAGTGTTCACATTGCTTCGCAGAATCGCTTTTGTGCAGAAAACAGTAACACTTGTTCAGAACGAAAGAAAGCACAGAGCCCCAGATTTTATGTTGTCCTGGAGAGCTTGCAGAGCACTGGGGAAAGGCAGGCAGAGAATTCCCTGCTAGCACCTTCTCTGTGCCTGGGAAAGAGAAGTGTTCCCATTGCTTCGCAGAATCGCTTTTGTGCAGAAAACAGTAACACTTGTTCAGAAGGAAAGAAAGCACAGAGCCCCAGATTTTATGTTGTCCTGGAGAGCTTGCAGAGCACTGGGGAAAAGCAGGCAGAGAATTCCCTGCTAGCACCTTCTCTGTGCCTGGGAAGCAGAAGTGTTCACATTGCTTGGCAGAATCGCTTTTGTGCAGATAACAGTAACACTTGTTCAGAACAAAAGAAAGCACAGAGCCCCAGATTTTATGTTGTCCTGGAGAGCTTGCAGAGCACTGGGGAAAAGCAGGCAGAGAATTCCCTGCTAGCACCTTCTCTGTGCCTGGGAAACAGAAGGGTTAACATTTCTTAGCAGTATCGCTTTTGTGCAGAAAACAGTAACACTTGTTCAGAAGGAAAGAAAGCACAGAGCCCCATATTTTATGTTGTGCTGGAGAGCTTGCAGAGTACTGGGGAAAAGCAGGCAGAGAATTCCCTGCTAGCACCTTCTCTGTGCCTGGGAAACAGAAGTGTTCACATTGCTTCGCAGAATCGCTTTTGTGCAGAAAACAGTAACACTTGTTCAGACGAAAGAAAGCACAGAGCCCCAGATTTTATGTTGTCCTGGAGAGCTTGCAGAGCACTGGGGAAAGGCAGGCAGAGAATTCCCTGCTAGCACCTTCTCTGTGCCTGGGAAGCAGAAGTCTTCACATTGCTTTGCAGAATCGCTTTTGTGCAGAAAACAATAACACTTGTTCAGAACGAAAGAAAGCACAGAGCCCCAGATTTTATGTTGTCCTGGAGAGCTTGCAGAGCACTGGGGAAAAGCAGGCAGAGAATTCCCTGCTAGCACCTTCTCTGTGCCTGGGAAACAGAAGTGTTCACATTGCTTCGCAGAATCGCTTTTGTGCAGAAAACAGTAACACTTGTTCAGAACGAAAGAAAGCACAGAGCCCCAGATTTTATGTTGTCCTGGAGAGCTTGCAGAGCACTGGGGAAAGGCAGGCAGAGAATTCCCTGCTAGCACCTTCCCTGTGCCTGGGAAAGAGAAGTGTTCCCATTGCTTCGCAGAATCGCTTTTGTGCAGAAAACAGTAACACTTGTTCAGAAGGAAAGAAAGCACAGAGCCCCAGATTTTATGTTGTCCTGGAGAGCTTGCAGAGCACTGGGGAAAAGCAGGCAGAGAATTCCCTGCTAGCACCTTCTCTGTGCCTGGGAAACAGAAGTGTTCACATTGCTTCGCAGAATCGCTTTTGTGCAGATAACAGTAACACTTGTTCAGAACAAAAGAAAGCACAGAGCCCCAGATTTTATGTTGTCCTGGAGAGCTTGCAGAGCACTGGGGAAAAGCAGGCAGAGAATTCCCTGCTAGCACCTTCTCTGTGCCTGGGAAACAGAAGTGTTCACATTGCTTCGCAGAATCGCTTTTGTGCAGAAAACAGTAACACTTGTTCAGATGAAAGAAAGCACAGAGCCCCAGATTTTATGTTGTCCTGGAGAGCTTGCAGAGCACTGGGGAAAGGCAGGCAGAGAATTCCCTGCTAGCACCTTCTCTGTGCCTGGGAAGCAGAAGTCTTCACATTGCTTCGCAGAATCGCTTTTGTGCAGAAAACAGTAACACTTGTTCAGAAGGAAAGAAAGCACAGAGCCCCATATTTTATGTTGTGCTGGAGAGCTTGCAGAGCACTGGGGAAAGGCAGGCAGAGAATTCCCTGCTAGCACCTTCTCTGTGCCTGGGAAGCAGAAGTGTTCACATTGCTTCGCAGAATCGTTTTGTGCAGAAAACAATAACACCTGTTCAGAACGAAAGAAAGCACAGAGCCCCAGATTTTATGTTGTGCTGGAGAGCTTGCAGAGCACTGGGGAAAAGCAGGCAGAGAATTCCCTGCTAGCACCTTCTCTGTGCCTGGGAAACAGAAGTGTTCACATTTCTTCGCAGAATTGCTTTTGTGCAGAAAACAGTAACACTTGTTCAGAACGAAAGAAAGCACAGAGCCCCAGATTTTATGTTGTCGTGGAGAGCTTGCAGAGCACTGGGGAAAGGCAGGCAGAGAATTCCCTGCTAGCACCTTCTCTGTGCCTGTTCACATTCCTTCGCAGAATCGCTTTTGTGCAGAAAACTGTAACACTTGTTCAGAAGGAAAGAAAGCACAGAGCCCCAGATTTTATGTTGTCCTGGAGAGCTTGCAGAGCACTGGGGAAAAGCAGGCAGAGAATTCCCTGCTAGCACCTTCTCTGTGCCTGGGAAGCAGAAGTCTTCACATTGCTTCGCAGAATCGCTTTTGTGCAGAAAACAGTAACACTTGTTCAGAACGAAAGAAAGCACAGAGCCCCAGATTTTATGTTGTCCTGGAGAGCTTGCAGAGCACTGGGGAAAAGCAGGCAGAGAATTCCCTGCTAGCACCTTCTCTGTGCCTGGGAAACAGAAGTGTTCACATTGCTTCGCAGAATCGCTTTTGTGCAGAAAACAGTAACACTTGTTCAGAAGGAAAGAAAGCACAGAGCCCCATATTTTATGTTGTGCTGGAGAGCTTGCAGAGTACTGGGGAAAAGCAGGCAGAGAATTCCCTGCTAGCACCTTCTCTGTGCCTGGGAAACAGAAGTGTTCACATTGCTTCGCAGAATCGCTTTTGTGCAGAAAACAGTAACACTTGTTCAGACGAAAGAAAGCACAGAGCCCCAGATTTTATGTTGTCCTGGAGAGCTTGCAGAGCACTGGGGAAAGGCAGGCAGAGAATTCCCTGCTAGCACCTTCTCTGTGCCTGGGAAGCAGAAGTGTTCACATTGCTTCGCAGAATCGTTTTGTGCAGAAAACAATAACACCTGTTCAGAACGAAAGAAAGCACAGAGCCCCAGATTTTATGTTGTCCTGGAGAGCTTGCAGAGCACTGGGGAAAAGCAGGCAGAGAATTCCCTGCTAGCACCTTCTCTGTGCCTGGGAAACAGAAGTGTTCACATTTCTTCGCAGAATCGCTTTTGTGCAGAAAACAGTAACACTTGTTCAGAACGAAAGAAAGCACAGAGCCCCAGATTTTATGTTGTCCTGGAGAGCTTGCAGAGCACTGGGGAAAGGCAGGCAGAGAATTCCCTGCTAGCACCTTCTCTGTGCCTGTTCACATTCCTTCGCAGAATCGCTTTTGTGCAGAAAACAGTAACACTTGTTCAGAACGAAAGAAAGCACAGAGCCCCATATTTTATGTTGTGCTGGAGAGCTTGCAGAGTACTGGGGAAAAGCAGGCAGAGAATTCCCTGCTAGCACCTTCTCTGTGCCTGGGAAACAGAAGTGTTCACATTGCTTCGCAGAATCGCTTTTGTGCAGATAACAGTAACACTTGTTCAGAACAAAAGAAAGCACAGAGCCTCAGATTTTATGTTGTGCTGGAGAGCTTGCAGAGCACTGGGGAAAAGCAGGCAGAGAATTCCCTGCTAGCACCTTCTCTGTGCCTGGGAAACAGAAGTGTTCACATTGCTTCGCAGAATCGCTTTTGTGCAGAAAACAGTAACACTTGTTCAGAACGAAAGAAAGCACAGAGCCCCAGATTTTATGTTGTCCTGGAGAGCTTGCAGAGCACTGGGGAAAGGCAGGCAGAGAATTCCCTGCTAGCACCTTCTCTGTGCCTGTTCACATTCCTTCGCAGAATCGCTTTTGTGCAGAAAACTGTAACACTTGTTCAGAAGGAAAGAAAGCACAGAGCCCCAGATTTTATGTTGTCCTGGAGAGCTTGCAGAGCACTGGGGAAAGGCAGGCAGAGAATTCCCTGCTAGCACGTTCTCGGTGCCTGGGAAGCAGAAGTGTTCACATTTCTTAGCAGTATCGCTTTTGTGCAGAAAACAGTAACACTTGTTCAGAAGGAAAGAAAGCACAGAGCCCCATATTTTATGTTGTGCTGGAGAGCTTGCAGAGTACTGGGGAAAAGCAGGCAGAGAATTCCCTGCTAGCACCTTCTCTGTGCCTGGGAAACAGAACTGTTCACATTGCTTCGCAGAATCGCTTTTGTGCAGATAACAGTAACACTTGTTCAGAACGAAAGAAAGCACAGAGCCCCAGATTTTATGTTGTCCTGGAGAGCTTGCAGAGCACTGGGGAAAAGCAGGCAGAGAATTCCCTGCTAGCACCTTCTCTGTGCCTGGGAAACAGAAGTGTTCACATTGCTTCGCAGAATCGCTTTTGTGCAGAAAACAGTAACACTTGTTCAGACGAAAGAAAGCACAGAGCCCCAGATTTTATGTTGTCCTGGAGAGCTTGCAGAGCACTGGGGAAAAGCAGGCAGAGAATTCCCTGCTAGCACCTTCTCTGTGCCTGGGAAACAGAAGTGTTCACATTGCTTCGCAGAATCGCTTTTGTGCAGAAAACAGTAACACTTGTTCAGAAGGAAAGAAAGCACAGAGCCCCATATTTTATGTTGTGCTGGAGAGCTTGCAGAGTACTGGGGAAAAGCAGGCAGAGAATTCCCTGCTAGCACCTTCTCTGTGCCTGGGAAACAGAAGTGTTCAGATTGCTTGGCAGAATCGCTTTTGTGCAGAAAACAGTAACACTTGTTCAGACGAAAGAAAGCACAGAGCCCCAGATTTTATGTTGTCCTGGAGAGCTTGCAGAGCACTGGGGAAAGGCAGGCAGAGAATTCCCTGCTAGCACCTTCTCTGTGCCTGGGAAGCAGAAGTCTTCACATTGCTTCGCAGAATCGCTTTTGTGCAGAAAACAATAACACTTGTTCAGAACGAAAGAAAGCACAGAGCCCCAGATTTTATGTTGTCCTGGAGAGCTTGCAGAGCACTGGGGAAAAGCAGGCAGAGAATTCCCTGCTAGCACCTTCTCTGTGCCTGGGAAACAGAAGTGTTCACATTGCTTCGCAGAATCGCTTTTGTGCAGAAAACAGTAACACTTGTTCAGAACGAAAGAAAGCACACAGCCCCAGATTTTATGTTGTCCTGGAGAGCTTGCAGAGCACTGGGGAAAGGCAGGCAGAGAATTCCCTGCTAGCACCTTCTCTGTGCCTGTTCACATTCCTTCGCAGAATCGCTTTTGTGCAGAAAACAGTAACACTTGTTCAGAACGAAAGAAAGCACAGAGCCCCAGATTTTATGTTGTCCTGGAGAGCTTGCAGAGCACTGGGGAAAAGCAGGCAGAGAATTCCCTGCTAGCACCTTCTCTGTGCCTGGGAAGCAGAAGTCTTCCCATTGCTTCGCAGAATCGCTTTTGTGCAGAAAACAGTAACACTTGTTCAGAACGAAAGAAAGCACAGAGCCCCAGATTTTATGTTGTCCTGGAGAGCTTGCAGAGCACTGGGGAAAAGCAGGCAGAGAATTCCCTGCTAGCACCTTCTCTGTGCCTGGGAAACAGAAGTGTTCACATTGCTTCGCAGAATCGCTTTTGTGCAGAAAACAGTAACACTTGTTCAGAACGAAAGAAAGCACACAGCCCCAGATTTTATGTTGTCCTGGAGAGCTTGCAGAGCACTGGGGAAAGGCAGGCAGAGAATTCCCTGCTAGCACCTTCTCTGTGCCTGTTCACATTGCTTCGCAGAATCGCTTTTGTGCAGAAAACAGTAACACTTGTTCAGACGAAAGAAAGCACAGAGCCCCAGATTTTATGTTGTCCTGGAGAGCTTGCAGAGCACTGGGGAAAAGCAGGCAGAGAATTCCCTGCTAGCACCTTCTCTGTGCCTGGGAAACAGAAGTGTTCACATTGCTTCGCAGAATCGCTTTTGTGCAGAAAACAGTAACACTTGTTCAGAAGGAAAGAAAGCACAGAGCCCCATATTTTATGTTGTGCTGGAGAGCTTGCAGAGTACTGGGGAAAAGCAGGCAGAGAATTCCCTGCTAGCACCTTCTCTGTGCCTGGGAAACAGAAGTGTTCACATTGCTTCGCAGAATCGCTTTTGTGCAGAAAACAGTAACACTTGTTCAGACGAAAGAAAGCACAGAGCCCCAGATTTTATGTTGTCCTGGAGAGCTTGCAGAGCACTGGGGAAAGGCAGGCAGAGAATTCCCTGCTAGCACCTTCTCTGTGCCTGGGAAGCAGAAGTCTTCACATTGCTTCGCAGAATCGCTTTTGTGCAGAAAACAATAACACTTGTTCAGAACGAAAGAAAGCACAGAGCCCCAGATTTTATGTTGTCCTGGAGAGCTTGCAGAGCACTGGGGAAAAGCAGGCAGAGAATTCCCTGCTAGCACCTTCTCTGTGCCTGGGAAACAGAAGTGTTCACATTGCTTCGCAGAATCGCTTTTGTGCAGAAAACAGTAACACTTGTTCAGAACGAAAGAAAGCACACAGCCCCAGATTTTATGTTGTCCTGGAGAGCTTGCAGAGCACTGGGGAAAGGCAGGCAGAGAATTCCCTGCTAGCACCTTCTCTGTGCCTGTTCACATTCCTTCGCAGAATCGCTTTTGTGCAGAAAACAGTAACACTTGTTCAGAACGAAAGAAAGCACAGAGCCCCAGATTTTATGTTGTCCTGGAGAGCTTGCAGAGCACTGGGGAAAAGCAGGCAGAGAATTCCCTGCTAGCACCTTCTCTGTGCCTGGGAAGCAGAAGTCTTCCCATTGCTTCGCAGAATCGCTTTTGTGCAGAAAACAGTAACACTTGTTCAGAACGAAAGAAAGCACAGAGCCCCAGATTTTATGTTGTCCTGGAGAGCTTGCAGAGCACTGGGGAAAAGCAGGCAGAGAATTCCCTGCTAGCACCTTCTCTGTGCCTGGGAAACAGAAGTGTTCACATTGCTTCGCAGAATCGCTTTTGTGCAGAAAACAGTAACACTTGTTCAGAACGAAAGAAAGCACACAGCCCCAGATTTTATGTTGTCCTGGAGAGCTTGCAGAGCACTGGGGAAAGGCAGGCAGAGAATTCCCTGCTAGCACCTTCTCTGTGCCTGTTCACATTGCTTCGCAGAATCGCTTTTGTGCAGAAAACAGTAACACTTGTTCAGACGAAAGAAAGCACAGAGCCCCAGATTTTATGTTGTCCTGGAGAGCTTGCAGAGCACTGGGGAAAGGCAGGCAGAGAATTCCCTGCTAGCACCTTCTCTGTGCCTGGGAAACAGAAGTGTTCACATTGCTTCGCAGAATCGCTTTTGTGCAGAAAACAGTAACACTTGTTCAGAAGGAAAGAAAGCACAGAGCCCCATATTTTATGTTGTGCTGGAGAGCTTGCAGAGTACTGGGGAAAAGCAGGCAGAGAATTCCCTGCTAGCACCTTCTCTGTGCCTGGGAAGCAGAAGTGTTCAGATTGCTTGGCAGAATCGCTTTTGTGCAGAAAACAGTAACACTTGTTCAGAAGGAAAGAAAGCACAGAGCCCCAGATTTTATGTTGTCCTGGAGAGCTTGCAGAGCACTGGGGAAAAGCAGGCAGAGAATTCCCTGCTAGCACCTTCTCTGTGCCTGGGAAGCAGAAGTGTTCACATTGCTTGGCAGAATCGCTTTTGTGCAGATAACAGTAACACTTGTTCAGAACAAAAGAAAGCACAGAGCCCCAGATTTTATGTTGTCCTGGAGAGCTTGCAGAGCACTGGGGAAAAGCAGGCAGAGAATTCCCTGCTAGCACCTTCTCTGTGCCTGGGAAACAGAAGGGTTAACATTTCTTAGCAGTATCGCTTTTGTGCAGAAAACAGTAACACTTGTTCAGAAGGAAAGAAAGCACAGAGCCCCATATTTTATGTTGTGCTGGAGAGCTTGCAGAGTACTGGGGAAAAGCAGGCAGAGAATTCCCTGCTAGCACCTTCTCTGTGCCTGGGAAACAGAAGTGTTCACATTGCTTCGCAGAATCGCTTTTGTGCAGAAAACAGTAACACTTGTTCAGACGAAAGAAAGCACAGAGCCCCAGATTTTATGTTGTCCTGGAGAGCTTGCAGAGCACTGGGGAAAGGCAGGCAGAGAATTCCCTGCTAGCACCTTCTCTGTGCCTGGGAAGCAGAAGTCTTCACATTGCTTTGCAGAATCGCTTTTGTGCAGAAAACAATAACACTTGTTCAGAACGAAAGAAAGCACAGAGCCCCAGATTTTATGTTGTCCTGGAGAGCTTGCAGAGCACTGGGGAAAAGCAGGCAGAGAATTCCCTGCTAGCACCTTCTCTGTGCCTGGGAAACAGAAGTGTTCACATTGCTTCGCAGAATCGCTTTTGTGCAGAAAACAGTAACACTTGTTCAGAACGAAAGAAAGCACACAGCCCCAGATTTTATGTTGTCCTGGAGAGCTTGCAGAGCACTGGGGAAAGGCAGGCAGAGAATTCCCTGCTAGCACCTTCTCTGTGCCTGTTCACATTGCTTCGCAGAATCGCTTTTGTGCAGAAAACAGTAACACTTGTTCAGACGAAAGAAAGCACAGAGCCCCAGATTTTATGTTGTCCTGGAGAGCTTGCAGAGCACTGGGGAAAGGCAGGCAGAGAATTCCCTGCTAGCACCTTCTCTGTGCCTGGGAAACAGAAGTGTTCACATTGCTTCGCAGAATCGCTTTTGTGCAGAAAACAGTAACACTTGTTCAGAAGGAAAGAAAGCACAGAGCCCCATATTTTATGTTGTGCTGGAGAGCTTGCAGAGTACTGGGGAAAAGCAGGCAGAGAATTCCCTGCTAGCACCTTCTCTGTGCCTGGGAAGCAGAAGTGTTCAGATTGCTTGGCAGAATCGCTTTTGTGCAGAAAACAGTAACACTTGTTCAGAACAAAAGAAAGCACAGAGCCCCAGATTTTATGTTGTCCTGGAGAGCTTGCAGAGCACTGGGGAAAAGCAGGCAGAGAATTCCCTGCTAGCACCTTCTCTGTGCCTGGGAAGCAGAAGTCTTCACATTGCTTCGCAGAATCGCTTTTGTGCAGACAACAGTAACACTTTTCAGAACAAAAGAAAGCACAGAGCCTCAGATTTTATGTTGTCCTGGAGAGCTTGCAGAGCACTGGGGAAAAGCAAGCAGAGAATTCCCTGCTAGCACCTTCTCTGTGCCTGGGAAACAGAAGTGTTCACATTGCTTCGCAGAATCGCTTTTGTGCAGAAAACAGTAACACTTGTTCAGAACGAAAGAAAGCACAGAGCCCCAGATTTTATGTTGTCCTGGAGAGCTTGCAGAGCACTGGGGAAAGGCAGGCAGAGAATTCCCTGCTAGCACCTTCTCTGTGCCTGGGAAAGAGAAGTGTTCCCATTGCTTCGCAGAATCGCTTTTGTGCAGAAAACAGTAACACTTGTTCAGAAGGAAAGAAAGCACAGAGCCCCAGATTTTATGTTGTCCTGGAGAGCTTGCAGAGCACTGGGGAAAAGCAGGCAGAGAATTCCCTGCTAGCACCTTCTCTGTGCCTGGGAAGCAGAAGTGTTCACATTGCTTGGCAGAATCGCTTTTGTGCAGATAACAGTAACACTTGTTCAGAACAAAAGAAAGCACAGAGCCCCAGATTTTATGTTGTCCTGGAGAGCTTGCAGAGCACTGGGGAAAAGCAGGCAGAGAATTCCCTGCTAGCACCTTCTCTGTGCCTGGGAAACAGAAGGGTTAACATTTCTTAGCAGTATCGCTTTTGTGCAGAAAACAGTAACACTTGTTCAGAAGGAAAGAAAGCACAGAGCCCCATATTTTATGTTGTGCTGGAGAGCTTGCAGAGTACTGGGGAAAAGCAGGCAGAGAATTCCCTGCTAGCACCTTCTCTGTGCCTGGGAAACAGAAGTGTTCACATTGCTTCGCAGAATCGCTTTTCTGCAGAAAACAGTAACACTTGTTCAGACGAAAGAAAGCACAGAGCCCCAGATTTTATGTTGTCCTGGAGAGCTTGCAGAGCACTGGGGAAAGGCAGGCAGAGAATTCCCTGCTAGCACCTTCTCTGTGCCTGGGAAGCAGAAGTCTTCACATTGCTTCGCAGAATCGCTTTTGTGCAGAAAACAGTAACACTTGTTCAGAACGAAAGAAAGCACAGAGCCCCAGATTTTATGTTGTCCTGGAGAGCTTGCAGAGCACTGGGGAAAAGCAGGCAGAGAATTCCCTGCTAGCACCTTCTCTGTGCCTGGGAAACAGAAGTGTTCACATTGCTTGGCAGAATCGCTTTTGTGCAGAAAACAGTAACACTTGTTCAGAAGGAAAGAAAGCACAGAGCCCCATATTTTATGTTGTGCTGGAGAGCTTGCAGAGTACTGGGGAAAAGCAGGCAGAGAATTCCCTGCTAGCACCTTCTCTGTGCCTGGGAAACAGAAGTGTTCACATTGCTTCGCAGAATCGCTTTTGTGCAGAAAACAGTAACACTTGTTCAGACGAAAGAAAGCACAGAGCCCCAGATTTTATGTTGTCCTGGAGAGCTTGCAGAGCACTGGGGAAAGGCAGGCAGAGAATTCCCTGCTAGCACCTTCTCTGTGCCTGGGAAGCAGAAGTCTTCACATTGCTTCGCAGAATCGCTTTTGTGCAGAAAACAATAACACTTGTTCAGAACGAAAGAAAGCACAGAGCCCCAGATTTTATGTTGTCCTGGAGAGCTTGCAGAGCACTGGGGAAAAGCAGGCAGAGAATTCCCTGCTAGCACCTTCTCTGTGCCTGGGAAACAGAAGTGTTCACATTGCTTCGCAGAATCGCTTTTGTGCAGAAAACAGTAACACTTGTTCAGAACGAAAGAAAGCACACAGCCCCAGATTTTATGTTGTCCTGGAGAGCTTGCAGAGCACTGGGGAAAGGCAGGCAGAGAATTCCCTGCTAGCACCTTCTCTGTGCCTGTTCACATTCCTTCGCAGAATCGCTTTTGTGCAGAAAACAGTAACACTTGTTCAGAACGAAAGAAAGCACAGAGCCCCAGATTTTATGTTGTCCTGGAGAGCTTGCAGAGCACTGGGGAAAAGCAGGCAGAGAATTCCCTGCTAGCACGTTCTCGGTGCCTGGGAAGCGGAAGTGTTCACATTTCTTAGCAGTATCGCTTTTGTGCAGAAAACAGTAACACTTGTTCAGAAGGAAAGAAAGCACAGAGCCCCATATTTTATGTTGTGCTGGAGAGCTTGCAGAGTACTGGGGAAAAGCAGGCAGAGAATTCCCTGCTAGCACCTTCTCTGTGCCTGGGAAACAGAAGTGTTCACATTGCTTCGCAGAATCGCTTTTGTGCAGATAACAGTAACACTTGTTCAGAACAAAAGAAAGCACAGAGCCCCAGATTTTATGTTGTCCTGGAGAGCTTGCAGAGCACTGGGGAAAAGCAGGCAGAGAATTCCCTGCTAGCACCTTCTCTGTGCCTGGGAAACAGAAGTGTTCACATTGCTTCGCAGAATCGCTTTTGTGCAGATAACAGTAACACTTGTTCAGACGAAAGAAAGCACAGAGCCCCAGATTTTATGTTGTGCTGGAGAGCTTGCAGAGCACTGGGGAAAGGCAGGCAGAGAATTCCCTGCTAGCACCTTCTCTGTGCCTGGGAAGCAGAAGTCTTCCCATTGCTTCGCAGAATCGCTTTTGTGCAGAAAACAGTAACACTTGTTCAGAAGGAAAGAAAGCACAGAGCCCCAGATTTTATGTTGTCCTGGAGAGCTTGCAGAGCACTGGGGAAAAGCAGGCAGAGAATTCCCTGCTAGCACCTTCTCTGTGCCTGGGAAACAGAAGTGTTCACATTGCTTGGCAGAATCGCTTTTGTGCAGATAACAGTAACACTTGTTCAGAACAAAAGAAAGCACAGAGCCCCAGATTTTATGTTGTCCTGGAGAGCTTGCAGAGCACTGGGGAAAAGCAGGCAGAGAATTCCCTGCTAGCACCTTCTCTGTGCCTGGGAAACAGAAGGGTTAACATTTCTTAGCAGTATCGCTTTTGTGCAGAAAACAGTAACACTTGTTCAGAAGGAAAGAAAGCACAGAGCCCCATATTTTATGTTGTGCTGGAGAGCTTGCAGAGTACTGGGGAAAAGCAGGCAGAGAATTCCCTGCTAGCACCTTCTCTGTGCCTGGGAAACAGAAGTGTTCACATTGCTTCGCAGAATCGCTTTTGTGCAGAAAACAGTAACACTTGTTCAGACGAAAGAAAGCACAGAGCCCCAGATTTTATGTTGTCCTGGAGAGCTTGCAGAGCACTGGGGAAAGGCAGGCAGAGAATTCCCTGCTAGCACCTTCTCTGTGCCTGGGAAGCAGAAGTCTTCACATTGCTTTGCAGAATCGCTTTTGTGCAGAAAACAATAACACTTGTTCAGAACGAAAGAAAGCACAGAGCCCCAGATTTTATGTTGTCCTGGAGAGCTTGCAGAGCACTGGGGAAAAGCAGGCAGAGAATTCCCTGCTAGCACCTTCTCTGTGCCTGGGAAACAGAAGTGTTCACATTGCTTCGCAGAATCGCTTTTGTGCAGAAAACAGTAACACTTGTTCAGAACGAAAGAAAGCACAGAGCCCCAGATTTTATGTTGTCCTGGAGAGCTTGCAGAGCACTGGGGAAAAGCAGGCAGAGAATTCCCTGCTAGCACGTTCTCGGTGCCTGGGAAGCGGAAGTGTTCACATTTCTTAGCAGTATCGCTTTTGTGCAGAAAACAGTAACACTTGTTCAGAAGGAAAGAAAGCACAGAGCCCCATATTTTATGTTGTGCTGGAGAGCTTGCAGAGTACTGGGGAAAAGCAGGCAGAGAATTCCCTGCTAGCACCTTCTCTGTGCCTGGGAAACAGAAGTGTTCACATTGCTTCGCAGAATCGCTTTTGTGCAGATAACAGTAACACTTGTTCAGACGAAAGAAAGCACAGAGCCCCAGATTTTATGTTGTGCTGGAGAGCTTGCAGAGCACTGGGGAAAGGCAGGCAGAGAATTCCCTGCTAGCACCTTCTCTGTGCCTGGGAAGCAGAAGTCTTCCCATTGCTTCGCAGAATCGCTTTTGTGCAGAAAACAGTAACACTTGTTCAGAACGAAAGAAAGCACAGAGCCCCAGATTTTATGTTGTGCTGGAGAGCTTGCAGAGTACTGGGGAAAAGCAGGCAGAGAATTCCCTGCTAGCACCTTCTCTGTGCCTGGGAAGCAGAAGTGTTCAGATTGCTTGGCAGAATCGCTTTTGTGCAGAAAACAGTAACACTTGTTCAGAACAAAAGAAAGCACAGAGCCCCAGATTTTATGTTGTCCTGGAGAGCTTGCAGAGCACTGGGGAAAAGCAGGCAGAGAATTCCCTGCTAGCACCTTCTCTGTGCCTGGGAAGCAGAAGTCTTCACATTGCTTCGCAGAATCGCTTTTGTGCAGACAACAGTAACACTTTTCAGAACAAAAGAAAGCACAGAGCCTCAGATTTTATGTTGTCCTGGAGAGCTTGCAGAGCACTGGGGAAAAGCAAGCAGAGAATTCCCTGCTAGCACCTTCTCTGTGCCTGGGAAACAGAAGTGTTCACATTGCTTCGCAGAATCGCTTTTGTGCAGAAAACAGTAACACTTGTTCAGAACGAAAGAAAGCACAGAGCCCCAGATTTTATGTTGTCCTGGAGAGCTTGCAGAGCACTGGGGAAAGGCAGGCAGAGAATTCCCTGCTAGCACCTTCCCTGTGCCTGGGAAAGAGAAGTGTTCCCATTGCTTCGCAGAATCGCTTTTGTGCAGAAAACAGTAACACTTGTTCAGAAGGAAAGAAAGCACAGAGCCCCAGATTTTATGTTGTCCTGGAGAGCTTGCAGAGCACTGGGGAAAAGCAGGCAGAGAATTCCCTGCTAGCACCTTCTCTGTGCCTGGGAAACAGAAGTGTTCACATTGCTTGGCAGAATCGCTTTTGTGCAGATAACAGTAACACTTGTTCAGAACAAAAGAAAGCACAGAGCCCCAGATTTTATGTTGTCCTGGAGAGCTTGCAGAGCACTGGGGAAAAGCAGGCAGAGAATTCCCTGCTAGCACCTTCTCTGTGCCTGGGAAACAGAAGGGTTAACATTTCTTAGCAGTATCGCTTTTGTGCAGAAAACAGTAACACTTGTTCAGAACGAAAGAAAGCACAGAGCCCCATATTTTATGTTGTGCTGGAGAGCTTGCAGAGTACTGGGGAAAAGCAGGCAGAGAATTCCCTGCTAGCACCTTCTCTGTGCCTGGGAAACAGAAGTGTTCACATTGCTTCGCAGAATCGCTTTTGTGCAGAAAACAGTAACACTTGTTCAGACGAAAGAAAGCACAGAGCCCCAGATTTTATGTTGTCCTGGAGAGCTTGCAGAGCACTGGGGAAAGGCAGGCAGAGAATTCCCTGCTAGCACCTTCTCTGTGCCTGGGAAGCAGAAGTCTTCACATTGCTTTGCAGAATCGCTTTTGTGCAGAAAACAATAACACTTGTTCAGAACGAAAGAAAGCACAGAGCCCCAGATTTTATGTTGTCCTGGAGAGCTTGCAGAGCACTGGGGAAAAGCAGGCAGAGAATTCCCTGCTAGCACCTTCTCTGTGCCTGGGAAACAGAAGTGTTCACATTGCTTCGCAGAATCGCTTTTGTGCAGAAAACAGTAACACTTGTTCAGAACGAAAGAAAGCACAGAGCCCCAGATTTTATGTTGTCCTGGAGAGCTTGCAGAGCACTGGGGAAAGGCAGGCAGAGAATTCCCTGCTAGCACGTTCTCGGTGCCTGGGAAGCAGAAGTGTTCACATTTCTTAGCAGTATCGCTTTTGTGCAGAAAACAGTAACACTTGTTCAGAAGGAAAGAAAGCACAGAGCCCCATATTTTATGTTGTGCTGGAGAGCTTGCAGAGTACTGGGGAAAAGCAGGCAGAGAATTCCCTGCTAGCACCTTCTCTGTGCCTGGGAAACAGAAGTGTTCACATTGCTTCGCAGAATCGCTTTTGTGCAGATAACAGTAACACTTGTTCAGAACAAAAGAAAGCACAGAGCCCCAGATTTTATGTTGTCCTGGAGAGCTTGCAGAGTACTGGGGAAAAGCAGGCAGAGAATTCCCTGCTAGCACCTTCTCTGTGCCTGGGAAGCAGAAGTCTTCACATTGCTTCGCAGAATCGCTTTTGTGCAGAAAACAGTAACACTTGCTCAGAACGAAAGAAAGCACAGAGCCCCAGATTCTATGTTGTCCTGGAGAGCTTGCAGAGCACTGGGGAAAAGCAGGCAGAGAATTCCCTGCTAGCACCTTCTCTGTGCCTGGGAAACAGAAGTGTTCCCATTGCTTCGCAGAATCGCTTTTGTGCAGAAAACAGTAACACTTGTTCAGAACGAAAGAAAGCACAGAGCCCCAGATTTTATGTTGTCCTGGAGAGCTTGCAGAGCACTGGGGAAAGGCAGGCAGAGAATTCCCTGCTAGCACCTTCTCTGTGCCTGTTCACATTGCTTCGCAGAATCGCTTTTGTGCAGAAAACAGTAACACTTGTTCAGACGAAAGAAAGCACAGAGCCCCAGATTTTATGTTGTCCTGGAGAGCTTGCAGAGCACTGGGGAAAGGCAGGCAGAGAATTCCCTGCTAGCACCTTCTCTGTGCCTGGGAAACAGAAGTGTTCACATTGCTTGGCAGAATCGCTTTTGTGCAGAAAACAGTAACACTTGTTCAGAAGGAAAGAAAGCACAGAGCCCCATATTTTATGTTGTGCTGGAGAGCTTGCAGAGCACTGGGGAAAGGCAGGCAGAGAATTCCCTGCTAGCACCTTCTCTGTGCCTGGGAAACAGAAGTGTTCAGATTGCTCGGCAGAATCGCTTTTGTGCAGAAAACAGTAACACTTGTTCAGAACGAAAGAAAGCACAGAGCCCCAGATTTTATGTTGTCCTGGAGAGCTTGCAGAGCACTGGGGAAAGGCAGGCAGAGAATTCCCTGCTAGCACCTACTCTGTGCCTGTTCACATTCCTTCGCAGAATCGCTTTTGTGCAGAAAACAGTAACACTTGTTCAGAAGGAAAGAAAGCACAGAGCCCCATATTTTATGTTGTGCTGGAGAGCTTGCAGAGTACTGGGGAAAAGCAGGCAGAGAATTCCCTGCTAGCACCTTCTCTGTGCCTGGGAAACAGAAGTGTTCACATTGCTTCGCAGAATCGCTTTTGTGCAGATAACAGTAACACTTGTTCAGAACGAAAGAAAGCACAGAGCCCCAGATTTTATGTTGTCCTGGAGAGCTTGCAGAGCACTGGGGAAAAGCAGGCAGAGAATTCCCTGCTAGCACCTTCTCTGTGCCTGGGAAACAGAAGTGTTCACATTGCTTCGCAGAATCGCCTTTGTGCAGAAAACAGTAACACTTGTTCAGACGAAAGAAAGCACAGAGTCCCAGATTTTATGTTGTCCTGGAGAGCTTGCAGAGCACTGGGGAAAGGCAGGCAGAGAATTCCCTGCTAGCACCTTCTCTGTGCCTGGGAAGCAGAAGTCTTCACATTGCTTCGCAGAATCGCTTTTGTGCAGAAAACAGTAACACTTGTTCAGAACGAAAGAAAGCACAGAGCCCCAGATTTTATGTTGTCCTGGAGAGCTTGCAGAGCACTGGGGAAAAGCAGGCAGAGAATTCCCTGCTAGCACCTTCTCTGTGCCTGGGAAACAGAAGTGTTCACATTGCTTCGCAGAATCGCTTTTGTGCAGAAAACAGTAACACTTGTTCAGAACGAAAGAAAGCACAGAGCCCCAGATTTTATGTTGTGCTGGAGAGCTTGCAGAGTACTGGGGAAAAGCAGGCAGAGAATTCCCTGCTAGCACCTTCTCTGTGCCTGGGAAACAGAAGTGTTCACATTGCTTCGCAGAATCGCTTTTGTGCAGAAAACAGTAACACTTGTTCAGACGAAAGAAAGCACAGAGCCCCAGATTTTATGTTGTCCTGGAGAGCTTGCAGAGCACTGGGGAAAGGCAGGCAGAGAATTCCCTGCTAGCACCTTCTCTGTGCCTGGGAAGCAGAAGTCTTCACATTGCTTCGCAGAATCGCTTTTGTGCAGAAAACAATAACACTTGTTCAGAACGAAAGAAAGCACAGAGCCCCAGATTTTATGTTGTCCTGGAGAGCTTGCAGAGCACTGGGGAAAAGCAAGCAGAGAATTCCCTGCTAGCACCTTCTCTGTGCCTGGGAAGCAGAAGTGTTCACATTGCTTCGCAGAATCGCTTTTGTGCAGAAAACAGTAACACTTGTTCAGAACGAAAGAAAGCACAGAGCCCCAGATTTTATGTTGTCCTGGAGAGCTTGCAGAGCACTGGGGAAAGGCAGGCAGAGAATTCCCTGCTAGCACCTTCCCTGTGCCTGGGAAAGAGAAGTGTTCCCATTGCTTCGCAGAATCGCTTTTGTGCAGAAAACAGTAACACTTGTTCAGAAGGAAAGAAAGCACAGAGCCCCAGATTTTATGTTGTCCTGGAGAGCTTGCAGAGCACTGGGGAAAAGCAGGCAGAGAATTCCCTGCTAGCACCTTCTCTGTGCCTGGGAAACAGAAGTGTTCACATTGCTTCGCAGAATCGCTTTTGTGCAGAAAACAGTAACACTTGTTCAGACGAAAGAAAGCACAGAGCCCCAGATTTTATGTTGTCCTGGAGAGCTTGCAGAGCACTGGGGAAAGGCAGGCAGAGAATTCCCTGCTAGCACCTTCTCTGTGCCTGGGAAGCAGAAGTCTTCACATTGCTTTGCAGAATCGCTTTTGTGCAGAAAACAATAACACTTGTTCAGAACGAAAGAAAGCACAGAGCCCCAGATTTTATGTTGTCCTGGAGAGCTTGCAGAGCACTGGGGAAAAGCAGGCAGAGAATTCCCTGCTAGCACCTTCTCTGTGCCTGGGAAACAGAAGTGTTCACATTGCTTCGCAGAATCGCTTTTGTGCAGAAAACAGTAACACTTGTTCAGAACGAAAGAAAGCACAGAGCCCCAGATTTTATGTTGTCCTGGAGAGCTTGCAGAGCACTGGGGAAAGGCAGGCAGAGAATTCCCTGCTAGCACGTTCTCGGTGCCTGGGAAGCAGAAGTGTTCACATTTCTTAGCAGTATCGCTTTTGTGCAGAAAACAGTAACACTTGTTCAGAAGGAAAGAAAGCACAGAGCCCCATATTTTATGTTGTGCTGGAGAGCTTGCAGAGTACTGGGGAAAAGCAGGCAGAGAATTCCCTGCTAGCACCTTCTCTGTGCCTGGGAAACAGAAGTGTTCACATTGCTTCGCAGAATCGCTTTTGTGCAGATAACAGTAACACTTGTTCAGAACAAAAGAAAGCACAGAGCCCCAGATTTTATGTTGTCCTGGAGAGCTTGCAGAGTACTGGGGAAAAGCAGGCAGAGAATTCCCTGCTAGCACCTTCTCTGTGCCTGGGAAGCAGAAGTCTTCACATTGCTTCGCAGAATCGCTTTTGTGCAGAAAACAGTAACACTTGCTCAGAACGAAAGAAAGCACAGAGCCCCAGATTCTATGTTGTCCTGGAGAGCTTGCAGAGCACTGGGGAAAAGCAGGCAGAGAATTCCCTGCTAGCACCTTCTCTGTGCCTGGGAAACAGAAGTGTTCCCATTGCTTCGCAGAATCGCTTTTGTGCAGAAAACAGTAACACTTGTTCAGAACGAAAGAAAGCACAGAGCCCCAGATTTTATGTTGTCCTGGAGAGCTTGCAGAGCACTGGGGAAAGGCAGGCAGAGAATTCCCTGCTAGCACCTTCTCTGTGCCTGGGAAGCAGAAGTGTTCACATTGCTTCGCAGAATCGCTTTTGTGCAGAAAACAATAACACCTGTTCAGAACGAAAGAAAGCACAGAGCCCCAGATTTTATGTTGTCCTGGAGAGCTTGCAGAGTACTGGGGAAAAGCAGGCAGAGAATTCCCTGCTAGCACCTTCTCTGTGCCTGGGAAACAGAAGTGTTCACATTTCTTTGCAGAATCGCTTTTGTGCAGAAAACAGTAACACTTGTTCAGAACGAAAGAAAGCACAGAGCCCCAGATTTTATGTTGTCCTGGAGAGCTTGCAGAGCACTGGGGAAAGGCAGGCAGAGAATTCCCTGCTAGCACCTTCTCTGTGCCTGTTCACATTGCTTCGCAGAATCGCTTTTGTGCAGAAAACAGTAACACTTGTTCAGACGAAAGAAAGCACAGAGCCCCAGATTTTATGTTGTCCTGGAGAGCTTGCAGAGCACTGGGGAAAGGCAGGCAGAGAATTCCCTGCTAGCACCTTCTCTGTGCCTGGGAAACAGAAGTGTTCACATTGCTTGGCAGAATCGCTTTTGTGCAGAAAACAGTAACACTTGTTCAGAAGGAAAGAAAGCACAGAGCCCCATATTTTATGTTGTGCTGGAGAGCTTGCAGAGTACTGGGGAAAAGCAGGCAGAGAATTCCCTGCTAGCACCTTCTCTGTGCCTGGGAAGCAGAAGTGTTCAGATTGCTCGGCAGAATCGCTTTTGTGCAGAAAACAGTAACACTTGTTCAGAACGAAAGAAAGCACAGAGCCCCAGATTTTATGTTGTCCTGGAGAGCTTGCAGAGCACTGGGGAAAGGCAGGCAGAGAATTCCCTGCTAGCACCTACTCTGTGCCTGTTCACATTCCTTCGCAGAATCGCTTTTGTGCAGAAAACAGTAACACTTGTTCAGAAGGAAAGAAAGCACAGAGCCCCATATTTTATGTTGTGCTGGAGAGCTTGCAGAGTACTGGGGAAAAGCAGGCAGAGAATTCCCTGCTAGCACCTTCTCTGTGCCTGGGAAACAGAAGTGTTCACATTGCTTCGCAGAATCGCTTTTGTGCAGATAACAGTAACACTTGTTCAGAACGAAAGAAAGCACAGAGCCCCAGATTTTATGTTGTCCTGGAGAGCTTGCAGAGCACTGGGGAAAAGCAGGCAGAGAATTCCCTGCTAGCACCTTCTCTGTGCCTGGGAAGCAGAAGTCTTCACATTGCTTCGCAGAATCGCTTTTGTGCAGAAAACAGTAACACTTGTTCAGAACGAAAGAAAGCACAGAGCCCCAGATTTTATGTTGTCCTGGAGAGCTTGCAGAGCACTGGGGAAAAGCAGGCAGAGAATTCCCTGCTAGCACCTTCTCTGTGCCTGGGAAACAGAAGTGTTCACATTGCTTCGCAGAATCGCTTTTGTGCAGAAAACAGTAACACTTGTTCAGAACGAAAGAAAGCACAGAGCCCCAGATTTTATGTTGTGCTGGAGAGCTTGCAGAGTACTGGGGAAAAGCAGGCAGAGAATTCCCTGCTAGCACCTTCTCTGTGCCTGTTCACATTCCTTCGCAGAATCGCTTTTGTGCAGAAAACTGTAACACTTGTTCAGAACGAAAGAAAGCACAGAGCCCCAGATTTTATGTTGTCCTGGAGAGCTTGCAGAGCACTGGGGAAAGGCAGGCAGAGAATTCCCTGCTAGCACGTTCTCGGTGCCTGGGAAGCAGAAGTGTTCACATTTCTTAGCAGTATCGCTTTTGTGCAGAAAACAGTAACACTTGTTCAGAACGAAAGAAAGCACAGAGCCCCATATTTTATGTTGTGCTGGAGAGCTTGCAGAGTACTGGGGAAAAGCAGGCAGAGAATTCCCTGCTAGCACCTTCTCTGTGCCTGGGAAACAGAAGTGTTCACATTGCTTCGCAGAATCGCTTTTGTGCAGATAACAGTAACACTTGTTCAGAACAAAAGAAAGCACAGAGCCCCAGATTTTATGTTGTCCTGGAGAGCTTGCAGAGTACTGGGGAAAAGCAGGCAGAGAATTCCCTGCTAGCACCTTCTCTGTGCCTGGGAAGCAGAAGTCTTCACATTGCTTCGCAGAATCGCTTTTGTGCAGAAAACAGTAACACTTGCTCAGAACGAAAGAAAGCACAGAGCCCCAGATTCTATGTTGTCCTGGAGAGCTTGCAGAGCACTGGGGAAAAGCAGGCAGAGAATTCCCTGCTAGCACCTTCTCTGTGCCTGGGAAACAGAAGTGTTCCCATTGCTTCGCAGAATCGCTTTTGTGCAGAAAACAGTAACACTTGTTCAGAACGAAAGAAAGCACAGAGCCCCAGATTTTATGTTGTCCTGGAGAGCTTGCAGAGCACTGGGGAAAGGCAGGCAGAGAATTCCCTGCTAGCACCTTCTCTGTGCCTGTTCACATTGCTTCGCAGAATCGCTTTTGTGCAGAAAACAGTAACACTTGTTCAGACGAAAGAAAGCACAGAGCCCCAGATTTTATGTTGTCCTGGAGAGCTTGCAGAGCACTGGGGAAAGGCAGGCAGAGAATTCCCTGCTAGCACCTTCTCTGTGCCTGGGAAACAGAAGTGTTCACATTGCTTGGCAGAATCGCTTTTGTGCAGAAAACAGTAACACTTGTTCAGAAGGAAAGAAAGCACAGAGCCCCATATTTTATGTTGTGCTGGAGAGCTTGCAGAGTACTGGGGAAAAGCAGGCAGAGAATTCCCTGCTAGCACCTTCTCTGTGCCTGGGAAGCAGAAGTGTTCAGATTGCTCGGCAGAATCGCTTTTGTGCAGAAAACAGTAACACTTGTTCAGAACGAAAGAAAGCACAGAGCCCCAGATTTTATGTTGTCCTGGAGAGCTTGCAGAGCACTGGGGAAAGGCAGGCAGAGAATTCCCTGCTAGCACCTACTCTGTGCCTGTTCACATTCCTTCGCAGAATCGCTTTTGTGCAGAAAACAGTAACACTTGTTCAGAAGGAAAGAAAGCACAGAGCCCCATATTTTATGTTGTGCTGGAGAGCTTGCAGAGTACTGGGGAAAAGCAGGCAGAGAATTCCCTGCTAGCACCTTCTCTGTGCCTGGGAAACAGAAGTGTTCACATTGCTTCGCAGAATCGCTTTTGTGCAGATAACAGTAACACTTGTTCAGAACGAAAGAAAGCACAGAGCCCCAGATTTTATGTTGTCCTGGAGAGCTTGCAGAGCACTGGGGAAAAGCAGGCAGAGAATTCCCTGCTAGCACCTTCTCTGTGCCTGGGAAACAGAAGTGTTCACATTGCTTCGCAGAATCGCCTTTGTGCAGAAAACAGTAACACTTGTTCAGACGAAAGAAAGCACAGAGTCCCAGATTTTATGTTGTCCTGGAGAGCTTGCAGAGCACTGGGGAAAGGCAGGCAGAGAATTCCCTGCTAGCACCTTCTCTGTGCCTGGGAAGCAGAAGTCTTCACATTGCTTCGCAGAATCGCTTTTGTGCAGAAAACAGTAACACTTGTTCAGAACGAAAGAAAGCACAGAGCCCCAGATTTTATGTTGTCCTGGAGAGCTTGCAGAGCACTGGGGAAAAGCAGGCAGAGAATTCCCTGCTAGCACCTTCTCTGTGCCTGGGAAACAGAAGTGTTCACATTGCTTCGCAGAATCGCTTTTGTGCAGAAAACAGTAACACTTGTTCAGAACGAAAGAAAGCACAGAGCCCCAGATTTTATGTTGTCCTGGAGAGCTTGCAGAGCACTGGGGAAAGGCAGGCAGAGAATTCCCTGCTAGCACGTTCTCGGTGCCTGGGAAGCAGAAGTGTTCACATTTCTTAGCAGTATCGCTTTTGTGCAGAAAACAGTAACACTTGTTCAGAAGGAAAGAAAGCACAGAGCCCCATATTTTATGTTGTGCTGGAGAGCTTGCAGAGTACTGGGGAAAAGCAGGCAGAGAATTCCCTGCTAGCACCTTCTCTGTGCCTGGGAAACAGAAGTGTTCACATTGCTTCGCAGAATCGCTTTTGTGCAGATAACAGTAACACTTGTTCAGAACAAAAGAAAGCACAGAGCCCCAGATTTTATGTTGTCCTGGAGAGCTTGCAGAGTACTGGGGAAAAGCAGGCAGAGAATTCCCTGCTAGCACCTTCTCTGTGCCTGGGAAGCAGAAGTGTTCACATTGCTTCGCAGAATCGCTTTTGTGCAGAAAACAGTAACACTTGCTCAGAACGAAAGAAAGCACAGAGCCCCAGATTCTATGTTGTCCTGGAGAGCTTGCAGAGCACTGGGGAAAAGCAGGCAGAGAATTCCCTGCTAGCACCTTCTCTGTGCCTGGGAAACAGAAGTGTTCCCATTGCTTCGCAGAATCGCTTTTGTGCAGAAAACAGTAACACTTGTTCAGAACGAAAGAAAGCACAGAGCCCCAGATTTTATGTTGTCCTGGAGAGCTTGCAGAGCACTGGGGAAAGGCAGGCAGAGAATTCCCTGCTAGCACCTTCTCTGTGCCTGTTCACATTGCTTCGCAGAATCGCTTTTGTGCAGAAAACAGTAACACTTGTTCAGACGAAAGAAAGCACAGAGCCCCAGATTTTATGTTGTCCTGGAGAGCTTGCAGAGCACTGGGGAAAGGCAGGCAGAGAATTCCCTGCTAGCACCTTCTCTGTGCCTGGGAAACAGAAGTGTTCACATTGCTTGGCAGAATCGCTTTTGTGCAGAAAACAGTAACACTTGTTCAGAAGGAAAGAAAGCACAGAGCCCCATATTTTATGTTGTGCTGGAGAGCTTGCAGAGTACTGGGGAAAAGCAGGCAGAGAATTCCCTGCTAGCACCTTCTCTGTGCCTGGGAAACAGAAGTGTTCAGATTGCTCGGCAGAATCGCTTTTGTGCAGAAAACAGTAACACTTGTTCAGAACGAAAGAAAGCACAGAGCCCCAGATTTTATGTTGTCCTGGAGAGCTTGCAGAGCACTGGGGAAAGGCAGGCAGAGAATTCCCTGCTAGCACCTACTCTGTGCCTGTTCACATTCCTTCGCAGAATCGCTTTTGTGCAGAAAACAGTAACACTTGTTCAGAAGGAAAGAAAGCACAGAGCCCCATATTTTATGTTGTGCTGGAGAGCTTGCAGAGTACTGGGGAAAAGCAGGCAGAGAATTCCCTGCTAGCACCTTCTCTGTGCCTGGGAAACAGAAGTGTTCACATTGCTTCGCAGAATCGCTTTTGTGCAGATAACAGTAACACTTGTTCAGAACGAAAGAAAGCACAGAGCCCCAGATTTTATGTTGTCCTGGAGAGCTTGCAGAGCACTGGGGAAAAGCAGGCAGAGAATTCCCTGCTAGCACCTTCTCTGTGCCTGGGAAACAGAAGTGTTCACATTGCTTCGCAGAATCGCCTTTGTGCAGAAAACAGTAACACTTGTTCAGACGAAAGAAAGCACAGAGTCCCAGATTTTATGTTGTCCTGGAGAGCTTGCAGAGCACTGGGGAAAGGCAGGCAGAGAATTCCCTGCTAGCACCTTCTCTGTGCCTGGGAAGCAGAAGTCTTCACATTGCTTCGCAGAATCGCTTTTGTGCAGAAAACAGTAACACTTGTTCAGAACGAAAGAAAGCACAGAGCCCCAGATTTTATGTTGTCCTGGAGAGCTTGCAGAGCACTGGGGAAAAGCAGGCAGAGAATTCCCTGCTAGCACCTTCTCTGTGCCTGGGAAACAGAAGTGTTCACATTGCTTCGCAGAATCGCTTTTGTGCAGAAAACAGTAACACTTGTTCAGAACGAAAGAAAGCACAGAGCCCCAGATTTTATGTTGTGCTGGAGAGCTTGCAGAGTACTGGGGAAAAGCAGGCAGAGAATTCCCTGCTAGCACCTTCTCTGTGCCTGGGAAACAGAAGTGTTCACATTGCTTCGCAGAATCGCTTTTGTGCAGAAAACAGTAACACTTGTTCAGACGAAAGAAAGCACAGAGCCCCAGATTTTATGTTGTCCTGGAGAGCTTGCAGAGCACTGGGGAAAGGCAGGCAGAGAATTCCCTGCTAGCACCTTCTCTGTGCCTGGGAAGCAGAAGTCTTCACATTGCTTCGCAGAATCGCTTTTGTGCAGAAAACAGTAACACTTGTTCAGAACGAAAGAAAGCACAGAGCCCCAGATTTTATGTTGTCCTGGAGAGCTTGCAGAGCACTGGGGAAAAGCAAGCAGAGAATTCCCTGCTAGCACCTTCTCTGTGCCTGGGAAGCAGAAGTGTTCACATTGCTTCGCAGAATCGCTTTTGTGCAGAAAACAGTAACACTTGTTCAGAACGAAAGAAAGCACAGAGCCCCAGATTTTATGTTGTCCTGGAGAGCTTGCAGAGCACTGGGGAAAGGCAGGCAGAGAATTCCCTGCTAGCACCTTCCCTGTGCCTGGGAAAGAGAAGTGTTCCCATTGCTTCGCAGAATCGCTTTTGTGCAGAAAACAGTAACACTTGTTCAGAAGGAAAGAAAGCACAGAGCCCCAGATTTTATGTTGTCCTGGAGAGCTTGCAGAGCACTGGGGAAAAGCAGGCAGAGAATTCCCTGCTAGCACCTTCTCTGTGCCTGGGAAGCAGAAGTGTTCACATTGCTTGGCAGAATCACTTTTGTGCAGATAACAGTAACACTTGTTCAGAACAAAAGAAAGCACAGAGCCCCAGATTTTATGTTGTCCTGGAGAGCTTGCAGAGCACTGGGGAAAGGCAGGCAGAGAATTCCCTGCTAGCACCTTCTCTGTGCCTGGGAAACAGAAGGGTTAACATTTCTTAGCAGTATCGCTTTTGTGCAGAAAACAGTAACACTTGTTCAGAAGGAAAGAAAGCACAGAGCCCCATATTTTATGTTGTGCTGGAGAGCTTGCAGAGTACTGGGGAAAAGCAGGCAGAGAATTCACTGCTAGCACCTTCTCTGTGCCTGGGAAACAGAAGTGTTCACATTGCTTCGCAGAATCGCTTTTGTGCAGAAAACAGTAACACTTGTTCAGACGAAAGAAAGCACAGAGCCCCAGATTTTATGTTGTCCTGGAGAGCTTGCAGAGCACTGGGGAAAGGCAGGCAGAGAATTCCCTGCTAGCACCTTCTCTGTGCCTGGGAAGCAGAAGTCTTCACATTGCTTTGCAGAATCGCTTTTGTGCAGAAAACAATAACACTTGTTCAGAACGAAAGAAAGCACAGAGCCCCAGATTTTATGTTGTCCTGGAGAGCTTGCAGAGCACTGGGGAAAAGCAGGCAGAGAATTCCCTGCTAGCACCTTCTCTGTGCCTGGGAAACAGAAGTGTTCACATTGCTTCGCAGAATCGCTTTTGTGCAGAAAACAGTAACACTTGTTCAGAACGAAAGAAAGCACAGAGCCCCAGATTTTATGTTGTCCTGGAGAGCTTGCAGAGCACTGGGGAAAGGCAGGCAGAGAATTCCCTGCTAGCACGTTCTCGGTGCCTGGGAAGCAGAAGTGTTCACATTTCTTAGCAGTATCGCTTTTGTGCAGAAAACAGTAACACTTGTTCAGAAGGAAAGAAAGCACAGAGCCCCATATTTTATGTTGTGCTGGAGAGCTTGCAGAGTACTGGGGAAAAGCAGGCAGAGAATTCCCTGCTAGCACCTTCTCTGTGCCTGGGAAACAGAAGTGTTCACATTGCTTCGCAGAATCGCTTTTGTGCAGATAACAGTAACACTTGTTCAGAACAAAAGAAAGCACAGAGCCCCAGATTTTATGTTGTCCTGGAGAGCTTGCAGAGTACTGGGGAAAAGCAGGCAGAGAATTCCCTGCTAGCACCTTCTCTGTGCCTGGGAAGCAGAAGTCTTCACATTGCTTCGCAGAATCGCTTTTGTGCAGAAAACAGTAACACTTGCTCAGAACGAAAGAAAGCACAGAGCCCCAGATTCTATGTTGTCCTGGAGAGCTTGCAGAGCACTGGGGAAAAGCAGGCAGAGAATTCCCTGCTAGCACCTTCTCTGTGCCTGGGAAACAGAAGTGTTCCCATTGCTTCGCAGAATCGCTTTTGTGCAGAAAACAGTAACACTTGTTCAGAACGAAAGAAAGCACAGAGCCCCAGATTTTATGTTGTCCTGGAGAGCTTGCAGAGCACTGGGGAAAGGCAGGCAGAGAATTCCCTGCTAGCACCTTCTCTGTGCCTGGGAAGCAGAAGTGTTCACATTGCTTCGCAGAATCGCTTTTGTGCAGAAAACAATAACACCTGTTCAGAACGAAAGAAAGCGCAGAGCCCCAGATTTTATGTTGTCCTGGAGAGCTTGCAGAGTACTGGGGAAAAGCAGGCAGAGAATTCCCTGCTAGCACCTTCTCTGTGCCTGGGAAACAGAAGTGTTCACATTTCTTTGCAGAATCGCTTTTGTGCAGAAAACAGTAACACTTGTTCAGAACGAAAGAAAGCACAGAGCCCCAGATTTTATGTTGTCCTGGAGAGCTTGCAGAGCACTGGGGAAAGGCAGGCAGAGAATTCCCTGCTAGCACCTTCTCTGTGCCTGTTCACATTGCTTCGCAGAATCGCTTTTGTGCAGAAAACAGTAACACTTGTTCAGACGAAAGAAAGCACAGAGCCCCAGATTTTATGTTGTCCTGGAGAGCTTGCAGAGCACTGGGGAAAGGCAGGCAGAGAATTCCCTGCTAGCACCTTCTCTGTGCCTGGGAAACAGAAGTGTTCACATTGCTTGGCAGAATCGCTTTTGTGCAGAAAACAGTAACACTTGTTCAGAAGGAAAGAAAGCACAGAGCCCCATATTTTATGTTGTGCTGGAGAGCTTGCAGAGTACTGGGGAAAAGCAGGCAGAGAATTCCCTGCTAGCACCTTCTCTGTGCCTGGGAAGCAGAAGTGTTCAGATTGCTCGGCAGAATCGCTTTTGTGCAGAAAACAGTAACACTTGTTCAGAACGAAAGAAAGCACAGAGCCCCAGATTTTATGTTGTCCTGGAGAGCTTGCAGAGCACTGGGGAAAGGCAGGCAGAGAATTCCCTGCTAGCACCTACTCTGTGCCTGTTCACATTCCTTCGCAGAATCGCTTTTGTGCAGAAAACAGTAACACTTGTTCAGAAGGAAAGAAAGCACAGAGCCCCATATTTTATGTTGTGCTGGAGAGCTTGCAGAGTACTGGGGAAAAGCAGGCAGAGAATTCCCTGCTAGCACCTTCTCTGTGCCTGGGAAACAGAAGTGTTCACATTGCTTCGCAGAATCGCTTTTGTGCAGATAACAGTAACACTTGTTCAGAACGAAAGAAAGCACAGAGCCCCAGATTTTATGTTGTCCTGGAGAGCTTGCAGAGCACTGGGGAAAAGCAGGCAGAGAATTCCCTGCTAGCACCTTCTCTGTGCCTGGGAAACAGAAGTGTTCACATTGCTTCGCAGAATCGCCTTTGTGCAGAAAACAGTAACACTTGTTCAGACGAAAGAAAGCACAGAGTCCCAGATTTTATGTTGTCCTGGAGAGCTTGCAGAGCACTGGGGAAAGGCAGGCAGAGAATTCCCTGCTAGCACCTTCTCTGTGCCTGGGAAGCAGAAGTCTTCACATTGCTTCGCAGAATCGCTTTTGTGCAGAAAACAGTAACACTTGTTCAGAACGAAAGAAAGCACAGAGCCCCAGATTTTATGTTGTCCTGGAGAGCTTGCAGAGCACTGGGGAAAAGCAGGCAGAGAATTCCCTGCTAGCACCTTCTCTGTGCCTGGGAAGCAGAAGTGTTCACATTGCTTCGCAGAATCGCTTTTGTGCAGAAAACAGTAACACTTGTTCAGAACGAAAGAAAGCACAGAGCCCCAGATTTTATGTTGTGCTGGAGAGCTTGCAGAGTACTGGGGAAAAGCAGGCAGAGAATTCCCTGCTAGCACCTTCTCTGTGCCTGGGAAACAGAAGTGTTCACATTGCTTCGCAGAATCGCTTTTGTGCAGAAAACAGTAACACTTGTTCAGACGAAAGAAAGCACAGAGCCCCAGATTTTATGTTGTCCTGGAGAGCTTGCAGAGCACTGGGGAAAGGCAGGCAGAGAATTCCCTGCTAGCACCTTCTCTGTGCCTGGGAAGCAGAAGTCTTCACATTGCTTCGCAGAATCGCTTTTGTGCAGAAAACAATAACACTTGTTCAGAACGAAAGAAAGCACAGAGCCCCAGATTTTATGTTGTCCTGGAGAGCTTGCAGAGCACTGGGGAAAAGCAGGCAGAGAATTCCCTGCTAGCACCTTCTCTGTGCCTGGGAAACAGAAGTGTTCACATTTCTTCGCAGAATCGCTTTTGTGCAGAAAACAGTAACACTTGTTCAGAACGAAAGAAAGCACAGAGCCCCAGATTTTATGTTGTCCTGGAGAGCTTGCAGAGCACTGGGGAAAGGCAGGCAGAGAATTCCCTGCTAGCACCTTCTCTGTGCCTGTTCACATTCCTTCGCAGAATCGCTTTTGTGCAGAAAACTGTAACACTTGTTCAGAACGAAAGAAAGCACAGAGCCCCAGATTTTATGTTGTCCTGGAGAGCTTGCAGAGCACTGGGGAAAGGCAGGCAGAGAATTCCCTGCTAGCACGTTCTCGGTGCCTGGGAAGCAGAAGTGTTCACATTTCTTAGCAGTATCGCTTTTGTGCAGAAAACAGTAACACTTGTTCAGAAGGAAAGAAAGCACAGAGCCCCATATTTTATGTTGTGCTGGAGAGCTTGCAGAGTACTGGGGAAAAGCAGGCAGAGAATTCCCTGCTAGCACCTTCTCTGTGCCTGGGAAACAGAAGTGTTCACATTGCTTCGCAGAATCGCTTTTGTGCAGATAACAGTAACACTTGATCAGAACAAAAGAAAGCACAGAGCCCCAGATTTTATGTTGTCCTGGAGAGCTTGCAGAGCACTGGGGAAAAGCAGGCAGAGAATTCCCTGCTAGCACCTTCTCTGTGCCTGGGAAGCAGAAGTGTTCACATTTCTTCGCAGAATCGCTTTTGTGCAGAAAACAGTAACACTTGTTCAGAAGGAAAGAAAGCACAGAGCCCCAGATTTTATGTTGTCCTGGAGAGCTTGCAGAGCACTGGGGAAAGGCAGGCAGAGAATTCCCTGCTAGCACCTTCTCTGTGCCTGTTCACATTGCTTCGCAGAATCGCTTTTGTGCAGAAAACAGTAACACTTGTTCAGACGAAAGAAAGCACAGAGCCCCAGATTTTATGTTGTCCTGGAGAGCTTGCAGAGCACTGGGGAAAGGCAGGCAGAGAATTCCCTGCTAGCACCTTCTCTGTGCCTGGGAAACAGAAGTGTTCACATTGCTTCGCAGAATCGCTTTTGTGCAGAAAACAGTAACACTTGTTCAGAAGGAAAGAAAGCACAGAGCCCCATATTTTATGTTGTGCTGGAGAGCTTGCAGAGTACTGGGGAAAAGCAGGCAGAGAATTCCCTGCTAGCACCTTCTCTGTGCCTGGGAAGCAGAAGTGTTCACATTGCTTCGCAGAATCGCTTTTGTGCAGACAACAGTAACACTTGTTCAGAACAAAAGAAATCACAGAGCCCCAGATTTTATGTTGTCCTGGAGAGCTTGCAGAGCACTGGGGAAAAGCAAGCAGAGAATTCCCTGCTAGCACCTTCCCTGTGCCTGGGAAAGAGAAGTGTTCCCATTGCTTCGCAGAATCGCTTTTGTGCAGAAAACAGTAACACTTGTTCAGAAGGAAAGAAAGCACAGAGCCCCAGATTTTATGTTGTCCTGGAGAGCTTGCAGAGCACTGGGGAAAAGCAGGCAGAGAATTCCCTGCTAGCACCTTCTCTGTGCCTGGGAAACAGAAGTGTTCACATTGCTTCGCAGAATCGCTTTTGTGCAGAAAACAGTAACACTTGTTCAGACGAAAGAAAGCACAGAGCCCCAGATTTTATGTTGTCCTGGAGAGCTTGCAGAGCACTGGGGAAAGGCAGGCAGAGAATTCCCTGCTAGCACCTTCTCTGTGCCTGGGAAAGAGAAGGGTTAACATTTCTTCGCAGAATCGCTTTTGTGCAGAAAACAGTAACACTTGTTCAGAAGGAAAGAAAGTACAGAGCCCCATATTTTATGTTGTGCTGGAGAGCTTGCAGAGCACTGGGGAAAAGCAGGCAGAGAATTCCCTGCTAGCACCTTCTCTGTGCCTGGGAAACAGAAGTGTTCACATTGCTTCGCAGAATCGCTTTTGTGCAGAAAACAGTAACACTTGTTCAGAACGAAAGAAAGCACAGAGCCCCAGATTTTATGTTGTCCTGGAGAGCTTGCAGAGCACTGGGGAAAGGCAGGCAGAGAATTCCCTGCTAGCACCTTCTCTGTGCCTGGGAAGCAGAAGTGTTCACATTGCTTCGCAGAATCGTTTTGTGCAGAAAACAATAACACCTGTTCAGAACGAAAGAAAGCACAGAGCCCCAGATTTTATGTTGTGCTGGAGAGCTTGCAGAGCACTGGGGAAAAGCAGGCAGAGAATTCCCTGCTAGCACCTTCTCTGTGCCTGGGAAACAGAAGTGTTCACATTGCTTCGCAGAATCGCTTTTGTGCAGATAACAGTAACACTTGTTCAGAACAAAAGAAAGCACAGAGCCCCAGATTTTATGTTGTCCTGGAGAGCTTGCAGAGCACTGGGGAAAAGCAGGCAGAGAATTCCCTGCTAGCACCTTCTCTGTGCCTGGGAAACAGAAGTGTTCACATTGCTTCGCAGAATCGCTTTTGTGCAGAAAACAGTAACACTTGTTCAGAACGAAAGAAAGCACAGAGCCCCAGATTTTATGTTGTCCTGGAGAGCTTGCAGAGCACTGGGGAAAGGCAGGCAGAGAATTCCCTGCTAGCACCTTCTCTGTGCCTGTTCACATTCCTTCGCAGAATCGCTTTTGTGCAGAAAACTGTAACACTTGTTCAGAAGGAAAGAAAGCACAGAGCCCCAGATTTTATGTTGTCCTGGAGAGCTTGCAGAGCACTGGGGAAAGGCAGGCAGAGAATTCCCTGCTAGCACCTTCCCTGTGCCTGGGAAAGAGAAGTGTTCCCATTGCTTCGCAGAATCGCTTTTGTGCAGAAAACAGTAACACTTGTTCAGAAGGAAAGAAAGCACAGAGCCCCAGATTTTATGTTGTCCTGGAGAGCTTGCAGAGCACTGGGGAAAAGCAGGCAGAGAATTCCCTGCTAGCACCTTCTCTGTGCCTGGGAAGCAGAAGTGTTCACATTGCTTGGCAGAATCGCTTTTGTGCAGATAACAGTAACACTTTTTCAGAACAAAAGAAAGCACAGAGCCCCAGATTTTATGTTGTCCTGGAGAGCTTGCAGAGCACTGGGGAAAAGCAGGCAGACAATTCCCTGCTAGCACCTTCTCTGTGCCTGGGAAACAGAAGGGTTAACATTTCTTAGCAGTATCGCTTTTGTGCAGAAAACAGTAACACTTGTTCAGAAGGAAAGAAAGCACAGAGTCCCATATTTTATGTTGTCCTGGAGAGCTTGCAGAGCACTGGGGAAAAGCAGGCAGAGAATTCCCTGCTAGCACCTTCTCTGTGCCTGGGAAACAGAAGTGTTCACATTGCTTCGCAGAATCGCTTTTGTGCAGAAAACAGTAACACTTGTTCAGAACGAAAGAAAGCACAGAGCCCCAGATTTTATGTTGTCCTGGAGAGCTTGCAGAGCACTGGGGAAAGGCAGGCAGAGAATTCCCTGCTAGCACCTTCTCTGTGCCTGGGAAGCAGAAGTGTTCACATTGCTTCGCAGAATCGTTTTGTGCAGAAAACAATAACACCTGTTCAGAACGAAAGAAAGCACAGAGCCCCAGATTTTATGTTGTGCTGGAGAGCTTGCAGAGCACTGGGGAAAAGCAGGCAGAGAATTCCCTGCTAGCACCTTCTCTGTGCCTGGGAAACAGAAGTGTTCACATTTCTTCGCAGAATCGCTTTTGTGCAGAAAACAGTAACACTTGTTCAGAACGAAAGAAAGCACAGAGCCCCAGATTTTATGTTGTCCTGGAGAGCTTGCAGAGCACTGGGGAAAGGCAGGCAGAGAATTCCCTGCTAGCACCTTCTCTGTGCCTGTTCACATTCCTTCGCAGAATCGCTTTTGTGCAGAAAACTGTAACACTTGTTCAGAAGGAAAGAAAGCACAGAGCCCCAGATTTTATGTTGTCCTGGAGACCTTGCAGAGCACTGGGGAAAGGCAGGCAGAGAATTCCCTGCTAGCACGTTCTCGGTGCCTGGGAAGCAGAAGTGTTCACATTTCTTAGCAATATCGCTTTTGTGCAGAAAACAGTAACACTTGTTCAGAAGGAAAGAAAGCACAGAGCCCCATATTTTATGTTGTGCTGGAGAGCTTGCAGAGCACTGGGGAAAAGCAGGCAGAGAATTCCCTGCTAGCACCTTCTCTGTGCCTGGGAAACAGAAGTGTTCACATTGCTTCGCAGAATCGCTTTTGTGCAGAAAACAGTAACACTTGTTCAGAACGAAAGAAAGCACAGAGCCCCAGATTTTATGTTGTCCTGGAGAGCTTGCAGAGCACTGGGGAAAGGCAGGCAGAGAATTCCCTGCTAGCACCTTCTCTGTGCCTGGGAAGCAGAAGTCTTCACATTGCTTCGCAGAATCGCTTTTGTGCAGAAAACAGTAACACTTGTTCAGAACGAAAGAAAGCACAGAGCCCCAGATTTTATGTTGTCCTGGAGAGCTTGCAGAGCACTGGGGAAAAGCAGGCAGAGAATTCCCTGCTAGCACCTTCTCTGTGCCTGGGAAACAGAAGTGTTCACATTGCTTCGCAGAATCGCTTTTGTGCAGAAAACAGTAACACTTGTTCAGAAGGAAAGAAAGCACAGAGCCCCATATTTTATGTTGTGCTGGAGAGCTTGCAGAGTACTGGGGAAAAGCAGGCAGAGAATTCCCTGCTAGCACCTTCTCTGTGCCTGGGAAACAGAAGTGTTCACATTGCTTCGCAGAATCGCTTTTGTGCAGAAAACAGTAACACTTGTTCAGACGAAAGAAAGCACAGAGCCCCAGATTTTATGTTGTCCTGGAGAGCTTGCAGAGCACTGGGGAAAGGCAGGCAGAGAATTCCCTGCTAGCACCTTCTCTGTGCCTGGGAAGCAGAAGTCTTCACATTGCTTCGCAGAATCGCTTTTGTGCAGAAAACAATAACACTTGTTCAGAACGAAAGAAAGCACAGAGCCCCAGATTTTATGTTGTCCTGGAGAGCTTGCAGAGCACTGGGGAAAAGCAGGCAGAGAATTCCCTGCTAGCACCTTCTCTGTGCCTGGGAAACAGAAGTGTTCACATTGCTTCGCAGAATCGCTTTTGTGCAGAAAACAGTAACACTTGTTCAGAACGAAAGAAAGCACAGAGCCCCAGATTTTATGTTGTCCTGGAGAGCTTGCAGAGCACTGGGGAAAGGCAGGCAGAGAATTCCCTGCTAGCACCTTCTCTGTGCCTGGGAAGCAGAAGTGTTCACATTGCTTCGCAGAATCGTTTTGTGCAGAAAACAATAACACCTGTTCAGAACGAAAGAAAGCACAGAGCCCCAGATTTTATGTTGTCCTGGAGAGCTTGCAGAGCACTGGGGAAAAGCAGGCAGAGAATTCCCTGCTAGCACCTTCTCTGTGCCTGGGAAACAGAAGTGTTCCCATTGCTTCGCAGAATCGCTTTTGTGCAGAAAACAGTAACACTTGTTCAGAACGAAAGAAAGCACAGAGCCCCAGATTTTATGTTGTCCTGGAGAGCTTGCAGAGCACTGGGGAAAGGCAGGCAGAGAATTCCCTGCTAGCACCTTCTCTGTGCCTGTTCACATTGCTTCGCAGAATCGCTTTTGTGCAGAAAACAGTAACACTTGTTCAGAAGGAAAGAAAGCACAGAGCCCCAGATTTTATGTTGTGCTGGAGAGCTTGCAGAGTACTGGGGAAAAGCAGGCAGAGAATTCCCTGCTAGCACCTTCTCTGTGCCTGGGAAACAGAAGTGTTCACATTGCTTCGCAGAATCGCTTTTGTGCAGAAAACAGTAACACTTGTTCAGAAGGAAAGAAAGCACAGAGCCCCATATTTTATGTTGTGCTGGAGAGCTTGCAGAGTACTGGGGAAAAGCAGGCAGAGAATTCCCTGCTAGCACCTTCTCTGTGCCTGGGAAACAGAAGTGTTCACATTGCTTCGCAGAATCGCTTTTGTGCAGAAAACAGTAACACTTGTTCAGACGAAAGAAAGCACAGAGCCCCAGATTTTATGTTGTGCTGGAGAGCTTGCAGAGCACTGGGGAAAGGCAGGCAGAGAATTCCCTGCTAGCACCTTCTCTGTGCCTGGGAAGCAGAAGTGTTCACATTGCTTCGCAGAATCGCTTTTGTGCAGAAAACAGTAACACTTGTTCAGAACGAAAGAAAGCACAGAGCCCCAGATTTTATGTTGTCCTGGAGAGCTTGCAGAGCACTGGGGAAAAGCAGGCAGAGAATTCCCTGCTAGCACCTTCTCTGTGCCTGGGAAACAGAAGTGTTCACATTTCTTCGCAGAATCGCTTTTGTGCAGATAACAGTAACACTTGTTCAGAACGAAAGAAAGCACAGAGCCCCAGATTTTATGTTGTCCTGGAGAGCTTGCAGAGCACTGGGGAAAAGCAGGCAGAGAATTCCCTGCTAGCACCTTCTCTGTGCCTGGGAAGCAGAAGTCTTCACATTGCTTCGCAGAATCGCTTTTGTGCAGAAAACAGTAACACTTGTTCAGAACGAAAGAAAGCACAGAGCCCCAGATTTTATGTTGTCCTGGAGAGCTTGCAGAGCACTGGGGAAAAGCAGGCAGAGAATTCCCTGCTAGCACCTTCTCTGTGCCTGGGAAACAGAAGTGTTCACATTGCTTCGCAGAATCGCTTTTGTGCAGAAAACAGTAACACTTGTTCAGAAGGAAAGAAAGCACAGAGCCCCATATTTTATGTTGTGCTGGAGAGCTTGCAGAGTACTGGGGAAAAGCAGGCAGAGAATTCCCTGCTAGCACCTTCTCTGTGCCTGGGAAACAGAAGTGTTCACATTGCTTCGCAGAATCGCTTTTGTGCAGAAAACAGTAACACTTGTTCAGACGAAAGAAAGCACAGAGCCCCAGATTTGCTGTTGTCCTGGAGAGCTTGCAGAGCACTGGGGAAAGGCAGGCAGAGAATTCCCTGCTAGCACCTTCTCTGTGCCTGGGAAGCAGAAGTCTTCACATTGCTTCGCAGAATCGCTTTTGTGCAGAAAACAATAACACTTGTTCAGAACGAAAGAAAGCACAGAGCCCCAGATTTTATGTTGTCCTGGAGAGCTTGCAGAGCACTGGGGAAAAGCAGGCAGAGAATTCCCTGCTAGCACCTTCTCTGTGCCTGGGAAGCAGAAGTCTTCACATTGCTTCGCAGAATCGCTTTTGTGCAGAAAACAGTAACACTTGTTCAGAACGAAAGAAAGCACAGAGCCCCAGATTTTATGTTGTCCTGGAGAGCTTGCAGAGCACTGGGGAAAGGCAGGCAGAGAATTCCCTGCTAGCACCTTCTCTGTGCCTGGGAAGCAGAAGTGTTCACATTGCTTCGCAGAATCGTTTTGTGCAGAAAACAATAACACCTGTTCAGAACGAAAGAAAGCACAGAGCCCCAGATTTTATGTTGTCCTGGAGAGCTTGCAGAGCACTGGGGAAAAGCAGGCAGAGAATTCCCTGCTAGCACCTTCTCTGTGCCTGGGAAACAGAAGTGTTCACATTGCTTCGCAGAATCGCTTTTGTGCAGAAAACAGTAACACTTGTTCAGAAGGAAAGAAAGCACAGAGCCCCAGATTTTATGTTGTCCTGGAGAGCTTGCAGAGCACTGGGGAAAGGCAGGCAGAGAATTCCCTGCTAGCACCTTCTCTGTGCCTGTTCACATTCCTTCGCAGAATCGCTTTTGTGCAGAAAACAGTAACACTTGTTCAGAACGAAAGAAAGCACAGAGCCCCAGATTTTATGTTGTCCTGGAGAGCTTGCAGAGCACTGGGGAAAGGCAGGCAGAGAATTCCCTGCTAGCACGTTCTCGGTGCCTGGGAAGCAGAAGTGTTCACATTTCTTAGCAGTATCGCTTTTGTGCAGAAAACAGTAACACTTGTTCAGAAGGAAAGAAAGCACAGAGCCCCATATTTTATGTTGTGCTGGAGAGCTTGCAGAGTACTGGGGAAAAGCAGGCAGAGAATTCCCTGCTAGCACCTTCTCTGTGCCTGGGAAACAGAAGTGTTCACATTGCTTCGCAGAATCGCTTTTGTGCAGAAAACAGTAACACTTGTTCAGAAGGAAAGAAAGCACAGAGCCCCATATTTTATGTTGTGCTGGAGAGCTTGCAGAGTACTGGGGAAAAGCAGGCAGAGAATTCCCTGCTAGCACCTTCTCTGTGCCTGGGAAACAGAAGTGTTCACATTGCTTCGCAGAATCGCTTTTGTGCAGAAAACAGTAACACTTGTTCAGACGAAAGAAAGCACAGAGCCCCAGATTTTATGTTGTGCTGGAGAGCTTGCAGAGCACTGGGGAAAGGCAGGCAGAGAATTCCCTGCTAGCACCTTCTCTGTGCCTGGGAAGCAGAAGTGTTCACATTGCTTCGCAGAATCGCTTTTGTGCAGAAAACAGTAACACTTGTTCAGAACGAAAGAAAGCACAGAGCCCCAGATTTTATGTTGTCCTGGAGAGCTTGCAGAGCACTGGGGAAAAGCAGGCAGAGAATTCCCTGCTAGCACCTTCTCTGTGCCTGGGAAACAGAAGTGTTCACATTGCTTCGCAGAATCGCTTTTGTGCAGAAAACAGTAATACTTGTTCAGACGAAAGAAAGCACAGAGCCCCAGATTTTATGTTGTGCTGGAGAGCTTGCAGAGCACTGGGGAAAGGCAGGCAGAGAATTCCCTGCTAGCACCTTCTCTGTGCCTGGGAAGCAGAAGTCTTCACATTGCTTCGCAGAATCGCTTTTGTGCAGAAAACAGTAACACTTGTTCAGAACGAAAGAAAGCACAGAGCCCCAGATTTTATGTTGTCCTGGAGAGCTTGCAGAGCACTGGGGAAAAGCAGGCAGAGAATTCCCTGCTAGCACCTTCTCTGTGCCTGGGAAACAGAAGTGTTCACATTGCTTCGCAGAATCGCTTTTGTGCAGAAAACAGTAACACTTGTTCAGAACGAAAGAAAGCACAGAGCCCCAGATTTTATGTTGTCCTGGAGAGCTTGCAGAGCACTGGGGAAAGGCAGGCAGAGAATTCCCTGCTAGCACCTTCTCTGTGCCTGTTCACATTGCTTCGCAGAATCGCTTTTGTGCAGAAAACAGTAACACTTGTTCAGAAGGAAAGAAAGCACAGAGCCTCAGATTTTATGTTGTCCTCGAGAGCTTGCAGAGCACTGGGGAAAGGCAAGCAGAGAATTCCCTGCTAGCACCTTCTCTGTGCCTGTTCACATTGCTTCGCAGAATCGCTTTTGTGCAGATAACAGTAACACTTGTTCAGAACAAAAGAAAGCACAGAGCCCCAGATTTTATGTTGTCCTGGAGAGCTTGCAGAGCACTGGGGAAAAGCAAGCAGAGAATTCCCTGCTAGCACCTTCTCTGTGCCTGGGAAACAGAAGTGTTCACATTGCTTCGCAGAATCGCTTTTGTGCAGAAAACAGTAACACCTGTTCAGAACGAAAGAAAGCACAGAGCCCCAGATTTTATGTTGTGCTGGAGAGCTTGCAGAGCACTGGGGAAAAGCAGGCAGAGAATTCCCTGCTAGCACCTTCTCTGTGCCTGGGAAACAGAAGTGTTCACATTGCTTCGCAGAATCGCTTTTGTGCAGAAAACAGTAACACTTGTTCAGAACGAAAGAAAGCACAGAGCCCCAGATTTTATGTTGTCCTGGAGAGCTTGCAGAGCACTGGGGAAAGGCAGGCAGAGAATTCCCTGCTAGCACCTTCTCTGTGCCTGGGAAACAGAAGTGTTCACATTGCTTCGCAGAATCGCTTTTGTGCAGATAACAGTAACACTTGTTCAGAACAAAAGAAAGCACAGAGCCCCAGATTTTATGTTGTCCTGGAGAGCTTGCAGAGCACTGGGGAAAAGCAGGCAGAGAATTCCCTGCTAGCACCTTCTCTGTGCCTGGGAAACAGAAGTGTTCACATTGCTTCGCAGAATCGCTTTTGTGCAGAAAACAGTAACACTTGTTCAGAACGAAAGAAAGCACAGAGCCCCAGATTTTATGTTGTCCTGGAGAGCTTGCAGAGCACTGGGGAAAGGCAGGCAGACAATTCACTGCTAGCACCTTCTCTGTGCCTGGGAAGCAGAAGTCTTCACATTGCTTCGCAGAATCGCTTTTGTGCAGAAAACAGTAACACTTGTTCAGAACGAAAGAAAGCACAGAGCCCCAGATTTTATGTTGTCCTGGAGAGCTTGCAGAGCACTGGGGAAAAGCAGGCAGAGAATTCCCTGCTAGCACCTTCTCTGTGCCTGGGAAACAGAAGTGTTCACATTGCTTCGCAGAATCGCTTTTGTGCAGAAAACAGTAACACTTGTTCAGAAGGAAAGAAAGCACAGAGCCCCATATTTTATGTTGTGCTGGAGAGCTTGCAGAGTACTGGGGAAAAGCAGGCAGAGAATTCCCTGCTAGCACCTTCTCTGTGCCTGGGAAACAGAAGTGTTCACATTGCTTCGCAGAATCGCTTTTGTGCAGAAAACAGTAACACTTGTTCAGACGAAAGAAAGCACAGAGCCCCAGATTTTATGTTGTCCTGGAGAGCTTGCAGAGCACTGGGGAAAGGCAGGCAGAGAATTCCCTGCTAGCACCTTCTCTGTGCCTGGGAAGCAGAAGTCTTCACATTGCTTCGCAGAATCGCTTTTGTGCAGAAAACAATAACACTTGTTCAGAACGAAAGAAAGCACAGAGCCCCAGATTTTATGTTGTCCTGGAGAGCTTGCAGAGCACTGGGGAAAAGCAGGCAGAGAATTCCCTGCTAGCACCTTCTCTGTGCCTGGGAAACAGAAGTGTTCACATTGCTTCGCAGAATCGCTTTTGTGCAGAAAACAGTAACACTTGTTCAGAACGAAAGAAAGCACAGAGCCCCAGATTTTATGTTGTCCTGGAGAGCTTGCAGAGCACTGGGGAAAGGCAGGCAGAGAATTCCCTGCTAGCACCTTCTCTGTGCCTGGGAAGCAGAAGTGTTCACATTGCTTCGCAGAATCGTTTTGTGCAGAAAACAATAACACCTGTTCAGAAAGAAAGAAAGCACAGAGCCCCAGATTTTATGTTGTCCTGGAGAGCTTGCAGAGCACTGGGGAAAAGCAGGCAGAGAATTCCCTGCTAGCACCTTCTCTGTGCCTGGGAAACAGAAGTGTTCACATTTCTTCGCAGAATCGCTTTTGTGCAGAAAACAGTAACACTTGTTCAGAACGAAAGAAAGCACAGAGCCCCAGATTTTATGTTGTCCTGGAGAGCTTGCAGAGCACTGGGGAAAGGCAGGCAGAGAATTCCCTGCTAGCACCTTCTCTGTGCCTGTTCACATTCCTTCGCAGAATCGCTTTTGTGCAGAAAACTGTAACACCTGTTCAGAACGAAAGAAAGCACAGAGCCCCAGATTTTATGTTGTCCTGGAGAGCTTGCAGAGCACTGGGGAAAGGCAGGCAGAGAATTCCCTGCTAGCACCTTCTCTGTGCCTGTTCACATTGCTTCGCAGAATCGCTTTTGTGCAGAAAACAGTAACACTTTTTCAGAATAAAAGAAAGCACAGAGCCTCAGATTTTATGTTGTCCTGGAGAGCTTGCAGAGCACTGGGGAAAAGCAAGCAGAGAATTCCCTGCTAGCACCTTCTCTGTGCCTGGGAAACAGAAGTGTTCACATTGCTTCGCAGAATCGCTTTTGTGCAGAAAACAGTAACACTTGTTCAGAACGAAAGAAAGCACAGAGCCCCAGATTTTATGTTGTCCTGGAGAGCTTGCAGAGCACTGGGGAAAGGCAGGCAGAGAATTCCCTGCTAGCACCTTCCCTGTGCCTGGGAAAGAGAAGTGTTCCCATTGCTTCGCAGAATCGCTTTTGTGCAGAAAACAGTAACACTTGTTCAGAACGAAAGAAAGCACAGAGCCCCAGATTTTATGTTGTCCTGGAGAGCTTGCAGAGCACTGGGGAAAAGCAGGCAGAGAATTCCCTGCTAGCACCTTCTCTGTGCCTGGGAAGCAGAAGTGTTCACATTGCTTGGCAGATTCGCTTTTGTGCAGATAACAGTAACACTTTTTCAGAACAAAAGAAAGCACAGAGCCCCAGATTTTATGTTGTCCTGGAGAGCTTGCAGAGCACTGGGGAAAAGCAGGCAGAGAATTCCCTGCTAGCACCTTCTCTGTGCCTGGGAAACAGAAGGGTTAACATTTCTTAGCAGTATCGCTTTTGTGCAGAAAACAGTAACACTTGTTCAGAAGGAAAGAAAGCACAGAGCCCCATATTTTATGTTGTGCTGGAGAGCTTGCAGAGTACTGGGGAAAAGCAGGCAGAGAATTCCCTGCTAGCACCTTCTCTGTGCCTGGGAAACAGAAGTGTTCCCATTGCTTCGCAGAATCGCTTTTGTGCAGAAAACAGTAACACTTGTTCAGAACGAAAGAAAGCACAGAGCCCCAGATTTTATGTTGTCCTGGAGAGCTTGCAGAGCACTGGGGAAAGGCAGGCAGAGAATTCCCTGCTAGCACCTTCTCTGTGCCTGGGAAGCAGGAGTGTTCACATTGCTTCGCAGAATCGCTTTTGTGCAGAAAACAATAACACTTGTTCAGAACGAAAGAAAGCACAGAGCCCCAGATTTTATGTTGTCCTGGAGAGCTTGCAGAGCACTGGGGAAAGGCAGGCAGACAATTCCCTGCTAGCACCTTCTCTGTGCCTGGGAAGCAGAAGTCTTCACATTGCTTCGCAGAATCGCTTTTGTGCAGACAACAGTAACACTTGTTCAGAACGAAAGAAAGCACAGAGCCCCAGATTTTATGTTGTCCTGGAGAGCTTGCAGAGCACTGGGGAAAAGCAAGCAGAGAATTCCCTGCTAGCACCTTCTCTGTGCCTGGGAAACAGAAGTGTTCACATTGCTTCGCAGAATCGCTTTTGTGCAGAAAACAGTAACACTTGTTCAGACGAAAGAAAGCACAGAGCCCAAGATTTTATCTTGTCCTGGAGAGCTTGCAGAGCACTGGGGAAAGGCAGGCAGAGAATTCCCTGCTAGCACCTTCTCTGTGCCTGGGAAGCAGAAGTCTTCACATTGCTTCGCAGAATCGCTTTTGTGCAGAAAACAATAACACTTGTTCAGAACGAAAGAAAGCACAGAGCCCCAGATTTTATGTTGTCCTGGAGAGCTTGCAGAGCACTGGGGAAAAGCAGGCAGAGAATTCCCTGCTAGCACCTTCTCTGTGCCTGGGAAGCAGAAGTGTTCACATTGCTTCGCAGAATCGCTTTTGTGCAGAAAACAATAACACCTGTTCAGAACGAAAGAAAGCACAGAGCCCCAGATTTTATGTTGTCCTGGAGAGCTTGCAGAGCACTGGGGAAAAGCAGGCAGAGAATTCCCTGCTAGCACCTTCTCTGTGCCTGGGAAACAGAAGTGTTCACATTTCTTCGCAGAATCGCTTTTGTGCAGAAAACAGTAACACTTGTTCAGAACGAAAGAAAGCACAGAGCCCCAGATTTTATGTTGTCCTGGAGAGCTTGCAGAGCACTGGGGAAAGGCAGGCAGAGAATTCCCTGCTAGCACCTTCTCTGTGCCTGTTCACATTCCTTCGCAGAATCGCTTTTGTGCAGAAAACTGTAACACTTGTTCAGAAGGAAAGAAAGCACAGAGTCCCAGATTTTATGTTGTCCTGGAGAGCTTGCAGAGCACTGGGGAAAGGCAGGCAGAGAATTCCCTGCTAGCACGTTCTCGGTGCCTGGGAAGCAGAAGTGTTCACATTTCTTAGCAGTATCGCTTTTGTGCAGAAAACAGTAACACTTGTTCAGAAGGAAAGAAAGCACAGAGCCCCATATTTTATGTTGTGCTGGAGAGCTTGCAGAGTACTGGGGAAAAGCAGGCAGAGAATTCCCTGCTAGCACCTTCTCTGTGCCTGGGAAACAGAAGTGTTCACATTGCTTCGCAGAATCGCTTTTGTGCAGATAACAGTAACACTTGTTCAGAACAAAAGAAAGCACAGAGCCCCAGATTTTATGTTGTCCTGGAGAGCTTGCAGAGCACTGGGGAAAAGCAGGCAGAGAATTCCCTGCTAGCACCTTCTCTGTGCCTGGGAAACAGAAGTGTTCACATTGCTTCGCAGAATCGCTTTTGTGCAGAAAACAGTAACACTTGTTCAGACGAAAGAAAGCACAGAGCCCCAGATTTTATGTTGTCCTGGAGAGCTTGCAGAGCACTGGGGAAAGGCAGGCAGAGAATTCCCTGCTAGCACCTTCTCTGTGCCTGGGAAGCAGAAGTCTTCACATTGCTTCGCAGAATCGCTTTTGTGCAGAAAACAGTAACACTTGTTCAGAACGAAAGAAAGCACAGAGCCCCAGATTTTATGTTGTCCTGGAGAGCTTGCAGAGCACTGGGGAAAAGCAGGCAGAGAATTCCCTGCTAGCACCTTCTCTGTGCCTGTGAAACAGAAGTGTTCACATTGCTTCGCAGAATCGCTTTTGTGCAGAAAACAGTAACACTTGTTCAGAACGAAAGAAAGCACAGAGCCCCAGATTTTATGTTGTCCTGGAGAGCTTGCAGAGCACTGGGGAAAGGCAGGCAGAGAATTCCCTGCTAGCACCTTCTCTGTGCCTGGGAAGCAGAAGTGTTCACATTGCTTCGCAGAATCGTTTTGTGCAGAAAACAATAACACCTGTTCAGAACGAAAGAAAGCACAGAGCCCCAGATTTTATGTTGTCCTGGAGAGCTTGCAGAGCACTGGGGAAAAGCAGGCAGAGAATTCCCTGCTAGCACCTTCTCTGTGCCTGGGAAACAGAAGTGTTCACATTTCTTCGCAGAATCGCTTTTGTGCAGAAAACAGTAACACTTGTTCAGAACGAAAGAAAGCACAGAGCCCCAGATTTTATGTTGTCCTGGAGAGCTTGCAGAGCACTGGGGAAAGGCAGGCAGAGAATTCCCTGCTAGCACCTTCTCTGTGCCTGTTCACATTCCTTCGCAGAATCGCTTTTGTGCAGAAAACTGTAACACTTGTTCAGAACGAAAGAAAGCACAGAGCCCCAGATTTTATGTTGTCCTGGAGAGCTTGCAGAGCACTGGGGAAAGGCAGGCAGAGAATTCCCTCCTAGCACGTTCTCGGTGCCTGGGAAGCAGAAGTGTTCACATTTCTTAGCAGTATCGCTTTTGTGCAGAAAACAGTAACACTTGTTCAGAAGGAAAGAAAGCACAGAGCCCCAGATTTTATGTTGTGCTGGAGAGCTTGCAGAGCACTGGGGAAAGGCAGGCAGAGAATTCCCTGCTAGCACCTTCTCTGTGCCTGGGAAGCAGAATTGTTCACATTTCTTCGCAGAATCGCTTTTGTGCAGAAAACAGTAACACTTGTTCAGAACGAAAGAAAGCACAGAGCCCCAGATTTTATGTTGTCCTGGAGAGCTTGCAGAGCACTGGGGAAAGGCAGGCAGAGAATTCCCTGCTAGCACCTTCTCTGTGCCTGGGAAGCAGAAGTCTTCACATTGCTTCGCAGAATCGCTTTTGTGCAGAAAACAGTAACACTTGTTCAGAACGAAAGAAAGCACAGAGCCCCAGATTTTATGTTGTCCTGGAGAGCTTGCAGAGCACTGGGGAAAAGCAGGCAGAGAATTCCCTGCTAGCACCTGCTCTGTGCCTGGGAAACAGAAGTGTTCACATTGCTTCGCAGAATCGCTTTTGTGCAGAAAACAGTAACACTTGTTCAGAACGAAAGAAAGCACAGAGCCCCATATTTTATGTTGTGCTGGAGAGCTTGCAGAGTACTGGGGAAAAGCAGGCAGAGAATTCCCTGCTAGCACCTTCTCTGTGCCTGGGAAACAGAAGTGTTCACATTGCTTCGCAGAATCGCTTTTGTGCAGAAAACAGTAACACTTGTTCAGACGAAAGAAAGCACAGAGCCCCAGATTTTATGTTGTCCTGGAGAGCTTGCAGAGCACTGGGGAAAGGCAGGCAGAGAATTCCCTGCTAGCACCTTCTCTGTGCCTGGGAAGCAGAAGTCTTCACATTGCTTCGCAGAATCGCTTTTGTGCAGAAAACAATAACACTTGTTCAGAACGAAAGAAAGCACAGAGCCCCAGATTTTATGTTGTCCTGGAGAGCTTGCAGAGCACTGGGGAAAAGCAGGCAGAGAATTCCCTGCTAGCACCTTCTCTGTGCCTGGGAAGCAGAAGTGTTCACATTGCTTCGCAGAATCGCTTTTGTGCAGAAAACAATAACACCTGTTCAGAACGAAAGAAAGCACAGAGCCCCAGATTTTATGTTGTCCTGGAGAGCTTGCAGAGCACTGGGGAAAAGCAGGCAGAGAATTCCCTGCTAGCACCTTCTCTGTGCCTGGGAAACAGAAGTGTTCACATTTCTTCGCAGAATCGCTTTTGTGCAGAAAACAGTAACACTTGTTCAGAACGAAAGAAAGCACAGAGCCCCAGATTTTATGTTGTCCTGGAGAGCTTGCAGAGCACTGGGGAAAGGCAGGCAGAGAATTCCCTGCTAGCACCTTCTCTGTGCCTGTTCACATTCCTTCGCAGAATCGCTTTTGTGCAGAAAACTGTAACACTTGTTCAGAAGGAAAGAAAGCACAGAGTCCCAGATTTTATGTTGTCCTGGAGAGCTTGCAGAGCACTGGGGAAAGGCAGGCAGAGAATTCCCTGCTAGCACGTTCTCGGTGCCTGGGAAGCAGAAGTGTTCACATTTCTTAGCAGTATCGCTTTTGTGCAGAAAACAGTAACACTTGTTCAGAAGGAAAGAAAGCACAGAGCCCCATATTTTATGTTGTGCTGGAGAGCTTGCAGAGTACTGGGGAAAAGCAGGCAGAGAATTCCCTGCTAGCACCTTCTCTGTGCCTGGGAAACAGAAGTGTTCACATTGCTTCGCAGAATCGCTTTTGTGCAGATAACAGTAACACTTGTTCAGAACAAAAGAAAGCACAGAGCCCCAGATTTTATGTTGTCCTGGAGAGCTTGCAGAGCACTGGGGAAAAGCAGGCAGAGAATTCCCTGCTAGCACCTTCTCTGTGCCTGGGAAACAGAAGTGTTCACATTGCTTCGCAGAATCGCTTTTGTGCAGAAAACAGTAACACTTGTTCAGACGAAAGAAAGCACAGAGCCCCAGATTTTATGTTGTGCTGGAGAGCTTGCAGAGCACTGGGGAAAGGCAGGCAGAGAATTCCCTGCTAGCACCTTCTCTGTGCCTGGGAAGCAGAAGTCTTCACATTGCTTCGCAGAATCGCTTTTGTGCAGAAAACAGTAACACTTGTTCAGAACGAAAGAAAGCACAGAGCCCCAGATTTTATGTTGTCCTGGAGAGCTTGCAGAGCACTGGGGAAAAGCAGGCAGAGAATTCCCTGCTAGCACCTTCTCTGTGCCTGTGAAACAGAAGTGTTCACATTGTTTCGCAGAATCGCTTTTGTGCAGAAAACAGTAACACTTGTTCAGAACGAAAGAAAGCACAGAGCCCCATATTTTATGTTGTCCTGGAGAGCTTGCAGAGCACTGGGGAAAGGCAGGCAGAGAATTCCCTGCTAGCACCTTCTCTGTGCCTGGGAAACAGAAGTGTTCACATTGCTTCGCAGAATCGTTTTGTGCAGAAAACAATAACACCTGTTCAGAACGAAAGAAAGCACAGAGCCCCAGATTTTATGTTGTCCTGGAGAGCTTGCAGAGCACTGGGGAAAAGCAGGCAGAGAATTCCCTGCTAGCACCTTCTCTGTGCCTGGGAAACAGAAGTGTTCACATTTCTTCGCAGAATCGCTTTTGTGCAGAAAACAGTAACACTTGTTCAGAACGAAAGAAAGCACAGAGCCCCATATTTTATGTTGTCCTGGAGAGCTTGCAGAGCACTGGGGAAAGGCAGGCAGAGAATTCCCTGCTAGCACCTTCTCTGTGCCTGTTCACATTCCTTCGCAGAATCGCTTTTGTGCAGAAAACTGTAACACTTGTTCAGAACGAAAGAAAGCACAGAGCCCCAGATTTTATGTTGTCCTGGAGAGCTTGCAGAGCACTGGGGAAAGGCAGGCAGAGAATTCCCTGCTAGCACGTTCTCGGTGCCTGGGAAGCAGAAGTGTTCACATTTCTTAGCAGTATCGCTTTTGTGCAGAAAACAGTAACACTTGTTCAGAAGGAAAGAAAGCACAGAGCCCCAGATTTTATGTTGTGCTGGAGAGCTTGCAGAGCACTGGGGAAAGGCAGGCAGAGAATTCCCTGCTAGCACCTTCTCTGTGCCTGGGAAGCAGAATTGTTCACATTTCTTCGCAGAATCGCTTTTGTGCAGAAAACAGTAACACTTGTTCAGAACGAAAGAAAGCACAGAGCCCCAGATTTTATGTTGTCCTGGAGAGCTTGCAGAGCACTGGGGAAAGGCAGGCAGAGAATTCCCTGCTAGCACCTTCTCTGTGCCTGTTCACATTGCTTCGCAGAATCGCTTTTGTGCAGAAAACAGTAACACTTGTTCAGACGAAAGAAAGCACAGAGCCCCAGATTTTATGTTGTCCTGGAGAGCTTGCAGAGCACTGGGGAAAAGCAGGCAGAGAATTCCCTGCTAGCACCTTCTCTGTGCCTGGGAAACAGAAGGGTTAACATTTCTTAGCAGTATCGCTTTTGTGCAGAAAACAGTAACACTTGTTCAGAAGGAAAGAAAGCACAGAGCCCCATATTTTATGTTGTGCTGGAGAGCTTGCAGAGTACTGGGGAAAAGCAGGCAGAGAATTCCCTGCTAGCACCTTCTCTGTGCCTGGGAAACAGAAGTGTTCACATTGCTTCGCAGAATCGCTTTTGTGCAGATAACAGTAACACTTGTTCAGAACAAAAGAAAGCACAGAGCCCCAGATTTTATGTTGTCCTGGAGAGCTTGCAGAGCACTGGGGAAAAGCAGGCAGAGAATTCCCTGCTAGCACCTTCTCTGTGCCTGGGAAACAGAAGTGTTCACATTGCTTCGCAGAATCGCTTTTGTGCAGAAAACAGTAACACTTGTTCAGACGAAAGAAAGCACAGAGCCCCAGATTTTATGTTGTCCTGGAGAGCTTGCAGAGCACTGGGGAAAGGCAGGCAGAGAATTCCCTGCTAGCACCTTCTCTGTGCCTGGGAAAGAGAAGGGTTAACATTTCTTCGCAGAATCGCTTTTGTGCAGAAAACAGTAACACTTGTTCAGAAGGAAAGAAAGCACAGAGCCCCATATTTTATGTTGTGCTGGAGAGCTTGCAGAGCACTGGGGAAAAGCAGGCAGAGAATTCCCTGCTAGCACCTTCTCTGTGCCTGGGAAACAGAAGTGTTCACATTGCTTCGCAGAATCGCTTTTGTGCAGAAAACAGTAACACTTGTTCAGAACGAAAGAAAGCACAGAGCCCCAGATTTTATGTTGTCCTGGAGAGCTTGCAGAGCACTGGGGAAAGGCAGGCAGAGAATTCCCTGCTAGCACCTTCTCTGTGCCTGTTCACATTCCTTCGCAGAATCGCTTTTGTGCAGAAAACTGTAACACTTGTTCAGAACGAAAGAAAGCACAGAGCCCCAGATTTTATGTTGTCCTGGAGAGCTTGCAGAGCACTGGGGAAAGGCAGGCAGAGAATTCCCTGCTAGCACGTTCTCGGTGCCTGGGAAGCAGAAGTGTTCACATTTCTTAGCAGTATCGCTTTTGTGCAGAAAACAGTAACACTTGTTCAGAAGGAAAGAAAGCACAGAGCCCCAGATTTTATGTTGTGCTGGAGAGCTTGCAGAGCACTGGGGAAAGGCAGGCAGAGAATTCCCTGCTAGCACCTTCTCTGTGCCTGGGAAGCAGAATTGTTCACATTTCTTCGCAGAATCGCTTTTGTGCAGAAAACAGTAACACTTGTTCAGAACGAAAGAAAGCACAGAGCCCCAGATTTTATGTTGTCCTGGAGAGCTTGCAGAGCACTGGGGAAAGGCAGGCAGAGAATTCCCTGCTAGCACCTTCTCTGTGCCTGTTCACATTGCTTCGCAGAATCGCTTTTGTGCAGAAAACAGTAACACTTGTTCAGACGAAAGAAAGCACAGAGCCCCAGATTTTATGTTGTCCTGGAGAGCTTGCAGAGCACTGGGGAAAAGCAGGCAGAGAATTCCCTGCTAGCACCTTCTCTGTGCCTGGGAAACAGAAGGGTTAACATTTCTTAGCAGTATCGCTTTTGTGCAGAAAACAGTAACACTTGTTCAGAAGGAAAGAAAGCACAGAGCCCCATATTTTATGTTGTGCTGGAGAGCTTGCAGAGTACTGGGGAAAAGCAGGCAGAGAATTCCCTGCTAGCACCTTCTCTGTGCCTGGGAAACAGAAGTGTTCACATTGCTTCGCAGAATCGCTTTTGTGCAGATAACAGTAACACTTGTTCAGAACAAAAGAAAGCACAGAGCCCCAGATTTTATGTTGTCCTGGAGAGCTTGCAGAGCACTGGGGAAAAGCAGGCAGAGAATTCCCTGCTAGCACCTTCTCTGTGCCTGGGAAACAGAAGTGTTCACATTGCTTCGCAGAATCGCTTTTGTGCAGAAAACAGTAACACTTGTTCAGACGAAAGAAAGCACAGAGCCCCAGATTTTATGTTGTCCTGGAGAGCTTGCAGAGCACTGGGGAAAGGCAGGCAGAGAATTCCCTGCTAGCACCTTCTCTGTGCCTGGGAAAGAGAAGGGTTAACATTTCTTCGCAGAATCGCTTTTGTGCAGAAAACAGTAACACTTGTTCAGAAGGAAAGAAAGCACAGAGCCCCATATTTTATGTTGTGCTGGAGAGCTTGCAGAGCACTGGGGAAAAGCAGGCAGAGAATTCCCTGCTAGCACCTTCTCTGTGCCTGGGAAACAGAAGTGTTCACATTGCTTCGCAGAATCGCTTTTGTGCAGAAAACAGTAACACTTGTTCAGAACGAAAGAAAGCACAGAGCCCCAGATTTTATGTTGTCCTGGAGAGCTTGCAGAGCACTGGGGAAAGGCAGGCAGAGAATTCCCTGCTAGCACCTTCTCTGTGCCTGGGAAGCAGAAGTGTTCACATTGCTTCGCAGAATCGTTTTGTGCAGAAAACAATAACACCTGTTCAGAAGGAAAGAAAGCACAGAGCCCCAGATTTTATGTTGTGCTGGAGAGCTTGCAGAGCACTGGGGAAAAGCAGGCAGAGAATTCCCTGCTAGCACCTTCTCTGTGCCTGGGAAACAGAAGTGTTCACATTGCTTCGCAGAATCGCTTTTGTGCAGATAACAGTAACACTTGTTCAGAACGAAAGAAAGCACAGAGCCCCATATTTTATGTTGTCCTGGAGAGCTTGCAGAGCACTGGGGAAAGGCAGGCAGAGAATTCCCTGCTAGCACCTTCTCTGTGCCTGTTCACATTCCTTCGCAGAATCGCTTTTGTGCAGAAAACTGTAACACTTGTTCAGAACGAAAGAAAGCACAGAGCCCCAGATTTTATGTTGTCCTGGAGAGCTTGCAGAGCACTGGGGAAAGGCAGGCAGAGAATTCCCTCCTAGCACGTTCTCGGTGCCTGGGAAGCAGAAGTGTTCACATTTCTTAGCAGTATCGCTTTTGTGCAGAAAACAGTAACACTTGTTCAGAAGGAAAGAAAGCACAGAGCCCCAGATTTTATGTTGTGCTGGAGAGCTTGCAGAGCACTGGGGAAAGGCAGGCAGAGAATTCCCTGCTAGCACCTTCTCTGTGCCTGGGAAGCAGAATTGTTCACATTTCTTCGCAGAATCGCTTTTGTGCAGAAAACAGTAACACTTGTTCAGAACGAAAGAAAGCACAGAGCCCCAGATTTTATGTTGTCCTGGAGAGCTTGCAGAGCACTGGGGAAAGGCAGGCAGAGAATTCCCTGCTAGCACCTTCTCTGTGCCTGTTCACATTGCTTCGCAGAATCGCTTTTGTGCAGAAAACAGTAACACTTGTTCAGACGAAAGAAAGCACAGAGCCCCAGATTTTATGTTGTCCTGGAGAGCTTGCAGAGCACTGGGGAAAAGCAGGCAGAGAATTCCCTGCTAGCACCTTCTCTGTGCCTGGGAAACAGAAGGGTTAACATTTCTTAGCAGTATCGCTTTTGTGCAGAAAACAGTAACACTTGTTCAGAAGGAAAGAAAGCACAGAGCCCCATATTTTATGTTGTGCTGGAGAGCTTGCAGAGTACTGGGGAAAAGCAGGCAGAGAATTCCCTGCTAGCACCTTCTCTGTGCCTGGGAAACAGAAGTGTTCACATTGCTTCGCAGAATCGCTTTTGTGCAGATAACAGTAACACTTGTTCAGAACAAAAGAAAGCACAGAGCCCCAGATTTTATGTTGTCCTGGAGAGCTTGCAGAGCACTGGGGAAAAGCAGGCAGAGAATTCCCTGCTAGCACCTTCTCTGTGCCTGGGAAACAGAAGTGTTCACATTGCTTCGCAGAATCGCTTTTGTGCAGAAAACAGTAACACTTGTTCAGACGAAAGAAAGCACAGAGCCCCAGATTTTATGTTGTCCTGGAGAGCTTGCAGAGCACTGGGGAAAGGCAGGCAGAGAATTCCCTGCTAGCACCTTCTCTGTGCCTGGGAAACAGAAGGGTTAACATTTCTTAGCAGTATCGCTTTTGTGCAGAAAACAGTAACACTTGTTCAGAAGGAAAGAAAGCACAGAGCCCCATATTTTATGTTGTGCTGGAGAGCTTGCAGAGCACTGGGGAAAAGCAGGCAGAGAATTCCCTGCTAGCACCTTCTCTGTGCCTGGGAAACAGAAGTGTTCACATTGCTTCGCAGAATCGCTTTTGTGCAGAAAACAGTAACACTTGTTCAGAACGAAAGAAAGCACAGAGCCCCAGATTTTATGTTGTCCTGGAGAGCTTGCAGAGCACTGGGGAAAGGCAGGCAGAGAATTCCCTGCTAGCACCTTCTCTGTGCCTGGGAAGCAGAAGTGTTCACATTGCTTCGCAGAATCGCTTTTGTGCAGAAAACAATAACACCTGTTCAGAACGAAAGAAAGCACAGAGCCCCATATTTTATGTTGTGCTGGAGAGCTTGCAGAGCACTGGGGAAAAGCAGGCAGAGAATTCCCTGCTAGCACCTTCTCTGTGCCTGGGAAACAGAAGTGTTCACATTGCTTCGCAGAATCGCTTTTGTGCAGAAAACAGTAACACTTGTTCAGAACGAAAGAAAGCACAGAGCCCCAGATTTTATGTTGTCCTGGAGAGCTTGCAGAGCACTGGGGAAAGGCAGGCAGAGAATTCCCTGCTAGCACCTTCTCTGTGCCTGGGAAGCAGAAGTGTTCACATTGCTTGGCAGAATCGCTTTTGTGCAGATAACAGTAACACTTTTTCAGAACAAAAGAAAGCACAGAGCCCCAGATTTTATGTTGTCCTGGAGAGCTTGCAGAGCACTGGGGAAAAGCAGGCAGAGAATTCCCTGCTAGCACCTTCTCTGTGCCTGGGAAACAGAAGGGTTAACATTTCTTAGCAGTATCGCTTTTGTGCAGAAAACAGTAACACTTGTTCAGAAGGAAAGAAAGCACAGAGCCCCATATTTTATGTTGTGCTGGAGAGCTTGCAGAGTACTGGGGAAAAGCAGGCAGAGAATTCCCTGCTAGCACCTTCTCTGTGCCTGGGAAACAGAAGTGTTCACATTGCTTCGCAGAATCGCTTTTGTGCAGATAACAGTAACACTTGTTCAGAACAAAAGAAAGCACAGAGCCCCAGATTTTATGTTGTCCTGGAGAGCTTGCAGAGCACTGGGGAAAAGCAGGCAGAGAATTCCCTGCTAGCACCTTCTCTGTGCCTGGGAAACAGAAGTGTTCACATTGCTTCGCAGAATCGCTTTTGTGCAGAAAACAGTAACACTTGTTCAGACGAAAGAAAGCACAGAGCCCCAGATTTTATGTTGTCCTGGAGAGCTTGCAGAGCACTGGGGAAAGGCAGGCAGAGAATTCCCTGCTAGCACCTTCTCTGTGCCTGGGAAACAGAAGGGTTAACATTTCTTAGCAGTATCGCTTTTGTGCAGAAAACAGTAACACTTGTTCAGAAGGAAAGAAAGCACAGAGCCCCATATTTTATGTTGTGCTGGAGAGCTTGCAGAGCACTGGGGAAAAGCAGGCAGAGAATTCCCTGCTAGCACCTTCTCTGTGCCTGGGAAACAGAAGTGTTTAGATTGCTTGGCAGAATCGCTTTTGTGCAGAAAACAGTAACACTTGTTCAGAACGAAAGAAAGCACAGAGCCCCAGATTTTATGTTGTCCTGGAGAGCTTGCAGAGCACTGGGGAAAGGCAGGCAGAGAATTCCCTGCTAGCACCTTCTCTGTGCCTGGGAAGCAGAAGTGTTCACATTGCTTCGCAGAATCGTTTTGTGCAGAAAACAATAACACCTGTTCAGAACGAAAGAAAGCACAGAGCCCCAGATTTTATGTTGTGCTGGAGAGCTTGCAGAGCACTGGGGAAAAGCAGGCAGAGAATTCCCTGCTAGCACCTTCTCTGTGCCTGGGAAACAGAAGTGTTCACATTTCTTCGCAGAATCGCTTTTGTGTGAAAACAGTAACACTTGTTCAGAACGAAAGAAAGCACAGAGCCCCAGATTTTATGTTGTCCTGGAGAGCTTGCAGAGCACTGGGGAAAGGCAGGCAGAGAATTCCCTGCTAGCACCTTCTCTGTGCCTGTTCACATTCCTTCGCAGAATCGCTTTTGTGCAGAAAACTGTAACACTTGTTCAGAACGAAAGAAAGCACAGAGCCCCAGATTTTATGTTGTCCTGGAGAGCTTGCAGAGCACTGGGGAAAAGCAGGCAGAGAATTCCCTGCTAGCACCTTCTCTGTGCCTGGGAAACAGAAGTGTTCACATTGCTTCGCAGAATCGCTTTTGTGCAGAAAACAGTAACACTTGTTCAGACGAAAGAAAGCACAGAGCCCCAGATTTTATGTTGTCCTGGAGAGCTTGCAGAGCACTGGGGAAAGGCAGGCAGAGAATTCCCTGCTAGCACCTTCTCTGTGCCTGGGAAGCAGAAGTCTTCACATTGCTTCGCAGAATCGCTTTTGTGCAGAAAACAGTAACACTTGTTCAGAACGAAAGAAAGCACAGAGCCCCAGATTTTATGTTGTCCTGGAGAGCTTGCAGAGCACTGGGGAAAAGCAGGCAGAGAATTCCCTGCTAGCACCTTCTCTGTGCCTGGGAAACAGAAGTGTTCACATTGCTTCGCAGAATCGCTTTTGTGCAGAAAACAGTAACACTTGTTCAGAAGGAAAGGAAGCACAGAGCCCCAGATTTTATGTTGTGCTGGAGAGCTTGCAGAGTACTGGGGAAAAGCAGGCAGAGAATTCCCTGCTAGCACCTTCTCTGTGCCTGGGAAACAGAAGTGTTCACATTGCTTCGCAGAATCGCTTTTGTGCAGAAAACAGTAACACTTGTTCAGACGAAAGAAAGCACAGAGCCCCAGATTTTATGTTGTCCTGGAGAGCTTGCAGAGCACTGGGGAAAGGCAGGCAGAGAATTCCCTGCTAGCACCTTCTCTGTGCCTGTTCACATTGCTTCGCAGAATCGCTTTTGTGCAGAAAACAGTAACACTTGTTCAGACGAAAGAAAGCACAGAGCCCCAGATTTTATGTTGTCCTGGAGAGCTTGCAGAGCACTGGGGAAAAGCAGGCAGAGAATTCCCTGCTAGCACCTTCTCTGTGCCTGGGAAACAGAAGGGTTAACATTTCTTAGCAGTATCGCTTTTGTGCAGAAAACAGTAACACTTGTTCAGAAGGAAAGAAAGCACAGAGCCCCATATTTTATGTTGTGCTGGAGAGCTTGCAGAGTACTGGGGAAAAGCAGGCAGAGAATTCCCTGCTAGCACCTTCTCTGTGCCTGGGAAACAGAAGTGTTCACATTGCTTCGCAGAATCGCTTTTGTGCAGATAACAGTAACACTTGTTCAGAACAAAAGAAAGCACAGAGCCCCAGATTTTATGTTGTCCTGGAGAGCTTGCAGAGCACTGGGGAAAAGCAGGCAGAGAATTCCCTGCTAGCACCTTCTCTGTGCCTGGGAAACAGAAGTGTTCACATTGCTTCGCAGAATCGCTTTTGTGCAGAAAACAGTAACACTTGTTCAGACGAAAGAAAGCACAGAGCCCCAGATTTTATGTTGTCCTGGAGAGCTTGCAGAGCACTGGGGAAAGGCAGGCAGAGAATTCCCTGCTAGCACCTTCTCTGTGCCTGGGAAACAGAAGGGTTAACATTTCTTAGCAGTATCGCTTTTGTGCAGAAAACAGTAACACTTGTTCAGAAGGAAAGAAAGCACAGAGCCCCATATTTTATGTTGTGCTGGAGAGCTTGCAGAGCACTGGGGAAAAGCAGGCAGAGAATTCCCTGCTAGCACCTTCTCTGTGCCTGGGAAACAGAAGTGTTCACATTGCTTCGCAGAATCGCTTTTGTGCAGAAAACAGTAACACTTGTTCAGAACGAAAGAAAGCACAGAGCCCCAGATTTTATGTTGTCCTGGAGAGCTTGCAGAGCACTGGGGAAAGGCAGGCAGAGAATTCCCTGCTAGCACCTTCTCTGTGCCTGGGAAGCAGAAGTGTTCACATTGCTTCGCAGAATCGCTTTTGTGCAGAAAACAATAACACCTGTTCAGAACGAAAGAAAGCACAGAGCCCCATATTTTATGTTGTGCTGGAGAGCTTGCAGAGCACTGGGGAAAAGCAGGCAGAGAATTCCCTGCTAGCACCTTCTCTGTGCCTGGGAAACAGAAGTGTTCACATTGCTTCGCAGAATCGCTTTTGTGCAGAAAACAGTAACACTTGTTCAGAACGAAAGAAAGCACAGAGTCCCAGATTTTATGTTGTCCTGGAGAGCTTGCAGAGCACTGGGGAAAGGCAGGCAGAGAATTCCCTGCTAGCACCTTCTCTGTGCCTGGGAAGCAGAAGTGTTCACATTGCTTGGCAGAATCGCTTTTGTGCAGATAACAGTAACACTTTTTCAGAACAAAAGAAAGCACAGAGCCCCAGATTTTATGTTGTCCTGGAGAGCTTGCAGAGCACTGGGGAAAAGCAGGCAGAGAATTCCCTGCTAGCACCTTCTCTGTGCCTGGGAAACAGAAGGGTTAACATTTCTTAGCAGTATCGCTTTTGTGCAGAAAACAGTAACACTTGTTCAGAAGGAAAGAAAGCACAGAGCCCCATATTTTATGTTGTGCTGGAGAGCTTGCAGAGTACTGGGGAAAAGCAGGCAGAGAATTCCCTGCTAGCACCTTCTCTGTGCCTGGGAAACAGAAGTGTTCACATTGCTTCGCAGAATCGCTTTTGTGCAGATAACAGTAACACTTGTTCAGAACAAAAGAAAGCACAGAGCCCCAGATTTTATGTTGTCCTGGAGAGCTTGCAGAGCACTGGGGAAAAGCAGGCAGAGAATTCCCTGCTAGCACCTTCTCTGTGCCTGGGAAACAGAAGTGTTCACATTGCTTCGCAGAATCGCTTTTGTGCAGAAAACAGTAACACTTGTTCAGACGAAAGAAAGCACAGAGCCCCAGATTTTATGTTGTCCTGGAGAGCTTGCAGAGCACTGGGGAAAGGCAGGCAGAGAATTCCCTGCTAGCACCTTCTCTGTGCCTGGGAAACAGAAGGGTTAACATTTCTTAGCAGTATCGCTTTTGTGCAGAAAACAGTAACACTTGTTCAGAAGGAAAGAAAGCACAGAGCCCCATATTTTATGTTGTGCTGGAGAGCTTGCAGAGCACTGGGGAAAAGCAGGCAGAGAATTCCCTGCTAGCACCTTCTCTGTGCCTGGGAAACAGAAGTGTTCAGATTGCTTGGCAGAATCGCTTTTGTGCAGAAAACAGTAACACTTGTTCAGAACGAAAGAAAGCACAGAGCCCCAGATTTTATGTTGTCCTGGAGAGCTTGCAGAGCACTGGGGAAAGGCAGGCAGAGAATTCCCTGCTAGCACCTTCTCTGTGCCTGGGAAGCAGAAGTGTTCACATTGCTTCGCAGAATCGTTTTGTGCAGAAAACAATAACACCTGTTCAGAACGAAAGAAAGCACAGAGCCCCAGATTTTATGTTGTGCTGGAGAGCTTGCAGAGCACTGGGGAAAAGCAGGCAGAGAATTCCCTGCTAGCACCTTCTCTGTGCCTGGGAAACAGAAGTGTTCACATTTCTTCGCAGAATCGCTTTTGTGTGAAAACAGTAACACTTGTTCAGAACGAAAGAAAGCACAGAGCCCCAGATTTTATGTTGTCCTGGAGAGCTTGCAGAGCACTGGGGAAAGGCAGGCAGAGAATTCCCTGCTAGCACCTTCTCTGTGCCTGTTCACATTCCTTCGCAGAATCGCTTTTGTGCAGAAAACTGTAACACTTGTTCAGAACGAAAGAAAGCACAGAGCCCCAGATTTTATGTTGTCCTGGAGAGCTTGCAGAGCACTGGGGAAAGGCAGGCAGAGAATTCCCTGCTAGCACGTTCTCGGTGCCTGGGAAGCAGAAGTGTTCACATTTCTTAGCAGTATCGCTTTTGTGCAGAAAACAGTAACACTTGTTCAGAAGGAAAGAAAGCACAGAGCCCCATATTTTATGTTGTGCTGGAGAGCTTGCAGAGTACTGGGGAAAAGCAGGCAGAGAATTCCCTGCTAGCACCTTCTCTGTGCCTGGGAAACAGAAGTGTTCACATTGCTTCGCAGAATCGCTTTTGTGCAGATAACAGTAACACTTGTTCAGAACAAAAGAAAGCACAGAGCCCCAGATTTTATGTTGTCCTGGAGAGCTTGCAGAGCACTGGGGAAAAGCAGGCAGAGAATTCCCTGCTAGCACCTTCTCTGTGCCTGGGAAACAGAAGTGTTCACATTGCTTCGCAGAATCGCTTTTGTGCAGAAAACAGTAACACTTGTTCAGACGAAAGAAAGCACAGAGCCCCAGATTTTATGTTGTCCTGGAGAGCTTGCAGAGCACTGGGGAAAGGCAGGCAGAGAATTCCCTGCTAGCACCTTCTCTGTGCCTGGGAAGCAGAAGTCTTCACATTGCTTCGCAGAATCGCTTTTGTGCAGAAAACAGTAACACTTGTTCAGAACGAAAGAAAGCACAGAGCCCCAGATTTTATGTTGTCCTGGAGAGCTTGCAGAGCACTGGGGAAAAGCAGGCAGAGAATTCCCTGCTAGCACCTTCTCTGTGCCTGGGAAACAGAAGTGTTCACATTGCTTCGCAGAATCGCTTTTGTGCAGAAAACAGTAACACTTGTTCAGAAGGAAAGGAAGCACAGAGCCCCAGATTTTATGTTGTCCTGGAGAGCTTGCAGAGTACTGGGGAAAAGCAGGCAGAGAATTCCCTGCTAGCACCTTCTCTGTGCCTGGGAAACAGAAGTGTTCACATTGCTTCGCAGAATCGCTTTTGTGCAGAAAACAGTAACACTTGTTCAGACGAAAGAAAGCACAGAGCCCCAGATTTTATGTTGTCCTGGAGAGCTTGCAGAGCACTGGGGAAAGGCAGGCAGAGAATTCCCTGCTAGCACCTTCTCTGTGCCTGGGAAGCAGAAGTGTTCACATTGCTTCGCAGAATCGTTTTGTGCAGAAAACAATAACACCTGTTCAGAACGAAAGAAAGCACAGAGCCCCAGATTTTATGTTGTCCTGGAGAGCTTGCAGAGCACTGGGGAAAAGCAGGCAGAGAATTCCCTGCTAGCACCTTCTCTGTGCCTGGGAAACAGAAGTGTTCACATTTCTTCGCAGAATCGCTTTTGTGCAGAAAACAGTAACACTTGTTCAGAACGAAAGAAAGCACAGAGCCCCAGATTTTATGTTGTCCTGGAGAGCTTGCAGAGCACTGGGGAAAGGCAGGCAGAGAATTCCCTGCTAGCACCTTCTCTGTGCCTGTTCACATTCCTTCGCAGAATCGCTTTTGTGCAGAAAACTGTAACACTTGTTCAGAACGAAAGAAAGCACAGAGCCCCAGATTTTATGTTGTCCTGGAGAGCTTGCAGAGCACTGGGGAAAGGCAGGCAGAGAATTCCCTGCTAGCACGTTCTCGGTGCCTGGGAAGCAGAAGTGTTCACATTTCTTAGCAGTATCGCTTTTGTGCAGAAAACAGTAACACTTGTTCAGAAGGAAAGAAAGCACAGAGCCCCATATTTTATGTTGTGCTGGAGAGCTTGCAGAGTACTGGGGAAAAGCAGGCAGAGAATTCCCTGCTAGCACCTTCTCTGTGCCTGGGAAACAGAAGTGTTCACATTGCTTCGCAGAATCGCTTTTGTGCAGATAACAGTAACACTTGTTCAGAACAAAAGAAAGCACAGAGCCCCAGATTTTATGTTGTCCTGGAGAGCTTGCAGAGCACTGGGGAAAAGCAGGCAGAGAATTCCCTGCTAGCACCTTCTCTGTGCCTGGGAAACAGAAGTGTTCACATTGCTTCGCAGAATCGCTTTTGTGCAGAAAACAGTAACACTTGTTCAGAACGAAAGAAAGCACAGAGCCCCAGATTTTATGTTGTCCTGGAGAGCTTGCAGAGCACTGGGGAAAAGCAGGCAGAGAATTCCCTGCTAGCACCTTCTCTGTGCCTGGGAAACAGAAGTGTTCACATTGCTTCGCAGAATCGCTTTTGTGCAGAAAACAGTAACACTTGTTCAGAACGAAAGAAAGCACAGAGCCCCAGATTTTATGTTGTCCTGGAGAGCTTGCAGAGCACTGGGGAAAGGCAGGCAGAGAATTCCCTGCTAGCACCTTCTCTGTGCCTGTTCACATTGCTTCGCAGAATCGCTTTTGTGCAGAAAACAGTAACACTTGTTCAGACGAAAGAAAGCACAGAGCCCCAGATTTTATGTTGTCCTGGAGAGCTTGCAGAGCACTGGGGAAAGGCAGGCAGAGAATTCCCTGCTAGCACCTTCTCTGTGCCTGGGAAACAGAAGTGTTCACATTGCTTCGCAGAATCGCTTTTGTGCAGAAAACAGTAACACTTGTTCAGAAGGAAAGAAAGCACAGAGCCCCATATTTTATGTTGTGCTGGAGAGCTTGCAGAGTACTGGGGAAAAGCAGGCAGAGAATTCCCTGCTAGCACCTTCTCTGTGCCTGGGAAGCAGAAGTGTTCAGATTGCTTGGCAGAATCGCTTTTGTGCAGAAAACAGTAACACTTGTTCAGAACTAAAGAAAGCACAGAGCCCCAGATTTTATGTTGTGCTGGAGAGCTTGCAGAGCACTGGGGAAAAGCAGGCAGAGAATTCCCTGCTAGCACCTTCTCTGTGCCTGGGAAGCAGAAGTGTTCACATTGCTTCGCAGAATCGCTTTTGTGCAGATAACAGTAACACTTGTTCAGAACAAAAGAAAGCACAGAGCCCCAGATTTTATGTTGTCCTGGAGAGCTTGCAGAGCACTGGGGAAAAGCAGGCAGAGAATTCCCTGCTAGCACCTTCTCTGTGCCTGGGAAACAGAAGGGTTAACATTTCTTAGCAGTATCACTTTTGTGCAGAAAACAGTAACACTTGTTCAGAAGGAAAGAAAGCACAGAGCCCCATATTTTATGTTGTGCTGGAGAGCTTGCAGAGTACTGGGGAAAAGCAGGCAGAGAATTCCCTGCTAGCACCTTCTCTGTGCCTGGGAAACAGAAGTGTTCACATTGCTTCGCAGAATCGCTTTTGTGCAGATAACAGTAACACTTGTTCAGAACAAAAGAAAGCACAGAGCCCCAGATTTTATGTTGTCCTGGAGAGCTTGCAGAGCACTGGGGAAAAGCAGGCAGAGAATTCCCTGCTAGCACCTTCTCTGTGCCTGGGAAACAGAAGTGTTCACATTGCTTCGCAGAATCGCTTTTGTGCAGAAAACAGTAACACTTGTTCAGACGAAAGAAAGCACAGAGCCCCAGATTTTATGTTGTCCTGGAGAGCTTGCAGAGCACTGGGGAAAGGCAGGCAGAGAATTCCCTGCTAGCACCTTCTCTGTGCCTGGGAAGCAGAAGTCTTCACATTGCTTCGCAGAATCGCTTTTGTGCAGAAAACAATAACACTTGTTCAGAACGAAAGAAAGCACAGAGCCCCAGATTTTATGTTGTCCTGGAGAGCTTGCAGAGCACTGGGGAAAAGCAGGCAGAGAATTCCCTGCTAGCACCTTCTCTGTGCCTGGGAAACAGAAGTGTTCACATTGCTTCGCAGAATCGCTTTTGTGCAGAAAACAATAACACTTGTTCAGAACGAAAGAAAGCACAGAGCCCCAGATTTTATGTTGTCCTGGAGAGCTTGCAGAGCACTGGGGAAAGGCAGGCAGACAATTCCCTGCTAGCACGTTCTCGGTGCCTGGGAAGCAGAAGTGTTCACATTTCTTAGCAGTATCGCTTTTGTGCAGAAAACAGTAACACTTGTTCAGAAGGAAAGAAAGCACAGAGCCCCATATTTTATGTTGTCCTGGAGAGCTTGCAGAGTACTGGGGAAAAGCAGGCAGAGAATTCCCTGCTAGCACCTTCTCTGTGCCTGGGAAACAGAAGTGTTCACATTTCTTTGCAGAATCGCTTTTGTGCAGATAACAGTAACACTTGTTCAGAACAAAAGAAAGCACAGAGCCCCAGATTTTATGTTGTCCTGGAGAGCTTGCAGAGTACTGGGGAAAAGCAGGCAGAGAATTCCCTGCTAGCACCTTCTCTGTGCCTGGGAAACAGAAGTGTTCACATTGCTTCGCAGAATCGCTTTTGTGCAGAAAACAGTAACACTTGTTCAGACGAAAGAAAGCACAGAGCCCCAGATTTTATGTTGTCCTGGAGAGCTTGCAGAGCACTGGGGAAAGGCAGGCAGAGAATTCCCTGCTAGCACCTTCTCTGTGCCTGGGAAGCAGAAGTCTTCACATTGCTTCGCAGAATCGCTTTTGTGCAGAAAACAGTAACACTTGCTCAGAACGAAAGAAAGCACAGAGCCCCAGATTCTATGTTGTCCTGGAGAGCTTGCAGAGCACTGGGGAAAAGCAGGCAGAGAATTCCCTGCTAGCACCTTCTCTGTGCCTGGGAAACAGAAGTGTTCCCATTGCTTCGCAGAATCGCTTTTGTGCAGAAAACCATAACACCTGTTCAGAACGAAAGAAAGCACAGAGCCCCAGATTTTATGTTGTGCTGGAGAGCTTGCAGAGCACTGGGGAAAGGCAGGCAGAGAATTCCCTGCTAGCACCTTCTCTGTGCCTGTTCACATTGCTTCGCAGAATCGCTTTTGTGCAGAAAACAGTAACACTTGTTCAGACGAAAGAAAGCACAGAGCCCCAGATTTTATGTTGTCCTGGAGAGCTTGCAGAGCACTGGGGAAAGGCAGGCAGAGAATTCCCTGCTAGCACCTTCTCTGTGCCTGGGAAACAGAAGTGTTCACATTGCTTCGCAGAATCGCTTTTGTGCAGAAAACAGTAACACTTGTTCAGAAGGAAAGAAAGCACAGAGCCCCATATTTTATGTTGTGCTGGAGAGCTTGCAGAGCACTGGGGAAAAGCAGGCAGAGAATTCCCTGCTAGCACCTTCTCTGTGCCTGGGAAGCAGAAGTCTTCAGATTGCTTGGCAGAATCGCTTTTGTGCAGAAAACAGTAACACTTGTTCAGAACGAAAGAAAGCACAGAGCCCCAGATTTTATGTTGTCCTGGAGAGCTTGCAGAGCACTGGGGAAAAGCAGGCAGAGAATTCCCTGCTAGCACCTTCTCTGTGCCTGGGAAGCAGAAGTCTTCACATTGCTTCGCAGAATCGCTTTTGTGCAGACAACAGTAACACTTTTTCAGAACAAAAGAAAGCACAGAGCCCCATATTTTATGTTGTGCTGGAGAGCTTGCAGAGTACTGGGGAAAACCAGGCAGAGAATTCCCTGCTAGCACCTTCTCTGTGCCTGGGAAACAGAAGTGTTCACATTGCTTCGCAGAATCGCTTTTGTGCAGATAACAGTAACACTTGTTCAGAAGGAAAGAAAGCACAGAGCCCCAGATTTTATGTTGTCCTGGAGAGCTTGCAGAGCACTGGGGAAAAGCAGGCAGAGAATTCCCTGCTAGCACCTTCTCTGTGCCTGGGAAACAGAAGTGTTCACATTGCTTCGCAGAATCGCTTTTGTGCAGAAAACAGTAACACTTGTTCAGACGAAAGAAAGCACAGAGCCCCAGATTTTATGTTGTGCTGGAGAGCTTGCAGAGCACTGGGGAAAGGCAGGCAGAGAATTCCCTGCTAGCACCTTCTCTGTGCCTGGGAAGCAGAAGTGTTCACATTGCTTCGCAGAATCGCTTTTGTGCAGAAAACAGTAACACTTGTTCAGAACGAAAGAAAGCACAGAGCCCCAGATTTTATGTTGTCCTGGAGAGCTTGCAGAGCACTGGGGAAAAGCAGGCAGAGAATTCCCTGCTAGCACCTTCTCTGTGCCTGGGAAGCAGAAGTGTTCACATTGCTTCGCAGAATCGTTTTGTGCAGAAAACAATAACACCTGTTCAGAACGAAAGAAAGCACAGAGCCCCAGATTTTATGTTGTCCTGGAGAGCTTGCAGAGCACTGGGGAAAAGCAGGCAGAGAATTCCCTGCTAGCACCTTCTCTGTGCCTGGGAAACAGAAGTGTTCACATTTCTTCGCAGAATCGCTTTTGTGCAGAAAACAGTAACACTTGTTCAGAACGAAAGAAAGCACAGAGCCCCAGATTTTATGTTGTCCTGGAGAGCTTGCAGAGCACTGGGGAAAGGCAGGCAGAGAATTCCCTGCTAGCACCTTCTCTGTGCCTGTTCACATTCCTTCGCAGAATCGCTTTTGTGCAGAAAACAGTAACACTTGTTCAGAAGGAAAGAAAGCACAGAGCCCCAGATTTTATGTTGTCCTGGAGAGCTTGCAGAGCACTGGGGAAAGGCAGGCAGAGAATTCCCTGCTAGCACGTTCTCGGTGCCTGGGAAGCAGAATTGTTCACATTTCTTATCAGTATCGCTTTTGTGCAGAAAACAGTAACACTTGTTCAGAAGGAAAGAAAGCACAGAGCCCCATATTTTATGTTGTGCTGGAGAGCTTGCAGAGCACTGGGGAAAAGCAGGCAGAGAATTCCCTGCTAGCACCTTCTCTGTGCCTGGGAAACAGAAGTGTTCACATTGCTTCGCAGAATCGCTTTTGTGCAGATAACAGTAACACTTGTTCAGAACAAAAGAAAGCACAGAGCCCCAGATTTTATGTTGTCCTGGAGAGCTTGCAGAGCACTGGGGAAAAGCAGGCAGAGAATTCCCTGCTAGCACCTTCTCTGTGCCTGGGAAACAGAAGTGTTCACATTGCTTCGCAGAATCGCTTTTGTGCAGAAAACAGTAACACTTGTTCAGACGAAAGAAAGCACAGAGCCCCAGATTTTATGTTGTGCTGGAGAGCTTGCAGAGCACTGGGGAAAGGCAGGCAGAGAATTCCCTGCTAGCACCTTCTCTGTGCCTGGGAAGCAGAAGTCTTCACATTGCTTCGCAGAATCGCTTTTGTGCAGAAAACAGTAACACTTGTTCAGAACGAAAGAAAGCACAGAGCCCCAGATTTTATGTTGTCCTGGAGAGCTTGCAGAGCACTGGGGAAAAGCAGGCAGAGAATTCCCTGCTAGCACCTTCTCTGTGCCTGGGAAACAGAAGTGTTCACATTGCTTCGCAGAATCGCTTTTGTGCAGAAAACAGTAACACTTGTTCAGAACGAAAGAAAGCACAGAGCCCCATATTTTATGTTGTCCTGGAGAGCTTGCAGAGCACTGGGGAAAGGCAGGCAGAGAATTCCCTGCTAGCACCTTCTCTGTGCCTGTTCACATTGCTTCGCAGAATCGCTTTTGTGCAGAAAACAGTAACACTTGTTCAGACGAAAGAAAGCACAGAGCCCCAGATTTTATGTTGTCCTGGAGAGCTTGCAGAGCACTGGGGAAAGGCAGGCAGAGAATTCCCTGCTAGCACCTTCTCTGTGCCTGGGAAACAGAAGTGTTCACATTGCTTCGCAGAATCGCTTTTGTGCAGAAAACAGTAACACTTGTTCAGAAGGAAAGAAAGCACAGAGCCCCATATTTTATGTTGTGCTGGAGAGCTTGCAGAGTACTGGGGAAAAGCAGGCAGAGAATTCCCTGCTAGCACCTTCTCTGTGCCTGGGAAGCAGAAGTGTTCAGATTGCTTGGCAGAATCGCTTTTGTGCAGAAAACAGTAACACTTGTTCAGAACAAAAGAAAGCACAGAGCCCCAGATTTTATGTTGTCCTGGAGAGCTTGCAGAGCACTGGGGAAAAGCAGGCAGAGAATTCCCTGCTAGCACCTTCTCTGTGCCTGGGAAGCAGAAGTCTTCACATTGCTTCGCAGAATCGCTTTTGTGCAGACAACAGTAACACTTTTTCAGAACAAAAGAAAGCACAGAGCCTCAGATTTTATGTTGTCCTCGAGAGCTTGCAGAGCACTGGGGAAAAGCAAGCAGAGAATTCCCTGCTAGCACCTTCTCTGTGCCTGGGAAACAGAAGTGTTCACATTGCTTCGCAGAATCGCTTTTGTGCAGAAAACAGTAACACTTGTTCAGAACGAAAGAAAGCACAGAGCCCCAGATTTTATGTTGTCCTGGAGAGCTTGCAGAGCACTGGGGAAAGGCAGGCAGAGAATTCCCTGCTAGCACCTTCCCTGTGCCTGGGAAAGAGAAGTGTTCCCATTGCTTCGCAGAATCGCTTTTGTGCAGAAAACAGTAACACTTGTTCAGAAGGAAAGAAAGCACAGAGCCCCAGATTTTATGTTGTCCTGGAGAGCTTGCAGAGCACTGTGGAAAAGCAGGCAGAGAATTCCCTGCTAGCACCTTCTCTGTGCCTGGGAAGCAGAAGTGTTCACATTGCTTCGCAGAATCGCTTTTGTGCAGAAAACAGTAACACTTGTTCAGAACGAAAGAAAGCACAGAGCCCCAGATTTTATGTTGTCCTGGAGAGCTTGCAGAGCACTGGGGAAAAGCAGGCAGAGAATTCCCTGCTAGCACCTTCTCTGTGCCTGGGAAACAGAAGTGTTCACATTGCTTCGCAGAATCGCTTTTGTGCAGAAAACAGTAACACTTGTTCAGAACGAAAGAAAGCACAGAGCCCCAGATTTTATGTTGTCCTGGAGAGCTTGCAGAGCACTGGGGAAAGGCAGGCAGAGAATTCCCTGCTAGCACCTTCTCTGTGCCTGTTCACATTGCTTCGCAGAATCGCTTTTGTGCAGAAAACAGTAACACTTGTTCAGACGAAAGAAAGCACAGAGCCCCAGATTTTATGTTGTCCTGGAGAGCTTGCAGAGCACTGGGGAAAAGCAGGCAGAGAATTCCCTGCTAGCACCTTCTCTGTGCCTGGGAAGCAGAAGTCTTCACATTGCTTCGCAGAATCGCTTTTGTGCAGAAAACAGTAACACTTGTTCAGAACAAAAGAAAGCACAGAGCCCCAGATTTTATGTTGTCCTGGAGAGCTTGCAGAGCACTGGGGAAAAGCAGGCAGAGAATTCCCTGCTAGCACCTTCTCTGTGCCTGGGAAGCAGAAGTCTTCACATTGCTTCGCAGAATCGCTTTTGTGCAGACAACAGTAACACTTTTTCAGAACAAAAGAAAGCACAGAGCCTCAGATTTTATGTTGTCCTCGAGAGCTTGCAGAGCACTGGGGAAAGGCAGGCAGAGAATTCCCTGCTAGCACCTTCTCTGTGCCTGGCAAACAGAAGTGTTCACATTGCTTCGCAGAATCGCTTTTGTGCAGAAAACAGTAACACTTGTTCAGAACGAAAGAAAGCACAGAGCCCCAGATTTTATGTTGTCCTGGAGAGCTTGCAGAGCACTGGGGAAAGGCAGGCAGAGAATTCCCTGCTAGCACCTTCCCTGTGCCTGGGAAAGAGAAGTGTTCCCATTGCTTCGCAGAATCGCTTTTGTGCAGAAAACAGTAACACTTGTTCAGAAGGAAAGAAAGCACAGAGCCCCAGATTTTATGTTGTCCTGGAGAGCTTGCAGAGCACTGGGGAAAAGCAGGCAGAGAATTCCCTGCTAGCACCTTCTCTGTGCCTGGGAAGCAGAAGTGTTCACATTGCTTGGCAGAATCGCTTTTGTGCAGATAACAGTAACACTTTTTCAGAACAAAAGAAAGCACAGAGCCCCAGATTTTATGTTGTCCTGGAGAGCTTGCAGAGCACTGGGGAAAAGCAGGCAGAGAATTCCCTGCTAGCACCTTCTCTGTGCCTGGGAAACAGAAGGGTTAACATTTCTTAGCAGTATCGCTTTTGTGCAGAAAACAGTAACACTTGTTCAGAAGGAAAGAAAGCACAGAGCCCCATATTTTATGTTGTGCTGGAGAGCTTGCAGAGTACTGGTGAAAAGCAGGCAGAGAATTCCCTGCTAGCACCTTCTCTGTGCCTGGGAAACAGAAGTGTTCACATTGCTTCGCAGAATCGCTTTTGTGCAGATAACAGTAACACTTGTTCAGAACAAAAGAAAGCACAGAGCCCCAGATTTTATGTTGTCATGGAGAGCTTGCAGAGCACTGGGGAAAAGCAGGCAGAGAATTCCCTGCTAGCACCTTCTCTGTGCCTGGGAAACAGAAGTGTTCACATTGCTTCGCAGAATCGCTTTTGTGCAGAAAACAGTAACACTTGTTCAGACGAAAGAAAGCACAGAGCCCCAGATTTTATGTTGTCCTGGAGAGCTTGCAGAGCACTGCGGAAAGGCAGGCAGAGAATTCCCTGCTAGCACCTTCTCTGTGCCTGGGAAGCAGAAGTCTTCACATTGCTTCGCAGAATCGCTTTTGTGCAGAAAACAGTAACACTTGTTCAGAACGAAAGAAAGCACAGAGCCCCAGATTTTATGTTGTCCTGGAGAGCTTGCAGAGCACTGGGGAAAAGCAGGCAGAGAATTCCCTGCTAGCACCTTCTCTGTGCCTGGGAAACAGAAGTGTTCACATTGCTTCGCAGAATCGCTTTTGTGCAGAAAACAGTAACACTTGTTCAGAACGAAAGAAAGCACAGAGCCCCATATTTTATGTTGTCCTGGAGAGCTTGCAGAGCACTGGGGAAAGGCAGGCAGAGAATTCCCTGCTAGCACCTTCTCTGTGCCTGTTCACATTGCTTCGCAGAATCGCTTTTGTGCAGAAAACAGTAACACTTGTTCAGACGAAAGAAAGCACAGAGCCCCAGATTTTATGTTGTCCTGGAGAGCTTGCAGAGCACTGGGGAAAGGCAGGCAGAGAATTCCCTGCTAGCACCTTCTCTGTGCCTGGGAAACAGAAGTGTTCACATTGCTTCGCAGAATCGCTTTTGTGCAGAAAACAGTAACACTTGTTCAGAAGGAAAGAAAGCACAGAGCCCCATATTTTATGTTGTGCTGGAGAGCTTGCAGAGTACTGGGGAAAAGCAGGCAGAGAATTCCCTGCTAGCACCTTCTCTGTGCCTGGGAAGCAGAAGTGTTCAGATTGCTTGGCAGAATCGCTTTTGTGCAGAAAACAGTAACACTTGTTCAGAACAAAAGAAAGCACAGAGCCCCAGATTTTATGTTGTCCTGGAGAGCTTGCAGAGCACTGGGGAAAAGCAGGCAGAGAATTCCCTGCTAGCACCTTCTCTGTGCCTGGGAAGCAGAAGTCTTCACATTGCTTCGCAGAATCGCTTTTGTGCAGACAACAGTAACACTTTTTCAGAACAAAAGAAAGCACAGAGCCTCAGATTTTATGTTGTCCTCGAGAGCTTGCAGAGCACTGGGGAAAAGCAAGCAGAGAATTCCCTGCTAGCACCTTCTCTGTGCCTGGGAAACAGAAGTGTTCACATTGCTTCGCAGAATCGCTTTTGTGCAGAAAACAGTAACACTTGTTCAGAACGAAAGAAAGCACAGAGCCCCAGATTTTATGTTGTCCTGGAGAGCTTGCAGAGCACTGGGGAAAGGCAGGCAGAGAATTCCCTGCTAGCACCTTCCCTGTGCCTGGGAAAGAGAAGTGTTCCCATTGCTTCGCAGAATCGCTTTTGTGCAGAAAACAGTAACACTTGTTCAGAAGGAAAGAAAGCACAGAGCCCCAGATTTTATGTTGTCCTGGAGAGCTTGCAGAGCACTGTGGAAAAGCAGGCAGAGAATTCCCTGCTAGCACCTTCTCTGTGCCTGGGAAGCAGAAGTGTTCACATTGCTTCGCAGAATCGCTTTTGTGCAGAAAACAGTAACACTTGTTCAGAACGAAAGAAAGCACAGAGCCCCAGATTTTATGTTGTCCTGGAGAGCTTGCAGAGCACTGGGGAAAGGCAGGCAGAGAATTCCCTGCTAGCACCTTCTCTGTGCCTGTTCACATTGCTTCGCAGAATCGCTTTTGTGCAGAAAACAGTAACACTTGTTCAGACGAAAGAAAGCACAGAGCCCCAGATTTTATGTTGTCCTGGAGAGCTTGCAGAGCACTGGGGAAAAGCAGGCAGAGAATTCCCTGCTAGCACCTTCTCTGTGCCTGGGAAGCAGAAGTCTTCACATTGCTTCGCAGAATCGCTTTTGTGCAGAAAACAGTAACACTTGTTCAGAACAAAAGAAAGCACAGAGCCCCAGATTTTATGTTGTCCTGGAGAGCTTGCAGAGCACTGGGGAAAAGCAGGCAGAGAATTCCCTGCTAGCACCTTCTCTGTGCCTGGGAAGCAGAAGTCTTCACATTGCTTCGCAGAATCGCTTTTGTGCAGACAACAGTAACACTTTTTCAGAACAAAAGAAAGCACAGAGCCTCAGATTTTATGTTGTCCTCGAGAGCTTGCAGAGCACTGGGGAAAGGCAGGCAGAGAATTCCCTGCTAGCACCTTCTCTGTGCCTGGCAAACAGAAGTGTTCACATTGCTTCGCAGAATCGCTTTTGTGCAGAAAACAGTAACACTTGTTCAGAACGAAAGAAAGCACAGAGCCCCAGATTTTATGTTGTCCTGGAGAGCTTGCAGAGCACTGGGGAAAGGCAGGCAGAGAATTCCCTGCTAGCACCTTCCCTGTGCCTGGGAAAGAGAAGTGTTCCCATTGCTTCGCAGAATCGCTTTTGTGCAGAAAACAGTAACACTTGTTCAGAAGGAAAGAAAGCACAGAGCCCCAGATTTTATGTTGTCCTGGAGAGCTTGCAGAGCACTGGGGAAAAGCAGGCAGAGAATTCCCTGCTAGCACCTTCTCTGTGCCTGGGAAGCAGAAGTGTTCACATTGCTTGGCAGAATCGCTTTTGTGCAGATAACAGTAACACTTTTTCAGAACAAAAGAAAGCACAGAGCCCCAGATTTTATGTTGTCCTGGAGAGCTTGCAGAGCACTGGGGAAAAGCAGGCAGAGAATTCCCTGCTAGCACCTTCTCTGTGCCTGGGAAACAGAAGGGTTAACATTTCTTAGCAGTATCGCTTTTGTGCAGAAAACAGTAACACTTGTTCAGAAGGAAAGAAAGCACAGAGCCCCATATTTTATGTTGTGCTGGAGAGCTTGCAGAGTACTGGTGAAAAGCAGGCAGAGAATTCCCTGCTAGCACCTTCTCTGTGCCTGGGAAACAGAAGTGTTCACATTGCTTCGCAGAATCGCTTTTGTGCAGATAACAGTAACACTTGTTCAGAACAAAAGAAAGCACAGAGCCCCAGATTTTATGTTGTCATGGAGAGCTTGCAGAGCACTGGGGAAAAGCAGGCAGAGAATTCCCTGCTAGCACCTTCTCTGTGCCTGGGAAACAGAAGTGTTCACATTGCTTCGCAGAATCGCTTTTGTGCAGAAAACAGTAACACTTGTTCAGACGAAAGAAAGCACAGAGCCCCAGATTTTATGTTGTCCTGGAGAGCTTGCAGAGCACTGGGGAAAGGCAGGCAGAGAATTCCCTGCTAGCACCTTCTCTGTGCCTGGGAAGCAGAAGTCTTCACATTGCTTCGCAGAATCGCTTTTGTGCAGAAAACAGTAACACTTGTTCAGAACGAAAGAAAGCACAGAGCCCCAGATTCTATGTTGTCCTGGAGAGCTTGCAGAGCACTGGGGAAAAGCAGGCAGAGAATTCCCTGCTAGCACCTTCTCTGTGCCTGGGAAACAGAAGTGTTCCTATTGCTTCGCAGAATCGCTTTTGTGCAGAAAACAGTAACACTTGTTCAGAACGAAAGAAAGCACAGAGCCCCAGATTTTATGTTGTCCTGGAGAGCTTGCAGAGCACTGGGGAAAGGCAGGCAGAGAATTCCCTGCTAGCACCTTCTCTGTGTCTGGGAAGCAGAAGTGTTCACATTGCTTCGCAGAATCGCTTTTGTGCAGAAAACAATAACACCTGTTCAGAACGAAAGAAAGCACAGAGCCCCAGATTTTATGTTGTCCTGGAGAGCTTGCAGAGTACTGGGGAAAAGCAGGCAGAGAATTCCCTGCTAGCACCTTCTCTGTGCCTGGGAAACAGAAGTGTTCACATTTCTTCGCAGAATCGCTTTTGTGCAGAAAACAGTAACACTTGTTCAGAACGAAAGAAAGCACAGAGCCCCAGATTTTATGTTGTCCTGGAGAGCTTGCAGAGCACTGGGGAAAAGCAGGCAGAGAATTCCCTGCTAGCACCTTCTCTGTGCCTGGGAAGCAGAAGTCTTCACATTGCTTCGCAGAATCGCTTTTGTGCAGACAACAGTAACACTTTTTCAGAAGGAAAGAAAGCACAGAGCCTCAGATTTTATGTTGTCCTAGAGAGCTTGCAGAGCACTGGGGAAAAGCAAGCAGAGAATTCCCTGCTAGCACCTTCTCTGTGCCTGGGAAACAGAAGTGTTCACATTGCTTCGCAGTATCGCTTTTGTGCAGAAAACAGTAACACTTGTTCAGAAGGAAAGAAAGCACAGAGCCCCATATTTTATGTTGTGCTGGAGAGCTTGCAGAGTACTGGAGAAAAGCAGGCAGAGAATTCCCTGCTAGCACCTTCTCTGTGCCTGGGAAACAGAAGTGTTCACATTGCTTCGCAGTATCGCTTTTGTGCAGAAAACAGTAACACTTGTTCAGAAGGAAAGAAAGCACAGAGCCCCAGATTTTATGTTGTCCTGGAGAGCTTGCAGAGCACTGGGGAAAGGCAGGCAGAGAATTCCCTGCTAGCACCTTCTCTGTGCCTGTTCACATTGCTTCGCAGAATCGCTTTTGTGCAGAAAACAGTAACACTTGTTCAGACGAAAGAAAGCACAGAGCCCCAGATTTTATGTTGTCCTGGAGAGCTTGCAGAGCACTGGGGAAAGGCAGGCAGAGAATTCCCTGCTAGCACATTCTCTGTGCCTGGGAAACAGAAGTGTTCACATTGCTTGGCAGAATCGCTTTTGTGCAGAAAACAGTAACACTTGTTCAGAAGGAAAGAAAGCACAGAGCCCCATATTTTATGTTGTGCTGGAGAGCTTGCAGAGTACTGGGGAAAAGCAGGCAGAGAATTCCCTGCTAGCACCTTCTCTGTGCCTGGGAAGCAGAAGTGTTCAGATTGCTTGGCAGAATCGCTTTTGTGCAGAAAACAGTAACACTTGTTCAGAACGAAAGAAAGCACAGAGCCCCAGATTTTATGTTGTCCTGGAGAGCTTGCAGAGCACTGGGGAAAGGCAGGCAGAGAATTCCCTGCTAGCACCTTCTCTGTGCCTGTTCACATTCCTTCGCAGAATCGCTTTTGTGCAGAAAACAGTAACACTTTTTCAGAAGGAAAGAAAGCACAGAGCCTCAGATTTTATGTTGTCCTAGAGAGCTTGCAGAGCACTGGGGAAAAGCAAGCAGAGAATTCCCTGCTAGCACCTTCTCTGTGCCTGGGAAACAGAAGTGTTCACATTGCTTCGCAGTATCGCTTTTGTGCAGAAAACAGTAACACTTGTTCAGAAGGAAAGAAAGCACAGAGCCCCATATTTTATGTTGTGCTGGAGAGCTTGCAGAGTACTGGGGAAAAGCAGGCAGAGAATTCCCTGCTAGCACCTTCTCTGTGCCTGGGAAACAGAAGTGTTCACATTGCTTCGCAGAATCGCTTTTGTGCAGAAAACAGTAACACTTGTTCAGACGAAAGAAAGCACAGAGCCCCAGATTTTATGTTGTCCTGGAGAGCTTGCAGAGCACTGGGGAAAGGCAGGCAGAGAATTCCCTGCTAGCACCTTCTCTGTGCCTGGGAAACAGAAGTGTTCACATTGCTTCGCAGAATCGCTTTTGTGCAGACAACAGTAACACTTTTTCAGAACAAAAGAAAGCACAGAGCCTCAGATTTTATGTTGTCCTAGAGAGCTTGCAGAGCACTGGGGAAAAGCAAGCAGAGAATTCCCTGCTAGCACCTTCTCTGTGCCTGGGAAACAGAAGTGTTCACATTGCTTCGCAGTATCGCTTTTGTGCAGAAAACAGTAACACTTGTTCAGAAGGAAAGAAAGCACAGAGCCCCATATTTTATGTTGTGCTGGAGAGCTTGCAGAGTACTGGGGAAAAGCAGGCAGAGAATTCCCTGCTAGCACCTTCTCTGTGCCTGGGAAACAGAAGTGTTCACATTGCTTCGCAGAATCGCTTTTGTGCAGATAACAGTAACACTTGTTCAGAAGGAAAGAAAGCACAGAGCCCCAGATTTTATGTTGTCCTGGAGAGCTTGCAGAGCACTGGGGAAAAGCAGGCAGAGAATTCCCTGCTAGCACCTTCTCTGTGCCTGGGAAACAGAAGTGTTCGCATTGCTTCGCAGAATCGCTTTTGTGCAGAAAACAGTAACACTTGTTCAGACGAAAGAAAGCACAGAGCCCCAGATTTTATGTTGTCCTGGAGAGCTTGCAGAGCACTGGGGAAAGGCAGGCAGAGAATTCCCTGCTAGCACCTTCTCTGTGCCTGGGAAGCAGAAGTCTTCACATTGCTTCGCAGAATCGCTTTTGTGCAGAAAACAGTAACACTTGTTCAGAACGAAAGAAAGCACAGAGCCCCAGATTTTATGTTGTCCTGGAGAGCTTGCAGAGCACTGGGGAAAAGCAGGCAGAGAATTCCCTGCTAGCACCTTCTCTGTGCCTGGGAAACAGAAGTGTTCACATTGCTTCGCAGAATCGCTTTTGTGCAGAAAACAATAACACCTGTTCAGAACGAAAGAAAGCACAGAGCCCCAGATTTTATGTTGTCCTGGAGAGCTTGCAGAGTACTGGGGAAAAGCAGGCAGAGAATTCCCTGCTAGCACCTTCTCTGTGCCTGGGAAACAGAAGTGTTCACATTTCTTTGCAGAATCGCTTTTGTGCAGAAAACAGTAACACTTGTTCAGAACGAAAGAAAGCACAGAGCCCCAGATTTTATGTTGTCCTGGAGAGCTTGCAGAGCACTGGGGAAAGGCAGGCAGAGAATTCCCTGCTAGCACCTTCTCTGTGCCTGTTCACATTGCTTCGCAGAATCGCTTTTGTGCAGAAAACAGTAACACTTGTTCAGACGAAAGAAAGCACAGAGCCCCAGATTTTATGTTGTCCTGGAGAGCTTGCAGAGCACTGGGGAAAGGCAGGCAGAGAATTCCCTGCTAGCACCTTCTCTGTGCCTGGGAAACAGAAGTGTTCACATTCCTTCGCAGAATCGCTTTTGTGCAGAAAACAGTAACACTTGTTCAGAAGGAAAGAAAGCACAGAGCCTCAGATTTTATGTTGTCCTAGAGAGCTTGCAGAGCACTGGGGAAAAGCAAGCAGAGAATTCCCTGCTAGCACCTTCTCTGTGCCTGGGAAACAGAAGTGTTCACATTGCTTCGCAGTATCGCTTTTGTGCAGAAAACAGTAACACTTGTTCAGAAGGAAAGAAAGCACAGAGCCCCATATTTTATGTTGTGCTGGAGAGCTTGCAGAGTACTGGGGAAAAGCAGGCAGAGAATTCCCTGCTAGCACCTTCTCTGTGCCTGGGAAACAGAAGTGTTCACATTGCTTCGCAGAATCGCTTTTGTGCAGAAAACAGTAACACTTGTTCAGACGAAAGAAAGCACAGAGCCCCAGATTTTATGTTGTCCTGGAGAGCTTGCAGAGCACTGGGGAAAGGCAGGCAGAGAATTCCCTGCTAGCACCTTCTCTGTGCCTGGGAAACAGAAGTGTTCACATTGCTTCGCAGAATCGCTTTTGTGCAGACAACAGTAACACTTTTTCAGAACAAAAGAAAGCACAGAGCCTCAGATTTTATGTTGTCCTAGAGAGCTTGCAGAGCACTGGGGAAAAGCAAGCAGAGAATTCCCTGCTAGCACCTTCTCTGTGCCTGGGAAACAGAAGTGTTCACATTGCTTCGCAGTATCGCTTTTGTGCAGAAAACAGTAACACTTGTTCAGAAGGAAAGAAAGCACAGAGCCCCATATTTTATGTTGTCCTAGAGAGCTTGCAGAGTACTGGGGAAAAGCAGGCAGAGAATTCCCTGCTAGCACCTTCTCTGTGCCTGGGAAACAGAAGTGTTCACATTGCTTCGCAGAATCGCTTTTGTGCAGATAACAGTAACACTTGTTCAGAAGGAAAGAAAGCACAGAGCCCCAGATTTTATGTTGTCCTGGAGAGCTTGCAGAGCACTGGGGAAAAGCAGGCAGAGAATTCCCTGCTAGCACCTTCTCTGTGCCTGGGAAACAGAAGTGTTCACATTGCTTCGCAGAATCGCTTTTGTGCAGAAAACAGTAACACTTGTTCAGACGAAAGAAAGCACAGAGCCCCAGATTTTATGTTGTCCTGGAGAGCTTGCAGAGCACTGGGGAAAGGCAGGCAGAGAATTCCCTGCTAGCACCTTCTCTGTGCCTGGGAAGCAGAAGTCTTCACATTGCTTCGCAGAATCGCTTTTGTGCAGAAAACAGTAACACTTGTTCAGAACGAAAGAAAGCACAGAGCCCCAGATTTTATGTTGTCCTGGAGAGCTTGCAGAGCACTGGGGAAAAGCAGGCAGAGAATTCCCTGCTAGCACCTTCTCTGTGCCTGGGAAACAGAAGTGTTCACATTGCTTCGCAGAATCGCTTTTGTGCAGAAAACAGTAACACTTGTTCAGAACGAAAGAAAGCACAGAGCCCCAGATTTTATGTTGTCCTGGAGAGCTTGCAGAGCACTGGGGAAAGGCAGGCAGAGAATTCCCTGCTAGCACCTTCTCTGTGCCTGGGAAACAGAAGTGTTCACATTGCTTCGCAGAATCGCTTTTGTGCAGAAAACAATAACACCTGTTCAGAACGAAAGAAAGCACAGAGCCCCAGATTTTATGTTGTCCTGGAGAGCTTGCAGAGTACTGGGGAAAAGCAGGCAGAGAATTCCCTGCTAGCACCTTCTCTGTGCCTGGGAAACAGAAGTGTTCACATTTCTTTGCAGAATCGCTTTTGTGCAGAAAACAGTAACACTTGTTCAGAACGAAAGAAAGCACAGAGCCCCAGATTTTATGTTGTCCTGGAGAGCTTGCAGAGCACTGGGGAAAGGCAGGCAGAGAATTCCCTGCTAGCACCTTCTCTGTGCCTGTTCACATTGCTTCGCAGAATCGCTTTTGTGCAGAAAACAGTAACACTTGTTCAGACGAAAGAAAGCACAGAGCCCCAGATTTTATGTTGTCCTGGAGAGCTTGCAGAGCACTGGGGAAAGGCAGGCAGAGAATTCCCTGCTAGCACCTTCTCTGTGCCTGGGAAACAGAAGTGTTCACATTCCTTCGCAGAATCGCTTTTGTGCAGAAAACAGTAACACTTGTTCAGAAGGAAAGAAAGCACAGAGCCTCAGATTTTATGTTGTCCTAGAGAGCTTGCAGAGCACTGGGGAAAAGCAAGCAGAGAATTCCCTGCTAGCACCTTCTCTGTGCCTGGGAAACAGAAGTGTTCACATTGCTTCGCAGAATCGCTTTTGTGCAGAAAACAGTAACACTTGTTCAGACGAAAGAAAGCACAGAGCCCCAGATTTTATGTTGTCCTGGAGAGCTTGCAGTGCACTGGGGAAAGGCAGGCAGAGAATTCCCTGCTAGCACCTTCTCTGTGCCTGGGAAGCAGAAGTCTTCACATTGCTTCGCAGAATCGCTTTTGTGCAGAAAACAGTAACACTTGTTCAGAACGAAAGAAAGCACAGAGCCCCAGATTTTATGTTGTCCTGGAGAGCTTGCAGAGCACTGGGGAAAGGCAGGCAGAGAATTCCCTGCTAGCACCTTCTCTGTGCCTGGGAAGCAGAAGTGTTCACATTGCTTCGCAGAATCGTTTTGTGCAGAAAACAATAACACCTGTTCAGAACGAAAGAAAGCACAGAGCCCCAGATTTTATGTTGTCCTGGAGAGCTTGCAGAGCACTGGGGAAAAGCAGGCAGAGAATTCCCTGCTAGCACCTTCTCTGTGCCTGGGAAACAGAAGTGTTCACATTGCTTCGCAGAATCGCTTTTGTGCAGAAAACAGTAACACTTGTTCAGAACGAAAGAAAGCACACAGCCCCAGATTTTATGTTGTCCTGGAGAGCTTGCAGAGCACTGGGGAAAGGCAGGCAGAGAATTCCCTGCTAGCACCTTCTCTGTGCCTGTTCACATTCCTTCGCAGAATCGCTTTTGTGCAGAAAACAGTAACACTTGTTCAGAACGAAAGAAAGCACAGAGCCCCAGATTTTATGTTGTCCTGGAGAGCTTGCAGAGCACTGGGGAAAAGCAGGCAGAGAATTCCCTGCTAGCACGTTCTCGGTGCCTGGGAAGCGGAAGTGTTCACATTTCTTAGCAGTATCGCTTTTGTGCAGAAAACAGTAACACTTGTTCAGAAGGAAAGAAAGCACAGAGCCCCATATTTTATGTTGTGCTGGAGAGCTTGCAGAGCACTGGGGAAAAGCAGGCAGAGAATTCCCTGCTAGCACCTTCTCTGTGCCTGGGAAACAGAAGTGTTCACATTGCTTCGCAGAATCGCTTTTGTGCAGATAACAGTAACACTTGTTCAGAACAAAAGAAAGCACAGAGCCCCAGATTTTATGTTGTCCTGGAGAGCTTGCAGAGCACTGGGGAAAAGCAGGCAGAGAATTCCCTGCTAGCACCTTCTCTGTGCCTGGGAAGCAGAAGTGTTCACATTGCTTCGCAGAATCGCTTTTGTGCAGAAAACAGTAACACTTGTTCAGAACAAAAGAAAGCACAGAGCCCCAGATTTTATGTTGTCCTGGAGAGCTTGCAGAGCTCTGGGGAAAAGCAGGCAGAGAATTCCCTGCTAGCACCTTCTCTGTGCCTGGGAAACAGAAGTGTTCACATTGCTTCGCAGAATCGCTTTTGTGCAGAAAACAGTAACACTTGTTCAGAACGAAAGAAAGCACAGAGCCCCAGATTTTATGTTGTCCTGGAGAGCTTGCAGAGCACTGGGGAAAGGCAGGCAGAGAATTCCCTGCTAGCACCTTCTCTGTGCCTGGGAAGCAGAAGTCTTCACATTGCTTCGCAGAATCGCTTTTGTGCAGACAACAGTAACACTTGTTCAGAACGAAAGAAAGCACAGAGCCCCAGATTTTATGTTGTCCTGGAGAGCTTGCAGAGCACTGGGGAAAGGCAGGCAGAGAATTCCCTGCTAGCACCTTCTCTGTGCCTGTTCACATTCCTTCGCAGAATCGCTTTTGTGCAGAAAACAGTAACACTTGTTCAGAAGGAAAGAAAGCACAGAGCCTCAGATTTTATGTTGTCCTAGAGAGCTTGCAGAGCACTGGGGAAAAGCAGGCAGAGAATTCCCTGCTAGCACCTTCTCTGTGCCTGGGAAACAGAAGTGTTCACATTGCTTCGCAGAATCGCTTTTGTGCAGAAAACAGTAACACTTGTTCAGAACGAAAGAAAGCACAGAGCCCCAGATTTTATGTTGTCCTGGAGAGCTTGCAGAGCACTGGGGAAAGGCAGGCAGAGAATTCCCTGCTAGCACCTTCTCTGTGCCTGGGAAACAGAAGTGTTCACATTGCTTCGCAGAATCGCTTTTGTGCAGAAAACAATAACACCTGTTCAGAACGAAAGAAAGCACAGAGCCCCAGATTTTATGTTGTCCTGGAGAGCTTGCAGAGTACTGGGGAAAAGCAGGCAGAGAATTCCCTGCTAGCACCTTCTCTGTGCCTGGGAAACAGAAGTGTTCACATTTCTTTGCAGAATCGCTTTTGTGCAGAAAACAGTAACACTTGTTCAGAACGAAAGAAAGCACAGAGCCCCAGATTTTATGTTGTCCTGGAGAGCTTGCAGAGCACTGGGGAAAGGCAGGCAGAGAATTCCCTGCTAGCACCTTCTCTGTGCCTGTTCACATTGCTTCGCAGAATCGCTTTTGTGCAGAAAACAGTAACACTTGTTCAGACGAAAGAAAGCACAGAGCCCCAGATTTTATGTTGTCCTGGAGAGCTTGCAGAGCACTGGGGAAAGGCAGGCAGAGAATTCCCTGCTAGCACATTCTCTGTGCCTGGGAAACAGAAGTGTTCACATTGCTTCGCAGAATCGCTTTTGTGCAGAAAACAGTAACACTTGTTCAGAAGGAAAGAAAGCACAGAGCCCCATATTTTATGTTGTGCTGGAGAGCTTGCAGAGTACTGGGGAAAAGCAGGCAGAGAATTCCCTGCTAGCACCTTCTCTGTGCCTGGGAAGCAGAAGTGTTCAGATTGCTTGGCAGAATCGCTTTTGTGCAGAAAACAGTAACACTTGTTCAGAACGAAAGAAAGCACAGAGCCCCAGATTTTATGTTGTCCTGGAGAGCTTGCAGAGCACTGGGGAAAGGCAGGCAGAGAATTCCCTGCTAGCACCTTCTCTGTGCCTGTTCACATTCCTTCGCAGAATCGCTTTTGTGCAGAAAACAGTAACACTTGTTCAGAAGGAAAGAAAGCACAGAGCCTCAGATTTTATGTTGTCCTAGAGAGCTTGCAGAGCACTGGGGAAAAGCAGGCAGAGAATTCCCTGCTAGCACCTTCTCTGTGCCTGGGAAACAGAAGTGTTCACATTGCTTCGCAGAATCGCTTTTGTGCAGAAAACAGTAACACTTGTTCAGACGAAAGAAAGCACAGAGCCCCAGATTTTATGTTGTCCTGGAGAGCTTGCAGAGCACTGGGGAAAGGCAGGCAGAGAATTCCCTGCTAGCACCTTCTCTGTGCCTGGGAAGCAGAAGTGTTCACATTGCTTCGCAGAATCGCTTTTGTGCAGAAAACAGTAACACTTGTTCAGAACGAAAGAAAGCACAGAGCCCCAGATTTTATGTTGTCCTGGAGAGCTTGCAGAGCACTGGGGAAAAGCAGGCAGAGAATTCCCTGCTAGCACCTGCTCTGTGCCTGGGAAACAGAAGTGTTCACATTGCTTCGCAGAATCGCTTTTGTGCAGAAAACAGTAACACTTGTTCAGAAGGAAAGAAAGCACAGAGCCCCATATTTTATGTTGTGCTGGAGAGCTTGCAGAGCACTGGGGAAAAGCAGGCAGAGAATTCCCTGCTAGCACCTTCTCTGTGCCTGGGAAACAGAAGTGTTCACATTGCTTCGCAGAATCGCTTTTGTGCAGATAACAGTAACACTTGTTCAGACGAAAGAAAGCACAGAGCCCCAGATTTTATGTTGTCCTGGAGAGCTTGCAGAGCACTGGGGAAAGGCAGGCAGAGAATTCCCTGCTAGCACCTTCTCTGTGCCTGGGAAGCAGAAGTCTTCACATTGCTTCGCAGAATCGCTTTTGTGCAGAAAACAATAACACTTGTTCAGAACAAAAGAAAGCACAGAGCCCCAGATTTTATGTTGTCCTGGAGAGCTTGCAGAGCACTGGGGAAAAGCAGGCAGAGAATTCCCTGCTAGCACCTTCTCTGTGCCTGGGAAACAGAAGTGTTCACATTGCTTCGCAGAATCGCTTTTGTGCAGAAAACAGTAACACTTGTTCAGAACGAAAGAAAGCACAGAGCCCCAGATTTTATGTTGTCCTGGAGAGCTTTCAGAGCACTGGGGAAAGGCAGGCAGAGAATTCCCTGCTAGCACCTTCTCTGTGCCTGGGAAGCAGAAGTGTTCACATTGCTTCGCAGAATCGTTTTGTGCAGAAAACAATAACACCTGTTCAGAACGAAAGAAAGCACAGAGCCCCAGATTTTATGTTGTCCTGGAGAGCTTGCAGAGCACTGGGGAAAAGCAGGCAGAGAATTCCCTGCTAGCACCTTCTCTGTGCCTGGGAAACAGAAGTGTTCACATTTCTTCGCAGAATCGCTTTTGTGCAGAAAACAGTAACACTTGTTCAGAACGAAAGAAAGCACAGAGCCCCAGATTTTATGTTGTCCTGGAGAGCTTGCAGAGCACTGGGGAAAGGCAGGCAGAGAATTCCCTGCTAGCACCTTCTCTGTGCCTGTTCACATTCCTTCGCAGAATCGCTTTTGTGCAGAAAACTGTAACACTTGTTCAGAAGGAAAGAAAGCACAGAGCCCCAGATTTTATGTTGTCCTGGAGAGCTTGCAGAGCACTGGGGAAAGGCAGGCAGAGAATTCCCTGCTAGCACGTTCTCGGTGCCTGGGAAGCAGAAGTGTTCACATTTCTTATCAGTATCGCTTTTGTGCAGAAAACAGTAACACTTGTTCAGAAGGAAAGAAAGCACAGAGCCCCATATTTTATGTTGTGCTGGAGAGCTTGCAGAGTACTGGGGAAAAGCAGGCAGAGAATTCCCTGCTAGCACCTTCTCTGTGCCTGGGAAACAGAAGTGTTCACTTTGCTTCGCAGAATCGCTTTTGTGCAGATAACAGTAACACTTGTTCAGAACAAAAGAAAGCACAGAGCCCCAGATTTTATGTTGTCCTGGAGAGCTTGCAGAGCACTGGGGAAAAGCAGGCAGAGAATTCCCTGCTAGCACCTTCTCTGTGCCTGGGAAACAGAAGTGTTCACATTGCTTCGCAGAATCGCTTTTGTGCAGAAAACAGTAACACTTGTTCAGACGAAAGAAAGCACAGAGCCCCAGATTTTATGTTGTGCTGGAGAGCTTGCAGAGCACTGGGGAAAGGCAGGCAGAGAATTCCCTGCTAGCACCTTCTCTGTGCCTGGGAAGCAGAAGTCTTCACATTGCTTCGCAGAATCGCTTTTGTGCAGAAAACAGTAACACTTGTTCAGAACGAAAGAAAGCACAGAGCCCCAGATTTTATGTTGTCCTGGAGAGCTTGCAGAGCACTGGGGAAAAGCAGGCAGAGAATTCCCTGCTAGCACCTTCTCTGTGCCTGGGAAACAGAAGTGTTCACATTGCTTCGCAGAATCGCTTTTGTGCAGAAAACAGTAACACTTGTTCAGAACGAAAGAAAGCACAGAGCCCCATATTTTATGTTGTCCTGGAGAGCTTGCAGAGCACTGGGGAAAGGCAGGCAGAGAATTCCCTGCTAGCACCTTCTCTGTGCCTGTTCACATTGCTTCGCAGAATCGCTTTTGTGCAGAAAACAGTAACACTTGTTCAGACGAAAGAAAGCACAGAGCCCCAGATTTTATGTTGTCCTGGAGAGCTTGCAGAGCACTGGGGAAAGGCAGGCAGAGAATTCCCTGCTAGCACCTTCTCTGTGCCTGGGAAACAGAAGTGTTCACATTGCTTCGCAGAATCGCTTTTGTGCAGAAAACAGTAACACTTGTTCAGAAGGAAAGAAAGCACAGAGCCCCATATTTTATGTTGTGCTGGAGAGCTTGCAGAGTACTGGGGAAAAGCAGGCAGAGAATTCCCTGCTAGCACCTTCTCTGTGCCTGGGAAGCAGAAGTGTTCAGATTGCTTGGCAGAATCGCTTTTGTGCAGAAAACAGTAACACTTGTTCAGAACAAAAGAAAGCACAGAGCCCCAGATTTTATGTTGTCCTGGAGAGCTTGCAGAGCACTGGGGAAAAGCAGGCAGAGAATTCCCTGCTAGCACCTTCTCTGTGCCTGGGAAGCAGAAGTCTTCACATTGCTTCGCAGAATCGCTTTTGTGCAGACAACAGTAACACTTTTTCAGAACAAAAGAAAGCACAGAGCCTCAGATTTTATGTTGTCCTCGAGAGCTTGCAGAGCACTGGGGAAAAGCAAGCAGAGAATTCCCTGCTAGCACCTTCTCTGTGCCTGGGAAACAGAAGTGTTCACATTGCTTCGCAGAATCGCTTTTGTGCAGAAAACAGTAACACTTGTTCAGAACGAAAGAAAGCACAGAGCCCCAGATTTTATGTTGTCCTGGAGAGCTTGCAGAGCACTGGGGAAAGGCAGGCAGAGAATTCCCTGCTAGCACCTTCCCTGTGCCTGGGAAAGAGAAGTGTTCCCATTGCTTCGCAGAATCGCTTTTGTGCAGAAAACAGTAACACTTGTTCAGAAGGAAAGAAAGCACAGAGCCCCAGATTTTATGTTGTCCTGGAGAGCTTGCAGAGCACTGTGGAAAAGCAGGCAGAGAATTCCCTGCTAGCACCTTCTCTGTGCCTGGGAAGCAGAAGTGTTCACATTGCTTCGCAGAATCGCTTTTGTGCAGAAAACAGTAACACTTGTTCAGAACGAAAGAAAGCACAGAGCCCCAGATTTTATGTTGTCCTGGAGAGCTTGCAGAGCACTGGGGAAAAGCAGGCAGAGAATTCCCTGCTAGCACCTTCTCTGTGCCTGGGAAACAGAAGTGTTCACATTGCTTCGCAGAATCGCTTTTGTGCAGAAAACAGTAACACTTGTTCAGAACGAAAGAAAGCACAGAGCCCCAGATTTTATGTTGTCCTGGAGAGCTTGCAGAGCACTGGGGAAAGGCAGGCAGAGAATTCCCTGCTAGCACCTTCTCTGTGCCTGTTCACATTGCTTCGCAGAATCGCTTTTGTGCAGAAAACAGTAACACTTGTTCAGACGAAAGAAAGCACAGAGCCCCAGATTTTATGTTGTCCTGGAGAGCTTGCAGAGCACTGGGGAAAGGCAGGCAGAGAATTCCCTGCTAGCACCTTCTCTGTGCCTGGGAAACAGAAGTGTTCACATTGCTTCGCAGAATCGCTTTTGTGCAGAAAACAGTAACACTTGTTCAGAACAAAAGAAAGCACAGAGCCCCAGATTTTATGTTGTCCTGGAGAGCTTGCAGAGCACTGGGGAAAAGCAGGCAGAGAATTCCCTGCTAGCACCTTCTCTGTGCCTGGGAAGCAGAAGTCTTCACATTGCTTCGCAGAATCGCTTTTGTGCAGACAACAGTAACACTTTTTCAGAACAAAAGAAAGCACAGAGCCTCAGATTTTATGTTGTCCTCGAGAGCTTGCAGAGCACTGGGGAAAGGCAGGCAGAGAATTCCCTGCTAGCACCTTCTCTGTGCCTGGCAAACAGAAGTGTTCACATTGCTTCGCAGAATCGCTTTTGTGCAGAAAACAGTAACACTTGTTCAGAACGAAAGAAAGCACAGAGCCCCAGATTTTATGTTGTCCTGGAGAGCTTGCAGAGCACTGGGGAAAGGCAGGCAGAGAATTCCCTGCTAGCACCTTCCCTGTGCCTGGGAAAGAGAAGTGTTCCCATTGCTTCGCAGAATCGCTTTTGTGCAGAAAACAGTAACACTTGTTCAGAAGGAAAGAAAGCACAGAGCCCCAGATTTTATGTTGTCCTGGAGAGCTTGCAGAGCACTGGGGAAAAGCAGGCAGAGAATTCCCTGCTAGCACCTTCTCTGTGCCTGGGAAGCAGAAGTGTTCACATTGCTTGGCAGAATCGCTTTTGTGCAGATAACAGTAACACTTTTTCAGAACAAAAGAAAGCACAGAGCCCCAGATTTTATGTTGTCCTGGAGAGCTTGCAGAGCACTGGGGAAAAGCAGGCAGAGAATTCCCTGCTAGCACCTTCTCTGTGCCTGGGAAACAGAAGGGTTAACATTTCTTAGCAGTATCGCTTTTGTGCAGAAAACAGTAACACTTGTTCAGAAGGAAAGAAAGCACAGAGCCCCATATTTTATGTTGTGCTGGAGAGCTTGCAGAGTACTGGTGAAAAGCAGGCAGAGAATTCCCTGCTAGCACCTTCTCTGTGCCTGGGAAACAGAAGTGTTCACATTGCTTCGCAGAATCGCTTTTGTGCAGATAACAGTAACACTTGTTCAGAACAAAAGAAAGCACAGAGCCCCAGATTTTATGTTGTCATGGAGAGCTTGCAGAGCACTGGGGAAAAGCAGGCAGAGAATTCCCTGCTAGCACCTTCTCTGTGCCTGGGAAACAGAAGTGTTCACATTGCTTCGCAGAATCGCTTTTGTGCAGAAAACAGTAACACTTGTTCAGACGAAAGAAAGCACAGAGCCCCAGATTTTATGTTGTCCTGGAGAGCTTGCAGAGCACTGGGGAAAGGCAGGCAGAGAATTCCCTGCTAGCACCTTCTCTGTGCCTGGGAAGCAGAAGTCTTCACATTGCTTCGCAGAATCGCTTTTGTGCAGAAAACAGTAACACTTGCTCAGAACGAAAGAAAGCACAGAGCCCCAGATTCTATGTTGTCCTGGAGAGCTTGCAGAGCACTGGGGAAAAGCAGGCAGAGAATTCCCTGCTAGCACCTTCTCTGTGCCTGGGAAACAGAAGTGTTCCTATTGCTTCGCAGAATCGCTTTTGTGCAGAAAACAGTAACACTTGTTCAGAACGAAAGAAAGCACAGAGCCCCAGATTTTATGTTGTCCTGGAGAGCTTGCAGAGCACTGGGGAAAGGCAGGCAGAGAATTCCCTGCTAGCACCTTCTCTGTGTCTGGGAAGCAGAAGTGTTCACATTGCTTCGCAGAATCGCTTTTGTGCAGAAAACAATAACACCTGTTCAGAACGAAAGAAAGCACAGAGCCCCAGATTTTATGTTGTCCTGGAGAGCTTGCAGAGTACTGGGGAAAAGCAGGCAGAGAATTCCCTGCTAGCACCTTCTCTGTGCCTGGGAAACAGAAGTGTTCACATTGCTTCGCAGAATCGCTTTTGTGCAGACAACAGTAACACTTTTTCAGAACAAAAGAAAGCACAGAGCCTCAGATTTTATGTTGTCCTAGAGAGCTTGCAGAGCACTGGGGAAAAGCAAGCAGAGAATTCCCTGCTAGCACCTTCTCTGTGCCTGGGAAACAGAAGTGTTCACATTGCTTCGCAGTATCGCTTTTGTGCAGAAAACAGTAACACTTGTTCAGAAGGAAAGAAAGCACAGAGCCCCATATTTTATGTTGTGCTGGAGAGCTTGCAGAGTACTGGGGAAAAGCAGGCAGAGAATTCCCTGCTAGCACCTTCTCTGTGCCTGGGAAACAGAAGTGTTCACATTGCTTCGCAGAATCGCTTTTGTGCAGATAACAGTAACACTTGTTCAGAAGGAAAGAAAGCACAGAGCCCCAGATTTTATGTTGTCCTGGAGAGCTTGCAGAGCACTGGGGAAAGGCAGGCAGAGAATTCCCTGCTAGCACCTTCTCTGTGCCTGGGAAGCAGAAGTCTTCACATTGCTTCGCAGAATCGCTTTTGTGCAGAAAACAGTAACACTTGTTCAGAACGAAAGAAAGCACAGAGCCCCAGATTTTATGTTGTCCTGGAGAGCTTGCAGAGCACTGGGGAAAAGCAGGCAGAGAATTCCCTGCTAGCACCTTCTCTGTGCCTGGGAAACAGAAGTGTTCACATTGCTTCGCAGAATCGCTTTTGTGCAGAAAACAGTAACACTTGTTCAGAACGAAAGAAAGCACAGAGCCCCAGATTTTATGTTGTCCTGGAGAGCTTGCAGAGCACTGGGGAAAGGCAGGCAGAGAATTCCCTGCTAGCACCTCTCTGTGCCTGGGAAACAGAAGTGTTCACATTGCTTCGCAGAATCGCTTTTGTGCAGAAAACAATAACACCTGTTCAGAACGAAAGAAAGCACAGAGCCCCAGATTTTATGTTGTCCTGGAGAGCTTGCAGAGTACTGGGGAAAAGCAGGCAGAGAATTCCCTGCTAGCACCTTCTCTGTGCCTGGGAAACAGAAGTGTTCACATTTCTTTGCAGAATCGCTTTTGTGCAGAAAACAGTAACACTTGTTCAGAACGAAAGAAAGCACAGAGCCCCAGATTTTATGTTGTCCTGGAGAGCTTGCAGAGCACTGGGGAAAGGCAGGCAGAGAATTCCCTGCTAGCACCTTCTCTGTGCCTGTTCACATTGCTTCGCAGAATCGCTTTTGTGCAGAAAACAGTAACACTTGTTCAGACGAAAGAAAGCACAGAGCCCCAGATTTTATGTTGTCCTGGAGAGCTTGCAGAGCACTGGGGAAAGGCAGGCAGAGAATTCCCTGCTAGCACATTCTCTGTGCCTGGGAAACAGAAGTGTTCACATTGCTTGGCAGAATCGCTTTTGTGCAGAAAACAGTAACACTTGTTCAGAAGGAAAGAAAGCACAGAGCCCCATATTTTATGTTGTGCTGGAGAGCTTGCAGAGTACTGGGGAAAAGCAGAGAATTCCCTGCTAGCACCTTCTCTGTGCCTGGGAAGCAGAAGTGTTCAGATTGCTTGGCAGAATCGCTTTTGTGCAGAAAACAGTAACACTTGTTCAGAACGAAAGAAAGCACAGAGCCCCAGATTTTATGTTGTCCTGGAGAGCTTGCAGAGCACTGGGGAAAGGCAGGCAGAGAATTCCCTGCTAGCACCTTCTCTGTGCCTGTTCACATTCCTTCGCAGAATCGCTTTTGTGCAGAAAACAGTAACACTTTTTCAGAAGGAAAGAAAGCACAGAGCCTCAGATTTTATGTTGTCCTAGAGAGCTTGCAGAGCACTGGGGAAAAGCAAGCAGAGAATTCCCTGCTAGCACCTTCTCTGTGCCTGGGAAACAGAAGTGTTCACATTGCTTCGCAGTATCGCTTTTGTGCAGAAAACAGTAACACTTGTTCAGAAGGAAAGAAAGCACAGAGCCCCATATTTTATGTTGTGCTGGAGAGCTTGCAGAGTACTGGGGAAAAGCAGGCAGAGAATTCCCTGCTAGCACCTTCTCTGTGCCTGGGAAACAGAAGTGTTCACATTGCTTCGCAGAATCGCTTTTGTGCAGAAAACAGTAACACTTGTTCAGACGAAAGAAAGCACAGAGCCCCAGATTTTATGTTGTCCTGGAGAGCTTGCAGAGCACTGGGGAAAGGCAGGCAGAGAATTCCCTGCTAGCACCTTCTCTGTGCCTGGGAAACAGAAGTGTTCACATTGCTTCGCAGAATCGCTTTTGTGCAGACAACAGTAACACTTGTTCAGACGAAAGAAAGCACAGAGCCCCAGATTTTATGTTGTCCTGGAGAGCTTGCAGAGCACTGGGGAAAGGCAGGCAGAGAATTCCCTGCTAGCACCTTCTCTGTGCCTGGGAAGCAGAAGTCTTCACATTGCTTCGCAGAATCGCTTTTGTGCAGAAAACAGTAACACTTGTTCAGAACGAAAGAAAGCACAGAGCCCCAGATTTTATGTTGTCCTGGAGAGCTTGCAGAGCACTGGGGAAAAGCAGGCAGAGAATTCCCTGCTAGCACCTTCTCTGTGCCTGGGAAACAGAAGTGTTCACATTGCTTCGCAGAATCGCTTTTGTGCAGAAAACAGTAACACTTGTTCAGAACGAAAGAAAGCACAGAGCCCCAGATTTTATGTTGTCCTGGAGAGCTTGCAGAGCACTGGGGAAAGGCAGGCAGAGAATTCCCTGCTAGCACCTTCTCTGTGCCTGGGAAACAGAAGTGTTCACATTGCTTCGCAGAATCGCTTTTGTGCAGAAAACAATAACACCTGTTCAGAACGAAAGAAAGCACAGAGCCCCAGATTTTATGTTGTCCTGGAGAGCTTGCAGAGTACTGGGGAAAAGCAGGCAGAGAATTCCCTGCTAGCACCTTCTCTGTGCCTGGGAAACAGAAGTGTTCACATTTCTTTGCAGAATCGCTTTTGTGCAGAAAACAGTAACACTTGTTCAGAACGAAAGAAAGCACAGAGCCCCAGATTTTATGTTGTCCTGGAGAGCTTGCAGAGCACTGGGGAAAGGCAGGCAGAGAATTCCCTGCTAGCACCTTCTCTGTGCCTGTTCACATTGCTTCGCAGAATCGCTTTTGTGCAGAAAACAGTAACACTTGTTCAGACGAAAGAAAGCACAGAGCCCCAGATTTTATGTTGTCCTGGAGAGCTTGCAGAGCACTGGGGAAAGGCAGGCAGAGAATTCCCTGCTAGCACATTCTCTGTGCCTGGGAAACAGAAGTGTTCACATTGCTTGGCAGAATCGCTTTTGTGCAGAAAACAGTAACACTTGTTCAGAAGGAAAGAAAGCACAGAGCCCCATATTTTATGTTGTGCTGGAGAGCTTGCAGAGTACTGGGGAAAAGCAGGCAGAGAATTCCCTGCTAGCACCTTCTCTGTGCCTGGGAAGCAGAAGTGTTCAGATTGCTTGGCAGAATCGCTTTTGTGCAGAAAACAGTAACACTTGTTCAGAACGAAAGAAAGCACAGAGCCCCAGATTTTATGTTGTCCTGGAGAGCTTGCAGAGCACTGGGGAAAGGCAGGCAGAGAATTCCCTGCTAGCACCTTCTCTGTGCCTGTTCACATTCCTTCGCAGAATCGCTTTTGTGCAGAAAACAGTAACACTTGTTCAGAAGGAAAGAAAGCACAGAGCCTCAGATTTTATGTTGTCCTAGAGAGCTTGCAGAGCACTGGGGAAAAGCAAGCAGAGAATTCCCTGCTAGCACCTTCTCTGTGCCTGGGAAACAGAAGTGTTCACATTGCTTCGCAGAATCGCTTTTGTGCAGAAAACAGTAACACTTGTTCAGACGAAAGAAAGCACAGAGCCCCAGATTTTATGTTGTCCTGGAGAGCTTGCAGAGCACTGGGGAAAGGCAGGCAGAGAATTCCCTGCTAGCACCTTCTCTGTGCCTGGGAAGCAGAAGTCTTCACATTGCTTCGCAGAATCGCTTTTGTGCAGAAAACAGTAACACTTGTTCAGAACGAAAGAAAGCACAGAGCCCCAGATTTTATGTTGTCCTGGAGAGCTTGCAGAGCACTGGGGAAAGGCAGGCAGAGAATTCCCTGCTAGCACCTTCTCTGTGCCTGGGAAGCAGAAGTGTTCACATTGCTTCGCAGAATCGTTTTGTGCAGAAAACAATAACACCTGTTCAGAACGAAAGAAAGCACAGAGCCCCAGATTTTATGTTGTCCTGGAGAGCTTGCAGAGCACTGGGGAAAAGCAGGCAGAGAATTCCCTGCTAGCACCTTCTCTGTGCCTGGGAAACAGAAGTGTTCACATTGCTTCGCAGAATCGCTTTTGTGCAGAAAACAGTAACACTTGTTCAGAACGAAAGAAAGCACACAGCCCCAGATTTTATGTTGTCCTGGAGAGCTTGCAGAGCACTGGGGAAAGGCAGGCAGAGAATTCCCTGCTAGCACCTTCTCTGTGCCTGTTCACATTCCTTCGCAGAATCGCTTTTGTGCAGAAAACAGTAACACTTGTTCAGAACGAAAGAAAGCACAGAGCCCCAGATTTTATGTTGTCCTGGAGAGCTTGCAGAGCACTGGGGAAAGGCAGGCAGAGAATTCCCTGCTAGCACGTTCTCGGTGCCTGGGAAGCGGAAGTGTTCACATTTCTTAGCAGTATCGCTTTTGTGCAGAAAACAGTAACACTTGTTCAGAAGGAAAGAAAGCACAGAGCCCCATATTTTATGTTGTGCTGGAGAGCTTGCAGAGCACTGGGGAAAAGCAGGCAGAGAATTCCCTGCTAGCACCTTCTCTGTGCCTGGGAAACAGAAGTGTTCACATTGCTTCGCAGAATCGCTTTTGTGCAGATAACAGTAACACTTGTTCAGAACAAAAGAAAGCACAGAGCCCCAGATTTTATGTTGTCCTGGAGAGCTTGCAGAGCACTGGGGAAAAGCAGGCAGAGAATTCCCTGCTAGCACCTTCTCTGTGCCTGGGAAACAGAAGTGTTCCCATTGCTTCGCAGAATCGCTTTTGTGCAGAAAACAGTAACACTTGTTCAGAACAAAAGAAAGCACAGAGCCCCAGATTTTATGTTGTCCTGGAGAGCTTGCAGAGCTCTGGGGAAAAGCAGGCAGAGAATTCCCTGCTAGCACCTTCTCTGTGCCTGGGAAACAGAAGTGTTCACATTGCTTCGCAGAATCGCTTTTGTGCAGAAAACAGTAACACTTGTTCAGAACGAAAGAAAGCACAGAGCCCCAGATTTTATGTTGTCCTGGAGAGCTTGCAGAGCACTGGGGAAAGGCAGGCAGAGAATTCCCTGCTAGCACCTTCTCTGTGCCTGGGAAGCAGAAGTCTTCACATTGCTTCGCAGAATCGCTTTTGTGCAGAAAACAGTAACACTTGTTCAGAACGAAAGAAAGCACAGAGCCCCAGATTTTATGTTGTCCTGGAGAGCTTGCAGAGCACTGGGGAAAAGCAGGCAGAGAATTCCCTGCTAGCACCTTCTCTGTGCCTGGGAAACAGAAGTGTTCACATTGCTTCGCAGAATCGCTTTTGTGCAGAAAACAGTAACACTTGTTCAGAACGAAAGAAAGGACAGAGCCCCAGATTTTATGTTGTCCTGGAGAGCTTGCAGAGCACTGGGGAAAGGCAGGCAGAGAATTCCCTGCTAGCACCTTCTCTGTGCCTGGGAAGCAGAAGTGTTCACATTGCTTCGCAGAATCGCTTTTGTGCAGAAAACAATAACACCTGTTCAGAACGAAAGAAAGCACAGAGCCCCAGATTTTATGTTGTCCTGGAGAGCTTGCAGAGCACTGGGGAAAGGCAGGCAGAGAATTCCCTGCTAGCACCTTCTCTGTGCCTGGGAAGCAGAAGTGTTCCCATTGCTTCGCAGAATCGCTTTTGTGCAGAAAACAGTAACACTTGTTCAGAACGAAAGAAAGCACAGAGCCCCAGATTTTATGTTGTCCTGGAGAGCTTGCAGAGCACTGGGGAAAGGCAGGCAGAGAATTCCCTGCTAGCACCTTCTCTGTGCCTGTTCACATTGCTTCGCAGAATCGCTTTTGTGCAGAAAACAGTAACACTTGTTCAGACGAAAGAAAGCACAGAGCCCCAGATTCTATGTTGTCCTGGAGAGCTTGCAGAGCACTGGGGAAAGGCAGGCAGAGAATTCCCTGCTAGCACCTTCTCTGTGCCTGGGAAGCAGAAGTGTTCACATTGCTTCGCAGAATCACTTTTCTGCAGAAAACAGTAACACTTGTTCAGAACGAAAGAAAGCACAGAGCCCCAGATTTTATGTTGTCCTGGAGAGCTTGCAGAGCACTGGGGAAAGGCAGGCAGAGAATTCCCTGCTAGCACCTTCTCTGTGCCTGGGAAACAGAAGTGTTCAGATTTCTTAGCAGTATCGTTTTAGTGCAGAAAACAGTAACACTTGTTCAGAACGAAAGAAAGCACAGAGCCCCATATTTTATGTTGTGCTGGAGAGCTTGCAGAGTACTGGGGAAAAGCAGGCAGAGAATTCCCTGCTAGCACGTTCTCTGTGCCTGGGAAACAGAAGTGTTCACATTGCTTGGCAGAATCGCTTTTGTGCAGAAAACAGTAACACTTGTTCAGAACAAAAGAAAGCACAGAGCCCCAGATTTTATGTTGTCCTGGAGAGCTTGCAGAGCACTGGGGAAAGGCAGGCAGAGAATTCCCTGCTAGCACCTTCTCTGTGCCTGGGAAACAGAAGTGTTCCCATTGCTTCGCAGAATCGCTTTTGTGCAGAAAACAGTAACACTTGTTCAGAACGAAAGAAAGCACAGAGCCCCAGATTTTATGTTGTCCTGGAGAGCTTGCAGAGCACTGGGGAAAGGCAGGCAGAGAATTCCCTGCTAGCACCTTCTCTGTGCCTGGGAAACAGAAGTGTTCACATTGATTCGCAGAATCGCTTTTGTGCAGAAAACACTAACACTTGTTCAGAACGAAAGAAAGCACAGAGCCCCAGATTTTATGTTGTGCTGGAGAGCTTGCAGAGCACTGGGGAAAAGCAGGCAGAGAATTCCCTGCTAGCACCTTCTCTGTGCCTGGGAAACAGAAGTGTTCACATTGCTTCGCAGAATCGCTTTTGTGCAGAAAACAGTAACACTTGTTCAGAAGGAAAGAAAGCACAGAGCCCCATATTTTATGTTGTGCTGGAGAGCTTGCAGAGTACTGGGGAAAAGCAGGCAGAGAATTCCCTGCTAGCACCTTCTCTGTGCCTGGGAAACAGAAGTGTTCACATTGCTTCGCAGAATCGCTTTTGTGCAGATAACAGTAACACTTGTTCAGAACGAAAGAAAGCACAGAGCCCCAGATTTTATGTTGTCCTGGAGAGCTTGCAGAGCACTGGGGAAAGGCAGGCAGAGAATTCCCTGCTAGCACCTTCTCTGTGCCTGTTCACATTGCATCGCAGAATCGCTTTTGTGCAGAAAACAGTAACACTTGTTCAGACGAAAGAAAGCACAGAGCCCCATATTTTATGTTGTGCTGGAGAGCTTGCAGAATACTGGGGAAAAGCAGGCAGAGAATTCCCTGCTAGCACCTTCTCTGTGCCTGGGAAGCAGAAGTGTTCAGATTGCTTGGCAGAATCGCTTTTGTGCAGAAAACAGTAACACTTGTTCAGAACAAAAGAAAGCACAGAGCCCCAGATTTTATGTTGTCCTGGAGAGCTTGCAGAGCACTGGGGAAAAGCAGGCAGAGAATTCCCTGCTAGCACCTTCTCTGTGCCTGGGAAGCAGAAGTCTTCACATTGCTTGGCAGAATCGTTTTTGTGCAGACAACAGTAACACTTTTTCAGAACAAAAGAAAGCACAGAGCCCCAGATTTTATGTTGTCCTGGAGAGCTTGCAGAGCACTGGGGAAAAGCAAGCAGAGAATTCCCTGCTAGCACCTTCTCTGTGCCTGGGAAACAGAAGTGTTCACATTGCTTCGCAGTATCGCTTTTGTGCAGAAAACAGTAACACTTGTTCAGAAGGAAAGAAAGCACAGAGCCCCATATTTTATGTTGTGCTGGAGAGCTTGCAGAATACTGGGGAAAAGTAGGCAGAGAATTCCCTGCTAGCACCTTCTCTGTGCCTGGGAAACAGAAGTGTTCCCATTGCTTCGCAGAATCGCTTTTGTGCAGAAAACAGTAACACTTGTTCAGAACGAAAGAAAGCACAGAGCCCCAGATTTTATGTTGTCCTGGAGAGCTTGCAGAGCACTGGGGTAAGGCAGGCAGACAATTCACTGCTAGCACCTTCTCTGTGCCTGTTCACATTGCTTCGCAGAATCGCTTTTGTGCAGAAAACAGTAACACCTGTTCAGACGAAAGAAAGCACAGAGCCCCAGATGTTATGTTGTCCTGGAGAGCTTGCAGAGCACTGGGGAAAGGCAGGCAGAGAATTCCCTGCTAGCACCTTCTCTGTGCCTGTTCACATTCCTTCGCAGAATCGCTTTTGTGCAGAAAACAGTAACACTTGTTTAGACGAAAGAAAGCACAGAGCCCCAGATTTTATGTTGTCCTGGAGAGCTTGCAGAGCACTGGGGAAAGGCAGGCAGAGAATTTCCTGCTAGCACCTTCTCTGTGCCTGGGAAGCAGAAGTGTTCACATTGCTTGGCAGAATCGCTTTTGTGCAGAAAACAGTAACACTTGTTCAGAACGAAAGAAAGCACAGAGCCCCAGATTTTATGTTGTCCTGGAGAGCTTGCAGAGCACTGGGGAAAAGCAGGCAGAGAATTCCCTGCTAGCACCTTCTCTGTGCCTGGGAAACAGAAGTGTTCACATTGCTTCGCAGAATCGCTTTTGTGCAGAAAACAGTAACACTTGTTCAGGAGGAAAGAAAGCACAGAGCCCCATATTTTATGTTGTGCTGGAGAGCTTGCAGAGTACTGGGGAAAAGCAGGCAGAGAATTCCCTGCTAGCACCTTCTCTGTGCCTGGGAAACAGAAGTGTTCACATTGCTTCGCAGAATCGCTTTTGTGCAGAAAACAGTAACACTTGTTCAGAACGAAAGAAAGCACAGAGCCCCAGATTTTATGTTGTCCTGGAGAGCTTGCAGAGCACTGGGGAAAGGCAGGCAGAGAATTCCCTGCTAGCACGTTGTCTGTGCCTGGGAAACAGAAGTGTTCCCATTGCTTCGCAGAATCGCTTTTGTGCAGAAAACAGTAACACTTGTTCAGAACGAAAGAAAGCACAGAGCCCCAGATTTTATGTTGTCCTGGAGAGCTTGCAGAGCACTGGGGAAAGGCAGGCAGAGAATTCCCTGCTAGCACCTTCTCTGTGCCTGGGAAACAGAAGTGTTCACATTGCTTCGCAGAATCGCTTTTGTGCAGAAAACACTAACACTTGTTCAGAACGAAAGAAAGCACAGAGCCCCAGATTTTATGTTGTCCTGGAGAGCTTGCAGAGCACTGGGGAAAGGCAGGCAGACAATTCCCTGCTAGCACCTTCTCTGTGCCTGGGAAGCAGAAGTCTTCACATTGCTTCGCAGAATCGCTTTTGTGCAGAAAACAATAACACTTGTTCAGAACGAAAGAAAGCACAGAGCCCCAGATTTTATGTTGTCCTGGAGAGCTTGCAGAGCACTGGGGAAAGGCAGGCAGAGAATTCCCTGCTAGCACCTTCTCTGTGCCTGTTCACATTGCTTGGCAGAATCGCTTTTGTGCAGAAAACAGTAACACTTGTTCAGAACGAAAGAAAGCACAGAGCCCCAGATTTTATGTTGTCCTGGAGAGCTTGCAGAGTACTGGGGAAAGGCAGGCAGAGAATTCCCTGCTAGCACCTTCTCTGTGCCTGGGAAGCAGAAGTCTTCACATTGCTTCGCAGAATCGCTTTTGTGCAGAAAACACTAACACTTGTTCAGAACAAAAGAAAGCACAGAGCCCCAGATTCTATGTTGTCCTGGAGAGCTTGCAGAGCACTGGGGAAAGGCAGGCAGAGAATTTCCTGCTAGCACCTTCTCTGTGCCTGGGAAGCAGAAGTGTTCACATTGCTTCGCAGAATCGCTTTTGTGCAGAAAACAGTAACACTTGTTCAGTACGAAAGAAAGCACAGAGCCCCAGATTTTATGTTGTCCTGGAGAGCTTGCAGAGCACTGGGGAAAAGCAGGCAGAGAATTCCCTGCTAGCACCTTCTCTGTGCCTGGGAAACAGAAGTGTTCACATTGCTTCGCAGAATCGCTTTTGTGCAGAAAACAGTAACACTTGTTCAGAACGAAAGAAAGCACAGAGCCCCAGATTTTATGTTGTCCTGGAGAGCTTGCAGAGCACTGGGGAAAGGCAGGCAGAGAATTCCCTGCTAGCACCTTCTCTGTGCCTGGGAAGCAGAAGTCTTCACATTGCTTGGCAGAATCGCTTTTGTGCAGAAAACAGTAACACTTGTTCAGAACGAAAGAAAGCACAGAGCCCCAGATTCTATGTTGTCCTGGAGAGCTTGCAGAGCACTGGGGAAAAGCAGGCAGAGAATTCCCTGCTAGCACCTTCTCTGTGCCTGGGAAACAGAAGTGTTCACATTGCTTTGCAGAATCGCTTTTGTGCAGAAAACAGTAACACTTGTTCAGAAGGAAAGAAAGCACAGAGCCCCATATTTTATGTTGTGCTGGAGAGCTTGCAGAGTACTGAGGAAAAGCAGGCAGAGAATTCCCTGCTAGCACCTTCTCTGTGCCTGTTCACATTGCTTCGCAGAATCGCTTTTGTGCAGAAAACAATAACACTTGTTCAGAACGAAAGAAAGCACAGAGCCCCAGATTTTATGTTGTCCTGGAGAGCTTGCAGAGCACTGGGGAAAAGCAGGCAGAGAATTCCCTGCTAGCACGTTGTCTGTGCCTGGGAAACAGAAGTGTTCCCATTGCTTCGCAGAATCGCTTTTGTGCAGAAAACAGTAACACTTGTTCAGAACGAAAGAAAGCACAGAGCCCCAGATTTTATGTTGTCCTGGAGAGCTTGCAGAGCACTGGGGAAAGGCAGGCAGAGAATTCCCTGCTAGCACCTTCTCTGTGCCTGTTCACATTCCTTCGCAGAATCGCTTTTGTGCAGAAAACAGTAACACTTGTTCAGAACGAAAGAAAGCACAGAGCCCCAGATTTTATGTTGTCCTGGAGAGCTTGCAGAGCACTGGGGAAAGGCAGGCAGAGAATTCCCTGCTAGCACCTTCTCTGTGCCTGGGAAGCAGAAGTCTTCACATTGCTTCGCAGAATCGCTTTTGTGCAGAAAACACTAACACTTGTTCAGAACAAAAGAAAGCACAGAGCCCCAGATTCTATGTTGTCCTGGAGAGCTTGCAGAGCACTGGGGAAAGGCAGGCAGAGAATTTCCTGCTAGCACCTTCTCTGTGCCTGGGAAGCAGAAGTGTTCACATTGCTTCGCAGAATCGCTTTTGTGCAGAAAACAGTAACACTTGTTCAGTACGAAAGAAAGCACAGAGCCCCAGATTTTATGTTGTCCTGGAGAGCTTGCAGAGCACTGGGGAAAAGCAGGCAGAGAATTCCCTGCTAGCACCTTCTCTGTGCCTGGGAAACAGAAGTGTTCACATTGCTTCGCAGAATCGCTTTTGTGCAGAAAACAGTAACACTTGTTCAGAACGAAAGAAAGCACAGAGCCCCAGATTTTATGTTGTGCTGGAGAGCTTGCAGAGTACTGGGGAAAAGCAGGCAGAGAATTCCCTGCTAGCACCTTCTCTGTGCCTGGGAAACAGAAGTGTTCACATTGCTTCGCAGAATCGCTTTTGTGCAGAAAACAGTAACACTTGTTCAGAACGAAAGAAAGCACAGAGCCCCAGATTTTATGTTGTCCTGGAGAGCTTGCAGAGCACTGGGGAAAGGCAGGCAGAGAATTCCCTGCTAGCACCTTCTCTGTGCCTGTTCACATTGCTTCGCAGAATCGCTTTTGTGCAGAAAACAATAACACTTGTTCAGAACGAAAGAAAGCACAGAGCCCCAGATTTTATGTTGTCCTGGAGAGCTTGCAGAGCACTGGGGAAAAGCAGGCAGAGAATTCCCTGCTAGCACCTTCTCTGTGCCTGGGAAACAGAAGTGTTCCCATTGCTTCGCAGAATCGCTTTTGTGCAGAAAACATTAACACTTGTTCAGAACGAAAGAAAGCACAGAGCCCCAGATTTTATGTTGTCCTGGAGAGCTTGCAGAGCACTGGGGAAAGGCAGGCAGAGAATTCCCTGCTAGCACCTTCTCTGTGCCTGGGAAACAGAAGTGTTCACATTGCTTCGCAGAATCGCTTTTGTGCAGAAAACAGTAACACTTGTTCAGAACGAAAGAAAGCACAGAGCCCCAGATTTTATGTTGTCCTGGAGAGCTTGCAGAGCACTGGGGAAAGGCAGGCAGAGAATTCCCTGCTAGCACCTTCTCTGTGCCTGTTCACATTGCTTCGCAGAATCGCTTTTGTGCAGAAAACAGTAACACTTGTTCAGAACGAAAGAAAGCACAGAGCCCCAGATTTTATGTTGTCCTGGAGAGCTTGCAGAGCACTGGGGAAAGGCAGGCAGAGAATTCCCTGCTAGCACCTTCTCTGTGCCTGGGAAGCAGAAGTCTTCACATTGCTTCGCAGAATCGCTTTTGTGCAGAAAACACTAACACTTGTTCAGAACAAAAGAAAGCACAGAGCCCCAGATTCTATGTTGTCCTGGAGAGCTTGCAGAGCACTGGGGAAAGGCAGGCAGAGAATTTCCTGCTAGCACCTTCTCTGTGCCTGGGAAGCAGAAGTGTTCACATTGCTTCGCAGAATCGCTTTTGTGCAGAAAACAGTAACACTTGTTCAGTACGAAAGAAAGCACAGAGCCCCAGATTTTATGTTGTCCTGGAGAGCTTGCAGAGCACTGGGGAAAAGCAGGCAGAGAATTCCCTGCTAGCACCTTCTCTGTGCCTGGGAAACAGAAGTGTTCACATTGCTTCGCAGAATCGCTTTTGTGCAGAAAACAGTAACACTTGTTCAGAACGAAAGAAAGCACAGAGCCCCAGATTTTATGTTGTCCTGGAGAGCTTGCAGAGCACTGGGGAAAAGCAGGCAGAGAATTCCCTGCTAGCACCTTCTCTGTGCCTGGGAAACAGAAGTGTTCCCATTGCTTCGCAGAATCGCTTTTGTGCAGAAAACATTAACACTTGTTCAGAACGAAAGAAAGCACAGAGCCCCAGATTTTATGTTGTCCTGGAGAGCTTGCAGAGCACTGGGGAAAGGCAGGCAGAGAATTCCCTGCTAGCACCTTCTCTGTGCCTGGGAAACAGAAGTGTTCACATTGCTTCGCAGAATCGCTTTTGTGCAGAAAACAGTAACACTTGTTCAGAACGAAAGAAAGCACAGAGCCCCAGATTTTATGTTGTCCTGGAGAGCTTGCAGAGCACTGGGGAAAGGCAGGCAGAGAATTCCCTGCTAGCACCTTCTCTGTGCCTGTTCACATTGCTTCGCAGAATCGCTTTTGTGCAGAAAACAGTAACACTTGTTCAGAACGAAAGAAAGCACAGAGCCCCAGATTTTATGTTGTCCTGGAGAGCTTGCAGAGCACTGGGGAAAGGCAGGCAGAGAATTCCCTGCTAGCACCTTCTCTGTGCCTGGGAAGCAGAAGTCTTCACATTGCTTCGCAGAATCGCTTTTGTGCAGAAAACACTAACACTTGTTCAGAACAAAAGAAAGCACAGAGCCCCAGATTCTATGTTGTCCTGGAGAGCTTGCAGAGCACTGGGGAAAGGCAGGCAGAGAATTTCCTGCTAGCACCTTCTCTGTGCCTGGGAAGCAGAAGTGTTCACATTGCTTCGCAGAATCGCTTTTGTGCAGAAAACAGTAACACTTGTTCAGTACGAAAGAAAGCACAGAGCCCCAGATTTTATGTTGTCCTGGAGAGCTTGCAGAGCACTGGGGAAAAGCAGGCAGAGAATTCCCTGCTAGCACCTTCTCTGTGCCTGGGAAACAGAAGTGTTCACATTGCTTCGCAGAATCGCTTTTGTGCAGAAAACAGTAACACTTGTTCAGAACGAAAGAAAGCACAGAGCCCCAGATTTTATGTTGTCCTGGAGAGCTTGCAGAGCACTGGGGAAAAGCAGGCAGAGAATTCCCTGCTAGCACCTTCTCTGTGCCTGGGAAACAGAAGTGTTCACATTGCTTCGCAGAATCGCTTTTGTGCAGAAAACAGCAACACTTGTTCAGAAGGAAAGAAAGCACAGAGCCCCAGATTTTATGTTGTCCTGGAGAGCTTGCAGAGCACTGGGGAAAGGCAGGCAGAGAATTCCCTGCTAGCACCTTCCCTGTGCCTGGGAAAGAGAAGTCTTCCCATTGCTTCGCAGAATCGCTTTTGTGCAGAAAACAGTAACACTTGTTCAGAACGAAAGAAAGCACAGAGCCCCATATTTTATGTTGTGCTGGAGAGCTTGCAGAGTACTGGGGAAAAGCAGGCAGAGAATTCCCTGCTAGCACCTTCTCTGTGCCTGGGAAACAGAAGTGTTCACATTGCTTGGCAGAATCGCTTTTGTGCAGATAACAGTATCACTTGTTCAGAACAAAAGAAAGCACAGAGCCCCAGATTTTATGTTGTCCTGGAGAGCTTGCAGAGCACTGGGGAAAAGCAGGCAGAGAATTCCCTGCTAGCACCTTCTCTGTGCCTGGGAAACAGAAGTGTTCACATTGCTTCGCAGAATCGCTTTTGTGCAGAAAACAGTAACACTTGTTCAGACGAAAGAAAGCACAGAGCCCCAGATTTTATGTTGTCCTGGAGAGCTTGCAGAGCACTGGGGAAAGGCAGGCAGATAATTCCCTGCTAGCACCTTCTCTGTGCCTGGGAAGCAGAAGTCTTCACATTGCTTCGCAGAATCGCTTTTGTGCAGAAAACAATAACACTTGTTCAGAAGGAAAGAAAGCACAGAGCCCCAGATTTTATGTTGTCCTGGAGAGCTTGCAGAGCACTGGGGAAAAGCAGGCAGAGAATTCCCTGCTAGCACCTTCTCTGTGCCTGGGAAGCAGAAGTGTTCCCATTGCTTCGCAGAATCGCTTTTGTGCAGAAAACAGTAACACTTGTTCAGAAGGAAAGAAAGCACAGAGCCCCAGATTTTATGTTGTCCTGGAGAGCTTGCAGAGCACTGGGGAAAGGCAGGCAGAGAATTCCCTGCTAGCACCTTCTCTGTGCCTGGGAAGCAGAAGTGTTCACATTGCTTCGCAGAATCGTTTTGTGCAGAAAACAATAACAGCTGTTCAGAACGAAAGAAAGCACAGAGCCCCAGATTTTATGTTGTCCTGGAGAGCTTGCAGAGCACTGGGGAAAAGCAGGCAGAGAATTCCCTGCTAGCACCTTCTCTGTGCCTGGGAAACAGAAGTGTTCACATTTCTTCGCAGAATCGCTTTTGTGCAGAAAACAGTAACACTTGTTCAGAACGAAAGAAAGCACAGAGCCCCAGATTTTATGTTGTCCTGGAGAGCTTGCAGAGCACTGGGGAAAGGCAGGCAGAGAATTCCCTGCTAGCACCTTCTCTGTGCCTGTTCACATTCCTTCGCAGAATCGCTTTTGTGCAGAAAACTGTAACACTTGTTCAGAACGAAAGAAAGCACAGAGCCCCAGATTTTATGTTGTCCTGGAGAGCTTGCAGAGCACTGGGGAAAAGCAGGCAGAGAATTCCCTGCTAGCACCTTCTCTGTGCCTGGGAAACAGAAGTGTTCCCATTGCTTCGCAGAATCGCTTTTGTGCAGAAAACAGTAACACTTGTTCAGAACGAAAGAAAGCACAGAGCCCCAGATTTTATGTTGTCCTGGAGAGCTTGCAGAGCACTGGGGAAAGGCAGGCAGAGAATTCCCTGCTAGCACCTTCTCTGTGCCTGGGAAACAGAAGTGTTCACATTGCTTCGCAGAATCGCTTTTGTGCAGAAAACAATAACACTTGTTCAGAACGAAAGAAAGCACAGAGCCCCAGATTTTATGTTGTGCTGGAGAGCTTGCAGAGCACTGGGGAAAGGCAGGCAGAGAATTCCCTGCTAGCACCTTCTCTGTGCCTGTTCACATTGCTTTGCAGAATCGCTTTTGTGCAGAAAACAGTAACACTTGTTCAGAACGAAAGAAAGCACAGAGCCCCAGATTTTATGTTGTCCTGGAGAGCTTGCAGAGCACTGGGGAAAGGCAGGCAGAGAATTCCCTGCTAGCACCTTCTCTGTGCCTGGGAAGCAGAAGTCTTCACATTGCTTCGCAGAATCGCTTTTGTGCAGAAAACACTAACACTTGTTCAGAACAAAAGAAAGCACAGAGCCCCAGATTCTATGTTGTCCTGGAGAGCTTGCAGAGCACTGGGGAAAGGCAGGCAGAGAATTTCCTGCTAGCACCTTCTCTGTGCCTGGGAAGCAGAAGTGTTCACATTGCTTCGCAGAATCGCTTTTGTGCAGAAAACAGTAACACTTGTTCAGTACGAAAGAAAGCACAGAGCCCCAGATTTTATGTTGTCCTGGAGAGCTTGCAGAGCACTGGGGAAAAGCAGGCAGAGAATTCCCTGCTAGCACCTTCTCTGTGCCTGGGAAACAGAAGTGTTCACATTGCTTCGCAGAATCGCTTTTGTGCAGAAAACAGTAACACTTGTTCAGAACGAAAGAAAGCACAGAGCCCCAGATTTTATGTTGTGCTGGAGAGCTTGCAGAGTACTGGGGAAAAGCAGGCAGAGAATTCCCTGCTAGCACCTTCTCTGTGCCTGGGAAACAGAAGTGTTCACATTGCTTCGCAGAATCGCTTTTGTGCAGAAAACAGTAACACTTGTTCAGAACGAAAGAAAGCACAGAGCCCCAGATTTTATGTTGTCCTGGAGAGCTTGCAGAGCACTGGGGAAAGGCAGGCAGAGAATTCCCTGCTAGCACCTTCTCTGTGCCTGTTCACATTGCTTCGCAGAATCGCTTTTGTGCAGAAAACAATAACACTTGTTCAGAACGAAAGAAAGCACAGAGCCCCAGATTTTATGTTGTCCTGGAGAGCTTGCAGAGCACTGGGGAAAAGCAGGCAGAGAATTCCCTGCTAGCACCTTCTCTGTGCCTGGGAAACAGAAGTGTTCCCATTGCTTCGCAGAATCGCTTTTGTGCAGAAAACATTAACACTTGTTCAGAACGAAAGAAAGCACAGAGCCCCAGATTTTATGTTGTCCTGGAGAGCTTGCAGAGCACTGGGGAAAGGCAGGCAGAGAATTCCCTGCTAGCACCTTCTCTGTGCCTGGGAAACAGAAGTGTTCACATTGCTTCGCAGAATCGCTTTTGTGCAGAAAACAGTAACACTTGTTCAGAACGAAAGAAAGCACAGAGCCCCAGATTTTATGTTGTCCTGGAGAGCTTGCAGAGCACTGGGGAAAGGCAGGCAGAGAATTCCCTGCTAGCACCTTCTCTGTGCCTGTTCACATTGCTTCGCAGAATCGCTTTTGTGCAGAAAACAGTAACACTTGTTCAGAACGAAAGAAAGCACAGAGCCCCAGATTTTATGTTGTCCTGGAGAGCTTGCAGAGCACTGGGGAAAGGCAGGCAGAGAATTCCCTGCTAGCACCTTCTCTGTGCCTGGGAAGCAGAAGTCTTCACATTGCTTCGCAGAATCGCTTTTGTGCAGAAAACACTAACACTTGTTCAGAAGGAAAGAAAGCACAGAGCCCCAGATTCTATGTTGTCCTGGAGAGCTTGCAGAGCACTGGGGAAAGGCAGGCAGAGAATTTCCTGCTAGCACCTTCTCTGTGCCTGGGAAGCAGAAGTGTTCACATTGCTTCGCAGAATCGCTTTTGTGCAGAAAACAGTAACACTTGTTCAGTACGAAAGAAAGCACAGAGCCCCAGATTTTATGTTGTCCTGGAGAGCTTGCAGAGCACTGGGGAAAAGCAGGCAGAGAATTCCCTGCTAGCACCTTCTCTGTGCCTGGGAAACAGAAGTGTTCACATTGCTTCGCAGAATCGCTTTTGTGCAGAAAACAGTAACACTTGTTCAGAACGAAAGAAAGCACAGAGCCCCAGATTTTATGTTGTCCTGGAGAGCTTGCAGAGCACTGGGGAAAAGCAGGCAGAGAATTCCCTGCTAGCACCTTCTCTGTGCCTGGGAAACAGAAGTGTTCACATTGCTTCGCAGAATCGCTTTTGTGCAGAAAACAGCAACACTTGTTCAGAAGGAAAGAAAGCACAGAGCCCCAGATTTTATGTTGTCCTGGAGAGCTTGCAGAGCACTGGGGAAAGGCAGGCAGAGAATTCCCTGCTAGCACCTTCCCTGTGCCTGGGAAAGAGAAGTCTTCCCATTGCTTCGCAGAATCGCTTTTGTGCAGAAAACAGTAACACTTGTTCAGAACGAAAGAAAGCACAGAGCCCCATATTTTATGTTGTGCTGGAGAGCTTGCAGAGTACTGGGGAAAAGCAGGCAGAGAATTCCCTGCTAGCACCTTCTCTGTGCCTGGGAAACAGAAGTGTTCACATTGCTTGGCAGAATCGCTTTTGTGCAGATAACAGTATCACTTGTTCAGAACAAAAGAAAGCACAGAGCCCCAGATTTTATGTTGTCCTGGAGAGCTTGCAGAGCACTGGGGAAAAGCAGGCAGAGAATTCCCTGCTAGCACCTTCTCTGTGCCTGGGAAACAGAAGTGTTCACATTGCTTCGCAGAATCGCTTTTGTGCAGAAAACAGTAACACTTGTTCAGACGAAAGAAAGCACAGAGCCCCAGATTTTATGTTGTCCTGGAGAGCTTGCAGAGCACTGGGGAAAGGCAGGCAGATAATTCCCTGCTAGCACCTTCTCTGTGCCTGGGAAGCAGAAGTCTTCACATTGCTTCGCAGAATCGCTTTTGTGCAGAAAACAATAACACTTGTTCAGAAGGAAAGAAAGCACAGAGCCCCAGATTTTATGTTGTCCTGGAGAGCTTGCAGAGCACTGGGGAAAAGCAGGCAGAGAATTCCCTGCTAGCACCTTCTCTGTGCCTGGGAAGCAGAAGTGTTCCCATTGCTTCGCAGAATCGCTTTTGTGCAGAAAACAGTAACACTTGTTCAGAAGGAAAGAAAGCACAGAGCCCCAGATTTTATGTTGTCCTGGAGAGCTTGCAGAGCACTGGGGAAAGGCAGGCAGAGAATTCCCTGCTAGCACCTTCTCTGTGCCTGGGAAGCAGAAGTGTTCACATTGCTTCGCAGAATCGTTTTGAGCAGAAAACAATAACAGCTGTTCAGAACGAAAGAAAGCACAGAGCCCCAGATTTTATGTTGTCCTGGAGAGCTTGCAGAGCACTGGGGAAAAGCAGGCAGAGAATTCCCTGCTAGCACCTTCTCTGTGCCTGGGAAACAGAAGTGTTCACATTTCTTCGCAGAATCGCTTTTGTGCAGAAAACAGTAACACTTGTTCAGAACGAAAGAAAGCACAGAGCCCCAGATTTTATGTTGTCCTGGAGAGCTTGCAGAGCACTGGGGAAAGGCAGGCAGAGAATTCCCTGCTAGCACCTTCTCTGTGCCTGTTCACATTCCTTCGCAGAATCGCTTTTGTGCAGAAAACTGTAACACTTGTTCAGAACGAAAGAAAGCACAGAGCCCCAGATTTTATGTTGTCCTGGAGAGCTTGCAGAGCACTGGGGAAAGGCAGGCAGAGAATTCCCTGCTAGCACGTTCTCGGTGCCTGGGAAGCAGAAGTGTTCACATTTCTTAGCAGTATCGCTTTTGTGCAGAAAACAGTAACACTTGTTCAGAAGGAAAGAAAGCACAGAGCCCCATATTTTATGTTGTGCTGGAGAGCTTGCAGAGTACTGGGGAAAAGCAGGCAGAGAATTCCCTGCTAGCACCTTCTCTGTGCCTGGGAAACAGAAGTGTTCACATTGCTTCGCAGAATCGCTTTTGTGCAGATAACAGTAACACTTGTTCAGAAGGAAAGAAAGCACAGAGCCCCAGATTTTATGTTGTCCTGGAGAGCTTGCAGAGCACTGGGGAAAAGCAGGCAGAGAATTCCCTGCTAGCACCTTCTCTGTGCCTGGGAAACAGAAGTGTTCACATTGCTTCGCAGAATCGCTTTTGTGCAGAAAACAGTAACACTTGTTCAGACGAAAGAAAGCACAGAGCCCCAGATTTTATGTTGTCCTGGAGAGCTTGCAGAGCACTGGGGAAAGGCAGGCAGAGAATTCCCTGCTAGCACCTTCTCTGTGCCTGGGAAGCAGAAGTCTTCACATTGCTTCGCAGAATCGCTTTTGTGCAGAAAACAATAACACTTGTTCAGAACGAAAGAAAGCACAGAGCCCCAGATTTTATGTTGTCCTGGAGAGCTTGCAGAGCACTGGGGAAAAGCAGGCAGAGAATTCCCTGCTAGCACCTTCTCTGTGCCTGGGAAACAGAAGTGTTCACATTGCTTCGCAGAATCGCTTTTGTGCAGAAAACAGTAACACTTGTTCAGAAGGAAAGAAAGCACAGAGCCCCAGATTTTATGTTGTCCTGGAGAGCTTGCAGAGTACTGGGGAAAAGCAGGCAGAGAATTCCCTGCTAGCACCTTCTCTGTGCCTGGGAAACAGAAGTGTTCACATTGCTTCGCAGAATCGCTTTTGTGCAGAAAACAGTAACACTTGTTCAGACAAAAGAAAGCACAGAGCCCCAGATTTTATGTTGTCCTGGAGAGCTTGCAGAGCACTGGGGAAAGGCAGGCAGAGAATTCCCTGCTAGCACCTTCTCTGTGCCTGGGAAGCAGAAGTCTTCACATTGCTTCGCAGAATCGCTTTTGTGCAGAAAACAATAACACTTGTTCAGAACGAAAGAAAGCACAGAGCCCCAGATTTTATGTTGTCCTGGAGAGCTTGCAGAGCACTGGGGAAAAGCAGGCAGAGAATTCCCTGCTAGCACCTTCTCTGTGCCTGGGAAACAGAAGTGTTCACATTGCTTCGCAGAATCGCTTTTGTGCAGAAAACAGTAACACTTGTTCAGAACGAAAGAAAGCACAGAGCCCCAGATTTTATGTTGTCCTGGAGAGCTTGCAGAGCACTGGGGAAAGGCAGGCAGAGAATTCCCTGCTAGCACCTTCTCTGTGCCTGGGAAGCAGAAGTGTTCACATTGCTTCGCAGAATCGTTTTGTGCAGAAAACAATAACACCTGTTCAGAACGAAAGAAAGCACAGAGCCCCAGATTTTATGTTGTCCTGGAGAGCTTGCAGAGCACTGGGGAAAAGCAGGCAGAGAATTCCCTGCTAGCACCTTCTCTGTGCCTGGGAAACAGAAGTGTTCACATTTCTTCGCAGAATCGCTTTTGTGCAGAAAACAGTAACACTTGTTCAGAACGAAAGAAAGCACAGAGCCCCATATTTTATGTTGTCCTGGAGAGCTTGCAGAGCACTGGGGAAAGGCAGGCAGACAATTCCCTGCTAGCACCTTCTCTGTGCCTGTTCACATTCCTTCGCAGAATCGCTTTTGTGCAGAAAACTGTAACACTTGTTCAGAACGAAAGAAAGCACAGAGCCCCAGATTTTATGTTGTCCTGGAGAGCTTGCAGAGCACTGGGGAAAGGCAGGCAGAGAATTCCCTGCTAGCACGTTCTCGGTGCCTGGGAAGCAGAAGTGGTCACATTTCTTAGCAGTATCGCTTTTGTGCAGAAAACAGTAACACTTGTTCAGAAGGAAAGAAAGCACAGAGCCCCATATTTTATGTTGTGCTGGAGAGCTTGCAGAGTACTGGGGAAAAGCAGGCAGAGAATTCCCTGCTAGCACCTTCTCTGTGCCTGGGAAACAGAAGTGTTCACATTGCTTCGCAGAATCGCTTTTGTGCAGATAACAGTAACACTTGTTCAGAACAAAAGAAAGCACAGAGCCCCAGATTTTATGTTGTCCTGGAGAGCTTGCAGAGCACTGGGGAAAAGCAGGCAGAGAATTCCCTGCTAGCACCTTCTCTGTGCCTGGGAAGCAGAAGTCTTCACATTGCTTCGCAGAATCGCTTTTGTGCAGAAAACAGTAACACTTGTTCAGAACGAAAGAAAGCACAGAGCCCCAGATTTTATGTTGTGCTGGAGAGCTTGCAGAGCACTGGGGAAAAGCAGGCAGAGAATTCCCTGCTAGCACCTTCTCTGTGCCTGGGAAACAGAAGTGTTCACATTGCTTCGCAGAATCGCTTTTGTGCAGAAAACAGTAACACTTGTTCAGAACGAAAGAAAGCACAGAGCCCCAGATTTTATGTTGTCCTGGAGAGCTTGCAGAGCACTGGGGAAAGGCAGGCAGAGAATTCCCTGCTAGCACCTTCTCTGTGCCTGGGAAGCAGAAGTGTTCACATTGCTTCGCAGAATCGCTTTTGTGCAGAAAACAATAACACCTGTTCAGAAGGAAAGAAAGCACAGAGCCCCAGATTTTATGTTGTCCTGGAGAGCTTGCAGAGTACTGGGGAAAAGCAGGCAGAGAATTCCCTGCTAGCACCTTCTCTGTGCCTGGGAAACAGAAGTGTTCACATTTCTTCGCAGAATCGCTTTTCTGCAGAAAACAGTAACACTTGTTCAGAACGAAAGAAAGCACAGAGCCCCAGATTTTATGTTGTCCTGGAGAGCTTGCAGAGCACTGGGGAAAGGCAGGCAGAGAATTCCCTGCTAGCACCTTCTCTGTGCCTGTTCACATTGCTTCGCAGAATCGCTTTTGTGCAGAAAACAGTAACACTTGTTCAGACGAAAGAAAGCACAGAGCCCCAGATTTTATGTTGTCCTGGAGAGCTTGCAGAGCACTGGGGAAAGGCAGGCAGAGAATTCCCTGCTAGCACCTTCTCTGTGCCTGGGAAACAGAAGTGTTCACATTGCTTCGCAGAATCGCTTTTGTGCAGAAAACAGTAACACTTGTTCAGAAGGAAAGAAAGCACAGAGCCCCATATTTTATGTTGTGCTGGAGAGCTTGCAGAGTACTGGGGAAAAGCAGGCAGAGAATTCCCTGCTAGCACCTTCTCTGTGCCTGGGAAGCAGAAGTGTTCAGATTGCTTGGCAGAATCGCTTTTGTGCAGAAAACAGTAACACTTGTTCAGAACAAAAGAAAGCACAGAGCCCCAGATTTTATGTTGTCCTGGAGAGCTTGCAGAGCACTGGGGAAAAGCAGGCAGAGAATTCCCTGCTAGCACCTTCTCTGTGCCTGGGAAGCAGAAGTCTTCACATTGCTTCGCAGAATCGCTTTTGTGCAGACAACAGTAACACTTTTTCAGAACAAAAGAAAGCACAGAGCCTCAGATTTTATGTTGTCCTGGAGAGCTTGCAGAGCACTGGGGAAAAGCAAGCAGAGAATTCCCTGCTAGCACCTTCTCTGTGCCTGGGAAACAGAAGTGTTCACATTGCTTCGCAGTATCGCTTTTGTGCAGAAAACAGTAACACTTGTTCAGAAGGAAAGAAAGCACAGAGCCCCATATTTTATGTTGTGCTGGAGAGCTTGCAGAATACTGGGGAAAAGCAGGCAGAGAATTCCCTGCTAGCACCTTCTCTGTGCCTGGGAAACAGAAGTGTTCACATTGCTTCGCAGAATCGCTTTTGTGCAGAAAACAGTAACACTTGTTCAGACGAAAGAAAGCACAGAGCCCCAGATTTTATGTTGTCCTGGAGAGCTTGCAGAGCACTGGGGAAAGGCAGGCAGACAATTCACTGCTAGCACCTTCTCTGTGCCTGTTCACATTGCTTCGCAGAATCGCTTTTGTGCAGAAAACAGTAACACCTGTTCAGACGAAAGAAAGCACAGAGCCCCAGATTTTATGTTGTCCTGGAGAGCTTGCAGAGCACTGGGGAAAGGCAGGCAGAGAATTCCCTGCTAGCACCTTCTCTGTGCCTGGGAAACAGAAGTGTTCACATTGCTTCGCAGAATCGCTTTTGTGCAGAAAACAGTAACACTTGTTCAGAACGAAAGAAAGCACAGAGCCCCAGATTTTATGTTGTCCTGGAGAGCTTGCAGAGCACTGGGGAAAAGCAGGCAGAGAATTCCCTGCTAGCACCTTCTCTGTGCCTGGGAAACAGAAGTGTTCACATTGCTTCGCAGAATCGCTTTTGTGCAGAAAACAGTAACACTTGTTCAGACGAAAGAAAGCACAGAGCCCCAGATTTTATGTTGTCCTGGAGAGCTTGCAGAGCACTGGGGAAAGGCAGGCAGAGAATTCCCTGCTAGCACCTTCTCTGTGCCTGGGAAGCAGAAGTCTTCACATTGCTTCGCAGAATCGCTTTTGTGCAGAAAACAATAACACTTGTTCAGAACGAAAGAAAGCACAGAGCCCCAGATTTTATGTTGTCCTGGAGAGCTTGCAGAGCACTGGGGAAAAGCAGGCAGAGAATTCCCTGCTAGCACCTTCTCTGTGCCTGGGAAACAGAAGTGTTCACATTGCTTCGCAGAATCGCTTTTGTGCAGAAAACAGTAACACTTGTTCAGAACGAAAGAAAGCACAGAGCCCCAGATTTTATGTTGTCCTGGAGAGCTTGCAGAGCACTGGGGAAAGGCAGGCAGAGAATTCCCTGCTAGCACCTTCTCTGTGCCTGGGAAGCAGAAGTGTTCACATTGCTTCGCAGAATCGTTTTGTGCAGAAAACAATAACACCTGTTCAGAACGAAAGAAAGCACAGAGCCCCAGATTTTATGTTGTCCTGGAGAGCTTGCAGAGCACTGGGGAAAAGCAGGCAGAGAATTCCCTGCTAGCACCTTCTCTGTGCCTGGGAAGCAGAAGTGTTCACATTGCTTCGCAGAATCGCTTTTGTGCAGAAAACAGTAACACTTGTTCAGAACGAAAGAAAGCACAGAGCCCCAGATTTTATGTTGTCCTGGAGAGCTTGCAGAGCACTGGGGAAAGGCAGGCAGAGAATTCCCTGCTAGCACCTTCTCTGTTCCTGTTCACATTCCTTCGCAGAATCGCTTTTGTGCAGAAAACTGTAACACTTGTTCAGAACGAAAGAAAGCACAGAGCCCCAGATTTTATGTTGTCCTGGAGAGCTTGCAGAGCACTGGGGAAAGGCAGGCAGAGAATTCCCTGCTAGCACGTTCTCGGTGCCTGGGAAGCAGAAGTGTTCACATTTCTTAGCAGTATCGCTTTTGTGCAGAAAACAGTAACACTTGTTCAGAAGGAAAGAAAGCACAGAGCCCCATATTTTATGTTGTGCTGGAGAGCTTGCAGAGTACTGGGGAAAAGCAGGCAGAGAATTCCCTGCTAGCACCTTCTCTGTGCCTGGGAAACAGAAGTGTTCACATTGCTTCGCAGAATCGCTTTTGTGCAGATAACAGTAACACTTGTTCAGAACAAAAGAAAGCACAGAGCCCCAGATTTTATGTTGTCCTGGAGAGCTTGCAGAGCACTGGGGAAAAGCAGGCAGAGAATTCCCTGCTAGCACCTTCTCTGTGCCTGGGAAACAGAAGTGTTCACATTGCTTCGCAGAATCGCTTTTGTGCAGAAAACAGTAACACTTGTTCAGACGAAAGAAAGCACAGAGCCCCAGATTTTATGTTGTCCTGGAGAGCTTGAAGAGCACTGGGGAAAGGCAGGCAGAGAATTCCCTGCTAGCACCTTCTCTGTGCCTGGGAAGCAGAAGTCTTCACATTGCTTCGCAGAATCGCTTTTGTGCAGAAAACAGTAACACTTGCTCAGAACGAAAGAAAGCACAGAGCCCCAGATTTTATGTTGTCCTGGAGAGCTTGCAGAGCACTGGGGAAAAGCAGGCAGAGAATTCCCTGCTAGCACCTTCTCTGTGCCTGGGAAACAGAAGTGTTCCCATTGCTTCGCAGAATCGCTTTTGTGCAGAAAACAGTAACACTTGTTCAGAACGAAAGAAAGCACAGAGCCCCAGATTTGCTGTTGTCCTGGAGAGCTTGCAGAGCACTGGGGAAAGGCAGGCAGAGAATTCCCTGCTAGCACCTTCTCTGTGCCTGGGAAACAGAAGTGTTCACATTGCTTCGCAGAATCGCTTTTGTGCAGAAAACAATAACACCTGTTCAGAACGAAAGAAAGCACAGAGCCCCAGATTTTATGTTGTCCTGGAGAGCTTGCAGAGTACTGGGGAAAAGCAGGCAGAGAATTCCCTGCTAGCACCTTCTCTGTGCCTGGGAAACAGAAGTGTTCACATTTCTTCGCAGAATCGCTTTTCTGCAGAAAACAGTAACACTTGTTCAGAACGAAAGAAAGCACAGAGCCCCAGATTTTATGTTGTCCTGGAGAGCTTGCAGAGCACTGGGGAAAGGCAGGCAGAGAATTCCCTGCTAGCACCTTCTCTGTGCCTGTTCACATTGCTTCGCAGAATCGCTTTTGTGCAGAAAACAGTAACACTTGTTCAGACGAAAGAAAGCACAGAGCCCCAGATTTTATGTTGTCCTGGAGAGCTTGCAGAGCACTGGGGAAAGGCAGGCAGAGAATTCCCTGCTAGCACCTTCTCTGTGCCTGGGAAACAGAAGTGTTCACATTGCTTCGCAGAATCGCTTTTGTGCAGAAAACAGTAACACTTGTTCAGAAGGAAAGAAAGCACAGAGCCCCATATTTTATGTTGTGCTGGAGAGCTTGCAGAGTACTGGGGAAAAGCAGGCAGAGAATTCCCTGCTAGCACCTTCTCTGTGCCTGGGAAGCAGAAGTGTTCAGATTGCTTGGCAGAATCGCTTTTGTGCAGAAAACAGTAACACTTGTTCAGAACAAAAGAAAGCACAGAGCCCCAGATTTTATGTTGTCCTGGAGAGCTTGCAGAGCACTGGGGAAAGGCAGGCAGAGAATTCCCTGCTAGCACCTTCTCTGTGCCTGGGAAGCAGAAGTCTTCACATTGCTTCGCAGAATCGCTTTTGTGCAGACAACAGTAACACTTTTTCAGAACGAAAGAAAGCACAGAGCCTCAGATTTTATGTTGTCCTGGAGAGCTTGCAGAGCACTGGGGAAAAGCAAGCAGAGAATTCCCTGCTAGCACCTTCTCTGTGCCTGGGAAACAGAAGTGTTCACATTGCTTCGCAGAATCGCTTTTGTGCAGAAAACAGTAACACTTGTTCAGAACGAAAGAAAGCACAGAGCCCCAGATTTTATGTTGTCCTGGAGAGCTTGCAGAGCACTGGGGAAAGGCAGGCAGACAATTCACTGCTAGCACCTTCTCTGTGCCTGTTCACATTGCTTCGCAGAATCGCTTTTGTGCAGAAAACAGTAACACCTGTTCAGACGAAAGAAAGCACAGAGCCCCAGATTTTATGTTGTCCTGGAGAGCTTGCAGAGCACTGGGGAAAAGCAGGCAGAGAATTCCCTGCTAGCACCTTCTCTGTGCCTGTTCACATTCCTTCGCAGAATCGCTTTTGTGCAGAAAACAGTAACACTTGTTCAGAAGGAAAGAAAGCACAGAGCCCCAGATTTTATGTTGTGCTGGAGAGCTTGCAGAGTACTGGGGAAAAGCAGGCAGAGAATTCCCTGCTAGCACCTTCTCTGTGCCTGGGAAACAGAAGTGTTCACATTGCTTCGCAGAATCGCTTTTTTGCAGAAAACAGTAACACTTGTTCAGACGAAAGAAAGCACAGAGCCCCAGATTTTATGTTGTCCTGGAGAGCTTGCAGAGCACTGGGGAAAGGCAGGCAGAGAATTCCCTGCTAGCACCTTCTCTGTGCCTGGGAAGCAGAAGTCTTCACATTGCTTCGCAGAATCGCTTTTGTGCAGAAAACAGTAACACTTGTTCAGAAGGAAAGAAAGCACAGAGCCCCAGATTTTATGTTGTCCTGGAGAGCTTGCAGAGCACTGGGGAAAAGCAGGCAGAGAATTCCCTGCTAGCACCTTCTCTGTGCCTGGGAAACAGAAGTGTTCACATTGCTTCGCAGAATCGCTTTTGTGCAGAAAACAGTAACACTTGTTCAGAACGAAAGAAAGCACAGAGCCCCAGATTTTATGTTGTCCTGGAGAGCTTGCAGAGCACTGGGGAAAGGCAGGCAGAGAATTCCCTGCTAGCACCTTCTCTGTGCCTGGGAAACAGAAGTGTTCACATTGCTTCGCAGAATCGTTTTGTGCAGAAAACAATAACACCTGTTCAGAACGAAAGAAAGCACAGAGCCCCAGATTTTATGTTGTCCTGGAGAGCTTGCAGAGCACTGGGGAAAAGCAGGCAGAGAATTCCCTGCTAGCACCTTCTCTGTGCCTGTTCACATTCCTTCGCAGAATCGCTTTTGTGCAGAAAACTGTAACACTTGTTCAGAACGAAAGAAAGCACAGAGCCCCAGATTTTATGTTGTCCTGGAGAGCTTGCAGAGCACTGGGGAAAGGCAGGCAGAGAATTCCCTGCTAGCACGTTCTCGGTGCCTGGGAAGCAGAAGTGTTCACATTTCTTAGCAGTATCGCTTTTGTGCAGAAAACAGTAACACTTGTGCAGAAGGAAAGAAAGCACAGAGCCCCATATTTTATGTTGTGCTGGAGAGCTTGCAGAGTACTGGGGAAAAGCAGGCAGAGAATTCCCTGCTAGCACCTTCTCTGTGCCTGGGAAACAAAGTGTTCACATTGCTTCGCAGAATCGCTTTTGTGCAGAAAACAGTAACACTTGTTCAGACGAAAGAAAGCACAGAGCCCCAGATTTGCTGTTGTCCTGGAGAGCTTGCAGAGCACTGGGGAAAGGCAGGCAGAGAATTCCCTGCTAGCACCTTCTCTGTGCCTGGGAAGCAGAAGTCTTCACATTGCTTCGCAGAATCGCTTTTGTGCAGAAAACAGTAACACTTGTTCAGAACGAAAGAAAGCACAGAGCCCCAGATTTTATGTTGTCCTGGAGAGCTTGCAGAGCACTGGGGAAAGGCAGGCAGAGAATTCCCTGCTAGCACCTTCTCTGTGCCTGGGAAACAGAAGTGTTCACATTGCTTCGCAGAATCGCTTTTGTGCAGAAAACAATAACACCTGTTCAGAAGGAAAGAAAGCACAGAGCCCCAGATTTTATGTTGTCCTGGAGAGCTTGCAGAGTACTGGGGAAGAGCAGGCAGAGAATTCCCTGCTAGCACCTTCTCTGTGCCTGGGAAACAGAAGTGTTCACATTTCTTCGCAGAATCGCTTTTCTGCAGAAAACAGTAACACTTGTTCAGAACGAAAGAAAGCACAGAGCCCCAGATTTTATGTTGTCCTGGAGAGCTTGCAGAGCACTGGGGAAAGGCAGGCAGAGAATTCCCTGCTAGCACCTTCTCTGTGCCTGTTCACATTGCTTCGCAGAATCGCTTTTGTGCAGAAAACAGTAACACTTGTTCAGACGAAAGAAAGCACAGAGCCCCAGATTTTATGTTGTCCTGGAGAGCTTGCAGAGCACTGGGGAAAGGCAGGCAGAGAATTCCCTGCTAGCACCTCCTCTGTGCCTGGGAAACAGAAGTGTTCACATTGCTTCGCAGAATCGCTTTTGTGCAGAAAAAAGTAACACTTGTTCAGAAGGAAAGAAAGCACAGAGCCCCATATTTTATGTTGTGCTGGAGAGCTTGCAGAGTACTGGGGAAAAGCAGGCAGAGAATTCCCTGCTAGCACCTTCTCTGTGCCTGGGAAGCAGAAGTGTTCAGATTGCTTGGCAGAATCGCTTTTGTGCAGAAAACAGTAACACTTGTTCAGAACAAAAGAAAGCACAGAGCCCCAGATTTTATGTTGTCCTGGAGAGCTTGCAGAGCACTGGGGAAAAGCAGGCAGAGAATTCCCTGCTAGCACCTTCTCTGTGCCTGGGAAACAGAAGGGTTAACATTTCTTAGCAGTATCGCTTTTGTGCAGAAAACAGTAACACTTGTTCAGAAGGAAAGAAAGCACAGAGCCCCATATTTTATGTTGTGCTGGAGAGCTTGCAGAGCACTGGGGAAAAGCAGGCAGAGAATTCCCTGCTAGCACCTTCTCTGTGCCTGGGAAACAGAAGTGTTCACATTGCTTCGCAGAATCGCTTTTGTGCAGAAAACAGTAACACTTGTTCAGAACGAAAGAAAGCACAGAGCCCCAGATTTTATGTTGTCCTGGAGAGCTTGCAGAGCACTGGGGAAAGGCAGGCAGAGAATTCCCTGCTAGCACCTTCTCTGTGCCTGGGAAGCAGAAGTGTTCACATTGCTTCGCAGAATCGTTTTGTGCAGAAAACAATAACACCTGTTCAGAACGAAAGAAAGCACAGAGCCCCAGATTTTATGTTGTCCTGGAGAGCTTGCAGAGCACTGGGGAAAAGCAGGCAGAGAATTCCCTGCTAGCACCTTCTCTGTGCCTGGGAAGCAGAAGTGTTCACATGCTTGGCAGAATCGCTTTTGTGCAGAAAACAGTAACACTTGTTCAGAACGAAAGAAAGCACAGAGCCCCAGATTTTATGTTGTCCTGGAGAGCTTGCAGAGCACTGGGGAAAGGCAGGCAGAGAATTCCCTGCTAGCACCTTCTCTGTGCCTGTTCACATTCCTTCGCAGAATCGCTTTTGTGCAGAAAACTGTAACACTTGTTCAGAATGAAAGAAAGCACAGAGCCCCAGATTTTATGTTGTCCTGGAGAGCTTGCAGAGCACTGGGGAAAGGCAGGCAGAGAATTCCCTGCTAGCACGTTCTCTGTGCCTGGGAAGCAGAAGTGTTCACATTTCTTAGCAGTATCGCTTTTGTGCAGAAAACAGTAACACTTGTTCAGAAGGAAAGAAAGCACAGAGCCCCATATTTTATGTTGTGCTGGAGAGCTTGCAGAGTACTGGGGAAAAGCAGGCAGAGAATTCCCTGCTAGCACCTTCTCTGTGCCTGGGAAACAGAAGTGTTCACATTGCTTCGCAGAATCGCTTTTGTGCAGATAACAGTAACACTTGTTCAGAACAAAAGAAAGCACAGAGCCCCAGATTTTATGTTGTCCTGGAGAGCTTGCAGAGCACTGGGGAAAAGCAGGCAGAGAATTCCCTGCTAGCACCTTCTCTGTGCCTGGGAAACAGAAGTGTTCACATTGCTTCGCAGAATCGCTTTTGTGCAGAAAACAGTAACACTTGTTCAGACGAAAGAAAGCACAGAGCCCCAGATTTTATGTTGTCCTGGAGAGCTTGCAGAGCACTGGGGAAAGGCAGGCAGAGAATTCCCTGCTAGCACCTTCTCTGTGCCTGGGAAGCAGAAGTCTTCACATTGCTTCGCAGAATCGCTTTTGTGCAGAAAACAGTAACACTTGTTCAGTACGAAAGAAAGCACAGAGCCCCAGATTTTATGTTGTCCTGGAGAGCTTGCAGAGCACTGGGGAAAGGCAGGCAGAGAATTCCCTGCTAGCACCTTCTCTGTGCCTGGGAAGCAGAAGTGTTCACATTGCTTCGCAGAATCGCTTTTGTGCAGAAAACAATAACACCTGTTCAGAACGAAAGAAAGCACAGAGCCCCAGATTTTATGTTGTCCTGGAGAGCTTGCAGAGTACTGGGGAAAAGCAGGCAGAGAATTCCCTGCTAGCACCTTCTCTGTGCCTGGGAAACAGAAGTGTTCACATTTCTTCGCAGAATCGCTTTTGTGCAGTTAACAGTAACACTTGTTCAGAACGAAAGAAAGCACAGAGCCCCAGATTTTATGTTGTCCTGGAGAGCTTGCAGAGCACTGGGGAAAGGCAGGCAGAGAATTCCCTGCTAGCACCTTCTCTGTGCCTGTTCACATTGCTTCGCAGAATCGCTTTTGTGCAGAAAACAGTAACACTTGTTCAGACGAAAGAAAGCACAGAGCCCCAGATTTTATGTTGTCCTGGAGAGCTTGCAGAGCACTGGGGAAAGGCAGGCAGAGAATTCCCTGCTAGCACCTTCTCTGTGCCTGGGAAACAGAAGTGTTCCCATTGCTTCGCAGAATCGCTTTTGTGCAGAAAACAGTAACACTTGTTCAGAACGAAAGAAAGCACAGAGCCCCATATTTTATGTTGTGCTGGAGAGCTTGCAGAGTACTGGGGAAAAGCAGGCAGAGAATTCCCTGCTAGCACCTTCTCTGTGCCTGGGAAGCAGAAGTGTTCAGATTGCTTGGCAGAATCGCTTTTGTGCAGAAAACAGTAACACTTGTTCAGAACAAAAGAAAGCACAGAGCCCCAGATTTTATGTTGTCCTGGAGAGCTTGCAGAGCACTGGGGAAAAGCAGGCAGAGAATTCCCTGCTAGCACCTTCTCTGTGCCTGGGAAGCAGAAGTCTTCACATTGCTTCGCAGAATCGCTTTTGTGCAGACAACAGTAACACTTTTTCAGAACAAAAGAAAGCACAGAGCCTCAGATTTTATGTTGTCCTGGAGAGCTTGCAGAGCACTGGGGAAAAGCAAGCAGAGAATTCCCTGCTAGCACCTTCTCTGTGCCTGGGAAACAGAAGTGTTCACATTGCTTCGCAGAATCGCTTTTGTGCAGAAAACAGTAACACTTGTTCAGAACGAAAGAAAGCACAGAGCCCCAGATTTTATGTTGTCCTGGAGAGCTTGCAGAGCACTGGGGAAAGGCAGGCAGACAATTCCCTGCTAGCACCTTCTCTGTGCCTGTTCACATTGCTTCGCAGAATCGCTTTTGTGCAGAAAACAGTAACACTTGTTCAGACGAAAGAAAGCACAGAGCCCCAGATTTTATGTTGTCCTGGAGAGCTTGCAGAGCACTGGGGAAAGGCAGGCAGAGAATTCCCTGCTAGCACCTTCTCTGTGCCTGGGAAACAGAAGTGTTCACATTGCTTCGCAGAATCGCTTTTGTGCAGAAAAAAGTAACACTTGTTCAGAAGGAAAGAAAGCACAGAGCCCCATATTTTATGTTGTGCTGGAGAGCTTGCAGAGCACTGGGGAAAAGCAGGCAGAGAATTCCCTGCTAGCACCTTCTCTGTGCCTGGGAAACAGAAGGGTTAACATTTCTTAGCAGTATCGCTTTTGTGCAGAAAACAGTAACACTTGTTCAGAAGGAAAGAAAGCACAGAGCCCCATATTTTATGTTGTGCTGGAGAGCTTGCAGAGCACTGGGGAAAAGCAGGCAGAGAATTCCCTGCTAGCACCTTCTCTGTGCCTGGGAAACAGAAGTGTTCACATTGCTTCGCAGAATCGCTTTTGTGCAGAAAACAGTAACACTTGTTCAGAACGAAAGAAAGCACAGAGCCCCAGATTTTATGTTGTCCTGGAGAGCTTGCAGAGCACTGGGGAAAGGCAGGCAGAGAATTCCCTGCTAGCACCTTCTCTGTGCCTGGGAAGCAGAAGTGTTCACATTGCTTCGCAGAATCGTTTTGTGCAGAAAACAATAACACCTGTTCAGAACGAAAGAAAGCACAGAGCCCCAGATTTTATGTTGTCCTGGAGAGCTTGCAGAGCACTGGGGAAAAGCAGGCAGAGAATTCCCTGCTAGCACCTTCTCTGTGCCTGGGAAGCAGAAGTGTTCACATTGCTTGGCAGAATCGCTTTTGTGCAGAAAACAGTAACACTTGTTCAGAACGAAAGAAAGCACAGAGCCCCAGATTTTATGTTGTCCTGGAGAGCTTGCAGAGCACTGGGGAAAGGCAGGCAGAGAATTCCCTGCTAGCACCTTCTCTGTGCCTGTTCACATTCCTTCGCAGAATCGCTTTTGTGCAGAAAACTGTAACACTTGTTCAGAATGAAAGAAAGCACAGAGCCCCAGATTTTATGTTGTCCTGGAGAGCTTGCAGAGCACTGGGGAAAGGCAGGCAGAGAATTCCCTGCTAGCACGTTCTCGGTGCCTGGGAAGCAGAAGTGTTCACATTTCTTAGCAGTATCGCTTTTGTGCAGAAAACAGTAACACTTGTTCAGAAGGAAAGAAAGCACAGAGCCCCATATTTTATGTTGTGCTGGAGAGCTTGCAGAGTACTGGGGAAAAGCAGGCAGAGAATTCCCTGCTAGCACCTTCTCTGTGCCTGGGAAACAGAAGTGTTCACATTGCTTCGCAGAATCGCTTTTGTGCAGATAACAGTAACACTTGTTCAGAACAAAAGAAAGCACAGAGCCCCAGATTTTATGTTGTCCTGGAGAGCTTGCAGAGCACTGGGGAAAAGCAGGCAGAGAATTCCCTGCTAGCACCTTCTCTGTGCCTGTTCACATTGCTTCGCAGAATCGCTTTTGTGCAGAAAACAGTAACACCTGTTCAGACGAAAGAAAGCACAGAGCCCCAGATTTTATGTTGTCCTGGAGAGCTTGCAGAGCACTGCGGAAAGGCAGGCAGAGAATTCCCTGCTAGCACCTTCTCTGTGCCTGTTCACATTCCTTCGCAGAATCGCTTTTGTGCAGAAAACAGTAACACTTGTTCAGAACGAAAGAAAGCACAGAGCCCCAGATTTTATGTTGTCCTGGAGAGCTTGCAGAGCACTGGGGAAAGGCAGGCAGAGAATTCCCTGCTAGCACCTTCTCTGTGCCTGTTCACATTCCTTCGCAGAATCGCTTTTGTGCAGAAAACTGTAACACTTGTTCAGAACGAAAGAAAGCACAGAGCCCCAGATTTTATGTTGTCCTGGAGAGCTTGCAGAGCACTGGGGAAAGGCAGGCAGAGAATTCCCTGCTAGCACGTTCTCGGTGCCTGGGAAGCAGAAGTGGTCACATTTCTTAGCAGTATCGCTTTTGTGCAGAAAACAGTAACACTTGTTCAGAAGGAAAGAGAGCACAGAGCCCCATATTTTATGTTGTGCTGGAGAGCTTGCAGAGTACTGGGGAAAAGCAGGCAGAGAATTCCCTGCTAGCACCTTCTCTGTGCCTGGGAAACAGAAGTGTTCACATTGCTTCGCAGAATCGCTTTTGTGCAGAAAACAGTAACACTTGATCAGACGAAAGAAAGCACAGAGCCCCAGATTTTATGTTGTCCTGGAGAGCTTGCAGAGCACTGGGGAAAAGCAGGCAGAGAATTCCCTGCTAGCACCTTCTCTGTGCCTGGGAAGCAGAAGTCTTCACATTGCTTCGCAGAATCGCTTTTGTGCAGACAACAGTAACACTTTTTCAGAACAAAAGAAAGCACAGAGCCCCAGATTTTATGTTGTCCTGGAGAGCTTGCAGAGCACTGGGGAAAAGCAAGCAGAGAATTCCCTGCTAGCACCTTCTCTGTGCCTGGGAAACAGAAGTGTTCACATTGCTTCGCAGTATCGCTTTTGTGCAGAAAACAGTAACACTTGTTCAGAAGGAAAGAAAGCACAGAGCCCCATATTTTATGTTGTGCTGGAGAGCTTGCAGAATACTGGGGAAAAGCAGGCAGAGAATTCCCTGCTAGCACCTTCTCTGTGCCTGGGAAACAGAAGTGTTCCCATTGCTTCGCAGAATCGCTTTTGTGCAGAAAACAGTAACACTTGTTCAGAACGAAAGAAAGCACAGAGCCCCAGATTTTATGTTGTCCTGGAGAGCTTGCAGAGCACTGGGGAAAAGCAGGCAGAGAATTCCCTGCTAGCACCTTCTCTGTGCCTGTTCACATTGCTTCGCAGAATCGCTTTTGTGCAGTTAACAGTAACACTTGTTCAGAACGAAAGAAAGCACAGAGCCCCAGATTTTATGTTGTCCTGGAGAGCTTGCAGAGCACTGGGGAAAGGCAGGCAGAGAATTCCCTGCTAGCACGTTGTCTGTGCCTGGGAAACAGAAGTGTTCCCATTGCTTCGCAGAATCGCTTTTGTGCAGAAAACAGTAACACTTGTTCAGAACGAAAGAAAGCACAGAGCCCCAGATTTTATGTTGTCCTAGAGAGCTTGCAGAGCACTGGGGAAAGGCAGGCAGAGAATTCCCTGCTAGCACCTTCTCTGTGCCTGGGAAACAGAAGTGTTCACATTGCTTCGCAGAATCGCTTTTGTGCAGAAAACAGTAACACTTGTTCAGAACGAAAGAAAGCACAGAGCCCCAGATTTTATGTTGTCCTGGAGAGCTTGCAGAGCACTGGGGAAAGGCAGGCAGACAATTCCCTGCTAGCACCTTCTCTGTGCCTGGGAAGCAGAAGTCTTCACATTGCTTCGCAGAATCGCTTTTGTGCAGAAAACAATAACACTTGTTCAGAACGAAAGAAAGCACAGAGCCCCAGATTTTATGTTGTCCTGGAGAGCTTGCAGAGCACTGGGGAAAGGCAGGCAGAGAATTCCCTGCTAGCACGTTGTCTGTGCCTGTTCACATTGCTTCGCAGAATCGCTTTTGTGCAGAAAACAGTAACACTTGTTCAGAACGAAAGAAAGCACAGAGCCCCAGATTTTATGTTGTCCTGGAGAGCTTGCAGAGCACTGGGGAAAGGCAGGCAGAGAATTCCCTGCTAGCACCTTCTCTGTGCCTGGGAAGCAGAAGTCTTCACATTGCTTCGCAGAATCGCTTTTGTGCAGAAAACACTAACACTTGTTCAGAACAAAAGAAAGCACAGAGCCCCAGATTCTATGTTGTCCTGGAGAGCTTGCAGAGCACTGGGGAAAGGCAGGCAGAGAATTCCCTGCTAGCACGTTCTCGGTGCCTGGGAAGCAGAAGTGTTCACATTTCTTAGCAGTATCGCTTTTGTGCAGAAAACAGTAACACTTGTGCAGAAGGAAAGAAAGCACAGAGCCCCATATTTTATGTTGTGCTGGAGAGCTTGCAGAGTACTGGGGAAAAGCAGGCAGAGAATTCCCTGCTAGCACCTTCTCTGTGCCTGGGAAACAGAAGTGTTCACATTGCTTCGCAGAATCGCTTTTGTGCAGAAAACAGTAACACTTGTTCAGACGAAAGAAAGCACAGAGCCCCAGATTTTATGTTGTCCTGGAGAGCTTGCAGAGCACTGGGGAAAGGCAGGCAGAGAATTCCCTGCTAGCACCTTCTCTGTGCCTGGGAAGCAGAAGTCTTCACATTGCTTCGCAGAATCGCTTTTGTGCAGAAAACAGTAACACTTGTTCAGAACGAAAGAAAGCACAGAGCCCCAGATTTTATGTTGTCCTGGAGAGCTTGCAGAGCACTGGGGAAAGGCAGGCAGAGAATTCCCTGCTAGCACCTTCTCTGTGCCTGGGAAACAGAAGTGTTCACATTGCTTCGCAGAATCGCTTTTGTGCAGAAAACAATAACACCTGTTCAGAAGGAAAGAAAGCACAGAGCCCCAGATTTTATGTTGTCCTGGAGAGCTTGCAGAGTACTGGGGAAAAGCAGGCAGAGAATTCCCTGCTAGCACCTTCTCTGTGCCTGGGAAACAGAAGTGTTCACATTTCTTCGCAGAATCGCTTTTCTGCAGAAAACAGTAACACTTGTTCAGAACGAAAGAAAGCACAGAGCCCCAGATTTTATGTTGTCCTGGAGAGCTTGCAGAGCACTGGGGAAAGGCAGGCAGAGAATTCCCTGCTAGCACCTTCTCTGTGCCTGTTCACATTGCTTCGCAGAATCGCTTTTGTGCAGAAAACAGTAACACTTGTTCAGACGAAAGAAAGCACAGAGCCCCAGATTTTATGTTGTCCTGGAGAGCTTGCAGAGCACTGGGGAAAGGCAGGCAGAGAATTCCCTGCTAGCACCTTCTCTGTGCCTGGGAAACAGAAGTGTTCACATTGCTTCGCAGAATCGCTTTTGTGCAGAAAAAAGTAACACTTGTTCAGAAGGAAAGAAAGCACAGAGCCCCATATTTTATGTTGTGCTGGAGAGCTTGCAGAGTACTGGGGAAAAGCAGGCAGAGAATTCCCTGCTAGCACCTTCTCTGTGCCTGGGAAGCAGAAGTGTTCAGATTGCTTGGCAGAATCGCTTTTGTGCAGAAAACAGTAACACTTGTTCAGAACAAAAGAAAGCACAGAGCCCCAGATTTTATGTTGTCCTGGAGAGCTTGCAGAGCACTGGGGAAAAGCAGGCAGAGAATTCCCTGCTAGCACCTTCTCTGTGCCTGGGAAACAGAAGGGTTAACATTTCTTAGCAGTATCGCTTTTGTGCAGAAAACAGTAACACTTGTTCAGAAGGAAAGAAAGCACAGAGCCCCATATTTTATGTTGTGCTGGAGAGCTTGCAGAGCACTGGGGAAAAGCAGGCAGAGAATTCCCTGCTAGCACCTTCTCTGTGCCTGGGAAACAGAAGTGTTCACATTGCTTCGCAGAATCGCTTTTGTGCAGAAAACAGTAACACTTGTTCAGAACGAAAGAAAGCACAGAGCCCCAGATTTTATGTTGTCCTGGAGAGCTTGCAGAGCACTGGGGAAAGGCAGGCAGAGAATTCCCTGCTAGCACCTTCTCTGTGCCTGGGAAGCAGAAGTGTTCACATTGCTTCGCAGAATCGTTTTGTGCAGAAAACAATAACACCTGTTCAGAACGAAAGAAAGCACAGAGCCCCAGATTTTATGTTGTCCTGGAGAGCTTGCAGAGCACTGGGGAAAAGCAGGCAGAGAATTCCCTGCTAGCACCTTCTCTGTGCCTGGGAAGCAGAAGTGTTCACATTGCTTGGCAGAATCGCTTTTGTGCAGAAAACAGTAACACTTGTTCAGAACGAAAGAAAGCACAGAGCCCCAGATTTTATGTTGTCCTGGAGAGCTTGCAGAGCACTGGGGAAAGGCAGGCAGAGAATTCCCTGCTAGCACCTTCTCTGTGCCTGTTCACATTCCTTCGCAGAATCGCTTTTGTGCAGAAAACTGTAACACTTGTTCAGAATGAAAGAAAGCACAGAGCCCCAGATTTTATGTTGTCCTGGAGAGCTTGCAGAGCACTGGGGAAAGGCAGGCAGAGAATTCCCTGCTAGCACGTTCTCGGTGCCTGGGAAGCAGAAGTGTTCACATTTCTTAGCAGTATCGCTTTTGTGCAGAAAACAGTAACACTTGTTCAGAAGGAAAGAAAGCACAGAGCCCCATATTTTATGTTGTGCTGGAGAGCTTGCAGAGTACTGGGGAAAAGCAGGCAGAGAATTCCCTGCTAGCACCTTCTCTGTGCCTGGGAAACAGAAGTGTTCACATTGCTTCGCAGAATCGCTTTTGTGCAGATAACAGTAACACTTGTTCAGAACAAAAGAAAGCACAGAGCCCCAGATTTTATGTTGTCCTGGAGAGCTTGCAGAGCACTGGGGAAAAGCAGGCAGAGAATTCCCTGCTAGCACCTTCTCTGTGCCTGGGAAACAGAAGTGTTCACATTGCTTCGCAGAATCGCTTTTGTGCAGAAAACAGTAACACTTGTTCAGACGAAAGAAAGCACAGAGCCCCAGATTTTATGTTGTCCTGGAGAGCTTGCAGAGCACTGGGGAAAGGCAGGCAGAGAATTCCCTGCTAGCACCTTCTCTGTGCCTGGGAAGCAGAAGTGTTCACATTGCTTCGCAGAATCGCTTTTGTGCAGAAAACAATAACACCTGTTCAGAACGAAAGAAAGCACAGAGCCCCAGATTTTATGTTGTCCTGGAGAGCTTGCAGAGTACTGGGGAAAAGCAGGCAGAGAATTCCCTGCTAGCACCTTCTCTGTGCCTGGGAAACAGAAGTGTTCACATTTCTTCGCAGAATCGCTTTTGTGCAGTTAACAGTAACACTTGTTCAGAACGAAAGAAAGCACAGAGCCCCAGATTTTATGTTGTCCTGGAGAGCTTGCAGAGCACTGGGGAAAGGCAGGCAGAGAATTCCCTGCTAGCACCTTCTCTGTGCCTGTTCACATTGCTTCGCAGAATCGCTTTTGTGCAGAAAACAGTAACACTTGTTCAGACGAAAGAAAGCACAGAGCCCCAGATTTTATGTTGTCCTGGAGAGCTTGCAGAGCACTGGGGAAAGGCAGGCAGAGAATTCCCTGCTAGCACCTTCTCTGTGCCTGGGAAACAGAAGTGTTCCCATTGCTTCGCAGAATCGCTTTTGTGCAGAAAACAGTAACACTTGTTCAGAACGAAAGAAAGCACAGAGCCCCATATTTTATGTTGTGCTGGAGAGCTTGCAGAGTACTGGGGAAAAGCAGGCAGAGAATTCCCTGCTAGCACCTTCTCTGTGCCTGGGAAGCAGAAGTGTTCAGATTGCTTGGCAGAATCGCTTTTGTGCAGAAAACAGTAACACTTGTTCAGAACAAAAGAAAGCACAGAGCCCCAGATTTTATGTTGTCCTGGAGAGCTTGCAGAGCACTGGGGAAAAGCAGGCAGAGAATTCCCTGCTAGCACCTTCTCTGTGCCTGGGAAGCAGAAGTCTTCACATTGCTTCGCAGAATCGCTTTTGTGCAGACAACAGTAACACTTTTTCAGAACAAAAGAAAGCACAGAGCCTCAGATTTTATGTTGTCCTGGAGAGCTTGCAGAGCACTGGGGAAAGGCAGGCAGACAATTCCCTGCTAGCACCTTCTCTGTGCCTGTTCACATTGCTTCGCAGAATCGCTTTTGTGCAGAAAACAGTAACACTTGTTCAGACGAAAGAAAGCACAGAGCCCCAGATTTTATGTTGTCCTGGAGAGCTTGCAGAGCACTGGGGAAAGGCAGGCAGAGAATTCCCTGCTAGCACCTTCTCTGTGCCTGGGAAACAGAAGTGTTCACATTGCTTCGCAGAATCGCTTTTGTGCAGAAAAAAGTAACACTTGTTCAGAAGGAAAGAAAGCACAGAGCCCCATATTTTATGTTGTGCTGGAGAGCTTGCAGAGTACTGGGGAAAAGCAGGCAGAGAATTCCCTGCTAGCACCTTCTCTGTGCCTGGGAAGCAGAAGTGTTCAGATTGCTTGGCAGAATCGCTTTTGTGCAGAAAACAGTAACACTTGTTCAGAACAAAAGAAAGCACAGAGCCCCAGATTTTATGTTGTCCTGGAGAGCTTGCAGAGCACTGGGGAAAAGCAGGCAGAGAATTCCCTGCTAGCACCTTCTCTGTGCCTGGGAAACAGAAGGGTTAACATTTCTTAGCAGTATCGCTTTTGTGCAGAAAACAGTAACACTTGTTCAGAAGGAAAGAAAGCACAGAGCCCCATATTTTATGTTGTGCTGGAGAGCTTGCAGAGCACTGGGGAAAAGCAGGCAGAGAATTCCCTGCTAGCACCTTCTCTGTGCCTGGGAAACAGAAGTGTTCACATTGCTTCGCAGAATCGCTTTTGTGCAGAAAACAGTAACACTTGTTCAGAACGAAAGAAAGCACAGAGCCCCAGATTTTATGTTGTCCTGGAGAGCTTGCAGAGCACTGGGGAAAGGCAGGCAGAGAATTCCCTGCTAGCACCTTCTCTGTGCCTGGGAAGCAGAAGTGTTCACATTGCTTGGCAGAATCGCTTTTGTGCAGAAAACAGTAACACTTGTTCAGAACGAAAGAAAGCACAGAGCCCCAGATTTTATGTTGTCCTGGAGAGCTTGCAGAGCACTGGGGAAAGGCAGGCAGAGAATTCCCTGCTAGCACCTTCTCTGTGCCTGTTCACATTCCTTCGCAGAATCGCTTTTGTGCAGAAAACTGTAACACTTGTTCAGAATGAAAGAAAGCACAGAGCCCCAGATTTTATGTTGTCCTGGAGAGCTTGCAGAGCACTGGGGAAAGGCAGGCAGAGAATTCCCTGCTAGCACGTTCTCGGTGCCTGGGAAGCAGAAGTGTTCACATTTCTTAGCAGTATCGCTTTTGTGCAGAAAACAGTAACACTTGTTCAGAAGGAAAGAAAGCACAGAGCCCCATATTTTATGTTGTGCTGGAGAGCTTGCAGAGTACTGGGGAAAAGCAGGCAGAGAATTCCCTGCTAGCACCTTCTCTGTGCCTGGGAAACAGAAGTGTTCACATTGCTTCGCAGAATCGCTTTTGTGCAGATAACAGTAACACTTGTTCAGAACAAAAGAAAGCACAGAGCCCCAGATTTTATGTTGTCCTGGAGAGCTTGCAGAGCACTGGGGAAAAGCAGGCAGAGAATTCCCTGCTAGCACCTTCTCTGTGCCTGGGAAACAGAAGTGTTCACATTGCTTCGCAGAATCGCTTTTGTGCAGAAAACAGTAACACTTGTTCAGACGAAAGAAAGCACAGAGCCCCAGATTTTATGTTGTCCTGGAGAGCTTGCAGAGCACTGGGGAAAGGCAGGCAGAGAATTCTCTGCTAGCACTTTCTCTGTGCCTGGGAAGCAGAAGTCTTCACATTGCTTCGCAGAATCGCTTTTGTGCAGAAAACAGTAACACTTGTTCAGTACGAAAGAAAGCACAGAGCCCCAGATTTTATGTTGTCCTGGAGAGCTTGCAGAGCACTGGGGAAAGGCAGGCAGAGAATTCCCTGCTAGCACCTTCTCTGTGCCTGGGAAGCAGAAGTGTTCACATTGCTTCGCAGAATCGCTTTTGTGCAGAAAACAATAACACCTGTTCAGAACGAAAGAAAGCACAGAGCCCCAGATTTTATGTTGTCCTGGAGAGCTTGCAGAGTACTGGGGAAAAGCAGGCAGAGAATTCCCTGCTAGCACCTTCTCTGTGCCTGGGAAACAGAAGTGTTCACATTTCTTCGCAGAATCGCTTTTGTGCAGTTAACAGTAACACTTGTTCAGAACGAAAGAAAGCACAGAGCCCCAGATTTTATGTTGTCCTGGAGAGCTTGCAGAGCACTGGGGAAAGGCAGGCAGAGAATTCCCTGCTAGCACCTTCTCTGTGCCTGTTCACATTGCTTCGCAGAATCGCTTTTGTGCAGAAAACAGTAACACTTGTTCAGACGAAAGAAAGCACAGAGCCCCAGATTTTATGTTGTCCTGGAGAGCTTGCAGAGCACTGGGGAAAGGCAGGCAGAGAATTCCCTGCTAGCACCTTCTCTGTGCCTGGGAAACAGAAGTGTTCCCATTGCTTCGCAGAATCGCTTTTGTGCAGAAAACAGTAACACTTGTTCAGAACGAAAGAAAGCACAGAGCCCCATATTTTATGTTGTGCTGGAGAGCTTGCAGAGTACTGGGGAAAAGCAGGCAGAGAATTCCCTGCTAGCACCTTCTCTGTGCCTGGGAAGCAGAAGTGTTCAGATTGCTTGGCAGAATCGCTTTTGTGCAGAAAACAGTAACACTTGTTCAGAACAAAAGAAAGCACAGAGCCCCAGATTTTATGTTGTCCTGGAGAGCTTGCAGAGCACTGGGGAAAAGCAGGCAGAGAATTCCCTGCTAGCACCTTCTCTGTGCCTGGGAAGCAGAAGTGTTCACATTGCTTCGCAGAATCGCTTTTGTGCAGACAACAGTAACACTTTTTCAGAACAAAAGAAAGCACAGAGCCTCAGATTTTATGTTGTCCTGGAGAGCTTGCAGAGCACTGGGGAAAAGCAAGCAGAGAATTCCCTGCTAGCACCTTCTCTGTGCCTGGGAAACAGAAGTGTTCACATTGCTTCGCAGAATCGCTTTTGTGCAGAAAACAGTAACACTTGTTCAGAACGAAAGAAAGCACAGAGCCCCAGATTTGCTGTTGTCCTGGAGAGCTTGCAGAGCACTGGGGAAAGGCAGGCAGAGAATTCCCTGCTAGCACCTTCTCTGTGCCTGTTCACATTGCTTCGCAGAATCGCTTTTGTGCAGAAAACAGTAACACCTGTTCAGACGAAAGAAAGCACAGAGCCCCAGATTTTATGTTGTCCTGGAGAGCTTGCAGAGCACTGCGGAAAGGCAGGCAGAGAATTCCCTGCTAGCACCTTCTCTGTGCCTGTTCACATTCCTTCGCAGAATCGCTTTTGTGCAGAAAACAGTAACACTTGTTCAGAACGAAAGAAAGCACAGAGCCCCAGATTTTATGTTGTCCTGGAGAGCTTGCAGAGCACTGGGGAAAGGCAGGCAGAGAATTCCCTGCTAGCACCTTCTCTGTGCCTGTTCACATTCCTTCGCAGAATCGCTTTTGTGCAGAAAACTGTAACACTTGTTCAGAACGAAAGAAAGCACAGAGCCCCAGATTTTATGTTGTCCTGGAGAGCTTGCAGAGCACTGGGGAAAGGCAGGCAGAGAATTCCCTGCTAGCACGTTCTCGGTGCCTGGGAAGCAGAAGTGGTCACATTTCTTAGCAGTATCGCTTTTGTGCAGAAAACAGTAACACTTGTTCAGAAGGAAAGAGAGCACAGAGCCCCATATTTTATGTTGTGCTGGAGAGCTTGCAGAGTACTGGGGAAAAGCAGGCAGAGAATTCCCTGCTAGCACCTTCTCTGTGCCTGGGAAACAGAAGTGTTCACATTGCTTCGCAGAATCGCTTTTGTGCAGAAAACAGTAACACTTGATCAGACGAAAGAAAGCACAGAGCCCCAGATTTTATGTTGTCCTGGAGAGCTTGCAGAGCACTGGGGAAAAGCAGGCAGAGAATTCCCTGCTAGCACCTTCTCTGTGCCTGGGAAGCAGAAGTCTTCACATTGCTTCGCAGAATCGCTTTTGTGCAGACAACAGTAACACTTTTTCAGAACAAAAGAAAGCACAGAGCCCCAGATTTTATGTTGTCCTGGAGAGCTTGCAGAGCACTGGGGAAAAGCAAGCAGAGAATTCCCTGCTAGCACCTTCTCTGTGCATGGGAAACAGAAGTGTTCACATTGCTTCGCAGTATCGCTTTTGTGCAGAAAACAGTAACACTTGTTCAGAAGGAAAGAAAGCACAGAGCCCCATATTTTATGTTGTGCTGGAGAGCTTGCAGAATACTGGGGAAAAGCAGGCAGAGAATTCCCTGCTAGCACCTTCTCTGTGCCTGGGAAACAGAAGTGTTCCCATTGCTTCGCAGAATCGCTTTTGTGCAGAAAACAGTAACACTTGTTCAGAACGAAAGAAAGCACAGAGCCCCAGATTTTATGTTGTCCTGGAGAGCTTGCAGAGCACTGGGGAAAAGCAGGCAGAGAATTCCCTGCTAGCACCTTCTCTGTGCCTGTTCACATTGCTTCGCAGAATCGCTTTTGTGCAGAAAACAGTAACACTTGTTCAGAACGAAAGAAAGCACAGAGCCCCAGATTTTATGTTGTCCTGGAGAGCTTGCAGAGCACTGGGGAAAGGCAGGCAGAGAATTCCCTGCTAGCACGTTGTCTGTGCCTGGGAAACAGAAGTGTTCCCATTGCTTCGCAGAATCGCTTTTGTGCAGAAAACAGTAACACTTGTTCAGAACGAAAGAAAGCACAGAGCCCCAGATTTTATGTTGTCCTAGAGAGCTTGCAGAGCACTGGGGAAAGGCAGGCAGAGAATTCCCTGCTAGCACCTTCTCTGTGCCTGGGAAACAGAAGTGTTCACATTGCTTCGCAGAATCGCTTTTGTGCAGAAAACAGTAACACTTGTTCAGAACGAAAGAAAGCACAGAGCCCCAGATTTTATGTTGTCCTGGAGAGCTTGCAGAGCACTGGGGAAAGGCAGGCAGACAATTCCCTGCTAGCACCTTCTCTGTGCCTGGGAAGCAGAAGTCTTCACATTGCTTCGCAGAATCGCTTTTGTGCAGAAAACAATAACACTTGTTCAGAACGAAAGAAAGCACAGAGCCCCAGATTTTATGTTGTCCTGGAGAGCTTGCAGAGCACTGGGGAAAGGCAGGCAGAGAATTCCCTGCTAGCACCTTCTCTGTGCCTGTTCACATTGCTTCGCAGAATCGCTTTTGTGCAGAAAACAGTAACACTTGTTCAGAACGAAAGAAAGCACAGAGCCCCAGATTTTATGTTGTCCTGGAGAGCTTGCAGAGCACTGGGGAAAGGCAGGCAGAGAATTCCCTGCTAGCACCTTCTCTGTGCCTGGGAAGCAGAAGTCTTCACATTGCTTCGCAGAATCGCTTTTGTGCAGAAAACACTAACACTTGTTCAGAACAAAAGAAAGCACAGAGCCCCAGATTCTATGTTGTCCTGGAGAGCTTGCAGAGCACTGGGGAAAGGCAGGCAGAGAATTCCCTGCTAGCACCTTCTCTGTGCCTGGGAAGCAGAAGTGTTCACATTGCTTCGCAGAATCGCTTTTGTGCAGAAAACAGTAACACTTGTTCAGAACGAAAGAAAGCACAGAGCCCCAGATTCTATGTTGTCCTGGAGAGCTTGCAGAGCACTGGGGAAAAGCAGGCAGAGAATTCCCTGCTAGCACCTTCTCTGTGCCTGGGAAACAGAAGTGTTCCCATTGCTTCGCAGAATCGCTTTTGTGCAGAAAACAGTAACACTTGTTCAGAACGAAAGAAAGCACAGAGCCCCAGATTTTATGTTGTCCTGGAGAGCTTGCAGAGCACTGGGGAAAGGCAGGCAGAGAATTCCCTGCTAGCACCTTCTCTGTGCCTGGGAAGCAGAAGTGTTCACATTGCTTGGCAGAATCGCTTTTGTGCAGAAAACAGTAACACTTGTTCAGAACGAAAGAAAGCACAGAGCCCCAGATTCTATGTTGTCCTGGAGAGCTTGCAGAGCACTGGGGAAAAGCAGGCAGAGAATTCCCTGCTAGCACCTTCTCTGTGCCTGGGAAACAGAAGTGTTCACATTGCTTCGCAGAATCGCTTTTGTGCAGAAAACAGTAACACTTGATCAGACGAAAGAAAGCACAGAGCCCCAGATTTTATGTTGTCCTGGAGAGCTTGCAGAGCACTGGGGAAAAGCAGGCAGAGAATTCCCTGCTAGCACCTTCTCTGTGCCTGGGAAGCAGAAGTCTTCACATTGCTTCGCAGAATCGCTTTTGTGCAGACAACAGTAACACTTTTTCAGAACAAAAGAAAGCACAGAGCCCCAGATTTTATGTTGTCCTGGAGAGCTTGCAGAGCACTGGGGAAAAGCAAGCAGAGAATTCCCTGCTAGCACCTTCTCTGTGCCTGGGAAACAGAAGTGTTCACATTGCTTCGCAGTATCGCTTTTGTGCAGAAAACAGTAACACTTGTTCAGAAGGAAAGAAAGCACAGAGCCCCATATTTTATGTTGTGCTGGAGAGCTTGCAGAATACTGGGGAAAAGCAGGCAGAGAATTCCCTGCTAGCACCTTCTCTGTGCCTGGGAAACAGAAGTGTTCCCATTGCTTCGCAGAATCGCTTTTGTGCAGAAAACAGTAACACTTGTTCAGAACGAAAGAAAGCACAGAGCCCCAGATTTTATGTTGTCCTGGAGAGCTTGCAGAGCACTGGGGAAAAGCAGGCAGAGAATTCCCTGCTAGCACCTTCTCTGTGCCTGTTCACATTGCTTCGCAGAATCGCTTTTGTGCAGAAAACAATAACACTTGTTCAGAACGAAAGAAAGCACAGAGCCCCAGATTTTATGTTGTCCTGGAGAGCTTGCAGAGCACTGGGGAAAGGCAGGCAGAGAATTCCCTGCTAGCACGTTGTCTGTGCCTGGGAAACAGAAGTGTTCCCATTGCTTCGCAGAATCGCTTTTGTGCAGAAAACAGTAACACTTGTTCAGAAGGAAAGAAAGCACAGAGCCCCAGATTTTATGTTGTCCTGGAGAGCTTGCAGAGCACTGGGGAAAGGCAGGCAGAGAATTCCCTGCTAGCACCTTCTCTGTGCCTGGGAAACAGAAGTGTTCACATTGCTTCGCAGAATCGCTTTTGTGCAGGAAACAGTAACACTTGTTCAGAACGAAAGAAAGCACAGAGCCCCAGATTTTATGTTGTCCTGGAGAGCTTGCAGAGCACTGGGGAAAGGCAGGCAGACAATTCCCTGCTAGCACCTTCTCTGTGCCTGGGAAGCAGAAGTCTTCACATTGCTTCGCAGAATCGCTTTTGTGCAGAAAACAATAACACTTGTTCAGAACGAAAGAAAGCACAGAGCCCCAGATTTTATGTTGTCCTGGAGAGCTTGCAGAGCACTGGGGAAAGGCAGGCAGAGAATTCCCTGCTAGCACCTTCTCTGTGCCTGTTCACATTGCTTCGCAGAATCGCTTTTGTGCAGAAAACAGTAACACTTGTTCAGAACGAAAGAAAGCACAGAGCCCCAGATTTTATGTTGTCCTGGAGAGCTTGCAGAGCACTGGGGAAAGGCAGGCAGAGAATTCCCTGCTAGCACCTTCTCTGTGCCTGGGAAGCAGAAGTCTTCACATTGCTTCGCAGAATCGCTTTTGTGCAGAAAACACTAACACTTGTTCAGAACAAAAGAAAGCACAGAGCCCCAGATTCTATGTTGTCCTGGAGAGCTTGCAGAGCACTGGGGAAAGGCAGGCAGAGAATTTCCTGCTAGCACCTTCTCTGTGCCTGGGAAGCAGAAGTGTTCACATTGCTTCGCAGAATCGCTTTTGTGCAGAAAACAGTAACACTTGTTCAGAACGAAAGAAAGCACAGAGCCCCAGATTCTATGTTGTCCTGGAGAGCTTGCAGAGCACTGGGGAAAAGCAGGCAGAGAATTCCCTGCTAGCACCTTCTCTGTGCCTGGGAAACAGAAGTGTTCCCATTGCTTCGCAGAATCGCTTTTGTGCAGAAAACAGTAACACTTGTTCAGAACGAAAGAAAGCACAGAGCCCCAGATTTTATGTTGTCCTGGAGAGCTTGCAGAGCACTGGGGAAAGGCAGGCAGAGAATTTCCTGCTAGCACCTTCTCTGTGCCTGGGAAGCAGAAGTGTTCACATTGCTTGGCAGAATCGCTTTTGTGCAGAAAACAGTAACACTTGTTCAGAACGAAAGAAAGCACAGAGCCCCAGATTCTATGTTGTCCTGGAGAGCTTGCAGAGCACTGGGGAAAAGCAGGCAGAGAAATCCCTGCTAGCACCTTCTCTGTGCCTGGGAAACAGAAGTGTTCCCATTGCTTCGCAGAATCGCTTTTGTGCAGAAAACAGTAACACTTGTTCAGAAGGAAAGAAAGCACAGAGCCCCATATTTTATGTTGTGCTGGAGAGCTTGCAGAGTACTGGGGAAAAGCAGGCAGAGAATTCCCTGCTAGCACCTTCTCTGTGCCTGGGAAACAGAAGTGTTCACATTGCTTCGCAGAATCGCTTTTGTGCAGAAAACACTAACACTTGTTCAGAACGAAAGAAAGCACAGAGCCCCAGATTTTATGTTGTCCTGGAGAGCTTGCAGAGCACTGGGGAAAGGCAGGCAGAGAATTCCCTGCTAGCACCTTCTCTGTGCCTGTTCACATTGCTTCGCAGAATCGCTTTTGTGCAGAAAACAGTAACACTTGTTCAGAACGAAAGAAAGCACAGAGCCCCAGATTTTATGTTGTCCTGGAGAGCTTGCAGAGCACTGGGGAAAGGCAGGCAGAGAATTCCCTGCTAGCACCTTCCCTGTGCCTGGGAAACAGAAGTGTTCACATTGCTTCGTAGAATCGCTTTTGTGCAGAAAACAATAACACTTGTTCAGAACGAAAGAAAGCACAGAGCCCCAGATTTTATGTTGTCCTGGAGAGCTTGCAGAGCACTGGGGAAAGGCAGGCAGACAATTCCCTGCTAGCACCTTCTCTGTGCCTGGGAAGCAGAAGTCTTCACATTGCTTCGCAGAATCGCTTTTGTGCAGAAAACAATAACACTTGTTCAGAACGAAAGAAAGCACAGAGCCCCAGATTTTATGTTGTCCTGGAGAGCTTGCAGAGCACTGGGGAAAAGCAGGCAGAGAATTCCCTGCTAGCACCTTCTCTGTGCCTGGGAAACAGAAGTGTTCCCATTGCTTCGCAGAATCGCTTTTGTGCAGAATACAGTAACACTTGTTCAGAACGAAAGAAAGCACAGAGCCCCAGATTTTATGTTGTCCTGGAGAGCTTGCAGAGCACTGGGGAAAGGCAGGCAGAGAATTCCCTGCTAGCACCTTCTCTGTGCCTGTTCACATTGCTTCGCAGAATCGCTTTTGTGCAGAAAACAGTAACACTTGTTCAGAACGAAAGAAAGCACAGAGCCCCAGATTTTATGTTGTCCTGGAGAGCTTGCAGAGCACTGGGGAAAGGCAGGCAGAGAATTCCCTGCTAGCACCTTCTCTGTGCCTGGGAAGCAGAAGTCTTCACATTGCTTCGCAGAATCGCTTTTGTGCAGAAAACACTAACACTTGTTCAGAACAAAAGAAAGCACAGAGCCCCAGATTCTCTGTTGTCCTGGAGAGCTTGCAGAGCACTGGGGAAAGGCAGGCAGAGAATTTCCTGCTAGCACCTTCTCTGTGCCTGGGAAGCAGAAGTGTTCACATTGCTTGGCAGAATCGCTTTTGTGCAGAAAACAGTAACACTTGTTCAGAACGAAAGAAAGCACAGAGCCCCAGATTCTATGTTGTCCTGGAGAGCTTGCAGAGCACTGGGGAAAAGCAGGCAGAGAAATCCCTGCTAGCACCTTCTCTGTGCCTGGGAAACAGAAGTGTTCCCATTGCTTCGCAGAATCGCTTTTGTGCAGAAAACAGTAACACTTGTTCAGAAGGAAAGAAAGCACAGAGCCCCATATTTTATGTTGTGCTGGAGAGCTTGCAGAGTACTGGGGAAAAGCAGGCAGAGAATTCCCTGCTAGCACCTTCTCTGTGCCTGGGAAACAGAAGTGTTCACATTGCTTCGCAGAATCGCTTTTGTGCAGAAAACACTAACACTTGTTCAGAACGAAAGAAAGCACAGAGCCCCAGATTTTATGTTGTCCTGGAGAGCTTGCAGAGCACTGGGGAAAGGCAGGCAGAGAATTCCCTGCTAGCACCTTCTCTGTGCCTGTTCACATTGCTTCGCAGAATCGCTTTTGTGCAGAAAACAGTAACACTTGTTCAGAACGAAAGAAAGCACAGAGCCCCAGATTTTATGTTGTCCTGGAGAGCTTGCAGAGCACTGGGGAAAGGCAGGCAGAGAATTCCCTGCTAGCACCTTCTCTGTGCCTGGGAAACAGAAGTGTTCACATTGCTTCGTAGAATCGCTTTTGTGCAGAAAACAATAACACTTGTTCAGAACGAAAGAAAGCACAGAGCCCCAGATTTTATGTTGTCCTGGAGAGCTTGCAGAGCACTGGGGAAAGGCAGGCAGACAATTCCCTGCTAGCACCTTCTCTGTGCCTGGGAAGCAGAAGTCTTCACATTGCTTCGCAGAATCGCTTTTGTGCAGAAAACAATAACACTTGTTCAGAACGAAAGAAAGCACAGAGCCCCAGATTTTATGTTGTCCTGGAGAGCTTGCAGAGCACTGGGGAAAAGCAGGCAGAGAATTCCCTGCTAGCACCTTCTCTGTGCCTGGGAAACAGAAGTGTTCCCATTGCTTCGCAGAATCGCTTTTGTGCAGAATACAGTAACACTTGTTCAGAACGAAAGAAAGCACAGAGCCCCAGATTTTATGTTGTCCTGGAGAGCTTGCAGAGCACTGGGGAAAGGCAGGCAGAGAATTCCCTGCTAGCACCTTCTCTGTGCCTGTTCACATTGCTTCGCAGAATCGCTTTTGTGCAGAAAACAGTAACACTTGTTCAGAACGAAAGAAAGCACAGAGCCCCAGATTTTATGTTGTCCTGGAGAGCTTGCAGAGCACTGGGGAAAGGCAGGCAGAGAATTCCCTGCTAGCACCTTCTCTGTGCCTGGGAAGCAGAAGTCTTCACATTGCTTGGCAGAATCGCTTTTGTGCAGAAAACACTAACACTTGTTCAGAACAAAAGAAAGCACAGAGCCCCAGATTCTCTGTTGTCCTGGAGAGCTTGCAGAGCACTGGGGAAAGGCAGGCAGAGAATTTCCTGCTAGCACCTTCTCTGTGCCTGGGAAGCAGAAGTGTTCACATTGCTTCGCAGAATCGCTTTTGTGCAGAAAACAGTAACACTTGTTCAGTACGAAAGAAAGCACAGAGCCCCAGATTTTATGTTGTCCTGGAGAGCTTGCAGAGCACTGGGGAAAAGCAGGCAGAGAATTCCCTGCTAGCACCTTCTCTGTGCCTGGGAAACAGAAGTGTTCACATTGCTTCGCAGAATCGCTTTTGTGCAGAAAACAGTAACACTTGTTCAGAACGAAAGAAAGCACAGAGCCCCAGATTTTATGTTGTCCTGGAGAGCTTGCAGAGCACTGGGGAAAAGCAGGCAGAGAATTCCCTGCTAGCACCTTCTCTGTGCCTGGGAAGCAGAAGTCTTCACATTGCTTCGCAGAATCGCTTTTGTGCAGAAAACAGTAACACTTGTTCAGAACGAAAGAAAGCACAGAGCCCCAGATTTGCTGTTGTCCTGGAGAGCTTGCAGAGCACTGGGGAAAGGCAGGCAGAGAATTCCCTGCTAGCACCTTCTCTGTGCCTGGGAAGCAGAAGTGTTCACATTGCTTCGCAGAATCGCTTTTGTGCAGAAAACAATAACACTTGTTCAGAACGAAAGAAAGCACAGAGCCCCAGATTTTATGTTGTCCTGGAGAGCTTGCAGAGCACTGGGGAAAGGCAGGCAGAGAATTCCCTGCTAGCACCTTCCCTGTGCCTGGGAAACAGAAGTGTTCCCATTGCTTCGCAGAATCGCTTTTGTGCAGAAAACAGTAACACTTGTTCAGAAGGAAAGAAAGCACAGAGCCCCAGATTTTATGTTGTCCTGGAGAGCTTGCAGAGCACTGGGGAAAAGCAGGCAGAGAATTCCCTGCTAGCACCTTCTCTGTGCCTGGGAAGCAGAAGTGTTCACATTGCTTCGCAGAATCGCTTTTGTGCAGATAACAGTAACACTTTTTCAGAACAAAAGAAAGCACAGAGCCCCAGATTTTATGTTGTCCTGGAGAGCTTGCAGAGCACTGGGGAAAAGCAGGCAGAGAATTCCCTGCTAGCACCTTCTCTGTGCCTGGGAAACAGAAGGGTTAACATTTCTTAGCAGTATCGCTTTTGTGCAGAAAACAGTAACACTTGTTCAGAAGGAAAGAAAGCACAGAGCCCCATATTTTATGTTGTGCTGGAGAGCTTGCAGAGTACTGGGGAAAAGCAGGCAGAGAATTCCCTGCTAGCACCTTCTCTGTGCCTGGGAAACAGAAGTGTTCAAATTGCTTCGCAGAATCGCTTTTGTGCAGATAACAGTAACACTTGTTCAGAACAAAAGAAAGCACAGAGCCCCAGATTTTATGTTGTCCTGGAGAGCTTGCAGAGCACTGGGGAAAAGCAAGCAGAGAATTCCCTGCTAGCACCTTCTCTGTGCCTGGGAAACAGAAGTGTTCACATTGCTTCGCAGAATCGCTTTTGTGCAGAAAACAGTAACACTTGTTCAGAACGAAAGAAAGCACAGAGCCCCAGATTTTATGTTGTCCTGGAGAGCTTGCAGAGCACTGGGGAAAGGCAGGCAGAGAATTCCCTGCTAGCACCTTCTCTGTGCCTGGGAAACAGAAGTGTTCACATTGCTTCGTAGAATCGCTTTTGTGCAGAAAACAATAACACTTGTTCAGAACGAAAGAAAGCACAGAGCCCCAGATTTTATGTTGTCCTGGAGAGCTTGCAGAGCACTGGGGAAAGGCAGGCAGACAATTCCCTGCTAGCACCTTCTCTGTGCCTGGGAAGCAGAAGTCTTCACATTGCTTCGCAGAATCGCTTTTGTGCAGAAAACAATAACACTTGTTCAGAACGAAAGAAAGCACAGAGCCCCAGATTTGCTGTTGTCCTGGAGAGCTTGCAGAGCACTGGGGAAAAGCAGGCAGAGAATTCCCTGCTAGCACCTTCTCTGTGCCTGGGAAACAGAAGTGTTCCCATTGCTTCGCAGAATCGCTTTTGTGCAGAATACAGTAACACTTGTTCAGAACGAAAGAAAGCACAGAGCCCCAGATTTTATGTTGTCCTGGAGAGCTTGCAGAGCACTGGGGAAAGGCAGGCAGAGAATTCCCTGCTAGCACCTTCTCTGTGCCTGTTCACATTGCTTCGCAGAATCGCTTTTGTGCAGAAAACAGTAACACTTGTTCAGAACGAAAGAAAGCACAGAGCCCCAGATTTTATGTTGTCCTGGAGAGCTTGCAGAGCACTGGGGAAAGGCAGGCAGAGAATTCCCTGCTAGCACCTTCTCTGTGCCTGGGAAGCAGAAGTCTTCACATTGCTTCGCAGAATCGCTTTTGTGCAGAAAACACTAACACTTGTTCAGAACAAAAGAAAGCACAGAGCCCCAGATTCTCTGTTGTCCTGGAGAGCTTGCAGAGCACTGGGGAAAGGCAGGCAGAGAATTTCCTGCTAGCACCTTCTCTGTGCCTGGGAAGCAGAAGTGTTCACATTGCTTCGCAGAATCGCTTTTGTGCAGAAAACAGTAACACTTGTTCAGTACGAAAGAAAGCACAGAGCCCCAGATTTTATGTTGTCCTGGAGAGCTTGCAGAGTACTGGGGAAAAGCAGGCAGAGAATTCCCTGCTAGCACCTTCTCTGTGCCTGGGAAACAGAAGTGTTCACATTGCTTCGCAGAATCGCTTTTGTGCAGAAAACAGTAACACTTGTTCAGAACGAAAGAAAGCACAGAGCCCCAGATTTTATGTTGTCCTGGAGAGCTTGCAGAGCACTGGGGAAAAGCAGGCAGAGAATTCCCTGCTAGCACCTTCTCTGTGCCTGGGAAGCAGAAGTCTTCACATTGCTTCGCAGAATCGCTTTTGTGCAGAAAACAGTAACACTTGTTCAGAACGAAAGAAAGCACAGAGCCCCAGATTTGCTGTTGTCCTGGAGAGCTTGCAGAGCACTGGGGAAAGGCAGGCAGAGAATTCCCTGCTAGCACCTTCTCTGTGCCTGGGAAGCAGAAGTGTTCACATTGCTTCGCAGAATCGCTTTTGTGCAGAAAACAATAACACTTGTTCAGAACGAAAGAAAGCACAGAGCCCCAGATTTTATGTTGTCCTGGAGAGCTTGCAGAGCACTGGGGAAAGGCAGGCAGAGAATTCCCTGCTAGCACCTTCCCTGTGCCTGGGAAACAGAAGTGTTCCCATTGCTTCGCAGAATCGCTTTTGTGCAGAAAACAGTAACACTTGTTCAGAAGGAAAGAAAGCACAGAGCCCCAGATTTTATGTTGTCCTGGAGAGCTTGCAGAGCACTGGGGAAAAGCAGGCAGAGAATTCCCTGCTAGCACCTTCTCTGTGCCTGGGAAGCAGAAGTGTTCACATTGCTTCGCAGAATCGCTTTTGTGCAGATAACAGTAACACTTTTTCAGAACAAAAGAAAGCACAGAGCCCCAGATTTTATGTTGTCCTGGAGAGCTTGCAGAGCACTGGGGAAAAGCAGGCAGAGAATTCCCTGCTAGCACCTTCTCTGTGCCTGGGAAACAGAAGGGTTAACATTTCTTAGCAGTATCGCTTTTGTGCAGAAAACAGTAACACTTGTTCAGAAGGAAAGAAAGCACAGAGCCCCATATTTTATGTTGTGCTGGAGAGCTTGCAGAGTACTGGGGAAAAGCAGGCAGAGAATTCCCTGCTAGCACCTTCTCTGTGCCTGGGAAACAGAAGTGTTCAAATTGCTTCGCAGAATCGCTTTTGTGCAGATAACAGTAACACTTGTTCAGAACAAAAGAAAGCACAGAGCCCCAGATTTTATGTTGTCCTGGAGAGCTTGCAGAGCACTGGGGAAAAGCAAGCAGAGAATTCCCTGCTAGCACCTTCTCTGTGCCTGGGAAACAGAAGTGTTCACATTGCTTCGCAGAATCGCTTTTGTGCAGAAAACACTAACACTTGTTCAGAACGAAAGAAAGCACAGAGCCCCAGATTTTATGTTGTCCTGGAGAGCTTGCAGAGCACTGGGGAAAGGCAGGCAGACAATTCCCTGCTAGCACCTTCTCTGTGCCTGGGAAGCAGAAGTGTTCACATTGCTTCGCAGAATCGCTTTTGTGCAGAAAACAGTAACACTTGTTCAGAACGAAAGAAAGCACAGAGCCCCAGATTTTATGTTGTCCTGGAGAGCTTGCAGAGCACTGGGGAAAGGCAGGCAGAGAATTCCCTGCTAGCACCTTCCCTGTGCCTGGGAAAGAGAAGTGTTCCCATTGCTTCGCAGAATCGCTTTTGTGCAGAAAACAGTAACACTTGTTCAGAAGGAAAGAAAGCACAGAACCCCAGATTTTATGTTGTCCTGGAGAGCTTGCAGAGCACTGGGGAAAGGCAGGCAGAGAATTCCCTGCTAGCACCTTCTCTGTGCCTGTTCACATTGCTTCGCAGAATCGCTTTTGTGCAGAAAACAGTAACACTTGTTCAGAACGAAAGAAAGCACAGAGCCCCAGATTTTATGTTGTCCTGGAGAGCTTGCAGAGCACTGGGGAAAAGCAGGCAGAGAATTCCCTGCTAGCACGTTGTCTGTGCCTGGGAAACAGAAGTGTACACATTGCTTGGCAGAATCGCTTTTGTGCAGATAACAGTAACACTTGTTCAGAACGAAAGAAAGCACAGAGCCCCAGATTTTATGTTGTCCTGGAGAGCTTGCAGAGCACTGGGGAAAGGCAGGCAGAGAATTCCCTGCTAGCACCTTCTCTGTGCCTGGGAAACAGAAGTGTTCACATTGCTTCGTAGAATCGCTTTTGTGCAGAAAACAATAACACTTGTTCAGAACGAAAGAAAGCACAGAGCCCCAGATTTTATGTTGTCCTGGAGAGCTTGCAGAGCACTGGGGAAAGGCAGGTAGACAATTCCCTGCTAGCACCTTCTCTGTGCCTGGGAAGCAGAAGTCTTCACATTGCTTCGCAGAATCGCTTTTGTGCAGAAAACAATAACACTTGTTCAGAACGAAAGAAAGCACAGAGCCCCAGATTTTATGTTGTCCTGGAGAGCTTGCAGAGCACTGGGGAAAAGCAGGCAGAGAATTCCCTGCTAGCACCTTCTCTGTGCCTGGGAAACAGAAGTGTTCCCATTGCTTCGCAGAATCGCTTTTGTGCAGAATACAGTAACACTTGTTCAGAACGAAAGAAAGCACAGAGCCCCAGATTTTATGTTGTCCTGGAGAGCTTGCAGAGCACTGGGGAAAGGCAGGCAGACAATTCACTGCTAGCACCTTCTCTGTGCCTGTTCACATTGCTTCGCAGAATCGCTTTTGTGCAGAAAACAGTAACACTTGTTCAGAACGAAAGAAAGCACAGAGCCCCAGATTTTATGTTGTCCTGGAGAGCTTGCAGAGCACTGGGGAAAGGCAGGCAGAGAATTCCCTGCTAGCACCTTCTCTGTGCCTGGGAAGCAGAAGTCTTCACATTGCTTCGCAGAATCGCTTTTGTGCAGAAAACACTAACACTTGTTCAGAACAAAAGAAAGCACAGAGCCCCAGATTCTCTGTTGTCCTGGAGAGCTTGCAGAGCACTGGGGAAAGGCAGGCAGAGAATTTCCTGCTAGCACCTTCTCTGTGCCTGGGAAGCAGAAGTGTTCACATTGCTTCGCAGAATCGCTTTTGTGCAGAAAACAGTAACACTTGTTCAGTACGAAAGAAAGCACAGAGCCCCAGATTTTATGTTGTCCTGGAGAGCTTGCAGAGCACTGGGGAAAAGCAGGCAGAGAATTCCCTGCTAGCACCTTCTCTGTGCCTGGGAAACAGAAGTGTTCACATTGCTTCGCAGAATCGCTTTTGTGCAGAAAACAGTAACACTTGTTCAGAACGAAAGAAAGCACAGAGCCCCAGATTTTATGTTGTCCTGGAGAGCTTGCAGAGCACTGGGGAAAAGCAGGCAGAGAATTCCCTGCTAGCACCTTCTCTGTGCCTGGGAAACAGAAGTGTTCACATTGCTTCGCAGAATCGCTTTTGTGCAGAAAACAGTAACACTTGTTCAGAACGAAAGAAAGCACAGAGCCCCAGATTTTATGTTGTCCTGGAGAGCTTGCAGAGCACTGGGGAAAGGCAGGCAGAGAATTCCCTGCTAGCACCTTCTCTGTGCCTGGGAAGCAGAAGTCTTCACATTGCTTCGCAGAATCGCTTTTGTGCAGAAAACAGTAACACTTGTTCAGAACGAAAGAAAGCACAGAGCCCCAGATTTGCTGTTGTCCTGGAGAGCTTGCAGAGCACTGGGGAAAGGCAGGCAGAGAATTCCCTGCTAGCACCTTCTCTGTGCCTGGGAAGCAGAAGTGTTCACATTGCTTCGCAGAATCGCTTTTGTGCAGAAAACAGTAACACTTGTTCAGAACGAAAGAAAGCACAGAGCCCCAGATTTTATGTTGTCCTGGAGAGCTTGCAGAGCACTGGGGAAAGGCAGGCAGAGAATTCCCTGCTAGCACCTTCCCTGTGCCTGGGAAAGAGAAGTGTTCCCATTGCTTCGCAGAATCGCTTTTGTGCAGAAAACAGTAACACTTGTTCAGAAGGAAAGAAAGCACAGAGCCCCAGATTTTATGTTGTCCTGGAGAGCTTGCAGAGCACTGGGGAAAAGCAGGCAGAGAATTCCCTGCTAGCACCTTCTCTGTGCCTGGGAAGCAGAAGTGTTCCCATTGCTTCGCAGAATCGCTTTTGTGCAGATAACAGTAACACTTTTTCAGAACAAAAGAAAGCACAGAGCCCCAGATTTTATGTTGTCCTGGAGAGCTTGCAGAGCACTGGGGAAAAGCAGGCAGAGAATTCCCTGCTAGCACCTTCTCTGTGCCTGGGAAACAGAAGGGTTAACATTTCTTAGCAGTATCGCTTTTGTGCAGAAAACAGTAACACTTGTTCAGAAGGAAAGAAAGCACAGAGCCCCATATTTTATGTTGTGCTGGAGAGCTTGCAGAGTACTGGGGAAAAGCAGGCAGAGAATTCCCTGCTAGCACCTTCTCTGTGCCTGGGAAACAGAAGTGTTCACATTGCTTCGCAGAATCGCTTTTGTGCAGATAACAGTAACACTTGTTCAGAACAAAAGAAAGCACAGAGCCCCAGATTTTATGTTGTCCTGGAGAGCTTGCAGAGCACTGGGGAAAAGCAAGCAGAGAATTCCCTGCTAGCACCTTCTCTGTGCCTGGGAAACAGAAGTGTTCACATTGCTTCGCAGAATCGCTTTTGTGCAGAAAACAGTAACACTTGTTCAGAACGAAAGAAAGCACAGAGCCCCAGATTTTATGTTGTCCTGGAGAGCTTGCAGAGCACTGGGGAAAGGCAGGCAGAGAATTCCCTGCTAGCACCTTCTCTGTGCCTGGGAAGCAGAAGTCTTCACATTGCTTCGCAGAATCGCTTTTGTGCAGAAAACAGTAACACTTGTTCAGAACGAAAGAAAGCACAGAGCCCCAGATTTGCTGTTGTCCTGGAGAGCTTGCAGAGCACTGGGGAAAGGCAGGCAGAGAATTCCCTGCTAGCACCTTCTCTGTGCCTGGGAAGCAGAAGTGTTCACATTGCTTCGCAGAATCGCTTTTGTGCAGAAAACAGTAACACTTGTTCAGAACGAAAGAAAGCACAGAGCCCCAGATTTTATGTTGTCCTGGAGAGCTTGCAGAGCACTGGGGAAAGGCAGGCAGAGAATTCCCTGCTAGCACCTTCCCTGTGCCTGGGAAAGAGAAGTGTTCCCATTGCTTCGCAGAATCGCTTTTGTGCAGAAAACAGTAACACTTGTTCAGAAGGAAAGAAAGCACAGAGCCCCAGATTTTATGTTGTCCTGGAGAGCTTGCAGAGCACTGGGGAAAAGCAGGCAGAGAATTCCCTGCTAGCACCTTCTCTGTGCCTGGGAAACAGAAGTGTTCACATTGCTTCGCAGAATCGCTTTTGTGCAGATAACAGTAACACTTGTTCAGAACAAAAGAAAGCACAGAGCCCCAGATTTTATGTTGTCCTGGAGAGCTTGCAGAGCACTGGGGAAAAGCAGGCAGAGAATTCCCTGCTAGCACCTTCTCTGTTCCTGGGAAACAGAAGTGTTCACATTGCTTGGCAGAATCGTTTTGAGCAGAAAACAATAACACCTGTTCAGAACGAAAGAAAGCACAGAGCCCCAGATTTTATGTTGTCCTGGAGAGCTTGCAGAGCACTGGGGAAAAGCAGGCAGAGAATTCCCTGCTAGCACCTTCTCTGTGCCTGGGAAACAGAAGTGTTCCCATTGCTTCGCAGAATCGCTTTTGTGCAGAATACAGTAACACTTGTTCAGAACGAAAGAAAGCACAGAGCCCCAGATTTTATGTTGTCCTGGAGAGCTTGCAGAGCACTGGGGAAAGGCAGGCAGAGAATTCCCTGCTAGCACCTTCTCTGTGCCTGTTCACATTGCTTCGCAGAATCGCTTTTGTGCAGAAAACAGTAACACTTGTTCAGAACGAAAGAAAGCACAGAGCCCCAGATTTTATGTTGTCCTGGAGAGCTTGCAGAGCACTGGGGAAAAGCAGGCAGAGAATTCCCTGCTAGCACCTTCTCTGTGCCTGGGAAACAGAAGTGTTCACATTGCTTCGCAGAATCGCTTTTGTGCAGAAAACAGTAACACTTGTTCAGAACGAAAGAAAGCACAGAGCCCCAGATTTTATGTTGTCCTGGAGAGCTTGCAGAGCACTGGGGAAAGGCAGGCAGAGAATTCCCTGCTAGCACCTTCTCTGTGCCTGGGAAGCAGAAGTCTTCACATTGCTTCGCAGAATCGCTTTTGTGCAGAAAACAGTAACACTTGTTCAGAACGAAAGAAAGCACAGAGCCCCAGATTTTATGTTGTCCTGGAGAGCTTGCAGAGCACTGGGGAAAGGCAGGCAGAGAATTCCCTGCTAGCACCTTCTCTGTGCCTGGGAAGCAGAAGTCTTCACATTGCTTCGCAGAATCGCTTTTGTGCAGAAAACAGTAACACTTGTTCAGAACGAAAGAAAGCACAGAGCCCCAGATTTTATGTTGTCCTGGAGAGCTTACAGAGCACTGGGGAAAAGCAGGCAGAGAATTCCCTGCTAGCACCTTCTCTGTGCCTGGGAAACAGAAGTGTTCCCATTGCTTCGCAGAATCGCTTTTGTGCAGAAAACAGTAACACTTGTTCAGAACGAAAGAAAGCACAGAGCCCCAGATTTGCTGTTGTCCTGGAGAGCTTGCAGAGCACTGGGGAAAGGCAGGCAGAGAATTCCCTGCTAGCACCTTCTCTGTGCCTGGGAAGCAGAAGTGTTCACATTGCTTCGCAGAATCGCTTTTGTGCAGAAAACAGTAACACTTGTTCAGAACGAAAGAAAGCACAGAGCCCCAGATTTTATGTTGTCCTGGAGAGCTTGCAGAGCACTGGGGAAAGGCAGGCAGAGAATTCCCTGCTAGCACCTTCTCTGTGCCTGTTCACATTGCTTCGCAGAATCGCTTTTGTGCAGAAAACAATAACACTTGTTCAGAACGAAAGAAAGCACAGAGCCCCAGATTTTATGTTGTCCTGGAGAGCTTGCAGAGCACTGGGGAAAGGCAGGCAGACAATTCCCTGCTAGCACCTTCTCTGTGCCTGGGAAGCAGAAGTCTTCACATTGCTTCGCAGAATCGCTTTTGTGCAGAAAACAATAACACTTGTTCAGAACGAAAGAAAGCACAGAGCCCCAGATTTTATGTTGTCCTGGAGAGCTTGCAGAGCACTGGGGAAAAGCAGGCAGAGAATTCCCTGCTAGCACCTTCTCTGTGCCTGGGAAACAGAAGTGTTCCCATTGCTTCGCAGAATCGCTTTTGTGCAGAATACAGTAACACTTGTTCAGAACGAAAGAAAGCACAGAGCCCCAGATTTTATGTTGTCCTGGAGAGCTTGCAGAGCACTGGGGAAAGGCAGGCAGAGAATTCCCTGCTAGCACCTTCTCTGTGCCTGTTCACATTGCTTCGCAGAATCGCTTTTGTGCAGAAAACAGTAACACTTGTTCAGAACGAAAGAAAGCACAGAGCCCCAGATTTTATGTTGTCCTGGAGAGCTTGCAGAGCACTGGGGAAAGGCAGGCAGAGAATTCCCTGCTAGCACCTTCTCTGTGCCTGGGAAGCAGAAGTGTTCACATTGCTTCGCAGAATCGCTTTTGTGCAGAAAACAGTAACACTTGTTCAGTACGAAAGAAAGCACAGAGCCCCAGATTTTATGTTGTCCTGGAGAGCTTGCAGAGCACTGGGGAAAAGCAGGCAGAGAATTCCCTGCTAGCACCTTCTCTGTGCCTGGGAAACAGAAGTGTTCACATTGCTTCGCAGAATCGCTTTTGTGCAGAAAACAGTAACACTTGTTCAGAACGAAAGAAAGCACAGAGCCCCAGATTTTATGTTGTCCTGGAGAGCTTGCAGAGCACTGGGGAAAAGCAGGCAGAGAATTCCCTGCTAGCACCTTCTCTGTGCCTGGGAAACAGAAGTGTTCACATTGCTTCGCAGAATCGCTTTTGTGCAGAAAACAGTAACACTTGTTCAGAACGAAAGAAAGCACAGAGCCCCAGATTTTATGTTGTCCTGGAGAGCTTGCAGAGCACTGGGGAAAGGCAGGCAGAGAATTCCCTGCTAGCACCTTCTCTGTGCCTGGGAAGCAGAAGTCTTCACATTGCTTCGCAGAATCGCTTTTGTGCAGAAAACAGTAACACTTGTTCAGAACAAAAGAAAGCACAGAGCCCCAGATTTTATGTTGTCCTGGAGAGCTTGCAGAGCACTGGGGAAAAGCAGGCAGAGAATTCCCTGCTAGCACCTTCTCTGTGCCTGGGAAACAGAAGGGTTAACATTTCTTAGCAGTATCGCTTTTGTGCAGAAAACAGTAACACTTGTTCAGAAGGAAAGAAAGCACAGAGCCCCATATTTTATGTTGTGCTGGAGAGCTTGCAGAGTACTGGGGAAAAGCAGGCAGAGAATTCCCTGCTAGCACCTTCTCTGTGCCTGGGAAACAGAAGTGTTCACATTGCTTCGCAGAATCGCTTTTGTGCAGATAACAGTAACACTTGTTCAGAACAAAAGAAAGCACAGAGCCCCAGATTTTATGTTGTCCTGGAGAGCTTGCAGAGCACTGGGGAAAAGCAAGCAGAGAATTCCCTGCTAGCACCTTCTCTGTGCCTGGGAAACAGAAGTGTTCACATTGCTTGGCATAATCGCTTTTGTGCAGAAAACAGTAACACTTGTTCAGAACGAAAGAAAGCACAGAGCCCCAGATTTTATGTTGTCCTGGAGAGCTTGCAGAGCACTGGGGAAAGGCAGGCAGAGAATTCCCTGCCAGCACCTTCTCTGTGCCTGGGAAGCAGAAGTCTTCACATTGCTTCGCAGAATCGCTTTTGTGCAGAAAACAGTAACACTTGTTCAGAACGAAAGAAAGCACAGAGCCCCAGATTTGCTGTTGTCCTGGAGAGCTTGCAGAGCACTGGGGAAAGGCAGGCAGAGAATTCCCTGCTAGCACCTTCTCTGTGCCTGGGAAGCAGAAGTGTTCACATTGCTTCGCAGAATCGCTTTTGTGCAGAAAACAGTAACACTTGTTCAGAACGAAAGAAAGCACAGAGCCCCAGATTTTATGTTGTCCTGGAGAGCTTGCAGAGCACTGGGGAAAGGCAGGCAGAGAATTCCCTGCTAGCACCTTCCCTGTGCCTGGGAAAGAGAAGTGTTCCCATTGCTTCGCAGAATCGCTTTTGTGCAGAAAACAGTAACACTTGTTCAGAAGGAAAGAAAGCACAGAGCCCCAGATTTTATGTTGTCCTGGAGAGCTTGCAGAGCACTGGGGAAAAGCAGGCAGAGAATTCCCTGCTAGCACCTTCTCTGTGCCTGGGAAACAGAAGGGTTAACATTTCTTAGCAGTATCGCTTTTGTGCAGAAAACAGTAACACTTGTTCAGAAGGAAAGAAAGCACAGAGCCCCATATTTTATGTTGTGCTGGAGAGCTTGCAGAGTACTGGGGAAAAGCAGGCAGAGAATTCCCTGCTAGCACCTTCTCTGTGCCTGGGAAACAGAAGTGTTCACATTGCTTCGCAGAATCGCTTTTGTGCAGATAACAGTAACACTTGTTCAGAACAAAAGAAAGCACAGAGCCCCAGATTTTATGTTGTCCTGGAGAGCTTGCAGAGCACTGGGGAAAAGCAGGCAGAGAATTCCCTGCTAGCACCTTCTCTGTGCCTGGGAAACAGAAGTGTTCACATTGCTTCGCAGAATCGCTTTTGTGCAGAAAACAGTAACACTTGTTCAGACGAAAGAAAGCACAGAGCCCCAGATTTTATGTTGTCCTGGAGAGCTTGCAGAGCACTGGGGAAAGGCAGGCTGAGAATTCCCTGCTAGCACCTTCTCTGTGCCTGGGAAGCAGAAGTCTTCACATTGCTTCGCAGAATCGCTTTTGTGCAGAAAACAGCAACACTTCTTCAGAACGAAAGAAAGCACAGAGCCCCAGATTTTATGTTGTCCTGGAGAGCTTGCAGAGCACTGGGGAAAGGCAGGCAGAGAATTCCCTGCTAGCACCTTCTCTGTGCCTGGGAAGCAGAAGTGTTCCCATTGCTTCGCAGAATCGTTTTGAGCAGAAAACAATAACACCTGTTCAGAACGAAAGAAAGCACAGAGCCCCAGATTTTATGTTGTCCTGGAGAGCTTGCAGAGCACTGGGGAAAAGCAGGCAGAGAATTCCCTGCTAGCACCTTCTCTGTGCCTGGGAAACAGAAGTGTTCCCATTGCTTCGCAGAATCGCTTTTGTGCAGAATACAGTAACACTTGTTCAGAACGAAAGAAAGCACAGAGCCCCAGATTTTATGTTGTCCTGGAGAGCTTGCAGAGCACTGGGGAAAGGCAGGCAGAGAATTCCCTGCTAGCACCTTCCCTGTGCCTGGGAAAGAGAAGTGTTCCCATTGCTTCGCAGAATCGCTTTTGTGCAGAAAACAGTAACACTTGTTCAGAAGGAAAGAAAGCACAGAGCCCCAGATTTTATGTTGTCCTGGAGAGCTTGCAGAGCACTGGGGAAAAGCAGGCAGAGAATTCCCTGCTAGCACCTTCTCTGTGCCTGGGAAACAGAAGGGTTAACATTTCTTAGCAGTATCGCTTTTGTGCAGAAAACAGTAACACTTGTTCAGAAGGAAAGAAAGCACAGAGCCCCATATTTTATGTTGTGCTGGAGAGCTTGCAGAGTACTGGGGAAAAGCAGGCAGAGAATTCCCTGCTAGCACCTTCTCTGTGCCTGGGAAACAGAAGTGTTCACATTGCTTCGCAGAATCGCTTTTGTGCAGATAACAGTAACACTTGTTCAGAACAAAAGAAAGCACAGAGCCCCAGATTTTATGTTGTCCTGGAGAGCTTGCAGAGCACTGGGGAAAAGCAGGCAGAGAATTCCCTGCTAGCACCTTCTCTGTGCCTGGGAAACAGAAGTGTTCACATTGCTTCGCAGAATCGCTTTTGTGCAGAAAACAGTAACACTTGTTCAGACGAAAGAAAGCACAGAGCCCCAGATTTTATGTTGTCCTGGAGAGCTTGCAGAGCACTGGGGAAAGGCAGGCTGAGAATTCCCTGCTAGCACCTTCTCTGTGCCTGGGAAGCAGAAGTCTTCACATTGCTTCGCAGAATCGCTTTTGTGCAGAAAACAGCAACACTTCTTCAGAACGAAAGAAAGCACAGAGCCCCAGATTTTATGTTGTCCTGGAGAGCTTGCAGAGCACTGGGGAAAGGCAGGCAGAGAATTCCCTGCTAGCACCTTCTCTGTGCCTGGGAAGCAGAAGTGTTCCCATTGCTTCGCAGAATCGTTTTGAGCAGAAAACAATAACACCTGTTCAGAACGAAAGAAAGCACAGAGCCCCAGATTTTATGTTGTCCTGGAGAGCTTGCAGAGCACTGGGGAAAAGCAGGCAGAGAATTCCCTGCTAGCACCTTCTCTGTGCCTGGGAAACAGAAGTGTTCCCATTGCTTCGCAGAATCGCTTTTGTGCAGAATACAGTAACACTTGTTCAGAACGAAAGAAAGCACAGAGCCCCAGATTTTATGTTGTCCTGGAGAGCTTGCAGAGCACTGGGGAAAGGCAGGCAGAGAATTCCCTGCTAGCACCTTCTCTGTGCCTGTTCACATTGCTTCGCAGAATCGCTTTTGTGCAGAAAACTGTAACACTTGTTCAGAACGAAAGAAAGCACAGAGCCCCAGATTTTATGTTGTCCTGGAGAGCTTGCAGAGCACTGGGGAAAGGCAGGCAGAGAATTCCCTGCTAGCACCTTCTCTGTGCCTGGGAAGCAGAAGTCTTCACATTGCTTCGCAGAATCGCTTTTGTGCAGAAAACAGTAACACTTGTTCAGAACGAAAGAAAGCACAGAGCCCCAGATTTTATGTTGTCCTGGAGAGCTTACAGAGCACTGGGGAAAAGCAGGCAGAGAATTCCCTGCTAGCACCTTCTCTGTGCCTGGGAAACAGAAGTGTTCACATTGCTTCGCAGAATCGCTTTTGTGCAGAAAACAGTAACACTTGTTCAGAACGAAAGAAAGCACAGAGCCCCAGATTTTATGTTGTCCTGGAGAGCTTGCAGAGCACTGGGGAAAGGCAGGCAGAGAATTCCCTGCTAGCACCTTCCCTGTGCCTGGGAAAGAGAAGTGTTCCCATTGCTTCGCAGAATCGCTTTTGTGCAGAAAACAGTAACACTTGTTCAGAAGGAAAGAAAGCACAGAGCCCCAGATTTTATGTTGTCCTGGATAGCTTGCAGAGCACTGGGGAAAAGCAGGCAGAGAATTCCCTGCTAGCACCTTCTCTGTGCCTGGGAAGCAGAAGTGTTCACATTGCTTCGCAGAATCGCTTTTGTGCAGATAACAGTAACACTTTTTCAGAACAAAAGAAAGCACAGAGCCCCAGATTTTATGTTGTCCTGGAGAGCTTGCAGAGCACTGGGGAAAAGCAGGCAGAGAATTCCCTGCTAGCACCTTCTCTGTGCCTGGGAAACAGAAGGGTTAACATTTCTTAGCAGTATCGCTTTTGTGCAGAAAACAGTAACACTTGTTCAGAAGGAAAGAAAGCACAGAGCCCCAGATTTTATGTTGTGCTGGAGAGCTTGCAGAGCACTGGGGAAAAGCAGGCAGAGAATTCCCTGCTAGCACCTTCTCTGTGCCTGGGAAACAGAAGTGTTCACATTGCTTCGCAGAATCGCTTTTGTGCAGAAAACAGTAACACTTGTTCAGAACGAAAGAAAGCACAGAGCCCCAGATTTTATGTTGTCCTGGAGAGCTTGCAGAGCACTGGGGAAAAGCAGGCAGAGAATTCCCTGCTAGCACCTTCTCTGTGCCTGGGAAGCAGAAGTGTTCACATTGCTTCGCAGAATCGTTTTGTGCAGAAAACAATAACAGCTGTTCAGAACGAAAGAAAGCACAGAGCCCCAGATTTTATGTTGTCCTGGAGAGCTTGCAGAGCACTGGGGAAAAGCAGGCAGAGAATTCCCTGCTAGCACCTTCTCTGTGCCTGGGAAACAGAAGTGTTCACATTTCTTCGCAGAATCGCTTTTGTGCAGAAAACAGTAACACTTGTTCAGAACGAAAGAAAGCACAGAGCCCCAGATTTTATGTTGTCCTGGAGAGCTTGCAGAGCACTGGGGAAAGGCAGGCAGAGAATTCCCTGCTAGCACCTTCTCTGTGCCTGTTCACATTGCTTCGCAGAATCGCTTTTGTGCAGAAAACAGTAACACTTGTTCAGAACGAAAGAAAGCACAGAGCCCCAGATTTTATGTTGTCCTGGAGAGCTTGCAGAGCACTGGGGAAAGGCAGGCAGAGAATTCCCTGCTAGCACCTTCTCTGTGCCTGGGAAGCAGAAGTCTTCACATTGCTTCGCAGAATCGCTTTTGTGCAGAAAACAGTAACACTTGTTCAGAACGAAAGAAAGCACAGAGCCCCAGATTTTATGTTGTCCTGGAGAGCTTGCAGAGCACTGGGGAAAGGCAGGCAGAGAATTCCCTGCTAGCACCTTCTCTGTGCCTGGGAAGCAGAAGTCTTCACATTGCTTCGCAGAATCGCTTTTGTGCAGAAAACAGTAACACTTGTTCAGAACGAAAGAAAGCACAGAGCCCCATATTTTATGTTGTGCTGGAGAGCTTGCAGAGTACTGGGGAAAAGCAGGCAGAGAATTCCCTGCTAGCACCTTCTCTGTGCCTGTTCACATTGCTTCGCAGAATCGCTTTTGTGCAGAAAACAGTAACACTTGTTCAGAACGAAAGAAAGCACAGAGCCCCAGATTTTATGTTGTCCTGGAGAGCTTGCAGAGCACTGGGGAAAAGCAGGCAGAGAATTCCCTGCTAGCACCTTCTCTGTGCCTGGGAAACAGAAGTGTTCACATTGCTTCGCAGAATCGCTTTTGTGCAGAAAACAGTAACACTTGTTCAGAACGAAAGAAAGCACAGAGCCCCAGATTTTATGTTGTCCTGGAGAGCTTGCAGAGCACTGGGGAAAGGCAGGCAGAGAATTCCCTGCTAGCACCTTCTCTGTGCCTGGGAAGCAGAAGTCTTCACATTGCTTCGCAGAATCGCTTTTGTGCAGAAAACAGTAACACTTGTTCAGAACGAAAGAAAGCACAGAGCCCCAGATTTTATGTTGTCCTGGAGAGCTTGCAGAGCACTGGGGAAAAGCAGGCAGAGAATTCCCTGCTAGCACCTTCTCTGTGCCTGGGAAACAGAAGTGTTCCCATTGCTTCGCAGAATCGCTTTTGTGCAGAATACAGTAACACTTGTTCAGAACGAAAGAAAGCACAGAGCCCCAGATTTTATGTTGTCCTGGAGAGCTTGCAGAGCACTGGGGAAAGGCAGGCAGAGAATTCCCTGCTAGCACCTTCTCTGTGCCTGTTCACATTGCTTCGCAGAATCGCTTTTGTGCAGAAAACAGTAACACTTGTTCAGAACGAAAGAAAGCACAGAGCCCCAGATTTTATGTTGTCCTGGAGAGCTTGCAGAGCACTGGGGAAAGGCAGGCAGAGAATTCCCTGCTAGCACCTTCTCTGTGCCTGGGAAGCAGAAGTGTTCACATTGCTTCGCAGAATCGCTTTTGTGCAGAAAACAGTAACACTTGTTCAGTACGAAAGAAAGCACAGAGCCCCAGATTTTATGTTGTCCTGGAGAGCTTGCAGAGCACTGGGGAAAAGCAGGCAGAGAATTCCCTGCTAGCACCTTCTCTGTGCCTGGGAAACAGAAGTGTTCACATTTCTTCGCAGAATCGCTTTTGTGCAGAAAACAGTAACACTTGTTCAGAACGAAAGAAAGCACAGAGCCCCAGATTTTATGTTGTCCTGGAGAGCTTGCAGAGCACTGGGGAAAAGCAGGCAGAGAATTCCCTGCTAGCACCTTCTCTGTGCCTGGGAAACAGAAGTGTTCACATTGCTTCGCAGAATCGCTTTTGTGCAGAAAACAGTAACACTTGTTCAGAAGGAAAGAAAGCACAGAGCCCCAGATTTTATGTTGTCCTGGAGAGCTTGCAGAGCACTGGGGAAAGGCAGGCAGAGAATTCCCTGCTAGCACCTTCTCTGTGCCTGGGAAGCAGAAGTCTTCACATTGCTTCGCAGAATCGCTTTTGTGCAGAAAACAGTAACACTTGTTCAGAACAAAAGAAAGCACAGAGCCCCAGATTTTATGTTGTCCTGGAGAGCTTGCAGAGCACTGGGGAAAAGCAGGCAGAGAATTCCCTGCTAGCACCTTCTCTGTGCCTGGGAAACAGAAGGGTTAACATTTCTTAGCAGTATCGCTTTTGTGCAGAAAACAGTAACACTTGTTCAGAAGGAAAGAAAGCACAGAGCCCCATATTTTATGTTGTGCTGGAGAGCTTGCAGAGTACTGGGGAAATGCAGGCAGAGAATTCCCTGCTAGCACCTTCTCTGTGCCTGGGAAACAGAAGTGTTCACATTGCTTCGCAGAATCGCTTTTGTGCAGATAACAGTAACACTTGTTCAGAACAAAAGAAAGCACAGAGCCCCAGATTTTATGTTGTCCTGGAGAGCTTGCAGAGCACTGGGGAAAAGCAAGCAGAGAATTCCCTGCTAGCACCTTCTCTGTGCCTGGGAAAGAGAAGTGTTCACATTGCTTGGCAGAATCGCTTTTGTGCAGAAAACAGTAACACTTGTTCAGAACGAAAGAAAGCACAGAGCCCCAGATTTTATGTTGTCCTGGAGAGCTTGCAGAGCACTGGGGAAAGGCAGGCAGAGAATTCCCTGCCAGCACCTTCTCTGTGCCTGGGAAGCAGAAGTCTTCACATTGCTTCGCAGAATCGCTTTTGTGCAGAAAACAGTAACACTTGTTCAGAACGAAAGAAAGCACAGAGCCCCAGATTTGCTGTTGTCCTGGAGAGCTTGCAGAGCACTGGGGAAAGGCAGGCAGAGAATTCCCTGCTAGCACCTTCTCTGTGCCTGGGAAGCAGAAGTGTTCACATTGCTTCGCAGAATCGCTTTTGTGCAGAAAACAGTAACACTTGTTCAGAACGAAAGAAAGCACAGAGCCCCAGATTTTATGTTGTCCTGGAGAGCTTGCAGAGCACTGGGGAAAGGCAGGCAGAGAATTCCCTGCTAGCACCTTCCCTGTGCCTGGGAAAGAGAAGTGTTCCCATTGCTTCGCAGAATCGCTTTTGTGCAGAAAACAGTAACACTTGTTCAGAAGGAAAGAAAGCACAGAGCCCCAGATTTTATGTTGTCCTGGAGAGCTTGCAGAGCACTGGGGAAAAGCAGGCAGAGAATTCCCTGCTAGCACCTTCTCTGTGCCTGGGAAACAGAAGGGTTAACATTTCTTAGCAGTATCGCTTTTGTGCAGAAAACAGTAACACTTGTTCAGAAGGAAAGAAAGCACAGAGCCCCATATTTTATGTTGTGCTGGAGAGCTTGCAGAGTACTGGGGAAAAGCAGGCAGAGAATTCCCTGCTAGCACCTTCTCTGTGCCTGGGAAACAGAAGTGTTCACATTGCTTCGCAGAATCGCTTTTGTGCAGATAACAGTAACACTTGTTCAGAACAAAAGAAAGCACAGAGCCCCAGATTTTATGTTGTCCTGGAGAGCTTGCAGAGCACTGGGGAAAAGCAGGCAGAGAATTCCCTGCTAGCACCTTCTCTGTGCCTGGGAAACAGAAGTGTTCACATTGCTTCGCAGAATCGCTTTTGTGCAGAAAACAGTAACACTTGTTCAGACGAAAGAAAGCACAGAGCCCCAGATTTTATGTTGTCCTGGAGAGCTTGCAGAGCACTGGGGAAAGGCAGGCTGAGAATTCCCTGCTAGCACCTTCTCTGTGCCTGGGAAGCAGAAGTCTTCACATTGCTTCGCAGAATCGCTTTTGTGCAGAAAACAGCAACACTTCTTCAGAACGAAAGAAAGCACAGAGCCCCAGATTTTATGTTGTCCTGGAGAGCTTGCAGAGCACTGGGGAAAGGCAGGCAGAGAATTCCCTGCTAGCACCTTCTCTGTGCCTGGGAAGCAGAAGTGTTCCCATTGCTTCGCAGAATCGTTTTGAGCAGAAAACAATAACACCTGTTCAGAACGAAAGAAAGCACAGAGCCCCAGATTTTATGTTGTCCTGGAGAGCTTGCAGAGCACTGGGGAAAAGCAGGCAGAGAATTCCCTGCTAGCACCTTCTCTGTGCCTGGGAAACAGAAGTGTTCCCATTGCTTCGCAGAATCGCTTTTGTGCAGAATACAGTAACACTTGTTCAGAACGAAAGAAAGCACAGAGCCCCAGATTTTATGTTGTCCTGGAGAGCTTGCAGAGCACTGGGGAAAGGCAGGCAGAGAATTCCCTGCTAGCACCTTCTCTGTGCCTGTTCACATTGCTTCGCAGAATCGCTTTTGTGCAGAAAACTGTAACACTTGTTCAGAACGAAAGAAAGCACAGAGCCCCAGATTTTATGTTGTCCTGGAGAGCTTGCAGAGCACTGGGGAAAGGCAGGCAGAGAATTCCCTGCTAGCACCTTCTCTGTGCCTGGGAAGCAGAAGTCTTCACATTGCTTCGCAGAATCGCTTTTGTGCAGAAAACAGTAACACTTGTTCAGAACGAAAGAAAGCACAGAGCCCCAGATTTTATGTTGTCCTGGAGAGCTTACAGAGCACTGGGGAAAAGCAGGCAGAGAATTCCCTGCTAGCACCTTCTCTGTGCCTGGGAAACAGAAGTGTTCACATTGCTTCGCAGAATCGCTTTTGTGCAGAAAACAGTAACACTTGTTCAGAACGAAAGAAAGCACAGAGCCCCAGATTTTATGTTGTCCTGGAGAGCTTGCAGAGCACTGGGGAAAGGCAGGCAGAGAATTCCCTGCTAGCACCTTCCCTGTGCCTGGGAAAGAGAAGTGTTCCCATTGCTTCGCAGAATCGCTTTTGTGCAGAAAACAGTAACACTTGTTCAGAAGGAAAGAAAGCACAGAGCCCCAGATTTTATGTTGTCCTGGATAGCTTGCAGAGCACTGGGGAAAAGCAGGCAGAGAATTCCCTGCTAGCACCTTCTCTGTGCCTGGGAAGCAGAAGTGTTCACATTGCTTCGCAGAATCGCTTTTGTGCAGATAACAGTAACACTTTTTCAGAACAAAAGAAAGCACAGAGCCCCAGATTTTATGTTGTCCTGGAGAGCTTGCAGAGCACTGGGGAAAAGCAGGCAGAGAATTCCCTGCTAGCACCTTCTCTGTGCCTGGGAAACAGAAGGGTTAACATTTCTTAGCAGTATCGCTTTTGTGCAGAAAACAGTAACACTTGTTCAGAAGGAAAGAAAGCACAGAGCCCCAGATTTTATGTTGTGCTGGAGAGCTTGCAGAGCACTGGGGAAAAGCAGGCAGAGAATTCCCTGCTAGCACCTTCTCTGTGCCTGGGAAACAGAAGTGTTCACATTGCTTCGCAGAATCGCTTTTGTGCAGAAAACAGTAACACTTGTTCAGAACGAAAGAAAGCACAGAGCCCCAGATTTTATGTTGTCCTGGAGAGCTTGCAGAGCACTGGGGAAAAGCAGGCAGAGAATTCCCTGCTAGCACCTTCTCTGTGCCTGGGAAGCAGAAGTGTTCACATTGCTTCGCAGAATCGTTTTGTGCAGAAAACAATAACAGCTGTTCAGAACGAAAGAAAGCACAGAGCCCCAGATTTTATGTTGTCCTGGAGAGCTTGCAGAGCACTGGGGAAAAGCAGGCAGAGAATTCCCTGCTAGCACCTTCTCTGTGCCTGGGAAACAGAAGTGTTCACATTTCTTCGCAGAATCGCTTTTGTGCAGAAAACAGTAACACTTGTTCAGAACGAAAGAAAGCACAGAGCCCCAGATTTTATGTTGTCCTGGAGAGCTTGCAGAGCACTGGGGAAAGGCAGGCAGAGAATTCCCTGCTAGCACCTTCTCTGTGCCTGTTCACATTGCTTCGCAGAATCGCTTTTGTGCAGAAAACAGTAACACTTGTTCAGAACGAAAGAAAGCACAGAGCCCCAGATTTTATGTTGTCCTGGAGAGCTTGCAGAGCACTGGGGAAAGGCAGGCAGAGAATTCCCTGCTAGCACCTTCTCTGTGCCTGGGAAGCAGAAGTCTTCACATTGCTTCGCAGAATCGCTTTTGTGCAGAAAACAGTAACACTTGTTCAGAACGAAAGAAAGCACAGAGCCCCAGATTTTATGTTGTCCTGGAGAGCTTGCAGAGCACTGGGGAAAGGCAGGCAGAGAATTCCCTGCTAGCACCTTCTCTGTGCCTGGGAAGCAGAAGTCTTCACATTGCTTCGCAGAATCGCTTTTGTGCAGAAAACAGTAACACTTGTTCAGAACGAAAGAAAGCACAGAGCCCCATATTTTATGTTGTGCTGGAGAGCTTGCAGAGTACTGGGGAAAAGCAGGCAGAGAATTCCCTGCTAGCACCTTCTCTGTGCCTGTTCACATTGCTTCGCAGAATCGCTTTTGTGCAGAAAACAGTAACACTTGTTCAGAACGAAAGAAAGCACAGAGCCCCAGATTTTATGTTGTCCTGGAGAGCTTGCAGAGCACTGGGGAAAAGCAGGCAGAGAATTCCCTGCTAGCACCTTCTCTGTGCCTGGGAAACAGAAGTGTTCACATTGCTTCGCAGAATCGCTTTTTTGCAGAAAACAGTAACACTTGTTCAGAACGAAAGAAAGCACAGAGCCCCAGATTTTATGTTGTCCTGGAGAGCTTGCAGAGCACTGGGGAAAGGCAGGCAGAGAATTCCCTGCTAGCACCTTCTCTGTGCCTGGGAAGCAGAAGTCTTCACATTGCTTCGCAGAATCGCTTTTGTGCAGAAAACAGTAACACTTGTTCAGAACGAAAGAAAGCACAGAGCCCCAGATTTTATGTTGTCCTGGAGAGCTTGCAGAGCACTGGGGAAAGGCAGGCAGAGAATTCCCTGCTAGCACCTTCCCTGTGCCTCGGAAAGAGAAGTGTTCCCATTGCTTCGCAGAATCGCTTTTGTGCAGAAAACAGTAACACTTGTTCAGAAGGAAAGAAAGCACAGAGCCCCAGATTTTATGTTGTCCTGGAGAGCTTGCAGAGCACTGGGGAAAAGCAGGCAGAGAATTCCCTGCTAGCACCTTCTCTGTGCCTGGGAAACAGAAGGGTTAACATTTCTTAGGAGTATCGCTTTTGTACAGAAAACAGTAACACTTGTTCAGAAGGAAAGAAAGCACAGAGCCCCATATTTTATGTTGTGCTGGAGAGCTTGCAGAGTACTGGGGAAAAGCAGGCAGAGAATTCCCTGCTAGCACCTTCTCTGTGCCTGGGAAACAGAAGTGTTCACATTGCTTCGCAGAATCGCTTTTGTGCAGATAACAGTAACACTTGTTCAGAACAAAAGAAAGCACAGAGCCCCAGATTTTATGTTGTCCTGGAGAGCTTGCAGAGCACTGGGGAAAAGCAGGCAGAGAATTCCCTGCTAGCACCTTCTCTGTGCCTGGGAAACAGAAGTGTTCACATTGCTTCGCAGAATCGCTTTTGTGCAGAAAACAGTAACACTTGTTCAGACGAAAGAAAGCACAGAGCCCCAGATTTTATGTTGTCCTGGAGAGCTTGCAGAGCACTGGGGAAAGGCAGGCTGAGAATTCCCTGCTAGCACCTTCTCTGTGCCTGGGAAGCAGAAGTGTTCACATTGCTTCGCAGAATCGCTTTTGTGCAGAAAACAGCAACACTTGTTCAGAACGAAAGAAAGCACAGAGCCCCAGATTTTATGTTGTCCTGGAGAGCTTGCAGAGCACTGGGGAAAAGCAGGCAGAGAATTCCCTGCTAGCACCTTCTCTGTGCCTGGGAAACAGAAGTGTTCACATTGCTTCGCAGAATCGCTTTTGTGCAGAAAACAGTAACACTTGTTCAGAACGAAAGAAAGCACAGAGCCCCAGATTTTATGTTGTCCTGGAGAGCTTGCAGAGCACTGGGGAAAGGCAGGCAGAGAATTCCCTGCTAGCACCTTCTCTGTGCCTGGGAAGCAGAAGTGTTCACATTGCTTCGCAGAATCGTTTTGTGCAGAAAACAATAACAGCTGTTCAGAACGAAAGAAAGCACAGAGCCCCAGATTTTATGTTGTCCTGGAGAGCTTGCAGAGCACTGGGGAAAAGCAGGCAGAGAATTCCCTGCTAGCACCTTCTCTGTGCCTGGGAAACAGAAGTGTTCACATTTCTTCGCAGAATCGCTTTTGTGCAGAAAACAGTAACACTTGTTCAGAACGAAAGAAAGCACAGAGCCCCAGATTTTATGTTGTCCTGGAGAGCTTGCAGAGCACTGGGGAAAGGCAGGCAGAGAATTCCCTGCTAGCACCTTCTCTGTGCCTGTTCACATTGCTTCGCAGAATCGCTTTTGTGCAGAAAACAGTAACACTTGTTCAGAACGAAAGAAAGCACAGAGCCCCAGATTTTATGTTGTCCTGGAGAGCTTGCAGAGCACTGGGGAAAGGCAGGCAGAGAATTCCCTGCTAGCACCTTCTCTGTGCCTGGGAAGCAGAAGTCTTCACATTGCTTCGCAGAATCGCTTTTGTGCAGAAAACAGTAACATTTGTTCAGAACGAAAGAAAGCACAGAGCCCCATATTTTATGTTGTGCTGGAGAGCTTGCAGAGTACTGGGGAAAAGCAGGCAGAGAATTCCCTGCTAGCACCTCTCTGTGCCTGGGAAACAGAAGTGTTCACACTGCTTCGCAGAATCGCTTTTGTGCAGAAAACAGTAACACTTGTTCAGACGAAAGAAAGCACAGAGCCCCATATTTTATGTTGTCCTGGAGAGCTTGCAGAGCACTGGGGAAAAGCAGGCAGAGAATTCCCTGCTAGCACCTTCTCTGTGCCTGGGAAGCAGAAGTCTTCACATTGCTTCGCAGAATCGCTTTTGTGCAGACAACAGTAACACTTTTTCAGAACAAAAGAAAGCACAGAGCCCCAGATTTTATGTTGTCCTGGAGAGCTTGCAGAGCACTGGGGAAAAGCAGGCAGAGAATACCCTGCTAGCACCTTCTCTGTGCCTGGGAAACAGAAGTGTTCACATTGCTTCGCAGTATCGCTTTTGTGCAGAAAACAGTAACACTTGTTCAGAACAAAAGAAAGCACAGAGCCCCATATTTTATGTTGTGCTGGAGAGCTTGCAGAATACTGGGGAAAAGCAGGCAGAGAATTTCCTGCTAGCACCTTCTCTGCGCCTGGGAAACAGAAGTGTTCACATTGCTTCGCAGAATCGCTTTTGTGCAGAAAACAGTAACACTTGTTCAGAACGAAAGAAAGTACAGAGCCCCAGATTTTATGTTGTCCTGGAGAGCTTGCAGAGCACTGGGGAAAGGCAGGCAGACAATTCACTGCTACCACCTTCTCTGTGCCTGTTCACATTGCTTCGCAGAATCGCTTTTGTGCAGAAAACAGTAACACTTGTTCAGAACGAAAGAAAGAACAGAGCCCCAGATTTTATGTTGTCCTGGAGAGCTTGCAGAGCACTGGGGAAAGGCAGGCAGAGAATTTCCTGCTAGCACCTTCTCTGTGCCTGGGAAGCAGAAGTGTTCACATTGCTTGGCAGAATCGCTTTTGTGCAGAAAACAGTAACACTTGTTCAGAACGAAAGAAAGCACAGAGCCCCAGATTTTATGTTGTCCTGGAGAGCTTGCAGAGCACTGGGGAAAAGCAGGCAGAGAATTCCCTGCTAGCACCTTCTCTGTGCCTGGGAAACAGAAGTGTTCACATTGCTTCGCAGAATCGCTTTTGTGCAGAAAACAGTAACACTTGTTCAGAAGGAAAGAAAGCACAGAGCCCCATATTTTATGTTGTGCTGGAGAGCTTGCAGAGTACTGGGGAAAAGCAGGCAGAGAATTCCCTGCTAGCACCTTCTCTGTGCCTGGGAAACAGAAGTGTTCACATTGCTTCGCAGTATCGCTTTTGTGCAGAAAACAGTAACACTTGTTCAGAACGAAAGAAAGCACAGAGCCCCAGATTTTATGTTGTCCTGGAGAGCTTGCAGAGCACTGGGGAAAGGCAGGCAGAGAATTCCCTGCTAGCACCTTCTCTGTGCCTGTTCACATTGCTTCGCAGAATCGCTTTTGTGCAGAAAACAATAACACTTGTTCAGAACGAAAGAAAGCACAGAGCCCCAGATTTTATGTTGTCCTGGAGAGCTTGCAGAGTACTGGGGAAAAGCAGGCAGAGAATTCCCTGCTAGCACCTTCTCTGTGCCTGGGAAACAGAAGTGTTCACATTGCTTCGCAGAATCGCTTTTGTGCAGAAAACAGTAACACTTGTTCAGAACGAAAGAAAGCACAGAGCCCCAGATTTTATGTTGTCCTGGAGAGCTTGCAGAGCACTGGGGAAAGGCAGGCAGAGAATTCCCTGCTAGCACCTTCTCTGTGCCTGGGAAACAGAAGTGTTCACATTGCTTCGCAGAATCGCTTTTGTGCAGAAAACAATAACACTTGTTCAGAACGAAAGAAAGCACAGAGCCCCAGATTTTATGTTGTCCTGGAGAGCTTGCAGAGCACTGGGGAAAGGCAGGCAGACAATTCCCTGCTAGCACCTTCTCTGTGCCTGGGAAGCAGAAGTCTTCACATTGCTTCGCAGAATCGCTTTTGTGCAGAAAACAATAACACTTGTTCAGAACGAAAGAAAGCACAGAGCCCCAGATTTTATGTTGTCCTGGAGAGCTTGCAGAGCACTGGGAAAAAGCAGGCAGAGAATTCCCTGCTAGCACCTTCTCTGTGCCTGGGAAACAGAAGTGTTCCCATTGCTTCGCAGAATCGCTTTTGTGCAGAATACAGTAACACTTGTTCAGAACGAAAGAAAGCACAGAGCCCCAGATTTTATGTTGTCCTGGAGAGCTTGCAGAGCACTGGGGAAAGGCAGGCAGAGAATTCCCTGCTAGCACCTTCTCTGTGCCTGTTCACATTGCTTCGCAGAATCGCTTTTGTGCAGAAAACAGTAACACTTGTTCAGAACGAAAGAAAGCACAGAGCCCCAGATTTTATGTTGTCCTGGAGAGCTTGCAGAGCACTGGGGAAAGGCAGGCAGAGAATTCCCTGCTAGCACCTTCTCTGTGCCTGGGAAGCAGAAGTGTTCACATTGCTTGGCAGAATCGCTTTTGTGCAGAAAACACTAACACTTGTTCAGAACAAAAGAAAGCACAGAGCCCCAGATTCTATGTTGTCCTGGAGAGCTTGCAGAGCACTGGAGAAAAGCAGGCAGAGAATTCCCTGCTAGCACCTTCTCTGTGCCTGGGAAACAGAAGTGTTCACATTGCTTCGCAGAATCGCTTTTGTGCAGAAAACAGTAACACTTGTTCAGAAAGAAAGAAAGCACAGAGCCCCAGATTTTATGTTGTCCTGGAGAGCTTGCAGAGCACTGGGGAAAAGCAGGCAGAGAATTCCCTGCTAGCACCTTCTCTGTGCCTGGGAAACAGAAGTGTTCACATTGCTTCGCAGAATCGCTTTTGTGCAGAAAACAGTAACACTTGTTCAGACGAAAGAAAGCACAGAGCCGCAGATTTTATGTTGTCCTGGAGAGCTTGCAGAGCACTGGGGAAAGGCAGGCAGAGAATTCCCTGCTAGCACCTTCTCTGTGCCTGGGAAGCAGAAGTGTTCACATTGCTTCGCAGAATCGCTTTTGTGCAGAAAACAGTAACACTTGTTCAGAACGAAAGAAAGCACAGAGCCCCAGATTTGCTGTTGTCCTGGAGAGCTTGCAGAGCACTGGGGAAAGGCAGGCAGAGAATTCCCTGCTAGCACCTTCTCTGTGCCTGGGAAGCAGAAGTGTTCACATTGCTTCGCAGAATCGCTTTTGTGCAGAAAACAGTAACACTTGTTCAGAACGAAAGAAAGCACAGAGCCCCAGATTTTATGTTGTCCTGGAGAGCTTACAGAGCACTGGGGAAAAGCAGGCAGAGAATTCCCTGCTAGCACCTTCTCTGTGCCTGGGAAACAGAAGTGTTCACATTGCTTCGCAGAATCGCTTTTGTGCAGAAAACAGTAACACTTGTTCAGAACGAAAGAAAGCACAGAGCCCCAGATTTTATGTTGTCCTGGAGAGCTTGCAGAGCACTGGGGAAAGGCAGGCAGAGAATTCCCTGCTAGCACCTTCCCTGTGCCTGGGAAAGAGAAGTGTTCCCATTGCTTCGCAGAATCGCTTTTGTGCAGAAAACAGTAACACTTGTTCAGAAGGAAAGAAAGCACAGAGCCCCATATTTTATGTTGTGCTGGAGAGCTTGCAGAGCACTGGGGAAAAGCAGGCAGAGAATTCCCTGCTAGCACCTTCTCTGTGCCTGGGAAGCAGAAGTGTTCACATTGCTTGGCAGAATCGCTTTTGTGCAGATAACAGTAACACTTTTTCAGAACAAAAGAAAGCACAGATCCGCAGATTTTATGTTGTCCTGGAGAGCTTGCAGAGCACTGGGGAAAAGCAGGCAGAGAATTCCCTGCTAGCACCTTCTCTTTGCCTGGGAAACAGAAGGGTTAACATTTCTTAGCAGTATCGCTTTTGTGCAGAAAACAGTAACACTTGTTCAGAAGGAAAGAAAGCACAGAGCCCCATATTTTATGTTGTGCTGGAGAGCTTGCAGAGTACTGGGGAAAAGCAGGCAGAGAATTCCCTGCTAGCACCTTCTCTGTGCCTGGGAAGCAGAAGTCTTCACATTGCTTCGCAGAATCGCTTTTGTGCAGAAAACAATAACACTTGTTCAGAACGAAAGAAAGCACAGAGCCCCAGATTTTATGTTGTCCTGGAGAGCTCGCAGAGCACTGGGGAAAGGCAGGCAGAGAATTCCCTGCTAGCACCTTCTCTGTGCCTGTTCACATTGCTTCGCAGAATCGCTTTTGTGCAGAAAACAGTAACACTTGTTCAGAACGAAAGAAAGCACAGAGCCCCAGATTTTATGTTGTCCTGGAGAGCTTGCAGAGCACTGGGGAAAGGCAGGCAGAGAATTCCCTGCTAGCACCTTCTCTGTGCCTGGGAAGCAGAAGTCTTCACATTGCTTCGCAGAATCGCTTTTGTGCAGAAAACACTAACACTTGTTCAGAACAAAAGAAAGCACAGAGCCCCAGATTCTATGTTGTCCTGGAGAGCTTGCAGAGCACTGGGGAAAGGCAGGCAGAGAATTTCCTGCTAGCACCTTCTCTGTGCCTGGGAAGCAGAAGTGTTCACATTGCTTCGCAGAATCGCTTTTGTGCAGAAAACAGTAACACTTGTTCAGAAAGAAAGAAAGCACAGAGCCCCAGATTTTATGTTGTCCTGGAGAGCTTGCAGAGCACTGGGGAAAAGCAGGCAGAGAATTCCCTGCTAGCACCTTCTCTGTGCCTGGGAAACAGAAGTGTTCACATTGCTTCGCAGAATCGCTTTTGTGCAGAAAACAGTAACACTTGTTCAGAAAGAAAGAAAGCACAGAGCCCCAGATTTTATGTTGTCCTGGAGAGCTTGCAGAGCACTGGGGAAAAGCAGGCAGAGAATTCCCTGCTAGCACCTTCTCTGTGCCTGGGAAACAGAAGTGTTCACATTGCTTCGCAGAATCGCTTTTGTGCAGAAAACAGTAACACTTGTTCAGACGAAAGAAAGCACAGAGCCCCAGATTTTATGTTGTCCTGGAGAGCTTGCAGAGCACTGGGGAAAGGCAGGCAGAGAATTCCCTGCTAGCACCTTCTCTGTGCCTGGGAAGCAGAAGTCTTCACATTGCTTCGCAGAATCGCTTTTGTGCAGAAAACAGTAACACTTGTTCAGAACGAAAGAAAGCACAGAGCCCCAGATTTGCTGTTGTCCTGGAGAGCTTGCAGAGCACTGGGGAAAGGCAGGCAGAGAATTCCCTGCTAGCACCTTCTCTGTGCCTGGGAAGCAGAAGTCTTCACATTGCTTCGCAGAATCGCTTTTGTGCAGAAAACAGTAACACTTGTTCAGAACGAAAGAAAGCACAGAGCCCCAGATTTTATGTTGTCCTGGAGAGCTTACAGAGCACTGGGGAAAAGCAGGCAGAGAATTCCCTGCTAGCACCTTCTCTGTGCCTGGGAAACAGAAGTGTTCACATTGCTTCGCAGAATCGCTTTTGTGCAGAAAACAGTAACACTTGTTCAGAACGAAAGAAAGCACAGAGCCCCAGATTTTATGTTGTCCTGGAGAGCTTGCAGAGCACTGGGGAAAGGCAGGCAGAGAATTCCCTGCTAGCACCTTCCCTGTGCCTGGGAAAGAGAAGTGTTCCCATTGCTTCGCAGAATCGCTTTTGTGCAGAAAACAGTAACACTTGTTCAGAAGCAAAGAAAGCACAGAGCCCCATATTTTATGTTGTGCTGGAGAGCTTGCAGAGTACTGGGGAAAAGCAGGCAGAGAATTCCCTGCTAGCACCTTCTCTGTGCCTGGGAAACAGAAGTGTTCACATTGCTTCGCAGAATCGCTTTTGTGCAGATAACAGTAACACTTGTTCAGAACAAAAGAAAGCACAGAGCCCCAGATTTTATGTTGTCCTGGAGAGCTTGCAGAGCACTGGGGAAAAGCAGGCAGAGAATTCCCTGCTAGCACCTTCTCTGTGCCTGGGAAACAGAAGTGTTCACATTGCTTCGCAGAATCGCTTTTGTCCAGAAAACAGTAACACTTGTTCAGACGAAAGAAAGCACAGAGCCCCAGATTTTATGTTGTCCTGGAGAGCTTGCAGAGCACTGGGGAAAGGCAGGCAGAGAATTCCCTGCTAGCACCTTCTCTGTGCCTGGGAAGCAGAAGTCTTCACATTGCTTCGCAGAATCGCTTTTGTGCAGAAAACAATAACACTTGTTCAGAACGAAAGAAAGCACAGAGCCCCAGATTTTATGTTGTCCTGGAGAGCTTGCAGAGCACTGGGGAAAAGCAGGCAGAGAATTCCCTGCTAGCACCTTCTCTGTGCCTGGGAAACAGAAGTGTTCACATTGCTTCGCAGAATCGCTTTTGTGCAGAAAACAGTAACACTTGTTCAGAACGAAAGAAAGCACAGAGCCCCAGATTTTATGTTGTCCTGGAGAGCTTGCAGAGCACTGGGGAAAGGCAGGCAGAGAATTCCCTGCTAGCACCTTCTCTGTGCCTGTTCACATTCCTTCGCAGAATCGCTTTTGTGCAGAAAACTGTAACACTTGTTCAGAACGAAAGAAAGCACAGAGCCCCAGATTTTATGTTGTCCTGGAGAGCTTGCAGAGCACTGGGGAAAGGCAGGCAGAGAATTCCCTGCTAGCACGTTCTCGGTGCCTGGGAAGCAGAAGTGTTCACATTTCTTAGCAGTATCGCTTTTGTGCAGAAAACAGTAACACTTGTTCAGAAGGAAAGAAAGCACAGAGCCCCAGATTTTATGTTGTCCTGGAGAGCTTGCAGAGCACTGGGGAAAGGCAGGCAGAGAATTCCCTGCTAGCACCTTCTCTGTGCCTGTTCACATTCCTTCGCAGAATCGCTTTTGTGCAGAAAACTGTAACACTTGTTCAGAACGAAAGAAAGCACAGAGCCCCAGATTTTATGTTGTCCTGGAGAGCTTGCAGAGCACTGGGGAAAAGCAGGCAGAGAATTCCCTGCTAGCACCTTCTCTGTGTCTGGGAAACAGAAGTGTTCACATTGCTTCGCAGAATCGCTTTTGTGCAGAAAACAGTAACACTTGTTCAGACGAAAGAAAGCACAGAGCCCCAGATTTTATGTTGTGCTGGAGAGCTTGCAGAGCACTGGGGAAAGGCAGGCAGAGAATTCCCTGCTAGCACCTTCTCTGTGCCTGGGAAACAGAAGTCTTCACATTGCTTCGCAGAATCGCTTTTGTGCAGAAAACAGTAACACTTGTTCAGAACGAAAGAAAGCACAGAGCCCCAGATTTTATGTTGTGCTGGAGAGCTTGCAGAGCACTGGGGAAAAGCAGGCAGAGAATTCCCTGCTAGCACCTTCTCTGTGCCTGGGAAACAGAAGTGTTCACATTGCTTCGCAGAATCGCTTTTGTGCAGAAAACAGTAACACTTGTTCAGAACGAAAGAAAGCACAGAGCCCCAGATTTTATGTTGTCCTGGAGAGCTTGCAGAGCACTGGGGAAAGGCAGGCAGAGAATTCCCTGCTAGCACCTTCTCTGTGCCTGGGAAGCAGAAGTGTTCACATTGCTTCGCAGAATCGCTTTTGTGCAGAAAACAATAACACCTGTTCAGAACGAAAGAAAGCACAGAGCCCCAGATTTTATGTTGTCCTGGAGAGCTTGCAGAGTACTGGGGAAAAGCAGGCAGAGAATTCCCTGCTAGCACCTTCTCTGTGCCTGGGAAACAGAAGTGTTCACATTTCTTCGCAGAATCGCTTTTGTGCAGAAAACAGTAACACTTGTTCAGAACGAAAGAAAGCACAGAGCCCCAGATTTTATGTTGTCCTGGAGAGCTTGCAGAGCACTGGGGAAAGGCAGGCAGAGAATTCCCTGCTAGCACCTTCTCTGTGCCTGTTCACATTGCTTCGCAGAATCGCTTTTGTGCAGAAAACAGTAACACTTGTTCAGAACGAAAGAAAGCACAGAGCCCCAGATTTTATGTTGTCCTGGAGAGCTTGCAGAGCACTGGGGAAAGGCAGGCAGAGAATTCCCTGCTAGCACCTTCTCTGTGCCTGGGAAGCAGAAGTGTTCACATTGCTTCGCAGAATCGTTTTGTGCAGAAAACAATAACACCTGTTCAGAACGAAAGAAAGCACAGAGCCCCAGATTTTATGTTGTGCTGGAGAGCTTGCAGAGTACTGGGGAAAAGCAGGCAGAGAATTCCCTGCTAGCACCTTCTCTGTGCCTGGGAAACAGAAGTGTTCACATTGCTTCGCAGAATCGCTTTTGTGCAGAAAACAGTAACACTTGTTCAGAACGAAAGAAAGCACAGAGCCCCAGATTTTATGTTGTCCTGGAGAGCTTGCAGAGCACTGGGGAAAGGCAGGCAGAGAATTCCCTGCTAGCACCTTCTCTGTGCCTGTTCACATTCCTTCGCAGAATCGCTTTTGTGCAGAAAACTGTAACACTTGTTCAGAAGGAAAGAAAGCACAGAGCCCCAGATTTTATGTTGTCCTGGAGAGCTTGCAGAGCACTGGGGAAAGGCAGGCAGAGAATTCCCTGCTAGCACGTTCTCGGTGCCTGGGAAGCAGAAGTGTTCACATTTCTTAGCAGTATCGCTTTTGTGCAGAAAACAGTAACACTTGTTCAGAAGGAAAGAAAGCACAGAGCCCCAGATTTTATGTTGTCCTGGAGAGCTTGCAGAGCACTGGGGAAAGGCAGGCAGAGAATTCCCTGCTAGCACCTTCTCTGTGCCTGTTCACATTCCTTCGCAGAATCGCTTTTGTGCAGAAAACTGTAACACTTGTTCAGAACGAAAGAAAGCACAGAGCCCCAGATTTTATGTTGTCCTGGAGAGCTTGCAGAGCACTGGGGAAAGGCAGGCAGAGAATTCCCTGCTAGCACGTTCTCGGTGCCTGGGAAGCAGAAGTGTTCACATTTCTTAGCAGTATCGCTTTTGTGCAGAAAACAGTAACACTTGTTCAGAAGGAAAGAAAGCACAGAGCCCCATATTTTATGTTGTGCTGGAGAGCTTGCAGAGTACTGGGGAAAAGCAGGCAGAGAATTCCCTGCTAGCACCTTCTCTGTGCCTGGGAAACAGAAGTGTTCACATTGCTTCGCAGAATCGCTTTTGTGCAGATAACAGTAACACTTGTTCAGAACAAAAGAAAGCACAGAGCCCCAGATTTTATGTTGTCCTGGAGAGCTTGCAGAGCACTGGGGAAAAGCAGGCAGAGAATTCCCTGCTAGCACCTTCTCTGTGCCTGGGAAACAGAAGTGTTCACATTGCTTCGCAGAATCGCTTTTGTGCAGAAAACAGTAACACTTGTTCAGACGAAAGAAAGCACAGAGCCCCAGATTTTATGTTGTGCTGGAGAGCTTGCAGAGCACTGGGGAAAGGCAGGCAGAGAATTCCCTGCTAGCACCTTCTCTGTGCCTGGGAAGCAGAAGTCTTCACATTGCTTCGCAGAATCGCTTTTGTGCAGAAAACAGTAACACTTGTTCAGAACGAAAGAAAGCACAGAGCCCCAGATTTTATGTTGTCCTGGAGAGCTTGCAGAGCACTGGGGAAAAGCAGGCAGAGAATTCCCTGCTAGCACCTTCTCTGTGCCTGGGAAACAGAAGTGTTCACATTGCTTCGCAGAATCGCTTTTGTGCAGAAAACAGTAACACTTGTTCAGAACGAAAGAAAGCACAGAGCCCCAGATTTTATGTTGTGCTGGAGAGCTTGCAGAGCACTGGGGAAAGGCAGGCAGAGAATTCCCTGCTAGCACCTTCTCTGTGCCTGGGAAGCAGAAGTGTTCACATTGCTTCGCAGAATCGCTTTTGTGCAGAAAACAATAACACCTGTTCAGAACGAAAGAAAGCACAGAGCCCCAGATTTTATGTTGTCCTGGAGAGCTTGCAGAGTACTGGGGAAAAGCAGGCAGAGAATTCCCTGCTAGCACCTTCTCTGTGCCTGGGAAACAGAAGTGTTCACATTTCTTCGCAGAATCGCTTTTGTGCAGAAAACAGTAACACTTGTTCAGACGAAAGAAAGCACAGAGCCCCAGATTTTATGTTGTCCTGGAGAGCTTGCAGAGCACTGGGGAAAGGCAGGCAGAGAATTCCCTGCTAGCACCTTCTCTGTGCCTGGGAAACAGAAGTGTTCACATTGCTTCGCAGAATCGCTTTTGTGCAGAAAACAGTAACACTTGTTCAGAACGAAAGAAAGCACAGAGCCCCAGATTTTATGTTGTCCTGGAGAGCTTGCAGAGCACTGGGGAAAGGCAGGCAGAGAATTCCCTGCTAGCACCTTCTCTGTGCCTGGGAAACAGAAGTGTTCACATTGCTTCACAGAATCGCTTTTGTGCAGAAAACAGTAACACTTGTTCAGAAAGAAAGAAAGCACAGAGCCCCAGATTTTATGTTGTCCTGGAGAGCTTGCAGAGCACTGGGGAAAAGCAGGCAGAGAATTCCCTGCTAGCACCTTCTCTGTGCCTGGGAAACAGAAGTGTTCACATTGCTTCGCAGAATCGCTTTTGTGCAGAAAACAGTAACACTTGTTCAGACGAAAGAAAGCACAGAGCCGCAGATTTTATGTTGTCCTGGAGAGCTTGCAGAGCACTGGGGAAAGGCAGGCAGAGAATTCCCTGCTAGCACCTTCTCTGTGCCTGGGAAGCAGAAGTCTTCACATTGCTTCGCAGAATCGCTTTTGTGCAGAAAACAGTAACACTTGTTCAGAACGAAAGAAAGCACAGAGCCCCAGATTTGCTGTTGTCCTGGAGAGCTTGCAGAGCACTGGGGAAAGGCAGGCAGAGAATTCCCTGCTAGCACCTTCTCTGTGCCTGGGAAGCAGAAGTGTTCACATTGCTTCGCAGAATCGCTTTTGTGCAGAAAACAGTAACACTTGTTCAGAACGAAAGAAAGCACAGAGCCCCAGATTTTATGTTGTCCTGGAGAGCTTACAGAGCACTGGGGAAAAGCAGGCAGAGAATTCCCTGCTAGCACCTTCTCTGTGCCTGGGAAACAGAAGTGTTCACATTGCTTCGCAGAATCGCTTTTGTGCAGAAAACAGTAACACTTGTTCAGAACGAAAGAAAGCACAGAGCCCCAGATTTTATGTTGTCCTGGAGAGCTTGCAGAGCACTGGGGAAAGGCAGGCAGAGAATTCCCTGCTAGCACCTTCCCTGTGCCTGGGAAAGAGAAGTGTTCCCATTGCTTCGCAGAATCGCTTTTGTGCAGAAAACAGTAACACTTGTTCAGAAGGAAAGAAAGCACAGAGCCCCATATTTTATGTTGTGCTGGAGAGCTTGCAGAGCACTGGGGAAAAGCAGGCAGAGAATTCCCTGCTAGCACCTTCTCTGTGCCTGGGAAGCAGAAGTGTTCACATTGCTTGGCAGAATCGCTTTTGTGCAGATAACAGTAACACTTTTTCAGAACAAAAGAAAGCACAGATCCGCAGATTTTATGTTGTCCTGGAGAGCTTGCAGAGCACTGGGGAAAAGCAGGCAGAGAATTCCCTGCTAGCACCTTCTCTTTGCCTGGGAAACAGAAGGGTTAACATTTCTTAGCAGTATCGCTTTTGTGCAGAAAACAGTAACACTTGTTCAGAAGGAAAGAAAGCACAGAGCCCCATATTTTATGTTGTGCTGGAGAGCTTGCAGAGTACTGGGGAAAAGCAGGCAGAGAATTCCCTGCTAGCACCTTCTCTGTGCCTGGGAAGCAGAAGTCTTCACATTGCTTCGCAGAATCGCTTTTGTGCAGAAAACAATAACACTTGTTCAGAACGAAAGAAAGCACAGAGCCCCAGATTTTATGTTGTCCTGGAGAGCTCGCAGAGCACTGGGGAAAGGCAGGCAGAGAATTCCCTGCTAGCACCTTCTCTGTGCCTGTTCACATTGCTTCGCAGAATCGCTTTTGTGCAGAAAACAGTAACACTTGTTCAGAACGAAAGAAAGCACAGAGCCCCAGATTTTATGTTGTCCTGGAGAGCTTGCAGAGCACTGGGGAAAGGCAGGCAGAGAATTCCCTGCTAGCACCTTCTCTGTGCCTGGGAAGCAGAAGTCTTCACATTGCTTCGCAGAATCGCTTTTGTGCAGAAAACACTAACACTTGTTCAGAACAAAAGAAAGCACAGAGCCCCAGATTCTATGTTGTCCTGGAGAGCTTGCAGAGCACTGGGGAAAGGCAGGCAGAGAATTTCCTGCTAGCACCTTCTCTGTGCCTGGGAAGCAGAAGTGTTCACATTGCTTCGCAGAATCGCTTTTGTGCAGAAAACAGTAACACTTGTTCAGAAAGAAAGAAAGCACAGAGCCCCAGATTTTATGTTGTCCTGGAGAGCTTGCAGAGCACTGGGGAAAAGCAGGCAGAGAATTCCCTGCTAGCACCTTCTCTGTGCCTGGGAAACAGAAGTGTTCACATTGCTTCGCAGAATCGCTTTTGTGCAGAAAACAGTAACACTTGTTCAGAAAGAAAGAAAGCACAGAGCCCCAGATTTTATGTTGTCCTGGAGAGCTTGCAGAGCACTGGGGAAAAGCAGGCAGAGAATTCCCTGCTAGCACCTTCTCTGTGCCTGGGAAACAGAAGTGTTCACATTGCTTCGCAGAATCGCTTTTGTGCAGAAAACAGTAACACTTGTTCAGACGAAAGAAAGCACAGAGCCCCAGATTTTATGTTGTCCTGGAGAGCTTGCAGAGCACTGGGGAAAGGCAGGCAGAGAATTCCCTGCTAGCACCTTCTCTGTGCCTGGGAAGCAGAAGTCTTCACATTGCTTCGCAGAATCGCTTTTGTGCAGAAAACAGTAACACTTGTTCAGAACGAAAGAAAGCACAGAGCCCCAGATTTGCTGTTGTCCTGGAGAGCTTGCAGAGCACTGGGGAAAGGCAGGCAGAGAATTCCCTGCTAGCACCTTCTCTGTGCCTGGGAAGCAGAAGTCTTCACATTGCTTCGCAGAATCGCTTTTGTGCAGAAAACAGTAACACTTGTTCAGAACGAAAGAAAGCACAGAGCCCCAGATTTTATGTTGTCCTGGAGAGCTTACAGAGCACTGGGGAAAAGCAGGCAGAGAATTCCCTGCTAGCACCTTCTCTGTGCCTGGGAAACAGAAGTGTTCACATTGCTTCGCAGAATCGCTTTTGTGCAGAAAACAGTAACACTTGTTCAGAACGAAAGAAAGCACAGAGCCCCAGATTTTATGTTGTCCTGGAGAGCTTGCAGAGCACTGGGGAAAGGCAGGCAGAGAATTCCCTGCTAGCACCTTCCCTGTGCCTGGGAAAGAGAAGTGTTCCCATTGCTTCGCAGAATCGCTTTTGTGCAGAAAACAGTAACACTTGTTCAGAAGGAAAGAAAGCACAGAGCCCCATATTTTATGTTGTGCTGGAGAGCTTGCAGAGTACTGGGGAAAAGCAGGCAGAGAATTCCCTGCTAGCACCTTCTCTGTGCCTGGGAAACAGAAGTGTTCACATTGCTTTGCAGAATCGCTTTTGTGCAGATAACAGTAACACTTGTTCAGAACAAAAGAAAGCACAGAGCCCCAGATTTTATGTTGTCCTGGAGAGCTTGCAGAGCACTGGGGAAAAGCAGGCAGAGAATTCCCTGCTAGCACCTTCTCTGTGCCTGGGAAACAGAAGTGTTCACATTGCTTCGCAGAATCGCTTTTGTGCAGAAAACAGTAACACTTGTTCAGACGAAAGAAAGCACAGAGCCCCAGATTTTATGTTGTGCTGGAGAGCTTGCAGAGCACTGGGGAAAGGCAGGCAGAGAATTCCCTGCTAGCACCTTCTCTGTGCCTGGGAAGCAGAAGTCTTCACATTGCTTCGCAGAATCGCTTTTGTGCAGAAAACAGTAACACTTGTTCAGAACGAAAGAAAGCACAGAGCCCCAGATTTTATGTTGTCCTGGAGAGCTTGCAGAGCACTGGGGAAAAGCAGGCAGAGAATTCCCTGCTAGCACCTTCTCTGTGCCTGGGAAACAGAAGTGTTCACATTGCTTCGCAGAATCGCTTTTGTGCAGAAAACAGTAACACTTGTTCAGAACGAAAGAAAGCACAGAGCCCCAGATTTTATGTTGTGCTGGAGAGCTTGCAGAGCACTGGGGAAAGGCAGGCAGAGAATTCCCTGCTAGCACCTTCTCTGTGCCTGGGAAGCAGAAGTGTTCACATTGCTTCGCAGAATCGCTTTTGTGCAGAAAACAATAACACCTGTTCAGAACGAAAGAAAGCACAGAGCCCCAGATTTTATGTTGTCCTGGAGAGCTTGCAGAGTACTGGGGAAAAGCAGGCAGAGAATTCCCTGCTAGCACCTTCTCTGTGCCTGGGAAACAGAAGTGTTCACATTTCTTCGCAGAATCGCTTTTGTGCAGAAAACAGTAACACTTGTTCAGACGAAAGAAAGCACAGAGCCCCAGATTTTATGTTGTCCTGGAGAGCTTGCAGAGCACTGGGGAAAGGCAGGCAGAGAATTCCCTGCTAGCACCTTCTCTGTGCCTGGGAAACAGAAGTGTTCACATTGCTTCGCAGAATCGCTTTTGTGCAGAAAACAGTAACACTTGTTCAGAACGAAAGAAAGCACAGAGCCCCAGATTTTATGTTGTCCTGGAGAGCTTGCAGAGCACTGGGGAAAGGCAGGCAGAGAATTCCCTGCTAGCACCTTCTCTGTGCCTGGGAAACAGAAGTGTTCACATTGCTTCGCAGAATCGCTTTTGTGCAGAAAACAGTAACACTTGTTCAGAAAGAAAGAAAGCACAGAGCCCCAGATTTTATGTTGTCCTGGAGAGCTTGCAGAGCACTGGGGAAAAGCAGGCAGAGAATTCCCTGCTAGCACCTTCTCTGTGCCTGGGAAACAGAAGTGTTCACATTGCTTCGCAGAATCGCTTTTGTGCAGAAAACAGTAACACTTGTTCAGACGAAAGAAAGCACAGAGCCGCAGATTTTATGTTGTCCTGGAGAGCTTGCAGAGCACTGGGGAAAGGCAGGCAGAGAATTCCCTGCTAGCACCTTCTCTGTGCCTGGGAAGCAGAAGTCTTCACATTGCTTCGCAGAATCGCTTTTGTGCAGAAAACAGTAACACTTGTTCAGAACGAAAGAAAGCACAGAGCCCCAGATTTGCTGTTGTCCTGGAGAGCTTGCAGAGCACTGGGGAAAGGCAGGCAGAGAATTCCCTGCTAGCACCTTCTCTGTGCCTGGGAAGCAGAAGTGTTCACATTGCTTCGCAGAATCGCTTTTGTGCAGAAAACAGTAACACTTGTTCAGAACGAAAGAAAGCACAGAGCCCCAGATTTTATGTTGTCCTGGAGAGCTTACAGAGCACTGGGGAAAAGCAGGCAGAGAATTCCCTGCTAGCACCTTCTCTGTGCCTGGGAAACAGAAGTGTTCACATTGCTTCGCAGAATCGCTTTTGTGCAGAAAACAGTAACACTTGTTCAGAAGGAAAGAAAGCACAGAGCCCCAGATTTTATGTTGTCCTGGAGAGCTTGCAGAGCACTGGGGAAAGGCAGGCAGAGAATTCCCTGCTAGCACCTTCCCTGTGCCTGGGAAAGAGAAGTGTTCCCATTGCTTCGCAGAATCGCTTTTGTGCAGAAAACAGTAACACTTGTTCAGAAGGAAAGAAAGCACAGAGCCCCATATTTTATGTTGTGCTGGAGAGCTTGCAGAGCACTGGGGAAAAGCAGGCAGAGAATTCCCTGCTAGCACCTTCTCTGTGCCTGGGAAGCAGAAGTGTTCACATTGCTTGGCAGAATCGCTTTTGTGCAGATAACAGTAACACTTTTTCAGAACAAAAGAAAGCACAGATCCGCAGATTTTATGTTGTCCTGGAGAGCTTGCAGAGCACTGGGGAAAAGCAGGCAGAGAATTCCCTGCTAGCACCTTCTCTTTGCCTGGGAAACAGAAGGGTTAACATTTCTTAGCAGTATCGCTTTTGTGCAGAAAACAGTAACACTTGTTCAGAAGGAAAGAAAGCACAGAGCCCCATATTTTATGTTGTGCTGGAGAGCTTGCAGAGTACTGGGGAAAAGCAGGCAGAGAATTCCCTGCTAGCACCTTCTCTGTGCCTGGGAAGCAGAAGTCTTCACATTGCTTCGCAGAATCGCTTTTGTGCAGAAAACAATAACACTTGTTCAGAACGAAAGAAAGCACAGAGCCCCAGATTTTATGTTGTCCTGGAGAGCTCGCAGAGCACTGGGGAAAGGCAGGCAGAGAATTCCCTGCTAGCACCTTCTCTGTGCCTGTTCACATTGCTTCGCAGAATCGCTTTTGTGCAGAAAACAGTAACACTTGTTCAGAACGAAAGAAAGCACAGAGCCCCAGATTTTATGTTGTCCTGGAGAGCTTGCAGAGCACTGGGGAAAGGCAGGCAGAGAATTCCCTGCTAGCACCTTCTCTGTGCCTGGGAAGCAGAAGTCTTCACATTGCTTCGCAGAATCGCTTTTGTGCAGAAAACACTAACACTTGTTCAGAACAAAAGAAAGCACAGAGCCCCAGATTCTATGTTGTCCTGGAGAGCTTGCAGAGCACTGGGGAAAGGCAGGCAGAGAATTTCCTGCTAGCACCTTCTCTGTGCCTGGGAAGCAGAAGTGTTCACATTGCTTCGCAGAATCGCTTTTGTGCAGAAAACAGTAACACTTGTTCAGAAAGAAAGAAAGCACAGAGCCCCAGATTTTATGTTGTCCTGGAGAGCTTGCAGAGCACTGGGGAAAAGCAGGCAGAGAATTCCCTGCTAGCACCTTCTCTGTGCCTGGGAAACAGAAGTGTTCACATTGCTTCGCAGAATCGCTTTTGTGCAGAAAACAGTAACACTTGTTCAGAAAGAAAGAAAGCACAGAGCCCCAGATTTTATGTTGTCCTGGAGAGCTTGCAGAGCACTGGGGAAAAGCAGGCAGAGAATTCCCTGCTAGCACCTTCTCTGTGCCTGGGAAACAGAAGTGTTCACATTGCTTCGCAGAATCGCTTTTGTGCAGAAAACAGTAACACTTGTTCAGACGAAAGAAAGCACAGAGCCCCAGATTTTATGTTGTCCTGGAGAGCTTGCAGAGCACTGGGGAAAGGCAGGCAGAGAATTCCCTGCTAGCACCTTCTCTGTGCCTGGGAAGCAGAAGTCTTCACATTGCTTCGCAGAATCGCTTTTGTGCAGAAAACAGTAACACTTGTTCAGAACGAAAGAAAGCACAGAGCCCCAGATTTGCTGTTGTCCTGGAGAGCTTGCAGAGCACTGGGGAAAGGCAGGCAGAGAATTCCCTGCTAGCACCTTCTCTGTGCCTGGGAAGCAGAAGTCTTCACATTGCTTCGCAGAATCGCTTTTGTGCAGAAAACAGTAACACTTGTTCAGAACGAAAGAAAGCACAGAGCCCCAGATTTTATGTTGTCCTGGAGAGCTTACAGAGCACTGGGGAAAAGCAGGCAGAGAATTCCCTGCTAGCACCTTCTCTGTGCCTGGGAAACAGAAGTGTTCACATTGCTTCGCAGAATCGCTTTTGTGCAGAAAACAGTAACACTTGTTCAGAACGAAAGAAAGCACAGAGCCCCAGATTTTATGTTGTCCTGGAGAGCTTGCAGAGCACTGGGGAAAGGCAGGCAGAGAATTCCCTGCTAGCACCTTCCCTGTGCCTGGGAAAGAGAAGTGTTCCCATTGCTTCGCAGAATCGCTTTTGTGCAGAAAACAGTAACACTTGTTCAGAAGGAAAGAAAGCACAGAGCCCCAGATTTTATGTTGTCCTGGAGAGCTTGCAGAGCACTGGGGAAAAGCAGGCAGAGAATTCCCTGCTAGCACCTTCTCTGTGCCTGGGAAGCAGAAGTGTTCACATTGCTTGGCAGAATCGCTTTTGTGCAGATAACAGTAACACTTTTTCAGAACAAAAGAAAGCACAGAGCCCCAGATTTTATGTTGTCCTGGAGAGCTTGCAGAGCACTGGGGAAAAGCAGGCAGAGAATTCCCTGCTAGCACCTTCTCTGTGCCTGGGAAACAGAAGGGTTAACATTTCTTAGCAGTATCGCTTTTGTGCAGAAAACAGTAACACTTGTTCAGAAGCAAAGAAAGCACAGAGCCCCATATTTTATGTTGTGCTGGAGAGCTTGCAGAGTACTGGGGAAAAGCAGGCAGAGAATTCCCTGCTAGCACCTTCTCTGTGCCTGGGAAACAGAAGTGTTCACATTGCTTCGCAGAATCGCTTTTGTGCAGATAACAGTAACACTTGTTCAGAACGAAAGAAAGCACAGAGCCCCAGATTTTATGTTGTCCTGGAGAGCTTGCAGAGCACTGGGGAAAAGCAGGCAGAGAATTCCCTGCTAGCACCTTCTCTGTGTCTGGGAAACAGAAGTGTTCACATTGCTTCGCAGAATCGCTTTTGTCCAGAAAACAGTAACACTTGTTCAGACGAAAGAAAGCACAGAGCCCCAGATTTTATGTTGTGCTGGAGAGCTTGCAGAGCACTGGGGAAAGGCAGGCAGAGAATTCCCTGCTAGCACCTTCTCTGTGCCTGGGAAACAGAAGTCTTCACATTGCTTCGCAGAATCGCTTTTGTGCAGAAAACAGTAACACTTGTTCAGAACGAAAGAAAGCACAGAGCCCCAGATTTTATGTTGTGCTGGAGAGCTTGCAGAGCACTGGGGAAAAGCAGGCAGAGAATTCCCTGCTAGCACCTTCTCTGTGCCTGGGAAACAGAAGTGTTCACATTGCTTCGCAGAATCGCTTTTGTGCAGAAAACAGTAACACTTGTTCAGAACGAAAGAAAGCACAGAGCCCCAGATTTTATGTTGTCCTGGAGAGCTTGCAGAGCACTGGGGAAAGGCAGGCAGAGAATTCCCTGCTAGCACCTTCTCTGTGCCTGGGAAGCAGAAGTGTTCACATTGCTTCGCAGAATCGCTTTTGTGCAGAAAACAATAACACCTGTTCAGAACGAAAGAAAGCACAGAGCCCCAGATTTTATGTTGTCCTGGAGAGCTTGCAGAGTACTGGGGAAAAGCAGGCAGAGAATTCCCTGCTAGCACCTTCTCTGTGCCTGGGAAACAGAAGTGTTCACATTTCTTCGCAGAATCGCTTTTGTGCAGAAAACAGTAACACTTGTTCAGAACGAAAGAAAGCACAGAGCCCCAGATTTTATGTTGTCCTGGAGAGCTTGCAGAGCACTGGGGAAAGGCAGGCAGAGAATTCCCTGCTAGCACCTTCTCTGTGCCTGTTCACATTGCTTCGCAGAATCGCTTTTGTGCAGAAAACAGTAACACTTGTTCAGAACGAAAGAAAGCACAGAGCCCCAGATTTTATGTTGTCCTGGAGAGCTTGCAGAGCACTGGGGAAAGGCAGGCAGAGAATTCCCTGCTAGCACCTTCTCTGTGCCTGGGAAGCAGAAGTGTTCACATTGCTTCGCAGAATCGTTTTGTGCAGAAAACAATAACACCTGTTCAGAACGAAAGAAAGCACAGAGCCCCAGATTTTATGTTGTGCTGGAGAGCTTGCAGAGTACTGGGGAAAAGCAGGCAGAGAATTCCCTGCTAGCACCTTCTCTGTGCCTGGGAAACAGAAGTGTTCACATTGCTTCGCAGAATCGCTTTTGTGCAGAAAACAGTAACACTTGTTCAGAACGAAAGAAAGCACAGAGCCCCAGATTTTATGTTGTCCTGGAGAGCTTGCAGAGCACTGGGGAAAGGCAGGCAGAGAATTCCCTGCTAGCACCTTCTCTGTGCCTGTTCACATTCCTTCGCAGAATCGCTTTTGTGCAGAAAACTGTAACACTTGTTCAGAAGGAAAGAAAGCACAGAGCCCCAGATTTTATGTTGTCCTGGAGAGCTTGCAGAGCACTGGGGAAAGGCAGGCAGAGAATTCCCTGCTAGCACGTTCTCGGTGCCTGGGAAGCAGAAGTGTTCACATTTCTTAGCAGTATCGCTTTTGTGCAGAAAACAGTAACACTTGTTCAGAAGGAAAGAAAGCACAGAGCCCCAGATTTTATGTTGTCCTGGAGAGCTTGCAGAGCACTGGGGAAAGGCAGGCAGAGAATTCCCTGCTAGCACCTTCTCTGTGCCTGTTCACATTCCTTCGCAGAATCGCTTTTGTGCAGAAAACTGTAACACTTGTTCAGAACGAAAGAAAGCACAGAGCCCCAGATTTTATGTTGTCCTGGAGAGCTTGCAGAGCACTGGGGAAAGGCAGGCAGAGAATTCCCTGCTAGCACGTTCTCGGTGCCTGGGAAGCAGAAGTGTTCACATTTCTTAGCAGTATCGCTTTTGTGCAGAAAACAGTAACACTTGTTCAGAAGGAAAGAAAGCACAGAGCCCCATATTTTATGTTGTGCTGGAGAGCTTGCAGAGTACTGGGGAAAAGCAGGCAGAGAATTCCCTGCTAGCACCTTCTCTGTGCCTGGGAAACAGAAGTGTTCACATTGCTTCGCAGAATCGCTTTTGTGCAGATAACAGTAACACTTGTTCAGAACAAAAGAAAGCACAGAGCCCCAGATTTTATGTTGTCCTGGAGAGCTTGCAGAGCACTGGGGAAAAGCAGGCAGAGAATTCCCTGCTAGCACCTTCTCTGTGCCTGGGAAACAGAAGTGTTCACATTGCTTCGCAGAATCGCTTTTGTGCAGAAAACAGTAACACTTGTTCAGACGAAAGAAAGCACAGAGCCCCAGATTTTATGTTGTGCTGGAGAGCTTGCAGAGCACTGGGGAAAGGCAGGCAGAGAATTCCCTGCTAGCACCTTCTCTGTGCCTGGGAAGCAGAAGTCTTCACATTGCTTCGCAGAATCGCTTTTGTGCAGAAAACAGTAACACTTGTTCAGAACGAAAGAAAGCACAGAGCCCCAGATTTTATGTTGTCCTGGAGAGCTTGCAGAGCACTGGGGAAAAGCAGGCAGAGAATTCCCTGCTAGCACCTTCTCTGTGCCTGGGAAACAGAAGTGTTCACATTGCTTCGCAGAATCGCTTTTGTGCAGAAAACAGTAACACTTGTTCAGAACGAAAGAAAGCACAGAGCCCCAGATTTTATGTTGTGCTGGAGAGCTTGCAGAGCACTGGGGAAAGGCAGGCAGAGAATTCCCTGCTAGCACCTTCTCTGTGCCTGGGAAGCAGAAGTGTTCACATTGCTTCGCAGAATCGCTTTTGTGCAGAAAACAATAACACCTGTTCAGAACGAAAGAAAGCACAGAGCCCCAGATTTTATGTTGTCCTGGAGAGCTTGCAGAGTACTGGGGAAAAGCAGGCAGAGAATTCCCTGCTAGCACCTTCTCTGTGCCTGGGAAACAGAAGTGTTCACATTTCTTCGCAGAATCGCTTTTGTGCAGAAAACAGTAACACTTGTTCAGACGAAAGAAAGCACAGAGCCCCAGATTTTATGTTGTCCTGGAGAGCTTGCAGAGCACTGGGGAAAGGCAGGCAGAGAATTCCCTGCTAGCACCTTCTCTGTGCCTGGGAAACAGAAGTGTTCACATTGCTTCGCAGAATCGCTTTTGTGCAGAAAACAGTAACACTTGTTCAGAACGAAAGAAAGCACAGAGCCCCAGATTTTATGTTGTCCTGGAGAGCTTGCAGAGCACTGGGGAAAAGCAGGCAGAGAATTCCCTGCTAGCACCTTCTCTGTGCCTGGGAAGCAGAAGTCTTCTCATTGCTTCGCAGAATCGCTTTTGTGCAGACAACAGTAACACTTTTTCAGAACAAAAGAAAGCACAGAGCCCCAGATTTTATGTTGTCCTGGAGAGCTTGCAGAGCACTGGGGAAAAGCAGGCAGAGAATTCCCTGCTAGCACCTTCTCTGTGCCTGGGAAACAGAAGTGTTCACATTTCTTCGCAGAATCGCTTTTGTGCAGAAAACAGTAACACTTGTTCAGAACGAAAGAAAGCACAGAGCCCCAGATTTTATGTTGTCCTGGAGAGCTTGCAGAGCACTGGGGAAAGGCAGGCAGAGAATTCCCTGCTAGCACCTTCCCTGTGCCTGGGAAAGAGAAGTGTTCCCATTGCTTCGCAGAATCGCTTTTGTGCAGAAAACAGTAACACTTGTTCAGAAGGAAAGAAAGCACAGAGCCCCAGATTTTATGTTGTCCTGGAGAGCTTGCAGAGCACTGGGGAAAAGCAGGCAGAGAATTCCCTGCTAGCACCTTCTCTGTGCCTGGGAAGCAGAAGTGTTCACATTGCTTGGCAGAATCGCTTTTGTGCAGATAACAGTAACACTTTTTCAGAACAAAAGAAAGCACAGAGCCCCAGATTTTATGTTGTCCTGGAGAGCTTGCAGAGCACTGGGGAAAGGCAGGCAGAGAATTCCCTGCTAGCACCTTCTCTGTGCCTGGGAAACAGAAGGGTTAACATTTCTTAGCAGTATCGCTTTTGTGCAGAAAACAGTAACACTTGTTCAGAAGGAAAGAAAGCACAGAGCCCCATATTTTATGTTGTGCTGGAGAGCTTGCAGAGTACTGGGGAAAAGCAGGCAGAGAATTCCCTGCTAGCACCTTCTCTGTGCCTGGGAAACAGAAGTGTTCACATTGCTTCGCAGAATCGCTTTTGTGCAGATAACAGTAACACTTGTTCAGAACGAAAGAAAGCACAGAGCCCCAGATTTTATGCTGTCCTGGAGAGCTTGCAGAGCACTGGGGAAAAGCAGGCAGAGAATTCCCTGCTAGCACCTTCTCTGTGCCTGGGAAACAGAAGTGTTCACATTGCTTCGCAGAATCGCTTTTGTGCAGAAAACAGTAACACTTGTTCAGAACGAAAGAAAGCACAGAGCCCCAGATTTTATGTTGTCCTGGAGAGCTTGCAGAGCACTGGGGAAAGGCAGGCAGAGAATTCCCTGCTAGCACCTTCTCTGTGCCTGGGAAGCAGAAGTCTTCACATTGCTTCGCAGAATCGCTTTTGTGCAGAAAACAATAACACTTGTTCAGAACGAAAGAAAGCACAGAGCCCCAGATTTTATGTTGTCCTGGAGAGCTTGCAGAGCACTGGGGAAAAGCAGGCAGAGAATTCCCTGCTAGCACCTTCTCTGTGCCTGGGAAACAGAAGTGTTCACATTGCTTCGCAGAATCGCTTTTGTGCAGAAAACAGTAACACTTGTTCAGAACGAAAGAAAGCACAGAGCCCCAGATTTTATGTTGTCCTGGAGAGCTTGCAGAGCACTGGGGAAAGGCAGGCAGAGAATTCCCTGCTAGCACCTTCTCTGTGCCTGGGAAGCAGAAGTGTTCACATTGCTTCGCAGAATCGCTTTTGTGCAGAAAACAATAACACCTGTTCAGAACGAAAGAAAGCACAGAGCCCCAGATTTTATGTTGTCCTGGAGAGCTTGCAGAGCACTGGGGAAAAGCAGGCAGAGAATTCCCTGCTAGCACCTTCTCTGTGCCTGGGAAACAGAAGTGTTCACATTTCTTCGCAGAATCGCTTTTGTGCAGAAAACAGTAACACTTGTTCAGAACGAAAGAAAGCACAGAGCCCCAGATTTTATGTTGTCCTGGAGAGCTTGCAGAGCACTGGGGAAAGGCAGGCAGAGAATTCCCTGCTAGCACCTTCTCTGTGCCTTTTCACATTCCTTCGCAGAATCGCTTTTGTGCAGAAAACTGTAACACTTGTTCAGAACGAAAGAAAGCACAGAGCCCCAGATTTTATGTTGTCCTGGAGAGCTTGCAGAGCACTGGGGAAAGGCAGGCAGAGAATTCCCTGCTAGCACGTTCTCGGTGCCTGGGAAGCAGAAGTGTTCACATTTCTTAGCAGTATCGCTTTTGTGCAGAAAACAGTAACACTTGTTCAGACGAAAGAAAGCACAGAGCCCCAGATTTTATGTTGTGCTGGAGAGCTTGCAGAGCACTGGGGAAAGGCAGGCAGAGAATTCCCTGCTAGCACCTTCTCTGTGCCTGGGAAGCAGAAGTCTTCACATTGCTTCGCAGAATCGCTTTTGTGCAGAAAACAGTAACACTTGTTCAGAACGAAAGAAAGCACAGAGCCCCAGATTTTATGTTGTCCTGGAGAGCTTGCAGAGCACTGGGGAAAAGCAGGCAGAGAATTCCCTGCTAGCACCTTCTCTGTGCCTGGGAAGCAGAAGTCTTCTCATTGCTTCGCAGAATCGCTTTTGTGCAGACAACAGTAACACTTTTTCAGAACAAAAGAAAGCACAGAGCCCCAGATTTTATGTTGTCCTGGAGAGCTTGCAGAGCACTGGGGAAAAGCAGGCAGAGAATTCCCTGCTAGCAACTTCTCTGTGCCTGGGAAACAGAAGTGTTCACATTTCTTCGCAGAATCGCTTTTGTGCAGAAAACAGTAACACTTGTTCAGAACGAAAGAAAGCACAGAGCCCCAGATTTTATGTTGTCCTGGAGAGCTTGCAGAGCACTGGGGAAAGGCAGGCAGAGAATTCCCTGCTAGCACCTTCCCTGTGCCTGGGAAAGAGAAGTGTTCCCATTGCTTCGCAGAATCGCTTTTGTGCAGAAAACAGTAACACTTGTTCAGAAGGAAAGAAAGCACAGAGCCCCAGATTTTATGTTGTCCTGGAGAGCTTGCAGAGCACTGGGGAAAAGCAGGCAGAGAATTCCCTGCTAGCACCTTCTCTGTGCCTGGGAAGCAGAAGTGTTCACATTGCTTGGCAGAATCGCTTTTGTGCAGATAACAGTAACACTTTTTCAGAACAAAAGAAAGCACAGAGCCCCAGATTTTATGTTGTCCTGGAGAGCTTGCAGAGCACTGGGGAAAGGCAGGCAGAGAATTCCCTGCTAGCACCTTCTCTGTGCCTGGGAAACAGAAGGGTTAACATTTCTTAGCAGTATCGCTTTTGTGCAGAAAACAGTAACACTTGTTCAGAAGGAAAGAAAGCACAGAGCCCCATATTTTATGTTGTGCTGGAGAGCTTGCAGAGTACTGGGGAAAAGCAGGCAGAGAATTCCCTGCTAGCACCTTCTCTGTGCCTGGGAAACAGAAGTGTTCACATTGCTTCGCAGAATCGCTTTTGTGCAGATAACAGTAACACTTGTTCAGAACGAAAGAAAGCACAGAGCCCCAGATTTTATGCTGTCCTGGAGAGCTTGCAGAGCACTGGGGAAAAGCAGGCAGAGAATTCCCTGCTAGCACCTTCTCTGTGCCTGGGAAACAGAAGTGTTCACATTGCTTCGCAGAATCGCTTTTGTGCAGAAAACAGTAACACTTGTTCAGAACGAAAGAAAGCACAGAGCCCCAGATTTTATGTTGTCCTGGAGAGCTTGCAGAGCACTGGGGAAAGGCAGGCAGAGAATTCCCTGCTAGCACCTTCTCTGTGCCTGGGAAGCAGAAGTCTTCACATTGCTTCGCAGAATCGCTTTTGTGCAGAAAACAATAACACTTGTTCAGAACGAAAGAAAGCACAGAGCCCCAGATTTTATGTTGTCCTGGAGAGCTTGCAGAGCACTGGGGAAAAGCAGGCAGAGAATTCCCTGCTAGCACCTTCTCTGTGCCTGGGAAACAGAAGTGTTCACATTGCTTCGCAGAATCGCTTTTGTGCAGAAAACAGTAACACTTGTTCAGAACGAAAGAAAGCACAGAGCCCCAGATTTTATGTTGTCCTGGAGAGCTTGCAGAGCACTGGGGAAAGGCAGGCAGAGAATTCCCTGCTAGCACCTTCTCTGTGCCTGGGAAGCAGAAGTGTTCACATTGCTTCGCAGAATCGCTTTTGTGCAGAAAACAATAACACCTGTTCAGAACGAAAGAAAGCACAGAGCCCCAGATTTTATGTTGTCCTGGAGAGCTTGCAGAGCACTGGGGAAAAGCAGGCAGAGAATTCCCTGCTAGCACCTTCTCTGTGCCTGGGAAACAGAAGTGTTCACATTTCTTCGCAGAATCGCTTTTGTGCAGAAAACAGTAACACTTGTTCAGAACGAAAGAAAGCACAGAGCCCCAGATTTTATGTTGTCCTGGAGAGCTTGCAGAGCACTGGGGAAAGGCAGGCAGAGAATTCCCTGCTAGCACCTTCTCTGTGCCTTTTCACATTCCTTCGCAGAATCGCTTTTGTGCAGAAAACTGTAACACTTGTTCAGAACGAAAGAAAGCACAGAGCCCCAGATTTTATGTTGTCCTGGAGAGCTTGCAGAGCACTGGGGAAAGGCAGGCAGAGAATTCCCTGCTAGCACGTTCTCGGTGCCTGGGAAGCAGAAGTGTTCACATTTCTTAGCAGTATCGCTTTTGTGCAGAAAACAGTAACACTTGTTCAGACGAAAGAAAGCACAGAGCCCCAGATTTTATGTTGTGCTGGAGAGCTTGCAGAGCACTGGGGAAAGGCAGGCAGAGAATTCCCTGCTAGCACCTTCTCTGTGCCTGGGAAGCAGAAGTCTTCACATTGCTTCGCAGAATCGCTTTTGTGCAGAAAACAGTAACACTTGTTCAGAACGAAAGAAAGCACAGAGCCCCAGATTTTATGTTGTCCTGGAGAGCTTGCAGAGCACTGGGGAAAAGCAGGCAGAGAATTCCCTGCTAGCACCTTCTCTGTGCCTGGGAAACAGAAGTGTTCACATTGCTTCGCAGTATCGCTTTTGTGCAGAAAACAGTAACACTTGTTCAGAAGGAAAGAAAGCACAGAGCCCCATATTTTATGTTGTGCTGGAGAGCTTGCAGAATACTGGGGAAAAGCAGGCAGAGAATTCCCTGCTAGCACCTTCTCTGTGCCTGGGAAACAGAAGTGTTCACATTGCTTCGCAGAATCGCTTTTGTGCAGAAAACAGTAACACTTGTTCAGAACGAAAGAAAGCACAGAGCCCCAGATTTTATGTTGTCCTGGAGAGCTTGCAGAGCACTGGGGAAAGGCAGGCAGACAATTCACTGCTAGCACCTTCTCTGTGCCTGTTCACATTGCTTCGCAGAATCGCTTTTGTGCAAAAAACAGTAACACCTGTTCAGACGAAAGAAAGCACAGAGCCCCAGATTTTATGTTGTCCTGGAGAGCTTGCAGAGCACTGGGGAAAGGCAGGCAGAGAATTCCCTGCTAGCACCTTCTCTGTGCCTGTTCACATTCCTTCGCAGAATCGCTTTTGTGCAGAAAACAGTAACACTTGTTCAGAACGAAAGAAAGCACAGAGCCCCAGATTTTATGTTGTCCTGGAGAGCTTGCAGAGCACTGGGGAAAGGCAGGCAGAGAATTCCCTGCTAGCACCTTCTCTGTGCCTGTTCACATTGCTTCGCAGAATCGCTTTTGTGCAGAAAACAGTAACACTTGTTCAGACGAAAGAAAGCACAGAGCCCCAGATTTTATGTTGTCCTGGAGAGCTTGCAGAGCACTGGGGAAAGGCAGGCAGAGAATTTCCTGCTAGCACCTTCTCTGTGCCTGGGAAGCAGAAGTGTTCACATTGCTTGGCAGAATCGCTTTTGTGCAGAAAACAGTAACACTTGTTCAGAAGGAAAGAAAGCACAGAGCCCCATATTTTATGTTGTGCTGGAGAGCTTGCAGAGTACTGGGGAAAAGCAGGCAGAGAATTCCCTGCTAGCACCTTCTCTGTGCCTGGGAAACAGAAGTGTTCACATTGCTTCGCAGAATCGCTTTTGTGCAGAAAACAGTAACACTTGTTCAGAATGAAAGAAAGCACAGAGCCCCAGATTTTATGTTGTCCTGGAGAGCTTGCAGAGCACTGGGGAAAAGCAGGCAGAGAATTCCCTGCTAGCACCTTCTCTGTGCCTGGGAAACAGAAGTGTTCACATTGCATCGCAGAATCGCTTTTGTGCAGAAAACAGTAACACTTGTTCAGAACGAAAGAAAGCACAGAGCCCCAGATTTTATGTTGTCCTGGAGAGTTTGCAGAGCACTGGGGAAAGGCAGGCAGACAATTCACTGCTAGCACCTTCTTTGTGCATGTTCACATTGCTTCGCAGAATCGCTTTTGTGCAGAAAACAGTAACACTTGTTCAGACGAAAGAAAGCACAGAGCCCCAGATTTTATGTTGTCCTGGAGAGCTTGCAGAGCACTGGGGAAAGGCAGGCAGAGAATTCCCTGCTAGCACCTTCTCTGTGCCTGGGAAGCAGAAGTCTTCACATTGCTTCGCAGAATCGCTTTTGTGCAGAAAACAATAACACTTGTTCAGAAGGAAAGAAAGCACAGAGCCCCAGATTTTATGTTGTCCTGGAGAGCTTGCAGAGCACTGGGGAAAAGCAGGCAGAGAATTCCCTGCTAGCACCTTCTCTGTGCCTGGGAAACAGAAGTGTTCACATTGCTTCGCAGAATCGCTTTTGTGCAGAAAACAGTAACACTTGTTCAGAACGAAAGAAAGCACAGAGCCCCAGATTTTATGTTGTCCTGGAGAGCTTGCAGAGCACTGGGGAAAGGCAGGCAGAGAATTCCCTGCTAGCACCTTCTCTGTGCCTGGGAAGCAGAAGTGTTCACATTGCTTCGCAGAATCGCTTTTGTGCAGAAAACAGTAACACTTGTTCAGAACGAAAGAAAGCACAGAGCCCCAGATTTTATGTTGTCCTGGAGAGCTTGCAGAGCACTGGGGAAAAGCAGGCAGAGAATTCCCTGCTAGCACCTTCTCTGTGCCTGGGAAACAGAAGTGTTCACATTGCTTCGCAGAATCGCTTTTGTGCAGAAAACAGTAACACTTGTTCAGAACGAAAGAAAGCACAGAGCCCCAGATTTTATGTTGTCCTGGAGAGCTTGCAGAGCACTGGGGAAAAGCAGGCAGAGAATTCCCTGCTAGCACCTTCTCTGTGCCTGGGAAACAGAAGTGTTCACATTTCTTCGCAGAATCGCTTTTGTGCAGAAAACAGTAACACTTGTTCAGAACGAAAGAAAGCACAGAGCCCCAGATTTTATGTTGTCCTGGAGAGCTTGCAGAGCACTGGGGAAAGGCAGGCAGAGAATTCCCTGCTAGCACCTTCCCTGTGCCTGGGAAGCAGAAGTGTTCACATTGCTTCGCAGAATCGCTTTTGTGCAGAAAACAATAACACCTGTTCAGAACGAAAGAAAGCACAGAGCCCCAGATTTTATGTTGTCCTGGAGAGCTTGCAGAGCACTGGGGAAAAGCAGGCAGAGAATTCCCTGCTAGCACCTTCTCTGTGCCTGGGAAGCAGAAGTGTTCACATTGCTTGGCAGAATCGCTTTTGTGCAGATAACAGTAACACTTTTTCAGAACAAAAGAAAGCACAGAGCCCCAGATTTTATGTTGTCCTGGAGAGCTTGCAGAGCACTGGGGAAAGGCAGGCAGAGAATTCCCTGCTAGCACCTTCTCTGTGCCTGGGAAACAGAAGGGTTAACATTTCTTAGCAGTATCGCTTTTGTGCAGAAAACAGTAACACTTGTTCAGAAGGAAAGAAAGCACAGAGCCCCATATTTTATGTTGTGCTGGAGAGCTTGCAGAGTACTGGGGAAAAGCAGGCAGAGAATTCCCTGCTAGCACCTTCTCTGTGCCTGGGAAACAGAAGTGTTCACATTGCTTCGCAGAATCGCTTTTGTGCAGATAACAGTAACACTTGTTCAGAACGAAAGAAAGCACAGAGCCCCAGATTTTATGCTGTCCTGGAGAGCTTGCAGAGCACTGGGGAAAAGCAGGCAGAGAATTCCCTGCTAGCACCTTCTCTGTGCCTGGGAAACAGAAGTGTTCACATTGCTTCGCAGAATCGCTTTTGTGCAGAAAACAGTAACACTTGTTCAGAACGAAAGAAAGCACAGAGCCCCAGATTTTATGTTGTCCTGGAGAGCTTGCAGAGCACTGGGGAAAGGCAGGCAGAGAATTCCCTGCTAGCACCTTCTCTGTGCCTGGGAAGCAGAAGTCTTCACATTGCTTCGCAGAATCGCTTTTGTGCAGAAAACAATAACACTTGTTCAGAACGAAAGAAAGCACAGAGCCCCAGATTTTATGTTGTCCTGGAGAGCTTGCAGAGCACTGGGGAAAAGCAGGCAGAGAATTCCCTGCTAGCACCTTCTCTGTGCCTGGGAAACAGAAGTGTTCACATTGCTTCGCAGAATCGCTTTTGTGCAGAAAACAGTAACACTTGTTCAGAACGAAAGAAAGCACAGAGCCCCAGATTTTATGTTGTCCTGGAGAGCTTGCAGAGCACTGGGGAAAGGCAGGCAGAGAATTCCCTGCTAGCACCTTCTCTGTGCCTGGGAAGCAGAAGTGTTCACATTGCTTCGCAGAATCGCTTTTGTGCAGAAAACAATAACACCTGTTCAGAACGAAAGAAAGCACAGAGCCCCAGATTTTATGTTGTCCTGGAGAGCTTGCAGAGCACTGGGGAAAAGCAGGCAGAGAATTCCCTGCTAGCACCTTCTCTGTGCCTGGGAAACAGAAGTGTTCACATTTCTTCGCAGAATCGCTTTTGTGCAGAAAACAGTAACACTTGTTCAGAACGAAAGAAAGCACAGAGCCCCAGATTTTATGTTGTCCTGGAGAGCTTGCAGAGCACTGGGGAAAGGCAGGCAGAGAATTCCCTGCTAGCACCTTCTCTGTGCCTTTTCACATTCCTTCGCAGAATCGCTTTTGTGCAGAAAACTGTAACACTTGTTCAGAACGAAAGAAAGCACAGAGCCCCAGATTTTATGTTGTCCTGGAGAGCTTGCAGAGCACTGGGGAAAGGCAGGCAGAGAATTCCCTGCTAGCACGTTCTCGGTGCCTGGGAAGCAGAAGTGTTCACATTTCTTAGCAGTATCGCTTTTGTGCAGAAAACAGTAACACTTGTTCAGACGAAAGAAAGCACAGAGCCCCAGATTTTATGTTGTGCTGGAGAGCTTGCAGAGCACTGGGGAAAGGCAGGCAGAGAATTCCCTGCTAGCACCTTCTCTGTGCCTGGGAAGCAGAAGTCTTCACATTGCTTCGCAGAATCGCTTTTGTGCAGAAAACAGTAACACTTGTTCAGAACGAAAGAAAGCACAGAGCCCCAGATTTTATGTTGTCCTGGAGAGCTTGCAGAGCACTGGGGAAAAGCAGGCAGAGCATTCCCTGCTAGCACCTTCTCTGTGCCTGGGAAACAGAAGTGTTCACATTGCTTCGCAGTATCGCTTTTGTGCAGAAAACAGTAACACTTGTTCAGAAGGAAAGAAAGCACAGAGCCCCATATTTTATGTTGTGCTGGAGAGCTTGCAGAATACTGGGGAAAAGCAGGCAGAGAATTCCCTGCTAGCACCTTCTCTGTGCCTGGGAAACAGAAGTGTTCACATTGCTTCGCAGAATCGCTTTTGTGCAGAAAACAGTAACACTTGTTCAGAACGAAAGAAAGCACAGAGCCCCAGATTTTATGTTGTCCTGGAGAGCTTGCAGAGCACTGGGGAAAGGCAGGCAGACAATTCACTGCTAGCACCTTCTCTGTGCCTGTTCACATTGCTTCGCAGAATCGCTTTTGTGCAGAAAACAGTAACACCTGTTCAGACGAAAGAAAGCACAGAGCCCCAGATTTTATGTTGTCCTGGAGAGCTTGCAGAGCACTGGGGAAAGGCAGGCAGAGAATTCCCTGCTAGCACCTTCTCTGTGCCTGTTCACATTCCTTCGCAGAATCGCTTTTGTGCAGAAAACAGTAACACTTGTTCAGAACGAAAGAAAGCACAGAGCCCCAGATTTTATGTTGTCCTGGAGAGCTTGCAGAGCACTGGGGAAAGGCAGGCAGAGAATTCCCTGCTAGCACCTTCTCTGTGCCTGTTCACATTGCTTCGCAGAATCGCTTTTGTGCAGAAAACAGTAACACTTGTTCAGACGAAAGAAAGCACAGAGCCCCAGATTTTATGTTGTCCTGGAGAGCTTGCAGAGCACTGGGGAAAGGCAGGCAGAGAATTTCCTGCTAGCACCTTCTCTGTGCCTGGGAAGCAGAAGTGTTCACATTGCTTGGCAGAATCGCTTTTGTGCAGAAAACAGTAACACTTGTTCAGAAGGAAAGAAAGCACAGAGCCCCATATTTTATGTTGTGCTGGAGAGCTTGCAGAGTACTGGGGAAAAGCAGGCAGAGAATTCCCTGCTAGCACCTTCTCTGTGCCTGGGAAACAGAAGTGTTCACATTGCTTCGCAGAATCGCTTTTGTGCAGAAAACAGTAACACTTGTTCAGAATGAAAGAAAGCACAGAGCCCCAGATTTTATGTTGTCCTGGAGAGCTTGCAGAGCACTGGGGAAAAGCAGGCAGAGAATTCCCTGCTAGCACCTTCTCTGTGCCTGGGAAACAGAAGTGTTCACATTGCATCGCAGAATCGCTTTTGTGCAGAAAACAGTAACACTTGTTCAGAACGAAAGAAAGCACAGAGCCCCAGATTTTATGTTGTCCTGGAGAGTTTGCAGAGCACTGGGGAAAGGCAGGCAGACAATTCCCTGCTAGCACCTTCTCTGTGCCTGGGAAGCAGAAGTCTTCACATTGCTTCGCAGAATCGCTTTTGTGCAGAAAACAATAACACTTGTTCAGAACGAAAGAAAGCACAGAGCCCCAGATTTTATGTTGTCCTGGAGAGCTTGCAGAGCACTGGGGAAAAGCAGGCAGAGAATTCCCTGCTAGCACCTTCTCTGTGCCTGGGAAACAGAAGTGTTCACATTTCTTCGCAGAATCGCTTTTGTGCAGAAAACAGTAACACTTGTTCAGAACGAAAGAAAGCACAGAGCCCCAGATTTTATGTTGTCCTGGAGAGCTTGCAGAGCACTGGGGAAAGGCAGGCAGAGAATTCCCTGCTAGCACCTTCTCTGTGCCTGGGAAGCAGAAGTGTTCACATTGCTTCGCAGAATCGCTTTTGTGCAGAAAACAGTAACACTTGTTCAGAACGAAAGAAAGCACAGAGCCCCAGATTTTATGTTGTCCTGGAGAGCTTGCAGAGCACTGGGGAAAGGCAGGCAGAGAATTCCCTGCTAGCACCTTCTCTGTGCCTGGGAAGCAGAAGTGTTCACATTGCTTCGCAGAATCGCTTTTGTGCAGAAAACAATAACACCTGTTCAGAACGAAAGAAAGCACAGAGCCCCAGATTTTATGTTGTCCTGGAGAGCTTGCAGAGCACTGGGGAAAGGCAGGCAGAGAATTCCCTGCTAGCACCTTCTCTGTGCCTGTTCACATTGCTTCGCAGAATCGCTTTTGTGCAGAAAACAGTAACACTTGTTCAGACGAAAGAAAGCACAGAGCCCCAGATTTTATGTTGTCCTGGAGAGCTTGCAGAGCACTGGGGAAAGGCAGGCAGAGAATTCCCTGCTAGCACCTTCTCTGTGCCTGGGAAACAGAAGTGTTCACATTGCTTCGCAGAATCGCTTTTGTGCAGAAAACAGTAACACTTGTTCAGAAGGAAAGAAAGCACAGAGCCCCATATTTTATGTTGTGCTGGAGAGCTTGCAGAGTACTGGGGAAAAGCAGGCAGAGAATTCCCTGCTAGCACCTTCTCTGTGCCTGGGAAGCAGAAGTGTTCAGATTGCTTGGCAGAATCGCTTTTGTGCAGAAAACAGTAACACTTGTTCAGAACAAAAGAAAGCACAGAGCCCCAGATTTTATGTTGTCCTGGAGAGCTTGCAGAGCACTGGGGAAAAGCAGGCAGAGAATTCCCTGCTAGCACCTTCTCTGTGCCTGGGAAGAAGAAGTCTTCACATTGCTTCGCAGAATCGCTTTTGTGCAGACAACAGTAACACTTTTTCAGAACAAAAGAAAGCACAGAGCCTCAGATTTTATGTTGTCCTGGAGAGCTTGCAGAGCACTGGGGAAAAGCAGGCAGAGAATTCCCTGCTAGCACCTTCTCTGTGCCTGGGAAACAGAAGTGTTCACATTGCTTCGCAGAATCGCTTTTGTGCAGAAAACAGTAACACTTGTTCAGAACGAAAGAAAGCACAGAGCCCCAGATTTTATGTTGTCCTGGAGAGCTTGCAGAGCACTGGGGAAAGGCAGGCAGAGAATTCCCTGCTAGCACCTTCCCTGTGCCTGGGAAAGAGAAGTGTTCCCATTGCTTCGCAGAATCGCTTTTGTGCAGAAAACAGTAACACTTGTTCAGAAGGAAAGAAAGCACAGAGCCCCAGATTTTATGTTGTCCTGGAGAGCTTGCAGAGCACTGGGGAAAAGCAGGCAGAGAATTCCCTGCTAGCACCTTCTCTGTGCCTGGGAAGCAGAAGTGTTCACATTGCTTGGCAGAATCGCTTTTGTGCAGATAACAGTAACACTTTTTCAGAACAAAAGAAAGCACAGAGCCCCAGATTTTATGTTGTCCTGGAGAGCTTGCAGAGCACTGGGGAAAAGCAGGCAGAGAATTCCCTGCTAGCACCTTCTCTGTGCCTGGGAAACAGAAGTGTTCCCATTGCTTCGCAGAATCGCTTTTGTGCAGAAAACAGTAACACTTGTTCAGAACGAAAGAAAGCACAGAGCCCCAGATTTTATGTTGTCCTGGAGAGCTTGCAGAGCACTGGGGAAAGGCAGGCAGAGAATTCCCTGCTAGCACCTTCTCTGTGCCTGGGAAGCAGAAGTCTTCACATTGCTTCGCAGAATCGCTTTTGTGCAGAAAACAATAACACTTGTTCAGAACGAAAGAAAGCACAGAGCCCCAGATTTTATGTTGTCCTGGAGAGCTTGCAGAGCACTGGGGAAAAGCAGGCAGAGAATTCCCTGCTAGCACCTTCTCTGTGCCTGGGAAACAGAAGTGTTCACATTGCTTCGCAGAATCGCTTTTGTGCAGAAAACAGTAACACTTGTTCAGAACGAAAGAAAGCACAGAGCCCCAGATTTTATGTTGTCCTGGAGAGCTTGCAGAGCACTGGGGAAAGGCAGGCAGAGAATTCCCTGCTAGCACCTTCTCTGTGCCTGGGAAGCAGAAGTGTTCACATTGCTTCGCAGAATCGTTTTGTGCAGAAAACAATAACACCTGTTCAGAACGAAAGAAAGCACAGAGCCCCAGATTTTATGTTGTCCTGGAGAGCTTGCAGAGCACTGGGGAAAAGCAGGCAGAGAATTCCCTGCTAGCACCTTCTCTGTGCCTGGGAAACAGAAGTGTTCACATTTCTTCGCAGAATCGCTTTTGTGCAGAAAACAGTAACACTTGTTCAGAACGAAAGAAAGCACAGAGCCCCAGATTTTATGTTGTCCTGGAGAGCTTGCAGAGCACTGGGGAAAGGCAGGCAGAGAATTCCCTGCTAGCACCTTCTCTGTGCCTGTTCACATTCCTTCGCAGAATCGCTTTTGTGCAGAAAACTGTAACACTTGTTCAGAACGAAAGAAAGCACAGAGCCCCAGATTTTATGTTGTCCTGGAGAGCTTGCAGAGCACTGGGGAAAGGCAGGCAGAGAATTCCCTGCTAGCACGTTCTCGGTGCCTGGGAAGCAGAAGTGTTCACATTTCTTAGCAGTATCGCTTTTGTGCAGAAAACAGTAACACTTGTTCAGAAGGAAAGAAAGCACAGAGCCCCATATTTTATATTGTGCTGGAGAGCTTGCAGAGTACTGGGGAAAAGCAGGCAGAGAATTCTCTGCTAGCACCTTCTCTGTGCCTGGGAAACAGAAGTGTTCACATTGCTTCGCAGAATCGCTTTTGTGCAGATAACAGTAACACTTGTTCAGAACAAAAGAAAGCACAGAGCCCCAGATTTTATGTTGTCCTGGAGAGCTTGCAGAGCACTGGGGAAAAGCAGGCAGAGAATTCCCTGCTAGCACCTTCTCTGTGCCTGGGAAACAGAAGTGTTCACATTGCTTCGCAGAATCGCTTTTGTGCAGAAAACAGTAACACTTGTTCAGACGAAAGAAAGCACAGAGCCCCAGATTTTATGTTGTCCTGGAGAGCTTGCAGAGCACTGGGGAAAGGCAGGCAGAGAATTCCCTGCTAGCACCTTCTCTGTGCCTGGGAAGCACAAGTGTTCACATTGCTTCGCAGAATCGCTTTTGTGCAGAAAACAGTAACACTTGTTCAGAACGAAAGAAAGCACAGAGCCCCAGATTTTATGTTGTCCTGGAGAGCTTGCAGAGCACTGGGGAAAGGCAGGCAGAGAATTCCCTGCTAGCACCTTCTCTGTGCCTGGGAAACAGAAGTGTTCACATTGCTTCGCAGTATCGCTTTTGTGCAGAAAACAGTAACACTTGTTCAGAAGGAAAGAAAGCACAGAGCCCCATATTTTATGTTGTGCTGGAGAGCTTGCAGAATACTGGGGAAAAGCAGGCAGAGAATTCCCTGCTAGCACCTTCTCTGTGCCTGGGAAACAGAAGTGTTCACATTGCTTCGCAGAATCGCTTTTGTGCAGAAAACAGTAACACTTGTTCAGACGAAAGAAAGCACAGAGCCCCAGATTTTATGTTGTCCTGGAGAGCTTGCAGAGCACTGGGGAAAGGCAGGCAGAGAATTCCCTGCTAGCACCTTCTCTGTGCCTGTTCACATTCCTTCGCAGAATCGCTTTTGTGCAGAAAACAGTAACACTTGTTCAGAACGAAAGAAAGCACAGAGCCCCAGATTTTATGTTGTCCTGGAGAGCTTGCAGAGCACTGGGGAAAGGCAGGCAGAGAATTCCCTGCTAGCACCTTCTCTGTGCCTGTTCACATTGCTTCGCAGAATCGCTTTTGTGCAGAAAACAGTAACACTTGTTCAGACGAAAGAAAGCACAGAGCCCCAGATTTTATGTTGTCCTGGAGAGCTTGCAGAGCACTGGGGAAAGGCAGGCAGAGAATTTCCTGCTAGCACCTTCTCTGTGCCTGGGAAGCAGAAGTGTTCACATTGCTTGGCAGAATCGCTTTTGTGCAGAAAACAGTAACACTTGTTCAGAAGGAAAGAAAGCACAGAGCCCCATATTTTATGTTGTGCTGGAGAGCTTGCAGAGTACTGGGGAAAAGCAGGCAGAGAATTCCCTGCTAGCACCTTCTCTGTGCCTGGGAAACAGAAGTGTTCCCATTGCTTCGCAGAATCGCTTTTGTGCAGAAAACAGTAACACTTGTTCAGAATGAAAGAAAGCACAGAGCCCCAGATTTTATGTTGTCCTGGAGAGCTTGCAGAGCACTGGGGAAAGGCAGGCAGAGAATTCCCTGCTAGCACCTTCTCTGTGCCTGTTCACATTGCATCGCAGAATCGCTTTTGTGCAGAAAACAGTAACACTTGTTCAGACGAAAGAAAGCACAGAGCCCCAGATTTTATGTTGTCCTGGAGAGCTTGCAGAGCACTGGGGAAAAGCAGGCAGAGAATTCCCTGCTAGCACCTTCTCTGTGCCTGGGAAACAGAAGTGTTCACATTGCTTCGCAGAATCGCTTTTGTGCAGAAAACAGTAACACTTGTTCAGAACAAAAGAAAGCACAGAGCCCCAGATTTTATGTTGTCCTGGAGAGCTTGCAGAGCACTGGGGAAAAGCAGGCAGAGAATTCCCTGCTAGCACCTTCTCTGTGCCTGGGAAACAGAAGTGTTCACATTGCATCGCAGAATCGCTTTTGTGCAGAAAACAGTAACACTTGTTCAGAACGAAAGAAAGCACAGAGCCCCAGATTTTATGTTGTCCTGGAGAGCTTGCAGAGCACTGGGGAAAGGCAGGCAGAGAATTCCCTGCTAGCACCTTCTCTGTGCCTGTTCACATTGCTTCGCAGAATCGCTTTTGTGCAGAAAACAGTAACACCTGTTCAGACGAAAGAAAGCACAGAGCCCCATATTTTATGTTGTCCTGGAGAGCTTGCAGAGCACTGGGGAAAAGCAGGCAGAGAATTCCCTGCTAGCACCTTCTCTGTGCCTGGGAAACAGAAGTGTTCACATTGCTTCGCAGAATCGCTTTTGTGCAGAAAACAGTAACACTTGTTCAGAACGAAAGAAAGCACAGAGCCCCAGATTTTATGTTGTCCTGGAGAGCTTGCAGAGCACTGGGGAAAGGCAGGCAGAGAATTCCCTGCTAGCACCTTCTCTGTGCCTGGGAAGCAGAAGTGTTCACATTGCTTCGCAGAATCGTTTTGTGCAGAAAACAATAACACCTGTTCAGAACGAAAGAAAGCACAGAGCCCCAGATTTTATGTTGTCCTGGAGAGCTTGCAGAGCACTGGGGAAAAGCAGGCAGAGAATTCCCTGCTAGCACCTTCTCTGTGCCTGGGAAACAGAAGTGTTCACATTGCTTCGCAGAATCGCTTTTGTGCAGAAAACAGTAACACTTGTTCAGAACGAAAGAAAGCACAGAGCCCCAGATTTTATGTTGTCCTGGAGAGCTTGCAGAGCACTGGGGAAAGGCAGGCAGAGAATTCCCTGCTAGCACCTTCTCTGTGCCTGTTCACATTCCTTCGCAGAATCGCTTTTGTGCAGAAAACTGTAACACTTGTTCAGAACGAAAGAAAGCACAGAGCCCCAGATTTTATGTTGTCCTGGAGAGCTTGCAGAGCACTGGGGAAAGGCAGGCAGAGAATTCCCTGCTAGCACGTTCTCGGTGCCTGGGAAGCAGAAGTGTTCACATTTCTTAGCAGTATCGCTTTTGTGCAGAAAACAGTAACACTTGTTCAGAAGGAAAGAAAGCACAGAGCCCCATATTTTATGTTGTGCTGGAGAGCTTGCAGAGTACTGGGGAAAAGCAGGCAGAGAATTCCCTGCTAGCACCTTCTCTGTGCCTGGGAAACAGAAGTGTTCACATTGCTTCGCAGAATCGCTTTTGTGCAGATAACAGTAACACTTGTTCAGAACAAAAGAAAGCACAGAGCCCCAGATTTTATGTTGTCCTGGAGAGCTTGCAGAGCACTGGGGAAAAGCAGGCAGAGAATTCCCTGCTAGCACCTTCTCTGTGCCTGGGAAACAGAAGTGTTCACATTGCTTCGCAGAATCGCTTTTGTGCAGAAAACAGTAACACTTGTTCAGAAGGAAAGAAAGCACAGAGCCCCATATTTTATGTTGTGCTGGAGAGCTTGCAGAATACTGGGGAAAAGCAGGCAGAGAATTCCCTGCTAGCACCTTCTCTGTGCCTGGGAAACAGAAGTGTTCACATTGCTTCGCAGAATCGCTTTTGTGCAGAAAACAGTAACACTTGTTCAGAACGAAAGAAAGCACAGAGCCCCAGATTTTATGTTGTCCTGGAGAGCTTGCAGAGCACTGGGGAAAGGCAGGCAGACAATTCACTGCTAGCACCTTCTCTGTGCCTGTTCACATTGCTTCGCAGAATCGCTTTTGTGCAGAAAACAGTAACACCTGTTCAGACGAAAGAAAGCACAGAGCCCCAGATTTTATGTTGTCCTGGAGAGCTTGCAGAGCACTGGGGAAAGGCAGGCAGAGAATTCCCTGCTAGCACCTTCTCTGTGCCTGTTCACATTCCTTCGCAGAATCGCTTTTGTGCAGAAAACAGTAACACTTGTTCAGAACGAAAGAAAGCACAGAGCCCCAGATTTTATGTTGTCCTGGAGAGCTTGCAGAGCACTGGGGAAAGGCAGGCAGAGAATTCCCTGCTAGCACCTTCTCTGTGCCTGTTCACATTGCTTCGCAGAATCGCTTTTGTGCAGAAAACAGTAACGCTTGTTCAGACGAAAGAAAGCACAGAGCCCCAGATTTTATGTTGTCCTGGAGAGCTTGCAGAGCACTGGGGAAAGGCAGGCAGAGAATTTCCTGCTAGCACCTTCTCTGTGCCTGGGAAGCAGAAGTGTTCACATTGCTTGGCAGAATCGCTTTTGTGCAGAAAACAGTAACACTTGTTCAGAACGAAAGAAAGCACAGAGCCCCAGATTCTATGTTGTCCTGGAGAGCTTGCAGAGCACTGGGGAAAAGCAGGCAGAGAATTCCCTGCTAGCACCTTCTCTGTGCCTGGGAAGCAGAAGTGTTCACATTGCTTCGCAGAATCGCTTTTGTGCAGAAAACAGTAACACTTGTTCAGAATGAAAGAAAGCACAGAGCCCCAGATTTTATGTTGTCCTGGAGAGCTTGCAGAGCACTGGGGAAAGGCAGGCAGAGAATTCCCTGCTAGCACCTTCTCTGTGCCTGTTCACATTGCATCGCAGAATCGCTTTTGTGCAGAAAACAGTAACACTTGTTCAGACGAAAGAAAGCACAGAGCCCCAGATTTTATGTTGTCCTGGAGAGCTTGCAGAGCACTGGGGAAAAGCAGGCAGAGAATTCCCTGCTAGCACCTTCTCTGTGCCTGGGAAACAGAAGTGTTCACATTGCATCGCAGAATCGCTTTTGTGCAGAAAACAGTAACACTTGTTCAGAACGAAAGAAAGCACAGAGCCCCAGATTTTATGTTGTCCTGGAGAGCTTGCAGAGCACTGGGGAAAGGCAGGCAGAGAATTCCCTGCTAGCACCTTCTCTGTGCCTGTTCACATTGCTTCGCAGAATCGCTTTTGTGCAGAAAACAGTAACACCTGTTCAGACGAAAGAAAGCACAGAGCCCCATATTTTATGTTGTCCTGGAGAGCTTGCAGAGCACTGGGGAAAAGCAGGCAGAGAATTCCCTGCTAGCACCTTCTCTGTGCCTGGGAAACAGAAGTGTTCACATTGCTTCGCAGAATCGCTTTTGTGCAGATAACAGTAACACTTGTTCAGAACAAAAGAAAGCACAGAGCCCCAGATTTTATGTTGTCCTGGAGAGCTTGCAGAGCACTGGGGAAAAGCAGGCAGAGAATACCCTGCTAGCACCTTCTCTGTGCCTGGGAAACAGAAGTGTTCACATTGCTTCGCAGAATCGCTTTTGTGCAGAAAACAGTAACACTTGTTCAGACGAAAGAAAGCACAGAGCCCCAGATTTTATGTTGTCCTGGAGAGCTTGCAGAGCACTGGGGAAAGGCAGGCAGAGAATTCCCTGCTAGCACCTTCTCTGTGCCTGGGAAGCAGAAGTCTTCACATTGCTTCGCAGAATCGCTTTTGTGCAGAAAACAATAACACTTGTTCAGAACGAAAGAAAGCACAGAGCCCCAGATTTTATGTTGTCCTGGAGAGCTTGCAGAGCACTGGGGAAAAGCAGGCAGAGAATTCCCTGCTAGCACCTTCTCTGTGCCTGGGAAACAGAAGTGTTCACATTGCTTCGCAGAATCGCTTTTGTGCAGAAAACAGTAACACTTGTTCAGAACGAAAGAAAGCACAGAGCCCCAGATTTTATGTTGTCCTGGAGAGCTTGCAGAGCACTGGGGAAAGGCAGGCAGAGAATTCCCTGCTAGCACCTTCTCTGTGCCTGGGAAGCAGAAGTGTTCACATTGCTTCGCAGAATCGTTTTGTGCAGAAAACAATAACACCTGTTCAGAACGAAAGAAAGCACAGAGCCCCAGATTTTATGTTGTCCTGGAGAGCTTGCAGAGCACTGGGGAAAAGCAGGCAGAGAATTCCCTGCTAGCACCTTCTCTGTGCCTGGGAAACAGAAGTGTTCACATTCCTTCGCAGAATCGCTTTTGTGCAGAAAACTGTAACACTTGTTCAGAACGAAAGAAAGCACAGAGCCCCAGATTTTATGTTGTCCTGGAGAGCTTGCAGAGCACTGGGGAAAAGCAGGCAGAGAATTCCCTGCTAGCACCTTCTCTGTGCCTGGGAAACAGAAGTGTTCACATTGCTTCGCAGAATCGCTTTTGTGCAGAAAACAGTAACACTTGTTCAGAAGGAAAGAAAGCACAGAGCCCCATATTTTATGTTGTGCTGGAGAGCTTGCAGAATACTGGGGAAAAGCAGGCAGAGAATTCCCTGCTAGCACCTTCTCTGTGCCTGGGAAACAGAAGTGTTCACATTGCTTCGCAGAATCGCTTTTGTGCAGAAAACAGTAACACTTGTTCAGAACGAAAGAAAGCACAGAGCCCCAGATTTTATGTTGTCCTGGAGAGCTTGCAGAGCACTGGGGAAAGGCAGGCAGAGAATTCCCTGCTAGCACCTTCTCTGTGCCTGTTCACATTGCTTCGCAGAATCGCTTTTGTGCAGAAAACAGTAACACCTGTTCAGACGAAAGAAAGCACAGAGCCCCAGATTTTATGTTGTCCTGGAGAGCTTGCAGAGCACTGGGGAAAGGCAGGCAGAGAATTCCCTGCTAGCACCTTCTCTGTGCCTGTTCACATTCCTTCGCAGAATCGCTTTTGTGCAGAAAACAGTAACACTTGTTCAGAACGAAAGAAAGCACAGAGCCCCAGATTTTATGTTGTCCTGGAGAGCTTGCAGAGCACTGGGGAAAGGCAGGCAGAGAATTCCCTGCTAGCACCTTCTCTGTGCCTGTTCACATTGCTTCGCATAATCGCTTTTGTGCAGAAAACAGTAACGCTTGTTCAGACGAAAGAAAGCACAGAGCCCCAGATTTTATGTTGTCCTGGAGAGCTTGCAGAGCACTGGGGAAAGGCAGGCAGAGAATTTCCTGCTAGCACCTTCTCTGTGCCTGGGAAGCAGAAGTGTTCACATTGCTTGGCAGAATCGCTTTTGTGCAGAAAACAGTAACACTTGTTCAGAACGAAAGAAAGCACAGAGCCCCAGATTCTATGTTGTCCTGGAGAGCTTGCAGAGCACTGGGGAAAAGCAGGCAGAGAATTCCCTGCTAGCACCTTCTCTGTGCCTGGGAAACAGAAGTGTTCACATTGCTTCGCAGAATCGCTTTTGTGCAGAAAACAGTAACACTTGTTCAGAATGAAAGAAAGCACAGAGCCCCAGATTTTATGTTGTCCTGGAGAGCTTGCAGAGCACTGGGGAAAGGCAGGCAGAGAATTCCCTGCTAGCACCTTCTCTGTGCCTGTTCACATTGCTTCGCAGAATCGCTTTTGTGCAGAAAACAGTAACACCTGTTCAGACGAAAGAAAGCACAGAGCCCCATATTTTATGTTGTGCTGGAGAGCTTGCAGAGCACTGGGGAAAGGCAGGCAGAGAATTCCCTGCTAGCACCTTCTCTGTGCCTGGGAAGCAGAAGTCTTCACATTGCTTCGCAGAATCGCTTTTGTGCAGAAAACAGTAACACTTGTTCAGAACGAAAGAAAGCACAGAGCCCCAGATTTGCTGTTGTCCTGGAGAGCTTGCAGAGCACTGGGGAAAGGCAGGCAGAGAATTCCCTGCTAGCACCTTCTCTGTGCCTGGGAAGCAGAAGTGTTCACATTGCTTCGCAGAATCGCTTTTGTGCAGAAAACAGTAACACTTGTTCAGAACGAAAGAAAGCACAGAGCCCCAGATTTTATGTTGTCCTGGAGAGCTTACAGAGCACTGGGGAAAAGCAGGCAGAGAATTCCCTGCTAGCACCTTCTCTGTGCCTGGGAAACAGAAGTGTTCACATTGCTTCGCAGAATCGCTTTTGTGCAGAAAACAGTAACACTTGTTCAGAACGAAAGAAAGCACAGAGCCCCAGATTTTATGTTGTCCTGGAGAGCTTGCAGAGCACTGGGGAAAGGCAGGCAGAGAATTCCCTGCTAGCACCTTCCCTGTGCCTGGGAAAGAGAAGTGTTCCCATTGCTTCGCAGAATCGCTTTTGTGCAGAAAACAGTAACACTTGTTCAGAAGGAAAGAAAGCACAGAGCCCCAGATTTTATGTTGTCCTGGAGAGCTTGCAGAGCACTGGGGAAAAGCAGGCAGAGAATTCCCTGCTAGCACCTTCTCTGTGCCTGGGAAACAGAAGTGTTCACATTGCTTCGCAGAATCGCTTTTGTGCAGAAAACAGTAACACTTGTTCAGACGAAAGAAAGCACAGAGCCCCAGATTTTATGTTGTCCTGGAGAGCTTGCAGAGCACTGGGGAAAGGCAGGCAGAGAATTCCCTGCTAGCACCTTCTCTGTGCCTGGGAAGCAGAAGTCTTCACATTGCTTCGCAGAATCGCTTTTGTGCAGAAAACAATAACACTTGTTCAGAACGAAAGAAAGCACAGAGCCCCAGATTTTATGTTGTCCTGGAGAGCTTGCAGAGCACTGGGGAAAAGCAGGCAGAGAATTCCCTGCTAGCACCTTCTCTGTGCCTGGGAAACAGAAGTGTTCACATTGCTTCGCAGAATCGCTTTTGTGCAGAAAACAGTAACACTTGTTCAGAACGAAAGAAAGCACAGAGCCCCAGATTTTATGTTGTCCTGGAGAGCTTGCAGAGCACTGGGGAAAGGCAGGCAGAGAATTCCCTGCTAGCACCTTCTCTGTGCCTGGGAAGCAGAAGTGTTCACATTGCTTCGCAGAATCGTTTTGTGCAGAAAACAATAACACCTTTTCAGAACGAAAGAAAGCACAGAGCCCCAGATTTTATGTTGTCCTGGAGAGCTTGGCAGAGCACTGGGGAAAAGCAGGCAGAGAATTCCCTGCTAGCACCTTCTCTGTGCCTGGGAAACAGAAGTGTTCACATTTCTTCGCAGAATCGCTTTTGTGCAGAAAACAGTAACACTTGTTCAGAACGAAAGAAAGCACAGAGCCCCAGATTTTATGTTGTCCTGGAGAGCTTGCAGAGCACTGGGGAAAGGCAGGCAGAGAATTCCCTGCTAGCACCTTCTCTGTGCCTGTTCACATTCCTTCGCAGAATCGCTTTTGTGCAGAAAACTGTAACACTTGTTCAGAACGAAAGAAAGCACAGAGCCCCAGATTTTATGTTGTCCTGGAGAGCTTGCAGAGCACTGGGGAAAGGCAGGCAGAGAATTCCCTGCTAGCACGTTCTCGGTGCCTGGGAAGCAGAAGTGTTCACATTTCTTAGCAGTATCGCTTTTGTGCAGAAAACAGTAACACTTGTTCAGACGAAAGAAAGCACAGAGCCCCAGATTTTATGTTGTCCTGGAGAGCTTGCAGAGCACTGGGGAAAGGCAGGCAGAGAATTCCCTGCTAGCACCTTCTCTGTGCCTGTTCACATTCCTTCGCAGAATCGCTTTTGTGCAGAAAACTGTAACACTTGTTCAGAACGAAAGAAAGCACAGAGCCCCAGATTTTATGTTGTCCTGGAGAGCTTGCAGAGCACTGGGGAAAGGCAGGCAGAGAATTCCCTGCTAGCACCTTCTCTGTGCCTGGGAAACAGAAGTGTTCACATTGCTTCGCAGAATCGCTTTTGTGCAGATAACAGTAACACTTGTTCAGAACAAAAGAAAGCACAGAGCCCCAGATTTTATGTTGTCCTGGAGAGCTTGCAGAGCACTGGGGAAAAGCAGGCAGAGAATTCCCTGCTAGCACCTTCTCTGTGCCTGGGAAACAGAAGTGTTCACATTGCTTCGCAGAATCGCTTTTGTGCAGAAAACAGTAACACTTGTTCAGAAGGAAAGAAAGCACAGAGCCCCATATTTTATGTTGTGCTGGAGAGCTTGCAGAATACTGGGGAAAAGCAGGCAGAGAATTCCCTGCTAGCACCTTCTCTGTGCCTGGGAAACAGAAGTGTTCACATTGCTTCGCAGAATCGCTTTTGTGCAGAAAACAGTAACACTTGTTCAGAACGAAAGAAAGCACAGAGCCCCAGATTTTATGTTGTCCTGGAGAGCTTGCAGAGCACTGGGGAAAGGCAGGCAGACAATTCACTGCTAGCACCTTCTCTGTGCCTGTTCACATTGCTTCGCAGAATCGCTTTTGTGCAGAAAACAGTAACACCTGTTCAGACGAAAGAAAGCACAGAGCCCCAGATTTTATGTTGTCCTGGAGAGCTTGCAGAGCACTGGGGAAAGGCAGGCAGAGAATTCACTGCTAGCACCTTCTCTGTGCCTGTTCACATTCCTTCGCAGAATCGCTTTTGTGCAGAAAACAGTAACACTTGTTCAGAACGAAAGAAAGCACAGAGCCCCAGATTTTATGTTGTCCTGGAGAGCTTGCAGAGCACTGGGGAAAGGCAGGCAGAGAATTCCCTGCTAGCACCTTCTCTGTGCCTGTTCACATTGCTTCGCAGAATCGCTTTTGTGCAGAAAACAGTAACACTTGTTCAGACGAAAGAAAGCACAGAGCCCCAGATTTTATGTTGTCCTGGAGAGCTTGCAGAGCACTGGGGAAAGGCAGGCAGAGAATTTCCTGCTAGCACCTTCTCTGTGCCTGGGAAGCAGAAGTGTTCACATTGCTTGGCAGAATCGCTTTTGTGCAGAAAACTGTAACACTTGTTCAGAACGAAAGAAAGCACAGAGCCCCAGATTTTATGTTGTCCTGGAGAGCTTGGCAGAGCACTGGGGAAAAGCAGGCAGAGAATTCCCTGCTAGCACCTTCTCTGTGCCTGGGAAACAGAAGTGTTCACATTTCTTCGCAGAATCGCTTTTGTGCAGAAAACAGTAACACTTGTTCAGAACGAAAGAAAGCACAGAGCCCCAGATTTTATGTTGTCCTGGAGAGCTTGCAGAGCACTGGGGAAAGGCAGGCAGAGAATTCCCTGCTAGCACCTTCTCTGTGCCTGTTCACATTCCTTCGCAGAATCGCTTTTGTGCAGAAAACTGTAACACTTGTTCAGAACGAAAGAAAGCACAGAGCCCCAGATTTTATGTTGTCCTGGAGAGCTTGCAGAGCACTGGGGAAAGGCAGGCAGAGAATTCCCTGCTAGCACGTTCTCGGTGCCTGGGAAGCAGAAGTGTTCACATTTCTTAGCAGTATCGCTTTTGTGCAGAAAACAGTAACACTTGTTCAGACGAAAGAAAGCACAGAGCCCCAGATTTTATGTTGTCCTGGAGAGCTTGCAGAGCACTGGGGAAAGGCAGGCAGAGAATTCCCTGCTAGCACCTTCTCTGTGCCTGTTCACATTCCTTCGCAGAATCGCTTTTGTGCAGAAAACTGTAACACTTGTTCAGAACGAAAGAAAGCACAGAGCCCCAGATTTTATGTTGTCCTGGAGAGCTTGCAGAGCACTGGGGAAAGGCAGGCAGAGAATTCCCTGCTAGCACGTTCTCGGTGCCTGGGAAGCAGAAGTGTTCACATTTCTTAGCATTATCGCTTTTGTGCAGAAAACAGTAACACTTGTTCAGAAGGAAAGAAAGCACAGAGCCCCATATTTTATGTTGTGCTGGAGAGCTTGCAGAGTACTGGGGAAAAGCAGGCAGAGAATTCCCTGCTAGCACCTTCTCTGTGCCTGGGAAACAGAAGTGTTCACATTGCTTCGCAGAATCGCTTTTGTGCAGATAACAGTAACACTTGTTCAGAACAAAAGAAAGCACAGAGCCCCAGATTTTATGTTGTCCTGGAGAGCTTGCAGAGCACTGGGGAAAAGCAGGCAGAGAATTCCCTGCTAGCACCTTCTCTGTGCCTGGGAAACAGAAGTGTTCACATTGCTTCGCAGAATCGCTTTTGTGCAGAAAACAGTAACACTTGTTCAGAAGGAAAGAAAGCACAGAGCCCCATATTTTATGTTGTCCTGGAGAGCTTGCAGAGCACTGGGGAAAGGCAGGCAGAGAATTCCCTGCTAGCACCTTCTCTGTGCCTGGGAAACAGAAGTGTTCACATTGCTTCGCAGAATCGCTTTTGTGCAGATAACAGTAACACTTGTTCAGAACAAAAGAAAGCACAGAGCCCCAGATTTTATGTTGTCCTGGAGAGCTTGCAGAGCACTGGGGAAAAGCAGGCAGAGAATTCCCTGCTAGCACCTTCTCTGTGCCTGGGAAACAGAAGTGTTCACATTGCTTCGCAGAATCGCTTTTGTGCAGAAAACAGTAACACTTGTTCAGAAGGAAAGAAAGCACAGAGCCCCATATTTTATGTTGTGCTGGAGAGCTTGCAGAATACTGGGGAAAAGCAGGCAGAGAATTCCCTGCTAGCACCTTCTCTGTGCCTGGGAAACAGAAGTGTTCACATTGCTTCGCAGAATCGCTTTTGTGCAGAAAACAGTAACACTTGTTCAGAACGAAAGAAAGCACAGAGCCCCAGATTTTATGTTGTCCTGGAGAGCTTGCAGAGCACTGGGGAAAGGCAGGCAGACAATTCACTGCTAGCACCTTCTCTGTGCCTGTTCACATTGCTTCGCAGAATCGCTTTTGTGCAGAAAACAGTAACACCTGTTCAGACGAAAGAAAGCACAGAGCCCCAGATTTTATGTTGTCCTGGAGAGCTTGCAGAGCACTGGGGAAAGGCAGGCAGAGAATTCACTGCTAGCACCTTCTCTGTGCCTGTTCACATTCCTTCGCAGAATCGCTTTTGTGCAGAAAACAGTAACACTTGTTCAGAACGAAAGAAAGCACAGAGCCCCAGATTTTATGTTGTCCTGGAGAGCTTGCAGAGCACTGGGGAAAGGCAGGCAGAGAATTCCCTGCTAGCACCTTCTCTGTGCCTGTTCACATTGCTTCGCAGAATCGCTTTTGTGCAGAAAACAGTAACACTTGTTCAGACGAAAGAAAGCACAGAGCCCCAGATTTTATGTTGTCCTGGAGAGCTTGCAGAGCACTGGGGAAAGGCAGGCAGAGAATTTCCTGCTAGCACCTTCTCTGTGCCTGGGAAGCAGAAGTGTTCACATTGCTTGGCAGAATCGCTTTTGTGCAGAAAACTGTAACACTTGTTCAGAACGAAAGAAAGCACAGAGCCCCAGATTTTATGTTGTCCTGGAGAGCTTGGCAGAGCACTGGGGAAAAGCAGGCAGAGAATTCCCTGCTAGCACCTTCTCTGTGCCTGGGAAACAGAAGTGTTCACATTTCTTCGCAGAATCGCTTTTGTGCAGAAAACAGTAACACTTGTTCAGAACGAAAGAAAGCACAGAGCCCCAGATTTTATGTTGTCCTGGAGAGCTTGCAGAGCACTGGGGAAAGGCAGGCAGAGAATTCCCTGCTAGCACCTTCTCTGTGCCTGTTCACATTCCTTCGCAGAATCGCTTTTGTGCAGAAAACTGTAACACTTGTTCAGAACGAAAGAAAGCACAGAGCCCCAGATTTTATGTTGTCCTGGAGAGCTTGCAGAGCACTGGGGAAAGGCAGGCAGAGAATTCCCTGCTAGCACGTTCTCGGTGCCTGGGAAGCAGAAGTGTTCACATTTCTTAGCAGTATCGCTTTTGTGCAGAAAACAGTAACACTTGTTCAGACGAAAGAAAGCACAGAGCCCCAGATTTTATGTTGTCCTGGAGAGCTTGCAGAGCACTGGGGAAAGGCAGGCAGAGAATTCCCTGCTAGCACCTTCTCTGTGCCTGTTCACATTCCTTCGCAGAATCGCTTTTGTGCAGAAAACTGTAACACTTGTTCAGAACGAAAGAAAGCACAGAGCCCCAGATTTTATGTTGTCCTGGAGAGCTTGCAGAGCACTGGGGAAAGGCAGGCAGAGAATTCCCTGCTAGCACGTTCTCGGTGCCTGGGAAGCAGAAGTGTTCACATTTCTTAGCATTATCGCTTTTGTGCAGAAAACAGTAACACTTGTTCAGAAGGAAAGAAAGCACAGAGCCCCATATTTTATGTTGTGCTGGAGAGCTTGCAGAGTACTGGGGAAAAGCAGGCAGAGAATTCCCTGCTAGCACCTTCTCTGTGCCTGGGAAACAGAAGTGTTCACATTGCTTCGCAGAATCGCTTTTGTGCAGATAACAGTAACACTTGTTCAGAACAAAAGAAAGCACAGAGCCCCAGATTTTATGTTGTCCTGGAGAGCTTGCAGAGCACTGGGGAAAAGCAGGCAGAGAATTCCCTGCTAGCACCTTCTCTGTGCCTGGGAAACAGAAGTGTTCACATTGCTTCGCAGAATCGCTTTTGTGCAGAAAACAGTAACACTTGTTCAGAAGGAAAGAAAGCACAGAGCCCCATATTTTATGTTGTGCTGGAGAGCTTGCAGAATACTGGGGAAAAGCAGGCAGAGAATTCCCTGCTAGCACCTTCTCTGTGCCTGGGAAACAGAAGTGTTCACATTGCTTCGCAGAATCGCTTTTGTGCAGAAAACAGTAACACTTGTTCAGAACGAAAGAAAGCACAGAGCCCCAGATTTTATGTTGTCCTGGAGAGCTTGCAGAGCACTGGGGAAAGGCAGGCAGACAATTCACTGCTAGCACCTTCTCTGTGCCTGTTCACATTGCTTCGCAGAATCGCTTTTGTGCAGAAAACAGTAACACCTGTTCAGACGAAAGAAAGCACAGAGCCCCAGATTTTATGTTGTCCTGGAGAGCTTGCAGAGCACTGGGGAAAGGCAGGCAGAGAATTCCCTGCTAGCACCTTCTCTGTGCCTGTTCACATTCCTTCGCAGAATCGCTTTTGTGCAGAAAACAGTAACACTTGTTCAGAACGAAAGAAAGCACAGAGCCCCAGATTTTATGTTGTCCTGGAGAGCTTGCAGAGCACTGGGGAAAGGCAGGCAGAGAATTCCCTGCTAGCACCTTCTCTGTGCCTGTTCACATTGCTTCGCAGAATCGCTTTTGTGCAGAAAACAGTAACACTTGTTCAGACGAAAGAAAGCACAGAGCCCCAGATTTTATGTTGTCCTGGAGAGCTTGCAGAGCACTGGGGAAAGGCAGGCAGAGAATTTCCTGCTAGCACCTTCTCTGTGCCTGGGAAGCAGAAGTGTTCACATTGCTTGGCAGAATCGCTTTTGTGCAGAAAACAGTAACACTTGTTCAGAACGAAAGAAAGCACAGAGCCCCAGATTCTATGTTGTCCTGGAGAGCTTGCAGAGCACTGGGGAAAAGCAGGCAGAGAATTCCCTGCTAGCACCTTCTCTGTGCCTGGGAAACAGAAGTGTTCACATTGCTTCGCAGAATCGCTTTTGTGCAGAAAACAGTAACACTTGTTCAGAATGAAAGAAAGCACAGAGCCCCAGATTTTATGTTGTCCTGGAGAGCTTGCAGAGCACTGGGGAAAGGCAGGCAGAGAATTCCCTGCTAGCACCTTCTCTGTGCCTGGGAAGCAGAAGTGTTCAGATTGCTTGGCAGAATCGCTTTTGTGCAGAAAACAGTAACACTTGTTCAGAACAAAAGAAAGCACAGAGCCCCAGATTTTATGTTGTCCTGGAGAGCTTGCAGATCACTGGGGAAAAGCAGGCAGAGAATTCCCTGCTAGCACCTTCTCTGTGCCTGGGAAGCAGAAGTCTTCACATTGCTTCGCAGAATCGCTTTTGTGCAGACAACAGTAACACTTTTTCAGAACAAAAGAAAGCACAGAGCCTCAGATTTTATGTTGTCCTGGAGAGCTTGCAGAGCACTGGGGAAAAGCAAGCAGAGAATTCCCTGCTAGCACCTTCTCTGTGCCTGGGAAACAGAAGTGTTCACATTGCTTCGCAGAATCGCTTTTGTGCAGAAAACAGTAACACTTGTTCAGAACGAAAGAAAGCACAGAGCCCCAGATTTTATGTTGTCCTGGAGAGCTTGCAGAGCACTGGGGAAAGGCAGGCAGACAATTCACTGCTAGCACCTTCTCTGTGCCTGTTCACATTGCTTCGCAGAATCGCTTTTGTGCAGAAAACAGTAACACCTGTTCAGACGAAAGAAAGCACAGAGCCCCAGATTTTATGTTGTCCTGGAGAGCTTGCAGAGCACTGGGGAAAAGCAGGCAGAGAATTCCCTGCTAGCACCTTCTCTGTGCCTGTTCACATTCCTTCGCAGAATCGCTTTTGTGCAGAAAACAGTAACACTTGTTCAGAACGAAAGAAAGCACAGAGCCCCAGATTTTATGTTGTCCTGGAGAGCTTGCAGAGCACTGGGGAAAGGCAGGCAGAGAATTCCCTGCTAGCACCTTCTCTGTGCCTGTTCACATTCCTTCGCAGAATCGCTTTTGTGCAGAAAACAGTAACACTTGTTCAGACGAAAGAAAGCACAGAGCCCCAGATTCTATGTTGTCCTGGAGAGCTTGCAGAGCACTGGAGAAAGGCAGGCAGAGAATTTCCTGCTAGCACCTTCTCTGTGCCTGGGAAGCAGAAGTGTTCACATTGCTTGGCAGAATCGCTTTTGTGCAGAAAACAGTAACACTTGTTCAGAACGAAAGAAAGCACAGAGCCCCAGATTCTATGTTGTCCTGGAGAGCTTGCAGAGCACTGGGGAAAAGCAGGCAGAGAATTCCCTGCTAGCACCTTCTCTGTGCCTGTTCACATTGCTTCGCAGAATCGCTTTTGTGCAGAAAACAGTAACACTTGTTCAGACGAAAGAAAGCACAGAGCCCCAGATTTTATGTTGTCCTGGAGAGCTTGCAGAGCACTGGGGAAAGGCAGGCAGAGAATTCCCTGCTAGCACCTTCTCTGTGCCTGGGAAGCAGAAGTCTTCACATTGCTTCGCAGAATCGCTTTTGTGCAGAAAACAATAACACTTGTTCAGAACGAAAGAAAGCACAGAGCCCCAGATTTTATGTTGTCCTGGAGAGCTTGCAGAGCACTGGGGAAAAGCAGGCAGAGAATTCCCTGCTAGCACCTTCTCTGTGCCTGGGAAACAGAAGTGTTCACATTGCTTCGCAGAATCGCTTTTGTGCAGAAAACAGTAACACTTGTTCAGAACGAAAGAAAGCACAGAGCCCCAGATTTTATGTTGTCCTGGAGAGCTTGCAGAGCACTGGGGAAAGGCAGGCAGAGAATTCCCTGCTAGCACCTTCTCTGTGCCTGGGAAGCAGAAGTGTTCACATTGCTTCGCAGAATCGTTTTGTGCAGAAAACAATAACACCTGTTCAGAACGAAAGAAAGCACAGAGCCCCAGATTTTATGTTGTCCTGGAGAGCTTGCAGAGCACTGGGGAAAAGCAGGCAGAGAATTCCCTGCTAGCACCTTCTCTGTGCCTGGGAAACAGAAGTGTTCACATTGCTTCGCAGAATCGCTTTTGTGCAGAAAACAGTAACACTTGTTCAGAACGAAAGAAAGCACAGAGCCCCAGATTTTATGTTGTCCTGGAGAGCTTGCAGAGCACTGGGGAAAGGCAGGCAGAGAATTCCCTGCTAGCACCTTCTCTGTGCCTGTTCACATTCCTTCGCAGAATCGCTTTTGTGCAGAAAACTGTAACACTTGTTCAGAACGAAAGAAAGCACAGAGCCCCAGATTTTATGTTGTCCTGGAGAGCTTGCAGAGCACTGGGGAAAGGCAGGCAGAGAATTCCCTGCTAGCACGTTCTCGGTGCCTGGGAAGCAGAAGTGTTCACATTTCTTAGCAGTATCGCTTTTGTGCAGAAAACAGTAACACTTGTTCAGAAGGAAAGAAAGCACAGAGCCCCATATTTTATGTTGTGCTGGAGAGCTTGCAGAGTACTGGGGAAAAGCAGGCAGAGAATTCCCTGCTAGCACCTTCTCTGTGCCTGGGAAACAGAAGTGTTCACATTGCTTCGCAGAATCGCTTTTGTGCAGAAAACAGTAACACTTGTTCAGACGAAAGAAAGCACAGAGCCCCAGATTTTATGTTGTCCTGGAGAGCTTGCAGAGCACTGGGGAAAGGCAGGCAGAGAATTCCCTGCTAGCACCTTCTCTGTGCCTGGGAAGCAGAAGTCTTCACATTGCTTCGCAGAATCGCTTTTGTGCAGAAAACAATAACACTTGTTCAGAACGAAAGAAAGCACAGAGCCCCAGATTTTATGTTGTCCTGGAGAGCTTGCAGAGCACTGGGGAAAAGCAGGCAGAGAATTCCCTGCTAGCACCTTCTCTGTGCCTGGGAAACAGAAGTGTTCACATTGCTTCGCAGAATCGCTTTTGTGCAGAAAACAGTAACACTTGTTCAGAACGAAAGAAAGCACAGAGCCCCAGATTTTATGTTGTCCTGGAGAGCTTGCAGAGCACTGGGGAAAGGCAGGCAGAGAATTCCCTGCTAGCACCTTCTCTGTGCCTGGGAAGCAGAAGTGTTCACATTGCTTCGCAGAATCGTTTTGTGCAGAAAACAATAACACCTGTTCAGAACGAAAGAAAGCACAGAGCCCCAGATTTTATGTTGTCCTGGAGAGCTTGCAGAGCACTGGGGAAAAGCAGGCAGAGAATTCCCTGCTAGCACCTTCTCTGTGCCTGGGAAACAGAAGTGTTCACATTGCTTCGCAGAATCGCTTTTGTGCAGAAAACAGTAACACTTGTTCAGAACGAAAGAAAGCACAGAGCCCCAGATTTTATGTTGTCCTGGAGAGCTTGCAGAGCACTGGGGAAAGGCAGGCAGAGAATTCCCTGCTAGCACCTTCTCTGTGCCTGTTCACATTCCTTCGCAGAATCGCTTTTGTGCAGAAAACTGTAACACTTGTTCAGAACGAAAGAAAGCACAGAGCCCCAGATTTTATGTTGTCCTGGAGAGCTTGCAGAGCACTGGGGAAAGGCAGGCAGAGAATTCCCTGCTAGCACGTTCTCGGTGCCTGGGAAGCAGAAGTGTTCACATTTCTTAGCAGTATCGCTTTTGTGCAGAAAACAGTAACACTTGTTCAGAAGGAAAGAAAGCACAGAGCCCCATATTTTATGTTGTGCTGGAGAGCTTGCAGAGTACTGGGGAAAAGCAGGCAGAGAATTCCCTGCTAGCACCTTCTCTGTGCCTGGGAAACAGAAGTGTTCACATTGCTTCGCAGAATCGCTTTTGTGCAGATAACAGTAACACTTGTTCAGAACAAAAGAAAGCACAGAGCCCCAGATTTTATGTTGTCCTGGAGAGCTTGCAGAGCACTGGGGAAAAGCAGGCAGAGAATTCCCTGCTAGCACCTTCTCTGTGCCTGGGAAACAGAAGTGTTCACATTGCTTCGCAGAATCGCTTTTGTGCAGAAAACAGTAACACTTGTTCAGAAGGAAAGAAAGCACAGAGCCCCATATTTTATGTTGTGCTGGAGAGCTTGCAGAATACTGGGGAAAAGCAGGCAGAGAATTCCCTGCTAGCACCTTCTCTGTGCCTGGGAAACAGAAGTGTTCACATTGCTTCGCAGAATCGCTTTTGTGCAGAAAACAGTAACACTTGTTCAGAACGAAAGAAAGCACAGAGCCCCAGATTTTATGTTGTCCTGGAGAGCTTGCAGAGCACTGGGGAAAGGCAGGCAGACAATTCACTGCTAGCACCTTCTCTGTGCCTGTTCACATTGCTTCGCAGAATCGCTTTTGTGCAGAAAACAGTAACACCTGTTCAGACGAAAGAAAGCACAGAGCCCCAGATTTTATGTTGTCCTGGAGAGCTTGCAGAGCACTGGGGAAAGGCAGGCAGAGAATTCCCTGCTAGCACCTTCTCTGTGCCTGTTCACATTCCTTCGCAGAATCGCTTTTGTGCAGAAAACAGTAACACTTGTTCAGAACGAAAGAAAGCACAGAGCCCCAGATTTTATGTTGTCCTGGAGAGCTTGCAGAGCACTGGGGAAAGGCAGGCAGAGAATTCCCTGCTAGCACCTTCTCTGTGCCTGTTCACATTGCTTCGCAGAATCGCTTTTGTGCAGAAAACAGTAACGCTTGTTCAGACGAAAGAAAGCACAGAGCCCCAGATTTTATGTTGTCCTGGAGAGCTTGCAGAGCACTGGGGAAAGGCAGGCAGAGAATTTCCTGCTAGCACCTTCTCTGTGCCTGGGAAGCAGAAGTGTTCACATTGCTTGGCAGAATCGCTTTTGTGCAGAAAACAGTAACACTTGTTCAGAACGAAAGAAAGCACAGAGCCCCAGATTCTATGTTGTCCTGGAGAGCTTGCAGAGCACTGGGGAAAAGCAGGCAGAGAATTCCCTGCTAGCACCTTCTCTGTGCCTGGGAAGCAGAAGTGTTCACATTGCTTCGCAGAATCGCTTTTGTGCAGAAAACAGTAACACTTGTTCAGAATGAAAGAAAGCACAGAGCCCCAGATTTTATGTTGTCCTGGAGAGCTTGCAGAGCACTGGGGAAAGGCAGGCAGAGAATTCCCTGCTAGCACCTTCTCTGTGCCTGGGAAGCAGAAGTGTTCACATTGCTTCGCAGAATCGTTTTGTGCAGAAAACAATAACACCTGTTCAGAACGAAAGAAAGCACAGAGCCCCAGATTTTATGTTGTCCTGGAGAGCTTGCAGAGCACTGGGGAAAAGCAGGCAGAGAATTCCCTGCTAGCACCTTCTCTGTGCCTGGGAAACAGAAGTGTTCACATTGCTTCGCAGAATCGCTTTTGTGCAGAAAACAGTAACACTTGTTCAGAACGAAAGAAAGCACAGAGCCCCAGATTTTATGTTGTCCTGGAGAGCTTGCAGAGCACTGGGGAAAGGCAGGCAGAGAATTCCCTGCTAGCACCTTCTCTGTGCCTGTTCACATTCCTTCGCAGAATCGCTTTTGTGCAGAAAACTGTAACACTTGTTCAGAACGAAAGAAAGCACAGAGCCCCAGATTTTATGTTGTCCTGGAGAGCTTGCAGAGCACTGGGGAAAGGCAGGCAGAGAATTCCCTGCTAGCACGTTCTCGGTGCCTGGGAAGCAGAAGTGTTCACATTTCTTAGCAGTATCGCTTTTGTGCAGAAAACAGTAACACTTGTTCAGAAGGAAAGAAAGCACAGAGCCCCATATTTTATGTTGTGCTGGAGAGCTTGCAGAGTACTGGGGAAAAGCAGGCAGAGAATTCCCTGCTAGCACCTTCTCTGTGCCTGGGAAACAGAAGTGTTCACATTGCTTCGCAGAATCGCTTTTGTGCAGAAAACAGTAACACTTGTTCAGACGAAAGAAAGCACAGAGCCCCAGATTTTATGTTGTCCTGGAGAGCTTGCAGAGCACTGGGGAAAGGCAGGCAGAGAATTCCCTGCTAGCACCTTCTCTGTGCCTGGGAAGCAGAAGTCTTCACATTGCTTCGCAGAATCGCTTTTGTGCAGAAAACAATAACACTTGTTCAGAACGAAAGAAAGCACAGAGCCCCAGATTTTATGTTGTCCTGGAGAGCTTGCAGAGCACTGGGGAAAAGCAGGCAGAGAATTCCCTGCTAGCACCTTCTCTGTGCCTGGGAAACAGAAGTGTTCACATTGCTTCGCAGAATCGCTTTTGTGCAGAAAACAGTAACACTTGTTCAGAACGAAAGAAAGCACAGAGCCCCAGATTTTATGTTGTCCTGGAGAGCTTGCAGAGCACTGGGGAAAGGCAGGCAGAGAATTCCCTGCTAGCACCTTCTCTGTGCCTGGGAAGCAGAAGTGTTCACATTGCTTCGCAGAATCGTTTTGTGCAGAAAACAATAACACCTGTTCAGAACGAAAGAAAGCACAGAGCCCCAGATTTTATGTTGTCCTGGAGAGCTTGCAGAGCACTGGGGAAAAGCAGGCAGAGAATTCCCTGCTAGCACCTTCTCTGTGCCTGGGAAACAGAAGTGTTCACATTGCTTCGCAGAATCGCTTTTGTGCAGAAAACAGTAACACTTGTTCAGAACGAAAGAAAGCACAGAGCCCCAGATTTTATGTTGTCCTGGAGAGCTTGCAGAGCACTGGGGAAAGGCAGGCAGAGAATTCCCTGCTAGCACCTTCTCTGTGCCTGTTCACATTCCTTCGCAGAATCGCTTTTGTGCAGAAAACTGTAACACTTGTTCAGAACGAAAGAAAGCACAGAGCCCCAGATTTTATGTTGTCCTGGAGAGCTTGCAGAGCACTGGGGAAAGGCAGGCAGAGAATTCCCTGCTAGCACGTTCTCGGTGCCTGGGAAGCAGAAGTGTTCACATTTCTTAGCAGTATCGCTTTTGTGCAGAAAACAGTAACACTTGTTCAGAAGGAAAGAAAGCACAGAGCCCCATATTTTATGTTGTGCTGGAGAGCTTGCAGAGTACTGGGGAAAAGCAGGCAGAGAATTCCCTGCTAGCACCTTCTCTGTGCCTGGGAAACAGAAGTGTTCACATTGCTTCGCAGAATCGCTTTTGTGCAGATAACAGTAACACTTGTTCAGAACAAAAGAAAGCACAGAGCCCCAGATTTTATGTTGTCCTGGAGAGCTTGCAGAGCACTGGGGAAAAGCAGGCAGAGAATTCCCTGCTAGCACCTTCTCTGTGCCTGGGAAACAGAAGTGTTCACATTGCTTCGCAGAATCGCTTTTGTGCAGAAAACAGTAACACTTGTTCAGAAGGAAAGAAAGCACAGAGCCCCATATTTTATGTTGTGCTGGAGAGCTTGCAGAATACTGGGGAAAAGCAGGCAGAGAATTCCCTGCTAGCACCTTCTCTGTGCCTGGGAAACAGAAGTGTTCACATTGCTTCGCAGAATCGCTTTTGTGCAGAAAACAGTAACACTTGTTCAGAACGAAAGAAAGCACAGAGCCCCAGATTTTATGTTGTCCTGGAGAGCTTGCAGAGCACTGGGGAAAGGCAGGCAGACAATTCACTGCTAGCACCTTCTCTGTGCCTGTTCACATTGCTTCGCAGAATCGCTTTTGTGCAGAAAACAGTAACACCTGTTCAGACGAAAGAAAGCACAGAGCCCCAGATTTTATGTTGTCCTGGAGAGCTTGCAGAGCACTGGGGAAAGGCAGGCAGAGAATTCCCTGCTAGCACCTTCTCTGTGCCTGTTCACATTCCTTCGCAGAATCGCTTTTGTGCAGAAAACAGTAACACTTGTTCAGAACGAAAGAAAGCACAGAGCCCCAGATTTTATGTTGTCCTGGAGAGCTTGCAGAGCACTGGGGAAAGGCAGGCAGAGAATTCCCTGCTAGCACCTTCTCTGTGCCTGTTCACATTGCTTCGCAGAATCGCTTTTGTGCAGAAAACAGTAACGCTTGTTCAGACGAAAGAAAGCACAGAGCCCCAGATTTTATGTTGTCCTGGAGAGCTTGCAGAGCACTGGGGAAAGGCAGGCAGAGAATTTCCTGCTAGCACCTTCTCTGTGCCTGGGAAGCAGAAGTGTTCACATTGCTTGGCAGAATCGCTTTTGTGCAGAAAACAGTAACACTTGTTCAGAACGAAAGAAAGCACAGAGCCCCAGATTCTATGTTGTCCTGGAGAGCTTGCAGAGCACTGGGGAAAAGCAGGCAGAGAATTCCCTGCTAGCACCTTCTCTGTGCCTGGGAAGCAGAAGTGTTCACATTGCTTCGCAGAATCGCTTTTGTGCAGAAAACAGTAACACTTGTTCAGAATGAAAGAAAGCACAGAGCCCCAGATTTTATGTTGTCCTGGAGAGCTTGCAGAGCACTGGGGAAAGGCAGGCAGAGAATTCCCTGCTAGCACCTTCTCTGTGCCTGTTCACATTGCATCGCAGAATCGCTTTTGTGCAGAAAACAGTAACACTTGTTCAGACGAAAGAAAGCACAGAGCCCCAGATTTTATGTTGTCCTGGAGAGCTTGCAGAGCACTGGGGAAAGGCAGGCAGAGAATTCCCTGCTAGCACGTTCTCGGTGCCTGGGAAGCAGAAGTGTTCACATTTCTTAGCAGTATCGCTTTTGTGCAGAAAACAGTAACACTTGTTCAGAAGGAAAGAAAGCACAGAGCCCCATATTTTATATTGTGCTGGAGAGCTTGCAGAGTACTGGGGAAAAGCAGGCAGAGAATTCTCTGCTAGCACCTTCTCTGTGCCTGGGAAACAGAAGTGTTCACATTGCTTCGCAGAATCGCTTTTGTGCAGATAACAGTAACACTTGTTCAGAACAAAAGAAAGCACAGAGCCCCAGATTTTATGTTGTCCTGGAGAGCTTGCAGAGCACTGGGGAAAAGCAGGCAGAGAATTCCCTGCTAGCACCTTCTCTGTGCCTGGGAAACAGAAGTGTTCACATTGCTTCGCAGAATCGCTTTTGTGCAGAAAACAGTAACACTTGTTCAGACGAAAGAAAGCACAGAGCCCCAGATTTTATGTTGTCCTGGAGAGCTTGCAGAGCACTGGGGAAAGGCAGGCAGAGAATTCCCTGCTAGCACCTTCTCTGTGCCTGGGAAGCACAAGTGTTCACATTGCTTCGCAGAATCGCTTTTGTGCAGAAAACAGTAACACTTGTTCAGAACGAAAGAAAGCACAGAGCCCCAGATTTTATGTTGTCCTGGAGAGCTTGCAGAGCACTGGGGAAAGGCAGGCAGAGAATTCCCTGCTAGCACCTTCTCTGTGCCTGGGAAACAGAAGTGTTCACATTGCTTCGCAGTATCGCTTTTGTGCAGAAAACAGTAACACTTGTTCAGAAGGAAAGAAAGCACAGAGCCCCATATTTTATGTTGTGCTGGAGAGCTTGCAGAATACTGGGGAAAAGCAGGCAGAGAATTCCCTGCTAGCACCTTCTCTGTGCCTGGGAAACAGAAGTGTTCACATTGCTTCGCAGAATCGCTTTTGTGCAGAAAACAGTAACACTTGTTCAGACGAAAGAAAGCACAGAGCCCCAGATTTTATGTTGTCCTGGAGAGCTTGCAGAGCACTGGGGAAAGGCAGGCAGAGAATTCCCTGCTAGCACCTTCTCTGTGCCTGTTCACATTCCTTCGCAGAATCGCTTTTGTGCAGAAAACAGTAACACTTGTTCAGAACGAAAGAAAGCACAGAGCCCCAGATTTTATGTTGTCCTGGAGAGCTTGCAGAGCACTGGGGAAAGGCAGGCAGAGAATTCCCTGCTAGCACCTTCTCTGTGCCTGTTCACATTGCTTCGCAGAATCGCTTTTGTGCAGAAAACAGTAACACTTGTTCAGACGAAAGAAAGCACAGAGCCCCAGATTTTATGTTGTCCTGGAGAGCTTGCAGAGCACTGGGGAAAGGCAGGCAGAGAATTTCCTGCTAGCACCTTCTCTGTGCCTGGGAAGCAGAAGTGTTCACATTGCTTGGCAGAATCGCTTTTGTGCAGAAAACAGTAACACTTGTTCAGAAGGAAAGAAAGCACAGAGCCCCATATTTTATGTTGTGCTGGAGAGCTTGCAGAGTACTGGGGAAAAGCAGGCAGAGAATTCCCTGCTAGCACCTTCTCTGTGCCTGGGAAACAGAAGTGTTCCCATTGCTTCGCAGAATCGCTTTTGTGCAGAAAACAGTAACACTTGTTCAGAATGAAAGAAAGCACAGAGCCCCAGATTTTATGTTGTCCTGGAGAGCTTGCAGAGCACTGGGGAAAGGCAGGCAGAGAATTCCCTGCTAGCACCTTCTCTGTGCCTGTTCACATTGCATCGCAGAATCGCTTTTGTGCAGAAAACAGTAACACTTGTTCAGACGAAAGAAAGCACAGAGCCCCAGATTTTATGTTGTCCTGGAGAGCTTGCAGAGCACTGGGGAAAGGCAGGCAGAGAATTCCCTGCTAGCACCTTCTCTGTGCCTGGGAAACAGAAGTGTTCACATTGCTTCGCAGAATCGCTTTTGTGCAGAAAACAGTAACACTTGTTCAGAACAAAAGAAAGCACAGAGCCCCAGATTTTATGTTGTCCTGGAGAGCTTGCAGAGCACTGGGGAAAAGCAGGCAGAGAATTCCCTGCTAGCACCTTCTCTGTGCCTGGGAAACAGAAGTGTTCACATTGCATCGCAGAATCGCTTTTGTGCAGAAAACAGTAACACTTGTTCAGAACGAAAGAAAGCACAGAGCCCCAGATTTTATGTTGTCCTGGAGAGCTTGCAGAGCACTGGGGAAAGGCAGGCAGAGAATTCCCTGCTAGCACCTTCTCTGTGCCTGTTCACATTGCTTCGCAGAATCGCTTTTGTGCAGAAAACAGTAACACCTGTTCAGACGAAAGAAAGCACAGAGCCCCATATTTTATGTTGTCCTGGAGAGCTTGCAGAGCACTGGGGAAAAGCAGGCAGAGAATTCCCTGCTAGCACCTTCTCTGTGCCTGGGAAACAGAAGTGTTCACATTGCTTCGCAGAATCGCTTTTGTGCAGAAAACAGTAACACTTGTTCAGACGAAAGAAAGCACAGAGCCCCAGATTTTATGTTGTCCTGGAGAGCTTGCAGAGCACTGGGGAAAGGCAGGCAGAGAATTCCCTGCTAGCACCTTCTCTGTGCCTGGGAAGCAGAAGTCTTCACATTGCTTCGCAGAATCGCTTTTGTGCAGAAAACAATAACACTTGTTCAGAACGAAAGAAAGCACAGAGCCCCAGATTTTATGTTGTCCTGGAGAGCTTGCAGAGCACTGGGGAAAAGCAGGCAGAGAATTCCCTGCTAGCACCTTCTCTGTGCCTGGGAAACAGAAGTGTTCACATTGCTTCGCAGAATCGCTTTTGTGCAGAAAACAGTAACACTTGTTCAGAACGAAAGAAAGCACAGAGCCCCAGATTTTATGTTGTCCTGGAGAGCTTGCAGAGCACTGGGGAAAGGCAGGCAGAGAATTCCCTGCTAGCACCTTCTCTGTGCCTGGGAAGCAGAAGTGTTCACATTGCTTCGCAGAATCGTTTTGTGCAGAAAACAATAACACCTGTTCAGAACGAAAGAAAGCACAGAGCCCCAGATTTTATGTTGTCCTGGAGAGCTTGCAGAGCACTGGGGAAAAGCAGGCAGAGAATTCCCTGCTAGCACCTTCTCTGTGCCTGGGAAACAGAAGTGTTCACATTGCTTCGCAGAATCGCTTTTGTGCAGAAAACAGTAACACTTGTTCAGAACGAAAGAAAGCACAGAGCCCCAGATTTTATGTTGTCCTGGAGAGCTTGCAGAGCACTGGGGAAAGGCAGGCAGAGAATTCCCTGCTAGCACCTTCTCTGTGCCTGTTCACATTCCTTCGCAGAATCGCTTTTGTGCAGAAAACTGTAACACTTGTTCAGAACGAAAGAAAGCACAGAGCCCCAGATTTTATGTTGTCCTGGAGAGCTTGCAGAGCACTGGGGAAAGGCAGGCAGAGAATTCCCTGCTAGCACGTTCTCGGTGCCTGGGAAGCAGAAGTGTTCACATTTCTTAGCAGTATCGCTTTTGTGCAGAAAACAGTAACACTTGTTCAGAAGGAAAGAAAGCACAGAGCCCCATATTTTATGTTGTGCTGGAGAGCTTGCAGAGTACTGGGGAAAAGCAGGCAGAGAATTCCCTGCTAGCACCTTCTCTGTGCCTGGGAAACAGAAGTGTTCACATTGCTTCGCAGAATCGCTTTTGTGCAGATAACAGTAACACTTGTTCAGAACAAAAGAAAGCACAGAGCCCCAGATTTTATGTTGTCCTGGAGAGCTTGCAGAGCACTGGGGAAAAGCAGGCAGAGAATTCCCTGCTAGCACCTTCTCTGTGCCTGGGAAACAGAAGTGTTCACATTGCTTCGCAGAATCGCTTTTGTGCAGAAAACAGTAACACTTGTTCAGAAGGAAAGAAAGCACAGAGCCCCATATTTTATGTTGTGCTGGAGAGCTTGCAGAATACTGGGGAAAAGCAGGCAGAGAATTCCCTGCTAGCACCTTCTCTGTGCCTGGGAAACAGAAGTGTTCACATTGCTTCGCAGAATCGCTTTTGTGCAGAAAACAGTAACACTTGTTCAGAACGAAAGAAAGCACAGAGCCCCAGATTTTATGTTGTCCTGGAGAGCTTGCAGAGCACTGGGGAAAGGCAGGCAGACAATTCACTGCTAGCACCTTCTCTGTGCCTGTTCACATTGCTTCGCAGAATCGCTTTTGTGCAGAAAACAGTAACACCTGTTCAGACGAAAGAAAGCACAGAGCCCCAGATTTTATGTTGTCCTGGAGAGCTTGCAGAGCACTGGGGAAAGGCAGGCAGAGAATTCCCTGCTAGCACCTTCTCTGTGCCTGTTCACATTCCTTCGCAGAATCGCTTTTGTGCAGAAAACAGTAACACTTGTTCAGAACGAAAGAAAGCACAGAGCCCCAGATTTTATGTTGTCCTGGAGAGCTTGCAGAGCACTGGGGAAAGGCAGGCAGAGAATTCCCTGCTAGCACCTTCTCTGTGCCTGTTCACATTGCTTCGCAGAATCGCTTTTGTGCAGAAAACAGTAACGCTTGTTCAGACGAAAGAAAGCACAGAGCCCCAGATTTTATGTTGTCCTGGAGAGCTTGCAGAGCACTGGGGAAAGGCAGGCAGAGAATTTCCTGCTAGCACCTTCTCTGTGCCTGGGAAGCAGAAGTGTTCACATTGCTTGGCAGAATCGCTTTTGTGCAGAAAACAGTAACACTTGTTCAGAACGAAAGAAAGCACAGAGCCCCAGATTCTATGTTGTCCTGGAGAGCTTGCAGAGCACTGGGGAAAAGCAGGCAGAGAATTCCCTGCTAGCACCTTCTCTGTGCCTGGGAAGCAGAAGTGTTCACATTGCTTCGCAGAATCGCTTTTGTGCAGAAAACAGTAACACTTGTTCAGAATGAAAGAAAGCACAGAGCCCCAGATTTTATGTTGTCCTGGAGAGCTTGCAGAGCACTGGGGAAAGGCAGGCAGAGAATTCCCTGCTAGCACCTTCTCTGTGCCTGTTCACATTGCATCGCAGAATCGCTTTTGTGCAGAAAACAGTAACACTTGTTCAGACGAAAGAAAGCACAGAGCCCCAGATTTTATGTTGTCCTGGAGAGCTTGCAGAGCACTGGGGAAAAGCAGGCAGAGAATTCCCTGCTAGCATCTTCTCTGTGCCTGGGAAACAGAAGTGTTCACATTGCATCGCAGAATCGCTTTTGTGCAGAAAACAGTAACACTTGTTCAGAACGAAAGAAAGCACAGAGCCCCAGATTTTATGTTGTCCTGGAGAGCTTGCAGAGCACTGGGGAAAGGCAGGCAGAGAATTCCCTGCTAGCACCTTCTCTGTGCCTGTTCACATTGCTTCGCAGAATCGCTTTTGTGCAGAAAACAGTAACACCTGTTCAGACGAAAGAAAGCACAGAGCCCCAGATTTTATGTTGTCCTGGAGAGCTTGCAGAGCACTGGGGAAAGGCAGGCAGAGAATTCCCTGCTAGCACCTTCTCTGTGCCTGTTCACATTCCTTCGCAGAATCGCTTTTGTGCAGAAAACAGTAACACTTGTTCAGAACGAAAGAAAGCACAGAGCCCCAGATTTTATGTTGTCCTGGAGAGCTTGCAGAGCACTGGGGAAAGGCAGGCAGAGAATTCCCTGCTAGCACCTTCTCTGTGCCTGTTCACATTGCTTCGCAGAATCGCTTTTGTGCAGAAAACAGTAACGCTTGTTCAGACGAAAGAAAGCACAGAGCCCCAGATTTTATGTTGTCCTGGAGAGCTTGCAGAGCACTGGGGAAAGGCAGGCAGAGAATTTCCTGCTAGCACCTTCTCTGTGCCTGGGAAGCAGAAGTGTTCACATTGCTTGGCAGAATCGCTTTTGTGCAGAAAACAGTAACACTTGTTCAGAACGAAAGAAAGCACAGAGCCCCAGATTCTATGTTGTCCTGGAGAGCTTGCAGAGCACTGGGGAAAAGCAGGCAGAGAATTCCCTGCTAGCACCTTCTCTGTGCCTGGGAAGCAGAAGTGTTCACATTGCTTCGCAGAATCGCTTTTGTGCAGAAAACAGTAACACTTGTTCAGAATGAAAGAAAGCACAGAGCCCCAGATTTTATGTTGTCCTGGAGAGCTTGCAGAGCACTGGGGAAAGGCAGGCAGAGAATTCCCTGCTAGCACCTTCTCTGTGCCTGTTCACATTGCATCGCAGAATCGCTTTTGTGCAGAAAACAGTAACACTTGTTCAGACGAAAGAAAGCACAGAGCCCCAGATTTTATGTTGTCCTGGAGAGCTTGCAGAGCACTGGGGAAAAGCAGGCAGAGAATTCCCTGCTAGCACCTTCTCTGTGCCTGGGAAACAGAAGTGTTCACATTGCATCGCAGAATCGCTTTTGTGCAGAAAACAGTAACACTTGTTCAGAACGAAAGAAAGCACAGAGCCCCAGATTTTATGTTGTCCTGGAGAGCTTGCAGAGCACTGGGGAAAGGCAGGCAGAGAATTCCCTGCTAGCACCTTCTCTGTGCCTGTTCACATTGCTTCGCAGAATCGCTTTTGTGCAGAAAACAGTAACACCTGTTCAGACGAAAGAAAGCACAGAGCCCCAGATTTTATGTTGTCCTGGAGAGCTTGCAGAGCACTGGGGAAAAGCAGGCAGAGAATTCCCTGCTAGCACCTTCTCTGTGCCTGGGAAACAGAAGTGTTCACATTGCTTCGCAGAATCGCTTTTGTGCAGATAACAGTAACACTTGTTCAGAACAAAAGAAAGCACAGAGCCCCAGATTTTATGTTGTCCTGGAGAGCTTGCAGAGCACTGGGGAAAAGCAGGCAGAGAATACCCTGCTAGCACCTTCTCTGTGCCTGGGAAACAGAAGTGTTCACATTGCTTCGCAGAATCGCTTTTGTGCAGAAAACAGTAACACTTGTTCAGACGAAAGAAAGCACAGAGCCCCAGATTTTATGTTGTCCTGGAGAGCTTGCAGAGCACTGGGGAAAGGCAGGCAGAGAATTCCCTGCTAGCACCTTCTCTGTGCCTGGGAAGCAGAAGTCTTCACATTGCTTCGCAGAATCGCTTTTGTGCAGAAAACAATAACACTTGTTCAGAACGAAAGAAAGCACAGAGCCCCAGATTTTATGTTGTCCTGGAGAGCTTGCAGAGCACTGGGGAAAAGCAGGCAGAGAATTCCCTGCTAGCACCTTCTCTGTGCCTGGGAAACAGAAGTGTTCACATTGCTTCGCAGAATCGCTTTTGTGCAGAAAACAGTAACACTTGTTCAGAACGAAAGAAAGCACAGAGCCCCAGATTTTATGTTGTCCTGGAGAGCTTGCAGAGCACTGGGGAAAGGCAGGCAGAGAATTCCCTGCTAGCACCTTCTCTGTGCCTGGGAAGCAGAAGTGTTCACATTGCTTCGCAGAATCGTTTTGTGCAGAAAACAATAACACCTGTTCAGAACGAAAGAAAGCACAGAGCCCCAGATTTTATGTTGTCCTGGAGAGCTTGCAGAGCACTGGGGAAAAGCAGGCAGAGAATTCCCTGCTAGCACCTTCTCTGTGCCTGGGAAACAGAAGTGTTCACATTGCTTCGCAGAATCGCTTTTGTGCAGAAAACAGTAACACTTGTTCAGAACGAAAGAAAGCACAGAGCCCCAGATTTTATGTTGTCCTGGAGAGCTTGCAGAGCACTGGGGAAAGGCAGGCAGAGAATTCCCTGCTAGCACCTTCTCTGTGCCTGTTCACATTCCTTCGCAGAATCGCTTTTGTGCAGAAAACTGTAACACTTGTTCAGAACGAAAGAAAGCACAGAGCCCCAGATTTTATGTTGTCCTGGAGAGCTTGCAGAGCACTGGGGAAAGGCAGGCAGAGAATTCCCTGCTAGCACGTTCTCGGTGCCTGGGAAGCAGAAGTGTTCACATTTCTTAGCAGTATCGCTTTTGTGCAGAAAACAGTAACACTTGTTCAGAAGGAAAGAAAGCACAGAGCACCATATTTTATGTTGTGCTGGAGAGCTTGCAGAGTACTGGGGAAAAGCAGGCAGAGAATTCCCTGCTAGCACCTTCTCTGTGCCTGGGAAACAGAAGTGTTCACATTGCTTCGCAGAATCGCTTTTGTGCAGATAACAGTAACACTTGTTCAGAACAAAAGAAAGCACAGAGCCCCAGATTTTATGTTGTCCTGGAGAGCTTGCAGAGCACTGGGGAAAAGCAGGCAGAGAATTCCCTGCTAGCACCTTCTCTGTGCCTGGGAAACAGAAGTGTTCACATTGCTTCGCAGAATCGCTTTTGTGCAGAAAACAGTAACACTTGTTCAGAAGGAAAGAAAGCACAGAGCCCCATATTTTATGTTGTGCTGGAGAGCTTGCAGAATACTGGGGAAAAGCAGGCAGAGAATTCCCTGCTAGCACCTTCTCTGTGCCTGGGAAACAGAAGTGTTCACATTGCTTCGCAGAATCGCTTTTGTGCAGAAAACAGTAACACTTGTTCAGAACGAAAGAAAGCACAGAGCCCCAGATTTTATGTTGTCCTGGAGAGCTTGCAGAGCACTGGGGAAAGGCAGGCAGACAATTCACTGCTAGCACCTTCTCTGTGCCTGTTCACATTGCTTCGCAGAATCGCTTTTGTGCAGAAAACAGTAACACCTGTTCAGACGAAAGAAAGCACAGAGCCCCAGATTTTATGTTGTCCTGGAGAGCTTGCAGAGCACTGGGGAAAGGCAGGCAGAGAATTCCCTGCTAGCACCTTCTCTGTGCCTGTTCACATTCCTTCGCAGAATCGCTTTTGTGCAGAAAACAGTAACACTTGTTCAGAACGAAAGAAAGCACAGAGCCCCAGATTTTATGTTGTCCTGGAGAGCTTGCAGAGCACTGGGGAAAGGCAGGCAGAGAATTCCCTGCTAGCACCTTCTCTGTGCCTGTTCACATTGCTTCGCAGAATCGCTTTTGTGCAGAAAACAGTAACGCTTGTTCAGACGAAAGAAAGCACAGAGCCCCAGATTTTATGTTGTCCTGGAGAGCTTGCAGAGCACTGGGGAAAGGCAGGCAGAGAATTTCCTGCTAGCACCTTCTCTGTGCCTGGGAAGCAGAAGTGTTCACATTGCTTGGCAGAATCGCTTTTGTGCAGAAAACAGTAACACTTGTTCAGAACGAAAGAAAGCACAGAGCCCCAGATTCTATGTTGTCCTGGAGAGCTTGCAGAGCACTGGGGAAAAGCAGGCAGAGAATTCCCTGCTAGCACCTTCTCTGTGCCTGGGAAACAGAAGTGTTCACATTGCTTCGCAGAATCGCTTTTGTGCAGAAAACAGTAACACTTGTTCAGAATGAAAGAAAGCACAGAGCCCCAGATTTTATGTTGTCCTGGAGAGCTTGCAGAGCACTGGGGAAAGGCAGGCAGAGAATTCCCTGCTAGCACCTTCTCTGTGCCTGTTCACATTGCATCGCAGAATCGCTTTTGTGCAGAAAACAGTAACACTTGTTCAGACGAAAGAAAGCACAGAGCCCCAGATTTTATGTTGTCCTGGAGAGCTTGCAGAGCACTGGGGAAAAGCAGGCAGAGAATTCCCTGCTAGCACCTTCTCTGTGCCTGGGAAACAGAAGTGTTCACATTGCTTCGCAGAATCGCTTTTGTGCAGAAAACAGTAACACTTGTTCAGACGAAAGAAAGCACAGAGCCCCAGATTTTATGTTGTCCTGGAGAGCTTGCAGAGCACTGGGGAAAGGCAGGCAGAGAATTCCCTGCTAGCACCTTCTCTGTGCCTGGGAAGCAGAAGTCTTCACATTGCTTCGCAGAATCGCTTTTGTGCAGAAAACAATAACACTTGTTCAGAACGAAAGAAAGCACAGAGCCCCAGATTTTATGTTGTCCTGGAGAGCTTGCAGAGCACTGGGGAAAAGCAGGCAGAGAATTCCCTGCTAGCACCTTCTCTGTGCCTGGGAAGCAGAAGTGTTCACATTGCTTCGCAGAATCGTTTTGTGCAGAAAACAATAACACCTTTTCAGAACGAAAGAAAGCACAGAGCCCCAGATTTTATGTTGTCCTGGAGAGCTTGCAGAGCACTGGGGAAAGGCAGGCAGAGAATTCCCTGCTAGCACCTTCTCTGTGCCTGTTCACATTCCTTCGCAGAATCGCTTTTGTGCAGAAAACTGTAACACTTGTTCAGAACGAAAGAAAGCACAGAGCCCCAGATTTTATGTTGTCCTGGAGAGCTTGCAGAGCACTGGGGAAAGGCAGGCAGAGAATTCCCTGCTAGCACGTTCTCGGTGCCTGGGAAGCAGAAGTGTTCACATTTCTTAGCAGTATCGCTTTTGTGCAGAAAACAGTAACACTTGTTCAGACGAAAGAAAGCACAGAGCCCCAGATTTTATGTTGTCCTGGAGAGCTTGCAGAGCACTGGGGAAAGGCAGGCAGAGAATTCCCTGCTAGCACCTTCTCTGTGCCTGTTCACATTCCTTCGCAGAATCGCTTTTGTGCAGAAAACTGTAACACTTGTTCAGAACGAAAGAAAGCACAGAGCCCCAGATTTTATGTTGTCCTGGAGAGCTTGCAGAGCACTGGGGAAAGGCAGGCAGAGAATTCCCTGCTAGCACCTTCTCTGTGCCTGGGAAACAGAAGTGTTCACATTGCTTCGCAGAATCGCTTTTGTGCAGATAACAGTAACACTTGTTCAGAACAAAAGAAAGCACAGAGCCCCAGATTTTATGTTGTCCTGGAGAGCTTGCAGAGCACTGGGGAAAAGCAGGCAGAGAATTCCCTGCTAGCACCTTCTCTGTGCCTGGGAAACAGAAGTGTTCACATTGCTTCGCAGAATCGCTTTTGTGCAGAAAACAGTAACACTTGTTCAGAAGGAAAGAAAGCACAGAGCCCCATATTTTATGTTGTGCTGGAGAGCTTGCAGAATACTGGGGAAAAGCAGGCAGAGAATTCCCTGCTAGCACCTTCTCTGTGCCTGGGAAACAGAAGTGTTCACATTGCTTCGCAGAATCGCTTTTGTGCAGAAAACAGTAACACTTGTTCAGAACGAAAGAAAGCACAGAGCCCCAGATTTTATGTTGTCCTGGAGAGCTTGCAGAGCACTGGGGAAAGGCAGGCAGACAATTCACTGCTAGCACCTTCTCTGTGCCTGTTCACATTGCTTCGCAGAATCGCTTTTGTGCAGAAAACAGTAACACCTGTTCAGACGAAAGAAAGCACAGAGCCCCAGATTTTATGTTGTCCTGGAGAGCTTGCAGAGCACTGGGGAAAGGCAGGCAGAGAATTCACTGCTAGCACCTTCTCTGTGCCTGTTCACATTCCTTCGCAGAATCGCTTTTGTGCAGAAAACAGTAACACTTGTTCAGAACGAAAGAAAGCACAGAGCCCCAGATTTTATGTTGTCCTGGAGAGCTTGCAGAGCACTGGGGAAAGGCAGGCAGAGAATTCCCTGCTAGCACCTTCTCTGTGCCTGTTCACATTGCTTCGCAGAATCGCTTTTGTGCAGAAAACAGTAACACTTGTTCAGACGAAAGAAAGCACAGAGCCCCAGATTTTATGTTGTCCTGGAGAGCTTGCAGAGCACTGGGGAAAGGCAGGCAGAGAATTTCCTGCTAGCACCTTCTCTGTGCCTGGGAAGCAGAAGTGTTCACATTGCTTGGCAGAATCGCTTTTGTGCAGAAAACAGTAACACTTGTTCAGAACGAAAGAAAGCACAGAGCCCCAGATTTTATGTTGTCCTGGAGAGCTTGGCAGAGCACTGGGGAAAAGCAGGCAGAGAATTCCCTGCTAGCACCTTCTCTGTGCCTGGGAAACAGAAGTGTTCACATTTCTTCGCAGAATCGCTTTTGTGCAGAAAACAGTAACACTTGTTCAGAACGAAAGAAAGCACAGAGCCCCAGATTTTATGTTGTCCTGGAGAGCTTGCAGAGCACTGGGGAAAGGCAGGCAGAGAATTCCCTGCTAGCACCTTCTCTGTGCCTGTTCACATTCCTTCGCAGAATCGCTTTTGTGCAGAAAACTGTAACACTTGTTCAGAACGAAAGAAAGCACAGAGCCCCAGATTTTATGTTGTCCTGGAGAGCTTGCAGAGCACTGGGGAAAGGCAGGCAGAGAATTCCCTGCTAGCACGTTCTCGGTGCCTGGGAAGCAGAAGTGTTCACATTTCTTAGCAGTATCGCTTTTGTGCAGAAAACAGTAACACTTGTTCAGACGAAAGAAAGCACAGAGCCCCAGATTTTATGTTGTCCTGGAGAGCTTGCAGAGCACTGGGGAAAGGCAGGCAGAGAATTCCCTGCTAGCACCTTCTCTGTGCCTGTTCACATTCCTTCGCAGAATCGCTTTTGTGCAGAAAACTGTAACACTTGTTCAGAACGAAAGAAAGCACAGAGCCCCAGATTTTATGTTGTCCTGGAGAGCTTGCAGAGCACTGGGGAAAGGCAGGCAGAGAATTCCCTGCTAGCACGTTCTCGGTGCCTGGGAAGCAGAAGTGTTCACATTTCTTAGCATTATCGCTTTTGTGCAGAAAACAGTAACACTTGTTCAGAAGGAAAGAAAGCACAGAGCCCCATATTTTATGTTGTGCTGGAGAGCTTGCAGAGTACTGGGGAAAAGCAGGCAGAGAATTCCCTGCTAGCACCTTCTCTGTGCCTGGGAAACAGAAGTGTTCACATTGCTTCGCAGAATCGCTTTTGTGCAGATAACAGTAACACTTGTTCAGAACAAAAGAAAGCACAGAGCCCCAGATTTTATGTTGTCCTGGAGAGCTTGCAGAGCACTGGGGAAAAGCAGGCAGAGAATTCCCTGCTAGCACCTTCTCTGTGCCTGGGAAACAGAAGTGTTCACATTGCTTCGCAGAATCGCTTTTGTGCAGAAAACAGTAACACTTGTTCAGAAGGAAAGAAAGCACAGAGCCCCATATTTTATGTTGTGCTGGAGAGCTTGCAGAATACTGGGGAAAAGCAGGCAGAGAATTCCCTGCTAGCACCTTCTCTGTGCCTGGGAAACAGAAGTGTTCACATTGCTTCGCAGAATCGCTTTTGTGCAGAAAACAGTAACACTTGTTCAGAACGAAAGAAAGCACAGAGCCCCAGATTTTATGTTGTCCTGGAGAGCTTGCAGAGCACTGGGGAAAGGCAGGCAGACAATTCACTGCTAGCACCTTCTCTGTGCCTGTTCACATTGCTTCGCAGAATCGCTTTTGTGCAGAAAACAGTAACACCTGTTCAGACGAAAGAAAGCACAGAGCCCCAGATTTTATGTTGTCCTGGAGAGCTTGCAGAGCACTGGGGAAAGGCAGGCAGAGAATTCCCTGCTAGCACCTTCTCTGTGCCTGTTCACATTCCTTCGCAGAATCGCTTTTGTGCAGAAAACAGTAACACTTGTTCAGAACGAAAGAAAGCACAGAGCCCCAGATTTTATGTTGTCCTGGAGAGCTTGCAGAGCACTGGGGAAAGGCAGGCAGAGAATTCCCTGCTAGCACCTTCTCTGTGCCTGTTCACATTGCTTCGCAGAATCGCTTTTGTGCAGAAAACAGTAACACTTGTTCAGACGAAAGAAAGCACAGAGCCCCAGATTTTATGTTGTCCTGGAGAGCTTGCAGAGCACTGGGGAAAGGCAGGCAGAGAATTTCCTGCTAGCACCTTCTCTGTGCCTGGGAAGCAGAAGTGTTCACATTGCTTGGCAGAATCGCTTTTGTGCAGAAAACAGTAACACTTGTTCAGAACGAAAGAAAGCACAGAGCCCCAGATTCTATGTTGTCCTGGAGAGCTTGCAGAGCACTGGGGAAAAGCAGGCAGAGAATTCCCTGCTAGCACCTTCTCTGTGCCTGGGAAACAGAAGTGTTCACATTGCTTCGCAGAATCGCTTTTGTGCAGAAAACAGTAACACTTGTTCAGAATGAAAGAAAGCACAGAGCCCCAGATTTTATGTTGTCCTGGAGAGCTTGCAGAGCACTGGGGAAAGGCAGGCAGAGAATTCCCTGCTAGCACCTTCTCTGTGCCTGGGAAGCAGAAGTGTTCAGATTGCTTGGCAGAATCGCTTTTGTGCAGAAAACAGTAACACTTGTTCAGAACAAAAGAAAGCACAGAGCCCCAGATTTTATGTTGTCCTGGAGAGCTTGCAGATCACTGGGGAAAAGCAGGCAGAGAATTCCCTGCTAGCACCTTCTCTGTGCCTGGGAAGCAGAAGTCTTCACATTGCTTCGCAGAATCGCTTTTGTGCAGACAACAGTAACACTTTTTCAGAACAAAAGAAAGCACAGAGCCTCAGATTTTATGTTGTCCTGGAGAGCTTGCAGAGCACTGGGGAAAAGCAAGCAGAGAATTCCCTGCTAGCACCTTCTCTGTGCCTGGGAAACAGAAGTGTTCACATTGCTTCGCAGAATCGCTTTTGTGCAGAAAACAGTAACACTTGTTCAGAACGAAAGAAAGCACAGAGCCCCAGATTTTATGTTGTCCTGGAGAGCTTGCAGAGCACTGGGGAAAGGCAGGCAGACAATTCACTGCTAGCACCTTCTCTGTGCCTGTTCACATTGCTTCGCAGAATCGCTTTTGTGCAGAAAACAGTAACACCTGTTCAGACGAAAGAAAGCACAGAGCCCCAGATTTTATGTTGTCCTGGAGAGCTTGCAGAGCACTGGGGAAAAGCAGGCAGAGAATTCCCTGCTAGCACCTTCTCTGTGCCTGTTCACATTCCTTCGCAGAATCGCTTTTGTGCAGAAAACAGTAACACTTGTTCAGAACGAAAGAAAGCACAGAGCCCCAGATTTTATGTTGTCCTGGAGAGCTTGCAGAGCACTGGGGAAAGGCAGGCAGAGAATTCCCTGCTAGCACCTTCTCTGTGCCTGTTCACATTCCTTCGCAGAATCGCTTTTGTGCAGAAAACAGTAACACTTGTTCAGACGAAAGAAAGCACAGAGCCCCAGATTCTATGTTGTCCTGGAGAGCTTGCAGAGCACTGGGGAAAGGCAGGCAGAGAATTTCCTGCTAGCACCTTCTCTGTGCCTGGGAAGCAGAAGTGTTCACATTGCTTGGCAGAATCGCTTTTGTGCAGAAAACAGTAACACTTGTTCAGAACGAAAGAAAGCACAGAGCCCCAGATTCTATGTTGTCCTGGAGAGCTTGCAGAGCACTGGGGAAAAGCAGGCAGAGAATTCCCTGCTAGCACCTTCTCTGTGCCTGGGAAACAGAAGTGTTCACATTGCTTGGCAGAATCGCTTTTGTGCAGAAAACAGTAACACTTGTTCAGAAGGAAAGAAAGCACAGAGCCCCATATTTTATGTTGTGCTGGAGAGCTTGCAGAGTACTGGGGAAAAGCAGGCAGAGAATTCCCTGCTAGCACCTTCTCTGTGCCTGGGAAGCAGAAGTCTTCACATTGCTTCGCAGAATCGCTTTTGTGCAGAAAACAATAACACTTGTTCAGAACGAAAGAAAGCACAGAGCCCCAGATTTTATGTTGTCCTGGAGAGCTTGCAGAGCACTGGGGAAAGGCAGGCAGAGAATTCCCTGCTAGCACCTTCCCTGTGCCTGGGAAAGAGAAGTGTTCCCATTGCTTCGCAGAATCGCTTTTGTGCAGAAAACAGTAACACTTGTTCAGACGAAAGAAAGCACAGAGCCCCAGATTTTATGTTGTCCTGGAGAGCTTGCAGAGCACTGGGGAAAAGCAGGCAGAGAATTCCCTGCTAGCACCTTCTCTGTGCCTGGGAAGCAAAAGTGTTCACATTGCTTGGCAGAATCGCTTTTGTGCAGAAAACAGTAACACTTGTTCAGACGAAAGAAAGCACAGAGCCCCAGATTTTATGTTGTCCTGGAGAGCTTGCAGAGCACTGGGGAAAGGCAGGCAGAGAATTCCCTGCTAGCACCTTCTCTGTGCCTGGGAAGCAGAAGTCTTCACATTGCTTCGCAGAATCGCTTTTGTGCAGAAAACAATAACACTTGTTCAGAACGAAAGAAAGCACAGAGCCCCAGATTTTATGTTGTCCTGGAGAGCTTGCAGAGCACTGGGGAAAAGCAGGCAGAGAATTCCCTGCTAGCACCTTCTCTGTGCCTGGGAAACAGAAGTGTTCACATTGCTTCGCAGAATCGCTTTTGTGCAGAAAACAGTAACACTTGTTCAGAACGAAAGAAAGCACAGAGCCCCAGATTTTATGTTGTCCTGGAGAGCTTGCAGAGCACTGGGGAAAGGCAGGCAGAGAATTCCCTGCTAGCACCTTCTCTGTGCCTGGGAAGCAGAAGTGTTCCCATTGCTTCGCAGAATCGTTTTGTGCAGAAAACAATAACACCTTTTCAGAACGAAAGAAAGCACAGAGCCCCAGATTTTATGTTGTCCTGGAGAGCTTGGCAGAGCACTGGGGAAAAGCAGGCAGAGAATTCCCTGCTAGCACCTTCTCTGTGCCTGGGAAACAGAAGTGTTCACATTTCTTCGCAGAATCGCTTTTGTGCAGAAAACAGTAACACTTGTTCAGAACGAAAGAAAGCACAGAGCCCCAGATTTTATGTTGTCCTGGAGAGCTTGCAGAGCACTGGGGAAAGGCAGGCAGAGAATTCCCTGCTAGCACGTTCTCGGTGCCTGGGAAGCAGAAGTGTTCACATTTCTTAGCAGTATCGCTTTTGTGCAGAAAACAGTAACACTTGTTCAGAAGGAAAGAAAGCACAGAGCCCCATATTTTATGTTGTGCTGGAGAGCTTGCAGAGTACTGGGGAAAAGCAGGCAGAGAATTCCCTGCTAGCACCTTCTCTGTGCCTGGGAAACAGAAGTGTTCACATTGCTTCGCAGAATCGCTTTTGTGCAGATAACAGTAACACTTGTTCAGAACAAAAGAAAGCACAGAGCCCCAGATTTTATGTTGTCCTGGAGAGCTTGCAGAGCACTGGGGAAAAGCAGGCAGAGAATTCCCTGCTAGCACCTTCTCTGTGCCTGGAAACAGAAGTGTTCACATTGCTTCGCAGAATCGCTTTTGTGCAGAAAACAGTAACACTTGTTCAGACGAAAGAAAGCACAGAGCCCCAGATTTTATGTTGTCCTGGAGAGCTTGCAGAGCACTGGGGAAAGGCAGGCAGAGAATTCCCTGCTAGCACCTTCTCTGTGCCTGGGAAGCAGAAGTCTTCACATTGCTTCGCAGAATCGCTTTTGTGCAGAAAACAGTAACACTTGTTCAGAACGAAAGAAAGCACAGAGCCCCAGATTTTATGTTGTCCTGGAGAGCTTGCAGAGCACTGGGGAAAGGCAGGCAGAGAATTCCCTGCTAGCACCTTCTCTGTGCCTGTTCACATTGCTTCGCAGAATCGCTTTTGTGCAGAAAACAGTAACACTTGTTCAGAAGGAAAGAAAGCACAGAGCCCCATATTTTATGTTGTGCTGGAGAGCTTGCAGAGTACTGGGGAAAAGCAGGCAGAGAATTCCCTGCTAGCACCTTCTCTGTGCCTGGGAAGCAGAAGTGTTCAGATTGCTTGGCAGAATCGCTTTTGTGCAGAAAACAGTAACACTTGTTCAGAACAAAAGAAAGCACAGAGCCCCAGATTTTATGTTGTCCTGGAGAGCTTGCAGATCACTGGGGAAAAGCAGGCAGAGAATTCCCTGCTAGCACCTTCTCTGTGCCTGGGAAGCAGAAGTGTTCACATTGCTTCGCAGAATCGCTTTTGTGCAGACAACAGTAACACTTTTTCAGAACAAAAGAAAGCACAGAGCCTCAGATTTTATGTTGTCCTGGAGAGCTTGCAGAGCACTGGGGAAAAGCAAGCAGAGAATTCCCTGCTAGCACCTTCTCTGTGCCTGGGAAACAGAAGTGTTCACATTGCTTCGCAGAATCGCTTTTGTGCAGAAAACAGTAACACTTGTTCAGAACGAAAGAAAGCACAGAGCCCCAGATTTTATGTTGTCCTGGAGAGCTTGCAGAGCACTGGGGAAAGGCAGGCAGACAATTCACTGCTAGCACCTTCTCTGTGCCTGTTCACATTGCTTCGCAGAATCGCTTTTGTGCAGAAAACAGTAACACCTGTTCAGACGAAAGAAAGCACAGAGCCCCAGATTTTATGTTGTCCTGGAGAGCTTGCAGAGCACTGGGGAAAGGCAGGCAGAGAATTCCCTGCTAGCACCTTCTCTGTGCCTGTTCACATTCCTTCGCAGAATCGCTTTTGTGCAGAAAACAGTAACACTTGTTCAGAACGAAAGAAAGCACAGAGCCCCAGATTTTATGTTGTCCTGGAGAGCTTGCAGAGCACTGGGGAAAGGCAGGCAGAGAATTCCCTGCTAGCACCTTCTCTGTGCCTGTTCACATTGCTTCGCAGAATCGCTTTTGTGCAGAAAACATTAACACTTGTTCAGACGAAAGAAAGCACAGAGCCCCAGATTCTATGTTGTCCTGGAGAGCTTGCAGAGCACTGGGGAAAAGCAGGCAGAGAATTCCCTGCTAGCACCTTCTCTGTGCCTGGGAAACAGAAGTGTTCACATTGCTTCGCAGAATCGCTTTTGTGCAGAAAACAGTAACACTTGTTCAGAAGGAAAGAAAGCACAGAGCCCCATATTTTATGTTGTGCTGGAGAGCTTGCAGAGTACTGGGGAAAAGCAGGCAGAGAATTCCCTGCTAGCACCTTCTCTGTGCCTGGGAAACAGAAGTGTTCACATTGCTTCGCAGAATCGCTTTTGTGCAGAAAACAGTAACACTTGTTCAGAATGAAAGAAAGCACAGAGCCCCAGATTTTATGTTGTCCTGGAGAGCTTGCAGAGCACTGGGGAAAAGCAGGCAGAGAATTCCCTGCTAGCACCTTCTCTGTGCCTGTTCACATTGCTTCGCAGAATCGCTTTTGTGCAGAAAACAGTAACACTTGTTCAGAACGAAAGAAAGCACAGAGCCCCAGATTTTATGTTGTCCTGGAGAGCTTGCAGAGCACTGGGGAAAGGCAGGCAGACAATTCCCTGCTAGCACCTTCTCTGTGCCTGGGAAGGAGAAGTGTTCACATTGCTTGGCAGAATCGCTTTTGTGCAGACAACAGTAACACTTGTTCAGAACAAAAGAAAGCACAGAGCCCCATATTTTATGTTGTGCTGGAGAGCTTGCAGAGTACTGGGGAAAAGCAGGCAGAGAATTCCCTGCTAGCACCTTCTCTGTGCCTGGGAAACAGAAGTGTTCACATTGCTTCGCAGAATCGCTTTTGTGCAGATAACAGTAACACTTGTTCAGAACAAAAGAAAGCACAGAGCCCCAGATTTTATGTTGTCCTGGAGAGCTTGCAGAGCACTGGGGAAAAGCAGGCAGAGAATTCCCTGCTAGCACCTTCTCTGTGCCTGGGAAACAGAAGTGTTCACATTGCTTCGCAGAATCGCTTTTGTGCAGAAAACAGTAACACTTGTTCAGACGAAAGAAAGCACAGAGCCCCAGATTTTATGTTGTCCTGGAGAGCTTGCAGAGCACTGGGGAAAGGCAGGCAGAGAATTCCCTGCTAGCACCTTCTCTGTGCCTGGGAAGCAGAAGTCTTCACATTGCTTCGCAGAATCGCTTTTGTGCAGAAAACAGTAACACTTGTTCAGAACGAAAGAAAGCACAGAGCCCCAGATTTTATGTTGTCCTGGAGAGCTTGCAGAGCACTGGGGAAAGGCAGGCAGAGAATTCCCTGCTAGCACCTTCTCTGTGCCTGTTCACATTGCTTCGCAGAATCGCTTTTGTGCAGAAAACAGTAACACTTGTTCAGAAGGAAAGAAAGCACAGAGCCCCATATTTTATGTTGTGCTGGAGAGCTTGCAGAGTACTGGGGAAAAGCAGGCAGAGAATTCCCTGCTAGCACCTTCTCTGTGCCTGGGAAGCAGAAGTGTTCAGATTGCTTGGCAGAATCGCTTTTGTGCAGAAAACAGTAACACTTGTTCAGAACAAAAGAAAGCACAGAGCCCCAGATTTTATGTTGTCCTGGAGAGCTTGCAGATCACTGGGGAAAAGCAGGCAGAGAATTCCCTGCTAGCACCTTCTCTGTGCCTGGGAAGCAGAAGTGTTCACATTGCTTCGCAGAATCGCTTTTGTGCAGACAACAGTAACACTTTTTCAGAACAAAAGAAAGCACAGAGCCTCAGATTTTATGTTGTCCTGGAGAGCTTGCAGAGCACTGGGGAAAAGCAAGCAGAGAATTCCCTGCTAGCACCTTCTCTGTGCCTGGGAAACAGAAGTGTTCACATTGCTTCGCAGAATCGCTTTTGTGCAGAAAACAGTAACACTTGTTCAGAACGAAAGAAAGCACAGAGCCCCAGATTTTATGTTGTCCTGGAGAGCTTGCAGAGCACTGGGGAAAGGCAGGCAGACAATTCACTGCTAGCACCTTCTCTGTGCCTGTTCACATTGCTTCGCAGAATCGCTTTTGTGCAGAAAACAGTAACACCTGTTCAGACGAAAGAAAGCACAGAGCCCCAGATTTTATGTTGTCCTGGAGAGCTTGCAGAGCACTGGGGAAAGGCAGGCAGAGAATTCCCTGCTAGCACCTTCTCTGTGCCTGTTCACATTCCTTCGCAGAATCGCTTTTGTGCAGAAAACAGTAACACTTGTTCAGAACGAAAGAAAGCACAGAGCCCCAGATTTTATGTTGTCCTGGAGAGCTTGCAGAGCACTGGGGAAAGGCAGGCAGAGAATTCCCTGCTAGCACCTTCTCTGTGCCTGTTCACATTGCTTCGCAGAATCGCTTTTGTGCAGAAAACATTAACACTTGTTCAGACGAAAGAAAGCACAGAGCCCCAGATTCTATGTTGTCCTGGAGAGCTTGCAGAGCACTGGGGAAAGGCAGGCAGAGAATTTCCTGCTAGCACCTTCTCTGTGCCTGGGAAGCAGAAGTGTTCACATTGCTTGGCAGAATCGCTTTTGTGCAGAAAACAGTAACACTTGTTCAGAACGAAAGAAAGCACAGAGCCCCAGATTCTATGTTGTCCTGGAGAGCTTGCAGAGCACTGGGGAAAAGCAGGCAGAGAATTCCCTGCTAGCACCTTCTCTGTGCCTGGGAAACAGAAGTGTTCACATTGCTTCGCAGAATCGCTTTTGTGCAGAAAACGGTAACACTTGTTCAGAAGGAAAGAAAGCACAGAGCCCCATATTTTATGTTGTGCTGGAGAGCTTGCAGAGTACTGGGGAAAAGCAGGCAGAGAATTCCCTGCTAGCACCTTCTCTGTGCCTGGGAAACAGAAGTGTTCACATTGCTTCGCAGAATCGCTTTTGTGCAGAAAACAGTAACACTTGTTCAGAATGAAAGAAAGCACAGAGCCCCAGATTTTATGTTGTCCTGGAGAGCTTGCAGAGCACTGGGGAAAAGCAGGCAGAGAATTCCCTGCTAGCACCTTCTCTGTGCCTGTTCACATTGCTTCGCAGAATCGCTTTTGTGCAGAAAACAGTAACACTTGTTCAGAACAAAAGAAAGCACAGAGCCCCAGATTTTATGTTGTCCTGGAGAGCTTGCAGAGCACTGGGGAAAGGCAGGCAGACAATTCCCTGCTAGCACCTTCTCTGTGCCTGGGAAGGAGAAGTGTTCACATTGCTTGGCAGAATCGCTTTTGTGCAGACAACAGTAACACTTGTTCAGAACAAAAGAAAGCACAGAGCCCCATATTTTATGTTGTGCTGGAGAGCTTGCAGAGTACTGGGGAAAAGCAGGCAGAGAATTCCCTGCTAGCACCTTCTCTGTGCCTGGGAAACAGAAGTGTTCACATTGCTTCGCAGAATCGCTTTTGTGCAGATAACAGTAACACTTGTTCAGAACAAAAGAAAGCACAGAGCCCCAGATTTTATGTTGTCCTGGAGAGCTTGCAGAGCACTGGGGAAAAGCAGGCAGAGAATTCCCTGCTAGCACCTTCTCTGTGCCTGGGAAACAGAAGTGTTCACATTGCTTCGCAGAATCGCTTTTGTGCAGAAAACAGTAACACTTGTTCAGACGAAAGAAAGCACAGAGCCCCAGATTTTATGTTGTCCTGGAGAGCTTGCAGAGCACTGGGGAAAGGCAGGCAGAGAATTCCCTGCTAGCACCTTCTCTGTGCCTGGGAAGCAGAAGTCTTCACATTGCTTCGCAGAATCGCTTTTGTGCAGAAAACAGTAACACTTGTTCAGAACGAAAGAAAGCACAGAGCCCCAGATTTTATGTTGTCCTGGAGAGCTTGCAGAGCACTGGGGAAAGGCAGGCAGAGAATTCCCTGCTAGCACCTTCTCTGTGCCTGTTCACATTGCTTCGCAGAATCGCTTTTGTGCAGAAAACAGTAACACTTGTTCAGAAGGAAAGAAAGCACAGAGCCCCATATTTTATGTTGTGCTGGAGAGCTTGCAGAGTACTGGGGAAAAGCAGGCAGAGAATTCCCTGCTAGCACCTTCTCTGTGCCTGGGAAGCAGAAGTGTTCAGATTGCTTGGCAGAATCGCTTTTGTGCAGAAAACAGTAACACTTGTTCAGAACAAAAGAAAGCACAGAGCCCCAGATTTTATGTTGTCCTGGAGAGCTTGCAGATCACTGGGGAAAAGCAGGCAGAGAATTCCCTGCTAGCACCTTCTCTGTGCCTGGGAAGCAGAAGTGTTCACATTGCTTCGCAGAATCGCTTTTGTGCAGACAACAGTAACACTTTTTCAGAACAAAAGAAAGCACAGAGCCTCAGATTTTATGTTGTCCTGGAGAGCTTGCAGAGCACTGGGGAAAAGCAAGCAGAGAATTCCCTGCTAGCACCTTCTCTGTGCCTGGGAAACAGAAGTGTTCACATTGCTTCGCAGAATCGCTTTTGTGCAGAAAACAGTAACACTTGTTCAGAACGAAAGAAAGCACAGAGCCCCAGATTTTATGTTGTCCTGGAGAGCTTGCAGAGCACTGGGGAAAGGCAGGCAGACAATTCACTGCTAGCACCTTCTCTGTGCCTGTTCACATTGCTTCGCAGAATCGCTTTTGTGCAGAAAACAGTAACACCTGTTCAGACGAAAGAAAGCACAGAGCCCCAGATTTTATGTTGTCCTGGAGAGCTTGCAGAGCACTGGGGAAAGGCAGGCAGAGAATTCCCTGCTAGCACCTTCTCTGTGCCTGTTCACATTCCTTCGCAGAATCGCTTTTGTGCAGAAAACAGTAACACTTGTTCAGAACGAAAGAAAGCACAGAGCCCCAGATTTTATGTTGTCCTGGAGAGCTTGCAGAGCACTGGGGAAAGGCAGGCAGACAATTCCCTGCTAGCACCTTCTCTGTGCCTGGGAAGGAGAAGTGTTCACATTGCTTGGCAGAATCGCTTTTGTGCAGACAACAGTAACACTTGTTCAGAACAAAAGAAAGCACAGAGCCCCATATTTTATGTTGTGCTGGAGAGCTTGCAGAGTACTGGGGAAAAGCAGGCAGAGAATTCCCTGCTAGCACCTTCTCTGTGCCTGGGAAACAGAAGTGTTCACATTGCTTCGCAGAATCGCTTTTGTGCAGATAACAGTAACACTTGTTCAGAACAAAAGAAAGCACAGAGCCCCAGATTTTATGTTGTCCTGGAGAGCTTGCAGAGCACTGGGGAAAAGCAGGCAGAGAATTCCCTGCTAGCACCTTCTCTGTGCCTGGGAAACAGAAGTGTTCACATTGCTTCGCAGAATCGCTTTTGTGCAGAAAACAGTAACACTTGTTCAGACGAAAGAAAGCACAGAGCCCCAGATTTTATGTTGTCCTGGAGAGCTTGCAGAGCACTGGGGAAAGGCAGGCAGAGAATTCCCTGCTAGCACCTTCTCTGTGCCTGGGAAGCAGAAGTCTTCACATTGCTTCGCAGAATCGCTTTTGTGCAGAAAACAGTAACACTTGTTCAGAACGAAAGAAAGCACAGAGCCCCAGATTTTATGTTGTCCTGGAGAGCTTGCAGAGCACTGGGGAAAGGCAGGCAGAGAATTCCCTGCTAGCACCTTCTCTGTGCCTGTTCACATTGCTTCGCAGAATCGCTTTTGTGCAGAAAACAGTAACACTTGTTCAGAAGGAAAGAAAGCACAGAGCCCCATATTTTATGTTGTGCTGGAGAGCTTGCAGAGTACTGGGGAAAAGCAGGCAGAGAATTCCCTGCTAGCACCTTCTCTGTGCCTGGGAAGCAGAAGTGTTCAGATTGCTTGGCAGAATCGCTTTTGTGCAGAAAACAGTAACACTTGTTCAGAACAAAAGAAAGCACAGAGCCCCAGATTTTATGTTGTCCTGGAGAGCTTGCAGATCACTGGGGAAAAGCAGGCAGAGAATTCCCTGCTAGCACCTTCTCTGTGCCTGGGAAGCAGAAGTGTTCACATTGCTTCGCAGAATCGCTTTTGTGCAGACAACAGTAACACTTTTTCAGAACAAAAGAAAGCACAGAGCCTCAGATTTTATGTTGTCCTGGAGAGCTTGCAGAGCACTGGGGAAAAGCAAGCAGAGAATTCCCTGCTAGCACCTTCTCTGTGCCTGGGAAACAGAAGTGTTCACATTGCTTCGCAGAATCGCTTTTGTGCAGAAAACAGTAACACTTGTTCAGAACGAAAGAAAGCACAGAGCCCCAGATTTTATGTTGTCCTGGAGAGCTTGCAGAGCACTGGGGAAAGGCAGGCAGACAATTCACTGCTAGCACCTTCTCTGTGCCTGTTCACATTGCTTCGCAGAATCGCTTTTGTGCAGAAAACAGTAACACCTGTTCAGACGAAAGAAAGCACAGAGCCCCAGATTTTATGTTGTCCTGGAGAGCTTGCAGAGCACTGGGGAAAGGCAGGCAGAGAATTCCCTGCTAGCACCTTCTCTGTGCCTGTTCACATTCCTTCGCAGAATCGCTTTTGTGCAGAAAACAGTAACACTTGTTCAGAACGAAAGAAAGCACAGAGCCCCAGATTTTATGTTGTCCTGGAGAGCTTGCAGAGCACTGGGGAAAGGCAGGCAGAGAATTCCCTGCTAGCACCTTCTCTGTGCCTGTTCACATTGCTTCGCAGAATCGCTTTTGTGCAGAAAACATTAACACTTGTTCAGACGAAAGAAAGCACAGAGCCCCAGATTCTATGTTGTCCTGGAGAGCTTGCAGAGCACTGGGGAAAGGCAGGCAGAGAATTTCCTGCTAGCACCTTCTCTGTGCCTGGGAAGCAGAAGTGTTCACATTGCTTGGCAGAATCGCTTTTGTGCAGAAAACAGTAACACTTGTTCAGAACGAAAGAAAGCACAGAGCCCCAGATTCTATGTTGTCCTGGAGAGCTTGCAGAGCACTGGGGAAAAGCAGGCAGAGAATTCCCTGCTAGCACCTTCTCTGTGCCTGGGAAACAGAAGTGTTCACATTGCTTCGCAGAATCGCTTTTGTGCAGAAAACAGTAACACTTGTTCAGAAGGAAAGAAAGCACAGAGCCCCATATTTTATGTTGTGCTGGAGAGCTTGCAGAGTACTGGGGAAAAGCAGGCAGAGAATTCCCTGCTAGCACCTTCTCTGTGCCTGGGAAACAGAAGTGTTCACATTGCTTCGCAGAATCGCTTTTGTGCAGAAAACAGTAACACTTGTTCAGAAGGAAAGAAAGCACAGAGCCCCAGATTTTATGTTGTCCTGGAGAGCTTGCAGAGCACTGGGGAAAAGCAGGCAGAGAATTCCCTGCTAGCACCTTCTCTGTGCCTGTTCACATTGCTTCGCAGAATCGCTTTTGTGCAGAAAACAGTAACACTTGTTCAGAACAAAAGAAAGCACAGAGCCCCAGATTTTATGTTGTCCTGGAGAGCTTGCAGAGCACTGGGGAAAGGCAGGCAGACAATTCCCTGCTAGCACCTTCTCTGTGCCTGGGAAGGAGAAGTGTTCACATTGCTTGGCAGAATCGCTTTTGTGCAGACAACAGTAACACTTGTTCAGAACAAAAGAAAGCACAGAGCCCCATATTTTATGTTGTGCTGGAGAGCTTGCAGAGTACTGGGGAAAAGCAGGCAGAGAATTCCCTGCTAGCACCTTCTCTGTGCCTGGGAAACAGAAGTGTTCACATTGCTTCGCAGAATCGCTTTTGTGCAGAAAACAGTAACACTTGTTCAGAACGAAAGAAAGCACAGAGCCCCAGATTTTATGTTGTCCTGTAGAGCTTGCAGAGCACTGGGGAAAGGCAGGCAGAGAATTCCCTGCTAGCACCTTCTCTGTGCCTGGGAAACAGAAGTGTTCCCATTGCTTCGCAGAATCGCTTTTGTGCAGAAAACAGTAACACTTGTTCAGAAGGAAAGAAAGCACAGAGCCCCAGATTTTATGTTGTCCTGGAGAGCTTGCAGAGCACTGGGGAAAAGCAGGCAGAGAATTCCCTGCTAGCACGTTCTCGGTGCCTGGGAAGCAGAAGTGTTCACATTTCTTAGCAGTATCGCTTTTGTGCAGAAAACACTAACACTTGTTCAGAACAAAAGAAAGCACAGAGCCCCAGATTCTATGTTGTCCTGGAGAGCTTGCAGAGCACTGGGGAAAGGCAGGCAGAGAATTCCCTGCTAGCACCTTCTCTGTGCCTGGGAAACAGAAGGGTTAACATTTCTTAGCAGTATCGCTTTTGTGCAGAAAACAGTAACACTTGTTCAGAAGGAAAGAAAGCACAGAGCCCCATATTTTATGTTGTGCTGGAGATCTTGCAGAGTACTGGGGAAAAGCAGGCAGAGAATTCCCTGCTAGCACCTTCTCTGTGCCTGGGAAACAGAAGTGTTCACATTGCTTCGCAGAATCGCTTTTGTGCAGATAACAGTAACACTTGTTCAGAACGAAAGAAAGCACAGAGCCCCAGATTTTATGTTGTCCTGGAGAGCTTGCAGAGCACTGGGGAAAAGCAGGCAGAGAATTCCCTGCTAGCACCTTCTCTGTGCCTGGGAAACAGAAGTGTTCCCATTGCTTCGCAGAATCGCTTTTGTGCAGAAAACAGTAACACTTGTTCAGAAGAAAGAAAGCACAGAGCCCCAGATTTTATGTTGTCCTGGAGAGCTTGCAGAGCACTGGGGAAAGGCAGGCAGAGAATTCCCTGCTAGCACCTTCTCTGTGCCTGGGAAGCAGAAGTCTTCACATTGCTTCGCAGAATCGCTTTTGTGCAGAAAACAATAACACTTGTTCAGAACGAAAGAAAGCACAGAGCCCCAGATTTTATGTTGTCCTGGAGAGCTTGCAGAGCACTGGGGAAAAGCAGGCAGAGAATTCCCTGCTAGCACCTTCTCTGTGCCTGGGAAACAGAAGTGTTCACATTGCTTCGCAGAATCGCTTTTGTGCAGAAAACAGTAACACTTGTTCAGAACGAAAGAAAGCACAGAGCCCCAGATTTTATGTTGTCCTGGAGAGCTTGCAGAGCACTGGGGAAAGGCAGGCAGAGAATTCCCTGCTAGCACCTTCTCTGTGCCTGGGAAGCAGAAGTGTTCACATTGCTTCGCAGAATCGTTTTGTGCAGAAAACAATAACACCTGTTCAGAACGAAAGAAAGCACAGAGCCCCAGATTTTATGTTGTCCTGGAGAGCTTGCAGAGCACTGGGGAAAAGCAGGCAGAGAATTCCCTGCTAGCACCTTCTCTGTGCCTGGGAAACAGAAGTGTTCACATTTCTTCGCAGAATCGCTTTTGTGCAGAAAACAGTAACACTTGTTCAGAACGAAAGAAAGCACAGAGCCCCAGATTTTATGTTGTCCTGGAGAGCTTGCAGAGCACTGGGGAAAGGCAGGCAGAGAATTCCCTGCTAGCACCTTCTCTGTGCCTGTTCACATTCCTTCGCAGAATCGCTTTTGTGCAGAAAACTGTAACACTTGTTCAGAACGAAAGAAAGCACAGAGCCCCAGATTTTATGTTGTCCTGGAGAGCTTGCAGAGCACTGGGGAAAGGCAGGCAGAGAATTCCCTGCTAGCACGTTCTCGGTGCCTGGGAAGCAGAAGTGTTCACATTTCTTAGCAGTATCGCTTTTGTGCAGAAAACAGTAACACTTGTTCAGAAGGAAAGAAAGCACAGAGCCCCATATTTTATATTGTGCTGGAGAGCTTGCAGAGTACTGGGGAAAAGCAGGCAGAGAATTCCCTGCTAGCACCTTCTCTGTGCCTGGGAAACAGAAGTGTTCACATTGCTTCGCAGAATCGCTTTTGTGCAGAAAACAGTAACACTTGTTCAGACGAAAGAAAGCACAGAGCCCCAGATTTTATGTTGTCCTGGAGAGCTTGCAGAGCACTGGGGAAAGGCAGGCAGAGAATTCCCTGCTAGCACCTTCTCTGTGCCTGGGAAGCACAAGTGTTCACATTGCTTCGCAGAATCGCTTTTGTGCAGAAAACAGTAACACTTGTTCAGAACGAAAGAAAGCACAGAGCCCCAGATTTTATGTTGTCCTGGAGAGCTTGCAGAGCACTGGGGAAAAGCAGGCAGAGAATTCCCTGCTAGCACCTTCTCTGTGCCTGGGAAACAGAAGTGTTCACATTGCTTCGCAGTATCGCTTTTGTGCAGAAAACAGTAACACTTATTCAGAAGGAAAGAAAGCACAGAGCCCCATATTTTATGTTGTGCTGGAGAGCTTGCAGAATACTGGGGAAAAGCAGGCAGAGAATTCCCTGCTAGCACCTTCTCTGTGCCTGGGAAACAGAAGTGTTCACATTGCTTCGCAGAATCGCTTTTGTGCAGAAAACAGTAACACTTGTTCAGACGAAAGAAAGCACAGAGCCCCAGATTTTATGTTGTCCTGGAGAGCTTGCAGAGCACTGGGGAAAGGCAGGCAGAGAATTCCCTGCTAGCACCTTCTCTGTGCCTGTTCACATTCCTTCGCAGAATCGCTTTTGTGCAGAAAACAGTAACACTTGTTCAGAACGAAAGAAAGCACAGAGCCCCAGATTTTATGTTGTCCTGGAGAGCTTGCAGAGCACTGGGGAAAGGCAGGCAGAGAATTCCCTGCTAGCACCTTCTCTGTGCCTGTTCACATTGCTTCGCAGAATCGCTTTTGTGCAGAAAACAGTAACACTTGTTCAGACGAAAGAAAGCACAGAGCCCCAGATTTTATGTTGTCCTGGAGAGCTTGCAGAGCACTGGGGAAAGGCAGGCAGAGAATTTCCTGCTAGCACCTTCTCTGTGCCTGGGAAGCAGAAGTGTTCACATTGCTTGGCAGAATCGCTTTTGTGCAGAAAACAGTAACACTTGTTCAGAAGGAAAGAAAGCACAGAGCCCCATATTTTATGTTGTGCTGGAGAGCTTGCAGAGTACTGGGGAAAAGCAGGCAGAGAATTCCCTGCTAGCACCTTCTCTGTGCCTGGGAAACAGAAGTGTTCACATTGCTTCGCAGAATCGCTTTTGTGCAGAAAACAGTAACACTTGTTCAGAATGAAAGAAAGCACAGAGCCCCAGATTTTATGTTGTCCTGGAGAGCTTGCAGAGCACTGGGGAAAGGCAGGCAGAGAATTCCCTGCTAGCACCTTCTCTGTGCCTGTTCACATTGCATCGCAGAATCGCTTTTGTGCAGAAAACAGTAACACTTGTTCAGACGAAAGAAAGCACAGAGCCCCAGATTTTATGTTGTCCTGGAGAGCTTGCAGAGCACTGGGGAAAAGCAGGCAGAGAATTCCCTGCTAGCACCTTCTCTGTGCCTGGGAAACAGAAGTGTTCACATTGCTTCGCAGAATCGCTTTTGTGCAGAAAACAGTAACACTTGTTCAGAACAAAAGAAAGCACAGAGCCCCAGATTTTATGTTGTCCTGGAGAGCTTGCAGAGCACTGGGGAAAAGCAGGCAGAGAATTCCCTGCTAGCACCTTCTCTGTGCCTGGGAAACAGAAGTGTTCACATTGCATCGCAGAATCGCTTTTGTGCAGAAAACAGTAACACTTGTTCAGAACGAAAGAAAGCACAGAGCCCCAGATTTTATGTTGTCCTGGAGAGCTTGCAGAGCACTGGGGAAAGGCAGGCAGACAATTCACTGCTAGCACCTTCTCTGTGCCTGTTCACATTGCTTCGCAGAATCGCTTTTGTGCAGAAAACAGTAACACCTGTTCAGACGAAAGAAAGCACAGAGCCCCATATTTTATGTTGTCCTGGAGAGCTTGCAGAGCACTGGGGAAAAGCAGGCAGAGAATTCCCTGCTAGCACCTTCTCTGTGCCTGGGAAACAGAAGTGTTCACATTGCTTCGCAGAATCGCTTTTGTGCAGATAACAGTAACACTTGTTCAGAACAAAAGAAAGCACAGAGCCCCAGATTTTATGTTGTCCTGGAGAGCTTGCAGAGCACTGGGGAAAAGCAGGCAGAGAATTCCCTGCTAGCACCTTCTCTGTGCCTGGGAAACAGAAGTGTTCACATTGCTTCGCAGAATCGCTTTTGTGCAGAAAACAGTAACACTTGTTCAGACGAAAGAAAGCACAGAGCCCCAGATTTTATGTTGTCCTGGAGAGCTTGCAGAGCACTGGGGAAAGGCAGGCAGAGAATTCCCTGCTAGCACCTTCTCTGTGCCTGGGAAGCAGAAGTCTTCACATTGCTTCGCAGAATCGCTTTTGTGCAGAAAACAATAACACTTGTTCAGAACGAAAGAAAGCACAGAGCCCCAGATTTTATGTTGTCCTGGAGAGCTTGCAGAGCACTGGGGAAAAGCAGGCAGAGAATTCCCTGCTAGCACCTTCTCTGTGCCTGGGAAACAGAAGTGTTCACATTGCTTCGCAGAATCGCTTTTGTGCAGAAAACAGTAACACTTGTTCAGAACGAAAGAAAGCACAGAGCCCCAGATTTTATGTTGTCCTGGAGAGCTTGCAGAGCACTGGGGAAAGGCAGGCAGAGAATTCCCTGCTAGCACCTTCTCTGTGCCTGGGAAGCAGAAGTGTTCACATTGCTTCGCAGAATCGCTTTTGTGCAGAAAACAATAACACCTGTTCAGAACGAAAGAAAGCACAGAGCCCCAGATTTTATGTTGTCCTGGAGAGCTTGCAGAGCACTGGGGAAAAGCAGGCAGAGAATTCCCTGCTAGCACCTTCTCTGTGCCTGGGAAACAGAAGTGTTCACATTGCTTCGCAGAATCGCTTTTGTGCAGAAAACAGTAACACTTGTTCAGAACGAAAGAAAGCACAGAGCCCCAGATTTTATGTTGTCCTGGAGAGCTTGCAGAGCACTGGGGAAAGGCAGGCAGAGAATTCCCTGCTAGCACCTTCTCTGTGCCTGTTCACATTCCTTCGCAGAATCGCTTTTGTGCAGAAAACTGTAACACTTGTTCAGAACGAAAGAAAGCACAGAGCCCCAGATTTTATGTTGTCCTGGAGAGCTTGCAGAGCACTGGGGAAAGGCAGGCAGAGAATTCCCTGCTAGCACGTTCTCGGTGCCTGGGAAGCAGAAGTGTTCACATTTCTTAGCAGTATCGCTTTTGTGCAGAAAACAGTAACACTTGTTCAGAACAAAAGAAAGCACAGAGCCCCAGATTTTATGTTGTCCTGGAGAGCTTGCAGAGCACTGGGGAAAAGCAGGCAGAGAATTCCCTGCTAGCACCTTCTCTGTGCCTGGGAAACAGAAGTGTTCACATTGCTTCGCAGAATCGCTTTTGTGCAGAAAACAGTAACACTTGTTCAGAACGAAAGAAAGCACAGAGCCCCAGATTTTATGTTGTCCTGGAGAGCTTGCAGAGCACTGGGGAAAGGCAGGCAGACAATTCACTGCTAGCACCTTCTCTGTGCCTGTTCACATTGCTTCGCAGAATCGCTTTTGTGCAGAAAACAGTAACACCTGTTCAGACGAAAGAAAGCACAGAGCCCCAGATTTTATGTTGTCCTGGAGAGCTTGCAGAGCACTGGGGAAAGGCAGGCAGAGAATTCCCTGCTAGCACCTTCTCTGTGCCTGTTCACATTCCTTCGCAGAATCGCTTTTGTGCAGAAAACAGTAACACTTGTTCAGAACGAAAGAAAGCACAGAGCCCCAGATTTTATGTTGTCCTGGAGAGCTTGCAGAGCACTGGGGAAAGGCAGGCAGAGAATTCCCTGCTAGCACCTTCTCTGTGCCTGTTCACATTGCTTCGCAGAATCGCTTTTGTGCAGAAAACAGTAACACTTGTTCAGACGAAAGAAAGCACAGAGCCCCAGATTTTATGTTGTCCTGGAGAGCTTGCAGAGCACTGGGGAAAGGCAGGCAGAGAATTTCCTGCTAGCACCTTCTCTGTGCCTGGGAAGCAGAAGTGTTCACATTGCTTGGCAGAATCGCTTTTGTGCAGAAAACAGTAACACTTGTTCAGAACGAAAGAAAGCACAGAGCCCCAGATTCTATGTTGTCCTGGAGAGCTTGCAGAGCACTGGGGAAAAGCAGGCAGAGAATTCCCTGCTAGCACCTTCTCTGTGCCTGGGAAACAGAAGTGTTCACATTGCTTCGCAGAATCGCTTTTGTGCAGAAAACAGTAACACTTGTTCAGAATGAAAGAAAGCACAGAGCCCCAGATTTTATGTTGTCCTGGAGAGCTTGCAGAGCACTGGGGAAAGGCAGGCAGAGAATTCCCTGCTAGCACCTTCTCTGTGCCTGTTCACATTGCATCGCAGAATCGCTTTTGTGCAGAAAACAGTAACACTTGTTCAGACGAAAGAAAGCACAGAGCCCCAGATTTTATGTTGTCCTGGAGAGCTTGCAGAGCACTGGGGAAAAGCAGGCAGAGAATTCCCTGCTAGCACCTTCTCTGTGCCTGGGAAACAGAAGTGTTCACATTGCTTCGCAGAATCGCTTTTGTGCAGAAAACAGTAACACTTGTTCAGAACAAAAGAAAGCACAGAGCCCCAGATTTTATGTTGTCCTGGAGAGCTTGCAGAGCACTGGGGAAAAGCAGGCAGAGAATTCCCTGCTAGCACCTTCTCTGTGCCTGGGAAGCAGAAGTCTTCACATTGCTTCGCAGAATCGCTTTTGTGCAGAAAACAGTAACACTTGTTCAGAACGAAAGAAAGCACAGAGCCCCAGATTTTATGTTGTCCTGGAGAGCTTGCAGAGCACTGGGGAAAGGCAGGCAGACAATTCACTGCTAGCACCTTCTCTGTGCCTGTTCACATTGCTTCGCAGAATCGCTTTTGTGCAGAAAACAGTAACACCTGTTCAGACGAAAGAAAGCACAGAGCCCCATATTTTATGTTGTGCTGGAGAGCTTGCAGAGCACTGGGGAAAGGCAGGCAGAGAATTCCCTGCTAGCACCTTCTCTGTGCCTGGGAAGCAGAAGTCTTCACATTGCTTCGCAGAATCGCTTTTGTGCAGAAAACAGTAACACTTGTTCAGACGAAAGAAAGCACAGAGCCCCAGATTTTATGTTGTCCTGGAGAGCTTGCAGAGCACTGGGGAAAGGCAGGCAGAGAATTCCCTGCTAGCACCTTCTCTGTGCCTGGGAAGCAGAAGTCTTCACATTGCTTCGCAGAATCGCTTTTGTGCAGAAAACAATAACACTTGTTCAGAACGAAAGAAAGCACAGAGCCCCAGATTTTATGTTGTCCTGGAGAGCTTGCAGAGCACTGGGGAAAAGCAGGCAGAGAATTCCCTGCTAGCACCTTCTCTGTGCCTGGGAAACAGAAGTGTTCACATTGCTTCGCAGAATCGCTTTTGTGCAGAAAACAGTAACACTTGTTCAGAACGAAAGAAAGCACAGAGCCCCAGATTTTATGTTGTCCTGGAGAGCTTGCAGAGCACTGGGGAAAGGCAGGCAGAGAATTCCCTGCTAGCACCTTCTCTGTGCCTGGGAAGCAGAAGTGTTCACATTGCTTCGCAGAATCGTTTTGTGCAGAAAACAATAACACCTGTTCAGAACGAAAGAAAGCACAGAGCCCCAGATTTTATGTTGTCCTGGAGAGCTTGCAGAGCACTGGGGAAAAGCAGGCAGAGAATTCCCTGCTAGCACCTTCTCTGTGCCTGGGAAACAGAAGTGTTCACATTGCTTCGCAGAATCGCTTTTGTGCAGAAAACAGTAACACTTGTTCAGAACGAAAGAAAGCACAGAGCCCCAGATTTTATGTTGTCCTGGAGAGCTTGCAGAGCACTGGGGAAAGGCAGGCAGAGAATTCCCTGCTAGCACCTTCTCTGTGCCTGTTCACATTCCTTCCCAGAATCGCTTTTGTGCAGAAAACTGTAACACTTGTTCAGAACGAAAGAAAGCACAGAGCCCCAGATTTTATGTTGTCCTGGAGAGCTTGCAGAGCACTGGGGAAAGGCAGGCAGAGAATTCCCTGCTAGCACGTTCTCGGTGCCTGGGAAGCAGAAGTGTTCACATTTCTTAGCAGTATCGCTTTTGTGCAGAAAACAGTAACACTTGTTCAGAAGGAAAGAAAGCACAGAGCCCCATATTTTATGTTGTGCTGGAGAGCTTGCAGAGTACTGGGGAAAAGCAGGCAGAGAATTCCCTGCTAGCACCTTCTCTGTGCCTGGGAAACAGAAGTGTTCACATTGCTTCGCAGAATCGCTTTTGTGCAGATAACAGTAACACTTGTTCAGAACAAAAGAAAGCACAGAGCCCCAGATTTTATGTTGTCCTGGAGAGCTTGCAGAGCACTGGGGAAAAGCAGGCAGAGAATTCCCTGCTAGCACCTTCTCTGTGCCTGGGAAACAGAAGTGTTCACATTGCTTCGCAGAATCGCTTTTGTGCAGAAAACAGTAACACTTGTTCAGAACGAAAGAAAGCACAGAGCCCCAGATTTTATGTTGTCCTGGAGAGCTTGCAGAGCACTGGGGAAAGGCAGGCAGACAATTCACTGCTAGCACCTTCTCTGTGCCTGTTCACATTGCTTCGCAGAATCGCTTTTGTGCAGAAAACAGTAACACCTGTTCAGACGAAAGAAAGCACAGAGCCCCAGATTTTATGTTGTCCTGGAGAGCTTGCAGAGCACTGGGGAAAGGCAGGCAGAGAATTCCCTGCTAGCACCTTCTCTGTGCCTGTTCACATTCCTTCGCAGAATCGCTTTTGTGCAGAAAACAGTAACACTTGTTCAGAACGAAAGAAAGCACAGAGCCCCAGATTTTATGTTGTCCTGGAGAGCTTGCAGAGCACTGGGGAAAGGCAGGCAGAGAATTCCCTGCTAGCACCTTCTCTGTGCCTGTTCACATTGCTTCGCAGAATCGCTTTTGTGCAGAAAACAGTAACACTTGTTCAGACGAAAGAAAGCACAGAGCCCCAGATTTTATGTTGTCCTGGAGAGCTTGCAGAGCACTGGGGAAAGGCAGGCAGAGAATTTCCTGCTAGCACCTTCTCTGTGCCTGGGAAGCAGAAGTGTTCACATTGCTTGGCAGAATCGCTTTTGTGCAGAAAACAGTAACACTTGTTCAGAACGAAAGAAAGCACAGAGCCCCAGATTCTATGTTGTCCTGGAGAGCTTGCAGAGCACTGGGGAAAAGCAGGCAGAGAATTCCCTGCTAGCACCTTCTCTGTGCCTGGGAAACAGAAGTGTTCACATTGCTTCGCAGAATCGCTTTTGTGCAGAAAACAGTAACACTTGTTCAGAATGAAAGAAAGCACAGAGCCCCAGATTTTATGTTGTCCTGGAGAGCTTGCAGAGCACTGGGGAAAGGCAGGCAGAGAATTCCCTGCTAGCACCTTCTCTGTGCCTGTTCACATTGCATCGCAGAATCGCTTTTGTGCAGAAAACAGTAACACTTGTTCAGACGAAAGAAAGCACAGAGCCCCAGATTTTATGTTGTCCTGGAGAGCTTGCAGAGCACTGGGGAAAAGCAGGCAGAGAATTCCCTGCTAGCACCTTCTCTGTGCCTGGGAAACAGAAGTGTTCACATTGCTTCGCAGAATCGCTTTTGTGCAGAAAACAGTAACACTTGTTCAGAACAAAAGAAAGCACAGAGCCCCAGATTTTATGTTGTCCTGGAGAGCTTGCAGAGCACTGGGGAAAAGCAGGCAGAGAATTCCCTGCTAGCACCTTCTCTGTGCCTGGGAAGCAGAAGTCTTCACATTGCTTCGCAGAATCGCTTTTGTGCAGAAAACAGTAACACTTGTTCAGAACGAAAGAAAGCACAGAGCCCCAGATTTTATGTTGTCCTGGAGAGCTTGCAGAGCACTGGGGAAAGGCAGGCAGACAATTCACTGCTAGCACCTTCTCTGTGCCTGTTCACATTGCTTCGCAGAATCGCTTTTGTGCAGAAAACAGTAACACCTGTTCAGACGAAAGAAAGCACAGAGCCCCATATTTTATGTTGTGCTGGAGAGCTTGCAGAGCACTGGGGAAAGGCAGGCAGAGAATTCCCTGCTAGCACCTTCTCTGTGCCTGGGAAGCAGAAGTCTTCACATTGCTTCGCAGAATCGCTTTTGTGCAGAAAACAGTAACACTTGTTCAGAACGAAAGAAAGCACAGAGCCCCAGATTTGCTGTTGTCCTGGAGAGCTTGCAGAGCACTGGGGAAAGGCAGGCAGAGAATTCCCTGCTAGCACCTTCTCTGTGCCTGGGAAGCAGAAGTGTTCACATTGCTTCGCAGAATCGCTTTTGTGCAGAAAACAGTAACACTTGTTCAGAACGAAAGAAAGCACAGAGCCCCAGATTTTATGTTGTCCTGGAGAGCTTACAGAGCACTGGGGAAAAGCAGGCAGAGAATTCCCTGCTAGCACCTTCTCTGTGCCTGGGAAACAGAAGTGTTCACATTGCTTCGCAGAATCGCTTTTGTGCAGAAAACAGTAACACTTGTTCAGAACGAAAGAAAGCACAGAGCCCCAGATTTTATGTTGTCCTGGAGAGCTTGCAGAGCACTGGGGAAAGGCAGGCAGAGAATTCCCTGCTAGCACCTTCCCTGTGCCTGGGAAAGAGAAGTGTTCCCATTGCTTCGCAGAATCGCTTTTGTGCAGAAAACAGTAACACTTGTTCAGAAGGAAAGAAAGCACAGAGCCCCAGATTTTATGTTGTCCTGGAGAGCTTGCAGAGTACTGGGGAAAAGCAGGCAGAGAATTCCCTGCTAGCACCTTCTCTGTGCCTGGGAAACAGAAGTGTTCACATTGCTTCGCAGAATCGCTTTTGTGCAGATAACAGTAACACTTGTTCAGAACAAAAGAAAGCACAGAGCCCCAGATTTTATGTTGTCCTGGAGAGCTTGCAGAGCACTGGGGAAAAGCAGGCAGAGAATTCCCTGCTAGCACCTTCTCTGTGCCTGGGAAACAGAAGTGTTCACATTGCTTCGCAGAATCGCTTTTGTGCAGAAAACAGTAACACTTGTTCAGAACGAAAGAAAGCACAGAGCCCCAGATTTTATGTTGTCCTGGAGAGCTTGCAGAGCACTGGGGAAAGGCAGGCAGAGAATTCCCTGCTAGCACCTTCTCTGTGCCTGTTCACATTCCTTCGCAGAATCGCTTTTGTGCAGAAAACTGTAACACTTGTTCAGAACGAAAGAAAGCACAGAGCCCCAGATTTTATGTTGTCCTGGAGAGCTTGCAGAGCACTGGGGAAAGGCAGGCAGAGAATTCCCTGCTAGCACGTTCTCGGTGCCTGGGAAGCAGAAGTGTTCACATTTCTTAGCAGTATCGCTTTTGTGCAGAAAACAGTAACACTTGTTCAGAAGGAAAGAAAGCACAGAGCCCCAGATTTTATGTTGTGCTGGAGAGCTTGCAGAGTACTGGGGAAAAGCAGGCAGAGAATTCCCTGCTAGCACCTTCTCTGTGCCTGGGAAGCAGAAGTGTTCACATTGCTTCGCAGAATCGCTTTTGTGCAGATAACAGTAACACTTGTTCAGAACAAAAGAAAGCACAGAGCCCCAGATTTTATGTTGTCCTGGAGAGCTTGCAGAGCACTGGGGAAAAGCAGGCAGAGAATTCCCTGCTAGCACCTTCTCTGTGCCTGGGAAACAGAAGTGTTCACATTGCTTGGCAGAATCGCTTTTGTGCAGAAAACAGTAACACTTGTTCAGACGAAAGAAAGCACAGAGCCCCATATTTTATGTTGTCCTGGAGAGCTTGCAGAGCACTGGGGAAAAGCAGGCAGAGAATTCCCTGCTAGCACCTTCTCTGTGCCTGGGAAGCAGAAGTCTTCACATTGCTTCGCAGAATCGCTTTTGTGCAGACAACAGTAACACTTTTTCAGAACAAAAGAAAGCACAGAGCCCCAGATTTTATGTTGTCCTGGAGAGCTTGCAGAGCACTGGGGAAAAGCAAGCAGAGAATTCCCTGCTAGCACCTTCTCTGTGCCTGGGAAACAGAAGTGTTCACATTGCTTCGCAGTATCGCTTTTGTGCAGAAAACAGTAACACTTGTTCAGAAGGAAAGAAAGCACAGAGCCCCATATTTTATGTTGTGCTGGAGAGCTTGCAGAATACTGGGGAAAAGCAGGCAGAGAATTCCCTGCTAGCACCTTCTCTGTGCCTGGGAAACAGAAGTGTTCACATTGCTTCGCAGAATCGCTTTTGTGCAGAAAACAGTAACACTTGTTCAGAACGAAAGAAAGCACAGAGCCCCAGATTTTATGTTGTCCTGGAGAGCTTGCAGAGCACTGGGGAAAGGCAGGTAGACAATTCACTGCTAGCACCTTCTCTGTGCCTGTTCACATTGCTTCGCAGAATCGCTTTTGTGCAGAAAACAGTAACACCTGTTCAGACGAAAGAAAGCACAGAGCCCCAGATTTTATGTTGTCCTGGAGAGCTTGCAGAGCACTGGGGAAAGGCAGGCAGAGAATTCCCTGCTAGCACCTTCTCTGTGCCTGTTCACATTGCTTCGCAGAATCGCTTTTGTGCAGAAAACAGTAACACTTGTTCAGAACGAAAGAAAGCACAGAGCCCCAGATTTTATGTTGTCCTGGAGAGCTTGCAGAGCACTGGGGAAAGGCAGGCAGACAATTCACTGCTAGCACCTTCTCTGTGCCTGTTCACATTGCTTCGCAGAATCGCTTTTGTGCAGAAAACAGTAACACCTGTTCAGACGAAAGAAAGCACAGAGCCCCATATTTTATGTTGTCCTGGAGAGCTTGCAGAGCACTGGGGAAAAGCAGGCAGAGAATTCCCTGCTAGCACCTTCTCTGTGCCTGGGAAACAGAAGTGTTCACATTGCTTCGCAGAATCGCTTTTGTGCAGAAAACAGTAACACTTGTTCAGACGAAAGAAAGCACAGAGCCCCAGATTTTATGTTGTCCTGGAGAGCTTGCAGAGCACTGGGGAAAAGCAGGCAGAGAATTCCCTGCTAGCACCTTCTCTGTGCCTGGGAAACAGAAGTGTTCACATTTCTTCGCAGAATCGCTTTTGTGCAGAAAACAGTAACACTTGTTCAGAACGAAAGAAAGCACAGAGCCCCAGATTTTATGTTGTCCTGGAGAGCTTGCAGAGCACTGGGGAAAGGCAGGCAGAGAATTCCCTGCTAGCACCTTCTCTGTGCCTGTTCACATTCCTTCGCAGAATCGCTTTTGTGCAGAAAACTGTAACACTTGTTCAGAACGAAAGAAAGCACAGAGCCCCAGATTTTATGTTGTCCTGGAGAGCTTGCAGAGCACTGGGGAAAGGCAGGCAGAGAATTCCCTGCTAGCACGTTCTCGGTGCCTGGGAAGCAGAAGTGTTCACATTTCTTAGCAGTATCGCTTTTGTGCAGAAAACAGTAACACTTGTTCAGAAGGAAAGAAAGCACAGAGCCCCATATTTTATATTGTGCTGGAGAGCTTGCAGAGTACTGGGGAAAAGCAGGCAGAGAATTCCCTGCTAGCACCTTCTCTGTGCCTGGGAAACAGAAGTGTTCACATTGCTTCGCAGAATCGCTTTTGTGCAGAAAACAGTAACACTTGTTCAGACGAAAGAAAGCACAGAGCCCCAGATTTTATGTTGTCCTGGAGAGCTTGCAGAGCACTGGGGAAAGGCAGGCAGAGAATTCCCTGCTAGCACCTTCTCTGTGCCTGGGAAGCACAAGTGTTCACATTGCTTCGCAGAATCGCTTTTGTGCAGAAAACAGTAACACTTGTTCAGAACGAAAGAAAGCACAGAGCCCCAGATTTTATGTTGTCCTGGAGAGCTTGCAGAGCACTGGGGAAAGGCAGGCAGAGAATTCCCTGCTAGCACCTTCTCTGTGCCTGGGAAACAGAAGTGTTCACATTGCTTCGCAGTATCGCTTTTGTGCAGAAAACAGTAACACTTATTCAGAAGGAAAGAAAGCACAGAGCCCCATATTTTATGTTGTGCTGGAGAGCTTGCAGAATACTGGGGAAAAGCAGGCAGAGAATTCCCTGCTAGCACCTTCTCTGTGCCTGGGAAACAGAAGTGTTCACATTGCTTCGCAGAATCGCTTTTGTGCAGAAAACAGTAACACTTGTTCAGACGAAAGAAAGCACAGAGCCCCAGATTTTATGTTGTCCTGGAGAGCTTGCAGAGCACTGGGGAAAGGCAGGCAGAGAATTCCCTGCTAGCACCTTCTCTGTGCCTGTTCACATTCCTTCGCAGAATCGCTTTTGTGCAGAAAACAGTAACACTTGTTCAGAACGAAAGAAAGCACAGAGCCCCAGATTTTATGTTGTCCTGGAGAGCTTGCAGAGCACTGGGGAAAGGCAGGCAGAGAATTCCCTGCTAGCACCTTCTCTGTGCCTGTTCACATTGCTTCGCAGAATCGCTTTTGTGCAGAAAACAGTAACACTTGTTCAGACGAAAGAAAGCACAGAGCCCCAGATTTTATGTTGTCCTGGAGAGCTTGCAGAGCACTGGGGAAAGGCAGGCAGAGAATTTCCTGCTAGCACCTTCTCTGTGCCTGGGAAGCAGAAGTGTTCACATTGCTTGGCAGAATCGCTTTTGTGCAGAAAACAGTAACACTTGTTCAGAAGGAAAGAAAGCACAGAGCCCCATATTTTATGTTGTGCTGGAGAGCTTGCAGAGTACTGGGGAAAAGCAGGCAGAGAATTCCCTGCTAGCACCTTCTCTGTGCCTGGGAAACAGAAGTGTTCACATTGCTTCGCAGAATCGCTTTTGTGCAGAAAACAGTAACACTTGTTCAGAATGAAAGAAAGCACAGAGCCCCAGATTTTATGTTGTCCTGGAGAGCTTGCAGAGCACTGGGGAAAGGCAGGCAGAGAATTCCCTGCTAGCACCTTCTCTGTGCCTGTTCACATTGCATCGCAGAATCGCTTTTGTGCAGAAAACAGTAACACTTGTTCAGACGAAAGAAAGCACAGAGCCCCAGATTTTATGTTGTCCTGGAGAGCTTGCAGAGCACTGGGGAAAAGCAGGCAGAGAATTCCCTGCTAGCACCTTCTCTGTGCCTGGGAAACAGAAGTGTTCACATTGCTTCGCAGAATCGCTTTTGTGCAGAAAACAGTAACACTTGTTCAGAACAAAAGAAAGCACAGAGCCCCAGATTTTATGTTGTCCTGGAGAGCTTGCAGAGCACTGGGGAAAAGCAGGCAGAGAATTCCCTGCTAGCACCTTCTCTGTGCCTGGGAAACAGAAGTGTTCACATTGCTTCGCAGAATCGCTTTTGTGCAGAAAACAGTAACACTTGTTCAGAACGAAAGAAAGCACAGAGCCCCAGATTTTATGTTGTCCTGGAGAGCTTGCAGAGCACTGGGGAAAGGCAGGCAGAGAATTCCCTGCTAGCACCTTCTCTGTGCCTGGGAAACAGAAGTGTTCACATTGCTTGGCAGAATCGCTTTTGTGCAGAAAACTGTAACACTTGTTCAGAACGAAAGAAAGCACAGAGCCCCAGATTTTATGTTGTCCTGGAGAGCTTGCAGAGCACTGGGGAAAGGCAGGCAGAGAATTCCCTGCTAGCACGTTCTCGGTGCCTGGGAAGCAGAAGTGTTCACATTTCTTAGCAGTATCGCTTTTGTGCAGAAAACAGTAACACTTGTTCAGAAGGAAAGAAAGCACAGAGCCCCAGATTTTATGTTGTGCTGGAGAGCTTGCAGAGTACTGGGGAAAAGCAGGCAGAGAATTCCCTGCTAGCACCTTCTCTGTGCCTGGGAAACAGAAGTGTTCACATTGCTTCGCAGAATCGCTTTTGTGCAGATAACAGTAACACTTGTTCAGAACAAAAGAAAGCACAGAGCCCCAGATTTTATGTTGTCCTGGAGAGCTTGCAGAGCACTGGGGAAAAGCAGGCAGAGAATTCCCTGCTAGCACCTTCTCTGTGCCTGGGAAACAGAAGTGTTCACATTGCTTGGCAGAATCGCTTTTGTGCAGAAAACAGTAACACTTGTTCAGACGAAAGAAAGCACAGAGCCCCATATTTTATGTTGTCCTGGAGAGCTTGCAGAGCACTGGGGAAAAGCAGGCAGAGAATTCCCTGCTAGCACCTTCTCTGTGCCTGGGAAGCAGAAGTCTTCACATTGCTTCGCAGAATCGCTTTTGTGCAGACAACAGTAACACTTTTTCAGAACAAAAGAAAGCACAGAGCCCCAGATTTTATGTTGTCCTGGAGAGCTTGCAGAGCACTGGGGAAAAGCAAGCAGAGAATTCCCTGCTAGCACCTTCTCTGTGCCTGGGAAACAGAAGTGTTCACATTGCTTCGCAGTATCGCTTTTGTGCAGAAAACAGTAACACTTGTTCAGAAGGAAAGAAAGCACAGAGCCCCATATTTTATGTTGTGCTGGAGAGCTTGCAGAATACTGGGGAAAAGCAGGCAGAGAATTCCCTGCTAGCACCTTCTCTGTGCCTGGGAAACAGAAGTGTTCACATTGCTTCGCAGAATCGCTTTTGTGCAGAAAACAGTAACACTTGTTCAGAACGAAAGAAAGCACAGAGCCCCAGATTTTATGTTGTCCTGGAGAGCTTGCAGAGCACTGGGGAAAGGCAGGTAGACAATTCACTGCTAGCACCTTCTCTGTGCCTGTTCACATTGCTTCGCAGAATCGCTTTTGTGCAGAAAACAGTAACACCTGTTCAGACGAAAGAAAGCACAGAGCCCCAGATTTTATGTTGTCCTGGAGAGCTTGCAGAGCACTGGGGAAAGGCAGGCAGAGAATTCCCTGCTAGCACCTTCTCTGTGCCTGTTCACATTGCTTCGCAGAATCGCTTTTGTGCAGAAAACAGTAACACTTGTTCAGAACGAAAGAAAGCACAGAGCCCCAGATTTTATGTTGTCCTGGAGAGCTTGCAGAGCACTGGGGAAAGGCAGGCAGACAATTCACTGCTAGCACCTTCTCTGTGCCTGTTCACATTGCTTCGCAGAATCGCTTTTGTGCAGAAAACAGTAACACCTGTTCAGACGAAAGAAAGCACAGAGCCCCATATTTTATGTTGTCCTGGAGAGCTTGCAGAGCACTGGGGAAAAGCAGGCAGAGAATTCCCTGCTAGCACCTTCTCTGTGCCTGGGAAACAGAAGTGTTCACATTGCTTCGCAGAATCGCTTTTGTGCAGAAAACAGTAACACTTGTTCAGACGAAAGAAAGCACAGAGCCCCAGATTTTATGTTGTCCTGGAGAGCTTGCAGAGCACTGGGGAAAAGCAGGCAGAGAATTCCCTGCTAGCACCTTCTCTGTGCCTGGGAAACAGAAGTGTTCACATTTCTTCGCAGAATCGCTTTTGTGCAGAAAACAGTAACACTTGTTCAGAACGAAAGAAAGCACAGAGCCCCAGATTTTATGTTGTCCTGGAGAGCTTGCAGAGCACTGGGGAAAGGCAGGCAGAGAATTCCCTGCTAGCACCTTCTCTGTGCCTGTTCACATTCCTTCGCAGAATCGCTTTTGTGCAGAAAACTGTAACACTTGTTCAGAACGAAAGAAAGCACAGAGCCCCAGATTTTATGTTGTCCTGGAGAGCTTGCAGAGCACTGGGGAAAGGCAGGCAGAGAATTCCCTGCTAGCACGTTCTCGGTGCCTGGGAAGCAGAAGTGTTCACATTTCTTAGCAGTATCGCTTTTGTGCAGAAAACAGTAACACTTGTTCAGAAGGAAAGAAAGCACAGAGCCCCATATTTTATATTGTGCTGGAGAGCTTGCAGAGTACTGGGGAAAAGCAGGCAGAGAATTCCCTGCTAGCACCTTCTCTGTGCCTGGGAAACAGAAGTGTTCACATTGCTTCGCAGAATCGCTTTTGTGCAGAAAACAGTAACACTTGTTCAGACGAAAGAAAGCACAGAGCCCCAGATTTTATGTTGTCCTGGAGAGCTTGCAGAGCACTGGGGAAAGGCAGGCAGAGAATTCCCTGCTAGCACCTTCTCTGTGCCTGGGAAGCACAAGTGTTCACATTGCTTCGCAGAATCGCTTTTGTGCAGAAAACAGTAACACTTGTTCAGAACGAAAGAAAGCACAGAGCCCCAGATTTTATGTTGTCCTGGAGAGCTTGCAGAGCACTGGGGAAAGGCAGGCAGAGAATTCCCTGCTAGCACCTTCTCTGTGCCTGGGAAACAGAAGTGTTCACATTGCTTCGCAGTATCGCTTTTGTGCAGAAAACAGTAACACTTATTCAGAAGGAAAGAAAGCACAGAGCCCCATATTTTATGTTGTGCTGGAGAGCTTGCAGAATACTGGGGAAAAGCAGGCAGAGAATTCCCTGCTAGCACCTTCTCTGTGCCTGGGAAACAGAAGTGTTCACATTGCTTCGCAGAATCGCTTTTGTGCAGAAAACAGTAACACTTGTTCAGACGAAAGAAAGCACAGAGCCCCAGATTTTATGTTGTCCTGGAGAGCTTGCAGAGCACTGGGGAAAGGCAGGCAGAGAATTCCCTGCTAGCACCTTCTCTGTGCCTGTTCACATTCCTTCGCAGAATCGCTTTTGTGCAGAAAACAGTAACACTTGTTCAGAACGAAAGAAAGCACAGAGCCCCAGATTTTATGTTGTCCTGGAGAGCTTGCAGAGCACTGGGGAAAGGCAGGCAGAGAATTCCCTGCTAGCACCTTCTCTGTGCCTGTTCACATTGCTTCGCAGAATCGCTTTTGTGCAGAAAACAGTAACACTTGTTCAGACGAAAGAAAGCACAGAGCCCCAGATTTTATGTTGTCCTGGAGAGCTTGCAGAGCACTGGGGAAAGGCAGGCAGAGAATTTCCTGCTAGCACCTTCTCTGTGCCTGGGAAGCAGAAGTGTTCACATTGCTTGGCAGAATCGCTTTTGTGCAGAAAACAGTAACACTTGTTCAGAAGGAAAGAAAGCACAGAGCCCCATATTTTATGTTGTGCTGGAGAGCTTGCAGAGTACTGGGGAAAAGCAGGCAGAGAATTCCCTGCTAGCACCTTCTCTGTGCCTGGGAAACAGAAGTGTTCACATTGCTTCGCAGAATCGCTTTTGTGCAGAAAACAGTAACACTTGTTCAGAATGAAAGAAAGCACAGAGCCCCAGATTTTATGTTGTCCTGGAGAGCTTGCAGAGCACTGGGGAAAGGCAGGCAGAGAATTCCCTGCTAGCACCTTCTCTGTGCCTGTTCACATTGCATCGCAGAATCGCTTTTGTGCAGAAAACAGTAACACTTGTTCAGACGAAAGAAAGCACAGAGCCCCAGATTTTATGTTGTCCTGGAGAGCTTGCAGAGCACTGGGGAAAAGCAGGCAGAGAATTCCCTGCTAGCACCTTCTCTGTGCCTGGGAAACAGAAGTGTTCACATTGCTTCGCAGAATCGCTTTTGTGCAGAAAACAGTAACACTTGTTCAGAACAAAAGAAAGCACAGAGCCCCAGATTTTATGTTGTCCTGGAGAGCTTGCAGAGCACTGGGGAAAAGCAGGCAGAGAATTCCCTGCTAGCACCTTCTCTGTGCCTGGGAAATAGAAGTGTTCACATTGCATCGCAGAATCGCTTTTGTGCAGAAAACAGTAACACTTGTTCAGAACGAAAGAAAGCACAGAGCCCCAGATTTTATGTTGTCCTGGAGAGCTTGCAGAGCACTGGGGAAAGGCAGGCAGACAATTCACTGCTAGCACCTTCTCTGTGCCTGTTCACATTGCTTCGCAGAATCGCTTTTGTGCAGAAAACAGTAACACCTGTTCAGACGAAAGAAAGCACAGAGCCCCATATTTTATGTTGTCCTGGAGAGCTTGCAGAGCACTGGGGAAAGGCAGGCAGAGAATTCCCTGCTAGCACCTTCTCTGTGCCTGGGAAACAGAAGTGTTCACATTGCTTCGCAGAATCGCTTTTGTGCAGATAACAGTAACACTTGTTCAGAACAAAAGAAAGCACAGAGCCCCAGATTTTATGTTGTCCTGGAGAGCTTGCAGAGCACTGGGGAAAAGCAGGCAGAGAATTCCCTGCTAGCACCTTCTCTGTGCCTGGGAAACAGAAGTGTTCACATTGCTTCGCAGAATCGCTTTTGTGCAGAAAACAGTAACACTTGTTCAGACGAAAGAAAGCACAGAGCCCCAGATTTTATGTTGTCCTGGAGAGCTTGCAGAGCACTGGGGAAAGGCAGGCAGAGAATTCCCTGCTAGCACCTTCTCTGTGCCTGGGAAGCAGAAGTCTTCACATTGCTTCGCAGAATCGCTTTTGTGCAGAAAACAATAACACTTGTTCAGAACGAAAGAAAGCACAGAGCCCCAGATTTTATGTTGTCCTGGAGAGCTTGCAGAGCACTGGGGAAAAGCAGGCAGAGAATTCCCTGCTAGCACCTTCTCTGTGCCTGGGAAACAGAAGTGTTCACATTGCTTCGCAGAATCGCTTTTGTGCAGAAAACAGTAACACTTGTTCAGAACGAAAGAAAGCACAGAGCCCCAGATTTTATGTTGTCCTGGAGAGCTTGCAGAGCACTGGGGAAAGGCAGGCAGAGAATTCCCTGCTAGCACCTTCTCTGTGCCTGGGAAGCAGAAGTGTTCACATTGCTTCGCAGAATCGTTTTGTGCAGAAAACAATAACACCTGTTCAGAACGAAAGAAAGCACAGAGCCCCAGATTTTATGTTGTCCTGGAGAGCTTGCAGAGCACTGGGGAAAAGCAGGCAGAGAATTCCCTGCTAGCACCTTCTCTGTGCCTGGGAAACAGAAGTGTTCACATTGCTTCGCAGAATCGCTTTTGTGCAGAAAACAGTAACACTTGTTCAGAACGAAAGAAAGCACAGAGCCCCAGATTTTATGTTGTCCTGGAGAGCTTGCAGAGCACTGGGGAAAGGCAGGCAGAGAATTCCCTGCTAGCACCTTCTCTGTGCCTGTTCACATTCCTTCGCAGAATCGCTTTTGTGCAGAAAACTGTAACACTTGTTCAGAACGAAAGAAAGCACAGAGCCCCAGATTTTATGTTGTCCTGGAGAGCTTGCAGAGCACTGGGGAAAGGCAGGCAGAGAATTCCCTGCTAGCACGTTCTCGGTGCCTGGGAAGCAGAAGTGTTCACATTTCTTAGCAGTATCGCTTTTGTGCAGAAAACAGTAACACTTGTTCAGAAGGAAAGAAAGCACAGAGCCCCATATTTTATGTTGTGCTGGAGAGCTTGCAGAGTACTGGGGAAAAGCAGGCAGAGAATTCCCTGCTAGCACCTTCTCTGTGCCTGGGAAACAGAAGTGTTCACATTGCTTCGCAGAATCGCTTTTGTGCAGATAACAGTAACACTTGTTCAGAACAAAAGAAAGCACAGAGCCCCAGATTTTATGTTGTCCTGGAGAGCTTGCAGAGCACTGGGGAAAAGCAGGCAGAGAATTCCCTGCTAGCACCTTCTCTGTGCCTGGGAAACAGAAGTGTTCACATTGCTTCGCAGAATCGCTTTTGTGCAGAAAACAGTAACACTTGTTCAGAAGGAAAGAAAGCACAGAGCCCCATATTTTATGTTGTGCTGGAGAGCTTGCAGAATACTGGGGAAAAGCAGGCAGAGAATTCCCTGCTAGCACCTTCTCTGTGCCTGGGAAACAGAAGTGTTCACATTGCTTCGCAGAATCGCTTTTGTGCAGAAAACAGTAACACTTGTTCAGAACGAAAGAAAGCACAGAGCCCCAGATTTTATGTTGTCCTGGAGAGCTTGCAGAGCACTGGGGAAAGGCAGGTAGACAATTCACTGCTAGCACCTTCTCTGTGCCTGTTCACATTGCTTCGCAGAATCGCTTTTGTGCAGAAAACAGTAACACCTGTTCAGACGAAAGAAAGCACAGAGCCCCAGATTTTATGTTGTCCTGGAGAGCTTGCAGAGCACTGGGGAAAGGCAGGCAGAGAATTCCCTGCTAGCACCTTCTCTGTGCCTGTTCACATTCCTTCGCAGAATCGCTTTTGTGCAGAAAACAGTAACACTTGTTCAGAACGAAAGAAAGCACAGAGCCCCAGATTTTATGTTGTCCTGGAGAGCTTGCAGAGCACTGGGGAAAGGCAGGCAGAGAATTCCCTGCTAGCACCTTCTCTGTGCCTGTTCACATTGCTTCGCAGAATCGCTTTTGTGCAGAAAACAGTAACACTTGTTCAGACGAAAGAAAGCACAGAGCCCCAGATTTTATGTTGTCCTGGAGAGCTTGCAGAGCACTGGGGAAAGGCAGGCAGAGAATTTCCTGCTAGCACCTTCTCTGTGCCTGGGAAGCAGAAGTGTTCACATTGCTTGGCAGAATCGCTTTTGTGCAGAAAACAGTAACACTTGTTCAGAACGAAAGAAAGCACAGAGCCCCAGATTCTATGTTGTCCTGGAGAGCTTGCAGAGCACTGGGGAAAAGCAGGCAGAGAATTCCCTGCTAGCACCTTCTCTGTGCCTGGGAAACAGAAGTGTTCACATTGCTTCGCAGAATCGCTTTTGTGCAGAAAACAGTAACACTTGTTCAGAATGAAAGAAAGCACAGAGCCACAGATTTTATGTTGTCCTGGAGAGCTTGCAGAGCACTGGGGAAAAGCAGGCAGAGAATTCCCTGCTAGCACCTTCTCTGTGCCTGGGAAACAGAAGTGTTCACATTGCTTCGCAGAATCGCTTTTGTGCAGAAAACAGTAACACTTGTTCAGAACAAAAGAAAGCACAGAGCCCCAGATTTTATGTTGTCCTGGAGAGCTTGCAGAGCACTGGGGAAAAGCAGGCAGAGAATTCCCTGCTAGCACCTTCTCTGTGCCTGGGAAGCAGAAGTCTTCACATTGCTTCGCAGAATCGCTTTTGTGCAGAAAACAGTAACACTTGTTCAGAACGAAAGAAAGCACAGAGCCCCAGATTTTATGTTGTCCTGGAGAGCTTGCAGAGCACTGGGGAAAGGCAGGCAGACAATTCACTGCTAGCACCTTCTCTGTGCCTGTTCACATTGCTTCGCAGAATCGCTTTTGTGCAGAAAACAGTAACACCTGTTCAGACGAAAGAAAGCACAGAGCCCCATATTTTATGTTGTGCTGGAGAGCTTGCAGAGCACTGGGGAAAGGCAGGCAGAGAATTCCCTGCTAGCACCTTCTCTGTGCCTGGGAAGCAGAAGTCTTCACATTGCTTCGCAGAATCGCTTTTGTGCAGAAAACAGTAACACTTGTTCAGAACGAAAGAAAGCACAGAGCCCCAGATTTGCTGTTGTCCTGGAGAGCTTGCAGAGCACTGGGGAAAGGCAGGCAGAGAATTCCCTGCTAGCACCTTCTCTGTGCCTGGGAAGCAGAAGTGTTCACATTGCTTCGCAGAATCGCTTTTGTGCAGAAAACAGTAACACTTGTTCAGAACGAAAGAAAGCACAGAGCCCCAGATTTTATGTTGTCCTGGAGAGCTTACAGAGCACTGGGGAAAAGCAGGCAGAGAATTCCCTGCTAGCACCTTCTCTGTGCCTGGGAAACAGAAGTGTTCACATTGCTTCGCAGAATCGCTTTTGTGCAGAAAACAGTAACACTTGTTCAGAACGAAAGAAAGCACAGAGCCCCAGATTTTATGTTGTCCTGGAGAGCTTGCAGAGCACTGGGGAAAGGCAGGCAGAGAATTCCCTGCTAGCACCTTCCCTGTGCCTGGGAAAGAGAAGTGTTCCCATTGCTTCGCAGAATCGCTTTTGTGCAGAAAACAGTAACACTTGTTCAGAAGGAAAGAAAGCACAGAGCCCCAGATTTTATGTTGTCCTGGAGAGCTTGCAGAGTACTGGGGAAAAGCAGGCAGAGAATTCCCTGCTAGCACCTTCTCTGTGCCTGGGAAACAGAAGTGTTCACATTGCTTCGCAGAATCGCTTTTGTGCAGATAACAGTAACACTTGTTCAGAACAAAAGAAAGCACAGAGCCCCAGATTTTATGTTGTCCTGGAGAGCTTGCAGAGCACTGGGGAAAAGCAGGCAGAGAATTCCCTGCTAGCACCTTCTCTGTGCCTGGGAAACAGAAGTGTTCACATTGCTTCGCAGAATCGCTTTTGTGCAGAAAACAGTAACACTTGTTCAGAACGAAAGAAAGCACAGAGCCCCAGATGTTATGTTGTCCTGGAGAGCTTGCAGAGCACTGGGGAAAGGCAGGCAGAGAATTCCCTGCTAGCACCTTCTCTGTGCCTGTTCACATTCCTTCGCAGAATCGCTTTTGTGCAGAAAACTGTAACACTTGTTCAGAACGAAAGAAAGCACAGAGCCCCAGATTTTATGTTGTCCTGGAGAGCTTGCAGAGCACTGGGGAAACGCAGGCAGAGAATTCCCTGCTAGCACGTTCTCGGTGCCTGGGAAGCAGAAGTGTTCACATTTCTTAGCAGTATCGCTTTTGTGCAGAAAACAGTAACACTTGTTCAGAAGGAAAGAAAGCACAGAGCCCCATATTTTATGTTGTGCTGGAGAGCTTGCAGAGTACTGGGGAAAAGCAGGCAGAGAATTCCCTGCTAGCACCTTCTCTGTGCCTGGGAAACAGAAGTGTTCACATTGCTTCGCAGAATCGCTTTTGTGCAGATAACAGTAACACTTGTTCAGAACAAAAGAAAGCACAGAGCCCCAGATTTTATGTTGTCCTGGAGAGCTTGCAGAGCACTGGGGAAAGCAGGCAGAGAATTCCCTGCTAGCACCTTCTCTGTGCCTGGGAAACAGAAGTGTTCACATTGCTTGGCAGAATCGCTTTTGTGCAGAAAACAGTAACACTTGTTCAGACGAAAGAAAGCACAGAGCCCCATATTTTATGTTGTCCTGGAGAGCTTGCAGAGCACTGGGGAAAAGCAGGCAGAGAATTCCCTGCTAGCACCTTCTCTGTGCCTGGGAAGCAGAAGTCTTCACATTGCTTCGCAGAATCGCTTTTGTGCAGACAACAGTAACACTTTTTCAGAACAAAAGAAAGCACAGAGCCCCAGATTTTATGTTGTCCTGGAGAGCTTGCAGAGCACTGGGGAAAAGCAAGCAGAGAATTCCCTGCTAGCACCTTCTCTGTGCCTGGGAAACAGAAGTGTTCACATTGCTTCGCAGTATCGCTTTTGTGCAGAAAACAGTAACACTTGTTCAGAAGGAAAGAAAGCACAGAGCCCCATATTTTATGTTGTGCTGGAGAGCTTGCAGAATACTGGGGAAAAGCAGGCAGAGAATTCCCTGCTAGCACCTTCTCTGTGCCTGGGAAACAGAAGTGTTCACATTGCTTCGCAGAATCGCTTTTGTGCAGAAAACAGTAACACTTGTTCAGAACGAAAGAAAGCACAGAGCCCCAGATTTTATGTTGTCCTGGAGAGCTTGCAGAGCACTGGGGAAAGGCAGGTAGACAATTCACTGCTAGCACCTTCTCTGTGCCTGTTCACATTGCTTCGCAGAATCGCTTTTGTGCAGAAAACAGTAACACCTGTTCAGACGAAAGAAAGCACAGAGCCCCAGATTTTATGTTGTCCTGGAGAGCTTGCAGAGCACTGGGGAAAGGCAGGCAGAGAATTCCCTGCTAGCACCTTCTCTGTGCCTGTTCACATTGCTTCGCAGAATCGCTTTTGTGCAGAAAACAGTAACACTTGTTCAGAACGAAAGAAAGCACAGAGCCCCAGATTTTATGTTGTCCTGGAGAGCTTGCAGAGCACTGGGGAAAGGCAGGCAGACAATTCACTGCTAGCACCTTCTCTGTGCCTGTTCACGTTGCTTCGCAGAATCGCTTTTGTGCAGAAAACAGTAACACCTGTTCAGACGAAAGAAAGCACAGAGCCCCATATTTTATGTTGTCCTGGAGAGCTTGCAGAGCACTGGGGAAAAGCAGGCAGAGAATTCCCTGCTAGCACCTTCTCTGTGCCTGGGAAACAGAAGTGTTCACATTGCTTCGCAGAATCGCTTTTGTGCAGATAACAGTAACACTTGTTCAGAACAAAAGAAAGCACAGAGCCCCAGATTTTATGTTGTCCTGGAGAGCTTGCAGAGCACTGGGGAAAAGCAGGCAGAGAATTCCCTGCTAGCACCTTCTCTGTGCCTGGGAAACAGAAGTGTTCACATTGCTTCGCAGAATCGCTTTTGTGCAGAAAACAGTAACACTTGTTCAGACGAAAGAAAGCACAGAGCCCCAGATTTTATGTTGTCCTGGAGAGCTTGCAGAGCACTGGGGAAAGGCAGGCAGAGAATTCCCTGCTAGCACCTTCTCTGTGCCTGGGAAGCAGAAGTCTTCACATTGCTTCGCAGAATCGCTTTTGTGCAGAAAACAATAACACTTGTTCAGAACGAAAGAAAGCACAGAGCCCCAGATTTTATGTTGTCCTGGAGAGCTTGCAGAGCACTGGGGAAAAGCAAGCAGAGAATTCCCTGCTAGCACCTTCTCTGTGCCTGGGAAACAGAAGTGTTCACATTGCTTCGCAGAATCGCTTTTGTGCAGAAAACAGTAACACTTGTTCAGAACGAAAGAAAGCACAGAGCCCCAGATTTTATGTTGTCCTGGAGAGCTTGCAGAGCACTGGGGAAAGGCAGGCAGAGAATTCCCTGCTAGCACCTTCTCTGTGCCTGGGAAGCAGAAGTGTTCACATTGCTTCGCAGAATCGTTTTGTGCAGAAAACAATAACACCTGTTCAGAACGAAAGAAAGCACAGAGCCCCAGATTTTATGTTGTCCTGGAGAGCTTGCAGAGCACTGGGGAAAAGCAGGCAGAGAATTCCCTGCTAGCACCTTCTCTGTGCCTGGGAAACAGAAGTGTTCACATTGCTTCGCAGAATCGCTTTTGTGCAGAAAACAGTAACACTTGTTCAGAACGAAAGAAAGCACAGAGCCCCAGATTTTATGTTGTCCTGGAGAGCTTGCAGAGCACTGGGGAAAGGCAGGCAGAGAATTCCCTGCTAGCACCTTCTCTGTGCCTGTTCACATTCCTTCGCAGAATCGCTTTTGTGCAGAAAACAGTAACACTTGTTCAGAACGAAAGAAAGCACAGAGCCCCAGATTTTATGTTGTCCTGGAGAGCTTGCAGAGCACTGGGGAAAGGCAGGCAGAGAATTCCCTGCTAGCACCTTCTCGGTGCCTGGGAAGCAGAAGTGTTCACATTTCTTAGCAGTATCGCTTTTGTGCAGAAAACAGTAACACTTGTTCAGAAGGAAAGAAAGCACAGAGCCCCATATTTTATGTTGTGCTGGAGAGCTTGCAGAGTACTGGGGAAAAGCAGGCAGAGAATTCCCTGCTAGCACCTTCTCTGTGCCTGGGAAACAGAAGTGTTCACATTGCTTCGCAGAATCGCTTTTGTGCAGATAACAGTAACACTTGTTCAGAACAAAAGAAAGCACAGAGCCCCAGATTTTATGTTGTCCTGGAGAGCTTGCAGAGCACTGGGGAAAAGCAGGCAGAGAATTCCCTGCTAGCACCTTCTCTGTGCCTGGGAAACAGAAGTGTTCACATTGCTTCGCAGAATCGCTTTTGTGCAGAAAACAGTAACACTTGTTCAGAAGGAAAGAAAGCACAGAGCCCCATATTTTATGTTGTGCTGCAGAGCTTGCAGAATACTGGGGAAAAGCAGGCAGAGAATTCCCTGCTAGCACCTTCTCTGTGCCTGGGAAACAGAAGTGTTCACATTGCTTCGCAGAATCGCTTTTGTGCAGAAAACAGTAACACCTGTTCAGACGAAAGAAAGCACAGAGCCCCAGATTTTATGTTGTCCTGGAGAGCTTGCAGAGCACTGGGGAAAGGCAGGCAGAGAATTCCCTGCTAGCACCTTCTCTGTGCCTGTTCACATTCCTTCGCAGAATCGCTTTTGTGCAGAAAACAGTAACACTTGTTCAGAACGAAAGAAAGCACAGAGCCCCAGATTTTATGTTGTCCTGGAGAGCTTGCAGAGCACTGGGGAAAGGCAGGCAGAGAATTCCCTGCTAGCACCTTCTCTGTGCCTGTTCACATTGCTTCGCAGAATCGCTTTTGTGCAGAAAACAGTAACACTTGTTCAGACGAAAGAAAGCACAGAGCCCCAGATTTTATGTTGTCCTGGAGAGCTTGCAGAGCACTGGGGAAAGGCAGGCAGAGAATTTCCTGCTAGCACCTTCTCTGTGCCTGGGAAGCAGAAGTGTTCACATTGCTTGGCAGAATCGCTTTTGTGCAGAAAACAGTAACACTTGTTCAGAACGAAAGAAAGCACAGAGCCCCAGATTCTATGTTGTCCTGGAGAGCTTGCAGAGCACTGGGGAAAAGCAGGCAGAGAATTCCCTGCTAGCACCTTCTCTGTGCCTGGGAAACAGAAGTGTTCACATTGCTTCGCAGAATCGCTTTTGTGCAGAAAACAGTAACACTTGTTCAGAATGAAAGAAAGCACAGAGCCCCAGATTTTATGTTGTCCTGGAGAGCTTGCAGAGCACTGGGGAAAGGCAGGCAGAGAATTCCCTGCTAGCACCTTCTCTGTGCCTGTTCACATTGCATCGCAGAATCGCTTTTGTGCAGAAAACAGTAACACTTGTTCAGACGAAAGAAAGCACAGAGCCCCAGATTTTATGTTGTCCTGGAGAGCTTGCAGAGCACTGGGGAAAAGCAGGCAGAGAATTCCCTGCTAGCACCTTCTCTGTGCCTGGGAAACAGAAGTGTTCACATTGCTTCGCAGAATCGCTTTTGTGCAGAAAACAGTAACACTTGTTCAGAACAAAAGAAAGCACAGAGCCCCAGATTTTATGTTGTCCTGGAGAGCTTGCAGAGCACTGGGGAAAAGCAGGCAGAGAATTCCCTGCTAGCACCTTCTCTGTGCCTGGGAAGCAGAAGTCTTCACATTGCTTCGCAGAATCGCTTTTGTGCAGAAAACAGTAACACTTGTTCAGAACGAAAGAAAGCACAGAGCCCCAGATTTTATGTTGTCCTGGAGAGCTTGCAGAGCACTGGGGAAAGGCAGGCAGACAATTCACTGCTAGCACCTTCTCTGTGCCTGTTCACATTGCTTCGCAGAATCGCTTTTGTGCAGAAAACAGTAACACCTGTTCAGACGAAAGAAAGCACAGAGCCCCATATTTTATGTTGTGCTGGAGAGCTTGCAGAGCACTGGGGAAAGGCAGGCAGAGAATTCCCTGCTAGCACCTTCTCTGTGCCTGGGAAGCAGAAGTCTTCACATTGCTTCGCAGAATCGCTTTTGTGCAGAAAACAGTAACACTTGTTCAGAACGAAAGAAAGCACAGAGCCCCAGATTTTATGTTGTCCTGGAGAGCTTGCAGAGCACTGGGGAAAGGCAGGCAGAGAATTCCCTGCTAGCACGTTCTCGGTGCCTGGGAAGCAGAAGTGTTCACATTTCTTAGCAGTATCGCTTTTGTGCAGAAAACAGTAACACTTGTTCAGAAGGAAAGAAAGCACAGAGCCCCATATTTTATGTTGTGCTGGAGAGCTTGCAGAGTACTGGGGAAAAGCAGGCAGAGAATTCCCTGCTAGCACCTTCTCTGTGCCTGGGAAACAGAAGTGTTCACATTGCTTCGCAGAATCGCTTTTGTGCAGATAACAGTAACACTTGTTCAGAACAAAAGAAAGCACAGAGCCCCATATTTTATGTTGTCCTGGAGAGCTTGCAGAGCACTGGGGAAAAGCAGGCAGAGAATTCCCTGCTAGCACCTTCTCTGTGCCTGGGAAACAGAAGTGTTCACATTGCTTGGCAGAATCGCTTTTGTGCAGAAAACAGTAACACTTGTTCAGACGAAAGAAAGCACAGAGCCCCAGATTTTATGTTGTCCTGGAGAGCTTGCAGAGCACTGGGGAAAAGCAGGCAGAGAATTCCCTGCTAGCACCTTCTCTGTGCCTGGGAAGCAGAAGTCTTCACATTGCTTCGCAGAATCGCTTTTGTGCAGACAACAGTAACACTTTTTCAGAACAAAAGAAAGCACAGAGCCCCAGATTTTATGTTGTCCTGGAGAGCTTGCAGAGCACTGGGGAAAAGCAAGCAGAGAATTCCCTGCTAGCACCTTCTCTGTGCCTGGGAAACAGAAGTGTTCACATTGCTTCGCAGTATCGCTTTTGTGCAGAAAACAGTAACACTTGTTCAGAAGGAAAGAAAGCACAGAGCCCCATATTTTATGTTGTGCTGGAGAGCTTGCAGAATACTGGGGAAAAGCAGGCAGAGAATTCCCTGCTAGCACCTTCTCTGTGCCTGGGAAACAGAAGTGTTCACATTGCTTCGCAGAATCGCTTTTGTGCAGAAAACAGTAACACTTGTTCAGAACGAAAGAAAGCACAGAGCCCCAGATTTTATGTTGTCCTGGAGAGCTTGCAGAGCACTGGGGAAAGGCAGGTAGACAATTCACTGCTAGCACCTTCTCTGTGCCTGTTCACATTGCTTCGCAGAATCGCTTTTGTGCAGAAAACAGTAACACCTGTTCAGACGAAAGAAAGCACAGAGCCCCAGATTTTATGTTGTCCTGGAGAGCTTGCAGAGCACTGGGGAAAGGCAGGCAGAGAATTCCCTGCTAGCACCTTCTCTGTGCCTGTTCACATTGCTTCGCAGAATCGCTTTTGTGCAGAAAACAGTAACACTTGTTCAGAACGAAAGAAAGCACAGAGCCCCAGATTTTATGTTGTCCTGGAGAGCTTGCAGAGCACTGGGGAAAGGCAGGCAGACAATTCACTGCTAGCACCTTCTCTGTGCCTGTTCACATTGCTTCGCAGAATCGCTTTTGTGCAGAAAACAGTAACACCTGTTCAGACGAAAGAAAGCACAGAGCCCCATATTTTATGTTGTCCTGGAGAGCTTGCAGAGCACTGGGGAAAAGCAGGCAGAGAATTCCCTGCTAGCACCTTCTCTGTGCCTGGGAAACAGAAGTGTTCACATTGCTTCGCAGAATCGCTTTTGTGCAGATAACAGTAACACTTGTTCAGAACAAAAGAAAGCACAGAGCCCCAGATTTTATGTTGTCCTGGAGAGCTTGCAGAGCACTGGGGAAAAGCAGGCAGAGAATTCCCTGCTAGCACCTTCTCTGTGCCTGGGAAACAGAAGTGTTCACATTGCTTCGCAGAATCGCTTTTGTGCAGAAAACAGTAACACTTGTTCAGACGAAAGAAAGCACAGAGCCCCAGATTTTATGTTGTCCTGGAGAGCTTGCAGAGCACTGGGGAAAGGCAGGCAGAGAATTCCCTGCTAGCACCTTCTCTGTGCCTGGGAAGCAGAAGTCTTCACATTGCTTCGCAGAATCGCTTTTGTGCAGAAAACAATAACACTTGTTCAGAACGAAAGAAAGCACAGAGCCCCAGATTTTATGTTGTCCTGGAGAGCTTGCAGAGCACTGGGGAAAAGCAGGCAGAGAATTCCCTGCTAGCACCTTCTCTGTGCCTGGGAAACAGAAGTGTTCACATTGCTTCGCAGAATCGCTTTTGTGCAGAAAACAGTAACACTTGTTCAGAACGAAAGAAAGCACAGAGCCCCAGATTTTATGTTGTCCTGGAGAGCTTGCAGAGCACTGGGGAAAGGCAGGCAGAGAATTCCCTGCTAGCACCTTCTCTGTGCCTGGGAAACAGAAGTGTTCACATTGCTTCGCAGAATCGCTTTTGTGCAGAAAACAGTAACACTTGTTCAGAAGGAAAGAAAGCACAGAGCCCCATATTTTATGTTGTGCTGGAGAGCTTGCAGAATACTGGGGAAAAGCAGGCAGAGAATTCCCTGCTAGCACCTTCTCTGTGCCTGGGAAACAGAAGTGTTCACATTGCTTCGCAGAATCGCTTTTGTGCAGAAAACAGTAACACTTGTTCAGAACGAAAGAAAGCACAGAGCCCCAGATTTTATGTTGTCCTGGAGAGCTTGCAGAGCACTGGGGAAAGGCAGGCAGACAATTCACTGCTAGCACCTTCTCTGTGCCTGTTCACATTGCTTCGCAGAATCGCTTTTGTGCAGAAAACAGTAACACCTGTTCAGACGAAAGAAAGCACAGAGCCCCAGATTTTATGTTGTCCTGGAGAGCTTGCAGAGCACTGGGGAAAGGCAGGCAGAGAATTCCCTGCTAGCACCTTCTCTGTGCCTGTTCACATTCCTTCGCAGAATCGCTTTTGTGCAGAAAACAGTAACACTTGTTCAGAACGAAAGAAAGCACAGAGCCCCAGATTTTATGTTGTCCTGGAGAGCTTGCAGAGCACTGGGGAAAGGCAGGCAGAGAATTCCCTGCTAGCACCTTCTCTGTGCCTGTTCACATTGCTTCGCAGAATCGCTTTTGTGCAGAAAACAGTAACACTTGTTCAGACGAAAGAAAGCACAGAGCCCCAGATTTTATGTTGTCCTGGAGAGCTTGCAGAGCACTGGGGAAAGGCAGGCAGAGAATTTCCTGCTAGCACCTTCTCTGTGCCTGGGAAGCAGAAGTGTTCACATTGCTTGGCAGAATCGCTTTTGTGCAGACAACAGTAACACTTGTTCAGAACGAAAGAAAGCACAGAGCCCCAGATTCTATGTTGTCCTGGAGAGCTTGCAGTGCACTGGGGAAAAGCAGGCAGAGAATTCCCTGCTAGCACCTTCTCTGTGCCTGGGAAACAGAAGTGTTCACATTGCTTCGCAGAATCGCTTTTGTGCAGAAAACAGTAACACTTGTTCAGAATGAAAGAAAGCACAGAGCCCCAGATTTTATGTTGTCCTGGAGAGCTTGCAGAGCACTGGGGAAAGGCAGGCAGAGAATTCCCTGCTAGCACCTTCTCTGTGCCTGGGAAGCAGAAGTCTTCACATTGCTTCGCAGAATCGCTTTTGTGCAGAAAACAGTAACACTTGTTCAGAACGAAAGAAAGCACAGAGCCCCAGATTTTATGTTGTCCTGGAGAGCTTGCAGAGCACTGGGGAAAGGCAGGCAGAGAATTCCCTGCTAGCACCTTCTCTGTGCCTGGGTAGCAGAAGTGTTCACATTGCTTCGCAGAATCGCTTTTGTGCAGAAAACAATAACACCTGTTCAGAACGAAAGAAAGCACAGAGCCCCAGATTTTATGTTGTCCTGGAGAGCTAGCAGAGCACTGGGGAAAGGCAGGCAGAGAATTCCCTGCTAGCACCTTCTCTGTGCCTGTTCACATTGCTTCGCAGAATCGCTTTTGTGCAGAAAACAGTAACACTTGTTCAGACGAAAGAAAGCACAGAGCCCCAGATTTTATGTTGTCCTGGAGAGCTTGCAGAGCACTGGGGAAAGGCAGGCAGAGAATTCCCTGCTAGCACCTTCTCTGTGCCTGGGAAACAGAAGTGTTCACATTGCTTCGCAGAATCGCTTTTGTGCAGAAAACAGTAACACTTGTTCAGAAGGAAAGAAAGCACAGAGCCCCATATTTTATGTTGTGCTGGAGAGCTTGCAGAGTACTGGGGAAAAGCAGGCAGAGAATTCCCTGCTAGCACCTTCTCTGTGCCTGGGAAGCAGAAGTGTTCAGATTGCTTGGCAGAATCGCTTTTGTGCAGAAAACAGTAACACTTGTTCAGAACAAAAGAAAGCACAGAGCCCCAGATTTTATGTTGTCCTGGAGAGCTTGCAGATCACTGGGGAAAAGCAGGCAGAGAATTCCCTGCTAGCACCTTCTCTGTGCCTGGGAAGCAGAAGTCTTCACATTGCTTCGCAGAATCGCTTTTGTGCAGACAACAGTAACACTTTTTCAGAACAAAAGAAAGCACAGAGCCTCAGATTTTATGTTGTCCTGGAGAGCTTGCAGAGCACTGGGGAAAAGCAAGCAGAGAATTCCCTGCTAGCACCTTCTCTGTGCCTGGGAAACAGAAGTGTTCACATTGCTTCGCAGAATCGCTTTTGTGCAGAAAACAGTAACACTTGTTCAGAACGAAAGAAAGCACAGAGCCCCAGATTTTATGTTGTCCTGGAGAGCTTGCAGAGCACTGGGGAAAGGCAGGCAGACAATTCACTGCTAGCACCTTCTCTGTGCCTGTTCACATTGCTTCGCAGAATCGCTTTTGTGCAGAAAACAGTAACACTTGTTCAGACGAAAGAAAGCACAGAGCCCCAGATTTTATGTTGTCCTGGAGAGCTTGCAGAGCACTGGGGAAAGGCAGGCAGAGAATTCCCTGCTAGCACCTTCTCTGTGCCTGTTCACATTCCTTCGCAGAATCGCTTTTGTGCAGAAAACAGTAACACTTGTTCAGAACGAAAGAAAGCACAGAGCCCCAGATTTTATGTTGTCCTGGAGAGCTTGCAGAGCACTGGGGAAAGGCAGGCAGAGAATTCCCTGCTAGCACCTTCTCTGTGCCTGTTCACATTGCTTCGCAGAATCGCTTTTGTGCAGAAAACAGTAACACTTGTTCAGAATGAAAGAAAGCACAGAGCCCCAGATTTTATGTTGTCCTGGAGAGCTTGCAGAGCACTGGGGAAAGGCAGGCAGAGAATTCCCTGCTAGCACCTTCTCTGTGCCTGTTCACATTGCATCGCAGAATCGCTTTTGTGCAGAAAACAGTAACACTTGCTCAGACGAAAGAAAGCACAGAGCCCCAGATTTTATGTTGTCCTGGAGAGCTTGCAGAGCACTGGGGAAAAGCAGGCAGAGAATTCCCTGCTAGCACCTTCTCTGTGCCTGGGAAACAGAAGTGTTCACATTGCTTCGCAGAATCGCTTTTGTGCAGAAAACAGTAACACTTGTTCAGAACAAAAGAAAGCACAGAGCCCCAGATTTTATGTTGTCCTGGAGAGCTTGCAGAGCACTGGGGAAAAGCAGGCAGAGAATTCCCTGCTAGCACCTTCTCTGTGCCTGGGAAGCAGAAGTCTTCACATTGCTTCGCAGAATCGCTTTTGTGCAGAAAACAGTAACACTTGTTCAGAACGAAAGAAAGCACAGAGCCCCAGATTTTATGTTGTCCTGGAGAGCTTGCAGAGCACTGGGGAAAGGCAGGCAGACAATTCACTGCTAGCACCTTCTCTGTGCCTGTTCACATTGCTTCGCAGAATCGCTTTTGTGCAGAAAACAGTAACACCTGTTCAGACGAAAGAAAGCACAGAGCCCCATATTTTATGTTGTGCTGGAGAGCTTGCAGAGCACTGGGGAAAGGCAGGCAGAGAATTCCCTGCTAGCACCTTCTCTGTGCCTGGGAAGCAGAAGTCTTCACATTGCTTCGCAGAATCGCTTTTGTGCAGAAAACAGTAACACTTGTTCAGAACGAAAGAAAGCACAGAGCCCCAGATTTTATGTTGTCCTGGAGAGCTTGCAGAGCACTGGGGAAAGGCAGGCAGAGAATTCCCTGCTAGCACGTTCTCGGTGCCTGGGAAGCAGAAGTGTTCACATTTCTTAGCAGTATCGCTTTTGTGCAGAAAACAGTAACACTTGTTCAGAAGGAAAGAAAGCACAGAGCCCCATATTTTATGTTGTGCTGGAGAGCTTGCAGAGTACTGGGGAAAAGCAGGCAGAGAATTCCCTGCTAGCACCTTCTCTGTGCCTGGGAAACAGAAGTGTTCACATTGCTTCGCAGAATCGCTTTTGTGCAGATAACAGTAACACTTGTTCAGAACAAAAGAAAGCACAGAGCCCCAGATTTTATGTTGTCCTGGAGAGCTTGCAGAGCACTGGGGAAAAGCAGGCAGAGAATTCCCTGCTAGCACCTTCTCTGTGCCTGGGAAACAGAAGTGTTCACATTGCTTGGCAGAATCGCTTTTGTGCAGAAAACAGTAACACTTGTTCAGACGAAAGAAAGCACAGAGCCCCATATTTTATGTTGTCCTGGAGAGCTTGCAGAGCACTGGGGAAAAGCAGGCAGAGAATTCCCTGCTAGCACCTTCTCTGTGCCTGGGAAGCAGAAGTGTTCACATTGCTTCGCAGAATCGCTTTTGTGCAGACAACAGTAACACTTGTTCAGAACAAAAGAAAGCACAGAGCCCCAGATTTTATGTTGTCCTGGAGAGCTTGCAGAGCACTGGGGAAAAGCAAGCAGAGAATTCCCTGCTAGCACCTTCTCTGTGCCTGGGAAACAGAAGTGTTCACATTGCTTCGCAGTATCGCTTTTGTGCAGAAAACAGTAACACTTGTTCAGAAGGAAAGAAAGCACAGAGCCCCATATTTTATGTTGTGCTGGAGAGCTTGCAGAATACTGGGGAAAAGCAGGCAGAGAATTCCCTGCTAGCACCTTCTCTGTGCCTGGGAAACAGAAGTGTTCACATTGCTTCGCAGAATCGCTTTTGTGCAGAAAACAGTAACACTTGTTCAGAACGAAAGAAAGCACAGAGCCCCAGATTTTATGTTGTCCTGGAGAGCTTGCAGAGCACTGGGGAAAGGCAGGCAGAGAATTCCCTGCTAGCACCTTCTCTGTGCCTGTTCACATTGCTTCGCAGAATCGCTTTTGTGCAGAAAACAGTAACACTTGTTCAGAACGAAAGAAAGCACAGAGCCCCAGATTTTATGTTGTCCTGGAGAGCTTGCAGAGCACTGGGGAAAGGCAGGCAGACAATTCACTGCTAGCACCTTCTCTGTGCCTGTTCACATTGCTTCGCAGAATCGCTTTTGTGCAGAAAACAGTAACACCTGTACAGACGAAAGAAAGCACAGAGCCCCATATTTTATGTTGTCCTGGAGAGCTTGCAGAGCACTGGGGAAAAGCAGGCAGAGAATTCCCTGCTAGCACCTTCTCTGTGCCTGGGAAACAGAAGTGTTCACATTGCTTCGCAGAATCGCTTTTGTGCAGATAACAGTAACACTTGTTCAGAACAAAAGAAAGCACAGAGCCCCAGATTTTATGTTGTCCTGGAGAGCTTGCAGAGCACTGGGGAAAAGCAGGCAGAGAATTCCCTGCTAGCACCTTCTCTGTGCCTGGGAAACAGAAGTGTTCACATTGCTTCGCAGAATCGCTTTTGTGCAGAAAACAGTAACACTTGTTCAGACGAAAGAAAGCACAGAGCCCCAGATTTTATGTTGTCCTGGAGAGCTTGCAGAGCACTGGGGAAAGGCAGGCAGAGAATTCCCTGCTAGCACCTTCTCTGTGCCTGGGAAGCAGAAGTCTTCACATTGCTTCGCAGAATCGCTTTTGTGCAGAAAACAATAACACTTGTTCAGAACGAAAGAAAGCACAGAGCCCCAGATTTTATGTTGTCCTGGAGAGCTTGCAGAGCACTGGGGAAAAGCAGGCAGAGAATTCCCTGCTAGCACCTTCTCTGTGCCTGGGAAACAGAAGTGTTCACATTGCTTCGCAGAATCGCTTTTGTGCAGAAAACAGTAACACTTGTTCAGAAGGAAAGAAAGCACAGAGCCCCATATTTTATGTTGTGCTGGAGAGCTTGCAGAATACTGGGGAAAAGCAGGCAGAGAATTCCCTGCTAGCACCTTCTCTGTGCCTGGGAAACAGAAGTGTTCACATTGCTTCGCAGAATCGCTTTTGTGCAGAAAACAGTAACACTTGTTCAGAACGAAAGAAAGCACAGAGCCCCAGATTTTATGTTGTCCTGGAGAGCTTGCAGAGCACTGGGGAAAGGCAGGCAGACAATTCACTGCTAGCACCTTCTCTGTGCCTGTTCACATTGCTTCGCAGAATCGCTTTTGTGCAGAAAACAGTAACACCTGTTCAGACGAAAGAAAGCACAGAGCCCCAGATTTTATGTTGTCCTGGAGAGCTTGCAGAGCACTGGGGAAAGGCAGGCAGAGAATTCCCTGCTAGCACCTTCTCTGTGCCTGTTCACATTCCTTCGCAGAATCGCTTTTGTGCAGAAAACAGTAACACTTGTTCAGAACGAAAGAAAGCACAGAGCCCCAGATTTTATGTTGTCCTGGAGAGCTTGCAGAGCACTGGGGAAAGGCAGGCAGAGAATTCCCTGCTAGCACCTTCTCTGTGCCTGTTCACATTGCTTCTCAGAATCGCTTTTGTGCAGAAAACAGTAACACTTGTTCAGACGAAAGAAAGCACAGAGCCCCAGATTTTATGTTGTCCTGGAGAGCTTGCAGAGCACTGGGGAAAGGCAGGCAGAGAATTTCCTGCTAGCACCTTCTCTGTGCCTGGGAAGCAGAAGTGTTCACATTGCTTGGCAGAATCGCTTTTGTGCAGACAACAGTAACACTTGTTCAGAACGAAAGAAAGCACAGAGCCCCAGATTCTATGTTGTCCTGGAGAGCTTGCAGAGCACTGGGGAAAAGCAGGCAGAGAATTCCCTGCTAGCACCTTCTCTGTGCCTGGGAAACAGAAGTGTTCACATTGCTTCGCAGAATCGCTTTTGTGCAGAAAACAGTAACACTTGTTCAGACGAAAGAAAGCACAGAGCCCCAGATTTTATGTTGTCCTGGAGAGCTTGCAGAGCACTGGGGAAAGGCAGGCAGAGAATTCCCTGCTAGCACCTTCTCTGTGCCTGGGAAGCAGAAGTGTTCACATTGCTTCGCAGAATCGCTTTTGTGCAGAAAACACTAACACTTGTTCAGAACAAAAGAAAGCACAGAGCCCCAGATTTTATGTTGTCCTGGAGAGCTTGCAGAGCACTGGGGAAAAGCAGGCAGAGAATTCCCTGCTAGCACCTTCTCTGTGCCTGGGAAGCAGAAGTCTTCACATTGCTTCGCAGAATCGCTTTTGTGCAGAAAACAGTAACACTTGTTCAGAACGAAAGAAAGCACAGAGCCCCAGATTTTATGTTGTCCTGGAGAGCTTGCAGAGCACTGGGGAAAGGCAGGCAGACAATTCACTGCTAGCACCTTCTCTGTGCCTGTTCACATTGCTTCGCAGAATCGCTTTTGTGCAGAAAACAGTAACACCTGTTCAGACGAAAGAAAGCACAGAGCCCCATATTTTATGTTGTGCTGGAGAGCTTGCAGAGCACTGGGGAAAGGCAGGCAGAGAATTCCCTGCTAGCACCTTCTCTGTGCCTGTTCACATTGCATCGCAGAATCGCTTTTGTGCAGAAAACAGTAACACTTGTTCAGACGAAAGAAAGCACAGAGCCCCAGATTTTATGTTGTCCTGGAGAGCTTGCAGAGCACTGGGGAAAAGCAGGCAGAGAATTCCCTGCTAGCACCTTCTCTGTGCCTGGGAAACAGAAGTGTTCACATTGCTTCGCAGAATCGCTTTTGTGCAGAAAACAGTAACACTTGTTCAGAACAAAAGAAAGCACAGAGCCCCAGATTTTATGTTGTCCTGGAGAGCTTGCAGAGCACTGGGGAAAAGCAGGCAGAGAATTCCCTGCTAGCACCTTCTCTGTGCCTGGGAAGCAGAAGTCTTCACATTGCTTCGCAGAATCGCTTTTGTGCAGAAAACAGTAACACTTGTTCAGAACGAAAGAAAGCACAGAGCCCCAGATTTTATGTTGTCCTGGAGAGCTTGCAGAGCACTGGGGAAAGGCAGGCAGACAATTCACTGCTAGCACCTTCTCTGTGCCTGTTCACATTGCTTCGCAGAATCGCTTTTGTGCAGAAAACAGTAACACCTGTTCAGACGAAAGAAAGCACAGAGCCCCATATTTTATGTTGTGCTGGAGAGCTTGCAGAGCACTGGGGAAAGGCAGGCAGAGAATTCCCTGCTAGCACCTTCTCTGTGCCTGGGAAGCAGAAGTCTTCACATTGCTTCGCAGAATCGCTTTTGTGCAGAAAACAGTAACACTTGTTCAGAACGAAAGAAAGCACAGAGCCCCAGATTTGCTGTTGTCCTGGAGAGCTTGCAGAGCACTGGGGAAAGGCAGGCAGAGAATTCCCTGCTAGCACCTTCTCTGTGCCTGGGAAGCAGAAGTGTTCACATTGCTTCGCAGAATCGCTTTTGTGCAGAAAACAGTAACACTTGTTCAGAACGAAAGAAAGCACAGAGCCCCAGATTTTATGTTGTCCTGGAGAGCTTACAGAGCACTGGGGAAAAGCAGGCAGAGAATTCCCTGCTAGCACCTTCTCTGTGCCTGGGAAACAGAAGTGTTCACATTGCTTCGCAGAATCGCTTTTGTGCAGAAAACAGTAACACTTGTTCAGAACGAAAGAAAGCACAGAGCCCCAGATTTTATGTTGTCCTGGAGAGCTTGCAGAGCACTGGGGAAAGGCAGGCAGAGAATTCCCTGCTAGCACCTTCTCTGTGCCTGGGAAACAGAAGTGTTCACATTGCTTCGCAGAATCGCTTTTGTGCAGAAAACAGTAACACTTGTTCAGAAGGAAAGAAAGCACAGAGCCCCAGATTTTATGTTGTCCTGGAGAGCTTGCAGAGCACTGGGGAAAAGCAGGCAGAGAATTCCCTGCTAGCACCTTCTCTGTGCCTGGGAAGCAGAAGTGTTCACATTGCTTGGCAGAATCGCTTTTGTGCAGAAAACAGTAACACTTGTTCAGACGAAAGAAAGCACAGAGCCCCAGATTTTATGTTGTCCTGGAGAGCTTGCAGAGCACTGGGGAAAGGCAGGCAGAGAATTCCCTGCTAGCACCTTCTCTGTGCCTGGGAAGCAGAAGTCTTCACATTGCTTCGCAGAATCGCTTTTGTGCAGAAAACAATAACACTTGTTCAGAACGAAAGAAAGCACAGAGCCCCAGATTTTATGTTGTCCTGGAGAGCTTGCAGAGCACTGGGGAAAAGCAGGCAGAGAATTCCCTGCTAGCACCTTCTCTGTGCCTGGGAAACAGAAGTGTTCACATTGCTTCGCAGAATCGCTTTTGTGCAGAAAACAGTAACACTTGTTCAGAACGAAAGAAAGCACAGAGCCCCAGATTTTATGTTGTCCTGGAGAGCTTGCAGAGCACTGGGGAAAGGCAGGCAGAGAATTCCCTGCTAGCACCTTCTCTGTGCCTGGGAAGCAGAAGTGTTCACATTGCTTCGCAGAATCGTTTTGTGCAGAAAACAATAACACCTTTTCAGAACGAAAGAAAGCACAGAGCCCCAGATTTTATGTTGTCCTGGAGAGCTTGGCAGAGCACTGGGGAAAAGCAGGCAGAGAATTCCCTGCTAGCACCTTCTCTGTGCCTGGGAAACAGAAGTGTTCACATTTCTTCGCAGAATCGCTTTTGTGCAGAAAACAGTAACACTTGTTCAGAACGAAAGAAAGCACAGAGCCCCAGATTTTATGTTGTCCTGGAGAGCTTGCAGAGCACTGGGGAAAGGCAGGCAGAGAATTCCCTGCTAGCACCTTCTCTGTGCCTGTTCACATTCCTTCGCAGAATCGCTTTTGTGCAGAAAACTGTAACACTTGTTCAGAACGAAAGAAAGCACAGAGCCCCAGATTTTATGTTGTCCTGGAGAGCTTGCAGAGCACTGGGGAAAGGCAGGCAGAGAATTCCCTGCTAGCACGTTCTCGGTGCCTGGGAAGCAGAAGTGTTCACATTTCTTAGCAGTATCGCTTTTGTGCAGAAAACAGTAACACTTGTTCAGAAGGAAAGAAAGCACAGAGCCCCATATTTTATGTTGTGCTGGAGAGCTTGCAGAGTACTGGGGAAAAGCAGGCAGAGAATTCCCTGCTAGCACCTTCTCTGTGCCTGGGAAACAGAAGTGTTCACATTGCTTCGCAGAATCGCTTTTGTGCAGATAACAGTAACACTTGTTCAGAACAAAAGAAAGCACAGAGCCCCAGATTTTATGTTGTCCTGGAGAGCTTGCAGAGCACTGGGGAAAAGCAGGCAGAGAATTCCCTGCTAGCACCTTCTCTGTGCCTGGGAAACAGAAGTGTTCACATTGCTTCGCAGAATCGCTTTTGTGCAGAAAACAGTAACACTTGTTCAGACGAAAGAAAGCACAGAGCCCCAGATTTTATGTTGTCCTGGAGAGCTTGCAGAGCACTGGGGAAAGGCAGGCAGAGAATTCCCTGCTAGCACCTTCTCTGTGCCTGGGAAGCAGAAGTCTTCACATTGCTTGGCAGAATCGCTTTTGTGCAGAAAACAGTAACACTTGTTCAGAACGAAAGAAAGCACAGAGCCCCAGATTTTATGTTGTCCTGGAGAGCTTGCAGAGCACTGGGGAAAAGCAGGCAGAGAATTCCCTGCTAGCACCTTCTCTGTGCCTGGGAAACAGAAGTGTTCACATTGCTTCGCAGAATCGCTTTTGTGCAGAAAACAGTAACACTTGTTCAGAACGAAAGAAAGCACAGAGCCCCAGATTTTATGTTGTCCTGGAGAGCTTGCAGAGCACTGGGGAAAGGCAGGCAGAGAATTCCCTGCTAGCACCTTCTCTGTGCCTGGGAAGCAGAAGTGTTCACATTGCTTCGCAGAATCGCTTTTGTGCAGAAAACAATAACACCTGTTCAGAACGAAAGAAAGCACAGAGCCCCAGATTTTATGTTGTCCTGGAGAGCTTGCAGAGCACTGGGGAAAGGCAGGCAGAGAATTCCCTGCTAGCACCTTCTGTGTGCCTGTTCACATTGCTTCGCAGTATCGCTTTTGTGCAGAAAACAGTAACACTTGTTCAGACGAAAGAAAGCACAGAGCCCCAGATTTTATGTTGTCCTGGAGAGCTTGCAGAGCACTGGGGAAAGGCAGGCAGAGAATTCCCTGCTAGCACCTTCTCCGTGCCTGGGAAACAGAAGTGTTCACATTGCTTCGCAGAATCGCTTTTGTGCAGAAAACAGTAACACTTGTTCAGAAGGAAAGAAAGCACAGAGCCCCAGATTTTATGTTGTCCTGGAGAGCTTGCAGAGCACTGGGGAAAAGCAGGCAGAGAATTCCCTGCTAGCACCTTCTCTGTGCCTGGGAAACAGAAGTGTTCACATTGCTTCGCAGAATCGCTTTTGTGCAGAAAACAGTAACACTTGTTCAGAACGAAAGAAAGCACAGAGCCCCAGATTTTATGTTGTCCTGGAGAGCTTGCAGAGCACTGGGGAAAGGCAGGCAGAGAATTCCCTGCTAGCACCTTCTCTGTGCCTGTTCACATTCCTTCGCAGAATCGCTTTTGTGCAGAAAACTGTAACACTTGTTCAGAACGAAAGAAAGCACAGAGCCCCATATTTTATGTTGTGCTGGAGAGCTTGCAGAGTACTGGGGAAAAGCAGGCAGAGAATTCCCTGCTAGCACCTTCTCTGTGCCTGGGAAACAGAAGTGTTCACATTGCTTCGCAGAATCGCTTTTGTGCAGATAACAGTAACACTTGTTCAGAACAAAAGAAAGCACAGAGCCCCAGATTTTATGTTGTCCTGGAGAGCTTGCAGAGCACTGGGGAAAAGCAGGCAGAGAATTCCCTGCTAGCACCTTCTCTGTGCCTGGGAAACAGAAGTGTTCACATTGCTTCGCAGAATCGCTTTTGTGCAGAAAACAGTAACACTTGTTCAGAAGGAAAGAAAGCACAGAGCCCCATATTTTATGTTGTGCTGGAGAGCTTGCAGAATACTGGGGAAAAGCAGGCAGAGAATTCCCTGCTAGCACCTTCTCTGTGCCTGGGAAACAGAAGTGTTCACATTGCTTCGCAGAATCGCTTTTGTGCAGAAAACAGTAACACTTGTTCAGAACGAAAGAAAGCACAGAGCCCCAGATTTTATGTTGTCCTGGAGAGCTTGCAGAGCACTGGGGAAAGGCAGGCAGACAATTCACTGCTAGCACCTTCTCTGTGCCTGTTCACATTGCTTCGCAGAATCGCTTTTGTGCAGAAAACAGTAACACCTGTTCAGACGAAAGAAAGCACAGAGCCCCAGATTTTATGTTGTCCTGGAGAGCTTGCAGAGCACTGGGGAAAGGCAGGCAGAGAATTCCCTGCTAGCACCTTCTCTGTGCCTGTTCACATTCCTTCGCAGAATCGCTTTTGTGCAGAAAACAGTAACACTTGTTCAGAACGAAAGAAAGCACAGAGCCCCAGATTTTATGTTGTCCTGGAGAGCTTGCAGAGCACTGGGGAAAGGCAGGCAGAGAATTCCCTGCTAGCACCTTCTCTGTGCCTGTTCACATTGCTTCGCAGAATCGCTTTTGTGCAGAAAACAGTAACACTTGTTCAGACGAAAGAAAGCACAGAGCCCCAGATTTTATGTTGTCCTGGAGAGCTTGCAGAGCACTGGGGAAAGGCAGGCAGAGAATTTCCTGCTAGCACCTTCTCTGTGCCTGGGAAGCAGAAGTGTTCACATTGCTTGGCAGAATCGCTTTTGTGCAGAAAACAGTAACACTTGTTCAGAACGAAAGAAAGCACAGAGCCCCAGATTCTATGTTGTCCTGGAGAGCTTGCAGAGCACTGGGGAAAAGCAGGCAGAGAATTCCCTGCTAGCACCTTCTCTGTGCCTGGGAAACAGAAGTGTTCACATTGCTTCGCAGAATCGCTTTTGTGCAGAAAACAGTAACACTTGTTCAGAATGAAAGAAAGCACAGAGCCCCAGATTTTATGTTGTCCTGGAGAGCTTGCAGAGCACTGGGGAAAGGCAGGCAGAGAATTCCCTGCTAGCACCTTCTCTGTGCCTGTTCACATTGCATCGCAGAATCGCTTTTGTGCAGAAAACAGTAACACTTGTTCAGACGAAAGAAAGCACAGAGCCCCAGATTTTATGTTGTCCTGGAGAGCTTGCAGAGCACTGGGGAAAAGCAGGCAGAGAATTCCCTGCTAGCACCTTCTCTGTGCCTGGGAAACAGAAGTGTTCACATTGCTTCGCAGAATCGCTTTTGTGCAGAAAACAGTAACACTTGTTCAGAACGAAAGAAAGCACAGAGCCCCAGATTTTATGTTGTCCTGGAGAGCTTACAGAGCACTGGGGAAAAGCAGGCAGAGAATTCCCTGCTAGCACCTTCCCTGTGCCTGGGAAAGAGAAGTGTTCCCATTGCTTCTCAGAATCGCTTTTGTGCAGAAAACAGTAACACTTGTTCAGAAGGAAAGAAAGCACAGAGCCCCAGATTTTATGTTGTCCTGGAGAGCTTGCAGAGCACTGGGGAAAAGCAGGCAGAGAATTCCCTGCTAGCACCTTCTCTGTGCCTGGGAAGCAGAAGTGTTCACATTGCTTGGCAGAATCGCTTTTGTGCAGAAAACAGTAACACTTGTTCAGACGAAAGAAAGCACAGAGCCCCAGATTTTATGTTGTCCTGGAGAGCTTGCAGAGCACTGGGGAAAGGCAGGCAGAGAATTCCCTGCTAGCACCTTCTCTGTGCCTGGGAAGCAGAAGTCTTCACATTGCTTCGCAGAATCGCTTTTGTGCAGAAAACAATAACACTTGTTCAGAACGAAAGAAAGCACAGAGCCCCAGATTTTATGTTGTCCTGGAGAGCTTGCAGAGCACTGGGGAAAGGCAGGCAGACAATTCACTGCTAGCACCTTCTCTGTGCCTGTTCACATTGCTTCGCAGAATCGCTTTTGTGCAGAAAACAGTAACACCTGTTCAGACGAAAGAAAGCACAGAGCCCCAGATTTTATGTTGTCCTGGAGAGCTTGCAGAGCACTGGGGAAAGGCAGGCAGAGAATTCCCTGCTAGCACCTTCTCTGTGCCTGTTCACATTCCTTCGCAGAATCGCTTTTGTGCAGAAAACAGTAACACTTGTTCAGAACGAAAGAAAGCACAGAGCCCCAGATTTTATGTTGTCCTGGAGAGCTTGCAGAGCACTGGGGAAAGGCAGGCAGAGAATTCCCTGCTAGCACCTTCTCTGTGCCTGTTCACATTGCTTCTCAGAATCGCTTTTGTGCAGAAAACAGTAACACTTGTTCAGACGAAAGAAAGCACAGAGCCCCAGATTTTATGTTGTCCTGGAGAGCTTGCAGAGCACTGGGGAAAGGCAGGCAGAGAATTTCCTGCTAGCACCTTCTCTGTGCCTGTTCACATTCCTTCGCAGAATCGCTTTTGTGCAGAAAACTGTAACACTTGTTCAGAACGAAAGAAAGCACAGAGCCCCAGATTCTATGTTGTCCTGGAGAGCTTGCAGAGCACTGGGGAAAAGCAGGCAGAGAATTCCCTGCTAGCACCTTCTCTGTGCCTGGGAAACAGAAGTGTTCACATTGCTTCGCAGAATCGCTTTTGTGCAGAAAACAGTAACACTTGTTCAGAATGAAAGAAAGCACAGAGCCCCAGATTTTATGTTGTCCTGGAGAGCTTGCAGAGCACTGGGGAAAGGCAGGCAGAGAATTCCCTGCTAGCACCTTCTCTGTGCCTGGGAAACAGAAGTGTTCACATTGCTTCGCAGAATCGCTTTTGTGCAGAAAACAGTAACACTTGTTCAGAATGAAAGAAAGCACAGAGCCCCAGATTTTATGTTGTCCTGGAGAGCTTGCAGAGCACTGGGGAAAGGCAGGCAGAGAATTCCCTGCTAGCACCTTCTCTGTGCCTGTTCACATTGCATCGCAGAATCGCTTTTGTGCAGAAAACAGTAACACTTGTTCAGACGAAAGAAAGCACAGAGCCCCAGATTTTATGTTGTCCTGGAGAGCTTGCAGAGCACTGGGGAAAAGCAGGCAGAGAATTCCCTGCTAGCACCTTCTCTGTGCCTGGGAAACAGAAGTGTTCACATTGCTTCGCAGAATTGCTTTTGTGCAGAAAACAGTAACACTTGTTCAGAACAAAAGAAAGCACAGAGCCCCAGATTTTATGTTGTCCTGTAGAGCTTGCAGAGCACTGGGGAAAAGCAGGCAGAGAATTCCCTGCTAGCACCTTCTCTGTGCCTGGGAAGCAGAAGTCTTCACATTGCTTCGCAGAATCGCTTTTGTGCAGAAAACAGTAACACTTGTTCAGAACGAAAGAAAGCACAGAGCCCCAGATTTTATGTTGTCCTGGAGAGCTTGCAGAGCACTGGGGAAAGGCAGGCAGACAATTCACTGCTAGCACCTTCTCTGTGCCTGTTCACATTGCATCGCAGAATCGCTTTTGTGCAGAAAACAGTAACACCTGTTCAGACGAAAGAAAGCACAGAGCCCCATATTTTATGTTGTGCTGGAGAGCTTGCAGAGCACTGGGGAAAGGCAGGCAGAGAATTCCCTGCTAGCACCTTCTCTGTGCCTGGGAAACAGAAGTGTTCACATTTCTTCGCAGAATCGCTTTTGTGCAGAAAACAGTAACACTTGTTCAGAACGAAAGAAAGCACAGAGCCCCAGATTTTATGTTGTCCTGGAGAGCTTGCAGAGCACTGGGGAAAGGCAGGCAGAGAATTCCCTGCTAGCACGTTCTCGGTGCCTGGGAAGCAGAAGTGTTCACATTTCTTAGCAGTATCGCTTTTGTGCAGAAAACAGTAACACTTGTTCAGAAGGAAAGAAAGCACAGAGCCCCATATTTTATGTTGTGCTGGAGAGCTTGCAGAGTACTGGGGAAAAGCAGGCAGAGAATTCCCTTCTAGCACCTTCTCTGTGCCTGGGAAGCAGAAGTCTTCACATTGCTTCGCAGAATCGCTTTTGTGCAGAAAACAGTAACACTTGTTCAGACGAAAGAAAGCACAGAGCCCCAGATTTTATGTTGTCCTGGAGAGCTTGCAGAGCACTGGGGAAAGGCAGGCAGAGAATTCCCTGCTAGCACCTTCTCTGTGCCTGGGAAGCAGAAGTCTTCACATTGCTTCGCAGAATCGCTTTTGTGCAGAAAACAGTAACACTTGTTCAGAACGAAAGAAAGCACAGAGCCCCAGATTTTATGTTGTCCTGGAGAGCTTGCAGAGCACTGGGGAAAAGCAGGCAGAGAATTCCCTGCTAGCACCTTCTCTGTGCCTGGGAAACAGAAGTGTTCACATTGCTTCGCAGAATCGCTTTTGTGCAGAAAACAGTAACACTTGTTCAGAACGAAAGAAAGCACAGAGCCCCAGATTTTATGTTGTCCTGGAGAGCTTGCAGAGCACTGGGGAAAGGCAGGCAGAGAATTCCCTGCTAGCACCTTCTCTGTGCCTGGGAAGCAGAAGTGTTCACATTGCTTCGCAGAATCGCTTTTGTGCAGAAAACAATAACACCTGTTCAGAACGAAAGAAAGCACAGAGCCCCAGATTTTATGTTGTCCTGGAGAGCTTGCAGAGTACTGGGGAAAAGCAGGCAGAGAATTCCCTGCTAGCACCTTCTCTGTGCCTGGGAAACAGAAGTGTTCACATTTCTTCGCAGAATCGCTTTTGTGCAGAAAACAGTAACACTTGTTCAGAACGAAAGAAAGCACAGAGCCCCAGATTTTATGTTGTCCTGGAGAGCTTGCAGAGCACTGGGGAAAGGCAGGCAGAGAATTCCCTGCTAGCACCTTCTGTGTGCCTGTTCACATTGCTTCGCAGAATCGCTTTTGTGCAGAAAACAGTAACACTTGTTCAGACGAAAGAAAGCACAGAGCCCCAGATTTTATGTTGTCCTGGAGAGCTTGCAGAGCACTGGGGAAAGGCAGGCAGAGAATTCCCTGCTAGCACCTTCTCCGTGCCTGGGAAACAGAAGTGTTCACATTGCTTCGCAGAATCGCTTTTGTGCAGAAAACAGTAACACTTGTTCAGAAGGAAAGAAAGCACAGAGCCCCATATTTTATGTTGTGCTGGAGAGCTTGCAGAGTACTGGGGAAAAGCAGGCAGAGAATTCCCTGCTAGCACCTTCTCTGTGCCTGGGAAGCAGAAGTGTTCAGATTGCTTGGCAGAATCGCTTTTGTGCAGAAAACAGTAACACTTGTTCAGAACAAAAGAAAGCACAGAGCCCCAGATTTTATGTTGTCCTGGAGAGCTTGCAGATCACTGGGGAAAAGCAGGCAGAGAATTCCCTGCTAGCACCTTCTCTGTGCCTGGGAAGCAGAAGTCTTCACATTGCTTCGCAGAATCGCTTTTGTGCAGACAACAGTAACACTTTTTCAGAACAAAAGAAAGCACAGAGCCCCAGATTTTATGTTGTCCTGGAGAGCTTGCAGAGCACTGGGGAAAGGCAGGCAGACAATTCACTGCTAGCACCTTCTCTGTGCCTGTTCACATTGCTTCGCAGAATCGCTTTTGTGCAGAAAACAGTAACACCTGTTCAGACGAAAGAAAGCACAGAGCCCCAGATTTTATGTTGTCCTGGAGAGCTTGCAGAGCACTGGGGAAAGGCAGGCAGAGAATTCCCTGCTAGCACCTTCTCTGTGCCTGTTCACATTGCTTCGCAGAATCGCTTTTGTGCAGAAAACAGTAACACTTGTTCAGACGAAAGAAAGCACAGAGCCCCAGATTCTATGTTGTCCTGGAGAGCTTGCAGAGCACTGGGGAAAGGCAGGCAGAGAATTTCCTGCTAGCACCTTCTCTGTGCCTGGGAAGCAGAAGTGTTCACATTGCTTGGCAGAATCGCTTTTGTGCAGAAAACAGTAAAACTTGTTCAGAACGAAAGAAAGCACAGAGCCCCAGATTCTATGTTGTCCTGGAGAGCTTGCAGAGCACTGGGGAAAAGCAGGCAGAGAATTCCCTGCTAGCACCTTCTCTGTGCCTGGGAAACAGAAGTGTTCACATTGCTTCGCAGAATCGCTTTTGTGCAGAAAACAGTAACACTTGTTCAGAAGGAAAGAAAGCACAGAGCCCCATATTTTATGTTGTGCTGGAGAGCTTGCAGAGTACTGGGGAAAAGCAGGCAGAGAATTCCCTGCTAGCACCTTCTCTGTGCCTGGGAAACAGAAGTGTTCACATTGCTTCGCAGAATCGCTTTTGTGCAGAAAACAGTAACACTTGTTCAGAACGAAAGAAAGCACAGAGCCCCAGATTTTATGTTGTCCTGGAGAGCTTGCAGAGCACTGGGGAAAGGCAGGCAGAGAATTCCCTGCTAGCACCTTCCCTGTGCCTGGGAAAGAGAAGTGTTCCCATTGCTTCGCAGAATCGCTTTTGTGCAGAAAACAGTAACACTTGTTCAGACGAAAGAAAGCACAGAGCCCCAGATTTTATGTTGTCCTGGAGAGCTTGCAGAGCACTGGGGAAAAGCAGGCAGAGAATTCCCTGCTAGCACCTTCTCTGTGCCTGGGAAGCAGAAGTGTTCACATTGCTTGGCAGAATCGCTTTTGTGCAGAAAACAGTAACACTTGTTCAGACGAAAGAAAGCACAGAGCCCCAGATTTTATGTTGTCCTGGAGAGCTTGCAGAGCACTGGGGAAAGGCAGGCAGAGAATTCCCTGCTAGCACCTTCTCTGTGCCTGGGAAGCAGAAGTCTTCACATTGCTTCGCAGAATCGCTTTTGTGCAGAAAACAATAACACTTGTTCAGAACGAAAGAAAGCACAGAGCCCCAGATTTTATGTTGTCCTGGAGAGCTTGCAGAGCACTGGGGAAAAGCAGGCAGAGAATTCCCTGCTAGCACCTTCTCTGTGCCTGGTAAACAGAAGTGTTCACATTGCTTCGCAGAATCGCTTTTGTGCAGAAAACAGTAACACTTGTTCAGAACGAAAGAAAGCACAGAGCCCCAGATTTTATGTTGTCCTGGAGAGCTTGCAGAGCACTGGGGAAAGGCAGGCAGAGAATTCCCTGCTAGCACCTTCTCTGTGCCTGGGAAGCAGAAGTGTTCACATTGCTTCGCAGAATCGTTTTGTGCAGAAAACAATAACACCTTTTCAGAACGAAAGAAAGCACAGAGCCCCAGATTTTATGTTGTCCTGGAGAGCTTGGCAGAGCACTGGGGAAAAGCAGGCAGAGAATTCCCTGCTAGCACCTTCTCTGTGCCTGGGAAACAGAAGTGTTCACATTTCTTCGCAGAATCGCTTTTGTGCAGAAAACAGTAACACTTGTTCAGAACGAAAGAAAGCACAGAGCCCCAGATTTTATGTTGTCCTGGAGAGCTTGCAGAGCACTGGGGAAAGGCAGGCAGAGAATTCCCTGCTAGCACCTTCTCTGTGCCTGTTCACATTCCTTCGCAGAAGCGCTTTTGTGCAGAAAACTGTAACACTTGTTCAGAACGAAAGAAAGCACAGAGCCCCAGATTTTATGTTGTCCTGGAGAGCTTGCAGAGCACTGGGGAAAGGCAGGCAGAGAATTCCCTGCTAGCACGTTCTCGGTGCCTGGGAAGCAGAAGTGTTCACATTTCTTAGCAGTATCGCTTTTGTGCAGAAAACAGTAACACTTGTTCAGAAGGAAAGAAAGCACAGAGCCCCATATTTTATGTTGTGCTGGAGAGCTTGCAGAGTACTGGGGAAAAGCAGGCAGAGAATTCCCTGCTAGCACCTTCTCTGTGCCTGGGAAACAGAAGTGTTCACATTGCTTCGCAGAATCGCTTTTGTGCAGATAACAGTAACACTTGTTCAGAACAAAAGAAAGCACAGAGCCCCAGATTTTATGTTGTCCTGGAGAGCTTGCAGAGCACTGGGGAAAGGCAGGCAGAGAATTCCCTGCTAGCACCTTCTCTGTGCCTGGGAAACAGAAGTGTTCACATTGCTTCGCAGAATCGCTTTTGTGCAGAAAACAGTAACACTTGTTCAGACGAAAGAAAGCACAGAGCCCCAGATTTTATGTTGTCCTGGAGAGCTTGCAGAGCACTGGGGAAAGGCAGGCAGAGAATTCCCTGCTAGCACCTTCTCTGTGCCTGGGAAGCAGAAGTGTTCACATTGCTTCGCAGAATCGCTTTTGTGCAGAAAACAATAACACCTGTTCAGAACGAAAGAAAGCACAGAGCCCCAGATTTTATGTTGTCCTGGAGAGCTTGCAGAGCACTGGGGAAAAGCAGGCAGAGAATTCCCTGCTAGCACCTTCTCTGTGCCTGGGAAGCAGAAGTCTTCACATTGCTTCGCAGAATCGCTTTTGTGCAGACAACAGTAACACTTTTTCAGAACAAAAGAAAGCACAGAGCCTCAGATTTTATGTTGTCCTGGAGAGCTTGCAGAGCACTGGGGAAAAGCAAGCAGAGAATTCCCTGCTAGCACCTTCTCTGTGCCTGGGAAACAGAAGTGTTCACATTGCTTCGCAGAATCGCTTTTGTGCAGAAAACAGTAACACTTGTTCAGAACGAAAGAAAGCACAGAGCCCCAGATTTTATGTTGTCCTGGAGAGCTTGCAGAGCACTGGGGAAAGGCAGGCAGACAATTCACTGCTAGCACCTTCTCTGTGCCTGTTCACATTGCTTCGCAGAATCGCTTTTGTGCAGAAAACAGTAACACCTGTTCAGACGAAAGAAAGCACAGAGCCCCAGATTTTATGTTGTCCTGGAGAGCTTGCAGAGCACTGGGGAAAGGCAGGCAGAGAATTCCCTGCTAGCACCTTCTCTGTGCCTGTTCACATTCCTTCGCAGAATCGCTTTTGTGCAGAAAACAGTAACACTTGTTCAGAACGAAAGAAAGCACAGAGCCCCAGATTTTATGTTGTCCTGGAGAGCTTGCAGAGCACTGGGGAAAGGCAGGCAGAGAATTCCCTGCTAGCACCTTCTCTGTGCCTGTTCACATTCCTTCGCAGAATCGCTTTTGTGCAGAAAACAGTAACACTTGTTCAGACGAAAGAAAGCACAGAGCCCCAGATTCTATGTTGTCCTGGAGAGCTTGCAGAGCACTGGGGAAAGGCAGGCAGAGAATTTCCTGCTAGCACCTTCTCTGTGCCTGGGAAGCAGAAGTGTTCACATTGCTTGGCAGAATCGCTTTTGTGCAGAAAACAGTAACACTTGTTCAGAACGAAAGAAAGCACAGAGCCCCAGATTCTATGTTGTCCTGGAGAGCTTGCAGAGCACTGGGGAAAAGCAGGCAGAGAATTCCCTGCTAGCACCTTCTCTGTGCCTGGGAAACAGAAGTGTTCACATTGCTTCGCAGAATCGCTTTTGTGCAGAAAACAGTAACACTTGTTCAGAAGGAAAGAAAGCACAGAGCCCCATATTTTATGTTGTGCTGGAGAGCTTGCAGAGTACTGGGGAAAAGCAGGCAGAGAATTCCCTGCTAGCACCTTCTCTGTGCCTGGGAAACAGAAGTGTTCACATTGCTTCGCAGAATCGCTTTTGTGCAGAAAACAGTAACACTTGTTCAGAATGAAAGAAAGCACAGAGCCCCAGATTTTATGTTGTCCTGGAGAGCTTGCAGAGCACTGGGGAAAAGCAGGCAGAGAATTCCCTGCTAGCACCTTCTCTGTGCCTGTTCACATTGCTTCGCAGAATCGCTTTTGTGCAGAAAACAGTAACACTTGTTCAGAACAAAAGAAAGCACAGAGCCCCAGATTTTATGTTGTCCTGGAGAGCTTGCAGAGCACTGGGGAAAGGCAGGCAGACAATTCCCTGCTAGCACCTTCTCTGTGCCTGGGAAGGAGAAGTGTTCACATTGCTTGGCAGAATCGCTTTTGTGCAGACAACAGTAACACTTGTTCAGAACAAAAGAAAGCACAGAGCCCCATATTTTATGTTGTGCTGGAGAGCTTGCAGAGTACTGGGGAAAAGCAGGCAGAGAATTCCCTGCTAGCACCTTCTCTGTGCCTGGGAAACAGAAGTGTTCACATTGCTTCGCAGAATCGCTTTTGTGCAGAAAACAGTAACACTTGTTCAGAAGGAAAGAAAGCACAGAGCCCCAGATTTTATGTTGTCCTGGAGAGCTTGCAGAGCACTGGGGAAAGGCAGGCAGAGAATTCCCTGCTAGCACCTTCTCTGTGCCTGGGAAGCAGAAGTCTTCACATTGCTTCGCAGAATCGCTTTTGTGCAGAAAACAGTAACACTTGTTCAGAACGAAAGAAAGCACAGAGCCCCAGATTTTATGTTGTCCTGGAGAGCTTGCAGAGCACTGGGGAAAGGCAGGCAGAGAATTCCCTGCTAGCACCTTCCCTGTGCCTGGGAAAGAGAAGTGTTCCCATTGCTTCGCAGAATCGCTTTTGTGCAGAAAACAGTAACACTTGTTCAGAAGGAAAGAAAGCACAGAGCCCCAGATTTTATGTTGTCCTGGAGAGCTTGCAGAGCACTGGGGAAAAGCAGGCAGAGAATTCCCTGCTAGCACCTTCTCTGTGCCTGGGAAGCAGAAGTGTTCACATTGCTTGGCAGAATCGCTTTTGTGCAGAAAACAGTAACACTTGTTCAGACGAAAGAAAGCACAGAGCCCCAGATTTTATGTTGTCCTGGAGAGCTTGCAGAGCACTGGGGAAAGGCAGGCAGAGAATTCCCTGCTAGCACCTTCTCTGTGCCTGGGAAGCAGAAGTCTTCACATTGCTTCGCAGAATCGCTTTTGTGCAGAAAACAATAACACTTGTTCAGAACGAAAGAAAGCACAGAGCCCCAGATTTTATGTTGTCCTGGAGAGCTTGCAGAGCACTGGGGAAAAGCAGGCAGAGAATTCCCTGCTAGCACCTTCTCTGTGCCTGGTAAACAGAAGTGTTCACATTGCTTCGCAGAATCGCTTTTGTGCAGAAAACAGTAACACTTGTTCAGAACGAAAGAAAGCACAGAGCCCCAGATTTTATGTTGTCCTGGAGAGCTTGCAGAGCACTGGGGAAAGGCAGGCAGAGAATTCCCTGCTAGCACCTTCTCTGTGCCTGGGAAGCAGAAGTGTTCACATTGCTTCGCAGAATCGTTTTGTGCAGAAAACAATAACACCTTTTCAGAACGAAAGAAAGCACAGAGCCCCAGATTTTATGTTGTCCTGGAGAGCTTGGCAGAGCACTGGGGAAAAGCAGGCAGAGAATTCCCTGCTAGCACCTTCTCTGTGCCTGGGAAACAGAAGTGTTCACATTTCTTCGCAGAATCGCTTTTGTGCAGAAAACAGTAACACTTGTTCAGAACGAAAGAAAGCACAGAGCCCCAGATTTTATGTTGTCCTGGAGAGCTTGCAGAGCACTGGGGAAAGGCAGGCAGAGAATTCCCTGCTAGCACCTTCTCTGTGCCTGTTCACATTCCTTCGCAGAAGCGCTTTTGTGCAGAAAACTGTAACACTTGTTCAGAACGAAAGAAAGCACAGAGCCCCAGATTTTATGTTGTCCTGGAGAGCTTGCAGAGCACTGGGGAAAGGCAGGCAGAGAATTCCCTGCTAGCACGTTCTCGGTGCCTGGGAAGCAGAAGTGTTCACATTTCTTAGCAGTATCGCTTTTGTGCAGAAAACAGTAACACTTGTTCAGAAGGAAAGAAAGCACAGAGCCCCATATTTTATGTTGTGCTGGAGAGCTTGCAGAGTACTGGGGAAAAGCAGGCAGAGAATTCCCTGCTAGCACCTTCTCTGTGCCTGGGAAACAGAAGTGTTCACATTGCTTCGCAGAATCGCTTTTGTGCAGATAACAGTAACACTTGTTCAGAACAAAAGAAAGCACAGAGCCCCAGATTTTATGTTGTCCTGGAGAGCTTGCAGAGCACTGGGGAAAGGCAGGCAGAGAATTCCCTGCTAGCACCTTCTCTGTGCCTGGGAAACAGAAGTGTTCACATTGCTTCGCAGAATCGCTTTTGTGCAGAAAACAGTAACACTTGTTCAGACGAAAGAAAGCACAGAGCCCCAGATTTTATGTTGTCCTGGAGAGCTTGCAGAGCACTGGGGAAAGGCAGGCAGAGAATTCCCTGCTAGCACCTTCTCTGTGCCTGGGAAGCAGAAGTGTTCACATTGCTTCGCAGAATCGCTTTTGTGCAGAAAACAATAACACCTGTTCAGAACGAAAGAAAGCACAGAGCCCCAGATTTTATGTTGTCCTGGAGAGCTTGCAGAGCACTGGGGAAAAGCAGGCAGAGAATTCCCTGCTAGCACCTTCTCTGTGCCTGGGAAGCAGAAGTCTTCACATTGCTTCGCAGAATCGCTTTTGTGCAGACAACAGTAACACTTTTTCAGAACAAAAGAAAGCACAGAGCCTCAGATTTTATGTTGTCCTGGAGAGCTTGCAGAGCACTGGGGAAAAGCAAGCAGAGAATTCCCTGCTAGCACCTTCTCTGTGCCTGGGAAACAGAAGTGTTCACATTGCTTCGCAGAATCGCTTTTGTGCAGAAAACAGTAACACTTGTTCAGAACGAAAGAAAGCACAGAGCCCCAGATTTTATGTTGTCCTGGAGAGCTTGCAGAGCACTGGGGAAAGGCAGGCAGACAATTCACTGCTAGCACCTTCTCTGTGCCTGTTCACATTGCTTCGCAGAATCGCTTTTGTGCAGAAAACAGTAACACCTGTTCAGACGAAAGAAAGCACAGAGCCCCAGATTTTATGTTGTCCTGGAGAGCTTGCAGAGCACTGGGGAAAGGCAGGCAGAGAATTCCCTGCTAGCACCTTCTCTGTGCCTGTTCACATTCCTTCGCAGAATCGCTTTTGTGCAGAAAACAGTAACACTTGTTCAGAACGAAAGAAAGCACAGAGCCCCAGATTTTATGTTGTCCTGGAGAGCTTGCAGAGCACTGGGGAAAGGCAGGCAGAGAATTCCCTGCTAGCACCTTCTCTGTGCCTGTTCACATTCCTTCGCAGAATCGCTTTTGTGCAGAAAACAGTAACACTTGTTCAGACGAAAGAAAGCACAGAGCCCCAGATTCTATGTTGTCCTGGAGAGCTTGCAGAGCACTGGGGAAAGGCAGGCAGAGAATTTCCTGCTAGCACCTTCTCTGTGCCTGGGAAGCAGAAGTGTTCACATTGCTTGGCAGAATCGCTTTTGTGCAGAAAACAGTAACACTTGTTCAGAACGAAAGAAAGCACAGAGCCCCAGATTCTATGTTGTCCTGGAGAGCTTGCAGAGCACTGGGGAAAAGCAGGCAGAGAATTCCCTGCTAGCACCTTCTCTGTGCCTGGGAAACAGAAGTGTTCACATTGCTTCGCAGAATCGCTTTTGTGCAGAAAACAGTAACACTTGTTCAGAAGGAAAGAAAGCACAGAGCCCCATATTTTATGTTGTGCTGGAGAGCTTGCAGAGTACTGGGGAAAAGCAGGCAGAGAATTCCCTGCTAGCACCTTCTCTGTGCCTGGGAAACAGAAGTGTTCACATTGCTTCGCAGAATCGCTTTTGTGCAGAAAACAGTAACACTTGTTCAGAATGAAAGAAAGCACAGAGCCCCAGATTTTATGTTGTCCTGGAGAGCTTGCAGAGCACTGGGGAAAAGCAGGCAGAGAATTCCCTGCTAGCACCTTCTCTGTGCCTGTTCACATTGCTTCGCAGAATCGCTTTTGTGCAGAAAACAGTAACACTTGTTCAGAACAAAAGAAAGCACAGAGCCCCAGATTTTATGTTGTCCTGGAGAGCTTGCAGAGCACTGGGGAAAGGCAGGCAGACAATTCCCTGCTAGCACCTTCTCTGTGCCTGGGAAGGAGAAGTGTTCACATTGCTTGGCAGAATCGCTTTTGTGCAGACAACAGTAACACTTGTTCAGAACAAAAGAAAGCACAGAGCCCCATATTTTATGTTGTGCTGGAGAGCTTGCAGAGTACTGGGGAAAAGCAGGCAGAGAATTCCCTGCTAGCACCTTCTCTGTGCCTGGGAAACAGAAGTGTTCACATTGCTTCGCAGAATCGCTTTTGTGCAGAAAACAGTAACACTTGTTCAGAAGGAAAGAAAGCACAGAGCCCCAGATTTTATGTTGTCCTGGAGAGCTTGCAGAGCACTGGGGAAAGGCAGGCAGAGAATTCCCTGCTAGCACCTTCTCTGTGCCTGGGAAGCAGAAGTCTTCACATTGCTTCGCAGAATCGCTTTTGTGCAGAAAACAGTAACACTTGTTCAGAACGAAAGAAAGCACAGAGCCCCAGATTTTATGTTGTCCTGGAGAGCTTGCAGAGCACTGGGGAAAGGCAGGCAGAGAATTCCCTGCTAGCACCTTCCCTGTGCCTGGGAAAGAGAAGTGTTCCCATTGCTTCGCAGAATCGCTTTTGTGCAGAAAACAGTAACACTTGTTCAGAAGGAAAGAAAGCACAGAGCCCCAGATTTTATGTTGTCCTGGAGAGCTTGCAGAGCACTGGGGAAAAGCAGGCAGAGAATTCCCTGCTAGCACCTTCTCTGTGCCTGGGAAGCAGAAGTGTTCACATTGCTTGGCAGAATCGCTTTTGTGCAGAAAACAGTAACACTTGTTCAGACGAAAGAAAGCACAGAGCCCCAGATTTTATGTTGTCCTGGAGAGCTTGCAGAGCACTGGGGAAAGGCAGGCAGAGAATTCCCTGCTAGCACCTTCTCTGTGCCTGGGAAGCAGAAGTCTTCACATTGCTTCGCAGAATCGCTTTTGTGCAGAAAACAATAACACTTGTTCAGAACGAAAGAAAGCACAGAGCCCCAGATTTTATGTTGTCCTGGAGAGCTTGCAGAGCACTGGGGAAAAGCAGGCAGAGAATTCCCTGCTAGCACCTTCTCTGTGCCTGGGAAACAGAAGTGTTCACATTGCTTCGCAGAATCGCTTTTGTGCAGAAAACAGTAACACTTGTTCAGAACGAAAGAAAGCACAGAGCCCCAGATTTTATGTTGTCCTGGAGAGCTTGCAGAGCACTGGGGAAAGGCAGGCAGAGAATTCCCTGCTAGCACCTTCTCTGTGCCTGGGAAGCAGAAGTGTTCACATTGCTTGGCAGAATCGTTTTGTGCAGAAAACAATAACACCTTTTCAGAACGAAAGAAAGCACAGAGCCCCAGATTTTATGTTGTCCTGGAGAGCTTGGCAGAGCACTGGGGAAAAGCAGGCAGAGAATTCCCTGCTAGCACCTTCTCTGTGCCTGGGAAACAGAAGTGTTCACATTTCTTCGCAGAATCGCTTTTGTGCAGAAAACAGTAACACTTGTTCAGAACGAAAGAAAGCACAGAGCCCCAGATTTTATGTTGTCCTGGAGAGCTTGCAGAGCACTGGGGAAAGGCAGGCAGAGAATTCCCTGCTAGCACCTTCTCTGTGCCTGTTCACATTGCTTCGCAGAATCGCTTTTGTGCAGACAACAGTAACACTTGTTCAGAACGAAAGAAAGCACAGAGCCCCAGATTTTATGTTGTCCTGGAGAGCTTGCAGAGCACTGGGGAAAGGCAGGCAGAGAATTCCCTGCTAGCACGTTCTCGGTGCCTGGGAAGCAGAAGTGTTCACATTTCTTAGCAGTATCGCTTTTGTGCAGAAAACAGTAACACTTGTTCAGAAGGAAAGAAAGCACAGAGCCCCATATTTTATGTTGTGCTGGTGAGCTTGCAGAGTACTGGGGAAAAGCAGGCAGAGAATTCCCTGCTAGCACCTTCTCTGTGCCTGGGAAACAGAAGTGTTCACATTGCTTCGCAGAATCGCTTTTGTGCAGATAACAGTAACACTTGTTCAGAACAAAAGAAAGCACAGAGCCCCAGATTTTATGTTGTCCTGGAGAGCTTGCAGAGCACTGGGGAAAAGCAGGCAGAGAATTCCCTGCTAGCACCTTCTCTGTGCCTGGGAAACAGAAGTGTTCACATTGCTTCGCAGAATCGCTTTTGTGCAGAAAACAGTAACACTTGTTCAGACGAAAGAAAGCACAGAGCCCCAGATTTTATGTTGTCCTGGAGAGCTTGCAGAGCACTGGGGAAAGGCAGGCAGAGAATTCCCTGCTAGCACTTTCTCTGTGCCTGGGAAGCAGAAGTCTTCACATTGCTTCGCAGAATCGCTTTTGTGCAGAAAACAGTAACACTTGTTCAGAACGAAAGAAAGCACAGAGCCCCAGATTTTATGTTGTCCTGGAGAGCTTGCAGAGCACTGGGGAAAGGCAGGCAGAGAATTCCCTGCTAGCACCTTCTCTGTGCCTGGGTAGCAGAAGTGTTCACATTGCTTCGCAGAATCGCTTTTGTGCAGAAAACAATAACACCTGTTCAGAACGAAAGAAAGCACAGAGCCCCAGATTTTATGTTGTCCTGGAGAGCTTGCAGAGCACTGGGGAAAGGCAGGCAGAGAATTCCCTGCTAGCACCTTCTCTGTGCCTGTTCACATTGCTTCGCAGAAGCGCTTTTGTGCAGAAAACAGTAACACTTGTTCAGACGAAAGAAAGCACAGAGCCCCAGATTTTATGTTGTCCTGGAGAGCTTGCAGAGCACTGGGGAAAGGCAGGCAGAGAATTCCCTGCTAGCACCTTCTCTGTGCCTGGGAAACAGAAGTGTTCACATTGCTTCGCAGAATCGCTTTTGTGCAGAAAACAGTAACACTTGTTCAGAAGGAAAGAAAGCACAGAGCCCCATATTTTATGTTGTGCTGGAGAGCTTGCAGAGTACTGGGGAAAAGCAGGCAGAGAATTCCCTGCTAGCACCTTCTCTGTGCCTGGGAAGCAGAAGTGTTCAGATTGCTTGGCAGAATCGCTTTTGTGCAGAAAACAGTAACACTTGTTCAGAACAAAAGAAAGCACAGAGCCCCAGATTTTATGTTGTCCTGGAGAGCTTGCAGATCACTGGGGAAAAGCAGGCAGAGAATTCCCTGCTAGCACCTTCTCTGTGCCTGGGAAGCAGAAGTCTTCACATTGCTTCGCAGAATCGCTTTTGTGCAGACAACAGTAACACTTTTTCAGAACAAAAGAAAGCACAGAGCCTCAGATTTTATGTTGTCCTGGAGAGCTTGCAGAGCACTGGGGAAAAGCAAGCAGAGAATTCCCTGCTAGCACCTTCTCTGTGCCTGGGAAACAGAAGTGTTCACATTTCTTCGCAGAATCGCTTTTGTGCAGAAAACAGTAACACTTGTTCAGAACGAAAGAAAGCACAGAGCCCCAGATTTTATGTTGTCCTGGAGAGCTTGCAGAGCACTGGGGAAAGGCAGGCAGACAATTCACTGCTAGCACCTTCTCTGTGCCTGTTCACATTGCTTCGCAGAATCGCTTTTGTGCAGAAAACAGTAACACCTGTTCAGACGAAAGAAAGCACAGAGCCCCAGATTTTATGTTGTCCTGGAGAGCTTGCAGAGCACTGGGGAAAGGCAGGCAGAGAATTCCCTGCTAGCACCTTCTCTGTGCCTGTTCACATTCCTTCGCAGAATCGCTTTTGTGCAGAAAACAGTAACACTTGTTCAGAACGAAAGAAAGCACAGAGCCCCAGATTTTATGTTGTCCTGGAGAGCTTGCAGAGCACTGGGGAAAGGCAGGCAGAGAATTCCCTGCTAGCACCTTCTCTGTGCCTGTTCACATTGCTTCGCAGAATCGCTTTTGTGCAGAAAACAGTAACACTTGTTCAGACGAAAGAAAGCACAGAGCCCCAGATTCTATGTTGCCCTGGAGAGCTTGCAGAGCACTGGGGAAAGGCAGGCAGAGAATTTCCTGCTAGCACCTTCTCTGTGCCTGGGAAGCAGAAGTGTTCACATTGCTTGGCAGAATAGCTTTTGTGCAGAAAACAGTAACACTTGTTCAGAACGAAAGAAAGCACAGAGCCCCAGATTCTATGTTGTCCTGGAGAGCTTGCAGAGCACTGGGGAAAAGCAGGCAGAGAATTCCCTGCTAGCACCTTCTCTGTGCCTGGGAAACAGAAGTGTTCACATTGCTTCGCAGAATCGCTTTTGTGCAGAAAACAGTAACACTTGTTCAGAAGGAAAGAAAGCACAGAGCCCCATATTTTATGTTGTGCTGGAGAGCTTGCAGAGTACTGGGGAAAAGCAGGCAGAGAATTCCCTGCTAGCACCTTCTCTGTGCCTGGGAAACAGAAGTGTTCACATTGCTTCGCAGAATCGCTTTTGTGCAGAAAACAGTAACACTTGTTCAGAATGAAAGAAAGCACAGAGCCCCAGATTTTATGTTGTCCTGGAGAGCTTGCAGAGCACTGGGGAAAAGCAGGCAGAGAATTCCCTGCTAGCACCTTCTCTGTGCCTGTTCACATTGCTTCGCAGAATCGCTTTTGTGCAGAAAACAGTAACACTTGTTCAGAACAAAAGAAAGCACAGAGCCCCAGATTTTATGTTGTCCTGGAGAGCTTGCAGAGCACTGGGGAAAGGCAGGCAGACAATTCCCTGCTAGCACCTTCTCTGTGCCTGGGAAGGAGAAGTGTTCACATTGCTTGGCAGAATCGCTTTTGTGCAGACAACAGTAACACTTGTTCAGAACGAAAGAAAGCACAGAGCCCCAGATTTTATGTTGTCCTGTAGAGCTTGCAGAGCACTGGGGCAAGGCAGGCAGAGAATTCCCTGCTAGCACCTTCTCTGTGCCTGGGAAACAGAAGTGTTCCCATTGCTTCGCAGAATCGCTTTTGTGCAGAAAACAGTAACACTTGTTCAGAAGGAAAGAAAGCACAGAGCCCCAGATTTTATGTTGTCCTGGAGAGCTTGCAGAGCACTGGGGAAAAGCAGGCAGAGAATTCCCTGCTAGCACGTTCTCGGTGCCTGGGAAGCAGAAGTGTTCACATTTCTTAGCAGTATCGCTTTTGTGCAGAAAACACTAACACTTGTTCAGAACAAAAGAAAGCACAGAGCCCCAGATTCTATGTTGTCCTGGAGAGCTTGCAGAGCACTGGGGAAAGGCAGGCAGAGAATTCCCTGCTAGCACCTTCTCTGTGCCTGTTCACATTCCTTCGCAGAATCGCTTTTGTGCAGAAAACTGTAACACTTGTTCAGAACGAAAGAAAGCACAGAGCCCCAGATTTTATGTTGTCCTGGAGAGCTTGCAGAGCACTGGGGAAAGGCAGGCAGAGAATTCCCTTCTAGCACCTTCTCTGTGCCTGGGAAGCAGAAGTCTTCACATTGCTTCGCAGAATCGCTTTTGTGCAGAAAACAATAACACTTGTTCAGAACGAAAGAAAGCACAGAGCCCCAGATTTTATGTTGTCCTGGAGAGCTTGCAGAGCACTGGGGAAAAGCAGGCAGAGAATTCCCTGCTAGCACCTTCTCTGTGCCTGGGAAGCAGAAGTGTTCACATTGCTTCGCAGAATCGCTTTTGTGCAGAAAACAGTAACACTTGTTCAGAACGAAAGAAAGCACAGAGCCCCAGATTTTATGTTGTCCTGGAGAGCTTGCAGAGCACTGGGGAAAGGCAGGCAGAGAATTCCCTGCTAGCACCTTCTCTGTGCCTGTTCACATTGCTTCGCAGAATCGCTTTTGTGCAGAAAACAGTAACACTTGTTCAGAACAAAAGAAAGCACAGAGCCCCAGATTTTATGTTGTCCTGGAGAGCTTGCAGAGCACTGGGGAAAGGCAGGCAGACAATTCCCTGCTAGCACCTTCTCTGTGCCTGGGAAACAGAAGTGTTCACATTGCTTCGCAGAATCGCTTTTGTGCAGAAAACAGTAACACTTGTTCAGAACGAAAGAAAGCACAGAGCCCCAGATTTTATGTTGTCCTGGAGAGCTTGCAGAGCACTGGGGAAAGGCAGGCAGAGAATTCCCTGCTAGCACCTTCCCTGTGCCTGGGAAAGAGAAGTCTTCACATTGCTTCGCAGAATCGCTTTTGTGCAGAAAACAATAACACTTGTTCAGAACGAAAGAAAGCACAGAGCCCCAGATTTTATGTTGTCCTGGAGAGCTTGCAGAGCACTGGGGAAAAGCAGGCAGAGAATTCCCTGCTAGCACCTTCTCTGTGCCTGGGAAACAGAAGTGTTCACATTGCTTCGCAGAATCGCTTTTGTGCAGAAAACAGTAACACTTGTTCAGAACGAAAGAAAGCACAGAGCCCCAGATTTTATGTTGTCCTGGAGAGCTTGCAGAGCACTGGGGAAAGGCAGGCAGAGAATTCCCTGCTAGCACCTTCTCTGTGCCTGGGAAGCAGAAGTGTTCACATTCCTTCGCAGAATCGTTTTGTGCAGAAAACAATAACACCTTTTCAGAACGAAAGAAAGCACAGAGCCCCAGATTTTATGTTGTCCTGGAGAGCTTGGCAGAGCACTGGGGAAAAGCAGGCAGAGAATTCCCTGCTAGCACCTTCTCTGTGCCTGGGAAACAGAAGTGTTCACATTTCTTCGCAGAATCGCTTTTGTGCAGAAAACAGTAACACTTGTTCAGAACGAAAGAAAGCACAGAGCCCCAGATTTTATGTTGTCCTGGAGAGCTTGCAGAGCACTGGGGAAAGGCAGGCAGAGAATTCCCTGCTAGCACCTTCTCTGTGCCTGTTCACATTCCTTCGCAGAATCGCTTTTGTGCAGAAAACTGTAACACTTGTTCAGAACGAAAGAAAGCACAGAGCCCCAGATTCTATGTTGTCCTGGAGAGCTTGCAGAGCACTGGGGAAAGGCAGGCAGAGAATTCCCTGCTAGCACGTTCTCGGTGCCTGGGAAGCAGAAGTGTTCACATTTCTTAGCAGTATCGCTTTTGTGCAGAAAACAGTAACACTTGTTCAGAAGGAAAGAAAGCACAGAGCCCCATATTTTATGTTGTGCTGGAGAGCTTGCAGAGTACTGGGGAAAAGCAGGCAGAGAATTCCCTGCTAGCACCTTCTCTGTGCCTGGGAAACAGAAGTGTTCACATTGCTTCGCAGAATCGCTTTTGTGCAGATAACAGTAACACTTGTTCAGAACAAAAGAAAGCACAGAGCCCCAGATTTTATGTTGTCCTGGAGAGCTTGCAGAGCACTGGGGAAAAGCAGGCAGAGAATTCCCTGCTAGCACCTTCTCTGTGCCTGGGAAACAGAAGTGTTCACATTGCTTCGCAGAATCGCTTTTGTGCAGAAAACAGTAACACTTGTTCAGACGAAAGAAAGCACAGAGCCCCAGATTTTATGTTGTCCTGGAGAGCTTGCAGAGCACTGGGGAAAGGCAGGCAGAGAATTCCCTGCTAGCACCTTCTCTGTGCCTGGGAAGCAGAAGTCTTCACATTGCTTCGCAGAATCGCTTTTGTGCAGAAAACAGTAACACTTGTTCAGAATGAAAGAAAGCACAGAGCCCCAGATTTTATGTTGTCCTGGAGAGCTTGCAGAGCACTGGGGAAAAGCAGGCAGAGAATTCCCTGCTAGCACCTTCTCTGTGCCTGGGAAACAGAAGTGTTCACATTGCTTCGCAGAATCGCTTTTGTGCAGAAAACAGTAACACTTGTTCAGAACAAAAGAAAGCACAGAGCCCCAGATTTTATGTTGTCCTGGAGAGCTTGCAGAGCACTGGGGAAAGGCAGGCAGAGAATTCCCTGCTAGCACCTTCTCTGTGCCTGGGAAGCAGAAGTGTTCACATTGCTTCGCAGAATCGCTTTTGTGCAGAAAACAATAACACCTGTTCAGAACGAAAGAAAGCACAGAGCCCCAGATTTTATGTTGTCCTGGAGAGCTTGCAGAGTACTGGGGAAAAGCAGGCAGAGAATTCCCTGCTAGCACCTTCTCTGTGCCTGGGAAACAGAAGTGTTCACATTTCTTCGCAGAATCGCTTTTGTGCAGAAAACAGTAACACTTGTTCAGAACGAAAGAAAGCACAGAGCCCCAGATTTTATGTTGTCCTGGAGAGCTTGCAGAGCACTGGGGAAAGGCAGGCAGAGAATTCCCTGCTAGCACCTTCTCTGTGCCTGTTCACATTGCTTCGCAGAATCGCTTTTGTGCAGAAAACAGTAACACTTGTTCAGACGAAAGAAAGCACAGAGCCCCAGATTTTATGTTGTCCTGGAGAGCTTGCAGAGCACTGGGGAAAGGCAGGCAGAGAATTCCCTGCTAGCACCTTCTCCGTGCCTGGGAAACAGAAGTGTTCACATTGCTTCGCAGAATCGCTTTTGTGCAGAAAACAGTAACACTTGTTCAGAAGGAAAGAAAGCACAGAGCCCCATATTTTATGTTGTGCTGGAGAGCTTGCAGAGTACTGGGGAAAAGCAGGCAGAGAATTCCCTGCTAGCACCTTCTCTGTGCCTGGGAAGCAGAAGTGTTCAGATTGCTTGGCAGAATCGCTTTTGTGCAGAAAACAGTAACACTTGTTCAGAACAAAAGAAAGCACAGAGCCCCAGATTTTATGTTGTCCTGGAGAGCTTGCAGATCACTGGGGAAAAGCAGGCAGAGAATTCCCTGCTAGCACCTTCTCTGTGCCTGGGAAGCAGAAGTCTTCACATTGCTTCGCAGAATCGCTTTTGTGCAGACAACAGTAACACTTTTTCAGAACAAAAGAAAGCACAGAGCCTCAGATTTTATGTTGTCCTGGAGAGCTTGCAGAGCACTGGGGAAAAGCAAGCAGAGAATTCCCTGCTAGCACCTTCTCTGTGCCTGGGAAACAGAAGTGTTCACATTGCTTCGCAGAATCGCTTTTGTGCAGAAAACAGTAACGCTTGTTCAGAACGAAAGAAAGCACAGAGCCCCAGATTTTATGTTGTCCTGGAGAGCTTGCAGAGCACTGGGGAAAGGCAGGCAGACAATTCACTGCTAGCACCTTCTCTGTGCCTGTTCACATTGCTTCGCAGAATCGCTTTTGTGCAGAAAACAGTAACACCTGTTCAGACGAAAGAAAGCACAGAGCCCCAGATTTTATGTTGTCCTGGAGAGCTTGCAGAGCACTGGGGAAAGGCAGGCAGAGAATTCCCTGCTAGCACCTTCTCTGTGCCTGTTCACATTCCTTCGCAGAATCGCTTTTGTGCAGAAAACAGTAACACTTGTTCAGAACGAAAGAAAGCACAGAGCCCCAGATTTTATGTTGTCCTGGAGAGCTTGCAGAGCACTGGGGAAAGGCAGGCAGAGAATTCCCTGCTAGCACCTTCTCTGTGCCTGTTCACATTGCTTCGCAGAATCGCTTTTGTGCAGAAAACAGTAACACTTGTTCAGACGAAAGAAAGCACAGAGCCCCAGATTCTATGTTGTCCTGGAGAGCTTGCAGAGCACTGGGGAAAGGCAGGCAGAGAATTTCCTGCTAGCACCTTCTCTGTGCCTGGGAAGCAGAAGTGTTCACATTGCTTGGCAGAATCGCTTTTGTGCAGAAAACAGTAACACTTGTTCAGAACGAAAGAAAGCACAGAGCCCCAGATTCTATGTTGTCCTGGAGAGCTTGCAGAGCACTGGGGAAAAGCAGGCAGAGAATTCCCTGCTAGCACCTTCTCTGTGCCTGGGAAACAGAAGTGTTCACATTGCTTCGCAGAATCGCTTTTGTGCAGAAAACAGTAACACTTGTTCAGAACAAAAGAAAGCACAGAGCCCCATATTTTATGTTGTGCTGGAGAGCTTGCAGAGTACTGGGGAAAAGCAGGCAGAGAATTCCCTGGTAGCACCTTCTCTGTGCCTGGGAAACAGAAGTGTTCACATTGCTTCGCAGAATCGCTTTTGTGCAGAAAACAGTAACACTTGTTCAGAACGAAAGAAAGCACAGAGCCCCAGATTTTATGTTGTCCTGGAGAGCTTGCAGAGCACTGGGTAAAGGCAGGCAGAGAATTCCCTGCTAGCACCTTCCCTGTGCCTGGGAAAGAGAAGTGTTCCCATTGCTTCGCAGAATCGCTTTTGTGCAGAAAACAGTAACACTTGTTCAGAAGGAAAGAAAGCACAGAGCCCCAGATTTTATGTTGTCCTGGAGAGCTTGCAGAGCACTGGGGAAAAGCAGGCAGAGAATTCCCTGCTAGCACCTTCTCTGTGCCTGGGAAGCAGAAGTGTTCACATTGCTTGGCAGAATCGCTTTTGTGCAGAAAACAGTAACACTTGTTCAGACGAAAGAAAGCACAGAGCCCCAGATTTTATGTTGTCCTGGAGAGCTTGCAGAGCACTGGGGAAAGGCAGGCAGAGAATTCCCTGCTAGCACCTTCTCTGTGCCTGGGAAGCAGAAGTCTTCACATTGCTTCGCAGAATCGCTTTTGTGCAGAAAACAATAACACTTGTTCAGAACGAAAGAAAGCACAGAGCCCCAGATTTTATGTTGTCCTGGAGAGCTTGCAGAGCACTGGGGAAAAGCAGGCAGAGAATTCCCTGCTAGCACCTTCTCTGTGCCTGGGAAACAGAAGTGTTCACATTGCTTCGCAGAATCGCTTTTGTGCAGAAAACAGTAACACTTGTTCAGAACGAAAGAAAGCACAGAGCCCCAGATTTTATGTTGTCCTGGAGAGCTTGCAGAGCACTGGGGAAAGGCAGGCAGAGAATTCCCTGCTAGCACCTTCTCTGTGCCTGGGAAGCAGAAGTGTTCACATTGCTTCGCAGAATCGTTTTGTGCAGAAAACAATAACACCTTTTCAGAACGAAAGAAAGCACAGAGCCCCAGATTTTATGTTGTCCTGGAGAGCTTGGCAGAGCACTGGGGAAAAGCAGGCAGAGAATTCCCTGCTAGCACCTTCTCTGTGCCTGGGAAACAGAAGTGTTCACATTTCTTCGCAGAATCGCTTTTGTGCAGAAAACAGTAACACTTGTTCAGAACGAAAGAAAGCACAGAGCCCCAGATTTTATGTTGTCCTGGAGAGCTTGCAGAGCACTGGGGAAAGGCAGGCAGAGAATTCCCTGCTAGCACCTTCTCTGTGCCTGTTCACATTCCTTCGCAGAATCGCTTTTGTGCAGAAAACTGTAACACTTGTTCAGAACGAAAGAAAGCACAGAGCCCCAGATTTTATGTTGTCCTGGAGAGCTTGCAGAGCACTGGGGAAAGGCAGGCAGAGAATTCCCTGCTAGCACGTTCTCGGTGCCTGGGAAGCAGAAGTGTTCACATTTCTTAGCAGTATCGCTTTTGTGCAGAAAACAGTAACACTTGTTCAGAAGGAAAGAAAGCACAGAGCCCCATATTTTATGTTGTGCTGGAGAGCTTGCAGAGTACTGGGGAAAAGCAGGCAGAGAATTCCCTGCTAGCACCTTCTCTGTGCCTGGGAAACAGAAGTGTTCACATTGCTTCGCAGAATCGCTTTTGTGCAGATAACAGTAACACTTGTTCAGAACAAAAGAAAGCACAGAGCCCCAGATTTTATGTTGTCCTGGAGAGCTTGCAGAGCACTGGGGAAAAGCAGGCAGAGAATTCCCTGCTAGCACCTTCTCTGTGCCTGGGAAACAGAAGTGTTCACATTGCTTCGCAGAATCGCTTTTGTGCAGAAAACAGTAACACTTGTTCAGACGAAAGAAAGCACAGAGCCCCAGATTTTATGTTGTCCTGGAGAGCTTGCAGAGCACTGGGGAAAGGCAGGCAGAGAATTCCCTGCTAGCACCTTCTCTGTGCCTGGGAAGCAGAAGTCTTCACATTGCTTCGCAGAATCGCTTTTGTGCAGAAAACAGTAACACTTGTTCAGAACGAAAGAAAGCACAGAGCCCCAGATTTTATGTTGTCCTGGAGAGCTTGCAGAGCACTGGGGAAAAGCAGGCAGAGAATTCCCTGCTAGCACCTTCTCTGTGCCTGGGAAACAGAAGTGTTCACATTGCTTCGCAGAATCGCTTTTGTGCAGAAAACAGTAACACTTGTTCAGAACGAAAGAAAGCACAGAGCCCCAGATTTTATGTTGTCCTGGAGAGCTTGCAGAGCACTGGGGAAAGGCAGGCAGAGAATTCCCTGCTAGCACCTTCTCTGTGCCTGGGAAGCAGAAGTGTTCACATTGCTTGGCAGAATCGTTTTGTGCAGAAAACAATAACACCTTTTCAGAACGAAAGAAAGCACAGAGCCCCAGATTTTATGTTGTCCTGGAGAGCTTGGCAGAGCACTGGGGAAAAGCAGGCAGAGAATTCCCTGCTAGCACCTTCTCTGTGCCTGGGAAACAGAAGTGTTCACATTTCTTCGCAGAATCGCTTTTGTGCAGAAAACAGTAACACTTGTTCAGAACGAAAGAAAGCACAGAGCCCCAGATTTTATGTTGTCCTGGAGAGCTTGCAGAGCACTGGGGAAAGGCAGGCAGAGAATTCCCTGCTAGCACCTTCTCTGTGCCTGTTCACATTCCTTCGCAGAATCGCTTTTGTGCAGAAAACTGTAACACTTGTTCAGAACGAAAGAAAGCACAGAGCCCCAGATTTTATGTTGTCCTGGAGAGCTTGCAGAGCACTGGGGAAAGGCAGGCAGAGAATTCCCTGCTAGCACGTTCTCGGTGCCTGGGAAGCAGAAGTGTTCACATTTCTTAGCAGTATCGCTTTTGTGCAGAAAACAGTAACACTTGTTCAGAAGGAAAGAAAGCACAGAGCCCCATATTTTATGTTGTGCTGGAGAGCTTGCAGAGTACTGGGGAAAAGCAGGCAGAGAATTCCCTGCTAGCACCTTCTCTGTGCCTGGGAAACAGAAGTGTTCACATTGCTTCGCAGAATCGCTTTTGTGCAGATAACAGTAACACTTGTTCAGACGAAAGAAAGCACAGAGCCCCAGATTTTATGTTGTCCTGGAGAGCTTGCAGAGCACTGGGGAAAGGCAGGCAGAGAATTCCCTGCTAGCACCTTCTCTGTGCCTGGGAAGCAGAAGTCTTCACATTGCTTCGCAGAATCGCTTTTGTGCAGAAAACAGTAACACTTGTTCAGAACGAAAGAAAGCACAGAGCCCCAGATTTTATGTTGTCCTGGAGAGCTTGCAGAGCACTGGGGAAAAGCAGGCAGAGAATTCCCTGCTAGCACCTTCTCTGTGCCTGGGAAACAGAAGTGTTCACATTGCTTCGCAGAATCGCTTTTGTGCAGAAAACAGTAACACTTGTTCAGAAGGAAAGAAAGCACAGAGCCCCAGATTTTATGTTGTCCTGGAGAGCTTGCAGAGCACTGGGGAAAGGCAGGCAGAGAATTCCCTGCTAGCACCTTCTCTGTGCCTGGGAAGCAGAAGTGTTCACATTGCTTCGCAGAATCGCTTTTGTGCAGAAAACAATAACACCTGTTCAGAACGAAAGAAAGCACAGAGCCCCAGATTTTATGTTGTCCTGGAGAGCTTGCAGAGCACTGGGGAAAGGCAGGCAGAGAATTCCCTGCTAGCACCTTCTCTGTGCCTGTTCACATTGCTTCGCAGAATCGCTTTTGTGCAGAAAACAGTAACACTTGTTCAGACGAAAGAAAGCACAGAGCCCCAGATTTTATGTTGTCCTGGAGAGCTTGCAGAGCACTGGGGAAAGGCAGGCAGAGAATTCCCTGCTAGCACCTTCTCTGTGCCTGGGAAACAGAAGTGTTCACATTGCTTCGCAGAATCGCTTTTGTGCAGAAAACAGTAACACTTGTTCAGAAGGAAAGAAAGCACAGAGCCCCATATTTTATGTTGTGCTGGAGAGCTTGCAGAGTACTGGGGAAAAGCAGGCAGAGAATTCCCTGCTAGCACCTTCTCTGTGCCTGGGAAGCAGAAGTGTTCAGATTGCTTGGCAGAATCGCTTTTGTGCAGAAAACAGTAACACTTGTTCAGAACGAAAGAAAGCACAGAGCCCCAGATTTTATGTTGTCCTGGAGAGCTTGCAGATCACTGGGGAAAAGCAGGCAGAGAATTCCCTGCTAGCACCTTCTCTGTGCCTGGGAAGCAGAAGTCTTCACATTGCTTCGCAGAATCGCTTTTGTGCAGACAACAGTAACACTTTTTCAGAACAAAAGAAAGCACAGAGCCTCAGATTTTATGTTGTCCTGGAGAGCTTGCAGAGCACTGGGGAAAAGCAAGCAGAGAATTCCCTGCTAGCACCTTCTCTGTGCCTGGGAAACAGAAGTGTTCACATTGCTTCGCAGAATCGCTTTTGTGCAGAAAACAGTAACACTTGTTCAGAACGAAAGAAAGCACAGAGCCCCAGATTTTATGTTGTCCTGGAGAGCTTGCAGAGCACTGGGGAAAGGCAGGCAGACAATTCACTGCTAGCACCTTCTCTGTGCCTGTTCACATTGCTTCGCAGAATCGCTTTTGTGCAGAAAACAGTAACACCTGTTCAGACGAAAGAAAGCACAGAGCCCCAGATTTTATGTTGTCCTGGATAGCTTGCAGAGCACTGGGGAAAGGCAGGCAGAGAATTCCCTGCTAGCACCTTCTCTGTGCCTGTTCACATTGCTTCGCAGAATCGCTTTTGTGCAGAAAACAGTAACACTTGTTCAGAACGAAAGAAAGCACAGAGCCCCAGATTTTATGTTGTCCTGGAGAGCTTGCAGAGCACTGGGGAAAGGCAGGCAGAGAATTCCCTGCTAGCACCTTCTCTGTGCCTGTTCACATTGCTTCGCAGAATCGCTTTTGTGCAGAAAACAGTAACACTTGTTCAGACGAAAGAAAGCACAGAGCCCCAGATTCTATGTTGTCCTGGAGAGCTTGCAGAGCACTGGGGAAAGGCAGGCAGAGAATTTCCTGCTAGCACCTTCTCTGTGCCTGGGAAGCAGAAGTGTTCACATTGCTTGGCAGAATCGCTTTTGTGCAGAAAACAGTAACACTTGTTCAGAACGAAAGAAAGCACAGAGCCCCAGATTCTATGTTGTCCTGGAGAGCTTGCAGAGCACTGGGGAAAAGCAGGCAGAGAATTCCCTGCTAGCACCTTCTCTGTGCCTGGGAAACAGAAGTGTTCACATTGCTTCGCAGAATCGCTTTTGTGCAGAAAACAGTAACACTTGTTCAGAAGGAAAGAAAGCACAGAGCCCCATATTTTATGTTGTGCTGGAGAGCTTGCAGAGTACTGGGGAAAAGCAGGCAGAGAATTCCCTGCTAGCACCTTCTCTGTGCCTGGGAAACAGAAGTGTTCACATTGCTTCGCAGTATCGCTTTTGTGCAGAAAACAGTAACACTTGTTCAGAATGAAAGAAAGCACAGAGCCCCAGATTTTATGTTGTCCTGGAGAGCTTGCAGAGCACTGGGGAAAAGCAGGCAGAGAATTCCCTGCTAGCACCTTCTCTGTGCCTGTTCACATTGCTTCGCAGAATCGCTTTTGTGCAGAAAACAGTAACACTTGTTCAGAACAAAAGAAAGCACAGAGCCCCAGATTTTATGTTGTCCTGGAGAGCTTGCAGAGCACTGGGGAAAGACAGGCAGACAATTCCCTGCTAGCACCTTCTCTGTGCCTGGGAAGGAGAAGTGTTCACATTGCTTGGCAGAATCGCTTTTGTGCAGACAACAGTAACACTTGTTCAGAACAAAAGAAAGCACAGAGCCCCATATTTTATGTTGTGCTGGAGAGCTTGCAGAGTACTGGGGAAAAGCAGGCAGAGAATTCCCTGCTAGCACCTTCTCTGTGCCTGGGAAACAGAAGTGTTCACATTGCTTCGCAGAATCGCTTTTGTGCAGAAAACAGTAACACTTGTTCAGAACTAAAGAAAGCACAGAGCCCCAGATTCTATGTTGTCCTGGAGAGCTTGCAGAGTACTGGGGAAAAGCAGGCAGAGAATTCCCTGCTAGCACCTTCTCTGTGCCTGGGAAACAGAAGTGTTCACATTGCTTCGCAGAATCGCTTTTGTGCAGAAAACAGTAACACTTGTTCAGAACGAAAGAAAGCACAGAGCCCCAGATTTTATGTTGTCTTGTAGAGCTTGCAGAGCACTGGGGAAAGGCAGGCAGAGAATTCCCTGCTAGCACCTTCTCTGTGCCTGGGAAACAGAAGTGTTCCCATTGCTTCGCAGAATCGCTTTTGTGCAGAAAACAGTAACACTTGTTCAGAAGGAAAGAAAGCACAGAGCCCCAGATTTTATGTTGTCCTGGAGAGCTTGCAGAGCACTGGGGAAAAGCAGGCAGAGAATTCCCTTCTAGCACCTTCTCTGTGCCTGGGAAGCAGAAGTCTTCACATTGCTTCGCAGAATCGCTTTTGTGCAGAAAACAATAACACTTGTTCAGAACGAAAGAAAGCACAGAGCCCCAGATTTTATGTTGTCCTGGAGAGCTTGCAGAGCACTGGGGAAAGGCAGGCAGACAATTCCCTGCTAGCACCTTCTCTGTGCCTGTTCACATTCCTTCGCAGAATCGCTTTTGTGCAGAAAACTGTAACACTTGTTCAGAAGGAAAGAAAGCACAGAGCCCCAGATTTTATGTTGTCCTGGAGAGCTTGCAGAGCACTGGGGAAAGGCAGGCAGACAATTCCCTGCTAGCACCTTCTCTGTGCCTGGGAAGGATAAGTGTTCACATTGCTTGGCAGAATTGCTTTTGTGCAGACAACAGTAACACTTGTTCAGAACAAAAGAAAGCACAGAGCCCCATATTTTATGTTGTGCTGGAGAGCTTGCAGAGTACTGGGGAAAAGCAGGCAGAGAATTCCCTGCTAGCACCTTCTCTGTGCCTGGGAAACAGAAGTGTTCACATTGCTTCGCAGAATCGCTTTTGTGCAGAAAACAGTAACACTTGTTCAGAACGAAAGAAAGCACAGAGCCCCAGATTCTATGTTGTCCTGGAGAGCTTGCAGAGCACTGGGGAAAAGCAGGCAGAGAATTCCCTGCTAGCACCTTCTCTGTGCCTGGGAAACAGAAGTGTTCACATTGCTTCGCAGAATCGCTTTTGTGCAGAAAACAGTAACACTTGTTCAGAAGGAAAGAAAGCACAGAGCCCCAGATTTTATGTTGTGCTGGAGAGCTTGCAGAGCACTGGGGAAAGGCAGGCAGAGAATTCCCTGCTAGCACCTTCTCTGTGCCTGGGAAGCAGAAGTGTTCACATTGCTTCGCAGAATCGCTTTTGTGCAGAAAACAGTAACACTTGTTCAGAACGAAAGAAAGCACAGAGCCCCAGATTTTATGTTGTCCTGGAGAGCTTGCAGAGCACTGGGGAAAGGCAGGCAGAGAATTCCCTGCTAGCACCTTCTCTGTGCCTGTTCACATTGCTTGGCAGAATCGCTTTTGTGCAGAAAACAGTAACACTTGTTCAGAACGAAAGAAAGCACAGATACCCAGATCTGCTGTTGTCCTGGTGAGCTTGCAGAGCACTGGGGAAAAGCAGGCAGAGAATTCCCTGGTAGCACCTTCTCTGTGCCTGGGAAACAGAAGTGTTCCCATTGCTTGGCAGAATCGCTTTTGTGCAGAAAACAGTAACACTTGTTCAGAACGAAAGAAAGCACAGAGCCCCAGATTTGCTGTTGTCCTGGAGAGCTTGCAGAGCACTGGGGAAAGGCAGGCAGAGAATTCCCTGCTAGCACCTTCTCTGTGCCTGGGAAACAGAAGTGTTCCCATTGCTTCGCAGAATCGCTTTTGTGCAGAAAACAGTAACACTTGTTCAGAAGGAAAGAAAGCACAGAGCCCCAGATTTTATGTTGTCCTGGAGAGCTTGCAGAGCACTGGGGAAAAGCAGGCAGAGAATTCCCTGCTAGCACGTTCTCGGTGCCTGGGAAGCAGAAGTGTTCACATTTCTTAGCAGTATCGCTTTTGTGCAGAAAACACTAACACTTGTTCAGAACAAAAGAAAGCACAGAGCCCCAGATTCTATGTTGTCCTGGAGAGCTTGCAGAGCACTGGGGAAAGGCAGGCAGAGAATTCCCTGCTAGCACCTTCTCTGTGCCTGGGAAGCAGAAGTCTTCACATTGCTTCGCAGAATCGCTTTTGTGCAGAAAACAGTAACACTTGTTCAGAAGGAAAGAAAGCACAGAGCCCCAGATTTTATGTTGTCCTGGAGAGCTTGCAGAGCACTGGGGAAAGGCAGGCAGAGAATTCCCTTCTAGCACCTTCTCTGTGCCTGGGAAGCAGAAGTCTTCACATTGCTTCGCAGAATCGCTTTTGTGCAGAAAACAGTAACACTTGTTCAGAATGAAAGAAAGCACAGAGCCCCAGATTTTATGTTGTCCTGGAGAGCTTGCAGAGCACTGGGGAAAAGCAGGCAGAGAATTCCCTGCTAGCACCTTCCCTGTGCCTGGGAAAGAGAAGTGTTCCCATTGCTTCGCAGAATCGCTTTTGTGCAGAAAACAGTAACACTTGTTCAGAACGAAAGAAAGCACAGAGCCCCAGATTTTATGTTGTCCTGGAGAGCTTGCAGAGCACTGGGGAAAGGCAGGCAGAGAATTCCCTGCTAGCACCTTCTCTGTGCCTGGGAAGCAGAAGTCTTCACATTGCTTCGCAGAATCGCTTTTGTGCAGAAAACAATAACACTTGTTCAGAACGAAAGAAAGCACAGAGCCCCAGATTTTATGTTGTGCTGGAGAGCTTGCAGAGCACTGGGGAAAGGCAGGCAGAGAATTCCCTGCTAGCACCTTCTCTGTGCCTGTTCACATTCCTTCGCAGAATCGCTTTTGTGCAGAAAACTGTAACACTTGTTCAGAACGAAAGAAAGCACAGAGCCCCAGATTTTATGTTGTCCTGGAGAGCTTGCAGAGCACTGGGGAAAGGCAGGCAGAGAATTCCCTGCTAGCACCTTCTCTGTGCCTGGGAAGCAGAAGTGTTCACATTGCTTCGCAGAATCGCTTTTGTGCAGAAAACAGTAACACTTGTTCAGACGAAAGAAAGCACAGAGCCCCAGATTTTATGTTGTCCTGGAGAGCTTGCAGAGCACTGGGGAAAGGCAGGCAGAGAATTCCCTGCTAGCACCTTCTCTGTGCCTGGGAAGCAGAAGTGTTCACATTGCTTCGCAGAATCGCTTTTGTGCAGAAAACAATAACACTTGTTCAGAACGAAAGAAAGCACAGAGCCCCAGATTTTATGTTGTCCTGGAGAGCTTGCAGAGCACTGGGGAAAAGCAGGCAGAGAATTCCCTGCTAGCACCTTCTCTGTGCCTGGGAAGCAGAAGTGTTCACATTGCTTCGCAGAATCGCTTTTGTGCAGAAAACAGTAACACTTGTTCAGAAGGAAAGAAAGCACAGAGCCCCAGATTTTATGTTGTGCTGGAGAGCTTGCAGAGCACTGGGGAAAGGCAGGCAGAGAATTCCCTGCTAGCACCTTCTCTGTGCCTGTTCACATTCCTTCGCAGAATCGCTTTTGTGCAGAAAACTGTAACACTTGTTCAGACGAAAGAAAGCACAGAGCCCCAGATTTTATGTTGTCCTGGAGAGCTTGCAGAGCACTGGGGAAAGGCAGGCAGAGAATTCCCTGCTAGCACCTTCTCTGTGCCTGTTCACATTCCTTCGCAGAATAGCTTTTGTGCAGAAAACAGTAACACTTGTTCAGACGAAAGAAAGCACAGAGCCCCAGATTTTATGTTGTCCTGGAGATCTTGCAGAGCACTGGGGAAAGGCAGGCAGAGAATTCCCTGCTAGCACCTTCTCTGTGCCTGGGAAGCAGAAGTGTTCACATTGCTTCGCAGAATCGCTTTTGTGCAGAAAACAGTAACACTTTTTCAGAACAAAAGAAAGCACAGAGCCTCAGATTTTATGTTGTCCTGGAGAGCTTGCAGAGCACTGGGGAAAAGCAAGCAGAGAATTCCCTGCTAGCACCTTCTCTGTGCCTGGGAAACAGAAGTGTTCACATTGCTTCGCAGTATCGCTTTTGTGCAGAAAACAGTAACACTTGTTCAGAAGGAAAGAAAGCACAGAGCCCCATATTTTATGTTGTGCTGGAGAGCTTGCAGAATACTGGGGAAAAGCAGGCAGAGAATTCCCTGCTAGCACCTTCTCCGTGCCTGGGAAACAGAAGTGTTCACATTGCTTCGCAGAATCGCTTTTGTGCAGAAAACAGTAACACTTGTTCAGAACGAAAGAAAGCACAGAGCCCCAGATTTTATGTTGTCCTGGAGAGCTTGCAGAGCACTGGGGAAAGGCAGGCAGAGAATTCCCTGCTAGCACCTTCTCTGTGCCTGTTCACATTGCTTCGCAGAATCGCTTTTGTGCAGAAAACAGTAACACCTGTTCAGACGAAAGAAAGCACAGAGCCCCAGATTTTATGTTGTCCTGGAGAGCTTGCAGAGCACTGGGGAAAGGCAGGCAGAGAATTCCCTGCTAGCACCTTCTCTGTGCCTGTTCACATTCCTTCGCAGAATCGCTTTTGTGCAGAAAACAGTAACACTTGTTCAGAACGAAAGAAAGCACAGAGCCCCAGATTTTATGTTGTCCTGGAGAGCTTGCAGAGCACTGGGGAAAGGCAGGCAGAGAATTCCCTGCTAGCACCTTCTCTGTGCCTGTTCACATTGCTTCGCAGAATCGCTTTTGTGCAGAAAACAGTAACACTTGTTCAGACGAAAGAAAGCACAGAGCCCCAGATTTTATGTTGTGCTGGAGAGCTTGCAGAGCACTGGGGAAAGGCAGGCAGAGAATTTCCTGCTAGCACCTTCTCTGTGCCTGGGAAGCAGAAGTGTTCACATTGCTTGGCAGAATCGCTTTTGTGCAGAAAACAGTAACACTTGTTCAGAACGAAAGAAAGCACAGAGCCCCAGATTCTATGTTGTCCTGGAGAGCTTGCAGAGCACTGGGGAAAGGCAGGCAGAGAATTCCCTGCTAGCACCTTCTCTGTGCCTGTTCACATTCCTTCGCAGAATAGCTTTTGTGCAGAAAACAGGAACACTTGTTCAGACGAAAGAAAGCACAGAGCCCCAGATTTTATGTTGTCCTGGAGAGCTTGCAGAGCACTGGGGAAAGGCAGGCAGAGAATTCCCTGCTAGCACCTTCTCTGTGCCTGGGAAGCAGAAGTGTTCACATTGCTTCGCAGAATCGCTTTTGTGCAGAAAACAGTAACACTTTTTCAGAACAAAAGAAAGCACAGAGCCTCAGATTTTATGTTGTCCTGGAGAGCTTGCAGAGCACTGGGGAAAAGCAAGCAGAGAATTCCCTGCTAGCACCTTCTCTGTGCCTGGGAAACAGAAGTGTTCACATTGCTTCGCAGTATCGCTTTTGTGCAGAAAACAGTAACACTTGTTCAGAAGGAAAGAAAGCACAGAGCCCCATATTTTATGTTGTGCTGGAGAGCTTGCAGAATACTGGGGAAAAGCAGGCAGAGAATTCCCTGCTAGCACCTTCTCTGTGCCTGGGAAACAGAAGTGTTCACATTGCTTCGCAGAATCGCTTTTGTGCAGAAAACAGTAACACTTGTTCAGAACGAAAGAAAGCACAGAGCCCCAGATTTTATGTTGTCCTGGAGAGCTTGCAGAGCACTGGGGAAAGGCAGGCAGAGAATTCCCTGCTAGCACCTTCTCTGTGCCTGTTCACATTGCTTCGCAGAATCGCTTTTGTGCAGAAAACAGTAACACCTGTTGAGACGAAAGAAAGCACAGAGCCCCAGATTTTATGTTGTCCTGGAGAGCTTGCAGAGCACTGGGGAAAGGCAGGCAGAGAATTCCCTGCTAGCACCTTCTCTGTGCCTGTTCACATTGCTTCGCAGAATCGCTTTTGTGCAGAAAACAGTAACACTTGTTCAGAACGAAAGAAAGCACAGAGCCCCAGATTTTATGTTGTCCTGGAGAGCTTGCAGAGCACTGGGGAAAGGCAGGCAGAGAATTCCCTGCTAGCACCTTCTCTGTGCCTGTTCACATTGCTTCGCAGAATCGCTTTTGTGCAGAAAACAGTAACACTTGTTCAGACGAAAGAAAGCACAGAGCCCCAGATTTTATGTTGTCCTGGAGAGCTTGCAGAGCACTGGGGAAAGGCAGGCAGAGAATTTCCTGCTAGCACCTTCTCTGTGCCTGGGAAGCAGAAGTGTTCACATTGCTTGGCAGAATCGCTTTTGTGCAGAAAACAGTAACACTTGTTCAGAACGAAAGAAAGCACAGAGCCCCAGATTCTATGTTGTCCTGGAGAGCTTGCAGAGCACTGGGGAAAAGCAGGCAGAGAATTCCCTGCTAGCACCTTCTCTGTGCCTGGGAAGCAGAAGTGTTCACATTGCTTCGCAGAATCGCTTTTGTGCAGAAAACAGTAACACTTGTTCAGAAGGAAAGAAAGCACAGAGCCCCATATTTTATGTTGTGCTGGAGAGCTTGCAGAGTACTGGGGAAAAGCAGGCAGAGAATTCCCTGCTAGCACCTTCTCTGTGCCTGGGAAACAGAAGTGTTCACATTGCTTCGCAGAATCGCTTTTGTGCAGAAAACAGTAACACTTGTTCAGAACGAAAGAAAGCACAGAGCCCCAGATTTTATGTTGTCCTGGAGAGCTTGCAGAGCACTGGGGAAAGGCAGGCAGAGAATTCCCTGCTAGCACCTTCTCTGTGCCTGTTCACATTGCATCGCAGAATCGCTTTTGTGCAGAAAACAGTAACACTTGTTCAGACGAAAGAAAGCACAGAGCCCCAGATTCTATGTTGTCCTGGAGAGCTTGCAGAGCACTGGGGAAAAGCAGGCAGAGAATTCCCTGCTAGCACCTTCTCTGTGCCTGGGAAGCAGAAGTCTTCACATTGCTTCGCAGAACCGCTTTTGTGCAGACAACAGTAACACTTTTTCAGAACAAAAGAAAGCACAGAGCCTCAGATTTTATGTTGTCCTGGAGAGCTTGCAGAGCACTGGGGAAAGGCAGGCAGAGAATTCCCTGCTAGCACCTTCTCTGTGCCTGGGAAACAGAAGTGTTCACATTGCTTCGCAGTATCGCTTTTGTGCAGAAAACAGTAACACTTGTTCAGAAGGAAAGAAAGCACAGAGCCCCATATTTTATGTTGTGCTGGAGAGCTTGCAGAATACTGGGGAAAAGCAGGCAGAGAATTCCCTGCTAGCACCTTCTCTGTGCCTGGGAAACAGAAGTGTTCACATTGCTTCGCAGAATCGCTTTTGTGCAGAAAACAGTAACACTTGTTCAGAACGAAAGAAAGCACAGAGCCCCAGATTTTATGTTGTCCTGGAGAGCTTGCAGAGCACTGGGGAAAGGCAGGCAGACAATTCACTGCTAGCACCTTCTCTGTGCCTGTTCACATTGCTTCGCAGAATCGCTTTTGTGCAGAAAACAGTAACACTTGTTCAGACGAAAGAAAGCACAGAGCCCCAGATTTTATGTTGTCCTGGAGAGCTTGCAGAGCACTGGGGAAAGGCAGGCAGAGAATTCCCTGCTAGCACCTTCTCTGTGCCTGTTCACATTCCTTCGCAGAATCGCTTTTGTGCAGAAAACAGTAACACTTGTTCAGACGAAAGAAAGCACAGAGCCCCAGATTTTATGTTGTGCTGGAGAGCTTGCAGAGCACTGGGGAAAGGCAGGCAGAGAATTTCCTGCTAGCACCTTCTCTGTGCCTGGGAAGCAGAAGTGTTCACATTGCTTGGCAGAATCGCTTTTGTGCAGAAAACAGTAACACTTGTTCAGAACGAAAGAAAGCACAGAGCCCCAGATTCTATGTTGTCCTGGAGAGCTTGCAGAGCACTGGGGAAAAGCAGGCAGAGAATTCCCTGCTAGCACCTTCTCTGTGCCTGGGAAACAGAAGTGTTCACATTGCTTCGCAGAATCGCTTTTGTGCAGATAACAGTAACACTTTTTCAGAACAAAAGAAAGCACAGAGCCCCAGATTTTATGTTGTGCTGGAGAGCTTGCAGAGTACTGGGGAAAAGCAGGCAGAGAATTCCCTGCTAGCACCTTCTCTGTGCCTGGGAAGCAGAAGTGTTCAGATTGCTTGGCAGAATCGCTTTTGTGCAGAAAACAGTAACACTTGTTCAGAACAAAAGAAAGCACAGAGCCCCAGATTTTATGTTGTCCTGGAGAGCTTGCAGAGCACTGGGGAAAAGCAGGCAGAGAATTCCCTGCTAGCACCTTCTCTGTGCCTGGGAAGCAGAAGTCTTCACATTGCTTCGCAGAACCGCTTTTGTGCAGACAACAGTAACACTTTTTCAGAACAAAAGAAAGCACAGAGCCTCAGATTTTATGTTGTCCTGGAGAGCTTGCAGAGCACTGGGGAAAGGCAGGCAGAGAATTCCCTGCTAGCACCTTCTCTGTGCCTGGGAAACAGAAGTGTTCACATTGCTTCGCAGTATCGCTTTTGTGCAGAAAACAGTAACACTTGTTCAGAAGGAAAGAAAGCACAGAGCCCCATATTTTATGTTGTGCTGGAGAGCTTGCAGAATACTGGGGAAAAGCAGGCAGAGAATTCCCTGCTAGCACCTTCTCTGTGCCTGTTCACATTGCATCGCAGAATCGCTTTTGTGCAGAAAACAGTAACACTTGTTCAGACGAAAGAAAGCACAGAGCCCCAGATTCTATGTTGTCCTGGAGAGCTTGCAGAGCACTGGGGAAAAGCAGGCAGAGAATTCCCTGCTAGCACCTTCTCTGTGCCTGGGAAACAGAAGTGTTCACATTGCTTCGCAGAATCGCTTTTGTGCAGAAAACAGTAACACTTGTTCAGAAGGAAAGAAAGCACAGAGCCCCATATTTTATGTTGTGCTGGAGAGCTTGCAGAGTACTGGGGAAAAGCAGGCAGAGAATTCCCTGCTAGCACCTTCTCTGTGCCTGGGAAGCAGAAGTGTTCAGATTGCTTGGCAGAATCGCTTTTGTGCAGAAAACAGTAACACTTGTTCAGAACAAAAGAAAGCACAGAGCCCCAGATTTTATGTTGTCCTGGAGAGCTTGCAGAGCACTGGGGAAAAGCAGGCAGAGAATTCCCTGCTAGCACCTTCTCTGTGCCTGGGAAGCAGAAGTCTTCACATTGCTTCGCAGAACCGCTTTTGTGCAGACAACAGTAACACTTTTTCAGAACAAAAGAAAGCACAGAGCCTCAGATTTTATGTTGTCCTGGAGAGCTTGCAGAGCACTGGGGAAAGGCAGGCAGAGAATTCCCTGCTAGCACCTTCTCTGTGCCTGGGAAACAGAAGTGTTCACATTGCTTCGCAGTATCGCTTTTGTGCAGAAAACAGTAACACTTGTTCAGAAGGAAAGAAAGCACAGAGCCCCATATTTTATGTTGTGCTGGAGAGCTTGCAGAATACTGGGGAAAAGCAGGCAGAGAATTCCCTGCTAGCACCTTCTCTGTGCCTGGGAAACAGAAGTGTTCACATTGCTTCGCAGAATCGCTTTTGTGCAGAAAACAGTAACACTTGTTCAGAACGAAAGAAAGCACAGAGCCCCAGATTTTATGTTGTCCTGGAGAGCTTGCAGAGCACTGGGGAAAGGCAGGCAGACAATTCACTGCTAGCACCTTCTCTGTGCCTGTTCACATTCCTTCGCAGAATCGCTTTTGTGCAGAAAACAGTAACACTTGTTCAGAACGAAAGAAAGCACAGAGCCCCAGATTTTATGTTGTCCTGGAGAGCTTGCAGAGCACTGGGGAAAGGCAGGCAGAGAATGCCCTGCTAGCACCTTCTCTGTGCCTGTTCACATTCCTTCGCAGAATCGCTTTTGTGCAGAAAACAGTAACACTTGTTCAGACGAAAGAAAGCACAGAGCCCCAGATTTTATGTTGTGCTGGAGAGCTTGCAGAGCACTGGGGAAAGGCAGGCAGAGAATTTCCTGCTAGCACCTTCTCTGTGCCTGGGAAGCAGAAGTGTTCACATTGCTTGGCAGAATCGCTTTTGTGCAGAAAACAGTAACACTTGTTCAGAACGAAAGAAAGCACAGAGCCCCAGATTCTATGTTGTCCTGGAGAGCTTGCAGAGCACTGGGGAAAAGCAGGCAGAGAATTCCCTGCTAGCACCTTCTCTGTGCCTGGGAAACAGAAGTGTTCACATTGCTTCGCAGAATCGCTTTTGTGCAGATAACAGTAACACTTGTTCAGAACAAAAGAAAGCACAGAGCCCCAGATTTTATGTTGTGCTGGAGAGCTTGCAGAGTACTGGGGAAAAGCAGGCAGAGAATTCCCTGCTAGCACCTTCTCTGTGCCTGGGAAACAGAAGAGTTCACATTGCTTCGCAGAATCGCTTTTGTGCAGAAAACAGTAACACTTGTTCAGAACGAAAGAAAGCACAGAGCCCCAGATTTTATGTTGTCCTGGAGAGCTTGCAGAGCACTGGGGAAAGGCAGGCAGAGAATTCCCTGCTAGCACCTTCTCTGTGCCTGTTCACATTGCATCGCAGAATCGCTTTTGTGCAGAAAACAGTAACACTTGTTCAGACGAAAGAAAGCACAGAGCCCCAGATTTTATGTTGTCCTGGAGAGCTTGCAGAGCACTGGGGAAAAGCAGGCAGAGAATTCCCTGCTAGCACCTTCTCTGTGCCTGGGAAACAGAAGTGTTCACATTGCTTCGCAGAATCGCTTTTGTGCAGAAAACAGTAACACTTGTTCAGAACAAAAGAAAGCACAGAGCCCCAGATTTTATGTTGTGCTGGAGAGCTTGCAGAGTACTGGGGAAAAGCAGGCAGAGAATTCCCTGCTAGCACCTTCTCTGTGCCTGGGAAGCAGAAGTGTTCAGATTGCTTGGCAGAATCGCTTTTGTGCAGAAAACAGTAACACTTGTTCAGAACAAAAGAAAGCACAGAGCCCCAGATTTTATGTTGTCCTGGAGAGCTTGCAGAGCACTGGGGAAAAGCAGGCAGAGAATTCCCTGCTAGCACCTTCTCTGTGCCTGTTCACATTGCTTCGCAGAATCGCTTTTGTGCAGAAAACAGTAACACTTGTTCAGACGAAAGAAAGCACAGAGCCCCAGATTTTATGTTGTCCTGGAGAGCTTGCAGAGCACTGGGGAAAGGCAGGCAGAGAATTTCCTGCTAGCACCTTCTCTGTGCCTGGGAAGCAGAAGTGTTCACATTGCTTGGCAGAATCGCTTTTGTGCAGAAAACAGTAACACTTGTTCAGAACGAAAGAAAGCACAGAGCCCCAGATTCTATGTTGTCCTGGAGAGCTTGCAGAGCACTGGGGAAAGGCAGGCAGAGAATTCCCTGCTAGCACCTTCTCTGTGCCTGTTCACATTCCTTCGCAGAATAGCTTTTGTGCAGAAAACAGGAACACTTGTTCAGACGAAAGAAAGCACAGAGCCCCAGATTTTATGTTGTCCTGGAGAGCTTGCAGAGCACTGGGGAAAGGCAGGCAGAGAATTCCCTGCTAGCACCTTCTCTGTGCCTGGGAAGCAGAAGTGTTCACATTGCTTCGCAGAATCGCTTTTGTGCAGAAAACAGTAACACTTGTTCAGAACAAAAGAAAGCACAGAGCCTCAGATTTTATGTTGTCCTGGAGAGCTTGCAGAGCACTGGGGAAAAGCAAGCAGAGAATTCCCTGCTAGCACCTTCTCTGTGCCTGGGAAACAGAAGTGTTCACATTGCTTCGCAGTATCGCTTTTGTGCAGAAAACAGTAACACTTGTTCAGAAGGAAAGAAAGCACAGAGCCCCATATTTTATGTTGTGCTGGAGAGCTTGCAGAATACTGGGGAAAAGCAGGCAGAGAATTCCCTGCTAGCACCTTCTCTGTGCCTGTTCACATTGCTTCGCAGAATCGCTTTTGTGCAGAAAACAGTAACACCTGTTCAGACGAAAGAAAGCACAGAGCCCCAGATTTTATGTTGTCCTGGAGAGCTTGCAGAGCACTGGGGAAAGGCAGGCAGAGAATTCCCTGCTAGCACCTTCTCTGTGCCTGTTCACATTCCTTCGCAGAATCGCTTTTGTGCAGAAAACAGTAACACTTGTTCAGAACGAAAGAAAGCACAGAGCCCCAGATTTTATGTTGTCCTGGAGAGCTTGCAGAGCACTGGGGAAAGGCAGGCAGAGAATTCCCTGCTAGCACCTTCTCTGTGCCTGTTCACATTGCTTCGCAGAATCGCTTTTGTGCAGAAAACAGTAACACTTGTTCAGACGAAAGAAAGCACAGAGCCCCAGATTTTATGTTGTCCTGGAGAGCTTGCAGAGCACTGGGGAAAGGCAGGCAGAGAATTTCCTGCTAGCACCTTCTCTGTGCCTGGGAAGCAGAAGTGTTCACATTGCTTGGCAGAATCGCTTTTGTGCAGAAAACAGTAACACTTGTTCAGAACGAAAGAAAGCACAGAGCCCCAGATTCTATGTTGTCCTGGAGAGCTTGCAGAGCACTGGGGAAAAGCAGGCAGAGAATTCCCTGCTAGCACCTTCTCTGTGCCTGGGAAACAGAAGTGTTCACATTGCTTCGCAGAATCGCTTTTGTGCAGAAAACAGTAACACTTGTTCAGAAGGAAAGAAAGCACAGAGCCCCATATTTTATGTTGTGCTGGAGAGCTTGCAGAGTACTGGGGAAAAGCAGGCAGAGAATTCCCTGCTAGCACCTTCTCTGTGCCTGGGAAACAGAAGTGTTCACATTGCTTCGCAGAATCGCTTTTGTGCAGAAAACAGTAACACTTGTTCAGAACGAAAGAAAGCACAGAGCCCCAGATTTTATGTTGTCCTGGAGAGCTTGCAGAGCACTGGGGAAAGGCAGGCAGAGAATTCCCTGCTAGCACCTTCTCTGTGCCTGTTCACATTGCATCGCAGAATCGCTTTTGTGCAGAAAACAGTAACACTTGTTCAGACGAAAGAAAGCACAGAGCCCCAGATTCTATGTTGTCCTGGAGAGCTTGCAGAGCACTGGGGAAAAGCAGGCAGAGAATTCCCTGCTAGCACCTTCTCTGTGCCTGGGAAGCAGAAGTCTTCACATTGCTTCGCAGAACCGCTTTTGTGCAGACAACAGTAACACTTTTTCAGAACAAAAGAAAGCACAGAGCCTCAGATTTTATGTTGTCCTGGAGAGCTTGCAGAGCACTGGGGAAAGGCAGGCAGAGAATTCCCTGCTAGCCCCTTCTCTGTGCCTGGGAAACAGAAGTGTTCACATTGCTTCGCAGTATCGCTTTTGTGCAGAAAACAGTAACACTTGTTCAGAAGGAAAGAAAGCACAGAGCCCCATATTTTATGTTGTGCTGGAGAGCTTGCAGAATACTGGGGAAAAGCAGGCAGAGAATTCCCTGCTAGCACCTTCTCTGTGCCTGGGAAACAGAAGTGTTCACATTGCTTCGCAGAATCGCTTTTGTGCAGAAAACAGTAACACTTGTTCAGAACGAAAGAAAGCACAGAGCCCCAGATTTTATGTTGTCCTGGAGAGCTTGCAGAGCACTGGGGAAAGGCAGGCAGACAATTCACTGCTAGCACCTTCTCTGTGCCTGTTCACATTGCTTCGCAGAATCGCTTTTGTGCAGAAAACAGTAACACTTGTTCAGACGAAAGAAAGCACAGAGCCCCAGATTTTATGTTGTCCTGGAGAGCTTGCAGAGCACTGGGGAAAGGCAGGCAGAGAATTCCCTGCTAGCACCTTCTCTGTGCCTGTTCACATTCCTTCGCAGAATCGCTTTTGTGCAGAAAACAGTAACACTTGTTCAGAACGAAAGAAAGCACAGAGCCCCAGATTTTATGTTGTCCTGGAGAGCTTGCAGAGCACTGGGGAAAGGCAGGCAGAGAATGCCCTGCTAGCACCTTCTCTGTGCCTGTTCACATTCCTTCGCAGAATCGCTTTTGTGCAGAAAACAGTAACACTTGTTCAGACGAAAGAAAGCACAGAGCCCCAGATTTTATGTTGTGCTGGAGAGCTTGCAGAGCACTGGGGAAAGGCAGGCAGAGAATTTCCTGCTAGCACCTTCTCTGTGCCTGGGAAGCAGAAGTGTTCACATTGCTTGGCAGAATCGCTTTTGTGCAGAAAACAGTAACACTTGTTCAGAACGAAAGAAAGCACAGAGCCCCAGATTCTATGTTGTCCTGGAGAGCTTGCAGAGCACTGGGGAAAAGCAGGCAGAGAATTCCCTGCTAGCACCTTCTCTGTGCCTGGGAAACAGAAGTGTTCACATTGCTTCGCAGAATCGCTTTTGTGCAGATAACAGTAACACTTTTTCAGAACAAAAGAAAGCACAGAGCCCCAGATTTTATGTTGTGCTGGAGAGCTTGCAGAGTACTGGGGAAAAGCAGGCAGAGAATTCCCTGCTAGCACCTTCTCTGTGCCTGGGAAGCAGAAGTGTTCAGATTGCTTGGCAGAATCGCTTTTGTGCAGAAAACAGTAACACTTGTTCAGAACAAAAGAAAGCACAGAGCCCCAGATTTTATGTTGTCCTGGAGAGCTTGCAGAGCACTGGGGAAAAGCAGGCAGAGAATTCCCTGCTAGCACCTTCTCTGTGCCTGGGAAGCAGAAGTCTTCACATTGCTTCGCAGAACCGCTTTTGTGCAGACAACAGTAACACTTTTTCAGAACAAAAGAAAGCACAGAGCCTCAGATTTTATGTTGTCCTGGAGAGCTTGCAGAGCACTGGGGAAAGGCAGGCAGAGAATTCCCTGCTAGCACCTTCTCTGTGCCTGGGAAACAGAAGTGTTCACATTGCTTCGCAGTATCGCTTTTGTGCAGAAAACAGTAACACTTGTTCAGAAGGAAAGAAAGCACAGAGCCCCATATTTTATGTTGTGCTGGAGAGCTTGCAGAATACTGGGGAAAAGCAGGCAGAGAATTCCCTGCTAGCACCTTCTCTGTGCCTGTTCACATTGCATCGCAGAATCGCTTTTGTGCAGAAAACAGTAACACTTGTTCAGACGAAAGAAAGCACAGAGCCCCAGATTCTATGTTGTCCTGGAGAGCTTGCAGAGCACTGGGGAAAAGCAGGCAGAGAATTCCCTGCTAGCACCTTCTCTGTGCCTGGGAAACAGAAGTGTTCACATTGCTTCGCAGAATCGCTTTTGTGCAGAAAACAGTAACACTTGTTCAGAAGGAAAGAAAGCACAGAGCCCCATATTTTATGTTGTGCTGGAGAGCTTGCAGAGTACTGGGGAAAAGCAGGCAGAGAATTCCCTGCTAGCACCTTCTCTGTGCCTGGGAAGCAGAAGTGTTCAGATTGCTTGGCAGAATCGCTTTTGTGCAGAAAACAGTAACACTTGTTCAGAACAAAAGAAAGCACAGAGCCCCAGATTTTATGTTGTCCTGGAGAGCTTGCAGAGCACTGGGGAAAAGCAGGCAGAGAATTCCCTGCTAGCACCTTCTCTGTGCCTGGGAAGCAGAAGTCTTCACATTGCTTCGCAGAACCGCTTTTGTGCAGACAACAGTAACACTTTTTCAGAACAAAAGAAAGCACAGAGCCTCAGATTTTATGTTGTCCTGGAGAGCTTGCAGAGCACTGGGGAAAGGCAGGCAGAGAATTCCCTGCTAGCACCTTCTCTGTGCCTGGGAAACAGAAGTGTTCACATTGCTTCGCAGTATCGCTTTTGTGCAGAAAACAGTAACACTTGTTCAGAAGGAAAGAAAGCACAGAGCCCCATATTTTATGTTGTGCTGGAGAGCTTGCAGAATACTGGGGAAAAGCAGGCAGAGAATTCCCTGCTAGCACCTTCTCTGTGCCTGGGAAACAGAAGTGTTCACATTGCTTCGCAGAATCGCTTTTGTGCAGAAAACAGTAACACTTGTTCAGAACGAAAGAAAGCACAGAGCCCCAGATTTTATGTTGTCCTGGAGAGCTTGCAGAGCACTGGGGAAAGGCAGGCAGACAATTCACTGCTAGCACCTTCTCTGTGCCTGTTCACATTCCTTCGCAGAATCGCTTTTGTGCAGAAAACAGTAACACTTGTTCAGAACGAAAGAAAGCACAGAGCCCCAGATTTTATGTTGTCCTGGAGAGCTTGCAGAGCACTGGGGAAAGGCAGGCAGAGAATGCCCTGCTAGCACCTTCTCTGTGCCTGTTCACATTCCTTCGCAGAATCGCTTTTGTGCAGAAAACAGTAACACTTGTTCAGACGAAAGAAAGCACAGAGCCCCAGATTTTATGTTGTGCTGGAGAGCTTGCAGAGCACTGGGGAAAGGCAGGCAGAGAATTTCCTGCTAGCACCTTCTCTGTGCCTGGGAAGCAGAAGTGTTCACATTGCTTGGCAGAATCGCTTTTGTGCAGAAAACAGTAACACTTGTTCAGAACGAAAGAAAGCACAGAGCCCCAGATTCTATGTTGTCCTGGAGAGCTTGCAGAGCACTGGGGAAAAGCAGGCAGAGAATTCCCTGCTAGCACCTTCTCTGTGCCTGGGAAACAGAAGTGTTCACATTGCTTCGCAGAATCGCTTTTGTGCAGATAACAGTAACACTTGTTCAGAACAAAAGAAAGCACAGAGCCCCAGATTTTATGTTGTGCTGGAGAGCTTGCAGAGTACTGGGGAAAAGCAGGCAGAGAATTCCCTGCTAGCACCTTCTCTGTGCCTGGGAAACAGAAGAGTTCACATTGCTTCGCAGAATCGCTTTTGTGCAGAAAACAGTAACACTTGTTCAGAACGAAAGAAAGCACAGAGCCCCAGATTTTATGTTGTCCTGGAGAGCTTGCAGAGCACTGGGGAAAGGCAGGCAGAGAATTCCCTGCTAGCACCTTCTCTGTGCCTGTTCACATTGCATCGCAGAATCGCTTTTGTGCAGAAAACAGTAACACTTGTTCAGACGAAAGAAAGCACAGAGCCCCAGATTTTATGTTGTCCTGGAGAGCTTGCAGAGCACTGGGGAAAAGCAGGCAGAGAATTCCCTGCTAGCACCTTCTCTGTGCCTGGGAAACAGAAGTGTTCACATTGCTTCGCAGAATCGCTTTTGTGCAGAAAACAGTAACACTTGTTCAGAACAAAAGAAAGCACAGAGCCCCAGATTTTATGTTGTGCTGGAGAGCTTGCAGAGTACTGGGGAAAAGCAGGCAGAGAATTCCCTGCTAGCACCTTCTCTGTGCCTGGGAAGCAGAAGTGTTCAGATTGCTTGGCAGAATCGCTTTTGTGCAGAAAACAGTAACACTTGTTCAGAACAAAAGAAAGCACAGAGCCCCAGATTTTATGTTGTCCTGGAGAGCTTGCAGAGCACTGGGGAAAAGCAGGCAGAGAATTCCCTGCTAGCACCTTCTCTGTGCCTGGGAAACAGAAGTGTTCACATTGCTTCGCAGAATCGCTTTTGTGCAGAAAACAGTAACACTTGTTCAGAACGAAAGAAAGCACAGAGCCCCAGATTTTATGTTGTCCTGGAGAGCTTGCAGAGCACTGGGGAAAGGCAGGCAGAGAATTCCCTGCTAGCACCTTCTCTGTGCCTGTTCACATTGCTTCGCAGAATCGCTTTTGTGCAGAAAACAGTAACACCTGTTCAGACGAAAGAAAGCACAGAGCCCCAGATTTTATGTTGTCCTGGAGAGCTTGCAGAGCACTGGGGAAAGGCAGGCAGAGAATTCCCTGCTAGCACCTTCTCTGTGCCTGTTCACATTGCTTCGCAGAATCGCTTTTGTGCAGAAAACAGTAACACTTGTTCAGAACGAAAGAAAGCACAGAGCCCCAGATTTTATGTTGTCCTGGAGAGCTTGCAGAGCACTGGGGAAAGGCAGGCAGAGAATTCCCTGCTAGCACCTTCTCTGTGCCTGTTCACATTGCTTCGCAGAATCGCTTTTGTGCAGAAAACAGTAACACTTGTTCAGACGAAAGAAAGCACAGAGCCCCAGATTTTATGTTGTCCTGGAGAGCTTGCAGAGCACTGGGGAAAGGCAGGCAGAGAATTTCCTGCTAGCACCTTCTCTGTGCCTGGGAAGCAGAAGTGTTCACATTGCTTGGCAGAATCGCTTTTGTGCAGAAAACAGTAACACTTGTTCAGAACGAAAGAAAGCACAGAGCCCCAGATTCTATGTTGTCCTGGAGAGCTTGCAGAGCACTGGGGAAAAGCAGGCAGAGAATTCCCTGCTAGCACCTTCTCTGTGCCTGGGAAACAGAAGTGTTCACATTGCTTCGCAGAATCGCTTTTGTGCAGATAACAGTAACACTTGTTCAGAACAAAAGAAAGCACAGAGCCCCAGATTTTATGTTGTGCTGGAGAGCTTGCAGAGTACTGGGGAAAAGCAGGCAGAGAATTCCCTGCTAGCACCTTCTCTGTGCCTGGGAAACAGAAGAGTTCACATTGCTTCGCAGAATCGCTTTTGTGCAGAAAACAGTAACACTTGTTCAGAACGAAAGAAAGCACAGAGCCCCAGATTTTATGTTGTCCTGGAGAGCTTGCAGAGCACTGGGGAAAGGCAGGCAGAGAATTCCCTGCTAGCACCTTCTCTGTGCCTGTTCACATTGCATCGCAGAATCGCTTTTGTGCAGAAAACAGTAACACTTGTTCAGACGAAAGAAAGCACAGAGCCCCAGATTTTATGTTGTCCTGGAGAGCTTGCAGAGCACTGGGGAAAAGCAGGCAGAGAATTCCCTGCTAGCACCTTCTCTGTGCCTGGGAAACAGAAGTGTTCACATTGCTTCGCAGAATCGCTTTTGTGCAGAAAACAGTAACACTTGTTCAGAACAAAAGAAAGCACAGAGCCCCAGATTTTATGTTGTGCTGGAGAGCTTGCAGAGTACTGGGGAAAAGCAGGCAGAGAATTCCCTGCTAGCACCTTCTCTGTGCCTGGGAAGCAGAAGTGTTCAGATTGCTTGGCAGAATCGCTTTTGTGCAGAAAACAGTAACACTTGTTCAGAACAAAAGAAAGCACAGAGCCCCAGATTTTATGTTGTCCTGGAGAGCTTGCAGAGCACTGGGGAAAAGCAGGCAGAGAATTCCCTGCTAGCACCTTCTCTGTGCCTGGGAAACAGAAGTGTTCACATTGCTTCGCAGAATCGCTTTTGTGCAGAAAACAGTAACACTTGTTCAGAACGAAAGAAAGCACAGAGCCCCAGATTTTATGTTGTCCTGGAGAGCTTGCAGAGCACTGGGGAAAGGCAGGCAGAGAATTCCCTGCTAGCACCTTCTCTGTGCCTGTTCACATTGCTTCGCAGAATCGCTTTTGTGCAGAAAACAGTAACACCTGTTCAGACGAAAGAAAGCACAGAGCCCCAGATTTTATGTTGTCCTGGAGAGCTTGCAGAGCACTGGGGAAAGGCAGGCAGAGAATTCCCTGCTAGCACCTTCTCTGTGCCTGTTCACATTGCTTCGCAGAATCGCTTTTGTGCAGAAAACAGTAACACTTGTTCAGAACGAAAGAAAGCACAGAGCCCCAGATTTTATGTTGTCCTGGAGAGCTTGCAGAGCACTGGGGAAAGGCAGGCAGAGAATTCCCTGCTAGCACCTTCTCTGTGCCTGTTCACATTGCTTCGCAGAATCGCTTTTGTGCAGAAAACAGTAACACTTGTTCAGACGAAAGAAAGCACAGAGCCCCAGATTTTATGTTGTCCTGGAGAGCTTGCAGAGCACTGGGGAAAGGCAGGCAGAGAATTTCCTGCTAGCACCTTCTCTGTGCCTGGGAAGCAGAAGTGTTCACATTGCTTGGCAGAATCGCTTTTGTGCAGAAAACAGTAACACTTGTTCAGAACGAAAGAAAGCACAGAGCCCCAGATTCTATGTTGTCCTGGAGAGCTTGCAGAGCACTGGGGAAAAGCAGGCAGAGAATTCCCTGCTAGCACCTTCTCTGTGCCTGGGAAGCAGAAGTGTTCACATTGCTTCGCAGAATCGCTTTTGTGCAGATAACAGTAACACTTGTTCAGAACAAAAGAAAGCACAGAGCCCCAGATTTTATGTTGTGCTGGAGAGCTTGCAGAGTACTGGGGAAAAGCAGGCAGAGAATTCCCTGCTAGCACCTTCTCTGTGCCTGGGAAACAGAAGAGTTCACATTGCTTCGCAGAATCGCTTTTGTGCAGAAAACAGTAACACTTGTTCAGAACGAAAGAAAGCACAGAGCCCCAGATTTTATGTTGTCCTGGAGAGCTTGCAGAGCACTGGGGAAAGGCAGGCAGAGAATTCCCTGCTAGCACCTTCTCTGTGCCTGTTCACATTGCATCGCAGAATCGCTTTTGTGCAGAAAACAGTAACACTTGTTCAGACGAAAGAAAGCACAGAGCCCCAGATTTTATGTTGTCCTGGAGAGCTTGCAGAGCACTGGGGAAAAGCAGGCAGAGAATTCCCTGCTAGCACCTTCTCTGTGCCTGGGAAACAGAAGTGTTCACATTGCTTCGCAGAATCGCTTTTGTGCAGAAAACAGTAACACTTGTTCAGAACAAAAGAAAGCACAGAGCCCCAGATTTTATGTTGTGCTGGAGAGCTTGCAGAGTACTGGGGAAAAGCAGGCAGAGAATTCCCTGCTAGCACCTTCTCTGTGCCTGGGAAGCAGAAGTGTTCAGATTGCTTGGCAGAATCGCTTTTGTGCAGAAAACAGTAACACTTGTTCAGAACAAAAGAAAGCACAGAGCCCCAGATTTTATGTTGTCCTGGAGAGCTTGCAGAGCACTGGGGAAAAGCAGGCAGAGAATTCCCTGCTAGCACCTTCTCTGTGCCTGGGAAACAGAAGTGTTCACATTGCTTCGCAGAATCGCTTTTGTGCAGAAAACAGTAACACTTGTTCAGAACGAAAGAAAGCACAGAGCCCCAGATTTTATGTTGTCCTGGAGAGCTTGCAGAGCACTGGGGAAAGGCAGGCAGAGAATTCCCTGCTAGCACCTTCTCTGTGCCTGTTCACATTGCTTCGCAGAATCGCTTTTGTGCAGAAAACAGTAACACCTGTTCAGACGAAAGAAAGCACAGAGCCCCAGATTTTATGTTGTCCTGGAGAGCTTGCAGAGCACTGGGGAAAGGCAGGCAGAGAATTCCCTGCTAGCACCTTCTCTGTGCCTGTTCACATTGCTTCGCAGAATCGCTTTTGTGCAGAAAACAGTAACACTTGTTCAGAACGAAAGAAAGCACAGAGCCCCAGATTTTATGTTGTCCTGGAGAGCTTGCAGAGCACTGGGGAAAGGCAGGCAGAGAATTCCCTGCTAGCACCTTCTCTGTGCCTGGGAAGCAGAAGTCTTCACATTGCTTCGCAGAACCGCTTTTGTGCAGACAACAGTAACACTTTTTCAGAACAAAAGAAAGCACAGAGCCTCAGATTTTATGTTGTCCTGGAGAGCTTGCAGAGCACTGGGGAAAGGCAGGCAGAGAATTCCCTGCTAGCACCTTCTCTGTGCCTGGGAAACAGAAGTGTTCACATTGCTTCGCAGTATCGCTTTTGTGCAGAAAACAGTAACACTTGTTCAGAAGGAAAGAAAGCACAGAGCCCCATATTTTATGTTGTGCTGGAGAGCTTGCAGAATACTGGGGAAAAGCAGGCAGAGAATTCCCTGCTAGCACCTTCTCTGTGCCTGGGAAACAGAAGTGTTCACATTGCTTCGCAGAATCGCTTTTGTGCAGAAAACAGTAACACTTGTTCAGAACGAAAGAAAGCACAGAGCCCCAGATTTTATGTTGTCCTGGAGAGCTTGCAGAGCACTGGGGAAAGGCAGGCAGACAATTCACTGCTAGCACCTTCTCTGTGCCTGTTCACATTCCTTCGCAGAATCGCTTTTGTGCAGAAAACAGTAACACTTGTTCAGAACGAAAGAAAGCACAGAGCCCCAGATTTTATGTTGTCCTGGAGAGCTTGCAGAGCACTGGGGAAAGGCAGGCAGAGAATGCCCTGCTAGCACCTTCTCTGTGCCTGTTCACATTCCTTCGCAGAATCGCTTTTGTGCAGAAAACAGTAACACTTGTTCAGACGAAAGAAAGCACAGAGCCCCAGATTTTATGTTGTGCTGGAGAGCTTGCAGAGCACTGGGGAAAGGCAGGCAGAGAATTTCCTGCTAGCACCTTCTCTGTGCCTGGGAAGCAGAAGTGTTCACATTGCTTGGCAGAATCGCTTTTGTGCAGAAAACAGTAACACTTGTTCAGAACGAAAGAAAGCACAGAGCCCCAGATTCTATGTTGTCCTGGAGAGCTTGCAGAGCACTGGGGAAAAGCAGGCAGAGAATTCCCTGCTAGCACCTTCTCTGTGCCTGGGAAACAGAAGTGTTCACATTGCTTCGCAGAATCGCTTTTGTGCAGATAACAGTAACACTTGTTCAGAACAAAAGAAAGCACAGAGCCCCAGATTTTATGTTGTGCTGGAGAGCTTGCAGAGTACTGGGGAAAAGCAGGCAGAGAATTCCCTGCTAGCACCTTCTCTGTGCCTGGGAAACAGAAGAGTTCACATTGCTTCGCAGAATCGCTTTTGTGCAGAAAACAGTAACACTTGTTCAGAACGAAAGAAAGCACAGAGCCCCAGATTTTATGTTGTCCTGGAGAGCTTGCAGAGCACTGGGGAAAGGCAGGCAGAGAATTCCCTGCTAGCACCTTCTCTGTGCCTGTTCACATTGCATCGCAGAATCGCTTTTGTGCAGAAAACAGTAACACTTGTTCAGACGAAAGAAAGCACAGAGCCCCAGATTTTATGTTGTCCTGGAGAGCTTGCAGAGCACTGGGGAAAAGCAGGCAGAGAATTCCCTGCTAGCACCTTCTCTGTGCCTGGGAAACAGAAGTGTTCACATTGCTTCGCAGAATCGCTTTTGTGCAGAAAACAGTAACACTTGTTCAGAACAAAAGAAAGCACAGAGCCCCAGATTTTATGTTGTGCTGGAGAGCTTGCAGAGTACTGGGGAAAAGCAGGCAGAGAATTCCCTGCTAGCACCTTCTCTGTGCCTGGGAAGCAGAAGTGTTCAGATTGCTTGGCAGAATCGCTTTTGTGCAGAAAACAGTAACACTTGTTCAGAACAAAAGAAAGCACAGAGCCCCAGATTTTATGTTGTCCTGGAGAGCTTGCAGAGCACTGGGGAAAAGCAGGCAGAGAATTCCCTGCTAGCACCTTCTCTGTGCCTGTTCACATTGCTTCGCAGAATCGCTTTTGTGCAGAAAACAGTAACACTTGTTCAGACGAAAGAAAGCACAGAGCCCCAGATTTTATGTTGTCCTGGAGAGCTTGCAGAGCACTGGGGAAAGGCAGGCAGAGAATTTCCTGCTAGCACCTTCTCTGTGCCTGGGAAGCAGAAGTGTTCACATTGCTTGGCAGAATCGCTTTTGTGCAGAAAACAGTAACACTTGTTCAGAACGAAAGAAAGCACAGAGCCCCAGATTCTATGTTGTCCTGGAGAGCTTGCAGAGCACTGGGGAAAGGCAGGCAGAGAATTCCCTGCTAGCACCTTCTCTGTGCCTGTTCACATTCCTTCGCAGAATAGCTTTTGTGCAGAAAACAGGAACACTTGTTCAGACGAAAGAAAGCACAGAGCCCCAGATTTTATGTTGTCCTGGAGAGCTTGCAGAGCACTGGGGAAAGGCAGGCAGAGAATTCCCTGCTAGCACCTTCTCTGTGCCTGGGAAGCAGAAGTGTTCACATTGCTTCGCAGAATCGCTTTTGTGCAGAAAACAGTAACACTTGTTCAGAACAAAAGAAAGCACAGAGCCTCAGATTTTATGTTGTCCTGGAGAGCTTGCAGAGCACTGGGGAAAAGCAAGCAGAGAATTCCCTGCTAGCACCTTCTCTGTGCCTGGGAAACAGAAGTGTTCACATTGCTTCGCAGTATCGCTTTTGTGCAGAAAACAGTAACACTTGTTCAGAAGGAAAGAAAGCACAGAGCCCCATATTTTATGTTGTGCTGGAGAGCTTGCAGAATACTGGGGAAAAGCAGGCAGAGAATTCCCTGCTAGCACCTTCTCTGTGCCTGTTCACATTGCTTCGCAGAATCGCTTTTGTGCAGAAAACAGTAACACCTGTTCAGACGAAAGAAAGCACAGAGCCCCAGATTTTATGTTGTCCTGGAGAGCTTGCAGAGCACTGGGGAAAGGCAGGCAGAGAATTCCCTGCTAGCACCTTCTCTGTGCCTGTTCACATTCCTTCGCAGAATCGCTTTTGTGCAGAAAACAGTAACACTTGTTCAGAACGAAAGAAAGCACAGAGCCCCAGATTTTATGTTGTCCTGGAGAGCTTGCAGAGCACTGGGGAAAGGCAGGCAGAGAATTCCCTGCTAGCACCTTCTCTGTGCCTGTTCACATTGCTTCGCAGAATCGCTTTTGTGCAGAAAACAGTAACACTTGTTCAGACGAAAGAAAGCACAGAGCCCCAGATTTTATGTTGTCCTGGAGAGCTTGCAGAGCACTGGGGAAAGGCAGGCAGAGAATTTCCTGCTAGCACCTTCTCTGTGCCTGGGAAGCAGAAGTGTTCACATTGCTTGGCAGAATCGCTTTTGTGCAGAAAACAGTAACACTTGTTCAGAACGAAAGAAAGCACAGAGCCCCAGATTCTATGTTGTCCTGGAGAGCTTGCAGAGCACTGGGGAAAAGCAGGCAGAGAATTCCCTGCTAGCACCTTCTCTGTGCCTGGGAAACAGAAGTGTTCACATTGCTTCGCAGAATCGCTTTTGTGCAGAAAACAGTAACACTTGTTCAGAAGGAAAGAAAGCACAGAGCCCCATATTTTATGTTGTGCTGGAGAGCTTGCAGAGTACTGGGGAAAAGCAGGCAGAGAATTCCCTGCTAGCACCTTCTCTGTGCCTGGGAAACAGAAGTGTTCACATTGCTTCGCAGAATCGCTTTTGTGCAGAAAACAGTAACACTTGTTCAGAACGAAAGAAAGCACAGAGCCCCAGATTTTATGTTGTCCTGGAGAGCTTGCAGAGCACTGGGGAAAGGCAGGCAGAGAATTCCCTGCTAGCACCTTCTCTGTGCCTGTTCACATTGCATCGCAGAATCGCTTTTGTGCAGAAAACAGTAACACTTGTTCAGACGAAAGAAAGCACAGAGCCCCAGATTCTATGTTGTCCTGGAGAGCTTGCAGAGCACTGGGGAAAAGCAGGCAGAGAATTCCCTGCTAGCACCTTCTCTGTGCCTGGGAAGCAGAAGTCTTCACATTGCTTCGCAGAACCGCTTTTGTGCAGACAACAGTAACACTTTTTCAGAACAAAAGAAAGCACAGAGCCTCAGATTTTATGTTGTCCTGGAGAGCTTGCAGAGCACTGGGGAAAGGCAGGCAGAGAATTCCCTGCTAGCACCTTCTCTGTGCCTGGGAAACAGAAGTGTTCACATTGCTTCGCAGTATCGCTTTTGTGCAGAAAACAGTAACACTTGTTCAGAAGGAAAGAAAGCACAGAGCCCCATATTTTATGTTGTGCTGGAGAGCTTGCAGAATACTGGGGAAAAGCAGGCAGAGAATTCCCTGCTAGCACCTTCTCTGTGCCTGGGAAACAGAAGTGTTCACATTGCTTCGCAGAATCGCTTTTGTGCAGAAAACAGTAACACTTGTTCAGAACGAAAGAAAGCACAGAGCCCCAGATTTTATGTTGTCCTGGAGAGCTTGCAGAGCACTGGGGAAAGGCAGGCAGACAATTCACTGCTAGCACCTTCTCTGTGCCTGTTCACATTGCTTCGCAGAATCGCTTTTGTGCAGAAAACAGTAACACTTGTTCAGACGAAAGAAAGCACAGAGCCCCAGATTTTATGTTGTCCTGGAGAGCTTGCAGAGCACTGGGGAAAGGCAGGCAGAGAATTCCCTGCTAGCACCTTCTCTGTGCCTGTTCACATTCCTTCGCAGAATCGCTTTTGTGCAGAAAACAGTAACACTTGTTCAGAACGAAAGAAAGCACAGAGCCCCAGATTTTATGTTGTCCTGGAGAGCTTGCAGAGCACTGGGGAAAGGCAGGCAGAGAATGCCCTGCTAGCACCTTCTCTGTGCCTGTTCACATTCCTTCGCAGAATCGCTTTTGTGCAGAAAACAGTAACACTTGTTCAGACGAAAGAAAGCACAGAGCCCCAGATTTTATGTTGTGCTGGAGAGCTTGCAGAGCACTGGGGAAAGGCAGGCAGAGAATTTCCTGCTAGCACCTTCTCTGTGCCTGGGAAGCAGAAGTGTTCACATTGCTTGGCAGAATCGCTTTTGTGCAGAAAACAGCAACACTTGTTCAGAACGAAAGAAAGCACAGAGCCCCAGATTCTATGTTGTCCTGGAGAGCTTGCAGAGCACTGGGGAAAAGCAGGCAGAGAATTCCCTGCTAGCACCTTCTCTGTGCCTGGGAAACAGAAGTGTTCACATTGCTTCGCAGAATCGCTTTTGTGCAGATAACAGTAACACTTTTTCAGAACAAAAGAAAGCACAGAGCCCCAGATTTTATGTTGTGCTGGAGAGCTTGCAGAGTACTGGGGAAAAGCAGGCAGAGAATTCCCTGCTAGCACCTTCTCTGTGCCTGGGAAGCAGAAGTGTTCAGATTGCTTGGCAGAATCGCTTTTGTGCAGAAAACAGTAACACTTGTTCAGAACAAAAGAAAGCACAGAGCCCCAGATTTTATGTTGTCCTGGAGAGCTTGCAGAGCACTGGGGAAAAGCAGGCAGAGAATTCCCTGCTAGCACCTTCTCTGTGCCTGGGAAGCAGAAGTCTTCACATTGCTTCGCAGAACCGCTTTTGTGCAGACAACAGTAACACTTTTTCAGAACAAAAGAAAGCACAGAGCCTCAGATTTTATGTTGTCCTGGAGAGCTTGCAGAGCACTGGGGAAAGGCAGGCAGAGAATTCCCTGCTAGCACCTTCTCTGTGCCTGGGAAACAGAAGTGTTCACATTGCTTCGCAGTATCGCTTTTGTGCAGAAAACAGTAACACTTGTTCAGAAGGAAAGAAAGCACAGAGCCCCATATTTTATGTTGTGCTGGAGAGCTTGCAGAATACTGGGGAAAAGCAGGCAGAGAATTCCCTGCTAGCACCTTCTCTGTGCCTGTTCACATTGCATCGCAGAATCGCTTTTGTGCAGAAAACAGTAACACTTGTTCAGACGAAAGAAAGCACAGAGCCCCAGATTCTATGTTGTCCTGGAGAGCTTGCAGAGCACTGGGGAAAAGCAGGCAGAGAATTCCCTGCTAGCACCTTCTCTGTGCCTGGGAAACAGAAGTGTTCACATTGCTTCGCAGAATCGCTTTTGTGCAGAAAACAGTAACACTTGTTCAGAAGGAAAGAAAGCACAGAGCCCCATATTTTATGTTGTGCTGGAGAGCTTGCAGAGTACTGGGGAAAAGCAGGCAGAGAATTCCCTGCTAGCACCTTCTCTGTGCCTGGGAAGCAGAAGTGTTCAGATTGCTTGGCAGAATCGCTTTTGTGCAGAAAACAGTAACACTTGTTCAGAACAAAAGAAAGCACAGAGCCCCAGATTTTATGTTGTCCTGGAGAGCTTGCAGAGCACTGGGGAAAAGCAGGCAGAGAATTCCCTGCTAGCACCTTCTCTGTGCCTGGGAAGCAGAAGTCTTCACATTGCTTCGCAGAACCGCTTTTGTGCAGACAACAGTAACACTTTTTCAGAACAAAAGAAAGCACAGAGCCTCAGATTTTATGTTGTCCTGGAGAGCTTGCAGAGCACTGGGGAAAGGCAGGCAGAGAATTCCCTGCTAGCACCTTCTCTGTGCCTGGGAAACAGAAGTGTTCACATTGCTTCGCAGTATCGCTTTTGTGCAGAAAACAGTAACACTTGTTCAGAAGGAAAGAAAGCACAGAGCCCCATATTTTATGTTGTGCTGGAGAGCTTGCAGAATACTGGGGAAAAGCAGGCAGAGAATTCCCTGCTAGCACCTTCTCTGTGCCTGGGAAACAGAAGTGTTCACATTGCTTCGCAGAATCGCTTTTGTGCAGAAAACAGTAACACTTGTTCAGAACGAAAGAAAGCACAGAGCCCCAGATTTTATGTTGTCCTGGAGAGCTTGCAGAGCACTGGGGAAAGGCAGGCAGACAATTCACTGCTAGCACCTTCTCTGTGCCTGTTCACATTCCTTCGCAGAATCGCTTTTGTGCAGAAAACAGTAACACTTGTTCAGAACGAAAGAAAGCACAGAGCCCCAGATTTTATGTTGTCCTGGAGAGCTTGCAGAGCACTGGGGAAAGGCAGGCAGAGAATGCCCTGCTAGCACCTTCTCTGTGCCTGTTCACATTCCTTCGCAGAATCGCTTTTGTGCAGAAAACAGTAACACTTGTTCAGACGAAAGAAAGCACAGAGCCCCAGATTTTATGTTGTGCTGGAGAGCTTGCAGAGCACTGGGGAAAGGCAGGCAGAGAATTTCCTGCTAGCACCTTCTCTGTGCCTGGGAAGCAGAAGTGTTCACATTGCTTGGCAGAATCGCTTTTGTGCAGAAAACAGTAACACTTGTTCAGAACGAAAGAAAGCACAGAGCCCCAGATTCTATGTTGTCCTGGAGAGCTTGCAGAGCACTGGGGAAAAGCAGGCAGAGAATTCCCTGCTAGCACCTTCTCTGTGCCTGGGAAACAGAAGTGTTCACATTGCTTCGCAGAATCGCTTTTGTGCAGATAACAGTAACACTTGTTCAGAACAAAAGAAAGCACAGAGCCCCAGATTTTATGTTGTGCTGGAGAGCTTGCAGAGTACTGGGGAAAAGCAGGCAGAGAATTCCCTGCTAGCACCTTCTCTGTGCCTGGGAAACAGAAGAGTTCACATTGCTTCGCAGAATCGCTTTTGTGCAGAAAACAGTAACACTTGTTCAGAACGAAAGAAAGCACAGAGCCCCAGATTTTATGTTGTCCTGGAGAGCTTGCAGAGCACTGGGGAAAGGCAGGCAGAGAATTCCCTGCTAGCACCTTCTCTGTGCCTGTTCACATTGCATCGCAGAATCGCTTTTGTGCAGAAAACAGTAACACTTGTTCAGACGAAAGAAAGCACAGAGCCCCAGATTTTATGTTGTCCTGGAGAGCTTGCAGAGCACTGGGGAAAAGCAGGCAGAGAATTCCCTGCTAGCACCTTCTCTGTGCCTGGGAAACAGAAGTGTTCACATTGCTTCGCAGAATCGCTTTTGTGCAGAAAACAGTAACACTTGTTCAGAACAAAAGAAAGCACAGAGCCCCAGATTTTATGTTGTGCTGGAGAGCTTGCAGAGTACTGGGGAAAAGCAGGCAGAGAATTCCCTGCTAGCACCTTCTCTGTGCCTGGGAAGCAGAAGTGTTCAGATTGCTTGGCAGAATCGCTTTTGTGCAGAAAACAGTAACACTTGTTCAGAACAAAAGAAAGCACAGAGCCCCAGATTTTATGTTGTCCTGGAGAGCTTGCAGAGCACTGGGGAAAAGCAGGCAGAGAATTCCCTGCTAGCACCTTCTCTGTGCCTGGGAAACAGAAGTGTTCACATTGCTTCGCAGAATCGCTTTTGTGCAGAAAACAGTAACACTTGTTCAGAACGAAAGAAAGCACAGAGCCCCAGATTTTATGTTGTCCTGGAGAGCTTGCAGAGCACTGGGGAAAGGCAGGCAGAGAATTCCCTGCTAGCACCTTCTCTGTGCCTGTTCACATTGCTTCGCAGAATCGCTTTTGTGCAGAAAACAGTAACACCTGTTCAGACGAAAGAAAGCACAGAGCCCCAGATTTTATGTTGTCCTGGAGAGCTTGCAGAGCACTGGGGAAAGGCAGGCAGAGAATTCCCTGCTAGCACCTTCTCTGTGCCTGTTCACATTGCTTCGCAGAATCGCTTTTGTGCAGAAAACAGTAACACTTGTTCAGAACGAAAGAAAGCACAGAGCCCCAGATTTTATGTTGTCCTGGAGAGCTTGCAGAGCACTGGGGAAAGGCAGGCAGAGAATTCCCTGCTAGCACCTTCTCTGTGCCTGTTCACATTGCTTCGCAGAATCGCTTTTGTGCAGAAAACAGTAACACTTGTTCAGACGAAAGAAAGCACAGAGCCCCAGATTTTATGTTGTCCTGGAGAGCTTGCAGAGCACTGGGGAAAGGCAGGCAGAGAATTTCCTGCTAGCACCTTCTCTGTGCCTGGGAAGCAGAAGTGTTCACATTGCTTGGCAGAATCGCTTTTGTGCAGAAAACAGTAACACTTGTTCAGAACGAAAGAAAGCACAGAGCCCCAGATTCTATGTTGTCCTGGAGAGCTTGCAGAGCACTGGGGAAAAGCAGGCAGAGAATTCCCTGCTAGCACCTTCTCTGTGCCTGGGAAACAGAAGTGTTCACATTGCTTCGCAGAATCGCTTTTGTGCAGATAACAGTAACACTTGTTCAGAACAAAAGAAAGCACAGAGCCCCAGATTTTATGTTGTGCTGGAGAGCTTGCAGAGTACTGGGGAAAAGCAGGCAGAGAATTCCCTGCTAGCACCTTCTCTGTGCCTGGGAAACAGAAGAGTTCACATTGCTTCGCAGAATCGCTTTTGTGCAGAAAACAGTAACACTTGTTCAGAACGAAAGAAAGCACAGAGCCCCAGATTTTATGTTGTCCTGGAGAGCTTGCAGAGCACTGGGGAAAGGCAGGCAGAGAATTCCCTGCTAGCACCTTCTCTGTGCCTGTTCACATTGCATCGCAGAATCGCTTTTGTGCAGAAAACAGTAACACTTGTTCAGACGAAAGAAAGCACAGAGCCCCAGATTTTATGTTGTCCTGGAGAGCTTGCAGAGCACTGGGGAAAAGCAGGCAGAGAATTCCCTGCTAGCACCTTCTCTGTGCCTGGGAAACAGAAGTGTTCACATTGCTTCGCAGAATCGCTTTTGTGCAGAAAACAGTAACACTTGTTCAGAACAAAAGAAAGCACAGAGCCCCAGATTTTATGTTGTGCTGGAGAGCTTGCAGAGTACTGGGGAAAAGCAGGCAGAGAATTCCCTGCTAGCACCTTCTCTGTGCCTGGGAAGCAGAAGTGTTCAGATTGCTTGGCAGAATCGCTTTTGTGCAGAAAACAGTAACACTTGTTCAGAACAAAAGAAAGCACAGAGCCCCAGATTTTATGTTGTCCTGGAGAGCTTGCAGAGCACTGGGGAAAAGCAGGCAGAGAATTCCCTGCTAGCACCTTCTCTGTGCCTGGGAAACAGAAGTGTTCACATTGCTTCGCAGAATCGCTTTTGTGCAGAAAACAGTAACACTTGTTCAGAACGAAAGAAAGCACAGAGCCCCAGATTTTATGTTGTCCTGGAGAGCTTGCAGAGCACTGGGGAAAGGCAGGCAGAGAATTCCCTGCTAGCACCTTCTCTGTGCCTGTTCACATTGCTTCGCAGAATCGCTTTTGTGCAGAAAACAGTAACACCTGTTCAGACGAAAGAAAGCACAGAGCCCCAGATTTTATGTTGTCCTGGAGAGCTTGCAGAGCACTGGGGAAAGGCAGGCAGAGAATTCCCTGCTAGCACCTTCTCTGTGCCTGTTCACATTGCTTCGCAGAATCGCTTTTGTGCAGAAAACAGTAACACTTGTTCAGAACGAAAGAAAGCACAGAGCCCCAGATTTTATGTTGTCCTGGAGAGCTTGCAGAGCACTGGGGAAAGGCAGGCAGAGAATTCCCTGCTAGCACCTTCTCTGTGCCTGTTCACATTGCTTCGCAGAATCGCTTTTGTGCAGAAAACAGTAACACTTGTTCAGACGAAAGAAAGCACAGAGCCCCAGATTTTATGTTGTCCTGGAGAGCTTGCAGAGCACTGGGGAAAGGCAGGCAGAGAATTTCCTGCTAGCACCTTCTCTGTGCCTGGGAAGCAGAAGTGTTCACATTGCTTGGCAGAATCGCTTTTGTGCAGAAAACAGTAACACTTGTTCAGAACGAAAGAAAGCACAGAGCCCCAGATTCTATGTTGTCCTGGAGAGCTTGCAGAGCACTGGGGAAAAGCAGGCAGAGAATTCCCTGCTAGCACCTTCTCTGTGCCTGGGAAGCAGAAGTGTTCACATTGCTTCGCAGAATCGCTTTTGTGCAGAAAACAGTAACACTTGTTCAGAAGGAAAGAAAGCACAGAGCCCCATATTTTATGTTGTGCTGGAGAGCTTGCAGAGTACTGGGGAAAAGCAGGCAGAGAATTCCCTGCTAGCACCTTCTCTGTGCCTGGGAAACAGAAGTGTTCACATTGCTTCGCAGAATCGCTTTTGTGCAGAAAACAGTAACACTTGTTCAGAACGAAAGAAAGCACAGAGCCCCAGATTTTATGTTGTCCTGGAGAGCTTGCAGAGCACTGGGGAAAGGCAGGCAGAGAATTCCCTGCTAGCACCTTCTCTGTGCCTGTTCACATTGCATCGCAGAATCGCTTTTGTGCAGAAAACAGTAACACTTGTTCAGACGAAAGAAAGCACAGAGCCCCAGATTCTATGTTGTCCTGGAGAGCTTGCAGAGCACTGGGGAAAAGCAGGCAGAGAATTCCCTGCTAGCACCTTCTCTGTGCCTGGGAAGCAGAAGTCTTCACATTGCTTCGCAGAACCGCTTTTGTGCAGACAACAGTAACACTTTTTCAGAACAAAAGAAAGCACAGAGCCTCAGATTTTATGTTGTCCTGGAGAGCTTGCAGAGCACTGGGGAAAGGCAGGCAGAGAATTCCCTGCTAGCACCTTCTCTGTGCCTGGGAAACAGAAGTGTTCACATTGCTTCGCAGTATCGCTTTTGTGCAGAAAACAGTAACACTTGTTCAGAAGGAAAGAAAGCACAGAGCCCCATATTTTATGTTGTGCTGGAGAGCTTGCAGAATACTGGGGAAAAGCAGGCAGAGAATTCCCTGCTAGCACCTTCTCTGTGCCTGGGAAACAGAAGTGTTCACATTGCTTCGCAGAATCGCTTTTGTGCAGAAAACAGTAACACTTGTTCAGAACGAAAGAAAGCACAGAGCCCCAGATTTTATGTTGTCCTGGAGAGCTTGCAGAGCACTGGGGAAAGGCAGGCAGACAATTCACTGCTAGCACCTTCTCTGTGCCTGTTCACATTGCTTCGCAGAATCGCTTTTGTGCAGAAAACAGTAACACTTGTTCAGACGAAAGAAAGCACAGAGCCCCAGATTTTATGTTGTCCTGGAGAGCTTGCAGAGCACTGGGGAAAGGCAGGCAGAGAATTCCCTGCTAGCACCTTCTCTGTGCCTGTTCACATTCCTTCGCAGAATCGCTTTTGTGCAGAAAACAGTAACACTTGTTCAGAACGAAAGAAAGCACAGAGCCCCAGATTTTATGTTGTCCTGGAGAGCTTGCAGAGCACTGGGGAAAGGCAGGCAGAGAATGCCCTGCTAGCACCTTCTCTGTGCCTGTTCACATTCCTTCGCAGAATCGCTTTTGTGCAGAAAACAGTAACACTTGTTCAGACGAAAGAAAGCACAGAGCCCCAGATTTTATGTTGTGCTGGAGAGCTTGCAGAGCACTGGGGAAAGGCAGGCAGAGAATTTCCTGCTAGCACCTTCTCTGTGCCTGGGAAGCAGAAGTGTTCACATTGCTTGGCAGAATCGCTTTTGTGCAGAAAACAGTAACACTTGTTCAGAACGAAAGAAAGCACAGAGCCCCAGATTCTATGTTGTCCTGGAGAGCTTGCAGAGCACTGGGGAAAAGCAGGCAGAGAATTCCCTGCTAGCACCTTCTCTGTGCCTGGGAAACAGAAGTGTTCACATTGCTTCGCAGAATCGCTTTTGTGCAGATAACAGTAACACTTTTTCAGAACAAAAGAAAGCACAGAGCCCCAGATTTTATGTTGTGCTGGAGAGCTTGCAGAGTACTGGGGAAAAGCAGGCAGAGAATTCCCTGCTAGCACCTTCTCTGTGCCTGGGAAGCAGAAGTGTTCAGATTGCTTGGCAGAATCGCTTTTGTGCAGAAAACAGTAACACTTGTTCAGAACAAAAGAAAGCACAGAGCCCCAGATTTTATGTTGTCCTGGAGAGCTTGCAGAGCACTGGGGAAAGGCAGGCAGAGAATTCCCTGCTAGCACCTTCTCTGTGCCTGGGAAGCAGAAGTGTTCAGATTGCTTGGCAGAATCGCTTTTGTGCAGAAAACAGTAACACTTGTTCAGAACAAAAGAAAGCACAGAGCCCCAGATTTTATGTTGTCCTGGAGAGCTTGCAGAGCACTGGGGAAAGGCAGGCAGAGAATTCCCTGCTAGCACCTTCTCTGTGCCTGGGAAGCAGAAGTGTTCACATTGCTTCGCAGAATCGCTTTTGTGCAGAAAACACTAACACTTGTTCAGAACGAAAGAAAGCACAGAGCCCCAGATTTTATGTTGTCCTGGAGAGCTTGCAGAGCACTGGGGAAAGGCAGGCAGAGAATTCCCTGCTAGCACCTTCTCTGTGCCTGGGAAGCAGAAATGTTCACATTGCTTCGCAGAATCGCTTTTGTGCAGAAAACAGTAACACTTGTTCAGAACGAAAGAAAGCACAGAGCCCCAGATTTTATGTTGTCCTGGAGAGCTTGCAGAGCACTGGGGAAAGGCAGGCAGAGAATTCCCTGCTAGCACCTTCTCTGTGCCTGGGAAGCAGAAGTGTTCACATTGCTTCGCAGAATCGCTTTTGTGCAGAAAACACTAACACTTGTTCAGAACGAAAGAAAGCACAGAGCCCCAGATTTTATGTTGTCCTGGAGAGCTTGCAGAGCACTGGGGAAAGGCAGGCAGAGAATTCCCTGCTAGCACCTTCTCTGTGCCTGGGAAGCAGAAGTGTTCACATTGCTTCGCAGAATCGCTTTTGTGCAGAAAACAGTAACACTTGTTCAGAACGAAAGAAAGCACAGAGCCCCAGATTTGCTGTTGTCCTGGAGAGCTTGCAGAGCACTGGGGAAAGGCAGGCAGAGAATTCCCTGCTAGCACCTTCTCTGTGCCTGGGAAGCAGAAGTGTTCACATTGCTTCGCAGAATCGCTTTTGTGCAGAAAACAGTAACACTTGTTCAGAACAAAAGAAAGCACAGAGCCCCAGATTTTATGTTGTCCTGGAGAGCTTGCAGAGCACTGGGGAAAGGCAGGCAGAGAATTCCCTGCTAGCACCTTCTCTGTGCCTGGGAAGCAGAAGTGTTCACATTGCTTCGCAGAATCGCTTTTGTGCAGAAAACACTAACACTTGTTCAGAACGAAAGAAAGCACAGAGCCCCAGATTTTATGTTGTCCTGGAGAGCTTGCAGAGCACTGGGGAAAGGCAGGCAGAGAATTCCCTGCTAGCACCTTCTCTGTGCCTGGGAAGCAGAAATGTTCACATTGCTTCGCAGAATCGCTTTTGTGCAGAAAACAGTAACACTTGTTCAGAACGAAAGAAAGCACAGAGCCCCAGATTTTATGTTGTCCTGGAGAGCTTGCAGAGCACTGGGGAAAGGCAGGCAGAGAATTCCCTGCTAGCACCTTCTCTGTGCCTGGGAAGCAGAAGTGTTCACATTGCTTCGCAGAATCGCTTTTGTGCAGAAAACAGTAACACTTGTTCAGAACGAAAGAAAGCACAGAGCCCCAGATTTTATGTTGTCCTGGAGAGCTTGCAGAGCACTGGGGAAAGGCAGGCAGAGAATTCCCTGCTAGCACCTTCTCTGTGCCTGGGAAGCAGAAGTGTTCACATTGCTTCGCAGAATCGCTTTTGTGCAGAAAACAGTAACACTTGTTCAGAACGAAAGAAAGCACAGAGCCCCAGATTTGCTGTTGTCCTGGAGAGCTTGCAGAGCACTGGGGAAAGGCAGGCAGAGAATTCCCTGCTAGCACCTTCTCTGTGCCTGGGAAGCAGAAGTGTTCACATTGCTTCGCAGAATCGCTTTTGTGCAGAAAACACTAACACTTGTTCAGAACGAAAGAAAGCACAGAGCCCCAGATTTGCTGTTGTCCTGGAGAGCTTGCAGAGCACTGGGGAAAGGCAGGCAGAGAATTCCCTGCTAGCACCTTCTCTGTGCCTGTTCACACTGCTTCGCAGAATCGCTTTTGTGCAGAAAACACTAACACTTGTTCAGAACGAAAGGAATCACAGAGCCCCAGATTTGCTGTTGTCCTGGAGAGCTTGCAGAGCACTGGGGAAAGGCAGGCAGAGAATTCCCTGCTAGCACCTTCTCTGTGCCTGGGAAGCAGAAGTGTTCACATTGCTTCGCAGAATCGCTTTTGTGCAGAAAACAGTAACACTTGTTCAGAACGAAAGAAAGCACAGAGCCCCAGATTTGCTGTTGTCCTGGAGAGCTTGCAGAGCACTGGGGAAAGGCAGGCAGAGAATTCACTGCTAGCACCTTCTCTGTGCCTGGGAAGCAGAAGTGTTCACATTGCTTCGCAGAATCGCTTTTGTGCAGAAAACAGTAACACTTGTTCAGAACGAAAGAAAGCACAGAGCCCCAGATTTTATGTTGTCCTGGAGAGCTTGCAGAGCACTGGGGAAAGGCAGGCAGAGAATTCCGTGCTAGCACTTTCTCTGTGCCTGGGAAGCAGAAGTGTTCACATTGCTTCGCAGAATCGCTTTTGTGCAGAAAACAGTAACACTTGTTCAGAACGAAAGAAAGCACAGAGCCCCAGATTTGCTGTTGTCCTGGAGAGCTTGCAGAGCACTGGGGAAAGGCAGGCAGAGAATTCCCTGCTAGCACCTTCTCTGTGCCTGGGAAGCAGAAGTGTTCACATTGCTTCGCAGAATCGCTTTTGTGCAGAAAACACTAACACTTGTTCAGAACGAAAGAAAGCACAGAGCCCCAGATTTTATGTTGTCCTGGAGAGCTTGCAGAGCACTGGGGAAAGGCAGGCAGAGAATTCCCTGCTAGCACCTTCTCTGTGCCTGGGAAGCAGAAATGTTCACATTGCTTCGCAGAATCGCTTTTGTGCAGAAAACAGTAACACTTGTTCAGAACAAAAGAAAGCACAGAGCCCCAGATTTTATGTTGTCCTGGAGAGCTTGCAGAGCACTGGGGAAAGGCAGGCAGAGAATTCCCTGCTAGCACCTTCTCTGTGCCTGGGAAGCAGAAGTGTTCACATTGCTTCGCAGAATCGCTTTTGTGCAGAAAACACTAACACTTGTTCAGAACGAAAGAAAGCACAGAGCCCCAGATTTTATGTTGTCCTGGAGAGCTTGCAGAGCACTGGGGAAAGGCAGGCAGAGAATTCCCTGCTAGCACCTTCTCTGTGCCTGGGAAGCAGAAGTGTTCACATTGCTTCGCAGAATCGCTTTTGTGCAGAAAACACTAACACTTGTTCAGAACGAAAGAAAGCACAGAGCCCCAGATTTTATGTTGTCCTGGAGAGCTTGCAGAGCACTGGGGAAAGGCAGGCAGAGAATTCCCTGCTAGCACCTTCTCTGTGCCTGGGAAGCAGAAATGTTCACATTGCTTCGCAGAATCGCTTTTGTGCAGAAAACAGTAACACTTGTTCAGAACGAAAGAAAGCACAGAGCCCCAGATTTTATGTTGTCCTGGAGAGCTTGCAGAGCACTGGGGAAAGGCAGGCAGAGAATTCCCTGCTAGCACCTTCTCTGTGCCTGGGAAGCAGAAGTGTTCACATTGCTTCGCAGAATTGCTTTTGTGCAGAAAACAGTAACACTTGTTCAGAACGAAAGAAAGCACAGAGCCCCAGATTTTATGTTGTCCTGGAGAGCTTGCAGAGCACTGGGGAAAGGCAGGCAGAGAATTCCCTGCTAGCACCTTCTCTGTGCCTGGGAAGCAGAAGTGTTCACATTGCTTCGCAGAATCGCTTTTGTGCAGAAAACAGTAACACTTGTTCAGAACGAAAGAAAGCACAGAGCCCCAGATTTGCTGTTGTCCTGGAGAGCTTGCAGAGCACTGGGGAAAGGCAGGCAGAGAATTCCCTGCTAGCACCTTCTCTGTGCCTGGGAAGCAGAAGTGTTCACATTGCTTCGCAGAATCGCTTTTGTGCAGAAAACACTAACACTTGTTCAGAACGAAAGAAAGCACAGAGCCCCAGATTTGCTGTTGTCCTGGAGAGCTTGCAGAGCACTGGGGAAAGGCAGGCAGAGAATTCCCTGCTAGCACCTTCTCTGTGCCTGTTCACACTGCTTCGCAGAATCGCTTTTGTGCAGAAAACACTAACACTTGTTCAGAACGAAAGGAATCACAGAGCCCCAGATTTGCTGTTGTCCTGGAGAGCTTGCAGAGCACTGGGGAAAGGCAGGCAGAGAATTCCCTGCTAGCACCTTCTCTGTGCCTGGGAAGCAGAAGTGTTCACATTGCTTCGCAGAATCGCTTTTGTGCAGAAAACAGTAACACTTGTTCAGAACGAAAGAAAGCACAGAGCCCCAGATTTGCTGTTGTCCTGGAGAGCTTGCAGAGCACTGGGGAAAGGCAGGCAGAGAATTCACTGCTAGCACCTTCTCTGTGCCTGGGAAGCAGAAGTGTTCACATTGCTTCGCAGAATCGCTTTTGTGCAGAAAACAGTAACACTTGTTCAGAACGAAAGAAAGCACAGAGCCCCAGATTTTATGTTGTCCTGGAGAGCTTGCAGAGCACTGGGGAAAGGCAGGCAGAGAATTCCGTGCTAGCACTTTCTCTGTGCCTGGGAAGCAGAAGTGTTCACATTGCTTCGCAGAATCGCTTTTGTGCAGAAAACAGTAACACTTGTTCAGAACGAAAGAAAGCACAGAGCCCCAGATTTGCTGTTGTCCTGGAGAGCTTGCAGAGCACTGGGGAAAGGCAGGCAGAGAATTCCCTGCTAGCACCTTCTCTGTGCCTGGGAAGCAGAAGTGTTCACATTGCTTCGCAGAATCGCTTTTGTGCAGAAAACAGTAACACTTGTTCAGAACGAAAGAAAGCACAGAGCCCCAGATTTGCTGTTGTCCTGGAGAGCTTGCAGAGCACTGGGGAAAGGCAGGCAGAGAATTCCCTGCTAGCACCTTCTCTGTGCCTGGGAAGCAGAAGTGTTCACATTGCTTCGCAGAAACGCTTTTGTGCAGAAAACAGTAACACTTGTTCAGAACGAAAGAAAGCACAGAGCCCCAGATTTGCTGTTGTCCTGGAGAGCTTGCAGAGCACTGGGGAAAGGCAGGCAGAGAATGCCCTGCTAGCACCTTCTCTGTGCCTGTTCACATTCCTTCGCAGAATCGCTTTTGTGCAGAAAACAGTAACACTTGTTCAGACGAAAGAAAGCACAGAGCCCCAGATTTTATGTTGTGCTGGAGAGCTTGCAGAGCACTGGGGAAAGGCAGGCAGAGAATTTCCTGCTAGCACCTTCTCTGTGCCTGGGAAGCAGAAGTGTTCACATTGCTTGGCAGAATCGCTTTTGTGCAGAAAACAGTAACACTTGTTCAGAACGAAAGAAAGCACAGAGCCCCAGATTCTATGTTGTCCTGGAGAGCTTGCAGAGCACTGGGGAAAAGCAGGCAGAGAATTCCCTGCTAGCACCTTCTCTGTGCCTGGGAAACAGAAGTGTTCACATTGCTTCGCAGAATCGCTTTTGTGCAGATAACAGTAACACTTGTTCAGAACAAAAGAAAGCACAGAGCCCCAGATTTTATGTTGTGCTGGAGAGCTTGCAGAGTACTGGGGAAATGCAGGCAGAGAATTCCCTGCTAGCACCTTCTCTGTGCCTGGGAAACAGAAGAGTTCACATTGCTTCGCAGAATCGCTTTTGTGCAGAAAACAGTAACACTTGTTCAGAACGAAAGAAAGCACAGAGCCCCAGATTTTATGTTGTCCTGGAGAGCTTGCAGAGCACTGGGGAAAGGCAGGCAGAGAATTCCCTGCTAGCACCTTCTCTGTGCCTGTTCACATTGCATCGCAGAATCGCTTTTGTGCAGAAAACAGTAACACTTGTTCAGACGAAAGAAAGCACAGAGCCCCAGATTTTATGTTGTCCTGGAGAGCTTGCAGAGCACTGGGGAAAAGCAGGCAGAGAATTCCCTGCTAGCACCTTCTCTGTGCCTGGGAAACAGAAGTGTTCACATTGCTTCGCAGAATCGCTTTTGTGCAGAAAACAGTAACACTTGTTCAGAACAAAAGAAAGCACAGAGCCCCAGATTTTATGTTGTGCTGGAGAGCTTGCAGAGTACTGGGGAAAAGCAGGCAGAGAATTCCCTGCTAGCACCTTCTCTGTGCCTGGGAAGCAGAAGTGTTCAGATTGCTTGGCAGAATCGCTTTTGTGCAGAAAACAGTAACACTTGTTCAGAACAAAAGAAAGCACAGAGCCCCAGATTTTATGTTGTCCTGGAGAGCTTGCAGAGCACTGGGGAAAAGCAGGCAGAGAATTCCCTGCTAGCACCTTCTCTGTGCCTGTTCACATTGCTTCGCAGAATCGCTTTTGTGCAGAAAACAGTAACACTTGTTCAGACGAAAGAAAGCACAGAGCCCCAGATTTTATGTTGTCCTGGAGAGCTTGCAGAGCACTGGGGAAAGGCAGGCAGAGAATTTCCTGCTAGCACCTTCTCTGTGCCTGGGAAGCAGAAGTGTTCACATTGCTTGGCAGAATCGCTTTTGTGCAGAAAACAGTAACACTTGTTCAGAACGAAAGAAAGCACAGAGCCCCAGATTCTATGTTGTCCTGGAGAGCTTGCAGAGCACTGGGGAAAGGCAGGCAGAGAATTCCCTGCTAGCACCTTCTCTGTGCCTGTTCACATTCCTTCGCAGAATAGCTTTTGTGCAGAAAACAGGAACACTTGTTCAGACGAAAGAAAGCACAGAGCCCCAGATTTTATGTTGTCCTGGAGAGCTTGCAGAGCACTGGGGAAAGGCAGGCAGAGAATTCCCTGCTAGCACCTTCTCTGTGCCTGGGAAGCAGAAGTGTTCACATTGCTTCGCAGAATCGCTTTTGTGCAGAAAACAGTAACACTTGTTCAGAACAAAAGAAAGCACAGAGCCTCAGATTTTATGTTGTCCTGGAGAGCTTGCAGAGCACTGGGGAAAAGCAAGCAGAGAATTCCCTGCTAGCACCTTCTCTGTGCCTGGGAAACAGAAGTGTTCACATTGCTTCGCAGTATCGCTTTTGTGCAGAAAACAGTAACACTTGTTCAGAAGGAAAGAAAGCACAGAGCCCCATATTTTATGTTGTGCTGGAGAGCTTGCAGAATACTGGGGAAAAGCAGGCAGAGAATTCCCTGCTAGCACCTTCTCTGTGCCTGTTCACATTGCTTCGCAGAATCGCTTTTGTGCAGAAAACAGTAACACCTGTTCAGACGAAAGAAAGCACAGAGCCCCAGATTTTATGTTGTCCTGGAGAGCTTGCAGAGCACTGGGGAAAGGCAGGCAGAGAATTCCCTGCTAGCACCTTCTCTGTGCCTGTTCACATTCCTTCGCAGAATCGCTTTTGTGCAGAAAACAGTAACACTTGTTCAGAACGAAAGAAAGCACAGAGCCCCAGATTTTATGTTGTCCTGGAGAGCTTGCAGAGCACTGGGGAAAGGCAGGCAGAGAATTCCCTGCTAGCACCTTCTCTGTGCCTGTTCACATTGCTTCGCAGAATCGCTTTTGTGCAGAAAACAGTAACACTTGTTCAGACGAAAGAAAGCACAGAGCCCCAGATTTTATGTTGTCCTGGAGAGCTTGCAGAGCACTGGGGAAAGGCAGGCAGAGAATTTCCTGCTAGCACCTTCTCTGTGCCTGGGAAGCAGAAGTGTTCACATTGCTTGGCAGAATCGCTTTTGTGCAGAAAACAGTAACACTTGTTCAGAACGAAAGAAAGCACAGAGCCCCAGATTCTATGTTGTCCTGGAGAGCTTGCAGAGCACTGGGGAAAAGCAGGCAGAGAATTCCCTGCTAGCACCTTCTCTGTGCCTGGGAAACAGAAGTGTTCACATTGCTTCGCAGAATCGCTTTTGTGCAGAAAACAGTAACACTTGTTCAGAAGGAAAGAAAGCACAGAGCCCCATATTTTATGTTGTGCTGGAGAGCTTGCAGAGTACTGGGGAAAAGCAGGCAGAGAATTCCCTGCTAGCACCTTCTCTGTGCCTGGGAAACAGAAGTGTTCACATTGCTTCGCAGAATCGCTTTTGTGCAGAAAACAGTAACACTTGTTCAGAACGAAAGAAAGCACAGAGCCCCAGATTTTATGTTGTCCTGGAGAGCTTGCAGAGCACTGGGGAAAGGCAGGCAGAGAATTCCCTGCTAGCACCTTCTCTGTGCCTGTTCACATTGCATCGCAGAATCGCTTTTGTGCAGAAAACAGTAACACTTGTTCAGACGAAAGAAAGCACAGAGCCCCAGATTCTATGTTGTCCTGGAGAGCTTGCAGAGCACTGGGGAAAAGCAGGCAGAGAATTCCCTGCTAGCACCTTCTCTGTGCCTGGGAAGCAGAAGTCTTCACATTGCTTCGCAGAACCGCTTTTGTGCAGACAACAGTAACACTTTTTCAGAACAAAAGAAAGCACAGAGCCTCAGATTTTATGTTGTCCTGGAGAGCTTGCAGAGCACTGGGGAAAGGCAGGCAGAGAATTCCCTGCTAGCACCTTCTCTGTGCCTGGGAAACAGAAGTGTTCACATTGCTTCGCAGTATCGCTTTTGTGCAGAAAACAGTAACACTTGTTCAGAAGGAAAGAAAGCACAGAGCCCCATATTTTATGTTGTGCTGGAGAGCTTGCAGAATACTGGGGAAAAGCAGGCAGAGAATTCCCTGCTAGCACCTTCTCTGTGCCTGGGAAACAGAAGTGTTCACATTGCTTCGCAGAATCGCTTTTGTGCAGAAAACAGTAACACTTGTTCAGAACGAAAGAAAGCACAGAGCCCCAGATTTTATGTTGTCCTGGAGAGCTTGCAGAGCACTGGGGAAAGGCAGGCAGACAATTCACTGCTAGCACCTTCTCTGTGCCTGTTCACATTGCTTCGCAGAATCGCTTTTGTGCAGAAAACAGTAACACTTGTTCAGACGAAAGAAAGCACAGAGCCCCAGATTTTATGTTGTCCTGGAGAGCTTGCAGAGCACTGGGGAAAGGCAGGCAGAGAATTCCCTGCTAGCACCTTCTCTGTGCCTGTTCACATTCCTTCGCAGAATCGCTTTTGTGCAGAAAACAGTAACACTTGTTCAGAACGAAAGAAAGCACAGAGCCCCAGATTTTATGTTGTCCTGGAGAGCTTGCAGAGCACTGGGGAAAGGCAGGCAGAGAATGCCCTGCTAGCACCTTCTCTGTGCCTGTTCACATTCCTTCGCAGAATCGCTTTTGTGCAGAAAACAGTAACACTTGTTCAGACGAAAGAAAGCACAGAGCCCCAGATTTTATGTTGTGCTGGAGAGCTTGCAGAGCACTGGGGAAAGGCAGGCAGAGAATTTCCTGCTAGCACCTTCTCTGTGCCTGGGAAGCAGAAGTGTTCACATTGCTTGGCAGAATCGCTTTTGTGCAGAAAACAGTAACACTTGTTCAGAACGAAAGAAAGCACAGAGCCCCAGATTCTATGTTGTCCTGGAGAGCTTGCAGAGCACTGGGGAAAAGCAGGCAGAGAATTCCCTGCTAGCACCTTCTCTGTGCCTGGGAAACAGAAGTGTTCACATTGCTTCGCAGAATCGCTTTTGTGCAGATAACAGTAACACTTTTTCAGAACAAAAGAAAGCACAGAGCCCCAGATTTTATGTTGTGCTGGAGAGCTTGCAGAGTACTGGGGAAAAGCAGGCAGAGAATTCCCTGCTAGCACCTTCTCTGTGCCTGGGAAGCAGAAGTGTTCAGATTGCTTGGCAGAATCGCTTTTGTGCAGAAAACAGTAACACTTGTTCAGAACAAAAGAAAGCACAGAGCCCCAGATTTTATGTTGTCCTGGAGAGCTTGCAGAGCACTGGGGAAAAGCAGGCAGAGAATTCCCTGCTAGCACCTTCTCTGTGCCTGGGAAGCAGAAGTCTTCACATTGCTTCGCAGAACCGCTTTTGTGCAGACAACAGTAACACTTTTTCAGAACAAAAGAAAGCACAGAGCCTCAGATTTTATGTTGTCCTGGAGAGCTTGCAGAGCACTGGGGAAAGGCAGGCAGAGAATTCCCTGCTAGCACCTTCTCTGTGCCTGGGAAACAGAAGTGTTCACATTGCTTCGCAGTATCGCTTTTGTGCAGAAAACAGTAACACTTGTTCAGAAGGAAAGAAAGCACAGAGCCCCATATTTTATGTTGTGCTGGAGAGCTTGCAGAATACTGGGGAAAAGCAGGCAGAGAATTCCCTGCTAGCACCTTCTCTGTGCCTGTTCACATTGCATCGCAGAATCGCTTTTGTGCAGAAAACAGTAACACTTGTTCAGACGAAAGAAAGCACAGAGCCCCAGATTCTATGTTGTCCTGGAGAGCTTGCAGAGCACTGGGGAAAAGCAGGCAGAGAATTCCCTGCTAGCACCTTCTCTGTGCCTGGGAAACAGAAGTGTTCACATTGCTTCGCAGAATCGCTTTTGTGCAGAAAACAGTAACACTTGTTCAGAAGGAAAGAAAGCACAGAGCCCCATATTTTATGTTGTGCTGGAGAGCTTGCAGAGTACTGGGGAAAAGCAGGCAGAGAATTCCCTGCTAGCACCTTCTCTGTGCCTGGGAAGCAGAAGTGTTCAGATTGCTTGGCAGAATCGCTTTTGTGCAGAAAACAGTAACACTTGTTCAGAACAAAAGAAAGCACAGAGCCCCAGATTTTATGTTGTCCTGGAGAGCTTGCAGAGCACTGGGGAAAAGCAGGCAGAGAATTCCCTGCTAGCACCTTCTCTGTGCCTGGGAAGCAGAAGTCTTCACATTGCTTCGCAGAACCGCTTTTGTGCAGACAACAGTAACACTTTTTCAGAACAAAAGAAAGCACAGAGCCTCAGATTTTATGTTGTCCTGGAGAGCTTGCAGAGCACTGGGGAAAGGCAGGCAGAGAATTCCCTGCTAGCACCTTCTCTGTGCCTGGGAAACAGAAGTGTTCACATTGCTTCGCAGTATCGCTTTTGTGCAGAAAACAGTAACACTTGTTCAGAAGGAAAGAAAGCACAGAGCCCCATATTTTATGTTGTGCTGGAGAGCTTGCAGAATACTGGGGAAAAGCAGGCAGAGAATTCCCTGCTAGCACCTTCTCTGTGCCTGGGAAACAGAAGTGTTCACATTGCTTCGCAGAATCGCTTTTGTGCAGAAAACAGTAACACTTGTTCAGAACGAAAGAAAGCACAGAGCCCCAGATTTTATGTTGTCCTGGAGAGCTTGCAGAGCACTGGGGAAAGGCAGGCAGACAATTCACTGCTAGCACCTTCTCTGTGCCTGTTCACATTCCTTCGCAGAATCGCTTTTGTGCAGAAAACAGTAACACTTGTTCAGAACGAAAGAAAGCACAGAGCCCCAGATTTTATGTTGTCCTGGAGAGCTTGCAGAGCACTGGGGAAAGGCAGGCAGAGAATGCCCTGCTAGCACCTTCTCTGTGCCTGTTCACATTCCTTCGCAGAATCGCTTTTGTGCAGAAAACAGTAACACTTGTTCAGACGAAAGAAAGCACAGAGCCCCAGATTTTATGTTGTGCTGGAGAGCTTGCAGAGCACTGGGGAAAGGCAGGCAGAGAATTTCCTGCTAGCACCTTCTCTGTGCCTGGGAAGCAGAAGTGTTCACATTGCTTGGCAGAATCGCTTTTGTGCAGAAAACAGTAACACTTGTTCAGAACGAAAGAAAGCACAGAGCCCCAGATTCTATGTTGTCCTGGAGAGCTTGCAGAGCACTGGGGAAAAGCAGGCAGAGAATTCCCTGCTAGCACCTTCTCTGTGCCTGGGAAACAGAAGTGTTCACATTGCTTCGCAGAATCGCTTTTGTGCAGATAACAGTAACACTTGTTCAGAACAAAAGAAAGCACAGAGCCCCAGATTTTATGTTGTGCTGGAGAGCTTGCAGAGTACTGGGGAAAAGCAGGCAGAGAATTCCCTGCTAGCACCTTCTCTGTGCCTGGGAAACAGAAGAGTTCACATTGCTTCGCAGAATCGCTTTTGTGCAGAAAACAGTAACACTTGTTCAGAACGAAAGAAAGCACAGAGCCCCAGATTTTATGTTGTCCTGGAGAGCTTGCAGAGCACTGGGGAAAGGCAGGCAGAGAATTCCCTGCTAGCACCTTCTCTGTGCCTGTTCACATTGCTTGGCAGAATCGCTTTTGTGCAGAAAACAGTAACACTTGTTCAGACGAAAGAAAGCACAGAGCCCCAGATTTTATGTTGTCCTGGAGAGCTTGCAGAGCACTGGGGAAAAGCAGGCAGAGAATTCCCTGCTAGCACCTTCTCTGTGCCTGGGAAACAGAAGTGTTCACATTGCTTCGCAGAATCGCTTTTGTGCAGAAAACAGTAACACTTGTTCAGAAGGAAAGAAAGCACAGAGCCCCATATTTTATGTTGTGCTGGAGAGCTTGCAGAGTACTGGGGAAAAGCAGGCAGAGAATTCCCTGCTAGCACCTTCTCTGTGCCTGGGAAGCAGAAGTGTTCAGATTGCTTGGCAGAATCGCTTTTGTGCAGAAAACAGTAACACTTGTTCAGAACAAAAGAAAGCACAGAGCCCCAGATTTTATGTTGTCCTGGAGAGCTTGCAGAGCACTGGGGAAAAGCAGGCAGAGAATTCCCTGCTAGCACCTTCTCTGTGCCTGGGAAACAGAAGTGTTCACATTGCTTCGCAGAATCGCTTTTGTGCAGAAAACAGTAACACTTGTTCAGAACGAAAGAAAGCACAGAGCCCCAGATTTTATGTTGTCCTGGAGAGCTTGCAGAGCACTGGGGAAAGGCAGGCAGAGAATTCCCTGCTAGCACCTTCTCTGTGCCTGGGAAGCAGAAGTCTTCACATTGCTTCGCAGAATCGCTTTTGTGCAGAAAACAATAACACTTGTTCAGAACGAAAGAAAGCACAGAGCCCCAGATTTTATGTTGTCCTGGAGAGCTTGCAGAGCACTGGGGAAAAGCAGGCAGAGAATTCCCTGCTAGCACCTTCTCTGTGCCTGGGAAACAGAAGTGTTCACATTGCTTCGCAGAATCGCTTTTGTGCAGAAAACAGTAACACTTGTTCAGAAGGAAAGAAAGCACAGAGCCCCATATTTTATGTTGTCCTGGAGAGCTTGCAGAGCACTGGGGAAAGGCAGGCAGACAATTCACTGCTAGCACCTTCTCTGTGCCTGTTCACATTCCTTCGCAGAATCGCTTTTGTGCAGAAAACAGTAACACTTGTTCAGAACGAAAGAAAGCACAGAGCCCCAGATTTTATGTTGTCCTGGAGAGCTTGCAGAGCACTGGGGAAAGGCAGGCAGAGAATGCCCTGCTAGCACCTTCTCTGTGCCTGTTCACATTCCTTCGCAGAATCGCTTTTGTGCAGAAAACAGTAACACTTGTTCAGACGAAAGAAAGCACAGAGCCCCAGATTTTATGTTGTGCTGGAGAGCTTGCAGAGCACTGGGGAAAGGCAGGCAGAGAATTTCCTGCTAGCACCTTCTCTGTGCCTGGGAAGCAGAAGTGTTCACATTGCTTGGCAGAATCGCTTTTGTGCAGAAAACAGTAACACTTGTTCAGAACGAAAGAAAGCACAGAGCCCCAGATTCTATGTTGTCCTGGAGAGCTTGCAGAGCACTGGGGAAAAGCAGGCAGAGAATTCCCTGCTAGCACCTTCTCTGTGCCTGGGAAACAGAAGTGTTCACATTGCTTCGCAGAATCGCTTTTGTGCAGATAACAGTAACACTTTTTCAGAACAAAAGAAAGCACAGAGCCCCAGATTTTATGTTGTGCTGGAGAGCTTGCAGAGTACTGGGGAAAAGCAGGCAGAGAATTCCCTGCTAGCACCTTCTCTGTGCCTGGGAAACAGAAGAGTTCACATTGCTTCGCAGAATCGCTTTTGTGCAGAAAACAGTAACACTTGTTCAGAACGAAAGAAAGCACAGAGCCCCAGATTTTATGTTGTCCTGGAGAGCTTGCAGAGCACTGGGGAAAGGCAGGCAGAGAATTCCCTGCTAGCACCTTCTCTGTGCCTGTTCACATTGCATCGCAGAATCGCTTTTGTGCAGAAAACAGTAACACTTGTTCAGACGAAAGAAAGCACAGAGCCCCAGATTTTATGTTGTCCTGGAGAGCTTGCAGAGCACTGGGGAAAAGCAGGCAGAGAATTCCCTGCTAGCACCTTCTCTGTGCCTGGGAAACAGAAGTGTTCACATTGCTTCGCAGAATCGCTTTTGTGCAGAAAACAGTAACACTTGTTCAGAACAAAAGAAAGCACAGAGCCCCAGATTTTATGTTGTGCTGGAGAGCTTGCAGAGTACTGGGGAAAAGCAGGCAGAGAATTCCCTGCTAGCACCTTCTCTGTGCCTGGGAAGCAGAAGTGTTCAGATTGCTTGGCAGAATCGCTTTTGTGCAGAAAACAGTAACACTTGTTCAGAACAAAAGAAAGCACAGAGCCCCAGATTTTATGTTGTCCTGGAGAGCTTGCAGAGCACTGGGGAAAAGCAGGCAGAGAATTCCCTGCTAGCACCTTCTCTGTGCCTGGGAAACAGAAGTGTTCACATTGCTTCGCAGAATCGCTTTTGTGCAGAAAACAGTAACACTTGTTCAGAACGAAAGAAAGCACAGAGCCCCAGATTTTATGTTGTCCTGGAGAGCTTGCAGAGCACTGGGGAAAGGCAGGCAGAGAATTCCCTGCTAGCACCTTCTCTGTGCCTGGGAAACAGAAGTGTTCACATTGCTTCGCAGTATCGCTTTTGTGCAGAAAACAGTAACACTTGTTCAGAAGGAAAGAAAGCACAGAGCCCCATATTTTATGTTGTGCTGGAGAGCTTGCAGAATACTGGGGAAAAGCAGGCAGAGAATTCCCTGCTAGCACCTTCTCTGTGCCTGTTCACATTGCATCGCAGAATCGCTTTTGTGCAGAAAACAGTAACACTTGTTCAGACGAAAGAAAGCACAGAGCCCCAGATTCTATGTTGTCCTGGAGAGCTTGCAGAGCACTGGGGAAAAGCAGGCAGAGAATTCCCTGCTAGCACCTTCTCTGTGCCTGGGAAACAGAAGTGTTCACATTGCTTCGCAGAATCGCTTTTGTGCAGAAAACAGTAACACTTGTTCAGAAGGAAAGAAAGCACAGAGCCCCATATTTTATGTTGTGCTGGAGAGCTTGCAGAGTACTGGGGAAAAGCAGGCAGAGAATTCCCTGCTAGCACCTTCTCTGTGCCTGGGAAGCAGAAGTGTTCAGATTGCTTGGCAGAATCGCTTTTGTGCAGAAAACAGTAACACTTGTTCAGAACAAAAGAAAGCACAGAGCCCCAGATTTTATGTTGTCCTGGAGAGCTTGCAGAGCACTGGGGAAAAGCAGGCAGAGAATTCCCTGCTAGCACCTTCTCTGTGCCTGGGAAACAGAAGTGTTCACATTGCTTCGCAGAATCGCTTTTGTGCAGAAAACAGTAACACTTGTTCAGAACGAAAGAAAGCACAGAGCCCCAGATTTTATGTTGTCCTGGAGAGCTTGCAGAGCACTGGGGAAAGGCAGGCAGAGAATTCCCTGCTAGCACCTTCTCTGTGCCTGGGAAGCAGAAGTCTTCACATTGCTTCGCAGAATCGCTTTTGTGCAGAAAACAATAACACTTGTTCAGAACGAAAGAAAGCACAGAGCCCCAGATTTTATGTTGTCCTGGAGAGCTTGCAGAGCACTGGGGAAAAGCAGGCAGAGAATTCCCTGCTAGCACCTTCTCTGTGCCTGGGAAACAGAAGTGTTCACATTGCTTCGCAGAATCGCTTTTGTGCAGAAAACAGTAACACTTGTTCAGAAGGAAAGAAAGCACAGAGCCCCATATTTTATGTTGTCCTGGAGAGCTTGCAGAGCACTGGGGAAAGGCAGGCAGACAATTCACTGCTAGCACCTTCTCTGTGCCTGTTCACATTCCTTCGCAGAATCGCTTTTGTGCAGAAAACAGTAACACTTGTTCAGAACGAAAGAAAGCACAGAGCCCCAGATTTTATGTTGTCCTGGAGAGCTTGCAGAGCACTGGGGAAAGGCAGGCAGAGAATGCCCTGCTAGCACCTTCTCTGTGCCTGTTCACATTCCTTCGCAGAATCGCTTTTGTGCAGAAAACAGTAACACTTGTTCAGACGAAAGAAAGCACAGAGCCCCAGATTTTATGTTGTGCTGGAGAGCTTGCAGAGCACTGGGGAAAGGCAGGCAGAGAATTTCCTGCTAGCACCTTCTCTGTGCCTGGGAAGCAGAAGTGTTCACATTGCTTGGCAGAATCGCTTTTGTGCAGAAAACAGTAACACTTGTTCAGAACGAAAGAAAGCACAGAGCCCCAGATTCTATGTTGTCCTGGAGAGCTTGCAGAGCACTGGGGAAAAGCAGGCAGAGAATTCCCTGCTAGCACCTTCTCTGTGCCTGGGAAACAGAAGTGTTCACATTGCTTCGCAGAATCGCTTTTGTGCAGATAACAGTAACACTTTTTCAGAACAAAAGAAAGCACAGAGCCCCAGATTTTATGTTGTGCTGGAGAGCTTGCAGAGTACTGGGGAAAAGCAGGCAGAGAATTCCCTGCTAGCACCTTCTCTGTGCCTGGGAAACAGAAGAGTTCACATTGCTTCGCAGAATCGCTTTTGTGCAGAAAACAGTAACACTTGTTCAGAACGAAAGAAAGCACAGAGCCCCAGATTTTATGTTGTCCTGGAGAGCTTGCAGAGCACTGGGGAAAGGCAGGCAGAGAATTCCCTGCTAGCACCTTCTCTGTGCCTGTTCACATTGCATCGCAGAATCGCTTTTGTGCAGAAAACAGTAACACTTGTTCAGACGAAAGAAAGCACAGAGCCCCAGATTTTATGTTGTCCTGGAGAGCTTGCAGAGCACTGGGGAAAAGCAGGCAGAGAATTCCCTGCTAGCACCTTCTCTGTGCCTGGGAAACAGAAGTGTTCACATTGCTTCGCAGAATCGCTTTTGTGCAGAAAACAGTAACACTTGTTCAGAACAAAAGAAAGCACAGAGCCCCAGATTTTATGTTGTGCTGGAGAGCTTGCAGAGTACTGGGGAAAAGCAGGCAGAGAATTCCCTGCTAGCACCTTCTCTGTGCCTGGGAAGCAGAAGTGTTCAGATTGCTTGGCAGAATCGCTTTTGTGCAGAAAACAGTAACACTTGTTCAGAACAAAAGAAAGCACAGAGCCCCAGATTTTATGTTGTCCTGGAGAGCTTGCAGAGCACTGGGGAAAAGCAGGCAGAGAATTCCCTGCTAGCACCTTCTCTGTGCCTGGGAAACAGAAGTGTTCACATTGCTTCGCAGAATCGCTTTTGTGCAGAAAACAGTAACACTTGTTCAGAACGAAAGAAAGCACAGAGCCCCAGATTTTATGTTGTCCTGGAGAGCTTGCAGAGCACTGGGGAAAGGCAGGCAGAGAATTCCCTGCTAGCACCTTCTCTGTGCCTGGGAAACAGAAGTGTTCACATTGCTTCGCAGTATCGCTTTTGTGCAGAAAACAGTAACACTTGTTCAGAAGGAAAGAAAGCACAGAGCCCCATATTTTATGTTGTGCTGGAGAGCTTGCAGAATACTGGGGAAAAGCAGGCAGAGAATTCCCTGCTAGCACCTTCTCTGTGCCTGTTCACATTGCATCGCAGAATCGCTTTTGTGCAGAAAACAGTAACACTTGTTCAGACGAAAGAAAGCACAGAGCCCCAGATTCTATGTTGTCCTGGAGAGCTTGCAGAGCACTGGGGAAAAGCAGGCAGAGAATTCCCTGCTAGCACCTTCTCTGTGCCTGGGAAACAGAAGTGTTCACATTGCTTCGCAGAATCGCTGTTGTGCAGAAAACAGTAACACTTGTTCAGAAGGAAAGAAAGCACAGAGCCCCATATTTTATGTTGTGCTGGAGAGCTTGCAGAGTACTGGGGAAAAGCAGGCAGAGAATTCCCTGCTAGCACCTTCTCTGTGCCTGGGAAGCAGAAGTGTTCAGATTGCTTGGCAGAATCGCTTTTGTGCAGAAAACAGTAACACTTGTTCAGAACAAAAGAAAGCACAGAGCCCCAGATTTTATGTTGTCCTGGAGAGCTTGCAGAGCACTGGGGAAAAGCAGGCAGAGAATTCCCTGCTAGCACCTTCTCTGTGCCTGGGAAGCAGAAGTCTTCACATTGCTTCGCAGAACCGCTTTTGTGCAGACAACAGTAACACTTTTTCAGAACAAAAGAAAGCACAGAGCCTCAGATTTTATGTTGTCCTGGAGAGCTTGCAGAGCACTGGGGAAAGGCAGGCAGAGAATTCCCTGCTAGCACCTTCTCTGTGCCTGGGAAACAGAAGTGTTCACATTGCTTCGCAGTATCGCTTTTGTGCAGAAAACAGTAACACTTGTTCAGAAGGAAAGAAAGCACAGAGCCCCATATTTTATGTTGTGCTGGAGAGCTTGCAGAATACTGGGGAAAAGCAGGCAGAGAATTCCCTGCTAGCACCTTCTCTGTGCCTGGGAAACAGAAGTGTTCACATTGCTTCGCAGAATCGCTTTTGTGCAGAAAACAGTAACACTTGTTCAGAACGAAAGAAAGCACAGAGCCCCAGATTTTATGTTGTCCTGGAGAGCTTGCAGAGCACTGGGGAAAGGCAGGCAGACAATTCACTGCTAGCACCTTCTCTGTGCCTGTTCACATTCCTTCGCAGAATCGCTTTTGTGCAGAAAACAGTAACACTTGTTCAGAACGAAAGAAAGCACAGAGCCCCAGATTTTATGTTGTCCTGGAGAGCTTGCAGAGCACTGGGGAAAGGCAGGCAGAGAATGCCCTGCTAGCACCTTCTCTGTGCCTGTTCACATTCCTTCGCAGAATCGCTTTTGTGCAGAAAACAGTAACACTTGTTCAGACGAAAGAAAGCACAGAGCCCCAGATTTTATGTTGTGCTGGAGAGCTTGCAGAGCACTGGGGAAAGGCAGGCAGAGAATTTCCTGCTAGCACCTTCTCTGTGCCTGGGAAGCAGAAGTGTTCACATTGCTTGGCAGAATCGCTTTTGTGCAGAAAACAGTAACACTTGTTCAGAACGAAAGAAAGCACAGAGCCCCAGATTCTATGTTGTCCTGGAGAGCTTGCAGAGCACTGGGGAAAAGCAGGCAGAGAATTCCCTGCTAGCACCTTCTCTGTGCCTGGGAAACAGAAGTGTTCACATTGCTTCGCAGAATCGCTTTTGTGCAGATAACAGTAACACTTGTTCAGAACAAAAGAAAGCACAGAGCCCCAGATTTTATGTTGTGCTGGAGAGCTTGCAGAGTACTGGGGAAAAGCAGGCAGAGAATTCCCTGCTAGCACCTTCTCTGTGCCTGGGAAACAGAAGAGTTCACATTGCTTCGCAGAATCGCTTTTGTGCAGAAAACAGTAACACTTGTTCAGAACGAAAGAAAGCACAGAGCCCCAGATTTTATGTTGTCCTGGAGAGCTTGCAGAGCACTGGGGAAAGGCAGGCAGAGAATTCCCTGCTAGCACCTTCTCTGTGCCTGTTCACATTGCATCGCAGAATCGCTTTTGTGCAGAAAACAGTAACACTTGTTCAGACGAAAGAAAGCACAGAGCCCCAGATTTTATGTTGTCCTGGAGAGCTTGCAGAGCACTGGGGAAAAGCAGGCAGAGAATTCCCTGCTAGCACCTTCTCTGTGCCTGGGAAACAGAAGTGTTCACATTGCTTCGCAGAATCGCTTTTGTGCAGAAAACAGTAACACTTGTTCAGAACAAAAGAAAGCACAGAGCCCCAGATTTTATGTTGTGCTGGAGAGCTTGCAGAGTACTGGGGAAAAGCAGGCAGAGAATTCCCTGCTAGCACCTTCTCTGTGCCTGGGAAGCAGAAGTGTTCAGATTGCTTGGCAGAATCGCTTTTGTGCAGAAAACAGTAACACTTGTTCAGAACAAAAGAAAGCACAGAGCCCCAGATTTTATGTTGTCCTGGAGAGCTTGCAGAGCACTGGGGAAAAGCAGGCAGAGAATTCCCTGCTAGCACCTTCTCTGTGCCTGGGAAACAGAAGTGTTCACATTGCTTCGCAGAATCGCTTTTGTGCAGAAAACAGTAACACTTGTTCAGAACGAAAGAAAGCACAGAGCCCCAGATTTTATGTTGTCCTGGAGAGCTTGCAGAGCACTGGGGAAAGGCAGGCAGAGAATTCCCTGCTAGCACCTTCTCTGTGCCTGGGAAGCAGAAGTCTTCACATTGCTTCGCAGAATCGCTTTTGTGCAGAAAACAATAACACTTGTTCAGAACGAAAGAAAGCACAGAGCCCCAGATTTTATGTTGTCCTGGAGAGCTTGCAGAGCACTGGGGAAAAGCAGGCAGAGAATTCCCTGCTAGCACCTTCTCTGTGCCTGGGAAACAGAAGTGTTCACATTGCTTCGCAGAATCGCTTTTGTGCAGAAAACAGTAACACTTGTTCAGAAGGAAAGAAAGCACAGAGCCCCATATTTTATGTTGTCCTGGAGAGCTTGCAGAGCACTGGGGAAAGGCAGGCAGACAATTCACTGCTAGCACCTTCTCTGTGCCTGTTCACATTCCTTCGCAGAATCGCTTTTGTGCAGAAAACAGTAACACTTGTTCAGAACGAAAGAAAGCACAGAGCCCCAGATTTTATGTTGTCCTGGAGAGCTTGCAGAGCACTGGGGAAAGGCAGGCAGAGAATGCCCTGCTAGCACCTTCTCTGTGCCTGTTCACATTCCTTCGCAGAATCGCTTTTGTGCAGAAAACAGTAACACTTGTTCAGACGAAAGAAAGCACAGAGCCCCAGATTTTATGTTGTGCTGGAGAGCTTGCAGAGCACTGGGGAAAGGCAGGCAGAGAATTTCCTGCTAGCACCTTCTCTGTGCCTGGGAAGCAGAAGTGTTCACATTGCTTGGCAGAATCGCTTTTGTGCAGAAAACAGTAACACTTGTTCAGAACGAAAGAAAGCACAGAGCCCCAGATTCTATGTTGTCCTGGAGAGCTTGCAGAGCACTGGGGAAAAGCAGGCAGAGAATTCCCTGCTAGCACCTTCTCTGTGCCTGGGAAACAGAAGTGTTCACATTGCTTCGCAGAATCGCTTTTGTGCAGATAACAGTAACACTTTTTCAGAACAAAAGAAAGCACAGAGCCCCAGATTTTATGTTGTGCTGGAGAGCTTGCAGAGTACTGGGGAAAAGCAGGCAGAGAATTCCCTGCTAGCACCTTCTCTGTGCCTGGGAAACAGAAGAGTTCACATTGCTTCGCAGAATCGCTTTTGTGCAGAAAACAGTAACACTTGTTCAGAACGAAAGAAAGCACAGAGCCCCAGATTTTATGTTGTCCTGGAGAGCTTGCAGAGCACTGGGGAAAGGCAGGCAGAGAATTCCCTGCTAGCACCTTCTCTGTGCCTGTTCACATTGCATCGCAGAATCGCTTTTGTGCAGAAAACAGTAACACTTGTTCAGACGAAAGAAAGCACAGAGCCCCAGATTTTATGTTGTCCTGGAGAGCTTGCAGAGCACTGGGGAAAAGCAGGCAGAGAATTCCCTGCTAGCACCTTCTCTGTGCCTGGGAAACAGAAGTGTTCACATTGCTTCGCAGAATCGCTTTTGTGCAGAAAACAGTAACACTTGTTCAGAACAAAAGAAAGCACAGAGCCCCAGATTTTATGTTGTGCTGGAGAGCTTGCAGAGTACTGGGGAAAAGCAGGCAGAGAATTCCCTGCTAGCACCTTCTCTGTGCCTGGGAAGCAGAAGTGTTCAGATTGCTTGGCAGAATCGCTTTTGTGCAGAAAACAGTAACACTTGTTCAGAACAAAAGAAAGCACAGAGCCCCAGATTTTATGTTGTCCTGGAGAGCTTGCAGAGCACTGGGGAAAAGCAGGCAGAGAATTCCCTGCTAGCACCTTCTCTGTGCCTGGGAAACAGAAGTGTTCACATTGCTTCGCAGAATCGCTTTTGTGCAGAAAACAGTAACACTTGTTCAGAACGAAAGAAAGCACAGAGCCCCAGATTTTATGTTGTCCTGGAGAGCTTGCAGAGCACTGGGGAAAGGCAGGCAGAGAATTCCCTGCTAGCACCTTCTCTGTGCCTGGGAAGCAGAAGTCTTCACATTGCTTCGCAGAATCGCTTTTGTGCAGAAAACAATAACACTTGTTCAGAACGAAAGAAAGCACAGAGCCCCAGATTTTATGTTGTCCTGGAGAGCTTGCAGAGCACTGGGGAAAAGCAGGCAGAGAATTCCCTGCTAGCACCTTCTCTGTGCCTGGGAAACAGAAGTGTTCACATTGCTTCGCAGAATCGCTTTTGTGCAGAAAACAGTAACACTTGTTCAGAAGGAAAGAAAGCACAGAGCCCCATATTTTATGTTGTGCTGGAGAGCTTGCAGAGTACTGGGGAAAAGCAGGCAGAGAATTCCCTGCTAGCACCTTCTCTGTGCCTGGGAAGCAGAAGTGTTCAGATTGCTTGGCAGAATCGCTTTTGTGCAGAAAACAGTAACACTTGTTCAGAACAAAAGAAAGCACAGAGCCCCAGATTTTATGTTGTCCTGGAGAGCTTGCAGAGCACTGGGGAAAAGCAGGCAGAGAATTCCCTGCTAGCACCTTCTCTGTGCCTGGGAAGCAGAAGTCTTCACATTGCTTCGCAGAACCGCTTTTGTGCAGACAACAGTAACACTTTTTCAGAACAAAAGAAAGCACAGAGCCTCAGATTTTATGTTGTCCTGGAGAGCTTGCAGAGCACTGGGGAAAGGCAGGCAGAGAATTCCCTGCTAGCACCTTCTCTGTGCCTGGGAAACAGAAGTGTTCACATTGCTTCGCAGAATCGCTTTTGTGCAGAAAACAGTAACACTTGTTCAGAACGAAAGAAAGCACAGAGCCCCATATTTTATGTTGTGCTGGAGAGCTTGCAGAATACTGGGGAAAAGCAGGCAGAGAATTCCCTGCTAGCACCTTCTCTGTGCCTGGGAAACAGAAGTGTTCACATTGCTTCGCAGAATCGCTTTTGTGCAGAAAACAGTAACACTTGTTCAGAACGAAAGAAAGCACAGAGCCCCAGATTTTATGTTGTCCTGGAGAGCTTGCAGAGCACTGGGGAAAGGCAGGCAGACAATTCACTGCTAGCACCTTCTCTGTGCCTGTTCACATTCCTTCGCAGAATCGCTTTTGTGCAGAAAACAGTAACACTTGTTCAGAACGAAAGAAAGCACAGAGCCCCAGATTTTATGTTGTCCTGGAGAGCTTGCAGAGCACTGGGGAAAGGCAGGCAGAGAATGCCCTGCTAGCACCTTCTCTGTGCCTGTTCACATTCCTTCGCAGAATCGCTTTTGTGCAGAAAACAGTAACACTTGTTCAGACGAAAGAAAGCACAGAGCCCCAGATTTTATGTTGTGCTGGAGAGCTTGCAGAGCACTGGGGAAAGGCAGGCAGAGAATTTCCTGCTAGCACCTTCTCTGTGCCTGGGAAGCAGAAGTGTTCACATTGCTTGGCAGAATCGCTTTTGTGCAGAAAACAGTAACACTTGTTCAGAACGAAAGAAAGCACAGAGCCCCAGATTCTATGTTGTCCTGGAGAGCTTGCAGAGCACTGGGGAAAAGCAGGCAGAGAATTCCCTGCTAGCACCTTCTCTGTGCCTGGGAAACAGAAGTGTTCACATTGCTTCGCAGAATCGCTTTTGTGCAGATAACAGTAACACTTTTTCAGAACAAAAGAAAGCACAGAGCCCCAGATTTTATGTTGTGCTGGAGAGCTTGCAGAGTACTGGGGAAAAGCAGGCAGAGAATTCCCTGCTAGCACCTTCTCTGTGCCTGGGAAACAGAAGTGTTCACATTGCTTCGCAGAATCGCTTTTGTGCAGAAAACAGTAACACTTGTTCAGAACGAAAGAAAGCACAGAGCCCCAGATTTTATGTTGTCCTGGAGAGCTTGCAGAGCACTGGGGAAAGGCAGGCAGAGAATTCCCTGCTAGCACCTTCTCTGTGCCTGTTCACATTGCATCGCAGAATCGCTTTTGTGCAGAAAACAGTAACACTTGTTCAGACGAAAGAAAGCACAGAGCCCCAGATTTTATGTTGTCCTGGAGAGCTTGCAGAGCACTGGGGAAAAGCAGGCAGAGAATTCCCTGCTAGCACCTTCTCTGTGCCTGGGAAACAGAAGTGTTCACATTGCTTCGCAGAATCGCTTTTGTGCAGAAAACAGTAACACTTGTTCAGAAGGAAAGAAAGCACAGAGCCCCATATTTTATGTTGTGCTGGAGAGCTTGCAGAGTACTGGGGAAAAGCAGGCAGAGAATTCCCTGCTAGCACCTTCTCTGTGCCTGGGAAGCAGAAGTGTTCAGATTGCTTGGCAGAATCGCTTTTGTGCAGAAAACAGTAACACTTGTTCAGAACAAAAGAAAGCACAGAGCCCCAGATTTTATGTTGTCCTGGAGAGCTTGCAGAGCACTGGGGAAAAGCAGGCAGAGAATTCCCTGCTAGCACCTTCTCTGTGCCTGGGAAACAGAAGTGTTCACATTGCTTCGCAGAATCGCTTTTGTGCAGAAAACAGTAACACTTGTTTAGAACGAAAGAAAGCACAGAGCCCCAGATTTTATGTTGTCCTGGAGAGCTTGCAGAGCACTGGGGAAAGGCAGGCAGAGAATTCCCTGCTAGCACCTTCTCTGTGCCTGGGAAGCAGAAGTCTTCACATTGCTTCGCAGAATCGCTTTTGTGCAGAAAACAATAACACTTGTTCAGAACGAAAGAAAGCACAGAGCCCCAGATTTTATGTTGTCCTGGAGAGCTTGCAGAGCACTGGGGAAAGGCAGGCAGAGAATTCCCTGCTAGCACCTTCTCTGTGCCTGGGAAGCAGAAGTGTTCACATTGCTTCGCAGAATCGCTTTTGTGCAGAAAACAGTAACACTTGTTCAGAACGAAAGAAAGCACAGAGCCCCAGATTTTATGTTGTCCTGGAGAGCTTGCAGAGCACTGGGGAAAGGCAGGCAGAGAATTCCCTGCTAGCACCTTCTCTGTGCCTGTTCACATTGCTTCGCAGAATCGCTTTTGTGCAGAAAACAGTAACACTTGTTCAGACGAAAGAAAGCACAGAGCCCCAGATTTTATGTTGTCCTGGAGAGCTTGCAGAGCACTGGGGAAAGGCAGGCAGACAATTCCCTGCTAGCACCTTCTCTGTGCCTGGGAAGGAGAAGTGTTCACATTGCTTGGCAGAATCGCTTTTGTGCAGACAACAGTAACACTTGTTCAGAACAAAAGAAAGCACAGAGCCCCATATTTTATGTTGTGCTGGAGAGCTTGCAGAGTACTGGGGAAAAGCAGGCAGAGAATTCCCTGCTAGCACCTTCTCTGTGCCTGGGAAACAGAAGTGTTCACATTGCTTCGCAGAATCGCTTTTGTGCAGAAAACAGTAACACTTGTTCAGAACGAAAGAAAGCACAGAGCCCCAGATTCTATGTTGTCCTGGAGAGCTTGCAGAGCACTGGGGAAAAGCAGGCAGAGAATTCCCTGCTAGCACCTTCTCTGTGCCTGGGAAACAGAAGTGTTCACATTGCTTGGCAGAATCGCTTTTGTGCAGAAAACAATAACACTTGTTCAGAAGGAAAGAAAGCACAGAGCCCCAGATTTTATGTTGTGCTGGAGAGCTTGCAGAGTACTGGGGAAAAGCAGGCAGAGAATTCCCTGCTAGCACCTTCTCTGTGCCTGGGAAACAGAAGTGTTCACATTGCTTCGCAGAATCGCTTTTGTGCAGAAAACAGTAACACTTGTTCAGAACGAAAGAAAGCACAGAGCCCCAGATTTTATGTTGTCCTGGAGAGCTTGCAGAGCACTGGGGAAAGGCAGGCAGAGAATTCCCTGCTAGCACCTTCTCTGTGCCTGTTCACATTGCTTGGCAGAATCGCTTTTGTGCAGAAAACAGTAACACTTGTTCAGAACGAAAGAAAGCACAGAGACCCAGATCTGCTGTTGTCCTGGTGAGCTTGCAGAGCACTGGGGAAAAGCAGGCAGAGAATTCCCTGCTAGCACCTTCTCTGTGCCTGGGAAACAGAAGTGTTCACATTCCTTCGCAGAATCGCTTTTGTGCAGAAAACAGTAACACTTGTTCAGACGAAAGAAAGCACAGAGCCCCAGATTTTATGTTGTCCTGGAGAGCTTGCAGAGCACTGGGGAAAGGCAGGCAGAGAATTTCCTGCTAGCACCTTCTCTGTGCCTGGGAAGCAGAAGTGTTCACATTGCTTGGCAGAATCGCTTTTGTGCAGAAAACAGTAACACTTGTTCAGAACGAAAGAAAGCACAGAGCCCCAGATTCTATGTTGTCCTGGAGAGCTTGCAGAGCACTGGGGAAAAGCAGGCAGAGAATTCCCTGCTAGCACCTTCTCTGTGCCTGGGAAACAGAAGTGTTCACATTGCTTCGCAGAATCGCTTTTGTGCAGAAAACAGTAACACTTGTTCAGAACGAAAGAAAGCACAGAGCCCCATATTTTATGTTGTGCTGGAGAGCTTGCAGAGTACTGGGGAAAAGCAGGCAGAGAATTCCCTGCTAGCACCTTCTCTGTGCCTGGGAAGCAGAAGTGTTCAGATTGCTTGGCAGAATCGCTTTTGTGCAGAAAACAGTAACACTTGTTCAGAACAAAAGAAAGCACAGAGCCCCAGATTTTATGTTGTCCTGGAGAGCTTGCAGAGCACTGGGGAAAAGCAGGCAGAGAATTCCCTGCTAGCACCTTCTCTGTGCCTGGGAAACAGAAGTGTTCACATTGCTTGGCAGAATCGCTTTTGTGCAGAAAACAATAACACTTGTTCAGAAGGAAAGAAAGCACAGAGCCCCAGATTTTATGTTGTGCTGGAGAGCTTGCAGAGTACTGGGGAAAAGCAGGCAGAGAATTCCCTGCTAGCACCTTCTCTGTGCCTGGGAAACAGAAGTGTTCACATTGCTTCGCAGAATCGCTTTTGTGCAGAAAACAGTAACACTTGTTCAGAACGAAAGAAAGCACAGAGCCCCAGATTTTATGTTGTCCTGGAGAGCTTGCAGAGCACTGGGGAAAGGCAGGCAGAGAATTCCCTGCTAGCACCTTCTCTGTGCCTGTTCACATTGCTTGGCAGAATCGCTTTTGTGCAGAAAACAGTAACACTTGTTCAGAACGAAAGAAAGCACAGAGACCCAGATCTGCTGTTGTCCTGGTGAGCTTGCAGAGCACTGGGGAAAAGCAGGCAGAGAATTCCCTGCTAGCACCTTCTCTGTGCCTGGGAAACAGAAGTGTTCACATTCCTTCGCAGAATCGCTTTTGTGCAGAAAACAGTAACACTTGTTCAGACGAAAGAAAGCACAGAGCCCCAGATTTTATGTTGTCCTGGAGAGCTTGCAGAGCACTGGGGAAAGGCAGGCAGAGAATTTCCTGCTAGCACCTTCTCTGTGCCTGGGAAGCAGAAGTGTTCACATTGCTTGGCAGAATCGCTTTTGTGCAGAAAACAGTAACACTTGTTCAGAACGAAAGAAAGCACAGAGCCCCAGATTCTATGTTGTCCTGGAGAGCTTGCAGAGCACTGGGGAAAAGCAGGCAGAGAATTCCCTGCTAGCACCTTCTCTGTGCCTGGGAAACAGAGGTGTTCACATTGCTTCGCAGAATCGCTTTTGTGCAGAAAACAGTAACACTTGTTCAGAAGGAAAGAAAGCACAGAGCCCCATATTTTATGTTGTGCTGGAGAGCTTGCAGAGTACTGGGGAAAAGCAGGCAGAGAATTCCCTGCTAGCACCTTCTCTGTGCCTGGGAAGCAGAAGTGTTCAGATTGCTTGGCAGAATCGCTTTTGTGCAGAAAACAGTAACACTTGTTCAGAACAAAAGAAAGCACAGAGCCCCAGATTTTATGTTGTCCTGGAGAGCTTGCAGAGCACTGGGGAAAAGCAGGCAGAGAATTCCCTGCTAGCACCTTCTCTGTGCCTGGGAAACAGAAGTGTTCACATTGCTTCGCAGAATCGCTTTTGTGCAGAAAACAGTAACACTTGTTCATAACGAAAGAAAGCACAGAGCCCCAGATTTTATGTTGTCCTGGAGAGCTTGCAGAGCACTGGGGAAAGGCAGGCAGAGAATTCCCTGCTAGCACCTTCTCTGTGCCTGGGAAGCAGAAGTCTTCACATTGCTTCGCAGAATCGCTTTTGTGCAGAAAACAGTAACACTTGTTCAGAACGAAAGAAAGCACAGAGCCCCAGATCTGCTGTTGTCCTGGTGAGCTTGCAGAGCACTGGGGAAAAGCAGGCAGAGAATTCCCTGCTAGCACCTTCTCTGTGCCTGGGAAACAGAAGTGTTCCCATTGCTTCGCAGAATCGCTTTTGTGCAGAAAACAGTAACACTTGTTCAGAACGAAACAAAGCACAGAGCCCCAGATTTGCTGTTGTCCTGGAGAGCTTGCAGAGCACTGGGGAAAGGCAGGCAGAGAATTCCCTGCTAGCACCTTCTCTGTGCCTGTTCACATTGCTTCGCAGAATCGCTTTTGTGCAGAAAACAGTAACACTTGTTCAGACGAAAGAAAGCACAGAGCCCCAGATTTTATGTTGTCCTGGAGAGCTTGCAGAGCACTGGGGAAAGGCAGGCAGACAATTCCCTGCTAGCACCTTCTCTGTGCCTGTTCACATTGCATCGCAGAATCGCTTTTGTGCAGAAAACAGTAACACTTGTTCAGACGAAAGAAAGCACAGAGCCCCAGATTTTATGTTGTCCTGGAGAGCTTGCAGAGCACTGGGGAAAAGCAGGCAGAGAATTCCCTGCTAGCACCTTCTCTGTGCCTGGGAAACAGAAGTGTTCACATTGCTTCGACGAATCGCTTTTGTGCAGAAAACAGTAACACTTGTTCAGAACGAAAGAAAGCACAGAGCCCCATATTTTATGTTGTGCTGGAGAGCTTGCAGAGTACTGGGGAAAAGCAGGCAGAGAATTCCCTGCTAGCACCTTCTCTGTGCCTGGGAAGCAGAAGTGTTCAGATTGCTTGGCAGAATCGCTTTTGTGCAGAAAACAGTAACACTTGTTCAGAACAAAAGAAAGCACAGAGCCCCAGATTTTATGTTGTCCTGGAGAGCTTGCAAAGCACTGGGGAAAAGCAGGCAGAGAATTCCCTGCTAGCACCTTCTCTGTGCCTGGGAAACAGAAGTGTTCACATTGCTTCGCAGAATCGCTTTTGTGCAGAAAACAGTAACACTTGTTCAGAACGAAAGAAAGCACAGAGCCCCAGATTTTATGTTGTCCTGGAGAGCTTGCAGAGCACTGGGGAAAGGCAGGCAGAGAATTCCCTGCTAGCACCTTCTCTGTGCCTGGGAAGCAGAAGTGTTCACATTGCTTCGCAGAATCGCTTTTGTGCAGAAAACAGTAACACTTGTTCAGAACGAAAGAAAGCACAGAGCCCCAGATTTTATGTTGTCCTGGAGAGCTTGCAGAGCACTGGGGAAAGGCAGGCAGAGAATTCCCTGCTAGCACCTTCTCTGTGCCTGTTCACATTGCTTCGCAGAATCGCTTTTGTGCAGAAAACAGTAACACTTGTTCAGACGAAAGAAAGCACAGAGCCCCAGATTTTATGTTGTCCTGGAGAGCTTGCAGAGCACTGGGGAAAGGCAGGCAGACAATTCCCTGCTAGCACCTTCTCTGTGCCTGGGAAGGAGAAGTGTTCACATTGCTTGGGAGAATCGCTTTTGTGCAGACAACAGTAACACTTGTTCAGAACAAAAGAAAGCACAGAGCCCCATATTTTATGTTGTGCTGGAGAGCTTGCAGAGTACTGGGGAAAGGCAGGCAGAGAATTCCCTGCTAGCACCTTCTCTGTGCCTGGGAAACAGAAGTGTTCACATTGCTTCGCAGAATCGCTTTTGTGCAGAAAACAGTAACACTTGTTCAGAACGAAAGAAAGCACAGAGCCCCAGATTCTATGTTGTCCTGGAGAGCTTGCAGAGCACTGGGGAAAAGCAGGCAGAGAATTCCCTGCTAGCACCTTCTCTGTGCCTGGGAAACAGAAGTGTTCACATTGCTTGGCAGAATCGCTTTTGTGCAGAAAACAGTAACACTTGTTCAGAACGAAAGAAAGCACAGAGCCCCAGATTTTATGTTGTCCTGGAGAGCTTGCAGAGCACTGGGGAAAGGCAGGCAGAGAATTCCCTGCTAGCACCTTCTCTGTGCCTGTTCACATTGCTTGGCAGAATCGCTTTTGTGCAGAAAACAGTAACACTTGTTCAGAACGAAAGAAAGCACAGAGACCCAGATCTGCTGTTGTCCTGGTGAGCTTGCAGAGCACTGGGGAAAAGCAGGCAGAGAATTCCCTGCTAGCACCTTCTCTGTGCCTGGGAAACAGAAGTGTTCCCATTGCTTCGCAGAATCGCTTTTGTGCAGAAAACAGTAACACTTGTTCAGAACGAAAGAAAGCACAGAGCCCCAGATTTGCTGTTGTCCTGGAGAGCTTGCAGAGCACTGGGGAAAGGCAGGCAGAGAATTCCCTGCTAGCACCTTCTCTGTGCCTGGGAAACAGAAGTGTTCACATTGCTTCGCAGAATCGCTTTTGTGCAGAAAACAGTAACACTTGTTCAGAACGAAAGAAAGCACAGAGCCCCAGATTTTATGTTGTCCTGGAGAGCTTGCAGAGCACTGGGGAAAGGCAGGCAGAGAATTCCCTGCTAGCACCTTCTCTGCGCCTGGGAAACAGAAGTGTTCACATTGCTTCGCAGAATCGCTTTTGTGCAGAAAACAGTAACACTTGTTCAGAAGGAAAGAAAGCACAGAGCCCCATATTTTATGTTGTGCTGGAGAGCTTGCAGAGTACTGGGGAAAAGCAGGCAGAGAATTCCCTGCTAGCACCTTCTCTGTGCCTGGTAAACAGAAGTGTTCACATTGCTTCGCAGAATCGCTTTTGTGCAGAAAACAGTAACACTTGTTCAGAACGAAAGAAAGCACAGAGACCCAGATTTGCTGTTGTCCTGGAGAGCTTGCAGAGCACTGGGGAAAGGCAGGCAGAGAATTCCCTGCTAGCACCTTCTCTGTGCCTGGGAAGCAGAAGTGTTCACATTGCTTCGCAGAATCGCTTTTGTGCAGAAAACAATAACACCTGTTCAGAATGAAAGAAAGCACAGAGCCCCAGATTTTATGTTGTCCTGGAGAGCTTGCAGAGCACTGGGGAAAAGCAGGCAGAGAATTCCCTGCTAGCACCTTCTCTGTGCCTGGGAAACAGAAGTGTTCACATTGCTTCGCAGAATCGCTTTTGTGCAGAAAACAGTAACACTTGTTCAGAACGAAAGAAAGCACAGAGCCCCATATTTTATGTTGTGCTGGAGAGCTTGCAGAGTACTGGGGAAAAGCAGGCAGAGAATTCCCTGCTAGCACCTTCTCTGTGCCTGGGAAGCAGAAGTGTTCAGATTGCTTGGCAGAATCGCTTTTGTGCAGAAAACAGTAACACTTGTTCAGAACAAAAGAAAGCACAGAGCCCCAGATTTTATGTTGTCCTGGAGAGCTTGCAGAGTACTGGGGAAAAGCAGGCAGAGAATTCCCTGCTAGCACCTTCTCTGTGCCTAGGAAACAGAAGTGTTCACATTGCTTCGCAGAATCGCTTTTGTGCAGAAAACAGTAACACTTGTTCAGAACGAAAGAAAGCACAGAGCCCCAGATTTTATGTTGTCCTGGAGAGCTTGCAGAGCACTGGGGAAAGGCAGGCAGAGAATTCCCTGCTAGCACCTTCTCTGTGCCTGGGAAGCAGAAGTGTTCACATTGCTTCGCAGAATCGCTTTTGTGCAGAAAACAATAACACTTGTTCAGAACGAAAGAAAGCACAGAGCCCCAGATTTTATGTTGTCCTGGAGAGCTTGCAGAGCACTGGGGAAAAGCAGGCAGAGAATTCCCTGCTAGCACCTTCTCTGTGCCTGGGAAGCAGAAGTGTTCACATTGCTTCGCAGAATCGCTTTTGTGCAGAAAACAGTAACACTTGTTCAGACGAAAGAAAGCACAGAGCCCCAGATTTTATGTTGTCCTGGAGAGCTTGCAGAGCACTGGGGAAAGGCAGGCAGACAATTCCCTGCTAGCACCTTCTCTGTGCCTGTTCACATTGCATCGCAGAATCGCTTTTGTGCAGAAAACAGTAACACTTGTTCAGACGAAAGAAAGCACAGAGCCCCAGATTTTATGTTGTCCTGGAGAGCTTGCAGAGCACTGGGGAAAAGCAGGCAGAGAATTCCCTGCTAGCACCTTCTCTGTGCCTGGGAAACAGAAGTGTTCACATTGCTTCGCAGAATCGCTTTTGTGCAGAAAACAGTAACACTTGTTCAGAAGGAAAGAAAGCACAGAGCCCAATATTTTATGTTGTCCTGGAGAGCTTGCAGAGTACTGGGGAAAAGCAGGCAGAGAATTCCCTGCTAGCACCTTCTCTGTGCCTGGGAAGCAGAAGTGTTCAGATTGCTTGGCAGAATCGCTTTTGTGCAGAAAACAGTAACACTTGTTCAGAACAAAAGAAAGCACAGAGCCCCAGATTTTATGTTGTCCTGGAGAGCTTGCAGAGCACTGGGGAAAAGCAGGCAGAGAATTCCCTGCTAGCACCTTCTCTGTGCCTGGGAAACAGAAGTGTTCACATTGCTTCGACGAATCGCTTTTGTGCAGAAAACAGTAACACTTGTTCAGAACGAAAGAAAGCACAGAGCCCCAGATTTTATGTTGTCCTGGAGAGCTTGCAGAGCACTGGGGAAAGGCAGGCAGACAATTCCCTGCTAGCACCTTCTCTGTGCCTGGGAAGCAGAAGTCTTCACATTGCTTCGCAGAATCGCTTTTGTGCAGAAAACAATAACACTTGTTCAGAACGAAAGAAAGCACAGAGCCCCAGATTTTATGTTGTCCTGGAGAGCTTGCAGAGCACTGGGGAAAAGCATGCAGAGAATTCCCTGCTAGCACCTTCTCTGTGCCTGGGAAGCAGAAGTGTTCACATTGCTTCGCAGAATCGCTTTTGTGCAGAAAACAGTAACACTTGTTCAGAACGAAAGAAAGCACAGAGCCCCAGATTTTATGTTGTCCTGGAGAGCTTGCAGATCACTGGGGAAAGGCAGGCAGAGAATTCCCTGCTAGCACCTTCTCTGTGCCTGTTCACATTGCTTCGCAGAATCGCTTTTGTGCAGAAAACAGTAACACTTGTTCAGACGAAAGAAAGCACAGAGCCCCAGATTTTATGTTGTCCTGGAGAGCTTGCAGAGCACTGGGGAAAGGCAGGCAGACAATTCCCTGCTAGCACCTTCTCTGTGCCTGGGAAGGAGAAGTGTTCACATTGCTTGGCAGAATCGCTTTTGTGCAGACAACAGTAACACTTGTTCAGAACAAAAGAAAGCACAGAGCCCCAGATTTTATGTTGTCCTGGAGAGCTTGCAGAGCACTGGGGAAAAGCAGGCAGAGAATTCCCTGCTAGCACCTTCTCTGTGCCTGGGAAACAGAAGTGTTCACATTGCTTGGCAGAATCGCTTTTGTGCAGAAAACAATAACACTTGTTCAGAACGAAAGAAAGCACAGAGCCCCAGATTTTATGTTGTGCTGGAGAGCTTGCAGAGTACTGGGGAAAAGCAGGCAGAGAATTCCCTGCTAGCACCTTCTCTGTGCCTGGGAAACAGAAGTGTTCACATTGCTTCGCAGAATCGCTTTTGTGCAGAAAACAGTAACACTTGTTCAGAACGAAAGAAAGCACAGAGCCCCAGATTTTATGTTGTCCTGGAGAGCTTGCAGAGCACTGGGGAAAAGCAGGCAGAGAATTCCCTGCTAGCACCTTCTCTGTGCCTGGGAAACAGAAGTGTTCACATTGCTTGGCAGAATCGCTTTTGTGCAGAAAACAATAACAGTTGTTCAGAACGAAAGAAAGCACAGAGCCCCAGATTTTATGTTGTGCTGGAGAGCTTGCAGAGTACTGGGGAAAAGCAGGCAGAGAATTCCCTGCTAGCACCTTCTCTGTGCCTGGGAAACAGAAGTGTTCACATTGCTTCGCAGAATCGCTTTTGTGCAGAAAACAGTAACACTTGTTCAGAACGAAAGAAAGCACAGAGCCCCAGATTTTATGTTGTCCTGGAGAGCTTGCAGAGCACTGGGGAAAGGCAGGCAGACAATTCCCTGCTAGCACCTTCTCTGTGCCTGTTCACATTGCTTGGCAGAATCGCTTTTGTGCAGAAAACAGTAACACTTGTTCAGAACGAAAGAAAGCACAGAGACCCAGATCTGCTGTTGTCCTGGTGAGCTTGCAGAGCACTGGGGAAAAGCAGGCAGAGAATTCCCTGCTAGCACCTTCTCTGTGCCTGGGAAACAGAAGTGTTCCCATTGCTTCGCAGAATCGCTTTTGTGCAGAAAACAGTAACACTTGTTCAGAACGAAAGAAAGCACAGAGCCCCAGATTTTATGTTGTCCTGGAGAGCTTGCAGAGCACTGGGGAAAAGCAGGCAGAGAATTCCCTGCTAGCACTTTCTCTGTGCCTGGGAAGCAGAAGTGTTCACATTGCTTCACAGAATCGCTTTTGTGCAGAAAACAGTAACACTTGTTCAGAACGAAAGAAAGCACAGAGCCCCAGATTTTATGTTGTCCTGGAGAGCTTGCAGAGCACTGGGTAAAGGCAGGCAGAGAATTCCCTGCTAGCACCTTCTCTGCGCCTGGGAAACAGAAGTGTTCACATTGCTTCGCAGAATCGCTTTTGTGCAGAAAACAGTAACACTTGTTCAGAACGAAAGAAAGCACAGAGCCCCATATTTTATGTTGTGCTGGAGAGCTTGCAGAGTACTGGGGAAAAGCAGGCAGAGAATTCCCTGCTAGCACCTTCTCTGTGCCTGGGAAGCAGAAGTGTTCACATTGCTTCGCAGAATCGCTTTTGTGCAGAAAACAGTAACACTTGTTCAGAACGAAAGAAAGCACAGAGCCCCAGATTCTATGTTGTCCTGGAGAGCTTGCAGAGCACTGGGGAAAGGCAGGCAGAGAATTCCCTGCTAGCACCTTCTCTGTGCCTGGGAAGCAGAAGTCTTCACATTGCTTCGCAGAATCGCTTTTGTGCAGAAAACAGTAACACTTGTTCAGACGAAAGAAAGCACAGAGCCCCAGATTTTATGTTGTCCTGGAGAGCTTGCAGAGCACTGGGTAAAGGCAGGCAGAGAATTCCCTGCTAGCACCTTCTCTGTGCCTGGGAAGCAGAAGTCTTCACATTGCTTCGCAGAATCGCTTTTGTGCAGAAAACAATAACACTTGTTAAGAACGAAAGAAAGCACAGAGCCCCAGATTTTATGTTGTCCTGGAGAGCTTGCAGAGCACTGGGGAAAAGCAGGCAGAGAATTCCCTGCTAGCACCTTCTCTGTGCCTGGGAAACAGAAGTGTTCACATTGCTTCGCAGAATCGCTTTTGTGCAGAAAACAGTAACACTTGTTCAGAACGAAAGAAAGCACAGAGACCCAGATTTGCTGTTGTCCTGGAGATCTTGCAGAGCACTGGGGAAAGGCAGGCAGAGAATTCCCTGCTAGCACCTTCTCTGTGCCTGGGAAGCAGAAGTGTTCACATTGCTTCGCAGAATCGCTTTTGTGCAGAAAACAATAACACCTGTTCAGAACGAAAGAAAGCACAGAGCCCCAGATTTTATGTTGTCCTGGAGAGCTTGCAGAGCACTGGGGAAAAGCAGGCAGAGAATTCCCTGCTAGCACCTTCTCTGTGCCTGGGAAACAGAAGTGTTCACATTTCTTCGCAGAATCGCTTTTGTGCAGAAAACAATAACACTTGTTCAGACGAAAGAAAGCACAGAGCCCCAGATTTTATGTTGTCCTGGAGAGCTTGCAGAGCACTGGGGAAAGGCAGGCAGAGAATTCCCTGCTAGCACCTTCTCTGTGCCTGTTCACATTCCTTCGCAGAATCGCTTTTGTGCAGAAAACAGTAACACTTGTTCAGACGAAAGAAAGCACAGAGCCCCAGATTTTATGTTGTCCTGGAGAGCTTGCAGAGCACTGGGGAAAGGCAGGCAGAGAATTCCCTGCTAGCACCTTCTCTGTGCCTGTTCACATTCCTTCGCTGAATCGCTTTTGTGCAGAAAACAGTAACACTTGTTCAGACGAAAGAAAGCACAGAGCCCCAGATTTTATGTTGTCCTGGAGAGCTTGCAGAGCACTGGGGAAAGGCAGGCAGACAATTCCCTGCTAGCACCTTCTCTGTGCCTGGGAAGCAGAAGTCTTCACATTGCTTCGCAGAATCGCTTTTGTGCAGACAACAGTAACACTTTTTCAGAACAAAAGAAAGCACAGAGCCTCAGATTTTATGTTGTCCTGGAGAGCTTGCAGAGCACTGGGGAAAAGCAAGCAGAGAATTCCCTGCTAGCACCTTCTCTGTGCCTGGGAAACAGAAGTGTTCACATTGCTTCGCAGTATCGCTTTTGTGCAGAAAACAGTAACACTTGTTCAGAAGGAAAGAAAGCACAGAGCCCCATATTTTATGTTGTGCTGGAGAGCTTGCAGAATACTGGGGAAAAGCAGGCAGAGAATTCCCTGCTAGCACCTTCTCTGTGCCTGGGAAACAGAAGTGTTCACATTGCTTCGCAGAATCGCTTTTGTGCAGAAAACAGTAACACTTGTTCAGAACGAAAGAAAGCACAGAGCCCCAGATTTTATGTTGTCCTGGAGAGCTTGCAGAGCACTGGGGAAAGGCAGGCAGACAATTCACTGCTAGCACCTTCTCTGTGCCTGTTCACATTGCTTCGCAGAATCGCTTTTGTGCAGAAAACAGTAACACCTGTTCAGACGAAAGAAAGCACAGAGCCCCAGATTTTATGTTGTCCTGGAGAGCTTGCAGAGCACTGGGGAAAGGCAGGCAGAGAATTCCCTGCTAGCACCTTCTCTGTGCCTGTTCACATTGCTTCGCAGAATCGCTTTTGTGCAGAAAACAGTAACACTTGTTCAGACGAAAGAAAGCACAGAGCCCCAGATTTTATGTTGTCCTGGAGAGCTTGCAGAGCACTGGGGAAAGGCAGGCAGAGAATTTCCTGCTAGCACCTTCTCTGTGCCTGGGAAACAGAAGTGTTCACATTGCTTCGCAGAATCGCTTTTGTGCAGATAACAGTAACACTTGTTCAGAACAAAAGAAAGCACAGAGCCCCAGATTTTATGTTGTCCTGGAGAGCTTGCAGAGCACTGGGGAAAAGCAGGCAGAGAATTCCCTGCTAGCACCTTCTCTGTGCCTGGGAAGCAGAAGTCTTCACATTGCTTCGCAGAACCGCTTTTGTGCAGACAACAGTAACACTTTTTCAGAACAAAAGAAAGCACAGAGCCTCAGATTTTATGTTGTCCTGGAGAGCTTGCAGAGCACTGGGGAAAGGCAGGCAGAGAATTCCCTGCTAGCACCTTCTCTGTGCCTGGGAAACAGAAGTGTTCACATTGCTTCGCAGTATCGCTTTTGTGCAGAAAACAGTAACACTTGTTCAGAAGGAAAGAAAGCACAGAGCCCCATATTTTATGTTGTGCTGGAGAGCTTGCAGAATACTGGGGAAAAGCAGGCAGAGAATTCCCTGCTAGCACCTTCTCTGTGCCTGGGAAACAGAAGTGTTCACATTGCTTCGCAGAATCGCTTTTGTGCAGAAAACAGTAACAATTGTTCAGAACGAAAGAAAGCACAGAGCCCCAGATTTTATGTTGTCCTGGAGAGCTTGCAGAGCACTGGGGAAAGGCAGGCAGACAATTCCCTGCTAGCACCTTCTCTGTGCCTGTTCACATTGCTTCGCAGAATCGCTTTTGTGCAGAAAACAGTAACACTTGTTCAGACGAAAGAAAGCACAGAGCCCCAGATTTTATGTTGTCCTGGAGAGCTTGCAGAGCACTGGGGAAAGGCAGGCAGAGAATTCCCTGCTAGCACCTTCTCTGTGCCTGTTCACATTCCTTCGCAGAATCGCTTTTGTGCAGAAAACAGTAACACTTGTTCAGAACGAAAGAAAGCACAGAGCCCCAGATTTTATGTTGTCCTGGAGAGCTTGCAGAGCACTGGGGAAAGGCAGGCAGACAATTCCCTGCTAGCACCTTCTCTGTGCCTGTTCACATTCCTTCGCAGAATCGCTTTTGTGCAGAAAACAATAACACTTGTTCAGACGAAAGAAAGCACAGAGCCCCAGATTTTATGTTGTCCTGGAGAGCTTGCAGAGCACTGGGGAAAGGCAGGCAGAGAATTCCCTGCTAGCACCTTCTCTGTACCTGGGAAGCAGAAGTGTTCACATTGCTTGGCAGAATCGCTTTTGTGCAGAAAACAGTAACACTTGTTCAGAACGAAAGAAAGCACAGAGCCCCAGATTCTATGTTGTCCTGGAGAGCTTGCAGAGCACTGGGGAAAAGCAGGCAGAGAATTCCCTGCTAGCACCTTCTCTGTGCCTGGGAAACAGAAGTGTTCACATTGCTTCGCAGAATCGCTTTTGTGCAGAAAACAGTAACACTTGTTCAGAAGGAAAGAAAGCACAGAGCCCCATATTTTATGTTGTGCTGGAGAGCTTGCAGAGTACTGGGGAAAAGCAGGCAGAGAATTCCCTGCTAGCACCTTCTCTGTGCCTGGGAAGCAGAAGTGTTCACATTGCTTCGCAGAATCGCTTTTGTGCAGAAAACAGTAACACTTGTTCAGAACGAAAGAAAGCACAGAGCCCCAGATTTTATGTTGTCCTGGAGAGCTTGCAGAGCACTGGGGAAAGGCAGGCAGAGAATTCCCTGCTAGCACCTTCTTTGTGCCTGTTCACATTGCATCGCAGAACCGCTTTTGTGCAGACAACAGTAACACTTTTTCAGAACGAAAGAAAGCACAGAGCCTCAGATTTTATGTTGTCCTGGAGAGCTTGCAGAGCACTGGGGAAAGGCAGGCAGAGAATTCCCTGCTAGCACCTTCTCTGTGCCTGGGAAACAGAAGTGTTCACATTGCTTCGCAGTATCGCTTTTGTGCAGAAAACAGTAACACTTGTTCAGAAGGAAAGAAAGCACAGAGCCCCATATTTTATGTTGTGCTGGAGAGCTTGCAGAATACTGGGGAAAAGCAGGCAGAGAATTCCCTGCTAGCACCTTCTCTGTGCCTGGGAAACAGAAGTGTTCACATTGCTTCGCAGAATCGCTTTTGTGCAGAAAACAGTAACACTTGTTCAGAACGAAAGAAAGCACAGAGCCCCAGATTTTATGTTGTCCTGGAGAGCTTGCAGAGCACTGGGGAAAGGCAGGCAGAGAATTCCCTGCTAGCACCTTCTCTGTGCCTGTTCACATTGCTTCGCAGAATCGCTTTTGTGCAGAAAACAGTAACACCTGTTCAGACGAAAGAAAGCACAGAGCCCCAGATTTTATGTTGTCCTGGAGAGCTTGCAGAGCACTGGGGAAAGGCAGGCAGAGAATTCCCTGCTAGCACCTTCTCTGTGCCTGTTCACATTGCTTCGCAGAATCGCTTTTGTGCAGAAAACAGTAACACTTGTTCAGACGAAAGAAAGCACAGAGCCCCAGATTTTATGTTGTCCTGGAGAGCTTGCAGAGCACTGGGGAAAGGCAGGCAGAGAATTTCCTGCTAGCACCTTCTCTGTGCCTGGGAAACAGAAGTGTTCACATTGCTTCGCAGAATCGCTTTTGTGCAGATAACAGTAACACTTGTTCAGAACAAAAGAAAGCACAGAGCCCCAGATTTTATGTTGTCCTGGAGAGCTTGCAGAGCACTGGGGAAAAGCAGGCAGAGAATTCCCTGCTAGCACCTTCTCTGTGCCTGGGAAGCAGAAGTCTTCACATTGCTTCGCAGAACCGCTTTTGTGCAGACAACAGTAACACTTTTTCAGAACAAAAGAAAGCACAGAGCCTCAGATTTTATGTTGTCCTGGAGAGCTTGCAGAGCACTGGGGAAAGGCAGGCAGAGAATTCCCTGCTAGCACCTTCTCTGTGCCTGGGAAACAGAAGTGTTCACATTGCTTCGCAGTATCGCTTTTGTGCAGAAAACAGTAACACTTGTTCAGAAGGAAAGAAAGCACAGAGCCCCATATTTTATGTTGTGCTGGAGAGCTTGCAGAATACTGGGGAAAAGCAGGCAGAGAATTCCCTGCTAGCACCTTCTCTGTGCCTGGGAAACAGAAGTGTTCACATTGCTTCGCAGAATCGCTTTTGTGCAGAAAACAGTAACAATTGTTCAGAACGAAAGAAAGCACAGAGCCCCAGATTTTATGTTGTCCTGGAGAGCTTGCAGAGCACTGGGGAAAGGCAGGCAGACAATTCCCTGCTAGCACCTTCTCTGTGCCTGTTCACATTGCTTCGCAGAATCGCTTTTGTGCAGAAAACAGTAACACTTGTTCAGACGAAAGAAAGCACAGAGCCCCAGATTTTATGTTGTCCTGGAGAGCTTGCAGAGCACTGGGGAAAGGCAGGCAGAGAATTCCCTGCTAGCACCTTCTCTGTGCCTGTTCACATTGCTTCGCAGAATCGCTTTTGTGCAGAAAACAGTAACACTTGTTCAGACGAAAGAAAGCACAGAGCCCCAGATTTTATGTTGTCCTGGAGAGCTTGCAGAGCACTGGGGAAAGGCAGGCAGAGAATTTCCTGCTAGCACCTTCTCTGTGCCTGGGAAACAGAAGTGTTCACATTGCTTCGCAGAATCGCTTTTGTGCAGATAACAGTAACACTTGTTCAGAACAAAAGAAAGCACAGAGCCCCAGATTTTATGTTGTCCTGGAGAGCTTGCAGAGCACTGGGGAAAAGCAGGCAGAGAATTCCCTGCTAGCACCTTCTCTGTGCCTGGGAAGCAGAAGTCTTCACATTGCTTCGCAGAACCGCTTTTGTGCAGACAACAGTAACACTTTTTCAGAACAAAAGAAAGCACAGAGCCTCAGATTTTATGTTGTCCTGGAGAGCTTGCAGAGCACTGGGGAAAGGCAGGCAGAGAATTCCCTGCTAGCACCTTCTCTGTGCCTGGGAAACAGAAGTGTTCACATTGCTTCGCAGTATCGCTTTTGTGCAGAAAACAGTAACACTTGTTCAGAAGGAAAGAAAGCACAGAGCCCCATATTTTATGTTGTGCTGGAGAGCTTGCAGAATACTGGGGAAAAGCAGGCAGAGAATTCCCTGCTAGCACCTTCTCTGTGCCTGGGAAACAGAAGTGTTCACATTGCTTCGCAGAATCGCTTTTGTGCAGAAAACAGTAACAATTGTTCAGAACGAAAGAAAGCACAGAGCCCCAGATTTTATGTTGTCCTGGAGAGCTTGCAGAGCACTGGGGAAAGGCAGGCAGACAATTCCCTGCTAGCACCTTCTCTGTGCCTGTTCACATTGCTTCGCAGAATCGCTTTTGTGCAGAAAACAGTAACACTTGTTCAGACGAAAGAAAGCACAGAGCCCCAGATTTTATGTTGTCCTGGAGAGCTTGCAGAGCACTGGGGAAAGGCAGGCAGAGAATTCCCTGCTAGCACCTTCTCTGTGCCTGTTCACATTCCTTCGCAGAATCGCTTTTGTGCAGAAAACAGTAACACTTGTTCAGAACGAAAGAAAGCACAGAGCCCCAGATTTTATGTTGTCCTGGAGAGCTTGCAGAGCACTGGGGAAAGGCAGGCAGACAATTCCCTGCTAGCACCTTCTCTGTGCCTGTTCACATTCCTTCGCAGAATCGCTTTTGTGCAGAAAACAATAACACTTGTTCAGACGAAAGAAAGCACAGAGCCCCAGATTTTATGTTGTCCTGGAGAGCTTGCAGAGCACTGGGGAAAGGCAGGCAGAGAATTCCCTGCTAGCACCTTCTCTGTACCTGGGAAGCAGAAGTGTTCACATTGCTTGGCAGAATCGCTTTTGTGCAGAAAACAGTAACACTTGTTCAGAACGAAAGAAAGCACAGAGCCCCAGATTCTATGTTGTCCTGGAGAGCTTGCAGAGCACTGGGGAAAAGCAGGCAGAGAATTCCCTGCTAGCACCTTCTCTGTGCCTGGGAAACAGAAGTGTTCACATTGCTTCGCAGAATCGCTTTTGTGCAGAAAACAGTAACACTTGTTCAGAAGGAAAGAAAGCACAGAGCCCCATATTTTATGTTGTGCTGGAGAGCTTGCAGAGTACTGGGGAAAAGCAGGCAGAGAATTCCCTGCTAGCACCTTCTCTGTGCCTGGGAAGCAGAAGTGTTCACATTGCTTCGCAGAATCGCTTTTGTGCAGAAAACAGTAACACTTGTTCAGAACGAAAGAAAGCACAGAGCCCCAGATTTTATGTTGTCCTGGAGAGCTTGCAGAGCACTGGGGAAAGGCAGGCAGAGAATTCCCTGCTAGCACCTTCTTTGTGCCTGTTCACATTGCATCGCAGAACCGCTTTTGTGCAGACAACAGTAACACTTTTTCAGAACGAAAGAAAGCACAGAGCCTCAGATTTTATGTTGTCCTGGAGAGCTTGCAGAGCACTGGGGAAAGGCAGGCAGAGAATTCCCTGCTAGCACCTTCTCTGTGCCTGGGAAACAGAAGTGTTCACATTGCTTCGCAGTATCGCTTTTGTGCAGAAAACAGTAACACTTGTTCAGAAGGAAAGAAAGCACAGAGCCCCATATTTTATGTTGTGCTGGAGAGCTTGCAGAATACTGGGGAAAAGCAGGCAGAGAATTCCCTGCTAGCACCTTCTCTGTGCCTGGGAAACAGAAGTGTTCACATTGCTTCGCAGAATCGCTTTTGTGCAGAAAACAGTAACACTTGTTCAGAACGAAAGAAAGCACAGAGCCCCAGATTTTATGTTGTCCTGGAGAGCTTGCAGAGCACTGGGGAAAGGCAGGCAGAGAATTCCCTGCTAGCACCTTCTCTGTGCCTGTTCACATTGCTTCGCAGAATCGCTTTTGTGCAGAAAACAGTAACACCTGTTCAGACGAAAGAAAGCACAGAGCCCCAGATTTTATGTTGTCCTGGAGAGCTTGCAGAGCACTGGGGAAAGGCAGGCAGAGAATTCCCTGCTAGCACCTTCTCTGTGCCTGTTCACATTGCTTCGCAGAATCGCTTTTGTGCAGAAAACAGTAACACTTGTTCAGACGAAAGAAAGCACAGAGCCCCAGATTTTATGTTGTCCTGGAGAGCTTGCAGAGCACTGGGGAAAGGCAGGCAGAGAATTTCCTGCTAGCACCTTCTCTGTGCCTGGGAAACAGAAGTGTTCACATTGCTTCGCAGAATCGCTTTTGTGCAGATAACAGTAACACTTGTTCAGAACAAAAGAAAGCACAGAGCCCCAGATTTTATGTTGTCCTGGAGAGCTTGCAGAGCACTGGGGAAAAGCAGGCAGAGAATTCCCTGCTAGCACCTTCTCTGTGCCTGGGAAGCAGAAGTCTTCACATTGCTTCGCAGAACCGCTTTTGTGCAGACAACAGTAACACTTTTTCAGAACAAAAGAAAGCACAGAGCCTCAGATTTTATGTTGTCCTGGAGAGCTTGCAGAGCACTGGGGAAAGGCAGGCAGAGAATTCCCTGCTAGCACCTTCTCTGTGCCTGGGAAACAGAAGTGTTCACATTGCTTCGCAGTATCGCTTTTGTGCAGAAAACAGTAACACTTGTTCAGAAGGAAAGAAAGCACAGAGCCCCATATTTTATGTTGTGCTGGAGAGCTTGCAGAATACTGGGGAAAAGCAGGCAGAGAATTCCCTGCTAGCACCTTCTCTGTGCCTGGGAAACAGAAGTGTTCACATTGCTTCGCAGAATCGCTTTTGTGCAGAAAACAGTAACAATTGTTCAGAACGAAAGAAAGCACAGAGCCCCAGATTTTATGTTGTCCTGGAGAGCTTGCAGAGCACTGGGGAAAGGCAGGCAGACAATTCCCTGCTAGCACCTTCTCTGTGCCTGTTCACATTGCTTCGCAGAATCGCTTTTGTGCAGAAAACAGTAACACTTGTTCAGACGAAAGAAAGCACAGAGCCCCAGATTTTATGTTGTCCTGGAGAGCTTGCAGAGCACTGGGGAAAGGCAGGCAGAGAATTCCCTGCTAGCACCTTCTCTGTGCCTGTTCACATTCCTTCGCAGAATCGCTTTTGTGCAGAAAACAGTAACACTTGTTCAGAACGAAAGAAAGCACAGAGCCCCAGATTTTATGTTGTCCTGGAGAGCTTGCAGAGCACTGGGGAAAGGCAGGCAGACAATTCCCTGCTAGCACCTTCTCTGTGCCTGTTCACATTCCTTCGCAGAATCGCTTTTGTGCAGAAAACAATAACACTTGTTCAGACGAAAGAAAGCACAGAGCCCCAGATTTTATGTTGTCCTGGAGAGCTTGCAGAGCACTGGGGAAAGGCAGGCAGAGAATTCCCTGCTAGCACCTTCTCTGTGCCTGGGAAGCAGAAGTGTTCACATTGCTTCGCAGAATCGCTTTTGTGCAGAAAACAGTAACACTTGTTCAGAACGAAAGAAAGCACAGAGCCCCAGATTTTATGTTGTGCTGGAGAGCTTGCAGAGTACTGGGGAAAAGCAGGCAGAGAATTCCCTGCTAGCACCTTCTCTGTGCCTGGGAAGCAGAAGTGTTCACATTGCTTCGCAGAATCGCTTTTGTGCAGAAAACAGTAACACTTGTTCAGAACGAAAGAAAGCACAGAGCCCCAGATTTTATGTTGTCCTGGAGAGCTTGCAGAGCACTGGGGAAAGGCAGGCAGAGAATTCCCTGCTAGCACCTTCTTTGTGCCTGTTCACATTGCATCGCAGAACCGCTTTTGTGCAGACAACAGTAACACTTTTTCAGAACGAAAGAAAGCACAGAGCCTCAGATTTTATGTTGTCCTGGAGAGCTTGCAGAGCACTGGGGAAAGGCAGGCAGAGAATTCCCTGCTAGCACCTTCTCTGTGCCTGGGAAACAGAAGTGTTCACATTGCTTCGCAGTATCGCTTTTGTGCAGAAAACAGTAACACTTGTTCAGAAGGAAAGAAAGCACAGAGCCCCATATTTTATGTTGTGCTGGAGAGCTTGCAGAATACTGGGGAAAAGCAGGCAGAGAATTCCCTGCTAGCACCTTCTCTGTGCCTGGGAAACAGAAGTGTTCACATTGCTTCGCAGAATCGCTTTTGTGCAGAAAACAGTAACACTTGTTCAGAACGAAAGAAAGCACAGAGCCCCAGATTTTATGTTGTCCTGGAGAGCTTGCAGAGCACTGGGGAAAGGCAGGCAGACAATTCACTGCTAGCACCTTCTCTGTGCCTGTTCACATTGCTTCGCAGAATCGCTTTTGTGCAGAAAACAGTAACACCTGTTCAGACGAAAGAAAGCACAGAGCCCCAGATTTTATGTTGTCCTGGAGAGCTTGCAGAGCACTGGGGAAAGGCAGGCAGAGAATTCCCTGCTAGCACCTTCTCTGTGCCTGTTCACATTGCTTCGCAGAATCGCTTTTGTGCAGAAAACAGTAACACTTGTTCAGACGAAAGAAAGCACAGAGCCCCAGATTTTATGTTGTCCTGGAGAGCTTGCAGAGCACTGGGGAAAGGCAGGCAGAGAATTTCCTGCTAGCACCTTCTCTGTGCCTGGGAAACAGAAGTGTTCACATTGCTTCGCAGAATCGCTTTTGTGCAGATAACAGTAACACTTGTTCAGAACAAAAGAAAGCACAGAGCCCCAGATTTTATGTTGTCCTGGAGAGCTTGCAGAGCACTGGGGAAAAGCAGGCAGAGAATTCCCTGCTAGCACCTTCTCTGTGCCTGGGAAGCAGAAGTCTTCACATTGCTTCGCAGAACCGCTTTTGTGCAGACAACAGTAACACTTTTTCAGAACAAAAGAAAGCACAGAGCCTCAGATTTTATGTTGTCCTGGAGAGCTTGCAGAGCACTGGGGAAAGGCAGGCAGAGAATTCCCTGCTAGCACCTTCTCTGTGCCTGGGAAACAGAAGTGTTCACATTGCTTCGCAGTATCGCTTTTGTGCAGAAAACAGTAACACTTGTTCAGAAGGAAAGAAAGCACAGAGCCCCATATTTTATGTTGTGCTGGAGAGCTTGCAGAATACTGGGGAAAAGCAGGCAGAGAATTCCCTGCTAGCACCTTCTCTGTGCCTGGGAAACAGAAGTGTTCACATTGCTTCGCAGAATCGCTTTTGTGCAGAAAACAGTAACAATTGTTCAGAACGAAAGAAAGCACAGAGCCCCAGATTTTATGTTGTCCTGGAGAGCTTGCAGAGCACTGGGGAAAGGCAGGCAGACAATTCCCTGCTAGCACCTTCTCTGTGCCTGTTCACATTCCTTCGCAGAATCGCTTTTGTGCAGAAAACAATAACACTTGTTCAGACGAAAGAAAGCACAGAGCCCCAGATTTTATGTTGTCCTGGAGAGCTTGCAGAGCACTGGGGAAAGGCAGGCAGAGAATTCCCTGCTAGCACCTTCTCTGTACCTGGGAAGCAGAAGTGTTCACATTGCTTGGCAGAATCGCTTTTGTGCAGAAAACAGTAACACTTGTTCAGAACGAAAGAAAGCACAGAGCCCCAGATTCTATGTTGTCCTGGAGAGCTTGCAGAGCACTGGGGAAAAGCAGGCAGAGAATTCCCTGCTAGCACCTTCTCTGTGCCTGGGAAACAGAAGTGTTCACATTGCTTCGCAGAATCGCTTTTGTGCAGAAAACAGTAACACTTGTTCAGAAGGAAAGAAAGCACAGAGCCCCATATTTTATGTTGTGCTGGAGAGCTTGCAGAGTACTGGGGAAAAGCAGGCAGAGAATTCCCTGCTAGCACCTTCTCTGTGCCTGGGAAGCAGAAGTGTTCACACTGCTTCGCAGAATCGCTTTTGTGCAGAAAACAGTAACACTTGTTCAGAACGAAAGAAAGCACAGAGCCCCAGATTTTATGTTGTCCTGGAGAGCTTGCAGAGCACTGGGGAAAGGCAGGCAGAGAATTCCCTGCTAGCACCTTCTTTGTGCCTGTTCACATTGCATCGCAGAACCGCTTTTGTGCAGACAACAGTAACACTTTTTCAGAACGAAAGAAAGCACAGAGCCTCAGATTTTATGTTGTCCTGGAGAGCTTGCAGAGCACTGGGGAAAGGCAGGCAGAGAATTCCCTGCTAGCACCTTCTCTGTGCCTGGGAAACAGAAGTGTTCACATTGCTTCGCAGTATCGCTTTTGTGCAGAAAACAGTAACACTTGTTCAGAAGGAAAGAAAGCACAGAGCCCCATATTTTATGTTGTGCTGGAGAGCTTGCAGAATACTGGGGAAAAGCAGGCAGAGAATTCCCTGCTAGCACCTTCTCTGTGCCTGGGAAACAGAAGTGTTCACATTGCTTCGCAGAATCGCTTTTGTGCAGAAAACAGTAACAATTGTTCAGAACGAAAGAAAGCACAGAGCCCCAGATTTTATGTTGTCCTGGAGAGCTTGCAGAGCACTGGGGAAAGGCAGGCAGACAATTCCCTGCTAGCACCTTCTCTGTGCCTGTTCACATTCCTTCGCAGAATCGCTTTTGTGCAGAAAACAGTAACACTTGTTCAGACGAAAGAAAGCACAGAGCCCCAGATTTTATGTTGTCCTGGAGAGCTTGCAGAGCACTGGGGAAAGGCAGGCAGAGAATTCCCTGCTAGCACCTTCTCTGTGCCTGTTCACATTCCTTCGCAGAATCGCTTTTGTGCAGAAAACAGTAACACTTGTTCAGAACGAAAGAAAGCACAGAGCCCCAGATTTTATGTTGTCCTGGAGAGCTTGCAGAGCACTGGGGAAAGGCAGGCAGACAATTCCCTGCTAGCACCTTCTCTGTGCCTGTTCACATTCCTTCGCAGAATCGCTTTTGTGCAGAAAACAGTAACACTTGTTCAGACGAAAGAAAGCACAGAGCCCCAGATTTTATGTTGTCCTGGAGAGCTTGCAGAGCACTGGGGAAAGGCAGGCAGAGAATTCCCTGCTAGCACCTTCTCTGTACCTGGGAAGCAGAAGTGTTCACATTGCTTGGCAGAATCGCTTTTGTGCAGAAAACAGTAACACTTGTTCAGAACGAAAGAAAGCACAGAGCCCCAGATTCTATGTTGTCCTGGAGAGCTTGCAGAGCACTGGGGAAAAGCAGGCAGAGAATTCCCTGCTAGCACCTTCTCTGTGCCTGGGAAACAGAAGTGTTCACATTGCTTCGCAGAATCGCTTTTGTGCAGAAAACAGTAACACTTGTTCAGAAGGAAAGAAAGCACAGAGCCCCATATTTTATGTTGTGCTGGAGAGCTTGCAGAGTACTGGGGAAAAGCAGGCAGAGAATTCCCTGCTAGCACCTTCTCTGTGCCTGGGAAACAGAAGTGTTCACATTGCTTCGCAGAATCGCTTTTGTGCAGAAAACAGTAACAATTGTTCAGAACGAAAGAAAGCACAGAGCCCCAGATTTTATGTTGTCCTGGAGAGCTTGCAGAGCACTGGGGAAAGGCAGGCAGACAATTCCCTGCTAGCACCTTCTCTGTGCCTGTTCACATTGCTTCGCAGAATCGCTTTTGTGCAGAAAACAGTAACACTTGTTCAGACGAAAGAAAGCACAGAGCCCCAGATTTTATGTTGTCCTGGAGAGCTTGCAGAGCACTGGGGAAAGGCAGGCAGAGAATTCCCTGCTAGCACCTTCTCTGTGCCTGTTCACATTCCTTCGCAGAATCGCTTTTGTGCAGAAAACAGTAACACTTGTTCAGAACGAAAGAAAGCACAGAGCCCCAGATTTTATGTTGTCCTGGAGAGCTTGCAGAGCACTGGGGAAAGGCAGGCAGAGAATTCCCTGCTAGCACCTTCTCTGTGCCTGTTCACATTCCTTCGCAGAATCGCTTTTGTGCAGAAAACAGTAACACTTGTTCAGACGAAAGAAAGCACAGAGCCCCAGATTTTATGTTGTCCTGGAGAGCTTGCAGAGCACTGGGGAAAGGCAGGCAGAGAATTCCCTGCTAGCACCTTCTCTGTACCTGGGAAGCAGAAGTGTTCACATTGCTTGGCAGAATCGCTTTTGTGCAGAAAACAGTAACACTTGTTCAGAACGAAAGAAAGCACAGAGCCCCAGATTCTATGTTGTCCTGGAGAGCTTGCAGAGCACTGGGGAAAAGCAGGCAGAGAATTCCCTGCTAGCACCTTCTCTGTGCCTGGGAAACAGAAGTGTTCACATTGCTTCGCAGAATCGCTTTTGTGCAGAAAACAGTAACACTTGTTCAGAAGGAAAGAAAGCACAGAGCCCCATATTTTATGTTGTGCTGGAGAGCTTGCAGAGTACTGGGGAAAAGCAGGCAGAGAATTCCCTGCTAGCACCTTCTCTGTGCCTGGGAAACAGAAGTGTTCACATTGCTTCGCAGAATCGCTTTTGTGCAGAAAACAGTAACACTTGTTCAGACGAAAGAAAGCACAGAGCCCCAGATTTTATGTTGTCCTGGAGAGCTTGCAGAGCACTGGGGAAAAGCAGGCAGAGAATTCCCTGCTAGCACCTTCTCTGTGCCTGGGAAACAGAAGTGTTCACATTGCTTCGCAGAATCGCTTTTGTGCAGAAAACAGTAACACTTGTTCAGAAGGAAAGAAAGCACAGAGCCCCATATTTTATGTTGTGCTGGAGAGCTTGCAGAGTACTGGGGAAAAGCAGGCAGAGAATTCCCTGCTAGCACCTTCTCTGTGCCTGGGAAGCAGAAGTGTTCAGATTGCTTGGCAGAATCGCTTTTGTGCAGAAAACAGTAACACTTGTTCAGAACAAAAGAAAGCACAGAGCCCCAGATTTTATGTTGTCCTGGAGAGCTTGCAGAGCACTGGGGAAAAGCAGGCAGAGAATTCCCTGCTAGCACCTTCTCTGTGCCTGGGAAACAGAAGTGTTCACATTGCTTCGCAGAATCGCTTTTGTGCAGAAAACAGTAACACTTGTTCAGAACGAAAGAAAGCACAGAGCCCCAGATTTTATGTTGTCCTGGAGAGCTTGCAGAGCACTGGGGAAAGGCAGGCAGAGAATTCCCTGCTAGCACCTTCTCTGTGCCTGGGAAGCAGAAGTCTTCACATTGCTTCGCAGAATCGCTTTTGTGCAGAAAACAATAACACTTGTTCAGAACGAAAGAAAGCACAGAGCCCCAGATTTTATGTTGTCCTGGAGAGCTTGCAGAGCACTGGGGAAAAGCAGGCAGAGAATTCCCTGCTAGCACCTTCTCTGTGCCTGGGAAGCAGAAGTGTTCACATTGCTTCGCAGAATCGCTTTTGTGCAGAAAACAGTAACACTTGTTCAGAACGAAAGAAAGCACAGAGCCCCAGATTTTATGTTGTCCTGGAGAGCTTGCAGAGCACTGGGGAAAGGCAGGCAGAGAATTCCCTGCTAGCACCTTCTCTGTGCCTGTTCACATTGCTTCGCAGAATCGCTTTTGTGCAGAAAACAGTAACACTTGTTCAGACGAAAGAAAGCACAGAGCCCCAGATTTTATGTTGTCCTGGAGAGCTTGCAGAGCACTGGGGAAAGGCAGGCAGAGAATTCCCTGCTAGCACCTTCTCTGTGCCTGGGAAGCAGAAGTCTTCACATTGCTTCGCAGAATCGCTTTTGTGCAGACAACAGTAACACTTTTTCAGAACAAAAGAAAGCACAGAGCCTCAGATTTTATGTTGTCCTGGAGAGCTTGCAGAGCACTGGGGAAAAGCAAGCAGAGAATTCCCTGCTAGCACCTTCTCTGTGCCTGGGAAACAGAAGTGTTCACATTGCTTCGCAGTATCGCTTTTGTGCAGAAAACAGTAACACTTGTTCAGAAGGAAAGAAAGCACAGAGCCCCATATTTTATGTTGTGCTGGAGAGCTTGCAGAATACTGGGGAAAAGCAGGCAGAGAATTCCCTGCTAGCACCTTCTCTGTGCCTGGGAAACAGAAGTGTTCACATTGCTTCGCAGAATCGCTTTTGTGCAGAAAACAGTAACACTTGTTCAGAACGAAAGAAAGCACAGAGCCCCAGATTTTATGTTGTCCTGGAGAGCTTGCAGAGCACTGGGGAAAGGCAGGCAGACAATTCACTGCTAGCACCTTCTCTGTGCCTGTTCACATTGCTTCGCAGAATCGCTTTTGTGCAGAAAACAGTAACACCTGTTCAGACGAAAGAAAGCACAGAGCCCCAGATTTTATGTTGTCCTGGAGAGCTTGCAGAGCACTGGGGAAAGGCAGGCAGAGAATTCCCTGCTAGCACCTTCTCTGTGCCTGTTCACATTGCTTCGCAGAATCGCTTTTGTGCAGAAAACAGTAACACTTGTTCAGACGAAAGAAAGCACAGAGCCCCAGATTTTATGTTGTCCTGGAGAGCTTGCAGAGCACTGGGGAAAGGCAGGCAGAGAATTTCCTGCTAGCACCTTCTCTGTGCCTGGGAAGCAGAAGTGTTCACATTGCTTCGCAGAATCGCTTTTGTGCAGAAAACAGTAACACTTGTTCAGAACGAAAGAAAGCACAGAGCCCCAGATTCTATGTTGTCCTGGAGAGCTTGCAGAGCACTGGGGAAAAGCAGGCAGAGAATTCCCTGCTAGCACCTTCTCTGTGCCTGGGAAACAGAAGTGTTCACATTGCTTCGCAGAATCGCTTTTGTGCAGAAAACAGTAACACTTGTTCAGAACGAAAGAAAGCACAGAGCCCCAGATTTTATGTTGTCCTGGAGAGCTTGCAGAGCACTGGGGAAAAGCAGGCAGAGAATTCCCTGCTAGCACCTTCTCTGTGCCTGGGAAGCAGAAGTCTTCACATTGCTTCGCAGTATCGCTTTTGTGCAGAAAACAGTAACACTTGTTCAGAAGGAAAGAAAGCACAGAGCCCCATATTTTATGTTGTGCTGGAGAGCTTGCAGAATACTGGGGAAAAGCAGGCAGAGAATTCCCTGCTAGCACCTTCTCTGTGCCTGGGAAACAGAAGTGTTCACATTGCTTCGCAGAATCGCTTTTGTGCAGAAAACAGTAACACTTGTTCAGAACGAAAGAAAGCACAGAGCCCCAGATTTTATGTTGTCCTGGAGAGCTTGCAGAGCACTGGGGAAAGGCAGGCAGACAATTCACTGCTAGCACCTTCTCTGTGCCTGTTCACATTGCTTCGCAGAATCGCTTTTGTGCAGAAAACAGTAACACCTGTTCAGACGAAAGAAAGCACAGAGCCCCAGATTTTATGTTGTCCTGGAGAGCTTGCAGAGCACTGGGGAAAGGCAGGCAGAGAATTCCCTGCTAGCACCTTCTCTGTGCCTGTTCACATTCCTTCGCAGAATCGCTTTTGTGCAGAAAACAGTAACACTTGTTCAGAACGAAAGAAAGCACAGAGCCCCAGATTTTATGTTGTCCTGGAGAGCTTGCAGAGCACTGGGGAAAGGCAGGCAGAGAATTCCCTGCTAGCACCTTCTCTGTGCCTGTTCACATTCCTTCGCAGAATCGCTTTTGTGCAGAAAACAGTAACACTTGTTCAGACGAAAGAAAGCACAGAGCCCCAGATTTTATGTTGTCCTGGAGAGCTTGCAGAGCACTGGGGAAAGGCAGGCAGAGAATTCCCTGCTAGCACCTTCTCTGTACCTGGGAAGCAGAAGTGTTCACATTGCTTGGCAGAATCGCTTTTGTGCAGAAAACAGTAACACTTGTTCAGAACGAAAGAAAGCACAGAGCCCCAGATTCTATGTTGTCCTGGAGAGCTTGCAGAGCACTGGGGAAAAGCAGGCAGAGAATTCCCTGCTAGCACCTTCTCTGTGCCTGGGAAACAGAAGTGTTCACATTGCTTCGCAGAATCGCTTTTGTGCAGAAAACAGTAACACTTGTTCAGAACGAAAGAAAGCACAGAGCCCCAGATTTTATGTTGTCCTGGAGAGCTTGCAGAGCACTGGGGAAAGGCAGGCAGAGAATTCCCTGCTAGCACCTTCTCTGTGCCTGTTCACATTGCATCGCAGAATCGCTTTTGTGCAGAAAACAGTAACACTTGTTCAGACGAAAGAAAGCACAGAGCCCCAGATTTTATGTTGTCCTGGAGAGCTTGCAGAGCACTGGGGAAAAGCAGGCAGAGAATTCCCTGCTAGCACCTTCTCTGTGCCTGGGAAACAGAAGTGTTCACATTGCTTCGCAGAATCGCTTTTGTGCAGAAAACAGTAACACTTGTTCAGAAGGAAAGAAAGCACAGAGCCCCATATTTTATGTTGTGCTGGAGAGCTTGCAGAGTACTGGGGAAAAGCAGGCAGAGAATTCCCTGCTAGCACCTTCTCTGTGCCTGGGAAGCAGAAGTGTTCAGATTGCTTGGCAGAATCGCTTTTGTGCAGAAAACAGTAACACTTGTTCAGAACAAAAGAAAGCACAGAGCCCCAGATTTTATGTTGTCCTGGAGAGCTTGCAGAGCACTGGGGAAAAGCAGGCAGAGAATTCCCTGCTAGCACCTTCTCTGTGCCTGGGAAACAGAAGTGTTCACATTGCTTCGCAGAATCGCTTTTGTGCAGAAAACAGTAACACTTGTTCAGAACGAAAGAAAGCACAGAGCCCCAGATTTTATGTTGTCCTATAGAGCTTGCAGAGCACTGGGGAAAGGCAGGCAGAGAATTCCCTGCTAGCACCTTCTCTGTGCCTGGGAAGCAGAAGTCTTCACATTGCTTCGCAGAATCGCTTTTGTGCAGAAAACAATAACACTTGTTCAGAACGAAAGAAAGCACAGAGCCCCAGATTTTATGTTGTCCTGGAGAGCTTGCAGAGCACTGGGGAAAAGCAGGCAGAGAATTCCCTGCTAGCACCTTCTCTGTGCCTGGGAAGCAGAAGTGTTCACATTGCTTCGCAGAATCGCTTTTGTGCAGAAAACAGTAACACTTGTTCAGAACGAAAGAAAGCACAGAGCCCCAGATTTTATGTTGTCCTGGAGAGCTTGCAGAGCACTGGGGAAAGGCAGGCAGAGAATTCCCTGCTAGCACCTTCTCTGTGCCTGTTCACATTACTTCGCAGAATCGCTTTTGTGCAGAAAACAGTAACACTTGTTCAGACGAAAGAAAGCACAGAGCCCCAGATTTTATGTTGTCCTGGAGAGCTTGCAGAGCACTGGGGAAAGGCAGGCAGAGAATTTCCTGCTAGCACCTTCTCTGTGCCTGGGAAGGAGAAGTGTTCACATTGCTTCGCAGAATCGCTTTTGTGCAGAAAACAGTAACACTTGTTCAGAACGAAAGAAAGCACAGAGCCCCAGATTCTATGTTGTCCTGGAGAGCTTGCAGAGCACTGGGGAAAAGCAGGCAGAGAATTCCCTGCTAGCACCTTCTCTGTGCCTGGGAAGCAGAAGTGTTCACATTGCTTCGCAGAATCGCTTTTGTGCAGAAAACAGTAACACTTGTTCAGAAGGAAAGAAAGCACAGAGCCCCATATTTTATGTTGTGCTGGAGAGCTTGCAGAGTACTGGGGAAAAGCAGGCAGAGAATTCCCTGCTAGCACCTTCTCTGTGCCTGGGAAACAGAAGTGTTCACATTGCTTCGCAGAATCGCTTTTGTGCAGAAAACAGTAACACTTGTTCAGACGAAAGAAAGCACAGAGCCCCAGATTTTATGTTGTCCTTGAGAGCTTGCAGAGCACTGGGGAAAGGCAGGCAGAGAATTCCCTGCTAGCACCTTCTCTGTGCCTGTTCACATTGCATCGCAGAATCGCTTTTGTGCAGAAAACAGTAACACTTGTTCAGACGAAAGAAAGCACAGAGCCCCAGATTTTATGTTGTCCTGGAGAGCTTGCAGAGCACTGGGGAAAGGCAGGCAGAGAATTCCCTGCTAGCACCTTCTCTGTGCCTGTTCACATTCCTTCGCAGAATCGCTTTTGTGCAGAAAACAGTAACACTTGTTCAGAACGAAAGAAAGCACAGAGCCCCAGATTTTATGTTGTCCTGGAGAGCTTGCAGAGCACTGGGGAAAGGCAGGCAGAGAATTCCCTGCTAGCACCTTCTCTGTGCCTGTTCACATTCCTTCGCAGAATCGCTTTTGTGCAGAAAACAGTAACACTTGTTCAGACGAAAGAAAGCACAGAGCCCCAGATTTTATGTTGTCCTGGAGAGCTTGCAGAGCACTGGGGAAAGGCAGGCAGAGAATTCCCTGCTAGCACCTTCTCTGTACCTGGGAAGCAGAAGTGTTCACATTGCTTGGCAGAATCGCTTTTGTGCAGAAAACAGTAACACTTGTTCAGAACGAAAGAAAGCACAGAGCCCCAGATTCTATGTTGTCCTGGAGAGCTTGCAGAGCACTGGGGAAAAGCAGGCAGAGAATTCCCTGCTAGCACCTTCTCTGTGCCTGGGAAACAGAAGTGTTCACATTGCTTCGCAGAATCGCTTTTGTGCAGAAAACAGTAACACTTGTTCAGAAGGAAAGAAAGCACAGAGCCCCATATTTTATGTTGTGCTGGAGAGCTTGCAGAGTACTGGGGAAAAGCAGGCAGAGAATTCCCTGCTAGCACCTTCTCTGTGCCTGGGAAACAGAAGTGTTCACATTGCTTCGCAGAATCGCTTTTGTGCAGAAAACAGTAACACTTGTTCAGAACGAAAGAAAGCACAGAGCCCCAGATTTTATGTTGTCCTGGAGAGCTTGCAGAGCACTGGGGAAAGGCAGGCAGAGAATTCCCTGCTAGCACCTTCTCTGTGCCTGTTCACATTGCATCGCAGAATCGCTTTTGTGCAGAAAACAGTAACACTTGTTCAGACGAAAGAAAGCACAGAGCCCCAGATTTTATGTTGTCCTGGAGAGCTTGCAGAGCACTGGGGAAAAGCAGGCAGAGAATTCCCTGCTAGCACCTTCTCTGTGCCTGGGAAACAGAAGTGTTCACATTGCTTCGCAGAATCGCTTTTGTGCAGAAAACAGTAACACTTGTTCAGAAGGAAAGAAAGCACAGAGCCCCATATTTTATGTTGTGCTGGAGAGCTTGCAGAGTACTGGGGAAAAGCAGGCAGAGAATTCCCTGCTAGCACCTTCTCTGTGCCTGGGAAACAGAAGTGTTCACATTGCTTCGCAGAATCGCTTTTGTGCAGAAAACAGTAACACTTGTTCAGAACGAAAGAAAGCACAGAGCCCCAGATTTTATGTTGTCCTATAGAGCTTGCAGAGCACTGGGGAAAGGCAGGCAGAGAATTCCCTGCTAGCACCTTCTCTGTGCCTGGGAAGCAGAAGTCTTCACATTGCTTCGCAGAATCGCTTTTGTGCAGAAAACAATAACACTTGTTCAGAACGAAAGAAAGCACAGAGCCCCAGATTTTATGTTGTCCTGGAGAGCTTGCAGAGCACTGGGGAAAAGCAGGCAGAGAATTCCCTGCTAGCACCTTCTCTGTGCCTGGGAAGCAGAAGTGTTCACATTGCTTCGCAGAATCGCTTTTGTGCAGAAAACAGTAACACTTGTTCAGAACGAAAGAAAGCACAGAGCCCCAGATTTTATGTTGTCCTGGAGAGCTTGCAGAGCACTGGGGAAAGGCAGGCAGAGAATTCCCTGCTAGCACCTTCTCTGTGCCTGTTCACATTGCTTCGCAGAATCGCTTTTGTGCAGAAAACAGTAACACTTGTTCAGACGAAAGAAAGCACAGAGCCCCAGATTTTATGTTGTCCTGGAGAGCTTGCAGAGCACTGGGGAAAGGCAGGCAGACAATTCCCTGCTAGCACCTTCTCTGTGCCTGTTCACATTGCATCGCAGAATCGCTTTTGTGCAGAAAACAGTAACACTTGTTCAGACGAAAGAAAGCACAGAGCCCCAGATTTTATGTTGTCCTGGAGAGCTTGCAGAGCACTGGGGAAAAGCAGGCAGAGAATTCCCTGCTAGCACCTTCTCTGTGCCTGGGAAACAGAAGTGTTCACATTGCTTCGCAGAATCGCTTTTGTGCAGAAAACAGTAACACTTGTTCAGAAGGAAAGAAAGCACAGAGCCCCATATTTTATGTTGTGCTGGAGAGCTTGCAGAGTACTGGGGAAAAGCAGGCAGAGAATTCCCTGCTAGCACCTTCTCTGTGCCTGGGAATCAGAAGTGTTCAGATTGCTTGGCAGAATCGCTTTTGTGCAGAAAACAGTAACACTTGTTCAGAACAAAAGAAAGCACAGAGCCCCAGATTTTATGTTGTCCTGGAGAGCTTGCAGAGCACTGGGGAAAAGCAGGCAGAGAATTCCTGCTAGCACCTTCTCTGTGCCTGGGAAGCAGAAGTGTTCACATTGCTTCGCAGAATCGCTTTTGTGCAGAAAACAGTAACACTTGTTCAGAACGAAAGAAAGCACAGAGCCCCAGATTTTATGTTGTCCTGGAGAGCTTGCAGAGCACTGGGGAAAGGCAGGCAGAGAATTCCCTGCTAGCACCTTCTCTGTGCCTGGGAAGCAGAAGTCTTCACATTGCTTCGCAGAATCGCTTTTGTGCAGAAAACAGTAACACTTGTTCAGAACGAAAGAAAGCACAGAGCCCCAGATTTTATGTTGTCCTGGAGAGCTTGCAGAGCACTGGGGAAAGGCAGGCAGAGAATTCCCTGCTAGCACCTTCTCTGTGCCTGTTCACATTGCTTGGCAGAATCGCTTTTGTGCAGAAAACAGTAACACTTGTTCAGAACGAAAGAAAGCACAGAGCCCCAGATTTTATGTTGTCCTGGTGAGCTTGCAGAGCACTGGGGAAAAGCAGGCAGAGAATTCCCTGCTAGCACCTTCTCTGTGCCTGGGAAACAGAAGTGTTCACATTGCTTCGCAGAATCGCTTTTGTGCAGAAAACAGTAACACTTGTTCAGAACGAAAGAAAGCACAGAGCCCCAGATTTTATGTTGTCCTGGAGAGCTTGCAGAGCACTGGGGAAAGGCAGGCAGAGAATTCCCTGCTAGCACCTTCTCTGTGCCTGTTCACATTGCATCGCAGAATCGCTTTTGTGCAGAAAACAGTAACACTTGTTCAGACGAAAGAAAGCACAGAGCCCCAGATTTTATGTTGTCCTGGAGAGCTTGCAGAGCACTGGGGAAAAGCAGGCAGAGAATTCCCTGCTAGCACCTTCTCTGTGCCTGGGAAACAGAAGTGTTCACATTGCTTCGCAGAATCGCTTTTGTGCAGAAAACAGTAACACTTGTTCAGAAGGAAAGAAAGCACAGAGCCCCATATTTTATGTTGTGCTGGAGAGCTTGCAGAGTACTGGGGAAAAGCAGGCAGAGAATTCCCTGCTAGCACCTTCTCTGTGCCTGGGAAGCAGAAGTGTTCAGATTGCTTGGCAGAATCGCTTTTGTGCAGAAAACAGTAACACTTGTTCAGAACAAAAGAAAGCACAGAGCCCCAGATTTTATGTTGTCCTGGAGAGCTTTCAGAGCACTGGGGAAAAGCAGGCAGAGAATTCCCTGCTAGCACCTTCTCTGTGCCTGGGAAACAGAAGTGTTCACATTGCTTCGCAGAATCGCTTTTGTGCAGAAAACAGTAACACTTGTTCAGAACGAAAGAAAGCACAGAGCCCCAGATTTTATGTTGTCCTGGAGAGCTTGCAGAGCACTGGGGAAAGGCAGGCAGAGAATTCCCTGCTAGCACCTTCTCTGTGCCTGGGAAGCAGAAGTCTTCACATTGCTTCGCAGAATCGCTTTTGTGCAGAAAACAATAACACTTGTTCAGAACGAAAGAAAGCACAGAGCCCCAGATTTTATGTTGTCCTGGAGAGCTTGCAGAGCACTGGGGAAAAGCAGGCAGAGAATTCCCTGCTAGCACCTTCTCTGTGCCTGGGAAGCAGAAGTGTTCACATTGCTTCGCAGAATCGCTTTTGTGCAGAAAACAGTAACACTTGTTCAGAACGAAAGAAAGCACAGAGCCCCAGATTTTATGTTGTCCTGGAGAGCTTGCAGAGCACTGGGGAAAGGCAGGCAGAGAATTCCCTGCTAGCACCTTCTCTGTGCCTGTTCACATTGCTTCGCAGAATCGCTTTTGTGCAGAAAACAGTAACACTTGTTCAGACGAAAGAAAGCACAGAGCCCCAGATTTTATGTTGTCCTGGAGAGCTTGCAGAGCACTGGGGAAAGGCAGGCAGACAATTCCCTGCTAGCACCTTCTCTGTGCCTGTTCACATTGCATCGCAGAATCGCTTTTGTGCAGAAAAAAGTAACACTTGTTCAGACGAAAGAAAGCACAGAGCCCCAGATTTTATGTTGTCCTGGAGAGCTTGCAGAGCACTGGGGAAAAGCAGGCAGAGAATTCCCTGCTAGCACCTTCTCTGTGCCTGGGAAATAGAAGTGTTCACATTGCTTCGCAGAATCGCTTTTGTGCAGAAAACAGTAACACTTGTTCAGAAGGAAAGAAAGCACAGAGCCCCATATTTTATGTTGTGCTGGAGAGCTTGCAGAGTACTGGGGAAAAGCAGGCAGAGAATTCCCTGCTAGCACCTTCTCTGTGCCTGGGAAGCAGAAGTGTTCAGATTGCTTGGCAGAATCGCTTTTGTGCAGAAAACAGTAACACTTGTTCAGAACAAAAGAAAGCACAGAGCCCCAGATTTTATGTTGTCCTGGAGAGCTTGCAGAGCACTGGGGAAAAGCAGGCAGAGAATTCCCTGCTAGCACCTTCTCTGTGCCTGGGAAGCAGAAGTCTTCACATTGCTTCGCAGAATCGCTTTTGTGCAGAAAACAATAACACTTGTTCAGAACGAAAGAAAGCACAGAGCCCCAGATTTTATGTTGTCCTGGAGAGCTTGCAGAGCACTGGGGAAAAGCAGGCAGAGAATTCCCTGCTAGCACCTTCTCTGTGCCTGGGAAGCAGAAGTGTTCACATTGCTTCGCAGAATCGCTTTTGTGCAGAAAACAGTAACACTTGTTCAGAACGAAAGAAAGCACAGAGCCCCAGATTTTATGTTGTCCTGGAGAGCTTGCAGAGCACTGGGGAAAGGCAGGCAGAGAATTCCCTGCTAGCACCTTCTCTGTGCCTGTTCACATTGCTTGGCAGAATCGCTTTTGTGCAGACAACAGTAACACTTGTTCAGAACAAAAGAAAGCACAGAGCCCCATATTTTATGTTGTGCTGGAGAGCTTGCAGAGTACTGGGGAAAAGCAGGCAGAGAATTCCCTGCTAGCACCTTCTCTGTGCCTGGGAAACAGAAGTGTTCACATTGCTTCGCAGAATCGCTTTTGTGCAGAAAACAGTAACACTTGTTCAGAACGAAAGAAAGCACAGAGCCCCAGATTCTATGTTGTCCTGAAGAGCTTGCAGAGCACTGGGGAAAAGCAGGCAGAGAATTCCCTGCTAGCACCTTCTCTGTGCCTGGGAAGCAGAAGTGTTCACATTGCTTGGCAGAATCGCTTTTGTGCAGAAAACAATAACACTTGTTCAGAAGGAAAGAAAGCACAGAGCCCCAGATTTTATGTTGTGCTGGAGAGCTTGCAGAGTACTGGGGAAAAGCAGGCAGAGAATTCCCTGCTAGCACCTTCTCTGTGCCTGGGAAACAGAAGTGTTCACATTGCTTCGCAGAATCGCTTTTGTGCAGAAAACAGTAACACTTGTTCAGAACGAAAGAAAGCACAGAGCCCCAGATTTTATGTTGTCCTGGAGAGCTTGCAGAGCACTGGGGAAAGGCAGGCAGAGAATTCCCTGCTAGCACCTTCTCTGTGCCTGTTCACATTGCTTGGCAGAATCGCTTTTGTGCAGAAAACAGTAACACTTGTTCAGAACGAAAGAAAGCACAGAGACCCAGATCTGCTGTTGTCCTGGTGAGCTTGCAGAGCACTGGGGAAAAGCAGGCAGAGATTTCCCTGCTAGCACCTTCTCTGTGCCTGGGAAACAGAAGTGTTCCCATTGCTTCGCAGAATCGCTTTTGTGCAGAAAACAGTAACACTTGTTCAGAACGAAAGAAAGCACAGAGCCCCAGATTTGCTGTTGTCCTGGAGAGCTTGCAGAGCACTGGGGAAAGGCAGGCAGAGAATTCCCTGCTAGCACCTTCTCTGTGCCTGGGAAACAGAAGTGTTCCCATTGCTTCGCAGAATCGCTTTTGTGCAGAAAACAATAACACTTGTTCAGAACGAAAGAAAGCACAGAGCCCCAGATTTTATGTTGTCCTGGAGAGCTTGCAGAGCACTGGGGAAAAGCAGGCAGAGAATTCCCTGCTAGCACCTTCTCTTTGCCTGGGTAGCAGAAGTGTTCACATTGCTTCGCAGAATCGCTTTTGTGCAGAAAACAGTAACACTTGTTCAGAAGGAAAGAAAGCACAGAGCCCCAGATTTTATGTTGTCCTGGAGAGCTTGCAGAGCACTGGGGAAAGGCAGGCAGAGAATTCCCTGCTAGCACCTTCTCTGCGCCTGGGAAACAGAAGTGTTCACATTGCTTCGCAGAATCGCTTTTGTGCAGAAAACAGTAACACTTGTTCAGAAGGAAAGAAAGCACAGAGCCCCATATTTTATGTTGTGCTGGAGAGCTTGCAGAGTACTGGGGAAAAGCAGGCAGAGAATTCCCTGCTAGCACCTTCTCTGTGCCTGGGAAGCAGAAGTGTTCACATTGCTTCGCAGAATCGCTTTTGTGCAGAAAACAGTAACACCTGTTCAGACGAAAGAAAGCACAGAGCCCCAGATTTTATGTTGTCCTGGAGAGATTGCAGAGCACTGGGGAAAGGCAGGCAGAGAATTCCCTGCTAGCACCTTCTCTGTGCCTGTTCACATTCCTTCGCAGAATCGCTTTTGTGCAGAAAACAGTAACACTTGTTCAGAACGAAAGAAAGCACAGAGCCCCAGATTTTATGTTGTCCTGGAGAGCTTGCAGAGCACTGGGGAAAGGCAGTCAGAGAATTCCCTGCTAGCACCTTCTCTGTGCCTGTTCACATTGCTTCGCAGAATCGCTTTTGTGCAGAAAACAGTAACACTTGTTCAGACGAAAGAAAGCACAGAGCCCCAGATTTTATGTTGTCCTGGAGAGCTTGCAGAGCACTGGGGAAAGGCAGGCAGAGAATTTCCTGCTAGCACCTTCTCTGTGCCTGGGAAGCAGAAGTGTTCACATTGCTTCGCAGAATCGCTTTTGTGCAGACAACAGTAACACTTGTTCAGAAGGAAAGAAAGCACAGAGCCCCATATTTTATGTTGTGCTGGAGAGCTTGCAGAGTACTGGGGAAAAGCAGGCAGAGAATTCCCTACTAGCACCTTCTCTGTGCCTGGGAAACAGAAGTGTTCACATTGCTTTGCAGAATCGCTTTTGTGCAGAAAACAGTAACACTTGTTCAGAACGAAAGAAAGCACAGAGCCCCAGATTCTATGTTGTCCTGGAGAGCTTTCAGAGCACTGGGGAAAAGCAGGCAGAGAATTCCCTGCTAGCACCTTCTCTGTGCCTGGGAAACAGAAGTGTTCACATTGCTTCGCAGAATCGCTTTTGTGCAGAAAACAGTAACACTTGTTCAGAAGGAAAGAAAGCACAGAGCCCCATATTTTATGTTGTGCTGGAGAGCTTGCAGAGTACTGGGGAAAAGCAGGCAGAGAATTCCCTGCTAGCACCTTCCCTGTGCCTGGGAAACAGAAGTGTTCACATTGCTTCGCAGAATCGCTTTTGTGCAGAAAACAGTAACACTTGTTCAGAACGAAAGAAAGCACAGAGCCCCAGATTTTATGTTGTCCTGGAGAGCTTGCAGAGCACTGGGGAAAGGCAGGCAGAGAATTCCCTGCTAGCACCTTCTCTGTGCCTGTTCACATTGCATCGCAGAATCGCTTTTGTGCAGAAAACAGTAACACTTGTTCAGACGAAAGAAAGCACAGAGCCCCAGATTTTATGTTGTCCTGGAGAGCTTGCAGAGCACTGGGGAAAAGCAGGCAGAGAATTCCCTGCTAGCACCTTCTCTGTGCCTGGGAAACAGAAGTGTTCACATTGCTTCGCAGAATCGCTTTTGTGCAGAAAACAGTAACACTTGTTCAGAAGGAAAGAAAGCACAGAGCCCCATATTTTAGGTTGTGCTGGAGAGCTTGCAGAGTACTGGGGAAAGGCAGGCAGAGAATTCCCTGCTAGCACCTTCTCTGTGCCTGGGAAGCAGAAGTCTTCACATTGCTTGGCAGAATCGCTTTTGTGCAGAAAACAGTAACACTTGTTCAGAACAAAAGAAAGCACAGAGCCCCAGATTTTATGTTGTCCTGGAGAGCTTGCAGAGCACTGGGGAAAAGCAGGCAGAGAATTCCCTGCTAGCACCTTCTCTGTGCCTGGGAAACAGAAGTGTTCGCATTGCTTCGCAGAATCGCTTTTGTGCAGAAAACAGTAACACTTGTTCAGAACGAAAGAAAGCACAGAGCCCCAGATTTTATGTTGTCCTGGAGAGCTTGCAGAGCACTGGGGAAAGGCAGGCAGAGAATTCCTTGCTAGCACCTTCTCTGTGCCTGGGAAGCAGAAGTGTTCACATTGCTTGGCAGAATCGCTTTTGTGCAGAAAACAATAACACTTGTTCAGAACGAAAGAAAGCACAGAGCCCCAGATTTTATGTTGTCCTGGAGAGCTTGCAGAGCACTGGGGAAAAGCAGGCAGAGAATTCCCTGCTAGCACCTTCTCTGTGCCTGGGAAACAGAAGTGTTCGCATTGCTTCGCAGAATCGCTTTTGTGCAGAAAACAGTAACACTTGTTCAGAACGAAACAAAGCACAGAGCCCCAGATTTTATGTTGTCCTGGAGAGGTTGCAGAGCACTGGGGAAAGGCAGGCAGAGAATTCCCTGCTAGCATCTTCTCTGTGCCTGTTCACATTGCTTGGCAGAATCGCTTTTGTGCAGAAAACAGTAACACTTGTTCAGACGAAAGAAAGCACAGAGCCCCAGATTTTATGTTGTCCTGGAGAGCTTGCAGAGTACTGGGGAAAAGCAGGCAGAGAATTCCCTGCTAGCACCTTCTCTGTGCCTGGGAAGCAGAAGTGTTCACATTGCTTCGCAGAATCGCTTTTGTGCAGACAACAGTAACACTTTTTCAGAACAAAAGAAAGCACAGAGCCTCAGATTTTATGTTGTCCTGGAGAGCTTGCAGAGCACTGGGGAAAAGCAGGCAGAGAATTCCCTGCTAGCACCTTCTCTGTGCCTGTGAAACAGAAGTGTTCACATTGCTTCGCAGTATCGCTTTTGTGCAGAAAACAGTAACACTTGTTCAGAAGGAAAGAAAGCACAGAGCCCCATATTTTATGTTGTGCTGGAGAGCTTGCAGAATACTGGGGAAAAGCAGGCAGAGAATTCCCTGCTAGCACCTTCTCTGTGCCTGGGAAACAGAAGTGTTCACATTGCTTGGCAGAATCGCTTTTGTGCAGAAAACAGTAACACTTGTTCAGAACGAAAGAAAGCACAGAGCCCCAGATTTTATGTTGTCCTGGAGAGCTTGCAGAGCACTGGGGAAAGGCAGGCAGAGAATTCCCTGCTAGCACCTTCTCTGTGCCTGTTCACATTGCATCGCAGAATCGCTTTTGTGCAGAAAACAGTAACACTTGTTCAGACGAAAGAAAGCACAGAGCCCCAGATTTTATGTTGTCCTGGAGAGCTTGCAGAGCACTGGGGAAAAGCAGGCAGAGAATTCCCTGCTAGCACCTTCTCTGTGCCTGGGAAACAGAAGTGTTCACATTGCTTCGCAGAATCGCTTTTGTGCAGAAAACAGTAACACTTGTTCAGAAGGAAAGAAAGCACAGAGCCCCATATTTTATGTTGTGCTGGAGAGCTTGCAGAGTACTGGGGAAAAGCAGGCAGAGAATTCCCTACTAGCACCTTCTCTGTGCCTGGGAAGCAGAAGTGTTCACATTGCTTGGCAGAATCGTTTTTTTGCAGAAAACAGTAACACTTGTTCAGAAGGAAAGAAAGCACAGAGCCCCAGATTTTATGTTGTCCTGGAGAGCTTGCAGAGCACTGGGGAAAAGCAGGCAGAGAATTCCCTGCTAGCACCTTCTCTGTGCCTGGGAAACAGAAGTGTTCACATTGCTTCGCAGAATCGCTTTTGTGCAGAAAACAGTAACACTTGTTCAGAACGAAAGAAAGCACAGAGCCCCAGATTTTATGTTGTCCTGGAGAGCTTGCAGAGCACTGGGGAAAGGCAGGCAGAGAATTCCCTGCTAGCACCTTCTCTGTGCCTGGGAAGCAGAAGTCTTCACATTGCTTCGCAGAATCGCTTTTGTGCAGAAAACAATAACACTTGTTCAGAACGAAAGAAAGCACAGAGCCCCAGATTTTATGTTGTCCTGGAGAGCTTGCAGAGCACTGGGGAAAAGCAGGCAGAGAATTCCCTGCTAGCACCTTCTCTGTGCTTGGGAAGCAGAAGTGTTCACATTGCTTCGCAGAATCGCTTTTGTGCAGAAAACAGTAACACTTGTTCAGAACGAAACAAAGCACAGAGCCCCAGATTTTATGTTGTCCTGGAGAGCTTGCAGAGCACTGGGGAAAGGCAGGCAGAGAATTCCCTGCTAGCACCTTCTCTGTGCCTGTTCACATTGCTTCGCAGAATCGCTTTTGTGCAGAAAACAGTAACACTTGTTCAGAATGAAAGAAAGCACAGAGCCCCAGATCTGCTGTGGTCCTGGTGAGCTTGCAGAGCACTGGGGAAAAGCAGGCAGAGAATTCCCTGCTAGCACCTTCTCTGTGCCTGGGAAACAGAAGTGTTCCCATTGCTTCGCAGAATCGCTTTTGTGCAGAAAACAGTAACACTTGTTCAGAACGAAACAAAGCACAGAGCCCCAGATTTGCTGTTGTCCTGGAGAGCTTGCAGAGCACTGATGAAAGGCAGGCAGAGAATTCCCTGCTAGCACCTTCTCTGTGCCTGGGAAAGAGAAGTGTTCCCATTGCTTCGCAGAATCGCTTTTGTGCAGAAAACAATAACACTTGTTCAGAACGAAAGAAAGCACAGAGCCCCAGATTTTATGTTGTCCTGGAGAGCTTGCAGAGCACTGGGGAAAGGCAGGCAGAGAATTCCCTGCTAGCACCTTCTCTGTGCCTGGGAAGCAGAAGTGTTCACATTGCTTCGCAGAATCGCTTTTGTGCAGAAAACAATAACAACTGTTCAGAACGAAAGAAAGCACAGAGCCCCAGATTTTATGTTGTCCTGGAGAGCTTGCAGAGCACTGGGGAAAAGCAGGCAGAGAATTCCCTGCTAGCACCTTCTCTGTGCCTGGGAAACAGAAGTGTTCACATTTCTTCGCAGAATCGCTTTTGTGCAGAAAACAGTAACACTTGTTCAGAACGAAAGAAAGCACAGAGCCCCAGATTTTATGTTGTCCTGGAGAGCTTGCAGAGCACTGGGGAAAGGCAGGCAGAGAATTCCCTGCTAGCACCTTCTCTGTGCCTGTTCACATTCCTTCGCAGAATCGCTTTTGTGCAGAAAACTGTAACACTTGTTCAGACGAAAGAAAGCACAGAGCCCCAGATTTTATGTTGTCCTGGAGAGCTTGCAGAATACTGGGGAAAAACAGGCAGAGAATTCCCTGCTAGCACCTTCTCTGTGCCTGGGAAACAGAAGTGTTCACATTGCTTCGCAGAATCGCTTTTGTGCAGAAAACAGTAACACTTGTTCAGAACGAAAGAAAGCACAGAGCCCCAGATTTTATGTTGTCCTGGAGAGCTTGCAGAGCACTGGGGAAAGGCAGGCAGACAATTCCCTGCTAGCACCTTCTCTGTGCCTGTTCACATTGCATCGCAGAATCGCTTTTGTGCAGAAAACAGTAACACTTGTTCAGACGAAAGAAAGCACAGAGCCCCAGATTTTATGTTGTCCTGGAGAGCTTGCAGAGCACTGGGGAAAAGCAGGCAGAGAATTCCCTGCTAGCACCTTCTCTGTGCCTGGGAAACAGAAGTGTTCACATTGCTTCGCAGAATCGCTTTTGTGCAGAAAACAGTAACACTTGTTCAGAACGAAAGAAAGCACAGAGCCCCAGATTTTATGTTGTCCTGGAGAGCTTGCAGAGCACTGGGGAAAGGCAGGCAGAGAATTCCCTGCTAGCACCTTCTCTGTGCCTGGGAAGCAGAAGTCTTCACATTGCTTCGCAGAATCGCTTTTGTGCAGAAAACAATAACACTTGTTCAGAACGAAAGAAAGCACAGAGCCGCAGATTTTATGTTGTCCTGGAGAGCTTGCAGAGCACTGGGGAAAAGCAGGCAGAGAATTCCCTGCTAGCACCTTCTCTGTGCCTGGGAAGCAGAAGTGTTCACATTGCTTCGCAGAATCGCTTTTGTGCAGAAAACAGTAACACTTGTTCAGACGAAAGAAAGCACAGAGCCCCAGATTTTATGTTGTCCTGGAGAGCTTGCAGAGCACTGGGGAAAAGCAGGCAGAGAATTTCCTGCTAGCACCTTCTCTGTGCCTGGGAAGCAGAAGTGTTCACGTTGCTTGGCAGAATCGCTTTTGTGCAGAAAACAGTAACACTTGTTCAGAACAAAAGAAAGCACAGAGCCCCAGATTTTATGTTGTCCTGGAGAGCTTGCAGAGCACTGGGGAAAGGCAGGCAGAGAATTCCCTGCTAGCACCTTCTCTGTGCCTGGGAAGCAGAAGTCTTCACATTGCTTCGCAGAATCGCTTTTGTGCAGAAAACAATAACACTTGTTCAGAACGAAAGAAAGCACAGAGCCCCAGATTTTATGTTGTCCTGGAGAGCTTGCAGAGCACTGGGGAAAGGCAGGCAGAGAATTCCCTGCTAGCACCTTCTCTGTGCCTGGGAAGCAGAAGTGTTCCCATTGCTTCGCAGAATCGCTTTTGTGCAGAAAACAGTAACACTTGTTCAGAACGAAAGAAAGCACAGAGCCCCAGATTTTATGTTGTCCTGGAGAGCTTGCAGAGCACTGGGGAAAGGCAGGCAGAGAATTCCCTGCTAGCACCTTCTTTGTGCCTGGGAAACAGAAGTGTTCACATTGCTTCGCAGTATCGCTTTTGTGCAGAAAACAGTAACACTTGTTCAGAAGGAAAGAAAGCACAGAGCCCCATATTTTATGTTGTGCTGGAGAGCTTGCAGAATACTGGGGAAAAGCAGGCAGAGAATTCCCTGCTAGCACCTTCTCTGTGCCTGGGAAACAGAAGTGTTCACATTGCTTCGCAGAATTGCTTTTGTGCAGAAAACAGTAACACTTGTTCAGAACGAAAGAAAGCACAGAGCCCCAGATTTTATGTTGTCCTGGAGAGCTTGCAGAGCACTGGGGAAAGGCAGGCAGAGAATTCCCTGCTAGCACCTTCTCTGTGCCTGTTCACATTGCTTCGCAGAATCGCTTTTGTGCAGAAAACAGTAACACCTGTTCAGACGAAAGAAAGCACAGAGCCCCAGATTTTATGTTGTCCTGGAGAGCTTGCAGAGCACTGGGGAAAGGCAGGCAGAGAATTCCCTGCTAGCACCTTCTCTGTGCCTGTTCACATTCCTTCGCAGAATCGCTTTTGTGCAGAAAACAGTAACACTTGTTCAGAACGAAAGAAAGCACAGAGCCCCAGATTTTATGTTGTCCTGGAGAGCTTGCAGAGCACTGGGGAAAGGCAGGCAGAGAATTTCCTGCTAGCACCTTCTCTGTGCCTGGGAAGCAGAAGTGTTCACATTGCTTCGCAGAATCGCTTTTGTGCAGACAACAGTAACACTTGTTCAGAACAAAAGAAAGCACAGAGCCCCAGATTTTATGTTGTGCTGGAGAGCTTGCAGAGTACTGGGGAAAAGCAGGCAGAGAATTCCCTGCTAGCACCTTCTCTGTGCCTGGGAAACAGAAGTGTTCACATTGCTTCGCAGAATCGCTTTTGTGCAGAAAACAGTAACACTTGTTCAGAACGAAAGAAAGCACAGAGCCCCAGATTCTATGTTGTCCTGGAGAGCTTGCAGAGCACTGGGGAAAAGCAGGCAGAGAATTCCCTGCTAGCACCTTCTCTGTGCCTGGGAAACAGAAGTGTTCACATTGCTTCGCAGAATCGCTTTTGTGCAGAAAACAGTAACACTTGTTCAGAACGAAAGAAAGCACAGAGCCCCATATTTTATGTTGTGCTGGAGAGCTTGCAGAGTACTGGGGAAAAGCAGGCAGAGAATTCCCTGCTAGCACCTTCTCTGTGCCTGGGAAGCAGAAGTGTTCACATTGCTTGGCAGAATCGCTTTTGTGCAGAAAACAGTAACACTTGTTCAGAACAAAAGAAAGCACAGAGCCCCATATTTTATGTTGTCCTGGAGAGCTTGCAGAGCACTGGGGAAAAGCAGGCAGAGAATTCCCTGCTAGCACCTTCTCTGTGCCTGGGAAACAGAAGTGTTCGCATTGCTTCGCAGAATCGCTTTTGTGCAGAAAACAGTAACACTTGTTCAGAACGAAAGAAAGCACAGAGCCCCAGATTTCATGTTGTCCTGGAGAGCTTGCAGAGCACTGGGGAAAGGCAGGCAGAGAATTCCTTGCTAGCACCTTCTCTGTGCCTGGGAAGCAGAAGTGTTCACATTGCTTGGCAGAATCGCTTTTGTGCAGAAAACAATAACACTTGTTCAGAACGAAAGAAAGCACAGAGCCCCAGATTTTATGTTGTCCTGGAGAGCTTGCAGAGCACTGGGGAAAAGCAGGCAGAGAATTCCCTGCTAGCACCTTCTCTGTGCCTGGGAAGCAGAAGTGTTCACATTGCTTCGCAGAATCGCTTTTGTGCAGAAAACAGTAACACTTGTTCAGAAGGAAAGAAAGCACAGAGCCCCAGATTTTATGTTGTCCTGGAGAGCTTGCAGAGCACTGGGGAAAGGCAGGCAGAGAATTCCCTGCTAGCACGTTCTCGGTGCCTGTTCACATTGCTTCGCAGAATCGCTTTTGTGCAGAAAACAGTAACACTTGTTCAGACGAAAGAAAGCACAGAGCCCCAGATTTTATGTTGTCCTGGAGAGCTTGCAGAGTACTGGGGAAAAGCAGGCAGAGAATTCCCTGCTAGCACCTTCTCTGTGCCTGGGAAGCAGAAGTGTTCACATTGCTTCGCAGAATCGCTTTTGTGCAGACAACAGTAACACTTTTTCAGAACAAAAGAAAGCACAGAGCCTCAGATTTTATGTTGTCCTGGAGAGCTTGCAGAGCACTGGGGAAAAGCAGGCAGAGAATTCCCTGCTAGCACCTTCTCTGTGCCTGGGAAACAGAAGTGTTCACATTGCTTCGCAGTATCGCTTTTGTGCAGAAAACAGTAACACTTGTTCAGAAGGAAAGAAAGCACAGAGCCCCATATTTTATGTTGTGCTGGAGAGCTTGCAGAATACTGGGGAAAAGCAGGCAGAGAATTCCCTGCTAGCACCTTCTCTGTGCCTGGGAAACAGAAGTGTTCACATTGCTTCGCAGAATCGCTTTTGTGCAGAAAACAGTAACACTTGTTCAGAACGAAAGAAAGCACAGAGCCCCAGATTTTATGTTGTCCTGGAGAGCTTGCAGAGCACTGGGGAAAGGCAGGCAGAGAATTCCCTGCTAGCACCTTCTCTGTGCCTGGGAAGCAGAAGTGTTCACATTGCTTCGCAGAATCGCTTTTGTGCAGAAAACAATAACACTTGTTCAGAACGAAAGAAAGCACAGAGCCCCAGATTTTATGTTGTCCTGGAGAGCTTGCAGAGCACTGGGGAAAAGCAGGCAGAGAATTCCCTGCTAGCACCTTCTCTGTACCTGGGAAGCAGAAGTGTTCACATTGCTTCGCAGAATCGCTTTTGTGCAGAAAACAGTAACACTTGTTCAGAACGAAAGAAAGCACAGAGCCCCAGATTTTATGTTGTCCTGGAGAGCCTGCAGAGCACTGGGGAAAGGCAGGCAGAGAATTCCCTGCTAGCACCTTCTCTGTGCCTGTTCACATTGCTTCGCAGAATCGCTTTTGTGCAGAAAACAGTAACACTTGTTCAGAACGAAAGAAAGCACAGAGCCCCAGATCTGCTGTTGTCCTGGTGAGCTTGCAGAGCACTGGGGAAAAGCAGGCAGAGAATTCCCTGCTAGCACCTTCTCTGTGCCTGGGAAACAGAAGTGTTCCCATTGCTTCGCAGAATCGCTTTTGTGCAGAAAACAGTAACACTTGTTCAGAACGAAACAAAGCACAGAGCCCCAGATTTGCTGTTGTCCTGGAGAGCTTGCAGAGCACTGATGAAAGGCAGGCAGAGAATTCCCTGCTAGCACCTTCTCTGTGCCTGGGAAAGAGAAGTGTTCCCATTGCTTCGCAGAATCGCTTTTGTGCAGAAAACAATAACACTTGTTCAGAACGAAAGAAAGCACAGAGCCCCAGATTTTATGTTGTCCTGGAGAGCTTGCAGAGCACTGGGGAAAAGCAGGCAGAGAATTCCCTGCTAGCACCTTCTCTGTGCCTGGGAAGCAGAAGTGTTCACATTGCTTCGCAGAATCGCTTTTGTGCAGAAAACAATAACAACTGTTCAGAACGAAAGAAAGCACAGAGCCCCAGATTTTATGTTGTCCTGGAGAGCTTGCAGAGCACTGGGGAAAAGCAGGCAGAGAATTCCCTGCTAGCACCTTCTCTGTGCCTGGGAAACAGAAGTGTTCACATTTCTTCGCAGAATCGCTTTTGTGCAGAAAACAGTAACACTTGTTCAGAACGAAAGAAAGCACAGAGCCCCAGATTTTATGTTGTCCTGGAGAGCTTGCAGAGCACTGGGGAAAGGCAGGCAGAGAATTCCCTGCTAGCACCTTCTCTGTGCCTGTTCACATTCCTTCGCAGAATCGCTTTTGTGCAGAAAACTGTAACACTTGTTCAGACGAAAGAAAGCACAGAGCCCCAGATTTTATGATGTCCTGGAGAGCTTGCAGAATACTGGGGAAAAGCAGGCAGAGAATTCCCTGCTAGCACCTTCTCTGTGCCTGGGAAACAGAAGTGTTCACATTGCTTCGCAGAATCGCTTTTGTGCAGAAAACAGTAACACTTGTTCAGAACGAAAGAAAGCACAGAGCCCCAGATTTTATGTTGTCCTGGAGAGCTTGCAGAGCACTGGGGAAAGGCAGGCAGAGAATTCCCTGCTAGCACCTTCTCTGTGCCTGTTCACATTGCATCGCAGAATCGCTTTTGTGCAGAAAACAGTAACACTTGTTCAGACGAAAGAAAGCACAGAGCCCCAGATTTTATGTTGTCCTGGAGAGCTTGCAGAGCACTGGGGAAAAGCAGGCAGAGAATTCCCTGCTAGCACCTTCTCTGTGCCTGGGAAACAGAAGTGTTCACATTGCTTCGCAGAATCGCTTTTGTGCAGAAAACAGTAACACTTGTTCAGAAGGAAAGAAAGCACAGAGCCCCATATTTTATGTTGTGCTGGAGAGCTTGCAGAGTACTGGGGAAAAGCAGGCAGAGAATTCCCTGCTAGCACCTTCTCTGTGCCTGGGAAGCAGAAGTGTTCACATTGCTTGGCAGAATCGCTTTTGTGCAGAAAACAGTAACACTTGTTCAGAACAAAAGAAAGCACAGAGCCCCAGATTTTATGTTGTCCTGGAGAGCTTGCAGAGCACTGGGGAAAAGCAGGCAGAGAATTCCCTGCTAGCACCTTCTCTGTGCCTGGGAAACAGAAGTGTTCACATTGCTTCGCAGAATCGCTTTTGTGCAGAAAACAGTAACACTTGTTCAGAACGAAAGAAAGCACAGAGCCCCAGATTTTATGTTGTCCTGTAGAGCTTGCAGAGCACTGGGGAAAGGCAGGCAGAGAATTCCCTGCTAGCACCTTCTCTGTGCCTGGGAAGCAGAAGTCTTCACATTGCTTCGCAGAATCGCTTTTGTGCAGAAAACAATAACACTTGTTCAGAACGAAAGAAAGCACAGAGCCGCAGATTTTATGTTGTCCTGGAGAGCTTGCAGAGTACTGGGGAAAAGCAGGCAGAGAATTCCCTGCTAGCACCTTCTCTGTGCCTGGGAAGCAGAAGTGTTCACATTGCTTCGCAGAATCGCTTTTGTGCAGAAAACAGTAACACTTGTTCAGAACGAAAGAAAGCACAGAGCCCCAGATTTTATGTTGTCCTGGAGAGCTTGCAGAGCACTGGGGAAAGGCAGGCAGAGAATTCCCTGCTAGCACCTTCTCTGTGCCTGTTCACATTGCTTCGCAGAATCGCTTTTGTGCAGAAAACAGTAACACTTGTTCAGAACGAAAGAAAGCACAGAGCCCCAGATCTGCTGTTGTCCTGGTGAGCTTGCAGAGCACTGGGGAAAAGCAGGCAGAGAATTCCCTGCTAGCACCTTCTCTGTGCCTGGGAAACAGAAGTGTTCCCATTGCTTCGCAGAATCGCTTTTGTGCAGAAAACAGTAACACTTGTTCAGAACGAAAGAAAGCACAGAGCCCCAGATTTTATGTTGTCCTGGAGAGCTTGCAGAGCACTGGGGAAAGGCAGGCAGAGAATTCCCTGCTAGCACCTTCTCTGTGCCTGGGAAGCAGAAGTCTTCACATTGCTTCGCAGAATCGCTTTTGTGCAGAAAACAATAACAACTGTTCAGAACGAAAGAAAGCACAGAGCCCCAGATTTTATGTTGTCCTGGAGAGCTTGCAGAGCACTGGGGAAAAGCAGGCAGAGAATTCCCTGCTAGCACCTTCTCTGTGCCTGGGAAACAGAAGTGTTCACATTTCTTCGCAGAATCGCTTTTGTGCAGAAAACAGTAACACTTGTTCAGAACGAAAGAAAGCACAGAGCCCCAGATTTTATGTTGTCCTGGAGAGCTTGCAGAGCACTGGGGAAAGGCAGGCAGAGAATTCCCTGCTAGCACCTTCTCTGTGCCTGTTCACATTGCTTCGCAGAATCGCTTTTGTGCAGAAAACAGTAACACTTGTTCAGACGAAAGAAAGCACAGAGCCCCAGATTTTATGTTGTCCTGGAGAGCTTGCAGAGCACTGGGGAAAAGCAGGCAGAGAATTCCCTGCTAGCACCTTCTCTGTGCCTGGGAAACAGAAGTGTTCACATTGCTTCGCAGAATCGCTTTTGTGCAGAAAACAGTAACACTTGTTCAGAAGGAAAGAAAGCACAGAGCCCCATATTTTATGTTGTGCTGGAGAGCTTGCAGAGTACTTGGGAAAAGCAGGCAGAGAATTCCCTGCTAGCACCTTCTCTGTGCCTGGGAAACAGAAGTGTTCCCATTGCTTCGCAGAATCGCTTTTGTGCAGAAAACAGTAACACTTGTTCAGAACGAAAGAAAGCACAGAGCCCCAGATTTTATGTTGTCCTGGAGAGCTTGCAGAGCACTGGGGAAAGGCAGGCAGAGAATTCCCTGCTAGCACCTTCTCTGTGCCTGGGAAGCAGAAGTCTTCACATTGCTTCGCAGAATCGCTTTTGTGCAGAAAACAATAACAACTGTTCAGAACGAAAGAAAGCACAGAGCCCCAGATTTTATGTTGTCCTGGAGAGCTTGCAGAGCACTGGGGAAAAGCAGGCAGAGAATTCCCTGCTAGCACCTTCTCTGTGCCTGGGAAACAGAAGTGTTCACATTTCTTCGCAGAATCGCTTTTGTGCAGAAAACAGTAACACTTGTTCAGAACGAAAGAAAGCACAGAGCCCCAGATTTTATGTTGTCCTGGAGAGCTTGCAGAGCACTGGGGAAAGGCAGGCAGAGAATTCCCTGCTAGCACCTTCTCTGTGCCTGTTCACATTGCTTCGCAGAATCGCTTTTGTGCAGAAAACAGTAACACTTGTTCAGACGAAAGAAAGCACAGAGCCCCAGATTTTATGTTGTCCTGGAGAGCTTGCAGAGCACTGGGGAAAAGCAGGCAGAGAATTCCCTGCTAGCACCTTCTCTGTGCCTGGGAAACAGAAGTGTTCACATTGCTTCGCAGAATCGCTTTTGTGCAGAAAACAGTAACACTTGTTCAGAAGGAAAGAAAGCACAGAGCCCCATATTTTATGTTGTGCTGGAGAGCTTGCAGAGTACTTGGGAAAAGCAGGCAGAGAATTCCCTGCTAGCACCTTCTCTGTGCCTGGGAAGCAGAAGTGTTCACATTGCTTGGCAGAATCGCTTTTGTGCAGAAAACAGTAACACTTGTTCAGAACAAAAGAAAGCACAGAGCCCCAGATTTTATGTTGTCCTGGAGAGCTTGCAGAGCACTGGGGAAAGGCAGGCAGAGAATTCCCTGCTAGCACCTTCTCTGTGCCTGGGAAGCAGAAGTCTTCACATTGCTTCGCAGAATCGCTTTTGTGCAGAAAACAATAACAGTTGTTCAGAAGGAAAGAAAGCACAGAGCCCCATATTTTATGTTGTCCTGGAGAGCTTGCAGAGCACTGGGGAAAAGCAGGCAGAGAATTCCCTGCTAGCACCTTCTCTGTGCCTGGGAAGCAGAAGTGTTCACATTGCTTCGCAGAATCGCTTTTGTGCAGAAAACAGTAACACTTGTTCAGAACGAAAGAAAGCACAGAGCCCCAGATTTTATGTTGTCCTGGAGAGCTTGCAGAGCACTGGGGAAAGGCAGGCAGAGAATTCCCTGCTAGCACCTTCTCTGTGCCTGTTCACATTGCTTCGCAGAATCGCTTTTGTGCAGAAAACAGTAACACTTGTTCAGAACGAAAGAAAGCACAGAGCCCCAGATCTGCTGTTGTCCTGGTGAGCTTGCAGAGCACTGGGGAAAAGCAGGCAGAGAATTCCCTGCTAGCACCTTCTCTGTGCCTGGGAAAGAGAAGTGTTCCCATTGCTTCGCAGAATCGCTTTTGTGCAGAAAACAATAACACTTGTTCAGAACGAAAGAAAGCACAGAGCCCCAGATTTTATGTTGTCCTGGAGAGCTTGCAGAGCACTGGGGAAAGGCAGGCAGAGACTTCCCTGCTAGCACCTTCTCTGTGCCTGGGAAGCAGAAGTGTTCACATTGCTTCGCAGAATCGCTTTTGTGCAGAAAACAGTAACACTTGTTCAGAACGAAAGAAAGCACAGAGCCCCAGATTTTATGTTGTCCTGGAGAGCTTGCAGAGCACTGGGGAAAGGCAGGCAGAGAATTCCCTGCTAGCACCTTCTCTGTGCCTGTTCACATTGCTTCGCAGAATCGCTTTTGTGCAGAAAACAGTAACACTTGTTCAGACGAAAGAAAGCACAGAGCCCCAGATTTTATGTTGTCCTGGAGAGCTTGCAGAGCACTGGGGAAAAGCAGGCAGAGAATTCCCTGCTAGCACCTTCTCTGTGCCTGGGAAACAGAAGTGTTCACATTGCTTCGCAGAATCGCTTTTGTGCAGAAAACAGTAACACTTGTTCAGAAGGAAAGAAAGCACAGAGCCCCATATTTTATGTTGTGCTGGAGAGCTTGCAGAGTACTGGGGAAAAGCAGGCAGAGAATTCCCTGCTAGCACCTTCTCTGTGCCTGGGAAGCAGAAGTGTTCACATTGCTTGGCAGAATCGTTTTTTTGCAGAAAACAGTAACACTTGTTCAGAACAAAAGAAAGCACAGAGCCCCAGATTTTATGTTGTCCTGGAGAGCTTGCAGAGCACTGGGGAAAAGCAGGCAGAGAATTCCCTGCTAGCACCTTCTCTGTGCCTGGGAAACAGAAGTGTTCACATTGCTTCGCAGAATCGCTTTTGTGCAGAAAACAGTAACACTTGTTCAGAACGAAAGAAAGCACAGAGCCTCAGATTTTATGTTGTCCTGGAGAGCTTGCAGAGCACTGGGGAAAAGCAGGCAGAGAATTCCCTGCTAGCACCTTCTCTGTGCCTGGGAAGCAGAAGTGTTCACATTGCTTCGCAGAATCGCTTTTGTGCAGAAAACAGTAACACTTGTTCAGAACGAAAGAAAGCACAGAGCCCCAGATTTTATGTTGTCCTGGAGAGCTTGCAGAGCACTGGGGAAAGGCAGGCAGAGAATTCCCTGCTAGCACCTTCTCTGTGCCTGTTCACATTGCTTCGCAGAATCGCTTTTGTGCAGAAAACAGTAACACTTGTTCAGAACGAAAGAAAGCACAGAGCCCCAGATCTGCTGTTGTCCTGGTGCGCTTGCAGAGCACTGGGGAAAAGCAGGCAGAGAATTCCCTGCTAGCACCTTCTCTGTGCCTGGGAAACAGAAGTGTTCCCATTGCTTCGCAGAATCGCTTTTGTGCAGAAAACAGTAACACTTGTTCAGAACGAAAGAAAGCACAGAGCCCCAGATTTGCTGTTGTCCTGGAGAGCTTGCAGAGCACTGATGAAAGGCAGGCAGAGAATTCCCTGCTAGCACCTTCTCTGTGCCTGGGAAAGAGAAGTGTTCCCATTGCTTCGCAGAATCGCTTTTGTGCAGAAAACAATAACACTTGTTCAGAACGAAAGAAAGCACAGAGCCCCAGATTTTATGTTGTCCTGGAGAGCTTGCAGAGCACTGGGGAAAGGCAGGCAGAGAATTCCCTGCTAGCACCTTCTCTGTGCCTGGGAAACAGAAGTGTTCACATTGCTTCGCAGAATCGCTTTTGTGCAGAAAACAATAACAACTGTTCAGAACGAAAGAAAGCACAGAGCCCCAGATTTTATGTTGTCCTGGAGAGCTTGCAGAGCACTGGGGAAAGGCAGGCAGAGAATTCCCTGCTAGCACCTTCTCTGTGCCTGGGAAGCAGAAGTGTTCACATTGCTTCGCAGAATCGTTTTTGTGCAGAAAACAGTAACACTTGTTCAGAACGAAAGAAAGCACAGAGCCCCAGATTTTATGTTGTCCTGGAGAGCTTGCAGAGCACTGGGGAAAGGCAGGCAGAGAATTCCCTGCTAGCACCTTCTCTGTGCCTGTTCACATTGCATCGCAGAATCGCTTTTGTGCAGAAAACAGTAACACTTGTTCAGACGAAAGAAAGCACAGAGCCCCAGATTTTATGTTGTCCTGGAGAGCTTGCAGAGCACTGGGGAAAAGCAGGCAGAGAATTCCCTGCTAGCACCTTCTCTGTGCCTGGGAAACAGAAGTGTTCACATTGCTTCGCAGAATCGCTTTTGTGCAGAAAACAGTAACACTTGTTCAGAAGGAAAGAAAGCACAGAGCCCCAGATTTTATGTTGTGCTGGAGAGCTTGCAGAGTACTGGGGAAAAGCAGGCAGAGAATTCCCTGCTAGCACCTTCTCTGTGCCTGGGAAGCAGAAGTGTTCACATTGCTTGGCAGAATCGCTTTTGTGCAGAAAACAGTAACACTTGTTCAGAACAAAAGAAAGCACAGAGCCCCAGATTTTATGTTGTCCTGGAGAGCTTGCAGAGCACTGGGGAAAAGCAGGCAGAGAATTCCCTGCTAGCACCTTCTCTGTGCCTGGGAAGCAGAAGTGTTCACATTGCTTCGCAGAATCGCTTTTGTGCAGAAAACAGTAACACTTGTTCAGAACGAAAGAAAGCACAGAGCCCCAGATTTTATGTTGTCCTGGAGAGCTTGCAGAGCACTGGGGAAAGGCAGGCAGAGAATTCCCTGCTAGCACCTTCTCTGTGCCTGTTCACATTGCTTCGCAGAATCGCTTTTGTGCAGAAAACAGTAACACTTGTTCAGACGAAAGAAAGCACAGAGCCCCAGATTTTATGTTGTCCTGGAGAGCTTGCAGAGCACTGGGGAAAAGCAGGCAGAGAATTCCCTGCTAGCACCTTCTCTGTGCCTGGGAAACAGAAGTGTTCACATTGCTTCGCAGAATCGCTTTTGTGCAGAAAACAGTAACACTTGTTCAGAACGAAACAAAGCACAGAGCCCCAGATTTGCTGTTGTCCTGGAGAGCTTGCAGAGCACTGGGGAAAGGCAGGCAGAGAATTCCCTGCTAGCACCTTCTCTGTGCCTGGGAAAGAGAAGTGTTCCCATTGCTTCGCAGAATCGCTTTTGTGCAGAAAACAATAACACTTGTTCAGAACGAAAGAAAGCACAGAGCCCCAGATTTTATGTTGTCCTGGAGAGCTTGCAGAGCACTGGGGAAAGGCAGGCAGAGAATTCCCTGCTAGCACCTTCTCTGTGCCTGGGAAGCAGAAGTGTTCACATTGCTTCGCAGAATCGCTTTTGTGCAGAAAACAATAACAACTGTTCAGAACGAAAGAAAGCACAGAGCCCCAGATTTTATGTTGTCCTGGAGAGCTTGCAGAGCACTGGGGAAAAGCAGGCAGAGAATTCCCTGCTAGCACCTTCTCTGTGCCTGGGAAGCAGAAGTGTTCACATTTCTTCGCAGAATCGCTTTTGTGCAGAAAACAGTAACACTTGTTCAGAACGAAAGAAAGCACAGAGCCCCAGATTTTATGTTGTCCTGGAGAGCTTGCAGAGCACTGGGGAAAGGCAGGCAGAGAATTCCCTGCTAGCACCTTCTCTGTGCCTGGGAAGCAGAAGTCTTCACATTGCTTCGCAGAATCGCTTTTGTGCAGAAAACAATAACACTTGTTCAGAACGAAAGAAAGCACAGAGCCCCAGATTTTATGTTGTCCTGGAGAGCTTGCAGAGCACTGGGGAAAAGCAGGCAGAGAATTCCCTGCTAGCACCTTCTCTGTGCCTGGGAAGCAGAAGTGTTCACATTGCTTCGCAGAATCGCTTTTGTGCAGAAAACAGTAACACTTGTTCAGAACGAAAGAAAGCACAGAGCCCCAGATTTTATGTTGTCCTGGAGAGCTTGCAGAGCACTGGGGAAAGGCAGGCAGAGAATTCCCTGCTAGCACCTTCTCTGTGCCTGTTCACATTGCTTCGCAGAATCGCTTTTGTGCAGAAAACAGTAACACTTGTTCAGAACGAAAGAAAGCACAGAGCCCCAGATCTGCTGTTGTCCTGGTGAGCTTGCAGAGCACTGGGGAAAAGCAGGCAGAGAATTCCCTGCTAGCACCTTCTCTGTGCCTGGGAAACAGAAGTGTTCCCATTGCTTCGCAGAATCGCTTTTGTGCAGAAAACAGTAACACTTGTTCAGAACGAAACAAAGCACAGAGCCCCAGATTTGCTGTTGTCCTGGAGAGCTTGCAGAGCACTGGGGAAAGGCAGGCAGAGAATTCCCTGCTAGCACCTTCTCTGTGCCTGGGAAAGAGAAGTGTTCCCATTGCTTCGCAGAATCGCTTTTGTGCAGAAAACAATAACACTTGTTCAGAACGAAAGAAAGCACAGAGCCCCAGATTTTATGTTGTCCTGGAGAGCTTGCAGAGCACTGGGGAAAGGCAGGCAGAGACTTCCCTGCTAGCACCTTCTCTGTGCCTGGGAAGCAGAAGTGTTCACATTGCTTCGCAGAATCGCTTTTGTGCAGAAAACAATAACAACTGTTCAGAACGAAAGAAAGCACAGAGCCGCAGATTTTATGTTGTCCTGGAGAGCTTGCAGAGCACTGGGGAAAAGCAGGCAGAGAATTCCCTGCTAGCACCTTCTCTGTGCCTGGGAAACAGAAGTATTCACATTTCTTCGCAGAATCGCTTTTGTGCAGAAAACAGTAACACTTGTTCAGAACGAAAGAAAGCACAGAGCCCCAGATTTTATGTTGTCCTGGAGAGCTTGCAGAGCACTGGGGAAAGGCAGGCAGAGAATTCCCTGCTAGCACCTTCTCTGTGCCTGTTCACATTCCTTCGCAGAATCGCTTTTGTGCAGAAAACAGTAACACTTGTTCAGACGAAAGAAAGCACAGAGCCCCAGATTTTATGTTGTCCTGGAGAGCTTGCAGAGCACTGGGGAAAGGCAGGCAGAGAATTCCCTGCTAGCACCTTCTCTGTGCCTGTTCACATTGCTTCGCAGAATCGCTTTTGTGCAGAAAACAGTAACACTTGTTCAGAACGAAAGAAAGCACAGAGCCCCAGATCTGCTGTTGTCCTGGTGAGCTTGCAGAGCACTGGGGAAAAGCAGGCAGAGAATTCCCTGCTAGCACCTTCTCTGTGCCTGGGAAACAGAAGTGTTCACATTGCTTCGCAGAATCGCTTTTGTGCAGAAAACAATAACACTTGTTCAGAACGAAAGAAAGCACAGAGCCCCAGATTTTATGTTGTCCTGGAGAGCTTGCAGAGCACTGGGGAAAGGCAGGCAGAGAATTCCCTGCTAGCACCTTCTCTGTGCCTGTTCACATTCCTTCGCAGAATCGCTTTTGTGCAGAAAACAGTAACACTTGTTCAGACGAAAGAAAGCACAGAGCCCCAGATTTTATGTTGTCCTGGAGAGCTTGCAGAGCACTGGGGAAAGGCAGGCAGAGAATTCCCTGCTAGCACCTTCTCTGTGCCTGTTCACATTGCTTCGCAGAATCGCTTTTGTGCAGAAAACAGTAACACTTGTTCAGAACGAAAGAAAGCACAGAGCCCCAGATCTGCTGTTGTCCTGGTGAGCTTGCAGAGCACTGGGGAAAAGCAGGCAGAGAATTCCCTGCTAGCACCTTCTCTGTGCCTGGGAAACAGAAGTGTTCCCATTGCTTCGCAGAATCGCTTTTGTGCAGAAAACAGTAACACTTGTTCAGAACGAAACAAAGCACAGAGCCCCAGATTTGCTGTTGTCCTGGAGAGCTTGCAGAGCACTGGGGAAAAGCAGGCAGAGAATTCCCTGCTAGCACCTTCTCTGTGCCTGGGAAGCAGAAGTGTTCACATTGCTTCGCAGAATCGCTTTTGTGCAGAAAACAGTAACACTTGTTCAGAACGAAAGAAAGCACAGAGCCCCAGATTTTATGTTGTCCTGGAGAGCTTGCAGAGCACTGGGGAAAGGCAGGCAGAGAATTCCCTGCTAGCACCTTCTCTGTGCCTGGGAAGCAGAAGTGTTCCCATTGCTTCGCAGAATCGCTTTTGTGCAGAAAACAGTAACACTTGTTCAGAACGAAAGAAAGCACAGAGCCCCAGATTTTATGTTGTCCTGGAGAGCTTGCAGAGCACTGGGGAAAGGCAGGCAGAGAATTCCCTGCTAGCACCTTCTTTGTGCCTGGGAAACAGAAGTGTTCACATTGCTTCGCAGTATCGCTTTTGTGCAGAAAACAGTAACACTTGTTCAGAAGGAAAGAAAGCACAGAGCCCCATATTTTATGTTGTGCTGGAGAGCTTGCAGAATACTGGGGAAAAGCAGGCAGAGAATTCCCTGCTAGCACCTTCTCTGTGCCTGGGAAACAGAAGTGTTCACATTGCTTCGCAGAATTGCTTTTGTGCAGAAAACAGTAACACTTGTTCAGAACGAAAGAAAGCACAGAGCCCCAGATTTTATGTTGTCCTGGAGAGCTTGCAGAGCACTGGGGAAAGGCAGGCAGAGAATTCCCTGCTAGCACCTTCTCTGTGCCTGTTCACATTGCTTCGCAGAATCGCTTTTGTGCAGAAAACAGTAACACCTGTTCAGACGAAAGAAAGCACAGAGCCCCAGATTTTATGTTGTCCTGGAGAGCTTGCAGAGCACTGGGGAAAGGCAGGCAGAGAATTCCCTGCTAGCACCTTCTCTGTGCCTGTTCACATTCCTTCGCAGAATCGCTTTTGTGCAGAAAACAGTAACACTTGTTCAGAACGAAAGAAAGCACAGAGCCCCAGATTTTATGTTGTCCTGGAGAGCTTGCAGAGCACTGGGGAAAGGCAGGCAGAGAATTTCCTGCTAGCACCTTCTCTGTGCCTGGGAAGCAGAAGTGTTCACATTGCTTCGCAGAATCGCTTTTGTGCAGACAACAGTAACACTTGTTCAGAACAAAAGAAAGCACAGAGCCCCAGATTTTATGTTGTGCTGGAGAGCTTGCAGAGTACTGGGGAAAAGCAGGCAGAGAATTCCCTGCTAGCACCTTCTCTGTGCCTGGGAAACAGAAGTGTTCACATTGCTTCGCAGAATCGCTTTTGTGCAGAAAACAGTAACACTTGTTCAGAACGAAAGAAAGCACAGAGCCCCAGATTCTATGTTGTCCTGGAGAGCTTGCAGAGCACTGGGGAAAAGCAGGCAGAGAATTCCCTGCTAGCACCTTCTCTGTGCCTGGGAAACAGAAGTGTTCACATTGCTTCGCAGAATCGCTTTTGTGCAGAAAACAGTAACACTTGTTCAGAACGAAAGAAAGCACAGAGCCCCATATTTTATGTTGTGCTGGAGAGCTTGCAGAGCACTGGGGAAAAGCAGGCAGAGAATTCCCTGCTAGCACCTTCTCTGTGCCTGGGAAGCAGAAGTGTTCACATTGCTTGGCAGAATCGCTTTTGTGCAGAAAACAGTAACACTTGTTCAGAACAAAAGAAAGCACAGAGCCCCATATTTTATGTTGTCCTGGAGAGCTTGCAGAGCACTGGGGAAAAGCAGGCAGAGAATTCCCTGCTAGCACCTTCTCTGTGCCTGGGAAACAGAAGTGTTCGCATTGCTTCGCAGAATCGCTTTTGTGCAGAAAACAGTAACACTTGTTCAGAACGAAAGAAAGCACAGAGCCCCAGATTTCATGTTGTCCTGGAGAGCTTGCAGAGCACTGGGGAAAGGCAGGCAGAGAATTCCTTGCTAGCACCTTCTCTGTGCCTGGGAAGCAGAAGTGTTCACATTGCTTGGCAGAATCGCTTTTGTGCAGAAAACAATAACACTTGTTCAGAACGAAAGAAAGCACAGAGCCCCAGATTTTATGTTGTCCTGGAGAGCTTGCAGAGCACTGGGGAAAAGCAGGCAGAGAATTCCCTGCTAGCACCTTCTCTGTGCCTGGGAAGCAGAAGTGTTCACATTGCTTCGCAGAATCGCTTTTGTGCAGAAAACAGTAACACTTGTTCAGAAGGAAAGAAAGCACAGAGCCCCAGATTTTATGTTGTCCTGGAGAGCTTGCAGAGCACTGGGGAAAGGCAGGCAGAGAATTCCCTGCTAGCACGTTCTCGGTGCCTGTTCACATTGCTTCGCAGAATCGCTTTTGTGCAGAAAACAGTAACACTTGTTCAGACGAAAGAAAGCACAGAGCCCCAGATTTTATGTTGTCCTGGAGAGCTTGCAGAGTACTGGGGAATAGCAGGCAGAGAATTCCCTGCTAGCACCTTCTCTGTGCCTGGGAAGCAGAAGTGTTCACATTGCTTCGCAGAATCGCTTTTGTGCAGACAACAGTAACACTTTTTCAGAACAAAAGAAAGCACAGAGCCTCAGATTTTATGTTGTCCTGGAGAGCTTGCAGAGCACTGGGGAAAAGCAGGCAGAGAATTCCCTGCTAGCACCTTCTCTGTGCCTGGGAAACAGAAGTGTTCACATTGCTTCGCAGTATCGCTTTTGTGCAGAAAACAGTAACACTTGTTCAGAAGGAAAGAAAGCACAGAGCCCCATATTTTATGTTGTGCTGGAGAGCTTGCAGAATACTGGGGAAAAGCAGGCAGAGAATTCCCTGCTAGCACCTTCTCTGTGCCTGGGAAACAGAAGTGTTCACATTGCTTCGCAGAATCGCTTTTGTGCAGAAAACAGTAACACTTGTTCAGAACGAAAGAAAGCACAGAGCCCCAGATTTTATGTTGTCCTGGAGAGCTTGCAGAGCACTGGGGAAAGGCAGGCAGAGAATTCCCTGCTAGCACCTTCTCTGTGCCTGGGAAGCAGAAGTGTTCACATTGCTTCGCAGAATCGCTTTTGTGCAGAAAACAATAACACTTGTTCAGAACGAAAGAAAGCACAGAGCCCCAGATTTTATGTTGTCCTGGAGAGCTTGCAGAGCACTGGGGAAAAGCAGGCAGAGAATTCCCTGCTAGCACCTTCTCTGTGCCTGGGAAGCAGAAGTGTTCACATTGCTTCGCAGAATCGCTTTTGTGCAGAAAACAGTAACACTTGTTCAGAACGAAAGAAAGCACAGAGCCCCAGATTTTATGTTGTCCTGGAGAGCTTGCAGAGCACTGGGGAAAGGCAGGCAGAGAATTCCCTGCTAGCACCTTCTCTGTGCCTGTTCACATTGCTTCGCAGAATCGCTTTTGTGCAGAAAACAGTAACACTTGTTCAGAACGAAAGAAAGCACAGAGCCCCAGATCTGCTGTTGTCCTGGTGAGCTTGCAGAGCACTGGGGAAAAGCAGGCAGAGAATTCCCTGCTAGCACCTTCTCTGTGCCTGGGAAACAGAAGTGTTCCCATTGCTTCGCAGAATCGCTTTTGTGCAGAAAACAATAACACTTGTTCAGAACGAAAGAAAGCACAGAGCCCCAGATTTTATGTTGTCCTGGAGAGCTTGCAGAGCACTGGGGAAAGGCAGGCAGAGAATTCCCTGCTAGCACCTTCTCTGTGCCTGGGAAGCAGAAGTGTTCACATTGCTTCGCAGAATCGCTTTTGTGCAGAAAACAATAACAACTGTTCAGAACGAAAGAAAGCACAGAGCCCCAGATTTTATGTTGTCCTGGAGAGCTTGCAGAGCACTGGGGAAAAGCAGGCAGAGAATTCCCTGCTAGCACCTTCTCTGTGCCTGGGAAACAGAAGTGTTCACATTTCTTCGCAGAATCGCTTTTGTGCAGAAAACAGTAACACTTGTTCAGAACGAAAGAAAGCACAGAGCCCCAGATTTTATGTTGTCCTGGAGAGCTTGCAGAGCACTGGGGAAAGGCAGGCAGAGAATTCCCTGCTAGCACCTTCTCTGTGCCTGTTCACATTCCTTCGCAGAATCGCTTTTGTGCAGAAAACTGTAACACTTGTTCAGACGAAAGAAAGCACAGAGCCCCAGATTTTATGATGTCCTGGAGAGCTTGCAGAATACTGGGGAAAAGCAGGCAGAGAATTCCCTGCTAGCACCTTCTCTGTGCCTGGGAAACAGAAGTGTTCACATTGCTTCGCAGAATCGCTTTTGTGCAGAAAACAGTAACACTTGTTCAGAACGAAAGAAAGCACAGAGCCCCAGATTTTATGTTGTCCTGGAGAGCTTGCAGAGCACTGGGGAAAGGCAGGCAGAGAATTCCCTGCTAGCACCTTCTCTGTGCCTGTTCACATTGCATCGCAGAATCGCTTTTGTGCAGAAAACAGTAACACTTGTTCAGACGAAAGAAAGCACAGAGCCCCAGATTTTATGTTGTCCTGGAGAGCTTGCAGAGCACTGGGGAAAAGCAGGCAGAGAATTCCCTGCTAGCACCTTCTCTGTGCCTGGGAAACAGAAGTGTTCACATTGCTTCGCAGAATCGCTTTTGTGCAGAAAACAGTAACACTTGTTCAGAAGGAAAGAAAGCACAGAGCCCCATATTTTATGTTGTGCTGGAGAGCTTGCAGAGTACTGGGGAAAAGCAGGCAGAGAATTCCCTGCTAGCACCTTCTCTGTGCCTGGGAAGCAGAAGTGTTCACATTGCTTGGCAGAATCGCTTTTGTGCAGAAAACAGTAACACTTGTTCAGAACAAAAGAAAGCACAGAGCCCCAGATTTTATGTTGTCCTGGAGAGCTTGCAGAGCACTGGGGAAAAGCAGGCAGAGAATTCCCTGCTAGCACCTTCTCTGTGCCTGGGAAACAGAAGTGTTCACATTGCTTCGCAGAATCGCTTTTGTGCAGAAAACAGTAACACTTGTTCAGAACGAAAGAAAGCACAGAGCCCCAGATTTTATGTTGTCCTGTAGAGCTTGCAGAGCACTGGGGAAAGGCAGGCAGAGAATTCCCTGCTAGCACCTTCTCTGTGCCTGGGAAGCAGAAGTCTTCACATTGCTTCGCAGAATCGCTTTTGTGCAGAAAACAATAACACTTGTTCAGAACGAAAGAAAGCACAGAGCCGCAGATTTTATGTTGTCCTGGAGAGCTTGCAGAGTACTGGGGAAAAGCAGGCAGAGAATTCCCTGCTAGCACCTTCTCTGTGCCTGGGAAGCAGAAGTGTTCACATTGCTTCGCAGAATCGCTTTTGTGCAGAAAACAGTAACACTTGTTCAGAACGAAAGAAAGCACAGAGCCCCAGATTTTATGTTGTCCTGGAGAGCTTGCAGAGCACTGGGGAAAGGCAGGCAGAGAATTCCCTGCTAGCACCTTCTCTGTGCCTGTTCACATTGCTTCGCAGAATCGCTTTTGTGCAGAAAACAGTAACACTTGTTCAGAACGAAAGAAAGCACAGAGCCCCAGATCTGCTGTTGTCCTGGTGAGCTTGCAGAGCACTGGGGAAAAGCAGGCAGAGAATTCCCTGCTAGCACCTTCTCTGTGCCTGGGAAACAGAAGTGTTCCCATTGCTTCGCAGAATCGCTTTTGTGCAGAAAACAGTAACACTTGTTCAGAACGAAAGAAAGCACAGAGCCCCAGATTTTATGTTGTCCTGGAGAGCTTGCAGAGCACTGGGGAAAGGCAGGCAGAGAATTCCCTGCTAGCACCTTCTCTGTGCCTGGGAAGCAGAAGTCTTCACATTGCTTCGCAGAATCGCTTTTGTGCAGAAAACAATAACAACTGTTCAGAACGAAAGAAAGCACAGAGCCCCAGATTTTATGTTGTCCTGGAGAGCTTGCAGAGCACTGGGGAAAAGCAGGCAGAGAATTCCCTGCTAGCACCTTCTCTGTGCCTGGGAAGCAGAAGTGTTCACATTTCTTCGCAGAATCGCTTTTGTGCAGAAAACAGTAACACTTGTTCAGAACGAAAGAAAGCACAGAGCCCCAGATTTTATGTTGTCCTGGAGAGCTTGCAGAGCACTGGGGAAAGGCAGGCAGAGAATTCCCTGCTAGCACCTTCTCTGTGCCTGTTCACATTGCTTCGCAGAATCGCTTTTGTGCAGAAAACAGTAACACTTGTTCAGACGAAAGAAAGCACAGAGCCCCAGATTTTATGTTGTCCTGGAGAGCTTGCAGAGCACTGGGGAAAAGCAGGCAGAGAATTCCCTGCTAGCACCTTCTCTGTGCCTGGGAAACAGAAGTGTTCACATTGCTTCGCAGAATCGCTTTTGTGCAGAAAACAGTAACACTTGTTCAGAAGGAAAGAAAGCACAGAGCCCCATATTTTATGTTGTGCTGGAGAGCTTGCAGAGTACTTGGGAAAAGCAGGCAGAGAATTCCCTGCTAGCACCTTCTCTGTGCCTGGGAAGCAGAAGTGTTCACATTGCTTGGCAGAATCGCTTTTGTGCAGAAAACAGTAACACTTGTTCAGAACAAAAGAAAGCACAGAGCCCCAGATTTTATGTTGTCCTGGAGAGCTTGCAGAGCACTGGGGAAAGGCAGGCAGAGAATTCCCTGCTAGCACCTTCTCTGTGCCTGGGAAGCAGAAGTCTTCACATTGCTTCGCAGAATCGCTTTTGTGCAGAAAACAATAACAGTTGTTCAGAAGGAAAGAAAGCACAGAGCCCCATATTTTATGTTGTCCTGGAGAGCTTGCAGAGCACTGGGGAAAAGCAGGCAGAGAATTCCCTGCTAGCACCTTCTCTGTGCCTGGGAAGCAGAAGTGTTCACATTGCTTCGCAGAATCGCTTTTGTGCAGAAAACAGTAACACTTGTTCAGAACGAAAGAAAGCACAGAGCCCCAGATTTTATGTTGTCCTGGAGAGCTTGCAGAGCACTGGGGAAAGGCAGGCAGAGAATTCCCTGCTAGCACCTTCTCTGTGCCTGTTCACATTGCTTCGCAGAATCGCTTTTGTGCAGAAAACAGTAACACTTGTTCAGAACGAAAGAAAGCACAGAGCCCCAGATCTGCTGTTGTCCTGGTGAGCTTGCAGAGCACTGGGGAAAAGCAGGCAGAGAATTCCCTGCTAGCACCTTCTCTGTGCCTGGGAAAGAGAAGTGTTCCCATTGCTTCGCAGAATCGCTTTTGTGCAGAAAACAGTAACACTTGTTCAGAACGAAAGAAAGCACAGAGCCCCAGATTTTATGTTGTCCTGGAGAGCTTGCAGAGCACTGGGGAAAGGCAGGCAGAGACTTCCCTGCTAGCACCTTCTCTGTGCCTGGGAAGCAGAAGTGTTCACATTGCTTCGCAGAATCGCTTTTGTGCAGAAAACAGTAACACTTGTTCAGAACGGAAGAAAGCACAGAGCCCCAGATTTTATGTTGTCCTGGAGAGCTTGCAGAGCACTGGGGAAAGGCAGGCAGAGAATTCCCTGCTAGCACCTTCTCTGTGCCTGTTCACATTGCTTCGCAGAATCGCTTTTGTGCAGAAAACAGTAACACTTGTTCAGACGAAAGAAAGCACAGAGCCCCAGATTTTATGTTGTCCTGGAGAGCTTGCAGAGCACTGGGGAAAAGCAGGCAGAGAATTCCCTGCTAGCACCTTCTCTGTGCCTGGGAAACAGAAGTGTTCACATTGCTTCGCAGAATCGCTTTTGTGCAGAAAACAGTAACACTTGTTCAGAAGGAAAGAAAGCACAGAGCCCCATATTTTATGTTGTGCTGGAGAGCTTGCAGAGTACTGGGGAAAAGCAGGCAGAGAATTCCCTGCTAGCACCTTCTCTGTGCCTGGGAAGCAGAAGTGTTCACATTGCTTGGCAGAATCGTTTTTTTGCAGAAAACAGTAACACTTGTTCAGAACAAAAGAAAGCACAGAGCCCCAGATTTTATGTTGTCCTGGAGAGCTTGCAGAGCACTGGGGAAAAGCAGGCAGAGAATTCCCTGCTAGCACCTTCTCTGTGCCTGGGAAACAGAAGTGTTCACATTGCTTCGCAGAATCGCTTTTGTGCAGAAAACAGTAACACTTGTTCAGAACGAAAGAAAGCACAGAGCCTCAGATTTTATGTTGTCCTGGAGAGCTTGCAGAGCACTGGGGAAAAGCAGGCAGAGAATTCCCTGCTAGCACCTTCTCTGTGCCTGGGAAGCAGAAGTGTTCACATTGCTTCGCAGAATCGCTTTTGTGCAGAAAACAGTAACACTTGTTCAGAACGAAAGAAAGCACAGAGCCCCAGATTTTATGTTGTCCTGGAGAGCTTGCAGAGCACTGGGGAAAGGCAGGCAGAGAATTCCCTGCTAGCACCTTCTCTGTGCCTGTTCACATTGCTTCGCAGAATCGCTTTTGTGCAGAAAACAGTAACACTTGTTCAGAACGAAAGAAAGCACAGAGCCCCAGATCTGCTGTTGTCCTGGTGCGCTTGCAGAGCACTGGGGAAAAGCAGGCAGAGAATTCCCTGCTAGCACCTTCTCTGTGCCTGGGAAACAGAAGTGTTCCCATTGCTTCGCAGAATCGCTTTTGTGCAGAAAACAGTAACACTTGTTCAGAACGAAAGAAAGCACAGAGCCCCAGATTTGCTGTTGTCCTGGAGAGCTTGCAGAGCACTGATGAAAGGCAGGCAGAGAATTCCCTGCTAGCACCTTCTCTGTGCCTGGGAAAGAGAAGTGTTCCCATTGCTTCGCAGAATCGCTTTTGTGCAGAAAACAATAACACTTGTTCAGAACGAAAGAAAGCACAGAGCCCCAGATTTTATGTTGTCCTGGAGAGCTTGCAGAGCACTGGGGAAAGGCAGGCAGAGAATTCCCTGCTAGCACCTTCTCTGTGCCTGGGAAACAGAAGTGTTCACATTGCTTCGCAGAATCGCTTTTGTGCAGAAAACAATAACAACTGTTCAGAACGAAAGAAAGCACAGAGCCCCAGATTTTATGTTGTCCTGGAGAGCTTGCAGAGCACTGGGGAAAGGCAGGCAGAGAATTCCCTGCTAGCACCTTCTCTGTGCCTGGGAAGCAGAAGTGTTCACATTGCTTCGCAGAATCGTTTTTGTGCAGAAAACAGTAACACTTGTTCAGAACGAAAGAAAGCACAGAGCCCCAGATTTTATGTTGTCCTGGAGAGCTTGCAGAGCACTGGGGAAAGGCAGGCAGAGAATTCCCTGCTAGCACCTTCTCTGTGCCTGTTCACATTGCATCGCAGAATCGCTTTTGTGCAGAAAACAGTAACACTTGTTCAGACGAAAGAAAGCACAGAGCCCCAGATTTTATGTTGTCCTGGAGAGCTTGCAGAGCACTGGGGAAAAGCAGGCAGAGAATTCCCTGCTAGCACCTTCTCTGTGCCTGGGAAACAGAAGTGTTCACATTGCTTCGCAGAATCGCTTTTGTGCAGAAAACAGTAACACTTGTTCAGAAGGAAAGAAAGCACAGAGCCCCAGATTTTATGTTGTGCTGGAGAGCTTGCAGAGTACTGGGGAAAAGCAGGCAGAGAATTCCCTGCTAGCACCTTCTCTGTGCCTGGGAAGCAGAAGTGTTCACATTGCTTGGCAGAATCGCTTTTGTGCAGAAAACAGTAACACTTGTTCAGAACAAAAGAAAGCACAGAGCCCCAGATTTTATGTTGTCCTGGAGAGCTTGCAGAGCACTGGGGAAAAGCAGGCAGAGAATTCCCTGCTAGCACCTTCTCTGTGCCTGGGAAGCAGAAGTGTTCACATTGCTTCGCAGAATCGCTTTTGTGCAGAAAACAGTAACACTTGTTCAGAACGAAAGAAAGCACAGAGCCCCAGATTTTATGTTGTCCTGGAGAGCTTGCAGAGCACTGGGGAAAGGCAGGCAGAGAATTCCCTGCTAGCACCTTCTCTGTGCCTGTTCACATTGCTTCGCAGAATCGCTTTTGTGCAGAAAACAGTAACACTTGTTCAGACGAAAGAAAGCACAGAGCCCCAGATTTTATGTTGTCCTGGAGAGCTTGCAGAGCACTGGGGAAAAGCAGGCAGAGAATTCCCTGCTAGCACCTTCTCTGTGCCTGGGAAACAGAAGTGTTCACATTGCTTCGCAGAATCGCTTTTGTGCAGAAAACAGTAACACTTGTTCAGAACGAAACAAAGCACAGAGCCCCAGATTTGCTGTTGTCCTGGAGAGCTTGCAGAGCACTGGGGAAAGGCAGGCAGAGAATTCCCTGCTAGCACCTTCTCTGTGCCTGGGAAAGAGAAGTGTTCCCATTGCTTCGCAGAATCGCTTTTGTGCAGAAAACAATAACACTTGTTCAGAACGAAAGAAAGCACAGAGCCCCAGATTTTATGTTGTCCTGGAGAGCTTGCAGAGCACTGGGGAAAGGCAGGCAGAGAATTCCCTGCTAGCACCTTCTCTGTGCCTGGGAAGCAGAAGTGTTCACATTGCTTCGCAGAATCGCTTTTGTGCAGAAAACAATAACAACTGTTCAGAACGAAAGAAAGCACAGAGCCCCAGATTTTATGTTGTCCTGGAGAGCTTGCAGAGCACTGGGGAAAAGCAGGCAGAGAATTCCCTGCTAGCACCTTCTCTGTGCCTGGGAAGCAGAAGTGTTCACATTTCTTCGCAGAATCGCTTTTGTGCAGAAAACAGTAACACTTGTTCAGAACGAAAGAAAGCACAGAGCCCCAGATTTTATGTTGCCCTGGAGAGCTTGCAGAGCACTGGGGAAAGGCAGGCAGAGAATTCCCTGCTAGCACCTTCTCTGTGCCTGGGAAGCAGAAGTCTTCACATTGCTTCGCAGAATCGCTTTTGTGCAGAAAACAATAACACTTGTTCAGAACGAAAGAAAGCACAGAGCCCCAGATTTTATGTTGTCCTGGAGAGCTTGCAGAGCACTGGGGAAAAGCAGGCAGAGAATTCCCTGCTAGCACCTTCTCTGTGCCTGGGAAGCAGAAGTGTTCACATTGCTTCGCAGAATCGCTTTTGTGCAGAAAACAGTAACACTTGTTCAGAACGAAAGAAAGCACAGAGCCCCAGATTTTATGTTGTCCTGGAGAGCTTGCAGAGCACTGGGGAAAGGCAGGCAGAGAATTCCCTGCTAGCACCTTCTCTGTGCCTGTTCACATTGCTTCGCAGAATCGCTTTTGTGCAGAAAACAGTAACACTTGTTCAGAACGAAAGAAAGCACAGAGCCCCAGATCTGCTGTTGTCCTGGTGAGCTTGCAGAGCACTGGGGAAAAGCAGGCAGAGAATTCCCTGCTAGCACCTTCTCTGTGCCTGGGAAACAGAAGTGTTCCCATTGCTTCGCAGAATCGCTTTTGTGCAGAAAACAGTAACACTTGTTCAGAACGAAACAAAGCACAGAGCCCCAGATTTGCTGTTGTCCTGGAGAGCTTGCAGAGCACTGGGGAAAGGCAGGCAGAGAATTCCCTGCTAGCACCTTCTCTGTGCCTGGGAAAGAGAAGTGTTCCCATTGCTTCGCAGAATCGCTTTTGTGCAGAAAACAATAACACTTGTTCAGAACGAAAGAAAGCACAGAGCCCCAGATTTTATGTTGTCCTGGAGAGCTTGCAGAGCACTGGGGAAAGGCAGGCAGAGACTTCCCTGCTAGCACCTTCTCTGTGCCTGGGAAGCAGAAGTGTTCACATTGCTTCGCAGAATCGCTTTTGTGCAGAAAACAATAACAACTGTTCAGAACGAAAGAAAGCACAGAGCCGCAGATTTTATGTTGTCCTGGAGAGCTTGCAGAGCACTGGGGAAAAGCAGGCAGAGAATTCCCTGCTAGCACCTTCTCTGTGCCTGGGAAACAGAAGTATTCACATTTCTTCGCAGAATCGCTTTTGTGCAGAAAACAGTAACACTTGTTCAGAACGAAAGAAAGCACAGAGCCCCAGATTTTATGTTGTCCTGGAGAGCTTGCAGAGCACTGGGGAAAGGCAGGCAGAGAATTCCCTGCTAGCACCTTCTCTGTGCCTGTTCACATTCCTTCGCAGAATCGCTTTTGTGCAGAAAACAGTAACACTTGTTCAGAACGAAAGAAAGCACAGAGCCCCAGATTTTATGTTGTCCTGGAGAGCTTGCAGAGCACTGGGGAAAGGCAGGCAGAGAATTCCCTGCTAGCACCTTCTCTGTGCCTGTTCACATTGCTTCGCAGAATCGCTTTTGTGCAGAAAACAGTAACACTTGTTCAGAACGAAAGAAAGCACAGAGCCCCAGATCTGCTGTTGTCCTGGTGAGCTTGCAGAGCACTGGGGAAAAGCAGGCAGAGAATTCCCTGCTAGCACCTTCTCTGTGCCTGGGAAACAGAAGTGTTCACATTGCTTCGCAGAATCGCTTTTGTGCAGAAAACAATAACACTTGTTCAGAACGAAAGAAAGCACAGAGCCCCAGATTTTATGTTGTCCTGGAGAGCTTGCAGAGCACTGGGGAAAGGCAGGCAGAGAATTCCCTGCTAGCACCTTCTCTGTGCCTGTTCACATTCCTTCGCAGAATCGCTTTTGTGCAGAAAACAGTAACACTTGTTCAGACGAAAGAAAGCACAGAGCCCCAGATTTTATGTTGTCCTGGAGAGCTTGCAGAGCACTGGGGAAAGGCAGGCAGAGAATTCCCTGCTAGCACCTTCTCTGTGCCTGTTCACATTGCTTCGCAGAATCGCTTTTGTGCAGAAAACAGTAACACTTGTTCAGAACGAAAGAAAGCACAGAGCCCCAGATCTGCTGTTGTCCTGGTGAGCTTGCAGAGCACTGGGGAAAAGCAGGCAGAGAATTCCCTGCTAGCACCTTCTCTGTGCCTGGGAAACAGAAGTGTTCCCATTGCTTCGCAGAATCGCTTTTGTGCAGAAAACAGTAACACTTGTTCAGAACGAAACAAAGCACAGAGCCCCAGATTTGCTGTTGTCCTGGAGAGCTTGCAGAGCACTGGGGAAAAGCAGGCAGAGAATTCCCTGCTAGCACCTTCTCTGTGCCTGGGAAGCAGAAGTGTTCACATTGCTTCGCAGAATCGCTTTTGTGCAGAAAACAGTAACACTTGTTCAGAACGAAAGAAAGCACAGAGCCCCAGATTTTATGTTGTCCTGGAGAGCTTGCAGAGCACTGGGGAAAGGCAGGCAGAGAATTCCCTGCTAGCACCTTCTCTGTGCCTGTTCACATTGCTTCGCATAATCGCTTTTGTGCAGAAAACAGTAACACTTGTTCAGAACGAAACAAAGCACAGAGCCCCAGATTTGCTGTTGTCCTGGAGAGCTTGCAGAGCACTGATGAAAGGCAGGCAGAGAATTCCCTGCTAGCACCTTCTCTGTGCCTGGGAAAGAGAAGTGTTCCCATTGCTTCGCAGAATCGCTTTTGTGCAGAAAACAATAACACTTGTTCAGAACGAAAGAAAGCACAGAGCCCCAGATTTTATGTTGTCCTGGAGAGCTTGCAGAGCACTGGGGAAAAGCAGGCAGAGAATTCCCTGCTAGCACCTTCTCTGTGCCTGGGAAACAGAAGTGTTCACATTGCTTCGCAGAATCGCTTTTGTGCAGAAAACAGTAACACTTGTTCAGAAGCAAAGAAAGCACAGAGCCCCATATTTTATGTTGTGCTGGAGAGCTTGCAGAGTACTGGGGAAAAGCAGGCAGAGAATTCCCTGCTAGCACCTTCTCTGTGCCTGGGAAGCAGAAGTGTTCACATTGCTTCGCAGAATCGCTTTTGTGCAGAAAACAGTAACACTTGTTCAGAACGAAAGAAAGCACAGAGCCCCAGATTTTATGTTGTCCTGGAGAGCTTGCAGAGCACTGGGGAAAAGCAGGCAGAGAATTCCCTGCTAGCACCTTCTCTGTGCCTGGGAAGCAGAAGTGTTCACATTGCTTCGCAGAATCGCTTTTGTGCAGAAAACAGTAACACTTGTTCAGAACGAAAGAAAGCACAGAGCCCCAGATCTGCTGTTGTCCTGGTGAGCTTGCAGAGCACTGGGGAAAAGCAGGCAGAGAATTCCCTGCTAGCACCTTCTCTGTGCCTGGGAAACAGAAGTGTTCACATTGCTTCGCAGAACCGCTTTTGTGCAGAAAACAGTAACACTTGTTCAGAACGAAAGAAAGCACAGAGCCCCAGATTTTATGTTGTCCTGGAGAGCTTGCAGAGCACTGGGGAAAGGCAGGCAGAGAATTCCCTGCTAGCACCTTCTCTGTGCCTGTTCACATTCCTTCGCAGAATCGCTTTTGTGCAGAAAACTGTAACACTTGTTCAGACGAAAGAAAGCACAGAGCCCCAGATTTTATGTTGTCCTGGAGAGCTTGCAGAATACTGGGGAAAAGCAGGCAGAGAATTCCCTGCTAGCACCTTCTCTGTGCCTGGGAAACAGAAGTGTTCACATTGCTTCGCAGAATCGCTTTTGTGCAGAAAACAGTAACACTTGTTCAGAACGAAAGAAAGCACAGAGCCCCAGATTTTATGTTGTCCTGGAGAGCTTGCAGAGCACTGGGGAAAGGCAGGCAGAGAATTCCCTGCTAGCACCTTCTCTGTGCCTGTTCACATTGCATCGCAGAATCGCTTTTGTGCAGAAAACAGTAACACTTGTTCAGACAAAAGAAAGCACAGAGCCCCAGATTTTATGTTGTCCTGGAGAGCTTGCAGAGCACTGGGGAAAAGCAGGCAGAGAATTCCCTGCTAGCACCTTCTCTGTGCCTGGGAAGCAGAAGTGTTCACATTGCTTGGCAGAATCGCTTTTGTGCAGAAAACAGTAACACTTGTTCAGAACGAAAGAAAGCACAGAGCCCCAGATTTTATGTTGTCCTGGAGAGCTTGCAGAGCACTGGGGAAAGGCAGGCAGAGAATTCCCTGCTAGCACCTTCTCTGTGCCTGGGAAGCAGAAGTCTTCACATTGCTTCGCAGAATCGCTTTTGTGCAGAAAACAATAACACTTGTTCAGAACGAAAGAAAGCACAGAGCCCCAGATTTTATGTTGTCCTGGAGAGCTTGCAGAGCACTGGGGAAAAGCAGGCAGAGAATTCCCTGCTAGCACCTTCTCTGTGCCTGGGAAGCAGAAGTGTTCACATTGCTTCGCAGAATCGCTTTTGTGCAGAAAACAGTAACACTTGTTCAGAACGAAAGAAAGCACAGAGCCCCAGATTTTATGTTGTGCTGGAGAGCTTGCAGAGTACTGGGGAAAGGCAGGCAGAGAATTCCCTGCTAGCACCTTCTCTGTGCCTGTTCACATTGCTTCACAGAATCGCTTTTGTGCAGAAAACAGTAACACTTGTTCAGACGAAAGAAAGCACAGAGCCCCAGATTTTATGTTGTCCTGGAGAGCTTGCAGAGCACTGGGGAAAGGCAGGCAGAGAATTCCCTGCTAGCACCTTCTCTGTGCCTGGGAAACAGAAGTGTTCACATTGCTTCGCAGAATCGCTTTTGTGCAGAAAACAGTAACACTTGTTCAGAAGGAAAGAAAGCACAGAGCCCCATATTTTATGTTGTGCTGGAGAGCTTGCAGAGTACTGGGGAAAAGCAGGCAGAGAATTCCCTGCTAGCACCTTCTCTGTGCCTGGGAAGCAGAAGTGTTCACATTGCTTGGCAGAATCGCTTTTGTGCAGAAAACAGTAACACTTGTTCAGAACAAAAGAAAGCACAGAGCCCCAGATTTTATGTTGTCCTGGAGAGCTTGCAGAGCACTGGGGAAAGGCAGGCAGAGAATTCCCTGCTAGCACCTTCTCTGTGCCTGGGAAGCAGAAGTCTTCACATTGCTTCGCAGAATCGCTTTTGTGCAGAAAACAGTAACACTTGTTCAGAACGAAAGAAAGCACAGAGCCCCAGATTTTATGTTGTCCTGGAGAGCTTGCAGAGCACTGGGGAAAGGCAGGCAGAGAATTCCCTGCTAGCACCTTCTCTGTGCCTGGGAAGCAGAAGTGTTCACATTGCTTCGCAGAATCGCTTTTGTGCAGAAAACAGTAACACTTGTTCAGAACGAAAGAAAGCACAGAGCCCCAGATTTTATGTTGTCCTGGAGAGCTTGCAGAGCACTGGGGAAAAGCAGGCAGAGAATTCCCTGCTAGCACCTTCTCTGTGCCTGGGAAGCAGAAGTGTTCACATTGCTTCGCAGAATCGCTTTTGTGCAGAAAACAGTAACACTTGTTCAGAACGAAAGAAAGCACAGAGCCCCAGATTTTATGTTGTCCTGGAGAGCTTGCAGAGCACTGGGGAAAGGCAGGCAGAGAATTCCCTGCTAGCACCTTCTCTGTGCCTGTTCACATTGCTTCGCAGAATCGCTTTTGTGCAGAAAACAGTAACACTTGTTCAGAACGAAAGAAAGCACAGAGCCCCAGATCTGCTGTTGTCCTGGTGAGCTTGCAGAGCACTGGGGAAAAGCAGGCAGAGAATTCCCTGCTAGCACCTTCTCTGTGCCTGGGAAACAGAAGTGTTCCCATTGCTTCGCAGAATCGCTTTTGTGCAGAAAACAGTAACACTTGTTCAGAACGAAAGAAAGCACAGAGCCCCAGATTTGCTGTTGTCCTGGAGAGCTTGCAGAGCACTGGGGAAAGGCAGGCAGAGAATTCCCTGCTAGCACCTTCTCTGTGCCTGGGAAAGAGAAGTGTTCCCATTGCTTCGCAGAATCGCTTTTGTGCAGAAAACAATAACACTTGTTCAGAACGAAAGAAAGCACAGAGCCCCAGATTTTATGTTGTCCTGGAGAGCTTGCAGAGCACTGGGGAAAGGCAGGCAGAGAATTCCCTGCTAGCACCTTCTCTGTGCCTGGGAAGCAGAAGTGTTCACATTGCTTCGCAGAATCGCTTTTGTGCAGAAAACAGTAACAACTGTTCAGAACGAAAGAAAGCACAGAGCCCCAGATTTTATGTTGTCCTGGAGAGCTTGCAGAGCACTGGGGAAAAGCAGGCAGAGAATTCCCTGCTAGCACCTTCTCTGTGCCTGGGAAACAGAAGTGTTCACATTTCTTCGCAGAATCGCTTTTGTGCAGAAAACAGTAACACTTGTTCAGAACGAAAGAAAGCACAGAACCCCAGATTTTATGTTGTCCTGGAGAGCTTGCAGAGCACTGGGGAAAGGCAGGCAGAGAATTCCCTGCTAGCACCTTCTCTGTGCCTGTTCACATTGCTTCGCAGAATCGCTTTTGTGCAGAAAACAGTAACACTTGTTCAGACGAAAGAAAGCACAGAGCCCCAGATTTTATGTTGTCCTGGAGAGCTTGCAGAGCACTGGGGAAAAGCAGGCAGAGAATTCCCTGCTAGCACCTTCTCTGTGCCTGGGAAACAGAAGTGTTCACATTGCTTCGCAGAATCGCTTTTGTGCAGAAAACAGTAACACTTGTTCAGAAGGAAAGAAAGCACAGAGCCCCATATTTTATGTTGTGCTGGAGAGCTTGCAGAGTACTGGGGAAAAGCAGGCAGAGAATTCCCTGCTAGCACCTTCTCTGTGCCTGGGAAGCAGAAGTGTTCACATTGCTTGGCAGAATCGCTTTTGTGCAGAAAACAGTAACACTTGTTCAGAACAAAAGAAAGCACAGAGCCCCAGATTTTATGTTGTCCTGGAGAGCTTGCAGAGCACTGGGGAAAGGCAGGCAGAGAATTCCCTGCTAGCACCTTCTCTGTGCCTGGGAAGCAGAAGTGTTCACATTGCTTCGCAGAATCGCTTTTGTGCAGAAAACAATAACACTTGTTCAGAACGAAAGAAAGCACAGAGCCCCAGATTTTATGTTGTGCTGGAGAGCTTGCAGAGCACTGGGGAAAAGCAGGCAGAGAATTCCCTGCTAGCACCTTCTCTGTGCCTGGGAAGCAGAAGTGTTCACATTGCTTCGCAGAATCGCTTTTGTGCAGAAAACAGTAACACTTGTTCAGAACGAAAGAAAGCACAGAGCCCCAGATTTTATGTTGTCCTGGAGAGCTTGCAGAGCACTGGGGAAAGGCAGGCAGAGAATTCCCTGCTAGCACCTTCTCTGTGCCTGTTCACATTGCTTCGCAGAATCGCTTTTGTGCAGAAAACAGTAACACTTGTTCAGAACGAAAGAAAGCACAGAGCCCCAGATCTGCTGTTGTCCTGGTGAGCTTGCAGAGCACTGGGGAAAAGCAGGCAGAGAATTCCCTGCTAGCACCTTCTCTGTGCCTGGGAAACAGAAGTGTTCCCATTGCTTCGCAGAATCGCTTTTGTGCAGAAAACAGTAACACTTGTTCAGAACGAAAGAAAGCACAGAGCCCCAGATTTGCTGTTGTCCTGGAGAGCTTGCAGAGCACTGGGGAAAGGCAGGCAGAGAATTCCCTGCTAGCACCTTCTCTGTGCCTGGGAAAGAGAAGTGTTCCCATTGCTTCGCAGAATCGCTTTTGTGCAGAAAACAATAACACTTGTTCAGAACGAAAGAAAGCACAGAGCCCCAGATTTTATGTTGTCCTGGAGAGCTTGCAGAGCACTGGGGAAAGGCAGGCAGAGAATTCCCTGCTAGCACCTTCTCTGTGCCTGGGAAGCAGAAGTGTTCACATTGCTTCGCAGAATCGCTTTTGTGCAGAAAACAGTAACAACTGTTCAGAACGAAAGAAAGCACAGAGCCCCAGATTTTATGTTGTCCTGGAGAGCTTGCAGAGCACTGGGGAAAAGCAGGCAGAGAATTCCCTGCTAGCACCTTCTCTGTGCCTGGGAAACAGAAGTGTTCACATTTCTTCGCAGAATCGCTTTTGTGCAGAAAACAGTAACACTTGTTCAGAACGAAAGAAAGCACAGAACCCCAGATTTTATGTTGTCCTGGAGAGCTTGCAGAGCACTGGGGAAAGGCAGGCAGAGAATTCCCTGCTAGCACCTTCTCTGTGCCTGTTCACATTGCTTCGCAGAATCGCTTTTGTGCAGAAAACAGTAACACTTGTTCAGACGAAAGAAAGCACAGAGCCCCAGATTTTATGTTGTCCTGGAGAGCTTGCAGAGCACTGGGGAAAAGCAGGCAGAGAATTCCCTGCTAGCACCTTCTCTGTGCCTGGGAAACAGAAGTGTTCACATTGCTTCGCAGAATCGCTTTTGTGCAGAAAACAGTAACACTTGTTCAGAAGGAAAGAAAGCACAGAGCCCCATATTTTATGTTGTGCTGGAGAGCTTGCAGAGTACTGGGGAAAAGCAGGCAGAGAATTCCCTGCTAGCACCTTCTCTGTGCCTGGGAAGCAGAAGTGTTCACATTGCTTGGCAGAATCGCTTTTGTGCAGAAAACAGTAACACTTGTTCAGAACAAAAGAAAGCACAGAGCCCCAGATTTTATGTTGTCCTGGAGAGCTTGCAGAGCACTGGGGAAAGGCAGGCAGAGAATTCCCTGCTAGCACCTTCTCTGTGCCTGTTCACATTGCTTCGCAGAATCGCTTTTGTGCAGAAAACAGTAACACTTGTTCAGAACGAAAGAAAGCACAGAGCCCCAGATCTGCTGTTGTCCTGGTGAGCTTGCAGAGCACTGGGGAAAAGCAGGCAGAGAATTCCCTGCTAGCACCTTCTCTGTGCCTGGGAAACAGAAGTGTTCCCATTGCTTCGCAGAATCGCTTTTGTGCAGAAAACAGTAACACTTGTTCAGAACGAAAGAAAGCACAGAGCCCCAGATTTGCTGTTGTCCTGGAGAGCTTGCAGAGCACTGGGGAAAGGCAGGCAGAGAATTCCCTGCTAGCACCTTCTCTGTGCCTGGGAAAGAGAAGTGTTCCCATTGCTTCGCAGAATCGCTTTTGTGCAGAAAACAATAACACTTGTTCAGAACGAAAGAAAGCACAGAGCCCCAGATTTTATGTTGTCCTGGAGAGCTTGCAGAGCACTGGGGAAAGGCAGGCAGAGAATTCCCTGCTAGCACCTTCTCTGTGCCTGGGAAGCAGAAGTGTTCACATTGCTTCGCAGAATCGCTTTTGTGCAGAAAACAGTAACAACTGTTCAGAACGAAAGAAAGCACAGAGCCCCAGATTTTATGTTGTCCTGGAGAGCTTGCAGAGCACTGGGGAAAAGCAGGCAGAGAATTCCCTGCTAGCACCTTCTCTGTGCCTGGGAAACAGAAGTGTTCACATTTCTTCGCAGAATCGCTTTTGTGCAGAAAACAGTAACACTTGTTCAGAACGAAAGAAAGCACAGAACCCCAGATTTTATGTTGTCCTGGAGAGCTTGCAGAGCACTGGGGAAAGGCAGGCAGAGAATTCCCTGCTAGCACCTTCTCTGTGCCTGTTCACATTGCTTCGCAGAATCGCTTTTGTGCAGAAAACAGTAACACTTGTTCAGACGAAAGAAAGCACAGAGCCCCAGATTTTATGTTGTCCTGGAGAGCTTGCAGAGCACTGGGGAAAAGCAGGCAGAGAATTCCCTGCTAGCACCTTCTCTGTGCCTGGGAAACAGAAGTGTTCACATTGCTTCGCAGAATCGCTTTTGTGCAGAAAACAGTAACACTTGTTCAGAAGGAAAGAAAGCACAGAGCCCCATATTTTATGTTGTGCTGGAGAGCTTGCAGAGTACTGGGGAAAAGCAGGCAGAGAATTCCCTGCTAGCACCTTCTCTGTGCCTGGGAAGCAGAAGTGTTCACATTGCTTGGCAGAATCGCTTTTGTGCAGAAAACAGTAACACTTGTTCAGAACAAAAGAAAGCACAGAGCCCCAGATTTTATGTTGTCCTGGAGAGCTTGCAGAGCACTGGGGAAAGGCAGGCAGAGAATTCCCTGCTAGCACCTTCTCTGTGCCTGGGAAGCAGAAGTCTTCACATTGCTTCGCAGAATCGCTTTTGTGCAGAAAACAATAACACTTGTTCAGAACGAAAGAAAGCACAGAGCCCCAGATTTTATGTTGTGCTGGAGAGCTTGCAGAGCACTGGGGAAAAGCAGGCAGAGAATTCCCTGCTAGCACCTTCTCTGTGCCTGTTCACATTGCTTCGCAGAATCGCTTTTGTGCAGAAAACAGTAACACTTGTTCAGAACGAAAGAAAGCACAGAGCCCCAGATCTGCTGTTGTCCTGGTGAGCTTGCAGAGCACTGGGGAAAAGCAGGCAGAGAATTCCCTGCTAGCACCTTCTCTGTGCCTGGGAAACAGAAGTGTTCCCATTGCTTCGCAGAATCGCTTTTGTGCAGAAAACAGTAACACTTGTTCAGAACGAAACAAAGCACAGAGCCCCAGATTTGCTGTTGTCCTGGAGAGCTTGCAGAGCACTGGGGAAAGGCAGGCAGAGAATTCCCTGCTAGCACCTTCTCTGTGCCTGGGAAAGTGAAGTGTTCCCATTGCTTCGCAGAATCGCTTTTGTGCAGAAAACAATAACACTTGTTCAGAACGAAAGAAAGCACAGAGCCCCAGATTTTATGTTGTCCTGGAGAGCTTGCAGAGCACTGGGGAAAGGCAGGCAGAGACTTCCCTGCTAGCACCTTCTCTGTGACTGGGAAGCAGAAGTGTTCACATTGCTTCGCAGAATCGCTTTTGTGCAGAAAACAATAACAACTGTTCAGAACGAAAGAAAGCACAGAGCCCCAGATTTTATGTTGTCCTGGAGAGCTTGCAGAGCACTGGGGAAAAGCAGGCAGAGAATTCCCTGCTAGCACCTTCTCTGTGCCTGGGAAACAGAAGTGTTCACATTGCTTCGCAGAATCGCTTTTGTGCAGAAAACAGTAACACTTGTTCAGAACGAAAGAAAGCACAGAGCCCCAGATTTTATGTTGTCCTGGAGAGCTTGCAGAGCACTGGGGAAAGGCAGGCAGAGAATTCCCTGCTAGCACCTTCTCTGTGCCTGTTCACATTCCTTCGCAGAATCGCTTTTGTGCAGAAAACTGTAACACTTGTTCAGAACAAAAGAAAGCACAGAGCCCCAGATTTTATGTTGTCCTGGAGAGCTTGCAGAGCACTGGGGAAAGGCAGGCAGAGAATTCCCTGCTAGCACCTTCTCTGTGCCTGGGAAGCAGAAGTCTTCACATTGCTTCGCAGAATCGCTTTTGTGCAGACAACAGTAACACTTTTTCAGAACAAAAGAAAGCACAGAGCCTCAGATTTTATGTTGTCCTGGAGAGCTTGCAGAGCACTGGGGAAAAGCAAGCACAGAATTCCCTGCTAGCACCTTCTCTGTGCCTGGGAAACAGAAGTGTTCACATTGCTTCGCAGTATCGCTTTTGTGCAGAAAACAGTAACACTTGTTCAGAAGGAAAGAAAGCACAGAGCCCCATATTTTATGTTGTGCTGGAGAGCTTGCAGAGCACTGGGGAAAAGCAGGCAGAGAATTCCCTGCTAGCACCTTCTCTGTGCCTGGGAAACAGAAGTGTTCACATTGCTTCGCAGAATCGCTTTTGTGCAGAAAACAGTAACACTTGTTCAGAACGAAAGAAAGCACAGAGCCCCAGATTTTATGTTGTCCTGGAGAGCTTGCAGAGCACTGGGGAAAGGCAGGCAGAGAATTCCCTGCTAGCACCTTCTCTGTGCCTGTTCACATTCCTTCGCAGAATCGCTTTTGTGCAGAAAACAGTAACACTTGTTCAGACGAAAGAAAGCACAGAGCCCCAGATTTTATGTTGTCCTGGAGAGCTTGCAGAGCACTGGGGAAAGGCAGGCAGAGAATTCCCTGCTAGCACCTTCTCTGTGCCTGTTCACATTGCTTCGCAGAATCGCTTTTGTGCAGAAAACAGTAACACTTGTTCAGAACGAAAGAAAGCACAGAGCCCCAGATCTGCTGTTGTCCTGGTGAGCTTGCAGAGCACTGGGGAAAAGCAGGCAGAGAATTCCCTGCTAGCACCTTCTCTGTTCCTGGGAAACAGAAGTGTTCCCATTGCTTCGCAGAATCGCTTTTGTGCAGAAAACAGTAAAACTTGTTCAGAACGAAACAAAGCACAGAGCCCCAGATTTGCTGTTGTCCTGGAGAGCTTGCAGAGCACTGGGGAAAGGCAGGCAGAGAATTCCCTGCTAGCACCTTCTCTGTGCCTGGGAAGCAGAAGTCTTCACATTGCTTCGCAGAATCGCTTTTGTGCAGAAAACAATAACACTTGTTCAGAACGAAAGAAAGCACAGAGCCGCAGATTTTATGGTGTCCTGGAGAGCTTGCAGAGCACTGGGGAAAAGCAGGCAGAGAATTCCCTGCTAGCACCTTCTCTGTGCCTGTTCACATTGCTTCGCAGAATCGCTTTTGTGCAGAAAACAGTAACACTTGTTCAGAACGAAAGAAAGCACAGAGCCCCAGATTTGCTGTTGTCCTGGAGAGCTTGCAGAGCACTGATGAAAGGCAGGCAGAGAATTCCCTGCTAGCACCTTCTCTGTGCCTGGGAAAGAGAAGTGTTCCCATTGCTTCGCAGAATCGCTTTTGTGCAGAAAACAATAACACTTGTTCAGAACGAAAGAAAGCACAGAGCCCCAGATTTTATGTTGTCCTGGAGAGCTTGCAGAGCACTGGGGAAAAGCAGGCAGAGAATTCCCTGCTAGCACCTTCTCTGTGCCTGGGAAACAGAAGTGTTCACATTGCTTCGCAGAATCGCTTTTGTGCAGAAAACAGTAACACTTGTTCAGAACGAAAGAAAGCACAGAGCCCCAGATTTTATGTTGTCCTGGAGAGCTTGCAGAGCACTGGGGAAAGGCAGGCAGAGAATTCCCTGCTAGCACCTTCTCTGTGCCTGTTCACATTGCTTCGCAGAATCGCTTTTGTGCAGAAAACAGTAACACTTGTTCAGAACGAAAGAAAGCACAGAGCCCCAGATCTGCTGTTGTCCTGGTGAGCTTGCAGAGCACTGGGGAAAAGCAGGCAGAGAATTCCCTGCTAGCACCTTCTCTGTGCCTGGGAAACAGAAGTGTTCCCATTGCTTCGCAGAATCGCTTTTGTGCAGAAAACAGTAACACTTGTTCAGAACGAAAGAAAGCACAGAGCCCCAGATTTTATGTTGTCCTGGAGAGCTTGCAGAGCACTGGGGAAAGGCAGGCAGAGAATTCCCTGCTAGCACCTTCTCTGTGCCTGGGAAAGAGAAGTGTTCCCATTGCTTCGCAGAATCGCTTTTGTGCAGAAAACAATAACACTTGTTCAGAACGAAAGAAAGCACAGAGCCCCAGATTTTATGTTGTCCTGGAGAGCTTGCAGAGCACTGGGGAAAGGCAGGCAGAGACTTCCCTGCTAGCACCTTCTCTGTGCCTGGGAAGCAGAAGTGTTCACATTGCTTCGCAGAATCGCTTTTGTGCAGAAAACAATAACAACTGTTCAGAACGAAAGAAAGCACAGAGCCCCAGATTTTATGTTGTCCTGGAGAGCTTGCAGAGCACTGGGGAAAAGCAGGCAGAGAATTCCCTGCTAGCACCTTCTCTGTGCCTGGGAAACAGAAGTGTTCACATTTCTTCGCAGAATCGCTTTTGTGCAGAAAACAGTAACACTTGTTCAGAACGAAAGAAAGCACAGAGCCCCAGATTTTATGTTGTCCTGGAGAGCTTGCAGAGCACTGGGGAAAGGCAGGCAGAGAATTCCCTGCTAGCACCTTCTCTGTGCCTGGGAAGCAGAAGTCTTCACATTGCTTCGCAGAATCGCTTTTGTGCAGAAAACAATAACACTTGTTCAGAACGAAAGAAAGCACAGAGCCGCAGATTTTATGGTGTCCTGGAGAGCTTGCAGAGCACTGGGGAAAAGCAGGCAGAGAATTCCCTGCTAGCACCTTCTCTGTGCCTGGGAAGCAGAAGTGTTCACATTGCTTCGCAGAATCGCTTTTGTGCAGAAAACAGTAACACTTGTTCAGAACGAAAGAAAGCACAGAGCCCCAGATTTTATGTTGTCCTGGAGAGCTTGCAGAGCACTGGGGAAAGGCAGGCAGAGAATTCCCTGCTAGCACCTTCTCTGTGCCTGTTCACATTGCTTCGCAGAATCGCTTTTGTGCAGAAAACAGTAACACTTGTTCAGAACGAAAGAAAGCACAGAGCCCCAGATTTGCTGTTGTCCTGGAGAGCTTGCAGAGCACTGATGAAAGGCAGGCAGAGAATTCCCTGCTAGCACCTTCTCTGTGCCTGGGAAAGAGAAGTGTTCCCATTGCTTCGCAGAATCGCTTTTGTGCAGAAAACAATAACACTTGTTCAGAACGAAAGAAAGCACAGAGCCCCAGATTTTATGTTGTCCTGGAGAGCTTGCAGAGCACTGGGGAAAAGCAGGCAGAGAATTCCCTGCTAGCACCTTCTCTGTGCCTGGGAAGCAGAAGTGTTCACATTGCTTCGCAGAATCGCTTTTGTGCAGAAAACAGTAACACTTGTTCAGAACGAAAGAAAGCACAGAGCCCCAGATTTTATGTTGTCCTGGAGAGCTTGCAGAGCACTGGGGAAAGGCAGGCAGAGAATTCCCTGCTAGCACCTTCTCTGTGCCTGGGAAACAGAAGTGTTCCCATTGCTTCGCAGAATCGCTTTTGTGCAGAAAACAATAACACTTGTTCAGAACGAAAGAAAGCACAGAGCCCCAGATTTTATGTTGTCCTGGAGAGCTTGCAGAGCACTGGGGAAAGGCAGGCAGAGACTTCCCTGCTAGCACCTTCTCTGTGCCTGGGAAGCAGAAGTGTTCACATTGCTTCGCAGAATCGCTTTTGTGCAGAAAACAATAACAACTGTTCAGAACGAAAGAAAGCACAGAGCCCCAGATTTTATGTTGTCCTGGAGAGCTTGCAGAGCACTGGGGAAAGGCAGGCAGAGAATTCCCTGCTAGCACCTTCTCTGTGCCTGTTCACATTCCTTCGCAGAATCGCTTTTGTGCAGAAAACTGTAACACTTGTTCAGAACGAAAGAAAGCACAGAGCCCCAGATTTTATGTTGTCCTGGAGAGCTTGCAGAGCACTGGGGAAAGGCAGGCAGAGAATTCCCTGCTAGCACCTTCTCTGTGCCTGTTCACATTCCTTAGCAGAATCGCTTTTGTGCAGAAAACTGTAACACTTGTTCAGACGAAAGAAAGCACAGAGCCCCAGATTTTATGTTGTCCTGGAGAGCTTGCAGAGCACTGGGGAAAGGCAGGCAGAGAATTCCCTGCTAGCACCTTCTCTGTGCCTGGGAAGCAGAAGTCTTCACATTGCTTCGCAGTATCGCTTTTGTGCAGAAAACAGTAACACTTGTTCAGAAGGAAAGAAAGCAGAGAGCCCCATATTTTATGTTGTGCTGGAGAGCTTGCAGAGCACTGGGGAAAAGCAGGCAGAGAATTCCCTGCTAGCACCATCTCTGTGCCTGGGAAACAGAAGTGTTCACATTGCTTCGCAGAATCGCTTTTGTGCAGAAAACAGTAACACTTGTTCAGAACGAAAGAAAGCACAGAGCCCCAGATTTTATGTTGTCCTGGAGAGCTTGCAGAGCACTGGGGAAAGGCAGGCAGAGAATTCCCTGCTAGCACCTTCTCTGTGCCTGTTCACATTCCTTCGCAGAATCGCTTTTGTGCAGAAAACAGTAACACTTGTTCAGACGAAAGAAAGCACAGAGCCCCAGATTTTATGTTGTCCTGGAGAGCTTGCAGAGCACTGGGGAAAGGCAGGCAGAGAATTCCCTGCTAGCACCTTCTCTGTGCCTGTTCACATTGCTTCGCAGAATCGCTTTTGTGCAGAAAACAGTAACACTTGTTCAGAACGAAAGAAAGCACAGAGCCCCAGATCTGCTGTTGTCCTGGTGAGCTTGCAGAGCACTGGGGAAAAGCAGGCAGAGAATTCCCTGCTAGCACCTTCTCTGTTCCTGGGAAACAGAAGTGTTCCCATTGCTTCGCAGAATCGCTTTTGTGCAGAAAACAGTAACACTTGTTCAGAACGAAACAAAGCACAGAGCCCCAGATTTGCTGTTGTCCTGGAGAGCTTGCAGAGCACTGGGGAAAGGCAGGCAGAGAATTCCCTGCTAGCACCTTCTCTGTGCCTGGGAAGCAGAAGTCTTCACATTGCTTCGCAGAATCGCTTTTGTGCAGAAAACAATAACACTTGTTCAGAACGAAAGAAAGCACAGAGCCGCAGATTTTATGGTGTCCTGGAGAGCTTGCAGAGCACTGGGGAAAAGCAGGCAGAGAATTCCCTGCTAGCACCTTCTCTGTGCCTGTTCACATTGCTTCGCAGAATCGCTTTTGTGCAGAAAACAGTAACACTTGTTCAGAACGAAAGAAAGCACAGAGCCCCAGATTTGCTGTTGTCCTGGAGAGCTTGCAGAGCACTGATGAAAGGCAGGCAGAGAATTCCCTGCTAGCACCTTCTCTGTGCCTGGGAAAGAGAAGTGTTCCCATTGCTTCGCAGAATCGCTTTTGTGCAGAAAACAATAACACTTGTTCAGAACGAAAGAAAGCACAGAGCCCCAGATTTTATGTTGTCCTGGAGAGCTTGCAGAGCACTGGGGAAAAGCAGGCAGAGAATTCCCTGCTAGCACCTTCTCTGTGCCTGGGAAACAGAAGTGTTCACATTGCTTCGCAGAATCGCTTTTGTGCAGAAAACAGTAACACTTGTTCAGAACGAAAGAAAGCACAGAGCCCCAGATTTTATGTTGTCCTGGAGAGCTTGCAGAGCACTGGGGAAAGGCAGGCAGAGAATTCCCTGCTAGCACCTTCTCTGTGCCTGTTCACATTGCTTCGCAGAATCGCTTTTGTGCAGAAAACAGTAACACTTGTTCAGAACGAAAGAAAGCACAGAGCCCCAGATCTGCTGTTGTCCTGGTGAGCTTGCAGAGCACTGGGGAAAAGCAGGCAGAGAATTCCCTGCTAGCACCTTCTCTGTGCCTGGGAAACAGAAGTGTTCCCATTGCTTCGCAGAATCGCTTTTGTGCAGAAAACAATAACACTTGTTCAGAACGAAAGAAAGCACAGAGCCCCAGATTTTATGTTGTCCTGGAGAGCTTGCAGAGCACTGGGGAAAGGCAGGCAGAGAATTCCCTGCTAGCACCTTCTCTGTGCCTGGGAAAGAGAAGTGTTCCCATTGCTTCGCAGAATCGCTTTTGTGCAGAAAACAATAACACTTGTTCAGAACGAAAGAAAGCACAGAGCCCCAGATTTTATGTTGTCCTGGAGAGCTTGCAGAGCACTGGGGAAAGGCAGGCAGAGACTTCCCTGCTAGCACCTTCTCTGTGCCTGGGAAGCAGAAGTGTTCACATTGCTTCGCAGAATCGCTTTTGTGCAGAAAACAATAACAACTGTTCAGAACGAAAGAAAGCACAGAGCCCCAGATTTTATGTTGTCCTGGAGAGCTTGCAGAGCACTGGGGAAAAGCAGGCAGAGAATTCCCTGCTAGCACCTTCTCTGTGCCTGGGAAACAGAAGTGTTCACATTTCTTCGCAGAATCGCTTTTGTGCAGAAAACAGTAACACTTGTTCAGAACGAAAGAAAGCACAGAGCCCCAGATTTTATGTTGTCCTGGAGAGCTTGCAGAGCACTGGGGAAAGGCAGGCAGAGAATTCCCTGCTAGCACCTTCTCTGTGCCTGGGAAGCAGAAGTCTTCACATTGCTTCGCAGAATCGCTTTTGTGCAGAAAACAATAACACTTGTTCAGAACGAAAGAAAGCACAGAGCCGCAGATTTTATGGTGTCCTGGAGAGCTTGCAGAGCACTGGGGAAAAGCAGGCAGAGAATTCCCTGCTAGCACCTTCTCTGTGCCTGGGAAGCAGAAGTGTTCACATTGCTTCGCAGAATCGCTTTTGTGCAGAAAACAGTAACACTTGTTCAGAACGAAAGAAAGCACAGAGCCCCAGATTTTATGTTGTCCTGGAGAGCTTGCAGAGCACTGGGGAAAGGCAGGCAGAGAATTCCCTGCTAGCACCTTCTCTGTGCCTGTTCACATTGCTTCGCAGAATCGCTTTTGTGCAGAAAACAGTAACACTTGTTCAGAACGAAAGAAAGCACAGAGCCCCAGATTTGCTGTTGTCCTGGAGAGCTTGCAGAGCACTGATGAAAGGCAGGCAGAGAATTCCCTGCTAGCACCTTCTCTGTGCCTGGGAAAGAGAAGTGTTCCCATTGCTTCGCAGAATCGCTTTTGTGCAGAAAACAATAACACTTGTTCAGAACGAAAGAAAGCACAGAGCCCCAGATTTTATGTTGTCCTGGAGAGCTTGCAGAGCACTGGGGAAAAGCAGGCAGAGAATTCCCTGCTAGCACCTTCTCTGTGCCTGGGAAACAGAAGTGTTCACATTGCTTCGCAGAATCGCTTTTGTGCAGAAAACAGTAACACTTGTTCAGAACGAAAGAAAGCACAGAGCCCCAGATTTTATGTTGTCCTGGAGAGCTTGCAGAGCACTGGGGAAAGGCAGGCAGAGAATTCCCTGCTAGCACCTTCTCTGTGCCTGGGAAACAGAAGTGTTCCCATTGCTTCGCAGAATCGCTTTTGTGCAGAAAACAATAACACTTGTTCAGAACGAAAGAAAGCACAGAGCCCCAGATTTTATGTTGTCCTGGAGAGCTTGCAGAGCACTGGGGAAAGGCAGGCAGAGACTTCCCTGCTAGCACCTTCTCTGTGCCTGGGAAGCAGAAGTGTTCACATTGCTTCGCAGAATCGCTTTTGTGCAGAAAACAATAACAACTGTTCAGAACGAAAGAAAGCACAGAGCCCCAGATTTTATGTTGTCCTGGAGAGCTTGCAGAGCACTGGGGAAAGGCAGGCAGAGAATTCCCTGCTAGCACCTTCTCTGTGCCTGTTCACATTCCTTCGCAGAATCGCTTTTGTGCAGAAAACTGTAACACTTGTTCAGAACGAAAGAAAGCACAGAGCCCCAGATTTTATGTTGTCCTGGAGAGCTTGCAGAGCACTGGGGAAAGGCAGGCAGAGAATTCCCTGCTAGCACCTTCTCTGTGCCTGTTCACATTGCTTCGCAGAATCGCTTTTGTGCAGAAAACAGTAACACTTGTTCAGACGAAAGAAAGCACAGAGCCCCAGATTTTATGTTGTCCTGGAGAGCTTGCAGAGCACTGGGGAAAAGCAGGCAGAGAATTCCCTGCTAGCACCTTCTCTGTGCCTGGGAAGCAGAAGTGTTCACATTGCTTCGCAGAATCGCTTTTGTGCAGAAAACAGTAACACTTGTTCAGAAGGAAAGAAAGCACAGAGCCCCATATTTTATGTTGTCCTGGAGAGCTTGCAGAGCACTGGGGAAAAGCAGGCAGAGAATTCCCTGCTAGCACCTTCTCTGTGCCTGGGAAACAGAAGTGTTCACATTTCTTCGCAGAATCGCTTTTGTGCAGAAAACAGTAACACTTGTTCAGAACGAAAGAAAGCACAGAGCCCCAGATTTTATGTTGTCCTGGAGAGCTTGCAGAGCACTGGGGAAAGGCAGGCAGAGAATTCCCTGCTAGCACCTTCTCTGTGCCTGGGAAGCAGAAGTCTTCACATTGCTTCGCAGAATCGCTTTTGTGCAGAAAACAATAACACTTGTTCAGAACGAAAGAAAGCACAGAGCCGCAGATTTTATGGTGTCCTGGAGAGCTTGCAGAGCACTGGGGAAAAGCAGGCAGAGAATTCCCTGCTAGCACCTTCTCTGTGCCTGGGAAGCAGAAGTGTTCACATTGCTTCGCAGAATCGCTTTTGTGCAGAAAACAGTAACACTTGTTCAGAACGAAAGAAAGCACAGAGCCCCAGATTTTATGTTGTCCTGGAGAGCTTGCAGAGCACTGGGGAAAGGCAGGCAGAGAATTCCCTGCTAGCACCTTCTCTGTGCCTGTTCACATTGCTTCGCAGAATCGCTTTTGTGCAGAAAACAGTAACACTTGTTCAGAACGAAAGAAAGCACAGAGCCCCAGATTTGCTGTTGTCCTGGAGAGCTTGCAGAGCACTGATGAAAGGCAGGCAGAGAATTCCCTGCTAGCACCTTCTCTGTGCCTGGGAAAGAGAAGTGTTCCCATTGCTTCGCAGAATCGCTTTTGTGCAGAAAACAATAACACTTGTTCAGAACGAAAGAAAGCACAGAGCCCCAGATTTTATGTTGTCCTGGAGAGCTTGCAGAGCACTGGGGAAAAGCAGGCAGAGAATTCCCTGCTAGCACCTTCTCTGTGCCTGGGAAACAGAAGTGTTCACATTGCTTCGCAGAATCGCTTTTGTGCAGAAAACAGTAACACTTGTTCAGAACGAAAGAAAGCACAGAGCCCCAGATTTTATGTTGTCCTGGAGAGCTTGCAGAGCACTGGGGAAAGGCAGGCAGAGAATTCCCTGCTAGCACCTTCTCTGTGCCTGGGAAACAGAAGTGTTCCCATTGCTTCGCAGAATCGCTTTTGTGCAGAAAACAATAACACTTGTTCAGAACGAAAGAAAGCACAGAGCCCCAGATTTTATGTTGTCCTGGAGAGCTTGCAGAGCACTGGGGAAAGGCAGGCAGAGACTTCCCTGCTAGCACCTTCTCTGTGCCTGGGAAGCAGAAGTGTTCACATTGCTTCGCAGAATCGCTTTTGTGCAGAAAACAATAACAACTGTTCAGAACGAAAGAAAGCACAGAGCCCCAGATTTTATGTTGTCCTGGAGAGCTTGCAGAGCACTGGGGAAAGGCAGGCAGAGAATTCCCTGCTAGCACCTTCTCTGTGCCTGTTCACATTCCTTCGCAGAATCGCTTTTGTGCAGAAAACTGTAACACTTGTTCAGAACGAAAGAAAGCACAGAGCCCCAGATTTTATGTTGTCCTGGAGAGCTTGCAGAGCACTGGGGAAAGGCAGGCAGAGAATTCCCTGCTAGCACCTTCTCTGTGCCTGTTCACATTCCTTAGCAGAATCGCTTTTGTGCAGAAAACTGTAACACTTGTTCAGACGAAAGAAAGCACAGAGCCCCAGATTTTATGTTGTCCTGGAGAGCTTGCAGAGCACTGGGGAAAGGCAGGCAGAGAATTCCCTGCTAGCACCTTCTCTGTGCCTGGGAAGCAGAAGTCTTCACATTGCTTCGCAGTATCGCTTTTGTGCAGAAAACAGTAACACTTGTTCAGAAGGAAAGAAAGCACAGAGCCCCAGATTTTATGTTGTGCTGGAGAGCTTGCAGAGCACTGGGGAAAAGCAGGCAGAGAATTCCCTGCTAGCACCATCTCTGTGCCTGGGAAACAGAAGTGTTCACATTGCTTCGCAGAATCGCTTTTGTGCAGAAAACAGTAACACTTGTTCAGACGAAAGAAAGCACAGAGCCCCAGATTTTATGTTGTCCTGGAGAGCTTGCAGAGCACTGGGGAAAGGCAGGCAGAGAATTCCCTGCTAGCACCTTCTCTGTGCCTGTTCACATTCCTTCGCAGAATCGCTTTTGTGCAGAAAACAGTAACACTTGTTCAGACGAAAGAAAGCACAGAGCCCCAGATTTTATGTTGTCCTGGAGAGCTTGCAGAGCACTGGGGAAAGGCAGGCAGAGAATTCCCTGCTAGCACCTTCTCTGTGCCTGTTCACATTGCTTCGCAGAATCGCTTTTGTGCAGAAAACAGTAACACTTGTTCAGAACGAAAGAAAGCACAGAGCCCCAGATCTGCTGTTGTCCTGGTGAGCTTGCAGAGCACTGGGGAAAAGCAGGCAGAGAATTCCCTGCTAGCACCTTCTCTGTGCCTGGGAAACAGAAGTGTTCCCATTGCTTCGCAGAATCGCTTTTGTGCAGAAAACAGTAACACTTGTTCAGAACGAAACAAAGCACAGAGCCCCAGATTTGCTGTTGTCCTGGAGAGCTTGCAGAGCACTGGGGAAAGGCAGGCAGAGAATTCCCTGCTAGCACCTTCTCTGTGCCTGGGAAGCAGAAGTCTTCACATTGCTTCGCAGAATCGCTTTTGTGCAGAAAACAATAACACTTGTTCAGAACGAAAGAAAGCACAGAGCCGCAGATTTTATGTTGTCCTGGAGAGCTTGCAGAGCACTGGGGAAAAGCAGGCAGAGAATTCCCTGCTAGCACCTTCTCTGTGCCTGGGAAGCAGAAGTGTTCACATTGCTTCGCAGAATCGCTTTTGTGCAGAAAACAGTAACACTTGTTCAGAACGAAAGAAAGCACAGAGCCCCAGATTTTATGTTGTCCTGGAGAGCTTGCAGAGCACTGGGGAAAGGCAGGCAGAGAATTCCCTGCTAGCACCTTCTCTGTGCCTGTTCACATTGCTTCGCAGAATCGCTTTTGTGCAGAAAACAGTAACACTTGTTCAGAACGAAACAAAGCACAGAGCCCCAGATTTTATGTTGTCCTGGAGAGCTTGCAGAGCACTGGGGAAAGGCAGGCAGAGAATTCCCTGCTAGCACCTTCTCTGTGCCTGGGAAAGAGAAGTGTTCCCATTGCTTCGCAGAATCGCTTTTGTGCAGAAAACAATAACACTTGTTCAGAACGAAAGAAAGCACAGAGCCCCAGATTTTATGTTGTCCTGGAGAGCTTGCAGAGCACTGGGGAAAGGCAGGCAGAGAATTCCCTGCTAGCACCTTCTCTGTGCCTGTTCACATTCCTTAGCAGAATCGCTTTTGTGCAGAAAACTGTAACACTTGTTCAGACGAAAGAAAGCACAGAGCCCCAGATTTTATGTTGTCCTGGAGAGCTTGCAGAGCACTGGGGAAAGGCAGGCAGAGAATTCCCTGCTAGCACCTTCTCTGTGCCTGGGAAGCAGAAGTCTTCACATTGCTTCGCAGTATCGCTTTTGTGCAGAAAACAGTAACACTTGTTCAGAAGGAAAGAAAGCAGAGAGCCCCATATTTTATGTTGTGCTGGAGAGCTTGCAGAGCACTGGGGAAAAGCAGGCAGAGAATTCCCTGCTAGCACCATCTCTGTGCCTGGGAAACAGAAGTGTTCACATTGCTTCGCAGAATCGCTTTTGTGCAGAAAACAGTAACACTTGTTCAGAACGAAAGAAAGCACAGAGCCCCAGATTTTATGTTGTCCTGGAGAGCTTGCAGAGCACTGGGGAAAGGCAGGCAGAGAATTCCCTGCTAGCACCTTCTCTGTGCCTGTTCACATTCCTTCGCAGAATCGCTTTTGTGCAGAAAACAGTAACACTTGTTCAGACGAAAGAAAGCACAGAGCCCCAGATTTTATGTTGTCCTGGAGAGCTTGCAGAGCACTGGGGAAAGGCAGGCAGAGAATTCCCTGCTAGCACCTTCTCTGTGCCTGTTCACATTGCTTCGCAGAATCGCTTTTGTGCAGAAAACAGTAACACTTGTTCAGAACGAAAGAAAGCACAGAGCCCCAGATCTGCTGTTGTCCTGGTGAGCTTGCAGAGCACTGGGGAAAAGCAGGCAGAGAATTCCCTGCTAGCACCTTCTCTGTGCCTGGGAAACAGAAGTGTTCCCATTGCTTCGCAGAATCGCTTTTGTGCAGAAAACAGTAACACTTGTTCAGAACGAAACAAAGCACAGAGCCCCAGATTTGCTGTTGTCCTGGAGAGCTTGCAGAGCACTGGGGAAAGGCAGGCAGAGAATTCCCTGCTAGCACCTTCTCTGTGCCTGGGAAGCAGAAGTCTTCACATTGCTTCGCAGAATCGCTTTTGTGCAGAAAACAATAACACTTGTTCAGAACGAAAGAAAGCACAGAGCCGCAGATTTTATGTTGTCCTGGAGAGCTTGCAGAGCACTGGGGAAAAGCAGGCAGAGAATTCCCTGCTAGCACCTTCTCTGTGCCTGGGAAGCAGAAGTGTTCACATTGCTTGGCAGAATCGCTTTTGTGCAGAAAACAGTAACACTTGTTCAGAACGAAAGAAAGCACAGAGCCCCAGATTTTATGTTGTCCTGGAGAGCTTGCAGAGCACTGGGGAAAGGCAGGCAGAGAATTCCCTGCTAGCACCTTCTCTGTGCCTGTTCACATTGCTTCGCAGAATCGCTTTTGTGCAGAAAACAGTAACACTTGTTCAGAACGAAACAAAGCACAGAGCCCCAGATTTTATGTTGTCCTGGAGAGCTTGCAGAGCACTGGGGAAAGGCAGGCAGAGAATTCCCTGCTAGCACCTTCTCTGTGCCTGGGAAAGAGAAGTGTTCCCATTGCTTCGCAGAATCGCTTTTGTGCAGAAAACAATAACACTTGTTCAGAACGAAAGAAAGCACAGAGCCCCAGATTTTATGTTGTCCTGGAGAGCTTGCAGAGCACTGGGGAAAGGCAGGCAGAGACTTCCCTGCTAGCACCTTCTCTGTGCCTGGGAAGCAGAAGTGTTCACATTGCTTCGCAGAATCGCTTTTGTGCAGAAAACAATAACAACTGTTCAGAACGAAAGAAAGCACAGAGCCCCAGATTTTATGTTGTCCTGGAGAGCTTGCAGAGCACTGGGGAAAGGCAGGCAGAGAATTCCCTGCTAGCACCTTCTCTGTGCCTGTTCACATTCCTTCGCAGAATCGCTTTTGTGCAGAAAACTGTAACACTTCTTCAGAACGAAAGAAAGCACAGAGCCCCAGATTTTATGTTGTCCTGGAGAGCTTGCAGAGCACTGGGGAAAGGCAGGCAGAGAATTCCCTGCTAGCACCTTCTCTGTGCCTGTTCACATTCCTTAGCAGAATCGCTTTTGTGCAGAAAACTGTAACACTTGTTCAGACGAAAGAAAGCACAGAGCCCCAGATTTTATGTTGTCCTGGAGAGCTTGCAGAGCACTGGGGAAAGGCAGGCAGAGAATTCCCTGCTAGCACCTTCTCTGTGCCTGGGAAGCAGAAGTCTTCACATTGCTTCGCAGAATCGCTTTTGTGCAGACAACAGTAACACTTTTTCAGAACAAAAGAAAGCACAGAGCCTCAGATTTTATGTTGTCCTGGAGAGCTTGCAGAGCACTGGGGAAAAGCAAGCAGAGAATTCCCTGCTAGCACCTTCTCTGTGCCTGGGAAACAGAAGTGTTCACATTGCTTCGCAGTATCGCTTTTGTGCAGAAAACAGTAACACTTGTTCAGAAGGAAAGAAAGCAGAGAGCCCCATATTTTATGTTGTGCTGGAGAGCTTGCAGAGTACTGGGGAAAAGCAGGCAGAGAATTCCCTGCTAGCACCATCTCTGTGCCTGGGAAACAGAAGTGTTCACATTGCTTCGCAGAATCGCTTTTGTGCAGAAAACAGTAACACTTGTTCAGAACGAAAGAAAGCACAGAGCCCCAGATTTTATGTTGTCCTGGAGAGCTTGCAGAGCACTGGGGAAAGGCAGGCAGAGAATTCCCTGCTAGCACCTTCTCTGTGCCTGTTCACATTGCTTCGCAGAATCGCTTTTGTGCAGAAAACAGTAACACTTGTTCAGACGAAAGAAAGCACAGAGCCCCAGATTTTATGTTGTCCTGGAGAGCTTGCAGAGCACTGGGGAAAAGCAGGCAGAGAATTCCCTGCTAGCACCTTCTCTGTGCCTGGGAAACAGAAGTGTTCACATTGCTTCGCAGAATCGCTTTTGTGCAGAAAACAGTAACACTTGTTCAGAAGGAAAGAAAGCACAGAGCCCCCTATTTTATGTTGTGCTGGAGAGCTTGCAGAGTACTGGGGAAAAGCAGGCAGAGAATTCCCTGCTAGCACCTTCTCTGTGCCTGGGAAGCAGAAGTGTTCACATTGCTTGGCAGAATCGCTTTTGTGCAGAAAACAGTAACACTTGTTCAGAACAAAAGAAAGCACAGAGCCCCAGATTTTATGTTGTGCTGGAGAGCTTGCAGAGCACTGGGGAAAAGCAGGCAGAGAATTCCCTGCTAGCACCTTCTCTGTGCCTGGGAAACAGAAGTGTTCACATTGCTTCGCAGAATCGCTTTTATGCAGAAAACAGTAACACTTGTTCAGAACGAAACAAAGCACAGAGCCCCAGATTTGCTGTTGTCCTGGAGAGCTTGCAGAGCACTGGGGAAAGGCAGGCAGAGAATTCCCTGCTAGCACCTTCTCTGTGCCTGGGAAACAGAAGTGTTCACATTTCTTCGCAGAATCGCTTTTGTGCAGAAAACAATAACAACTGTTCAGAACGAAAGAAAGCACAGAGCCCCAGATTTGCTGTTGTCCTGGAGAGCTTGCAGAGCACTGGGGAAAGGCAGGCAGAGAATTCCCTGCTAGCACCTTCTCTGTGCCTGTTCACATTGCTTCGCAGAATCGCTTTTGTGCAGAAAACAGTAACACTTGTTCAGACGAAAGAAAGCACAGAGCCCCAGATTTTATGTTGTCCTGGAGAGCTTGCAGAGCACTGGGGAAAAGCAGGCAGAGAATTCCCTGCTAGCACCTTCTCTGTGCCTGGGAAACAGAAGTGTTCACATTGCTTCGCAGAATCGCTTTTGTGCAGAAAACAGTAACACTTGTTCAGAAGGAAAGAAAGCACAGAGCCCCATATTTTATGTTGTGCTGGAGAGCTTGCAGAGTACTGGGGAAAAGCAGGCAGAGAATTCCCTGCTAGCACCTTCTCTGTGCCTGGGAAGCAGAAGTGTTCACATTGCTTCGCAGAATCGCTTTTGTGCAGAAAACAGTAACACTTGTTCAGAACAAAAGAAAGCACAGAGCCCCAGATTTTATGTTGTCCTGGAGAGCTTGCAGAGCACTGGGGAAAAGCAGGCAGAGAATTCCCTGCTAGCACCTTCTCTGTGCCTGGGAAGCAGAAGTGTTCACATTGCTTCGCAGAATCGCTTTTGTGCAGAAAACAGTAACACTTGTTCAGAATGAAAGAAAGCACAGAGCCCCAGATTTTATGTTGTCCTGGAGAGCTTGCAGAGCACTGGGGAAAGGCAGGCAGAGAATTCCCTGCTAGCACCTTCTCTGTGCCTGGGAAACAGAAGTGTTCACATTGCTTCGCAGTATCGCTTTTGTGCAGAAAACAGTAACACTTGTTCAGAAGGAAAGAAAGCACAGAGCCCCATATTTTATGTTGTGCTGGAGAGCTTGCAGAGCACTGGGGAAAAGCAGGCAGAGAATTCCCTGCTAGCACCTTCTCTGTGCCTGGGAAACAGAAGTGTTCACATTGCTTCGCAGAATCGCTTTTGTGCAGAAAACAGTAACACTTGTTCAGAACGAAAGAAAGCACAGAGCCCCAGATTTTATGTTGTCCTGGAGAGCTTGCAGAGCACTGGGGAAAGGCAGGCAGAGAATTCCCTGCTAGCACCTTCTCTTTGCCTGTTCACATTGCTTCGCAGAATCGCTTTTGTGCAGAAAACAGTAACACTTGTTCAGACGAAAGAAAGCACAGAGCCCCAGATTTTATGTTGTCCTGGAGAGCTTGCAGAGCACTGGGGAAAGGCAGGCAGAGAATTCCCTGCTAGCACCTTCTCTGTGCCTGTTCACATTCCTTCGCAGAATCGCTTTTGTGCAGAAAACAGTAACACTTGTTCAGACGAAAGAAAGCACAGAGCCCCAGATTTTATGTTGTCCTGGAGAGCTTGCAGAGCACTGGGGAAAGGCAGGCAGAGAATTTCCTGCTAGCACCTTCTCTGTGCCTGGGAAGCAGAAGTGTTCACATTGCTTGGCAGAATCGCTTTTGTGCAGACAACAGTAACACTTGTTCAGAACAAAAGAAAGCACAGAGCCTCAGATTTTATGTTGTCCTGGAGAGCTTGCAGAGCACTGGGGAAAAGCATGCAGAGAATTCCCTGCTAGCACCTTCTCTGTGCCTGGGAAACAGAAGTGTTCACATTGCTTCGCAGTATCGCTTTTGTGCAGAAAACAGTAACACTTGTTCAGAACGAAAGAAAGCACAGAGCCCCAGATTTTATGTTGTCCTGTAGAGCTTGCAGAGCACTGGGGAAAGGCAGGCAGAGAATTCCCTGCTAGCACCTTCTCTGTGCCTGGGAAGCAGAAGTGTTCACATTGCTTCGCAGAATCGCTTTTGTGCAGAAAACAATAACAACTGTTCAGAACGAAAGAAAGCACAGAGCCCCAGATTTTATGTTGTCCTGGAGAGCTTGCAGAGCACTGGGGAAAAGCAGGCAGAGAATTCCCTGCTAGCACCTTCTCTGTGCCTGGGAAACAGAAGTGTTCACATTTCTTCGCAGAATCGCTTTTGTGCAGAAAACAGTAACACTTGTTCAGAACGAAAGAAAGCACAGAGCCCCAGATTTTATGTTGTCCTGGAGAGCTTGCAGAGCACTGGGGAAAGGCAGGCAGAGAATTCCCTGCTAGCACCTTCTCTGTGCCTGTTCACATTGCATCGCAGAATCGCTTTTGTGCAGAAAACAGTAACACTTGTTCAGACGAAAGAAAGCACAGAGCCCCAGATTTTATGTTGTCCTGGAGAGCTTGCAGAGCACTGGGGAAAAGCAGGCAGAGAATTCCCTGCTAGCACCTTCTCTGTGCCTGGGAAACAGAAGTGTTCACATTGCTTCGCAGAATCGCTTTTGTGCAGAAAACAGTAACACTTGTTCAGAAGCAAAGAAAGCACAGAGCCCCATATTTTATGTTGTGCTGGAGAGCTTGCAGAGTACTGGGGAAAAGCAGGCAGAGAATTCCCTGCTAGCACCTTCTTTGTGCCTGGGAAACAGAAGTGTTCACATTGCTTCGCAGAATCGCTTTTGTGCAGAAAACAGTAACACTTGTTCAGAACGAAAGAAAGCACAGAGCCCCAGATTTTATGTTGTCCTGGAGAGCTTGCAGAGCACTGGGGAAAGGCAGGCAGAGAATTCCCTGCTAGCACCTTCTCTGTGCCTGTTCACATTGCATCGCAGAATCGCTTTTGTGCAGAAAACAGTAACACTTGTTCAGACGAAAGAAAGCACAGAGCCCCAGATCTGCTGTTGTCCTGGTGAGCTTGCAGAGCACTGGGGAAAAGCAGGCAGAGAATTCCCTGCTAGCACCTTCTCTGTGCCTGGGAAACAGAAGTGTTCCCATTGCATCGCAGAATCGCTTTTGTGCAGAAAACAGTAACACTTGTTCAGAACGAAAGAAAGCACAGAGCCCCAGATTTGCTGTTGTCCTGGAGAGCTTGCAGAGCACTGGGGAAAGGCAGGCAGAGAATTCCCTGCTAGCACCTTCTCTGTGCCTGGGAAGCAGAAGTGTTCACATTGCTTCGCAGAATCGCTTTTGTGCAGACAACAGTAACACTTTTTCAGAACAAAAGAAAGCACAGAGCCTCAGATTTTATGTTGTCCTGGAGAGCTTGCAGATCACTGGGGAAAAGCATGCAGAGAATTCCCTGCTAGCACCTTCTCTGTGCCTGGGAAACAGAAGTGTTCACATTGCTTCGCAGTATCGCTTTTGTGCAGAAAACAGTAACACTTGTTCAGAACGAAAGAAAGCACAGAGCCCCAGATTTTATGTTGTCCTGGAGAGCTTGCAGAGCACTGGGGAAAGGCAGGCAGAGACTTCCCTGCTAGCACCTTCTCTGTGCCTGGGAAACAGAAGTGTTCACATTGCTTCGCAGAATCGCTTTTGTGCAGAAAACAATAACAACTGTTCAGAACGAAAGAAAGCACAGAGCCCCAGATTTTATGTTGTCCTGGAGAGCTTGCAGAGCACTGGGGAAAAGCATGCAGAGAATTCCCTGCTAGCACCTTCTCTGTGCCTGGGAAACAGAAGTGTTCACATTTCTTCGCAGAATCGCTTTTGTGCAGAAAACAGTAACACTTGTTCAGAACGAAAGAAAGCACAGAGCCCCAGATTTTATGTTGTCCTGGAGAGCTTGCAGAGCACTGGGGAAAGGCAGGCAGAGAATTCCCTGCTAGCACCTTCTCTGTGCCTGTTCACATTCCTTCGCAGAATCGCTTTTGTGCAGAAAACTGTAACACTTGTTCAGACGAAAGAAAGCACAGAGCCCCAGATTTTATGTTGTCCTGGAGAGCTTGCAGAGCACTGGGGAAAGGCAGGCAGAGAATTCCCTGCTAGCACCTTCTCTGTGCCTGGGAAGCAGAAGTCTTCACATTGCTTCGCAGAATCGCTTTTGTGCAGACAACAGTAACACTTTTTCAGAACAAAAGAAAGCACAGAGCCTCAGATTTTATGTTGTCCTGGAGAGCTTGCAGAGCACTGGGGAAAAGCAAGCAGAGAATTCCCTGCTAGCACCTTCTCTGTGCCTGGGAAACAGAAGTGTTCACATTGCTTCGCAGAATCGCTTTTGTGCAGAAAACAGTAACACTTGTTCAGAAGGAAAGAAAGCAGAGAGCCCCATATTTTATGTTGTGCTGGAGAGCTTGCAGAGCACTGGGGAAAAGCAGGCAGAGAATTCCCTGCTAGCACCTTCTCTGTGCCTGGGAAACAGAAGTGTTCACATTGCTTCGCAGAATCGCTTTTGTGCAGAAAACAGTAACACTTGTTCAGAACGAAAGAAAGCACAGAGCCCCAGATTTTATGTTGTCCTGGAGAGCTTGCAGAGCACTGGGGAAAGGCAGGCAGAGAATTCCCTGCTAGCACCTTCTCTGTGCCTGTTCACATTCCTTCGCAGAATCGCTTTTGTGCAGAAAACAGTAACACTTGTTCAGACGAAAGAAAGCACAGAGCCCCAGATTTTATGTTGTCCTGGAGAGCTTGCAGAGCACTGGGGAAAGGCAGGCAGAGAATTCCCTGCTAGCACCTTCTCTGTGCCTGTTCACATTGCTTCGCAGAATCGCTTTTGTGCAGAAAACAGTAACACTTGTTCAGAACGAAAGAAAGCACAGAGCCCCAGATCTGCTGTTGTCCTGGTGAGCTTGCAGAGCACTGGGGAAAAGCAGGCAGAGAATTCCCTGCTAGCACCTTCTCTGTGCCTGGGAAACAGAAGTGTTCCCATTGCTTCGCAGAATCGCTTTTGTGCAGAAAACAGTAACACTTGTTCAGAACGAAACAAAGCACAGAGCCCCAGATTTGCTGTTGTCCTGGAGAGCTTGCAGAGCACTGGGGAAAGGCAGGCAGAGAATTCCCTGCTAGCACCTTCTCTGTGCCTGGGAAGCAGAAGTCTTCACATTGCTTCGCAGAATCGCTTTTGTGCAGAAAACAATAACACTTGTTCAGAACGAAAGAAAGCACAGAGCCGCAGATTTTATGTTGTCCTGGAGAGCTTGCAGAGCACTGGGGAAAAGCAGGCAGAGAATTCCCTGCTAGCACCTTCTCTGTGCCTGGGAAGCAGAAGTGTTCACATTGCTTGGCAGAATCGCTTTTGTGCAGAAAACAGTAACACTTGTTCAGAACGAAAGAAAGCACAGAGCCCCAGATTTTATGTTGTCCTGGAGAGCTTGCAGAGCACTGGGGAAAGGCAGGCAGAGAATTCCCTGCTAGCACCTTCTCTGTGCCTGTTCACATTGCTTCGCAGAATCGCTTTTGTGCAGAAAACAGTAACACTTGTTCAGACGAAAGAAAGCACAGAGCCCCAGATTTTATGTTGTCCTGGAGAGCTTGCAGAGCACTGGGGAAAAGCAGGCAGAGAATTCCCTGCTAGCACCTTCTCTGTGCCTGGGAAACAGAAGTGTTCACATTGCTTCGCAGAATCGCTTTTGTGCAGAAAACAGTAACACTTGTTCAGAAGGAAAGAAAGCACAGAGCCCCATATTTTATGTTGTGCTGGAGAGCTTGCAGAGTACTGGGGAAAAGCAGGCAGAGAATTCCCTGCTAGCACCTTCTCTGTGCCTGGGAAGCAGAAGTGTTCACATTGCTTCGCAGAATCGCTTTTGTGCAGAAAACAGTAACACTTGTTCAGAACAAAAGAAAGCACAGAGCCCCAGATTTTATGTTGTCCTGGAGAGCTTGCAGAGCACTGGGGAAAAGCATGCAGAGAATTCCCTGCTAGCACCTTCTCTGTGCCTGGGAAACAGAAGTGTTCACATTGCTTCGCAGAATCGCTTTTGTGCAGAAAACAGTAACACTTGTTCAGAACGAAACAAAGCACAGAGCCCCAGATTTGCTGTTGTCCTGGAGAGCTTGCAGAGCACTGGGGAAAGGCAGGCAGAGAATTCCCTGCTAGCACCTTCTCTGTGCCTGGGAAAGAGAAGTGTTCCCATTGCTTCGCAGAATCGCTTTTGTGCAGAAAACAATAACACTTGTTCAGAACGAAAGAAAGCACAGAGCCCCAGATTTTATGTTGTCCTGGAGAGCTTGCAGAGCACTGGGGAAAGGCAGGCAGAGAATTCCCTGCTAGCACCTTCTCTGTGCCTGGGAAGCAGAAGTGTTCACATTGCTTCGCAGAATCGCTTTTGTGCAGAAAACAATAACAACTGTTCAGAACGAAAGAAAGCACAGAGCCCCAGATTTTATGTTGTCCTGGAGAGCTTGCAGAGCACTGGGGAAAAGCAGGCAGAGAATTCCCTGCTAGCACCTTCTCTGTGCCTGGGAAACAGAAGTGTTCACATTTCTTCGCAGAATCGCTTTTGTGCAGAAAACAATAACAACTGTTCAGAACGAAAGAAAGCACAGAGCCCCAGATTTGCTGTTGTCCTGGAGAGCTTGCAGAGCACTGGGGAAAGGCAGGCAGAGAATTCCCTGCTAGCACCTTCTCTGTGCCTGTTCACATTGCTTCGCAGAATCGCTTTTGTGCAGAAAACAGTAACACTTGTTCAGACGAAAGAAAGCACAGAGCCCCAGATTTTATGTTGTCCTGGAGAGCTTGCAGAGCACTGGGGAAAAGCAGGCAGAGAATTCCCTGCTAGCACCTTCTCTGTGCCTGGGAAACAGAAGTGTTCACATTGCTTCGCAGAATCGCTTTTGTGCAGAAAACAGTAACACTTGTTCAGAAGGAAAGAAAGCACAGAGCCCCATATTTTATGTTGTGCTGGAGAGCTTGCAGAGTACTGGGGAAAAGCAGGCAGAGAATTCCCTGCTAGCACCTTCTCTGTGCCTGGGAAGCAGAAGTGTTCACATTGCTTGGCAGAATCGCTTTTGTGCAGAAAACAGTAACACTTGTTCAGAACAAAAGAAAGCACAGAGCCCCAGATTTTATGTAGTCCTGGAGAGCTTGCAGAGCACTGGGGAAAAGCAGGCAGAGAATTCCCTGCTAGCACCTTCTCTGTGCCTGGGAAGCAGAAGTGTTCACATTGCTTCGCAGAATCGCTTTTGTGCAGAAAACAGTAACACTTGTTCAGAACGAAAGAAAGCACAGAGCCCCAGATTTTATGTTGTCCTGGAGAGCTTGCAGAGCACTGGGGAAAGGCAGGCAGAGAATTCCCTGCTAGCACCTTCTCTGTGCCTGGGAAACAGAAGTGTTCACATTGCTTCGCAGTATCGCTTTTGTGCAGAAAACAGTAACACTTGTTCAGAAGGAAAGAAAGCACAGAGCCCCATATTTTATGTTGTGCTGGAGAGCTTGCAGAGCACTGGGGAAAAGCAGGCAGAGAATTCCCTGCTAGCACCTTCTCTGTGCCTGGGAAACAGAAGTGTTCACATTGCTTCGCAGAATCGCTTTTGTGCAGAAAACAGTAACACTTGTTCAGAACGAAAGAAAGCACAGAGCCCCAGATTTTATGTTGTCCTGGAGAGCTTGCAGAGCACTGGGGAAAGGCAGGCAGAGAATTCCCTGCTAGCACCTTCTCTTTGCCTGTTCACATTGCTTCGCAGAATCGCTTTTGTGCAGAAAACAGTAACACTTGTTCAGACGAAAGAAAGCACAGAGCCCCAGATTTTATGTTGTCCTGGAGAGCTTGCAGAGCACTGGGGAAAAGCAGGCAGAGAATTCCCTGCTAGCACCTTCTCTGTGCCTGGGAAACAGAAGTGTTCACATTGCTTCGCAGAATCGCTTTTGTGCAGAAAACAGTAACACTTGTTCAGAAGCAAAGAAAGCACAGAGCCCCATATTTTATGTTGTGCTGGAGAGCTTGCAGAGTACTGGGGAAAAGCAGGCAGAGAATTCCCTGCTAGCACCTTCTTTGTGCCTGGGAAACAGAAGTGTTCACATTGCTTCGCAGAATCGCTTTTGTGCAGAAAACAGTAACACTTGTTCAGAACGAAAGAAAGCACAGAGCCCCAGATTTTATGTTGTCCTGGAGAGCTTGCAGAGCACTGGGGAAAGGCAGGCAGAGAATTCCCTGCTAGCACCTTCTCTGTGCCTGTTCACATTGCATCGCAGAATCGCTTTTGTGCAGAAAACAGTAACACTTGTTCAGACGAAAGAAAGCACAGAGCCCCAGATCTGCTGTTGTCCTGGTGAGCTTGCAGAGCACTGGGGAAAAGCAGGCAGAGAATTCCCTGCTAGCACCTTCTCTGTGCCTGGGAAACAGAAGTGTTCCCATTGCTTCGCAGAATCGCTTTTGTGCAGAAAACAGTAACACTTGTTCAGAACGAAAGAAAGCACAGAGCCCCAGATTTGCTGTTGTCCTGGAGAGCTTGCAGAGCACTGGGGAAAGGCAGGCAGAGAATTCCCTGCTAGCACCTTCTCTGTGCCTGGGAAGCAGAAGTGTTCACATTGCTTCGCAGAATCGCTTTTGTGCAGACAACTGTAACACTTTTTCAGAACAAAAGAAAGCACAGAGCCTCAGATTTTATGTTGTCCTGGAGAGCTTGCAGAGCACTGGGGAAAGGCAGGCAGAGAATTCCCTGCTAGCACCTTCTCTGTGCCTGGGAAACAGAAGTGTTCACATTGCTTCGCAGTATCGCTTTTGTGCAGAAAACAGTAACACTTGTTCAGAACGAAAGAAAGCACAGAGCCCCAGATTTTATGTTGTCCTGGAGAGCTTGCAGAGCACTGGGGAAAGGCAGGCAGAGAATTCCCTGCTAGCACCTTCTCTGTGCCTGGGAAGCAGAAGTGTTCACATTGCTTCGCAGTATCGCTTTTGTGCAGAAAACAGTAACACTTGTTCAGAAGGAAAGAAAGCACAGAGCCCCATATTTTATGTTGTGCTGGAGAGCTTGCAGAATACTGGGGAAAAGCAGGCAGAGAATTCCCTGCTAGCACCTTCTCTGTGCCTGGGAAACCGAAGTGTTCACATTGCTTCGCAGAATCGCTTTTGTGCAGAAAACTGTAACACTTGTTCAGAACGAAAGAAAGCACAGAGCCCCAGATTTTATGTTGTCCTGGAGAGCTTGCAGAGCACTGGGGAAAGGCAGGCAGAGAATTCCCTGCTAGCACCTTCTCTGTGCCTGTTCACATTGCATCGCAGAACCGCTTTTGTGCAGAAAACAGTAACACTTGTTCAGACGAAAGAAAGCACAGAGCCCCAGATTTTATGTTGTCCTGGAGAGCTTGCAGAGCACTGGGGAAAAGCAGGCAGAGAATTCCCTGCTAGCAGCTTCTCTGTGCCTGGGAAACAGAAGTGTTCACATTGCTTGGCAGAATCGCTTTTGTGCAGAAAACAGTAACACTTGTTCAGAAGGAAAGAAAGCACAGAGCCCCATATTTTATGTTGTGCTGGAGAGCTTGCAGAGTACTGGGGAAAAGCAGGCAGAGAATTCCCTGCTAGCACCTTCTCTGTGCCTGGGAAGCAGAAGTGTTCACATTGCTTGGCAGAATCGCTTTTGTGCAGAAAACAGTAACACTTGTTCAGAACAAAAGAAAGCACAGAGCCCCAGATTTTATGTTGTCCTGGAGAGCTTGCAGAGCACTGGGGAAAAGCAGGCAGAGAATTCCCTGCTAGCACCTTCTCTGTGCCTGGGAAACAGAAGTGTTCACATTGCTTCGCAGAATCGCTTTTGTGCAGAAAACAGTAACACTTGTTCAGAACGAAAGAAAGCACAGAGCCCCAGATTTTATGTTGTCCTGGAGAGCTTGCAGAGCACTGGGGAAAGGCAGGCAGAGAATTCCCTGCTAGCACCTTCTCTGTGCCTGGGAAGCAGAAGTCTTCACATTGCTTCGCAGAATCGCTTTTGTGCAGAAAACAATAACACTTGTTCAGAACGAAAGAAAGCACAGAGCCCCAGATTTTATGTTGTCCTGGAGAGCTTGCAGAGCACTGGGGAAAAGCAGGCAGAGAATTCCCTGCTAGCACCTTCTCTGTGCCTGGGAAGCAGAAGTGTTCACATTGCTTCGCAGAATCGCTTTTGTGCAGAAAACAGTAACACTTGTTCAGAACGAAAGAAAGCACAGAGCCCCAGATTTTATGTTGTCCTGGAGAGCTTGCAGAGCACTGGGGAAAGGCAGGCAGAGAATTCCCTGCTAGCACCTTCTCTGTGCCTGTTCACATTGCATCGCAGAATCGCTTTTGTGCAGAAAACAGTAACACTTGTTCAGAACGAAAGAAAGCACAGAGCCCCAGATCTGCTGTTGTCCTGGTGAGCTTGCAGAGCACTGGGGAAAAGCAGGCAGAGAATTCCCTGCTAGCACCTTCTCTGTTCCTGGGAAGCAGAAGTGTTCCCATTGCTTCGCAGAATCGCTTTTGTGCAGAAAACAGTAACACTTGTTCAGAACGAAACAAAGCACAGAGCCCCAGATTTTATGTTGTCCTGGAGAGCTTGCAGAGCACTGGGGAAAGGCAGGCAGAGAATTCCCTGCTAGCACCTTCTCTTTGCCTGTTCACATTGCTTCGCAGAATCGCTTTTGTGCAGAAAACAGTAACACTTGTTCAGACGAAAGAAAGCACAGAGCCCCAGATTTTATGTTGTCCTGGAGAGCTTGCAGAGCACTGGGGAAAGGCAGGCAGAGAATTCCCTGCTAGCACCTTCTCTGTGCCTGTTCACATTCCTTCGCAGAATCGCTTTTGTGCAGAAAACAGTAACACTTGTTCAGAACGAAAGAAAGCACAGAGCCCCAGATTTTATGTTGTCCTGGAGAGCTTGCAGAGCACTGGGGAAAGGCAGGCAGAGAATTCCCTGCTAGCACCTTCTCTGTGCCTGTTCACATTGCTTCGCAGAATCGCTTTTGTGCAGAAAACAGTAACACTTGTTCAGACGAAAGAAAGCACAGAGCCCCAGATTTTATGTTGTCCTGGAGAGCTTGCAGAGCACTGGGGAAAGGCAGGCAGAGAATTTCCTGCTAGCACCTTCTCTGTGCCTGGGAAGCAGAAGTGTTCACATTGCTTGGCAGAATCGCTTTTGTGCAGAAAACAGTAACACTTGTTCAGAACGAAAGAAAGCACAGAGCCCCAGATTCTATGTTGTCCTGGAGAGCTTGCAGAGCACTGGGGAAAAGCAGGCAGAGAATTCCCTGCTAGCACCTTCTCTGTGCCTGGGAAACAGAAGTGTTCACATTGCTTCGCAGAATCGCTTTTGTGCAGAAAACAGTAACACTTGTTCAGAAGGAAAGAAAGCACAGAGCCCCATATTTTATGTTGTGCTGGAGAGCTTGCAGAGTACTGGGGAAAAGCAGGCAGAGAATTCCCTGCTAGCACCTTCTCTGTGCCTGGGAAACAGAAGTGTTCACATTGCTTCGCAGAATCGCTTTTGTGCAGAAAACAGTAACACTTGTTCAGAACGAAAGAAAGCACAGAGCCCAAGATTTTATGTTGTGCTGGAGAGCTTGCAGAGCACTGGGGAAAGGCAGGCAGAGAATTCCCTGCTAGCACCTTCTCTGTGCCTGTTCACATTGCATCGCAGAATCGCTTTTGTGCAGAAAACAGTAACACTTGTTCAGACGAAAGAAAGCACAGAGCCCCAGATTTTATGTTGTCCTGGAGAGCTTGCAGAGCACTGGGGAAAAGCAGGCAGAGAATTCCCTGCTAGCACCTTCTCTGTGCCTGGGAAACAGAAGTGTTCACATTGCTTCGCAGAATCGCTTTTGTGCAGAAAACAGTAACACTTGTTCAGAAGCAAAGAAAGCACAGAGCCCCATATTTTATGTTGTGCTGGAGAGCTTGCAGAGTACTGGGGAAAAGCAGGCAGAGAATTCCCTGCTAGCACCTTCTTTGTGCCTGGGAAACAGAAGTGTTCACATTGCTTCGCAGAATCGCTTTTGTGCAGAAAACAGTAACACTTGTTCAGAACGAAAGAAAGCACAGAGCCCCAGATTTTATGTTGTCCTGGAGAGCTTGCAGAGCACTGGGGAAAGGCAGGCAGAGAATTCCCTGCTAGCACCTTCTCTGTGCCTGTTCACATTGCATCGCAGAATCGCTTTTGTGCAGAAAACAGTAACACTTGTTCAGACGAAAGAAAGCACAGAGCCCCAGATCTGCTGTTGTCCTGGTGAGCTTGCAGAGCACTGGGGAAAAGCAGGCAGAGAATTCCCTGCTAGCACCTTCTCTGTGCCTGGGAAACAGAAGTGTTCCCATTGCTTCGCAGAATCGCTTTTGTGCAGAAAACAGTAACACTTGTTCAGAACAAAAGAAAGCACAGAGCCCCAGATTTTATGTTGTCCTGGAGAGCTTGCAGAGCACTGGGGAAAAGCAGGCAGAGAATTCCCTGCTAGCACCTTCTCTGTGCCTGGGAAACAGAAGTGTTCACATTGCTTCGCAGAATCGCTTTTGTGCAGAAAACAGTAACACTTGTTCAGAACGAAAGAAAGCACAGAACCCCAGATTTTATGTTGTCCTGGAGAGCTTGCAGAGCACTGGGGAAAGGCAGGCAGAGAATTCCCTGCTAGCACCTTCTCTGTGCCTGGGAAGCAGAAGTGTTCACATTGCTTCGCAGTATCGCTTTTGTGCAGAAAACAGTAACACTTGTTCAGAAGGAAAGAAAGCACAGAGCCCCATATTTTATGTTGTGCTGGAGAGCTTGCAGAATACTGGGGAAAAGCAGGCAGAGAATTCCCTGCTAGCACCTTCTCTGTGCCTGGGAAACAGAAGTGTTCACATTGCTTCGCAGAATCGCTTTTGTGCAGAAAACTGTAACACTTGTTCAGAACGAAAGAAAGCACAGAGCCCCAGATTTTATGTTGTCCTGGAGAGCTTGCAGAGCACTGGGGAAAGGCAGGCAGAGAATTCCCTGCTAGCACCTTCTCTGTGCCTGTTCACATTGCATCGCAGAACCGCTTTTGTGCAGAAAACAGTAACACTTGTTCAGACGAAAGAAAGCACAGAGCCCCAGATTTTATGTTGTCCTGGAGAGCTTGCAGAGCACTGGGGAAAAGCAGGCAGAGAATTCCCTGCTAGCAGCTTCTCTGTGCCTGGGAAACAGAAGTGTTCACATTGCTTGGCAGAATCGCTTTTGTGCAGAAAACAGTAACACTTGTTCAGAAGGAAAGAAAGCACAGAGCCCCATATTTTATGTTGTGCTGGAGAGCTTGCAGAGTACTGGGGAAAAGCAGGCAGAGAATTCCCTGCTAGCACCTTCTCTGTGCCTGGGAAGCAGAAGTGTTCACATTGCTTGGCAGAATCGCTTTTGTGCAGAAAACAGTAACACTTGTTCAGAACAAAAGAAAGCACAGAGCCCCAGATTTTATGTTGTCCTGGAGAGCTTGCAGAGCACTGGGTAAAAGCAGGCAGAGAATTCCCTGCTAGCACCTTCTCTGTGCCTGGGAAACAGAAGTGTTCACATTGCTTCGCAGAATCGCTTTTGTGCAGAAAACAGTAACACTTGTTCAGAACGAAAGAAAGCACAGAGCCCCAGATTTTATGTTGTCCTGGAGAGCTTGCAGAGCACTGGGGAAAGGCAGGCAGAGAATTCCCTGCTAGCACCTTCTCTGTGCCTGGGAAGCAGAAGTCTTCACATTGCTTCGCAGAATCGCTTTTGTGCAGAAAACAATAACACTTGTTCAGAACGAAAGAAAGCACAGAGCCCCAGATTTTATGTTGTCCTGGAGAGCTTGCAGAGCACTGGGGAAAAGCAGGCAGAGAATTCCCTGCTAGCACCTTCTCTGTGCCTGGGAAGCAGAAGTGTTCACATTGCTTCGCAGAATCGCTTTTGTGCAGAAAACAGTAACACTTGTTCAGAACGAAAGAAAGCACAGAGCCCCAGATTTTATGTTGTCCTGGAGAGCTTGCAGAGCACTGGGGAAAGGCAGGCAGAGAATTCCCTGCTAGCACCTTCTCTGTGCCTGTTCACATTGCATCGCAGAATCGCTTTTGTGCAGAAAACAGTAACACTTGTTCAGAACGAAAGAAAGCACAGAGCCCCAGATCTGCTGTTGTCCTGGTGAGCTTGCAGAGCACTGGGGAAAAGCAGGCAGAGAATTCCCTGCTAGCACCTTCTCTGTTCCTGGGAAGCAGAAGTGTTCCCATTGCTTCGCAGAATCGCTTTTGTGCAGAAAACAGTAACACTTGTTCAGAACGAAACAAAGCACAGAGCCCCAGATTTTATGTTGTCCTGGAGAGCTTGCAGAGCACTGGGGAAAGGCAGGCAGAGAATTCCCTGCTAGCACCTTCTCTTTGCCTGTTCACATTGCTTCGCAGAATCGCTTTTGTGCAGAAAACAGTAACACTTGTTCAGACGAAAGAAAGCACAGAGCCCCAGATTTTATGTTGTCCTGGAGAGCTTGCAGAGCACTGGGGAAAGGCAGGCAGAGAATTCCCTGCTAGCACCTTCTCTGTGCCTGTTCACATTCCTTCGCAGAATCGCTTTTGTGCAGAAAACAGTAACACTTGTTCAGAACGAAAGAAAGCACAGAGCCCCAGATTTTATGTTGTCCTGGAGAGCTTGCAGAGCACTGGGGAAAGGCAGGCAGAGAATTCCCTGCTAGCACCTTCTCTGTGCCTGTTCACATTGCTTCGCAGAATCGCTTTTGTGCAGAAAACAGTAACACTTGTTCAGACGAAAGAAAGCACAGAGCCCCAGATTTTATGTTGTCCTGGAGAGCTTGCAGAGCACTGGGGAAAGGCAGGCAGAGAATTTCCTGCTAGCACCTTCTCTGTGCCTGGGAAGCAGAAGTGTTCACATTGCTTGGCAGAATCGCTTTTGTGCAGAAAACAGTAACACTTGTTCAGAACGAAAGAAAGCACAGAGCCCCAGATTCTATGTTGTCCTGGAGAGCTTGCAGAGCACTGGGGAAAAGCAGGCAGAGAATTCCCTGCTAGCACCTTCTCTGTGCCTGGGAAACAGAAGTGTTCACATTGCTTCGCAGAATCGCTTTTGTGCAGAAAACAGTAACACTTGTTCAGAAGGAAAGAAAGCACAGAGCCCCATATTTTATGTTGTGCTGGAGAGCTTGCAGAGTACTGGGGAAAAGCAGGCAGAGAATTCCCTGCTAGCACCTTCTCTGTGCCTGGGAAACAGAAGTGTTCACATTGCTTCGCAGAATCGCTTTTGTGCAGAAAACAGTAACACTTGTTCAGAACGAAAGAAAGCACAGAGCCCCAGATTTTATGTTGTCCTGGAGAGCTTGCAGAGCACTGGGGAAAGGCAGGCAGAGAATTCCCTGCTAGCACCTTCTCTGTGCCTGTTCACATTGCATCGCAGAATCGCTTTTGTGCAGAAAACAGTAACACTTGTTCAGACGAAAGAAAGCACAGAGCCCCAGATTTTATGTTGTCCTGGAGAGCTTGCAGAGCACTGGGGAAAAGCAGGCAGAGAATTCCCTGCTAGCACCTTCTCTGTGCCTGGGAAACAGAAGTGTTCACATTGCTTCGCAGAATCGCTTTTGTGCAGAAAACAGTAACACTTGTTCAGAAGCAAAGAAAGCACAGAGCCCCATATTTTATGTTGTGCTGGAGAGCTTGCAGAGTACTGGGGAAAAGCAGGCAGAGAATTCCCTGCTAGCACCTTCTTTGTGCCTGGGAAACAGAAGTGTTCACATTGCTTCGCAGAATCGCTTTTGTGCAGAAAACAGTAACACTTGTTCAGAACGAAAGAAAGCACAGAGCCCCAGATTTTATGTTGTCCTGGAGAGCTTGCAGAGCACTGGGGAAAGGCAGGCAGAGAATTCCCTGCTAGCACCTTCTCTGTGCCTGTTCACATTGCATCGCAGAATCGCTTTTGTGCAGAAAACAGTAACACTTGTTCAGAACGAAAGAAAGCACAGAGCCCCAGATTTGCTGTTGTCCTGGAGAGCTTGCAGAGCACTGGGGAAAGGCAGGCAGAGAATTCCCTGCTAGCACCTTCTCTGTGCCTGGGAAGCAGAAGTGTTCACATTGCTTCGCAGAATCGCTTTTGTGCAGACAACTGTAACACTTTTTCAGAACAAAAGAAAGCACAGAGCCTCAGATTTTATGTTGTCCTGGAGAGCTTGCAGAGCACTGGGGAAAGGCAGGCAGAGAATTCCCTGCTAGCACCTTCTCTGTGCCTGGGAAACAGAAGTGTTCACATTGCTTCGCAGTATCGCTTTTGTGCAGAAAACAGTAACACTTGTTCAGAACGAAAGAAAGCACAGAGCCCCAGATTTTATGTTGTCCTGGAGAGCTTGCAGAGCACTGGGGAAAGGCAGGCAGAGAATTCCCTGCTAGCACCTTCTCTGTGCCTGTTCACATTGCATCGCAGAATCGCTTTTGTGCAGAAAACAGTAACACTTGTTCAGACGAAAGAAAGCACAGAGCCCCAGATTTTATGTTGTCCTGGAGAGCTTGCAGAGCACTGGGGAAAAGCAGGCAGAGAATTCCCTGCTAGCACCTTCTCTGTGCCTGGGAAACAGAAGTGTTCACATTGCTTCGCAGAATCGCTTTTGTGCAGAAAACAGTAACACTTGTTCAGAAGGAAAGAAAGCACAGAGCCCCATATTTTATGTTGTGCTGGAGAGCTTGCAGAGTACTGGGGAAAAGCAGGCAGAGAATTCCCTGCTAGCACCTTCTCTGTGCCTGGGAAGCAGAAGTGTTCACATTGCTTGGCAGAATCGCTTTTGTGCAGAAAACAGTAACACTTGTTCAGAACAAAACAAAGCACAGAGCCCCAGATTTTATGTTGTCCTGGAGAGCTTGCAGAGCACTGGGGAAAAGCAGGCAGAGAATTCCCTGCTAGCACCTTCTCTGTGCCTGGGAAACAGAAGTGTTCACATTGCTTCGCAGAATCGCTTTTGTGCAGAAAACAGTAACACTTGTTCAGAACGAAAGAAAGCACAGAGCCCCAGATTTTATGTTGTCCTGGAGAGCTTGCAGAGCACTGGGGAAAGGCAGGCAGAGAATTCCCTGCTAGCACCTTCTCTGTGCCTGGGAAGCAGAAGTGTTCACATTGCTTCGCAGTATCGCTTTTGTGCAGAAAACAGTAACACTTGTTCAGAAGGAAAGAAAGCACAGAGCCCCATATTTTATGTTGTGCTGGAGAGCTTGCAGAATACTGGGGAAAAGCAGGCAGAGAATTCCCTGCTAGCACCTTCTCTGTGCCTGGGAAACCGAAGTGTTCACATTGCTTCGCAGAATCGCTTTTGTGCAGAAAACTGTAACACTTGTTCAGAACGAAAGAAAGCACAGAGCCCCAGATTTTATGTTGTCCTGGAGAGCTTGCAGAGCACTGGGGAAAGGCAGGCAGAGAATTCCCTGCTAGCACCTTCTCTGTGCCTGTTCACATTGCATCGCAGAACCGCTTTTGTGCAGAAAACAGTAACACTTGTTCAGACGAAAGAAAGCACAGAGCCCCAGATTTTATGTTGTCCTGGAGAGCTTGCAGAGCACTGGGGAAAAGCAGGCAGAGAATTCCCTGCTAGCAGCTTCTCTGTGCCTGGGAAACAGAAGTGTTCACATTGCTTGGCAGAATCGCTTTTGTGCAGAAAACAGTAACACTTGTTCAGAAGGAAAGAAAGCACAGAGCCCCATATTTTATGTTGTGCTGGAGAGCTTGCAGAGTACTGGGGAAAAGCAGGCAGAGAATTCCCTGCTAGCACCTTCTCTGTGCCTGGGAAGCAGAAGTGTTCACATTGCTTGGCAGAATCGCTTTTGTGCAGAAAACAGTAACACTTGTTCAGAACAAAAGAAAGCACAGAGCCCCAGATTTTATGTTGTCCTGGAGAGCTTGCAGAGCACTGGGGAAAAGCAGGCAGAGAATTCCCTGCTAGCACCTTCTCTGTGCCTGGGAAACAGAAGTGTTCACATTGCTTCGCAGAATCGCTTTTGTGCAGAAAACAGTAACACTTGTTCAGAACGAAAGAAAGCACAGAGCCCCAGATTTTATGTTGTCCTGGAGAGCTTGCAGAGCACTGGGGAAAGGCAGGCAGAGAATTCCCTGCTAGCACCTTCTCTGTGCCTGGGAAGCAGAAGTCTTCACATTGCTTCGCAGAATCGCTTTTGTGCAGAAAACAATAACACTTGTTCAGAACGAAAGAAAGCACAGAGCCCCAGATTTTATGTTGTCCTGGAGAGCTTGCAGAGCACTGGGGAAAAGCAGGCAGAGAATTCCCTGCTAGCACCTTCTCTGTGCCTGGGAAGCAGAAGTGTTCACATTGCTTCGCAGAATCGCTTTTGTGCAGAAAACAGTAACACTTGTTCAGAACGAAAGAAAGCACAGAGCCCCAGATTTTATGTTGTCCTGGAGAGCTTGCAGAGCACTGGGGAAAGGCAGGCAGAGAATTCCCTGCTAGCACCTTCTCTGTGCCTGTTCACATTGCATCGCAGAATCGCTTTTGTGCAGAAAACAGTAACACTTGTTCAGAACGAAAGAAAGCACAGAGCCCCAGATCTGCTGTTGTCCTGGTGAGCTTGCAGAGCACTGGGGAAAAGCAGGCAGAGAATTCCCTGCTAGCACCTTCTCTGTTCCTGGGAAGCAGAAGTGTTCCCATTGCTTCGCAGAATCGCTTTTGTGCAGAAAACAGTAACACTTGTTCAGAACGAAACAAAGCACAGAGCCCCAGATTTGCTGTTGTCCTGGAGAGCTTGCAGAGCACTGGGGAAAGGCAGGCAGAGAATTCCCTGCTAGCACCTTCTCTGTGCCTGGGAAAGAGAAGTGTTCCCATTGCATCGCAGAATCGCTTTTGTGCAGAAAACAATAACACTTGTTCAGAACGAAAGAAAGCACAGAGCCCCAGATTTTATGTTGTCCTGGAGAGCTTGCAGAGCACTGGGGAAAGGCAGGCAGAGAATTCCCTGCTAGCACCTTCTCTGTGCCTGGGAAGCAGAAGTGTTCACATTGCTTCGCAGAATCGCTTTTGTGCAGAAAACAATAACAACTGTTCAGAACGAAAGAAAGCACAGAGCCCCAGATCTGCTGTTGTCCTGGTGAGCTTGCAGAGCACTGGGGAAAAGCAGGCAGAGAATTCCCTGCTAGCACCTTCTCTGTGCCTGGGAAACAGAAGTGTTCACATTGCTTCGCAGAATCGCTTTTGTGCAGAAAACAGTAACACTTGTTCAGAACGAAAGAAAGCACAGAGCCCCAGATTTTATGTTGTCCTGGAGAGCTTGCAGAGCACTGGGGAAAGGCAGGCAGAGAATTCCCTGCTAGCACCTTCTCTGTGCCTGGGAAACAGAAGTGTTCACATTGCTTCGCAGTATCGCTTTTGTGCAGAAAACAGTAACACTTGTTCAGAAGGAAAGAAAGCACAGAGCCCCATATTTTATGTTGTGCTGGAGAGCTTGCAGAGCACTGGGGAAAAGCAGGCAGAGAATTCCCTGCTAGCACCTTCTCTGTGCCTGGGAAACAGAAGTGTTCACATTGCTTCGCAGAATCGCTTTTGTGCAGAAAACAGTAACACTTGTTCAGAACGAAAGAAAGCACCGAGCCCCAGATTTTATGTTGTCCTGGAGAGCTTGCAGAGCACTGGGGAAAGGCAGGCAGAGAATTCCCTGCTAGCACCTTCTCTGTGCCTGTTCACATTGCATCGCAGAATCGCTTTTGTGCAGAAAACAGTAACACTTGTTCAGACGAAAGAAAGCACAGAGCCCCAGATTTTATGTTGTCCTGGAGAGCTTGCAGAGCACTGGGGAAAAGCAGGCAGAGAATTCCCTGCTAGCACCTTCTCTGTGCCTGGGAAACAGAAGTGTTCACATTGCTTCGCAGAATCGCTTTTGTGCAGAAAACAGTAACACTTGTTCAGAAGGAAAGAAAGCACAGAGCCCCATATTTTATGTTGTGCTGGAGAGCTTGCAGAGTACTGGGGAAAAGCAGGCAGAGAATTCCCTGCTAGCACCTTCTCTGTGCCTGGGAAGCAGAAGTCTTCACATTGCTTCGCAGAATCGCTTTTGTGCAGAAAACAATAACACTTGTTCAGAACGAAAGAAAGCACAGAGCCCCATATTTTATGTTGTGCTGGAGAGCTTGCAGAGTACTGGGGAAAAGCAGGCAGAGAATTCCCTGCTAGCACCTTCTCTGTGCCTGGGAAGCAGAAGTCTTCACATTGCTTCGCAGAATCGCTTTTGTGCAGAAAACAATAACACTTGTTCAGAACGAAAGAAAGCACAGAGCCGCAGATTTTATGTTGTCCTGGAGAGCTTGCAGAGCACTGGGGAAAAGCAGGCAGAGAATTCCCTGCTAGCACCTTCTCTGTGCCTGGGAAGCAGAAGTGTTCACATTGCTTCGCAGAATCGCTTTTGTGCAGAAAACAGTAACACTTGTTCAGAACGAAAGAAAGCACAGAGCCCCAGATTTTATGTTGTCCTGTAGAGCTTGCAGAGCACTGGGGAAAGGCAGGCAGAGAATTCCCTGCTAGCACCTTCTCTGTGCCTGGGAAGCAGAAGTGTTCACATTGCTTCGCAGAATCGCTTTTGTGCAGAAAACAATAACACTTGTTCAGAACGAAAGAAAGCACAGAGCCGCAGATTTTATGTTGTCCTGGAGAGCTTGCAGAGCACTGGGGAAAAGCAGGCAGAGAATTCCCTGCTAGCACCTTCTCTGTGCCTGGGAAGCAGAAGTGTTCACATTGCTTCGCAGAATCGCTTTTGTGCAGAAAACAGTAACACTTGTTCAGAACGAAAGAAAGCACAGAGCCCCAGATTTTATGTTGTCCTGGAGAGCTTGCAGAGCACTGGGGAAAGGCAGGCAGAGAATTCCCTGCTAGCACCTTCTCTGTGCCTGTTCACATTGCTTCGCAGAATCGCTTTTGTGCAGAAAACAGTAACACTTGTTCAGAACGAAAGAAAGCACAGAGCCCCAGATCTGCTGTTGTCCTGGTGAGCTTGCAGAGTACTGGGGAAAAGCAGGCAGAGAATTCCCTGCTAGCACCTTCTCTGTGCCTGGGAAGCAGAAGTGTTCACATTGCTTCGCAGAATCGCTTTTGTGCAGAAAACAATAACACTTGTTCAGAACGAAAGAAAGCACAGAGCCCCAGATTTTATGTTGTCCTGGAGAGCTTGCAGAGCACTGGGGAAAAGCAGGCAGAGAATTCCCTGCTAGCACCTTCTCTGTGCCTGGGAAGCAGAAGTGTTCACATTGCTTCGCAGAATCGCTTTTGTGCAGAAAACAGTAACACTTGTTCAGAACGAAAGAAAGCACAGAGCCCCAGATTTTATGTTGTCCTGGAGAGCTTGCAGAGCACTGGGGAAAGGCAGGCAGAGAATTCCCTGCTAGCACCTTCTCTGTGCCTGTTCACATTGCTTCACAGAATCGCTTTTGTGCAGAAAACAGTAACACTTGTTCAGACGAAAGAAAGCACAGAGCCCCAGATTTTATGTTGTCCTGGAGAGCTTGCAGAGCACTGGGGAAAAGCAGGCAGAGAATTCCCTGCTAGCACCTTCTCTGTGCCTGGGAAACAGAAGTGTTCACATTGCTTCGCAGAATCGCTTTTGTGCAGAAAACAGTAACACTTGTTCAGAAGGAAAGAAAGCACAGAGCCCCATATTTTATGTTGTGCTGGAGAGCTTGCAGAGTACTGGGGAAAAGCAGGCAGAGAATTCCCTGCTAGCACCTTCTCTGTGCCTGGGAAGCAGAAGTCTTCACATTGCTTCGCAGAATCGCTTTTGTGCAGAAAACAATAACACTTGTTCAGAACGAAAGAAAGCACAGAGCCCCATATTTTATGTTGTGCTGGAGAGCTTGCAGAGTACTGGGGAAAAGCAGGCAGAGAATTCCCTGCTAGCACCTTCTCTGTGCCTGGGAAGCAGAAGTCTTCACATTGCTTCGCAGAATCGCTTTTGTGCAGAAAACAATAACACTTGTTCAGAACGAAAGAAAGCACAGAGCCGCAGATTTTATGTTGTCCTGGAGAGCTTGCAGAGCACTGGGGAAAAGCAGGCAGAGAATTCCCTGCTAGCACCTTCTCTGTGCCTGGGAAGCAGAAGTGTTCCCATTGCTTCGCAGAATCGCTTTTGTGCAGAAAACAGTAACACTTGTTCAGAACGAAAGAAAGCACAGAGCCCCAGATTTTATGTTGTCCTGTAGAGCTTGCAGAGCACTGGGGAAAGGCAGGCAGAGAATTCCCTGCTAGCACCTTCTCTGTGCCTGGGAAGCAGAAGTGTTCACATTGCTTCGCAGAATCGCTTTTGTGCAGAAAACAATAACACTTGTTCAGAACGAAAGAAAGCACAGAGCCGCAGATTTTATGTTGTCCTGGAGAGCTTGCAGAGCACTGGGGAAAAGCAGGCAGAGAATTCCCTGCTAGCACCTTCTCTGTGCCTGGGAAGCAGAAGTGTTCACATTGCTTCGCAGAATCGCTTTTGTGCAGAAAACAGTAACACTTGTTCAGAACGAAAGAAAGCACAGAGCCCCAGATTTTATGTTGTCCTGGAGAGCTTGCAGAGCACTGGGGAAAGGCAGGCAGAGAATTCCCTGCTAGCACCTTCTCTGTGCCTGTTCACATTGCTTCGCAGAATCGCTTTTGTGCAGAAAACAGTAACACTTGTTCAGAACGAAAGAAAGCACAGAGCCCCAGATCTGCTGTTGTCCTGGTGAGCTTGCAGAGCACTGGGGAAAAGCAGGCAGAGAATTCCCTGCTAGCACCTTCTCTGTGCCTGGGAAACAGAAGTGTTCCCATTGCTTCGCAGAATCGCTTTTGTGCAGAAAACAGTAACACTTGTTCAGAACGAAACAAAGCACAGAGCCCCAGATTTGCTGTTGTCCTGGAGAGCTTGCAGAGCACTGGGGAAAGGCAGGCAGAGAATTCCCTGCTAGCACCTTCTCTGTGCCTGGGAAAGAGAAGTGTTCCCATTGCTTCGCAGAATCGCTTTTGTGCAGAAAACAATAACACTTGTTCAGAACGAAAGAAAGCACAGAGCCCCAGATTTTATGTTGTCCTGGAGAGCTTGCAGAGCACTGGGGAAAGGCAGGCAGAGAATTCCCTGCTAGCACCTTCTCTGTGCCTGGGAAGCAGAAGTGTTCACATTGCTTCGCAGAATCGCTTTTGTGCAGAAAACAGTAACAACTGTTCAGAACGAAAGAAAGCACAGAGCTACAGATTTTATGTTGTCCTGGAGAGCTTGCAGAGCACTGGGGAAAAGCAGGCAGAGAATTCCCTGGTAGCACCTTCTCTGTGCCTGGGAAACAGAAGTGTTCACATTTCTTCGCAGAATCGCTTTTGTGCAGAAAACAGTAACACTTGTTCAGAACGAAAGAAAGCACAGAACCCCAGATTTTATGTTGTCCTGGAGAGCTTGCAGAGCACTGGGGAAAGGCAGGCAGAGAATTCCCTGCTAGCACCTTCTCTGTGCCTGTTCACATTGCTTCGCAGAATCGCTTTTGTGCAGAAAACAGTAACACTTGTTCAGACGAAAGAAAGCACAGAGCCCCAGATTTTATGTTGTCCTGGAGAGCTTGCAGAGCACTGGGGAAAAGCAGGCAGAGAATTCCCTGCTAGCACCTTCTCTGTGCCTGGGAAACAGAAGTGTTCACATTGCTTCGCAGAATCGCTTTTGTGCAGAAAACAGTAACACTTGTTCAGAAGGAAAGAAAGCACAGAGCCCCATATTTTATGTTGTGCTGGAGAGCTTGCAGAGTACTGGGGAAAAGCAGGCAGAGAATTCCCTGCTAGCACCTTCTCTGTGCCTGGGAAGCAGAAGTCTTCACATTGCTTCGCAGAATCGCTTTTGTGCAGAAAACAGTAACACTTGTTCAGAACAAAAGAAAGCACAGAGCCCCAGATTTTATGTTGTCCTGGAGAGCTTGCAGAGCACTGGGGAAAGGCAGGCAGAGAATTCCCTGCTAGCACCTTCTCTGTGCCTGGGAAGCAGAAGTGTTCACATTGCTTCGCAGAATCGCTTTTGTGCAGAAAACAATAACACTTGTTCAGAACGAAAGAAAGCACAGAGCCCCAGATTTTATGTTGTGCTGGAGAGCTTGCAGAGCACTGGGGAAAAGCAGGCAGAGAATTCCCTGCTAGCACCTTCTCTGTGCCTGGGAAGCAGAAGTGTTCACATTGCTTCGCAGAATCGCTTTTGTGCAGAAAACAGTAACACTTGTTCAGACGAAAGAAAGCACAGAGCCCCAGATTTTATGTTGTCCTGGAGAGCTTGCAGAGCACTGGGGAAAGGCAGGCAGAGAATTCCCTGCTAGCACCTTCTCTGTGCCTGTTCACATTGCTTCGCAGAATCGCTTTTGTGCAGAAAACAGTAACACTTGTTCAGAACGAAAGAAAGCACAGAGCCCCAGATCTGCTGTTGTCCTGGTGAGCTTGCAGAGCACTGGGGAAAAGCAGGCAGAGAATTCCCTGCTAGCACCTTCTCTGTGCCTGGGAAACAGAAGTGTTCCCATTGCTTCGCAGAATCGCTTTTGTGCAGACAACAGTAACACTTGTTCAGAACGAAACAAAGCACAGAGCCCCAGATTTGCTGTTGTCCTGGAGAGCTTGCAGAGCACTGGGGAAAGGCAGGCAGAGAATTCCCTGCTAGCACCTTCTCTGTGCCTGGGAAAGTGAAGTGTTCCCATTGCTTCGCAGAATCGCTTTTGTGCAGAAAACAATAACACTTGTTCAGAACGAAAGAAAGCACAGAGCCCCAGATTTTATGTTGTCCTGGAGAGCTTGCAGAGCACTGGGGAAAGGCAGGCAGAGACTTCCCTGCTAGCACCTTCTCTGTGCCTGGGAAGCAGAAGTGTTCACATTGCTTCGCAGAATCGCTTTTGTGCAGAAAACAATAACAACTGTTCAGAACGAAAGAAAGCACAGAGCCCCAGATTTTATGTTGTCCTGGAGAGCTTGCAGAGCACTGGGGAAAAGCAGGCAGAGAATTCCCTGCTAGCACCTTCTCTGTGCCTGGGAAACAGAAGTGTTCACATTTCTTCGCAGAATCGCTTTTGTGCAGAAAACAGTAACACTTGTTCAGAACGAAAGAAAGCACAGAGCCCCAGATTTTATGTTGTCCTGGAGAGCTTGCAGAGCACTGGGGAAAGGCAGGCAGAGAATTCCCTGCTATCACCTTCTCTGTGCCTGTTCACATTCCTTCGCAGAATCGCTTTTGTGCAGAAAACAGTAACACTTGTTCAGACGAAAGAAAGCACAGAGCCCCAGATTTTATGTTGTCCTGGAGAGCTTGCAGAGCACTGGGGAAAAGCAGGCAGAGAACTCCCTGCTAGCACCTTCTCTGTGCCTGGGAAACAGAAGTGTTCACATTGCTTCGCAGAATCGCTTTTGTGCAGAAAACAGTAACACTTGTTCAGAACGAAAGAAAGCACAGAGCCCCAGATTTTATGTTGTCCTGGAGAGCTTGCAGAGTACTGGGGAAAAGCAGGCAGAGAATTCCCTGCTAGCACCTTCTCTGTGCCTGGGAAGCAGAAGTGTTCACATTGCTTGGCAGAATCGCTTTTGTGCAGAAAACAGTAACACTTGTTCAGAACAAAAGAAAGCACAGAGCCCCAGATTTTATGTTGTCCTGGAGAGCTTGCAGAGCACTGGGGAAAAGCAGGCAGAGAATTCCCTGCTAGCACCTTCTCTGTGCCTGGGAAACAGAAGTGTTCACATTGCTTCGCAGAATCGCTTTTGTGCAGAAAACAGTAACACTTGTTCAGAACGAAAGAAAGCACAGAGCCCCAGATTTTATGTTGTCCTGGAGAGCTTGCAGAGCACTGGGGAAAGGCAGGCAGAGAATTCCCTGCTAGCACCTTCTCTGTGCCTGGGAAGCAGAAGTGTTCACATTGCTTCGCAGAATCGCTTTTGTGCAGAAAACAATAACACTTGTTCAGAACGAAAGAAAGCACAGAGCCCCAGATTTTATGTTGTCCTGGAGAGCTTGCAGAGCACTGGGGAAAAGCAGGCAGAGAATTCCCTGCTAGCACCTTCTCTGTGCCTGGGAAGCAGAAGTGTTCACATTGCTTCGCAGAATCGCTTTTGTGCAGAAAACAGTAACACTTGTTCAGAACGAAAGAAAGCACAGAGCCCCAGATTTTATGTTGTCCTGGAGAGCTTGCAGAGCACTGGGGAAAGGCAGGCAGAGAATTCCCTGCTAGCACCTTCTCTGTGCCTGTTCACATTGCTTCACAGAATCGCTTTTGTGCAGAAAACAGTAACACTTGTTCAGACGAAAGAAAGCACAGAGCCCCAGATTTTATGTTGTCCTGGAGAGCTTGCAGAGCACTGGGGAAAAGCAGGCAGAGAATTCCCTGCTAGCACCTTCTCTGTGCCTGGGAAACAGAAGTGTTCACATTTCTTCGCAGAATCGCTTTTGTGCAGAAAACAGTAACACTTGTTCAGAAGGAAAGAAAGCACAGAGCCCCATATTTTATGTTGTGCTGGAGAGCTTGCAGAGTACTGGGGAAAAGCAGGCAGAGAATTCCCTGCTAGCACCTTCTCTGTGCCTGGGAAGCAGAAGTGTTCACATTGCTTGGCAGAATCGCTTTTGTGCAGAAAACAGTAACACTTGTTCAGAACAAAAGAAAGCACAGAGCCCCAGATTTTATGTTGTCCTGGAGAGCTTGCAGAGCACTGGGGAAAAGCAGGCAGAGAATTCCCTGCTAGCACCTTCTCTGTGCCTGGGAAGCAGAAGTCTTCACATTGCTTCGCAGAATCGCTTTTGTGCAGAAAACAGTAACACTTGTTCAGAACGAAAGAAAGCACAGAGCCCCAGATTTTATGTTGTCCTGTAGAGCTTGCAGAGCACTGGGGAAAGGCAGGCAGAGAATTCCCTGCTAGCACCTTCTCTGTGCCTGGGAAGCAGAAGTCTTCACATTGCTTCGCAGAATCGCTTTTGTGCAGAAAACAATAACACTTGTTCAGAACGAAAGAAAGCACAGAGCCCCAGATTTTATGTTGTCCTGGAGAGCTTGCAGAGCACTGGGGAAAAGCAGGCAGAGAATTCCCTGCTAGCACCTTCTCTGTGCCTGGGAAGCAGAAGTGTTCACATTGCTTCGCAGAATCGCTTTTGTGCAGAAAACAGTAACACTTGTTCAGAACGAAAGAAAGCACAGAGCCCCAGATTTTATGTTGTCCTGGAGAGCTTGCAGAGCACTGGGGAAAGGCAGGCAGAGAATTCCCTGCTAGCACCTTCTCTGTGCCTGTTCACATTGCTTCGCAGAATCGCTTTTGTGCAGAAAACAGTAACACTTGTTCAGAACGAAAGAAAGCACAGAGCCCCAGATTTTATGTTGTCCTGGAGAGCTTGCAGAGCACTGGGGAAAAGCAGGCAGAGAATTCCCTGCTAGCACCTTCTCTGTGCCTGGGAAACAGAAGTGTTCCCATTGCTTCGCAGAATCGCTTTTGTGCAGAAAACAGTAACACTTGTTCAGAACGAAACAAAGCACAGAGCCCCAGATTTGCTGTTGTCCTGGAGAGCTTGCAGAGCACTGGGGAAAGGCAGGCAGAGAATTCCCTGCTAGCACCTTCTCTGTGCCTGGGAAAGAGAAGTGTTCCCATTGCTTCGCAGAATCGCTTTTGTGCAGAAAACAATAACACTTGTTCAGAACGAAAGAAAGCACAGAGCCCCAGATTTTATGTTGTCCTGGAGAGCTTGCAGAGCACTGGGGAAAGGCAGGCAGAGAATTCCCTGCTAGCACCTTCTCTGTGCCTGGGAAGCAGAAGTGTTCACATTGCTTCGCAGAATCGCTTTTGTGCAGAAAACAGTAACAACTGTTCAGAACGAAAGAAAGCACAGAGCCCCAGATTTTATGTTGTCCTGGAGAGCTTGCAGAGCACTGGGGAAAAGCAGGCAGAGAATTCCCTGCTAGCACCTTCTCTGTGCCTGGGAAACAGAAGTGTTCACATTTCTTCGCAGAATCGCTTTTGTGCAGAAAACAGTAACACTTGTTCAGAACGAAAGAAAGCACAGAACCCCAGATTTTATGTTGTCCTGGAGAGCTTGCAGAGCACTGGGGAAAGGCAGGCAGAGAATTCCCTGCTAGCACCTTCTCTGTGCCTGTTCACATTGCTTCGCAGAATCGCTTTTGTGCAGAAAACAGTAACACTTGTTCAGACGAAAGAAAGCACAGAGCCGCAGATTTTATGTTGTCCTGGAGAGCTTGCAGAGCACTGGGGAAAAGCAGGCAGAGAATTCCCTGCTAGCACCTTCTCTGTGCCTGGGAAACAGAAGTGTTCACATTGCTTCGCAGAATCGCTTTTGTGCAGAAAACAGTAACACTTGTTCAGAAGGAAAGAAAGCACAGAGCCCCAGATTTTATGTTGTGCTGGAGAGCTTGCAGAGCACTGGGGAAAGGCAGGCAGAGAATTCCCTGCTAGCACCTTCTCTGTGCCTGGGAAGCAGAAGTCTTCACATTGCTTCGCAGAATCGCTTTTGTGCAGAAAACAATAACACTTGTTCAGAACGAAAGAAAGCACAGAGCCCCAGATTTTATGTTGTGCTGGAGAGCTTGCAGAGCACTGGGGAAAAGCAGGCAGAGAATTCCCTGCTAGCACCTTCTCTGTGCCTGGGAAGCAGAAGTGTTCACATTGCTTCGCAGAATCGCTTTTGTGCAGAAAACAGTAACACTTGTTCAGAACGAAAGAAAGCACAGAGCCCCAGATTTTATGTTGTCCTGGAGAGCTTGCAGAGCACTGGGGAAAGGCAGGCAGAGAATTCCCTGCTAGCACCTTCTCTGTGCCTGTTCACATTGCTTCGCAGAATCGCTTTTGTGCAGAAAACAGTAACACTTGTTCAGAACGAAAGAAAGCACAGAGCCCCAGATCTGCTGTTGTCCTGGTGAGCTTGCAGAGCACTGGGGAAAAGCAGGCAGAGAATTCCCTGCTAGCACCTTCTCTGTGCCTGGGAAGCAGAAGTGTTCACATTGCTTCGCAGAATCGCTTTTGTGCAGAAAACAGTAACACTTGTTCAGAACGAAACAAAGCACAGAGCCCCAGATTTGCTGTTGTCCTGGAGAGCTTGCAGAGCACTGGGGAAAGGCAGGCAGAGAATTCCCTGCTAGCACCTTCTCTGTGCCTGGGAAACAGAAGTGTTCACATTGCTTCGCAGAATCGCTTTTGTGCAGAAAACAGTAACACTTGTTCAGAACGAAAGAAAGCACAGAGCCCCAGATTTTATGTTGTCCTGGAGAGCTTGCAGAGCACTGGGGAAAGGCAGGCAGAGACTTCCCTGCTAGCACCTTCTCTGTGCCTGGGAAGCAGAAGTGTTCACATTGCTTCGCAGAATCGCTTTTGTGCAGAAAACAATAACAACTGTTCAGAACGAAAGAAAGCACAGAGCCCCAGATTTTATGTTGTCCTGGAGAGCTTGCAGAGCACTGGGGAAAAGCAGGCAGAGAATTCCCTGCTAGCACCTTCTCTGTGCCTGGGAAACAGAAGTGTTCACATTTCTTCGCAGAATCGCTTTTGTGCAGAAAACAGTAACACTTGTTCAGAACGAAAGAAAGCACAGAGCCCCAGATTTTATGTTGTCCTGGAGAGCTTGCAGAGCACTGGGGAAAGGCAGGCAGAGAATTCCCTGCTAGCACCTTCTCTGTGCCTGTTCACATTCCTTCGCAGAATCGCTTTTGTGCAGAAAACAGTAACACTTGTTCAGACGAAAGAAAGCACAGAGCCCCAGATTTTATGTTGTCCTGGAGAGCTTGCAGAGCACTGGGGAAAAGCAGGCAGAGAATTCCCTGCTAGCACCTTCTCTGTGCCTGGGAAACAGAAGTGTTCACATTGCTTCGCAGAATCGCTTTTGTGCAGAAAACAATAACACTTGTTCAGAACGAAAGAAAGCACACAGCCCCAGATTTTATGTTGTCCTGTAGAGCTTGCAGAGCACTGGGGAAAAGCAGGCAGAGAATTCCCTGCTAGCACCTTCTCTGTGCCTGGGAAGCAGAAGTGTTCACATTGCTTCGCAGAATCGCTTTTGTGCAGAAAACAGTAACACTTGTTCAGAACGAAAGAAAGCACAGAGCCCCAGATTTTATGTTGTCCTGGAGAGCTTGCAGAGCACTGGGGAAAGGCAGGCAGAGAATTCCCTGCTAGCACCTTCTCTGTGCCTGTTCACATTGCTTCACAGAATCGCTTTTGTGCAGAAAACAGTAACACTTGTTCAGACGAAAGAAAGCACAGAGCCCCAGATTTTATGTTGTCCTGGAGAGCTTGCAGAGCACTGGGGAAAAGCAGGCAGAGAATTCCCTGCTAGCACCTTCTCTGTGCCTGGGAAACAGAAGTGTTCACATTGCTTCGCAGAATCGCTTTTGTGCAGAAAACAGTAACACTTGTTCAGAACGAAAGAAAGCACAGAGCCCCAGATTTTATGTTGTCCTGGAGAGCTTGCAGAGTACTGGGGAAAAGCAGGCAGAGAATTCCCTGCTAGCACCTTCTCTGTGCCTGGGAAGCAGAAGTGTTCACATTGCTTGGCAGAATCGCTTTTGTGCAGAAAACAGTAACACTTGTTCAGAACAAAAGAAAGCACAGAGCCCCAGATTTTATGTTGTCCTGGAGAGCTTGCAGAGCACTGGGGAAAGGCAGGCAGAGAATTCCCTGCTAGCACCTTCTCTGTGCCTGGGAAGCAGAAGTCTTCACATTGCTTCGCAGAATCGCTTTTGTGCAGAAAACAATAACACTTGTTCAGAACGAAAGAAAGCACAGAGCCCCAGATTTTATGTTGTGCTGGAGAGCTTGCAGAGCACTGGGGAAAAGCAGGCAGAGAATTCCCTGCTAGCACCTTCTCTGTGCCTGGGAAGCAGAAGTGTTCACATTGCTTCGCAGAATCGCTTTTGTGCAGAAAACAGTAACACTTGTTCAGAACGAAAGAAAGCACAGAGCCCCAGATTTTATGTTGTCCTGGAGAGCTTGCAGAGCACTGGGGAAAGGCAGGCAGAGAATTCCCTGCTAGCACCTTCTCTGTGCCTGTTCACATTGCTTCGCAGAATCGCTTTTGTGCAGAAAACAGTAACACTTGTTCAGAACGAAAGAAAGCACAGAGCCCCAGATCTGCTGTTGTCCTGGTGAGCTTGCAGAGCACTGGGGAAAAGCAGGCAGAGAATTCCCTGCTAGCACCTTCTCTGTGCCTGGGAAGCAGAAGTGTTCACATTGCTTCGCAGAATCGCTTTTGTGCAGAAAACAGTAACACTTGTTCAGAACGAAACAAAGCACAGAGCCCCAGATTTGCTGTTGTCCTGGAGAGCTTGCAGAGCACTGGGGAAAGGCAGGCAGAGAATTCCCTGCTAGCACCTTCTCTGTGCCTGGGAAAGTGAAGTGTTCCCATTGCTTCGCAGAATCGCTATTGTGCAGAAAACAATAACACTTGTTCAGAATGAAAGAAAGCACAGAGCCCCAGATTTTATGTTGTCCTGGAGAGCTTGCAGAGCACTGGGGAAAGGCAGGCAGAGACTTCCCTGCTAGCACCTTCTCTGTGCCTGGGAAGCAGAAGTGTTCACATTGCTTCGCAGAATCGCTTTTGTGCAGAAAACAATAACAACTGTTCAGAACGAAAGAAAGCACAGAGCCCCAGATTTTATGTTGTCCTGGAGAGCTTGCAGAGCACTGGGGAAAAGCAGGCAGAGAATTCCCTGCTAGCACCTTCTCTGTGCCTGGGAAACAGAAGTGTTCACATTGCTTCGCAGAATCGCTTTTGTGCAGAAAACAGTAACACTTGTTCAGAACGAAAGAAAGCACAGAGCCCCAGATTTTATGTTGTCCTGGAGAGCTTGCAGAGCACTGGGGAAAGGCAGGCAGAGAATTCCCTGCTATCACCTTCTCTGTGCCTGTTCACATTCCTTCGCAGAATCGCTTTTGTGCAGAAAACAGTAACACTTGTTCAGACGAAAGAAAGCACAGAGCCCCAGATTTTATGTTGTCCTGGAGAGCTTGCAGAGCACTGGGGAAAAGCAGGCAGAGAACTCCCTGCTAGCACCTTCTCTGTGCCTGGGAAACAGAAGTGTTCACATTGCTTCGCAGAATCGCTTTTGTGCAGAAAACAGTAACACTTGTTCAGAACGAAAGAAAGCACAGAGCCCCAGATTTTATGTTGTCCTGGAGAGCTTGCAGAGTACTGGGGAAAAGCAGGCAGAGAATTCCCTGCTAGCACCTTCTCTGTGCCTGGGAAGCAGAAGTGTTCACATTGCTTGGCAGAATCGCTTTTGTGCAGAAAACAGTAACACTTGTTCAGAACAAAAGAAAGCACAGAGCCCCAGATTTTATGTTGTCCTGGAGAGCTTGCAGAGCACTGGGGAAAAGCAGGCAGAGAATTCCCTGCTAGCACCTTCTCTGTGCCTGGGAAACAGAAGTGTTCACATTGCTTCGCAGAATCGCTTTTGTGCAGAAAACAGTAACACTTGTTCAGAACGAAAGAAAGCACAGAGCCCCAGATTTTATGTTGTCCTGGAGAGCTTGCAGAGCACTGGGGAAAGGCAGGCAGAGAATTCCCTGCTAGCACCTTCTCTGTGCCTGGGAAGCAGAAGTGTTCACATTGCTTCGCAGAATCGCTTTTGTGCAGAAAACAATAACACTTGTTCAGAACGAAAGAAAGCACAGAGCCCCAGATTTTATGTTGTCCTGGAGAGCTTGCAGAGCACTGGGGAAAAGCAGGCAGAGAATTCCCTGCTAGCACCTTCTCTGTGCCTGGGAAGCAGAAGTGTTCACATTGCTTCGCAGAATCGCTTTTGTGCAGAAAACAGTAACACTTGTTCAGAACGAAAGAAAGCACAGAGCCCCAGATTTTATGTTGTCCTGGAGAGCTTGCAGAGCACTGGGGAAAGGCAGGCAGAGAATTCCCTGCTAGCACCTTCTCTGTGCCTGTTCACATTGCTTCACAGAATCGCTTTTGTGCAGAAAACAGTAACACTTGTTCAGACGAAAGAAAGCACAGAGCCCCAGATTTTATGTTGTCCTGGAGAGCTTGCAGAGCACTGGGGAAAAGCAGGCAGAGAATTCCCTGCTAGCACCTTCTCTGTGCCTGGGAAACAGAAGTGTTCACATTTCTTCGCAGAATCGCTTTTGTGCAGAAAACAGTAACACTTGTTCAGAAGGAAAGAAAGCACAGAGCCCCATATTTTATGTTGTGCTGGAGAGCTTGCAGAGTACTGGGGAAAAGCAGGCAGAGAATTCCCTGCTAGCACCTTCTCTGTGCCTGGGAAGCAGAAGTGTTCACATTGCTTGGCAGAATCGCTTTTGTGCAGAAAACAGTAACACTTGTTCAGAACAAAAGAAAGCACAGAGCCCCAGATTTTATGTTGTCCTGGAGAGCTTGCAGAGCACTGGGGAAAAGCAGGCAGAGAATTCCCTGCTAGCACCTTCTCTGTGCCTGGGAAGCAGAAGTCTTCACATTGCTTCGCAGAATCGCTTTTGTGCAGAAAACAGTAACACTTGTTCAGAACGAAAGAAAGCACAGAGCCCCAGATTTTATGTTGTCCTGTAGAGCTTGCAGAGCACTGGGGAAAGGCAGGCAGAGAATTCCCTGCTAGCACCTTCTCTGTGCCTGGGAAGCAGAAGTCTTCACATTGCTTCGCAGAATCGCTTTTGTGCAGAAAACAGTAACACTTGTTCAGAACGAAAGAAAGCACAGAGCCCCAGATTTTATGTTGTCCTGGAGAGCTTGCAGAGCACTGGGGAAAAGCAGGCAGAGAATTCCCTGCTAGCACCTTCTCTGTGCCTGGGAAGCAGAAGTGTTCACATTGCTTCGCAGAATCGCTTTTGTGCAGAAAACAGTAACACTTGTTCAGAACGAAAGAAAGCACAGAGCCCCAGATTTTATGTTGTCCTGGAGAGCTTGCAGAGCACTGGGGAAAGCCAGGCAGAGAATTCCCTGCTAGCACCTTCTCTGTGCCTGTTCACATTGCTTCGCAGAATCGCTTTTGTGCAGAAAACAGTAACACTTGTTCAGAACGAAAGAAAGCACAGAGCCCCAGATTTTATGTTGTCCTGGAGAGCTTGCAGAGCACTGGGGAAAAGCAGGCAGAGAATTCCCTGCTAGCACCTTCTCTGTGCCTGGGAAACAGAAGTGTTCCCATTGCTTCGCAGAATCGCTTTTGTGCAGAAAACAGTAACACTTGTTCAGAACGAAACAAAGCACAGAGCCCCAGATTTGCTGTTGTCCTGGAGAGCTTGCAGAGCACTGGGGAAAGGCAGGCAGAGAATTCCCTGCTAGCACCTTCTCTGTGCCTGGGAAAGAGAAGTGTTCCCATTGCTTCGCAGAATCGCTTTTGTGCAGAAAACAATAACACTTGTTCAGAACGAAAGAAAGCACAGAGCCCCAGATTTTATGTTGTCCTGGAGAGCTTGCAGAGCACTGGGGAAAGGCAGGCAGAGAATTCCCTGCTAGCACCTTCTCTGTGCCTGGGAAGCAGAAGTGTTCACATTGCTTCGCAGAATCGCTTTTGTGCAGAAAACAGTAACAACTGTTCAGAACGAAAGAAAGCACAGAGCCCCAGATTTTATGTTGTCCTGGAGAGCTTGCAGAGCACTGGGGAAAAGCAGGCAGAGAATTCCCTGCTAGCACCTTCTCTGTGCCTGGGAAACAGAAGTGTTCACATTTCTTCGCAGAATCGCTTTTGTGCAGAAAACAGTAACACTTGTTCAGAACGAAAGAAAGCACAGAACCCCAGATTTTATGTTGTCCTGGAGAGCTTGCAGAGCACTGGGGAAAGGCAGGCAGAGAATTCCCTGCTAGCACCTTCTCTGTGCCTGTTCACATTGCTTCGCAGAATCGCTTTTGTGCAGAAAACAGTAACACTTGTTCAGACGAAAGAAAGCACAGAGCCGCAGATTTTATGTTGTCCTGGAGAGCTTGCAGAGCACTGGGGAAAAGCAGGCAGAGAATTCCCTGCTAGCACCTTCTCTGTGCCTGGGAAACAGAAGTGTTCACATTGCTTCGCAGAATCGCTTTTGTGCAGAAAACAGTAACACTTGTTCAGAAGGAAAGAAAGCACAGAGCCCCAGATTTTATGTTGTGCTGGAGAGCTTGCAGAGCACTGGGGAAAGGCAGGCAGAGAATTCCCTGCTAGCACCTTCTCTGTGCCTGGGAAGCAGAAGTCTTCACATTGCTTCGCAGAATCGCTTTTGTGCAGAAAACAATAACACTTGTTCAGAACGAAAGAAAGCACAGAGCCCCAGATTTTATGTTGTGCTGGAGAGCTTGCAGAGCACTGGGGAAAAGCAGGCAGAGAATTCCCTGCTAGCACCTTCTCTGTGCCTGGGAAGCAGAAGTGTTCACATTGCTTCGCAGAATCGCTTTTGTGCAGAAAACAGTAACACTTGTTCAGAACGAAAGAAAGCACAGAGCCCCAGATTTTATGTTGTCCTGGAGAGCTTGCAGAGCACTGGGGAAAGGCAGGCAGAGAATTCCCTGCTAGCACCTTCTCTGTGCCTGTTCACATTGCTTCGCAGAATCGCTTTTGTGCAGAAAACAGTAACACTTGTTCAGAACGAAAGAAAGCACAGAGCCCCAGATCTGCTGTTGTCCTGGTGAGCTTGCAGAGCACTGGGGAAAAGCAGGCAGAGAATTCCCTGCTAGCACCTTCTCTGTGCCTGGGAAGCAGAAGTGTTCACATTGCTTCGCAGAATCGCTTTTGTGCAGAAAACAGTAACACTTGTTCAGAACGAAACAAAGCACAGAGCCCCAGATTTGCTGTTGTCCTGGAGAGCTTGCAGAGCACTGGGGAAAGGCAGGCAGAGAATTCCCTGCTAGCACCTTCTCTGTGCCTGGGAAACAGAAGTGTTCACATTGCTTCGCAGAATCGCTTTTGTGCAGAAAACAGTAACACTTGTTCAGAACGAAAGAAAGCACAGAGCCCCAGATTTTATGTTGTCCTGGAGAGCTTGCAGAGCACTGGGGAAAGGCAGGCAGAGACTTCCCTGCTAGCACCTTCTCTGTGCCTGGGAAGCAGAAGTGTTCACATTGCTTCGCAGAATCGCTTTTGTGCAGAAAACAATAACAACTGTTCAGAACGAAAGAAAGCACAGAGCCCCAGATTTTATGTTGTCCTGGAGAGCTTGCAGAGCACTGGGGAAAAGCAGGCAGAGAATTCCCTGCTAGCACCTTCTCTGTGCCTGGGAAACAGAAGTGTTCACATTTCTTCGCAGAATCGCTTTTGTGCAGAAAACAGTAACACTTGTTCAGAACGAAAGAAAGCACAGAGCCCCAGATTTTATGTTGTCCTGGAGAGCTTGCAGAGCACTGGGGAAAGGCAGGCAGAGAATTCCCTGCTAGCACCTTCTCTGTGCCTGTTCACATTCCTTCGCAGAATCGCTTTTGTGCAGAAAACAGTAACACTTGTTCAGACGAAAGAAAGCACAGAGCCCCAGATTTTATGTTGTCCTGGAGAGCTTGCAGAGCACTGGGGAAAAGCAGGCAGAGAATTCCCTGCTAGCACCTTCTCTGTGCCTGGGAAACAGAAGTGTTCACATTGCTTCGCAGAATCGCTTTTGTGCAGAAAACAATAACACTTGTTCAGAACGAAAGAAAGCACACAGCCCCAGATTTTATGTTGTCCTGTAGAGCTTGCAGAGCACTGGGGAAAAGCAGGCAGAGAATTCCCTGCTAGCACCTTCTCTGTGCCTGGGAAGCAGAAGTGTTCACATTGCTTCGCAGAATCGCTTTTGTGCAGAAAACAGTAACACTTGTTCAGAACGAAAGAAAGCACAGAGCCCCAGATTTTATGTTGTCCTGGAGAGCTTGCAGAGCACTGGGGAAAGGCAGGCAGAGAATTCCCTGCTAGCACCTTCTCTGTGCCTGTTCACATTGCTTCACAGAATCGCTTTTGTGCAGAAAACAGTAACACTTGTTCAGACGAAAGAAAGCACAGAGCCCCAGATTTTATGTTGTCCTGGAGAGCTTGCAGAGCACTGGGGAAAAGCAGGCAGAGAATTCCCTGCTAGCACCTTCTCTGTGCCTGGGAAACAGAAGTGTTCACATTGCTTCGCAGAATCGCTTTTGTGCAGAAAACAGTAACACTTGTTCAGAAGGAAAGAAAGCACAGAGCCCCAGATTTTATGTTGTGCTGGAGAGCTTGCAGAGTACTGGGGAAAAGCAGGCAGAGAATTCCCTGCTAGCACCTTCTCTGTGCCTGGGAAGCAGAAGTGTTCACATTGCTTGGCAGAATCGCTTTTGTGCAGAAAACAGTAACACTTGTTCAGAACAAAAGAAAGCACAGAGCCCCAGATTTTATGTTGTCCTGGAGAGCTTGCAGAGCACTGGGGAAAGGCAGGCAGAGAATTCCCTGCTAGCACCTTCTCTGTGCCTGGGAAGCAGAAGTCTTCACATTGCTTCGCAGAATCGCTTTTGTGCAGAAAACAATAACACTTGTTCAGAACGAAAGAAAGCACAGAGCCCCAGATTTTATGTTGTGCTGGAGAGCTTGCAGAGCACTGGGGAAAAGCAGGCAGAGAATTCCCTGCTAGCACCTTCTCTGTGCCTGGGAAGCAGAAGTGTTCACATTGCTTCGCAGAATCGCTTTTGTGCAGAAAACAGTAACACTTGTTCAGAACGAAAGAAAGCACAGAGCCCCAGATTTTATGTTGTCCTGGAGAGCTTGCAGAGCACTGGGGAAAGGCAGGCAGAGAATTCCCTGCTAGCACCTTCTCTGTGCCTGTTCACATTGCTTCGCAGAATCGCTTTTGTGCAGAAAACAGTAACACTTGTTCAGAACGAAAGAAAGCACAGAGCCCCAGATCTGCTGTTGTCCTGGTGAGCTTGCAGAGCACTGGGGAAAAGCAGGCAGAGAATTCCCTGCTAGCACCTTCTCTGTGCCTGGGAAGCAGAAGTGTTCACATTGCTTCGCAGAATCGCTTTTGTGCAGAAAACAGTAACACTTGTTCAGAACGAAACAAAGCACAGAGCCCCAGATTTGCTGTTGTCCTGGAGAGCTTGCAGAGCACTGGGGAAAGGCAGGCAGAGAATTCCCTGCTAGCACCTTCTCTGTGCCTGGGAAAGTGAAGTGTTCCCATTGCTTCGCAGAATCGCTATTGTGCAGAAAACAATAACACTTGTTCAGAATGAAAGAAAGCACAGAGCCCCAGATTTTATGTTGTCCTGGAGAGCTTGCAGAGCACTGGGGAAAGGCAGGCAGAGACTTCCCTGCTAGCACCTTCTCTGTGCCTGGGAAGCAGAAGTGTTCACATTGCTTCGCAGAATCGCTTTTGTGCAGAAAACAATAACAACTGTTCAGAACGAAAGAAAGCACAGAGCCCCAGATTTTATGTTGTCCTGGAGAGCTTGCAGAGCACTGGGGAAAAGCAGGCAGAGAATTCCCTGCTAGCACCTTCTCTGTGCCTGGGAAACAGAAGTGTTCACATTGCTTCGCAGAATCGCTTTTGTGCAGAAAACAGTAACACTTGTTCAGAACGAAAGAAAGCACAGAGCCCCAGATTTTATGTTGTCCTGGAGAGCTTGCAGAGCACTGGGGAAAGGCAGGCAGAGAATTCCCTGCTATCACCTTCTCTGTGCCTGTTCACATTCCTTCGCAGAATCGCTTTTGTGCAGAAAACAGTAACACTTGTTCAGACGAAAGAAAGCACAGAGCCCCAGATTTTATGTTGTCCTGGAGAGCTTGCAGAGCACTGGGGAAAAGCAGGCAGAGAACTCCCTGCTAGCACCTTCTCTGTGCCTGGGAAACAGAAGTGTTCACATTGCTTCGCAGAATCGCTTTTGTGCAGAAAACAGTAACACTTGTTCAGAACGAAAGAAAGCACAGAGCCCCAGATTTTATGTTGTCCTGGAGAGCTTGCAGAGTACTGGGGAAAAGCAGGCAGAGAATTCCCTGCTAGCACCTTCTCTGTGCCTGGGAAGCAGAAGTGTTCACATTGCTTGGCAGAATCGCTTTTGTGCAGAAAACAGTAACACTTGTTCAGAACGAAAGAAAGCACAGAGCCCCAGATTTTATGTTGTCCTGGAGAGCTTGCAGAGCACTGGGGAAAAGCAGGCAGAGAATTCCCTGCTAGCACCTTCTCTGTGCCTGGGAAACAGAAGTGTTCACATTGCTTCGCAGAATCGCTTTTGTGCAGAAAACAGTAACACTTGTTCAGAACGAAAGAAAGCACAGAGCCCCAGATTTTATGTTGTCCTGGAGAGCTTGCAGAGCACTGGGGAAAGGCAGGCAGAGAATTCCCTGCTAGCACCTTCTCTGTGCCTGGGAAGCAGAAGTGTTCACATTGCTTCGCAGAATCGCTTTTGTGCAGAAAACAATAACACTTGTTCAGAACGAAAGAAAGCACAGAGCCCCAGATTTTATGTTGTCCTGGAGAGCTTGCAGAGCACTGGGGAAAAGCAGGCAGAGAATTCCCTGCTAGCACCTTCTCTGTGCCTGGGAAGCAGAAGTGTTCACATTGCTTCGCAGAATCGCTTTTGTGCAGAAAACAGTAACACTTGTTCAGAACGAAAGAAAGCACAGAGCCCCAGATTTTATGTTGTCCTGGAGAGCTTGCAGAGCACTGGGGAAAGGCAGGCAGAGAATTCCCTGCTAGCACCTTCTCTGTGCCTGTTCACATTGCTTCACAGAATCGCTTTTGTGCAGAAAACAGTAACACTTGTTCAGACGAAAGAAAGCACAGAGCCCCAGATTTTATGTTGTCCTGGAGAGCTTGCAGAGCACTGGGGAAAAGCAGGCAGAGAATTCCCTGCTAGCACCTTCTCTGTGCCTGGGAAACAGAAGTGTTCACATTTCTTCGCAGAATCGCTTTTGTGCAGAAAACAGTAACACTTGTTCAGAAGGAAAGAAAGCACAGAGCCCCATATTTTATGTTGTGCTGGAGAGCTTGCAGAGTACTGGGGAAAAGCAGGCAGAGAATTCCCTGCTAGCACCTTCTCTGTGCCTGGGAAGCAGAAGTGTTCACATTGCTTGGCAGAATCGCTTTTGTGCAGAAAACAGTAACACTTGTTCAGAACAAAAGAAAGCACAGAGCCCCAGATTTTATGTTGTCCTGGAGAGCTTGCAGAGCACTGGGGAAAAGCAGGCAGAGAATTCCCTGCTAGCACCTTCTCTGTGCCTGGGAAACAGAAGTGTTCACATTGCTTCGCAGAATCGCTTTTGTGCAGAAAACAGTAACACTTGTTCAGAACGAAAGAAAGCACAGAGCCCCAGATTTTATGTTGTCCTGTAGAGCTTGCAGAGCACTGGGGAAAGGCAGGCAGAGAATTCCCTGCTAGCACCTTCTCTGTGCCTGGGAAGCAGAAGTCTTCACATTGCTTCGCAGAATCGCTTTTGTGCAGAAAACAATAACACTTGTTCAGAACGAAAGAAAGCACAGAGCCCCAGATTTTATGTTGTCCTGGAGAGCTTGCAGAGCACTGGGGAAAAGCAGGCAGAGACTTCCCTGCTAGCACCTTCTCTGTGCCTGGGAAGCAGAAGTGTTCACATTGCTTCGCAGAATCGCTTTTGTGCAGAAAACAGTAACACTTGTTCAGAACGAAAGAAAGCACAGAGCCCCAGATTTTATGTTGTCCTGGAGAGCTTGCAGAGCACTGGGGAAAGGCAGGCAGAGAATTCCCTGCTAGCACCTTCTCTGTGCCTGTTCACATTGCTTCGCAGAATCGCTTTTGTGCAGAAAACAGTAACACTTGTTCAGAACGAAAGAAAGCACAGAGCCCCAGATTTTATGTTGTCCTGGAGAGCTTGCAGAGCACTGGGGAAAAGCAGGCAGAGAATTCCCTGCTAGCACCTTCTCTGTGCCTGGGAAACAGAAGTGTTCCCATTGCTTCGCAGAATCGCTTTTGTGCAGAAAACAGTAACACTTGTTCAGAACGAAACAAAGCACAGAGCCCCAGATTTGCTGTTGTCCTGGAGAGCTTGCAGAGCACTGGGGAAAGGCAGGCAGAGAATTCCCTGCTAGCACCTTCTCTGTGCCTGGGAAAGAGAAGTGTTCCCATTGCTTCGCAGAATCGCTTTTGTGCAGAAAACAATAACACTTGTTCAGAACGAAAGAAAGCACAGAGCCCCAGATTTTATGTTGTCCTGGAGAGCTTGCAGAGCACTGGGGAAAGGCAGGCAGAGAATTCCCTGCTAGCACCTTCTCTGTGCCTGGGAAGCAGAAGTGTTCACATTGCTTCGCAGAATCGCTTTTGTGCAGAAAACAGTAACAACTGTTCAGAACGAAAGAAAGCACAGAGCCCCAGATTTTATGTTGTCCTGGAGAGCTTGCAGAGCACTGGGGAAAAGCAGGCAGAGAATTCCCTGCTAGCACCTTCTCTGTGCCTGGGAAACAGAAGTGTTCACATTTCTTCGCAGAATCGCTTTTGTGCAGAAAACAGTAACACTTGTTCAGAACGAAAGAAAGCACAGAACCCCAGATTTTATGTTGTCCTGGAGAGCTTGCAGAGCACTGGGGAAAGGCAGGCAGAGAATTCCCTGCTAGCACCTTCTCTGTGCCTGTTCACATTGCTTCGCAGAATCGCTTTTGTGCAGAAAACAGTAACACTTGTTCAGACGAAAGAAAGCACAGAGCCGCAGATTTTATGTTGTCCTGGAGAGCTTGCAGAGCACTGGGGAAAAGCAGGCAGAGAATTCCCTGCTAGCACCTTCTCTGTGCCTGGGAAACAGAAGTGTTCACATTGCTTCGCAGAATCGCTTTTGTGCAGAAAACAGTAACACTTGTTCAGAAGGAAAGAAAGCACAGAGCCCCAGATTTTATGTTGTGCTGGAGAGCTTGCAGAGTACTGGGGAAAAGCAGGCAGAGAATTCCCTGCTAGCACCTTCTCTGTGCCTGGGAAGCAGAAGTGTTCACATTGCTTGGCAGAATCGCTTTTGTGCAGAAAACAGTAACACTTGTTCAGAACAAAAGAAAGCACAGAGCCCCAGATTTTATGTTGTCCTGGAGAGCTTGCAGAGCACTGGGGAAAGGCAGGCAGAGAATTCCCTGCTAGCACCTTCTCTGTGCCTGGGAAGCAGAAGTCTTCACATTGCTTCGCAGAATCGCTTTTGTGCAGAAAACAATAACACTTGTTCAGAACGAAAGAAAGCACAGAGCCCCAGATTTTATGTTGTGCTGGAGAGCTTGCAGAGCACTGGGGAAAAGCAGGCAGAGAATTCCCTGCTAGCACCTTCTCTGTGCCTGGGAAGCAGAAGTGTTCACATTGCTTCGCAGAATCGCTTTTGTGCAGAAAACAGTAACACTTGTTCAGAACGAAAGAAAGCACAGAGCCCCAGATTTTATGTTGTCCTGGAGAGCTTGCAGAGCACTGGGGAAAGGCAGGCAGAGAATTCCCTGCTAGCACCTTCTCTGTGCCTGTTCACATTGCTTCGCAGAATCGCTTTTGTGCAGAAAACAGTAACACTTGTTCAGAACGAAAGAAAGCACAGAGCCCCAGATCTGCTGTTGTCCTGGTGAGCTTGCAGAGCACTGGGGAAAAGCAGGCAGAGAATTCCCTGCTAGCACCTTCTCTGTGCCTGGGAAGCAGAAGTGTTCACATTGCTTCGCAGAATCGCTTTTGTGCAGAAAACAGTAACACTTGTTCAGAACGAAACAAAGCACAGAGCCCCAGATTTGCTGTTGTCCTGGAGAGCTTGCAGAGCACTGGGGAAAGGCAGGCAGAGAATTCCCTGCTAGCACCTTCTCTGTGCCTGGGAAACAGAAGTGTTCACATTGCTTCGCAGAATCGCTTTTGTGCAGAAAACAGTAACACTTGTTCAGAACGAAAGAAAGCACAGAGCCCCAGATTTTATGTTGTCCTGGAGAGCTTGCAGAGCACTGGGGAAAGGCAGGCAGAGACTTCCCTGCTAGCACCTTCTCTGTGCCTGGGAAGCAGAAGTGTTCACATTGCTTCGCAGAATCGCTTTTGTGCAGAAAACAATAACAACTGTTCAGAACGAAAGAAAGCACAGAGCCCCAGATTTTATGTTGTCCTGGAGAGCTTGCAGAGCACTGGGGAAAAGCAGGCAGAGAATTCCCTGCTAGCACCTTCTCTGTGCCTGGGAAACAGAAGTGTTCACATTTCTTCGCAGAATCGCTTTTGTGCAGAAAACAGTAACACTTGTTCAGAACGAAAGAAAGCACAGAGCCCCAGATTTTATGTTGTCCTGGAGAGCTTGCAGAGCACTGGGGAAAGGCAGGCAGAGAATTCCCTGCTAGCACCTTCTCTGTGCCTGTTCACATTCCTTCGCAGAATCGCTTTTGTGCAGAAAACAGTAACACTTGTTCAGACGAAAGAAAGCACAGAGCCCCAGATTTTATGTTGTCCTGGAGAGCTTGCAGAGCACTGGGGAAAAGCAGGCAGAGAATTCCCTGCTAGCACCTTCTCTGTGCCTGGGAAACAGAAGTGTTCACATTGCTTCGCAGAATCGCTTTTGTGCAGAAAACAATAACACTTGTTCAGAACGAAAGAAAGCACACAGCCCCAGATTTTATGTTGTCCTGTAGAGCTTGCAGAGCACTGGGGAAAAGCAGGCAGAGAATTCCCTGCTAGCACCTTCTCTGTGCCTGGGAAGCAGAAGTGTTCACATTGCTTCGCAGAATCGCTTTTGTGCAGAAAACAGTAACACTTGTTCAGAACGAAAGAAAGCACAGAGCCCCAGATTTTATGTTGTCCTGGAGAGCTTGCAGAGCACTGGGGAAAGGCAGGCAGAGAATTCCCTGCTAGCACCTTCTCTGTGCCTGTTCACATTGCTTCACAGAATCGCTTTTGTGCAGAAAACAGTAACACTTGTTCAGACGAAAGAAAGCACAGAGCCCCAGATTTTATGTTGTCCTGGAGAGCTTGCAGAGCACTGGGGAAAAGCAGGCAGAGAATTCCCTGCTAGCACCTTCTCTGTGCCTGGGAAACAGAAGTGTTCACATTGCTTCGCAGAATCGCTTTTGTGCAGAAAACAGTAACACTTGTTCAGAACGAAACAAAGCACAGAGCCCCAGATTTTATGTTGTGCTGGAGAGCTTGCAGAGTACTGGGGAAAAGCAGGCAGAGAATTCCCTGCTAGCACCTTCTCTGTGCCTGGGAAGCAGAAGTGTTCACATTGCTTGGCAGAATCGCTTTTGTGCAGAAAACAGTAACACTTGTTCAGAACAAAAGAAAGCACAGAGCCCCAGATTTTATGTTGTCCTGGAGAGCTTGCAGAGCACTGGGGAAAGGCAGGCAGAGAATTCCCTGCTAGCACCTTCTCTGTGCCTGTTCACATTGCTTCACAGAATCGCTTTTGTGCAGAAAACAGTAACACTTGTTCAGACGAAAGAAAGCACAGAGCCCCAGATTTTATGTTGTCCTGGAGAGCTTGCAGAGCACTGGGGAAAAGCAGGCAGAGAATTCCCTGCTAGCACCTTCTCTGTGCCTGGGAAACAGAAGTGTTCACATTGCTTCGCAGAATCGCTTTTGTGCAGAAAACAGTAACACTTGTTCAGAACGAAACAAAGCACAGAGCCCCAGATTTTATGTTGTGCTGGAGAGCTTGCAGAGTACTGGGGAAAAGCAGGCAGAGAATTCCCTGCTAGCACCTTCTCTGTGCCTGGGAAGCAGAAGTGTTCACATTGCTTGGCAGAATCGCTTTTGTGCAGAAAACAGTAACACTTGTTCAGAACAAAAGAAAGCACAGAGCCCCAGATTTTATGTTGTCCTGGAGAGCTTGCAGAGCACTGGGGAAAGGCAGGCAGAGAATTCCCTGCTAGCACCTTCTCTGTGCCTGGGAAGCAGAAGTCTTCACATTGCTTCGCAGAATCGCTTTTGTGCAGAAAACAATAACACTTGTTCAGAACGAAAGAAAGCACAGAGCCCCAGATTTTATGTTGTGCTGGAGAGCTTGCAGAGCACTGGGGAAAAGCAGGCAGAGAATTCCCTGCTAGCACCTTCTCTGTGCCTGGGAAGCAGAAGTGTTCACATTGCTTCGCAGAATCGCTTTTGTGCAGAAAACAGTAACACTTGTTCAGAACGAAAGAAAGCACAGAGCCCCAGATTTTATGTTGTCCTGGAGAGCTTGCAGAGCACTGGGGAAAGGCAGGCAGAGAATTCCCTGCTAGCACCTTCTCTGTGCCTGTTCACATTGCTTCGCAGAATCGCTTTTGTGCAGAAAACAGTAACACTTGTTCAGAACGAAAGAAAGCACAGAGCCCCAGATCTGCTGTTGTCCTGGTGAGCTTGCAGAGCACTGGGGAAAAGCAGGCAGAGAATTCCCTGCTAGCACCTTCTCTGTGCCTGGGAAGCAGAAGTGTTCACATTGCTTCGCAGAATCGCTTTTGTGCAGAAAACAGTAACACTTGTTCAGAACGAAACAAAGCACAGAGCCCCAGATTTGCTGTTGTCCTGGAGAGCTTGCAGAGCACTGGGGAAAGGCAGGCAGAGAATTCCCTGCTAGCACCTTCTCTGTGCCTGGGAAAGTGAAGTGTTCCCATTGCTTCGCAGAATCGCTATTGTGCAGAAAACAATAACACTTGTTCAGAATGAAAGAAAGCACAGAGCCCCAGATTTTATGTTGTCCTGGAGAGCTTGCAGAGCACTGGGGAAAGGCAGGCAGAGACTTCCCTGCTAGCACCTTCTCTGTGCCTGGGAAGCAGAAGTGTTCACATTGCTTCGCAGAATCGCTTTTGTGCAGAAAACAATAACAACTGTTCAGAACGAAAGAAAGCACAGAGCCCCAGATTTTATGTTGTCCTGGAGAGCTTGCAGAGCACTGGGGAAAAGCAGGCAGAGAATTCCCTGCTAGCACCTTCTCTGTGCCTGGGAAACAGAAGTGTTCACATTGCTTCGCAGAATCGCTTTTGTGCAGAAAACAGTAACACTTGTTCAGAACGAAAGAAAGCACAGAGCCCCAGATTTTATGTTGTCCTGTAGAGCTTGCAGAGCACTGGGGAAAGGCAGGCAGAGAATTCCCTGCTAGCACCTTCTCTGTGCCTGGGAAGCAGAAGTGTTCACATTGCTTCGCAGAATCGCTTTTGTGCAGAAAACAATAACAACTGTTCAGAACGAAAGAAAGCACAGAGCCCCAGATTTTATGTTGTCCTGGAGAGCTTGCAGAGCACTGGGGAAAAGCAGGCAGAGAATTCCCTGCTAGCACCTTCTCTGTGCCTGGGAAACAGAAGTGTTCACATTTCTTCGCAGAATCGCTTTTGTGCAGAAAACAGTAACACTTGTTCAGAACGAAAGAAAGCACAGAGCCCCAGATTTTATGTTGTCCTGGAGAGCTTGCAGAGCACTGGGGAAAGGCAGGCAGAGAATTCCCTGCTAGCACCTTCTCTGTGCCTGTTCACATTCCTTCGCAGAATCGCTTTTGTGCAGAAAACAGTAACACTTGTTCAGACGAAAGAAAGCACAGAGCCCCAGATTTTATGTTGTCCTGGAGAGCTTGCAGAGCACTGGGGAAAAGCAGGCAGAGAATTCCCTGCTAGCACCTTCTCTGTGCCTGGGAAACAGAAGTGTTCACATTGCTTCGCAGAATCGCTTTTGTGCAGAAAACAATAACACTTGTTCAGAACGAAAGAAAGCACACAGCCCCAGATTTTATGTTGTCCTGTAGAGCTTGCAGAGTACTGGGGAAAAGCAGGCAGAGAATTCCCTGCTAGCACCTTCTCTGTGCCTGGGAAGCAGAAGTCTTCACATTGCTTCGCAGAATCGCTTTTGTGCAGAAAACAATAACACTTGTTCAGAACGAAAGAAAGCACAGAGCCCCAGATCTGCTGTTGTCCTGGTGAGCTTGCAGAGCACTGGGGAAAAGCAGGCAGAGAATTCCCTGCTAGCACCTTCTCTGTGCCTGGGAAGCAGAAGTGTTCACATTGCTTCGCAGAATCGCTTTTGTGCAGAAAACAGTAACACTTGTTCAGAACGAAACAAAGCACAGAGCCCCAGATTTGCTGTTGTCCTGGAGAGCTTGCAGAGCACTGGGGAAAGGCAGGCAGAGAATTCCCTGCTAGCACCTTCTCTGTGCCTGGGAAACAGAAGTGTTCACATTGCTTCGCAGAATCGCTTTTGTGCAGAAAACAGTAACACTTGTTCAGAACGAAAGAAAGCACAGAGCCCCAGATTTTATGTTGTCCTGGAGAGCTTGCAGAGCACTGGGGAAAGGCAGGCAGAGACTTCCCTGCTAGCACCTTCTCTGTGCCTGGGAAGCAGAAGTGTTCACATTGCTTCGCAGAATCGCTTTTGTGCAGAAAACAATAACAACTGTTCAGAACGAAAGAAAGCACAGAGCCCCAGATTTTATGTTGTCCTGCAGAGCTTGCAGAGCACTGGGGAAAAGCAGGCAGAGAATTCCCTGCTAGCACCTTCTCTGTGCCTGGGAAACAGAAGTGTTCACATTTCTTCGCAGAATCGCTTTTGTGCAGAAAACAGTAACACTTGTTCAGAACGAAAGAAAGCACAGAGCCCCAGATTTTATGTTGTCCTGGAGAGCTTGCAGAGCACTGGGGAAAGGCAGGCAGAGAATTCCCTGCTAGCACCTTCTCTGTGCCTGTTCACATTCCTTCGCAGAATCGCTTTTGTGCAGAAAACAGTAACACTTGTTCAGACGAAAGAAAGCACAGAGCCCCAGATTTTATGTTGTCCTGGAGAGCTTGCAGAGCACTGGGGAAAAGCAGGCAGAGAATTCCCTGCTAGCACCTTCTCTGTGCCTGGGAAACAGAAGTGTTCACATTGCTTCGCAGAATCGCTTTTGTGCAGAAAACAATAACACTTGTTCAGAACGAAAGAAAGCACACAGCCCCAGATTTTATGTTGTCCTGTAGAGCTTGCAGAGCACTGGGGAAAAGCAGGCAGAGAATTCCCTGCTAGCACCTTCTCTGTGCCTGGGAAGCAGAAGTGTTCACATTGCTTCGCAGAATCGCTTTTGTGCAGAAAACAGTAACACTTGTTCAGAACGAAAGAAAGCACAGAGCCCCAGATTTTATGTTGTCCTGGAGAGCTTGCAGAGCACTGGGGAAAGGCAGGCAGAGAATTCCCTGCTAGCACCTTCTCTGTGCCTGTTCACATTGCTTCACAGAATCGCTTTTGTGCAGAAAACAGTAACACTTGTTCAGACGAAAGAAAGCACAGAGCCCCAGATTTTATGTTGTCCTGGAGAGCTTGCAGAGCACTGGGGAAAAGCAGGCAGAGAATTCCCTGCTAGCACCTTCTCTGTGCCTGGGAAACAGAAGTGTTCACATTGCTTCGCAGAATCGCTTTTGTGCAGAAAACAGTAACACTTGTTCAGAACGAAACAAAGCACAGAGCCCCAGATTTTATGTTGTGCTGGAGAGCTTGCAGAGTACTGGGGAAAAGCAGGCAGAGAATTCCCTGCTAGCACCTTCTCTGTGCCTGGGAAACAGAAGTGTTCACATTTCTTCGCAGAATCGCTTTTGTGCAGAAAACAGTAACACTTGTTCAGAACGAAAGAAAGCACAGAGCCCCAGATTTTATGTTGTCCTGGAGAGCTTGCAGAGCACTGGGGAAAGGCAGGCAGAGAATTCCCTGCTAGCACCTTCTCTGTGCCTGTTCACATTCCTTCGCAGAATCGCTTTTGTGCAGAAAACAGTAACACTTGTTCAGACGAAAGAAAGCACAGAGCCCCAGATTTTATGTTGTCCTGGAGAGCTTGCAGAGCACTGGGGAAAAGCAGGCAGAGAATTCCCTGCTAGCACCTTCTCTGTGCCTGGGAAACAGAAGTGTTCACATTGCTTCGCAGAATCGCTTTTGTGCAGAAAACAATAACACTTGTTCAGAACGAAAGAAAGCACACAGCCCCAGATTTTATGTTGTCCTGTAGAGCTTGCAGAGTACTGGGGAAAAGCAGGCAGAGAATTCCCTGCTAGCACCTTCTCTGTGCCTGGGAAGCAGAAGTCTTCACATTGCTTCGCAGAATCGCTTTTGTGCAGAAAACAATAACACTTGTTCAGAACGAAAGAAAGCACAGAGCCCCAGATCTGCTGTTGTCCTGGTGAGCTTGCAGAGCACTGGGGAAAAGCAGGCAGAGAATTCCCTGCTAGCACCTTCTCTGTGCCTGGGAAGCAGAAGTGTTCACATTGCTTCGCAGAATCGCTTTTGTGCAGAAAACAGTAACACTTGTTCAGAACGAAACAAAGCACAGAGCCCCAGATTTGCTGTTGTCCTGGAGAGCTTGCAGAGCACTGGGGAAAGGCAGGCAGAGAATTCCCTGCTAGCACCTTCTCTGTGCCTGGGAAACAGAAGTGTTCACATTGCTTCGCAGAATCGCTTTTGTGCAGAAAACAGTAACACTTGTTCAGAACGAAAGAAAGCACAGAGCCCCAGATTTTATGTTGTCCTGGAGAGCTTGCAGAGCACTGGGGAAAGGCAGGCAGAGACTTCCCTGCTAGCACCTTCTCTGTGCCTGGGAAGCAGAAGTGTTCACATTGCTTCGCAGAATCGCTTTTGTGCAGAAAACAATAACAACTGTTCAGAACGAAAGAAAGCACAGAGCCCCAGATTTTATGTTGTCCTGCAGAGCTTGCAGAGCACTGGGGAAAAGCAGGCAGAGAATTCCCTGCTAGCACCTTCTCTGTGCCTGGGAAACAGAAGTGTTCACATTTCTTCGCAGAATCGCTTTTGTGCAGAAAACAGTAACACTTGTTCAGAACGAAAGAAAGCACAGAGCCCCAGATTTTATGTTGTCCTGGAGAGCTTGCAGAGCACTGGGGAAAGGCAGGCAGAGAATTCCCTGCTAGCACCTTCTCTGTGCCTGTTCACATTCCTTCGCAGAATCGCTTTTGTGCAGAAAACAGTAACACTTGTTCAGACGAAAGAAAGCACAGAGCCCCAGATTTTATGTTGTCCTGGAGAGCTTGCAGAGCACTGGGGAAAAGCAGGCAGAGAATTCCCTGCTAGCACCTTCTCTGTGCCTGGGAAACAGAAGTGTTCACATTGCTTCGCAGAATCGCTTTTGTGCAGAAAACAATAACACTTGTTCAGAACGAAAGAAAGCACACAGCCCCAGATTTTATGTTGTCCTGTAGAGCTTGCAGAGCACTGGGGAAAAGCAGGCAGAGAATTCCCTGCTAGCACCTTCTCTGTGCCTGGGAAGCAGAAGTGTTCACATTGCTTCGCAGAATCGCTTTTGTGCAGAAAACAGTAACACTTGTTCAGAACGAAAGAAAGCACAGAGCCCCAGATTTTATGTTGTCCTGGAGAGCTTGCAGAGCACTGGGGAAAGGCAGGCAGAGAATTCCCTGCTAGCACCTTCTCTGTGCCTGTTCACATTGCTTCACAGAATCGCTTTTGTGCAGAAAACAGTAACACTTGTTCAGACGAAAGAAAGCACAGAGCCCCAGATTTTATGTTGTCCTGGAGAGCTTGCAGAGCACTGGGGAAAAGCAGGCAGAGAATTCCCTGCTAGCACCTTCTCTGTGCCTGGGAAACAGAAGTGTTCACATTGCTTCGCAGAATCGCTTTTGTGCAGAAAACAGTAACACTTGTTCAGAACGAAACAAAGCACAGAGCCCCAGATTTTATGTTGTGCTGGAGAGCTTGCAGAGTACTGGGGAAAAGCAGGCAGAGAATTCCCTGCTAGCACCTTCTCTGTGCCTGGGAAGCAGAAGTGTTCACATTGCTTGGCAGAATCGCTTTTGTGCAGAAAACAGTAACACTTGTTCAGAACAAAAGAAAGCACAGAGCCCCAGATTTTATGTTGTCCTGGAGAGCTTGCAGAGCACTGGGGAAAGGCAGGCAGAGAATTCCCTGCTAGCACCTTCTCTGTGCCTGGGAAGCAGAAGTCTTCACATTGCTTCGCAGAATCGCTTTTGTGCAGAAAACAATAACACTTGTTCAGAACGAAAGAAAGCACAGAGCCCCAGATTTTATGTTGTGCTGGAGAGCTTGCAGAGCACTGGGGAAAAGCAGGCAGAGAATTCCCTGCTAGCACCTTCTCTGTGCCTGGGAAGCAGAAGTGTTCACATTGCTTCGCAGAATCGCTTTTGTGCAGAAAACAGTAACACTTGTTCAGAACGAAAGAAAGCACAGAGCCCCAGATTTTATGTTGTCCTGGAGAGCTTGCAGAGCACTGGGGAAAGGCAGGCAGAGAATTCCCTGCTAGCACCTTCTCTGTGCCTGTTCACATTGCTTCGCAGAATCGCTTTTGTGCAGAAAACAGTAACACTTGTTCAGAACGAAAGAAAGCACAGAGCCCCAGATCTGCTGTTGTCCTGGTGAGCTTGCAGAGCACTGGGGAAAAGCAGGCAGAGAATTCCCTGCTAGCACCTTCTCTGTGCCTGGGAAGCAGAAGTGTTCACATTGCTTCGCAGAATCGCTTTTGTGCAGAAAACAGTAACACTTGTTCAGAACGAAACAAAGCACAGAGCCCCAGATTTGCTGTTGTCCTGGAGAGCTTGCAGAGCACTGGGGAAAGGCAGGCAGAGAATTCCCTGCTAGCACCTTCTCTGTGCCTGGGAAAGTGAAGTGTTCCCATTGCTTCGCAGAATCGCTATTGTGCAGAAAACAATAACACTTGTTCAGAATGAAAGAAAGCACAGAGCCCCAGATTTTATGTTGTCCTGGAGAGCTTGCAGAGCACTGGGGAAAGGCAGGCAGAGACTTCCCTGCTAGCACCTTCTCTGTGCCTGGGAAGCAGAAGTGTTCACATTGCTTCGCAGAATCGCTTTTGTGCAGAAAACAATAACAACTGTTCAGAACGAAAGAAAGCACAGAGCCCCAGATTTTATGTTGTCCTGGAGAGCTTGCAGAGCACTGGGGAAAAGCAGGCAGAGAATTCCCTGCTAGCACCTTCTCTGTGCCTGGGAAACAGAAGTGTTCACATTGCTTCGCAGAATCGCTTTTGTGCAGAAAACAGTAACACTTGTTCAGAACGAAAGAAAGCACAGAGCCCCAGATTTTATGTTGTCCTGTAGAGCTTGCAGAGCACTGGGGAAAGGCAGGCAGAGAATTCCCTGCTAGCACCTTCTCTGTGCCTGGGAAGCAGAAGTGTTCACATTGCTTCGCAGAATCGCTTTTGTGCAGAAAACAATAACAACTGTTCAGAACGAAAGAAAGCACAGAGCCCCAGATTTTATGTTGTCCTGGAGAGCTTGCAGAGCACTGGGGAAAAGCAGGCAGAGAATTCCCTGCTAGCACCTTCTCTGTGCCTGGGAAACAGAAGTGTTCACATTTCTTCGCAGAATCGCTTTTGTGCAGAAAACAGTAACACTTGTTCAGAACGAAAGAAAGCACAGAGCCCCAGATTTTATGTTGTCCTGGAGAGCTTGCAGAGCACTGGGGAAAGGCAGGCAGAGAATTCCCTGCTAGCACCTTCTCTGTGCCTGTTCACATTCCTTCGCAGAATCGCTTTTGTGCAGAAAACAGTAACACTTGTTCAGACGAAAGAAAGCACAGAGCCCCAGATTTTATGTTGTCCTGGAGAGCTTGCAGAGCACTGGGGAAAAGCAGGCAGAGAATTCCCTGCTAGCACCTTCTCTGTGCCTGGGAAACAGAAGTGTTCACATTGCTTCGCAGAATCGCTTTTGTGCAGAAAACAATAACACTTGTTCAGAACGAAAGAAAGCACACAGCCCCAGATTTTATGTTGTCCTGTAGAGCTTGCAGAGTACTGGGGAAAAGCAGGCAGAGAATTCCCTGCTAGCACCTTCTCTGTGCCTGGGAAGCAGAAGTCTTCACATTGCTTCACAGAATCGCTTTTGTGCAGAAAACAATAACACTTGTTCAGAACGAAAGAAAGCACAGAGCCCCAGATTTTATGTTGTCCTGGAGAGCTTGCAGAGCACTGGGGAAAGGCAGGCAGAGAATTCCCTGCTAGCACCTTCTCTGTGCCTGTTCACATTGCTTCACAGAATCGCTTTTGTGCAGAAAACAGTAACACTTGTTCAGACGAAAGAAAGCACAGACCCCCAGATTTTATGTTGTCCTGGAGAGCTTGCAGAGCACTGGGGAAAAGCAGGCAGAGAATTCCCTGCTAGCACCTTCTCTGTGCCTGGGAAACAGAAGTGTTCACATTGCTTCGCAGAATCGCTTTTGTGCAGAAAACAGTAACACTTGTTCAGAAGGAAAGAAAGCACAGAGCCCCATATTTTATGTTGTGCTGGAGAGCTTGCAGAGTACTGGGGAAAAGCAGGCAGAGAATTCCCTGCTAGCACCTTCTCTGTGCCTGGGAAACAGAAGTGTTCACATTTCTTCGCAGAATCGCTTTTGTGCAGAAAACAGTAACACTTGTTCAGAACGAAAGAAAGCACAGAGCCCCAGATTTTATGTTGTCCTGGAGAGCTTGCAGAGCACTGGGGAAAGGCAGGCAGAGAATTCCCTGCTAGCACCTTCTCTGTGCCTGTTCACATTGCTTCGCAGAATCGCTTTTGTGCAGAAAACAGTAACACTTGTTCAGACGAAAGAAAGCACAGAGCCCCAGATTTTATGTTGTCCTGGAGAGCTTGCAGAGCACTGGGGAAAAGCAGGCAGAGAATTCCCTGCTAGCACCTTCTCTGTGCCTGGGAAGCAGAAGTGTTCACATTGCTTCGCAGAATCGCTTTTGTGCAGAAAACAGTAACACTTGTTCAGAAGGAAAGAAAGCACAGAGCCCCATATTTTATGTTGTGCTGGAGAGCTTGCAGAGTACTGGGGAAAAGCAGGCAGAGAATTCCCTGCTAGCACCTTCTCTGTGCCTGGGAAGCAGAAGTGTTCACATTGCTTGGCAGAATCGCTTTTGTGCAGAAAACAGTAACACTTGTTCAGAACAAAAGAAAGCACAGAGCCCCAGATTTTATGTTGTCCTGGAGAGCTTGCAGAGCACTGGGGAAAGGCAGGCAGAGAATTCCCTGCTAGCACCTTCTCTGTGCCTGGGAAGCAGAAGTGTTCACATTGCTTCGCAGAATCGCTTTTGTGCAGAAAACAATAACACTTGTTCAGAACGAAAGAAAGCACAGAGCCCCAGATTTTATGTTGTGCTGGAGAGCTTGCAGAGCACTGGGGAAAAGCAGGCAGAGAATTCCCTGCTAGCACCTTCTCTGTGCCTGGGAAGCAGAAGTGTTCACATTGCTTCGCAGAATCGCTTTTGTGCAGAAAACAGTAACACTTGTTCAGAACGAAAGAAAGCACAGAGCCCCAGATTTTATGTTGTCCTGGAGAGCTTGCAGAGCACTGGGGAAAGGCAGGCAGAGAATTCCCTGCTAGCACCTTCTCTGTGCCTGTTCACATTGCTTCGCAGAATCGCTTTTGTGCAGAAAACAGTAACACTTGTTCAGAACGAAAGAAAGCACAGAGCCCCAGATCTGCTGTTGTCCTGGTGAGCTTGCAGAGCACTGGGGAAAAGCAGGCAGAGAATTCCCTGCTAGCACCTTCTCTGTGCCTGGGAAACAGAAGTGTTCCCATTGCTTCGCAGAATCGCTTTTGTGCAGACAACAGTAACACTTGTTCAGAACGAAACAAAGCACAGAGCCCCAGATTTGCTGTTGTCCTGGAGAGCTTGCAGAGCACTGGGGAAAGGCAGGCAGAGAATTCCCTGCTAGCACCTTCTCTGTGCCTGGGAAAGTGAAGTGTTCCCATTGCTTCGCAGAATCGCTTTTGTGCAGAAAACAATAACACTTGTTCAGAACGAAAGAAAGCACAGAGCCCCAGATTTTATGTTGTCCTGGAGAGCTTGCAGAGCACTGGGGTAAGGCAGGCAGAGACTTCCCTGCTAGCACCTTCTCTGTGCCTGGGAAGCAGAAGTGTTCACATTGCTTCGCAGAATCGCTTTTGTGCAGACAACAGTAACAACTGTTCAGAACGAAAGAAAGCACAGAGCCCCAGATTTTATGTTGTCCTGGAGAGCTTGCAGAGCACTGGGGAAAAGCAGGCAGAGAATTCCCTGCTAGCACCTTCTCTGTGCCTGGGAAACAGAAGTGTTCACATTTCTTCGCAGAATCGCTTTTGTGCAGAAAACAGTAACACTTGTTCAGAACGAAAGAAAGCACAGAGCCCCAGATTTTATGTTGTCCTGGAGAGCTTGCAGAGCACTGGGGAAAGGCAGGCAGAGAATTCCCTGCTATCACCTTCTCTGTGCCTGTTCACATTCCTTCGCAGAATCGCTTTTGTGCAGAAAACAGTAACACTTGTTCAGACGAAAGAAAGCACAGAGCCCCAGATTTTATGTTGTCCTGGAGAGCTTGCAGAGTACTGGGGAAAAGCAGGCAGAGAATTCCCTGCTAGCACCTTCTCTGTGCCTGGGAAGCAGAAGTGTTCACATTGCTTCGCAGAATCGCTTTTGTGCAGAAAACAGTAACACTTGTTCAGAACGAAACAAAGCACAGAGCCCCAGATTTGCTGTTGTCCTGGAGAGCTTGCAGAGCACTGGGGAAAGGCAGGCAGAGAATTCCCTGCTAGCACCTTCTCTGTGCCTGGGAAACAGAAGTGTTCACATTGCTTCGCAGAATCGCTTTTGTGCAGAAAACAGTAACACTTGTTCAGAACGAAAGAAAGCACAGAGCCCCAGATTTTATGTTGTCCTGGAGAGCTTGCAGAGCACTGGGGAAAGGCAGGCAGAGACTTCCCTGCTAGCACCTTCTCTGTGCCTGGGAAGCAGAAGTGTTCACATTGCTTCGCAGAATCGCTTTTGTGCAGAAAACAATAACAACTGTTCAGAACGAAAGAAAGCACAGAGCCCCAGATTTTATGTTGTCCTGGAGAGCTTGCAGAGCACTGGGGAAAAGCAGGCAGAGAATTCCCTGCTAGCACCTTCTCTGTGCCTGGGAAACAGAAGTGTTCACATTTCTTCGCAGAATCGCTTTTGTGCAGAAAACAGTAACACTTGTTCAGAACGAAAGAAAGCACAGAGCCCCAGATTTTATGTTGTCCTGGAGAGCTTGCAGAGCACTGGGGAAAGGCAGGCAGAGAATTCCCTGCTAGCACCTTCTCTGTGCCTGTTCACATTCCTTCGCAGAATCGCTTTTGTGCAGAAAACAGTAACACTTTTTCAGACGAAAGAAAGCACAGAGCCCCAGATTTTATGTTGTCCTGGAGAGCTTGCAGAGCACTGGGGAAAAGCAGGCAGAGAATTCCCTGCTAGCACCTTCTCTGTGCCTGGGAAACAGAAGTGTTCACATTGCTTCGCAGAATCGCTTTTGTGCAGAAAACAATAACACTTGTTCAGAACGAAAGAAAGCACACAGCCCCAGATTTTATGTTGTCCTGTAGAGCTTGCAGAGCACTGGGGAAAAGCAGGCAGAGAATTCCCTGCTAGCACCTTCTCTGTGCCTGGGAAGCAGAAGTGTTCACATTGCTTCGCAGAATCGCTTTTGTGCAGAAAACAGTAACACTTGTTCAGAACGAAAGAAAGCACAGAGCCCCAGATTTTATGTTGTCCTGGAGAGCTTGCAGAGCACTGGGGAAAGGCAGGCAGAGAATTCCCTGCTAGCACCTTCTCTGTGCCTGTTCACATTGCTTCACAGAATCGCTTTTGTGCAGAAAACAGTAACACTTGTTCAGACGAAAGAAAGCACAGAGCCCCAGATTTTATGTTGTCCTGGAGAGCTTGCAGAGCACTGGGGAAAAGCAGGCAGAGAATTCCCTGCTAGCACCTTCTCTGTGCCTGGGAAACAGAAGTGTTCACATTGCTTCGCAGAATCGCTTTTGTGCAGAAAACAGTAACACTTGTTCAGAAGGAAAGAAAGCACAGAGCCCCAGATTTTATGTTGTGCTGGAGAGCTTGCAGAGTACTGGGGAAAAGCAGGCAGAGAATTCCCTGCTAGCACCTTCTCTGTGCCTGGGAAGCAGAAGTGTTCACATTGCTTGGCAGAATCGCTTTTGTGCAGAAAACAGTAACACTTGTTCAGAACAAAAGAAAGCACAGAGCCCCAGATTTTATGTTGTCCTGGAGAGCTTGCAGAGCACTGGGGAAAGGCAGGCAGAGAATTCCCTGCTAGCACCTTCTCTGTGCCTGGGAAGCAGAAGTCTTCACATTGCTTCGCAGAATCGCTTTTGTGCAGAAAACAATAACACTTGTTCAGAACGAAAGAAAGCACAGAGCCCCAGATTTTATGTTGTGCTGGAGAGCTTGCAGAGCACTGGGGAAAAGCAGGCAGAGAATTCCCTGCTAGCACCTTCTCTGTGCCTGGGAAGCAGAAGTGTTCACATTGCTTCGCAGAATCGCTTTTGTGCAGAAAACAGTAACACTTGTTCAGAACGAAAGAAAGCACAGAGCCCCAGATTTTATGTTGTCCTGTAGAGCTTGCAGAGCACTGGGGAAAGGCAGGCAGAGAATTCCCTGCTAGCACCTTCTCTGTGCCTGGGAAGCAGAAGTGTTCACATTGCTTCGCAGAATCGCTTTTGTGCAGAAAACAATAACAACTGTTCAGAACGAAAGAAAGCACAGAGCCCCAGATTTTATGTTGTCCTGGAGAGCTTGCAGAGCACTGGGGAAAAGCAGGCAGAGAATTCCCTGCTAGCACCTTCTCTGTGCCTGGGAAACAGAAGTGTTCACATTTCTTCGCAGAATCGCTTTTGTGCAGAAAACAGTAACACTTGTTCAGAACGAAAGAAAGCACAGAGCCCCAGATTTTATGTTGTCCTGGAGAGCTTGCAGAGCACTGGGGAAAGGCAGGCAGAGAATTCCCTGCTAGCACCTTCTCTGTGCCTGTTCACATTCCTTCGCAGAATCGCTTTTGTGCAGAAAACAGTAACACTTGTTCAGACGAAAGAAAGCACAGAGCCCCAGATTTTATGTTGTCCTGGAGAGCTTGCAGAGCACTGGGGAAAAGCAGGCAGAGAATTCCCTGCTAGCACCTTCTCTGTGCCTGGGAAACAGAAGTGTTCACATTGCTTCGCAGAATCGCTTTTGTGCAGAAAACAATAACACTTGTTCAGAACGAAAGAAAGCACACAGCCCCAGATTTTATGTTGTCCTGTAGAGCTTGCAGAGTACTGGGGAAAAGCAGGCAGAGAATTCCCTGCTAGCACCTTCTCTGTGCCTGGGAAGCAGAAGTCTTCACATTGCTTCACAGAATCGCTTTTGTGCAGAAAACAATAACACTTGTTCAGAACGAAAGAAAGCACAGAGCCCCAGATTTTATGTTGTCCTGGAGAGCTTGCAGAGCACTGGGGAAAGGCAGGCAGAGAATTCCCTGCTAGCACCTTCTCTGTGCCTGTTCACATTGCTTCACAGAATCGCTTTTGTGCAGAAAACAGTAACACTTGTTCAGACGAAAGAAAGCACAGACCCCCAGATTTTATGTTGTCCTGGAGAGCTTGCAGAGCACTGGGGAAAAGCAGGCAGAGAATTCCCTGCTAGCACCTTCTCTGTGCCTGGGAAACAGAAGTGTTCACATTGCTTCGCAGAATCGCTTTTGTGCAGAAAACAGTAACACTTGTTCAGAAGGAAAGAAAGCACAGAGCCCCATATTTTATGTTGTGCTGGAGAGCTTGCAGAGTACTGGGGAAAAGCAGGCAGAGAATTCCCTGCTAGCACCTTCTCTGTGCCTGGGAAACAGAAGTGTTCACATTGCTTCGCAGAATCGCTTTTGTGCAGAAAACAGTAACACTTGTTCAGAACGAAAGAAAGCACAGAGCCCCAGATTTTATGTTGTCCTGGAGAGCTTGCAGAGCACTGGGGAAAGGCAGGCAGAGAATTCCCTGCTAGCACCTTCTCTGTGCCTGTTCACATTGCTTCGCAGAATCGCTTTTGTGCAGAAAACAGTAACACTTGTTCAGACGAAAGAAAGCACAGAGCCCCAGATTTTATGTTGTCCTGGAGAGCTTGCAGAGCACTGGGGAAAAGCAGGCAGAGAATTCCCTGCTAGCACCTTCTCTGTGCCTGGGAAACAGAAGTGTTCACATTGCTTCGCAGAATCGCTTTTGTGCAGAAAACAGTAACACTTGTTCAGAAGGAAAGAAAGCACAGAGCCCCATATTTTATGTTGTGCTGGAGAGCTTGCAGAGTACTGGGGAAAAGCAGGCAGAGAATTCCCTGCTAGCACCTTCTCTGTGCCTGGGAAGCAGAAGTGTTCACATTGCTTGGCAGAATCGCTTTTGTGCAGAAAACAGTAACACTTGTTCAGAACAAAAGAAAGCACAGAGCCCCAGATTTTATGTTGTCCTGGAGAGCTTGCAGAGCACTGGGGAAAGGCAGGCAGAGAATTCCCTGCTAGCACCATCTCTGTGCCTGGGAAGCAGAAGTGTTCACATTGCTTCGCAGAATCGCTTTTGTGCAGAAAACAATAACACTTGTTCAGAACGAAAGAAAGCACAGAGCCCCAGATTTTATGTTGTGCTGGAGAGCTTGCAGAGCACTGGGGAAAAGCAGGCAGAGAATTCCCTGCTAGCACCTTCTCTGTGCCTGGGAAGCAGAAGTGTTCACATTGCTTCGCAGAATCGCTTTTGTGCAGAAAACAGTAACACTTGTTCAGAACGAAAGAAAGCACAGAGCCCCAGATTTTATGTTGTCCTGGAGAGCTTGCAGAGCACTGGGGAAAGGCAGGCAGAGAATTCCCTGCTAGCACCTTCTCTGTGCCTGTTCACATTGCTTCGCAGAATCGCTTTTGTGCAGAAAACAGTAACACTTGTTCAGAACGAAAGAAAGCACAGAGCCCCAGATCTGCTGTTGTCCTGGTGAGCTTGCAGAGCACTGGGGAAAAGCAGGCAGAGAATTCCCTGCTAGCACCTTCTCTGTGCCTGGGAAACAGAAGTGTTCCCATTGCTTCGCAGAATCGCTTTTGTGCAGACAACAGTAACACTTGTTCAGAACGAAACAAAGCACAGAGCCCCAGATTTGCTGTTGTCCTGGAGAGCTTGCAGAGCACTGGGGAAAGGCAGGCAGAGAATTCCCTGCTAGCACCTTCTCTGTGCCTGGGAAAGTGAAGTGTTCCCATTGCTTCGCAGAATCGCTTTTGTGCAGAAAACAATAACACTTGTTCAGAACGAAAGAAAGCACAGAGCCCCAGATTTTATGTTGTCCTGGAGAGCTTGCAGAGCACTGGGGTAAGGCAGGCAGAGACTTCCCTGCTAGCACCTTCTCTGTGCCTGGGAAGCAGAAGTGTTCACATTGCTTCGCAGAATCGCTTTTGTGCAGAAAACAATAACAACTGTTCAGAACGAAAGAAAGCACAGAGCCCCAGATTTTATGTTGTCCTGGAGAGCTTGCAGAGCACTGGGGAAAAGCAGGCAGAGAATTCCCTGCTAGCACCTTCTCTGTGCCTGGGAAACAGAAGTGTTCACATTTCTTCGCAGAATCGCTTTTGTGCAGAAAACAGTAACACTTGTTCAGAACGAAAGAAAGCACAGAGCCCCAGATTTTATGTTGTCCTGGAGAGCTTGCAGAGCACTGGGGAAAGGCAGGCAGAGAATTCCCTGCTATCACCTTCTCTGTGCCTGTTCACATTCCTTCGCAGAATCGCTTTTGTGCAGAAAACAGTAACACTTGTTCAGACGAAAGAAAGCACAGAGCCCCAGATTTTATGTTGTCCTGGAGAGCTTGCAGAGTACTGGGGAAAAGCAGGCAGAGAATTCCCTGCTAGCACCTTCTCTGTGCCTGGGAAGCAGAAGTGTTCACATTGCTTCGCAGAATCGCTTTTGTGCAGAAAACAGTAACACTTGTTCAGAACGAAACAAAGCACAGAGCCCCAGATTTGCTGTTGTCCTGGAGAGCTTGCAGAGCACTGGGGAAAGGCAGGCAGAGAATTCCCTGCTAGCACCTTCTCTGTGCCTGGGAAACAGAAGTGTTCACATTGCTTCGCAGAATCGCTTTTGTGCAGAAAACAGTAACACTTGTTCAGAACGAAAGAAAGCACAGAGCCCCAGATTTTATGTTGTCCTGGAGAGCTTGCAGAGCACTGGGGAAAGGCAGGCAGAGACTTCCCTGCTAGCACCTTCTCTGTGCCTGGGAAGCAGAAGTGTTCACATTGCTTCGCAGAATCGCTTTTGTGCAGAAAACAATAACAACTGTTCAGAACGAAAGAAAGCACAGAGCCCCAGATTTTATGTTGTCCTGGAGAGCTTGCAGAGCACTGGGGAAAAGCAGGCAGAGAATTCCCTGCTAGCACCTTCTCTGTGCCTGGGAAACAGAAGTGTTCACATTTCTTCGCAGAATCGCTTTTGTGCAGAAAACAGTAACACTTGTTCAGAACGAAAGAAAGCACAGAGCCCCAGATTTTATGTTGTCCTGGAGAGCTTGCAGAGCACTGGGGAAAGGCAGGCAGAGAATTCCCTGCTAGCACCTTCTCTGTGCCTGTTCACATTCCTTCGCAGAATCGCTTTTGTGCAGAAAACAGTAACACTTGTTCAGACGAAAGAAAGCACAGAGCCCCAGATTTTATGTTGTCCTGGAGAGCTTGCAGAGCACTGGGGAAAAGCAGGCAGAGAATTCCCTGCTAGCACCTTCTCTGTGCCTGGGAAACAGAAGTGTTCACATTGCTTCGCAGAATCGCTTTTGTGCAGAAAACAATAACACTTGTTCAGAACGAAAGAAAGCACACAGCCCCAGATTTTATGTTGTCCTGTAGAGCTTGCAGAGCACTGGGGAAAAGCAGGCAGAGAATTCCCTGCTAGCACCTTCTCTGTGCCTGGGAAGCAGAAGTGTTCACATTGCTTCGCAGAATCGCTTTTGTGCAGAAAACAGTAACACTTGTTCAGAACGAAAGAAAGCACAGAGCCCCAGATTTTATGTTGTCCTGGAGAGCTTGCAGAGCACTGGGGAAAGGCAGGCAGAGAATTCCCTGCTAGCACCTTCTCTGTGCCTGTTCACATTGCTTCACAGAATCGCTTTTGTGCAGAAAACAGTAACACTTGTTCAGACGAAAGAAAGCACAGAGCCCCAGATTTTATGTTGTCCTGGAGAGCTTGCAGAGCACTGGGGAAAAGCAGGCAGAGAATTCCCTGCTAGCACCTTCTCTGTGCCTGGGAAACAGAAGTGTTCACATTGCTTCGCAGAATCGCTTTTGTGCAGAAAACAGTAACACTTGTTCAGAAGGAAAGAAAGCACAGAGCCCCAGATTTTATGTTGTGCTGGAGAGCTTGCAGAGTACTGGGGAAAAGCAGGCAGAGAATTCCCTGCTAGCACCTTCTCTGTGCCTGGGAAGCAGAAGTGTTCACATTGCTTGGCAGAATCGCTTTTGTGCAGAAAACAGTAACACTTGTTCAGAACAAAAGAAAGCACAGAGCCCCAGATTTTATGTTGTCCTGGAGAGCTTGCAGAGCACTGGGGAAAGGCAGGCAGAGAATTCCCTGCTAGCACCTTCTCTGTGCCTGGGAAGCAGAAGTCTTCACATTGCTTCGCAGAATCGCTTTTGTGCAGAAAACAATAACACTTGTTCAGAACGAAAGAAAGCACAGAGCCCCAGATTTTATGTTGTGCTGGAGAGCTTGCAGAGCACTGGGGAAAAGCAGGCAGAGAATTCCCTGCTAGCACCTTCTCTGTGCCTGGGAAGCAGAAGTGTTCACATTGCTTCGCAGAATCGCTTTTGTGCAGAAAACAGTAACACTTGTTCAGAACGAAAGAAAGCACAGAGCCCCAGATTTTATGTTGTCCTGGAGAGCTTGCAGAGCACTGGGGAAAGGCAGGCAGAGAATTCCCTGCTAGCACCTTCTCTGTGCCTGTTCACATTGCTTCGCAGAATCGCTTTTGTGCAGAAAACAGTAACACTTGTTCAGAACGAAAGAAAGCACAGAGCCCCAGATCTGCTGTTGTCCTGGTGAGCTTGCAGAGCACTGGGGAAAAGCAGGCAGAGAATTCCCTGCTAGCACCTTCTCTGTGCCTGGGAAGCAGAAGTGTTCACATTGCTTCGCAGAATCGCTTTTGTGCAGAAAACAGTAACACTTGTTCAGAACGAAACAAAGCACAGAGCCCCAGATTTGCTGTTGTCCTGGAGAGCTTGCAGAGCACTGGGGAAAGGCAGGCAGAGAATTCCCTGCTAGCACCTTCTCTGTGCCTGGGAAAGTGAAGTGTTCCCATTGCTTCGCAGAATCGCTATTGTGCAGAAAACAATAACACTTGTTCAGAATGAAAGAAAGCACAGAGCCCCAGATTTTATGTTGTCCTGGAGAGCTTGCAGAGCACTGGGGAAAGGCAGGCAGAGACTTCCCTGCTAGCACCTTCTCTGTGCCTGGGAAGCAGAAGTGTTCACATTGCTTCGCAGAATCGCTTTTGTGCAGAAAACAATAACACTTGTTCAGAACGAAAGAAAGCACAGAGCCCCAGATTTTATGTTGTCCTGGAGAGCTTGCAGAGCACTGGGGAAAAGCAGGCAGAGAATTCCCTGCTAGCACCTTCTCTGTGCCTGGGAAACAGAAGTGTTCACATTGCTTCGCAGAATCGCTTTTGTGCAGAAAACAGTAACACTTGTTCAGAACGAAAGAAAGCACAGAGCCCCAGATTTTATGTTGTCCTGGAGAGCTTGCAGAGCACTGGGGAAAGGCAGGCAGAGAATTCCCTGCTAGCACCTTCTCTGTGCCTGTTCACATTGCTTCGCAGAATCGCTTTTGTGCAGAAAACAGTAACACTTGTTCAGACGAAAGAAAGCACAGAGCCCCAGATTTTATGTTGTCCTGGAGAGCTTGCAGAGCACTGGGGAAAAGCAGGCAGAGAATTCCCTGCTAGCACCTTCTCTGTGCCTGGGAAACAGAAGTGTTCACATTGCTTCGCAGAATCGCTTTTGTGCAGAAAACAATAACACTTGTTCAGAACGAAAGAAAGCACACAGCCCCAGATTTTATGTTGTCCTGTAGAGCTTGCAGAGTACTGGGGAAAAGCAGGCAGAGAATTCCCTGCTAGCACCTTCTCTGTGCCTGGGAAACAGAAGTGTTCACATTGCTTCGCAGAATCGCTTTTGTGCAGAAAACAGTAACACTTGTTCAGAAGGAAAGAAAGCACAGAGCCCCATATTTTATGTTGTGCTGGAGAGCTTGCAGAGTACTGGGGAAAAGCAGGCAGAGAATTCCCTGCTAGCACCTTCTCTGTGCCTGGGAAACAGAAGTGTTCACATTTCTTCGCAGAATCGCTTTTGTGCAGAAAACAGTAACACTTGTTCAGAACGAAAGAAAGCACAGAGCCCCAGATTTTATGTTGTCCTGGAGAGCTTGCAGAGCACTGGGGAAAGGCAGGCAGAGAATTCCCTGCTAGCACCTTCTCTGTGCCTGTTCACATTGCTTCGCAGAATCGCTTTTGTGCAGAAAACAGTAACACTTGTTCAGACGAAAGAAAGCACAGAGCCCCAGATTTTATGTTGTCCTGGAGAGCTTGCAGAGCACTGGGGAAAAGCAGGCAGAGAATTCCCTGCTAGCACCTTCTCTGTGCCTGGGAAGCAGAAGTGTTCACATTGCTTCGCAGAATCGCTTTTGTGCAGAAAACAGTAACACTTGTTCAGAAGGAAAGAAAGCACAGAGCCCCATATTTTATGTTGTGCTGGAGAGCTTGCAGAGTACTGGGGAAAAGCAGGCAGAGAATTCCCTGCTAGCACCTTCTCTGTGCCTGGGAAGCAGAAGTGTTCACATTGCTTGGCAGAATCGCTTTTGTGCAGAAAACAGTAACACTTGTTCAGAACAAAAGAAAGCACAGAGCCCCAGATTTTATGTTGTCCTGGAGAGCTTGCAGAGCACTGGGGAAAGGCAGGCAGAGAATTCCCTGCTAGCACCTTCTCTGTGCCTGGGAAGCAGAAGTGTTCACATTGCTTCGCAGAATCGCTTTTGTGCAGAAAACAATAACACTTGTTCAGAACGAAAGAAAGCACAGAGCCCCAGATTTTATGTTGTGCTGGAGAGCTTGCAGAGCACTGGGGAAAAGCAGGCAGAGAATTCCCTGCTAGCACCTTCTCTGTGCCTGGGAAGCAGAAGTGTTCACATTGCTTCGCAGAATCGCTTTTGTGCAGAAAACAGTAACACTTGTTCAGAACGAAAGAAAGCACAGAGCCCCAGATTTTATGTTGTCCTGGAGAGCTTGCAGAGCACTGGGGAAAGGCAGGCAGAGAATTCCCTGCTAGCACCTTCTCTGTGCCTGTTCACATTGCTTCGCAGAATCGCTTTTGTGCAGAAAACAGTAACACTTGTTCAGAACGAAAGAAAGCACAGAGCCCCAGATCTGCTGTTGTCCTGGTGAGCTTGCAGAGCACTGGGGAAAAGCAGGCAGAGAATTCCCTGCTAGCACCTTCTCTGTGCCTGGGAAACAGAAGTGTTCCCATTGCTTCGCAGAATCGCTTTTGTGCAGACAACAGTAACACTTGTTCAGAACGAAACAAAGCACAGAGCCCCAGATTTGCTGTTGTCCTGGAGAGCTTGCAGAGCACTGGGGAAAGGCAGGCAGAGAATTCCCTGCTAGCACCTTCTCTGTGCCTGGGAAAGTGAAGTGTTCCCATTGCTTCGCAGAATCGCTTTTGTGCAGAAAACAATAACACTTGTTCAGAACGAAAGAAAGCACAGAGCCCCAGATTTTATGTTGTCCTGGAGAGCTTGCAGAGCACTGGGGTAAGGCAGGCAGAGACTTCCCTGCTAGCACCTTCTCTGTGCCTGGGAAGCAGAAGTGTTCACATTGCTTCGCAGAATCGCTTTTGTGCAGAAAACAATAACAACTGTTCAGAACGAAAGAAAGCACAGAGCCCCAGATTTTATGTTGTCCTGGAGAGCTTGCAGAGCACTGGGGAAAAGCAGGCAGAGAATTCCCTGCTAGCACCTTCTCTGTGCCTGGGAAACAGAAGTGTTCACATTTCTTCGCAGAATCGCTTTTGTGCAGAAAACAGTAACACTTGTTCAGAACGAAAGAAAGCACAGAGCCCCAGATTTTATGTTGTCCTGGAGAGCTTGCAGAGCACTGGGGAAAGGCAGGCAGAGAATTCCCTGCTATCACCTTCTCTGTGCCTGTTCACATTCCTTCGCAGAATCGCTTTTGTGCAGAAAACTGTAACACTTGTTCAGACGAAAGAAAGCACAGAGCCCCAGATTTTATGTTGTCCTGGAGAGCTTGCAGAGTACTGGGGAAAAGCAGGCAGAGAATTCCCTGCTAGCACCTTCTCTGTGCCTGGGAAGCAGAAGTGTTCACATTGCTTCGCAGAATCGCTTTTGTGCAGAAAACAGTAACACTTGTTCAGAACGAAACAAAGCACAGAGCCCCAGATTTGCTGTTGTCCTGGAGAGCTTGCAGAGCACTGGGGAAAGGCAGGCAGAGAATTCCCTGCTAGCACCTTCTCTGTGCCTGGGAAACAGAAGTGTTCACATTGCTTCGCAGAATCGCTTTTGTGCAGAAAACAGTAACACTTGTTCAGAACGAAAGAAAGCACAGAGCCCCAGATTTTATGTTGTCCTGGAGAGCTTGCAGAGCACTGGGGAAAGGCAGGCAGAGACTTCCCTGCTAGCACCTTCTCTGTGCCTGGGAAGCAGAAGTGTTCACATTGCTTCGCAGAATCGCTTTTGTGCAGAAAACAATAACAACTGTTCAGAACGAAAGAAAGCACAGAGCCCCAGATTTTATGTTGTCCTGGAGAGCTTGCAGAGCACTGGGGAAAAGCAGGCAGAGAATTCCCTGCTAGCACCTTCTCTGTGCCTGGGAAACAGAAGTGTTCACATTTCTTCGCAGAATCGCTTTTGTGCAGAAAACAGTAACACTTGTTCAGAACGAAAGAAAGCACAGAGCCCCAGATTTTATGTTGTCCTGGAGAGCTTGCAGAGCACTGGGGAAAGGCAGGCAGAGAATTCCCTGCTAGCACCTTCTCTGTGCCTGTTCACATTCCTTCGCAGAATCGCTTTTGTGCAGAAAACAGTAACACTTGTTCAGACGAAAGAAAGCACAGAGCCCCAGATTTTATGTTGTCCTGGAGAGCTTGCAGAGCACTGGGGAAAAGCAGGCAGAGAATTCCCTGCTAGCACCTTCTCTGTGCCTGGGAAACAGAAGTGTTCACATTGCTTCGCAGAATCGCTTTTGTGCAGAAAACAATAACACTTGTTCAGAACGAAAGAAAGCACACAGCCCCAGATTTTATGTTGTCCTGTAGAGCTTGCAGAGCACTGGGGAAAAGCAGGCAGAGAATTCCCTGCTAGCACCTTCTCTGTGCCTGGGAAGCAGAAGTGTTCACATTGCTTCGCAGAATCGCTTTTGTGCAGAAAACAGTAACACTTGTTCAGAACGAAAGAAAGCACAGAGCCCCAGATTTTATGTTGTCCTGGAGAGCTTGCAGAGCACTGGGGAAAGGCAGGCAGAGAATTCCCTGCTAGCACCTTCTCTGTGCCTGTTCACATTGCTTCACAGAATCGCTTTTGTGCAGAAAACAGTAACACTTGTTCAGACGAAAGAAAGCACAGAGCCCCAGATTTTATGTTGTCCTGGAGAGCTTGCAGAGCACTGGGGAAAAGCAGGCAGAGAATTCCCTGCTAGCACCTTCTCTGTGCCTGGGAAACAGAAGTGTTCACATTGCTTCGCAGAATCGCTTTTGTGCAGAAAACAGTAACACTTGTTCAGAAGGAAAGAAAGCACAGAGCCCCAGATTTTATGTTGTGCTGGAGAGCTTGCAGAGTACTGGGGAAAAGCAGGCAGAGAATTCCCTGCTAGCACCTTCTCTGTGCCTGGGAAGCAGAAGTGTTCACATTGCTTGGCAGAATCGCTTTTGTGCAGAAAACAGTAACACTTGTTCAGAACAAAAGAAAGCACAGAGCCCCAGATTTTATGTTGTCCTGGAGAGCTTGCAGAGCACTGGGGAAAGGCAGGCAGAGAATTCCCTGCTAGCACCTTCTCTGTGCCTGGGAAGCAGAAGTCTTCACATTGCTTCGCAGAATCGCTTTTGTGCAGAAAACAATAACACTTGTTCAGAACGAAAGAAAGCACAGAGCCCCAGATTTTATGTTGTGCTGGAGAGCTTGCAGAGCACTGGGGAAAAGCAGGCAGAGAATTCCCTGCTAGCACCTTCTCTGTGCCTGGGAAGCAGAAGTGTTCACATTGCTTCGCAGAATCGCTTTTGTGCAGAAAACAGTAACACTTGTTCAGAACGAAAGAAAGCACAGAGCCCCAGATTTTATGTTGTCCTGTAGAGCTTGCAGAGCACTGGGGAAAGGCAGGCAGAGAATTCCCTGCTAGCACCTTCTCTGTGCCTGGGAAGCAGAAGTGTTCACATTGCTTCGCAGAATCGCTTTTGTGCAGAAAACAATAACAACTGTTCAGAACGAAAGAAAGCACAGAGCCCCAGATTTTATGTTGTCCTGGAGAGCTTGCAGAGCACTGGGGAAAAGCAGGCAGAGAATTCCCTGCTAGCACCTTCTCTGTGCCTGGGAAACAGAAGTGTTCACATTTCTTCGCAGAATCGCTTTTGTGCAGAAAACAGTAACACTTGTTCAGAACGAAAGAAAGCACAGAGCCCCAGATTTTATGTTGTCCTGGAGAGCTTGCAGAGCACTGGGGAAAGGCAGGCAGAGAATTCCCTGCTAGCACCTTCTCTGTGCCTGTTCACATTCCTTCGCAGAATCGCTTTTGTGCAGAAAACAGTAACACTTGTTCAGACGAAAGAAAGCACAGAGCCCCAGATTTTATGTTGTCCTGGAGAGCTTGCAGAGCACTGGGGAAAAGCAGGCAGAGAATTCCCTGCTAGCACCTTCTCTGTGCCTGGGAAACAGAAGTGTTCACATTGCTTCGCAGAATCGCTTTTGTGCAGAAAACAATAACACTTGTTCAGAACGAAAGAAAGCACACAGCCCCAGATTTTATGTTGTCCTGTAGAGCTTGCAGAGTACTGGGGAAAAGCAGGCAGAGAATTCCCTGCTAGCACCTTCTCTGTGCCTGGGAAGCAGAAGTCTTCACATTGCTTCACAGAATCGCTTTTGTGCAGAAAACAATAACACTTGTTCAGAACGAAAGAAAGCACAGAGCCCCAGATTTTATGTTGTCCTGGAGAGCTTGCAGAGCACTGGGGAAAGGCAGGCAGAGAATTCCCTGCTAGCACCTTCTCTGTGCCTGTTCACATTGCTTCACAGAATCGCTTTTGTGCAGAAAACAGTAACACTTGTTCAGACGAAAGAAAGCACAGACCCCCAGATTTTATGTTGTCCTGGAGAGCTTGCAGAGCACTGGGGAAAAGCAGGCAGAGAATTCCCTGCTAGCACCTTCTCTGTGCCTGGGAAACAGAAGTGTTCACATTGCTTCGCAGAATCGCTTTTGTGCAGAAAACAGTAACACTTGTTCAGAAGGAAAGAAAGCACAGAGCCCCATATTTTATGTTGTGCTGGAGAGCTTGCAGAGTACTGGGGAAAAGCAGGCAGAGAATTCCCTGCTAGCACCTTCTCTGTGCCTGGGAAACAGAAGTGTTCACATTGCTTCGCAGAATCGCTTTTGTGCAGAAAACAGTAACACTTGTTCAGAACGAAAGAAAGCACAGAGCCCCAGATTTTATGTTGTCCTGGAGAGCTTGCAGAGCACTGGGGAAAGGCAGGCAGAGAATTCCCTGCTAGCACCTTCTCTGTGCCTGTTCACATTGCTTCGCAGAATCGCTTTTGTGCAGAAAACAGTAACACTTGTTCAGACGAAAGAAAGCACAGAGCCCCAGATTTTATGTTGTCCTGGAGAGCTTGCAGAGCACTGGGGAAAAGCAGGCAGAGAATTCCCTGCTAGCACCTTCTCTGTGCCTGGGAAACAGAAGTGTTCACATTGCTTCGCAGAATCGCTTTTGTGCAGAAAACAGTAACACTTGTTCAGAAGGAAAGAAAGCACAGAGCCCCATATTTTATGTTGTGCTGGAGAGCTTGCAGAGTACTGGGGAAAAGCAGGCAGAGAATTCCCTGCTAGCACCTTCTCTGTGCCTGGGAAGCAGAAGTGTTCACATTGCTTGGCAGAATCGCTTTTGTGCAGAAAACAGTAACACTTGTTCAGAACAAAAGAAAGCACAGAGCCCCAGATTTTATGTTGTCCTGGAGAGCTTGCAGAGCACTGGGGAAAGGCAGGCAGAGAATTCCCTGCTAGCACCTTCTCTGTGCCTGGGAAGCAGAAGTGTTCACATTGCTTCGCAGAATCGCTTTTGTGCAGAAAACAATAACACTTGTTCAGAACGAAAGAAAGCACAGAGCCCCAGATTTTATGTTGTGCTGGAGAGCTTGCAGAGCACTGGGGAAAAGCAGGCAGAGAATTCCCTGCTAGCACCTTCTCTGTGCCTGGGAAGCAGAAGTGTTCACATTGCTTCGCAGAATCGCTTTTGTGCAGAAAACAGTAACACTTGTTCAGAACGAAAGAAAGCACAGAGCCCCAGATTTTATGTTGTCCTGGAGAGCTTGCAGAGCACTGGGGAAAGGCAGGCAGAGAATTCCCTGCTAGCACCTTCTCTGTGCCTGTTCACATTGCTTCGCAGAATCGCTTTTGTGCAGAAAACAGTAACACTTGTTCAGAACGAAAGAAAGCACAGAGCCCCAGATCTGCTGTTGTCCTGGTGAGCTTGCAGAGCACTGGGGAAAAGCAGGCAGAGAATTCCCTGCTAGCACCTTCTCTGTGCCTGGGAAACAGAAGTGTTCCCATTGCTTCGCAGAATCGCTTTTGTGCAGACAACAGTAACACTTGTTCAGAACGAAACAAAGCACAGAGCCCCAGATTTGCTGTTGTCCTGGAGAGCTTGCAGAGCACTGGGGAAAGGCAGGCAGAGAATTCCCTGCTAGCACCTTCTCTGTGCCTGGGAAACAGAAGTGTTCACATTTCTTCGCAGAATCGCTTTTGTGCAGAAAACAGTAACACTTGTTCAGAACGAAAGAAAGCACAGAGCCCCAGATTTTATGTTGTCCTGGAGAGCTTGCAGAGCACTGGGGAAAGGCAGGCAGAGAATTCCCTGCTATCACCTTCTCTGTGCCTGTTCACATTCCTTCGCAGAATCGCTTTTGTGCAGAAAACAGTAACACTTGTTCAGACGAAAGAAAGCACAGAGCCCCAGATTTTATGTTGTCCTGGAGAGCTTGCAGAGTACTGGGGAAAAGCAGGCAGAGAATTCCCTGCTAGCACCTTCTCTGTGCCTGGGAAGCAGAAGTGTTCACATTGCTTCGCAGAATCGCTTTTGTGCAGAAAACAGTAACACTTGTTCAGAACGAAACAAAGCACAGAGCCCCAGATTTGCTGTTGTCCTGGAGAGCTTGCAGAGCACTGGGGAAAGGCAGGCAGAGAATTCCCTGCTAGCACCTTCTCTGTGCCTGGGAAACAGAAGTGTTCACATTGCTTCGCAGAATCGCTTTTGTGCAGAAAACAGTAACACTTGTTCAGAACGAAAGAAAGCACAGAGCCCCAGATTTTATGTTGTCCTGGAGAGCTTGCAGAGCACTGGGGAAAGGCAGGCAGAGACTTCCCTGCTAGCACCTTCTCTGTGCCTGGGAAGCAGAAGTGTTCACATTGCTTCGCAGAATCGCTTTTGTGCAGAAAACAATAACAACTGTTCAGAACGAAAGAAAGCACAGAGCCCCAGATTTTATGTTGTCCTGGAGAGCTTGCAGAGCACTGGGGAAAAGCAGGCAGAGAATTCCCTGCTAGCACCTTCTCTGTGCCTGGGAAACAGAAGTGTTCACATTTCTTCGCAGAATCGCTTTTGTGCAGAAAACAGTAACACTTGTTCAGAACGAAAGAAAGCACAGAGCCCCAGATTTTATGTTGTCCTGGAGAGCTTGCAGAGCACTGGGGAAAGGCAGGCAGAGAATTCCCTGCTAGCACCTTCTCTGTGCCTGTTCACATTCCTTCGCAGAATCGCTTTTGTGCAGAAAACAGTAACACTTGTTCAGACGAAAGAAAGCACAGAGCCCCAGATTTTATGTTGTCCTGGAGAGCTTGCAGAGCACTGGGGAAAAGCAGGCAGAGAATTCCCTGCTAGCACCTTCTCTGTGCCTGGGAAACAGAAGTGTTCACATTGCTTCGCAGAATCGCTTTTGTGCAGAAAACAATAACACTTGTTCAGAACGAAAGAAAGCACACAGCCCCAGATTTTATGTTGTCCTGTAGAGCTTGCAGAGCACTGGGGAAAAGCAGGCAGAGAATTCCCTGCTAGCACCTTCTCTGTGCCTGGGAAGCAGAAGTGTTCACATTGCTTCGCAGAATCGCTTTTGTGCAGAAAACAGTAACACTTGTTCAGAACGAAAGAAAGCACAGAGCCCCAGATTTTATGTTGTCCTGGAGAGCTTGCAGAGCACTGGGGAAAGGCAGGCAGAGAATTCCCTGCTAGCACCTTCTCTGTGCCTGTTCACATTGCTTCACAGAATCGCTTTTGTGCAGAAAACAGTAACACTTGTTCAGACGAAAGAAAGCACAGAGCCCCAGATTTTATGTTGTCCTGGAGAGCTTGCAGAGCACTGGGGAAAAGCAGGCAGAGAATTCCCTGCTAGCACCTTCTCTGTGCCTGGGAAACAGAAGTGTTCACATTGCTTCGCAGAATCGCTTTTGTGCAGAAAACAGTAACACTTGTTCAGAAGGAAAGAAAGCACAGAGCCCCAGATTTTATGTTGTGCTGGAGAGCTTGCAGAGTACTGGGGAAAAGCAGGCAGAGAATTCCCTGCTAGCACCTTCTCTGTGCCTGGGAAGCAGAAGTGTTCACATTGCTTGGCAGAATCGCTTTTGTGCAGAAAACAGTAACACTTGTTCAGAACAAAAGAAAGCACAGAGCCCCAGATTTTATGTTGTCCTGGAGAGCTTGCAGAGCACTGGGGAAAGGCAGGCAGAGAATTCCCTGCTAGCACCTTCTCTGTGCCTGGGAAGCAGAAGTCTTCACATTGCTTCGCAGAATCGCTTTTGTGCAGAAAACAATAACACTTGTTCAGAACGAAAGAAAGCACAGAGCCCCAGATTTTATGTTGTGCTGGAGAGCTTGCAGAGCACTGGGGAAAAGCAGGCAGAGAATTCCCTGCTAGCACCTTCTCTGTGCCTGGGAAGCAGAAGTGTTCACATTGCTTCGCAGAATCGCTTTTGTGCAGAAAACAGTAACACTTGTTCAGAACGAAAGAAAGCACAGAGCCCCAGATTTTATGTTGTCCTGGAGAGCTTGCAGAGCACTGGGGAAAGGCAGGCAGAGAATTCCCTGCTAGCACCTTCTCTGTGCCTGTTCACATTGCTTCGCAGAATCGCTTTTGTGCAGAAAACAGTAACACTTGTTCAGAACGAAAGAAAGCACAGAGCCCCAGATCTGCTGTTGTCCTGGTGAGCTTGCAGAGCACTGGGGAAAAGCAGGCAGAGAATTCCCTGCTAGCACCTTCTCTGTGCCTGGGAAGCAGAAGTGTTCACATTGCTTCGCAGAATCGCTTTTGTGCAGAAAACAGTAACACTTGTTCAGAACGAAAGAAAGCACAGAGCCCCAGATTTTATGTTGTCCTGGAGAGCTTGCAGAGCACTGGGGAAAGGCAGGCAGAGAATTCCCTGCTAGCACCTTCTCTGTGCCTGTTCACATTGCTTCACAGAATCGCTTTTGTGCAGAAAACAGTAACACTTGTTCAGACGAAAGAAAGCACAGAGCCCCAGATTTTATGTTGTCCTGGAGAGCTTGCAGAGCACTGGGGAAAAGCAGGCAGAGAATTCCCTGCTAGCACCTTCTCTGTGCCTGGGAAACAGAAGTGTTCACATTGCTTCGCAGAATCGCTTTTGTGCAGAAAACAGTAACACTTGTTCAGAAGGAAAGAAAGCACAGAGCCCCAGATTTTATGTTGTGCTGGAGAGCTTGCAGAGTACTGGGGAAAAGCAGGCAGAGAATTCCCTGCTAGCACCTTCTCTGTGCCTGGGAAGCAGAAGTGTTCACATTGCTTGGCAGAATCGCTTTTGTGCAGAAAACAGTAACACTTGTTCAGAACAAAAGAAAGCACAGAGCCCCAGATTTTATGTTGTCCTGGAGAGCTTGCAGAGCACTGGGGAAAGGCAGGCAGAGAATTCCCTGCTAGCACCTTCTCTGTGCCTGGGAAGCAGAAGTCTTCACATTGCTTCGCAGAATCGCTTTTGTGCAGAAAACAATAACACTTGTTCAGAACGAAAGAAAGCACAGAGCCCCAGATTTTATGTTGTGCTGGAGAGCTTGCAGAGCACTGGGGAAAAGCAGGCAGAGAATTCCCTGCTAGCACCTTCTCTGTGCCTGGGAAGCAGAAGTGTTCACATTGCTTCGCAGAATCGCTTTTGTGCAGAAAACAGTAACACTTGTTCAGAACGAAAGAAAGCACAGAGCCCCAGATTTTATGTTGTCCTGGAGAGCTTGCAGAGCACTGGGGAAAGGCAGGCAGAGAATTCCCTGCTAGCACCTTCTCTGTGCCTGTTCACATTGCTTCGCAGAATCGCTTTTGTGCAGAAAACAGTAACACTTGTTCAGAACGAAAGAAAGCACAGAGCCCCAGATCTGCTGTTGTCCTGGTGAGCTTGCAGAGCACTGGGGAAAAGCAGGCAGAGAATTCCCTGCTAGCACCTTCTCTGTGCCTGGGAAGCAGAAGTGTTCACATTGCTTCGCAGAATCGCTTTTGTGCAGAAAACAGTAACACTTGTTCAGAACGAAACAAAGCACAGAGCCCCAGATTTGCTGTTGTCCTGGAGAGCTTGCAGAGCACTGGGGAAAGGCAGGCAGAGAATTCCCTGCTAGCACCTTCTCTGTGCCTGGGAAAGTGAAGTGTTCCCATTGCTTCGCAGAATCGCTATTGTGCAGAAAACAATAACACTTGTTCAGAATGAAAGAAAGCACAGAGCCCCAGATTTTATGTTGTCCTGGAGAGCTTGCAGAGCACTGGGGAAAGGCAGGCAGAGACTTCCCTGCTAGCACCTTCTCTGTGCCTGGGAAGCAGAAGTGTTCACATTGCTTCGCAGAATCGCTTTTGTGCAGAAAACAATAACAACTGTTCAGAACGAAAGAAAGCACAGAGCCCCAGATTTTATGTTGTCCTGGAGAGCTTGCAGAGCACTGGGGAAAAGCAGGCAGAGAATTCCCTGCTAGCACCTTCTCTGTGCCTGGGAAACAGAAGTGTTCACATTGCTTCGCAGAATCGCTTTTGTGCAGAAAACAGTAACACTTGTTCAGAACGAAAGAAAGCACAGAGCCCCAGATTTTATGTTGTCCTGTAGAGCTTGCAGAGCACTGGGGAAAGGCAGGCAGAGAATTCCCTGCTAGCACCTTCTCTGTGCCTGGGAAGCAGAAGTGTTCACATTGCTTCGCAGAATCGCTTTTGTGCAGAAAACAATAACAACTGTTCAGAACGAAAGAAAGCACAGAGCCCCAGATTTTATGTTGTCCTGGAGAGCTTGCAGAGCACTGGGGAAAAGCAGGCAGAGAATTCCCTGCTAGCACCTTCTCTGTGCCTGGGAAGCAGAAGTGTTCACATTGCTTCGCAGAATCGCTTTTGTGCAGAAAACAGTAACACTTGTTCAGAACGAAAGAAAGCACAGAGCCCCAGATTTTATGTTGTCCTGGAGAGCTTGCAGAGCACTGGGGAAAGGCAGGCAGAGAATTCCCTGCTAGCACCTTCTCTGTGCCTGTTCACATTGCTTCGCAGAATCGCTTTTGTGCAGAAAACAGTAACACTTGTTCAGACGAAAGAAAGCACAGAGCCCCAGATTTTATGTTGTCCTGGAGAGCTTGCAGAGCACTGGGGAAAAGCAGGCAGAGAATTCCCTGCTAGCACCTTCTCTGTGCCTGGGAAACAGAAGTGTTCACATTGCTTCGCAGAATCGCTTTTGTGCAGAAAACAGTAACACTTGTTCAGAAGGAAAGAAAGCACAGAGCCCCAGATTTTATGTTGTGCTGGAGAGCTTGCAGAGTACTGGGGAAAAGCAGGCAGAGAATTCCCTGCTAGCACCTTCTCTGTGCCTGGGAAGCAGAAGTGTTCACATTGCTTGGCAGAATCGCTTTTGTGCAGAAAACAGTAACACTTGTTCAGAACAAAAGAAAGCACAGAGCCCCAGATTTTATGTTGTCCTGGAGAGCTTGCAGAGCACTGGGGAAAGGCAGGCAGAGAATTCCCTGCTAGCACCTTCTCTGTGCCTGGGAAGCAGAAGTCTTCACATTGCTTCGCAGAATCGCTTTTGTGCAGAAAACAATAACACTTGTTCAGAACGAAAGAAAGCACAGAGCCCCAGATTTTATGTTGTGCTGGAGAGCTTGCAGAGCACTGGGGAAAAGCAGGCAGAGAATTCCCTGCTAGCACCTTCTCTGTGCCTGGGAAGCAGAAGTGTTCACATTGCTTCGCAGAATCGCTTTTGTGCAGAAAACAGTAACACTTGTTCAGAACGAAAGAAAGCACAGAGCCCCAGATTTTATGTTGTCCTGGAGAGCTTGCAGAGCACTGGGGAAAGGCAGGCAGAGAATTCCCTGCTAGCACCTTCTCTGTGCCTGTTCACATTGCTTCGCAGAATCGCTTTTGTGCAGAAAACAGTAACACTTGTTCAGAACGAAAGAAAGCACAGAGCCCCAGATCTGCTGTTGTCCTGGTGAGCTTGCAGAGCACTGGGGAAAAGCAGGCAGAGAATTCCCTGCTAGCACCTTCTCTGTGCCTGGGAAGCAGAAGTGTTCACATTGCTTCGCAGAATCGCTTTTGTGCAGAAAACAGTAACACTTGTTCAGAACGAAACAAAGCACAGAGCCCCAGATTTGCTGTTGTCCTGGAGAGCTTGCAGAGCACTGGGGAAAGGCAGGCAGAGAATTCCCTGCTAGCACCTTCTCTGTGCCTGGGAAAGTGAAGTGTTCCCATTGCTTCGCAGAATCGCTATTGTGCAGAAAACAATAACACTTGTTCAGAATGAAAGAAAGCACAGAGCCCCAGATTTTATGTTGTCCTGGAGAGCTTGCAGAGCACTGGGGAAAGGCAGGCAGAGACTTCCCTGCTAGCACCTTCTCTGTGCCTGGGAAGCAGAAGTGTTCACATTGCTTCGCAGAATCGCTTTTGTGCAGAAAACAATAACAACTGTTCAGAACGAAAGAAAGCACAGAGCCCCAGATTTTATGTTGTCCTGGAGAGCTTGCAGAGCACTGGGGAAAAGCAGGCAGAGAATTCCCTGCTAGCACCTTCTCTGTGCCTGGGAAACAGAAGTGTTCACATTGCTTCGCAGAATCGCTTTTGTGCAGAAAACAGTAACACTTGTTCAGAACGAAAGAAAGCACAGAGCCCCAGATTTTATGTTGTCCTGTAGAGCTTGCAGAGCACTGGGGAAAGGCAGGCAGAGAATTCCCTGCTAGCACCTTCTCTGTGCCTGGGAAGCAGAAGTGTTCACATTGCTTCGCAGAATCGCTTTTGTGCAGAAAACAATAACAACTGTTCAGAACGAAAGAAAGCACAGAGCCCCAGATTTTATGTTGTCCTGGAGAGCTTGCAGAGCACTGGGGAAAAGCAGGCAGAGAATTCCCTGCTAGCACCTTCTCTGTGCCTGGGAAACAGAAGTGTTCACATTTCTTCGCAGAATCGCTTTTGTGCAGAAAACAGTAACACTTGTTCAGAACGAAAGAAAGCACAGAGCCCCAGATTTTATGTTGTCCTGGAGAGCTTGCAGAGCACTGGGGAAAGGCAGGCAGAGAATTCCCTGCTAGCACCTTCTCTGTGCCTGTTCACATTGCTTCGCAGAATCGCTTTTGTGCAGAAAACAGTAACACTTGTTCAGACGAAAGAAAGCACAGAGCCCCAGATTTTATGTTGTCCTGGAGAGCTTGCAGAGCACTGGGGAAAAGCAGGCAGAGAATTCCCTGCTAGCACCTTCTCTGTGCCTGGGAAACAGAAGTGTTCACATTGCTTCGCAGAATCGCTTTTGTGCAGAAAACAGTAACACTTGTTCAGAAGGAAAGAAAGCACAGAGCCCCAGATTTTATGTTGTGCTGGAGAGCTTGCAGAGTACTGGGGAAAAGCAGGCAGAGAATTCCCTGCTAGCACCTTCTCTGTGCCTGGGAAGCAGAAGTGTTCACATTGCTTGGCAGAATCGCTTTTGTGCAGAAAACAGTAACACTTGTTCAGAACAAAAGAAAGCACAGAGCCCCAGATTTTATGTTGTCCTGGAGAGCTTGCAGAGCACTGGGGAAAGGCAGGCAGAGAATTCCCTGCTAGCACCTTCTCTGTGCCTGGGAAGCAGAAGTCTTCACATTGCTTCGCAGAATCGCTTTTGTGCAGAAAACAATAACAACTGTTCAGAACGAAAGAAAGCACAGAGCCCCAGATTTTATGTTGTCCTGGAGAGCTTGCAGAGCACTGGGGAAAAGCAGGCAGAGAATTCCCTGCTAGCACCTTCTCTGTGCCTGGGAAGCAGAAGTGTTCACATTGCTTCGCAGAATCGCTTTTGTGCAGAAAACAGTAACACTTGTTCAGAACGAAAGAAAGCACAGAGCCCCAGATTTTATGTTGTCCTGGAGAGCTTGCAGAGCACTGGGGAAAGGCAGGCAGAGAATTCCCTGCTAGCACCTTCTCTGTGCCTGTTCACATTGCTTCGCAGAATCGCTTTTGTGCAGAAAACAGTAACACTTGTTCAGACGAAAGAAAGCACAGAGCCCCAGATTTTATGTTGTCCTGGAGAGCTTGCAGAGCACTGGGGAAAAGCAGGCAGAGAATTCCCTGCTAGCACCTTCTCTGTGCCTGGGAAACAGAAGTGTTCACATTGCTTCGCAGAATCGCTTTTGTGCAGAAAACAGTAACACTTGTTCAGAAGGAAAGAAAGCACAGAGCCCCAGATTTTATGTTGTGCTGGAGAGCTTGCAGAGTACTGGGGAAAAGCAGGCAGAGAATTCCCTGCTAGCACCTTCTCTGTGCCTGGGAAGCAGAAGTGTTCACATTGCTTGGCAGAATCGCTTTTGTGCAGAAAACAGTAACACTTGTTCAGAACAAAAGAAAGCACAGAGCCCCAGATTTTATGTTGTCCTGGAGAGCTTGCAGAGCACTGGGGAAAGGCAGGCAGAGAATTCCCTGCTAGCACCTTCTCTGTGCCTGGGAAGCAGAAGTCTTCACATTGCTTCGCAGAATCGCTTTTGTGCAGAAAACAATAACACTTGTTCAGAACGAAAGAAAGCACAGAGCCCCAGATTTTATGTTGTGCTGGAGAGCTTGCAGAGCACTGGGGAAAAGCAGGCAGAGAATTCCCTGCTAGCACCTTCTCTGTGCCTGGGAAGCAGAAGTGTTCACATTGCTTCGCAGAATCGCTTTTGTGCAGAAAACAGTAACACTTGTTCAGAACGAAAGAAAGCACAGAGCCCCAGATTTTATGTTGTCCTGGAGAGCTTGCAGAGCACTGGGGAAAGGCAGGCAGAGAATTCCCTGCTAGCACCTTCTCTGTGCCTGTTCACATTGCTTCGCAGAATCGCTTTTGTGCAGAAAACAGTAACACTTGTTCAGAACGAAAGAAAGCACAGAGCCCCAGATCTGCTGTTGTCCTGGTGAGCTTGCAGAGCACTGGGGAAAAGCAGGCAGAGAATTCCCTGCTAGCACCTTCTCTGTGCCTGGGAAGCAGAAGTGTTCACATTGCTTCGCAGAATCGCTTTTGTGCAGAAAACAGTAACACTTGTTCAGAACGAAACAAAGCACAGAGCCCCAGATTTGCTGTTGTCCTGGAGAGCTTGCAGAGCACTGGGGAAAGGCAGGCAGAGAATTCCCTGCTAGCACCTTCTCTGTGCCTGGGAAAGTGAAGTGTTCCCATTGCTTCGCAGAATCGCTATTGTGCAGAAAACAATAACACTTGTTCAGAATGAAAGAAAGCACAGAGCCCCAGATTTTATGTTGTCCTGGAGAGCTTGCAGAGCACTGGGGAAAGGCAGGCAGAGACTTCCCTGCTAGCACCTTCTCTGTGCCTGGGAAGCAGAAGTGTTCACATTGCTTCGCAGAATCGCTTTTGTGCAGAAAACAATAACAACTGTTCAGAACGAAAGAAAGCACAGAGCCCCAGATTTTATGTTGTCCTGGAGAGCTTGCAGAGCACTGGGGAAAAGCAGGCAGAGAATTCCCTGCTAGCACCTTCTCTGTGCCTGGGAAACAGAAGTGTTCACATTGCTTCGCAGAATCGCTTTTGTGCAGAAAACAGTAACACTTGTTCAGAACGAAAGAAAGCACAGAGCCCCAGATTTTATGTTGTCCTGTAGAGCTTGCAGAGCACTGGGGAAAGGCAGGCAGAGAATTCCCTGCTAGCACCTTCTCTGTGCCTGGGAAGCAGAAGTGTTCACATTGCTTCGCAGAATCGCTTTTGTGCAGAAAACAATAACAACTGTTCAGAACGAAAGAAAGCACAGAGCCCCAGATTTTATGTTGTCCTGGAGAGCTTGCAGAGCACTGGGGAAAAGCAGGCAGAGAATTCCCTGCTAGCACCTTCTCTGTGCCTGGGAAACAGAAGTGTTCACATTTCTTCGCAGAATCGCTTTTGTGCAGAAAACAGTAACACTTGTTCAGAACGAAAGAAAGCACAGAGCCCCAGATTTTATGTTGTCCTGGAGAGCTTGCAGAGCACTGGGGAAAGGCAGGCAGAGAATTCCCTGCTAGCACCTTCTCTGTGCCTGTTCACATTGCTTCGCAGAATCGCTTTTGTGCAGAAAACAGTAACACTTGTTCAGACGAAAGAAAGCACAGAGCCCCAGATTTTATGTTGTCCTGGAGAGCTTGCAGAGCACTGGGGAAAAGCAGGCAGAGAATTCCCTGCTAGCACCTTCTCTGTGCCTGGGAAACAGAAGTGTTCACATTGCTTCGCAGAATCGCTTTTGTGCAGAAAACAATAACACTTGTTCAGAACGAAAGAAAGCACACAGCCCCAGATTTTATGTTGTCCTGTAGAGCTTGCAGAGTACTGGGGAAAAGCAGGCAGAGAATTCCCTGCTAGCACCTTCTCTGTGCCTGGGAAGCAGAAATCTTCACATTGCTTCACAGAATCGCTTTTGTGCAGAAAACAATAACACTTGTTCAGAACGAAAGAAAGCACAGAGCCCCAGATTTTATGTTGTCCTGGAGAGCTTGCAGAGCACTGGGGAAAGGCAGGCAGAGAATTCCCTGCTAGCACCTTCTCTGTGCCTGTTCACATTGCTTCACAGAATCGCTTTTGTGCAGAAAACAGTAACACTTGTTCAGACGAAAGAAAGCACAGACCCCCAGATTTTATGTTGTCCTGGAGAGCTTGCAGAGCACTGGGGAAAAGCAGGCAGAGAATTCCCTGCTAGCACCTTCTCTGTGCCTGGGAAACAGAAGTGTTCACATTGCTTCGCAGAATCGCTTTTGTGCAGAAAACAGTAACACTTGTTCAGAAGGAAAGAAAGCACAGAGCCCCATATTTTATGTTGTGCTGGAGAGCTTGCAGAGTACTGGGGAAAAGCAGGCAGAGAATTCCCTGCTAGCACCTTCTCTGTGCCTGGGAAACAGAAGTGTTCACATTGCTTCGCAGAATCGCTTTTGTGCAGAAAACAGTAACACTTGTTCAGAACGAAAGAAAGCACAGAGCCCCAGATTTTATGTTGTCCTGGAGAGCTTGCAGAGCACTGGGGAAAGGCAGGCAGAGAATTCCCTGCTAGCACCTTCTCTGTGCCTGTTCACATTGCTTCGCAGAATCGCTTTTGTGCAGAAAACAGTAACACTTGTTCAGACGAAAGAAAGCACAGAGCCCCAGATTTTATGTTGTCCTGGAGAGCTTGCAGAGCACTGGGGAAAAGCAGGCAGAGAATTCCCTGCTAGCACCTTCTCTGTGCCTGGGAAACAGAAGTGTTCACATTGCTTCGCAGAATCGCTTTTGTGCAGAAAACAGTAACACTTGTTCAGAAGGAAAGAAAGCACAGAGCCCCATATTTTATGTTGTGCTGGAGAGCTTGCAGAGTACTGGGGAAAAGCAGGCAGAGAATTCCCTGCTAGCACCTTCTCTGTGCCTGGGAAGCAGAAGTGTTCACATTGCTTGGCAGAATCGCTTTTGTGCAGAAAACAGTAACACTTGTTCAGAACAAAAGAAAGCACAGAGACCCAGATTTTATGTTGTCCTGGAGAGCTTGCAGAGCACTGGGGAAAGGCAGGCAGAGAATTCCCTGCTAGCACCTTCTCTGTGCCTGGGAAGCAGAAGTGTTCACATTGCTTCGCAGAATCGCTTTTGTGCAGAAAACAATAACACTTGTTCAGAACGAAAGAAAGCACAGAGCCCCAGATTTTATGTTGTGCTGGAGAGCTTGCAGAGCACTGGGGAAAAGCAGGCAGAGAATTCCCTGCTAGCACCTTCTCTGTGCCTGGGAAGCAGAAGTGTTCACATTGCTTCGCAGAATCGCTTTTGTGCAGAAAACAGTAACACTTGTTCAGAACGAAAGAAAGCACAGAGCCCCAGATTTTATGTTGTCCTGGAGAGCTTGCAGAGCACTGGGGAAAGGCAGGCAGAGACTTCCCTGCTAGCACCTTCTCTGTGCCTGGGAAGCAGAAGTGTTCACATTGCTTCGCAGAATCGCTTTTGTGCAGAAAACAATAACAACTGTTCAGAACGAAAGAAAGCACAGAGCCCCAGATTTTATGTTGTCCTGGAGAGCTTGCAGAGCACTGGGGAAAAGCAGGCAGAGAATTCCCTGCTAGCACCTTCTCTGTGCCTGGGAAACAGAAGTGTTCACATTTCTTCGCAGAATCGCTTTTGTGCAGAAAACAGTAACACTTGTTCAGAACGAAAGAAAGCACAGAGCCCCAGATTTTATGTTGTCCTGGAGAGCTTGCAGAGCACTGGGGAAAGGCAGGCAGAGAATTCCCTGCTATCACCTTCTCTGTGCCTGTTCACATTCCTTCGCAGAATCGCTTTTGTGCAGAAAACAGTAACACTTGTTCAGACGAAAGAAAGCACAGAGCCCCAGATTTTATGTTGTCCTGGAGAGCTTGCAGAGTACTGGGGAAAAGCAGGCAGAGAATTCCCTGCTAGCACCTTCTCTGTGCCTGGGAAGCAGAAGTGTTCACATTGCTTGGCAGAATCGCTTTTGTGCAGAAAACAGTAACACTTGTTCAGAACAAAAGAAAGCACAGAGCCCCAGATTTTATGTTGTCCTGGAGAGCTTGCAGAGCACTGGGGAAAAGCAGGCAGAGAATTCCCTGCTAGCACCTTCTCTGTGCCTGGGAAACAGAAGTGTTCACATTGCTTCGCAGAATCGCTTTTGTGCAGAAAACAGTAACACTTGTTCAGAACGAAAGAAAGCACAGAGCCCCAGATTTTATGTTGTCCTGGAGAGCTTGCAGAGCACTGGGGAAAGGCAGGCAGAGAATTCCCTGCTAGCACCTTCTCTGTGCCTGGGAAGCAGAAGTGTTCACATTGCTTCGCAGAATCGCTTTTGTGCAGAAAACAATAACACTTGTTCAGAACGAAAGAAAGCACAGAGCCCCAGATTTTATGTTGTCCTGGAGAGCTTGCAGAGCACTGGGGAAAAGCAGGCAGAGAATTCCCTGCTAGCACCTTCTCTGTGCCTGGGAAGCAGAAGTGTTCACATTGCTTCGCAGAATCGCTTTTGTGCAGAAAACAGTAACACTTGTTCAGAACGAAAGAAAGCACAGAGCCCCAGATTTTATGTTGTCCTGGAGAGCTTGCAGAGCACTGGGGAAAGGCAGGCAGAGAATTCCCTGCTAGCACCTTCTCTGTGCCTGTTCACATTGCTTCACAGAATCGCTTTTGTGCAGAAAACAGTAACACTTGTTCAGACGAAAGAAAGCACAGAGCCCCAGATTTTATGTTGTCCTGGAGAGCTTGCAGAGCACTGGGGAAAAGCAGGCAGAGAATTCCCTGCTAGCACCTTCTCTGTGCCTGGGAAACAGAAGTGTTCACATTTCTTCGCAGAATCGCTTTTGTGCAGAAAACAGTAACACTTGTTCAGAAGGAAAGAAAGCACAGAGCCCCATATTTTATGTTGTGCTGGAGAGCTTGCAGAGTACTGGGGAAAAGCAGGCAGAGAATTCCCTGCTAGCACCTTCTCTGTGCCTGGGAAGCAGAAGTGTTCACATTGCTTGGCAGAATCGCTTTTGTGCAGAAAACAGTAACACTTGTTCAGAACAAAAGAAAGCACAGAGCCCCAGATTTTATGTTGTCCTGGAGAGCTTGCAGAGCACTGGGGAAAAGCAGGCAGAGAATTCCCTGCTAGCACCTTCTCTGTGCCTGGGAAACAGAAGTGTTCACATTGCTTCGCAGAATCGCTTTTGTGCAGAAAACAGTAACACTTGTTCAGAACGAAAGAAAGCACAGAGCCCCAGATTTTATGTTGTCCTGTAGAGCTTGCAGAGCACTGGGGAAAGGCAGGCAGAGAATTCCCTGCTAGCACCTTCTCTGTGCCTGGGAAGCAGAAGTCTTCACATTGCTTCGCAGAATCGCTTTTGTGCAGAAAACAATAACACTTGTTCAGAACGAAAGAAAGCACAGAGCCCCAGATTTTATGTTGTCCTGGAGAGCTTGCAGAGCACTGGGGAAAAGCAGGCAGAGAATTCCCTGCTAGCACCTTCTCTGTGCCTGGGAAGCAGAAGTGTTCACATTGCTTCGCAGAATCGCTTTTGTGCAGAAAACAGTAACACTTGTTCAGAACGAAAGAAAGCACAGAGCCCCAGATTTTATGTTGTCCTGGAGAGCTTGCAGAGCACTGGGGAAAGGCAGGCAGAGAATTCCCTGCTAGCACCTTCTCTGTGCCTGTTCACATTGCTTCGCAGAATCGCTTTTGTGCAGAAAACAGTAACACTTGTTCAGAACGAAAGAAAGCACAGAGCCCCAGATTTTATGTTGTCCTGGAGAGCTTGCAGAGCACTGGGGAAAAGCAGGCAGAGAATTCCCTGCTAGCACCTTCTCTGTGCCTGGGAAACAGAAGTGTTCCCATTGCTTCGCAGAATCGCTTTTGTGCAGAAAACAGTAACACTTGTTCAGAACGAAACAAAGCACAGAGCCCCAGATTTGCTGTTGTCCTGGAGAGCTTGCAGAGCACTGGGGAAAGGCAGGCAGAGAATTCCCTGCTAGCACCTTCTCTGTGCCTGGGAAAGAGAAGTGTTCCCATTGCTTCGCAGAATCGCTTTTGTGCAGAAAACAATAACACTTGTTCAGAACGAAAGAAAGCACAGAGCCCCAGATTTTATGTTGTCCTGGAGAGCTTGCAGAGCACTGGGGAAAGGCAGGCAGAGAATTCCCTGCTAGCACCTTCTCTGTGCCTGGGAAGCAGAAGTGTTCACATTGCTTCGCAGAATCGCTTTTGTGCAGAAAACAGTAACAACTGTTCAGAACGAAAGAAAGCACAGAGCCCCAGATTTTATGTTGTCCTGGAGAGCTTGCAGAGCACTGGGGAAAAGCAGGCAGAGAATTCCCTGCTAGCACCTTCTCTGTGCCTGGGAAACAGAAGTGTTCACATTTCTTCGCAGAATCGCTTTTGTGCAGAAAACAGTAACACTTGTTCAGAACGAAAGAAAGCACAGAACCCCAGATTTTATGTTGTCCTGGAGAGCTTGCAGAGCACTGGGGAAAGGCAGGCAGAGAATTCCCTGCTAGCACCTTCTCTGTGCCTGTTCACATTGCTTCGCAGAATCGCTTTTGTGCAGAAAACAGTAACACTTGTTCAGACGAAAGAAAGCACAGAGCCCCAGATTTTATGTTGTCCTGGAGAGCTTGCAGAGCACTGGGGAAAAGCAGGCAGAGAATTCCCTGCTAGCACCTTCTCTGTGCCTGGGAAACAGAAGTGTTCACATTGCTTCGCAGAATCGCTTTTGTGCAGAAAACAGTAACACTTGTTCAGAAGGAAAGAAAGCACAGAGCCCCAGATTTTATGTTGTGCTGGAGAGCTTGCAGAGTACTGGGGAAAAGCAGGCAGAGAATTCCCTGCTAGCACCTTCTCTGTGCCTGGGAAGCAGAAGTGTTCACATTGCTTGGCAGAATCGCTTTTGTGCAGAAAACAGTAACACTTGTTCAGAACAAAAGAAAGCACAGAGCCCCAGATTTTATGTTGTCCTGGAGAGCTTGCAGAGCACTGGGGAAAGGCAGGCAGAGAATTCCCTGCTAGCACCTTCTCTGTGCCTGGGAAGCAGAAGTGTTCACATTGCTTCGCAGAATCGCTTTTGTGCAGAAAACAATAACACTTGTTCAGAACGAAAGAAAGCACAGAGCCCCAGATTTTATGTTGTGCTGGAGAGCTTGCAGAGCACTGGGGAAAAGCAGGCAGAGAATTCCCTGCTAGCACCTTCTCTGTGCCTGGGAAGCAGAAGTGTTCACATTGCTTCGCAGAATCGCTTTTGTGCAGAAAACAGTAACACTTGTTCAGAACGAAAGAAAGCACAGAGCCCCAGATTTTATGTTGTCCTGGAGAGCTTGCAGAGCACTGGGGAAAGGCAGGCAGAGAATTCCCTGATAGCACCTTCTCTGTGCCTGTTCACATTGCTTCGCAGAATCGCTTTTGTGCAGAAAACAGTAACACTTGTTCAGAACGAAAGAAAGCACAGAGCCCCAGATCTGCTGTTGTCCTGGTGAGCTTGCAGAGCACTGGGGAAAAGCAGGCAGAGAATTCCCTGCTAGCACCTTCTCTGTGCCTGGGAAGCAGAAGTGTTCACATTGCTTCGCAGAATCGCTTTTGTGCAGAAAACAGTAACACTTGTTCAGAACGAAACAAAGCACAGAGCCCCAGATTTGCTGTTGTCCTGGAGAGCTTGCAGAGCACTGGGGAAAGGCAGGCAGAGAATTCCCTGCTAGCACCTTCTCTGTGCCTGGGAAACAGAAGTGTTCACATTGCTTCGCAGAATCGCTTTTGTGCAGAAAACAGTAACACTTGTTCAGAACGAAAGAAAGCACAGAGCCCCAGATTTTATGTTGTCCTGGAGAGCTTGCAGAGCACTGGGGAAAGGCAGGCAGAGACTTCCCTGCTAGCACCTTCTCTGTGCCTGGGAAGCAGAAGTGTTCACATTGCTTCGCAGAATCGCTTTTGTGCAGAAAACAATAACAACTGTTCAGAACGAAAGAAAGCACAGAGCCCCAGATTTTATGTTGTCCTGGAGAGCTTGCAGAGCACTGGGGAAAAGCAGGCAGAGAATTCCCTGCTAGCACCTTCTCTGTGCCTGGGAAACAGAAGTGTTCACATTTCTTCGCAGAATCGCTTTTGTGCAGAAAACAGTAACACTTGTTCAGAACGAAAGAAAGCACAGAGCCCCAGATTTTATGTTGTCCTGGAGAGCTTGCAGAGCACTGGGGAAAGGCAGGCAGAGAATTCCCTGCTAGCACCTTCTCTGTGCCTGTTCACATTCCTTCGCAGAATCGCTTTTGTGCAGAAAACAGTAACACTTGTTCAGACGAAAGAAAGCACAGAGCCCCAGATTTTATGTTGTCCTGGAGAGCTTGCAGAGCACTGGGGAAAAGCAGGCAGAGAATTCCCTGCTAGCACCTTCTCTGTGCCTGGGAAACAGAAGTGTTCACATTGCTTCGCAGAATCGCTTTTGTGCAGAAAACAATAACACTTGTTCAGAACGAAAGAAAGCACACAGCCCCAGATTTTATGTTGTCCTGTAGAGCTTGCAGAGCACTGGGGAAAAGCAGGCAGAGAATTCCCTGCTAGCACCTTCTCTGTGCCTGGGAAGCAGAAGTGTTCACATTGCTTCGCAGAATCGCTTTTGTGCAGAAAACAGTAACACTTGTTCAGAACGAAAGAAAGCACAGAGCCCCAGATTTTATGTTGTCCTGGAGAGCTTGCAGAGCACTGGGGAAAGGCAGGCAGAGAATTCCCTGCTAGCACCTTCTCTGTGCCTGTTCACATTGCTTCACAGAATCGCTTTTGTGCAGAAAACAGTAACACTTGTTCAGACGAAAGAAAGCACAGAGCCCCAGATTTTATGTTGTCCTGGAGAGCTTGCAGAGCACTGGGGAAAAGCAGGCAGAGAATTCCCTGCTAGCACCTTCTCTGTGCCTGGGAAACAGAAGTGTTCACATTGCTTCGCAGAATCGCTTTTGTGCAGAAAACAGTAACACTTGTTCAGAAGGAAAGAAAGCACAGAGCCCCAGATTTTATGTTGTGCTGGAGAGCTTGCAGAGTACTGGGGAAAAGCAGGCAGAGAATTCCCTGCTAGCACCTTCTCTGTGCCTGGGAAGCAGAAGTGTTCACATTGCTTGGCAGAATCGCTTTTGTGCAGAAAACAGTAACACTTGTTCAGAACAAAAGAAAGCACAGAGCCCCAGATTTTATGTTGTCCTGGAGAGCTTGCAGAGCACTGGGGAAAGGCAGGCAGAGAATTCCCTGCTAGCACCTTCTCTGTGCCTGGGAAGCAGAAGTCTTCACATTGCTTCGCAGAATCGCTTTTGTGCAGAAAACAATAACACTTGTTCAGAACGAAAGAAAGCACAGAGCCCCAGATTTTATGTTGTGCTGGAGAGCTTGCAGAGCACTGGGGAAAAGCAGGCAGAGAATTCCCTGCTAGCACCTTCTCTGTGCCTGGGAAGCAGAAGTGTTCACATTGCTTCGCAGAATCGCTTTTGTGCAGAAAACAGTAACACTTGTTCAGAACGAAAGAAAGCACAGAGCCCCAGATTTTATGTTGTCCTGGAGAGCTTGCAGAGCACTGGGGAAAGGCAGGCAGAGAATTCCCTGCTAGCACCTTCTCTGTGCCTGTTCACATTGCTTCGCAGAATCGCTTTTGTGCAGAAAACAGTAACACTTGTTCAGAACGAAAGAAAGCACAGAGCCCCAGATCTGCTGTTGTCCTGGTGAGCTTGCAGAGCACTGGGGAAAAGCAGGCAGAGAATTCCCTGCTAGCACCTTCTCTGTGCCTGGGAAGCAGAAGTGTTCACATTGCTTCGCAGAATCGCTTTTGTGCAGAAAACAGTAACACTTGTTCAGAACGAAACAAAGCACAGAGCCCCAGATTTGCTGTTGTCCTGGAGAGCTTGCAGAGCACTGGGGAAAGGCAGGCAGAGAATTCCCTGCTAGCACCTTCTCTGTGCCTGGGAAAGTGAAGTGTTCCCATTGCTTCGCAGAATCGCTATTGTGCAGAAAACAATAACACTTGTTCAGAATGAAAGAAAGCACAGAGCCCCAGATTTTATGTTGTCCTGGAGAGCTTGCAGAGCACTGGGGAAAGGCAGGCAGAGACTTCCCTGCTAGCACCTTCTCTGTGCCTGGGAAGCAGAAGTGTTCACATTGCTTCGCAGAATCGCTTTTGTGCAGAAAACAATAACTACTGTTCAGAACGAAAGAAAGCACAGAGCCCCAGATTTTATGTTGTCCTGGAGAGCTTGCAGAGCACTGGGGAAAAGCAGGCAGAGAATTCCCTGCTAGCACCTTCTCTGTGCCTGGGAAACAGAAGTGTTCACATTGCTTCGCAGAATCGCTTTTGTGCAGAAAACAGTAACACTTGTTCAGAACGAAAGAAAGCACAGAGCCCCAGATTTTATGTTGTCCTGTAGAGCTTGCAGAGCACTGGGGAAAGGCAGGCAGAGAATTCCCTGCTAGCACCTTCTCTGTGCCTGGGAAGCAGAAGTGTTCACATTGCTTCGCAGAATCGCTTTTGTGCAGAAAACAATAACACTTGTTCAGAACGAAAGAAAGCACAGAGCCCCAGATTTTATGTTGTCCTGGAGAGCTTGCAGAGCACTGGGGAAAAGCAGGCAGAGAATTCCCTGCTAGCACCTTCTCTGTGCCTGGGAAACAGAAGTGTTCACATTTCTTCGCAGAATCGCTTTTGTGCAGAAAACAGTAACACTTGTTCAGAACGAAAGAAAGCACAGAGCCCCAGATTTTATGTTGTCCTGGAGAGCTTGCAGAGCACTGGGGAAAGGCAGGCAGAGAATTCCCTGCTAGCACCTTCTCTGTGCCTGTTCACATTCCTTCGCAGAATCGCTTTTGTGCAGAAAACAGTAACACTTGTTCAGACGAAAGAAAGCACAGAGCCCCAGATTTTATGTTGTCCTGGAGAGCTTGCAGAGCACTGGGGAAAAGCAGGCAGAGAATTCCCTGCTAGCACCTTCTCTGTGCCTGGGAAACAGAAGTGTTCACATTGCTTCGCAGAATCGCTTTTGTGCAGAAAACAATAACACTTGTTCAGAACGAAAGAAAGCACACAGCCCCAGATTTTATGTTGTCCTGTAGAGCTTGCAGAGTACTGGGGAAAAGCAGGCAGAGAATTCCCTGCTAGCACCTTCTCTGTGCCTGGGAAGCAGAAGTCTTCACATTGCTTCGCAGAATCGCTTTTGTGCAGAAAACAATAACACTTGTTCAGAACGAAAGAAAGCACAGAGCCCCAGATTTTATGTTGTCCTGGAGAGCTTGCAGAGCACTGGGGAAAGGCAGGCAGAGAATTCCCTGCTAGCACCTTCTCTGTGCCTGTTCACATTGCTTCACAGAATCGCTTTTGTGCAGAAAACAGTAACACTTGTTCAGACGAAAGAAAGCACAGACCCCCAGATTTTATGTTGTCCTGGAGAGCTTGCAGAGCACTGGGGAAAAGCAGGCAGAGAATTCCCTGCTAGCACCTTCTCTGTGCCTGGGAAACAGAAGTGTTCACATTGCTTCGCAGAATCGCTTTTGTGCAGAAAACAGTAACACTTGTTCAGAAGGAAAGAAAGCACAGAGCCCCATATTTTATGTTGTGCTGGAGAGCTTGCAGAGCACTGGGGAAAAGCAGGCAGAGAATTCCCTGCTAGCACCTTCTCTGTGCCTGGGAAACAGAAGTGTTCACATTGCTTCGCAGAATCGCTTTTGTGCAGAAAACAGTAACACTTGTTCAGAACGAAAGAAAGCACAGAGCCCCAGATTTTATGTTGTCCTGTAGAGCTTGCAGAGCACTGGGGAAAGGCAGGCAGAGAATTCCCTGCTAGCACCTTCTCTGTGCCTGGGAAGCAGAAGTGTTCACATTGCTTCGCAGAATCGCTTTTGTGCAGAAAACAATAACACTTGTTCAGAACGAAAGAAAGCACAGAGCCGCAGATTTTATGTTGTCCTGGAGAGCTTGCAGAGCACTGGGGAAAAGCAGGCAGAGAATTCCCTGCTAGCACCTTCTCTGTGCCTGGGAAGCAGAAGTGTTCACATTGCTTCGCAGAATCGCTTTTGTGCAGAAAACAGTAACACTTGTTCAGAACGAAAGAAAGCACAGAGCCCCAGATTTTATGTTGTCCTGGAGAGCTTGCAGAGCACTGGGGAAAGGCAGGCAGAGAATTCCCTGATAGCACCTTCTCTGTGCCTGTTCACATTGCTTCGCAGAATCGCTTTTGTGCAGAAAACAGTAACACTTGTTCAGAACGAAAGAAAGCACAGAGCCCCAGATCTGCTGTTGTCCTGGTGAGCTTGCAGAGCACTGGGGAAAAGCAGGCAGAGAATTCCCTGCTAGCACCTTCTCTGTGCCTGGGAAACAGAAGTGTTCCCATTGCTTCGCAGAATCGCTTTTGTGCAGAAAACAGTAACACTTGTTCAGAACGAAACAAAGCACAGAGCCCCAGATTTGCTGTTATCCTGGAGAGCTTGCAGAGCACTGGGGAAAGGCAGGCAGAGAATTCCCTGCTAGCACCTTCTCTGTGCCTGGGAAAGAGAAGTGTTCCCATTGCTTCGCAGAATCGCTTTTGTGCAGAAAACAATAACACTTGTTCAGAACGAAAGAAAGCACAGAGCCCCAGATTTTATGTTGTCCTGGAGAGCTTGCAGAGCACTGGGGAAAGGCAGGCAGAGAATTCCCTGCTAGCACCTTCTCTGTGCCTGGGAAGCAGAAGTGTTCACATTGCTTCGCAGAATCGCTTTTGTGCAGAAAACAGTAACAACTGTTCAGAACGAAAGAAAGCACAGAGCCCCAGATTTTATGTTGTCCTGGAGAGCTTGCAGAGCACTGGGGAAAAGCAGGCAGAGAATTCCCTGCTAGCACCTTCTCTGTGCCTGGGAAACAGAAGTGTTCACATTTCTTCGCAGAATCGCTTTTGTGCAGAAAACAGTAACACTTGTTCAGAACGAAAGAAAGCACAGAACCCCAGATTTTATGTTGTCCTGGAGAGCTTGCAGAGCACTGGGGAAAGGCAGGCAGAGAATTCCCTGCTAGCACCTTCTCTGTGCCTGTTCACATTGCTTCGCAGAATCGCTTTTGTGCAGAAAACAGTAACACTTGTTCAGACGAAAGAAAGCACAGAGCCCCAGATTTTATGTTGTCCTGGAGAGCTTGCAGAGCACTGGGGAAAAGCAGGCAGAGAATTCCCTGCTAGCACCTTCTCTGTGCCTGGGAAACAGAAGTGTTCACATTGCTTCGCAGAATCGCTTTTGTGCAGAAAACAGTAACACTTGTTCAGAAGGAAAGAAAGCACAGAGCCGCAGATTTTATGTTGTGCTGGAGAGCTTGCAGAGTACTGGGGAAAAGCAGGCAGAGAATTCCCTGCTAGCACCTTCTCTGTGCCTGGGAAGCAGAAGTGTTCACATTGCTTGGCAGAATCGCTTTTGTGCAGAAAACAGTAACACTTGTTCAGAACAAAAGAAAGCACAGAGCCCCAGATTTTATGTTGTCCTGGAGAGCTTGCAGAGCACTGGGGAAAGGCAGGCAGAGAATTCCCTGCTAGCACCTTCTCTGTGCATGGGAAGCAGAAGTCTTCACATTGCTTCGCAGAATCGCTTTTGTGCAGAAAACAATAACACTTGTTCAGAACGAAAGAAAGCACAGAGCCCCAGATTTTATGTTGTGCTGGAGAGCTTGCAGAGCACTGGGGAAAAGCAGGCAGAGAATTCCCTGCTAGCACCTTCTCTGTGCCTGGGAAGCAGAAGTGTTCACATTGCTTCGCAGAATCGCTTTTGTGCAGAAAACAGTAACACTTGTTCAGAACGAAAGAAAGCACAGAGCCCCAGATTTTATGTTGTCCTGGAGAGCTTGCAGAGCACTGGGGAAAGGCAGGCAGAGAATTCCCTGCTAGCACCTTCTCTGTGCCTGTTCACATTGCTTCGCAGAATCGCTTTTGTGCAGAAAACAGTAACACTTGTTCAGAACGAAACAAAGCACAGAGCCCCAGATTTGCTGTTATCCTGGAGAGCTTGCAGAGCACTGGGGAAAGGCAGGCAGAGAATTCCCTGCTAGCACCTTCTCTGTGCCTGGGAAAGAGAAGTGTTCCCATTGCTTCGCAGAATCGCTTTTGTGCAGAAAACAATAACACTTGTTCAGAACGAAAGAAAGCACAGAGCCCCAGATTTTATGTTGTCCTGGAGAGCTTGCAGAGCACTGGGGAAAGGCAGGCAGAGAATTCCCTGCTAGCACCTTCTCTGTGCCTGGGAAGCAGAAGTGTTCACATTGCTTCGCAGAATCGCTTTTGTGCAGAAAACAGTAACAACTGTTCAGAACGAAAGAAAGCACAGAGCCCCAGATTTTATGTTGTCCTGGAGAGCTTGCAGAGCACTGGGGAAAAGCAGGCAGAGAATTCCCTGCTAGCACCTTCTCTGTGCCTGGGAAACAGAAGTGTTCACATTTCTTCGCAGAATCGCTTTTGTGCAGAAAACAGTAACACTTGTTCAGAACGAAAGAAAGCACAGAACCCCAGATTTTATGTTGTCCTGGAGAGCTTGCAGAGCACTGGGGAAAGGCAGGCAGAGAATTCCCTGCTAGCACCTTCTCTGTGCCTGTTCACATTGCTTCGCAGAATCGCTTTTGTGCAGAAAACAGTAACACTTGTTCAGAACGAAAGAAAGCACAGAGCCCCAGATTTTATGTTGTCCTGGAGAGCTTGCAGAGCACTGGGGAAAGGCAGGCAGAGAATTCCCTGCTAGCACCTTCTCTGTGCCTGGGAAGCAGAAGTGTTCACATTGCTTCGCAGAATCGCTTTTGTGCAGAAAACAATAACACTTGTTCAGAACGAAAGAAAGCACAGAGCTGCAGATTTTATGTTGTCCTGGAGAGCTTGCAGAGCACTGGGGAAAAGCAGGCAGAGAATTCCCTGCTAGCACCTTCTCTGTGCCTGGGAAGCAGAAGTGTTCACATTGCTTCGCAGAATCGCTTTTGTGCAGAAAACAGTAACACTTGTTCAGAACGAAAGAAAGCACAGAGCCCCAGATTTTATGTTGTCCTGGAGAGCTTGCAGAGCACTGGGGAAAGGCAGGCAGAGAATTCCCTGATAGCACCTTCTCTGTGCCTGTTCACATTGCTTCGCAGAATCGCTTTTGTGCAGAAAACAGTAACACTTGTTCAGAACGAAAGAAAGCACAGAGCCCCAGATCTGCTGTTGTCCTGGTGAGCTTGCAGAGCACTGGGGAAAAGCAGGCAGAGAATTCCCTGCTAGCACCTTCTCTGTGCCTGGGAAACAGAAGTGTTCCCATTGCTTCGCAGAATCGCTTTTGTGCAGAAAACAGTAACACTTGTTCAGAACGAAACAAAGCACAGAGCCCCAGATTTGCTGTTATCCTGGAGAGCTTGCAGAGCACTGGGGAAAGGCAGGCAGAGAATTCCCTGCTAGCACCTTCTCTGTGCCTGGGAAAGAGAAGTGTTCCCATTGCTTCGCAGAATCGCTTTTGTGCAGAAAACAATAACACTTGTTCAGAACGAAAGAAAGCACAGAGCCCCAGATTTTATGTTGTCCTGGAGAGCTTGCAGAGCACTGGGGAAAGGCAGGCAGAGAATTCCCTGCTAGCACCTTCTCTGTGCCTGGGAAGCAGAAGTGTTCACATTGCTTCGCAGAATCGCTTTTGTGCAGAAAACAGTAACAACTGTTCAGAACGAAAGAAAGCACAGAGCCCCAGATTTTATGTTGTCCTGGAGAGCTTGCAGAGCACTGGGGAAAAGCAGGCAGAGAATTCCCTGCTAGCACCTTCTCTGTGCCTGGGAAACAGAAGTGTTCACATTTCTTCGCAGAATCGCTTTTGTGCAGAAAACAGTAACACTTGTTCAGAACGAAAGAAAGCACAGAACCCCAGATTTTATGTTGTCCTGGAGAGCTTGCAGAGCACTGGGGAAAGGCAGGCAGAGAATTCCCTGCTAGCACCTTCTCTGTGCCTGTTCACATTGCTTCGCAGAATCGCTTTTGTGCAGAAAACAGTAACACTTGTTCAGACGAAAGAAAGCACAGAGCCCCAGATTTTATGTTGTCCTGGAGAGCTTGCAGAGCACTGGGGAAAAGCAGGCAGAGAATTCCCTGCTAGCACCTTCTCTGTGCCTGGGAAACAGAAGTGTTCACATTTCTTCGCAGAATCGCTTTTGTGCAGAAAACAGTAACACTTGTTCAGAAGGAAAGAAAGCACAGAGCCCCATATTTTATGTTGTGCTGGAGAGCTTGCAGAGTACTGGGGAAAAGCAGGCAGAGAATTCCCTGCTAGCACCTTCTCTGTGCCTGGGAAGCAGAAGTGTTCACATTGCTTGGCAGAATCGCTTTTGTGCAGAAAACAGTAACACTTGTTCAGAACAAAAGAAAGCACAGAGCCCCAGATTTTATGTTGTCCTGGAGAGCTTGCAGAGCACTGGGGAAAGGCAGGCAGAGAATTCCCTGCTAGCACCTTCTCTGTGCATGGGAAGCAGAAGTCTTCACATTGCTTCGCAGAATCGCTTTTGTGCAGAAAACAATAACACTTGTTCAGAACGAAAGAAAGCACAGAGCCCCAGATTTTATGTTGTGCTGGAGAGCTTGCAGAGCACTGGGGAAAAGCAGGCAGAGAATTCCCTGCTAGCACCTTCTCTGTGCCTGGGAAGCAGAAGTGTTCACATTGCTTCGCAGAATCGCTTTTGTGCAGAAAACAGTAACACTTGTTCAGAACGAAAGAAAGCACAGAGCCCCAGATTTTATGTTGTCCTGGAGAGCTTGCAGAGCACTGGGGAAAGGCAGGCAGAGAATTCCCTGCTAGCACCTTCTCTGTGCCTGTTCACATTGCTTCGCAGAATCGCTTTTGTGCAGAAAACAGTAACACTTGTTCAGAACGAAACAAAGCACAGAGCCCCAGATTTGCTGTTATCCTGGAGAGCTTGCAGAGCACTGGGGAAAGGCAGGCAGAGAATTCCCTGCTAGCACCTTCTCTGTGCCTGGGAAAGAGAAGTGTTCCCATTGCTTCGCAGAATCGCTTTTGTGCAGAAAACAATAACACTTGTTCAGAACGAAAGAAAGCACAGAGCCCCAGATTTTATGTTGTCCTGGAGAGCTTGCAGAGCACTGGGGAAAGGCAGGCAGAGAATTCCCTGCTAGCACCTTCTCTGTGCCTGGGAAGCAGAAGTGTTCACATTGCTTCGCAGAATCGCTTTTGTGCAGAAAACAGTAACAACTGTTCAGAACGAAAGAAAGCACAGAGCCCCAGATTTTATGTTGTCCTGGAGAGCTTGCAGAGCACTGGGGAAAAGCAGGCAGAGAATTCCCTGCTAGCACCTTCTCTGTGCCTGGGAAACAGAAGTGTTCACATTTCTTCGCAGAATCGCTTTTGTGCAGAAAACAGTAACACTTGTTCAGAACGAAAGAAAGCACAGAACCCCAGATTTTATGTTGTCCTGGAGAGCTTGCAGAGCACTGGGGAAAGGCAGGCAGAGAATTCCCTGCTAGCACCTTCTCTGTGCCTGTTCACATTGCTTCGCAGAATCGCTTTTGTGCAGAAAACAGTAACACTTGTTCAGACGAAAGAAAGCACAGAGCCCCAGATTTTATGTTGTCCTGGAGAGCTTGCAGAGCACTGGGGAAAAGCAGGCAGAGAATTCCCTGCTAGCACCTTCTCTGTGCCTGGGAAACAGAAGTGTTCACATTGCTTCGCAGAATCGCTTTTGTGCAGAAAACAGTAACACTTGTTCAGAAGGAAAGAAAGCACAGAGCCCCATATTTTATGTTGTGCTGGAGAGCTTGCAGAGTACTGGGGAAAAGCAGGCAGAGAATTCCCTGCTAGCACCTTCTCTGTGCCTGGGAAGCAGAAGTGTTCACATTGCTTGGCAGAATCGCTTTTGTGCAGAAAACAGTAACACTTGTTCAGAACAAAAGAAAGCACAGAGCCCCAGATTTTATGTTGTCCTGGAGAGCTTGCAGAGCACTGGGGAAAGGCAGGCAGAGAATTCCCTGCTAGCACCTTCTCTGTGCATGGGAAGCAGAAGTCTTCACATTGCTTCGCAGAATCGCTTTTGTGCAGAAAACAATAACACTTGTTCAGAACGAAAGAAAGCACAGAGCCCCAGATTTTATGTTGTGCTGGAGAGCTTGCAGAGCACTGGGGAAAAGCAGGCAGAGAATTCCCTGCTAGCACCTTCTCTGTGCCTGGGAAGCAGAAGTGTTCACATTGCTTCGCAGAATCGCTTTTGTGCAGAAAACAGTAACACTTGTTCAGAACGAAAGAAAGCACAGAGCCCCAGATTTTATGTTGTCCTGGAGAGCTTGCAGAGCACTGGGGAAAGGCAGGCAGAGAATTCCCTGCTAGCACCTTCTCTGTGCCTGTTCACATTGCTTCGCAGAATCGCTTTTGTGCAGAAAACAGTAACACTTGTTCAGAACGAAAGAAAGCACAGAGCCCCAGATCTGCTGTTGTCCTGGTGAGCTTGCAGAGCACTGGGGAAAAGCAGGCAGAGAATTCCCTGCTAGCACCTTCTCTGTGCCTGGGAAACAGAAGTGTTCCCATTGCTTCGCAGAATCGCTTTTGTGCAGAAAACAGTAACACTTGTTCAGAACGAAACAAAGCACAGAGCCCCAGATTTGCTGTTGTCCTGGAGAGCTTGCAGAGCACTGGGGAAAGGCAGGCAGAGAATTCCCTGCTAGCACCTTCTCTGTGCCTGTTCACATTGCTTCGCAGAATCGCTTTTGTGCAGAAAACAGTAACACTTGTTCAGAACGAAAGAAAGCACAGAGCCCCAGATCTGCTGTTGTCCTGGTGAGCTTGCAGAGCACTGGGGAAAAGCAGGCAGAGAATTCCCTGCTAGCACCTTCTCTGTGCCTGGGAAGCAGAAGTGTTCACATTGCTTCGCAGAATCGCTTTTGTGCAGAAAACAGTAACACTTGTTCAGAACGAAACAAAGCACAGAGCCCCAGATTTGCTGTTGTCCTGGAGAGCTTGCAGAGCACTGGGGAAAGGCAGGCAGAGAATTCCCTGCTAGCACCTTCTCTGTGCCTGGGAAAGTGAAGTGTTCCCATTGCTTCGCAGAATCGCTATTGTGCAGAAAACAATAACACTTGTTCAGAATGAAAGAAAGCACAGAGCCCCAGATTTTATGTTGTCCTGGAGAGCTTGCAGAGCACTGGGGAAAGGCAGGCAGAGACTTCCCTGCTAGCACCTTCTCTGTGCCTGGGAAGCAGAAGTGTTCACATTGCTTCGCAGAATCGCTTTTGTGCAGAAAACAATAACAACTGTTCAGAACGAAAGAAAGCACAGAGCCCCAGATTTTATGTTGTCCTGGAGAGCTTGCAGAGCACTGGGGAAAAGCAGGCAGAGAATTCCCTGCTAGCACCTTCTCTGTGCCTGGGAAACAGAAGTGTTCACATTGCTTCGCAGAATCGCTTTTGTGCAGAAAACAGTAACACTTGTTCAGAACGAAAGAAAGCACAGAGCCCCAGATTTTATGTTGTCCTGTAGAGCTTGCAGAGCACTGGGGAAAGGCAGGCAGAGAATTCCCTGCTAGCACCTTCTCTGTGCCTGGGAAGCAGAAGTGTTCACATTGCTTCGCAGAATCGCTTTTGTGCAGAAAACAATAACAACTGTTCAGAACGAAAGAAAGCACAGAGCCCCAGATTTTATGTTGTCCTGGAGAGCTTGCAGAGCACTGGGGAAAAGCAGGCAGAGAATTCCCTGCTAGCACCTTCTCTGTGCCTGGGAAACAGAAGTGTTCACATTTCTTCGCAGAATCGCTTTTGTGCAGAAAACAGTAACACTTGTTCAGAACGAAAGAAAGCACAGAGCCCCAGATTTTATGTTGTCCTGGAGAGCTTGCAGAGCACTGGGGAAAGGCAGGCAGAGAATTCCCTGCTAGCACCTTCTCTGTGCCTGTTCACATTCCTTCGCAGAATCGCTTTTGTGCAGAAAACAGTAACACTTGTTCAGACGAAAGAAAGCACAGAGCCCCAGATTTTATGTTGTCCTGGAGAGCTTGCAGAGCACTGGGGAAAAGCAGGCAGAGAATTCCCTGCTAGCACCTTCTCTGTGCCTGGGAAACAGAAGTGTTCACATTGCTTCGCAGAATCGCTTTTGTGCAGAAAACAATAACACTTGTTCAGAACGAAAGAAAGCACACAGCCCCAGATTTTATGTTGTCCTGTAGAGCTTGCAGAGTACTGGGGAAAAGCAGGCAGAGAATTCCCTGCTAGCACCTTCTCTGTGCCTGGGAAGCAGAAGTCTTCACATTGCTTCGCAGAATCGCTTTTGTGCAGAAAACAATAACACTTGTTCAGAACGAAAGAAAGCACAGAGCCCCAGATTTTATGTTGTCCTGGAGAGCTTGCAGAGCACTGGGGAAAGGCAGGCAGAGAATTCCCTGCTAGCACCTTCTCTGTGCCTGTTCACATTGCTTCACAGAATCGCTTTTGTGCAGAAAACAGTAACACTTGTTCAGACGAAAGAAAGCACAGAGCCCCAGATTTTATGTTGTCCTGGAGAGCTTGCAGAGCACTGGGGAAAAGCAGGCAGAGAATTCCCTGCTAGCACCTTCTCTGTGCCTGGGAAACAGAAGTGTTCACATTGCTTCGCAGAATCGCTTTTGTGCAGAAAACAGTAACACTTGTTCAGAAGGAAAGAAAGCACAGAGCCCCATATTTTATGTTGTGCTGGAGAGCTTGCAGAGTACTGGGGAAAAGCAGGCAGAGAATTCCCTGCTAGCACCTTCTCTGTGCCTGGGAAACAGAAGTGTTCACATTGCTTCGCAGAATCGCTTTTGTGCAGAAAACAGTAACACTTGTTCAGAACGAAAGAAAGCACAGAGCCCCAGATTTTATGTTGTCCTGTAGAGCTTGCAGAGCACTGGGGAAAGGCAGGCAGAGAATTCCCTGCTAGCACCTTCTCTGTGCCTGGGAAGCAGAAGTGTTCACATTGCTTCGCAGAATCGCTTTTGTGCAGAAAACAATAACACTTGTTCAGAACGAAAGAAAGCACAGAGCCGCAGATTTTATGTTGTCCTGGAGAGCTTGCAGAGCACTGGGGAAAAGCAGGCAGAGAATTCCCTGCTAGCACCTTCTCTGTGCCTGGGAAGCAGAAGTGTTCACATTGCTTCGCAGAATCGCTTTTGTGCAGAAAACAGTAACACTTGTTCAGAACGAAAGAAAGCACAGAGCCCCAGATTTTATGTTGTCCTGGAGAGCTTGCAGAGCACTGGGGAAAGGCAGGCAGAGAATTCCCTGCTAGCACCTTCTCTGTGCCTGTTCACATTGCTTCGCAGAATCGCTTTTGTGCAGAAAACAGTAACACTTGTTCAGAACGAAAGAAAGCACAGAGCCCCAGATCTGCTGTTGTCCTGGTGAGCTTGCAGAGCACTGGGGAAAAGCAGGCAGAGAATTCCCTGCTAGCACCTTCTCTGTGCCTGGGAAACAGAAGTGTTCCCATTGCTTCGCAGAATCGCTTTTGTGCAGAAAACAGTAACACTTGTTCAGAACGAAACAAAGCACAGAGCCCCAGATTTGCTGTTATCCTGGAGAGCTTGCAGAGCACTGGGGAAAGGCAGGCAGAGAATTCCCTGCTAGCACCTTCTCTGTGCCTGGGAAAGAGAAGTGTTCCCATTGCTTCGCAGAATCGCTTTTGTGCAGAAAACAATAACACTTGTTCAGAACGAAAGAAAGCACAGAGCCCCAGATTTTATGTTGTCCTGGAGAGCTTGCAGAGCACTGGGGAAAGGCAGGCAGAGAATTCCCTGCTAGCACCTTCTCTGTGCCTGGGAAGCAGAAGTGTTCACATTGCTTCGCAGAATCGCTTTTGTGCAGAAAACAGTAACAACTGTTCAGAACGAAAGAAAGCACAGAGCCCCAGATTTTATGTTGTCCTGGAGAGCTTGCAGAGCACTGGGGAAAAGCAGGCAGAGAATTCCCTGCTAGCACCTTCTCTGTGCCTGGGAAACAGAAGTGTTCACATTTCTTCGCAGAATCGCTTTTGTGCAGAAAACAGTAACACTTGTTCAGAACGAAAGAAAGCACAGAACCCCAGATTTTATGTTGTCCTGGAGAGCTTGCAGAGCACTGGGGAAAGGCAGGCAGAGAATTCCCTGCTAGCACCTTCTCTGTGCCTGTTCACATTGCTTCGCAGAATCGCTTTTGTGCAGAAAACAGTAACACTTGTTCAGACGAAAGAAAGCACAGAGCCCCAGATTTTATGTTGTCCTGGAGAGCTTGCAGAGCACTGGGGAAAAGCAGGCAGAGAATTCCCTGCTAGCACCTTCTCTGTGCCTGGGAAACAGAAGTGTTCACATTGCTTCGCAGAATCGCTTTTGTGCAGAAAACAGTAACACTTGTTCAGAAGGAAAGAAAGCACAGAGCCCCATATTTTATGTTGTGCTGGAGAGCTTGCAGAGTACTGGGGAAAAGCAGGCAGAGAATTCCCTGCTAGCACCTTCTCTGTGCCTGGGAAGCAGAAGTGTTCACATTGCTTGGCAGAATCGCTTTTGTGCAGAAAACAGTAACACTTGTTCAGAACAAAAGAAAGCACAGAGCCCCAGATTTTATGTTGTCCTGGAGAGCTTGCAGAGCACTGGGGAAAGGCAGGCAGAGAATTCCCTGCTAGCACCTTCTCTGTGCATGGGAAGCAGAAGTCTTCACATTGCTTCGCAGAATCGCTTTTGTGCAGAAAACAATAACACTTGTTCAGAACGAAAGAAAGCACAGAGCCCCAGATTTTATGTTGTGCTGGAGAGCTTGCAGAGCACTGGGGAAAAGCAGGCAGAGAATTCCCTGCTAGCACCTTCTCTGTGCCTGGGAAGCAGAAGTGTTCACATTGCTTCGCAGAATCGCTTTTGTGCAGAAAACAGTAACACTTGTTCAGAACGAAAGAAAGCACAGAGCCCCAGATTTTATGTTGTCCTGGAGAGCTTGCAGAGCACTGGGGAAAGGCAGGCAGAGAATTCCCTGCTAGCACCTTCTCTGTGCCTGTTCACATTGCTTCGCAGAATCGCTTTTGTGCAGAAAACAGTAACACTTGTTCAGAACGAAAGAAAGCACAGAGCCCCAGATCTGCTGTTGTCCTGGTGAGCTTGCAGAGCACTGGGGAAAAGCAGGCAGAGAATTCCCTGCTAGCACCTTCTCTGTGCCTGGGAAACAGAAGTGTTCCCATTGCTTCGCAGAATCGCTTTTGTGCAGAAAACAGTAACACTTGTTCAGAACGAAACAAAGCACAGAGCCCCAGATTTGCTGTTGTCCTGGAGAGCTTGCAGAGCACTGGGGAAAGGCAGGCAGAGAATTCCCTGCTAGCACCTTCTCTGTGCCTGGGAAAGTGAAGTGTTCCCATTGCTTCGCAGAATCGCTTTTGTGCAGAAAACAATAACACTTGTTCAGAACGAAAGAAAGCACAGAGCCGCAGATTTTATGTTGTCCTGGAGAGCTTGCAGAGCACTGGGGAAAAGCAGGCAGAGAATTCCCTGCTAGCACCTTCTCTGTGCCTGGGAAGCAGAAGTGTTCACATTGCTTCGCAGAATCGCTTTTGTGCAGAAAACAGTAACACTTGTTCAGAACGAAAGAAAGCACAGAGCCCCAGATTTTATGTTGTCCTGGAGAGCTTGCAGAGCACTGGGGAAAGGCAGGCAGAGAATTCCCTGCTAGCACCTTCTCTGTGCCTGGGAAGCAGAAGTCTTCACATTGCTTCGCAGAATCGCTTTTGTGCAGAAAACAATAACACTTGTTCAGAACGAAAGAAAGCACAGAGCCGCAGATTTTATGTTGTCCTGGAGAGCTTGCAGAGCACTGGGGAAAAGCAGGCAGAGAATTCCCTGCTAGCACCTTCTCTGTGCCTGGGAAGCAGAAGTGTTCACATTGCTTCGCAGAATCGCTTTTGTGCAGAAAACAGTAACACTTGTTCAGAACGAAAGAAAGCACAGAGCCCCAGATTTTATGTTGTCCTGGAGAGCTTGCAGAGCACTGGGGAAAGGCAGGCAGAGAATTCCCTGCTAGCACCTTCTCTGTGCCTGTTCACATTGCTTCGCAGAATCGCTTTTGTGCAGAAAACAGTAACACTTGTTCAGAACGAAAGAAAGCACAGAGCCCCAGATCTGCTGTTGTCCTGGTGAGCTTGCAGAGCACTGGGGAAAAGCAGGCAGAGAATTCCCTGCTAGCACCTTCTCTGTGCCTGGGAAACAGAAGTGTTCCCATTGCTTCGCAGAATCGCTTTTGTGCAGAAAACAGTAACACTTGTTCAGAACGAAACAAAGCACAGAGCCCCAGATTTGCTGTTGTCCTGGAGAGCTTGCAGAGCACTGGGGAAAGGCAGGCAGAGAATTCCCTGCTAGCACCTTCTCTGTGCCTGGGAAAGAGAAGTGTTCCCATTGCTTCGCAGAATCGCTTTTGTGCAGAAAACAATAACACTTGTTCAGAACGAAAGAAAGCACAGAGCCCCAGATTTTATGTTGTCCTGGAGAGCTTGCAGAGCACTGGGGAAAGGCAGGCAGAGAATTCCCTGCTAGCACCTTCTCTGTGCCTGGGAAGCAGAAGTGTTCACATTGCTTCGCAGAATCGCTTTTGTGCAGAAAACAGTAACAACTGTTCAGAACGAAAGAAAGCACAGAGCCCCAGATTTTATGTTGTCCTGGAGAGCTTGCAGAGCACTGGGGAAAAGCAGGCAGAGAATTCCCTGGTAGCACCTTCTCTGTGCCTGGGAAACAGAAGTGTTCACATTTCTTCGCAGAATCGCTTTTGTGCAGAAAACAGTAACACTTGTTCAGAACGAAAGAAAGCACAGAACCCCAGATTTTATGTTGTCCTGGAGAGCTTGCAGAGCACTGGGGAAAGGCAGGCAGAGAATTCCCTGCTAGCACCTTCTCTGTGCCTGTTCACATTGCTTCGCAGAATCGCTTTTGTGCAGAAAACAGTAACACTTGTTCAGACGAAAGAAAGCACAGAGCCCCAGATTTTATGTTGTCCTGGAGAGCTTGCAGAGCACTGGGGAAAAGCAGGCAGAGAATTCCCTGCTAGCACCTTCTCTGTGCCTGGGAAACAGAAGTGTTCACATTGCTTCGCAGAATCGCTTTTGTGCAGAAAACAGTAACACTTGTTCAGAAGGAAAGAAAGCACAGAGCCCCATATTTTATGTTGTGCTGGAGAGCTTGCAGAGTACTGGGGAAAAGCAGGCAGAGAATTCCCTGCTAGCACCTTCTCTGTGCCTGGGAAGCAGAAGTGTTCACATTGCTTGGCAGAATCGCTTTTGTGCAGAAAACAGTAACACTTGTTCAGAACAAAAGAAAGCACAGAGCCCCAGATTTTATGTTGTCCTGGAGAGCTTGCAGAGCACTGGGGAAAGGCAGGCAGAGAATTCCCTGCTAGCACCTTCTCTGTGCCTGGGAAGCAGAAGTCTTCACATTGCTTCGCAGAATCGCTTTTGTGCAGAAAACAATAACACTTGTTCAGAACGAAAGAAAGCACAGAGCCCCAGATTTTATGTTGTGCTGGAGAGCTTGCAGAGCACTGGGGAAAAGCAGGCAGAGAATTCCCTGCTAGCACCTTCTCTGTGCCTGGGAAGCAGAAGTGTTCACATTGCTTCGCAGAATCGCTTTTGTGCAGAAAACAGTAACACTTGTTCAGAACGAAAGAAAGCACAGAGCCCCAGATTTTATGTTGTCCTGGAGAGCTTGCAGAGCACTGGGGAAAGGCAGGCAGAGAATTCCCTGCTAGCACCTTCTCTGTGCCTGTTCACATTGCTTCGCAGAATCGCTTTTGTGCAGAAAACAGTAACACTTGTTCAGAACGAAAGAAAGCACAGAGCCCCAGATCTGCTGTTGTCCTGGTGAGCTTGCAGAGCACTGGGGAAAAGCAGGCAGAGAATTCCCTGCTAGCACCTTCTCTGTGCCTGGGAAACAGAAGTGTTCCCATTGCTTCGCAGAATCGCTTTTGTGCAGACAACAGTAACACTTGTTCAGAACGAAACAAAGCACAGAGCCCCAGATTTGCTGTTGTCCTGGAGAGCTTGCAGAGCACTGGGGAAAGGCAGGCAGAGAATTCCCTGCTAGCACCTTCTCTGTGCCTGGGAAACAGAAGTGTTCCCATTGCTTCGCAGAATCGCTTTTGTGCAGAAAACAATAACACTTGTTCAGAACGAAAGAAAGCACAGAGCCCCAGATTTTATGTTGTCCTGGAGAGCTTGCAGAGCACTGGGGAAAGGCAGGCAGAGACTTCCCTGCTAGCACCTTCTCTGTGCCTGGGAAGCAGAAGTGTTCGCATTGCTTCGCAGAATCGCTTTTGTGCAGAAAACAATAACAACTGTTCAGAACGAAAGAAAGCACAGAGCCCCAGATTTTATGTTGTCCTGGAGAGCTTGCAGAGCACTGGGGAAAAGCAGGCAGAGAATTCCCTGCTAGCACCTTCTCTGTGCCTGGGAAACAGAAGTGTTCACATTTCTTCGCAGAATCGCTTTTGTGCAGAAAACAGTAACACTTGTTCAGAACGAAAGAAAGCACAGAGCCCCAGATTTTATGTTGTCCTGGAGAGCTTGCAGAGCACTGGGGAAAGGCAGGCAGAGAATTCCCTGCTAGCACCCTCTCTGTGCCTGTTCACATTCCTTCGCAGAATCGCTTTTGTGCAGAAAACAGTAACACTTGTTCAGACGAAAGAAAGCACAGAGCCCCAGATTTTATGTTGTCCTGGAGAGCTTGCAGAGCACTGGGGAAAAGCAGGCAGAGAATTCCCTGCTAGCACCTTCTCTGTGCCTGGGAAACAGAAGTGTTCACATTGCTTCGCAGAATCGCTTTTGTGCAGAAAACAGTAACACTTGTTCAGAACGAAAGAAAGCACAGAGCCCCAGATTTTATGTTGTCCTGGAGAGCTTGCAGAGTACTGGGGAAAAGCAGGCAGAGAATTCCCTGCTAGCACCTTCTCTGTGCCTGGGAAGCAGAAGTGTTCCCATTGCTTCGCAGAATCGCTTTTGTGCAGAAAACAGTAACACTTGTTCAGAACAAAAGAAAGCACAGAGCCCCAGATTTTATGTTGTCCTGGAGAGCTTGCAGAGCACTGGGGAAAAGCAGGCAGAGAATTCCCTGCTAGCACCTTCTCTGTGCCTGGGAAACAGAAGTGTTCCCATTGCTTCGCAGAATCGCTTTTGTGCAGAAAACAGTAACACTTGTTCAGAACGAAACAAAGCACAGAGCCCCAGATTTGCTGTTGTCCTGGAGAGCTTGCAGAGCACTGGGGAAAGGCAGGCAGAGAATTCCCTGCTAGCACCTTCTCTGTGCCTGGGAAAGAGAAGTGTTCCCATTGCTTCGCAGAATCGCTTTTGTGCAGAAAACAATAACACTTGTTCAGAACGAAAGAAAGCACAGAGCCCCAGATTTTATGTTGTCCTGGAGAGCTTGCAGAGCACTGGGGAAAGGCAGGCAGAGAATTCCCTGCTAGCACCTTCTCTGTGCCTGGGAAGCAGAAGTGTTCACATTGCTTCGCAGAATCGCTTTTGTGCAGAAAACAGTAACAACTGTTCAGAACGAAAGAAAGCACAGAGCCCCAGATTTTATGTTGTCCTGGAGAGCTTGCAGAGCACTGGGGAAAAGCAGGCAGAGAATTCCCTGGTAGCACCTTCTCTGTGCCTGGGAAACAGAAGTGTTCACATTTCTTCGCAGAATCGCTTTTGTGCAGAAAACAGTAACACTTGTTCAGAACGAAAGAAAGCACAGAACCCCAGATTTTATGTTGTCCTGGAGAGCTTGCAGAGCACTGGGGAAAGGCAGGCAGAGAATTCCCTGCTAGCACCTTCTCTGTGCCTGTTCACATTGCTTCGCAGAATCGCTTTTGTGCAGAAAACAGTAACACTTGTTCAGACGAAAGAAAGCACAGAGCCCCAGATTTTATGTTGTCCTGGAGAGCTTGCAGAGCACTGGGGAAAAGCAGGCAGAGAATTCCCTGCTAGCACCTTCTCTGTGCCTGGGAAACAGAAGTGTTCACATTGCTTCGCAGAATCGCTTTTGTGCAGAAAACAGTAACACTTGTTCAGAAGGAAAGAAAGCACAGAGCCCCATATTTTATGTTGTGCTGGAGAGCTTGCAGAGTACTGGGGAAAAGCAGGCAGAGAATTCCCTGCTAGCACCTTCTCTGTGCCTGGGAAGCAGAAGTGTTCACATTGCTTGGCAGAATCGCTTTTGTGCAGAAAACAGTAACACTTGTTCAGAACAAAAGAAAGCACAGAGCCCCAGATTTTATGTTGTCCTGGAGAGCTTGCAGAGCACTGGGGAAAGGCAGGCAGAGAATTCCCTGCTAGCACCTTCTCTGTGCCTGGGAAGCAGAAGTCTTCACATTGCTTCGCAGAATCGCTTTTGTGCAGAAAACAATAACACTTGTTCAGAACGAAAGAAAGCACAGAGCCCCAGATTTTATGTTGTGCTGGAGAGCTTGCAGAGCACTGGGGAAAAGCAGGCAGAGAATTCCCTGCTAGCACCTTCTCTGTGCCTGGGAAGCAGAAGTGTTCACATTGCTTCGCAGAATCGCTTTTGTGCAGAAAACAGTAACACTTGTTCAGAACGAAAGAAAGCACAGAGCCCCAGATTTTATGTTGTCCTGGAGAGCTTGCAGAGCACTGGGGAAAGGCAGGCAGAGAATTCCCTGCTAGCACCTTCTCTGTGCCTGTTCACATTGCTTCGCAGAATCGCTTTTGTGCAGAAAACAGTAACACTTGTTCAGAACGAAAGAAAGCACAGAGCCCCAGATCTGCTGTTGTCCTGGTGAGCTTGCAGAGCACTGGGGAAAAGCAGGCAGAGAATTCCCTGCTAGCACCTTCTCTGTGCCTGGGAAACAGAAGTGTTCCCATTGCTTCGCAGAATCGCTTTTGTGCAGACAACAGTAACACTTGTTCAGAACGAAACAAAGCACAGAGCCCCAGATTTGCTGTTGTCCTGGAGAGCTTGCAGAGCACTGGGGAAAGGCAGGCAGAGAATTCCCTGCTAGCACCTTCTCTGTGCCTGGGAAACAGAAGTGTTCCCATTGCTTCGCAGAATCGCTTTTGTGCAGAAAACAATAACACTTGTTCAGAACGAAAGAAAGCACAGAGCCCCAGATTTTATGTTGTCCTGGAGAGCTTGCAGAGCACTGGGGAAAGGCAGGCAGAGACTTCCCTGCTAGCACCTTCTCTGTGCCTGGGAAGCAGAAGTGTTCGCATTGCTTCGCAGAATCGCTTTTGTGCAGAAAACAATAACAACTGTTCAGAACGAAAGAAAGCACAGAGCCCCAGATTTTATGTTGTCCTGGAGAGCTTGCAGAGCACTGGGGAAAAGCAGGCAGAGAATTCCCTGCTAGCACCTTCTCTGTGCCTGGGAAACAGAAGTGTTCACATTTCTTCGCAGAATCGCTTTTGTGCAGAAAACAGTAACACTTGTTCAGAACGAAAGAAAGCACAGAGCCCCAGATTTTATGTTGTCCTGGAGAGCTTGCAGAGCACTGGGGAAAGGCAGGCAGAGAATTCCCTGCTAGCACCCTCTCTGTGCCTGTTCACATTCCTTCGCAGAATCGCTTTTGTGCAGAAAACAGTAACACTTGTTCAGACGAAAGAAAGCACAGAGCCCCAGATTTTATGTTGTCCTGGAGAGCTTGCAGAGCACTGGGGAAAAGCAGGCAGAGAATTCCCTGCTAGCACCTTCTCTGTGCCTGGGAAACAGAAGTGTTCACATTGCTTCGCAGAATCGCTTTTGTGCAGAAAACAGTAACACTTGTTCAGAACGAAAGAAAGCACAGAGCCCCAGATTTTATGTTGTCCTGGAGAGCTTGCAGAGTACTGGGGAAAAGCAGGCAGAGAATTCCCTGCTAGCACCTTCTCTGTGCCTGGGAAGCAGAAGTGTTCCCATTGCTTCGCAGAATCGCTTTTGTGCAGAAAACAGTAACACTTGTTCAGAACAAAAGAAAGCACAGAGCCCCAGATTTTATGTTGTCCTGGAGAGCTTGCAGAGCACTGGGGAAAAGCAGGCAGAGAATTCCCTGCTAGCACCTTCTCTGTGCCTGGGAAACAGAAGTGTTCACATTGCTTCGCAGAATCGCTTTTGTGCAGAAAACAGTAACACTTGTTCAGAACGAAAGAAAGCACAGAGCCCCAGATTTTATGTTGTCCTGGAGAGCTTGCAGAGCACTGGGGAAAGGCAGGCAGAGAATTCCCTGCTAGCACCTTCTCTGTGCCTGGGAAGCAGAAGTCTTCACATTGCTTCGCAGAATCGCTTTTGTGCAGAAAACAATAACACTTGTTCAGAACGAAAGAAAGCACAGAGCCCCAGATTTTATGTTGTCCTGGAGAGCTTGCAGAGCACTGGGGAAAAGCAGGCAGAGAATTCCCTGCTAGCACCTTCTCTGTGCCTGGGAAGCAGAAGTGTTCACATTGCTTCGCAGAATCGCTTTTGTGCAGAAAACAGTAACACTTGTTCAGAACGAAAGAAAGCACAGAGCCCCAGATTTTATGTTGTCCTGTAGAGCTTGCAGAGCACTGGGGAAAGGCAGGCAGAGAATTCCCTGCTAGCACCTTCTCTGTGCCTGTTCACATTGCTTCACAGAATCGCTTTTGTGCAGAAAACAGTAACACTTGTTCAGAACGAAAGAAAGCACAGAGCCCCAGATTTTATGTTGTCCTGGAGAGCTTGCAGAGCACTGGGGAAAGGCAGGCAGAGAATTCCCTGCTAGCACCTTCTCTGTGCCTGTTCACATTCCTTCGCAGAATCGCTTTTGTGCAGAAAACAGTAACACTTGTTCAGACGAAAGAAAGCACAGAGCCCCAGATTTTATGTTGTCCTGGAGAGCTTGCAGAGCACTGGGGAAAAGCAGGCAGAGAATTCCCTGCTAGCACCTTCTCTGTGCCTGGGAAACAGAAGTGTTCACATTGCTTCGCAGAATCGCTTTTGTGCAGAAAACAGTAACACTTGTTCAGAACGAAAGAAAGCACAGAGCCCCAGATTTTATGTTGTCCTGGAGAGCTTGCAGAGTACTGGGGAAAAGCAGGCAGAGAATTCCCTGCTAGCACCTTCTCTGTGCCTGGGAAGCAGAAGTGTTCACATTGCTTGGCAGAATCGCTTTTGTGCAGAAAACAGTAACACTTGTTCAGAACAAAAGAAAGCACAGAGCCCCAGATTTTATGTTGTCCTGGAGAGCTTGCAGAGCACTGGGGAAAAGCAGGCAGAGAATTCCCTGCTAGCACCTTCTCTGTGCCTGGGAAACAGAAGTGTTCACATTGCTTCGCAGAATCGCTTTTGTGCAGAAAACAGTAACACTTGTTCAGAACGAAAGAAAGCACAGAGCCCCAGATTTTATGTTGTCCTGGAGAGCTTGCAGAGCACTGGGGAAAGGCAGGCAGAGAATTCCCTGCTAGCACCTTCTCTGTGCCTGTTCACATTGCTTCACAGAATCGCTTTTGTGCAGAAAACAGTAACACTTGTTCAGACGAAAGAAAGCACAGAGCCCCAGATTTTATGTTGTCCTGGAGAGCTTGCAGAGCACTGGGGAAAAGCAGGCAGAGAATTCCCTGCTAGCACCTTCTCTGTGCCTGGGAAACAGAAGTGTTCACATTGCTTCGCAGAATCGCTTTTGTGCAGAAAACAGTAACACTTGTTCAGAAGGAAAGAAAGCACAGAGCCCCATATTTTATGTTGTGCTGGAGAGCTTGCAGAGTACTGGGGAAAAGCAGGCAGAGAATTCCCTGCTAGCACCTTCTCTGTGCCTGGGAAGCAGAAGTGTTCACATTGCTTGGCAGAATCGCTTTTGTGCAGAAAACAGTAACACTTGTTCAGAACAAAAGAAAGCACAGAGCCCCAGATTTTATGTTGTCCTGGAGAGCTTGCAGAGCACTGGGGAAAAGCAGGCAGAGAATTCCCTGCTAGCACCTTCTCTGTGCCTGGGAAACAGAAGTGTTCACATTGCTTCGCAGAATCGCTTTTGTGCAGAAAACAGTAACACTTGTTCAGAACGAAAGAAAGCACAGAGCCCCAGATTTTATGTTGTCCTGGAGAGCTTGCAGAGCACTGGGGAAAGGCAGGCAGAGAATTCCCTGCTAGCACCTTCTCTGTGCCTGGGAAGCAGAAGTCTTCACATTGCTTCGCAGAATCGCTTTTGTGCAGAAAACAATAACACTTGTTCAGAACGAAAGAAAGCACAGAGCCCCAGATTTTATGTTGTCCTGGAGAGCTTGCAGAGCACTGGGGAAAAGCAGGCAGAGAATTCCCTGCTAGCACCTTCTCTGTGCCTGGGAAGCAGAAGTGTTCACATTGCTTCGCAGAATCGCTTTTGTGCAGAAAACAGTAACACTTGTTCAGAACGAAAGAAAGCACAGAGCCCCAGATTTTATGTTGTCCTGGAGAGCTTGCAGAGCACTGGGGAAAGGCAGGCAGAGAATTCCCTGCTAGCACCTTCTCTGTGCCTGTTCACATTGCTTCGCAGAATCGCTTTTGTGCAGAAAACAGTAACACTTGTTCAGAACGAAAGAAAGCACAGAGCCCCAGATCTGCTGTTGTCCTGGTGAGCTTGCAGAGCACTGGGGAAAAGCAGGCAGAGAATTCCCTGCTAGCACCTTCTCTGTGCCTGGGAAACAGAAGTGTTCCCATTGCTTCGCAGAATCGCTTTTGTGCAGAAAACAGTAACACTTGTTCAGAACGAAACAAAGCACAGAGCCCCAGATTTGCTGTTGTCCTGGAGAGCTTGCAGAGCACTGGGGAAAGGCAGGCAGAGAATTCCCTGCTAGCACCTTCTCTTTGCCTGGTAAAGAGAAGTGTTCCCATTGCTTCGCAGAATCGCTTTTGTGCAGAAAACAATAACACTTGTTCAGAACGAAAGAAAGCACAGAGCCCCAGATTTTATGTTGTCCTGGAGAGCTTGCAGAGCACTGGGGAAAGGCAGGCAGAGAATTCCCTGCTAGCACCTTCTCTGTGCCTGGGAAGCAGAAGTGTTCACATTGCTTCGCAGAATCGCTTTTGTGCAGAAAACAGTAACAACTGTTCAGAACGAAAGAAAGCACAGAGCCCCAGATTTTATGTTGTCCTGGAGAGCTTGCAGAGCACTGGGGAAAAGCAGGCAGAGAATTCCCTGCTAGCACCTTCTCTGTGCCTGGGAAACAGAAGTGTTCACATTTCTTCGCAGAATCGCTTTTGTGCAGAAAACAGTAACACTTGTTCAGAACGAAAGAAAGCACAGAGCCCCAGATTTTATGTTGTCCTGGAGAGCTTGCAGAGCACTGGGGAAAGGCAGGCAGAGAATTCCCTGCTAGCACCTTCTCTGTGCCTGTTCACATTGCTTCGCAGAATCGCTTTTGTGCAGAAAACAGTAACACTTGTTCAGACGAAAGAAAGCACAGAGCCCCAGATTTTATGTTGTCCTGGAGAGCTTGCAGAGCACTGGGGAAAAGCAGGCAGAGAATTCCCTGCTAGCACCTTCTCTGTGCCTGGGAAACAGAAGTGTTCCCATTGCTTCGCAGAATCGCTTTTGTGCAGAAAACAGTAACACTTGTTCAGAACGAAACAAAGCACAGAGCCCCAGATTTGCTGTTGTCCTGGAGAGCTTGCAGAGCACTGGGGAAAGGCAGGCAGAGAATTCCCTGCTAGCACCTTCTCTGTGCCTGGGAAGCAGAAGTCTTCACATTGCTTCGCAGAATCGCTTTTGTGCAGAAAACAATAACACTTGTTCAGAACGAAAGAAAGCACAGAGCCCCAGATTTTATGTTGTCCTGGAGAGCTTGCAGAGCACTGGGGAAAGGCAGGCAGAGACTTCCCTGCTAGCACCTTCTCTGTGCCTGGGAAGCAGAAGTGTTCACATTGCTTCGCAGAATCGCTTTTGTGCAGAAAACAATAACAACTGTTCAGAACGAAAGAAAGCACACAGCCCCAGATTTTATGTTGTCCTGGAGAGCTTGCAGAGCACTGGGGAAAGGCAGGCAGAGACTTCCCTGCTAGCACCTTCTCTGTGCCTGGGAAGCAGAAGTGTTCCCATTGCTTCGCAGAATCGCTTTTGTGCAGAAAACAATAACAACTGTTCAGAACGAAAGAAAGCACAGAGCCCCAGATTTTATGTTGTCCTGGAGAGCTTGCAGAGCACTGGGGAAAAGCAGGCAGAGAATTCCCTGGTAGCACCTTCTCTGTGCCTGGGAAACAGAAGTGTTCACATTTCTTCGCAGAATCGCTTTTGTGCAGAAAACAGTAACACTTGTTCAGAACGAAAGAAAGCACAGAGCCCCATATTTTATGTTGTCCTGGAGAGCTTGCAGAGCACTGGGGAAAGGCAGGCAGAGAATTCCCTGCTAGCACCTTCTCTGTGCCTGTTCACATTGCTTGGCAGAATCGCTTTTGTGCAGAAAACAGTAACACTTGTTCAGAACAAAAGAAAGCACAGAGCCCCAGATTTTATGTTGTCCTGGAGAGCTTGCAGAGCACTGGGGAAAAGCAGGCAGAGAATTCCCTGCTAGCACCTTCTCTGTGCCTGGGAAACAGAAGTGTTCACATTGCTTCGCAGAATCGCTTTTGTGCAGAAAACAGTAACACTTGTTCAGAACGAAAGAAAGCACAGAGCCCCAGATTTTATGTTGTCCTGGAGAGCTTGCAGAGCACTGGGGAAAGGCAGGCAGAGAATTCCCTGCTAGCACCTTCTCTGTGCCTGGGAAGCAGAATTCTTCACATTGCTTCGCAGAATCGCTTTTGTGCAGAAAACAATAACACTTGTTCAGAACGAAAGAAAGCACAGAGCCCCAGATTTTATGTCGTCCTGGAGAGCTTGCAGAGCACTGGGGAAAAGCAGGCAGAGAATTCCCTGCTAGCACCTTCTCTGTGCCTGGGAAGCAGAAGTGTTCACATTGCTTCGCAGAATCGCTTTTGTGCAGAAAACAGTAACACTTGTTCAGAACGAAAGAAAGCACAGAGCCCCAGATTTTATGTTGTCCTGGAGAGCTTGCAGAGCACTGGGGAAAGGCAGGCAGAGAATTCCCTGCTAGCACCTTCTCTGTGCCTGTTCACATTGCTTCACAGAATCGCTTTTGTGCAGAAAACAGTAACACTTGTTCAGACGAAAGAAAGCACAGAGCCCCAGATTTTATGTTGTCCTGGAGAGCTTGCAGAGCACTGGGGAAAAGCAGGCAGAGAATTCCCTGCTAGCACCTTCTCTGTGCCTGGGAAACAGAAGTGTTCACATTGCTTCGCAGAATCGCTTTTGTGCAGAAAACAGTAACACTTGTTCAGAAGCAAAGAAAGCACAGAGCCCCATATTTTATGTTGTGCTGGAGAGCTTGCAGAGTACTGGGGAAAAGCAGGCAGAGAATTCCCTGCTAGCACCTTCTCTGTGCCTGGGAAGCAGAAGTGTTCACATTGCTTGGCAGAATCGCTTTTGTGCAGAAAACAGTAACACTTGTTCAGAACAAAAGAAAGCACAGAGCCCCAGATTTTATGTTGTCCTGGAGAGCTTGCAGAGCACTGGGGAAAAGCAGGCAGAGAATTCCCTGCTAGCACCTTCTCTGTGCCTGGGAAACAGAAGTGTTCACATTGCTTCGCAGAATCGCTTTTGTGCAGAAAACAGTAACACTTGTTCAGAACGAAAGAAAGCACAGAGCCCCAGATTTTATGTTGTCCTGGAGAGCTTGCAGAGCACTGGGGAAAGGCAGGCAGAGAATTCCCTGCTAGCACCTTCTCTGTGCCTGGGAAGCAGAAGTCTTCACATTGCTTCGCAGAATCGCTTTTGTGCAGAAAACAATAACACTTGTTCAGAACGAAAGAAAGCACAGAGCCCCAGATTTTATGTTGTCCTGGAGAGCTTGCAGAGCACTGGGGAAAAGCAGGCAGAGAATTCCCTGCTAGCACCTTCTCTGTGCCTGGGAAGCAGAAGTGTTCACATTGCTTCGCAGAATCGCTTTTGTGCAGAAAACAGTAACACTTGTTCAGAACGAAAGAAAGCACAGAGCCCCAGATTTTATGTTGTCCTGGAGAGCTTGCAGAGCACTGGGGAAAGGCAGGCAGAGAATTCCCTGCTAGCACCTTCTCTGTGCCTGTTCACATTGCTTCGCAGAATCGCTTTTGTGCAGAAAACAGTAACACTTGTTCAGAACGAAAGAAAGCACAGAGCCCCAGATCTGCTGTTGTCCTGGTGAGCTTGCAGAGCACTGGGGAAAAGCAGGCAGAGAATTCCCTGCTAGCACCTTCTCTGTGCCTGGGAAACAGAAGTGTTCCCATTGCTTCGCAGAATCGCTTTTGTGCAGAAAACAGTAACACTTGTTCAGAACGAAACAAAGCACAGAGCCCCAGATTTGCTGTTGTCCTGGAGAGCTTGCAGAGCACTGGGGAAAGGCAGGCAGAGAATTCCCTGCTAGCACCTTCTCTTTGCCTGGTAAAGAGAAGTGTTCCCATTGCTTCGCAGAATCGCTTTTGTGCAGAAAACAATAACACTTGTTCAGAACGAAAGAAAGCACAGAGCCCCAGATTTTATGTTGTCCTGGAGAGCTTGCAGAGCACTGGGGAAAGGCAGGCAGAGAATTCCCTGCTAGCACCTTCTCTGTGCCTGGGAAGCAGAAGTGTTCACATTGCTTCGCAGAATCGCTTTTGTGCAGAAAACAGTAACAACTGTTCAGAACGAAAGAAAGCACAGAGCCCCAGATTTTATGTTGTCCTGGAGAGCTTGCAGAGCACTGGGGAAAAGCAGGCAGAGAATTCCCTGCTAGCACCTTCTCTGTGCCTGGGAAACAGAAGTGTTCACATTTCTTCGCAGAATCGCTTTTGTGCAGAAAACAGTAACACTTGTTCAGAACGAAAGAAAGCACAGAGCCCCAGATTTTATGTTGTCCTGGAGAGCTTGCAGAGCACTGGGGAAAGGCAGGCAGAGAATTCCCTGCTAGCACCTTCTCTGTGCCTGTTCACATTGCTTCGCAGAATCGCTTTTGTGCAGAAAACAGTAACACTTGTTCAGACGAAAGAAAGCACAGAGCCCCAGATTTTATGTTGTCCTGGAGAGCTTGCAGAGCACTGGGGAAAAGCAGGCAGAGAATTCCCTGCTAGCACCTTCTCTGTGCCTGGGAAACAGAAGTGTTCCCATTGCTTCGCAGAATCGCTTTTGTGCAGAAAACAGTAACACTTGTTCAGAACGAAACAAAGCACAGAGCCCCAGATTTGCTGTTGTCCTGGAGAGCTTGCAGAGCACTGGGGAAAGGCAGGCAGAGAATTCCCTGCTAGCACCTTCTCTGTGCCTGGGAAGCAGAAGTCTTCACATTGCTTCGCAGAATCGCTTTTGTGCAGAAAACAATAACACTTGTTCAGAACGAAAGAAAGCACAGAGCCCCAGATTTTATGTTGTCCTGGAGAGCTTGCAGAGCACTGGGGAAAGGCAGGCAGAGACTTCCCTGCTAGCACCTTCTCTGTGCCTGGGAAGCAGAAGTGTTCACATTGCTTCGCAGAATCGCTTTTGTGCAGAAAACAATAACAACTGTTCAGAACGAAAGAAAGCACAGAGCCCCAGATTTTATGTTGTCCTGGAGAGCTTGCAGAGCACTGGGGAAAGGCAGGCAGAGACTTCCCTGCTAGCACCTTCTCTGTGCCTGGGAAGCAGAAGTGTTCCCATTGCTTCGCAGAATCGCTTTTGTGCAGAAAACAATAACAACTGTTCAGAACGAAAGAAAGCACAGAGCCCCAGATTTTATGTTGTCCTGGAGAGCTTGCAGAGCACTGGGGAAAAGCAGGCAGAGAATTCCCTGCTAGCACCTTCTCTGTGCCTGGGAAACAGAAGTGTTCACATTTCTTCGCAGAATCGCTTTTGTGCAGAAAACAGTAACACTTGTTCAGAACGAAAGAAAGCACAGAGCCCCAGATTTTATGTTGTCCTGGAGAGCTTGCAGAGCACTGGGGAAAGGCAGGCAGAGAATTCCCTGCTAGCACCTTCTCTGTGCCTGTTCACATTCCTTCGCAGAATCGCTTTTGTGCAGAAAACAGTAACACTTGTTCAGACGAAAGAAAGCACAGAGCCCCAGATTTTATGTTGTCCTGGAGAGCTTGCAGAGCACTGGGGAAAAGCAGGCAGAGAATTCCCTGCTAGCACCTTCTCTGTGCCTGGGAAACAGAAGTGTTCACATTGCTTCGCAGAATCGCTTTTGTGCAGAAAACAATAACACTTGTTCAGAACGAAAGAAAGCACAGAGCCCCAGATTTTATGTTGTCCTGGAGAGCTTGCAGAGCACTGGGGAAAAGCAGGCAGAGAATTCCCTGCTAGCACCTTCTCTGTGCCTGGGAAGCAGAAGTGTTCACATTGCTTCGCAGAATCGCTTTTGTGCAGAAAACAGTAACACTTGTTCAGAACGAAAGAAAGCACAGAGCCCCAGATTTTATGTTGTCCTGGAGAGCTTGCAGAGCACTGGGGAAAGGCAGGCAGAGAATTCCCTGCTAGCACCTTCTCTGTGCCTGTTCACATTGCTTCACAGAATCGCTTTTGTGCAGAAAACAGTAACACTTGTTCAGACGAAAGAGAGCACAGAGCCCCAGATTTTATGTTGTCCTGGAGAGCTTGCAGAGCACTGGGGAAAAGCAGGCAGAGAATTCCCTGCTAGCACCTTCTCTGTGCCTGGGAAACAGAAGTGTTCACATTGCTTCGCAGAATCGCTTTTGTGCAGAAAACAGTAACACTTGTTCAGAAGGAAAGAAAGCACAGAGCCCCATATTTTATGTTGTGCTGGAGAGCTTGCAGAGTACTGGGGAAAAGCAGGCAGAGAATTCCCTGCTAGCACCTTCTCTGTGCCTGGGAAGCAGAAGTGTTCACATTGCTTGGCAGAATCGCTTTTGTGCAGAAAACAGTAACACTTGTTCAGAACAAAAGAAAGCACAGAGCCCCAGATTTTATGTTGTCCTGGAGAGCTTGCAGAGCACTGGGGAAAAGCAGGCAGAGAATTCCCTGCTAGCACCTTCTCTGTGCCTGGGAAACAGAAGTGTTCACATTGCTTCGCAGAATCGCTTTTGTGCAGAAAACAGTAACACTTGTTCAGAACGAAAGAAAGCACAGAGCCCCAGATTTTATGTTGTCCTGTAGAGCTTGCAGAGCACTGGGGAAAGGCAGGCAGAGAATTCCCTGCTAGCACCTTCTCTGTGCCTGGGAAGCAGAAGTGTTCACATTGCTTCGCAGAATCGCTTTTGTGCAGAAAACAATAACACTTGTTCAGAACGAAAGAAAGCACAGAGCCGCAGATTTTATGTTGTCCTGGAGAGCTTGCAGAGCACTGGGGAAAAGCAGGCAGAGAATTCCCTGCTAGCACCTTCTCTGTGCCTGGGAAGCAGAAGTGTTCACATTGCTTCGCAGAATCGCTTTTGTGCAGAAAACAGTAACACTTGTTCAGAACAAAAGAAAGCACAGAGCCCCAGATTTTATGTTGTCCTGGAGAGCTTGCAGAGCACTGGGGAAAAGCAGGCAGAGAATTCCCTGCTAGCACCTTCTCTGTGCCTGGGAAACAGAAGTGTTCACATTGCTTCGCAGAATCGCTTTTGTGCAGAAAACAGTAACACTTGTTCAGAACGAAAGAAAGCACAGAGCCCCAGATTTTATGTTGTCCTGTAGAGCTTGCAGAGCACTGGGGAAAGGCAGGCAGAGAATTCCCTGCTAGCACCTTCTCTGTGCCTGTTCACATTCCTTCGCAGAATCGCTTTTGTGCAGAAAACAGTAACACTTGTTCAGACGAAAGAAAGCACAGAGCCCCAGATTTTATGTTGTCCTGGAGAGCTTGCAGAGCACTGGGGAAAAGCAGGCAGAGAATTCCCTGCTAGCACCTTCTCTGTGCCTGGGAAACAGAAGTGTTCACATTGCTTCGCAGAATCGCTTTTGTGCAGAAAACAATAACACTTGTTCAGAACGAAAGAAAGCACAGAGCCCCAGATTTTATGTTGTCCTGGAGAGCTTGCAGAGCACTGGGGAAAAGCAGGCAGAGAATTCCCTGCTAGCACCTTCTCTGTGCCTGGGAAGCAGAAGTGTTCACATTGCTTCGCAGAATCGCTTTTGTGCAGAAAACAGTAACACTTGTTCAGAACGAAAGAAAGCACAGAGCCCCAGATTTTATGTTGTCCTGGAGAGCTTGCAGAGCACTGGGGAAAGGCAGGCAGAGAATTCCCTGCTAGCACCTTCTCTGTGCCTGTTCACATTGCTTCACAGAATCGCTTTTGTGCAGAAAACAGTAACACTTGTTCAGACGAAAGAAAGCACAGAGCCCCAGATTTTATGTTGTCCTGGAGAGCTTGCAGAGCACTGGGGAAAAGCAGGCAGAGAATTCCCTGCTAGCACCTTCTCTGTGCCTGGGAAACAGAAGTGTTCACATTGCTTCGCAGAATCGCTTTTGTGCAGAAAACAGTAACACTTGTTCAGAAGCAAAGAAAGCACAGAGCCCCATATTTTATGTTGTGCTGGAGAGCTTGCAGAGTACTGGGGAAAAGCAGGCAGAGAATTCCCTGCTAGCACCTTCTCTGTGCCTGGGAAGCAGAAGTGTTCACATTGCTTGGCAGAATCGCTTTTGTGCAGAAAACAGTAACACTTGTTCAGAACAAAAGAAAGCACAGAGCCCCAGATTTTATGTTGTCCTGGAGAGCTTGCAGAGCACTGGGGAAAAGCAGGCAGAGAATTCCCTGCTAGCACCTTCTCTGTGCCTGGGAAACAGAAGTGTTCACATTGCTTCGCAGAATCGCTTTTGTGCAGAAAACAGTAACACTTGTTCAGAACGAAAGAAAGCACAGAGCCCCAGATTTTATGTTGTCCTGGAGAGCTTGCAGAGCACTGGGGAAAAGCAGGCAGAGAATTCCCTGCTAGCACCTTCTCTGTGCCTGGGAAGCAGAAGTGTTCACATTGCTTCGCAGAATCGCTTTTGTGCAGAAAACAGTAACACTTGTTCAGAACGAAAGAAAGCACAGAGCCCCAGATTTTATGTTGTCCTGGAGAGCTTGCAGAGCACTGGGGAAAGGCAGGCAGAGAATTCCCTGATAGCACCTTCTCTGTGCCTGTTCACATTGCTTCGCAGAATCGCTTTTGTGCAGAAAACAGTAACACTTGTTCAGAACGAAAGAAAGCACAGAGCCCCAGATCTGCTGTTGTCCTGGTGAGCTTGCAGAGCACTGGGGAAAAGCAGGCAGAGAATTCCCTGCTAGCACCTTCTCTGTGCCTGGGAAACAGAAGTGTTCCCATTGCTTCGCAGAATCGCTTTTGTGCAGAAAACAGTAACACTTGTTCAGAAGGAAACAAAGCACAGAGCCCCAGATTTGCTGTTGTCCTGGAGAGCTTGCAGAGCACTGGGGAAAGGCAGGCAGAGAATTCCCTGCTAGCACCTTCTCTGTGCCTGGGAAACAGAAGTGTTCCCATTGCTTCGCAGAATCGCTTTTGTGCAGAAAACAGTAACACTTGTTCAGAACGAAACAAAGCACAGAGCCCCAGATTTGCTGTTGTCCTGGAGAGCTTGCAGAGCACTGGGGAAAGGCAGGCAGAGAATTCCCTGCTAGCACCTTCTCTTTGCCTGGTAAAGAGAAGTGTTCCCATTGCTTCGCAGAATCGCTTTTGTGCAGAAAACAATAACACTTGTTCAGAACGAAAGAAAGCACAGAGCCCCAGATTTTATGTTGTCCTGGAGAGCTTGCAGAGCACTGGGGAAAGGCAGGCAGAGAATTCCCTGCTAGCACCTTCTCTGTGCCTGGGAAGCAGAAGTGTTCACATTGCTTCGCAGAATCGCTTTTGTGCAGAAAACAGTAACAACTGTTCAGAACGAAAGAAAGCACAGAGCCCCAGATTTTATGTTGTCCTGGAGAGCTTGCAGAGCACTGGGGAAAAGCAGGCAGAGAATTCCCTGCTAGCACCTTCTCTGTGCCTGGGAAACAGAAGTGTTCACATTTCTTCGCAGAATCGCTTTTGTGCAGAAAACAGTAACACTTGTTCAGAACGAAAGAAAGCACAGAACCCCAGATTTTATGTTGTCCTGGAGAGCTTGCAGAGCACTGGGGAAAGGCAGGCAGAGAATTCCCTGCTAGCACCTTCTCTGTGCCTGTTCACATTGCTTCGCAGAATCGCTTTTGTGCAGAAAACAGTAACACTTGTTCAGACGAAAGAAAGCACAGAGCCCCAGATTTTATGTTGTCCTGGAGAGCTTGCAGAGCACTGGGGAAAAGCAGGCAGAGAATTCCCTGCTAGCACCTTCTCTGTGCCTGGGAAACAGAAGTGTTCCCATTGCTTCGCAGAATCGCTTTTGTGCAGAAAACAGTAACACTTGTTCAGAACGAAACAAAGCACAGAGCCCCAGATTTGCTGTTGTCCTGGAGAGCTTGCAGAGCACTGGGGAAAGGCAGGCAGAGAATTCCCTGCTAGCACCTTCTCTGTGCCTGGGAAAGTGAATTGTTCCCATTGCTTCGCTGAATCGCTATTGTGCAGAAAACAATAACACTTGTTCAGAACGAAAGAAAGCACAGAGCCCCAGATTTTATGTTGTCCTGGAGAGCTTGCAGAGCACTGGGGAAAGGCAGGCAGAGACTTCCCTGCTAGCACCTTCTCTGTGCCTGGGAAGCAGAAGTGTTCACATTGCTTCGCAGAATCGCTTTTGTGCAGAAAACAATAACAACTGTTCAGAACGAAAGAAAGCACAGAGCCCCAGATTTTATGTTGTCCTGGAGAGCTTGCAGAGCACTGGGGAAAAGCAGGCAGAGAATTCCCTGCTAGCACCTTCTCTGTGCCTGGGAAACAGAAGTGTTCACATTTCTTCGCAGAATCGCTTTTGTGCAGAAAACAGTAACACTTGTTCAGAACGAAAGAAAGCACAGAGCCCCAGATTTTATGTTGTCCTGGAGAGCTTGCAGAGCACTGGGGAAAGGCAGGCAGAGAATTCCCTGCTAGCACCTTCTCTGTGCCTGTTCACATTCCTTCGCAGAATCGCTTTTGTGCAGAAAACAGTAACACTTGTTCAGACGAAAGAAAGCACAGAGCCCCAGATTTTATGTTGTCCTGGAGAGCTTGCAGAGCACTGGGGAAAAGCAGGCAGAGAATTCCCTGCTAGCACCTTCTCTGTGCCTGGGAAACAGAAGTGTTCACATTGCTTCGCAGAATCGCTTTTGTGCAGAAAACAATAACACTTGTTCAGAACGAAAGAAAGCACAGAGCCCCAGATTTTATGTTGTCCTGGAGAGCTTGCAGAGCACTGGGGAAAAGCAGGCAGAGAATTCCCTGCTAGCACCTTCTCTGTGCCTGGGAAGCAGAAGTGTTCACATTGCTTCGCAGAATCGCTTTTGTGCAGAAAACAGTAACACTTGTTCAGAACGAAAGAAAGCACAGAGCCCCAGATTTTATGTTGTCCTGGAGAGCTTGCAGAGCACTGGGGAAAGGCAGGCAGAGAATTCCCTGCTAGCACCTTCTCTGTGCCTGTTCACATTGCTTCACAGAATCGCTTTTGTGCAGAAAACAGTAACACTTGTTCAGACGAAAGAAAGCACAGAGCCCCAGATTTTATGTTGTCCTGGAGAGCTTGCAGAGCACTGGGGAAAAGCAGGCAGAGAATTCCCTGCTAGCACCTTCTCTGTGCCTGGGAAACAGAAGTGTTCACATTGCTTCGCAGAATCGCTTTTGTGCAGAAAACAGTAACACTTGTTCAGAAGGAAAGAAAGCACAGAGCCCCATATTTTATGTTGTGCTGGAGAGCTTGCAGAGTACTGGGGAAAAGCAGGCAGAGAATTCCCTGCTAGCACCTTCTCTGTGCCTGGGAAGCAGAAGTGTTCACATTGCTTGGCAGAATCGCTTTTGTGCAGAAAACAGTAACACTTGTTCAGAACAAAAGAAAGCACAGAGCCCCAGATTTTATGTTGTCCTGGAGAGCTTGCAGAGCACTGGGGAAAAGCAGGCAGAGAATTCCCTGCTAGCACCTTCTCTGTGCCTGGGAAACAGAAGTGTTCACATTGCTTCGCAGAATCGCTTTTGTGCAGAAAACAGTAACACTTGTTCAGAACGAAAGAAAGCACAGAGCCCCAGATTTTATGTTGTCCTGTAGAGCTTGCAGAGCACTGGGGAAAGGCAGGCAGAGAATTCCCTGCTAGCACCTTCTCTGTGCCTGGGAAGCAGAAGTGTTCACATTGCTTCGCAGAATCGCTTTTGTGCAGAAAACAATAACACTTGTTCAGAACGAAAGAAAGCACAGAGCCGCAGATTTTATGTTGTCCTGGAGAGCTTGCAGAGCACTGGGGAAAAGCAGGCAGAGAATTCCCTGCTAGCACCTTCTCTGTGCCTGGGAAGCAGAAGTGTTCACATTGCTTCGCAGAATCGCTTTTGTGCAGAAAACAGTAACACTTGTTCAGAACAAAAGAAAGCACAGAGCCCCAGATTTTATGTTGTCCTGGAGAGCTTGCAGAGCACTGGGGAAAAGCAGGCAGAGAATTCCCTGCTAGCACCTTCTCTGTGCCTGGGAAACAGAAGTGTTCACATTGCTTCGCAGAATCGCTTTTGTGCAGAAAACAGTAACACTTGTTCAGAACGAAAGAAAGCACAGAGCCCCAGATTTTATGTTGTCCTGTAGAGCTTGCAGAGCACTGGGGAAAGGCAGGCAGAGAATTCCCTGCTAGCACCTTCTCTGTGCCTGTTCACATTCCTTCGCAGAATCGCTTTTGTGCAGAAAACAGTAACACTTGTTCAGACGAAAGAAAGCACAGAGCCCCAGATTTTATGTTGTCCTGGAGAGCTTGCAGAGCACTGGGGAAAAGCAGGCAGAGAATTCCCTGCTAGCACCTTCTCTGTGCCTGGGAAACAGAAGTGTTCACATTGCTTCGCAGAATCGCTTTTGTGCAGAAAACAGTAACACTTGTTCAGAACGAAAGAAAGCACAGAGCCCCAGATTTTATGTTGTCCTGGAGAGCTTGCAGAGCACTGGGGAAAAGCAGGCAGAGAATTCCCTGCTAGCACCTTCTCTGTGCCTGGGAAGCAGAAGTGTTCACATTGCTTCGCAGAATCGCTTTTGTGCAGAAAACAGTAACACTTGTTCAGAACGAAAGAAAGCACAGAGCCCCAGATTTTATGTTGTCCTGGAGAGCTTGCAGAGCACTGGGGAAAGGCAGGCAGAGAATTCCCTGCTAGCACCTTCTCTGTGCCTGTTCACATTGCTTCACAGAATCGCTTTTGTGCAGAAAACAGTAACACTTGTTCAGACGAAAGAGAGCACAGAGCCCCAGATTTTATGTTGTCCTGGAGAGCTTGCAGAGCACTGGGGAAAAGCAGGCAGAGAATTCCCTGCTAGCACCTTCTCTGTGCCTGGGAAACAGAAGTGTTCACATTGCTTCGCAGAATCGCTTTTGTGCAGAAAACAGTAACACTTGTTCAGAACGAAAGAAAGCACAGAGCCCCAGATTTTATGTTGTCCTGGAGAGCTTGCAGAGCACTGGGGAAAAGCAGGCAGAGAATTCCCTGCTAGCACCTTCTCTGTGCCTGGGAAACAGAAGTGTTCACATTGCTTCGCAGAATCGCTTTTGTGCAGAAAACAGTAACACTTGTTCAGAACGAAAGAAAGCACAGAGCCCCAGATTTTATGTTGTCCTGTAGAGCTTGCAGAGCACTGGGGAAAGGCAGGCAGAGAATTCCCTGCTAGCACCTTCTCTGTGCCTGGGAAGCAGAAGTGTTCACATTGCTTCGCAGAATCGCTTTTGTGCAGAAAACAATAACACTTGTTCAGAACGAAAGAAAGCACAGAGCCGCAGATTTTATGTTGTCCTGGAGAGCTTGCAGAGCACTGGGGAAAAGCAGGCAGAGAATTCCCTGCTAGCACCTTCTCTGTGCCTGGGAAGCAGAAGTGTTCACATTGCTTCGCAGAATCGCTTTTGTGCAGAAAACAGTAACACTTGTTCAGAACAAAAGAAAGCACAGAGCCCCAGATTTTATGTTGTCCTGGAGAGCTTGCAGAGCACTGGGGAAAAGCAGGCAGAGAATTCCCTGCTAGCACCTTCTCTGTGCCTGGGAAACAGAAGTGTTCACATTGCTTCGCAGAATCGCTTTTGTGCAGAAAACAGTAACACTTGTTCAGAACGAAAGAAAGCACAGAGCCCCAGATTTTATGTTGTCCTGTAGAGCTTGCAGAGCACTGGGGAAAGGCAGGCAGAGAATTCCCTGCTAGCACCTTCTCTGTGCCTGTTCACATTCCTTCGCAGAATCGCTTTTGTGCAGAAAACAGTAACACTTGTTCAGACGAAAGAAAGCACAGAGCCCCAGATTTTATGTTGTCCTGGAGAGCTTGCAGAGCACTGGGGAAAAGCAGGCAGAGAATTCCCTGCTAGCACCTTCTCTGTGCCTGGGAAACAGAAGTGTTCACATTGCTTCGCAGAATCGCTTTTGTGCAGAAAACAATAACACTTGTTCAGAACGAAAGAAAGCACAGAGCCCCAGATTTTATGTTGTCCTGGAGAGCTTGCAGAGCACTGGGGAAAAGCAGGCAGAGAATTCCCTGCTAGCACCTTCTCTGTGCCTGGGAAGCAGAAGTGTTCACATTGCTTCGCAGAATCGCTTTTGTGCAGAAAACAGTAACACTTGTTCAGAACGAAAGAAAGCACAGAGCCCCAGATTTTATGTTGTCCTGGAGAGCTTGCAGAGCACTGGGGAAAGGCAGGCAGAGAATTCCCTGCTAGCACCTTCTCTGTGCCTGTTCACATTGCTTCACAGAATCGCTTTTGTGCAGAAAACAGTAACACTTGTTCAGACGAAAGAGAGCACAGAGCCCCAGATTTTATGTTGTCCTGGAGAGCTTGCAGAGCACTGGGGAAAAGCAGGCAGAGAATTCCCTGCTAGCACCTTCTCTGTGCCTGGGAAACAGAAGTGTTCACATTGCTTCGCAGAATCGCTTTTGTGCAGAAAACAGTAACACTTGTTCAGAAGCAAAGAAAGCACAGAGCCCCATATTTTATGTTGTGCTGGAGAGCTTGCAGAGTACTGGGGAAAAGCAGGCAGAGAATTCCCTGCTAGCACCTTCTCTGTGCCTGGGAAGCAGAAGTGTTCACATTGCTTGGCAGAATCGCTTTTGTGCAGAAAACAGTAACACTTGTTCAGAACAAAAGAAAGCACAGAGCCCCAGATTTTATGTTGTCCTGGAGAGCTTGCAGAGCACTGGGGAAAAGCAGGCAGAGAATTCCCTGCTAGCACCTTCTCTGTGCCTGGGAAACAGAAGTGTTCACATTGCTTCGCAGAATCGCTTTTGTGCAGAAAACAGTAACACTTGTTCAGAACGAAAGAAAGCACAGAGCCCCAGATTTTATGTTGTCCTGGAGAGCTTGCAGAGCACTGGGGAAAAGCAGGCAGAGAATTCCCTGCTAGCACCTTCTCTGTGCCTGGGAAACAGAAGTGTTCACATTGCTTCGCAGAATCGCTTTTGTGCAGAAAACAGTAACACTTGTTCAGAACGAAAGAAAGCACAGAGCCCCAGATTTTATGTTGTCCTGGAGAGCTTGCAGAGCACTGGGGAAAGGCAGGCAGAGAATTCCCTGATAGCACCTTCTCTGTGCCTGTTCACATTGCTTCGCAGAATCGCTTTTGTGCAGAAAACAGTAACACTTGTTCAGAACGAAAGAAAGCACAGAGCCCCAGATCTGCTGTTGTCCTGGTGAGCTTGCAGAGCACTGGGGAAAAGCAGGCAGAGAATTCCCTGCTAGCACCTTCTCTGTGCCTGGGAAACAGAAGTGTTCCCATTGCTTCGCAGAATCGCTTTTGTGCAGAAAACAGTAACACTTGTTCAGAACGAAACAAAGCACAGAGCCCCATATTTGCTGTTGTCCTGGAGAGCTTGCAGAGCACTGGGGAAAGGCAGGCAGAGAATTCCCTGCTAGCACCTTCTCTGTGCCTGGGAAAGAGAAGTGTTCCCATTGCTTCGCAGAATCGCTTTTGTGCAGAAAACAATAACACTTGTTCAGAACGAAAGAAAGCACAGAGCCCCAGATTTTATGTTGTCCTGGAGAGCTTGCAGAGCACTGGGGAAAGGCAGGCAGAGAATTCCCTGCTAGCACCTTCTCTGTGCCTGGGAAGCAGAAGTGTTCACATTGCTTCGCAGAATCGCTTTTGTGCAGAAAACAGTAACAACTGTTCAGAACGAAAGAAAGCACAGAGCCCCAGATTTTATGTTGTCCTGGAGAGCTTGCAGAGCACTGGGGAAAAGCAGGCAGAGAATTCCCTGCTAGCACCTTCTCTGTGCCTGGGAAACAGAAGTGTTCACATTTCTTCGCAGAATCGCTTTTGTGCAGAAAACAGTAACACTTGTTCAGAACAAAAGAAAGCACAGAGCCCCAGATTTTATGTTGTCCTGGAGAGCTTGCAGAGCACTGGGGAAAGGCAGGCAGAGAATTCCCTGCTAGCACCTTCTCTGTGCCTGGGAAGCAGAAGTCTTCACATTGCTTCGCAGAATCGCTTTTGTGCAGAAAACAGTAACACTTGTTCAGAACGAAAGAAAGCACAGAGCCCCAGATTTTATGTTGTGCTGGAGAGCTTGCAGAGCACTGGGGAAAGGCAGGCAGAGAATTCCCTGCTAGCACCTTCTCTGTGCCTGGGAAGCAGAAGTGTTCACATTGCTTCGCAGAATCGCTTTTGTGCAGAAAACAGTAACACTTGTTCAGAACGAAAGAAAGCACAGAGCCCCAGATTTTATGTTGTCCTGGAGAGCTTGCAGAGCACTGGGGAAAGGCAGGCAGAGAATTCCCTGCTAGCACCTTCTCTGTGCCTGTTCACATTGCTTCGCAGAATCGCTTTTGTGCAGAAAACAGTAACACTTGTTCAGAACGAAAGAAAGCACAGAGCCCCAGATCTGCTGTTGTCCTGGTGAGCTTGCAGAGCACTGGGGAAAAGCAGGCAGAGAATTCCCTGCTAGCACCTTCTCTGTGCCTGGGAAACAGAAGTGTTCACATTGCTTCGCAGAATCGCTTTTGTGCAGAAAAAAGTAACACTTGTTCAGAACGAAACAAAGCACAGAGCCCCAGATTTGCTGTTGTCCTGGAGAGCTTGCAGAGCACTGGGGAAAGGCAGGCAGAGAATTCCCTGCTAGCACCTTCTCTGTGCCTGGGAAAGTGAAGTGTTCCCATTGCTTCGCAGAATCGCTTTTGTGCAGAAAACAATAACACTTGTTCAGAACGAAAGAAAGCACAGAGCCCCAGATTTTATGTTGTCCTGGAGAGCTTGCAGAGCACTGGGGAAAGGCAGGCAGAGACTTCCCTGCTAGCACCTTCTCTGTGCCTGGGAAGCAGAAGTGTTCACATTGCTTCGCAGAATCGCTTTTGTGCAGAAAACAATAACAACTGTTCAGAACGAAAGAAAGCACAGAGCCCCAGATTTTATGTTGTCCTGGAGAGCTTGCAGAGCACTGGGGAAAAGCAGGCAGAGAATTCCCTGCTAGCACCTTCTCTGTGCCTGGGAAACAGAAGTGTTCACATTGCTTCGCAGAATCGCTTTTGTGCAGAAAACAATAACACTTGTTCAGAACGAAAGAAAGCACAGAGCCCCAGATTTTATGTTGTCCTGGAGAGCTTGCAGAGCACTGGGGAAAGGCAGGCAGAGAATTCCCTGCTAGCACCTTCTCTGTGCCTGGGAATCAGAAGTCTTCACATTGCTTCGCAGAATCGCTTTTGTGCAGACAACAGTAACACTTTTTCAGAACAAAAGAAAGCACAGAGCCTCAGATTTTATGTTGTCCTGGAGAGCTTGCAGAGCACTGGGGAAAAGCAAGCAGAGAATTCCCTGCTAGCACCTTCTCTGTGCCTGGGAAACAGAAGTGTTCACTTTGCTTCGCAGTATCGCTTTTGTGCAGAAAACAGTAACACTTGTTCAGAAGGAAAGAAAGCACAGAGCCCCATATTTTATGTTGTGCTGGAGAGCTTGCAGAGCACTGGGGAAAAGCAGGCAGAGAATTCCCTGCTAGCACCTTCTCTGTGCCTGGGAAACAGAAGTGTTCACATTGCTTCGCAGAATCGCTTTTGTGCAGAAAACAGTAACACTTGTTCAGAACGAAAGAAAGCACAGAGCCCCAGATTTTATGTTGTCCTGGAGAGCTTGCAGAGCACTGGGGAAAGGCAGGCAGAGAATTCCCTGCTAGCACCTTCTCTGTGCCTGGGAAGCAGAAGTCTTCACATTGCTTCGCAGAATCGCTTTTGTGCAGAAAACAATAACACTTGTTCAGAACGAAAGAAAGCACAGAGCCCCAGATTTTATGTTGTGCTGGAGAGCTTGCAGAGCACTGGGGAAAAGCAGGCAGAGAATTCCCTGCTAGCACCTTCTCTGTGCCTGGGAAGCAGAAGTGTTCACATTGCTTCGCAGAATCGCTTTTGTGCAGAAAACAGTAACACTTGTTCAGAACGAAAGAAAGCACAGAGCCCCAGATTTTATGTTGTCCTGGAGAGCTTGCAGAGCACTGGGGAAAGGCAGGCAGAGAATTCCCTGCTAGCACCTTCTCTGTGCCTGTTCACATTGCTTCGCAGAATCGCTTTTGTGCAGAAAACAGTAACACTTGTTCAGAACGAAAGAAAGCACAGAGCCCCAGATCTGCTGTTGTCCTGGTGAGCTTGCAGAGCACTGGGGAAAAGCAGGCAGAGAATTCCCTGCTAGCACCTTCTCTGTGCCTGGGAAACAGAAGTGTTCCCATTGCTTCGCAGAATCGCTTTTGTGCAGAAAACAGTAACACTTGTTCAGAACGAAACAAAGCACAGAGCCCCAGATTTGCTGTTGTCCTGGAGAGCTTGCAGAGCACTGGGGAAAGGCAGGCAGAGAATTCCCTGCTAGCACCTTCTCTGTGCCTGGGAAAGTGAAGTGTTCCCATTGCTTCGCAGAATCGCTTTTGTGCAGAAAACAATAACACTTGTTCAGAACGAAAGAAAGCACAGAGCCCCAGATTTTATGTTGTCCTGGAGAGCTTGCAGAGCACTGGGGAAAGGCAGGCAGAGACTTCCCTGCTAGCACCTTCTCTGTGCCTGGGAAGCAGAAGTGTTCACATTGCTTCGCAGAATCGCTTTTGTGCAGAAAACAATAACAACTGTTCAGAACGAAAGAAAGCACAGAGCCCCAGATTTTATGTTGTCCTGGAGAGCTTGCAGAGCACTGGGGAAAAGCAGGCAGAGAATTCCCTGCTAGCACCTTCTCTGTGCCTGGGAAACAGAAGTGTTCACATTTCTTCGCAGAATCGCTTTTGTGCAGAAAACAGTAACACTTGTTCAGAACGAAAGAAAGCACAGAACCCCAGATTTTATGTTGTCCTGGAGAGCTTGCAGAGCACTGGGGAAAGGCAGGCAGAGAATTCCCTGCTAGCACCTTCTCTGTGCCTGTTCACATTCCTTCGCAGAATCGCTTTTGTGCAGAAAACTGTAACACTTGTTCAGACGAAAGAAAGCACAGAGCCCCAGATTTTATGTTGTCCTGGAGAGCTTGCAGAGCACTGGGGAAAGCCAGGCAGAGAATTCCCTGCTAGCACCTTCTCTGTGCCTGGGAATCAGAAGTCTTCACATTGCTTCGCAGAATCGCTTTTGTGCAGACAACAGTAACACTTTTTCAGAACAAAAGAAAGCACAGAGCCTCAGATTTTATGTTGTCCTGGAGAGCTTGCAGAGCACTGGGGAAAAGCAAGCAGAGAATTCCCTGCTAGCACCTTCTCTGTGCCTGGGAAACAGAAGTGTTCACATTGCTTCGCAGTATCGCTTTTGTGCAGAAAACAGTAACACTTGTTCAGAAGGAAAGAAAGCACAGAGCCCCATATTTTATGTTGTGCTGGAGAGCTTGCAGAGCACTGGGGAAAAGCAGGCAGAGAATTCCCTGCTAGCACCTTCTCTGTGCCTGGGAAACAGAAGTGTTCACATTGCTTCGCAGAATCGCTTTTGTGCAGAAAACAGTAACACTTGTTCAGAACGAAAGAAAGCACAGAGCCCCAGATTTTATGTTGTCCTGGAGAGCTTGCAGAGCACTGGGGAAAGGCAGGCAGAGAATTCCCTGCTAGCACCTTCTCTGTGCCTGTTCACATTCCTTCGCAGAATCGCTTTTGTGCAGAAAACAGTAACACTTGTTCAGACGAAAGAAAGCACAGAGCCCCAGATTTTATGTTGTCCTGGAGAGCTTGCAGAGCACTGGGGAAAGGCAGGCAGAGAATTCCCTGCTAGCACCTTCTCTGTGCCTGTTCACATTGCTTCGCAGAATCGCTTTTGTGCAGAAAACAGTAACACTTGTTCAGAACGAAAGAAAGCACAGAGCCCCAGATCTGCTGTTGTCCTGGTGAGCTTGCAGAGCACTGGGGAAAAGCAGGCAGAGAATTCCCTGCTAGCACCTTCTCTGTTCCTAGGAAGCAGAAGTCTTCACATTGCTTCGCAGAATCGCTTTTGTGCAGAAAACAATAACACTTGTTCAGAACGAAAGAAAGCACAGAGCCGCAGATTTTATGTTGTCCTGGAGAGCTTGCAGAGCACTGGGGAAAAGCAGGCAGAGAATTCCCTGCTAGCACCTTCTCTGTGCCTGGGAAGCAGAAGTGTTCACATTGCTTCGCAGAATCGCTTTTGTGCAGAAAACAGTAACACTTGTTCAGAACGAAAGAAAGCACAGAGCCCCAGATTTTATGTTGTCCTGGAGAGCTTGCAGAGCACTGGGGAAAGGCAGGCAGAGAATTCCCTGCTAGCACCTTCTCTGTGCCTGTTCACATTGCTTCGCAGAATCGCTTTTGTGCAGAAAACATTAACACTTGTTCAGAACGAAAGAAAGCACAGAGCCCCAGATTTGCTGTTGTCCTGGAGAGCTTGCAGAGCACTGATGAAAGGCAGGCAGAGAATTCCCTGCTAGCACCTTCTCTGTGCCTGGGAAAGAGAAGTGTTCCCATCGCTTCGCAGAATCGCTTTTGTGCAGAAAACAATAACACTTGTTCAGAACGAAAGAAAGCACAGAGCCCCAGATTTTATGTTGTCCTGGAGAGCTTGCAGAGCACTGGGGAAAAGCAGGCAGAGAATTCCCTGCTAGCACCTTCTCTGTGCCTGGGAAGCAGAAGTGTTCACATTGCTTCGCAGAATCGCTTTTGTGCAGAAAACAGTAACACTTGTTCAGAACGAAAGAAAGCACAGAGCCCCAGATTTTATGTTGTCCTGGAGAGCTTGCAGAGCACTGGGGAAAGGCAGGCAGAGAATTCCCTGCTAGCACCTTCTCTGTGCCTGTTCACATTGCTTCGCAGAATCGCTTTTGTGCAGAAAACAGTAACACTTGTTCAGAACGAAAGAAAGCACAGAGCCCCAGATCTGCTGTTGTCCTGGTGAGCTTGCAGAGCACTGGGGAAAAGCAGGCAGAGAATTCCCTGCTAGCACCTTCTCTGTGCCTGGGAAACAGAAGTGTTCCCATTGCTTCGCAGAATCGCTTTTGTGCAGAAAACAGTAACACTTGTTCAGAACGAAACAAAGCACAGAGCCCCAGATTTTATGTTGTCCTGGAGAGCTTGCAGAGCACTGGGGAAAAGCAGGCAGAGAATTCCCTGCTAGCACCTTCTCTGTGCCTGGGAAAGAGAAGTGTTCCCATTGCTTCGCAGAATCGCTTTTGTGCAGAAAACAATAACACTTGTTCAGAACGAAAGAAAGCACAGAGCCCCAGATTTTATGTTGTCCTGGAGAGCTTGCAGAGCACTGGGGAAAGGCAGGCAGAGACTTCCCTGCTAGCACCTTCTCTGTGCCTGGGAAGCAGAAGTCTTCACATTGCTTCGCAGAATCGCTTTTGTGCAGAAAACAATAACAACTGTTCAGAACGAAAGAAAGCACAGAGCCCCAGATTTTATGTTGTCCTGGAGAGCTTGCAGAGCACTGGGGAAAAGCAGGCAGAGAATTCCCTGCTAGCACCTTCTCTGTGCCTGGGAAACAGAAGTGTTCACATTTCTTCGCAGAATCGCTTTTGTGCAGAAAACAGTAACACTTGTTCAGAACGAAAGAAAGCACAGAGCCCCAGATTTTATGTTGTCCTGGAGAGCTTGCAGAGCACTGGGGAAAAGCAGGCAGAGAATTCCCTGCTAGCACCTTCTCTGTGCCTGTTCACATTCCTTCGCAGAATCGCTTTTGTGCAGAAAACTGTAACACTTGTTCAGAACGAAAGAAAGCACAGAGCCCCAGATTTTATGTTGTCCTGGAGAGCTTGCAGAGCACTGGGGAAAGGCAGGCAGAGAATTCCCTGATAGCACCTTCTCTGTGCCTGTTCACATTCCTTCGCAGAATCGCTTTTGTGCAGAAAACAGTAACACTTGTTCAGAAGCAAAGAAAGCACAGAGCCCCATATTTTATGTTGTGCTGGAGAGCTTGCAGAGTACTGGGGAAAAGCAGGCAGAGAATTCCCTGCTAGCACCTTCTCTGTGCCTGGGAAGCAGAAGTGTTCACATTGCTTGGCAGAATCGCTTTTGTGCAGAAAACAGTAACACTTGTTCAGAACAAAAGAAAGCACAGAGCCCCAGATTTTATGTTGTCCTGGAGAGCTTGCAGAGCACTGGGGAAAAGCAGGCAGAGAATTCCCTGCTAGCACCTTCTCTGTGCCTGGGAAACAGAAGTGTTCACATTGCTTCGCAGAATCGCTTTTGTGCAGAAAACAGTAACACTTGTTCAGAACGAAAGAAAGCACAGAGCCCCAGATTTTATGTTGTCCTGGAGAGCTTGCAGAGCACTGGGGAAAAGCAGGCAGAGAATTCCCTGCTAGCACCTTCTCTGTGCCTGGGAAACAGAAGTGTTCACATTGCTTCGCAGAATCGCTTTTGTGCAGAAAACAGTAACACTTGTTCAGAACGAAAGAAAGCACAGAGCCCCAGATTTTATGTTGTCCTGTAGAGCTTGCAGAGCACTGGGGAAAGGCAGGCAGAGAATTCCCTGCTAGCACCTTCTCTGTGCCTGGGAAGCAGAAGTGTTCACATTGCTTCGCAGAATCGCTTTTGTGCAGAAAACAATAACACTTGTTCAGAACGAAAGAAAGCACAGAGCCGCAGATTTTATGTTGTCCTGGAGAGCTTGCAGAGCACTGGGGAAAAGCAGGCAGAGAATTCCCTGCTAGCACCTTCTCTGTGCCTGGGAAGCAGAAGTGTTCACATTGCTTCGCAGAATCGCTTTTGTGCAGAAAACAGTAACACTTGTTCAGAACAAAAGAAAGCACAGAGCCCCAGATATATGTTGTCCAGGAGAGCTTGCAGAGCACTGGGGAAAAGCAGGCAGAGAATTCCCTGCTAGCACCTTCTCTGTGCCTGGGAAACAGAAGTGTTCACATTGCTTCGCAGAATCGCTTTTGTGCAGAAAACAGTAACACTTGTTCAGAACGAAAGAAAGCACAGAGCCCCAGATTTTATGTTGTCCTGTAGAGCTTGCAGAGCACTGGGGAAAGGCAGGCAGAGAATTCCCTGCTAGCACCTTCTCTGTGCCTGTTCACATTCCTTCGCAGAATCGCTTTTGTGCAGAAAACAGTAACACTTGTTCAGACGAAAGAAAGCACAGAGCCCCAGATTTTATGTTGTCCTGGAGAGCTTGCAGAGCACTGGGGAAAAGCAGGCAGAGAATTCCCTGCTAGCACCTTCTCTGTGCCTGGGAAACAGAAGTGTTCACATTGCTTCGCAGAATCGCTTTTGTGCAGAAAACAATAACACTTGTTCAGAATGAAAGAAAGCACAGAGCCCCAGATTTTATGTTGTCCTGGAGAGCTTGCAGAGCACTGGGGAAAAGCAGGCAGAGAATTCCCTGCTAGCACCTTCTCTGTGCCTGGGAAGCAGAAGTGTTCACATTGCTTCGCAGAATCGCTTTTGTGCAGAAAACAGTAACACTTGTTCAGAACGAAAGAAAGCACAGAGCCCCAGATTTTATGTTGTCCTGGAGAGCTTGCAGAGCACTGGGGAAAGGCAGGCAGAGAATTCCCTGCTAGCACCTTCTCTGTGCCTGTTCACATTGCTTCACAGAATCGCTTTTGTGCAGAAAACAGTAACACTTGTTCAGACGAAAGAGAGCACAGAGCCCCAGATTTTATGTTGTCCTGGAGAGCTTGCAGAGCACTGGGGAAAAGCAGGCAGAGAATTCCCTGCTAGCACCTTCTCTGTGCCTGGGAAACAGAAGTGTTCACATTGCTTCGCAGAATCGCTTTTGTGCAGAAAACAGTAACACTTGTTCAGAAGCAAAGAAAGCACAGAGCCCCATATTTTATGTTGTGCTGGAGAGCTTGCAGAGTACTGGGGAAAAGCAGGCAGAGAATTCCCTGCTAGCACCTTCTCTGTGCCTGGGAAGCAGAAGTGTTCACATTGCTTGGCAGAATCGCTTTTGTGCAGAAAACAGTAACACTTGTTCAGAACAAAAGAAAGCACAGAGCCCCAGATTTTATGTTGTCCTGGAGAGCTTGCAGAGCACTGGGGAAAAGCAGGCAGAGAATTCCCTGCTAGCACCTTCTCTGTGCCTGGGAAACAGAAGTGTTCACATTGCTTCGCAGAATCGCTTTTGTGCAGAAAACAGTAACACTTGTTCAGAACGAAAGAAAGCACAGAGCCCCAGATTTTATGTTGTCCTGGAGAGCTTGCAGAGCACTGGGGAAAAGCAGGCAGAGAATTCCCTGCTAGCACCTTCTCTGTGCCTGGGAAACAGAAGTGTTCACATTGCTTCGCAGAATCGCTTTTGTGCAGAAAACAGTAACACTTGTTCAGAACGAAAGAAAGCACAGAGCCCCAGATTTTATGTTGTCCTGGAGAGCTTGCAGAGCACTGGGGAAAGGCAGGCAGAGAATTCCCTGATAGCACCTTCTCTGTGCCTGTTCACATTGCTTCGCAGAATCGCTTTTGTGCAGAATACAGTAACACTTGTTCAGAACGAAAGAAAGCACAGAGCCCCAGATCTGCTGTTGTCCTGGTGAGCTTGCAGAGCACTGGGGAAAAGCAGGCAGAGAATTCCCTGCTAGCACCTTCTCTGTGCCTGGGAAACAGAAGTGTTCCCATTGCTTCGCAGAATCGCTTTTGTGCAGAAAACAGTAACACTTGTTCAGAACGAAAGAAAGCACAGAGCCCCATATTTGCTGTTGTCCTGGAGAGCTTGCAGAGCACTGGGGAAAGGCAGGCAGAGAATTCCCTGCTAGCACCTTCTCTGTGCCTGGGAAAGAGAAGTGTTCCCATTGCTTCGCAGAATCGCTTTTGTGCAGAAAACAATAACACTTGTTCAGAACGAAAGAAAGCACAGAGCCCCAGATTTTATGTTGTCCTGGAGAGCTTGCAGAGCACTGGGGAAAGGCAGGCAGAGAATTCCCTGCTAGCACCTTCTCTGTGCCTGGGAAGCAGAAGTGTTCACATTGCTTCGCAGAATCGCTTTTGTGCAGAAAACAGTAACAACTGTTCAGAACGAAAGAAAGCACAGAGCCCCAGATTTTATGTTGTCCTGGAGAGCTTGCAGAGCACTGGGGAAAGGCAGGCAGAGAATTCCCTGCTAGCACCTTCTCTGTGCCTGGGAAGCAGAAGTGTTCACATTGCTTCGCAGAATCGCTTTTGTGCAGAAAACAGTAACACTTGTTCAGAACGAAAGAAAGCACAGAGCCCCAGATTTTATGTTGTCCTGGAGAGCTTGCAGAGCACTGGGGAAAGGCAGGCAGAGAATTCCCTGCTAGCACCTTCTCTGTGCCTGTTCACATTGCTTCGCAGAATCGCTTTTGTGCAGAAAACAGTAACACTTGTTCAGAACGAAAGAAAGCACAGAGCCCCAGATCTGCTGTTGTCCTGGTGAGCTTGCAGAGCACTGGGGAAAAGCAGGCAGAGAATTCCCTGCTAGCACCTTCTCTGTGCCTGGGAAACAGAAGTGTTCACATTGCTTCGCAGAATCGCTTTTGTGCAGAAAAAAGTAACACTTGTTCAGAACGAAACAAAGCACAGAGCCCCAGATTTGCTGTTGTCCTGGAGAGCTTGCAGAGCACTGGGGAAAGGCAGGCAGAGAATTCCCTGCTAGCACCTTCTCTGTGCCTGGGAAAGTGAAGTGTTCCCATTGCTTCGCAGAATCGCTTTTGTGCAGAAAACAATAACAACTGTTCAGAACGAAAGAAAGCACAGAGCCCCAGATTTTATGTTGTCCTGGAGAGCTTGCAGAGCACTGGGGAAAAGCAGGCAGAGAATTCCCTGCTAGCACCTTCTCTGTGCCTGGGAAACAGAAGTGTTCACATTGCTTCGCAGAATCGCTTTTGTGCAGAAAACAGTAACACTTGTTCAGAACGAAAGAAAGCACAGAGCCCCAGATTTTATGTTGTCCTGGAGAGCTTGCAGAGCACTGGGGAAAGGCAGGCAGAGAATTCCCTGCTAGCACCTTCTCTGTGCCTGGGAATCAGAAGTCTTCACATTGCTTCGCAGAATCGCTTTTGTGCAGACAACAGTAACACTTTTTCAGAACAAAAGAAAGCACAGAGCCCCATATTTTATGTTGTCCTGGAGAGCTTGCAGAGCACTGGGGAAAAGCAAGCAGAGAATTCCCTGCTAGCACCTTCTCTGTGCCTGGGAAACAGAAGTGTTCACTTTGCTTCGCAGTATCGCTTTTGTGCAGAAAACAGTAACACTTGTTCAGAAGGAAAGAAAGCACAGAGCCCCATATTTTATGTTGTGCTGGAGAGCTTGCAGAGCACTGGGGAAAAGCAGGCAGAGAATTCCCTGCTAGCACCTTCTCTGTGCCTGGGAAACAGAAGTGTTCACATTGCTTCGCAGAATCGCTTTTGTGCAGAAAACAGTAACACTTGTTCAGAACGAAAGAAAGCACAGAGCCCCAGATTTTATGTTGTCCTGGAGAGCTTGCAGAGCACTGGGGAAAGGCAGGCAGAGAATTCCCTGCTAGCACCTTCTCTGTGCCTGGGAAGCAGAAGTCTTCACATTGCTTCGCAGAATCGCTTTTGTGCAGAAAACAATAACACTTGTTCAGAACGAAAGAAAGCACAGAGCCCCAGATTTTATGTTGTGCTGGAGAGCTTGCAGAGCACTGGGGAAAAGCAGGCAGAGAATTCCCTGCTAGCACCTTCTCTGTGCCTGGGAAGCAGAAGTGTTCACATTGCTTCGCAGAATCGCTTTTGTGCAGAAAACAGTAACACTTGTTCAGAACGAAAGAAAGCACAGAGCCCCAGATTTTATGTTGTCCTGGAGAGCTTGCAGAGCACTGGGGAAAGGCAGGCAGAGAATTCCCTGCTAGCACCTTCTCTGTGCCTGTTCACATTGCTTCGCAGAATCGCTTTTGTGCAGAAAACAGTAACACTTGTTCAGAACGAAAGAAAGCACAGAGCCCCAGATCTGCTGTTGTCCTGGTGAGCTTGCAGAGCACTGGGGAAAAGCAGGCAGAGAATTCCCTGCTAGCACCTTCTCTGTGCCTGGGAAACAGAAGTGTTCCCATTGCTTCGCAGAATCGCTTTTGTGCAGAAAACAGTAACACTTGTTCAGAACGAAACAAAGCACAGAGCCCCAGATTTGCTGTTGTCCTGGAGAGCTTGCAGAGCACTGGGGAAAGGCAGGCAGAGAATTCCCTGCTAGCACCTTCTCTGTGCCTGGGAAAGTGAAGTGTTCCCATTGCTTCGCAGAATCGCTTTTGTGCAGAAAACAATAACACTTGTTCAGAACGAAAGAAAGCACAGAGCCCCAGATTTTATGTTGTCCTGGAGAGCTTGCAGAGCACTGGGGAAAGGCAGGCAGAGACTTCCCTGCTAGCACCTTCTCTGTGCCTGGGAAGCAGAAGTGTTCACATTGCTTCGCAGAATCGCTTTTGTGCAGAAAACAATAACAACTGTTCAGAACGAAAGAAAGCACAGAGCCCCAGATTTTATGTTGTCCTGGAGAGCTTGCAGAGCACTGGGGAAAAGCAGGCAGAGAATTCCCTGCTAGCACCTTCTCTGTGCCTGGGAAACAGAAGTGTTCACATTTCTTCGCAGAATCGCTTTTGTGCAGAAAACAGTAACACTTGTTCAGAACGAAAGAAAGCACAGAACCCCAGATTTTATGTTGTCCTGGAGAGCTTGCAGAGCACTGGGGAAAGGCAGGCAGAGAATTCCCTGCTAGCACCTTCTCTGTGCCTGTTCACATTCCTTCGCAGAATCGCTTTTGTGCAGAAAACAGTAACACTTGTTCAGACGAAAGAAAGCACAGAGCCCCAGATTTTATGTTGTCCTGGAGAGCTTGCAGAGCACTGGGGAAAAGCAGGCAGAGAATTCCCTGCTAGCACCTTCTCTGTGCCTGGGAAACAGAAGTGTTCACATTGCTTCGCAGAATCGCTTTTGTGCAGAAAACAATAACACTTGTTCAGAACGAAAGAAAGCACAGAGCCCCAGATTTTATGTTGTCCTGGAGAGCTTGCAGAGCACTGGGGAAAAGCAGGCAGAGAATTCCCTGCTAGCACCTTCTCTGTGCCTGGGAAGCAGAAGTGTTCACATTGCTTCGCAGAATCGCTTTTGTGCAGAAAACAGTAACACTTGTTCAGAACGAAAGAAAGCACAGAGCCCCAGATTTTATGTTGTCCTGGAGAGCTTGCAGAGCACTGGGGAAAGGCAGGCAGAGAATTCCCTGCTAGCACCTTCTCTGTGCCTGTTCACATTGCTTCACAGAATCGCTTTTGTGCAGAAAACAGTAACACTTGTTCAGACGAAAGAGAGCACAGAGCCCCAGATTTTATGTTGTCCTGGAGAGCTTGCAGAGCACTGGGGAAAAGCAGGCAGAGAATTCCCTGCTAGCACCTTCTCTGTGCCTGGGAAACAGAAGTGTTCACATTGCTTCGCAGAATCGCTTTTGTGCAGAAAACAGTAACACTTGTTCAGAAGCAAAGAAAGCACAGAGCCCCATATTTTATGTTGTGCTGGAGAGCTTGCAGAGTACTGGGGAAAAGCAGGCAGAGAATTCCCTGCTAGCACCTTCTCTGTGCCTGGGAAGCAGAAGTGTTCACATTGCTTGGCAGAATCGCTTTTGTGCAGAAAACAGTAACACTTGTTCAGAACAAAAGAAAGCACAGAGCCCCAGATTTTATGTTGTCCTGGAGAGCTTGCAGAGCACTGGGGAAAAGCAGGCAGAGAATTCCCTGCTAGCACCTTCTCTGTGCCTGGGAAACAGAAGTGTTCACATTGCTTCGCAGAATCGCTTTTGTGCAGAAAACAGTAACACTTGTTCAGAACGAAAGAAAGCACAGAGCCCCAGATTTTATGTTGTCCTGGAGAGCTTGCAGAGCACTGGGGAAAAGCAGGCAGAGAATTCCCTGCTAGCACCTTCTCTGTGCCTGGGAAGCAGAAGTGTTCACATTGCTTCGCAGAATCGCTTTTGTGCAGAAAACAGTAACACTTGTTCAGAACGAAAGAAAGCACAGAGCCCCAGATTTTATGTTGTCCTGGAGAGCTTGCAGAGCACTGGGGAAAGGCAGGCAGAGAATTCCCTGATAGCACCTTCTCTGTGCCTGTTCACATTGCTTCGCAGAATCGCTTTTGTGCAGAAAACAGTAACACTTGTTCAGAACGAAAGAAAGCACAGAGCCCCAGATCTGCTGTTGTCCTGGTGAGCTTGCAGAGCACTGGGGAAAAGCAGGCAGAGAATTCCCTGCTAGCACCTTCTCTGTGCCTGGGAAACAGAAGTGTTCCCATTGCTTCGCAGAATCGCTTTTGTGCAGAAAACAGTAACACTTGTTCAGAACGAAACAAAGCACAGAGCCCCATATTTGCTGTTGTCCTGGAGAGCTTGCAGAGCACTGGGGAAAGGCAGGCAGAGAATTCCCTGCTAGCACCTTCTCTGTGCCTGGGAAAGAGAAGTGTTCCCATTGCTTCGCAGAATCGCTTTTGTGCAGAAAACAATAACACTTGTTCAGAACGAAAGAAAGCACAGAGCCCCAGATTTTATGTTGTCCTGGAGAGCTTGCAGAGCACTGGGGAAAGGCAGGCAGAGAATTCCCTGCTAGCACCTTCTCTGTGCCTGGGAAGCAGAAGTGTTCACATTGCTTCGCAGAATCGCTTTTGTGCAGAAAACAGTAACAACTGTTCAGAACGAAACAAAGCACAGAGCCCCAGATTTTATGTTGTCCTGGAGAGCTTGCAGAGCACTGGGGAAAAGCAGGCAGAGAATTCCCTGCTAGCACCTTCTCTGTGCCTGGGAAACAGAAGTGTTCACATTTCTTCGCAGAATCGCTTTTGTGCAGAAAACAGTAACACTTGTTCAGAACAAAAGAAAGCACAGAGCCCCAGATTTTATGTTGTCCTGGAGAGCTTGCAGAGCACTGGGGAAAGGCAGGCAGAGAATTCCCTGCTAGCACCTTCTCTGTGCCTGGGAAGCAGAAGTCTTCACATTGCTTCGCAGAATCGCTTTTGTGCAGAAAACAATAACACTTGTTCAGAACGAAAGAAAGCACAGAGCCCCAGATTTTATGTTGTGCTGGAGAGCTTGCAGAGCACTGGGGAAAGGCAGGCAGAGAATTCCCTGCTAGCACCTTCTCTGTGCCTGGGAAGCAGAAGTGTTCACATTGCTTCGCAGAATCGCTTTTGTGCAGAAAACAGTAACACTTGTTCAGAACGAAAGAAAGCACAGAGCCCCAGATTTTATGTTGTCCTGGAGAGCTTGCAGAGCACTGGGGAAAGGCAGGCAGAGAATTCCCTGCTAGCACCTTCTCTGTGCCTGTTCACATTGCTTCGCAGAATCGCTTTTGTGCAGAAAACAGTAACACTTGTTCAGAACGAAAGAAAGCACAGAGCCCCAGATCTGCTGTTGTCCTGGTGAGCTTGCAGAGCACTGGGGAAAAGCAGGCAGAGAATTCCCTGCTAGCACCTTCTCTGTGCCTGGGAAACAGAAGTGTTCACATTGCTTCGCAGAATCGCTTTTGTGCAGAAAAAAGTAACACTTGTTCAGAACGAAACAAAGCACAGAGCCCCAGATTTGCTGTTGTCCTGGAGAGCTTGCAGAGCACTGGGGAAAGGCAGGCAGAGAATTCCCTGCTAGCACCTTCTCTGTGCCTGGGAAAGTGAAGTGTTCCCATTGCTTCGCAGAATCGCTTTTGTGCAGAAAACAATAACACTTGTTCAGAACGAAAGAAAGCACAGAGCCCCAGATTTTATGTTGTCCTGGAGAGCTTGCAGAGCACTGGGGAAAGGCAGGCAGAGACTTCCCTGCTAGCACCTTCTCTGTGCCTGGGAAGCAGAAGTGTTCACATTGCTTCGCAGAATCGCTTTTGTGCAGAAAACAATAACAACTGTTCAGAACGAAAGAAAGCACAGAGCCCCAGATTTTATGTTGTCCTGGAGAGCTTGCAGAGCACTGGGGAAAAGCAGGCAGAGAATTCCCTGCTAGCACCTTCTCTGTGCCTGGGAAACAGAAGTGTTCACATTGCTTCGCAGAATCGCTTTTGTGCAGAAAACAGTAACACTTGTTCAGAACGAAAGAAAGCACAGAGCCCCAGATTTTATGTTGTCCTGGAGAGCTTGCAGAGCACTGGGGAAAGGCAGGCAGAGAATTCCCTGCTAGCACCTTCTCTGTGCCTGGGAATCAGAAGTCTTCACATTGCTTCGCAGAATCGCTTTTGTGCAGACAACAGTAACACTTTTTCAGAACAAAAGAAAGCACAGAGCCCCATATTTTATGTTGTCCTGGAGAGCTTGCAGAGCACTGGGGAAAAGCAAGCAGAGAATTCCCTGCTAGCACCTTCTCTGTGCCTGGGAAACAGAAGTGTTCACTTTGCTTCGCAGTATCGCTTTTGTGCAGAAAACAGTAACACTTGTTCAGAAGGAAAGAAAGCACAGAGCCCCATATTTTATGTTGTGCTGGAGAGCTTGCAGAGCACTGGGGAAAAGCAGGCAGAGAATTCCCTGCTAGCACCTTCTCTGTGCCTGGGAAACAGAAGTGTTCACATTGCTTCGCAGAATCGCTTTTGTGCAGAAAACAGTAACACTTGTTCAGAACGAAAGAAAGCACAGAGCCCCAGATTTTATGTTGTCCTGGAGAGCTTGCAGAGCACTGGGGAAAGGCAGGCAGAGAATTCCCTGCTAGCACCTTCTCTGTGCCTGGGAAGCAGAAGTCTTCACATTGCTTCGCAGAATCGCTTTTGTGCAGACAACAGTAACACTTGTTCAGAACGAAAGAAAGCACAGAGCCCCAGATTTTATGTTGTGCTGGAGAGCTTGCAGAGCACTGGGGAAAAGCAGGCAGAGAATTCCCTGCTAGCACCTTCTCTGTGCCTGGGAAGCAGAAGTGTTCACATTGCTTCGCAGAATCGCTTTTGTGCAGAAAACAGTAACACTTGTTCAGAACGAAAGAAAGCACAGAGCCCCAGATTTTATGTTGTCCTGGAGAGCTTGCAGAGCACTGGGGAAAGGCAGGCAGAGAATTCCCTGCTAGCACCTTCTCTGTGCCTGTTCACATTGCTTCGCAGAATCGCTTTTGTGCAGAAAACAGTAACACTTGTTCAGAACGAAAGAAAGCACAGAGCCCCAGATCTGCTGTTGTCCTGGTGAGCTTGCAGAGCACTGGGGAAAAGCAGGCAGAGAATTCCCTGCTAGCACCTTCTCTGTGCCTGGGAAACAGAAGTGTTCCCATTGCTTCGCAGAATCGCTTTTGTGCAGAAAACAGTAACACTTGTTCAGAACGAAACAAAGCACAGAGCCCCAGATTTGCTGTTGTCCTGGAGAGCTTGCAGAGCACTGGGGAAAGGCAGGCAGAGAATTCCCTGCTAGCACCTTCTCTGTGCCTGGGAAAGTGAAGTGTTCCCATTGCTTCGCAGAATCGCTTTTGTGCAGAAAACAATAACACTTGTTCAGAACGAAAGAAAGCACAGAGCCCCAGATTTTATGTTGTCCTGGAGAGCTTGCAGAGCACTGGGGAAAGGCAGGCAGAGACTTCCCTGCTAGCACCTTCTCTGTGCCTGGGAAGCAGAAGTGTTCACATTGCTTCGCAGAATCGCTTTTGTGCAGAAAACAATAACAACTGTTCAGAACGAAAGAAAGCACAGAGCCCCAGATTTTATGTTGTCCTGGAGAGCTTGCAGAGCACTGGGGAAAAGCAGGCAGAGAATTCCCTGCTAGCACCTTCTCTGTGCCTGGGAAACAGAAGTGTTCACATTTCTTCGCAGAATCGCTTTTGTGCAGAAAACAGTAACACTTGTTCAGAACGAAAGAAAGCACAGAACCCCAGATTTTATGTTGTCCTGGAGAGCTTGCAGAGCACTGGGGAAAGGCAGGCAGAGAATTCCCTGCTAGCACCTTCTCTGTGCCTGTTCACATTCCTTCGCAGAATCGCTTTTGTGCAGAAAACTGTAACACTTGTTCAGACGAAAGAAAGCACAGAGCCCCAGATTTTATGTTGTCCTGGAGAGCTTGCAGAGCACTGGGGAAAGCCAGGCAGAGAATTCCCTGCTAGCACCTTCTCTGTGCCTGGGAATCAGAAGTCTTCACATTGCTTCGCAGAATCGCTTTTGTGCAGACAACAGTAACACTTTTTCAGAACAAAAGAAAGCACAGAGCCTCAGATTTTATGTTGTCCTGGAGAGCTTGCAGAGCACTGGGGAAAAGCAAGCAGAGAATTCCCTGCTAGCACCTTCTCTGTGCCTGGGAAACAGAAGTGTTCACATTGCTTCGCAGTATCGCTTTTGTGCAGAAAACAGTAACACTTGTTCAGAAGGAAAGAAAGCACAGAGCCCCATATTTTATGTTGTGCTGGAGAGCTTGCAGAGCACTGGGGAAAAGCAGGCAGAGAATTCCCTGCTAGCACCTTCTCTGTGCCTGGGAAACAGAAGTGTTCACATTGCTTCGCAGAATCGCTTTTGTGCAGAAAACAGTAACACTTGTTCAGAACGAAAGAAAGCACAGAGCCCCAGATTTTATGTTGTCCTGGAGAGCTTGCAGAGCACTGGGGAAAGGCAGGCAGAGAATTCCCTGCTAGCACCTTCTCTGTGCCTGTTCACATTCCTTCGCAGAATCGCTTTTGTGCAGAAAACAGTAACACTTGTTCAGACGAAAGAAAGCACAGAGCCCCAGATTTTATGTTGTCCTGGAGAGCTTGCAGAGCACTGGGGAAAGGCAGGCAGAGAATTCCCTGCTAGCACCTTCTCTGTGCCTGTTCACATTGCTTCGCAGAATCGCTTTTGTGCAGAAAACAGTAACACTTGTTCAGAACGAAAGAAAGCACAGAGCCCCAGATCTGCTGTTGTCCTGGTGAGCTTGCAGAGCACTGGGGAAAAGCAGGCAGAGAATTCCCTGCTAGCACCTTCTCTGTTCCTGGGAAGCAGAAGTCTTCACATTGCTTCGCAGAATCGCTTTTGTGCAGAAAACAATAACACTTGTTCAGAACGAAAGAAAGCACAGAGCCGCAGATTTTATGTTGTCCTGGAGAGCTTGCAGAGCACTGGGGAAAAGCAGGCAGAGAATTCCCTGCTAGCACCTTCTCTGTGCCTGGGAAGCAGAAGTGTTCACATTGCTTCGCAGAATCGCTTTTGTGCAGAAAACAGTAACACTTGTTCAGAACGAAAGAAAGCACAGAGCCCCAGATTTTATGTTGTCCTGGAGAGCTTGCAGAGCACTGGGGAAAGGCAGGCAGAGAATTCCCTGCTAGCACCTTCTCTGTGCCTGTTCACATTGCTTCGCAGAATCGCTTTTGTGCAGAAAACATTAACACTTGTTCAGAACGAAAGAAAGCACAGAGCCCCAGATTTGCTGTTGTCCTGGAGAGCTTGCAGAGCACTGATGAAAGGCAGGCAGAGAATTCCCTGCTAGCACCTTCTCTGTGCCTGGGAAAGAGAAGTGTTCCCATCGCTTCGCAGAATCGCTTTTGTGCAGAAAACAATAACACTTGTTCAGAACGAAAGAAAGCACAGAGCCCCAGATTTTATGTTGTCCTGGAGAGCTTGCAGAGCACTGGGGAAAAGCAGGCAGAGAATTCCCTGCTAGCACCTTCTCTGTGCCTGGGAAGCAGAAGTGTTCACATTGCTTCGCAGAATCGCTTTTGTGCAGAAAACAGTAACACTTGTTCAGAACGAAAGAAAGCACAGAGCCCCAGATTTTATGTTGTCCTGGAGAGCTTGCAGAGCACTGGGGAAAGGCAGGCAGAGAATTCCCTGCTAGCACCTTCTCTGTGCCTGTTCACATTGCTTCGCAGAATCGCTTTTGTGCAGAAAACAGTAACACTTGTTCAGAACGAAAGAAAGCACAGAGCCCCAGATCTGCTGTTGTCCTGGTGAGCTTGCAGAGCACTGGGGAAAAGCAGGCAGAGAATTCCCTGCTAGCACCTTCTCTGTGCCTGGGAAACAGAAGTGTTCCCATTGCTTCGCAGAATCGCTTTTGTGCAGAAAACAGTAACACTTGTTCAGAACGAAACAAAGCACAGAGCCCCAGATTTTATGTTGTCCTGGAGAGCTTGCAGAGCACTGGGGAAAAGCAGGCAGAGAATTCCCTGCTAGCACCTTCTCTGTGCCTGGGAAAGAGAAGTGTTCCCATTGCTTCGCAGAATCGCTTTTGTGCAGAAAACAATAACACTTGTTCAGAACGAAAGAAAGCACAGAGCCCCAGATTTTATGTTGTCCTGGAGAGCTTGCAGAGCACTGGGGAAAGGCAGGCAGAGACTTCCCTGCTAGCACCTTCTCTGTGCCTGGGAAGCAGAAGTGTTCACATTGCTTCGCAGAATCGCTTTTGTGCAGAAAACAATAACAACTGTTCAGAACGAAAGAAAGCACAGAGCCCCAGATTTTATGTTGTCCTGGAGAGCTTGCAGAGCACTGGGGAAAAGCAGGCAGAGAATTCCCTGCTAGCACCTTCTCTGTGCCTGGGAAACAGAAGTGTTCACATTTCTTCGCAGAATCGCTTTTGTGCAGAAAACAGTAACACTTGTTCAGAACGAAAGAAAGCACAGAGCCCCAGATTTTATGTTGTCCTGGAGAGCTTGCAGAGCACTGGGGAAAGGCAGGCAGAGAATTCCCTGCTAGCACCTTCTCTGTGCCTGTTCACATTCCTTCGCAGAATCGCTTTTGTGCAGAAAACTGTAACACTTGTTCAGACGAAAGAAAGCACAGAGCCCCAGATTTTATGTTGTCCTGGAGAGCTTGCAGAGCACTGGGGAAAGGCAGGCAGAGAATTCCCTGCTAGCACCTTCTCTGTGCCTGGGAAGCAGAAGTCTTCACATTGCTTCGCAGAATCGCTTTTGTGCAGACAACAGTAACACTTTTTCAGAACAAAAGAAAGCACAGAGCCTCAGATTTTATGTTGTCCTGGAGAGCTTGCAGAGCACTGGGGAAAAGCAAGCAGAGAATTCCCTGCTAGCACCTTCTCTGTGCCTGGGAAACAGAAGTGTTCACATTGCTTCGCAGTATCGCTTTTGTGCAGAAAACAGTAACACTTGTTCAGAAGGAAAGAAAGCAGAGAGCCCCATATTTTATGTTGTGCTGGAGAGCTTGCAGAGCACTGGGGAAAAGCAGGCAGAGAATTCCCTGCTAGCACCATCTCTGTGCCTGGGAAACAGAAGTGTTCACATTGCTTCGCAGAATCGCTTTTGTGCAGAAAACAGTAACACTTGTTCAGAACGAAAGAAAGCACAGAGCCCCAGATTTTATGTTGTCCTGGAGAGCTTGCAGAGCACTGGGGAAAGGCAGGCAGAGAATTCCCTGCTAGCACCTTCTCTGTGCCTGTTCACATTGCTTCGCAGAATCGCTTTTGTGCAGAAAACAGTAACACTTGTTCAGACGAAAGAAAGCACAGAGCCCCAGATTTTATGTTGTCCTGGAGAGCTTGCAGAGCACTGGGGAAAGGCAGGCAGAGAATTCCCTGCTAGCACCTTCTCTGTGCCTGTTCACATTGCTTCGCAGAATCGCTTTTGTGCAGAAAACAGTAACACTTGTTCAGAACGAAAGAAAGCACAGAGCCCCAGATCTGCTGTTGTCCTGGTGAGCTTGCAGAGCACTGGGGAAAAGCAGGCAGAGAATTCCCTGCTAGCACCTTCTCTGTGCCTGGGAAGCAGAAGTGTTCACATTGCTTCGCAGAATCGCTTTTGTGCAGAAAACAGTAACACTTGTTCAGAACGAAAGAAAGCACAGAGCCCCAGATTTTATGTTGTCCTGGAGAGCTTGCAAAGCACTGGGGAAAGGCAGGCAGAGAATTCCCTGCTAGCACCTTCTCTGTGCCTGTTCACATTGCTTCGCAGAATCGCTTTTGTGCAGAAAACATTAACACTTGTTCAGAACGAAAGAAAGCACAGAGCCCCAGATTTGCTGTTGTCCTGGAGAGCTTGCAGAGCACTGATGAAAGGCAGGCAGAGAATTCCCTGCTAGCACCTTCTCTGTGCCTGGGAAAGAGAAGTGTTCCCATCGCTTCGCAGAATCGCTTTTGTGCAGAAAACAATAACACTTGTTCAGAACGAAAGAAAGCACAGAGCCCCAGATTTTATGTTGTCCTGGAGAGCTTGCAGAGCACTGGGGAAAAGCAGGCAGAGAATTCCCTGCTAGCACCTTCTCTGTGCCTGGGAAGCAGAAGTGTTCACATTGCTTCGCAGAATCGCTTTTGTGCAGAAAACAGTAACACTTGTTCAGAACGAAAGAAAGCACAGAGCCCCAGATTTTATGTTGTCCTGGAGAGCTTGCAGAGCACTGGGGAAAGGCAGGCAGAGAATTCCCTGCTAGCACCTTCTCTGTGCCTGTTCACATTGCTTCGCAGAATCGCTTTTGTGCAGAAAACAGTAACACTTGTTCAGAACGAAAGAAAGCACAGAGCCCCAGATCTGCTGTTGTCCTGGTGAGCTTGCAGAGCACTGGGGAAAAGCAGGCAGAGAATTCCCTGCTAGCACCTTCTCTGTGCCTGGGAAACAGAAGTGTTCACATTGCTTCGCAGAATCGCTTTTGTGCAGAAAACAGTAACACTTGTTCAGAACGAAACAAAGCACAGAGCCCCAGATTTTATGTTGTCCTGGAGAGCTTGCAGAGCACTGGGGAAAGGCAGGCAGAGACTTCCCTGCTAGCACCTTCTCTGTGCCTGGGAAGCAGAAGTGTTCACATTGCTTCGCAGAATCGCTTTTGTGCAGAAAACAATAACAACTGTTCAGAACGAAAGAAAGCACAGAGCCCCAGATTTTATGTTGTCCTGGAGAGCTTGCAGAGCACTGGGGAAAAGCAGGCAGAGAATTCCCTGCTAGCACCTTCTCTGTGCCTGGGAAACAGAAGTGTTCACATTTCTTCGCAGAATCGCTTTTGTGCAGAAAACAGTAACACTTGTTCAGAACGAAAGAAAGCACAGAGCCCCAGATTTTATGTTGTCCTGGAGAGCTTGCAGAGCACTGGGGAAAGGCAGGCAGAGAATTCCCTGCTAGCACCTTCTCTGTGCCTGTTCACATTCCTTCGCAGAATCGCTTTTGTGCAGAAAACTGTAACACTTGTTCAGAACGAAAGAAAGCACAGAGCCCCAGATTTTATGTTGTCCTGGAGAGCTTGCAGAGCACTGGGGAAAGGCAGGCAGAGAATTCCCTGCTAGCACCTTCTCTGTGCCTGTTCACATTGCTTCGCAGAATCGCTTTTGTGCAGAAAACTGTAACACTTGTTCAGACGAAAGAAAGCACAGAGCCCCAGATTTTATGTTGTCCTGGAGAGCTTGCAGAGCACTGGGGAAAGGCAGGCAGAGAATTCCCTGCTAGCACCTTCTCTGTGCCTGGGAAGCAGAAGTCTTCACATTGCTTCGCAGAATCGCTTTTGTGCAGACAACAGTAACACTTTTTCAGAACAAAAGAAAGCACAGAGCCTCAGATTTTATGTTGTCCTGGAGAGCTTGCAGAGCACTGGGGAAAAGCAAGCAGAGAATTCCCTGCTAGCACCTTCTCTGTGCCTGGGAAACAGAAGTGTTCACATTGCTTCGCAGTATCGCTTTTGTGCAGAAAACAGTAACACTTGTTCAGAACGAAAGAAAGCAGAGAGCCCCATATTTTATGTTGTGCTGGAGAGCTTGCAGAGCACTGGGGAAAAGCAGGCAGAGAATTCCCTGCTAGCACCATCTCTGTGCCTGGGAAACAGAAGTGTTCACATTGCTTCGCAGAATCGCTTTTGTGCAGAAAACAGTAACACTTGTTCAGAACGAAAGAAAGCACAGAGCCCCAGATTTTATGTTGTCCTGGAGAGCTTGCAGAGCACTGGGGAAAGGCAGGCAGAGAATTCCCTGCTAGCACCTTCTCTGTGCCTGTTCACATTCCTTCGCAGAATCGCTTTTGTGCAGAAAACATTAACACTTGTTCAGAACGAAAGAAAGCACAGAGCCCCAGATTTGCTGTTGTCCTGGAGAGCTTGCAGAGCACTGATGAAAGGCAGGCAGAGAATTCCCTGCTAGCACCTTCTCTGTGCCTGGGAAAGAGAAGTGTTCCCATCGCTTCGCAGAATCGCTTTTGTGCAGAAAACAATAACACTTGTTCAGAACGAAAGAAAGCACAGAGCCCCAGATTTTATGTTGTCCTGGAGAGCTTGCAGAGCACTGGGGAAAAGCAGGCAGAGAATTCCCTGCTAGCACCTTCTCTGTGCCTGGGAAGCAGAAGTGTTCACATTGCTTCGCAGAATCGCTTTTGTGCAGAAAACAGTAACACTTGTTCAGAACGAAAGAAAGCACAGAGCCCCAGATTTTATGTTGTCCTGGAGAGCTTGCAGAGCACTGGGGAAAGGCAGGCAGAGAATTCCCTGCTAGCACCTTCTCTGTGCCTGTTCACATTGCTTCGCAGAATCGCTTTTGTGCAGAAAACAGTAACACTTGTTCAGAACGAAAGAAAGCACAGAGCCCCAGATCTGCTGTTGTCCTGGTGAGCTTGCAGAGCACTGGGGAAAAGCAGGCAGAGAATTCCCTGCTAGCACCTTCTCTGTGCCTGGGAAACAGAAGTGTTCCCATTGCTTCGCAGAATCGCTTTTGTGCAGAAAACAGTAACACTTGTTCAGAACGAAACAAAGCACAGAGCCCCAGATTTTATGTTGTCCTGGAGAGCTTGCAGAGCACTGGGGAAAAGCAGGCAGAGAATTCCCTGCTAGCACCTTCTCTGTGCCTGGGAAAGAGAAGTGTTCCCATTGCTTCGCAGAATCGCTTTTGTGCAGAAAACAATAACACTTGTTCAGAACGAAAGAAAGCACAGAGCCCCAGATTTTATGTTGTCCTGGAGAGCTTGCAGAGCACTGGGGAAAGGCAGGCAGAGAATTCCCTGCTAGCACCTTCTCTGTGCCTGGGAAGCAGAAGTGTTCACATTGCTTCGCAGAATCGCTTTTGTGCAGAAAACAATAACAACTGTTCAGAACGAAAGAAAGCACAGAGCCCCAGATTTTATGTTGTCCTGGAGAGCTTGCAGAGCACTGGGGAAAAGCAGGCAGAGAATTCCCTGCTAGCACCTTCTCTGTGCCTGGGAAACAGAAGTGTTCACATTTCTTCGCAGAATCGCTTTTGTGCAGAAAACAGTAACACTTGTTCAGAACGAAAGAAAGCACAGAGCCCCAGATTTTATGTTGTCCTGGAGAGCTTGCAGAGCACTGGGGAAAGGCAGGCAGAGAATTCCCTGCTAGCACCTTCTCTGTGCCTGTTCACATTCCTTCGCAGAATCGCTTTTGTGCAGAAAACTGTAACACTTGTTCAGAACGAAAGAAAGCACAGAGCCCCAGATTTTATGTTGTCCTGGAGAGCTTGCAGAGCACTGGGGAAAGGCAGGCAGAGAATTCCCTGCTAGCACCTTCTCTGTGCCTGTTCACATTCCTTCGCAGAATCGCTTTTGTGCAGAAAACTGTAACACTTGTTCAGACGAAAGAAAGCACAGAGCCCCAGATTTTATGTTGTCCTGGAGAGCTTGCAGAGCACTGGGGAAAGGCAGGCAGAGAATTCCCTGCTAGCACCTTCTCTGTGCCTGGGAAGCAGAAGTCTTCACATTGCTTCGCAGAATCGCTTTTGTGCAGACAACAGTAACACTTTTTCAGAACAAAAGAAAGCACAGAGCCTCAGATTTTATGTTGTCCTGGAGAGCTTGCAGAGCACTGGGGAAAAGCAAGCAGAGAATTCCCTGCTAGCACCTTCTCTGTGCCTGGGAAACAGAAGTGTTCACATTGCTTCGCAGTATCGCTTTTGTGCAGAAAACAGTAACACTTGTTCAGAAGGAAAGAAAGCAGAGAGCCCCATATTTTATGTTGTGCTGGAGAGCTTGCAGAGCACTGGGGAAAAGCAGGCAGAGAATTCCCTGCTAGCACCATCTCTGTGCCTGGGAAACAGAAGTGTTCACATTGCTTCGCAGAATCGCTTTTGTGCAGAAAACAGTAACACTTGTTCAGAACGAAAGAAAGCACAGAGCCCCAGATTTTATGTTGTCCTGGAGAGCTTGCAGAGCACTGGGGAAAGGCAGGCAGAGAATTCCCTGCTAGCACCTTCTCTGTGCCTGTTCACATTGCTTCGCAGAATCGCTTTTGTGCAGAAAACATTAACACTTGTTCAGAACGAAAGAAAGCACAGAGCCCCAGATTTGCTGTTGTCCTGGAGAGCTTGCAGAGCACTGATGAAAGGCAGGCAGAGAATTCCCTGCTAGCACCTTCTCTGTGCCTGGGAAAGAGAAGTGTTCCCATCGCTTCGCAGAATCGCTTTTGTGCAGAAAACAATAACACTTGTTCAGAACGAAAGAAAGCACAGAGCCCCAGATTTTATGTTGTCCTGGAGAGCTTGCAGAGCACTGGGGAAAAGCAGGCAGAGAATTCCCTGCTAGCACCTTCTCTGTGCCTGGGAAGCAGAAGTGTTCACATTGCTTCGCAGAATCGCTTTTGTGCAGAAAACAGTAACACTTGTTCAGAACGAAAGAAAGCACAGAGCCCCAGATTTTATGTTGTCCTGGAGAGCTTGCAGAGCACTGGGGAAAGGCAGGCAGAGAATTCCCTGCTAGCACCTTCTCTGTGCCTGTTCACATTGCTTCGCAGAATCGCTTTTGTGCAGAAAACAGTAACACTTGTTCAGAACGAAAGAAAGCACAGAGCCCCAGATCTGCTGTTGTCCTGGTGAGCTTGCAGAGCACTGGGGAAAAGCAGGCAGAGAATTCCCTGCTAGCACCTTCTCTGTGCCTGGGAAACAGAAGTGTTCACATTGCTTCGCAGAATCGCTTTTGTGCAGAAAACAGTAACACTTGTTCAGAACGAAACAAAGCACAGAGCCCCAGATTTTATGTTGTCCTGGAGAGCTTGCAGAGCACTGGGGAAAGGCAGGCAGAGAATTCCCTGCTAGCACCTTCTCTGTGCCTGGGAAGCAGAAGTCTTCACATTGCTTCGCAGAATCGCTTTTGTGCAGACAACAGTAACACTTTTTCAGAACAAAAGAAAGCACAGAGCCTCAGATTTTATGTTGTCCTGGAGAGCTTGCAGAGCACTGGGGAAAAGCAAGCAGAGAATTCCCTGCTAGCACCTTCTCTGTGCCTGGGAAACAGAAGTGTTCACATTGCTTCGCAGTATCGCTTTTGTGCAGAAAACAGTAACACTTGTTCAGAACGAAAGAAAGCAGAGAGCCCCATATTTTATGTTGTGCTGGAGAGCTTGCAGAGCACTGGGGAAAAGCAGGCAGAGAATTCCCTGCTAGCACCATCTCTGTGCCTGGGAAACAGAAGTGTTCACATTGCTTCGCAGAATCGCTTTTGTGCAGAAAACAGTAACACTTGTTCAGAACGAAAGAAAGCACAGAGCCCCAGATTTTATGTTGTCCTGGAGAGCTTGCAGAGCACTGGGGAAAGGCAGGCAGAGAATTCCCTGCTAGCACCTTCTCTGTGCCTGTTCACATTCCTTCGCAGAATCGCTTTTGTGCAGAAAACAGTAACACTTGTTCAGACGAAAGAAAGCACAGAGCCCCAGATTTTATGTTGTCCTGGAGAGCTTGCAGAGCACTGGGGAAAGGCAGGCAGAGAATTCCCTGCTAGCACCTTCTCTGTGCCTGTTCACATTGCTTCGCAGAATCGCTTTTGTGCAGAAAACAGTAACACTTGTTCAGAACGAAAGAAAGCACAGAGCCCCAGATCTGCTGTTGTCCTGGTGAGCTTGCAGAGCACTGGGGAAAAGCAGGCAGAGAATTCCCTGCTAGCACCTTCTCTGTGCCTGGGAAACAGAAGTGTTCCCATTGCTTCGCAGAATCGCTTTTGTGCAGAAAACAGTAACACTTGTTCAGAACGAAACAAAGCACAGAGCCCCAGATTTGCTGTAGTCCTGGAGAGCTTGCAGAGCACTGGGGAAAGGCAGGCAGAGAATTCCCTGCTAGCACCTTCTCTGTGCCTGGGAAGCAGAAGTCTTCACATTGCTTCGCAGAATCGCTTTTGTGCAGAAAACAATAACACTTGTTCAGAACGAAAGAAAGCACAGAGCCGCAGATTTTATGTTGTCCTGGAGAGCTTGCAGAGCACTGGGGAAAAGCAGGCAGAGAATTCCCTGCTAGCACCTTCTCTGTGCCTGGGAAGCAGAAGTGTTCACATTGCTTCGCAGAATCGCTTTTGTGCAGAAAACAGTAACACTTGTTCAGAACGAAAGAAAGCACAGAGCCCCAGATTTTATGTTGTCCTGGAGAGCTTGCAGAGCACTGGGGAAAGGCAGGCAGAGAATTCCCTGCTAGCACCTTCTCTGTGCCTGTTCACATTGCTTCGCAGAATCGCTTTTGTGCAGAAAACAGTAACACTTGTTCAGAACGAAAGAAAGCACAGAGCCCCAGATCTGCTGTTGTCCTGGTGAGCTTGCAGAGCACTGGGGAAAAGCAGGCAGAGAATTCCCTGCTAGCACCTTCTCTGTGCCTGGGAAACAGAAGTGTTCACATTGCTTCGCAGAATCGCTTTTGTGCAGAAAACAGTAACACTTGTTCAGAAGGAAAGAAAGCACAGAGCCCCATATTTTATGTTGTGCTGGAGAGCTTGCAGAGTACTGGGGAAAAGCAGGCAGAGAATTCCCTGCTAGCACCTTCTCTGTGCCTGGGAAGCAGAAGTGTTCACATTGCTTGGCAGAATCGCTTTTGTGCAGAAAACAGTAACACTTGTTCAGAACAAAAGAAAGCACAGAGCCCCAGATTTTATGTTGTCCTGGAGAGCTTGCAGAGCACTGGGGAAAAGCAGGCAGAGAATTCCCTGCTAGCACCTTCTCTGTGCCTGGGAAACAGAAGTGTTCACATTGCTTCGCAGAATCGCTTTTATGCAGAAAACAGTAACACTTGTTCAGAACGAAACAAAGCACAGAGCCCCAGATTTGCTGTTGTCCTGGAGAGCTTGCAGAGCACTGGGGAAAGGCAGGCAGAGAATTCCCTGCTAGCACCTTCTCTGTGCCTGGGAAAGAGAAGTGTTCCCATTGCTTCGCAGAATCGCTTTTGTGCAGAAAACAATAACACTTGTTCAGAACGAAAGAAAGCACAGAGCCCCAGATTTTATGTTGTCCGGGAGAGCTTGCAGAGCACTGGGGAAAGGCAGGCAGAGAATTCCCTGCTAGCACCTTCTCTGTGCCTGGGAAGCAGAAGTGTTCACATTGCTTCGCAGAATCGCTTTTGTGCAGAAAACAATAACAACTGTTCAGAACGAAAGAAAGCACAGAGCCCCAGATTTTATGTTGTCCTGGAGAGCTTGCAGAGCACTGGGGAAAAGCAGGCAGAGAATTCCCTGCTAGCACCTTCTCTGTGCCTGGGAAACAGAAGTGTTCACATTTCTTCGCAGAATCGCTTTTGTGCAGAAAACAATAACAACTGTTCAGAACGAAAGAAAGCACAGAGCCCCAGATTTTATGTTGTCCTGGAGAGCTTGCAGAGCACTGGGGAAAGGCAGGCAGAGAATTCCCTGCTAGCACCTTCTCTGTGCCTGTTCACATTGCTTCGCAGAATCGCTTTTGTGCAGAAAACAGTAACACTTGTTCAGACGAAAGAAAGCACAGAGCCCCAGATTTTATGTTGTCCTGGAGAGCTTGCAGAGCACTGGGGAAAGGCAGGCAGAGAATTCCCTGCTAGCACCTTCTCTGTGCCTGGGAAACAGAAGTGTTCACATTGCTTCGCAGAATCGCTTTTGTGCAGAAAACAGTAACACTTGTTCAGAAGGAAAGAAAGCACAGAGCCCCATATTTTATGTTGTGCTGGAGAGCTTGCAGAGTACTGGGGAAAAGCAGGCAGAGAATTCCCTGCTAGCACCTTCTCTGTGCCTGGGAAGCAGAAGTGTTCACATTGCTTGGCAGAATCGCTTTTGTGCAGAAAACAGTAACACTTGTTCAGAACAAAAGAAAGCACAGAGCCCCAGATTTTATGTTGTCCTGGAGAGCTTGCAGAGCACTGGGGAAAAGCAGGCAGAGAATTCCCTGCTAGCACCTTCTCTGTGCCTGGGAAGCAGAAGTGTTCACATTGCTTCGCAGAATCGCTTTTGTGCAGAAAACAGTAACACTTTTTCAGAACAAAAGAAAGCACAGAGCCCCAGATTTTATGTTGTCCTGGAGAGCTTGCAGAGCACTGGGGAAAGGCAGGCAGAGAATTCCCTGCTAGCACCTTCTCTGTGCCTGGGAAACAGAAGTGTTCACATTGCTTCGCAGTATCGCTTTTGTGCAGAAAACAGTAACACTTGTTCAGAAGGAAAGAAAGCACAGAGCCCCATATTTTATGTTGTGCTGGAGAGCTTGCAGAGCACTGGGGAAAAGCAGGCAGAGAATTCCCTGCTAGCACCTTCTCTGTGCCTGGGAAACAGAAGTGTTCACATTGCTTCGCAGAATCGCTTTTGTGAAGAAAACAGTAACACTTGTTCAGAACGAAAGAAAGCACAGAGCCCCAGATTTTATGTTGTCCTGGAGAGCTTGCAGAGCACTGGGGAAAGGCAGGCAGAGAATTCCCTGCTAGCACCTTCTCTTTGCCTGTTCACATTGCTTCGCAGAATCGCTTTTGTGCAGAAAACAGTAACACTTGTTCAGACGAAAGAAAGCACAGAGCCCCAGATTTTATGTTGTCCTGGAGAGCTTGCAGAGCACTGGGGAAAGGCAGGCAGAGAATTCCCTGCTAGCACCTTCTCTGTGCCTGTTCACATTCCTTCGCAGAATCGCTTTTGTGCAGAAAACAGTAACACTTGTTCAGAAGGAAAGAAAGCCCAGAGCCCCAGATTTTATGTTGTCCTGGAGAGCTTGCAGAGCACTGGGGAAAGGCAGGCAGAGAATTCCCTGCTAGCACCTTCTCTGTGCCTGTTCACATTGCTTCGCAGAATCGCTTTTGTGCAGAAAACAGTAACACTTGTTCAGAACGAAAGAAAGCACAGAGCCCCAGATCTCCTGTTGTCCTGGTGAGCTTGCAGAGCACTGGGGAAAAGCCGGCAGAGAATTCCCTGCTAGCACCTTCTCTGTGCCTGGGAAACAGAAGTGTTCCCATTGCTTCGCAGAATCGCTTTTGTGCAGAAAACAGTAACACTTGTTCAGAACGAAACAAAGCACAGAGCCCCAGATTTTATGTTGTCCTGGAGAGCTTGCAGAGCACTGGGGAAAGGCAGGCAGAGAATTCCCTGCTAGCACCTTCTCTGTGCCTGGGAAAGAGAAGTGTTCCCATTGCTTCGCAGAATCGCTTTTGTGCAGAAAACAATAACACTTGTTCAGAACGAAAGAAAGCACAGAGCCCCAGATTTTATGTTGTCCTGGAGAGCTTGCAGAGCACTGGGGAAAGGCAGGCAGAGACTTCCCTGCTAGCACCTTCTCTGTGCCTGGGAAGCAGAAGTGTTCACATTGCTTCGCAGAATCGCTTTTGTGCAGAAAACAATAACAACTGTTCAGAACGAAAGAAAGCACAGAGCCCCAGATTTTATGTTGTCCTGGAGAGCTTGCAGAGCACTGGGGAAAAGCAGGCAGAGAATTCCCTGCTAGCACCTTCTCTGTGCCTGGGAAACAGAAGTGTTCACATTTCTTCGCAGAATCGCTTTTGTGCAGAAAACAGTAACACTTGTTCAGAACGAAAGAAAGCACAGAGCCCCAGATTTTATGTTGTCCTGGAGAGCTTGCAGAGCACTGGGGAAAGGCAGGCAGAGAATTCCCTGCTAGCACCTTCTCTGTGCCTGTTCACATTCCTTCGCAGAATCGCTTTTGTGCAGAAAACTGTAACACTTGTTCAGAACGAAAGAAAGCACAGAGCCCCAGATTTTATGTTGTCCTGGAGAGCTTGCAGAGCACTGGGGAAAGGCAGGCAGAGAATTCCCTGCTAGCACCTTCTCTGTGCCTGTTCACATTCCTTCGCAGAATCGCTTTTGTGCAGAAAACTGTAACACTTGTTCAGACGAAAGAAAGCACAGAGCCCCAGATTTTATGTTGTCCTGGAGAGCTTGCAGAGCACTGGGGAAAGGCAGGCAGAGAATTCCCTGCTAGCACCTTCTCTGTGCCTGGGAAGCAGAAGTCTTCACATTGCTTCGCAGAATCGCTTTTGTGCAGACAACAGTAACACTTTTTCAGAACAAAAGAAAGCACAGAGCCTCAGATTTTATGTTGTCCTGGAGAGCTTGCAGAGCACTGGGGAAAAGCAAGCAGAGAATTCCCTGCTAGCACCTTCTCTGTGCCTGGGAAACAGAAGTGTTCACATTGCTTCGCAGTATCGCTTTTGTGCAGAAAACAGTAACACTTGTTCAGAAGGAAAGAAAGCAGAGAGCCCCATATTTTATGTTGTGCTGGAGAGCTTGCAGAGCACTGGGGAAAAGCAGACAGAGAATTCCCTGCTAGCACCTTCTCTGTGCCTGGGAAACAGAAGTGTTCCCATTGCTTCGCAGAATCGCTTTTGTGCAGAAAACAGTAACACTTGTTCAGAACGAAACAAAGCACAGAGCCCCAGATTTGCTGTTGTCCTGGAGAGCTTGCAGAGCACTGGGGAAAGGCAGGCAGAGAATTCCCTGCTAGCACCTTCTCTGTGCCTGGGAAGCAGAAGTCTTCACATTGCTTCGCAGAATCGCTTTTGTGCAGAAAACAATAACACTTGTTCAGAACGAAAGAAAGCACAGAGCCGCAGATTTTATGTTGTCCTGGAGAGCTTGCAGAGCACTGGGGAAAAGCAGGCAGAGAATTCCCTGCTAGCACCTTCTCTGTGCCTGGGAAGCAGAAGTGTTCACATTGCTTCGCAGAATCGCTTTTGTGCAGAAAACAGTAACACTTGTTCAGAACGAAAGAAAGCACAGAGCCCCAGATTTTATGTTGTCCTGGAGAGCTTGCAGAGCACTGGGGAAAGGCAGGCAGAGAATTCCCTGCTAGCACCTTCTCTGTGCCTGTTCACATTGCTTCGCAGAATCGCTTTTGTGCAGAAAACAGTAACACTTGTTCAGACGAAAGAAAGCACAGAGCCCCAGATTTTATGTTGTCCTGGAGAGCTTGCAGAGCACTGGGGAAAAGCAGGCAGAGAATTCCCTGCTAGCACCTTCTCTGTGCCTGGGAAACAGAAGTGTTCACATTGCTTCGCAGAATCGCTTTTGTGCAGAAAACAGTAACACTTGTTCAGAAGGAAAGAAAGCACAGAGCCCCATATTTTATGTTGTGCTGGAGAGCTTGCAGAGTACTGGGGAAAAGCAGGCAGAGAATTCCCTGCTAGCACCTTCTCTGTGCCTGGGAAGCAGAAGTGTTCACATTGCTTGGCAGAATCGCTTTTGTGCAGAAAACAATAACACTTGTTCAGAACGAAAGAAAGCACAGAGCCCCAGATTTTATGTTGTCCTGGAGAGCTTGCAGAGCACTGGGGAAAGGCAGGCAGAGAATTCCCTGCTAGCACCTTCTCTGTGCCTGTTCACATTGCTTCGCAGAATCGCTTTTGTGCAGAAAACAGTAACACTTGTTCAGACGAAAGAAAGCACAGAGCCCCAGATTTTATGTTGTCCTGGAGAGCTTGCAGAGCACTGGGGAAAAGCAGGCAGAGAATTCCCTGCTAGCACCTTCTCTGTGCCTGGGAAACAGAAGTGTTCACATTGCTTCGCAGAATCGCTTTTGTGCAGAAAACAGTAACACTTGTTCAGAAGGAAAGAAAGCACAGAGCCCCATATTTTATGTTGTGCTGGAGAGCTTGCAGAGTACTGGGGAAAAGCAGGCAGAGAATTCCCTGCTAGCACCTTCTCTGTGCCTGGGAAGCAGAAGTGTTCACATTGCTTGGCAGAATCGCTTTTGTGCAGAAAACAGTAACACTTGTTCAGAACAAAAGAAAGCACAGAGCCCCAGATTTTATGTTGTCCTGGAGAGCTTGCAGAGCACTGGGGAAAAGCAGGCAGAGAATTCCCTGCTAGCACCTTCTCTGTGCCTGGGAAACAGAAGTGTTCACATTGCTTCGCAGAATCGCTTTTATGCAGAAAACAGTAACACTTGTTCAGAACGAAACAAAGCACAGAGCCCCAGATTTGCTGTTGTCCTGGAGAGCTTGCAGAGCACTGGGGAAAGGCAGGCAGAGAATTCCCTGCTAGCACCTTCTCTGTGCCTGGGAAAGAGAAGTGTTCCCATTGCTTCGCAGAATCGCTTTTGTGCAGAAAACAATAACACTTGTTCAGAACGAAAGAAAGCACAGAGCCCCAGATTTTATGTTGTCCTGGAGAGCTTGCAGAGCACTGGGGAAAGGCAGGCAGAGAATTCCCTGCTAGCACCTTCTCTGTGCCTGGGAAGCAGAAGTGTTCACATTGCTTCGCAGAATCGCTTTTGTGCAGAAAACAATAACAACTGTTCAGAACGAAAGAAAGCACAGAGCCCCAGATTTTATGTTGTCCTGGAGAGCTTGCAGAGCACTGGGGAAAAGCAGGCAGAGAATTCCCTGCTAGCACCTTCTCTGTGCCTGGGAAACAGAAGTGTTCACATTTCTTCGCAGAATCGCTTTTGTGCAGAAAACAATAACAAATGTTCAGAACGAAAGAAAGCACAGAGCCCCAGATTTTATGTTGTCCTGGAGAGCTTGCAGAGCACTGGGGAAAGGCAGGCAGAGAATTCCCTGCTAGCACCTTCTCTGTGCCTGTTCACATTGCTTCGCAGAATCGCTTTTGTGCAGAAAACAGTAACACTTGTTCAGACGAAAGAAAGCACAGAGCCCCAGATTTTATGTTGTCCTGGAGAGCTTGCAGAGCACTGGGGAAAAGCAGGCAGAGAATTCCCTGCTAGCACCTTCTCTGTGCCTGGGAAACAGAAGTGTTCACATTGCTTCGCAGAATCGCTTTTGTGCAGAAAACAGTAACACTTGTTCAGAAGCAAAGAAAGCACAGAGCCCCATATTTTATGTTGTCCTGGAGAGCTTGCAGAGCACTGGGGAAAAGCAGGCAGAGAATTCCCTGCTAGCACCTTCTCTGTGCCTGGGAAGCAGAAGTGTTCACATTGCTTGGCAGAATCGCTTTTGTGCAGAAAACAGTAACACTTGTTCAGAACAAAAGAAAGCACAGAGCCCCAGATTTTATGTTGTCCTGGAGAGCTTGCAGAGCACTGGGGAAAAGCAGGCAGAGAATTCCCTGCTAGCACCTTCTCTGTGCCTGGGAAGCAGAAGTGTTCACATTGCTTCGCAGAATCGCTTTTGTGCAGAAAACAGTAACACTTGTTCAGAACGAAAGAAAGCACAGAGCCCCAGATTTTATGTTGTCCTGGAGAGCTTGCAGAGCACTGGGGAAAGGCAGGCAGAGAATTCCCTGCTAGCACCTTCTCTGTGCCTGGGAAACAGAAGTGTTCACATTGCTTCGCAGTATCGCTTTTGTGCAGAAAACAGTAACACTTGTTCAGAAGGAAAGAAAGCACAGAGCCCCATATTTTATGTTGTGCTGGAGAGCTTGCAGAGCACTGGGGAAAAGCAGGCAGAGAATTCCCTGCTAGCACCTTCTCTGTGCCTGGGAAACAGAAGTGTTCACATTGCTTCGCAGAATCGCTTTTGTGAAGAAAACAGTAACACTTGTTCAGAACGAAAGAAAGCACAGAGCCCCAGATTTTATGTTGTCCTGGAGAGCTTGCAGAGCACTGGGGAAAGGCAGGCAGAGAATTCCCTGCTAGCACGTTCTCTTTGCCTGTTCACATTGCTTCGCAGAATCGCTTTTGTGCAGAAAACAGTAACACTTGTTCAGACGAAAGAAAGCACAGAGCCCCAGATTTTATGTTGTCCTGGAGAGCTTGCAGAGCACTGGGGAAAGGCAGGCAGAGAATTCCCTGCTAGCACCTTCTCTGTGCCTGTTCACATTCCTTCGCAGAATCGCTTTTGTGCAGAAAACAGTAACACTTGTTCAGAAGGAAAGAAAGCCCAGAGCCCCAGATTTTATGTTGTCCTGGAGAGCTTGCAGAGCACTGGGGAAAGGCAGGCAGAGAATTCCCTGCTAGCACCTTCTCTGTGCCTGTTCACATTGCTTCGCAGAATCGCTTTTGTGCAGAAAACAGTAACACTTGTTCAGACGAAAGAAAGCACAGAGCCCCAGATTTTATGTTGTCCTGGAGAGCTTGCAGAGCACTGGGGAAAGGCAGGCAGAGAATTTCCTGCTAGCACCTTCTCTGTGCCTGGGAAGCAGAAGTGTTCACATTGCTTCGCAGAATCGCTTTTGTGCAGACAACAGTAACACTTGTTCAGAACAAAAGAAAGCACAGAGCCCCATATTTTATGTTGTCCTGGAGAGCTTGCAGAGTACTGGGGAAAAGCAGGCAGAGAATTCCCTGCTAGCACCTTCTCTGTGCCTGGGAAACAGAAGTGTTCACATTGCTTCGCAGAATCGCTTTTGTGCAGAAAACAGTAACACTTGTTCAGAAGGAAAGAAAGCACAGAGCCCCAGATTCTATGTTGTCCTGGAGAGCTTGCAGAGCACTGGGGAAAAGCAGGCAGAGAATTCCCTGCTAGCACCTTCTCTGTGCCTGGGAAACAGAAGTGTTCACATTGCTTCGCAGAATCGCTTTTGTGCAGAAAACAGTAACACTTGTTCAGAAGGAAAGAAAGCACAGAGCCCCATATTTTATGTTGTGCTGGAGAGCTTGCAGAGTACTGGGGAAAAGCAGGCAGAGAATTCCCTGCTAGCACCTTCTCTGTGCCTGGGAAACAGAAGTGTTCACATTGCTTCGCAGAATCGCTTTTGTGCAGAAAACAGTAACACTTGTTCAGAACGAAAGAAAGCACAGAGCCCCAGATTTTATGTTGTCCTGGAGAGCTTGCAGAGCACTGGGGAAAGGCAGGCAGAGAAGTCCCTGCTAGCACCTTCTCTGTGCCTGTTCACATTGCATCGCAGAATCGCTTTTGTGCAGAAAACAGTAACACTTGTTCAGACGAAAGAAAGCACAGAGCCCCAGATTTTATGTTGTCCTGGAGAGCTTGCAGAGCACTGGGGAAAAGCAGGCAGAGAATTCCCTGCTAGCACCTTCTCTGTGCCTGGGAAACAGAAGTGTTCACATTGCTTCGCAGAATCGCTTTTGTGCAGAAAACAGTAACACTTGTTCAGAAGCAAAGAAAGCACAGAGCCCCATATTTTATGTTGTGCTGGAGAGCTTGCAGAGTACTGGGGAAAAGCAGGCAGAGAATTCCCTGCTAGCACCTTCTTTGTGCCTGGGAAACAGAAGTGTTCACATTGCTTCGCAGAATCGCTTTTGTGCAGAAAACAGTAACACTTGTTCAGAACGAAAGAAAGCACAGAGCCCCAGATTTTATGTTGTCCTGGAGAGCTTGCAGAGCACTGGGGAAAGGCAGGCAGAGAATTCCCTGCTAGCACCTTCTCTGTGCCTGTTCACATTGCATCGCAGAATCGCTTTTGTGCAGAAAACAGTAACACTTGTTCAGACGAAAGAAAGCACAGAGCCCCAGATCTGCTGTTGTCCTGGTGAGCTTGCAGAGCACTGGGGAAAAGCAGGCAGAGAATTCCCTGCTAGCACCTTCTCTGTGCCTGGGAAACAGAAGTGTTCCCATTGCTTCGCAGAATCGCTTTTGTGCAGAAAACAGTAACACTTGTTCAGAACGAAAGAAAGCACAGAGCCCCAGATTTGCTGTTGTCCTGGAGAGCTTGCAGAGCACTGGGGAAAGGCAGGCAGAGAATTCCCTGCTAGCACCTTCTCTGTGCCTGGGAAGCAGAAGTGTTCACATTGCTTCGCAGAATCGCTTTTGTGCAGACAACAGTAACACTTTTTCAGAACAAAAGAAAGCACAGAGCCTCAGATTTTATGTTGTCCTGGAGAGCTTGCAGAGCACTGGGGAAAAGCATGCAGAGAATTCCCTGCTAGCACCTTCTCTGTGCCTGGGAAACAGAAGTGTTCACATTGCTTCGCAGTATCGCTTTTGTGCAGAAAACAGTAACACTTGTTCAGAACGAAAGAAAGCACAGAGCCCCAGATTTTATGTTGTCCTGGAGAGCTTGCAGAGCACTGGGGAAAGGCAGGCAGAGAATTCCCTGCTAGCACCTTCTCTGTGCCTGTTCACATTGCATCGCAGAATCGCTTTTGTGCAGAAAACAGTAACACTTGTTCAGACGAAAGAAAGCACAGAGCCCCAGATTTTATGTTGTCCTGGAGAGCTTGCAGAGCACTGGGGAAAAGCAGGCAGAGAATTCCCTGCTAGCACCTTCTCTGTGCCTGGGAAACAGAAGTGTTCACATTGCTTCGCAGAATCGCTTTTGTGCAGAAAACAGTAACACTTGTTCAGAAGGAAAGAAAGCACAGAGCCCCATATTTTATGTTGTGCTGGAGAGCTTGCAGAGTACTGGGGAAAAGCAGGCAGAGAATTCCCTGCTAGCACCTTCTCTGTGCCTGGGAAGCAGAAGTGTTCACATTGCTTGGCAGAATCGCTTTTGTGCAGAAAACAGTAACACTTGTTCAGAACAAAAGAAAGCACAGAGCCCCAGATTTTATGTTGTCCTGGAGAGCTTGCAGAGCACTGGGGAAAAGCAGGCAGAGAATTCCCTGCTAGCACCTTCTCTGTGCCTGGGAAACAGAAGTGTTCACATTGCTTCGCAGAATCGCTTTTGTGCAGAAAACAGTAACACTTGTTCAGAACGAAAGAAAGCACAGAGCCCCAGATTTTATGTTGTCCTGGAGAGCTTGCAGAGCACTGGGGAAAGGCAGGCAGAGAATTCCCTGCTAGCACCTTCTCTGTGCCTGGGAAGCAGAAGTGTTCACATTGCTTCGCAGTATCGCTTTTGTGCAGAAAACAGTAACACTTGTTCAGAAGGAAAGAAAGCACAGAGCCCCATATTTTATGTTGTGCTGGAGAGCTTGCAGAATACTGGGGAAAAGCAGGCAGAGAATTCCCTGCTAGCACCTTCTCTGTGCCTGGGAAGCAGAAGTGTTCACATTGCTTCGCAGAATCGCTTTTGTGCAGAAAACAGTAACACTTGTTCAGAACGAAAGAAAGCACAGAGCCCCAGATTTTATGTTGTCCTGGAGAGCTTGCAGAGCACTGGGGAAAGGCAGGCAGAGAATTCCCTGCTAGCACCTTCTCTGTGCCTGTTCACATTGCATCACAGACCCGCTTTTGTGCAGAAAACAGTAACACTTGTTCAGACGAAAGAAAGCACAGAGCCCCAGATTTTATGTTGTCCTGGAGAGCTTGCAGAGCACTGGGGAAAAGCAGGCAGAGAATTCCCTGCTAGCACCTTCTCTGTGCCTGGGAAACAGAAGTGTTCACATTGCTTGGCAGAATCGCTTTTGTGCAGAAAACAGTAACACTTGTTCAGAAGGAAAGAAAGCACAGAGCCCCATATTTTATGTTGTGCTGGAGAGCTTGCAGAGTACTGGGGAAAAGCAGGCAGAGAATTCCCTGCTAGCACCTTCTCTGTGCCTGGGAAGCAGAAGTGTTCACATTGCTTGGCAGAATCGCTTTTGTGCAGAAAACAGTAACACTTGTTCAGAACAAAAGAAAGCACAGAGCCCCAGATTTTATGTTGTCCTGGAGAGCTTGCAGAGCACTGGGGAAAAGCAGGCAGAGAATTCCCTGCTAGCACCTTCTCTGTGCCTGGGAAACAGAAGTGTTCACATTGCTTCGCAGAATCGCTTTTGTGCAGAAAACAGTAACACTTGTTCAGAACGAAAGAAAGCACAGAGCCCCAGATTTTATGTTGTCCTGGAGAGCTTGCAGAGCACTGGGGAAAGGCAGGCAGAGAATTCCCTGCTAGCACCTTCTCTGTGCCTGGGAAGCAGAAGTCTTCACATTGCTTCGCAGAATCGCTTTTGTGCAGAAAACAATAACACTTGTTCAGAACGAAAGAAAGCACAGAGCCCCAGATTTTATGTTGTCCTGGAGAGCTTGCAGAGCACTGGGGAAAGGCAGGCAGAGAATTCCCTGCTAGCACCTTCTCTGTGCCTGTTCACATTGCTTCGCAGAATCGCTTTTGTGCAGAAAACAGTAACACTTGTTCAGAACGAAAGAAAGCACAGAGCCCCAGATCTGCTGTTGTCCTGGTGAGCTTGCAGAGCACTGGGGAAAAGCAGGCAGAGAATTCCCTGCTAGCACCTTCTCTGTTCCTGGGAAGCAGAAGTGTTCCCATTGCTTCGCAGAATCGCTTTTGTGCAGAAAACAGTAACACTTGTTCAGAACGAAACAAAGCACAGAGCCCCAGATTTGCTGTTGTCCTGGAGAGCTTGCAGAGCACTGGGGAAAGGCAGGCAGAGAATTCCCTGCTAGCACCTTCTCTGTGCCTGGGAAGCAGAAGTGTTCACATTGCTTCGCAGAATCGCTTTTGTGCAGACAACAGTAACACTTTTTCAGAACAAAAGAAAGCACAGAGCCTCAGATTTTATGTTGTCCTGGAGAGCTTGCAGAGCACTGGGGAAAAGCATGCAGAGAATTCCCTGCTAGCACCTTCTCTGTGCCTGGGAAACAGAAGTGTTCACATTGCTTCGCAGTATCGCTTTTGTGCAGAAAACAGTAACACTTGTTCAGAACGAAAGAAAGCACAGAGCCCCAGATTTTATGTTGTCCTGGAGAGCTTGCAGAGCACTGGGGAAAGGCAGGCAGAGAATTCCCTGCTAGCACCTTCTCTGTGCCTGTTCACATTGCATCGCAGAATCGCTTTTGTGCAGAAAACAGTAACACTTGTTCAGACGAAAGAAAGCACAGAGCCCCAGATTTTATGTTGTCCTGGAGAGCTTGCAGAGCACTGGGGAAAAGCAGGCAGAGAATTCCCTGCTAGCACCTTCTCTGTGCCTGGGAAACAGAAGTGTTCACATTGCTTCGCAGAATCGCTTTTGTGCAGAAAACAGTAACACTTGTTCAGAAGGAAAGAAAGCACAGAGCCCCATATTTTATGTTGTGCTGGAGAGCTTGCAGAGTACTGGGGAAAAGCAGACAGAGAATTCCCTGCTAGCACCTTCTCTGTGCCTGGGAAGCAGAAGTGTTCACATTGCTTGGCAGAATCGCTTTTGTGCAGAAAACAGTAACACTTGTTCAGAACAAAAGAAAGCACAGAGCCCCAGATTTTATGTTGTCCTGGAGAGCTTGCAGAGCACTGGGGAAAAGCAGGCAGAGAATTCCCTGCTAGCACCTTCTCTGTGCCTGGGAAACAGAAGTGTTCACATTGCTTCGCAGAATCGCTTTTGTGCAGAAAACAGTAACACTTGTTCAGAACGAAAGAAAGCACAGAGCCCCAGATTTTATGTTGTCCTGGAGAGCTTGCAGAGCACTGGGGAAAGGCAGGCAGAGAATTCCCTGCTAGCACCTTCTCTGTGCCTGGGAAGCAGAAGTGTTCACATTGCTTCGCAGTATCGCTTTTGTGCAGAAAACAGTAACACTTGTTCAGAAGGAAAGAAAGCACAGAGCCCCATATTTTATGTTGTGCTGGAGAGCTTGCAGAATACTGGGGAAAAGCAGGCAGAGAATTCCCTGCTAGCACCTTCTCTGTGCCTGGGAAGCAGAAGTGTTCACATTGCTTCGCAGAATCGCTTTTGTGCAGAAAACAGTAACACTTGTTCAGAACGAAAGAAAGCACAGAGCCCCAGATTTTATGTTGTCCTGGAGAGCTTGCAGAGCACTGGGGAAAGGCAGGCAGAGAATTCCCTGCTAGCACCTTCTCTGTGCCTGTTCACATTGCATCACAGACCCGCTTTTGTGCAGAAAACAGTAACACTTGTTCAGACGAAAGAAAGCACAGAGCCCCAGATTTTATGTTGTCCTGGAGAGCTTGCAGAGCACTGGGGAAAAGCAGGCAGAGAATTCCCTGCTAGCACCTTCTCTGTGCCTGGGAAACAGAAGTGTTCACATTGCTTGGCAGAATCGCTTTTGTGCAGAAAACAGTAACACTTGTTCAGAAGGAAAGAAAGCACAGAGCCCCATATTTTATGTTGTGCTGGAGAGCTTGCAGAGTACTGGGGAAAAGCAGGCAGAGAATTCCCTGCTAGCACCTTCTCTGTGCCTGGGAAGCAGAAGTGTTCACATTGCTTGGCAGAATCGCTTTTGTGCAGAAAACAGTAACACTTGTTCAGAACAAAAGAAAGCACAGAGCCCCAGATTTTATGTTGTCCTGGAGAGCTTGCAGAGCACTGGGGAAAAGCAGGCAGAGAATTCCCTGCTAGCACCTTCTCTGTGCCTGGGAAACAGAAGTGTTCACATTGCTTCGCAGAATCGCTTTTGTGCAGAAAACAGTAACACTTGTTCAGAACGAAAGAAAGCACAGAGCCCCAGATTTTATGTTGTCCTGGAGAGCTTGCAGAGCACTGGGGAAAGGCAGGCAGAGAATTCCCTGCTAGCACCTTCTCTGTGCCTGGGAAGCAGAAGTCTTCACATTGCTTCGCAGAATCGCTTTTGTGCAGAAAACAATAACACTTGTTCAGAACGAAAGAAAGCACAGAGCCCCAGATTTTATGTTGTCCTGGAGAGCTTGCAGAGCACTGGGGAAAAGCAGGCAGAGAATTCCCTGCTAGCACCTTCTCTGTGCCTGGGAAGCAGAAGTGTTCACATTGCTTCGCAGAATCGCTTTTGTGCAGAAAACAGTAACACTTGTTCAGAACGAAAGAAAGCACAGAGCCCCAGATTTTATGTTGTCCTGGAGAGCTTGCAGAGCACTGGGGAAAGGCAGGCAGAGAATTCCCTGCTAGCACCTTCTCTGTGCCTGTTCACATTGCTTCGCAGAATCGCTTTTGTGCAGAAAACAGTAACACTTGTTCAGAACGAAAGAAAGCACAGAGCCCCAGATCTGCTGTTGTCCTGGTGAGCTTGCAGAGCACTGGGGAAAAGCAGGCAGAGAATTCCCTGCTAGCACCTTCTCTGTTCCTGGGAAGCAGAAGTGTTCCCATTGCTTCGCAGAATCGCTTTTGTGCAGAAAACAGTAACACTTGTTCAGAACGAAACAAAGCACAGAGCCCCAGATTTGCTGTTGTCCTGGAGAGCTTGCAGAGCACTGGGGAAAGGCAGGCAGAGAATTCCCTGCTAGCACCTTCTCTGTGCCTGGGAAAGAGAAGTGTTCCCATTGCATCGCAGAATCGCTTTTGTGCAGAAAACAATAACACTTGTTCAGAACGAAAGAAAGCACAGAGCCCCAGATTTTATGTTGTCCTGGAGAGCTTGCAGAGCACTGGGGAAAGGCAGGCAGAGAATTCCCTGCTAGCACCTTCTCTGTGCCTGGGAAGCAGAAGTGTTCACATTGCTTCGCAGAATCGCTTTTGTGCAGAAAACAATAACAACTGTTCAGACGAAAGAAAGCACAGAGCCCCAGATTTTATGTTGTCCTGGAGAGCTTGCAGAGCACTGGGGAAAAGCAGGCAGAGAATTCCCTGCTAGCACCTTCTCTGTGCCTGGGAAACAGAAGTGTTCACATTGCTTCGCAGAATCGCTTTTGTGCAGAAAACAGTAACACTTGTTCAGAACGAAAGAAAGCACAGAGCCCCAGATTTTATGTTGTCCTGGAGAGCTTGCAGAGCACTGGGGAAAGGCAGGCAGAGAATTCCCTGCTAGCACCTTCTCTGTGCCTGTTCACATTGCTTCGCAGAATCGCTTTTGTGCAGAAAACAGTAACACTTGCTCAGACGAAAGAAAGCACAGAGCCCCAGATTTTATGTTGTCCTGGAGAGCTTGCAGAGCACTGGGGAAAAGCAGGCAGAGAATTCCCTGCTAGCACCTTCTCTGTGCCTGGGAAACAGAAGTGTTCACATTGCTTGGCAGAATCGCTTTTGTGCAGAAAACAGTAACACTTGTTCAGAAGGAAAGAAAGCACAGAGCCCCATATTTTATGTTGTGCTGGAGAGCTTGCAGAGTACTGGGGAAAAGCAGGCAGAGAATTCCCTGCTAGCACCTTCTCTGTGCCTGGGAAGCAGAAGTGTTCACATTGCTTGGCAGAATCGCTTTTGTGCAGAAAACAGTAACACTTGTTCAGAACAAAAGAAAGCACAGAGCCCCAGATTTTATGTTGTCCTGGAGAGCTTGCAGAGCACTGGGGAAAAGCAGGCAGAGAATTCCCTGCTAGCACCTTCTCTGTGCCTGGGAAACAGAAGTGTTCACATTGCTTCGCAGAATCGCTTTTGTGCAGAAAACAGTAACACTTGTTCAGAAGGAAAGAAAGCACAGAGCCCCAGATTTTATGTTGTCCTGGAGAGCTTGCAGAGCACTGGGGAAAGGCAGGCAGAGAATTCCCTGCTAGCACCTTCTCTGTGCCTGGGAAGCAGAAGTGTTCACATTGCTTCGCAGAATCGCTTTTGTGCAGAAAACAGTAACACTTGTTCAGAACGAAAGAAAGCACAGAGCCCCAGATTTTATGTTGTCCTGGAGAGCTTGCAGAGCACTGGGGAAAGGCAGGCAGAGAATTCCCTGCTAGCACCTTCTCTGTGCCTGGGAAACAGAAGTGTTCACATTGCTTCGCAGTATCGCTTTTGTGCAGAAAACAGTAACACTTGTTCAGAAGGAAAGAAAGCACAGAGCCCCATATTTTATGTTGTGCTGGAGAGCTTGCAGAGCACTGGGGAAAAGCAGGCAGAGAATTCCCTGCTAGCACCTTCTCTGTGCCTGGGAAACAGAAGTGTTCACATTGCTTGGCAGAATCGCTTTTGTGCAGAAAACAGTAACACTTGTTCAGAACAAAAGAAAGCACAGAGCCCCAGATTTTATGTTGTCCTGGAGAGCTTGCAGAGCACTGGGGAAAAGCAGGCAGAGAATTCCCTGCTAGCACCTTCTCTGTGCCTGGGAAGCAGAAGTGTTCACATTGCTTCGCAGAATCGCTTTTGTGCAGAAAACAGTAACACTTGTTCAGAACGAAAGAAAGCACAGAGCCCCAGATTTTATGTTGTCCTGGAGAGCTTGCAGAGCACTGGGGAAAGGCAGGCAGAGAATTCCCTGCTAGCACCTTCTCTGTGCCTGGGAAACAGAAGTGTTCACATTGCTTCGCAGTATCGCTTTTGTGCAGAAAACAGTAACACTTGTTCAGAAGGAAAGAAAGCACAGAGCCCCATATTTTATGTTGTGCTGGAGAGCTTGCAGAGCACTGGGGAAAAGCAGGCAGAGAATTCCCTGCTAGCACCTTCTCTGTGCCTGGGAAACAGAAGTGTTCACATTGCTTCGCAGAATCGCTTTTGTGAAGAAAACAGTAACACTTGTTCAGAACGAAAGAAAGCACAGAGCCCCAGATTTTATGTTGTCCTGGAGAGCTTGCAGAGCACTGGGGAAAGGCAGGCAGAGAATTCCCTGCTAGCACGTTCTCTTTGCCTGTTCACATTGCTTCGCAGAATCGCTTTTGTGCAGAAAACAGTAACACTTGTTCAGACGAAAGAAAGCACAGAGCCCCAGATTTTATGTTGTCCTGGAGAGCTTGCAGAGCACTGGGGAAAGGCAGGCAGAGAATTCCCTGCTAGCACCTTCTCTGTGCCTGTTCACATTCCTTCGCAGAATCGCTTTTGTGCAGAAAACAGTAACACTTGTTCAGAAGGAAAGAAAGCCCAGAGCCCCAGATTTTATGTTGTCCTGGAGAGCTTGCAGAGCACTGGGGAAAGGCAGGCAGAGAATTCCCTGCTAGCACCTTCTCTGTGCCTGTTCACATTGCTTCGCAGAATCGCTTTTGTGCAGAAAACAGTAACACTTGTTCAGACGAAAGAAAGCACAGAGCCCCAGATTTTATGTTGTCCTGGAGAGCTTGCAGAGCACTGGGGAAAGGCAGGCAGAGAATTTCCTGCTAGCACCTTCTCTGTGCCTGGGAAGCAGAAGTGTTCACATTGCTTCGCAGAATCGCTTTTGTGCAGACAACAGTAACACTTGTTCAGAACAAAAGAAAGCACAGAGCCCCATATTTTATGTTGTCCTGGAGAGCTTGCAGAGTACTGGGGAAAAGCAGGCAGAGAATTCCCTGCTAGCACCTTCTCTGTGCCTGGGAAACAGAAGTGTTCACATTGCTTCGCAGAATCGCTTTTGTGCAGAAAACAGTAACACTTGTTCAGAACGAAAGAAAGCACAGAGCCCCAGATTCTATGTTGTCCTGGAGAGCTTGCAGAGCACTGGGGAAAAGCAGGCAGAGAATTCCCTGCTAGCACCTTCTCTGTGCCTGGGAAACAGAAGTGTTCACATTGCTTGGCAGAATCGCTTTTGTGCAGAAAACAGTAACACTTGTTCAGAAGGAAAGAAAGCACAGAGCCCCATATTTTATGTTGTGCTGGAGAGCTTGCAGAGTACTGGGGAAAAGCAGGCAGAGAATTCCCTGCTAGCACCTTCTCTGTGCCTGGGAAACAGAAGTGTTCACATTGCTACGCAGAAACGCTTTTGTGCAGAAAACAGTAACACTTGTTCAGAACGAAAGAAAGCACAGAGCCCCAGATTTTATGTTGTCCTGGAGAGCTTGCAGAGCACTGGGGAAAGGCAGGCAGAGAAGTCCCTGCTAGCACCTTCTCTGTGCCTGTTCACATTGCATCGCAGAATCGCTTTTGTGCAGAAAACAGTAACACTTGTTCAGACGAAAGAAAGCACAGAGCCCCAGATCTGCTGTTGTCCTGGTGAGCTTGCAGAGCACTGGGGAAAAGCAGGCAGAGAATTCCCTGCTAGCACCTTCTCTGTGCCTGGGAAACAGAAGTGTTCCCATTGCTTCGCAGAATCGCTTTTGTGCAGAAAACAGTAACACTTGTTCAGAAGGAAAGAAAGCACAGAGCCCCAGATTTGCTGTTGTCCTGGAGAGCTTGCAGAGCACTGGGGAAAGGCAGGCAGAGAATTCCCTGCTAGCACCTTCTCTGTGCCTGGGAAGCAGAAGTGTTCACATTGCTTCGCAGAATCGCTTTTGTGCAGACAACAGTAACACTTTTTCAGAACAAAAGAAAGCACAGAGCCTCAGATTTTATGTTGTCCTGGAGAGCTTGCAGAGCACTGGGGAAAAGCATGCAGAGAATTCCCTGCTAGCACCTTCTCTGTGCCTGGGAAACAGAAGTGTTCACATTGCTTCGCAGTATCGCTTTTGTGCAGAAAACAGTAACACTTGTTCAGAACGAAAGAAAGCACAGAGCCCCAGATTTTATGTTGTCCTGGAGAGCTTGCAGAGCACTGGGGAAAGGCAGGCAGAGAATTCCCTGCTAGCACCTTCTCTGTGCCTGTTTACATTGCATCGCAGAATCGCTTTTGTGCAGAAAACAGTAACACTTGTTCAGACGAAAGAAAGCACAGAGCCCCAGATTTTATGTTGTCCTAGAGAGCTTGCAGAGCACTGGGGAAAAGCAGGCAGAGAATTCCCTGCTAGCACCTTCTCTGTGCCTGGGAAACAGAAGTGTTCACATTGCTTCGCAGAATCGCTTTTGTGCAGAAAACAGTAACACTTGTTCAGAACGAAAGAAAGCACAGAGCCCCAGATTTTATGTTGTCCTGGAGAGCTTGCAGAGCACTGGGGAAAGGCAGGCAGAGAATTCCCTGCTAGCACCTTCTCTGTGCCTGGGAAGCAGAAGTGTTCACATTGCTTCGCAGTATCGCTTTTGTGCAGAAAACAGTAACACTTGTTCAGAAGGAAAGAAAGCACAGAGCCCCATATTTTATGTTGTCCTGGAGAGCTTGCAGAATACTGGGGAAAAGCAGGCAGAGAATTCCCTGCTAGCACCTTCTCTGTGCCTGGGAAGCAGAAGTGTTCACATTGCTTCGCAGAATCGCTTTTGTGCAGAAAACAGTAACACTTGTTCAGAACGAAAGAAAGCACAGAGCCCCAGATTTTATGTTGTCCTGGAGAGCTTGCAGAGCACTGGGGAAAGGCAGGCAGAGAATTCCCTGCTAGCACCTTCTCTGTGCCTGTTCACATTGCATCACAGACCCGCTTTTGTGCAGAAAACAGTAACACTTGTTCAGACGAAAGAAAGCACAGAGCCCCAGATTTTATGTTGTCCTGGAGAGCTTGCAGAGCACTGGGGAAAGGCAGGCAGAGAATTCCCTGCTAGCACCTTCTCTGTGCCTGTTCACATTCCTTCGCAGAATCGCTTTTGTGCAGAAAACAGTAACACTTGTTCAGAAGGAAAGAAAGCCCAGAGCCCCAGATTTTATGTTGTCCTGGAGAGCTTGCAGAGCACTGGGGAAAGGCAGGCAGAGAATTCCCTGCTAGCACCTTCTCTGTGCCTGTTCACATTGCTTCGCAGAATCGCTTTTGTGCAGAAAACAGTAACACTTGTTCAGACGAAAGAAAGCACAGAGCCCCAGATTTTATGTTGTCCTGGAGAGCTTGCAGAGCACTGGGGAAAGGCAGGCAGAGAATTTCCTGCTAGCACCTTCTCTGTGCCTGGGAAGCAGAAGTGTTCACATTGCTTCGCAGAATCGCTTTTGTGCAGACAACAGTAACACTTGTTCAGAACAAAAGAAAGCACAGAGCCCCATATTTTATGTTGTCCTGGAGAGCTTGCAGAGTACTGGGGAAAAGCAGGCAGAGAATTCCCTGCTAGCACCTTCTCTGTGCCTGGGAAACAGAAGTGTTCACATTGCTTCGCAGAATCGCTTTTGTGCAGAAAACAGTAACACTTGTTCAGAACGAAAGAAAGCACAGAGCCCCAGATTCTATGTTGTCCTGGAGAGCTTGCAGAGCACTGGGGAAAAGCAGGCAGAGAATTCCCTGCTAGCACCTTCTCTGTGCCTGGGAAACAGAAGTGTTCACATTGCTTCGCAGAATCGCTTTTGTGCAGAAAACAGTAACACTTGTTCAGAAGGAAAGAAAGCACAGAGCCCCATATTTTATGTTGTGCTGGAGAGCTTGCAGAGTACTGGGGAAAAGCAGGCAGAGAATTCCCTGCTAGCACCTTCTCTGTGCCTGGGAAACAGAAGTGTTCACATTGCTACGCAGAAACGCTTTTGTGCAGAAAACAGTAACACTTGTTCAGAACGAAAGAAAGCACAGAGCCCCAGATTTTATGTTGTCCTGGAGAGCTTGCAGAGCACTGGGGAAAGGCAGGCAGAGAAGTCCCTGCTAGCACCTTCTCTGTGCCTGTTCACATTGCATCGCAGAATCGCTTTTGTGCAGAAAACAGTAACACTTGTTCAGACGAAAGAAAGCACAGAGCCCCAGATCTGCTGTTGTCCTGGTGAGCTTGCAGAGCACTGGGGAAAAGCAGGCAGAGAATTCCCTGCTAGCACCTTCTCTGTGCCTGGGAAACAGAAGTGTTCCCATTGCTTCGCAGAATCGCTTTTGTGCAGAAAACAGTAACACTTGTTCAGAAGGAAAGAAAGCACAGAGCCCCAGATTTGCTGTTGTCCTGGAGAGCTTGCAGAGCACTGGGGAAAGGCAGGCAGAGAATTCCCTGCTAGCACCTTCTCTGTGCCTGGGAAGCAGAAGTGTTCACATTGCTTCGCAGAATCGCTTTTGTGCAGACAACAGTAACACTTTTTCAGAACAAAAGAAAGCACAGAGCCTCAGATTTTATGTTGTCCTGGAGAGCTTGCAGAGCACTGGGGAAAAGCATGCAGAGAATTCCCTGCTAGCACCTTCTCTGTGCCTGGGAAACAGAAGTGTTCACATTGCTTCGCAGTATCGCTTTTGTGCAGAAAACAGTAACACTTGTTCAGAACGAAAGAAAGCACAGAGCCCCAGATTTTATGTTGTCCTGGAGAGCTTGCAGAGCACTGGGGAAAGGCAGGCAGAGAATTCCCTGCTAGCACCTTCTCTGTGCCTGTTCACATTGCATCGCAGAATCGCTTTTGTGCAGAAAACAGTAACACTTGTTCAGACGAAAGAAAGCACAGAGCCCCAGATTTTATGTTGTCCTAGAGAGCTTGCAGAGCACTGGGGAAAAGCAGGCAGAGAATTCCCTGCTAGCACCTTCTCTGTGCCTGGGAAACAGAAGTGTTCACATTGCTTCGCAGAATCGCTTTTGTGCAGAAAACAGTAACACTTGTTCAGAACGAAAGAAAGCACAGAGCCCCAGATTTTATGTTGTCCTGGAGAGCTTGCAGAGCACTGGGGAAAGGCAGGCAGAGAATTCCCTGCTAGCACCTTCTCTGTGCCTGGGAAGCAGAAGTGTTCACATTGCTTCGCAGTATCGCTTTTGTGCAGAAAACAGTAACACTTGTTCAGAAGGAAAGAAAGCACAGAGCCCCATATTTTATGTTGTCCTGGAGAGCTTGCAGAATACTGGGGAAAAGCAGGCAGAGAATTCCCTGCTAGCACCTTCTCTGTGCCTGGGAAGCAGAAGTGTTCACATTGCTTCGCAGAATCGCTTTTGTGCAGAAAACAGTAACACTTGTTCAGAACGAAAGAAAGCACAGAGCCCCAGATTTTATGTTGTCCTGGAGAGCTTGCAGAGCACTGGGGAAAGGCAGGCAGAGAATTCCCTGCTAGCACCTTCTCTGTGCCTGTTCACATTGCATCACAGACCCGCTTTTGTGCAGAAAACAGTAACACTTGTTCAGACGAAAGAAAGCACAGAGCCCCAGATTTTATGTTGTCCTGGAGAGCTTGCAGAGCACTGGGGAAAAGCAGGCAGAGAATTCCCTGCTAGCACCTTCTCTGTGCCTGGGAAACAGAAGTGTTCACATTGCTTGGCAGAATCGCTTTTGTGCAGAAAACAGTAACACTTGTTCAGAAGGAAAGAAAGCACAGAGCCCCATATTTTATGTTGTGCTGGAGAGCTTGCAGAGTACTGGGGAAAAGCAGGCAGAGAATTCCCTGCTAGCACCTTCTCTGTGCCTGGGAAGCAGAAGTGTTCACATTGCTTGGCAGAATCGCTTTTGTGCAGAAAACAGTAACACTTGTTCAGAACAAAAGAAAGCACAGAGCCCCAGATTTTATGTTGTCCTGGAGAGCTTGCAGAGCACTGGGGAAAAGCAGGCAGAGAATTCCCTGCTAGCACCTTCTCTGTGCCTGGGAAACAGAAGTGTTCACATTGCTTCGCAGAATCGCTTTTGTGCAGAAAACAGTAACACTTGTTCAGAACGAAAGAAAGCACAGAGCCCCAGATTTTATGTTGTCCTGGAGAGCTTGCAGAGCACTGGGGAAAGGCAGGCAGAGACTTCCCTGCTAGCACCTTCTCTGTGCCTGGGAAGCAGAAGTGTTCACATTGCTTCGCAGAATCGCTTTTGTGCAGAAAACAATAACAACTGTTCAGAACGAAAGAAAGCACAGAGCCCCAGATTTTATGTTGTCCTGGAGAGCTTGCAGAGCACTGGGGAAAGGCAGGCAGAGAATTCCCTGCTAGCACCTTCTCTGTGCCTGGGAAGCAGAAGTGTTCACATTGCTTCGCAGTATCGCTTTTGTGCAGAAAACAGTAACACTTGTTCAGAAGGAAAGAAAGCACAGAGCCCCAGATTTTATGTTGTGCTGGAGAGCTTGCAGAATACTGGGGAAAAGCAGGCAGAGAATTCCCTGCTAGCACCTTCTCTGTGCCTGGGAAGCAGAAGTGTTCACATTGCTTCGCAGAATCGCTTTTGTGCAGAAAACAGTAACACTTGTTCAGAACGAAAGAAAGCACAGAGCCCCAGATTTTATGTTGTCCTGGAGAGCTTGCAGAGCACTGGGGAAAGGCAGGCAGAGAATTCCCTGCTAGCACCTTCTCTGTGCCTGTTCACATTGCATCACAGACCCGCTTTTGTGCAGAAAACAGTAACACTTGTTCAGACGAAAGAAAGCACAGAGCCCCAGATTTTATGTTGTCCTGGAGAGCTTGCAGAGCACTGGGGAAAAGCAGGCAGAGAATTCCCTGCTAGCACCTTCTCTGTGCCTGGGAAACAGAAGTGTTCACATTGCTTGGCAGAATCGCTTTTGTGCAGAAAACAGTAACACTTGTTCAGAAGGAAAGAAAGCACAGAGCCCCATATTTTATGTTGTGCTGGAGAGCTTGCAGAGTACTGGGGAAAAGCAGGCAGAGAATTCCCTGCTAGCACCTTCTCTGTGCCTGGGAAACAGAAGTGTTCACATTGCTTCGCAGAATCGCTTTTGTGCAGAAAACAGTAACACTTGTTCAGAACGAAAGAAAGCACAGAGCCCCAGATTTTATGTTGTCCTGGAGAGCTTGCAGAGCACTGGGGAAAGGCAGGCAGAGAATTCCCTGCTAGCACCTTCTCTGTGCCTGGGAAGCAGAAGTCTTCACATTGCTTCGCAGAATCGCTTTTGTGCAGAAAACAATAACACTTGTTCAGAACGAAAGAAAGCACAGAGCCCCAGATTTTATGTTGTCCTGGAGAGCTTGCAGAGCACTGGGGAAAAGCAGGCAGAGAATTCCCTGCTAGCACCTTCTCTGTGCCTGGGAAGCAGAAGTGTTCACATTGCTTCGCAGAATCGCTTTTGTGCAGAAAACAGTAACACTTGTTCAGAACGAAAGAAAGCACAGAGCCCCAGATTTTATGTTGTCCTGGAGAGCTTGCAGAGCACTGGGGAAAGGCAGGCAGAGAATTCCCTGCTAGCACCTTCTCTGTGCCTGTTCACATTGCTTCGCAGAATCGCTTTTGTGCAGAAAACAGTAACACTTGTTCAGAACGAAAGAAAGCACAGAGCCCCAGATCTGCTGTTGTCCTGGTGAGCTTGCAGAGCACTGGGGAAAAGCAGGCAGAGAATTCCCTGCTAGCACCTTCTCTGTGCCTGGGAAAGAGAAGTGTTCCCATTGCTTCGCAGAATCGCTTTTGTGCAGAAAACAGTAACACTTGTTCAGAACGAAACAAAGCACAGAGCCCCAGATTTTATGTTGTCCTGGAGAGCTTGCAGAGCACTGGGGAAAGGCAGGCAGAGAATTCCCTGCTAGCACCTTCTCTGTGCCTGGGAAGCAGAAGTGTTCACATTGCTTCGCAGAATCGCTTTTGTGCAGAAAACAATAACAACTGTTCAGACGAAAGAAAGCACAGAGCCCCAGATTTTATGTTGTCCTGGAGAGCTTGCAGAGCACTGGGGCAAAGCAGGCAGAGAATTCCCTGCTAGCACCTTCTCTGTGCCTGGGAAACAGAAGTGTTCACATTGCTTCGCAGAATCGCTTTTGTGCAGAAAACAGTAACACTTGTTCAGAACGAAAGAAAGCACAGAGCCCCAGATTTTATGTTGTCCTGGAGAGCTTGCAGAGCACTGGGGAAAGGCAGGCAGAGAATTCCCTGCTAGCACCTTCTCTGTGCCTGTTCACATTGCTTCGCAGAATCGCTTTTGTGCAGAAAACAGTAACACTTGCTCAGACGAAAGAAAGCACAGAGCCCCAGATTTTATGTTGTCCTGGAGAGCTTGCAGAGCACTGGGGAAAAGCAGGCAGAGAATTCCCTGCTAGCACCTTCTCTGTGCCTGGGAAACAGAAGTGTTCACATTGCTTGGCAGAATCGCTTTTGTGCAGAAAACAGTAACACTTGTTCAGAAGGAAAGAAAGCACAGAGCCCCATATTTTATGTTGTGCTGGAGAGCTTGCAGAGTACTGGGGAAAAGCAGGCAGAGAATTCCCTGCTAGCACCTTCTCTGTGCCTGGGAAACAGAAGTGTTCACATTGCTTCGCAGAATCGCTTTTGTGCAGAAAACAGTAACACTTGTTCAGAACAAAAGAAAGCACAGAGCCCCAGATTTTATGTTGTCCTGGAGAGCTTGCAGAGCACTGGGGAAAAGCAGGCAGAGAATTCCCTGCTAGCACCTTCTCTGTGCCTGGGAAACAGAAGTGTTCACATTGCTTCGCAGAATCGCTTTTGTGCAGAAAACAGTAACACTTGTTCAGAAGGAAAGAAAGCACAGAGCCCCAGATTTTATGTTGTCCTGGAGAGCTTGCAGAGCACTGGGGAAAGGCAGGCAGAGAATTCCCTGCTAGCACCTTCTCTGTGCCTGGGAAGCAGAAGTGTTCACATTGCTTCGCAGAATCGCTTTTGTGCAGAAAACAGTAACACTTGTTCAGAACGAAAGAAAGCACAGAGCCCCAGATTTTATGTTGTCCTGGAGAGCTTGCAGAGCACTGGGGAAAGGCAGGCAGAGAATTCCCTGCTAGCACCTTCTCTGTGCCTGGGAAACAGAAGTGTTCACATTGCTTCGCAGTATCGCTTTTGTGCAGAAAACAGTAACACTTGTTCAGAAGGAAAGAAAGCACAGAGCCCCATATTTTATGTTGTGCTGGAGAGCTTGCAGAGCACTGGGGAAAAGCAGGCAGAGAATTCCCTGCTAGCACCTTCTCTGTGCCTGGGAAACAGAAGTGTTCACATTGCTTCGCAGAATCGCTTTTGTGCAGAAAACAGTAACACTTGTTCAGAACGAAAGAAAGCACCGAGCCCCAGATTTTATGTTGTCCTGGAGAGCTTGCAGAGCACTGGGGAAAGGCAGGCAGAGAATTCCCTGCTAGCACCTTCTCTGTGCCTGTTCACATTGCTTCGCAGAATCGCTTTTGTGCAGAAAACAGTAACACTTGTTCAGAAGGAAAGAAAGCCCAGAGCCCCAGATTTTATGTTGTCCTGGAGAGCTTGCAGAGCACTGGGGAAAGGCAGGCAGAGAATTCCCTGCTAGCACCTTCTCTGTGCCTGTTCACATTGCTTCGCGGAATCGCTTTTGTGCAGAAAACAGTAACTCTTGTTCAGACGAAAGAAAGCACAGAGCCCCATATTTTATGTTGTGCTGGAGAGCTTGCAGAATACTGGGGAAAAGCAGGCAGAGAATTCCCTGCTAGCACCTTCTCTGTGCCTGGGAAACAGAAGTGTTCACATTGCTTCGCAGAATCGCTTTTGTGCAGAAAACAGTAACACTTGTTCAGAACGAAAGAAAGCACAGAGCCCCAGATTCTATGTTGTCCTGGAGAGCTTGCAGAGCACTGGGGAAAGGCAGGCAGAGAATTCCCTGCTAGCACCTTCTCTGTGCCTGGGAAGCAGAAGTGTTCACATTGCTTCGCAGTATCGCTTTTGTGCAGAAAACAGTAACACTTGTTCAGAAGGAAAGAAAGCACAGAGCCCCATATTTTATGTTGTGCTGGAGAGCTTGCAGAATACTGGGGAAAAGCAGGCAGAGAATTCCCTGCTAGCACCTTCTCTGTGCCTGGGAAGCAGAAGTGTTCACATTGCTTCGCAGAATCGCTTTTGTGCAGAAAACAATAACACTTGTTCAGAACGAAAGAAAGCACAGAGCCCCAGATTTTATGTTGTCCTGGAGAGCTTGCAGAGCACTGGGGAAAGGCAGGCAGAGAATTCCCTGCTAGCACCTTCTCTGTGCCTGTTCACATTGCATCGCAGACCCGCTTTTGTGCAGAAAACAGTAACACTTGTTCAGACGAAAGAAAGCACAGAGCCCCAGATTTTATGTTGTCCTGGAGAGCTTGCAGAGCACTGGGGAAAAGCAGGCAGAGAATTCCCTGCTAGCACCTTCTCTGTGCCTGGGAAACAGAAGTGTTCACATTGCTTGGCAGAATCGCTTTTGTGCAGAAAACAGTAACACTTGTTCAGAAGGAAAGAAAGCACAGAGCCCCATATTTTATGTTGTGCTGGAGAGCTTGCAGAGTACTGGGGAAAAGCAGGCAGAGAATTCCCTGCTAGCACCTTCTCTGTGCCTGGGAAGCAGAAGTGTTCACATTGCTTGGCAGAATCGCTTTTGTGCAGAAAACAGTAACACTTGTTCAGAACAAAAGAAAGCACAGAGCCCCAGATTTTATGTTGTCCTGGAGAGCTTGCAGAGCACTGGGGAAAAGCAGGCAGAGAATTCCCTGCTAGCACCTTCTCTGTGCCTGGGAAACAGAAGTGTTCACATTGCTTCGCAGAATCGCTTTTGTGCAGAAAACAGTAACACTTGTTCAGAACGAAAGAAAGCACAGAGCCCCAGATTTTATGTTGTCCTGGAGAGCTTGCAGAGCACTGGGGAAAGGCAGGCAGAGAATTCCCTGCTAGCACCTTCTCTGTGCCTGGGAAGCAGAAGTCTTCACATTGCTTCGCAGAATCGCTTTTGTGCAGAAAACAATAACACTTGTTCAGAACGAAAGAAAGCACAGAGCCCCAGATTTTATGTTGTCCTGGAGAGCTTGCAGAGCACTGGGGAAAAGCAGGCAGAGAATTCCCTGCTAGCACCTTCTCTGTGCCTGGGAAGCAGAAGTGTTCACATTGCTTCGCAGAATCGCTTTTGTGCAGAAAACAGTAACACTTGTTCAGAACGAAAGAAAGCACAGAGCCCCAGATTTTATGTTGTCCTGGAGAGCTTGCAGAGCACTGGGGAAAGGCAGGCAGAGAATTCCCTGCTAGCACCTTCTCTGTGCCTGTTCACATTTCTTCGCAGAATCGCTTTTGTGCAGAAAACAGTAACACTTGTTCAGAACGAAAGAAAGCACAGAGCCCCAGATCTGCTGTTGTCCTGGAGAGCTTGCAGAGCACTGGGGAAAAGCAGGCAGAGAATTCCCTGCTAGCACCTTCTCTGTTCCTGGGAAGCAGAAGTGTTCCCATTGCTTCGCAGAATCGCTTTTGTGCAGAAAACAGTAACACTTGTTCAGAACGAAACAAAGCACAGAGCCCCAGATTTGCTGTTGTCCTGGAGAGCTTGCAGAGCACTGGGGAAAGGCAGGCAGAGAATTCCCTGCTAGCACCTTCTCTGTGCCTGGGAAAGAGAAGTGTTCCCATTGCATCGCAGAATCGCTTTTGTGCAGAAAACAATAACACTTGTTCAGAACGAAAGAAAGCACAGAGCCCCAGATTTTATGTTGTCCTGGAGAGCTTGCAGAGCACTGGGGAAAGGCAGGCAGAGAATTCCCTGCTAGCACCTTCTCTGTGCCTGGGAAGCAGAAGTGTTCACATTGCTTCGCAGAATCGCTTTTGTGCAGAAAACAATAACAACTGTTCAGAACGAAAGAAAGCACAGAGCCCCAGATTTTATGTTGTCCTGGAGAGCTTGCAGAGCACTGGGGAAAAGCAGGCAGAGAATTCCCTGCTAGCACCTTCTCTGTGCCTGGGAAACAGAAGTGTTCACATTGCTTCGCAGAATCGCTTTTGTGCAGAAAACAGTAACACTTGTTCAGAACGAAAGAAAGCACAGAGCCCCAGATTTTATGTTGTCCTGGAGAGCTTGCAGAGCACTGGGGAAAGGCAGGCAGAGAATTCCCTGCTAGCACCTTCTCTGTGCCTGTTCACATTGCTTCGCAGAATCGCTTTTGTGCAGAAAACAGTAACACTTGCTCAGACGAAAGAAAGCACAGAGCCCCAGATTTTATGTTGTCCTGGAGAGCTTGCAGAGCACTGGGGAAAAGCAGGCAGAGAATTCCCTGCTAGCACCTTCTCTGTGCCTGGGAAACAGAAGTGTTCACATTGCTTGGCAGAATCGCTTTTGTGCAGAAAACAGTAACACTTGTTCAGAAGGAAAGAAAGCACAGAGCCCCAGATTTTATGTTGTCCTGGAGAGCTTGCAGAGCACTGGGGAAAGGCAGGCAGAGAATTCCCTGCTAGCACCTTCTCTGTGCCTGTTCACATTTCTTCGCAGAATCGCTTTTGTGCAGAAAACAGTAACACTTGTTCAGAACGAAAGAAAGCACAGAGCCCCAGATCTGCTGTTGTCCTGGTGAGCTTGCAGAGCACTGGGGAAAAGCAGGCAGAGAATTCCCTGCTAGCACCTTCTCTGTTCCTGGGAAGCAGAAGTGTTCCCATTGCTTCGCAGAATCGCTTTTGTGCAGAAAACAGTAACACTTGTTCAGAACGAAACAAAGCACAGAGCCCCAGATTTGCTGTTGTCCTGGAGAGCTTGCAGAGCACTGGGGAAAGGCAGGCAGAGAATTCCCTGCTAGCACCTTCTCTGTGCCTGGGAAACAGAAGTGTTCCCATTGCATCGCAGAATCGCTTTTGTGCAGAAAACAATAACACTTGTTCAGAACGAAAGAAAGCACAGAGCCCCAGATTTTATGTTGTCCTGGAGAGCTTGCAGAGCACTGGGGAAAGGCAGGCAGAGAATTCCCTGCTAGCACCTTCTCTGTGCCTGGGAAGCAGAAGTGTTCACATTGCTTCGCAGAATCGCTTTTGTGCAGAAAACAATAACAACTGTTCAGAACGAAAGAAAGCACAGAGCCCCAGATTTTATGTTGTCCTGGAGAGCTTGCAGAGCACTGGGGAAAAGCAGGCAGAGAATTCCCTGCTAGCACCTTCTCTGTGCCTGGGAAACAGAAGTGTTCACATTGCTTCGCAGTATCGCTTTTGTGCAGAAAACAGTAACACTTGTTCAGAACGAAAGAAAGCACAGAGCCCCAGATTTTATGTTGTCCTGGAGAGCTTGCAGAGCACTGGGGAAAGGCAGGCAGAGAATTCCCTGCTAGCACCTTCTCTGTGCCTGTTCACATTGCTTCGCAGAATCGCTTTTGTGCAGAAAACAGTAACACTTGCTCAGACGAAAGAAAGCACAGAGCCCCAGATTTTATGTTGTCCTGGAGAGCTTGCAGAGCACTGGGGAAAAGCAGGCAGAGAATTCCCTGCTAGCACCTTCTCTGTGCCTGGGAAACAGAAGTGTTCACATTGCTTGGCAGAATCGCTTTTGTGCAGAAAACAGTAACACTTGTTCAGAAGGAAAGAAAGCACAGAGCCCCATATTTTATGTTGTGCTGGAGAGCTTGCAGAGTACTGGGGAAAAGCAGGCAGAGAATTCCCTGCTAGCACCTTCTCTGTGCCTGGGAAGCAGAAGTGTTCACATTGCTTGGCAGAATCGCTTTTGTGCAGAAAACAGTAACACTTGTTCAGAACAAAAGAAAGCACAGAGCCCCAGATTTTATGTTGTCCTGGAGAGCTTGCAGAGCACTGGGGAAAAGCAGGCAGAGAATTCCCTGCTAGCACCTTCTCTGTGCCTGGGAAACAGAAGTGTTCACATTGCTTCGCAGAATCGCTTTTGTGCAGAAAACAGTAACACTTGTTCAGAAGGAAAGAAAGCACAGAGCCCCAGATTTTATGTTGTCCTGGAGAGCTTGCAGAGCACTGGGGAAAGCAGGCAGAGAATTCCCTGCTAGCACCTTCTCTGTGCCTGGGAAGCAGAAGTGTTCACATTGCTTCGCAGAATCGCTTTTGTGCAGAAAACAGTAACACTTGTTCAGAACGAAAGAAAGCACAGAGCCCCAGATTTTATGTTGTCCTGGAGAGCTTGCAGAGCACTGGGGAAAGGCAGGCAGAGAATTCCCTGCTAGCACCTTCTCTGTGCCTGGGAAACAGAAGTGTTCACATTGCTTCGCAGTATCGCTTTTGTGCAGAAAACAGTAACACTTGTTCAGAAGGAAAGAAAGCACAGAGCCCCATATTTTATGTTGTGCTGGAGAGCTTGCAGAGCACTGGGGAAAAGCAGGCAGAGAATTCCCTGCTAGCACCTTCTCTGTGCCTGGGAAACAGAAGTGTTCACATTGCTTCGCAGAATCGCTTTTGTGCAGAAAACAGTAACACTTGTTCAGAACGAAAGAAAGCACAGAGCCCCAGATTTTATGTTGTCCTGGAGAGCTTGCAGAGCACTGGGGAAAGGCAGGCAGAGAATTCCCTGCTAGCACCTTCTCTGTGCCTGTTCACATTGCTTCGCAGAATCGCTTTTGTGCAGAAAACAGTAACACTTGTTCAGAAGGAAAGAAAGCCCAGAGCCCCAGATTTTATGTTGTCCTGGAGAGCTTGCAGAGCACTGGGGAAAGGCAGGCAGAGAATTCCCTGCTAGCACCTTCTCTGTGCCTGTTCACATTGCTTCGCGGAATCGCTTTTGTGCAGAAAACAGTAACTCTTGTTCAGACGAAAGAAAGCACAGAGCCCCATATTTTATGTTGTGCTGGAGAGCTTGCAGAATACTGGGGAAAAGCAGGCAGAGAATTCCCTGCTAGCACCTTCTCTGTGCCTGGGAAACAGAAGTGTTCACATTGCTTCGCAGAATCGCTTTTGTGCAGAAAACAGTAACACTTGTTCAGACGAAAGAAAGCACAGAGCCCCATATTTTATGTTGTGCTGGAGAGCTTTCAGAGTACTGGGGAAAAGCAGGCAGAGAATTCCCTGCTAGCACCTTCTCTGTGCCTGGGAAACAGAAGTGTTCACATTGCTTCGCAGAATCGCTTTTGTGCAGAAAACAGTAACACTTGTTCAGAACGAAAGAAAGCACAGAGCCCCAGATTTTATGTTGTCCTGGAGAGCTTGCAGAGCACTGGGGAAAGGCAGGCAGAGAATTCCCTGCTAGCACCTTCTCTGTGCCTGTTCACATTGCATCGCAGAATCGCTTTTGTGCAGAAAACAGTAACACTTGTTCAGACGAAAGAAAGCACAGAGCCCCAGATTTTATGTTGTCCTGGAGAGCTTGCAGAGCACTGGGGCAAAGCAGGCAGAGAATTCCCTGCTAGCACCTTCTCTGTGCCTGGGAAACAGAAGTGTTCACATTGCTTCGCAGAATCGCTTTTGTGCAGAAAACAGTAACACTTGTTCAGAAGCAAAGAAAGCACAGAGCCCCATATTTTATGTTGTGCTGGAGAGCTTGCAGAGTACTGGGGAAAAGCAGGCAGAGAATTCCCTGCTAGCACCTTCTCTGTGCCTGGGAAGCAGAAGTGTTCACATTGCTTGGCAGAATCGCTTTTGTGCAGAAAACAGTAACACTTGTTCAGAACAAAAGAAAGCACAGAGCCCCAGATTTTATGTTGTCCTGGAGAGCTTGCAGAGCACTGGGGAAAAGCAGGCAGAGAATTCCCTGCTAGCACCTTCTCTGTGCCTGGGAAACAGAAGTGTTCGCATTGCTTCGCAGAATCGATTTTGTGCAGAAAACAGTAACACTTGTTCAGAACGAAAGAAAGCACAGAGCCCCAGATTTTATGTTGTCCTGGAGAGCTTGCAGAGCACTGGGGAAAGGCAGGCAGAGAATTCCCTGCTAGCACCTTCTCTGTGCCTGGGAAGCAGAAGTGTTCACATTGCTTGGCAGAATCGCTTTTGTGCAGAAAACAGTAACACTTGTTCAGAACGAAACAAAGCACAGAGCCCCAGATTTTATGTTGTCCTGGAGAGCTTGCAGAGCACTGGGGAAAAGCAGGCAGAGAATTCCCTGCTAGCACCTTCTCTGTGCCTGGGAAGCAGAAGTGTTCACATTGCTTCGCAGAATCGCTTTTGTGCAGAAAACAGTAACACTTGTTCAGAACGAAAGAAAGCACAGAGCCCCAGATTTTATGTTGTCCTGGAGAGCCTGCAGAGCACTGGGGAAAGGCAGGCAGAGAATTCCCTGCTAGCACCTTCTCTGTGCCTGTTCACATTGCTTTGCAGAATCGCTTTTGTGCAGAAAACAGTAACACTTGTTCAGAACGAAAGAAAGCACAGAGCCCCAGATCTGCTGTTGTCCTGGTGAGCTTGCAGAGCACTGGGGAAAAGCAGGCAGAGAATTCCCTGCTAGCACCTTCTCTGTGCCTGGGAAACAGAAGTGTTCACATTGCTTCGCAGAATCGCTTTTGTGCAGAAAACAGTAACACTTGTTCAGAACGAAACAAAGCACAGAGCCCCAGATTTGCTGTTGTCCTGGAGAGCTTGCAGAGCACTGGGGAAAGGCAGGCAGAGAATTCCCTGCTAGCACCTTCTCTGTGCCTGTTCACATTGCTTCGCAGAATCGCTTTTGTGCAGAAAACAGTAACACTTGTTCAGACGAAAGAAAGCACAGAGCCCCAGATTTTATGTTGTCCTGGAGAGCTTGCAGAGCACTGGGGAAAGGCAGGCAGAGAATTCCCTGCTAGCACCTTCTCTGTGCCTGGGAAGCAGAAGTGTTCACATTGCTTCGCAGAATCGCTTTTGTGCAGACAACAGTAACACTTTTTCAGAACAAAAGAAAGCACAGAGCCTCAGATTTTATGTTGTCCTGGAGAGCTTGCAGAGCACTGGGGAAAAGCATGCAGAGAATTCCCTGCTAGCACCTTCTCTGTGCCTGGGAAACAGAAGTGTTCACATTGCTTCGCAGTATCGCTTTTGTGCAGAAAACAGTAACACTTGTTCAGAACGAAAGAAAGCACAGAGCCCCAGATTTTATGTTGTCCTGGAGAGCTTGCAGAGCACTGGGGAAAGGCAGGCAGAGAATTCCCTGCTAGCACCTTCTCTGTGCCTGTTCACATTGCTTCGCAGAATCGCTTTTGTGCAGAAAACAGTAACACTTGTTCAGAAGGAAAGAAAGCCCAGAGCCCCAGATTTTATGTTGTCCTGGAGAGCTTGCAGAGCACTGGGGAAAGGCAGGCAGAGAATTCCCTGCTAGCACCTTCTCTGTGCCTGTTCACATTGCTTCGCGGAATCGCTTTTGTGCAGAAAACAGTAACTCTTGTTCAGACGAAAGAAAGCACAGAGCCCCAGATTTTATGTTGTGCTGGAGAGCTTGCAGAGTACTGGGGAAAAGCAGGCAGAGAATTCCCTGCTAGCACCTTCTCTGTGCCTGGGAAACAGAAGTGTTCACATTGCTTGGCAGAATCGCTTTTGTGCAGAAAACAGTAACACTTGTTCAGAACGAAAGAAAGCACAGAGCCCCAGATTCTATGTTGTCCTGGAGAGCTTGCAGAGCACTGGGGAAAAGCAGGCAGAGAATTCCCTGCTAGCACCTTCTCTGTGCCTGGGAAACAGAAGTGTTCACATTGCTTCGCAGAATCGCTTTTGTGCAGAAAACAGTAACACTTGTTCAGACGAAAGAAAGCACAGAGCCCCATATTTTATGTTGTGCTGGAGAGCTTTCAGAGTACTGGGGAAAAGCAGGCAGAGAATTCCCTGCTAGCACCTTCTCTGTGCCTGGGAAACAGAAGTGTTCACATTGCTTCGCAGAATCGCTTTTGTGCAGAAAACAGTAACACTTGTTCAGAACGAAAGAAAGCACAGAGCCCCAGATTTTATGTTGTCCTGGAGAGCTTGCAGAGCACTGGGGAAAGGCAGGCAGAGAATTCCCTGCTAGCACCTTCTCTGTGCCTGTTCACATTGCATCGCAGAATCGCTTTTGTGCAGAAAACAGTAACACTTGTTCAGACGAAAGAAAGCACAGAGCCCCAGATTTTATGTTGTCCTGGAGAGCTTGCAGAGCACTGGGGAAAAGCAGGCAGAGAATTCCCTGCTAGCACCTTCTCTGTGCCTGGGAAACAGAAGTGTTCACATTGCTTCGCAGAATCGCTTTTGTGCAGAAAACAGTAACACTTGTTCAGAAGCAAAGAAAGCACAGAGCCCCATATTTTATGTTGTGCTGGAGAGCTTGCAGAGTACTGGGGAAAAGCAGGCAGAGAATTCCCTGCTAGCACCTTCTTTGTGCCTGGGAAGCAGAAGTGTTCACATTGCTTCGCAGAATCGCTTTTGTGCAGAAAACAGTAACACTTGTTCAGAACGAAAGAAAGCACAGAGCCCCAGATTTTATGTTGTCCTGGAGAGCTTGCAGAGCACTGGGGAAAGGCAGGCAGAGAATTCCCTGCTAGCACCTTCTCTGTGCCTGTTCACATTGCATCGCAGAATCGCTTTTGTGCAGAAAACAGTAACACTTGTTCAGACGAAAGAAAGCACAGAGCCCCAGATTTTATGTTGTCCTGGAGAGCTTGCAGAGCACTGGGGCAAAGCAGGCAGAGAATTCCCTGCTAGCACCTTCTCTGTGCCTGGGAAGCAGAAGTGTTCACATTGCTTCGCAGAATCGCTTTTGTGCAGAAAACAGTAACACTTGTTCAGAAGGAAAGAAAGCACAGAGCCCCATATTTTATGTTGTGCTGGAGAGCTTGCAGAGTACTGGGGAAAAGCAGGCAGAGAATTCCCTGCTAGCACCTTCTCTGTGCCTGGGAAGCAGAAGTGTTCACATTGCTTGGCAGAATCGCTTTTGTGCAGAAAACAGTAACACTTGTTCAGAACAAAAGAAAGCACAGAGCCCCAGATTTTATGTTGTCCTGGAGAGCTTGCAGAGCACTGGGGAAAAGCAGGCAGAGAATTCCCTGCTAGCACCTTCTCTGTGCCTGGGAAACAGAAGTGTTCGCATTGCTTCGCAGAATCGATTTTGTGCAGAAAACAGTAACACTTGTTCAGAACGAAAGAAAGCACAGAGCCCCAGATTTTATGTTGTCCTGGAGAGCTTGCAGAGCACTGGGGAAAGGCAGGCAGAGAATTCCCTGCTAGCACCTTCTCTGTGCCTGGGAAGCAGAAGTGTTCACATTGCTTGGCAGAATCGCTTTTGTGCAGAAAACAGTAACACTTGTTCAGAACGAAACAAAGCACAGAGCCCCAGATTTTATGTTGTCCTGGAGAGCTTGCAGAGCACTGGGGAAAAGCAGGCAGAGAATTCCCTGCTAGCACCTTCTCTGTGCCTGGGAAGCAGAAGTGTTCACATTGCTTCGCAGAATCGCTTTTGTGCAGAAAACAGTAACACTTGTTCAGAACGAAAGAAAGCACAGAGCCCCAGATCTGCTGTTGTCCTGGTGAGCTTGCAGAGCACTGGGGAAAAGCAGGCAGAGAATTCCCTGCTAGCACCTTCTCTGTGCCTGTTCACATTGCTTCGCAGAATCGCTTTTGTGCAGAAAACAGTAACACTTGTTCAGACGAAAGAAAGCACAGAGCCCCAGATTTTATGTTGTCCTGGAGAGCTTGCAGAGCACTGGGGAAAGGCAGGCAGAGAATTCCCTGCTAGCACCTTCTCTGTGCCTGGGAAGCAGAAGTCTTCACATTGCTTCGCAGAATCGCTTTTGTGCAGACAACAGTAACACTTTTTCAGAACAAAAGAAAGCACAGAGCCTCAGATTTTATGTTGTCCTGGAGAGCTTGCAGAGCACTGGGGAAAAGCATGCAGAGAATTCCCTGCTAGCACCTTCTCTGTGCCTGGGAAACAGAAGTGTTCACATTGCTTCGCAGTATCGCTTTTGTGCAGAAAACAGTAACACTTGTTCAGAACGAAAGAAAGCACAGAGCCCCAGATTTTATGTTGTCCTGGAGAGCTTGCAGAGCACTGGGGAAAAGCAGGCAGAGAATTCCCTGCTAGCACCTTCTCTGTTCCTGGGAAACAGAAGTGTTCACATTGCTTCGCAGAATCGCTTTTGTGCAGAAAACAGTAACACTTGTTCAGAACGAAAGAAAGCACAGAGCCCCAGATTTTATGTTGTCCTGGAGAGCTTGCAGAGCACTGGGGAAAGGCAGGCAGAGAATTCCCTGCTAGCACCTTCTCTGTGCCTGTTCACATTGCATCGCAGAATCGCTTTTGTGCAGAAAACAGTAACACTTGTTCAGACGAAAGAAAGCACAGAGCCCCAGATTTTATGTTGTCCTGGAGAGCTTGCAGAGCACTGGGGCAAAGCAGGCAGAGAATTCCCTGCTAGCACCTTCTCTGTGCCTGGGAAACAGAAGTGTTCACATTGCTTCGCAGAATCGCTTTTGTGCAGAAAACAGTAACACTTGTTCAGAAGGAAAGAAAGCACAGAGCCCCATATTTTATGTTGTGCTGGAGAGCTTGCAGAGTACTGGGGAAAAGCAGGCAGAGAATTCCCTGCTAGCACCTTCTCTGTGCCTGGGAAGCAGAAGTGTTCACATTGCTTGGCAGAATCGCTTTTGTGCAGAAAACAGTAACACTTGTTCAGAACAAAAGAAAGCACAGAGCCCCAGATTTTATGTTGTCCTGGAGAGCTTGCAGAGCACTGGGGAAAAGCAGGCAGAGAATTCCCTGCTAGCACCTTCTCTGTGCCTGGGAAACAGAAGTGTTCGCATTGCTTCGCAGAATCGATTTTGTGCAGAAAACAGTAACACTTGTTCAGAACGAAAGAAAGCACAGAGCCCCAGATTTTATGTTGTCCTGGAGAGCTTGCAGAGCACTGGGGAAAGGCAGGCAGAGAATTCCCTGCTAGCACCTTCTCTGTGCCTGGGAAGCAGAAGTGTTCACATTGCTTGGCAGAATCGCTTTTGTGCAGAAAACAGTAACACTTGTTCAGAACGAAACAAAGCACAGAGCCCCAGATTTTATGTTGTCCTGGAGAGCTTGCAGAGCACTGGGGAAAAGCAGGCAGAGAATTCCCTGCTAGCACCTTCTCTGTGCCTGGGAAGCAGAAGTGTTCACATTGCTTCGCAGAATCGCTTTTGTGCAGAAAACAGTAACACTTGTTCAGAACGAAAGAAAGCACAGAGCCCCAGATCTGCTGTTGTCCTGGTGAGCTTGCAGAGCACTGGGGAAAAGCAGGCAGAGAATTCCCTGCTAGCACCTTCTCTGTGCCTGGGAAACAGAAGTGTTCCCATTGCTTCGCAGAATCGCTTTTGTGCAGAAAACAGTAACACTTGTTCAGAACGAAACAAAGCACAGAGCCCCAGATTTGCTGTTGTCCTGGAGAGCTTGCAGAGCACTGGGGAAAGGCAGGCAGAGAATTCCCTGCTAGCACCTTCTCTGTGCCTGTTCACATTGCTTCGCAGAATCGCTTTTGTGCAGAAAACAGTAACACTTGTTCAGACGAAAGAAAGCACAGAGCCCCAGATTTTATGTTGTCCTGGAGAGCTTGCAGAGCACTGGGGAAAGGCAGGCAGAGAATTCCCTGCTAGCACCTTCTCTGTGCCTGGGAAGCAGAAGTGTTCACATTGCTTCGCAGAATCGCTTTTGTGCAGACAACAGTAACACTTTTTCAGAACAAAAGAAAGCACAGAGCCTCAGATTTTATGTTGTCCTGGAGAGCTTGCAGAGCACTGGGGAAAAGCATGCAGAGAATTCCCTGCTAGCACCTTCTCTGTGCCTGGGAAACAGAAGTGTTCACATTGCTTCGCAGTATCGCTTTTGTGCAGAAAACAGTAACACTTGTTCAGAACGAAAGAAAGCACAGAGCCCCAGATTTTATGTTGTCCTGGAGAGCTTGCAGAGCACTGGGGAAAGGCAGGCAGAGAATTCCCTGCTAGCACCTTCTCTGTGCCTGTTCACATTGCTTCGCAGAATCGCTTTTGTGCAGAAAACAGTAACACTTGTTCAGAAGGAAAGAAAGCCCAGAGCCCCAGATTTTATGTTGTCCTGGAGAGCTTGCAGAGCACTGGGGAAAGGCAGGCAGAGAATTCCCTGCTAGCACCTTCTCTGTGCCTGTTCACATTGCTTCGCGGAATCGCTTTTGTGCAGAAAACAGTAACTCTTGTTCAGACGAAAGAAAGCACAGAGCCCCAGATTTTATGTTGTGCTGGAGAGCTTGCAGAGTACTGGGGAAAAGCAGGCAGAGAATTCCCTGCTAGCACCTTCTCTGTGCCTGGGAAACAGAAGTGTTCACATTGCTTGGCAGAATCGCTTTTGTGCAGAAAACAGTAACACTTGTTCAGAACGAAAGAAAGCACAGAGCCCCAGATTCTATGTTGTCCTGGAGAGCTTGCAGAGCACTGGGGAAAAGCAGGCAGAGAATTCCCTGCTAGCACCTTCTCTGTGCCTGGGAAACAGAAGTGTTCACATTGCTTCGCAGAATCGCTTTTGTGCAGAAAACAGTAACACTTGTTCAGAAGCAAAGAAAGCACAGAGCCCCATATTTTATGTTGTGCTGGAGAGCTTGCAGAGTACTGGGGAAAAGCAGGCAGAGAATTCCCTGCTAGCACCTTCTTTGTGCCTGGGAAACAGAAGTGTTCACATTGCTTCGCAGAATCGCTTTTGTGCAGAAAACAGTAACACTTGTTCAGAACGAAAGAAAGCACAGAGCCCCAGATTTTATGTTGTCCTGGAGAGCTTGCAGAGCACTGGGGAAAGGCAGGCAGAGAATTCCCTGCTAGCACCTTCTCTGTGCCTGTTCACATTGCATCGCAGAATCGCTTTTGTGCAGAAAACAGTAACACTTGTTCAGACGAAAGAAAGCACAGAGCCCCAGATTTTATGTTGTCCTGGAGAGCTTGCAGAGCACTGGGGCAAAGCAGGCAGAGAATTCCCTGCTAGCACCTTCTCTGTGCCTGGGAAACAGAAGTGTTCACATTGCTTCGCAGAATCGCTTTTGTGCAGAAAACAGTAACACTTGTTCAGAAGGAAAGAAAGCACAGAGCCCCATATTTTATGTTGTGCTGGAGAGCTTGCAGAGTACTGGGGAAAAGCAGGCAGAGAATTCCCTGCTAGCACCTTCTCTGTGCCTGGGAAGCAGAAGTGTTCACATTGCTTGGCAGAATCGCTTTTGTGCAGAAAACAGTAACACTTGTTCAGAACAAAAGAAAGCACAGAGCCCCAGATTTTATGTTGTCCTGGAGAGCTTGCAGAGCACTGGGGAAAAGCAGGCAGAGAATTCCCTGCTAGCACCTTCTCTGTGCCTGGGAAACAGAAGTGTTCGCATTGCTTCGCAGAATCGATTTTGTGCAGAAAACAGTAACACTTGTTCAGAACGAAAGAAAGCACAGAGCCCCAGATTTTATGTTGTCCTGGAGAGCTTGCAGAGCACTGGGGAAAGGCAGGCAGAGAATTCCCTGCTAGCACCTTCTCTGTGCCTGGGAAGCAGAAGTGTTCACATTGCTTGGCAGAATCGCTTTTGTGCAGAAAACAGTAACACTTGTTCAGAACGAAAGAAAGCACAGAGCCCCAGATTTTATGTTGTCCTGGAGAGCTTGCAGAGCACTGGGGAAAGGCAGGCAGAGAATTCCCTGCTAGCACGTTCTCTGTGCCTGTTCACATTGCTTTGCAGAATCGCTTTTGTGCAGAAAACAGTAACACTTGTTCAGAACGAAAGAAAGCACAGAGCCCCAGATCTGCTGTTGTCCTGGTGAGCTTGCAGAGCACTGGGGAAAAGCAGGCAGAGAATTCCCTGCTAGCACCTTCTCTGTGCCTGGGAAACAGAAGTGTTCCCATTGCTTCGCAGAATCGCTTTTGTGCAGAAAACAGTAACACTTGTTCAGAACGAAACAAAGCACAGAGCCCCAGATTTGCTGTTGTCCTGGAGAGCTTGCAGAGCACTGGGGAAAGGCAGGCAGAGAATTCCCTGCTAGCACCTTCTCTGTGCCTGTTCACATTGCTTCGCAGAATCGCTTTTGTGCAGAAAACAGTAACACTTGTTCAGACGAAAGAAAGCACAGAGCCCCAGATTTTATGTTGTCCTGGAGAGCTTGCAGAGCACTGGGGAAAGGCAGGCAGAGAATTCCCTGCTAGCACCTTCTCTGTGCCTGGGAAGCAGAAGTGTTCACATTGCTTCGCAGAATCGCTTTTGTGCAGACAACAGTAACACTTTTTCAGAACAAAAGAAAGCACAGAGCCTCAGATTTTATGTTGTCCTGGAGAGCTTGCAGAGCACTGGGGAAAAGCATGCAGAGAATTCCCTGCTAGCACCTTCTCTGTGCCTGGGAAACAGAAGTGTTCACATTGCTTCGCAGTATCGCTTTTGTGCAGAAAACAGTAACACTTGTTCAGAACGAAAGAAAGCACAGAGCCCCAGATTTTATGTTGTCCTGGAGAGCTTGCAGAGCACTGGGGAAAGGCAGGCAGAGAATTCCCTGCTAGCACCTTCTCTGTGCCTGTTCACATTGCTTCGCAGAATCGCTTTTGTGCAGAAAACAGTAACACTTGTTCAGAAGGAAAGAAAGCCCAGAGCCCCAGATTTTATGTTGTCCTGGAGAGCTTGCAGAGCACTGGGGAAAGGCAGGCAGAGAATTCCCTGCTAGCACCTTCTCTGTGCCTGTTCACATTGCTTCGCGGAATCGCTTTTGTGCAGAAAACAGTAACTCTTGTTCAGACGAAAGAAAGCACAGAGCCCCAGATTTTATGTTGTGCTGGAGAGCTTGCAGAGTACTGGGGAAAAGCAGGCAGAGAATTCCCTGCTAGCACCTTCTCTGTGCCTGGGAAACAGAAGTGTTCACATTGCTTGGCAGAATCGCTTTTGTGCAGAAAACAGTAACACTTGTTCAGAACGAAAGAAAGCACAGAGCCCCAGATTCTATGTTGTCCTGGAGAGCTTGCAGAGCACTGGGGAAAAGCAGGCAGAGAATTCCCTGCTAGCACCTTCTCTGTGCCTGGGAAACAGAAGTGTTCACATTGCTTCGCAGAATCGCTTTTGTGCAGAAAACAGTAACACTTGTTCAGACGAAAGAAAGCACAGAGCCCCATATTTTATGTTGTGCTGGAGAGCTTTCAGAGTACTGGGGAAAAGCAGGCAGAGAATTCCCTGCTAGCACCTTCTCTGTGCCTGGGAAACAGAAGTGTTCACATTGCTTCGCAGAATCGCTTTTGTGCAGAAAACAGTAACACTTGTTCAGAACGAAAGAAAGCACAGAGCCCCAGATTTTATGTTGTCCTGGAGAGCTTGCAGAGCACTGGGGAAAGGCAGGCAGAGAATTCCCTGCTAGCACCTTCTCTGTGCCTGTTCACATTGCATCGCAGAATCGCTTTTGTGCAGAAAACAGTAACACTTGTTCAGACGAAAGAAAGCACAGAGCCCCAGATTTTATGTTGTCCTGGAGAGCTTGCAGAGCACTGGGGAAAAGCAGGCAGAGAATTCCCTGCTAGCACCTTCTCTGTGCCTGGGAAACAGAAGTGTTCACATTGCTTCGCAGAATCGCTTTTGTGCAGAAAACAGTAACACTTGTTCAGAAGCAAAGAAAGCACAGAGCCCCATATTTTATGTTGTGCTGGAGAGCTTGCAGAGTACTGGGGAAAAGCAGGCAGAGAATTCCCTGCTAGCACCTTCTTTGTGCCTGGGAAGCAGAAGTGTTCCCATTGCTTCGCAGAATCGCTTTTGTGCAGATAACAGTAACACTTGTTCAGAACGAAAGAAAGCACAGAGCCCCAGATTTTATGTTGTCCTGGAGAGCTTGCAGAGCACTGGGGAAAGGCAGGCAGAGAATTCCCTGCTAGCACCTTCTCTGTGCCTGTTCACATTGCATCGCAGAATCGCTTTTGTGCAGAAAACAGTAACACTTGTTCAGACGAAAGAAAGCACAGAGCCCCAGATTTTATGTTGTCCTGGAGAGCTTGCAGAGCACTGGGGAAAAGCAGGCAGAGAATTCCCTGCTAGCACCTTCTCTGTGCCTGGGAAACAGAAGTGTTCACATTGCTTCGCAGAATCGCTTTTGTGCAGAAAACAGTAACACTTGTTCAGAAGGAAAGAAAGCACAGAGCCCCAGATTTTATGTTGTCCTGGAGAGCTTGCAGAGCACTGGGGAAAAGCAGGCAGATAATTCCCTGCTAGCACCTTCTCTGTGCCTGGGAAACAGAAGTGTTCACATTGCTTCGCAGAATCGCTTTTGTGCAGAAAACAGTAACACTTGTTCAGAACGAAAGAAAGCACAGAGCCCCAGATTTTATGTTGTCCTGGAGAGCTTGCAGAGCACTGGGGAAAGGCAGGCAGAGAATTCCCTGCTAGCACCTTCTCTGTGCCTGTTCACATTGCATCGCAGAATCGCTTTTGTGCAGAAAACAGTAACACTTGTTCAGACGAAAGAAAGCACAGAGCCCCAGATTTTATGTTGTCCTGGAGAGCTTGCAGAGCACTGGGGCAAAGCAGGCAGAGAATTCCCTGCTAGCACCTTCTCTGTGCCTGGGAAACAGAAGTGTTCACATTGCTTCGCAGAATCGCTTTTGTGCAGAAAACAGTAACACTTGTTCAGAAGGAAAGAAAGCACAGAGCCCCATATTTTATGTTGTGCTGGAGAGCTTGCAGAGTACTGGGGAAAAGCAGGCAGAGAATTCCCTGCTAGCACCTTCTCTGTGCCTGGGAAGCAGAAGTGTTCACATTGCTTGGCAGAATCGCTTTTGTGCAGAAAACAGTAACACTTGTTCAGAACAAAAGAAAGCACAGAGCCCCAGATTTTATGTTGTCCTGGAGAGCTTGCAGAGCACTGGGGAAAAGCAGGCAGAGAATTCCCTGCTAGCACCTTCTCTGTGCCTGGGAAACAGAAGTGTTCGCATTGCTTCGCAGAATCGATTTTGTGCAGAAAACAGTAACACTTGTTCAGAACGAAAGAAAGCACAGAGCCCCAGATTTTATGTTGTCCTGGAGAGCTTGCAGAGCACTGGGGAAAGGCAGGCAGAGAATTCCCTGCTAGCACCTTCTCTGTGCCTGGGAAGCAGAAGTGTTCACATTGCTTGGCAGAATCGCTTTTGTGCAGAAAACAGTAACACTTGTTCAGAACGAAAGAAAGCACAGAGCCCCAGATTTTATGTTGTCCTGGAGAGCTTGCAGAGCACTGGGGAAAGGCAGGCAGAGAATTCCCTGCTAGCACGTTCTCTGTGCCTGTTCACATTGCTTTGCAGAATCGCTTTTGTGCAGAAAACAGTAACACTTGTTCAGAACGAAAGAAAGCACAGAGCCCCAGATTTTATGTTGTCCTGGAGAGCTTGCAGAGCACTGGGGAAAGGCAGGCAGAGAATTCCCTGCTAGCACCTTCTCTGTGCCTGTTCACATTGCATCGCAGACCCGCTTTTGTGCAGAAAACAGTAACACTTGTTCAGACGAAAGAAAGCACAGAGCCCCAGATTTTATGTTGTCCTGGAGAGCTTGCAGAGCACTGGGGAAAAGCAGGCAGAGAATTCCCTGCTAGCACCTTCTCTGTGCCTGGGAAACAGAAGTGTTCACATTGCTTGGCAGAATCGCTTTTGTGCAGAAAACAGTAACACTTGTTCAGAAGGAAAGAAAGCACAGAGCCCCATATTTTATGTTGTGCTGGAGAGCTTGCAGAGTACTGGGGAAAAGCAGGCAGAGAATTCCCTGCTAGCACCTTCTCTGTGCCTGGGAAGCAGAAGTGTTCACATTGCTTGGCAGAATCGCTTTTGTGCAGAAAACAGTAACACTTGTTCAGAACAAAAGAAAGCACAGAGCCCCAGATTTTATGTTGTCCTGGAGAGCTTGCAGAGCACTGGGGAAAAGCAGGCAGAGAATTCCCTGCTAGCACCTTCTCTGTGCCTGGGAAACAGAAGTGTTCACATTGCTTCGCAGAATCGCTTTTGTGCAGAAAACAGTAACACTTGTTCAGAACGAAAGAAAGCACAGAGCCCCAGATTTTATGTTGTCCTGGAGAGCTTGCAGAGCACTGGGGAAAGGCAGGCAGAGAATTCCCTGCTAGCACCTTCTCTGTGCCTGGGAAGCAGAAGTCTTCACATTGCTTCGCAGAATCGCTTTTGTGCAGAAAACAATAACACTTGTTCAGAACGAAAGAAAGCACAGAGCCCCAGATTTTATGTTGTCCTGGAGAGCTTGCAGAGCACTGGGGAAAAGCAGGCAGAGAATTCCCTGCTAGCACCTTCTCTGTGCCTGGGAAGCAGAAGTGTTCACATTGCTTCGCAGAATCGCTTTTGTGCAGAAAACAGTAACACTTGTTCAGAACGAAAGAAAGCACAGAGCCCCAGATTTTATGTTGTCCTGGAGAGCTTGCAGAGCACTGGGGAAAGGCAGGCAGAGAATTCCCTGCTAGCACCTTCTCTGTGCCTGTTCACATTTCTTCGCAGAATCGCTTTTGTGCAGAAAACAGTAACACTTGTTCAGAACGAAAGAAAGCACAGAGCCCCAGATCTGCTGTTGTCCTGGAGAGCTTGCAGAGCACTGGGGAAAAGCAGGCAGAGAATTCCCTGCTAGCACCTTCTCTGTTCCTGGGAAGCAGAAGTGTTCCCATTGCTTCGCAGAATCGCTTTTGTGCAGAAAACAGTAACACTTGTTCAGAACGAAACAAAGCACAGAGCCCCAGATTTGCTGTTGTCCTGGAGAGCTTGCAGAGCACTGGGGAAAGGCAGGCAGAGAATTCCCTGCTAGCACCTTCTCTGTGCCTGGGAAAGAGAAGTGTTCCCATTGCATCGCAGAATCGCTTTTGTGCAGAAAACAATAACACTTGTTCAGAACGAAAGAAAGCACAGAGCCCCAGATTTTATGTTGTCCTGGAGAGCTTGCAGAGCACTGGGGAAAGGCAGGCAGAGAATTCCCTGCTAGCACCTTCTCTGTGCCTGGGAAGCAGAAGTGTTCACATTGCTTCGCAGAATCGCTTTTGTGCAGAAAACAATAACAACTGTTCAGAACGAAAGAAAGCACAGAGCCCCAGATTTTATGTTGTCCTGGAGAGCTTGCAGAGCACTGGGGAAAAGCAGGCAGAGAATTCCCTGCTAGCACCTTCTCTGTGCCTGGGAAACAGAAGTGTTCACATTGCTTCGCAGAATCGCTTTTGTGCAGAAAACAGTAACACTTGTTCAGAACGAAAGAAAGCACAGAGCCCCAGATTTTATGTTGTCCTGGAGAGCTTGCAGAGCACTGGGGAAAGGCAGGCAGAGAATTCCCTGCTAGCACCTTCTCTGTGCCTGTTCACATTGCTTCGCAGAATCGCTTTTGTGCAGAAAACAGTAACACTTGCTCAGACGAAAGAAAGCACAGAGCCCCAGATTTTATGTTGTCCTGGAGAGCTTGCAGAGCACTGGGGAAAAGCAGGCAGAGAATTCCCTGCTAGCACCTTCTCTGTGCCTGGGAAACAGAAGTGTTCACATTGCTTGGCAGAATCGCTTTTGTGCAGAAAACAGTAACACTTGTTCAGAAGGAAAGAAAGCACAGAGCCCCAGATTTTATGTTGTCCTGGAGAGCTTGCAGAGCACTGGGGAAAGGCAGGCAGAGAATTCCCTGCTAGCACCTTCTCTGTGCCTGTTCACATTTCTTCGCAGAATCGCTTTTGTGCAGAAAACAGTAACACTTGTTCAGAACGAAAGAAAGCACAGAGCCCCAGATCTGCTGTTGTCCTGGTGAGCTTGCAGAGCACTGGGGAAAAGCAGGCAGAGAATTCCCTGCTAGCACCTTCTCTGTTCCTGGGAAGCAGAAGTGTTCCCATTGCTTCGCAGAATCGCTTTTGTGCAGAAAACAGTAACACTTGTTCAGAACGAAACAAAGCACAGAGCCCCAGATTTGCTGTTGTCCTGGAGAGCTTGCAGAGCACTGGGGAAAGGCAGGCAGAGAATTCCCTGCTAGCACCTTCTCTGTGCCTGGGAAACAGAAGTGTTCCCATTGCATCGCAGAATCGCTTTTGTGCAGAAAACAATAACACTTGTTCAGAACGAAAGAAAGCACAGAGCCCCAGATTTTATGTTGTCCTGGAGAGCTTGCAGAGCACTGGGGAAAGGCAGGCAGAGAATTCCCTGCTAGCACCTTCTCTGTGCCTGGGAAGCAGAAGTGTTCACATTGCTTCGCAGAATCGCTTTTGTGCAGAAAACAATAACAACTGTTCAGAACGAAAGAAAGCACAGAGCCCCAGATTTTATGTTGTCCTGGAGAGCTTGCAGAGCACTGGGGAAAAGCAGGCAGAGAATTCCCTGCTAGCACCTTCTCTGTGCCTGGGAAACAGAAGTGTTCACATTGCTTCGCAGTATCGCTTTTGTGCAGAAAACAGTAACACTTGTTCAGAACGAAAGAAAGCACAGAGCCCCAGATTTTATGTTGTCCTGGAGAGCTTGCAGAGCACTGGGGAAAGGCAGGCAGAGAATTCCCTGCTAGCACCTTCTCTGTGCCTGTTCACATTGCTTCGCAGAATCGCTTTTGTGCAGAAAACAGTAACACTTGCTCAGACGAAAGAAAGCACAGAGCCCCAGATTTTATGTTGTCCTGGAGAGCTTGCAGAGCACTGGGGAAAAGCAGGCAGAGAATTCCCTGCTAGCACCTTCTCTGTGCCTGGGAAACAGAAGTGTTCACATTGCTTGGCAGAATCGCTTTTGTGCAGAAAACAGTAACACTTGTTCAGAAGGAAAGAAAGCACAGAGCCCCATATTTTATGTTGTGCTGGAGAGCTTGCAGAGTACTGGGGAAAAGCAGGCAGAGAATTCCCTGCTAGCACCTTCTCTGTGCCTGGGAAGCAGAAGTGTTCACATTGCTTGGCAGAATCGCTTTTGTGCAGAAAACAGTAACACTTGTTCAGAACAAAAGAAAGCACAGAGCCCCAGATTTTATGTTGTCCTGGAGAGCTTGCAGAGCACTGGGGAAAAGCAGGCAGAGAATTCCCTGCTAGCACCTTCTCTGTGCCTGGGAAACAGAAGTGTTCACATTGCTTCGCAGAATCGCTTTTGTGCAGAAAACAGTAACACTTGTTCAGAAGGAAAGAAAGCACAGAGCCCCAGATTTTATGTTGTCCTGGAGAGCTTGCAGAGCACTGGGGAAAGCAGGCAGAGAATTCCCTGCTAGCACCTTCTCTGTGCCTGGGAAGCAGAAGTGTTCACATTGCTTCGCAGAATCGCTTTTGTGCAGAAAACAGTAACACTTGTTCAGAACGAAAGAAAGCACAGAGCCCCAGATTTTATGTTGTCCTGGAGAGCTTGCAGAGCACTGGGGAAAGGCAGGCAGAGAATTCCCTGCTAGCACCTTCTCTGTGCCTGGGAAACAGAAGTGTTCACATTGCTTCGCAGTATCGCTTTTGTGCAGAAAACAGTAACACTTGTTCAGAAGGAAAGAAAGCACAGAGCCCCATATTTTATGTTGTGCTGGAGAGCTTGCAGAGCACTGGGGAAAAGCAGGCAGAGAATTCCCTGCTAGCACCTTCTCTGTGCCTGGGAAACAGAAGTGTTCACATTGCTTCGCAGAATCGCTTTTGTGCAGAAAACAGTAACACTTGTTCAGAACGAAAGAAAGCACAGAGCCCCAGATTTTATGTTGTCCTGGAGAGCTTGCAGAGCACTGGGGAAAGGCAGGCAGAGAATTCCCTGCTAGCACCTTCTCTGTGCCTGTTCACATTGCTTCGCAGAATCGCTTTTGTGCAGAAAACAGTAACACTTGTTCAGAAGGAAAGAAAGCCCAGAGCCCCAGATTTTATGTTGTCCTGGAGAGCTTGCAGAGCACTGGGGAAAGGCAGGCAGAGAATTCCCTGCTAGCACCTTCTCTGTGCCTGTTCACATTGCTTCGCGGAATCGCTTTTGTGCAGAAAACAGTAACTCTTGTTCAGACGAAAGAAAGCACAGAGCCCCATATTTTATGTTGTGCTGGAGAGCTTGCAGAATACTGGGGAAAAGCAGGCAGAGAATTCCCTGCTAGCACCTTCTCTGTGCCTGGGAAACAGAAGTGTTCACATTGCTTCGCAGAATCGCTTTTGTGCAGAAAACAGTAACACTTGTTCAGACGAAAGAAAGCACAGAGCCCCATATTTTATGTTGTGCTGGAGAGCTTTCAGAGTACTGGGGAAAAGCAGGCAGAGAATTCCCTGCTAGCACCTTCTCTGTGCCTGGGAAACAGAAGTGTTCACATTGCTTCGCAGAATCGCTTTTGTGCAGAAAACAGTAACACTTGTTCAGAACGAAAGAAAGCACAGAGCCCCAGATTTTATGTTGTCCTGGAGAGCTTGCAGAGCACTGGGGAAAGGCAGGCAGAGAATTCCCTGCTAGCACCTTCTCTGTGCCTGTTCACATTGCATCGCAGAATCGCTTTTGTGCAGAAAACAGTAACACTTGTTCAGACGAAAGAAAGCACAGAGCCCCAGATTTTATGTTGTCCTGGAGAGCTTGCAGAGCACTGGGGCAAAGCAGGCAGAGAATTCCCTGCTAGCACCTTCTCTGTGCCTGGGAAACAGAAGTGTTCACATTGCTTCGCAGAATCGCTTTTGTGCAGAAAACAGTAACACTTGTTCAGAAGCAAAGAAAGCACAGAGCCCCATATTTTATGTTGTGCTGGAGAGCTTGCAGAGTACTGGGGAAAAGCAGGCAGAGAATTCCCTGCTAGCACCTTCTCTGTGCCTGGGAAGCAGAAGTGTTCACATTGCTTGGCAGAATCGCTTTTGTGCAGAAAACAGTAACACTTGTTCAGAACAAAAGAAAGCACAGAGCCCCAGATTTTATGTTGTCCTGGAGAGCTTGCAGAGCACTGGGGAAAAGCAGGCAGAGAATTCCCTGCTAGCACCTTCTCTGTGCCTGGGAAACAGAAGTGTTCGCATTGCTTCGCAGAATCGATTTTGTGCAGAAAACAGTAACACTTGTTCAGAACGAAAGAAAGCACAGAGCCCCAGATTTTATGTTGTCCTGGAGAGCTTGCAGAGCACTGGGGAAAGGCAGGCAGAGAATTCCCTGCTAGCACCTTCTCTGTGCCTGGGAAGCAGAAGTGTTCACATTGCTTGGCAGAATCGCTTTTGTGCAGAAAACAGTAACACTTGTTCAGAACGAAACAAAGCACAGAGCCCCAGATTTTATGTTGTCCTGGAGAGCTTGCAGAGCACTGGGGAAAAGCAGGCAGAGAATTCCCTGCTAGCACCTTCTCTGTGCCTGGGAAGCAGAAGTGTTCACATTGCTTCGCAGAATCGCTTTTGTGCAGAAAACAGTAACACTTGTTCAGAACGAAAGAAAGCACAGAGCCCCAGATTTTATGTTGTCCTGGAGAGCCTGCAGAGCACTGGGGAAAGGCAGGCAGAGAATTCCCTGCTAGCACCTTCTCTGTGCCTGTTCACATTGCTTTGCAGAATCGCTTTTGTGCAGAAAACAGTAACACTTGTTCAGAACGAAAGAAAGCACAGAGCCCCAGATCTGCTGTTGTCCTGGTGAGCTTGCAGAGCACTGGGGAAAAGCAGGCAGAGAATTCCCTGCTAGCACCTTCTCTGTGCCTGGGAAACAGAAGTGTTCACATTGCTTCGCAGAATCGCTTTTGTGCAGAAAACAGTAACACTTGTTCAGAACGAAACAAAGCACAGAGCCCCAGATTTGCTGTTGTCCTGGAGAGCTTGCAGAGCACTGGGGAAAGGCAGGCAGAGAATTCCCTGCTAGCACCTTCTCTGTGCCTGTTCACATTGCTTCGCAGAATCGCTTTTGTGCAGAAAACAGTAACACTTGTTCAGACGAAAGAAAGCACAGAGCCCCAGATTTTATGTTGTCCTGGAGAGCTTGCAGAGCACTGGGGAAAGGCAGGCAGAGAATTCCCTGCTAGCACCTTCTCTGTGCCTGGGAAGCAGAAGTGTTCACATTGCTTCGCAGAATCGCTTTTGTGCAGACAACAGTAACACTTTTTCAGAACAAAAGAAAGCACAGAGCCTCAGATTTTATGTTGTCCTGGAGAGCTTGCAGAGCACTGGGGAAAAGCATGCAGAGAATTCCCTGCTAGCACCTTCTCTGTGCCTGGGAAACAGAAGTGTTCACATTGCTTCGCAGTATCGCTTTTGTGCAGAAAACAGTAACACTTGTTCAGAACGAAAGAAAGCACAGAGCCCCAGATTTTATGTTGTCCTGGAGAGCTTGCAGAGCACTGGGGAAAGGCAGGCAGAGAATTCCCTGCTAGCACCTTCTCTGTGCCTGTTCACATTGCTTCGCAGAATCGCTTTTGTGCAGAAAACAGTAACACTTGTTCAGAAGGAAAGAAAGCCCAGAGCCCCAGATTTTATGTTGTCCTGGAGAGCTTGCAGAGCACTGGGGAAAGGCAGGCAGAGAATTCCCTGCTAGCACCTTCTCTGTGCCTGTTCACATTGCTTCGCGGAATCGCTTTTGTGCAGAAAACAGTAACTCTTGTTCAGACGAAAGAAAGCACAGAGCCCCAGATTTTATGTTGTGCTGGAGAGCTTGCAGAGTACTGGGGAAAAGCAGGCAGAGAATTCCCTGCTAGCACCTTCTCTGTGCCTGGGAAACAGAAGTGTTCACATTGCTTGGCAGAATCGCTTTTGTGCAGAAAACAGTAACACTTGTTCAGAACGAAAGAAAGCACAGAGCCCCAGATTCTATGTTGTCCTGGAGAGCTTGCAGAGCACTGGGGAAAAGCAGGCAGAGAATTCCCTGCTAGCACCTTCTCTGTGCCTGGGAAACAGAAGTGTTCACATTGCTTCGCAGAATCGCTTTTGTGCAGAAAACAGTAACACTTGTTCAGACGAAAGAAAGCACAGAGCCCCATATTTTATGTTGTGCTGGAGAGCTTTCAGAGTACTGGGGAAAAGCAGGCAGAGAATTCCCTGCTAGCACCTTCTCTGTGCCTGGGAAACAGAAGTGTTCACATTGCTTCGCAGAATCGCTTTTGTGCAGAAAACAGTAACACTTGTTCAGAACGAAAGAAAGCACAGAGCCCCAGATTTTATGTTGTCCTGGAGAGCTTGCAGAGCACTGGGGAAAGGCAGGCAGAGAATTCCCTGCTAGCACCTTCTCTGTGCCTGTTCACATTGCATCGCAGAATCGCTTTTGTGCAGAAAACAGTAACACTTGTTCAGACGAAAGAAAGCACAGAGCCCCAGATTTTATGTTGTCCTGGAGAGCTTGCAGAGCACTGGGGAAAAGCAGGCAGAGAATTCCCTGCTAGCACCTTCTCTGTGCCTGGGAAACAGAAGTGTTCACATTGCTTCGCAGAATCGCTTTTGTGCAGAAAACAGTAACACTTGTTCAGAAGCAAAGAAAGCACAGAGCCCCATATTTTATGTTGTGCTGGAGAGCTTGCAGAGTACTGGGGAAAAGCAGGCAGAGAATTCCCTGCTAGCACCTTCTTTGTGCCTGGGAAGCAGAAGTGTTCACATTGCTTCGCAGAATCGCTTTTGTGCAGAAAACAGTAACACTTGTTCAGAACGAAAGAAAGCACAGAGCCCCAGATTTTATGTTGTCCTGGAGAGCTTGCAGAGCACTGGGGAAAGGCAGGCAGAGAATTCCCTGCTAGCACCTTCTCTGTGCCTGTTCACATTGCATCGCAGAATCGCTTTTGTGCAGAAAACAGTAACACTTGTTCAGACGAAAGAAAGCACAGAGCCCCAGATTTTATGTTGTCCTGGAGAGCTTGCAGAGCACTGGGGCAAAGCAGGCAGAGAATTCCCTGCTAGCACCTTCTCTGTGCCTGGGAAGCAGAAGTCTTCACATTGCTTCGCAGAATCGCTTTTGTGCAGAAAACAGTAACACTTGTTCAGAAGGAAAGAAAGCACAGAGCCCCATATTTTATGTTGTGCTGGAGAGCTTGCAGAGTACTGGGGAAAAGCAGGCAGAGAATTCCCTGCTAGCACCTTCTCTGTGCCTGGGAAGCAGAAGTGTTCACATTGCTTGGCAGAATCGCTTTTGTGCAGAAAACAGTAACACTTGTTCAGAACAAAAGAAAGCACAGAGCCCCAGATTTTATGTTGTCCTGGAGAGCTTGCAGAGCACTGGGGAAAAGCAGGCAGAGAATTCCCTGCTAGCACCTTCTCTGTGCCTGGGAAACAGAAGTGTTCGCATTGCTTCGCAGAATCGATTTTGTGCAGAAAACAGTAACACTTGTTCAGAACGAAAGAAAGCACAGAGCCCCAGATTTTATGTTGTCCTGGAGAGCTTGCAGAGCACTGGGGAAAGGCAGGCAGAGAATTCCCTGCTAGCACCTTCTCTGTGCCTGGGAAGCAGAAGTGTTCACATTGCTTGGCAGAATCGCTTTTGTGCAGAAAACAGTAACACTTGTTCAGAACGAAACAAAGCACAGAGCCCCAGATTTTATGTTGTCCTGGAGAGCTTGCAGAGCACTGGGGAAAAGCAGGCAGAGAATTCCCTGCTAGCACCTTCTCTGTGCCTGGGAAGCAGAAGTGTTCACATTGCTTCGCAGAATCGCTTTTGTGCAGAAAACAGTAACACTTGTTCAGAACGAAAGAAAGCACAGAGCCCCAGATCTGCTGTTGTCCTGGTGAGCTTGCAGAGCACTGGGGAAAAGCAGGCAGAGAATTCCCTGCTAGCACCTTCTCTGTGCCTGTTCACATTGCTTCGCAGAATCGCTTTTGTGCAGAAAACAGTAACACTTGTTCAGACGAAAGAAAGCACAGAGCCCCAGATTTTATGTTGTCCTGGAGAGCTTGCAGAGCACTGGGGAAAGGCAGGCAGAGAATTCCCTGCTAGCACCTTCTCTGTGCCTGGGAAGCAGAAGTCTTCACATTGCTTCGCAGAATCGCTTTTGTGCAGACAACAGTAACACTTTTTCAGAACAAAAGAAAGCACAGAGCCTCAGATTTTATGTTGTCCTGGAGAGCTTGCAGAGCACTGGGGAAAAGCATGCAGAGAATTCCCTGCTAGCACCTTCTCTGTGCCTGGGAAACAGAAGTGTTCACATTGCTTCGCAGTATCGCTTTTGTGCAGAAAACAGTAACACTTGTTCAGAACGAAAGAAAGCACAGAGCCCCAGATTTTATGTTGTCCTGGAGAGCTTGCAGAGCACTGGGGAAAAGCAGGCAGAGAATTCCCTGCTAGCACCTTCTCTGTTCCTGGGAAACAGAAGTGTTCACATTGCTTCGCAGAATCGCTTTTGTGCAGAAAACAGTAACACTTGTTCAGAACGAAAGAAAGCACAGAGCCCCAGATTTTATGTTGTCCTGGAGAGCTTGCAGAGCACTGGGGAAAGGCAGGCAGAGAATTCCCTGCTAGCACCTTCTCTGTGCCTGTTCACATTGCATCGCAGAATCGCTTTTGTGCAGAAAACAGTAACACTTGTTCAGACGAAAGAAAGCACAGAGCCCCAGATTTTATGTTGTCCTGGAGAGCTTGCAGAGCACTGGGGCAAAGCAGGCAGAGAATTCCCTGCTAGCACCTTCTCTGTGCCTGGGAAACAGAAGTGTTCACATTGCTTCGCAGAATCGCTTTTGTGCAGAAAACAGTAACACTTGTTCAGAAGGAAAGAAAGCACAGAGCCCCATATTTTATGTTGTGCTGGAGAGCTTGCAGAGTACTGGGGAAAAGCAGGCAGAGAATTCCCTGCTAGCACCTTCTCTGTGCCTGGGAAGCAGAAGTGTTCACATTGCTTGGCAGAATCGCTTTTGTGCAGAAAACAGTAACACTTGTTCAGAACAAAAGAAAGCACAGAGCCCCAGATTTTATGTTGTCCTGGAGAGCTTGCAGAGCACTGGGGAAAAGCAGGCAGAGAATTCCCTGCTAGCACCTTCTCTGTGCCTGGGAAACAGAAGTGTTCGCATTGCTTCGCAGAATCGATTTTGTGCAGAAAACAGTAACACTTGTTCAGAACGAAAGAAAGCACAGAGCCCCAGATTTTATGTTGTCCTGGAGAGCTTGCAGAGCACTGGGGAAAGGCAGGCAGAGAATTCCCTGCTAGCACCTTCTCTGTGCCTGGGAAGCAGAAGTGTTCACATTGCTTGGCAGAATCGCTTTTGTGCAGAAAACAGTAACACTTGTTCAGAACGAAACAAAGCACAGAGCCCCAGATTTTATGTTGTCCTGGAGAGCTTGCAGAGCACTGGGGAAAAGCAGGCAGAGAATTCCCTGCTAGCACCTTCTCTGTGCCTGGGAAGCAGAAGTGTTCACATTGCTTCGCAGAATCGCTTTTGTGCAGAAAACAGTAACACTTGTTCAGAACGAAAGAAAGCACAGAGCCCCAGATCTGCTGTTGTCCTGGTGAGCTTGCAGAGCACTGGGGAAAAGCAGGCAGAGAATTCCCTGCTAGCACCTTCTCTGTGCCTGGGAAACAGAAGTGTTCCCATTGCTTCGCAGAATCGCTTTTGTGCAGAAAACAGTAACACTTGTTCAGAACGAAACAAAGCACAGAGCCCCAGATTTGCTGTTGTCCTGGAGAGCTTGCAGAGCACTGGGGAAAGGCAGGCAGAGAATTCCCTGCTAGCACCTTCTCTGTGCCTGTTCACATTGCTTCGCAGAATCGCTTTTGTGCAGAAAACAGTAACACTTGTTCAGACGAAAGAAAGCACAGAGCCCCAGATTTTATGTTGTCCTGGAGAGCTTGCAGAGCACTGGGGAAAGGCAGGCAGAGAATTCCCTGCTAGCACCTTCTCTGTGCCTGGGAAGCAGAAGTGTTCACATTGCTTCGCAGAATCGCTTTTGTGCAGACAACAGTAACACTTTTTCAGAACAAAAGAAAGCACAGAGCCTCAGATTTTATGTTGTCCTGGAGAGCTTGCAGAGCACTGGGGAAAAGCATGCAGAGAATTCCCTGCTAGCACCTTCTCTGTGCCTGGGAAACAGAAGTGTTCACATTGCTTCGCAGTATCGCTTTTGTGCAGAAAACAGTAACACTTGTTCAGAACGAAAGAAAGCACAGAGCCCCAGATTTTATGTTGTCCTGGAGAGCTTGCAGAGCACTGGGGAAAGGCAGGCAGAGAATTCCCTGCTAGCACCTTCTCTGTGCCTGTTCACATTGCTTCGCAGAATCGCTTTTGTGCAGAAAACAGTAACACTTGTTCAGAAGGAAAGAAAGCCCAGAGCCCCAGATTTTATGTTGTCCTGGAGAGCTTGCAGAGCACTGGGGAAAGGCAGGCAGAGAATTCCCTGCTAGCACCTTCTCTGTGCCTGTTCACATTGCTTCGCGGAATCGCTTTTGTGCAGAAAACAGTAACTCTTGTTCAGACGAAAGAAAGCACAGAGCCCCAGATTTTATGTTGTGCTGGAGAGCTTGCAGAGTACTGGGGAAAAGCAGGCAGAGAATTCCCTGCTAGCACCTTCTCTGTGCCTGGGAAACAGAAGTGTTCACATTGCTTGGCAGAATCGCTTTTGTGCAGAAAACAGTAACACTTGTTCAGAACGAAAGAAAGCACAGAGCCCCAGATTCTATGTTGTCCTGGAGAGCTTGCAGAGCACTGGGGAAAAGCAGGCAGAGAATTCCCTGCTAGCACCTTCTCTGTGCCTGGGAAACAGAAGTGTTCACATTGCTTCGCAGAATCGCTTTTGTGCAGAAAACAGTAACACTTGTTCAGAAGCAAAGAAAGCACAGAGCCCCATATTTTATGTTGTGCTGGAGAGCTTGCAGAGTACTGGGGAAAAGCAGGCAGAGAATTCCCTGCTAGCACCTTCTTTGTGCCTGGGAAACAGAAGTGTTCACATTGCTTCGCAGAATCGCTTTTGTGCAGAAAACAGTAACACTTGTTCAGAACGAAAGAAAGCACAGAGCCCCAGATTTTATGTTGTCCTGGAGAGCTTGCAGAGCACTGGGGAAAGGCAGGCAGAGAATTCCCTGCTAGCACCTTCTCTGTGCCTGTTCACATTGCATCGCAGAATCGCTTTTGTGCAGAAAACAGTAACACTTGTTCAGACGAAAGAAAGCACAGAGCCCCAGATTTTATGTTGTCCTGGAGAGCTTGCAGAGCACTGGGGCAAAGCAGGCAGAGAATTCCCTGCTAGCACCTTCTCTGTGCCTGGGAAACAGAAGTGTTCACATTGCTTCGCAGAATCGCTTTTGTGCAGAAAACAGTAACACTTGTTCAGAAGGAAAGAAAGCACAGAGCCCCATATTTTATGTTGTGCTGGAGAGCTTGCAGAGTACTGGGGAAAAGCAGGCAGAGAATTCCCTGCTAGCACCTTCTCTGTGCCTGGGAAGCAGAAGTGTTCACATTGCTTGGCAGAATCGCTTTTGTGCAGAAAACAGTAACACTTGTTCAGAACAAAAGAAAGCACAGAGCCCCAGATTTTATGTTGTCCTGGAGAGCTTGCAGAGCACTGGGGAAAAGCAGGCAGAGAATTCCCTGCTAGCACCTTCTCTGTGCCTGGGAAACAGAAGTGTTCGCATTGCTTCGCAGAATCGATTTTGTGCAGAAAACAGTAACACTTGTTCAGAACGAAAGAAAGCACAGAGCCCCAGATTTTATGTTGTCCTGGAGAGCTTGCAGAGCACTGGGGAAAGGCAGGCAGAGAATTCCCTGCTAGCACCTTCTCTGTGCCTGGGAAGCAGAAGTGTTCACATTGCTTGGCAGAATCGCTTTTGTGCAGAAAACAGTAACACTTGTTCAGAACGAAAGAAAGCACAGAGCCCCAGATTTTATGTTGTCCTGGAGAGCTTGCAGAGCACTGGGGAAAGGCAGGCAGAGAATTCCCTGCTAGCACGTTCTCTGTGCCTGTTCACATTGCTTTGCAGAATCGCTTTTGTGCAGAAAACAGTAACACTTGTTCAGAACGAAAGAAAGCACAGAGCCCCAGATCTGCTGTTGTCCTGGTGAGCTTGCAGAGCACTGGGGAAAAGCAGGCAGAGAATTCCCTGCTAGCACCTTCTCTGTGCCTGGGAAACAGAAGTGTTCCCATTGCTTCGCAGAATCGCTTTTGTGCAGAAAACAGTAACACTTGTTCAGAACGAAACAAAGCACAGAGCCCCAGATTTGCTGTTGTCCTGGAGAGCTTGCAGAGCACTGGGGAAAGGCAGGCAGAGAATTCCCTGCTAGCACCTTCTCTGTGCCTGTTCACATTGCTTCGCAGAATCGCTTTTGTGCAGAAAACAGTAACACTTGTTCAGACGAAAGAAAGCACAGAGCCCCAGATTTTATGTTGTCCTGGAGAGCTTGCAGAGCACTGGGGAAAGGCAGGCAGAGAATTCCCTGCTAGCACCTTCTCTGTGCCTGGGAAGCAGAAGTGTTCACATTGCTTCGCAGAATCGCTTTTGTGCAGACAACAGTAACACTTTTTCAGAACAAAAGAAAGCACAGAGCCTCAGATTTTATGTTGTCCTGGAGAGCTTGCAGAGCACTGGGGAAAAGCATGCAGAGAATTCCCTGCTAGCACCTTCTCTGTGCCTGGGAAACAGAAGTGTTCACATTGCTTCGCAGTATCGCTTTTGTGCAGAAAACAGTAACACTTGTTCAGAACGAAAGAAAGCACAGAGCCCCAGATTTTATGTTGTCCTGGAGAGCTTGCAGAGCACTGGGGAAAGGCAGGCAGAGAATTCCCTGCTAGCACCTTCTCTGTGCCTGTTCACATTGCTTCGCAGAATCGCTTTTGTGCAGAAAACAGTAACACTTGTTCAGAAGGAAAGAAAGCCCAGAGCCCCAGATTTTATGTTGTCCTGGAGAGCTTGCAGAGCACTGGGGAAAGGCAGGCAGAGAATTCCCTGCTAGCACCTTCTCTGTGCCTGTTCACATTGCTTCGCGGAATCGCTTTTGTGCAGAAAACAGTAACTCTTGTTCAGACGAAAGAAAGCACAGAGCCCCAGATTTTATGTTGTGCTGGAGAGCTTGCAGAGTACTGGGGAAAAGCAGGCAGAGAATTCCCTGCTAGCACCTTCTCTGTGCCTGGGAAACAGAAGTGTTCACATTGCTTGGCAGAATCGCTTTTGTGCAGAAAACAGTAACACTTGTTCAGAACGAAAGAAAGCACAGAGCCCCAGATTCTATGTTGTCCTGGAGAGCTTGCAGAGCACTGGGGAAAAGCAGGCAGAGAATTCCCTGCTAGCACCTTCTCTGTGCCTGGGAAACAGAAGTGTTCACATTGCTTCGCAGAATCGCTTTTGTGCAGAAAACAGTAACACTTGTTCAGACGAAAGAAAGCACAGAGCCCCATATTTTATGTTGTGCTGGAGAGCTTTCAGAGTACTGGGGAAAAGCAGGCAGAGAATTCCCTGCTAGCACCTTCTCTGTGCCTGGGAAACAGAAGTGTTCACATTGCTTCGCAGAATCGCTTTTGTGCAGAAAACAGTAACACTTGTTCAGAACGAAAGAAAGCACAGAGCCCCAGATTTTATGTTGTCCTGGAGAGCTTGCAGAGCACTGGGGAAAGGCAGGCAGAGAATTCCCTGCTAGCACCTTCTCTGTGCCTGTTCACATTGCATCGCAGAATCGCTTTTGTGCAGAAAACAGTAACACTTGTTCAGACGAAAGAAAGCACAGAGCCCCAGATTTTATGTTGTCCTGGAGAGCTTGCAGAGCACTGGGGAAAAGCAGGCAGAGAATTCCCTGCTAGCACCTTCTCTGTGCCTGGGAAACAGAAGTGTTCACATTGCTTCGCAGAATCGCTTTTGTGCAGAAAACAGTAACACTTGTTCAGAAGCAAAGAAAGCACAGAGCCCCATATTTTATGTTGTGCTGGAGAGCTTGCAGAGTACTGGGGAAAAGCAGGCAGAGAATTCCCTGCTAGCACCTTCTTTGTGCCTGGGAAGCAGAAGTGTTCCCATTGCTTCGCAGAATCGCTTTTGTGCAGATAACAGTAACACTTGTTCAGAACGAAAGAAAGCACAGAGCCCCAGATTTTATGTTGTCCTGGAGAGCTTGCAGAGCACTGGGGAAAGGCAGGCAGAGAATTCCCTGCTAGCACCTTCTCTGTGCCTGTTCACATTGCATCGCAGAATCGCTTTTGTGCAGAAAACAGTAACACTTGTTCAGACGAAAGAAAGCACAGAGCCCCAGATTTTATGTTGTCCTGGAGAGCTTGCAGAGCACTGGGGAAAAGCAGGCAGAGAATTCCCTGCTAGCACCTTCTCTGTGCCTGGGAAACAGAAGTGTTCACATTGCTTCGCAGAATCGCTTTTGTGCAGAAAACAGTAACACTTGTTCAGAAGGAAAGAAAGCACAGAGCCCCAGATTTTATGTTGTCCTGGAGAGCTTGCAGAGCACTGGGGAAAAGCAGGCAGATAATTCCCTGCTAGCACCTTCTCTGTGCCTGGGAAACAGAAGTGTTCACATTGCTTCGCAGAATCGCTTTTGTGCAGAAAACAGTAACACTTGTTCAGAACGAAAGAAAGCACAGAGCCCCAGATTTTATGTTGTCCTGGAGAGCTTGCAGAGCACTGGGGAAAGGCAGGCAGAGAATTCCCTGCTAGCACCTTCTCTGTGCCTGTTCACATTGCATCGCAGAATCGCTTTTGTGCAGAAAACAGTAACACTTGTTCAGACGAAAGAAAGCACAGAGCCCCAGATTTTATGTTGTCCTGGAGAGCTTGCAGAGCACTGGGGCAAAGCAGGCAGAGAATTCCCTGCTAGCACCTTCTCTGTGCCTGGGAAACAGAAGTGTTCACATTGCTTCGCAGAATCGCTTTTGTGCAGAAAACAGTAACACTTGTTCAGAAGGAAAGAAAGCACAGAGCCCCATATTTTATGTTGTGCTGGAGAGCTTGCAGAGTACTGGGGAAAAGCAGGCAGAGAATTCCCTGCTAGCACCTTCTCTGTGCCTGGGAAGCAGAAGTGTTCACATTGCTTGGCAGAATCGCTTTTGTGCAGAAAACAGTAACACTTGTTCAGAACAAAAGAAAGCACAGAGCCCCAGATTTTATGTTGTCCTGGAGAGCTTGCAGAGCACTGGGGAAAAGCAGGCAGAGAATTCCCTGCTAGCACCTTCTCTGTGCCTGGGAAACAGAAGTGTTCGCATTGCTTCGCAGAATCGATTTTGTGCAGAAAACAGTAACACTTGTTCAGAACGAAAGAAAGCACAGAGCCCCAGATTTTATGTTGTCCTGGAGAGCTTGCAGAGCACTGGGGAAAGGCAGGCAGAGAATTCCCTGCTAGCACCTTCTCTGTGCCTGGGAAGCAGAAGTGTTCACATTGCTTGGCAGAATCGCTTTTGTGCAGAAAACAGTAACACTTGTTCAGAACGAAAGAAAGCACAGAGCCCCAGATTTTATGTTGTCCTGGAGAGCTTGCAGAGCACTGGGGAAAGGCAGGCAGAGAATTCCCTGCTAGCACGTTCTCTGTGCCTGTTCACATTGCTTTGCAGAATCGCTTTTGTGCAGAAAACAGTAACACTTGTTCAGAACGAAAGAAAGCACAGAGCCCCAGATCTGCTGTTGTCCTGGTGAGCTTGCAGAGCACTGGGGAAAAGCAGGCAGAGAATTCCCTGCTAGCACCTTCTCTGTGCCTGGGAAACAGAAGTGTTCCCATTGCTTCGCAGAATCGCTTTTGTGCAGAAAACAGTAACACTTGTTCAGACGAAAGAAAGCACAGAGCCCCAGATTTTATGTTGTCCTGGAGAGCTTGCAGAGCACTGGGGAAAGGCAGGCAGAGAATTCCCTGCTAGCACCTTCTCTGTGCCTGGGAAGCAGAAGTGTTCACATTGCTTCGCAGAATCGCTTTTGTGCAGACAACAGTAACACTTGTTCAGACGAAAGAAAGCACAGAGCCCCAGATTTTATGTTGTCCTGGAGAGCTTGCAGAGCACTGGGGAAAGGCAGGCAGAGAATTCCCTGCTAGCACCTTCTCTGTGCCTGGGAAGCAGAAGTGTTCACATTGCTTCGCAGAATCGCTTTTGTGCAGACAACAGTAACACTTTTTCAGAACAAAAGAAAGCACAGAGCCTCAGATTTTATGTTGTCCTGGAGAGCTTGCAGAGCACTGGGGAAAAGCATGCAGAGAATTCCCTGCTAGCACCTTCTCTGTGCCTGGGAAACAGAAGTGTTCACATTGCTTCGCAGTATCGCTTTTGTGCAGAAAACAGTAACACTTGTTCAGAACGAAAGAAAGCACAGAGCCCCAGATTTTATGTTGTCCTGGAGAGCTTGCAGAGCACTGGGGAAAGGCAGGCAGAGAATTCCCTGCTAGCACCTTCTCTGTGCCTGTTCACATTGCTTCGCAGAATCGCTTTTGTGCAGAAAACAGTAACACTTGTTCAGAAGGAAAGAAAGCCCAGAGCCCCAGATTTTATGTTGTCCTGGAGAGCTTGCAGAGCACTGGGGAAAGGCAGGCAGAGAATTCCCTGCTAGCACCTTCTCTGTGCCTGTTCACATTGCTTCGCGGAATCGCTTTTGTGCAGAAAACAGTAACTCTTGTTCAGACGAAAGAAAGCACAGAGCCCCAGATTTTATGTTGTGCTGGAGAGCTTGCAGAGTACTGGGGAAAAGCAGGCAGAGAATTCCCTGCTAGCACCTTCTCTGTGCCTGGGAAACAGAAGTGTTCACATTGCTTGGCAGAATCGCTTTTGTGCAGAAAACAGTAACACTTGTTCAGAACGAAAGAAAGCACAGAGCCCCAGATTCTATGTTGTCCTGGAGAGCTTGCAGAGCACTGGGGAAAAGCAGGCAGAGAATTCCCTGCTAGCACCTTCTCTGTGCCTGGGAAACAGAAGTGTTCACATTGCTTCGCAGAATCGCTTTTGTGCAGAAAACAGTAACACTTGTTCAGACGAAAGAAAGCACAGAGCCCCATATTTTATGTTGTGCTGGAGAGCTTGCAGAGTACTGGGGAAAAGCAGGCAGAGAATTCCCTGCTAGCACCTTCTCTGTGCCTGGGAAACAGAAGTGTTCACATTGCTTCGCAGAATCGCTTTTGTGCAGAAAACAGTAACACTTGTTCAGAACGAAAGAAAGCACAGAGCCCCAGATTTTATGTTGTCCTGGAGAGCTTGCAGAGCACTGGGGAAAGGCAGGCAGAGAATTCCCTGCTAGCACCTTCTCTGTGCCTGTTCACATTGCATCGCAGAATCGCTTTTGTGCAGAAAACAGTAACACTTGTTCAGACGAAAGAAAGCACAGAGCCCCAGATTTTATGTTGTCCTGGAGAGCTTGCAGAGCACTGGGGAAAAGCAGGCAGAGAATTCCCTGCTAGCACCTTCTCTGTGCCTGGGAAACAGAAGTGTTCACATTGCTTCGCAGAATCGCTTTTGTGCAGAAAACAGTAACACTTGTTCAGAAGCAAAGAAAGCACAGAGCCCCATATTTTATGTTGTGCTGGAGAGCTTGCAGAGTACTGGGGAAAAGCAGGCAGAGAATTCCCTGCTAGCACCTTCTTTGTGCCTGGGAAGCAGAAGTGTTCACATTGCTTCGCAGAATCGCTTTTGTGCAGAAAACAGTAACACTTGTTCAGAACGAAAGAAAGCACAGAGCCCCAGATTTTATGTTGTCCTGGAGAGCTTGCAGAGCACTGGGGAAAGGCAGGCAGAGAATTCCCTGCTAGCACCTTCTCTGTGCCTGTTCACATTGCATCGCAGAATCGCTTTTGTGCAGAAAACAGTAACACTTGTTCAGACGAAAGAAAGCACAGAGCCCCAGATTTTATGTTGTCCTGGAGAGCTTGCAGAGCACTGGGGAAAAGCAGGCAGAGAATTCCCTGCTAGCACCTTCTCTGTGCCTGGGAAACAGAAGTGTTCACATTGCTTCGCAGAATCGCTTTTGTGCAGAAAACAGTAACACTTGTTCAGAAGGAAAGAAAGCACAGAGCCCCATATTTTATGTTGTGCTGGAGAGCTTGCAGAGTACTGGGGAAAAGCAGGCAGAGAATTCCCTGCTAGCACCTTCTCTGTGCCTGGGAAGCAGAAGTGTTCACATTGCTTGGCAGAATCGCTTTTGTGCAGAAAACAGTAACACTTGTTCAGAACAAAAGAAAGCACAGAGCCCCAGATTTTATGTTGTCCTGGAGAGCTTGCAGAGCACTGGGGAAAAGCAGGCAGAGAATTCCCTGCTAGCACCTTCTCTGTGCCTGGGAAACAGAAGTGTTCGCATTGCTTCGCAGAATCGATTTTGTGCAGAAAACAGTAACACTTGTTCAGAACGAAAGAAAGCACAGAGCCCCAGATTTTATGTTGTCCTGGAGAGCTTGCAGAGCACTGGGGAAAGGCAGGCAGAGAATTCCCTGCTAGCACCTTCCCTGTGCCTGGGAAGCAGAAGTGTTCACATTGCTTGGCAGAATCGCTTTTGTGCAGAAAACAGTAACACTTGTTCAGAACGAAACAAAGCACAGAGCCCCAGATTTGCTGTTGTCCTGGAGAGCTTGCAGAGCACTGGGGAAAAGCAGGCAGAGAATTCCCTGCTAGCACCTTCTCTGTGCCTGGGAAACAGAAGTGTTCCCATTGCTTCGCAGAATCGCTTTTGTGCAGAAAACAGTAACACTTGTTCAGAACGAAACAAAGCACAGAGCCCCAGATTTGCTGTTGTCCTGGAGAGCTTGCAGAGCACTGGGGAAAGGCAGGCAGAGAATTCCCTGCTAGCACCTTCTCTGTGCCTGTTCACATTGCTTCGCAGAATCGCTTTTGTGCAGAAAACAGTAACACTTGTTCAGACGAAAGAAAGCACAGAGCCCCAGATTTTATGTTGTCCTGGAGAGCTTGCAGAGCACTGGGGAAAGGCAGGCAGAGAATTCCCTGCTAGCACCTTCTCTGTGCCTGGGAAGCAGAAGTGTTCCCATTGCTTCGCAGAATCGCTTTTGTGCAGAAAACAGTAACACTTGTTCAGAACGAAACAAAGCACAGAGCCCCAGATTTGCTGTTGTCCTGGAGAGCTTGCAGAGCACTGGGGAAAGGCAGGCAGAGAATTCCCTGCTAGCACCTTCCCTGTGCCTGGGAAGCAGAAGTGTTCACATTGCTTGGCAGAATCGCTTTTGTGCAGAAAACAGTAACACTTGTTCAGAACGAAACAAAGCACAGAGCCCCAGATTTGCTGTTGTCCTGGAGAGCTTGCAGAGCACTGGGGAAAAGCAGGCAGAGAATTCCCTGCTAGCACCTTCTCTGTGCCTGGGAAGCAGAAGTGTTCACATTGCTTCGCAGAATCGCTTTTGTGCAGAAAACAGTAACACTTGTTCAGAACGAAAGAAAGCACAGAGCCCCAGATTTTATGTTGTCCTGGAGAGCTTGCAGAGCACTGGGGAAAGGCAGGCAGAGAATTCCCTGCTAGCACCTTCTCTGTGCCTGGGAAGCAGAAGTGTTCACATTGCTTCGCAGAATCGCTTTTGTGCAGAAAACAGTAACACTTGTTCAGAACGAAAGAAAGCACAGAGCCCCAGATTTTATGTTGTCCTGGAGAGCTTGCAGAGCACTGGGGAAAGGCAGGCAGAGAATTCCCTGCTAGCACCTTCTCTGTGCCTGGGAAACAGAAGTGTTCGCATTGCTTCGCAGAATCGATTTTGTGCAGAAAACAGTAACACTTGTTCAGAACGAAAGAAAGCACAGAGCCCCAGATTTTATGTTGTCCTGGAGAGCTTGCAGAGCACTGGGGAAAGGCAGGCAGAGAATTCCCTGCTAGCACCTTCTCTGTGCCTGGGAAGCAGAAGTGTTCACATTGCTTGGCAGAATCGCTTTTGTGCAGAAAACAGTAACACTTGTTCAGAACGAAAGAAAGCACAGAGCCCCAGATTTTATGTTGTCCTGGAGAGCTTGCAGAGCACTGGGGAAAGGCAGGCAGAGAATTCCCTGCTAGCACGTTCTCTGTGCCTGTTCACATTGCTTTGCAGAATCGCTTTTGTGCAGAAAACAGTAACACTTGTTCAGAACGAAAGAAAGCACAGAGCCCCAGATCTGCTGTTGTCCTGGTGAGCTTGCAGAGCACTGGGGAAAAGCAGGCAGAGAATTCCCTGCTAGCACCTTCTCTGTGCCTGGGAAACAGAAGTGTTCCCATTGCTTCGCAGAATCGCTTTTGTGCAGAAAACAGTAACACTTGTTCAGAACGAAACAAAGCACAGAGCCCCAGATTTGCTGTTGTCCTGGAGAGCTTGCAGAGCACTGGGGAAAGGCAGGCAGAGAATTCCCTGCTAGCACCTTCTCTGTGCCTGTTCACATTGCTTCGCAGAATCGCTTTTGTGCAGAAAACAGTAACACTTGTTCAGACGAAAGAAAGCACAGAGCCCCAGATTTTATGTTGTCCTGGAGAGCTTGCAGAGCACTGGGGAAAGGCAGGCAGAGAATTCCCTGCTAGCACCTTCTCTGTGCCTGGGAAGCAGAAGTGTTCACATTGCTTCGCAGAATCGCTTTTGTGCAGACAACAGTAACACTTTTTCAGAACAAAAGAAAGCACAGAGCCTCAGATTTTATGTTGTCCTGGAGAGCTTGCAGAGCACTGGGGAAAAGCATGCAGAGAATTCCCTGCTAGCACCTTCTCTGTGCCTGGGAAACAGAAGTGTTCACATTGCTTCGCAGTATCGCTTTTGTGCAGAAAACAGTAACACTTGTTCAGAACGAAAGAAAGCACAGAGCCCCAGATTTTATGTTGTCCTGGAGAGCTTGCAGAGCACTGGGGAAAGGCAGGCAGAGAATTCCCTGCTAGCACCTTCTCTGTGCCTGTTCACATTGCTTCGCAGAATCGCTTTTGTGCAGAAAACAGTAACACTTGTTCAGAAGGAAAGAAAGCCCAGAGCCCCAGATTTTATGTTGTCCTGGAGAGCTTGCAGAGCACTGGGGAAAGGCAGGCAGAGAATTCCCTGCTAGCACCTTCTCTGTGCCTGTTCACATTGCTTCGCGGAATCGCTTTTGTGCAGAAAACAGTAACTCTTGTTCAGACGAAAGAAAGCACAGAGCCCCAGATTTTATGTTGTGCTGGAGAGCTTGCAGAGTACTGGGGAAAAGCAGGCAGAGAATTCCCTGCTAGCACCTTCTCTGTGCCTGGGAAACAGAAGTGTTCACATTGCTTGGCAGAATCGCTTTTGTGCAGAAAACAGTAACACTTGTTCAGAACGAAAGAAAGCACAGAGCCCCAGATTCTATGTTGTCCTGGAGAGCTTGCAGAGCACTGGGGAAAAGCAGGCAGAGAATTCCCTGCTAGCACCTTCTCTGTGCCTGGGAAACAGAAGTGTTCACATTGCTTCGCAGAATCGCTTTTGTGCAGAAAACAGTAACACTTGTTCAGACGAAAGAAAGCACAGAGCCCCATATTTTATGTTGTGCTGGAGAGCTTTCAGAGTACTGGGGAAAAGCAGGCAGAGAATTCCCTGCTAGCACCTTCTCTGTGCCTGGGAAACAGAAGTGTTCACATTGCTTCGCAGAATCGCTTTTGTGCAGAAAACAGTAACACTTGTTCAGAACGAAAGAAAGCACAGAGCCCCAGATTTTATGTTGTCCTGGAGAGCTTGCAGAGCACTGGGGAAAGGCAGGCAGAGAATTCCCTGCTAGCACCTTCTCTGTGCCTGTTCACATTGCATCGCAGAATCGCTTTTGTGCAGAAAACAGTAACACTTGTTCAGACGAAAGAAAGCACAGAGCCCCAGATTTTATGTTGTCCTGGAGAGCTTGCAGAGCACTGGGGAAAAGCAGGCAGAGAATTCCCTGCTAGCACCTTCTCTGTGCCTGGGAAACAGAAGTGTTCACATTGCTTCGCAGAATCGCTTTTGTGCAGAAAACAGTAACACTTGTTCAGAAGCAAAGAAAGCACAGAGCCCCATATTTTATGTTGTGCTGGAGAGCTTGCAGAGTACTGGGGAAAAGCAGGCAGAGAATTCCCTGCTAGCACCTTCTTTGTGCCTGGGAAGCAGAAGTGTTCACATTGCTTCGCAGAATCGCTTTTGTGCAGAAAACAGTAACACTTGTTCAGAACGAAAGAAAGCACAGAGCCCCAGATTTTATGTTGTCCTGGAGAGCTTGCAGAGCACTGGGGAAAGGCAGGCAGAGAATTCCCTGCTAGCACCTTCTCTGTGCCTGTTCACATTGCATCGCAGAATCGCTTTTGTGCAGAAAACAGTAACACTTGTTCAGACGAAAGAAAGCACAGAGCCCCAGATTTTATGTTGTCCTGGAGAGCTTGCAGAGCACTGGGGAAAAGCAGGCAGAGAATTCCCTGCTAGCACCTTCTCTGTGCCTGGGAAACAGAAGTGTTCACATTGCTTCGCAGAATCGCTTTTGTGCAGAAAACAGTAACACTTGTTCAGAAGGAAAGAAAGCACAGAGCCCCAGATTTTATGTTGTCCTGGAGAGCTTGCAGAGCACTGGGGAAAAGCAGGCAGATAATTCCCTGCTAGCACCTTCTCTGTGCCTGGGAAACAGAAGTGTTCACATTGCTTCGCAGAATCGCTTTTGTGCAGAAAACAGTAACACTTGTTCAGAACGAAAGAAAGCACAGAGCCCCAGATTTTATGTTGTCCTGGAGAGCTTGCAGAGCACTGGGGAAAGGCAGGCAGAGAATTCCCTGCTAGCACCTTCTCTGTGCCTGTTCACATTGCATCGCAGAATCGCTTTTGTGCAGAAAACAGTAACACTTGTTCAGACGAAAGAAAGCACAGAGCCCCAGATTTTATGTTGTCCTGGAGAGCTTGCAGAGCACTGGGGCAAAGCAGGCAGAGAATTCCCTGCTAGCACCTTCTCTGTGCCTGGGAAACAGAAGTGTTCACATTGCTTCGCAGAATCGCTTTTGTGCAGAAAACAGTAACACTTGTTCAGAAGGAAAGAAAGCACAGAGCCCCATATTTTATGTTGTGCTGGAGAGCTTGCAGAGTACTGGGGAAAAGCAGGCAGAGAATTCCCTGCTAGCACCTTCTCTGTGCCTGGGAAGCAGAAGTGTTCACATTGCTTGGCAGAATCGCTTTTGTGCAGAAAACAGTAACACTTGTTCAGAACAAAAGAAAGCACAGAGCCCCAGATTTTATGTTGTCCTGGAGAGCTTGCAGAGCACTGGGGAAAAGCAGGCAGAGAATTCCCTGCTAGCACCTTCTCTGTGCCTGGGAAACAGAAGTGTTCGCATTGCTTCGCAGAATCGATTTTGTGCAGAAAACAGTAACACTTGTTCAGAACGAAAGAAAGCACAGAGCCCCAGATTTTATGTTGTCCTGGAGAGCTTGCAGAGCACTGGGGAAAGGCAGGCAGAGAATTCCCTGCTAGCACCTTCTCTGTGCCTGGGAAGCAGAAGTGTTCACATTGCTTGGCAGAATCGCTTTTGTGCAGAAAACAGTAACACTTGTTCAGAACGAAAGAAAGCACAGAGCCCCAGATTTTATGTTGTCCTGGAGAGCTTGCAGAGCACTGGGGAAAGGCAGGCAGAGAATTCCCTGCTAGCACGTTCTCTGTGCCTGTTCACATTGCTTTGCAGAATCGCTTTTGTGCAGAAAACAGTAACACTTGTTCAGAACGAAAGAAAGCACAGAGCCCCAGATCTGCTGTTGTCCTGGTGAGCTTGCAGAGCACTGGGGAAAAGCAGGCAGAGAATTCCCTGCTAGCACCTTCTCTGTGCCTGGGAAACAGAAGTGTTCCCATTGCTTCGCAGAATCGCTTTTGTGCAGAAAACAGTAACACTTGTTCAGACGAAAGAAAGCACAGAGCCCCAGATTTTATGTTGTCCTGGAGAGCTTGCAGAGCACTGGGGAAAGGCAGGCAGAGAATTCCCTGCTAGCACCTTCTCTGTGCCTGGGAAGCAGAAGTGTTCACATTGCTTCGCAGAATCGCTTTTGTGCAGACAACAGTAACACTTGTTCAGACGAAAGAAAGCACAGAGCCCCAGATTTTATGTTGTCCTGGAGAGCTTGCAGAGCACTGGGGAAAGGCAGGCAGAGAATTCCCTGCTAGCACCTTCTCTGTGCCTGGGAAGCAGAAGTGTTCACATTGCTTCGCAGAATCGCTTTTGTGCAGACAACAGTAACACTTTTTCAGAACAAAAGAAAGCACAGAGCCTCAGATTTTATGTTGTCCTGGAGAGCTTGCAGAGCACTGGGGAAAAGCATGCAGAGAATTCCCTGCTAGCACCTTCTCTGTGCCTGGGAAACAGAAGTGTTCACATTGCTTCGCAGTATCGCTTTTGTGCAGAAAACAGTAACACTTGTTCAGAACGAAAGAAAGCACAGAGCCCCAGATTTTATGTTGTCCTGGAGAGCTTGCAGAGCACTGGGGAAAGGCAGGCAGAGAATTCCCTGCTAGCACCTTCTCTGTGCCTGTTCACATTGCTTCGCAGAATCGCTTTTGTGCAGAAAACAGTAACACTTGTTCAGAAGGAAAGAAAGCCCAGAGCCCCAGATTTTATGTTGTCCTGGAGAGCTTGCAGAGCACTGGGGAAAGGCAGGCAGAGAATTCCCTGCTAGCACCTTCTCTGTGCCTGTTCACATTGCTTCGCGGAATCGCTTTTGTGCAGAAAACAGTAACTCTTGTTCAGACGAAAGAAAGCACAGAGCCCCAGATTTTATGTTGTGCTGGAGAGCTTGCAGAGTACTGGGGAAAAGCAGGCAGAGAATTCCCTGCTAGCACCTTCTCTGTGCCTGGGAAACAGAAGTGTTCACATTGCTTGGCAGAATCGCTTTTGTGCAGAAAACAGTAACACTTGTTCAGAACGAAAGAAAGCACAGAGCCCCAGATTCTATGTTGTCCTGGAGAGCTTGCAGAGCACTGGGGAAAAGCAGGCAGAGAATTCCCTGCTAGCACCTTCTCTGTGCCTGGGAAACAGAAGTGTTCACATTGCTTCGCAGAATCGCTTTTGTGCAGAAAACAGTAACACTTGTTCAGACGAAAGAAAGCACAGAGCCCCATATTTTATGTTGTGCTGGAGAGCTTGCAGAGTACTGGGGAAAAGCAGGCAGAGAATTCCCTGCTAGCACCTTCTCTGTGCCTGGGAAACAGAAGTGTTCACATTGCTTCGCAGAATCGCTTTTGTGCAGAAAACAGTAACACTTGTTCAGAACGAAAGAAAGCACAGAGCCCCAGATTTTATGTTGTCCTGGAGAGCTTGCAGAGCACTGGGGAAAGGCAGGCAGAGAATTCCCTGCTAGCACCTTCTCTGTGCCTGTTCACATTGCATCGCAGAATCGCTTTTGTGCAGAAAACAGTAACACTTGTTCAGACGAAAGAAAGCACAGAGCCCCAGATTTTATGTTGTCCTGGAGAGCTTGCAGAGCACTGGGGAAAAGCAGGCAGAGAATTCCCTGCTAGCACCTTCTCTGTGCCTGGGAAACAGAAGTGTTCACATTGCTTCGCAGAATCGCTTTTGTGCAGAAAACAGTAACACTTGTTCAGAAGCAAAGAAAGCACAGAGCCCCATATTTTATGTTGTGCTGGAGAGCTTGCAGAGTACTGGGGAAAAGCAGGCAGAGAATTCCCTGCTAGCACCTTCTTTGTGCCTGGGAAGCAGAAGTGTTCACATTGCTTCGCAGAATCGCTTTTGTGCAGAAAACAGTAACACTTGTTCAGAACGAAAGAAAGCACAGAGCCCCAGATTTTATGTTGTCCTGGAGAGCTTGCAGAGCACTGGGGAAAGGCAGGCAGAGAATTCCCTGCTAGCACCTTCTCTGTGCCTGTTCACATTGCATCGCAGAATCGCTTTTGTGCAGAAAACAGTAACACTTGTTCAGACGAAAGAAAGCACAGAGCCCCAGATTTTATGTTGTCCTGGAGAGCTTGCAGAGCACTGGGGAAAAGCAGGCAGAGAATTCCCTGCTAGCACCTTCTCTGTGCCTGGGAAACAGAAGTGTTCACATTGCTTCGCAGAATCGCTTTTGTGCAGAAAACAGTAACACTTGTTCAGAAGGAAAGAAAGCACAGAGCCCCATATTTTATGTTGTGCTGGAGAGCTTGCAGAGTACTGGGGAAAAGCAGGCAGAGAATTCCCTGCTAGCACCTTCTCTGTGCCTGGGAAGCAGAAGTGTTCACATTGCTTGGCAGAATCGCTTTTGTGCAGAAAACAGTAACACTTGTTCAGAACAAAAGAAAGCACAGAGCCCCAGATTTTATGTTGTCCTGGAGAGCTTGCAGAGCACTGGGGAAAAGCAGGCAGAGAATTCCCTGCTAGCACCTTCTCTGTGCCTGGGAAACAGAAGTGTTCGCATTGCTTCGCAGAATCGATTTTGTGCAGAAAACAGTAACACTTGTTCAGAACGAAAGAAAGCACAGAGCCCCAGATTTTATGTTGTCCTGGAGAGCTTGCAGAGCACTGGGGAAAGGCAGGCAGAGAATTCCCTGCTAGCACCTTCCCTGTGCCTGGGAAGCAGAAGTGTTCACATTGCTTGGCAGAATCGCTTTTGTGCAGAAAACAGTAACACTTGTTCAGAACGAAACAAAGCACAGAGCCCCAGATTTGCTGTTGTCCTGGAGAGCTTGCAGAGCACTGGGGAAAAGCAGGCAGAGAATTCCCTGCTAGCACCTTCTCTGTGCCTGGGAAGCAGAAGTGTTCACATTGCTTCGCAGAATCGCTTTTGTGCAGAAAACAGTAACACTTGTTCAGAACGAAAGAAAGCACAGAGCCCCAGATTTTATGTTGTCCTGGAGAGCTTGCAGAGCACTGGGGAAAGGCAGGCAGAGAATTCCCTGCTAGCACCTTCTCTGTGCCTGTTCACATTGCTTTGCAGAATCGCTTTTGTGCAGAAAACAGTAACACTTGTTCAGAACGAAAGAAAGCACAGAGCCCCAGATCTGCTGTTGTCCTGGTGAGCTTGCAGAGCACTGGGGAAAAGCAGGCAGAGAATTCCCTGCTAGCACCTTCTCTGTGCCTGGGAAACAGAAGTGTTCCCATTGCTTCGCAGAATCGCTTTTGTGCAGAAAACAGTAACACTTGTTCAGAACGAAACAAAGCACAGAGCCCCAGATTTGCTGTTGTCCTGGAGAGCTTGCAGAGCACTGGGGAAAGGCAGGCAGAGAATTCCCTGCTAGCACCTTCTCTGTGCCTGTTCACATTGCTTCGCAGAATCGCTTTTGTGCAGAAAACAGTAACACTTGTTCAGACGAAAGAAAGCACAGAGCCCCAGATTTTATGTTGTCCTGGAGAGCTTGCAGAGCACTGGGGAAAGGCAGGCAGAGAATTCCCTGCTAGCACCTTCTCTGTGCCTGGGAAGCAGAAGTGTTCCCATTGCTTCGCAGAATCGCTTTTGTGCAGAAAACAGTAACACTTGTTCAGAACGAAACAAAGCACAGAGCCCCAGATTTGCTGTTGTCCTGGAGAGCTTGCAGAGCACTGGGGAAAGGCAGGCAGAGAATTCCCTGCTAGCACCTTCCCTGTGCCTGGGAAGCAGAAGTGTTCACATTGCTTGGCAGAATCGCTTTTGTGCAGAAAACAGTAACACTTGTTCAGAACGAAACAAAGCACAGAGCCCCAGATTTGCTGTTGTCCTGGAGAGCTTGCAGAGCACTGGGGAAAAGCAGGCAGAGAATTCCCTGCTAGCACCTTCTCTGTGCCTGGGAAGCAGAAGTGTTCACATTGCTTCGCAGAATCGCTTTTGTGCAGAAAACAGTAACACTTGTTCAGAACGAAAGAAAGCACAGAGCCCCAGATTTTATGTTGTCCTGGAGAGCTTGCAGAGCACTGGGGAAAGGCAGGCAGAGAATTCCCTGCTAGCACCTTCTCTGTGCCTGGGAAGCAGAAGTGTTCACATTGCTTCGCAGAATCGCTTTTGTGCAGAAAACAGTAACACTTGTTCAGAACGAAAGAAAGCACAGAGCCCCAGATTTTATGTTGTCCTGGAGAGCTTGCAGAGCACTGGGGAAAGGCAGGCAGAGAATTCCCTGCTAGCACCTTCTCTGTGCCTGGGAAACAGAAGTGTTCGCATTGCTTCGCAGAATCGATTTTGTGCAGAAAACAGTAACACTTGTTCAGAACGAAAGAAAGCACAGAGCCCCAGATTTTATGTTGTCCTGGAGAGCTTGCAGAGCACTGGGGAAAGGCAGGCAGAGAATTCCCTGCTAGCACCTTCTCTGTGCCTGGGAAGCAGAAGTGTTCACATTGCTTGGCAGAATCGCTTTTGTGCAGAAAACAGTAACACTTGTTCAGAACGAAAGAAAGCACAGAGCCCCAGATTTTATGTTGTCCTGGAGAGCTTGCAGAGCACTGGGGAAAGGCAGGCAGAGAATTCCCTGCTAGCACGTTCTCTGTGCCTGTTCACATTGCTTTGCAGAATCGCTTTTGTGCAGAAAACAGTAACACTTGTTCAGAACGAAAGAAAGCACAGAGCCCCAGATCTGCTGTTGTCCTGGTGAGCTTGCAGAGCACTGGGGAAAAGCAGGCAGAGAATTCCCTGCTAGCACCTTCTCTGTGCCTGGGAAACAGAAGTGTTCCCATTGCTTCGCAGAATCGCTTTTGTGCAGAAAACAGTAACACTTGTTCAGAACGAAACAAAGCACAGAGCCCCAGATTTGCTGTTGTCCTGGAGAGCTTGCAGAGCACTGGGGAAAGGCAGGCAGAGAATTCCCTGCTAGCACCTTCTCTGTGCCTGTTCACATTGCTTCGCAGAATCGCTTTTGTGCAGAAAACAGTAACACTTGTTCAGACGAAAGAAAGCACAGAGCCCCAGATTTTATGTTGTCCTGGAGAGCTTGCAGAGCACTGGGGAAAGGCAGGCAGAGAATTCCCTGCTAGCACCTTCTCTGTGCCTGGGAAGCAGAAGTGTTCACATTGCTTCGCAGAATCGCTTTTGTGCAGACAACAGTAACACTTTTTCAGAACAAAAGAAAGCACAGAGCCTCAGATTTTATGTTGTCCTGGAGAGCTTGCAGAGCACTGGGGAAAAGCATGCAGAGAATTCCCTGCTAGCACCTTCTCTGTGCCTGGGAAACAGAAGTGTTCACATTGCTTCGCAGTATCGCTTTTGTGCAGAAAACAGTAACACTTGTTCAGAACGAAAGAAAGCACAGAGCCCCAGATTTTATGTTGTCCTGGAGAGCTTGCAGAGCACTGGGGAAAGGCAGGCAGAGAATTCCCTGCTAGCACCTTCTCTGTGCCTGTTCACATTGCTTCGCAGAATCGCTTTTGTGCAGAAAACAGTAACACTTGTTCAGAAGGAAAGAAAGCCCAGAGCCCCAGATTTTATGTTGTCCTGGAGAGCTTGCAGAGCACTGGGGAAAGGCAGGCAGAGAATTCCCTGCTAGCACCTTCTCTGTGCCTGTTCACATTGCTTCGCGGAATCGCTTTTGTGCAGAAAACAGTAACTCTTGTTCAGACGAAAGAAAGCACAGAGCCCCAGATTTTATGTTGTGCTGGAGAGCTTGCAGAGTACTGGGGAAAAGCAGGCAGAGAATTCCCTGCTAGCACCTTCTCTGTGCCTGGGAAACAGAAGTGTTCACATTGCTTGGCAGAATCGCTTTTGTGCAGAAAACAGTAACACTTGTTCAGAACGAAAGAAAGCACAGAGCCCCAGATTCTATGTTGTCCTGGAGAGCTTGCAGAGCACTGGGGAAAAGCAGGCAGAGAATTCCCTGCTAGCACCTTCTCTGTGCCTGGGAAACAGAAGTGTTCACATTGCTTCGCAGAATCGCTTTTGTGCAGAAAACAGTAACACTTGTTCAGACGAAAGAAAGCACAGAGCCCCAGATTTTATGTTGTCCTGGAGAGCTTGCAGAGCACTGGGGAAAAGCAGGCAGAGAATTCCCTGCTAGCACCTTCTCTGTGCCTGGGAAACAGAAGTGTTCACATTGCTTCGCAGAATCGCTTTTGTGCAGAAAACAGTAACACTTGTTCAGAAGCAAAGAAAGCACAGAGCCCCATATTTTATGTTGTGCTGGAGAGCTTGCAGAGTACTGGGGAAAAGCAGGCAGAGAATTCCCTGCTAGCACCTTCTTTGTGCCTGGGAAGCAGAAGTGTTCACATTGCTTCGCAGAATCGCTTTTGTGCAGAAAACAGTAACACTTGTTCAGAACGAAAGAAAGCACAGAGCCCCAGATTTTATGTTGTCCTGGAGAGCTTGCAGAGCACTGGGGAAAGGCAGGCAGAGAATTCCCTGCTAGCACCTTCTCTGTGCCTGTTCACATTGCATCGCAGAATCGCTTTTGTGCAGAAAACAGTAACACTTGTTCAGACGAAAGAAAGCACAGAGCCCCAGATTTTATGTTGTCCTGGAGAGCTTGCAGAGCACTGGGGAAAAGCAGGCAGAGAATTCCCTGCTAGCACCTTCTCTGTGCCTGGGAAACAGAAGTGTTCACATTGCTTCGCAGAATCGCTTTTGTGCAGAAAACAGTAACACTTGTTCAGAAGGAAAGAAAGCACAGAGCCCCAGATTTTATGTTGTCCTGGAGAGCTTGCAGAGCACTGGGGAAAAGCAGGCAGATAATTCCCTGCTAGCACCTTCTCTGTGCCTGGGAAACAGAAGTGTTCACATTGCTTCGCAGAATCGCTTTTGTGCAGAAAACAGTAACACTTGTTCAGAACGAAAGAAAGCACAGAGCCCCAGATTTTATGTTGTCCTGGAGAGCTTGCAGAGCACTGGGGAAAGGCAGGCAGAGAATTCCCTGCTAGCACCTTCTCTGTGCCTGTTCACATTGCATCGCAGAATCGCTTTTGTGCAGAAAACAGTAACACTTGTTCAGACGAAAGAAAGCACAGAGCCCCAGATTTTATGTTGTCCTGGAGAGCTTGCAGAGCACTGGGGCAAAGCAGGCAGAGAATTCCCTGCTAGCACCTTCTCTGTGCCTGGGAAACAGAAGTGTTCACATTGCTTCGCAGAATCGCTTTTGTGCAGAAAACAGTAACACTTGTTCAGAAGGAAAGAAAGCACAGAGCCCCATATTTTATGTTGTGCTGGAGAGCTTGCAGAGTACTGGGGAAAAGCAGGCAGAGAATTCCCTGCTAGCACCTTCTCTGTGCCTGGGAAGCAGAAGTGTTCACATTGCTTGGCAGAATCGCTTTTGTGCAGAAAACAGTAACACTTGTTCAGAACAAAAGAAAGCACAGAGCCCCAGATTTTATGTTGTCCTGGAGAGCTTGCAGAGCACTGGGGAAAAGCAGGCAGAGAATTCCCTGCTAGCACCTTCTCTGTGCCTGGGAAACAGAAGTGTTCGCATTGCTTCGCAGAATCGATTTTGTGCAGAAAACAGTAACACTTGTTCAGAACGAAAGAAAGCACAGAGCCCCAGATTTTATGTTGTCCTGGAGAGCTTGCAGAGCACTGGGGAAAGGCAGGCAGAGAATTCCCTGCTAGCACCTTCTCTGTGCCTGGGAAGCAGAAGTGTTCACATTGCTTGGCAGAATCGCTTTTGTGCAGAAAACAGTAACACTTGTTCAGAACGAAAGAAAGCACAGAGCCCCAGATTTTATGTTGTCCTGGAGAGCTTGCAGAGCACTGGGGAAAGGCAGGCAGAGAATTCCCTGCTAGCACGTTCTCTGTGCCTGTTCACATTGCTTTGCAGAATCGCTTTTGTGCAGAAAACAGTAACACTTGTTCAGAACGAAAGAAAGCACAGAGCCCCAGATCTGCTGTTGTCCTGGTGAGCTTGCAGAGCACTGGGGAAAAGCAGGCAGAGAATTCCCTGCTAGCACCTTCTCTGTGCCTGGGAAACAGAAGTGTTCCCATTGCTTCGCAGAATCGCTTTTGTGCAGAAAACAGTAACACTTGTTCAGACGAAAGAAAGCACAGAGCCCCAGATTTTATGTTGTCCTGGAGAGCTTGCAGAGCACTGGGGAAAGGCAGGCAGAGAATTCCCTGCTAGCACCTTCTCTGTGCCTGGGAAGCAGAAGTGTTCACATTGCTTCGCAGAATCGCTTTTGTGCAGACAACAGTAACACTTGTTCAGACGAAAGAAAGCACAGAGCCCCAGATTTTATGTTGTCCTGGAGAGCTTGCAGAGCACTGGGGAAAGGCAGGCAGAGAATTCCCTGCTAGCACCTTCTCTGTGCCTGGGAAGCAGAAGTGTTCACATTGCTTCGCAGAATCGCTTTTGTGCAGACAACAGTAACACTTTTTCAGAACAAAAGAAAGCACAGAGCCTCAGATTTTATGTTGTCCTGGAGAGCTTGCAGAGCACTGGGGAAAAGCATGCAGAGAATTCCCTGCTAGCACCTTCTCTGTGCCTGGGAAACAGAAGTGTTCACATTGCTTCGCAGTATCGCTTTTGTGCAGAAAACAGTAACACTTGTTCAGAACGAAAGAAAGCACAGAGCCCCAGATTTTATGTTGTCCTGGAGAGCTTGCAGAGCACTGGGGAAAGGCAGGCAGAGAATTCCCTGCTAGCACCTTCTCTGTGCCTGTTCACATTGCTTCGCAGAATCGCTTTTGTGCAGAAAACAGTAACACTTGTTCAGAAGGAAAGAAAGCCCAGAGCCCCAGATTTTATGTTGTCCTGGAGAGCTTGCAGAGCACTGGGGAAAGGCAGGCAGAGAATTCCCTGCTAGCACCTTCTCTGTGCCTGTTCACATTGCTTCGCGGAATCGCTTTTGTGCAGAAAACAGTAACTCTTGTTCAGACGAAAGAAAGCACAGAGCCCCAGATTTTATGTTGTGCTGGAGAGCTTGCAGAGTACTGGGGAAAAGCAGGCAGAGAATTCCCTGCTAGCACCTTCTCTGTGCCTGGGAAACAGAAGTGTTCACATTGCTTGGCAGAATCGCTTTTGTGCAGAAAACAGTAACACTTGTTCAGAACGAAAGAAAGCACAGAGCCCCAGATTCTATGTTGTCCTGGAGAGCTTGCAGAGCACTGGGGAAAAGCAGGCAGAGAATTCCCTGCTAGCACCTTCTCTGTGCCTGGGAAACAGAAGTGTTCACATTGCTTCGCAGAATCGCTTTTGTGCAGAAAACAGTAACACTTGTTCAGACGAAAGAAAGCACAGAGCCCCATATTTTATGTTGTCCTGGAGAGCTTTCAGAGTACTGGGGAAAAGCAGGCAGAGAATTCCCTGCTAGCACCTTCTCTGTGCCTGGGAAACAGAAGTGTTCACATTGCTTCGCAGAATCGCTTTTGTGCAGAAAACAGTAACACTTGTTCAGAACGAAAGAAAGCACAGAGCCCCAGATTTTATGTTGTCCTGGAGAGCTTGCAGAGCACTGGGGAAAGGCAGGCAGAGAATTCCCTGCTAGCACCTTCTCTGTGCCTGTTCACATTGCTTCGCAGAATCGCTTTTGTGCAGAAAACAGTAACACTTGTTCAGACGAAAGAAAGCACAGAGCCCCAGATTTTATGTTGTCCTGGAGAGCTTGCAGAGCACTGGGGAAAAGCAGGCAGAGAATTCCCTGCTAGCACCTTCTCTGTGCCTGGGAAACAGAAGTGTTCACATTGCTTCGCAGAATCGCTTTTGTGCAGAAAACAGTAACACTTGTTCAGAAGCAAAGAAAGCACAGAGCCCCATATTTTATGTTGTGCTGGAGAGCTTGCAGAGTACTGGGGAAAAGCAGGCAGAGAATTCCCTGCTAGCACCTTCTTTGTGCCTGGGAAGCAGAAGTGTTCACATTGCTTCGCAGAATCGCTTTTGTGCAGAAAACAGTAACACTTGTTCAGAACGAAAGAAAGCACAGAGCCCCAGATTTTATGTTGTCCTGGAGAGCTTGCAGAGCACTGGGGAAAGGCAGGCAGAGAATTCCCTGCTAGCACCTTCTCTGTGCCTGTTCACATTGCATCGCAGAATCGCTTTTGTGCAGAAAACAGTAACACTTGTTCAGACGAAAGAAAGCACAGAGCCCCAGATTTTATGTTGTCCTGGAGAGCTTGCAGAGCACTGGGGAAAAGCAGGCAGAGAATTCCCTGCTAGCACCTTCTCTGTGCCTGGGAAACAGAAGTGTTCACATTGCTTCGCAGAATCGCTTTTGTGCAGAAAACAGTAACACTTGTTCAGAAGGAAAGAAAGCACAGAGCCCCATATTTTATGTTGTGCTGGAGAGCTTGCAGAGTACTGGGGAAAAGCAGGCAGAGAATTCCCTGCTAGCACCTTCTCTGTGCCTGGGAAGCAGAAGTGTTCACATTGCTTGGCAGAATCGCTTTTGTGCAGAAAACAGTAACACTTGTTCAGAACAAAAGAAAGCACAGAGCCCCAGATTTTATGTTGTCCTGGAGAGCTTGCAGAGCACTGGGGAAAAGCAGGCAGAGAATTCCCTGCTAGCACCTTCTCTGTGCCTGGGAAACAGAAGTGTTCGCATTGCTTCGCAGAATCGATTTTGTGCAGAAAACAGTAACACTTGTTCAGAACGAAAGAAAGCACAGAGCCCCAGATTTTATGTTGTCCTGGAGAGCTTGCAGAGCACTGGGGAAAGGCAGGCAGAGAATTCCCTGCTAGCACCTTCTCTGTGCCTGGGAAGCAGAAGTGTTCACATTGCTTGGCAGAATCGCTTTTGTGCAGAAAACAGTAACACTTGTTCAGAACGAAACAAAGCACAGAGCCCCAGATTTGCTGTTGTCCTGGAGAGCTTGCAGAGCACTGGGGAAAAGCAGGCAGAGAATTCCCTGCTAGCACCTTCTCTGTGCCTGGGAAGCAGAAGTGTTCACATTGCTTCGCAGAATCGCTTTTGTGCAGAAAACAGTAACACTTGTTCAGAACGAAAGAAAGCCCAGAGCCCCAGATTTTATGTTGTCCTGGAGAGCTTGCAGAGCACTGGGGAAAGGCAGGCAGAGAATTCCCTGCTAGCACCTTCTCTGTGCCTGTTCACATTGCTTCGCGGAATCGCTTTTGTGCAGAAAACAGTAACTCTTGTTCAGACGAAAGAAAGCACAGAGCCCCAGATTTTATGTTGTGCTGGAGAGCTTGCAGAGTACTGGGGAAAAGCAGGCAGAGAATTCCCTGCTAGCACCTTCTCTGTGCCTGGGAAACAGAAGTGTTCACATTGCTTGGCAGAATCGCTTTTGTGCAGAAAACAGTAACACTTGTTCAGAACGAAAGAAAGCACAGAGCCCCAGATTCTATGTTGTCCTGGAGAGCTTGCAGAGCACTGGGGAAAAGCAGGCAGAGAATTCCCTGCTAGCACCTTCTCTGTGCCTGGGAAACAGAAGTGTTCACATTGCTTCGCAGAATCGCTTTTGTGCAGAAAACAGTAACACTTGTTCAGACGAAAGAAAGCACAGAGCCCCATATTTTATGTTGTCCTGGAGAGCTTTCAGAGTACTGGGGAAAAGCAGGCAGAGAATTCCCTGCTAGCACCTTCTCTGTGCCTGGGAAACAGAAGTGTTCACATTGCTTCGCAGAATCGCTTTTGTGCAGAAAACAGTAACACTTGTTCAGAACGAAAGAAAGCACAGAGCCCCAGATTTTATGTTGTCCTGGAGAGCTTGCAGAGCACTGGGGAAAGGCAGGCAGAGAATTCCCTGCTAGCACCTTCTCTGTGCCTGTTCACATTGCTTCGCAGAATCGCTTTTGTGCAGAAAACAGTAACACTTGTTCAGACGAAAGAAAGCACAGAGCCCCAGATTTTATGTTGTCCTGGAGAGCTTGCAGAGCACTGGGGAAAAGCAGGCAGAGAATTCCCTGCTAGCACCTTCTCTGTGCCTGGGAAACAGAAGTGTTCACATTGCTTCGCAGAATCGCTTTTGTGCAGAAAACAGTAACACTTGTTCAGAAGCAAAGAAAGCACAGAGCCCCATATTTTATGTTGTGCTGGAGAGCTTGCAGAGTACTGGGGAAAAGCAGGCAGAGAATTCCCTGCTAGCACCTTCTTTGTGCCTGGGAAGCAGAAGTGTTCACATTGCTTCGCAGAATCGCTTTTGTGCAGAAAACAGTAACACTTGTTCAGAACGAAAGAAAGCACAGAGCCCCAGATTTTATGTTGTCCTGGAGAGCTTGCAGAGCACTGGGGAAAGGCAGGCAGAGAATTCCCTGCTAGCACCTTCTCTGTGCCTGTTCACATTGCATCGCAGAATCGCTTTTGTGCAGAAAACAGTAACACTTGTTCAGACGAAAGAAAGCACAGAGCCCCAGATTTTATGTTGTCCTGGAGAGCTTGCAGAGCACTGGGGAAAAGCAGGCAGAGAATTCCCTGCTAGCACCTTCTCTGTGCCTGGGAAACAGAAGTGTTCACATTGCTTCGCAGAATCGCTTTTGTGCAGAAAACAGTAACACTTGTTCAGAAGGAAAGAAAGCACAGAGCCCCATATTTTATGTTGTGCTGGAGAGCTTGCAGAGTACTGGGGAAAAGCAGGCAGAGAATTCCCTGCTAGCACCTTCTCTGTGCCTGGGAAGCAGAAGTGTTCACATTGCTTGGCAGAATCGCTTTTGTGCAGAAAACAGTAACACTTGTTCAGAACAAAAGAAAGCACAGAGCCCCAGATTTTATGTTGTCCTGGAGAGCTTGCAGAGCACTGGGGAAAAGCAGGCAGAGAATTCCCTGCTAGCACCTTCTCTGTGCCTGGGAAACAGAAGTGTTCGCATTGCTTCGCAGAATCGATTTTGTGCAGAAAACAGTAACACTTGTTCAGAACGAAAGAAAGCACAGAGCCCCAGATTTTATGTTGTCCTGGAGAGCTTGCAGAGCACTGGGGAAAGGCAGGCAGAGAATTCCCTGCTAGCACCTTCTCTGTGCCTGGGAAGCAGAAGTGTTCACATTGCTTCGCAGAATCGCTTTTGTGCAGAAAACAGTAACACTTGTTCAGAACGAAACAAAGCACAGAGCCCCAGATTTGCTGTTGTCCTGGAGAGCTTGCAGAGCACTGGGGAAAAGCAGGCAGAGAATTCCCTGCTAGCACCTTCTCTGTGCCTGGGAAGCAGAAGTGTTCACATTGCTTCGCAGAATCGCTTTTGTGCAGAAAACAGTAACACTTGTTCAGAACGAAAGAAAGCACAGAGCCCCAGATTTTATGTTGTCCTGGAGAGCTTGCAGAGCACTGGGGAAAGGCAGGCAGAGAATTCCCTGCTAGCACCTTCTCTGTGCCTGTTCACATTGCTTTGCAGAATCGCTTTTGTGCAGAAAACAGTAACACTTGTTCAGAACGAAAGAAAGCACAGAGCCCCAGATCTGCTGTTGTCCTGGTGAGCTTGCAGAGCACTGGGGAAAAGCAGGCAGAGAATTCCCTGCTAGCACCTTCTCTGTGCCTGGGAAACAGAAGTGTTCCCATTGCTTCGCAGAATCGCTTTTGTGCAGAAAACAGTAACACTTGTTCAGAACGAAACAAAGCACAGAGCCCCAGATTTGCTGTTGTCCTGGAGAGCTTGCAGAGCACTGGGGAAAGGCAGGCAGAGAATTCCCTGCTAGCACCTTCTCTGTGCCTGTTCACATTGCTTCGCAGAATCGCTTTTGTGCAGAAAACAGTAACACTTGTTCAGACGAAAGAAAGCACAGAGCCCCAGATTTTATGTTGTCCTGGAGAGCTTGCAGAGCACTGGGGAAAGGCAGGCAGAGAATTCCCTGCTAGCACCTTCTCTGTGCCTGGGAAGCAGAAGTGTTCACATTGCTTCGCAGAATCGCTTTTGTGCAGACAACAGTAACACTTTTTCAGAACAAAAGAAAGCACAGAGCCTCAGATTTTATGTTGTCCTGGAGAGCTTGCAGAGCACTGGGGAAAAGCATGCAGAGAATTCCCTGCTAGCACCTTCTCTGTGCCTGGGAAACAGAAGTGTTCACATTGCTTCGCAGTATCGCTTTTGTGCAGAAAACAGTAACACTTGTTCAGAACGAAAGAAAGCACAGAGCCCCAGATTTTATGTTGTCCTGGAGAGCTTGCAGAGCACTGGGGAAAGGCAGGCAGAGAATTCCCTGCTAGCACCTTCTCTGTGCCTGTTCACATTGCTTCGCAGAATCGCTTTTGTGCAGAAAACAGTAACACTTGTTCAGAAGGAAAGAAAGCCCAGAGCCCCAGATTTTATGTTGTCCTGGAGAGCTTGCAGAGCACTGGGGAAAGGCAGGCAGAGAATTCCCTGCTAGCACCTTCTCTGTGCCTGTTCACATTGCTTCGCGGAATCGCTTTTGTGCAGAAAACAGTAACTCTTGTTCAGACGAAAGAAAGCACAGAGCCCCATATTTTATGTTGTGCTGGAGAGCTTGCAGAGTACTGGGGAAAAGCAGGCAGAGAATTCCCTGCTAGCACCTTCTCTGTGCCTGGGAAACAGAAGTGTTCACATTGCTTGGCAGAATCGCTTTTGTGCAGAAAACAGTAACACTTGTTCAGAACGAAAGAAAGCACAGAGCCCCAGATTCTATGTTGTCCTGGAGAGCTTGCAGAGCACTGGGGAAAAGCAGGCAGAGAATTCCCTGCTAGCACCTTCTCTGTGCCTGGGAAACAGAAGTGTTCACATTGCTTCGCAGAATCGCTTTTGTGCAGAAAACAGTAACACTTGTTCAGACGAAAGAAAGCACAGAGCCCCATATTTTATGTTGTGCTGGAGAGCTTTCAGAGTACTGGGGAAAAGCAGGCAGAGAATTCCCTGCTAGCACCTTCTCTGTGCCTGGGAAACAGAAGTGTTCACATTGCTTCGCAGAATCGCTTTTGTGCAGAAAACAGTAACACTTGTTCAGAACGAAAGAAAGCACAGAGCCCCAGATTTTATGTTGTCCTGGAGAGCTTGCAGAGCACTGGGGAAAGGCAGGCAGAGAATTCCCTGCTAGCACCTTCTCTGTGCCTGTTCACATTGCATCGCAGAATCGCTTTTGTGCAGAAAACAGTAACACTTGTTCAGACGAAAGAAAGCACAGAGCCCCAGATTTTATGTTGTCCTGGAGAGCTTGCAGAGCACTGGGGAAAAGCAGGCAGAGAATTCCCTGCTAGCACCTTCTCTGTGCCTGGGAAACAGAAGTGTTCACATTGCTTCGCAGAATCGCTTTTGTGCATAAAACAGTAACACTTGTTCAGAAGCAAAGAAAGCACAGAGCCCCATATTTTATGTTGTGCTGGAGAGCTTGCAGAGTACTGGGGAAAAGCAGGCAGAGAATTCCCTGCTAGCACCTTCTTTGTGCCTGGGAAACAGAAGTGTTCACATTGCTTCGCAGAATCGCTTTTGTGCAGAAAACAATAACACTTGTTCAGAACGAAAGAAAGCACAGAGCCCCAGATTTTATGTTGTCCTGGAGAGCTTGCAGAGCACTGGGGAAAGGCAGGCAGAGAATTCCCTGCTAGCACCTTCTCTGTGCCTGTTCACATTGCATCGCAGAATCGCTTTTGTGCAGAAAACAGTAACACTTGTTCAGACGAAAGAAAGCACAGAGCCCCAGATTTTATGTTGTCCTGGAGAGCTTGCAGAGCACTGGGGCAAAGCAGGCAGAGAATTCCCTGCTAGCACCTTCTCTGTGCCTGGGAAACAGAAGTGTTCACATTGCTTCGCAGAATCGCTTTTGTGCAGAAAACAGTAACACTTGTTCAGAAGGAAAGAAAGCACAGAGCCCCATATTTTATGTTGTGCTGGAGAGCTTGCAGAGTACTGGGGAAAAGCAGGCAGAGAATTCCCTGCTAGCACCTTCTCTGTGCCTGGGAAGCAGAAGTGTTCACATTGCTTGGCAGAATCGCTTTTGTGCAGAAAACAGTAACACTTGTTCAGAACAAAAGAAAGCACAGAGCCCCAGATTTTATGTTGTCCTGGAGAGCTTGCAGAGCACTGGGGAAAAGCAGGCAGAGAATTCCCTGCTAGCACCTTCTCTGTGCCTGGGAAACAGAAGTGTTCGCATTGCTTCGCAGAATCGCTTTTGTGCAGAAAACAGTAACACTTGTTCAGAACGAAAGAAAGCACAGAGCCCCAGATTTTATGTTGTCCTGGAGAGCTTGCAGAGCACTGGGGAAAGGCAGGCAGAGAATTCCCTGCTAGCACCTTCTCTGTGCCTGGGAAGCAGAAGTGTTCACATTGCTTGGCAGAATCGCTTTTGTGCAGAAAACAGTAACACTTGTTCAGAACGAAACAAAGCACAGAGCCCCAGATTTTATGTTGTCCTGGAGAGCTTGCAGAGCACTGGGGAAAAGCAGGCAGAGAATTCCCTGCTAGCACCTTCTCTGTGCCTGGGAAGCAGAAGTGTTCACATTGCTTCGCAGAATCGCTTTTGTGCAGAAAACAGTAACACTTGTTCAGAACGAAAGAAAGCACAGAGCCCCAGATTTTATGTTGTCCTGGAGAGCTTGCAGAGCACTGGGGAAAGGCAGGCAGAGAATTCCCTGCTAGCACGTTCTCTGTGCCTGTTCACATTGCTTTGCAGAATCGCTTTTGTGCAGAAAACAGTAACACTTGTTCAGAACGAAAGAAAGCACAGAGCCCCAGATCTGCTGTTGTCCTGGTGAGCTTGCAGAGCACTGGGGAAAAGCAGGCAGAGAATTCCCTGCTAGCACCTTCTCTGTGCCTGGGAAACAGAAGTGTTCCCATTGCTTCGCAGAATCGCTTTTGTGCAGAAAACAGTAACACTTGTTCAGAACGAAACAAAGCACAGAGCCCCAGATTTGCTGTTGTCCTGGAGAGCTTGCAGAGCACTGGGGAAAGGCAGGCAGAGAATTCCCTGCTAGCACCTTCTCTGTGCCTGTTCACATTGCTTCGCAGAATCGCTTTTGTGCAGAAAACAGTAACACTTGTTCAGACGAAAGAAAGCACAGAGCCCCAGATTTTATGTTGTCCTGGAGATCTTGCAGAGCACTGGGGAAAGGCAGGCAGAGAATTCCCTGCTAGCACCTTCTCTGTGCCTGGGAAGCAGAAGTGTTCACATTGCTTCGCAGAATCGCTTTTGTGCAGACAACAGTAACACTTTTTCAGAACAAAAGAAAGCACAGAGCCTCAGATTTTATGTTGTCCTGGAGAGCTTGCAGAGCACTGGGGAAAAGCATGCAGAGAATTCCCTGCTAGCACCTTCTCTGTGCCTGGGAAGCAGAAGTGTTCACATTGCTTCGCAGTATCGCTTTTGTGCAGAAAACAGTAACACTTGTTCAGAAGGAAAGAAAGCACAGAGCCCCATATTTTATGTTGTGCTGGAGAGCTTGCAGAATACTGGGGAAAAGCAGGCAGAGAATTCCCTGCTAGCACCTTCTCTGTGCCTGGGAAGCAGAAGTGTTCACATTGCTTCGCAGAATCGCTTTTGTGCAGAAAACAGTAACACTTGTTCAGAACGAAAGAAAGCACAGAGCCCCAGATTTTATGTTGTCCTGGAGAGCTTGCAGAGCACTGGGGAAAAGCAGGCAGAGAATTCCCTGCTAGCACCTTCTCTGTGCCTGGGAAACAGAAGTGTTCACATTGCTTCGCAGAATCGCTTTTGTGCAGAAAACAGTAACACTTGTTCAGAACGAAAGAAAGCACAGAGCCCCAGATTTTATGTTGTCCTGGAGAGCTTGCAGAGCACTGGGGAAAGGCAGGCAGAGAATTCCCTGCTAGCACCTTCTCTGTGCCTGTTCACATTGCTTGGCAGAATCGCTTTTGTGCAGAAAACAGTAACACTTGTTCAGAAGGAAAGAAAGCACAGAGCCCCAGATCTGCTGTTGTCCTGGTGAGCTTGCAGAGCACTGGGGAAAAGCAGGCAGAGAATTCCCTGCTAGCACCTTCTCTGTGCCTGGGAAACAGAAGTGTTCACATTGCTTCGCAGAATCGCTTTTGTGCAGAAAACAGTAACACTTGTTCAGAACGAAACAAAGCACAGAGCCCCAGATTTGCTGTTGTCCTGGAGAGCTTGCAGAGCACTGGGGAAAGGCAGGCAGAGAATTCCCTGCTAGCACCTTCTCTGTGCCTGGGAAAGAGAAGTGTTCCCATTGCTTCGCAGAATCGCTTTTGTGCAGACAACAGTAACACTTTTTCAGAACAAAAGAAAGCACAGAGCCTCAGATTTTATGTTGTCCTGGAGAGCTTGCAGAGCACTGGGGAAAAGCAGGCAGAGAATTCCCTGCTAGCACCTTCTCTGTGCCTGGGAAACAGAAGTGTTCACATTGCTTCGCAGAATCGCTTTTGTGCAGAAAACAGTAACACTTGTTCAGACGAAAGAAAGCACAGAGCCCCAGATTTTATGTTGTCCTGGAGAGCTTGCAGAGCACTGGGGAAAGGCAGGCAGAGAATTCCCTGCTAGCACCTTCTCTGTGCCTGTTCACATTCCTTCGCAGAATCGCTTTTGTGCAGAAAACAGTAACACTTGTTCAGAACGAAAGAAAGCACAGAGCCCCAGATCTGCTGTTGTCCTGGTGAGCTTGCAGAGCACTGGGGAAAAGCAGGCAGAGAATTCCCTGCTAGCACCTTCTCTGTGCCTGGGAAACAGAAGTGTTCCCATTGCTTCGCAGAATCGCTTTTGTGCAGAAAACAGTAACACTTGTTCAGAACGAAACAAAGCACAGAGCCCCAGATTTGCTGTTGTCCTGGAGAGCTTGCAGAGCACTGGGGAAAGGCAGGCAGAGAATTCCCTGCTAGCACCTTCTCTGTGCCTGTTCACATTGCTTCGCGGAATCGCTTTTGTGCAGAAAACAGTAACTCTTGTTCAGACGAAAGAAAGCACAGAGCCCCAGATTTTATGTTGTGCTGGAGAGCTTGCAGAGTACTGGGGAAAAGCAGGCAGAGAATTCCCTGCTAGCACCTTCTCTGTGCCTGGGAAACAGAAGTGTTCACATTGCTTGGCAGAATCGCTTTTGTGCAGAAAACAGTAACACTTGTTCAGAACGAAAGAAAGCACAGAGCCCCAGATTCTATGTTGTCCTGGAGAGCTTGCAGAGCACTGGGGAAAAGCAGGCAGAGAATTCCCTGCTAGCACCTTCTCTGTGCCTGGGAAACAGAAGTGTTCACATTGCTTCGCAGAATCGCTTTTGTGCAGAAAACAGTAACACTTGTTCAGACGAAAGAAAGCACAGAGCCCCAGATTTTATGTTGTCCTGGAGAGCTTGCAGAGCACTGGGGAAAGGCAGGCAGAGAATTCCCTGCTAGCACCTTCTCTGTGCCTGTTCACATTGCATCGCAGAATCGCTTTTGTGCAGAAAACAGTAACACTTGTTCAGACGAAAGAAAGCACAGAGCCCCAGATTTTATGTTGTCCTGGAGAGCTTGCAGAGCACTGGGGAAAAGCAGGCAGAGAATTCCCTGCTAGCACCTTCTCTGTGCCTGGGAAACAGAAGTGTTCCCATTGCTTCGCAGAATCGCTTTTGTGCAGAAAACAGTAACACTTGTTCAGAAGCAAAGAAAGCACAGAGCCCCATATTTTATGTTGTGCTGGAGAGCTTGCAGAGTACTGGGGAAAAGCAGGCAGAGAATTCCCTGCTAGCACCTTCTTTGTGCCTGGGAAACAGAAGTGTTCACATTGCTTCGCAGAATCGCTTTTGTGCAGAAAACAGTAACACTTGTTCAGAACGAAAGAAAGCACAGAGCCCCAGATTTTATGTTGTCCTGGAGAGCTTGCAGAGCACTGGGGAAAGGCAGGCAGAGAATTCCCTGCTAGCACCTTCTCTGTGCCTGGGAAGCAGAAGTGTTCACATTGCTTGGCAGAATCGCTTTTGTGCAGAAAACAGTAACACTTGTTCAGAACGAAAGAAAGCACAGAGCCCCAGATTTTATGTTGTCCTGGAGAGCTTGCAGAGCACTGGGGAAAAGCAGGCAGAGAATTCCCTGCTAGCACCTTCTCTGTGCCTGGGAAGCAGAAGTGTTCACATTGCTTCGCAGAATCGCTTTTGTGCAGAAAACAGTAACACTTGTTCAGAACGAAAGAAAGCACAGAGCCCCAGATTTTATGTTGTCCTGGAGAGCTTGCAGAGCACTGGGGAAAGGCAGGCAGAGAATTCCCTGCTAGCACCTTCTCTGTGCCTGGGAAGCAGAAGTGTTCCCATTGCTTCGCAGAATCGCTTTTGTGCAGAAAACAGTAACACTTGTTCAGAACGAAACAAAGCACAGAGCCCCAGATTTGCTGTTGTCCTGGAGAGCTTGCAGAGCACTGGGGAAAAGCAGGCAGAGAATTCCCTGCTAGCACCTTCTCTGTGCCTGGGAAGCAGAAGTGTTCACATTGCTTCGCAGAATCGCTTTTGTGCAGAAAACAGTAACACTTGTTCAGAACGAAAGAAAGCACAGAGCCCCAGATTTTATGTTGTCCTGGAGAGCTTGCAGAGCACTGGGGAAAGGCAGGCAGAGAATTCCCTGCTAGCACCTTCTCTGTGCCTGTTCACATTGCTTTGCAGAATCGCTTTTGTGCAGAAAACAGTAACACTTGTTCAGAACGAAAGAAAGCACAGAGCCCCAGATCTGCTGTTGTCCTGGTGAGCTTGCAGAGCACTGGGGAAAAGCAGGCAGAGAATTCCCTGCTAGCACCTTCTCTGTGCCTGGGAAACAGAAGTGTTCCCATTGCTTCGCAGAATCGCTTTTGTGCAGAAAACAGTAACACTTGTTCAGAACGAAACAAAGCACAGAGCCCCAGATTTGCTGTTGTCCTGGAGAGCTTGCAGAGCACTGGGGAAAGGCAGGCAGAGAATTCCCTGCTAGCACCTTCTCTGTGCCTGTTCACATTGCTTCGCAGAATCGCTTTTGTGCAGAAAACAGTAACACTTGTTCAGACGAAAGAAAGCACAGAGCCCCAGATTTTATGTTGTCCTGGAGAGCTTGCAGAGCACTGGGGAAAGGCAGGCAGAGAATTCCCTGCTAGCACCTTCTCTGTGCCTGGGAAGCAGAAGTGTTCACATTGCTTCGCAGAATCGCTTTTGTGCAGACAACAGTAACACTTTTTCAGAACAAAAGAAAGCACAGAGCCTCAGATTTTATGTTGTCCTGGAGAGCTTGCAGAGCACTGGGGAAAAGCATGCAGAGAATTCCCTGCTAGCACCTTCTCTGTGCCTGGGAAACAGAAGTGTTCCCATTGCTTCGCAGTATCGCTTTTGTGCAGAAAACAGTAACACTTGTTCAGAACGAAAGAAAGCACAGAGCCCCAGATTTTATGTTGTCCTGGAGAGCTTGCAGAGCACTGGGGAAAGGCAGGCAGAGAATTCCCTGCTAGCACCTTCTCTGTGCCTGTTCACATTGCTTCGCAGAATCGCTTTTGTGCAGAAAACAGTAACACTTGTTCAGACGAAAGAAAGCACAGAGCCCCAGATTTTATGTTGTCCTGGAGAGCTTGCAGAGCACTGGGGAAAGGCAGGCAGAGAATTCCCTGCTAGCACCTTCTCTGTGCCTGGGAAGCAGAAGTGTTCACATTGCTTCGCAGAATCGCTTTTGTGCAGACAACAGTAACACTTTTTCAGAACAAAAGAAAGCACAGAGCCTCAGATTTTATGTTGTCCTGGAGAGCTTGCAGAGCACTGGGGAAAAGCATGCAGAGAATTCCCTGCTAGCACCTTCTCTGTGCCTGGGAAACAGAAGTGTTCACATTGCTTCGCAGTATCGCTTTTGTGCAGAAAACAGTAACACTTGTTCAGAACGAAAGAAAGCACAGAGCCCCAGATTTTATGTTGTCCTGGAGAGCTTGCAGAGCACTGGGGAAAGGCAGGCAGAGAATTCCCTGCTAGCACCTTCTCTGTGCCTGTTCACATTGCTTCGCAGAATCGCTTTTGTGCAGAAAACAGTAACACTTGTTCAGAAGGAAAGAAAGCCCAGAGCCCCAGATTTTATGTTGTCCTGGAGAGCTTGCAGAGCACTGGGGAAAGGCAGGCAGAGAATTCCCTGCTAGCACCTTCTCTGTGCCTGTTCACATTGCTTCGCGGAATCGCTTTTGTGCAGAAAACAGTAACTCTTGTTCAGACGAAAGAAAGCACAGAGCCCCAGATTTTATGTTGTGCTGGAGAGCTTGCAGAGTACTGGGGAAAAGCAGGCAGAGAATTCCCTGCTAGCACCTTCTCTGTGCCTGGGAAACAGAAGTGTTCACATTGCTTGGCAGAATCGCTTTTGTGCAGAAAACAGTAACACTTGTTCAGAACGAAAGAAAGCACAGAGCCCCAGATTCTATGTTGTCCTGGAGAGCTTGCAGAGCACTGGGGAAAAGCAGGCAGAGAATTCCCTGCTAGCACCTTCTCTGTGCCTGGGAAACAGAAGTGTTCACATTGCTTCGCAGAATCGCTTTTGTGCAGAAAACAGTAACACTTGTTCAGAAGCAAAGAAAGCACAGAGCCCCATATTTTATGTTGTGCTGGAGAGCTTGCAGAGTACTGGGGAAAAGCAGGCAGAGAATTCCCTGCTAGCACCTTCTTTGTGCCTGGGAAACAGAAGTGTTCACATTGCTTCGCAGAATCGCTTTTGTGCAGAAAACAGTAACACTTGTTCAGAACGAAAGAAAGCACAGAGCCCCAGATTTTATGTTGTCCTGGAGAGCTTGCAGAGCACTGGGGAAAGGCAGGCAGAGAATTCCCTGCTAGCACCTTCTCTGTGCCTGTTCACATTGCATCGCAGAATCGCTTTTGTGCAGAAAACAGTAACACTTGTTCAGACGAAAGAAAGCACAGAGCCCCAGATTTTATGTTGTCCTGGAGAGCTTGCAGAGCACTGGGGCAAAGCAGGCAGAGAATTCCCTGCTAGCACCTTCTCTGTGCCTGGGAAACAGAAGTGTTCACATTGCTTCGCAGAATCGCTTTTGTGCAGAAAACAGTAACACTTGTTCAGAAGGAAAGAAAGCACAGAGCCCCATATTTTATGTTGTGCTGGAGAGCTTGCAGAGTACTGGGGAAAAGCAGGCAGAGAATTCCCTGCTAGCACCTTCTCTGTGCCTGGGAAGCAGAAGTGTTCACATTGCTTGGCAGAATCGCTTTTGTGCAGAAAACAGTAACACTTGTTCAGAACAAAAGAAAGCACAGAGCCCCAGATTTTATGTTGTCCTGGAGAGCTTGCAGAGCACTGGGGAAAAGCAGGCAGAGAATTCCCTGCTAGCACCTTCTCTGTGCCTGGGAAACAGAAGTGTTCGCATTGCTTCGCAGAATCGATTTTGTGCAGAAAACAGTAACACTTGTTCAGAACGAAAGAAAGCACAGAGCCCCAGATTTTATGTTGTCCTGGAGAGCTTGCAGAGCACTGGGGAAAGGCAGGCAGAGAATTCCCTGCTAGCACCTTCTCTGTGCCTGGGAAGCAGAAGTGTTCACATTGCTTGGCAGAATCGCTTTTGTGCAGAAAACAGTAACACTTGTTCAGAACGAAAGAAAGCACAGAGCCCCAGATTTTATGTTGTCCTGGAGAGCTTGCAGAGCACTGGGGAAAGGCAGGCAGAGAATTCCCTGCTAGCACGTTCTCTGTGCCTGTTCACATTGCTTTGCAGAATCGCTTTTGTGCAGAAAACAGTAACACTTGTTCAGAACGAAAGAAAGCACAGAGCCCCATATTTTATGTTGTGCTGGAGAGCTTGCAGAGCACTGGGGAAAAGCAGGCAGAGAATTCCCTGCTAGCACCTTCTCTGTGCCTGGGAAACAGAAGTGTTCCCATTGCTTCGCAGAATCGCTTTTGTGCAGAAAACAGTAACACTTGTTCAGAACGAAACAAAGCACAGAGCCCCAGATTTGCTGTTGTCCTGGAGAGCTTGCAGAGCACTGGGGAAAGGCAGGCAGAGAATTCCCTGCTAGCACCTTCTCTGTGCCTGTTCACATTGCTTCGCAGAATCGCTTTTGTGCAGAAAACAGTAACACTTGTTCAGACGAAAGAAAGCACAGAGCCCCAGATTTTATGTTGTCCTGGAGAGCTTGCAGAGCACTGGGGAAAGGCAGGCAGAGAATTCCCTGCTAGCACCTTCTCTGTGCCTGGGAAGCAGAAGTGTTCACATTGCTTCGCAGAATCGCTTTTGTGCAGACAACAGTAACACTTTTTCAGAACAAAAGAAAGCACAGAGCCCCAGATTTTATGTTGTCCTGGAGAGCTTGCAGAGCACTGGGGAAAGGCAGGCAGAGAATTCCCTGCTAGCACCTTCTCTGTGCCTGTTCACATTGCTTCGCAGAATCGCTTTTGTGCAGAAAACAGTAACACTTGTTCAGAAGGAAAGAAAGCCCAGAGCCCCAGATTTTATGTTGTCCTGGAGAGCTTGCAGAGCACTGGGGAAAGGCAGGCAGAGAATTCCCTGCTAGCACCTTCTCTGTGCCTGTTCACATTGCTTCGCGGAATCGCTTTTGTGCAGAAAACAGTAACTCTTGTTCAGACGAAAGAAAGCACAGAGCCCCAGATTTTATGTTGTGCTGGAGAGCTTGCAGAGTACTGGGGAAAAGCAGGCAGAGAATTCCCTGCTAGCACCTTCTCTGTGCCTGGGAAACAGAAGTGTTCACATTGCTTGGCAGAATCGCTTTTGTGCAGAAAACAGTAACACTTGTTCAGAACGAAAGAAAGCACAGAGCCCCAGATTCTATGTTGTCCTGGAGAGCTTGCAGAGCACTGGGGAAAAGCAGGCAGAGAATTCCCTGCTAGCACCTTCTCTGTGCCTGGGAAACAGAAGTGTTCACATTGCTTCGCAGAATCGCTTTTGTGCAGAAAACAGTAACACTTGTTCAGACGAAAGAAAGCACAGAGCCCCATATTTTATGTTGTGCTGGAGAGCTTTCAGAGTACTGGGGAAAAGCAGGCAGAGAATTCCCTGCTAGCACCTTCTCTGTGCCTGGGAAACAGAAGTGTTCACATTGCTTCGCAGAATCGCTTTTGTGCAGAAAACAGTAACACTTGTTCAGAACGAAAGAAAGCACAGAGCCCCAGATTTTATGTTGTCCTGGAGAGCTTGCAGAGCACTGGGGAAAGGCAGGCAGAGAATTCCCTGCTAGCACCTTCTCTGTGCCTGTTCACATTGCATCGCAGAATCGCTTTTGTGCAGAAAACAGTAACACTTGTTCAGACGAAAGAAAGCACAGAGCCCCAGATTTTATGTTGTCCTGGAGAGCTTGCAGAGCACTGGGGAAAAGCAGGCAGAGAATTCCCTGCTAGCACCTTCTCTGTGCCTGGGAAACAGAAGTGTTCACATTGCTTCGCAGAATCGCTTTTGTGCAGAAAACAGTAACACTTGTTCAGAAGGAAAGAAAGCACAGAGCCCCAGATTTTATGTTGTCCTGGAGAGCTTGCAGAGCACTGGGGAAAAGCAGGCAGATAATTCCCTGCTAGCACCTTCTCTGTGCCTGGGAAACAGAAGTGTTCACATTGCTTCGCAGAATCGCTTTTGTGCAGAAAACAGTAACACTTGTTCAGAACGAAAGAAAGCACAGAGCCCCAGATTTTATGTTGTCCTGGAGAGCTTGCAGAGCACTGGGGAAAGGCAGGCAGAGAATTCCCTGCTAGCACCTTCTCTGTGCCTGTTCACATTGCATCGCAGAATCGCTTTTGTGCAGAAAACAGTAACACTTGTTCAGACGAAAGAAAGCACAGAGCCCCAGATTTTATGTTGTCCTGGAGAGCTTGCAGAGCACTGGGGCAAAGCAGGCAGAGAATTCCCTGCTAGCACCTTCTCTGTGCCTGGGAAACAGAAGTGTTCACATTGCTTCGCAGAATCGCTTTTGTGCAGAAAACAGTAACACTTGTTCAGAAGGAAAGAAAGCACAGAGCCCCATATTTTATGTTGTGCTGGAGAGCTTGCAGAGTACTGGGGAAAAGCAGGCAGAGAATTCCCTGCTAGCACCTTCTCTGTGCCTGGGAAGCAGAAGTGTTCACATTGCTTGGCAGAATCGCTTTTGTGCAGAAAACAGTAACACTTGTTCAGAACAAAAGAAAGCACAGAGCCCCAGATTTTATGTTGTCCTGGAGAGCTTGCAGAGCACTGGGGAAAAGCAGGCAGAGAATTCCCTGCTAGCACCTTCTCTGTGCCTGGGAAACAGAAGTGTTCGCATTGCTTCGCAGAATCGATTTTGTGCAGAAAACAGTAACACTTGTTCAGAACGAAAGAAAGCACAGAGCCCCAGATTTTATGTTGTCCTGGAGAGCTTGCAGAGCACTGGGGAAAGGCAGGCAGAGAATTCCCTGCTAGCACCTTCTCTGTGCCTGGGAAGCAGAAGTGTTCACATTGCTTGGCAGAATCGCTTTTGTGCAGAAAACAGTAACACTTGTTCAGAACGAAAGAAAGCACAGAGCCCCAGATTTTATGTTGTCCTGGAGAGCTTGCAGAGCACTGGGGAAAGGCAGGCAGAGAATTCCCTGCTAGCACGTTCTCTGTGCCTGTTCACATTGCTTTGCAGAATCGCTTTTGTGCAGAAAACAGTAACACTTGTTCAGAACGAAAGAAAGCACAGAGCCCCAGATCTGCTGTTGTCCTGGTGAGCTTGCAGAGCACTGGGGAAAAGCAGGCAGAGAATTCCCTGCTAGCACCTTCTCTGTGCCTGGGAAACAGAAGTGTTCCCATTGCTTCGCAGAATCGCTTTTGTGCAGAAAACAGTAACACTTGTTCAGACGAAAGAAAGCACAGAGCCCCAGATTTTATGTTGTCCTGGAGAGCTTGCAGAGCACTGGGGAAAGGCAGGCAGAGAATTCCCTGCTAGCACCTTCTCTGTGCCTGGGAAGCAGAAGTGTTCACATTGCTTCGCAGAATCGCTTTTGTGCAGACAACAGTAACACTTGTTCAGACGAAAGAAAGCACAGAGCCCCAGATTTTATGTTGTCCTGGAGAGCTTGCAGAGCACTGGGGAAAGGCAGGCAGAGAATTCCCTGCTAGCACCTTCTCTGTGCCTGGGAAGCAGAAGTGTTCACATTGCTTCGCAGAATCGCTTTTGTGCAGACAACAGTAACACTTTTTCAGAACAAAAGAAAGCACAGAGCCTCAGATTTTATGTTGTCCTGGAGAGCTTGCAGAGCACTGGGGAAAAGCATGCAGAGAATTCCCTGCTAGCACCTTCTCTGTGCCTGGGAAACAGAAGTGTTCACATTGCTTCGCAGTATCGCTTTTGTGCAGAAAACAGTAACACTTGTTCAGAACGAAAGAAAGCACAGAGCCCCAGATTTTATGTTGTCCTGGAGAGCTTGCAGAGCACTGGGGAAAGGCAGGCAGAGAATTCCCTGCTAGCACCTTCTCTGTGCCTGTTCACATTGCTTCGCAGAATCGCTTTTGTGCAGAAAACAGTAACACTTGTTCAGAAGGAAAGAAAGCCCAGAGCCCCAGATTTTATGTTGTCCTGGAGAGCTTGCAGAGCACTGGGGAAAGGCAGGCAGAGAATTCCCTGCTAGCACCTTCTCTGTGCCTGTTCACATTGCTTCGCGGAATCGCTTTTGTGCAGAAAACAGTAACTCTTGTTCAGACGAAAGAAAGCACAGAGCCCCAGATTTTATGTTGTGCTGGAGAGCTTGCAGAGTACTGGGGAAAAGCAGGCAGAGAATTCCCTGCTAGCACCTTCTCTGTGCCTGGGAAACAGAAGTGTTCACATTGCTTGGCAGAATCGCTTTTGTGCAGAAAACAGTAACACTTGTTCAGAACGAAAGAAAGCACAGAGCCCCAGATTCTATGTTGTCCTGGAGAGCTTGCAGAGCACTGGGGAAAAGCAGGCAGAGAATTCCCTGCTAGCACCTTCTCTGTGCCTGGGAAACAGAAGTGTTCACATTGCTTCGCAGAATCGCTTTTGTGCAGAAAACAGTAACACTTGTTCAGACGAAAGAAAGCACAGAGCCCCATATTTTATGTTGTGCTGGAGAGCTTTCAGAGTACTGGGGAAAAGCAGGCAGAGAATTCCCTGCTAGCACCTTCTCTGTGCCTGGGAAACAGAAGTGTTCACATTGCTTCGCAGAATCGCTTTTGTGCAGAAAACAGTAACACTTGTTCAGAACGAAAGAAAGCACAGAGCCCCAGATTTTATGTTGTCCTGGAGAGCTTGCAGAGCACTGGGGAAAGGCAGGCAGAGAATTCCCTGCTAGCACCTTCTCTGTGCCTGTTCACATTGCATCGCAGAATCGCTTTTGTGCAGAAAACAGTAACACTTGTTCAGACGAAAGAAAGCACAGAGCCCCAGATTTTATGTTGTCCTGGAGAGCTTGCAGAGCACTGGGGAAAAGCAGGCAGAGAATTCCCTGCTAGCACCTTCTCTGTGCCTGGGAAACAGAAGTGTTCACATTGCTTCGCAGAATCGCTTTTGTGCAGAAAACAGTAACACTTGTTCAGAAGCAAAGAAAGCACAGAGCCCCATATTTTATGTTGTGCTGGAGAGCTTGCAGAGTACTGGGGAAAAGCAGGCAGAGAATTCCCTGCTAGCACCTTCTTTGTGCCTGGGAAGCAGAAGTGTTCACATTGCTTCGCAGAATCGCTTTTGTGCAGAAAACAGTAACACTTGTTCAGAACGAAAGAAAGCACAGAGCCCCAGATTTTATGTTGTCCTGGAGAGCTTGCAGAGCACTGGGGAAAGGCAGGCAGAGAATTCCCTGCTAGCACCTTCTCTGTGCCTGTTCACATTGCATCGCAGAATCGCTTTTGTGCAGAAAACAGTAACACTTGTTCAGACGAAAGAAAGCACAGAGCCCCAGATTTTATGTTGTCCTGGAGAGCTTGCAGAGCACTGGGGAAAAGCAGGCAGAGAATTCCCTGCTAGCACCTTCTCTGTGCCTGGGAAACAGAAGTGTTCACATTGCTTGGCAGAATCGCTTTTGTGCAGAAAACAGTAACACTTGTTCAGAAGGAAAGAAAGCACAGAGCCCCATATTTTATGTTGTGCTGGAGAGCTTGCAGAGTACTGGGGAAAAGCAGGCAGAGAATTCCCTGCTAGCACCTTCTCTGTGCCTGGGAAGCAGAAGTGTTCACATTGCTTGGCAGAATCGCTTTTGTGCAGAAAACAGTAACACTTGTTCAGAACAAAAGAAAGCACAGAGCCCCAGATTTTATGTTGTCCTGGAGAGCTTGCAGAGCACTGGGGAAAAGCAGGCAGAGAATTCCCTGCTAGCACCTTCTCTGTGCCTGGGAAACAGAAGTGTTCGCATTGCTTCGCAGAATCGATTTTGTGCAGAAAACAGTAACACTTGTTCAGAACGAAAGAAAGCACAGAGCCCCAGATTTTATGTTGTCCTGGAGAGCTTGCAGAGCACTGGGGAAAGGCAGGCAGAGAATTCCCTGCTAGCACCTTCCCTGTGCCTGGGAAGCAGAAGTGTTCACATTGCTTGGCAGAATCGCTTTTGTGCAGAAAACAGTAACACTTGTTCAGAACGAAACAAAGCACAGAGCCCCAGATTTGCTGTTGTCCTGGAGAGCTTGCAGAGCACTGGGGAAAAGCAGGCAGAGAATTCCCTGCTAGCACCTTCTCTGTGCCTGGGAAGCAGAAGTGTTCACATTGCTTCGCAGAATCGCTTTTGTGCAGAAAACAGTAACACTTGTTCAGAACGAAAGAAAGCACAGAGCCCCAGATTTTATGTTGTCCTGGAGAGCTTGCAGAGCACTGGGGAAAGGCAGGCAGAGAATTCCCTGCTAGCACCTTCTCTGTGCCTGTTCACATTGCTTTGCAGAATCGCTTTTGTGCAGAAAACAGTAACACTTGTTCAGAACGAAAGAAAGCACAGAGCCCCAGATCTGCTGTTGTCCTGGTGAGCTTGCAGAGCACTGGGGAAAAGCAGGCAGAGAATTCCCTGCTAGCACCTTCTCTGTGCCTGGGAAACAGAAGTGTTCCCATTGCTTCGCAGAATCGCTTTTGTGCAGAAAACAGTAACACTTGTTCAGAACGAAACAAAGCACAGAGCCCCAGATTTGCTGTTGTCCTGGAGAGCTTGCAGAGCACTGGGGAAAGGCAGGCAGAGAATTCCCTGCTAGCACCTTCTCTGTGCCTGTTCACATTGCTTCGCAGAATCGCTTTTGTGCAGAAAACAGTAACACTTGTTCAGACGAAAGAAAGCACAGAGCCCCAGATTTTATGTTGTCCTGGAGAGCTTGCAGAGCACTGGGGAAAGGCAGGCAGAGAATTCCCTGCTAGCACCTTCTCTGTGCCTGGGAAGCAGAAGTGTTCACATTGCTTCGCAGAATCGCTTTTGTGCAGACAACAGTAACACTTTTTCAGAACAAAAGAAAGCACAGAGCCTCAGATTTTATGTTGTCCTGGAGAGCTTGCAGAGCACTGGGGAAAAGCATGCAGAGAATTCCCTGCTAGCACCTTCTCTGTGCCTGGGAAACAGAAGTGTTCACATTGCTTCGCAGTATCGCTTTTGTGCAGAAAACAGTAACACTTGTTCAGAACGAAAGAAAGCACAGAGCCCCAGATTTTATGTTGTCCTGGAGAGCTTGCAGAGCACTGGGGAAAGGCAGGCAGAGAATTCCCTGCTAGCACCTTCTCTGTGCCTGTTCACATTGCTTCGCAGAATCGCTTTTGTGCAGAAAACAGTAACACTTGTTCAGAAGGAAAGAAAGCCCAGAGCCCCAGATTTTATGTTGTCCTGGAGAGCTTGCAGAGCACTGGGGAAAGGCAGGCAGAGAATTCCCTGCTAGCACCTTCTCTGTGCCTGTTCACATTGCTTCGCGGAATCGCTTTTGTGCAGAAAACAGTAACTCTTGTTCAGACGAAAGAAAGCACAGAGCCCCAGATTTTATGTTGTGCTGGAGAGCTTGCAGAGTACTGGGGAAAAGCAGGCAGAGAATTCCCTGCTAGCACCTTCTCTGTGCCTGGGAAACAGAAGTGTTCACATTGCTTGGCAGAATCGCTTTTGTGCAGAAAACAGTAACACTTGTTCAGAACGAAAGAAAGCACAGAGCCCCAGTTTCTATGTTGTCCTGGAGAGCTTGCAGAGCACTGGGGAAAAGCAGGCAGAGAATTCCCTGCTAGCACCTTCTCTGTGCCTGGGAAACAGAAGTGTTCACATTGCTTCGCAGAATCGCTTTTGTGCAGAAAACAGTAACACTTGTTCAGACGAAAGAAAGCACAGAGCCCCATATTTTATGTTGTGCTGGAGAGCTTTCAGAGTACTGGGGAAAAGCAGGCAGAGAATTCCCTGCTAGCACCTTCTCTGTGCCTGGGAAACAGAAGTGTTCACATTGCTTCGCAGAATCGCTTTTGTGCAGAAAACAGTAACACTTGTTCAGAACGAAAGAAAGCACAGAGCCCCAGATTTTATGTTGTCCTGGAGAGCTTGCAGAGCACTGGGGAAAGGCAGGCAGAGAATTCCCTGCTAGCACCTTCTCTGTGCCTGTTCACATTGCATCGCAGAATCGCTTTTGTGCAGAAAACAGTAACACTTGTTCAGACGAAAGAAAGCACAGAGCCCCAGATTTTATGTTGTCCTGGAGAGCTTGCAGAGCACTGGGGAAAAGCAGGCAGAGAATTCCCTGCTAGCACCTTCTCTGTGCCTGGGAAACAGAAGTGTTCACATTGCTTCGCAGAATCGCTTTTGTGCAGAAAACAGTAACACTTGTTCAGAAGCAAAGAAAGCACAGAGCCCCATATTTTATGTTGTGCTGGAGAGCTTGCAGAGTACTGGGGAAAAGCAGGCAGAGAATTCCCTGCTAGCACCTTCTTTGTGCCTGGGAAACAGAAGTGTTCACATTGCTTCGCAGAATCGCTTTTGTGCAGAAAACAATAACACTTGTTCAGAACGAAAGAAAGCACAGAGCCCCAGATTTTATGTTGTCCTGGAGAGCTTGCAGAGCACTGGGGAAAGGCAGGCAGAGAATTCCCTGCTAGCACCTTCTCTGTGCCTGTTCACATTGCATCGCAGAATCGCTTTTGTGCAGAAAACAGTAACACTTGTTCAGACGAAAGAAAGCACAGAGCCCCAGATTTTATGTTGTCCTGGAGAGCTTGCAGAGCACTGGGGCAAAGCAGGCAGAGAATTCCCTGCTAGCACCTTCTCTGTGCCTGGGAAACAGAAGTGTTCACATTGCTTCGCAGAATCGCTTTTGTGCAGAAAACAGTAACACTTGTTCAGAAGGAAAGAAAGCACAGAGCCCCATATTTTATGTTGTGCTGGAGAGCTTGCAGAGTACTGGGGAAAAGCAGGCAGAGAATTCCCTGCTAGCACCTTCTCTGTGCCTGGGAAGCAGAAGTGTTCACATTGCTTGGCAGAATCGCTTTTGTGCAGAAAACAGTAACACTTGTTCAGAACAAAAGAAAGCACAGAGCCCCAGATTTTATGTTGTCCTGGAGAGCTTGCAGAGCACTGGGGAAAAGCAGGCAGAGAATTCCCTGCTAGCACCTTCTCTGTGCCTGGGAAACAGAAGTGTTCGCATTGCTTCGCAGAATCGCTTTTGTGCAGAAAACAGTAACACTTGTTCAGAACGAAAGAAAGCACAGAGCCCCAGATTTTATGTTGTCCTGGAGAGCTTGCAGAGCACTGGGGAAAGGCAGGCAGAGAATTCCCTGCTAGCACCTTCTCTGTGCCTGGGAAGCAGAAGTGTTCACATTGCTTGGCAGAATCGCTTTTGTGCAGAAAACAGTAACACTTGTTCAGAACGAAACAAAGCACAGAGCCCCAGATTTTATGTTGTCCTGGAGAGCTTGCAGAGCACTGGGGAAAAGCAGGCAGAGAATTCCCTGCTAGCACCTTCTCTGTGCCTGGGAAGCAGAAGTGTTCACATTGCTTCGCAGAATCGCTTTTGTGCAGAAAACAGTAACACTTGTTCAGAACGAAAGAAAGCACAGAGCCCCAGATTTTATGTTGTCCTGGAGAGCTTGCAGAGCACTGGGGAAAGGCAGGCAGAGAATTCCCTGCTAGCACGTTCTCTGTGCCTGTTCACATTGCTTTGCAGAATCGCTTTTGTGCAGAAAACAGTAACACTTGTTCAGAACGAAAGAAAGCACAGAGCCCCAGATCTGCTGTTGTCCTGGTGAGCTTGCAGAGCACTGGGGAAAAGCAGGCAGAGAATTCCCTGCTAGCACCTTCTCTGTGCCTGGGAAACAGAAGTGTTCCCATTGCTTCGCAGAATCGCTTTTGTGCAGAAAACAGTAACACTTGTTCAGAACGAAACAAAGCACAGAGCCCCAGATTTGCTGTTGTCCTGGAGAGCTTGCAGAGCACTGGGGAAAGGCAGGCAGAGAATTCCCTGCTAGCACCTTCTCTGTGCCTGTTCACATTGCTTCGCAGAATCGCTTTTGTGCAGAAAACAGTAACACTTGTTCAGACGAAAGAAAGCACAGAGCCCCAGATTTTATGTTGTCCTGGAGAGCTTGCAGAGCACTGGGGAAAGGCAGGCAGAGAATTCCCTGCTAGCACCTTCTCTGTGCCTGGGAAGCAGAAGTGTTCACATTGCTTCGCAGAATCGCTTTTGTGCAGACAACAGTAACACTTTTTCAGAACAAAAGAAAGCACAGAGCCTCAGATTTTATGTTGTCCTGGAGAGCTTGCAGAGCACTGGGGAAAAGCATGCAGAGAATTCCCTGCTAGCACCTTCTCTGTGCCTGGGAAGCAGAAGTGTTCACATTGCTTCGCAGTATCGCTTTTGTGCAGAAAACAGTAACACTTGTTCAGAAGGAAAGAAAGCACAGAGCCCCATATTTTATGTTGTGCTGGAGAGCTTGCAGAATACTGGGGAAAAGCAGGCAGAGAATTCCCTGCTAGCACCTTCTCTGTGCCTGGGAAGCAGAAGTGTTCACATTGCTTGGCAGAATCGCTTTTGTGCAGAAAACAGTAACACTTGTTCAGAACGAAAGAAAGCACAGAGCCCCAGATTTTATGTTGTCCTGGAGAGCTTGCAGAGCACTGGGGAAAAGCAGGCAGAGAATTCCCTGCTAGCACCTTCTCTGTGCCTGGGAAACAGAAGTGTTCACATTGCTTCGCAGAATCGCTTTTGTGCAGAAAACAGTAACACTTGTTCAGAACGAAAGAAAGCACAGAGCCCCAGATTTTATGTTGTCCTGGAGAGCTTGCAGAGCACTGGGGAAAGGCAGGCAGAGAATTCCCTGCTAGCACCTTCTCTGTGCCTGTTCACATTGCTTGGCAGAATCGCTTTTGTGCAGAAAACAGTAACACTTGTTCAGAAGGAAAGAAAGCACAGAGCCCCAGATCTGCTGTTGTCCTGGTGAGCTTGCAGAGCACTGGGGAAAAGCAGGCAGAGAATTCCCTGCTAGCACCTTCTCTGTGCCTGGGAAACAGAAGTGTTCACATTGCTTCGCAGAATCGCTTTTGTGCAGAAAACAGTAACACTTGTTCAGAACGAAACAAAGCACAGAGCCCCAGATTTGCTGTTGTCCTGGAGAGCTTGCAGAGCACTGGGGAAAGGCAGGCAGAGAATTCCCTGCTAGCACCTTCTCTGTGCCTGGGAAAGAGAAGTGTTCCCATTGCTTCGCAGAATCGCTTTTGTGCAGACAACAGTAACACTTTTTCAGAACAAAAGAAAGCACAGAGCCTCAGATTTTATGTTGTCCTGGAGAGCTTGCAGAGCACTGGGGAAAAGCAGGCAGAGAATTCCCTGCTAGCACCTTCTCTGTGCCTGGGAAACAGAAGTGTTCCCATTGCTTCGCAGAATCGCTTTTGTGCAGAAAACAGTAACACTTGTTCAGACGAAAGAAAGCACAGAGCCCCAGATTTTATGTTGTCCTGGAGAGCTTGCAGAGCACTGGGGAAAGGCAGGCAGAGAATTCCCTGCTAGCACCTTCTCTGTGCCTGTTCACATTCCTTCGCAGAATCGCTTTTGTGCAGAAAACAGTAACACTTGTTCAGAACGAAAGAAAGCACAGAGCCCCAGATCTGCTGTTGTCCTGGTGAGCTTGCAGAGCACTGGGGAAAAGCAGGCAGAGAATTCCCTGCTAGCACCTTCTCTGTGCCTGGGAAACAGAAGTGTTCCCATTGCTTCGCAGAATCGCTTTTGTGCAGAAAACAGTAACACTTGTTCAGAACGAAACAAAGCACAGAGCCCCAGATTTGCTGTTGTCCTGGAGAGCTTGCAGAGCACTGGGGAAAGGCAGGCAGAGAATTCCCTGCTAGCACCTTCTCTGTGCCTGTTCACATTGCTTCGCGGAATCGCTTTTGTGCAGAAAACAGTAACTCTTGTTCAGACGAAAGAAAGCACAGAGCCCCAGATTTTATGTTGTGCTGGAGAGCTTGCAGAGTACTGGGGAAAAGCAGGCAGAGAATTCCCTGCTAGCACCTTCTCTGTGCCTGGGAAACAGAAGTGTTCACATTGCTTGGCAGAATCGCTTTTGTGCAGAAAACAGTAACACTTGTTCAGAACGAAAGAAAGCACAGAGCCCCAGATTCTATGTTGTCCTGGAGAGCTTGCAGAGCACTGGGGAAAAGCAGGCAGAGAATTCCCTGCTAGCACCTTCTCTGTGCCTGGGAAACAGAAGTGTTCACATTGCTTCGCAGAATCGCTTTTGTGCAGAAAACAGTAACACTTGTTCAGACGAAAGAAAGCACAGAGCCCCATATTTTATGTTGTGCTGGAGAGCTTTCAGAGTACTGGGGAAAAGCAGGCAGAGAATTCCCTGCTAGCACCTTCTCTGTGCCTGGGAAACAGAAGTGTTCACATTGCTTCGCAGAATCGCTTTTGTGCAGAAAACAGTAACACTTGTTCAGAACGAAAGAAAGCACAGAGCCCCAGATTTTATGTTGTCCTGGAGAGCTTGCAGAGCACTGGGGAAAGGCAGGCAGAGAATTCCCTGGTAGCACCTTCTCTGTGCCTGTTCACATTGCATCGCAGAATCGCTTTTGTGCAGAAAACAGTAACACTTGTTCAGACGAAAGAAAGCACAGAGCCCCAGATTTTATGTTGTCCTGGAGAGCTTGCAGAGCACTGGGGAAAAGCAGGCAGAGAATTCCCTGCTAGCACCTTCTCTGTGCCTGGGAAACAGAAGTGTTCCCATTGCTTCGCAGAATCGCTTTTGTGCAGAAAACAGTAACACTTGTTCAGAAGCAAAGAAAGCACAGAGCCCCATATTTTATGTTGTGCTGGAGAGCTTGCAGAGTACTGGGGAAAAGCAGGCAGAGAATTCCCTGCTAGCACCTTCTTTGTGCCTGGGAAACAGAAGTGTTCACATTGCTTCGCAGAATCGCTTTTGTGCAGAAAACAGTAACACTTGTTCAGACGAAAGAAAGCACAGAGCCCCAGATTTTATGTTGTCCTGGAGAGCTTGCAGAGCACTGGGGAAAGGCAGGCAGAGAATTCCCTGCTAGCACCTTCTCTGTGCCTGTTCACATTGCATCGCAGAATCGCTTTTGTGCAGAAAACAGTAACACTTGTTCAGACGAAAGAAAGCACAGAGCCCCAGATTTTATGTTGTCCTGGAGAGCTTGCAGAGCACTGGGGCAAAGCAGGCAGAGAATTCCCTGCTAGCACCTTCTCTGTGCCTGGGAAACAGAAGTGTTCACATTGCTTCGCAGAATCGCTTTTGTGCAGAAAACAGTAACACTTGTTCAGAAGGAAAGAAAGCACAGAGCCCCATATTTTATGTTGTGCTGGAGAGCTTGCAGAGTACTGGGGAAAAGCAGGCAGAGAATTCCCTGCTAGCACCTTCTCTGTGCCTGGGAAGCAGAAGTGTTCACATTGCTTGGCAGAATCGCTTTTGTGCAGAAAACAGTAACACTTGTTCAGAACAAAAGAAAGCACAGAGCCCCAGATTTTATGTTGTCCTGGAGAGCTTGCAGAGCACTGGGGAAAAGCAGGCAGAGAATTCCCTGCTAGCACCTTCTCTGTGCCTGGGAAACAGAAGTGTTCGCATTGCTTCGCAGAATCGCTTTTGTGCAGAAAACAGTAACACTTGTTCAGAACGAAAGAAAGCACAGAGCCCCAGATTTTATGTTGTCCTGGAGAGCTTGCAGAGCACTGGGGAAAGGCAGGCAGAGAATTCCCTGCTAGCACCTTCTCTGTGCCTGGGAAGCAGAAGTGTTCACATTGCTTGGCAGAATCGCTTTTGTGCAGAAAACAGTAACACTTGTTCAGAACGAAACAAAGCACAGAGCCCCAGATTTTATGTTGTCCTGGAGAGCTTGCAGAGCACTGGGGAAAAGCAGGCAGAGAATTCCCTGCTAGCACCTTCTCTGTGCCTGGGAAGCAGAAGTGTTCACATTGCTTCGCAGAATCGCTTTTGTGCAGAAAACAGTAACACTTGTTCAGAAGGAAAGAAAGCACAGAGCCCCAGATTTTATGTTGTCCTGGAGAGCTTGCAGAGCACTGGGGAAAGGCAGGCAGAGAATTCCCTGCTAGCACCTTCTCTGTGCCTGGGAAGCAGAAGTGTTCACATTGCTTGGCAGAATCGCTTTTGTGCAGAAAACAGTAACACTTGTTCAGAACGAAACAAAGCACAGAGCCCCAGATTTGCTGTTGTCCTGGAGAGCTTGCAGAGCACTGGGGAAAAGCAGGCAGAGAATTCCCTGCTAGCACCTTCTCTGTGCCTGGGAAGCAGAAGTGTTCACATTGCTTCGCAGAATCGCTTTTGTGCAGAAAACAGTAACACTTGTTCAGAACGAAAGAAAGCACAGAGCCCCAGATTTTATGTTGTCCTGGAGAGCTTGCAGAGCACTGGGGAAAGGCAGGCAGAGAATTCCCTGCTAGCACCTTCTCTGTGCCTGTTCACATTGCTTTGCAGAATCGCTTTTGTGCAGAAAACAGTAACACTTGTTCAGAACGAAAGAAAGCACAGAGCCCCAGATCTGCTGTTGTCCTGGTGAGCTTGCAGAGCACTGGGGAAAAGCAGGCAGAGAATTCCCTGCTAGCACCTTCTCTGTGCCTGGGAAACAGAAGTGTTCCCATTGCTTCGCAGAATCGCTTTTGTGCAGAAAACAGTAACACTTGTTCAGAACGAAACAAAGCACAGAGCCCCAGATTTGCTGTTGTCCTGGAGAGCTTGCAGAGCACTGGGGAAAGGCAGGCAGAGAATTCCCTGCTAGCACCTTCTCTGTGCCTGTTCACATTGCTTCGCAGAATCGCTTTTGTGCAGAAAACAGTAACACTTGTTCAGACGAAAGAAAGCACAGAGCCCCAGATTTTATGTTGTCCTGGAGAGCTTGCAGAGCACTGGGGAAAGGCAGGCAGAGAATTCCCTGCTAGCACCTTCTCTGTGCCTGGGAAGCAGAAGTGTTCACATTGCTTCGCAGAATCGCTTTTGTGCAGACAACAGTAACACTTTTTCAGAACAAAAGAAAGCACAGAGCCTCAGATTTTATGTTGTCCTGGAGAGCTTGCAGAGCACTGGGGAAAAGCATGCAGAGAATTCCCTGCTAGCACCTTCTCTGTGCCTGGGAAACAGAAGTGTTCACATTGCTTCGCAGTATCGCTTTTGTGCAGAAAACAGTAACACTTGTTCAGAACGAAAGAAAGCACAGAGCCCCAGATTTTATGTTGTCCTGGAGAGCTTGCAGAGCACTGGGGAAAGGCAGGCAGAGAATTCCCTGCTAGCACCTTCTCTGTGCCTGTTCACATTGCTTCGCAGAATCGCTTTTGTGCAGAAAACAGTAACACTTGTTCAGAAGGAAAGAAAGCCCAGAGCCCCAGATTTTATGTTGTCCTGGAGAGCTTGCAGAGCACTGGGGAAAGGCAGGCAGAGAATTCCCTGCTAGCACCTTCTCTGTGCCTGTTCACATTGCTTCGCGGAATCGCTTTTGTGCAGAAAACAGTAACTCTTGTTCAGACGAAAGAAAGCACAGAGCCCCAGATTTTATGTTGTGCTGGAGAGCTTGCAGAGTACTGGGGAAAAGCAGGCAGAGAATTCCCTGCTAGCACCTTCTCTGTGCCTGGGAAACAGAAGTGTTCACATTGCTTGGCAGAATCGCTTTTGTGCAGAAAACAGTAACACTTGTTCAGAACGAAAGAAAGCACAGAGCCCCAGATTCTATGTTGTCCTGGAGAGCTTGCAGAGCACTGGGGAAAAGCAGGCAGAGAATTCCCTGCTAGCACCTTCTCTGTGCCTGGGAAACAGAAGTGTTCACATTGCTTGGCAGAATCGCTTTTGTGCAGAAAACAGTAACACTTGTTCAGAACGAAAGAAAGCACAGAGCCCCAGATTCTATGTTGTCCTGGAGAGCTTGCAGAGCACTGGGGAAAAGCAGGCAGAGAATTCCCTGCTAGCACCTTCTCTGTGCCTGGGAAACAGAAGTGTTCACATTGCTTCGCAGAATCGCTTTTGTGCAGAAAACAGTAACACTTGTTCAGACGAAAGAAAGCACAGAGCCCCATATTTTATGTTGTGCTGGAGAGCTTTCAGAGTACTGGGGAAAAGCAGGCAGAGAATTCCCTGCTAGCACCTTCTCTGTGCCTGGGAAACAGAAGTGTTCACATTGCTTCGCAGAATCGCTTTTGTGCAGAAAACAGTAACACTTGTTCAGAACGAAAGAAAGCACAGAGCCCCAGATTTTATGTTGTCCTGGAGAGCTTGCAGAGCACTGGGGAAAGGCAGGCAGAGAATTCCCTGGTAGCACCTTCTCTGTGCCTGTTCACATTGCATCGCAGAATCGCTTTTGTGCAGAAAACAGTAACACTTGTTCAGACGAAAGAAAGCACAGAGCCCCAGATTTTATGTTGTCCTGGAGAGCTTGCAGAGCACTGGGGAAAAGCAGGCAGAGAATTCCCTGCTAGCACCTTCTCTGTGCCTGGGAAACAGAAGTGTTCCCATTGCTTCGCAGAATCGCTTTTGTGCAGAAAACAGTAACACTTGTTCAGAAGCAAAGAAAGCACAGAGCCCCATATTTTATGTTGTGCTGGAGAGCTTGCAGAGTACTGGGGAAAAGCAGGCAGAGAATTCCCTGCTAGCACCTTCTTTGTGCCTGGGAAACAGAAGTGTTCACATTGCTTCGCAGAATCGCTTTTGTGCAGAAAACAGTAACACTTGTTCAGACGAAAGAAAGCACAGAGCCCCAGATTTTATGTTGTCCTGGAGAGCTTGCAGAGCACTGGGGAAAGGCAGGCAGAGAATTCCCTGCTAGCACCTTCTCTGTGCCTGTTCACATTGCATCGCAGAATCGCTTTTGTGCAGAAAACAGTAACACTTGTTCAGACGAAAGAAAGCACAGAGCCCCAGATTTTATGTTGTCCTGGAGAGCTTGCAGAGCACTGGGGCAAAGCAGGCAGAGAATTCCCTGCTAGCACCTTCTCTGTGCCTGGGAAACAGAAGTGTTCACATTGCTTCGCAGAATCGCTTTTGTGCAGAAAACAGTAACACTTGTTCAGAAGGAAAGAAAGCACAGAGCCCCATATTTTATGTTGTGCTGGAGAGCTTGCAGAGTACTGGGGAAAAGCAGGCAGAGAATTCCCTGCTAGCACCTTCTCTGTGCCTGGGAAGCAGAAGTGTTCACATTGCTTGGCAGAATCGCTTTTGTGCAGAAAACAGTAACACTTGTTCAGAACAAAAGAAAGCACAGAGCCCCAGATTTTATGTTGTCCTGGAGAGCTTGCAGAGCACTGGGGAAAAGCAGGCAGAGAATTCCCTGCTAGCACCTTCTCTGTGCCTGGGAAACAGAAGTGTTCGCATTGCTTCGCAGAATCGCTTTTGTGCAGAAAACAGTAACACTTGTTCAGAACGAAAGAAAGCACAGAGCCCCAGATTTTATGTTGTCCTGGAGAGCTTGCAGAGCACTGGGGAAAGGCAGGCAGAGAATTCCCTGCTAGCACCTTCTCTGTGCCTGGGAAGCAGAAGTGTTCACATTGCTTGGCAGAATCGCTTTTGTGCAGAAAACAGTAACACTTGTTCAGAACGAAACAAAGCACAGAGCCCCAGATTTTATGTTGTCCTGGAGAGCTTGCAGAGCACTGGGGAAAAGCAGGCAGAGAATTCCCTGCTAGCACCTTCTCTGTGCCTGGGAAGCAGAAGTGTTCACATTGCTTCGCAGAATCGCTTTTGTGCAGAAAACAGTAACACTTGTTCAGAAGGAAAGAAAGCACAGAGCCCCAGATTTTATGTTGTCCTGGAGAGCTTGCAGAGCACTGGGGAAAGGCAGGCAGAGAATTCCCTGCTAGCACCTTCTCTGTGCCTGGGAAGCAGAAGTGTTCACATTGCTTGGCAGAATCGCTTTTGTGCAGAAAACAGTAACACTTGTTCAGAACGAAACAAAGCACAGAGCCCCAGATTTGCTGTTGTCCTGGAGAGCTTGCAGAGCACTGGGGAAAAGCAGGCAGAGAATTCCCTGCTAGCACCTTCTCTGTGCCTGGGAAGCAGAAGTGTTCACATTGCTTCGCAGAATCGCTTTTGTGCAGAAAACAGTAACACTTGTTCAGAACGAAAGAAAGCACAGAGCCCCAGATTTTATGTTGTCCTGGAGAGCTTGCAGAGCACTGGGGAAAGGCAGGCAGAGAATTCCCTGCTAGCACCTTCTCTGTGCCTGTTCACATTGCTTTGCAGAATCGCTTTTGTGCAGAAAACAGTAACACTTGTTCAGAACGAAAGAAAGCACAGAGCCCCAGATCTGCTGTTGTCCTGGTGAGCTTGCAGAGCACTGGGGAAAAGCAGGCAGAGAATTCCCTGCTAGCACCTTCTCTGTGCCTGGGAAACAGAAGTGTTCCCATTGCTTCGCAGAATCGCTTTTGTGCAGAAAACAGTAACACTTGTTCAGAACGAAACAAAGCACAGAGCCCCAGATTTGCTGTTGTCCTGGAGAGCTTGCAGAGCACTGGGGAAAGGCAGGCAGAGAATTCCCTGCTAGCACCTTCTCTGTGCCTGTTCACATTGCTTCGCAGAATCGCTTTTGTGCAGAAAACAGTAACACTTGTTCAGACGAAAGAAAGCACAGAGCCCCAGATTTTATGTTGTCCTGGAGAGCTTGCAGAGCACTGGGGAAAGGCAGGCAGAGAATTCCCTGCTAGCACCTTCTCTGTGCCTGGGAAGCAGAAGTGTTCACATTGCTTCGCAGAATCGCTTTTGTGCAGACAACAGTAACACTTTTTCAGAACAAAAGAAAGCACAGAGCCTCAGATTTTATGTTGTCCTGGAGAGCTTGCAGAGCACTGGGGAAAAGCATGCAGAGAATTCCCTGCTAGCACCTTCTCTGTGCCTGGGAAACAGAAGTGTTCACATTGCTTCGCAGTATCGCTTTTGTGCAGAAAACAGTAACACTTGTTCAGAACGAAAGAAAGCACAGAGCCCCAGATTTTATGTTGTCCTGGAGAGCTTGCAGAGCACTGGGGAAAGGCAGGCAGAGAATTCCCTGCTAGCACCTTCTCTGTGCCTGTTCACATTGCTTCGCAGAATCGCTTTTGTGCAGAAAACAGTAACACTTGTTCAGAAGGAAAGAAAGCCCAGAGCCCCAGATTTTATGTTGTCCTGGAGAGCTTGCAGAGCACTGGGGAAAGGCAGGCAGAGAATTCCCTGCTAGCACCTTCTCTGTGCCTGTTCACATTGCTTCGCGGAATCGCTTTTGTGCAGAAAACAGTAACTCTTGTTCAGACGAAAGAAAGCACAGAGCCCCAGATTTTATGTTGTGCTGGAGAGCTTGCAGAGTACTGGGGAAAAGCAGGCAGAGAATTCCCTGCTAGCACCTTCTCTGTGCCTGGGAAACAGAAGTGTTCACATTGCTTGGCAGAATCGCTTTTGTGCAGAAAACAGTAACACTTGTTCAGAACGAAAGAAAGCACAGAGCCCCAGATTCTATGTTGTCCTGGAGAGCTTGCAGAGCACTGGGGAAAAGCAGGCAGAGAATTCCCTGCTAGCACCTTCTCTGTGCCTGGGAAACAGAAGTGTTCACATTGCTTCGCAGAATCGCTTTTGTGCAGAAAACAGTAACACTTGTTCAGACGAAAGAAAGCACAGAGCCCCATATTTTATGTTGTGCTGGAGAGCTTTCAGAGTACTGGGGAAAAGCAGGCAGAGAATTCCCTGCTAGCACCTTCTCTGTGCCTGGGAAACAGAAGTGTTCACATTGCTTCGCAGAATCGCTTTTGTGCAGAAAACAGTAACACTTGTTCAGAACGAAAGAAAGCACAGAGCCCCAGATTTTATGTTGTCCTGGAGAGCTTGCAGAGCACTGGGGAAAGGCAGGCAGAGAATTCCCTGCTAGCACCTTCTCTGTGCCTGTTCACATTGCATCGCAGAATCGCTTTTGTGCAGAAAACAGTAACACTTGTTCAGACGAAAGAAAGCACAGAGCCCCAGATTTTATGTTGTCCTGGAGAGCTTGCAGAGCACTGGGGAAAAGCAGGCAGAGAATTCCCTGCTAGCACCTTCTCTGTGCCTGGGAAACAGAAGTGTTCACATTGCTTCGCAGAATCGCTTTTGTGCAGAAAACAGTAACACTTGTTCAGAAGCAAAGAAAGCACAGAGCCCCATATTTTATGTTGTGCTGGAGAGCTTGCAGAGTACTGGGGAAAAGCAGGCAGAGAATTCCCTGCTAGCACCTTCTTTGTGCCTGGGAAACAGAAGTGTTCACATTGCTTCGCAGAATCGCTTTTGTGCAGAAAACAATAACACTTGTTCAGAACGAAAGAAAGCACAGAGCCCCAGATTTTATGTTGTCCTGGAGAGCTTGCAGAGCACTGGGGAAAGGCAGGCAGAGAATTCCCTGCTAGCACCTTCTCTGTGCCTGTTCACATTGCATCGCAGAATCGCTTTTGTGCAGAAAACAGTAACACTTGTTCAGACGAAAGAAAGCACAGAGCCCCAGATTTTATGTTGTCCTGGAGAGCTTGCAGAGCACTGGGGCAAAGCAGGCAGAGAATTCCCTGCTAGCACCTTCTCTGTGCCTGGGAAACAGAAGTGTTCACATTGCTTCGCAGAATCGCTTTTGTGCAGAAAACAGTAACACTTGTTCAGAAGGAAAGAAAGCACAGAGCCCCATATTTTATGTTGTGCTGGAGAGCTTGCAGAGTACTGGGGAAAAGCAGGCAGAGAATTCCCTGCTAGCACCTTCTCTGTGCCTGGGAAGCAGAAGTGTTCACATTGCTTGGCAGAATCGCTTTTGTGCAGAAAACATTAACACTTGTTCAGAACAAAAGAAAGCACAGAGCCCCAGATTTTATGTTGTCCTGGAGAGCTTGCAGAGCACTGGGGAAAAGCAGGCAGAGAATTCCCTGCTAGCACCTTCTCTGTGCCTGGGAAACAGAAGTGTTCGCATTGCTTCGCAGAATCGCTTTTGTGCAGAAAACAGTAACACTTGTTCAGAACGAAAGAAAGCACAGAGCCCCAGATTTTATGTTGTCCTGGAGAGCTTGCAGAGCACTGGGGAAAGGCAGGCAGAGAATTCCCTGCTAGCACCTTCTCTGTGCCTGGGAAGCAGAAGTGTTCACATTGCTTGGCAGAATCGCTTTTGTGCAGAAAACAGTAACACTTGTTCAGAACGAAACAAAGCACAGAGCCCCAGATTTTATGTTGTCCTGGAGAGCTTGCAGAGCACTGGGGAAAAGCAGGCAGAGAATTCCCTGCTAGCACCTTCTCTGTGCCTGGGAAGCAGAAGTGTTCACATTGCTTCGCAGAATCGCTTTTGTGCAGAAAACAGTAACACTTGTTCAGAACGAAAGAAAGCACAGAGCCCCAGATTTTATGTTGTCCTGGAGAGCTTGCAGAGCACTGGGGAAAGGCAGGCAGAGAATTCCCTGCTAGCACGTTCTCTGTGCCTGTTCACATTGCTTTGCAGAATCGCTTTTGTGCAGAAAACAGTAACACTTGTTCAGAACGAAAGAAAGCACAGAGCCCCAGATCTGCTGTTGTCCTGGTGAGCTTGCAGAGCACTGGGGAAAAGCAGGCAGAGAATTCCCTGCTAGCACCTTCTCTGTGCCTGGGAAACAGAAGTGTTCCCATTGCTTCGCAGAATCGCTTTTGTGCAGAAAACAGTAACACTTGTTCAGAACGAAACAAAGCACAGAGCCCCAGATTTGCTGTTGTCCTGGAGAGCTTGCAGAGCACTGGGGAAAGGCAGGCAGAGAATTCCCTGCTAGCACCTTCTCTGTGCCTGTTCACATTGCTTCGCAGAATCGCTTTTGTGCAGAAAACAGTAACACTTGTTCAGACGAAAGAAAGCACAGAGCCCCAGATTTTATGTTGTCCTGGAGATCTTGCAGAGCACTGGGGAAAGGCAGGCAGAGAATTCCCTGCTAGCACCTTCTCTGTGCCTGGGAAGCAGAAGTGTTCACATTGCTTCGCAGAATCGCTTTTGTGCAGACAACAGTAACACTTTTTCAGAACAAAAGAAAGCACAGAGCCTCAGATTTTATGTTGTCCTGGAGAGCTTGCAGAGCACTGGGGAAAAGCATGCAGAGAATTCCCTGCTAGCACCTTCTCTGTGCCTGGGAAACAGAAGTGTTCACATTGCTTCGCAGTATCGCTTTTGTGCAGAAAACAGTAACACTTGTTCAGAACGAAAGAAAGCACAGAGCCCCAGATTTTATGTTGTCCTGGAGAGCTTGCAGAGCACTGGGGAAAGGCAGGCAGAGAATTCCCTGCTAGCACCTTCTCTGTGCCTGGGAAGCAGAAGTGTTCACATTGCTTCGCAGTATCGCTTTTGTGCAGAAAACAGTAACACTTGTTCAGAAGGAAAGAAAGCACAGAGCCCCATATTTTATGTTGTGCTGGAGAGCTTGCAGAATACTGGGGAAAAGCAGGCAGAGAATTCCCTGCTAGCACCTTCTCTGTGCCTGGGAAGCAGAAGTGTTCACATTGCTTGGCAGAATCGCTTTTGTGCAGAAAACAGTAACACTTGTTCAGAACGAAAGAAAGCACAGAGCCCCAGATTTTATGTTGTCCTGGAGAGCTTGCAGAGCACTGGGGAAAAGCAGGCAGAGAATTCCCTGCTAGCACCTTCTCTGTGCCTGGGAAGCAGAAGTGTTCACATTGCTTCGCAGAATCGCTTTTGTGCAGACAACAGTAACACTTTTTCAGAACAAAAGAAAGCACAGAGCCTCAGATTTTATGTTGTCCTGGAGAGCTTGCAGAGCACTGGGGAAAAGCATGCAGAGAATTCCCTGCTAGCACCTTCTCTGTGCCTGGGAAACAGAAGTGTTCACATTGCTTCGCAGTATCGCTTTTGTGCAGAAAACAGTAACACTTGTTCAGAACGAAAGAAAGCACAGAGCCCCAGATTTTATGTTGTCCTGGAGAGCTTGCAGAGCACTGGGGAAAGGCAGGCAGAGAATTCCCTGCTAGCACCTTCTCTGTGCCTGGGAAGCAGAAGTGTTCACATTGCTTCGCAGTATCGCTTTTGTGCAGAAAACAGTAACACTTGTTCAGAAGGAAAGAAAGCACAGAGCCCCATATTTTATGTTGTGCTGGAGAGCTTGCAGAATACTGGGGAAAAGCAGGCAGAGAATTCCCTGCTAGCACCTTCTCTGTGCCTGGGAAGCAGAAGTGTTCACATTGCTTGGCAGAATCGCTTTTGTGCAGAAAACAGTAACACTTGTTCAGAACGAAAGAAAGCACAGAGCCCCAGATTTTATGTTGTCCTGGAGAGCTTGCAGAGCACTGGGGAAAAGCAGGCAGAGAATTCCCTGCTAGCACCTTCTCTGTGCCTGGGAAACAGAAGTGTTCACATTGCTTCGCAGAATCGCTTTTGTGCAGAAAACAGTAACACTTGTTCAGAACGAAAGAAAGCACAGAGCCCCAGATTTTATGTTGTCCTGGAGAGCTTGCAGAGCACTGGGGAAAGGCAGGCAGAGAATTCCCTGCTAGCACCTTCTCTGTGCCTGTTCACATTGCTTCGCAGAATCGCTTTTGTGCAGAAAACAGTAACACTTGTTCAGAAGGAAAGAAAGCACAGAGCCCCAGATCTGCTGTTGTCCTGGTGAGCTTGCAGAGCACTGGGGAAAAGCAGGCAGAGAATTCCCTGCTAGCACCTTCTCTGTGCCTGGGAAACAGAAGTGTTCACATTGCTTCGCAGAATCGCTTTTGTGCAGAAAACAGTAACACTTGTTCAGAACGAAACAAAGCACAGAGCCCCAGATTTGCTGTTGTCCTGGAGAGCTTGCAGAGCACTGGGGAAAGGCAGGCAGAGAATTCCCTGCTAGCACCTTCTCTGTGCCTGGGAAAGAGAAGTGTTCCCATTGCTTCGCAGAATCGCTTTTGTGCAGACAACAGTAACACTTTTTCAGAACAAAAGAAAGCACAGAGCCTCAGATTTTATGTTGTCCTGGAGAGCTTGCAGAGCACTGGGGAAAAGCAGGCAGAGAATTCCCTGCTAGCACCTTCTCTGTGCCTGGGAAACAGAAGTGTTCACATTGCTTCGCAGAATCGCTTTTGTGCAGAAAACAGTAACACTTGTTCAGACGAAAGAAAGCACAGAGCCCCAGATTTTATGTTGTCCTGGAGAGCTTGCAGAGCACTGGGGAAAGGCAGGCAGAGAATTCCCTGCTAGCACCTTCTCTGTGCCTGTTCACATTCCTTCGCAGAATCGCTTTTGTGCAGAAAACAGTAACACTTGTTCAGAACGAAAGAAAGCACAGAGCCCCAGATCTGCTGTTGTCCTGGTGAGCTTGCAGAGCACTGGGGAAAAGCAGGCAGAGAATTCCCTGCTAGCACCTTCTCTGTGCCTGGGAAACAGAAGTGTTCCCATTGCTTCGCAGAATCGCTTTTGTGCAGAAAACAGTAACACTTGTTCAGAACGAAACAAAGCACAGAGCCCCAGATTTGCTGTTGTCCTGGAGAGCTTGCAGAGCACTGGGGAAAGGCAGGCAGAGAATTCCCTGCTAGCACCTTCTCTGTGCCTGTTCACATTGCTTCGCGGAATCGCTTTTGTGCAGAAAACAGTAACTCTTGTTCAGACGAAAGAAAGCACAGAGCCCCAGATTTTATGTTGTGCTGGAGAGCTTGCAGAGTACTGGGGAAAAGCAGGCAGAGAATTCCCTGCTAGCACCTTCTCTGTGCCTGGGAAACAGAAGTGTTCACATTGCTTGGCAGAATCGCTTTTGTGCAGAAAACAGTAACACTTGTTCAGAACGAAAGAAAGCACAGAGCCCCAGATTCTATGTTGTCCTGGAGAGCTTGCAGAGCACTGGGGAAAAGCAGGCAGAGAATTCCCTGCTAGCACCTTCTCTGTGCCTGGGAAACAGAAGTGTTCACATTGCTTCGCAGAATCGCTTTTGTGCAGAAAACAGTAACACTTGTTCAGACGAAAGAAAGCACAGAGCCCCATATTTTATGTTGTGCTGGAGAGCTTTCAGAGTACTGGGGAAAAGCAGGCAGATAATTCCCTGCTAGCACCTTCTCTGTGCCTGGGAAACAGAAGTGTTCACATTGCTTCGCAGAATCGCTTTTGTGCAGAAAACAGTAACACTTGTTCAGAACGAAAGAAAGCACAGAGCCCCAGATTTTATGTTGTCCTGGAGAGCTTGCAGAGCACTGGGGAAAGGCAGGCAGAGAATTCCCTGCTAGCACCTTCTCTGTGCCTGTTCACATTGCATCGCAGAATCGCTTTTGTGCAGAAAACAGTAACACTTGTTCAGACGAAAGAAAGCACAGAGCCCCAGATTTTATGTTGTCCTGGAGAGCTTGCAGAGCACTGGGGAAAAGCAGGCAGAGAATTCCCTGCTAGCACCTTCTCTGTGCCTGGGAAACAGAAGTGTTCCCATTGCTTCGCAGAATCGCTTTTGTGCAGAAAACAGTAACACTTGTTCAGAAGCAAAGAAAGCACAGAGCCCCATATTTTATGTTGTGCTGGAGAGCTTGCAGAGTACTGGGGAAAAGCAGGCAGAGAATTCCCTGCTAGCACCTTCTTTGTGCCTGGGAAACAGAAGTGTTCACATTGCTTCGCAGAATCGCTTTTGTGCAGAAAACAGTAACACTTGTTCAGAACGAAAGAAAGCACAGAGCCCCAGATTTTATGTTGTCCTGGAGAGCTTGCAGAGCACTGGGGAAAGGCAGGCAGAGAATTCCCTGCTAGCACCTTCTCTGTGCCTGTTCACATTGCATCGCAGAATCGCTTTTGTGCAGAAAACAGTAACACTTGTTCAGACGAAAGAAAGCACAGAGCCCCAGATTTTATGTTGTCCTGGAGAGCTTGCAGAGCACTGGGGCAAAGCAGGCAGAGAATTCCCTGCTAGCACCTTCTCTGTGCCTGGGAAACAGAAGTGTTCACATTGCTTCGCAGAATCGCTTTTGTGCAGAAAACAGTAACACTTGTTCAGAAGGAAAGAAAGCACAGAGCCCCATATTTTATGTTGTGCTGGAGAGCTTGCAGAGTACTGGGGAAAAGCAGGCAGAGAATTCCCTGCTAGCACCTTCTCTGTGCCTGGGAAGCAGAAGTGTTCACATTGCTTGGCAGAATCGCTTTTGTGCAGAAAACAGTAACACTTGTTCAGAACAAAAGAAAGCACAGAGCCCCAGATTTTATGTTGTCCTGGAGAGCTTGCAGAGCACTGGGGAAAAGCAGGCAGAGAATTCCCTGCTAGCACCTTCTCTGTGCCTGGGAAACAGAAGTGTTCGCATTGCTTCGCAGAATCGCTTTTGTGCAGAAAACAGTAACACTTGTTCAGAACGAAAGAAAGCACAGAGCCCCAGATTTTATGTTGTCCTGGAGAGCTTGCAGAGCACTGGGGAAAGGCAGGCAGAGAATTCCCTGCTAGCACCTTCTCTGTGCCTGGGAAGCAGAAGTGTTCACATTGCTTGGCAGAATCGCTTTTGTGCAGAAAACAGTAACACTTGTTCAGAACGAAACAAAGCACAGAGCCCCAGATTTTATGTTGTCCTGGAGAGCTTGCAGAGCACTGGGGAAAAGCAGGCAGAGAATTCCCTGCTAGCACCTTCTCTGTGCCTGGGAAGCAGAAGTGTTCACATTGCTTCGCAGAATCGCTTTTGTGCAGAAAACAGTAACACTTGTTCAGAACGAAAGAAAGCACAGAGCCCCAGATTTTATGTTGTCCTGGAGAGCTTGCAGAGCACTGGGGAAAGGCAGGCAGAGAATTCCCTGCTAGCACGTTCTCTGTGCCTGTTCACATTGCTTTGCAGAATCGCTTTTGTGCAGAAAACAGTAACACTTGTTCAGAACGAAAGAAAGCACAGAGCCCCAGATCTGCTGTTGTCCTGGTGAGCTTGCAGAGCACTGGGGAAAAGCAGGCAGAGAATTCCCTGCTAGCACCTTCTCTGTGCCTGGGAAACAGAAGTGTTCCCATTGCTTCGCAGAATCGCTTTTGTGCAGAAAACAGTAACACTTGTTCAGAACGAAACAAAGCACAGAGCCCCAGATTTGCTGTTGTCCTGGAGAGCTTGCAGAGCACTGGGGAAAGCAGGCAGAGAATTCCCTGCTAGCACCTTCTCTGTGCCTGTTCACATTGCTTCGCAGAATCGCTTTTGTGCAGAAAACAGTAACACTTGTTCAGACGAAAGAAAGCACAGAGCCCCAGATTTTATGTTGTCCTGGAGAGCTTGCAGAGCACTGGGGAAAGGCAGGCAGAGAATTCCCTGCTAGCACTTTCTCTGTGCCTGGGAAGCAGAAGTGTTCACATTGCTTCGCAGAATCGCTTTTGTGCAGACAACAGTAACACTTTTTCAGAACAAAAGAAAGCACAGAGCCTCAGATTTTATGTTGTCCTGGAGAGCTTGCAGAGCACTGGGGAAAAGCATGCAGAGAATTCCCTGCTAGCACCTTCTCTGTGCCTGGGAAACAGAAGTGTTCACATTGCTTCGCAGTATCGCTTTTGTGCAGAAAACAGTAACACTTGTTCAGAACGAAAGAAAGCACAGAGCCCCAGATTTTATGTTGTCCTGGAGAGCTTGCAGAGCACTGGGGAAAGGCAGGCAGAGAATTCCCTGCTAGCACCTTCTCTGTGCCTGTTCACATTGCATCGCAGAATCGCTTTTGTGCAGAAAACAGTAACACTTGTTCAGACGAAAGAAAGCACAGAGCCCCAGATTTTATGTTGTCCTGGAGAGCTTGCAGAGCACTGGGGAAAAGCAGGCAGAGAATTCCCTGCTAGCACCTTCTCTGTGCCTGGGAAGCAGAAGTGTTCACATTGCTTGGCAGAATCGCTTTTGTGCAGAAAACAGTAACACTTGTTCAGAACAAAAGAAAGCACAGAGCCCCAGATTTTATGTTGTCCTGGAGAGTTTGCAGAGCACTGGGGAAAAGCAGGCAGAGAATTCCCTGCTAGCACCTTCTCTGTGCCTGGGAAACAGAAGTGTTCACATTGCTTCGCAGAATCGCTTTTGTGCAGAAAACAGTAACACTTGTTCAGAACGAAAGAAAGCACAGAGCCCCAGATTTTATGTTGTCCTGGAGAGCTTGCAGAGCACTGGGGAAAGGCAGGCAGAGAATTCCCTGCTAGCACCTTCTCTGTGCCTGGGAAGCAGAAGTGTTCACATTGCTTCGCAGTATCGCTTTTGTGCAGAAAACAGTAACACTTGTTCAGAAGTAAAGAAAGCACAGAGCCCCATATTTTATGTTGTGCTGGAGAGCTTGCAGAATACTGGGGAAAAGCAGGCAGAGAATTCCCTGCTAGCACCTTCTCTGTGCCTGGGAAACAGAAGTGTTCACATTGCTTCGCAGAATCGCTTTTGTGCAGAAAACAGTAACACTTGTTCAGAACGAAAGAAAGCACAGAGCCCCAGATTTTATGTTGTCCTGGAGAGCTTGCAGAGCACTGGGGAAAAGCAGGCAGAGAATTCCCTGCTAGCACCTTCTCTGTGCCTGGGAAACAGAAGTGTTCACATTGCTTCGCAGAATCGCTTTTGTGCAGAAAACAGTAACACTTGTTCAGAACGAAAGAAAGCACAGAGCCCCAGATTTTATGTTGTCCTGGAGAGCTTGCAGAGCACTGGGGAAAGGCAGGCAGAGAATTCCCTGCTAGCACCTTCTCTGTGCCTGTTCACATTGCTTCGCAGAATCGCTTTTGTGCAGAAAACAGTAACACTTGTTCAGAAGGAAAGAAAGCACAGAGCCCCAGATCTGCTGTTGTCCTGGTGAGCTTGCAGAGCACTGGGGAAAGGCAGGCAGAGAATTCCCTGCTAGCACCTTCTCTGTGCCTGGGAAGCAGAAGTGTTCACATTGCTTCGCAGAATCGCTTTTGTGCAGACAACAGTAACACTTTTTCAGAACAAAAGAAAGCACAGAGCCTCAGATTTTATGTTGTCCTGGAGAGCTTGCAGAGCACTGGGGAAAAGCATGCAGAGAATTCCCTGCTAGCACCTTCTCTGTGCCTGGGAAACAGAAGTGTTCACATTGCTTCGCAGTATCGCTTTTGTGCAGAAAACAGTAACACTTGTTCAGAACGAAAGAAAGCACAGAGCCCCAGATTTTATGTTGTCCTGGAGAGCTTGCAGAGCACTGGGGAAAGGCAGGCAGAGAATTCCCTGCTAGCACCTTCTCTGTGCCTGTTCACATTGCATCGCAGAATCGCTTTTGTGCAGAAAACAGTAACACTTGTTCAGACGAAAGAAAGCACAGAGCCCCAGATTTTATGTTGTCCTGGAGAGCTTGCAGAGCACTGGGGAAAAGCAGGCAGAGAATTCCCTGCTAGCACCTTCTCTGTGCCTGGGAAGCAGAAGTGTTCACATTGCTTGGCAGAATCGCTTTTGTGCAGAAAACAGTAACACTTGTTCAGAACAAAAGAAAGCACAGAGCCCCAGATTTTATGTTGTCCTGGAGAGTTTGCAGAGCACTGGGGAAAAGCAGGCAGAGAATTCCCTGCTAGCACCTTCTCTGTGCCTGGGAAACAGAAGTGTTCACATTGCTTCGCAGAATCGCTTTTGTGCAGAAAACAGTAACACTTGTTCAGAACGAAAGAAAGCACAGAGCCCCAGATTTTATGTTGTCCTGGAGAGCTTGCAGAGCACTGGGGAAAGGCAGGCAGAGAATTCCCTGCTAGCACCTTCTCTGTGCCTGGGAAGCAGAAGTGTTCACATTGCTTCGCAGTATCGCTTTTGTGCAGAAAACAGTAACACTTGTTCAGAAGGAAAGAAAGCACAGAGCCCCATATTTTATGTTGTGCTGGAGAGCTTGCAGAATACTGGGGAAAAGCAGGCAGAGAATTCCCTGCTAGCACCTTCTCTGTGCCTGGGAAACAGAAGTGTTCACATTGCTTCGCAGAATCGCTTTTGTGCAGAAAACAGTAACACTTGTTCAGAACGAAAGAAAGCACAGAGCCCCAGATTTTATGTTGTCCTGGAGAGCTTGCAGAGCACTGGGGAAAAGCAGGCAGAGAATTCCCTGCTAGCACCTTCTCTGTGCCTGGGAAACAGAAGTGTTCACATTGCTTCGCAGAATCGCTTTTGTGCAGAAAACAGTAACACTTGTTCAGAACGAAAGAAAGCACAGAGCCCCAGATTTTATGTTGTCCTGGAGAGCTTGCAGAGCACTGGGGAAAGGCAGGCAGAGAATTCCCTGCTAGCACCTTCTCTGTGCCTGTTCACATTGCTTCGCAGAATCGCTTTTGTGCAGAAAACAGTAACACTTGTTCAGAAGGAAAGAAAGCACAGAGCCCCAGATCTGCTGTTGTCCTGGTGAGCTTGCAGAGCACTGGGGAAAAGCAGGCAGAGAATTCCCTGCTAGCACCTTCTCTGTGCCTGGGAAACAGAAGTGTTCACATTGCTTCGCAGAATCGCTTTTGTGCAGAAAACAGTAACACTTGTTCAGAACGAAACAAAGCACAGAGCCCCAGATTTGCTGTTGTCCTGGAGAGCTTGCAGAGCACTGGGGAAAGGCAGGCAGAGAATTCCCTGCTAGCACCTTCTCTGTGCCTGGGAAACAGAAGTGTTCCCATTGCTTCGCAGAATCGCTTTTGTGCAGACAACAGTAACACTTTTTCAGAACAAAAGAAAGCACAGAGCCTCAGATTTTATGTTGTCCTGGAGAGCTTGCAGAGCACTGGGGAAAAGCAGGCAGAGAATTCCCTGCTAGCACCTTCTCTGTGCCTGGGAAACAGAAGTGTTCACATTGCTTCGCAGAATCGCTTTTGTGCAGAAAACAGTAACACTTGTTCAGACGAAAGAAAGCACAGAGCCCCAGATTTTATGTTGTCCTGGAGAGCTTGCAGAGCACTGGGGAAAGGCAGGCAGAGAATTCCCTGCTAGCACCTTCTCTGTGCCTGTTCACATTCCTTCGCAGAATCGCTTTTGTGCAGAAAACAGTAACACTTGTTCAGAACGAAAGAAAGCCCAGAGCCCCAGATTTTATGTTGTCCTGGAGAGCTTGCAGAGCACTGGGGAAAGGCAGGCAGAGAATTCCCTGCTAGCACCTTCTCTGTGCCTGTTCACATTGCTTCGCAGAATCGCTTTTGTGCAGAAAACAGTAACACTTGTTCAGACGAAAGAAAGCACAGAGCCCCAGATTTTATGTTGTCCTGGAGAGCTTGCAGAGCACTGGGGAAAGGCAGGCAGAGAATTTCCTGCTAGCACCTTCTCTGTGCCTGGGAAGCAGAAGTGTTCACATTGCTTGGCAGAATCGCTTTTGTGCAGACAACAGTAACACTTGTTCAGAACAAAAGAAAGCACAGAGCCCCATATTTTATGTTGTGCTGGAGAGCTTGCAGAGTACTGGGGAAAAGCAGGCAGAGAATTCCCTGCTAGCACCTTCTCTGTGCCTGGGAAACAGAAGTGTTCCCATTGCTTCGCAGAATCGCTTTTGTGCAGAAAACAGTAACACTTGTTCAGAAGGAAAGAAAGCACAGAGCCCCAGATTTTATGTTGTGCTGGAGAGCTTGCAGAGTACTGGGGAAAAGCAGGCAGAGAATTCCCTGCTAGCACCTTCTCTGTGCCTGTTCACATTGCATCGCAGAATCGCTTTTGTGCAGAAAACAGTAACACTTGTTCAGACGAAAGAAAGCACAGAGCCCCAGATTTTATGTTGTCCTGGAGAGCTTGCAGAGCACTGGGGAAAAGCAGGCAGAGAATTCCCTGCTAGCACCTTCTCTGTGCCTGGGAAACAGAAGTGTTCACATTGCTTCGCAGAATCGCTTTTGTGCAGAAAACAGTAACACTTGTTCAGAAGCAAAGAAAGCACAGAGCCCCATATTTTATGTTGTGCTGGAGAGCTTGCAGAGCACTGGGGAAAAGCAGGCAGAGAATTCCCTGCTAGCACCTTCTCTGTGCCTGGGAAACAGAAGTGTTCACATTGCTTCGCAGAATCGCTTTTGTGCAGAAAACAGTAACACTTGTTCAGAAGGAAAGAAAGCACAGAGCCCCATATTTTATGTTGTGCTGGAGAGCTTGCAGAGTACTGGGAAAAAGCAGGCAGAGAATTCCCTGCTAGCACCTTCTCTGTGCCTGGGAAACAGAAGTGTTCACATTGCTTCGCAGAATCGCTTTTGTGCAGAAAACAGTAACACTTGTTCAGAACGAAAGAAAGCACAGAGCCCCAGATTTTATGTTGTCCTGGAGAGCTTGCAGAGCACTGGGGAAAGGCAGGCAGAGAATTCCCTGCTAGCACCTTCTCTGTGCCTGTTCACATTGCATCGCAGAATCGCTTTTGTGCAGAAAACAGTAACACTTGTTCAGACGAAAGAAAGCACAGAGCCCCAGATTTTATGTTGTCCTGGAGAGCTTGCAGAGCACTGGGGAAAAGCAGGCAGAGAATTCCCTGCTAGCACCTTCTCTGTGCCTGGGAAACAGAAGTGTTCACATTGCTTCGCAGAATCGCTTTTGTGCAGAAAACAGTAACACTTGTTCAGAAGCAAAGAAAGCACAGAGCCCCATATTTTATGTTGTGCTGGAGAGCTTGCAGAGTACTGGGGAAAAGCAGGCAGAGAATTCCCTGCTAGCACCTTCTTTGTGCCTGGGAAACAGAAGTGTTCACATTGCTTCGCAGAATCGCTTTTGTGCAGAAAACAGTAACACTTGTTCAGAACGAAAGAAAGCACAGAGCCCCAGATTTTATGTTGTCCTGGAGAGCTTGCAGAGCACTGGGGAAAGGCAGGCAGAGAATTCCCTGCTAGCACCTTCTCTGTGCCTGGGAAGCAGAAGTGTTCACATTGCTTCGCAGAATCGCTTTTGTGCAGAAAACAATAACACCTGTTCAGAACGAAAGAAAGCACAGAGCCCCAGATTTTATGTTGTCCTGGAGAGCTTGCAGAGCACTGGGGAAAAGCAGGCAGAGAATTCCCTGCTAGCACCTTCTCTGTGCCTGGGAAACAGAAGTGTTCACATTTCTTCGCAGAATCGCTTTTGTGCAGAAAACAGTAACACTTGTTCAGAACGAAAGAAAGCACAGAGCCCCAGATTTTATGTTGTCCTGGAGAGCTTGCAGAGCACTGGGGAAAGGCAGGCAGAGAATTCCCTGCTAGCACCTTCTCTGTGCCTGTTCACATTCCTTCGCAGAATCGCTTTTGTGCAGAAAACTGTAACACTTGTTCAGACGAAAGAAAGCACAGAGCCCCAGATTTTATGTTGTCCTGGAGATCTTGCAGAGCACTGGGGAAAGGCAGGCAGAGAATTCCCTGCTAGCACCTTCTCTGTGCCTGGGAAGCAGAAGTGTTCACATTGCTTCGCAGAATCGCTTTTGTGCAGACAACAGTAACACTTGTTCAGAACAAAAGAAAGCACAGAGCCCCAGATTTTATGTTGTCCTGGAGAGCTTGCAGAGCACTGGGGAAAAGCAAGCAGAGAATTCCCTGCTAGCACCTTCTCTGTGCCTGGGAAACAGAAGTGTTCACATTGCTTCGCAGTATCGCTTTTGTGCAGAAAACAGTAACACTTGTTCAGAAGGAAAGAAAGCACAGAGCCCCAGATTTTATGTTGTGCTGGAGAGCTTGCAGAATACTGGGGAAAAGCAGGCAGAGAATTCCCTGCTAGCACCTTCTCTGTGCCTGGGAAACAGAAGTGTTCACATTGCTTCGCAGAATCGCTTTTGTGCAGAAAACAGTAACACTTGTTCAGAACGAAAGAAAGCACAGAGCCCCAGATTTTATGTTGTCCTGGAGAGCTTGCAGAGCACTGGGGAAAGGCAGGCAGAGAATTCCCTGCTAGCACCTTCTCTGTGCCTGTTCACATTGCTTCGCAGAATCGCTTTTGTGCAGAAAACAGTAACACTTGTTCAGACGAAAGAAAGCACAGAGCCCCAGATTTTATGTTGTCCTGGAGAGCTTGCAGAGCACTGGGGAAAAGCAGGTAGAGAATTCCCTGCTAGCACCTTCTCTGTGCCTGTTCACATTCCTTCGCAGAATCGCTTTTGTGCAGAAAACAGTAACACTTGTTCAGAACGAAAGAAAGCACAGAGCCCCAGATTTTATGTTGTCCTGGAGAGCTTGCAGAGCACTGGGGAAAGGCAGGCAGAGAATTCCCTGCTAGCACCTTCTCTGTGCCTGGGAAGCAGAAGTGTTCACATTGCTTGGCAGAATCGCTTTTGTGCAGACAACAGTAACACTTGTTCAGAACAAAAGAAAGCACAGAGCCCCATATTTTATGTTGTCCTGGAGAGCTTGCAGAGTACTGGGGAAAAGCAGGCAGAGAATTCCCTGCTAGAACCTTCTCTGTGCCTGGGAAACAGAAGTGTTCACATTGCTTCGCAGAATCGCTTTTGTGCAGAAAACAGTAACACTTGTTCAGAACGAAACAAAGCACAGAGCCCCAGATTTGCTGTTGTCCTGGAGAGCTTGCAGAGCACTGGGGAAAGGCAGGCAGAGAATTCCCTGCTAGCACCTTCTCTGTGCCTGTTCACATTGCTTCGCAGAATCGCTTTTGTGCAGAAAACAGTAACACTTGTTCAGAACGAAAGAAAGCACAGAGCCCCAGATTTTCTGTTGTCCTGGTGAGCTTGCAGAGCACTGGGGAAAAGCAGGCAGAGAATTCCCTGCTAGCACCTTCTCTGTGCCTGGGAAACAGAAGTGTTCACATTGCTTCGCAGAATCGCTTTTGTGCAGAAAACAGTAACACTTGTTCAGAACGAAACAAAGCACAGAGCCCCAGATTTGCTGTTGTACTGGAGAGCTTGCAGAGCACTGGGGAAAGGCAGGCAGAGAATTCCCTGCTAGCACCTTCTCTGTGCCTGGGAAACAGAAGTGTTCCCATTGCTTCGCAGAATCGCTTTTGTGCAGATAACAGTAACACTTGTTCAGAACGAAACAAAGCACAGAGCCCCAGATTTTATGTTGTCCTGGAGAGCTTGCAGAGCACTGGGGAAAGGCAGGCAGAGAATTCCCTGCTAGCACCTTCTCTGTGCCTGGGAAGCAGAAGTGTTCACATTGCTTCGCAGAATCGCTTTTGTGCAGAAAACAATAACACCTGTTCAGAACGAAAGAAAGCACAGAGCCCCAGATTTTATGTTGTCCTGGAGAGCTTGCAGAGCACTGGGGAAAGGCAGGCAGAGAATTCCCTGCTAGCACCTTCTCTGTGCCTGTTCACATTCCTTCGCAGAATCGCTTTTGTGCAGAAAACTGTAACACTTGTTCAGACGAAAGAAAGCACAGAGCCCCAGATTTTATGTTGTCCTGGAGAGCTTGCAGAGCACTGGGGAAAGGCAGGCAGAGAATTCCCTGCTAGCACCTTCTCTGTGCCTGTTCACATTGCTTCGCAGAATCGCTTTTGTGCAGAAAACAGTAACACTTGTTCAGACGAAAGAAAGCACAGAGCCCCAGATTTTATGTTGTCCTGGAGAGCTTTCAGAATACTGGGGAAAAGCAGGCAGAGAATTCCCTGCTAGCACCTTCTCTGTGCCTGGGAAACAGAAGTGTTCACATTGCTTCGCAGAATCGCTTTTGTGCAGAAAACAGTAACACTTGTTCAGACGAAAGAAAGCACAGAGCCCCAGATTTTATGTTGTCCTGGAGAGCTTGCAGAGCACTGGGGAAAAGCAGGCAGAGAATTCCCTGCTAGCACCTTCTCTGTGCCTGGGAAGCAGAAGTCTTCACATTGCTTTGCAGAATCGCTTTTGTGCAGAAAACAGTAACACTTGTTCAGACGAAAGAAAGCACAGAGCCCCAGATTTTATGTTGTCCTGGAGAGCTTGCAGAGCACTGGGGAAAAGCAGGCAGAGAATTCCCTGCTAGCACCTTCTCTGTTCCTGGGAAACAGAAGTGTTCGCATTGCTTCGCAGAATCGCTTTTGTGCAGAAAACATTAACACTTGTTCAGAACGAAAGAAAGCACAGAGCCCCAGATTTGCTGTTGTCCTGGAGAGCTTGCAGAGCACTGGGGAAAGGCAGGCAGAGAATTCCCTGCTAGCACCTTCTCTGTGCCTGGGAAGCAGAAGTGTTCACATTGCTTCGCAGAATCGCTTTTGTGCAGAAAACAGTAACACTTGTTCAGAACGAAAGAAAGCACAGAGCCCCAGATTCTATGTTGTCCTGGAGAGCTTGCAGAGCACTGGGGAAAGGCAGGCAGAGAATTCCCTGCTAGCACCTTCTCTGTGCCTGTTCACATTGCTTCGCAGAATCGCTTTTGTGCAGAAAACAGAAACACTTGTTCAGACGAAAGAAAGCACAGAGCCCCAGATTTTATGTTGTCCTGGAGAGCTTGCAGAGCACTGGGGAAAGGCAGGCAGAGAATTCCCTGCTAGCACCTTCTCTGTGCCTGGGAAGCAGAAGTGTTCACATTGCTTGGCAGAATCGCTTTTGTGCAGAAAACAGTAACACTTGTTCAGAACGAAAGAAAGCACAGAGCCCCAGATTTTATGTTGTCCTGGAGAGCTTGCAGAGCACTGGGGAAAGGCAGGCAGAGAATTCCCTGCTAGCACCTTCTCTGTGCCTGTTCACATTGCTTCGCAGAATCGCTTTTGTGCAGAAAACAGTAACACTTGTTCAGACGAAAGAAAGCACAGAGCCCCAGATTTTATGTTGTCCTGGAGAGCTTGCAGAGCACTGGGGAAAGGCAGGCAGAGAATTCCCTGCTAGCACCTTCTCTGTGCCTGGGAAGCAGAAGTGTTCACATTGCTTCGCAGAATTGCTTTTGTGCAGAAAACAGTAACACTTGTTCAGAACGAAAGAAAGCACAGAGCCCCAGATTTTATGTTGTCCTGGAGAGCTTGCAGAGCACTGGGGAAAGGCAGGCAGAGAATTCCCTGCTAGCACCTTCTCTGTGCCTGGGAAACAGAAGTGTTCACATTGCTTCGCAGAATCGCTTTTGTGCAGAAAACAGTAACACTTGTTCAGAACGAAAGAAAGCACAGAGCCCCAGATTTTATGTTGTCCTGGAGAGCTTGCAGAGCACTGGGGAAAGGCAGGCAGAGAATTCCCTGCTAGCACCTTCTCTGTGCCTGTTCACATTGCATCGCAGAATCGCTTTTGTGCAGAAAACAGTAACACTTGTTCAGACGAAAGAAAGCACAGAGCCCCAGATTTTATGTTGTCCTGGAGAGCTTGCAGAGCACTGGGGAAAAGCAGGCAGAGAATTCCCTGCTAGCACCTTCTCTGTGCCTGGGAAACAGAAGTGTTCACATTGCTTCGCAGAATCGCTTTTGTGCAGAAAACAGTAACACTTGTTCAGAACAAAAGAAAGCACAGAGCCCCATATTTTATGTTGTGCTGGAGAGCTTGCAGAGTACTGGGGAAAAGCAGGCAGAGAATTCCCTGCTAGCACCTTCTTTGTGCCTGGGAAACAGAAGTGTTCACATTGCTTCGCAGAATCGCTTTTGTGCAGAAAACAGTAACACTTGTTCAGAACGAAAGAAAGCACAGAGCCCCAGATTTTATGTTGTCCTGGAGAGCTTGCAGAGCACTGGGGAAAGGCAGGCAGAGAATTCCCTGCTAGCACCTTCTCTGTGCCTGGGAAGCAGAAGTGTTCACATTGCTTCGCAGAATCGCTTTTGTGCAGAAAACAATAACACCTGTTCAGAACGAAAGAAAGCACAGAGCCCCAGATTTTATGTTGTCCTGGAGAGCTTGCAGAGCACTGGGGAAAAGCAGGCAGAGAATTCCCTGCTAGCACCTTCTCTGTGCCTGGGAAACAGAAGTGTTCACATTTCTTCGCAGAATCGCTTTTGTGCAGAAAACAGTAACACTTGTTCAGAACGAAAGAAAGCACAGAGCCCCAGATTTTATGTTGTCCTGGAGAGCTTGCAGAGCACTGGGGAAAGGCAGGCAGAGAATTCCCTGCTAGCACCTTCTCTGTGCCTGTTCACATTCCTTCGCAGAATCGCTTTTGTGCAGAAAACTGTAACACTTGTTCAGACGAAAGAAAGCACAGAGCCCCAGATTTTATGTTGTCCTGGAGAGCTTGCAGAGCACTGGGGAAAGGCAGGCAGAGAATTCCCTGCTAGCACCTTCTCTGTGCCTGGGAAGCAGAAGTGTTCACATTGCTTCGCAGAATCGCTTTTGTGCAGAAAACAGTAACACTTGTTCAGAACGAAAGAAAGCACAGAGCCCCAGATTCTATGTTGTCCTGGAGAGCTTGCAGAGCACTGGGGAAAGGCAGGCAGAGAATTCCCTGCTAGCACCTTCTCTGTGCCTGTTCACATTGCTTCGCAGAATCGCTTTTGTGCAGAAAACAGAAACACTTGTTCAGACGAAAGAAAGCACAGAGCCCCAGATTTTATGTTGTCCTGGAGAGCTTGCAGAGCACTGGGGAAAGGCAGGCAGAGAATTCCCTGCTAGCACCTTCTCTGTGCCTGGGAAGCAGAAGTGTTCACATTGCTTGGCAGAATCGCTTTTGTGCAGAAAACAGTAACACTTGTTCAGAACGAAAGAAAGCACAGAGCCCCAGATTTTATGTTGTCCTGGAGAGCTTGCAGAGCACTGGGGAAAGGCAGGCAGAGAATTCCCTGCTAGCACCTTCTCTGTGCCTGTTCACATTGCTTCGCAGAATCGCTTTTGTGCAGAAAACAGTAACACTTGTTCAGACGAAAGAAAGCACAGAGCCCCAGATTTTATGTTGTCCTGGAGAGCTTGCAGAGCACTGGGGAAAGGCAGGCAGAGAATTCCCTGCTAGCACCTTCTCTGTGCCTGGGAAGCAGAAGTGTTCACATTGCTTCGCAGAATTGCTTTTGTGCAGAAAACAGTAACACTTGTTCAGAACGAAAGAAAGCACAGAGCCCCAGATTTTATGTTGTCCTGGAGAGCTTGCAGAGCACTGGGGAAAGGCAGGCAGAGAATTCCCTGCTAGCACCTTCTCTGTGCCTGGGAAACAGAAGTGTTCACATTGCTTCGCAGAATCGCTTTTGTGCAGAAAACAGTAACACTTGTTCAGAACGAAAGAAAGCACAGAGCCCCAGATTTTATGTTGTCCTGGAGAGCTTGCAGAGCACTGGGGAAAGGCAGGCAGAGAATTCCCTGCTAGCACCTTCTCTGTGCCTGTTCACATTGCATCGCAGAATCGCTTTTGTGCAGAAAACAGTAACACTTGTTCAGACGAAAGAAAGCACAGAGCCCCAGATTTTATGTTGTCCTGGAGAGCTTGCAGAGCACTGGGGAAAAGCAGGCAGAGAATTCCCTGCTAGCACCTTCTCTGTGCCTGGGAAACAGAAGTGTTCACATTGCTTCGCAGAATCGCTTTTGTGCAGAAAACAGTAACACTTGTTCAGAACAAAAGAAAGCACAGAGCCCCATATTTTATGTTGTGCTGGAGAGCTTGCAGAGTACTGGGGAAAAGCAGGCAGAGAATTCCCTGCTAGCACCTTCTTTGTGCCTGGGAAACAGAAGTGTTCACATTGCTTCGCAGAATCGCTTTTGTGCAGAAAACAGTAACACTTGTTCAGAACGAAAGAAAGCACAGAGCCCCAGATTTTATGTTGTCCTGGAGAGCTTGCAGAGCACTGGGGAAAGGCAGGCAGAGAATTCCCTGCTAGCACCTTCTCTGTGCCTGGGAAGCAGAAGTGTTCACATTGCTTCGCAGAATCGCTTTTGTGCAGAAAACAATAACACCTGTTCAGAACGAAAGAAAGCACAGAGCCCCAGATTTTATGTTGTCCTGGAGAGCTTGCAGAGCACTGGGGAAAAGCAGGCAGAGAATTCCCTGCTAGCACCTTCTCTGTGCCTGGGAAACAGAAGTGTTCACATTTCTTCGCAGAATCGCTTTTGTGCAGAAAACAGTAACACTTGTTCAGAACGAAAGAAAGCACAGAGCCCCAGATTTTATGTTGTCCTGGAGAGCTTGCAGAGCACTGGGGAAAGGCAGGCAGAGAATTCCCTGCTAGCACCTTCTCTGTGCCTGTTCACATTCCTTCGCAGAATCGCTTTTGTGCAGAAAACTGTAACACTTGTTCAGACGAAAGAAAGCACAGAGCCCCAGATTTTATGTTGTCCTGGAGAGCTTGCAGAGCACTGGGGAAAGGCAGGCAGACAATTCACTGCTAGCACCTTCTCTGTGCCTGGGAAGCAGAAGTCTTCACATTGCTTCGCAGAATCGCTTTTGTGCAGAAAACACTAACACTTGTTCAGAACAAAAGAAAGCACAGAGCCCCAGATTTTATGTTGTCCTGGAGAGCTTGCAGAGCACTGGGGAAAAGCAAGCAGAGAATTCCCTGCTAGCACCTTCTCTGTGCCTGGGAAACAGAAGTGTTCACATTGCTTCGCAGTATCGCTTTTGTGCAGAAAACAGTAACACTTGTTCAGAAGGAAAGAAAGCACAGAGCCCCAGATTTTATGTTGTGCTGGAGAGCTTGCAGAGCACTGGGGAAAAGCAGGCAGAGAATTCCCTGCTAGCACCTTCTCTGTGCCTGGGAAACAGAAGTGTTCACATTGCTTCGCAGAATCGCTTTTGTGCAGAAAACAGTAACACTTGTTCAGACGAAAGAAAGCACAGAGCCCCAGATTTTATGTTGTCCTGGAGAGCTTGCAGAGCACTGGGGAAAGGCAGGCAGAGAATTCCCTGCTAGCACCTTCTCTGTGCCTGTTCACATTCCTTCGCAGAATCGCTTTTGTGCAGAAAACAGTAACACTTGTTCAGAACGAAAGAAAGCACAGAGCCCCAGATTTTATGTTGTCCTGGAGAGCTTGCAGAGCACTGGGGAAAGGCAGGCAGAGAATTCCCTGCTAGCACCTTCTCTGTGCCTGGGAAGCAGAAGTGTTCACATTGCTTGGCAGAATCGCTTTTGTGCAGACAACAGTAACACTTGTTCAGAACAAAAGAAAGCACAGAGCCCCATATTTTATGTTGTGCTGGAGAGCTTGCAGAGTACTGGGGAAAAGCAGGCAGAGAATTCCCTGCTAGAACCTTCTCTGTGCCTGGGAAACAGAAGTGTTCACATTGCTTCGCAGAATCGCTTTTGTGCAGAAAACAGTAACACTTGTTCAGAACGAAACAAAGCACAGAGCCCCAGATTTGCTGTTGTCCTGGAGAGCTTGCAGAGCACTGGGGAAAGGCAGGCAGAGAATTCCCTGCTAGCACCTTCTCTGTGCCTGGGAAGCAGAAGTGTTCACATTGCTTGGCAGAATCGCTTTTGTGCAGACAACAGTAACACTTGTTCAGAACAAAAGAAAGCACAGAGCCCCAGATTTTATGTTGTCCTGGAGAGCTTGCAGAGCACTGGGGAAAAGCAGGTAGAGAATTCCCTGCTAGCACCTTCTCTGTGCCTGTTCACATTCCTTCGCAGAATCGCTTTTGTGCAGAAAACAGTAACACTTGTTCAGAACGAAAGAAAGCACAGAGCCCCAGATTTTATGTTGTCCTGGAGAGCTTGCAGAGCACTGGGGAAAGGCAGGCAGAGAATTCCCTGCTAGCACCTTCTCTGTGCCTGGGAAGCAGAAGTGTTCACATTGCTTGGCAGAATCGCTTTTGTGCAGACAACAGTAACACTTGTTCAGAACAAAAGAAAGCACAGAGCCCCATATTTTATGTTGTGCTGGAGAGCTTGCAGAGTACTGGGGAAAAGCAGGCAGAGAATTCCCTGCTAGAACCTTCTCTGTGCCTGGGAAACAGAAGTGTTCACATTGCTTCGCAGAATCGCTTTTGTGCAGAAAACAGTAACACTTGTTCAGAACGAAACAAAGCACAGAGCCCCAGATTTGCTGTTGTCCTGGAGAGCTTGCAGAGCACTGGGGAAAGGCAGGCAGAGAATTCCCTGCTAGCACCTTCTCTGTGCCTGTTCACATTGCTTCGCAGAATCGCTTTTGTGCAGAAAACAGTAACACTTGTTCAGAACGAAAGAAAGCACAGAGCCCCAGATTTTATGTTGTCCTGGTGAGCTTGCAGAGCACTGGGGAAAAGCAGGCAGAGAATTCCCTGCTAGCACCTTCTCTGTGCCTGGGAAACAGAAGTGTTCCCATTGCTTCGCAGAATCGCTTTTGTGCAGAAAACAGTAACACTTGTTCAGAACGAAACAAAGCACAGAGCCCCAGATTTGCTGTTGTCCTGGAGAGCTTGCAGAGCACTGGGGAAAGGCAGGCAGAGAATTCCCTGCTAGCACCTTCTCTGTTCCTGGGAAACAGAAGTGTTCCCATTGCTTCGCAGAATCGCTTTTGTGCAGATAACAGTAACACTTGTTCAGAACGAAAGAAAGCACAGAGCCCCAGATTTTATGTTGTCCTGGAGAGCTTGCAGAGCACTGGGGAAAGGCAGGCAGAGAATTCCCTGCTAGCACCTTCTCTGTGCCTGGGAAGCAGAAGTGTTCACATTGCTTCGCAGAATCGCTTTTGTGCAGAAAACAATAACACCTGTTCAGAACGAAAGAAAGCACAGAGCCCCAGATTTTATGTTGTCCTGGAGAGCTTGCAGAGCACTGGGGAAAGGCAGGCAGAGAATTCCCTGCTAGCACCTTCTCTGTGCCTGTTCACATTCCTTCGCAGAATCGCTTTTGCGCAGAAAACTGTAACACTTGTTCAGACGAAAGAAAGCACAGAGCCCCAGATTTTATGTTGTCCTGGAGAGCTTGCAGAGCACTGGGGAAAGGCAGGCAGAGAATTCCCTGCTAGCACCTTCTCTGTGCCTGTTCACATTGCTTCGCAGAATCGCTTTTGTGCAGAAAACAGTAACACTTGTTCAGACGAAAGAAAGCACAGAGCCCCAGATTTTATGTTGTCCTGGAGAGCTTGCAGAGCACTGGGGAAAGGCAGGCAGAGAATTCCCTGCTAGCACCTTCTCTGTGCCTGGGAAGCAGAAGTGTTCACATTGCTTCGCAGAATCGCTTTTGTGCAGAAAACAGTAACACTTGTTCAGAACGAAAGAAAGCACAGAGCACCAGATTTTATGTTGTCCTGGAGAGCTTGCAGAGCACTGGGGAAAGGCAGGCAGAGAATTCCCTGCTAGCACCTTCTCTGTGCCTGTTCACATTGCTTCGCAGAATCGCTTTTGTGCAGAAAACAGTAACACTTGTTCAGACGAAAGAAAGCACAGAGCCCCAGATTTTATGTTGTCCTGGAGAGCTTGCAGAGCACTGGGGAAAGGCAGGCAGAGAATTCCCTGCTAGCACCTTCTCTGTGCCTGGGAAGCAGAAGTGTTCACATTGCTTCGCAGAATTGCTTTTGTGCAGAAAACAGTAACACTTGTTCAGAACGAAAGAAAGCACAGAGCCCCAGATTTTATGTTGTCCTGGAGAGCTTGCAGAGCACTGGGGAAAGGCAGGCAGAGAATTCCCTGCTAGCACCTTCTCTGTGCCTGGGAAACAGAAGTGTTCACATTGCTTCGCAGAATCGCTTTTGTGCAGAAAACAGTAACACTTGTTCAGAACAAAAGAAAGCACAGAGCCCCAGATTTTATGTTGTCCTGGAGAGCTTGCAGAGCACTGGGGAAAAGCAGGCAGAGAATTCCCTGATAGCACGTTCTCTGTTCCTGGGAAACAGAAGTGTTCACATTGCTTCGCAGAATCGCTTTTGTGCAGAAAATAGTAACACTTGTTCAGAATGAAAGAAAGCACAGAGCCCCAGATTTTATGTTGTCCTGGAGAGCTTGCAGAGCACTGGGGAAAGGCAGGCAGAGAATTCCCTGCTAGCACCTTCTCTGTGCCTGTTCACATTGCTTCGCAGAATCGCTTTTGTGCAGAAAACAGTAACACTTGTTCAGACGAAAGAAAGCACAGAGCCCCAGATTTTATGTTGTCCTGGAGAGCTTGCAGAGCAGTGGGGAAAGGCAGGCAGAGAATTCCCTGCTAGCACCTTCTCTGTGCCTGGGAAGCAGTAGTCTTCACATTGCTTCGCAGAATCGCTTTTGTGCAGAAAACAATAACACTTGTTCAGAATGAAAGAAAGCACAGAGCCCCAGATTCTATGTTGTCCTGGAGAGCTTTCAGAATACTGGGGAAAAGCAGGCAGAGAATTCCCTGCTAGCACCTTCTCTGTGCCTGGGAAACAGAAGTGTTCACATTGCTTCGCAGAATCGCTTTTGTGCAGAAAACAGTAACACTTGTTCAGACGAAAGAAAGCACAGAGCCCCAGATTTTATGTTGTCCTGGAGAGCTTGCAGAGCACTGGGGAAAAGCAGGCAGAGAATTCCCTGCTAGCACCTTCTCTGTGCCTGGGAAGCAGAAGTCTTCACATTGCTTTGCAGAATCGCTTTTGTGCAGAAAACAGTAACACTTGTTCAGACGAAAGAAAGCACAGAGCCCCAGATTTTATGTTGTCCTGGAGAGCTTGCAGAGCACTGGGGAAAAGCAGGCAGAGAATTCCCTGCTAGCACCTTCTCTGTTCCTGGGAAACAGAAGTGTTCGCATTGCTTCGCAGAATCGCTTTTGTGCAGAAAACATTAACACTTGTTCAGAACGAAAGAAAGCACAGAGCCCCAGATTTGCTGTTGTCCTGGAGAGCTTGCAGAGCACTGGGGAAAGGCAGGCAGAGAATTCCCTGCTAGCACCTTCTCTGTGCCTGGGAAGCAGAAGTGTTCACATTGCTTCGCAGAATCGCTTTTGTGCAGAAAACAGTAACACTTGTTCAGAACGAAAGAAAGCACAGAGCCCCAGATTCTATGTTGTCCTGGAGAGCTTGCAGAGCACTGGGGAAAGGCAGGCAGAGAATTCCCTGCTAGCACCTTCTCTGTGCCTGTTCACATTGCTTCGCAGAATCGCTTTTGTGCAGAAAACAGAAACACTTGTTCAGACGAAAGAAAGCACAGAGCCCCAGATTTTATGTTGTCCTGGAGAGCTTGCAGAGCACTGGGGAAAGGCAGGCAGAGAATTCCCTGCTAGCACCTTCTCTGTGCCTGGGAAGCAGAAGTGTTCACATTGCTTGGCAGAATCGCTTTTGTGCAGAAAACACTAACACTTGTTCAGAACAAAAGAAAGCACAGAGCCCCAGATTTTATGTTGTCCTGGAGAGCTTGCAGAGCACTGGGGAAAAGCAGGCAGAGAATTCCCTGCTAGCACCTTCTCTGTGCCTGGGAAACAGAAGTGTTCACATTGCTTCGCAGAATCACTTTTGTGCAGAAAACAGTAACACTTGTTCAGAATGAAAGAAAGCACAGAGCCCCAGATTTTATGTTGTCCTGGAGAGCTTGCAGAGCAGTGGGGAAAGGCAGGCAGAGAATTCCCTGCTAGCACCTTCTCTGTTCCTGTGAAGCAGAAGTGTTCACATTGCTTCGCAGAATCGCTTTTGTGCAGAAAACAGTAACACTTGTTCAGACGAAAGAAAGCACAGAGCCCCAGATTTTATGTTGTCCTGGAGAGCTTGCAGAGCACTGGGGAAAGGCAGGCAGAGAATTCCCTGCTAGCACCTTCTCTGTGCCTGGGAAGCAGAAGTGTTCACATTGCTTCGCAGAATCGCTTTTGTGCAGAAAACAGTAACACTTGTTCAGAACAAAAGAAAGCACAGAGCCCCAGATTTTATGTTGTCCTGGAGAGCTTGCAGAGCACTGGGGAAAAGCAGGCAGAGAATTCCCTGCTAGCACCTTCTCTGTTCCTGGGAAACAGAAGTGTTCACATTGCTTCGCAGAATCGCTTTTGTGCAGAAAACAGTAACACTTGTTCAGAATGAAAGAAAGCACAGAGCCCCAGATTTGCTGTTGTCCTGGAGAGCTTGCAGAGCACTGGGGAAAGGCAGGCAGAGAATTCCCTGCTAGCACCTTCTCTGTGCCTGTTCACATTGCTTCGCAGAATCGCTTTTGTGTAGAAAACAATAACACTTGTTCAGAACGAAAGAAAACACAGAGCCCCAGATTTTATGTTGTCCTGGAGAGCTTGCAGAGCACTGGGGAAAAGCAGGCAGAGAATTCCCTGCTAGCACCTTCTCTGTGCCTGGGAAACAGAAGTGTTCACATTGCTTCGCAGAATCGCTTTTGTGCAGAAAACAGTAACACTTGTTCAGAACGAAAGAAAGCACAGAGCCCCAGATTCTATGTTGTCCTGGAGAGCTTGCAGAGCACTGGGGAAAGGCAGGCAGAGAATTCCCTGCTAGCACCTTCTCTGTGCCTGTTCACATTGCTTCGCAGAATCACTTTTGTGCAGATAACAGTAACACTTGTTCAGAATGAAAGAAAGCACAGAGCCCCAGATTTTATGTTGTCCTGGAGAGCTTGCAGAGCACTGGGGAAAGGCAGGCAGAGAATTCCCTGCTAGCACCTTCTCTGTGCCTGTTCACATTCCTTCGCAGAATCGCTTTTGTGCAGAAAACTGTAACACTTGTTCAGACGAAAGAAAGCACAGAGCCCCAGATTTTATGTTGTCCTGGAGAGCTTGCAGAGCACTGGGGAAAGGCAGGCAGACAATTCACTGCTAGCACCTTCTCTGTGCCTGGGAAGCAGAAGTCTTCACATTGCTTCGCAGAATCGCTTTTGTGCAGAAAACACTAACACTTGTTCAGAACAAAAGAAAGCACAGAGCCCCAGATTTTATGTTGTCCTGGAGAGCTTGCAGAGCACTGGGGAAAAGCAAGCAGAGAATTCCCTGCTAGCACCTTCTCTGTGCCTGGGAAACAGAAGTGTTCACATTGCTTCGCAGTATCGCTTTTGTGCAGAAAACAGTAACACTTGTTCAGAAGGAAAGAAAGCACAGAGCCCCAGATTTTATGTTGTGCTGGAGAGCTTGCAGAGCACTGGGGAAAAGCAGGCAGAGAATTCCCTGCTAGCACCTTCTCTGTGCCTGGGAAACAGAAGTGTTCACATTGCTTCGCAGAATCGCTTTTGTGCAGAAAACAGTAACACTTGTTCAGACGAAAGAAAGCACAGAGCCCCAGATTTTATGTTGTCCTGGAGAGCTTGCAGAGCACTGGGGAAAGGCAGGCAGAGAATTCCCTGCTAGCACCTTCTCTGTGCCTGTTCACATTCCTTCGCAGAATCGCTTTTGTGCAGAAAACAGTAACACTTGTTCAGAACGAAAGAAAGCACAGAGCCCCAGATTTTATGTTGTCCTGGAGAGCTTGCAGAGCACTGGGGAAAGGCAGGCAGAGAATTCCCTGCTAGCACCTTCTCTGTGCCTGGGAAGCAGAAGTGTTCACATTGCTTGGCAGAATCGCTTTTGTGCAGACAACAGTAACACTTGTTCAGAACAAAAGAAAGCACAGAGCCCCATATTTTATGTTGTGCTGGAGAGCTTGCAGAGTACTGGGGAAAAGCAGGCAGAGAATTCCCTGCTAGAACCTTCTCTGTGCCTGGGAAACAGAAGTGTTCACATTGCTTCGCAGAATCGCTTTTGTGCAGAAAACAGTAACACTTGTTCAGAACGAAACAAAGCACAGAGCCCCAGATTTGCTGTTGTCCTGGAGAGCTTGCAGAGCACTGGGGAAAGGCAGGCAGAGAATTCCCTGCTAGCACCTTCTCTGTGCCTGGGAAGCAGAAGTGTTCACATTGCTTGGCAGAATCGCTTTTGTGCAGACAACAGTAACACTTGTTCAGAACAAAAGAAAGCACAGAGCCCCAGATTTTATGTTGTCCTGGAGAGCTTGCAGAGCACTGGGGAAAAGCAGGTAGAGAATTCCCTGCTAGCACCTTCTCTGTGCCTGTTCACATTCCTTCGCAGAATCGCTTTTGTGCAGAAAACAGTAACACTTGTTCAGAACGAAAGAAAGCACAGAGCCCCAGATTTTATGTTGTCCTGGAGAGCTTGCAGAGCACTGGGGAAAGGCAGGCAGAGAATTCCCTGCTAGCACCTTCTCTGTGCCTGGGAAGCAGAAGTGTTCACATTGCTTGGCAGAATCGCTTTTGTGCAGACAACAGTAACACTTGTTCAGAACAAAAGAAAGCACAGAGCCCCATATTTTATGTTGTGCTGGAGAGCTTGCAGAGTACTGGGGAAAAGCAGGCAGAGAATTCCCTGCTAGAACCTTCTCTGTGCCTGGGAAACAGAAGTGTTCACATTGCTTCGCAGAATCGCTTTTGTGCAGAAAACAGTAACACTTGTTCAGAACGAAACAAAGCACAGAGCCCCAGATTTGCTGTTGTCCTGGAGAGCTTGCAGAGCACTGGGGAAAGGCAGGCAGAGAATTCCCTGCTAGCACCTTCTCTGTGCCTGTTCACATTGCTTCGCAGAATCGCTTTTGTGCAGAAAACAGTAACACTTGTTCAGAACGAAAGAAAGCACAGAGCCCCAGATTTTATGTTGTCCTGGTGAGCTTGCAGAGCACTGGGGAAAAGCAGGCAGAGAATTCCCTGCTAGCACCTTCTCTGTGCCTGGGAAACAGAAGTGTTCCCATTGCTTCGCAGAATCGCTTTTGTGCAGAAAACAGTAACACTTGTTCAGAACGAAAGAAAGCACAGAGCCCCAGATTTGCTGTTGTCCTGGAGAGCTTGCAGAGCACTGGGGAAAGGCAGGCAGAGAATTCCCTGCTAGCACCTTCTCTGTTCCTGGGAAACAGAAGTGTTCCCATTGCTTCGCAGAATCGCTTTTGTGCAGATAACAGTAACACTTGTTCAGAACGAAAGAAAGCACAGAGCCCCAGATTTTATGTTGTCCTGGAGAGCTTGCAGAGCACTGGGGAAAGGCAGGCAGAGAATTCCCTGCTAGCACCTTCTCTGTGCCTGGGAAGCAGAAGTGTTCACATTGCTTCGCAGAATCGCTTTTGTGCAGAAAACAATAACACCTGTTCAGAACGAAAGAAAGCACAGAGCCCCAGATTTTATGTTGTCCTGGAGAGCTTGCAGAGCACTGGGGAAAGGCAGGCAGAGAATTCCCTGCTAGCACCTTCTCTGTGCCTGTTCACATTCCTTCGCAGAATCGCTTTTGTGCAGAAAACTGTAACACTTGTTCAGACGAAAGAAAGCACAGAGCCCCAGATTTTATGTTGTCCTGGAGAGCTTGCAGAGCACTGGGGAAAGGCAGGCAGAGAATTCCCTGCTAGCACCTTCTCTGTGCCTGTTCACATTGCTTCGCAGAATCGCTTTTGTGCAGAAAACAGTAACACTTGTTCAGACGAAAGAAAGCACAGAGCCCCAGATTTTATGTTGTCCTGGAGAGCTTGCAGAGCACTGGGGAAAGGCAGGCAGAGAATTCCCTGCTAGCACCTTCTCTGTGCCTGGGAAGCAGAAGTGTTCACATTGCTTCGCAGAATCGCTTTTGTGCAGAAAACAGTAACACTTGTTCAGAACGAAAGAAAGCACAGAGCCCCAGATTTTATGTTGTCCTGGAGAGCTTGCAGAGCACTGGGGAAAGGCAGGCAGAGAATTCCCTGCTAGCACCTTCTCTGTGCCTGTTCACATTGCTTTGCAGAATCGCTTTTGTGCAGAAAACAGTAACACTTGTTCAGACGAAAGAAAGCACAGAGCCCCAGATTTTATGTTGTCCTGGAGAGCTTGCAGAGCACTGGGGAAAGGCAGGCAGAGAATTCCCTGCTAGCACCTTCTCTGTGCCTGGGAAGCAGAAGTGTTCACATTGCTTCGCAGAATTGCTTTTGTGCAGAAAACAGTAACACTTGTTCAGAACGAAAGAAAGCACAGAGCCCCAGATTTTATGTTGTCCTGGAGAGCTTGCAGAGCACTGGGGAAAGGCAGGCAGAGAATTCCCTGCTAGCACCTTCTCTGTGCCTGGGAAACAGAAGTGTTCACATTGCTTCGCAGAATCGCTTTTGTGCAGAAAACAGTAACACTTGTTCAGAACAAAAGAAAGCACAGAGCCCCAGATTTTATGTTGTCCTGGAGAGCTTGCAGAGCACTGGGGAAAAGCAGGCAGAGAATTCCCTGCTAGCACGTTCTCTGTTCCTGGGAAACAGAAGTGTTCACATTGCTTCGCAGAATCGCTTTTGTGCAGAAAATAGTAACACTTGTTCAGAATGAAAGAAAGCACAGAGCCCCAGATTTTATGTTGTCCTGGAGAGCTTGCAGAGCACTGGGGAAAGGCAGGCAGAGAATTCCCTGCTAGCACCTTCTCTGTGCCTGTTCACATTGCTTCGCAGAATCGCTTTTGTGCAGAAAACAGTAACACTTGTTCAGACGAAAGAAAGCACAGAGCCCCAGATTTTATGTTGTCCTGGAGAGCTTGCAGAGCAGTGGGGAAAGGCAGGCAGAGAATTCCCTGCTAGCACCTTCTCTGTGCCTGGGAAGCAGTAGTCTTCACATTGCTTTGCAGAATCGCTTTTGTGCAGAAAACAATAACACTTGTTCAGAATGAAAGAAAGCACAGAGCCCCAGATTCTATGTTGTCCTGGAGAGCTTTCAGAATACTGGGGAAAAGCAGGCAGAGAATTCCCTGCTAGCACCTTCTCTGTGCCTGGGAAACAGAAGTGTTCACATTGCTTCGCAGAATCGCTTTTGTGCAGAAAACAGTAACACTTGTTCAGACGAAAGAAAGCACAGAGCCCCAGATTTTATGTTGTCCTGGAGAGCTTGCAGAGCACTGGGGAAAAGCAGGCAGAGAATTCCCTGCTAGCACCTTCTCTGTGCCTGGGAAGCAGAAGTCTTCACATTGCTTTGCAGAATCGCTTTTGTGCAGAAAACAGTAACACTTGTTCAGACGAAAGAAAGCACAGAGCCCCAGATTTTATGTTGTCCTGGAGAGCTTGCAGAGCACTGGGGAAAAGCAGGCAGAGAATTCCCTGCTAGCACCTTCTCTGTTCCTGGGAAACAGAAGTGTTCGCATTGCTTCGCAGAATCGCTTTTGTGCAGAAAACATTAACACTTGTTCAGAACGAAAGAAAGCACAGAGCCCCAGATTTGCTGTTGTCCTGGAGAGCTTGCAGAGCACTGGGGAAAGGCAGGCAGAGAATTCCCTGCTAGCACCTTCTCTGTGCCTGGGAAGCAGAAGTGTTCACATTGCTTCGCAGAATCGCTTTTGTGCAGAAAACAGTAACACTTGTTCAGAACGAAAGAAAGCACAGAGCCCCAGATTCTATGTTGTCCTGGAGAGCTTGCAGAGCACTGGGGAAAGGCAGGCAGAGAATTCCCTGCTAGCACCTTCTCTGTGCCTGTTCACATTGCTTCGCAGAATCGCTTTTGTGCAGAAAACAGAAACACTTGTTCAGACGAAAGAAAGCACAGAGCCCCAGATTTTATGTTGTCCTGGAGAGCTTGCAGAGCACTGGGGAAAGGCAGGCAGAGAATTCCCTGCTAGCACCTTCTCTGTGCCTGGGAAGCAGAAGTGTTCACATTGCTTGGCAGAATCGCTTTTGTGCAGAAAACACTAACACTTGTTCAGAACAAAAGAAAGCACAGAGCCCCAGATTTTATGTTGTCCTGGAGAGCTTGCAGAGCACTGGGGAAAAGCAGGCAGAGAATTCCCTGCTAGCACCTTCTCTGTGCCTGGGAAACAGAAGTGTTCACATTGCTTCGCAGAATCACTTTTGTGCAGAAAACAGTAACACTTGTTCAGAATGAAAGAAAGCACAGAGCCCCAGATTTTATGTTGTCCTGGAGAGCTTGCAGAGCAGTGGGGAAAGGCAGGCAGAGAATTCCCTGCTAGCACCTTCTCTGTTCCTGTGAAGCAGAAGTGTTCACATTGCTTCGCAGAATCGCTTTTGTGCAGAAAACAGTAACACTTGTTCAGACGAAAGAAAGCACAGAGCCCCAGATTTTATGTTGTCCTGGAGAGCTTGCAGAGCACTGGGGAAAAGCAGGCAGAGAATTCCCTGCTAGCACCTTCTCTGTGCCTGGGAAGCAGAAGTGTTCACATTGCTTCGCAGAATCGCTTTTGTGCAGAAAACAGTAACACTTGTTCAGAACAAAAGAAAGCACAGAGCCCCAGATTTTATGTTGTCCTGGAGAGCTTGCAGAGCACTGGGGAAAAGCAGGCAGAGAATTCCCTGCTAGCACCTTCTCTGTTCCTGGGAAACAGAAGTGTTCACATTGCTTCGCAGAATCGCTTTTGTGCAGAAAACAGTAACACTTGTTCAGAATGAAAGAAAGCACAGAGCCCCAGATTTGCTGTTGTCCTGGAGAGCTTGCAGAGCACTGGGGAAAGGCAGGCAGAGAATTCCCTGCTAGCACCTTCTCTGTGCCTGTTCACATTGCTTCGCAGAATCGCTTTTGTGTAGAAAACAATAACACTTGTTCAGAACGAAAGAAAACACAGAGCCCCAGATTTTATGTTGTCCTGGAGAGCTTGCAGAGCACTGGGGAAAAGCAGGCAGAGAATTCCCTGCTAGCACCTTCTCTGTGCCTGGGAAACAGAAGTGTTCACATTGCTTCGCAGAATCGCTTTTGTGCAGAAAACAGTAACACTTGTTCAGAACGAAAGAAAGCACAGAGCCCCAGATTCTATGTTGTCCTGGAGAGCTTGCAGAGCACTGGGGAAAGGCAGGCAGAGAATTCCCTGCTAGCACCTTCTCTGTGCCTGTTCACATTGCTTCGCAGAATCACTTTTGTGCAGATAACAGTAACACTTGTTCAGAATGAAAGAAAGCACAGAGCCCCAGATTTTATGTTGTCCTGGAGAGCTTGCAGAGCAGTGGGGAAAGGCAGGCAGAGAATTCCCTGCTAGCACCTTCTCTGTTCCTGTGAAGCAGAAGTGTTCACATTGCTTCGCAGAATCGCTTTTGTGCAGAAAACAGTAACACTTGTTCAGAACGAAAGAAAGCACAGAGCCCCAGATTCTATGTTGTCCTGGAGAGCTTGCAGAGCACTGGGGAAAGGCAGGCAGAGAATTCCCTGCTAGCACCTTCTCTGTGCCTGTTCACATTGCTTCGCAGAATCGCTTTTGTGCAGAAAACACTAACACTTGTTCAGAACGAAAGAAAGCACAGAGCCCCAGATTTTATGTTGTCCTGGAGAGCTTGCAGAGCACCGGGGAAAAGCAGGCAGAGAATTCCCTGCTAGCGCCTTCTCTGTTCCTGGGAAACAGAAGTGTTCACATTGCTTCGCAGAATCGCTTTTGTGCAGAAAACAGTAACACTTGTTCAGAATGAAAGAAAGCACAGACCCCCAGATTTGCTGTTGTCCTGGAGAGCTTGCAGAGCACTGGGGAAAGGCAGGCAGAGAATTCCCTGCTAGCACCTTCTCTGTGCCTGTTCACATTGCTTCGCAGAATCGCTTTTGTGCAGAAAACAGTAACACTTGTTCAGACGAAAGAAAGCACAGAGCCCCAGATTTTATGTTGTCCTGGAGAGCTTGCAGAGCACTGGGGAAAAGCAGGCAGAGAATTCCCTGCTAGCACCTTCTCTGTGCCTGGGAAGCAGAAGTGTTCACATTGCTTCGCAGAATTGCTTTTGTGCAGAAAACAGTAACACTTGTTCAGAACAAAAGAAAGCACAGAGCCCCAGATTTTATGTTGTCCTGGAGAGCTTGCAGAGCACTGGGGAAAGGCAGGCAGAGAATTCCCTGCTAGCACCTTCTCTGTGCCTGGGAAGCAGAAGTGTTCACATTGCTTGGCAGAATCGCTTTTGTGCAGAAAACACTAACACTTGTTCAGAACAAAAGAAAGCACAGAGCCCCAGATTTTATGTTGTCCTGGAGAGCTTGCAGAGCACTGGGGAAAGGCAGGCAGAGAATTCCCTGCTAGCACCTTCTCTGTGCCTGGGAAGCAGAAGTGTTCACATTGCTTCGCAGAATCGCTTTTGTGCAGAAAACAGTAACACTTGTTCAGAACAAAAGAAAGCACAGAGCCCCAGATTTTATGTTGTCCTGGAGAGCTTGCAGAGCACTGGGGAAAAGCAGGCAGAGAATTCCCTGCTTGCACCTTCTCTGCGGCTGGGAAACAGAAGTCTTCACATTGCTTCGCAGAATCGCTTTTGTGCAGAAAACTGTAACACTTGTTCAGAACGAAAGAAAGCACAGAGCCCCAGATTCTATGTTGTCCTGGAGAGCTTGCAGAGCACTGGGGAAAGGCAGGCAGAGAATTCCCTGCTAGCACCTTCTCTGTGCCTGTTCACATTGCTTCGCAGAATCACTTTTGTGCAGAAAACACTAACACTTGTTCAGAACGAAAGAAAGCACAGAGCCCCAGATTTTATGTTGTCCTGGAGAGCTTGCAGAGCACTGGGGAAAAGCAGGCAGAGAATTCCCTGCTAGCACCTTCTCTGTTCCTGGGAAACAGAAGTGTTCACATTGCTTCGCAGAATCGCTTTTGTGCAGAAAACAGTAACACTTGTTCAGAACGAAAGAAAGCACAGAGCCCCAGATTTGCTGTTGTCCTGGAGAGCTTGCAGAGCACTGGGGAAAGGCAGGCAGAGAATTCCCTGCTAGCACCTTCTCTGTGCCTGTTCACATTGCTTCGCAGAATCGCTTTTGTGCAGAAAACAGTAACACTTGTTCAGACGAAAGAAAGCACAGAGCCCCAGATTTTATGTTGTCCTGGAGAGCTTGCAGAGCACTGGGGAAAAGCAGGCAGAGAATTCCCTGCTAGCACCTTCTCTGTGCCTGGGAAGCAGAAGTGTTCACATTGCTTCGCAGAATCGCTTTTGTGCAGAAAACAGTAACACTTGTTCAGAACGAAAGAAAGCACAGAGCCCCAGATTTTATGTTGTCCTGGAGAGCTTGCAGAGCACTGGGGAAAAGCAGGCAGAGAATTCCCTGCTAGCACGTTCTCTGTTCCTGGGAAACAGAAGTGTTCACATTGCTTCGCAGAATCGCTTTTGTGCAGAAAACAGTAACACTTGTTCAGAACGAAAGAAAGCACAGAGCCCCAGATTTTATGTTGTCCTGGAGAGCTTGCAGAGCACTGGGGAAAGGCAGGCAGAGAATTCCCTGCTAGCACCTTCTCTGTGCCTGTTCACATTGCTTCGCAGAATCGCTTTTGTGCAGAAAACAGTAACACTTGTTCAGAACGAAAGAAAGCACAGAGCCCCAGATTTTATGTTGTCCTGGAGAGCTTGCAGAGCACTGGGGAAAGGCAGGCAGAGAATTCCCTGCTAGAACCTTCTCTGTGCCTGTTCACATTGCTTCGCAGAATCGCTTTTGTGCAGAAAACAGTAACACTTGTTCAGACGAAAGAAAGCACAGAGCCCCAGATTTTATGTTGTCCTGGAGAGCTTGCAGAGCACTGGGGAAAAGCAGGCAGAGAATTCCCTGCTTGCACCTTCTCTGTTCCTGGGAAACAGAAGTGTTCACATTGCTTCGCAGAATCGCTTTTGTGCAGAAAATAGTAACACTTGTTCAGAACGAAAGAAAGCACAGAGCCCCAGATTTTATGTTGTCCTGGAGAGCTTGCAGAGCACTGGGGAAAGGCAGGCAGAGAATTCCCTGCTAGCACCTTCTCTGTGCCTGTTCACATTGCTTCGCAGAATCGCTTTTGTGCAGAAAACAGTAACACTTGTTCAGACGAAAGAAAGCACAGAGCCCCAGATTTTATGTTGTCCTGGAGAGCTTGCAGAGCAGTGGGGAAAGGCAGGCAGAGAATTCCCTGCTAGCACCTTCTCTGTGCCTGGGAAGCAGAAGTGTTCACATTGCTTCGCAGAATCGCTTTTGTGCAGAAAACAGTAACACTTGTTCAGAACGAAAGAAAGCACAGAGCCCCAGATTTTATGTTGTCCTGGAGAGCTTGCAGAGCACTGGGGAAAGGCAGGCAGAGAATTCCCTGCTAGCACCTTCTCTGTGCCTGTTCACATTGCTTCGCAGAATCGCTTTTGTGCAGAAAACAGTAACACTTGTTCAGACGAAAGAAAGCACAGAGCCCCAGATTTTATGTTGTCCTGGAGAGCTTGCAGAGCACTGGGGAAAGGCAGGCAGAGAATTCCCTGCTAGCACCTTCTCTGTTCCTGGGAAGCAGAAGTGTTCACATTGCTTGGCAGAATCGCTTTTGTGCAGAAAACACTAACACTTGTTCAGAACAAAAGAAAGCACAGAGCCCCAGATTTTATGTTGTCCTGGAGAGCTTGCAGAGCACTGGGGAAAAGCAGGCAGAGAATTCCCTGCTAGCACCTTCTCTGTGCCTGGGAAGCAGAAGTGTTCACATTGCTTGGCAGAATCGCTTTTGTGCAGAAAACACTAACACTTGTTCAGAACAAAAGAAAGCACAGAGCCCCAGATTTTATGTTGTCCTGGAGAGCTTGCAGAGCACTGGGGAAAAGCAGGCAGAGAATTCCCTGCTAGCACCTTCTCTGTGCCTGGGAAACAGAAGTGTTCACATTGATTCGCAGAATCGCTTTTGTGCAGAAAACAGTAACACTTGTTCAGAACGAAAGAAAGCACAGAGCCCCAGATTTTATGTTGTCCTGGAGAGCTTGCAGAGCACTGGGGAAAGGCAGGCAGAGAATTCCCTGCTAGAACCTTCTCTGTGCCTGTTCACATTGCTTCGCAGAATCGCTTTTGTGCAGAAAACAGTAACACTTGTTCAGACGAAAGAAAGCACAGAGCCCCAGATTTTATGTTGTCCTGGAGAGCTTGCAGAGCACTGGGGAAAAGCAGGCAGAGAATTCCCTGCTTGCACCTTCTCTGTTCCTGGGAAACAGAAGTGTTCACATTGCTTCGCAGAATCGCTTTTGTGCAGAAAACAGTAACACTTGTTCAGAACGAAAGAAAGCACAGAGCCCCAGATTTTATGTTGTCCTGGAGAGCTTGCAGAGCACTGGGGAAAGGCAGGCAGAGAATTCCCTGCTAGCACCTTCTCTGTGCCTGTTCACATTGCTTCGCAGAATCGCTTTTGTGCAGAAAACAGTAACACTTGTTCAGACGAAAGAAAGCACAGAGCCCCAGATTTTATGTTGTCCTGGAGAGCTTGCAGAGCAGTGGGGAAAGGCAGGCAGAGAATTCCCTGCTAGCACCTTCTCTGTGCCTGGGAAGCAGAAGTGTTCACATTGCTTCGCAGAATCGCTTTTGTGCAGAAAACAGTAACACTTGTTCAGAACGAAAGAAAGCACAGAGCCCCAGATTTTATGTTGTCCTGGAGAGCTTGCAGAGCACTGGGGAAAGGCAGGCAGAGAATTCCCTGCTAGCACCTTCTCTGTGCCTGTTCACATTGCTTCGCAGAATCGCTTTTGTGCAGAAAACAGTAACACTTGTTCAGACGAAAGAAAGCACAGAGCCCCAGATTTTATGTTGTCCTGGAGAGCTTGCAGAGCACTGGGGAAAGGCAGGCAGAGAATTCCCTGCTAGCACCTTCTCTGTTCCTGGGAAGCAGAAGTGTTCACATTGCTTGGCAGAATCGCTTTTGTGCAGAAAACACTAACACTTGTTCAGAACAAAAGAAAGCACAGAGCCCCAGATTTTATGTTGTCCTGGAGAGCTTGCAGAGCACTGGGGAAAAGCAGGCAGAGAATTCCCTGCTAGCACCTTCTCTGTGCCTGGGAAGCAGAAGTGTTCACATTGCTTGGCAGAATCGCTTTTGTGCAGAAAACACTAACACTTGTTCAGAACAAAAGAAAGCACAGAGCCCCAGATTTTATGTTGTCCTGGAGAGCTTGCAGAGCACTGGGGAAAAGCAGGCAGAGAATTCCCTGCTAGCACCTTCTCTGTGCCTGGGAAACAGAAGTGTTCACATTGATTCGCAGAATCGCTTTTGTGCAGAAAACAGTAACACTTGTTCAGAACGAAAGAAAGCACAGAGCCCCAGATTTTATGTTGTCCTGGAGAGCTTGCAGAGCACTGGGGAAAAGCAGGCAGAGAATTCCCTGCTAGCGCCTTCTCTGTTCCTGGGAAACAGAAGTGTTCACATTGCTTCGCAGAATCGCTTTTGTGCAGAAAACAGTAACACTTGTTCAGAACGAAAGAAAGCACAGAGCCCCAGATTTGCTGTTGTCCTGGAGAGCTTGCAGAGCACTGGGGAAAGGCAGGCAGAGAATTCCCTGCTAGCACCTTCTCTGTGCCTGTTCACATTGCTTCGCAGAATCGCTTTTGTGCAGAAAACAGTAACACTTGTTCAGACGAAAGAAAGCACAGAGCCCCAGATTTTATGTTGTCCTGGAGAGCTTGCAGAGCACTGGGGAAAAGCAGGCAGAGAATTCCCTGCTAGCACCTTCTCTGTGCCTGGGAAGCAGAAGTGTTCACATTGCTTCGCAGAATTGCTTTTGTGCAGAAAACAGTAACACTTGTTCAGAACAAAAGAAAGCACAGAGCCCCAGATTTTATGTTGTCCTGGAGAGCTTGCAGAGCACTGGGGAAAGGCAGGCAGAGAATTCCCTGCTAGCACCTTCTCTGTGCCTGGGAAGCAGAAGTGTTCACATTGCTTGGCAGAATCGCTTTTGTGCAGAAAACACTAACACTTGTTCAGAACAAAAGAAAGCACAGAGCCCCAGATTTTATGTTGTCCTGGAGAGCTTGCAGAGCACTGGGGAAAAGCAGGCAGAGAATTCCCTGCTAGCACCTTCTCTGTTCCTGGGAAACAGAAGTGTTCACATTGCTTCGCAGAATCGCTTTTGTGCAGAAAACAGTAACACTTGTTCAGAACGAAAGAAAGCACAGAGCCCCAGATTTTATGTTGTCCTGGAGAGCTTGCAGAGCACTGGGGAAAAGCAGGCAGAGAATTCCCTGCTAGCACCTTCTCTGTGCCTGGGAAACAGAAGTGTTCACATTGCTTCGCAGAATCGCTTTTGTGCAGAAAACAGTAACACTTGTTCAGAACGAAAGAAAGCACAGAGCCCCAGATTTGCTGTTGTCCTGGAGAGCTTGCAGAGCACTGGGGAAAGGCAGGCAGAGAATTCCCTGCTAGCACCTTCTCTGTGCCTGTTCACATTGCTTCGCAGAATCGCTTTTGTGCAGAAAACAGTAACACTTGTTCAGACGAAAGAAAGCACAGAGCCCCAGATTTTATGTTGTCCTGGAGAGCTTGCAGAGCACTGGGGAAAGGCAGGCAGAGAATTCCCTGCTAGCACCTTCTCTGTGCCTGGGAAACAGAAGTGTTCACATTGCTTGGCAGAATCGCTTTTGTGCAGAAAACACTAACACTTGTTCAGAACAAAAGAAAGCACAGAGCCCCAGATTTTATGTTGTCCTGGAGAGCTTGCAGAGCACTGGGGAAAAGCAGGCAGAGAATTCCCTGCTAGCACCTTCTCTGTGCCTGGGAAGCAGAAGTCTTCACATTGCTTCGCAGAATCGCTTTTGTGTAGAAAACAATAACACTTGTTCAGAACGAAAGAAAACACAGAGCCCCAGATTTTATGTTGTCCTGGAGAGCTTGCAGAGCACTGGGGAAAAGCAGGCAGAGAATTCCCTGCTAGCACCTTCTCTGTGCCTGGGAAACAGAAGTGTTCACATTGCTTCGCAGAATCGCTTTTGTGCAGAAAACAGTAACACTTGTTCAGAACGAAAGAAAGCACAGAGCCCCAGATTCTATGTTGTCCTGGAGAGCTTGCAGAGCACTGGGGAAAGGCAGGCAGAGAATTCCCTGCTAGCACCTTCTCTGTGCCTGTTCACATTGCTTCGCAGAATCACTTTTGTGCAGATAACAGTAACACTTGTTCAGAATGAAAGAAAGCACAGAGCCCCAGATTTTATGTTGTCCTGGAGAGCTTGCAGAGCAGTGGGGAAAGGCAGGCAGAGAATTCCCTGCTAGCACCTTCTCTGTTCCTGTGAAGCAGAAGTGTTCACATTGCTTCGCAGAATCGCTTTTGTGCAGAAAACAGTAACACTTGTTCAGAACGAAAGAAAGCACAGAGCCCCAGATTCTATGTTGTCCTGGAGAGCTTGCAGAGCACTGGGGAAAGGCAGGCAGAGAATTCCCTGCTAGCACCTTCTCTGTGCCTGTTCACATTGCTTCGCAGAATCGCTTTTGTGCAGAAAACACTAACACTTGTTCAGAACGAAAGAAAGCACAGAGCCCCAGATTTTATGTTGTCCTGGAGAGCTTGCAGAGCACTGGGGAAAAGCAGGCAGAGAATTCCCTGCTAGCACCTTCTCTGTTCCTGGGAAACAGAAGTGTTCACATTGCTTCGCAGAATCGCTTTTGTGCAGAAAACAGTAACACTTGTTCAGAATGAAAGAAAGCACAGAGCCCCAGATTTGCTGTTGTCCTGGAGAGCTTGCAGAGCACTGGGGAAAGGCAGGCAGAGAATTCCCTGCTAGCACCTTCTCTGTGCCTGGGAAGCAGAAGTGTTCACATTGCTTGGCAGAATCGCTTTTGTGCAGAAAACACTAACACTTGTTCAGAACAAAAGAAAGCACAGAGCCCCAGATTTTATGTTGTCCTGGAGAGCTTGCAGAGCACTGGGGAAAGGCAGGCAGAGAATTCCCTGCTAGCACCTTCTCTGTGCCTGGGAAGCAGAAGTGTTCACATTGCTTCGCAGAATCGCTTTTGTGCAGAAAACAGTAACACTTGTTCAGAACAAAAGAAAGCACAGAGCCCCAGATTTTATGTTGTCCTGGAGAGCTTGCAGAGCACTGGGGAAAAGCAGGCAGAGAATTCCCTGCTTGCACCTTCTCTGCGGCTGGGAAACAGAAGTCTTCACATTGCTTCGCAGAATCGCTTTTGTGCAGAAAACAGTAACACTTGTTCAGAACGAAAGAAAGCACAGAGCCCCAGATTCTATGTTGTCCTGGAGAGCTTGCAGAGCACTGGGGAAAGGCAGGCAGAGAATTCCCTGCTAGCACCTTCTCTGTGCCTGTTCACATTGCTTCGCAGAATCACTTTTGTGCAGAAAACACTAACACTTGTTCAGAACGAAAGAAAGCACAGAGCCCCAGATTTTATGTTGTCCTGGAGAGCTTGCAGAGCACTGGGGAAAAGCAGGCAGAGAATTCCCTGCTAGCACCTTCTCTGTTCCTGGGAAACAGAAGTGTTCACATTGCTTCGCAGAATCGCTTTTGTGCAGAAAACAGTAACACTTGTTCAGAACGAAAGAAAGCACAGAGCCCCAGATTTGCTGTTGTCCTGGAGAGCTTGCAGAGCACTGGGGAAAGGCAGGCAGAGAATTCCCTGCTAGCACCTTCTCTGTGCCTGTTCACATTGCTTCGCAGAATCGCTTTTGTGCAGAAAACAGTAACACTTGTTCAGACGAAAGAAAGCACAGAGCCCCAGATTTTATGTTGTCCTGGAGAGCTTGCAGAGCACTGGGGAAAAGCAGGCAGAGAATTCCCTGCTAGCACCTTCTCTGTGCCTGGGAAGCAGAAGTGTTCACATTGCTTCGCAGAATCACTTTTGTGCAGAAAACAGTAACACTTGTTCAGAACGAAAGAAAGCACAGAGCCCCAGATTTTATGTTGTCCTGGAGAGCTTGCAGAGCACTGGGGAAAAGCAGGCAGAGAATTCCCTGCTAGCACGTTCTCTGTTCCTGGGAAACAGAAGTGTTCACATTGCTTCGCAGAATCGCTTTTGTGCAGAAAACAGTAACACTTGTTCAGAACGAAAGAAAGCACAGAGCCCCAGATTTTATGTTGTCCTGGAGAGCTTGCAGAGCACTGGGGAAAGGCAGGCAGAGAATTCCCTGCTAGAACCTTCTCTGTGCCTGTTCACATTGCTTCGCAGAATCGCTTTTGTGCAGAAAACAGTAACACTTGTTCAGACGAAAGAAAGCACAGAGCCCCAGATTTTATGTTGTCCTGGAGAGCTTGCAGAGCACTGGGGAAAAGCAGGCAGAGAATTCCCTGCTTGCACCTTCTCTGTTCCTGGGAAACAGAAGTGTTCACATTGCTTCGCAGAATCGCTTTTGTGCAGAAAATAGTAACACTTGTTCAGAACGAAAGAAAGCACAGAGCCCCAGATTTTATGTTGTCCTGGAGAGCTTGCAGAGCACTGGGGAAAGGCAGGCAGAGAATTCCCTGCTAGCACCTTCTCTGTGCCTGTTCACATTGCTTCGCAGAATCGCTTTTGTGCAGAAAACAGTAACACTTGTTCAGACGAAAGAAAGCACAGAGCCCCAGATTTTATGTTGTCCTGGAGAGCTTGCAGAGCAGTGGGGAAAGGCAGGCAGAGAATTCCCTGCTAGCACCTTCTCTGTGCCTGGGAAGCAGAAGTGTTCACATTGCTTCGCAGAATCGCTTTTGTGCAGAAAACAGTAACACTTGTTCAGAACGAAAGAAAGCACAGAGCCCCAGATTTTATGTTGTCCTGGAGAGCTTGCAGAGCACTGGGGAAAGGCAGGCAGAGAATTCCCTGCTAGCACCTTCTCTGTGCCTGTTCACATTGCTTCGCAGAATCGCTTTTGTGCAGAAAACAGTAACACTTGTTCAGACGAAAGAAAGCACAGAGCCCCAGATTTTATGTTGTCCTGGAGAGCTTGCAGAGCACTGGGGAAAGGCAGGCAGAGAATTCCCTGCTAGCACCTTCTCTGTGCCTGGGAAGCAGATGTGTTCACATTGCTTCGCAGAATCGCTTTTGTGCAGAAAACACTAACACTTGTTCAGAACAAAAGAAAGCACAGAGCCCCAGATTTTATGTTGTCCTGGAGAGCTTGCAGAGCACTGGGGAAAAGCAGGCAGAGAATTCCCTGCTAGCACCTTCTCTGTGCCTGGGAAGCAGAAGACTTCACATTGCTTTGCAGAATCGCTTTTGTGCAGAAAACAGTAACACTTGTTCAGACGAAAGAAAGCACAGAGCCCCAGATTTTATGTTGTCCTGGAGAGCTTGCAGAGCACTGGGGAAAGGCAGGCAGAGAATTCCCTGCTAGCACCTTCTCTGTTCCTGGGAAGCAGAAGTGTTCACATTGCTTGGCAGAATCGCTTTTGTGCAGAAAACACTAACACTTGTTCAGAACAAAAGAAAGCACAGAGCCCCAGATTTTATGTTGTCCTGGAGAGCTTGCAGAGCACTGGGGAAAAGCAGGCAGAGAATTCCCTGCTAGCACCTTCTCTGTGCCTGGGAAGCAGAAGTGTTCACATTGCTTGGCAGAATCGCTTTTGTGCAGAAAACACTAACACTTGTTCAGAACAAAAGAAAGCACAGAGCCCCAGATTTTATGTTGTCCTGGAGAGCTTGCAGAGCACTGGGGAAAAGCAGGCAGAGAATTCCCTGCTAGCACCTTCTCTGTGCCTGGGAAACAGAAGTGTTCACATTGATTCGCAGAATCGCTTTTGTGCAGAAAACAGTAACACTTGTTCAGAACGAAAGAAAGCACAGAGCCCCAGATTTTATGTTGTCCTGGAGAGCTTGCAGAGCACTGGGGAAAAGCAGGCAGAGAATTCCCTGCTAGCACCTTCTCTGTTCCTGGGAAACAGAAGTGTTCACATTGCTTCGCAGAATCGCTTTTGTGCAGAAAACAGTAACACTTGTTCAGAACGAAAGAAAGCACAGAGCCCCAGATTTGCTGTTGTCCTGGAGAGCTTGCAGAGCACTGGGGAAAGGCAGGCAGAGAATTCCCTGCTAGCACCTTCTCTGTGCCTGTTCACATTGCTTCGCAGAATCGCTTTTGTGCAGAAAACAGTAACACTTGTTCAGACGAAAGAAAGCACAGAGCCCCAGATTTTATGTTGTCCTGGAGAGCTTGCAGAGCACTGGGGAAAAGCAGGCAGAGAATTCCCTGCTAGCACCTTCTCTGTGCCTGGGAAGCAGAAGTGTTCACATTGCTTCGCAGAATTGCTTTTGTGCAGAAAACAGTAACACTTTTTCAGAACAAAAGAAAGCACAGAGCCCCAGATTTTATGTTGTCCTGGAGAGCTTGCAGAGCACTGGGGAAAGGCAGGCAGAGAATTCCCTGCTAGCACCTTCTCTGTGCCTGGGAAGCAGAAGTGTTCACATTGCTTGGCAGAATCGCTTTTGTGCAGAAAACACTAACACTTGTTCAGAACAAAAGAAAGCACAGAGCCCCAGATTTTATGTTGTCCTGGAGAGCTTGCAGAGCACTGGGGAAAAGCAGGCAGAGAATTCCCTGCTAGCACCTTCTCTGTTCCTGGGAAACAGAAGTGTTCACATTGCTTCGCAGAATCGCTTTTGTGCAGAAAACAGTAACACTTGTTCAGAACGAAAGAAAGCACAGAGCCCCAGATTTTATGTTGTCCTGGAGAGCTTGCAGAGCACTGGGGAAAAGCAGGCAGAGAATTCCCTGCTAGCACCTTCTCTGTGCCTGGGAAACAGAAGTGTTCACATTGCTTCGCAGAATCGCTTTTGTGCAGAAAACAGTAACACTTGTTCAGAACGAAAGAAAGCACAGAGCCCCAGATTTGCTGTTGTCCTGGAGAGCTTGCAGAGCACTGGGGAAAGGCAGGCAGAGAATTCCCTGCTAGCACCTTCTCTGTGCCTGTTCACATTGCTTCGCAGAATCGCTTTTGTGCAGAAAACAGTAACACTTGTTCAGACGAAAGAAAGCACAGAGCCCCAGATTTTATGTTGTCCTGGAGAGCTTGCAGAGCACTGGGGAAAAGCAGGCAGAGAATTCCCTGCTAGCACCTTCTCTGTGCCTGGGAAGCAGAAGTGTTCACATTGCTTCGCAGAATTGCTTTTGTGCAGAAAACAGTAACACTTGTTCAGAACAAAAGAAAGCACAGAGCCCCAGATTTTATGTTGTCCTGGAGAGCTTGCAGAGCACTGGGGAAAGGCAGGCAGAGAATTCCCTGCTAGCACCTTCTCTGTGCCTGGGAAGCAGAAGTGTTCACATTGCTTGGCAGAATCGCTTTTGTGCAGAAAACACTAACACTTGTTCAGAACAAAAGAAAGCACAGAGCCCCAGATTTTATGTTGTCCTGGAGAGCTTGCAGAGCACTGGGGAAAAGCAGGCAGAGAATTCCCTGCTAGCACCTTCTCTGTGCCTGGGAAACAGAAGTGTTCACATTGCTTCGCAGAATCGCTTTTGTGCAGAAAACAGTAACACTTGTTCAGAACGAAAGAAAGCACAGAGCCCCAGATTTTATGTTGTCCTGGAGAGCTTGCAGAGCACTGGGGAAAAGCAGGCAGAGAATTCCCTGCTAGCACGTTCTCTGTTCCTGGGAAACAGAAGTGTTCACATTGCTTCGCAGAATCGCTTTTGTGCAGAAAACAGTAACACTTGTTCAGAATGAAAGAAAGCACAGAGCCCCAGATTTGCTGTTGTGCTGGAGATCTTGCAGAGCACTGGGGAAAGGCAGGCAGAGAATTCCCTGCTAGCACCTTCTCTGTGCCTGTTCACATTGCTTCGCAGAATCGCTTTTGTGCAGAAAACAGTAACACTTGTTCAGACGAAAGAAAGCACAGAGCCCCAGATTTTATGTTGTCCTGGAGAGCTTGCAGAGCACTGGGGAAAGGCAGGCAGAGAATTCCCTGCTAGCACCTTCTCTGTGCCTGGGAAGCAGAAGTGTTCACATTGCTTGGCAGAATCGCTTTTGTGCAGACAACTCTAACACTTTTTCAGAACAAAAGAAAGCACAGAGCCCCAGATTTTATGTTGTCCTGGAGAGCTTGCAGAGCACTGGGGAAAGGCAGGCAGAGAATTCCCTGCTAGCACCTTCTCTGTGCCTGGGAAACAGAAGTGTTCACATTGCTTCGCAGAATCGCTTTTGTGCAGAAAACAGTAACACTTGTTCAGAACGAAAGAAAGCACAGAGCCCCAGATTTTATGTTGTCCTGGAGAGCTTGCAGAGCACTGGGGAAAGGCAGGCAGAGAATTCCCTGCTAGAACCTTCTCTGTGCCTGTTCACATTGCTTCGCAGAATCGCTTTTGTGCAGAAAACAGTAACACTTGTTCAGACGAAAGAAAGCACAGAGCCCCAGATTTTATGTTGTCCTGGAGAGCTTGCAGAGCACTGGGGAAAAGCAGGCAGAGAATTCCCTGCTTGCACCTTCTCTGTTCCTGGGAAACAGAAGTGTTCACATTGCTTCGCAGAATCGCTTTTGTGCAGAAAATAGTAACACTTGTTCAGAACGAAAGAAAGCACAGAGCCCCAGATTTTATGTTGTCCTGGAGAGCTTGCAGAGCACTGGGGAAAGGCAGGCAGAGAATTCCCTGCTAGCACCTTCTCTGTGCCTGTTCACATTGCTTCGCAGAATCGCTTTTGTGCAGAAAACAGTAACACTTGTTCAGACGAAAGAAAGCACAGAGCCCCAGATTTTATGTTGTCCTGGAGAGCTTGCAGAGCAGTGGGGAAAGGCAGGCAGAGAATTCCCTGCTAGCACCTTCTCTGTGCCTGGGAAGCAGAAGTGTTCACATTGCTTCGCAGAATCGCTTTTGTGCAGAAAACAGTAACACTTGTTCAGAACGAAAGAAAGCACAGAGCCCCAGATTTTATGTTGTCCTGGAGAGCTTGCAGAGCACTGGGGAAAGGCAGGCAGAGAATTCCCTGCTAGCACCTTCTCTGTGCCTGTTCACATTGCTTCGCAGAATCGCTTTTGTGCAGAAAACAGTAACACTTGTTCAGACGAAAGAAAGCACAGAGCCCCAGATTTTATGTTGTCCTGGAGAGCTTGCAGAGCACTGGGGAAAGGCAGGCAGAGAATTCCCTGCTAGCACCTTCTCTGTGCCTGGGAAGCAGAAGTGTTCACATTGCTTCGCAGAATCGCTTTTGTGCAGAAAACACTAACACTTGTTCAGAACAAAAGAAAGCACAGAGCCCCAGATTTTATGTTGTCCTGGAGAGCTTGCAGAGCACTGGGGAAAATCAGGCAGAGAATTCCCTGCTAGCACCTTCTCTGTGCCTGGGAAGCAGAAGTCTTCACATTGCTTTGCAGAATCGCTTTTGTGCAGAAAACACTAACACTTGTTCAGAACAAAAGAAAGCACAGAGCCCCAGATTTTATGTTGTCCTGGAGAGCTTGCAGAGCACTGGGGAAAAGCAGGCAGAGAATTCCCTGCTAGCACCTTCTCTGTGCCTGGGAAGCAGAAGTGTTCACATTGCTTGGCAGAATCGCTTTTGTGCAGAAAACACTAACACTTGTTCAGAACAAAAGAAAGCACAGAGCCCCAGATTTTATGTTGTCCTGGAGAGCTTGCAGAGCACTGGGGAAAAGCAGGCAGAGAATTCCCTGCTAGCACCTTCTCTGTGCCTGGGAAGCAGAAGTGTTCACATTGCTTGGCAGAATCGCTTTTGTGCAGAAAACACTAACACTTGTTCAGAACAAAAGAAAGCACAGAGCCCCAGATTTTATGTTGTCCTGGAGAGCTTGCAGAGCACTGGGGAAAAGCAGGCAGAGAATTCCCTGCTAGCACCTTCTCTGTTCCTGGGAAACAGAAGTGTTCACATTGCTTCGCAGAATCGCTTTTGTGCAGAAAACAGTAACACTTGTTCAGAACGAAAGAAAGCACAGAGCCCCAGATTTGCTGTTGTCCTGGAGAGCTTGCAGAGCACTGGGGAAAGGCAGGCAGAGAATTCCCTGCTAGCACCTTCTCTGTGCCTGTTCACATTGCTTCGCAGAATCGCTTTTGTGCAGAAAACAGTAACACTTGTTCAGACGAAAGAAAGCACAGAGCCCCAGATTTGCTGTTGTCCTGGAGAGCTTGCAGAGCACTGGGGAAAGGCAGGCAGAGAATTCCCTGCTAGCACCTTCTCTGTGCCTGTTCACATTGCTTCGCAGAATTGCTTTTGTGCAGAAAACAGTAACACTTGTTCAGAACAAAAGAAAGCACAGAGCCCCAGATTTTATGTTGTCCTGGAGAGCTTGCAGAGCACTGGGGAAAGGCAGGCAGAGAATTCCCTGCTAGCACCTTCTCTGTGCCTGGGAAGCAGAAGTGTTCACATTGCTTCGCAGAATCGCTTTTGTGCAGAAAACACTAACACTTGTTCAGAACAAAAGAAAGCACAGAGCCCCAGATTTTATGTTGTCCTGGAGAGCTTGCAGAGCACTGGGGAAAAGCAGGCAGAGAATTCCCTGCTAGCACCTTCTCTGTTCCTGGGAAACAGAAGTGTTCACATTGCTTCGCAGAATCGCTTTTGTGCAGAAAACAGTAACACTTGTTCAGAACGAAAGAAAGCACAGAGCCCCAGATTTTATGTTGTCCTGGAGAGCTTGCAGAGCACTGGGGAAAAGCAGGCAGAGAATTCCCTGCTAGCACCTTCTCTGTTCCTGGGAAACAGAAGTGTTCACATTGCTTCGCAGAATCGCTTTTGTGCAGAAAACAATAACACTTGTTCAGAACGAAAGAAAGCACAGAGCCCCAGATTTGCTGTTGTCCTGGAGAGCTTGCAGAGCACTGGGGAAAGGCAGGCAGAGAATTCCCTGCTAGCACCTTCTCTGTGCCTGTTCACATTGCTTCGCAGAATCGCTTTTGTGCAGAAAACAGTAACACTTGTTCAGACGAAAGAAAGCACAGAGCCCCAGATTTTATGTTGTCCTGGAGAGCTTGCAGAGCACTGGGGAAAAGCAGGCAGAGAATTCCCTGCTAGCACCTTCTCTGTGCCTGGGAAGCAGAAGTGTTCACATTGCTTCGCAGAATTGCTTTTGTGCAGAAAACAGTAACACTTGTTCAGAACAAAAGAAAGCACAGAGCCCCAGATTTTATGTTGTCCTGGAGAGCTTGCAGAGCACTGGGGAAAATCAGGCAGAGAATTCCCTGCTAGCACCTTCTCTGTGCCTGGGAAGCAGAAGTGTTCACATTGCTTGGCAGAATCGCTTTTGTGCAGAAAACACTAACACTTGTTCAGAACAAAAGAAAGCACAGAGCCCCAGATTTTATGTTGTCCTGGAGAGCTTGCAGAGCACTGGGGAAAAGCAGGCAGAGAATTCCCTGCTAGCACCTTCTCTGTGCCTGGGAAGCAGAAGTGTTCACATTGCTTGGCAGAATCGCTTTTGTGCAGAAAACACTAACACTTGTTCAGAACAAAAGAAAGCACAGAGCCCCAGATTTTATGTTGTCCTGGAGAGCTTGCAGAGCACTGGGGAAAAGCAGGCAGAGAATTCCCTGCTAGCACCTTCTCTGTGCCTGGGAAGCAGAAGTGTTCACATTGCTTGGCAGAATCGCTTTTGTGCAGAAAACACTAACACTTGTTCAGAACAAAAGAAAGCACAGAGCCCCAGATTTTATGTTGTCCTGGAGAGCTTGCAGAGCACTGGGGAAAAGCAGGCAGAGAATTCCCTGCTAGCACCTTCTCTGTGCCTGGGAAGCAGAAGTGTTCACATTGCTTGGCAGAATCGCTTTTGTGCAGAAAACACTAACACTTGTTCAGAACAAAAGAAAGCACAGAGCCCCAGATTTTATGTTGTCCTGGAGAGCTTGCAGAGCACTGGGGAAAGGCAGGCAGAGAATTCCCTGCTAGCACCTTCTCTGTGCCTGTTCACATTGCTTCGCAGAATCGCTTTTGTGCAGAAAACAGTAACACTTGTTCAGACGAAAGAAAGCACAGAGCCCCAGATTTGCTGTTGTCCTGGAGAGCTTGCAGAGCACTGGGGAAAGGCAGGCAGAGAATTCCCTGCTAGCACCTTCTCTGTGCCTGTTCACATTGCTTCGCAGAATTGCTTTTGTGCAGAAAACAGTAACACTTGTTCAGAACAAAAGAAAGCACAGAGCCCCAGATTTTATGTTGTCCTGGAGAGCTTGCAGAGCACTGGGGAAAGGCAGGCAGAGAATTCCCTGCTAGCACCTTCTCTGTGCCTGGGAAGCAGAAGTGTTCACATTGCTTCGCAGAATCGCTTTTGTGCAGAAAACACTAACACTTGTTCAGAACAAAAGAAAGCACAGAGCCCCAGATTTTATGTTGTCCTGGAGAGCTTGCAGAGCACTGGGGAAAAGCAGGCAGAGAATTCCCTGCTAGCACCTTCTCTGTTCCTGGGAAACAGAAGTGTTCACATTGCTTCGCAGAATCGCTTTTGTGCAGAAAACAGTAACACTTGTTCAGAACGAAAGAAAGCACAGAGCCCCAGATTTTATGTTGTCCTGGAGAGCTTGCAGAGCACTGGGGAAAAGCAGGCAGAGAATTCCCTGCTAGCACCTTCTCTGTTCCTGGGAAACAGAAGTGTTCACATTGCTTCGCAGAATCGCTTTTGTGCAGAAAACAATAACACTTGTTCAGAACGAAAGAAAGCACAGAGCCCCAGATTTGCTGTTGTCCTGGAGAGCTTGCAGAGCACTGGGGAAAGGCAGGCAGAGAATTCCCTGCTAGCACCTTCTCTGTGCCTGTTCACATTGCTTCGCAGAATCGCTTTTGTGCAGAAAACAGTAACACTTGTTCAGACGAAAGAAAGCACAGAGCCCCAGATTTTATGTTGTCCTGGAGAGCTTGCAGAGCACTGGGGAAAAGCAGGCAGAGAATTCCCTGCTAGCACCTTCTCTGTGCCTGGGAAGCAGAAGTGTTCACATTGCTTCGCAGAATTGCTTTTGTGCAGAAAACAGTAACACTTGTTCAGAACAAAAGAAAGCACAGAGCCCCAGATTTTATGTTGTCCTGGAGAGCTTGCAGAGCACTGGGGAAAGGCAGGCAGAGAATTCCCTGCTAGCACCTTCTCTGTGCCTGGGAAGCAGAAGTGTTCACATTGCTTGGCAGAATCGCTTTTGTGCAGAAAACACTAACACTTGTTCAGAACAAAAGAAAGCACAGAGCCCCAGATTTTATGTTGTCCTGGAGAGCTTGCAGAGCACTGGGGAAAAGCAGGCAGAGAATTCCCTGCTAGCACCTTCTCTGTGCCTGGGAAACAGAAGTGTTCACATTGCTTCGCAGAATCGCTTTTGTGCAGAAAACAGTAACACTTGTTCAGAACGAAAGAAAGCACAGAGCCCCAGATTTTATGTTGTCCTGGAGAGCTTGCAGAGCACTGGGGAAAAGCAGGCAGAGAATTCCCTGCTAGCACCTTCTCTGTGCCTGGGAAACAGAAGTGTTCACATTGCTTCGCAGAATCGCTTTTGTGCAGAAAACAGTAACACTTGTTCAGAATGAAAGAAAGCACAGAGCCCCAGATTTGCTGTTGTGCTGGAGATCTTGCAGAGCACTGGGGAAAGGCAGGCAGAGAATTCCCTGCTAGCACCTTCTCTGTGCCTGTTCACATTGCTTCGCAGAATCGCTTTTGTGCAGAAAACAGTAACACTTGTTCAGACGAAAGAAAGCACAGAGCCCCAGATTTTATGTTGTCCTGGAGAGCTTGCAGAGCACTGGGGAAAGGCAGGCAGAGAATTCCCTGCTAGCACCTTCTCTGTGCCTGGGAAGCAGAAGTGTTCACATTGCTTGGCAGAATCGCTTTTGTGCAGACAACACTAACACTTTTTCAGAACAAAAGAAAGCACAGAGCCCCAGATTTTATGTTGTCCTGGAGAGCTTGCAGAGCACTGGGGAAAGGCAGGCAGAGAATTCCCTGCTAGCACCTTCTCTGTGCCTGGGAAACAGAAGTGTTCACATTGCTTCGCAGAATCGCTTTTGTGCAGAAAACAGTAACACTTGTTCAGAACGAAAGAAAGCACAGAGCCCCAGATTTTATGTTGTCCTGGAGAGCTTGCAGAGCACTGGGGAAAGGCAGGCAGAGAATTCCCTGCTAGAACCTTCTCTGTGCCTGTTCACATTGCTTCGCAGAATCGCTTTTGTGCAGAAAACAGTAACACTTGTTCAGACGAAAGAAAGCACAGAGCCCCAGATTTTATGTTGTCCTGGAGAGCTTGCAGAGCACTGGGGAAAAGCAGGCAGAGAATTCCCTGCTTGCACCTTCTCTGTTCCTGGGAAACAGAAGTGTTCACATTGCTTCGCAGAATCGCTTTTGTGCAGAAAATAGTAACACTTGTTCAGAACAAAGAAAGCACAGAGCCCCAGATTTTATGTTGTCCTGGAGAGCTTGCAGAGCACTGGGGAAAGGCAGGCAGAGAATTCCCTGCTAGCACCTTCTCTGTGCCTGTTCACATTGCTTCGCAGAATCGCTTTTGTGCAGAAAACAGTAACACTTGTTCAGACGAAAGAAAGCACAGAGCCCCAGATTTTATGTTGTCCTGGAGAGCTTGCAGAGCAGTGGGGAAAGGCAGGCAGAGAATTCCCTGCTAGCACCTTCTCTGTGCCTGGGAAGCAGAAGTGTTCACATTGCTTCGCAGAATCGCTTTTGTGCAGAAAACAGTAACACTTGTTCAGAACGAAAGAAAGCACAGAGCCCCAGATTTTATGTTGTCCTGGAGAGCTTGCAGAGCACTGGGGAAAGGCAGGCAGAGAATTCCCTGCTAGCACCTTCTCTGTGCCTGTTCACATTGCTTCGCAGAATCGCTTTTGTGCAGAAAACAGTAACACTTGTTCAGACGAAAGAAAGCACAGAGCCCCAGATTTTATGTTGTCCTGGAGAGCTTGCAGAGCACTGGGGAAAAGCAGGCAGAGAATTCCCTGCTAGCACCTTCTCTGTGCCTGGGAAGCAGAAGTGTTCACATTGCTTCGCAGAATCGCTTTTGTGCAGAAAACACTAACACTTGTTCAGAACAAAAGAAAGCACAGAGCCCCAGATTTTATGTTGTCCTGGAGAGCTTGCAGAGCACTGGGGAAAAGCAGGCAGAGAATTCCCTGCTAGCACCTTCTCTGTGCCTGGGAAGCAGAAGTCTTCACATTGCTTTGCAGAATCGCTTTTGTGCAGAAAACAGTAACACTTGTTCAGACGAAAGAAAGCACAGAGCCCCAGATTTTATGTTGTCCTGGAGAGCTTGCAGAGCACTGGGGAAAAGCAGGCAGAGAATTCCCTGCTTGCACCTTCTCTGTTCCTGGGAAACAGAAGTGTTCACATTGCTTCGCAGAATCGCTTTTGTGCAGAAAATAGTAACACTTGTTCAGAACGAAAGAAAGCACAGAGCCCCAGATTTTATGTTGTCCTGGAGAGCTTGCAGAGCACTGGGGAAAAGCAGGCAGAGAATTCCCTGCTTGCACCTTCTCTGTTCCTGGGAAACAGAAGTGTTCACATTGCTTCGCAGAATCGCTTTTGTGCAGAAAATAGTAACACTTGTTCAGAACGAAAGAAAGCACAGAGCCCCAGATTTTATGTTGTCCTGGAGAGCTTGCAGAGCACTGGGGAAAGGCAGGCAGAGAATTCCCTGCTAGCACCTTCTCTGTGCCTGTTCACATTGCTTCGCAGAATCGCTTTTGTGCAGAAAACAGTAACACTTGTTCAGACGAAAGAAAGCACAGAGCCCCAGATTTTATGTTGTCCTGGAGAGCTTGCAGAGCAGTGGGGAAAGGCAGGCAGAGAATTCCCTGCTAGCACCTTCTCTGTGCCTGGGAAGCAGAAGTGTTCACATTGCTTCGCAGAATCGCTTTTGTGCAGAAAACAGTAACACTTGTTCAGAACGAAAGAAAGCACAGAGCCCCAGATTTTATGTTGTCCTGGAGAGCTTGCAGAGCACTGGGGAAAGGCAGGCAGAGAATTCCCTGCTAGCACCTTCTCTGTGCCTGTTCACATTGCTTCGCAGAATCGCTTTTGTGCAGAAAACAGTAACACTTGTTCAGACGAAAGAAAGCACAGAGCCCCAGATTTTATGTTGTCCTGGAGAGCTTGCAGAGCACTGGGGAAAAGCAGGCAGAGAATTCCCTGCTAGCACCTTCTCTGTGCCTGGGAAGCAGAAGTGTTCACATTGCTTCGCAGAATCGCTTTTGTGCAGAAAACACTAACACTTGTTCAGAACAAAAGAAAGCACAGAGCCCCAGATTTTATGTTGTCCTGGAGAGCTTGCAGAGCACTGGGGAAAAGCAGGCAGAGAATTCCCTGCTAGCACCTTCTCTGTGCCTGGGAAGCAGAAGTCTTCACATTGCTTTGCAGAATCGCTTTTGTGCAGAAAACAGTAACACTTGTTCAGACGAAAGAAAGCACAGAGCCCCAGATTTTATGTTGTCCTGGAGAGCTTGCAGAGCACTGGGGAAAGGCAGGCAGAGAATTCCCTGCTAGCACCTTCTCTGTTCCTGGGAAGCAGAAGTGTTCACATTGCTTGGCAGAATCGCTTTTGTGCAGAAAACACTAACACTTGTTCAGAACAAAAGAAAGCACAGAGCCCCAGATTTTATGTTGTCCTGGAGAGCTTGCAGAGCACTGGGGAAAAGCAGGCAGAGAATTCCCTGCTAGCACCTTCTCTGTGCCTGGGAAGCAGAAGTGTTCACATTGCTTGGCAGAATCGCTTTTGTGCAGAAAACACTAACACTTGTTCAGAACAAAAGAAAGCACAGAGCCCCAGATTTTATGTTGTCCTGGAGAGCTTGCAGAGCACTGGGGAAAAGCAGGCAGAGAATTCCCTGCTAGCACCTTCTCTGTTCCTGGGAAACAGAAGTGTTCACATTGCTTCGCAGAATCGCTTTTGTGCAGAAAACAGTAACACTTGTTCAGAACGAAAGAAAGCACAGAGCCCCAGATTTTATGTTGTGCTGGAGAGCTTGCAGAGCACTGGGGAAAAGCAGGCAGAGAATTCCCTGCTAGCACCTTCTCTGTGCCTGGGAAACAGAAGTGTTCACATTGCTTCGCAGAATCGCTTTTGTGCAGAAAACAATAACACTTGTTCAGAACGAAAGAAAGCACAGAGCCCCAGATTTTATGTTGTCCTGGAGAGCTTGCAGAGCACTGGGGAAAGGCAGGCAGAGAATTCCCTGCTAGCACCTTCTCTGTGCCTGTTCACATTGCTTCGCATAATCGCTTTTGTGCAGAAAACAGTAACACTTGTTCAGACGAAAGAAAGCACAGAGCCCCAGATTTTATGTTGTCCTGGAGAGCTTGCAGAGCACTGGGGAAAGGCAGGCAGAGAATTCCCTGCTAGCACCTTCTCTGTGCCTGGGAAACAGAAGTGTTCACATTGCTTCGCAGAATCGCTTTTGTGCAGAAAACAGTAACACTTGTTCAGAACAAAAGAAAGCACAGAGCCCCAGATTTTATGTTGTCCTGGAGAGCTTGCAGAGCACTGGGGAAAAGCAGGCAGAGAATTCCCTGCTAGCACCTTCTCTGTGCCTGGGAAACAGAAGTGTTCACATTGCTTCGCAGAATCGCTTTTGTGCAGAAAACAGTAACACTTGTTCAGAACGAAAGAAAGCACAGAGCCCCAGATTTTATGTTGTCCTGGAGAGCTTGCAGAGCACTGGGGAAAGGCAGGCAGAGAATTCCCTGCTAGCACCTTCTCTGTGCCTGTTCACATTGCTTCGCAGAATCGCTTTTGTGCAGAAAACAGTAACACTTGTTCAGACGAAAGAAAGCACAGAGCCCCAGATTTTATGTTGTCCTGGAGAGCTTGCAGAGCAGTGGGGAAAGGCAGGCAGAGAATTCCCTGCTAGCACCTTCTCTGTGCCTGGGAAGCAGTAGTCTTCACATTGCTTCGCAGAATCGCTTTTGTGCAGAAAACAATAACACTTGTTCAGAATGAAAGAAAGCACAGAGCCCCAGATTCTATGTTGTCCTGGAGAGCTTGCAGAGCACTGGGGAAAAGCAGGCAGAGAATTCCCTGCTAGCACCTTCTCTGTGCCTGGGAAACAGAAGTGTTCACATTGCTTCGCAGAATCGCTTTTGTGCAGAAAACAGTAACACTTGTTCAGACGAAAGAAAGCACAGAGCCCCAGATTTTATGTTGTCCTGGAGAGCTTGCAGAGCACTGGGGAAAAGCAGGCAGAGAATTCCCTGCTAGCACCTTCTCTGTTCCTGGGAAACAGAAGTGTTCACATTGCTTCGCAGAATCGCTTTTGTGCAGAAAACAGTAACACTTGTTCAGAACGAAAGAAAGCACAGAGCCCCAGATTTTATGTTGTCCTGGAGAGCTTGCAGAGCACTGGGGAAAGGCAGGCAGAGAATTCCCTGCTAGCACCTTCTCTGTGCCTGTTCACATTGCTTCGCAGAATCGCTTTTGTGCAGAAAACAGTAACACTTGTTCAGACGAAAGAAAGCACAGAGCCCCAGATTTTATGTTGTCCTGGAGAGCTTGCAGAGCACTGGGGAAAGGCAGGCAGAGAATTCCCTGCTAGCACCTTCTCTGTGCCTGGGAAACAGAAGTGTTCACATTGCTTCGCAGAATCGCTTTTGTGCAGAAAACACTAACACTTGTTCAGAACAAAAGAAAGCACAGAGCCCCAGATTTTATGTTGTCCTGGAGAGCTTGCAGAGCACTGGGGAAAAGCAGGCAGAGAATTCCCTGCTAGCACCTTCTCTGTGCCTGGGAAGCAGAAGTCTTCACTTGCTTTGCAGAATCGCTTTTGTGCAGAAAACAGTAACACTTGTTCAGACGAAAAAAAGCACAGAGCCCCAGATTTTATGTTGTCCTGGAGAGCTTGCAGAGCAGTGGGGAAAGGCAGGCAGAGAATTCCCTGCTAGCACCTTCTCTGTGCCTGGGAAGCAGAAGTGTTCACATTGCTTCGCAGAATCGCTTTTGTGCAGAAAACACTAACACATTTTAACAACGAAAGAAAGCACAGAGCCCCAGATTTTATGTTGTCCTGGAGAGCTTGCAGAGCACTGGGGAAAAGCAGGCAGAGAATTCCCTGCTAGCACCTTCTCTGTGCCTGGGAAACAGAAGTGTTCACATTGCTTCGCAGAATCGCTTTTGTGCAGAAAACAGTAACACTTGTTCAGAACAAAAGAAAGCACAGAGCCCAAGATTTTATGTTGTCCTGGAGAGCTTGCAGAGCACTGGGGAAAGGCAGGCAGAGAATTCCCTGCTAGCACCTTCTCTGTGCCTGTTCACATTGCTTCGCATAATCGCTTTTGTGCAGAAAACAGTAACACTTGTTCAGATGAAAGAAAGCACAGAGCCCCAGATTTTATGTTGTCCTGGAGAGCTTGCAGAGCACTGGGGAAAGGCAGGCAGAGAATTCCCTGCTAGCACCTTCTCTGTGCCTGGGAAACAGAAGTGTTCACATTGCTTCGCAGAATCGCTTTTGTGCAGAAAACAGTAACACTTGTTCAGAACAAAAGAAAGCACAGAGCCCCAGATTTTATGTTGTCCTGGAGAGCTTGCAGAGCACTGGGGAAAAGCAGGCAGAGAATTCCCTGCTAGCACCTTCTCTGTGCCTGGGAAGCAGAAGTGTTCACATTGCTTCGCAGAATCGCTTTTGTGCAGAAAACAGTAACACTTGTTCAGAACAAAAGAAAGCACAGAGCCCCAGATTTTATGTTGTCCTGGAGAGCTTGCAGAGCACTGGGGAAAGGCAGGCAGAGAATTCCCTGCTAGCACCTTCTCTGTGCCTGGGAAGCAGAAGTGTTCACATTGCTTGGCAGAATCGCTTTTATGCAGAAAACACTAACACTTGTTCAGAACAAAAGAAAGCACAGAGCCCCAGATTTTATGTTGTCCTGGAGAGCTTGCAGAGCACTGGGGAAAAGCAGGCAGAGAATTCCCTGCTAGCACCTTCTCTGTGCCTGGGAAACAGAAGTGTTCACATTGCTTCGCAGAATCGCTTTTGTGCAGAAAACAGTAACACTTGTTCAGAACGAAAGAAAGCACAGAGCCCCAGATTTTATGTTGTCCTGGAGAGCTTGCAGAGCACTGGGGAAAAGCAGGCAGAGAATTCCCTGCTAGCACCTTCTCTGTGCCTGGGAAACAGAAGTGTTCACATTGCTTCGCAGAATCGCTTTTGTGCAGAAAACAGTAACACTTGTTCAGAACGAAAGAAAGCACAGAGCCCCAGATTTTATGTTGTCCTGGAGAGCTTGCAGAGCACTGGGGAAAGGCAGGCAGAGAATTCCCTGCTAGCACCTTCTCTGTGCCTGTTCACATTGCTTCGCATAATCGCTTTTGTGCAGAAAACAGTAACACTTGTTCAGACGAAAGAAAGCACAGAGCCCCAGATTTTATGTTGTCCTGGAGAGCTTGCAGAGCACTGGGGAAAGGCAGGCAGAGAATTCCCTGCTAGCACCTTCTCTGTGCCTGGGAAACAGAAGTGTTCACATTGCTTCGCAGAATCGCTTTTGTGCAGAAAACACTAACACTTGTTCAGAACAAAAGAAAGCACAGAGCCCCAGATTTTATGTTGTCCTGGAGAGCTTGCAGAGCACTGGGGAAAAGCAGGCAGAGAATTCCCTGCTAGCACCTTCTCTGTGCCTGGGAAGCAGAAGTGTTCACATTGCTTCGCAGAATCGCTTTTGTGCAGAAAACAGTAACACTTGTTCAGAACGAAAGAAAGCACAGAGCCCCAGATTTTATGTTGTCCTGGAGAGCTTGCAGAGCACTGGGGAAAGGCAGGCAGAGAATTCCCTGCTAGCACCTTCTCTGTGCCTGTTCACATTGCTTCGCAGAATCGCTTTTGTGCAGAAAACAGTAACACTTGTTCAGACGAAAGAAAGCACAGAGCCCCAGATTTTATGTTGTCCTGGAGAGCTTGCAGAGCACTGGGGAAAGGCAGGCAGAGAATTCCCTACTAGCACCTTCTCTGTGCCTGGGAAACAGAAGTGTTCACATTGCTTCGCAGAATCGCTTTTGTGCAGAAAACAGTAACACTTGTTCAGAACGAAAGAAAGCACAGAGCCCCAGATTTTATGTTGTCCTGGAGAGCTTGCAGAGCACTGGGGAAAGGCAGGCAGAGAATTCCCTGCTAGCACCTTCTCTGTGCCTGTTCACATTGCTTCGCAGAATCGCTTTTGTGCAGAAAACAGTAACACTTGTTCAGACGAAAGAAAGCACAGAGCCCCAGATTTTATGTTGTCCTGGAGAGCTTGCAGAGCACTGGGGAAAGGCAGGCAGAGAATTCCCTACTAGCACCTTCTCTGTGCCTGGGAAACAGAAGTGTTCACATTGCTTCGCAGAATCGCTTTTGTGCAGAAAACACTAACACTTGTTCAGAACAAAAGAAAGCACAGAGCCCCAGATTTTATGTTGTCCTGGAGAGCTTGCAGAGCACTGGGGAAAAGCAGGCAGAGAATTCCCTGCTAGCACCTTCTCTGTGCCTGGGAAACAGAAGTGTTCACATTGCTTCGCAGAATCGCTTTTGTGCAGAAAACAGTAACACTTGTTCAGATGAAAGAAAGCACAGAGCCCCATATTTTATGTTGTGCTGGAGAGCTTGCAGAGCACTGGGGAAAGGCAGGCAGAGAATTCCCTGCTAGCACCTTCTCTGTGCCTGGGAAGCAGAAGTGTTCACATTGCTTGGCAGAATCGCTTTTGTGCAGAAAACACTAACACTTGTTCAGAACAAAAGAAAGCACAGAGCCCCAGATTTTATGTTGTCCTGGAGAGCTTGCAGAGCACTGGGGAAAAGCAGGCAGAGAATTCCCTGCTAGCACCTTCTCTGTGCCTGGGAAACAGAAGTGTTCCCATTGCTTGGCAGAATCGCTTTTGTGCAGAAAACAGTAACACTTGTTCAGAACGAAAGAAAGCACAGAGCCCCAGATTTTATGTTGTCCTGGAGAGCTTGCAGAGCACTGGGGAAAGGCAGGCAGAGAATTCCCTGCTAGCACCTTCTCTGTGCCTGTTCACATTGCTTCGCAGAATCGCTTTTGTGCAGAAAACAGTAACACTTGTTCAGACGAAAGAAAGCACAGAGCCCCAGATTTTATGTTGTCCTGGAGAGCTTGCAGAGCACTGGGGAAAGGCAGGCAGAGAATTCCCTGCTAGCACCTTCTCTGTGCCTGGGAAACAGAAGTGTTCACATTGCTTCGCAGAATCGCTTTTGTGCAGAAAACAGTAACACATTTTCACAACGAAAGAAAGCACAGAGCCCCAGATTTTATGTTGTCCTGGAGAGCTTGCAGAGCACTGGGGAAAAGCAGGCAGAGAATTCCCTGCTAGCACCTTCTCTGTGCCTGGGAAACAGAAGTGTTCACATTGCTTCGCAGAATCGCTTTTGTGCAGAAAACACTAACACTTGTTCAGAACAAAAGAAAGCACAGAGCCCCAGATTTTATGTTGTCCTGGAGAGCTTGCAGAGCACTGGGGAAAAGCAGGCAGAGAATTCCCTGCTAGCACCTTCTCTGTGCCTGGGAAGCAGAAGTCTTCACATTCCTTTGCAGAATCGCTTTTGTGCAGAAAACAGTAACACTTGTTCAGACGAAAGAAAGCACAGAGCCCCAGATTTTATGTTGTGCTGGAGAGCTTGCAGAGCACTGGGGAAAGGCAGGCAGAGAATTCCCTGCTAGCACCTTCTCTGTTCCTGGGAAGCAGAAGTGTTCACATTGCTTGGCAGAATCGCTTTTGTGCAGAAAACACTAACACTTGTTCAGAACAAAAGAAAGCACAGAGCCCCAGATTTTATGTTGTCCTGGAGAGCTTGCAGAGCACTGGGGAAAAGCAGGCAGAGAATTCCCTGCTAGCACCTTCTCTGTTCCTGGGAAGCAGAAGTGTTCACATTGCTTGGCAGAATCGCTTTTGTGCAGAAAACACTAACACTTGTTCAGAACAAAAGAAAGCACAGAGCCCCAGATTTTATGTTGTCCTGGAGAGCTTGCAGAGCACTGGGGAAAAGCAGGCAGAGAATTCCCTGCTAGCACCTTCTCTGTTCCTGGGAAACAGAAGTGTTCACATTGCTTCACAGAATCGCTTTTGTGCAGAAAACAGTAACACTTGTTCAGAACGAAAGAAAGCACAGAGCCCCAGATTTTATGTTGTCCTGGAGAGCTTGCAGAGCACTGGGGAAAAGCAGGCAGAGAATTCCCTGCTAGCACCTTCTCTGTTCCTGGGAAACAGAAGTGTTCACATTGCTTCGCAGAATCGCTTTTGTGCAGAAAACAGTAACACTTGTTCAGAACGAAAGAAAGCACAGAGCCCCAGATTTTATGTTGTCCTGGAGAGCTTGCAGAGCACTGGGGAAAGGCAGGCAGAGAATTCCCTGCTAGCACCTTCTCTGTGCCTGTTCACATTGCTTCGCATAATCGCTTTTGTGCAGAAAACAGTAACACTTGTTCAGACGAAAGAAAGCACAGAGCCCCAGATTTTATGTTGTCCTGGAGAGCTTGCAGAGCACTGGGGAAAGGCAGGCAGAGAATTCCCTGCTAGCACCTTCTCTGTGCCTGGGAAACAGAAGTGTTCACATTGCTTCGCAGAATCGCTTTTGTGCAGAAAACACTAACACTTGTTCAGAACAAAAGAAAGCACAGAGCCCCAGATTTTATGTTGTCCTGGAGAGCTTGCAGAGCACTGGGGAAAAGCAGGCAGAGAATTCCCTGCTAGCACCTTCTCTGTGCCTGGGAAGCAGAAGTGTTCACATTGCTTCGCAGAATCGCTTTTGTGCAGAAAACAGTAACACTTGTTCAGAACGAAAGAAAGCACAGAGCCCCAGATTTTATGTTGTCCTGGAGAGCTTGCAGAGCACTGGGGAAAGGCAGGCAGAGAATTCCCTGCTAGCACCTTCTCTGTGCCTGTTCACATTGCTTCGCAGAATCGCTTTTGTGCAGAAAACAGTAACACTTGTTCAGACGAAAGAAAGCACAGAGCCCCAGATTTTATGTTGTCCTGGAGAGCTTGCAGAGCAGTGGGGAAAGGCAGGCAGAGAATTCCCTGCTAGCACCTTCTCTGTGCCTGGGAAGCAGTAGTCTTCACATTGCTTCGCAGAATCGCTTTTGTGCAGAAAACAATAACACTTGTTCAGAATGAAAGAAAGCACAGAGCCCCAGATTCTATGTTGTCCTGGAGAGCTTGCAGAGCACTGGGGAAAAGCAGGCAGAGAATTCCCTGCTAGCACCTTCTCTGTGCCTGGGAAGCAGAAGTGTTCACATTGCTTCGCAGAATCGCTTTTGTGCAGAAAACAGTAACACTTGTTCAGACGAAAGAAAGCACAGAGCCCCAGATTTTATGTTGTCCTGGAGAGCTTGCAGAGCACTGGGGAAAAGCAGGCAGAGAATTCCCTGCTAGCACCTTCTCTGTTCCTGGGAAACAGAAGTGTTCACATTGCTTCGCAGAATCGCTTTTGTGCAGAAAACAGTAACACTTGTTCAGAACGAAAGAAAGCACAGAGCCCCAGATTTTATGTTGTCCTGGAGAGCTTGCAGAGCACTGGGGAAAGGCAGGCAGAGAATTCCCTGCTAGCACCTTCTCTGTGCCTGTTCACATTGCTTCGCATAATCGCTTTTGTGCAGAAAACAGTAACACTTGTTCAGACGAAAGAAAGCACAGAGCCCCAGATTTTATGTTGTCCTGGAGAGCTTGCAGAGCACTGGGGAAAGGCAGGCAGAGAATTCCCTGCTAGCACCTTCTCTGTGCCTGGGAAACAGAAGTGTTCACATTGCTTCGCAGAATCGCTTTTGTGCAGAAAACAGTAACACTTGTTCAGAACGAAAGAAAGCACAGAGCCCCAGATTTTATGTTGTCCTGGAGAGCTTGCAGAGCACTGGGGAAAAGCAGGCAGAGAATTCCCTGCTAGCACCTTCTCTGCGCCTGGGAAGCAGAAGTCTTCACATTGCTTTGCAGAATCGCTTTTGTGCAGAAAACAGTAACACTTGTTCAGACGAAAGAAAGCACAGAGCCCCAGATTTTATGTTGTCCTGGAGAGCTTGCAGAGCACTGGGGAAAGGCAGGCAGAGAATTCCCTGCTAGCACCTTCTCTGTTCCTGGGAAGCAGAAGTGTTCACATTGCTTGGCAGAATCGCTTTTGTGCAGAAAACACTAACACATTTTCACAACGAAAGAAAGCACAGAGCCCCAGATTTTATGTTGTCCTGGAGAGCTTGCAGAGCACTGGGGAAAAGCAGGCAGAGAATTCCCTGCTAGCACCTTCTCTGTTCCTGGGAAACAGAAGTGTTCACATTGCTTCGCAGAATCGCTTTTGTGCAGAAAACAGTAACACTTGTTCAGAACGAAAGAAAGCACAGAGCCCCAGATTTTATGTTGTCCTGGAGAGCTTGCAGAGCACTGGGGAAAAGCAGGCAGAGAATTCCCTGCTAGCACCTTCTCTGTGCCTGTTCACATTGCTTCGCAGAATTGCTTTTGTGCAGAAAACAGTAACACTTGTTCAGAAGAAAAGAAAGCACAGAGCCCCAGATTTTATGTTGTCCTGGAGAGCTTGCAGAGCACTGGGGAAAGGCAGGCAGAGAATTCCCTGCTAGCACCTTCTCTGTGCCTGGGAAGCAGAAGTGTTCACATTGCTTCGCAGAATCGCTTTTGTGCAGAAAACAGTAACACTTGTTCAGAACGAAAGAAAGCACAGAGCCCAAGATTTTATGTTGTCCTGGAGAGCTTGCAGAGCACTGGGGAAAAGCAGGCAGAGAATTCCCTGCTAGCACCTTCATTGTGCCTGGGAAGCAGAAGTGTTCACATTGCTTCGCAGAATCGCTTTTGTGCAGAAAACAGTAACACTTGTTCAGAACGAAAGAAAGCACAGAGCCCCAGATTTTATGTTGTCCTGGAGAGCTTGCAGAGCACTGGGGAAAGGCAGGCAGAGAATTCCCTGCTAGCACCTTCTCTGTGCCTGGGAAGCAGAAGTGTTCACATTGCTTGGCAGAATCGCTTTTGTGCAGAAAACACTAACACTTGTTCAGAACAAAAGAAAGCACAGAGCCCCAGATTTTATGTTGTCCTGGAGAGCTTGCAGAGTACTGGGGAAAAGCAGGCAGAGAATTCCCTGCTAGCACCTTCTCTGTGCCTGGGAAGCAGAAGTGTTCACATTGCTTCGCAGAATCGCTTTTATGCAGAAAACACTAACACTTGTTCAGAACAAAAGAAAGCACAGAGCCCCAGATTTTATGTTGTCCTGGAGAGCTTGCAGAGCACTGGGGAAAAGCAGGCAGAGAATTCCCTGCTAGCACCTTCTCTGTGCCTGGGAAACAGAAGTGTTCACATTGCTTCGCAGAATCGCTTTTGTGCAGAAAACAGTAACACTTGTTCAGAACGAAAGAAAGCACAGAGCCCCAGATTTTATGTTGTCCTGGAGAGCTTGCAGAGCACTGGGGAAAGGCAGGCAGAGAATTCCCTGCTAGCACCTTCTCTGTGCCTGGGAAGCAGAAGTGTTCACATTGCTTCGCAGAATCGCTTTTGTGCAGAAAACAGTAACACTTGTTCAGAACGAAAGAAAGCACAGAGCCCCAGATTTTATGTTGTCCTGGAGAGCTTGCAGAGCACTGGGGAAAGGCAGGCAGAGAATTCCCTGCTAGCACCTTCTCTGTGCCTGTTCACATTGCTTCGCATAATCGCTTTTGTGCAGAAAACAGTAACACTTGTTCAGACGAAAGAAAGCACAGAGCCCCAGATTTTATGTTGTCCTGGAGAGCTTGCAGAGCACTGGGGAAAGGCAGGCAGAGAATTCCCTGCTAGCACCTTCTCTGTGCCTGGGAAACAGAAGTGTTCACATTGCTTCGCAGAATCGCTTTTGTGCAGAAAACACTAACACTTGTTCAGAACAAAAGAAAGCACAGAGCCCCAGATTTTATGTTGTCCTGGAGAGCTTGCAGAGCACTGGGGAAAAGCAGGCAGAGAATTCCCTGCTAGCACCTTCTCTGTGCCTGGGAAGCAGAAGTGTTCACATTGCTTCGCAGAATCGCTTTTGTGCAGAAAACAGTAACACTTGTTCAGAACGAAAGAAAGCACAGAGCCCCAGATTTTATGTTGTCCTGGAGAGCTTGCAGAGCACTGGGGAAAGGCAGGCAGAGAATTCCCTGCTAGCACCTTCTCTGTGCCTGTTCACATTGCTTGGCAGAATCGCTTTTGTGCAGAAAACACTAACACTTGTTCAGACGAAAGAAAGCACAGAGCCCCAGATTTTATGTTGTCCTGGAGAGCTTGCAGAGCACTGGGGAAAGGCAGGCAGAGAATTCCCTACTAGCACCTTCTCTGTGCCTGGGAAACAGAAGTGTTCACATTGCTTCGCAGAATCGCTTTTGTGCAGAAAACACTAACACTTGTTCAGAACAAAAGAAAGCACAGAGCCCCAGATTTTATGTTGTCCTGGAGAGCTTGCAGAGCACTGGGGAAAAGCAGGCAGAGAATTCCCTGCTAGCACCTTCTCTGTGCCTGGGAAACAGAAGTGTTCACATTGCTTCGCAGAATCGCTTTTGTGCAGAAAACATTAACAGTTGTTCAGATGAAAGAAAGCACAGAGCCCCAGATTTTATGTTGTCCTGGAGAGCTTGCAGAGCACTGGGGAAAGGCAGGCAGAGAATTCCCTGCTAGCACCTTCTCTGTGCCTGGGAAGCAGAAGTGTTCACATTGCTTGGCAGAATCGCTTTTGTGCAGAAAACACTAACACTTGTTCAGAACAAAAGAAAGCACAGAGCCCCAGATTTTATGTTGTCCTGGAGAGCTTGCAGAGCACTGGGGAAAAGCAGGCAGAGAATTCCCTGCTAGCACCTTCTCTGTGCCTGGGAAACAGAAGTGTTCACATTGCTTCGCAGAATCGCTTTTGTGCAGAAAACACTAACACTTGTTCAGAACGAAAGAAAGCACAGAGCCCCAGATTTTATGTTGTCCTGGAGAGCTTGCAGAGCACTGGGGAAAGGCAGGCAGAGAATTCCCTGCTAGCACCTTCTCTGTGCCGGTTCACATTGCTTCGCAGAATCGCTTTTGTGCAGAAAACACTAACACTTGTTCAGATGAAAGAAAGCACAGAGCCCCAGATTTTATGTTGTCCTGGAGAGCTTGCAGAGCACTGGGGAAAGGCAGGCAGAGAATTCCCTGCTAGCACCTTCTCTGTGCCTGGGAAACAGAAGTGTTCACATTGCTTCGCAGAATCGCTTTTGTGCAGAAAACAGTAACACTTGTTCAGACGAAAGAAAGCACAGAGCCCCAGATTTTATGTTGTCCTGGAGAGCTTGCAGAGCACTGGGGAAAAGCAGGCAGAGAATTCCCTGCTAGCACCTTCTCTGTTCCTGGGAAACAGAAGTGTTCACATTGCTTCGCAGAATCGCTTTTGTGCAGAAAACAGTAACACTTGTTCAGAACGAAAGAAAGCACAGAGCCCCAGATTTTATGTTGTCCTGGAGAGCTTGCAGAGCACTGGGGAAAGGCAGGCAGAGAATTCCCTGCTAGCACCTTCTCTGTGCCTGTTCACATTGCTTCGCATAATCGCTTTTGTGCAGAAAACAGTAACACTTGTTCAGACGAAAGAAAGCACAGAGCCCCAGATTTTATGTTGTCTTGGAGAGCTTGCAGAGCACTGGGGAAAGGCAGGCAGAGAATTCCCTGCTAGCACCTTCTCTGTGCCTGGGAAACAGAAGTGTTCACATTGCTTCGCAGAATCGCTTTTGTGCAGAAAACAGTAACACTTGTTCAGAACGAAAGAAAGCACAGAGCCCCAGATTTTATGTTGTCCTGGAGAGCTTGCAGAGCACTGGGGAAAAGCAGGCAGAGAATTCCCTGCTAGCACCTTCTCTGTGCCTGGGAAGCAGAAGTCTTCACATTGCTTTGCAGAATCGCTTTTGTGCAGAAAACAGTAACACTTGTTCAGACGAAAGAAAGCACAGAGCCCCAGATTTTATGTTGTCCTGGAGAGCTTGCAGAGCACTGGGGAAAAGCAGGCAGAGAATTCCCTGCTAGCACCTTCTCTGTTCCTGGGAAACAGAAGTGTTCACATTGCTTCGCAGAATCGCTTTTGTGCAGAAAACAGTAACACTTGTTCAGAACGAAAGAAAGCACAGAGCCCCAGATTTTATGTTGTCCTGGAGAGCTTGCAGAGCACTGGGGAAAAGCAGGCAGAGAATTCCCTGCTAGCACCTTCTCTGTGCCTGTTCACATTGCTTCGCAGAATTGCTTTTGTGCAGAAAACAGTAACACTTGTTCAGAAGAAAAGAAAGCACAGAGCCCCAGATTTTATGTTGTCCTGGAGAGCTTGCAGAGCACTGGGGAAAGGCAGGCAGAGAATTCCCTGCTAGCACCTTCTCTGTGCCTGGGAAGCAGAAGTGTTCACATTGCTTCGCAGAATCGCTTTTGTGCAGAAAACACTAACACTTGTTCAGAACAAAAGAAAGCACAGAGCCCCAGATTTTATGTTGTCCTGGAGAGCTTGCAGAGTACTGGGGAAAAGCAGGCAGAGAATTCCCTGCTAGCACCTTCTCTGTGCCTGGGAAGCAGAAGTGTTCACATTGCTTCGCAGAATCGCTTTTATGCAGAAAACACTAACACTTGTTCAGAACAAAAGAAAGCACAGAGCCCCAGATTTTATGTTGTCCTGGAGAGCTTGCAGAGCACTGGGGAAAAGCAGGCAGAGAATTCCCTGCTAGCACCTTCTCTGTGCCTGGGAAACAGAAGTGTTCACATTGCTTCGCATAATCGCTTTTGTGCAGAAAACAGTAACACTTGTTCAGAACGAAAGAAAGCACAGAGCCCCAGATTTTATGTTGTCCTGGAGAGCTTGCAGAGCACTGGGGAAAGGCAGGCAGAGAATTCCCTGCTAGCACCTTCTCTGTGCCTGGGAAGCAGAAGTGTTCACATTGCTTCGCAGAATCGCTTTTGTGCAGAAAACAGTAACACTTGTTCAGAACGAAAGAAAGCACAGAGCCCCAGATTTTATGTTGTCCTGGAGAGCTTGCAGAGCACTGGGGAAAGGCAGGCAGAGAATTCCCTGCTAGCACCTTCTCTGTGCCTGTTCACATTGCTTCGCATAATCGCTTTTGTGCAGAAAACAGTAACACTTGTTCAGACGAAAGAAAGCACAGAGCCCCAGATTTTATGTTGTCCTGGAGAGCTTGCAGAGCACTGGGGAAAGGCAGGCAGAGAATTCCCTGCTAGCACCTTCTCTGTGCCTGGGAAACAGAAGTGTTCACATTGCTTCGCAGAATCGCTTTTGTGCAGAAAACAGTAACACTTGTTCAGAACGAAAGAAAGCACAGAGCCCCAGATTTTATGTTGTCCTGGAGAGCTTGCAGAGCACTGGGGAAAGGCAGGCAGAGAATTCCCTGCTAGCACCTTCTCTGTGCCTGGGAAGCAGAAGTGTTCACATTGCTTCGCAGAATCGCTTTTGTGCAGAAAACAGTAACACTTGTTCAGAACGAAAGAAAGCACAGAGCCCCAGATTTTATGTTGTCCTGGAGAGCTTGCAGAGCACTGGGGAAAGGCAGGCAGAGAATTCCCTGCTAGCACCTTCTCTGTGCCTGTTCACATTGCTTCGCATAATCGCTTTTGTGCAGAAAACAGTAACACTTGTTCAGACGAAAGAAAGCACAGAGCCCCAGATTTTATGTTGTCCTGGAGAGCTTGCAGAGCACTGGGGAAAGGCAGGCAGAGAATTCCCTGCTAGCACCTTCTCTGTGCCTGGGAAACAGAAGTGTTCACATTGCTTCGCAGAATCGCTTTTGTGCAGAAAACACTAACACTTGTTCAGAACAAAAGAAAGCACAGAGCCCCAGATTTTATGTTGTCCTGGAGAGCTTGCAGAGCACTGGGGAAAAGCAGGCAGAGAATTCCCTGCTAGCACCTTCTCTGTGCCTGGGAAGCAGAAGTGTTCACATTGCTTCGCAGAATCGCTTTTGTGCAGAAAACAGTAACACTTGTTCAGAACGAAAGAAAGCACAGAGCCCCAGATTTTATGTTGTCCTGGAGAGCTTGCAGAGCACTGGGGAAAGGCAGGCAGAGAATTCCCTGCTAGCACCTTCTCTGTGCCTGTTCACATTGCTTGGCAGAATCGCTTTTGTGCAGAAAACAGTAACACTTGTTCAGACGAAAGAAAGCACAGAGCCCCAGATTTTATGTTGTCCTGGAGAGCTTGCAGAGCACTGGGGAAAGGCAGGCAGAGAATTCCCTACTAGCACCTTCTCTGTGCCTGGGAAACAGAAGTGTTCACATTGCTTCGCAGAATCGCTTTTGTGCAGAAAACACTAACACTTGTTCAGAACAAAAGAAAGCACAGAGCCCCAGATTTTATGTTGTCCTGGAGAGCTTGCAGAGCACTGGGGAAAAGCAGGCAGAGAATTCCCTGCTAGCACCTTCTCTGTGCCTGGGAAACAGAAGTGTTCACATTGCTTCGCAGAATCGCTTTTGTGCAGAAAACATTAACAGTTGTTCAGATGAAAGAAAGCACAGAGCCCCAGATTTTATGTTGTCCTGGAGAGCTTGCAGAGCACTGGGGAAAGGCAGGCAGAGAATTCCCTGCTAGCACCTTCTCTGTGCCTGGGAAGCAGAAGTGTTCACATTGCTTGGCAGAATCGCTTTTGTGCAGAAAACACTAACACTTGTTCAGAACAAAAGAAAGCACAGAGCCCCAGATTTTATGTTGTCCTGGAGAGCTTGCAGAGCACTGGGGAAAAGCAGGCAGAGAATTCCCTGCTAGCACCTTCTCTGTGCCTGGGAAACAGAAGTGTTCACATTGCTTCGCAGAATCGCTTTTGTGCAGAAAACACTAACACTTGTTCAGAACGAAAGAAAGCACAGAGCCCCAGATTTTATGTTGTCCTGGAGAGCTTGCAGAGCACTGGGGAAAGGCAGGCAGAGAATTCCCTGCGAGCACCTTCTCTGTGCCTGTTCACATTGCTTCGCAGAATCGCTTTTGTGCAGAAAACACTAACACTTGTTCAGATGAAAGAAAGCACAGAGCCCCAGATTTTATGTTGTCCTGGAGAGCTTGCAGAGCACTGGGGAAAGGCAGGCAGAGAATTCCCTGCTAGCACCTTCTCTGTGCCTGGGAAACAGAAGTGTTCACATTGCTTCGCAGAATCGCTTTTGTGCAGAAAACAGTAACACATTTTCACAACGAAAGAAAGCACAGAGCCCCAGATTTTATGTTGTCCTGGAGAGCTTGCAGAGCACTGGGGAAAAGCAGGCAGAGAATTCCCTGCTAGCACCTTCTCTGTGCCTGGGAAACAGAAGTGTTCACATTGCTTCGCAGAATCGCTTTTGTGCAGAAAACACTAACACTTGTTCAGAACAAAAGAAAGCACAGAGCCCCAGATTTTATGTTGTCCTGGAGAGCTTGCAGAGCACTGGGGAAAAGCAGGCAGAGAATTCCCTGCTAGCACCTTCTCTGTGCCTGGGAAACAGAAGTGTTCACATTGCTTCGCAGAATCGCTTTTGTGCAGAAAACATTAACAGTTGTTCAGATGAAAGAAAGCACAGAGCCCCAGATTTTATGTTGTCCTGGAGAGCTTGCAGAGCACTGGGGAAAGGCAGGCAGAGAATTCCCTGCTAGCACCTTCTCTGTGCCTGGGAAGCAGAAGTGTTCACATTGCTTGGCAGAATCGCTTTTGTGCAGAAAACACTAACACTTGTTCAGAACAAAAGAAAGCACAGAGCCCCAGATTTTATGTTGTCCTGGAGAGCTTGCAGAGCACTGGGGAAAAGCAGGCAGAGAATTCCCTGCTAGCACCTTCTCTGTGCCTGGGAAACAGAAGTGTTCACATTGCTTCGCAGAATCGCTTTTGTGCAGAAAACACTAACACTTGTTCAGAACGAAAGAAAGCACAGAGCCCCAGATTTTATGTTGTCCTGGAGAGCTTGCAGAGCACTGGGGAAAGGCAGGCAGAGAATTCCCTGCTAGCACCTTCTCTGTGCCTGTTCACATTGCTTCGCAGAATCGCTTTTGTGCAGAAAACAGTAACACTTGTTCAGAACAAAAGAAAGCACAGAGCCCCAGATTTTATGTTGTCCTGGAGAGCTTGCAGAGCACTGGGGAAAAGCAGGCAGAGAATTCCCTGCTAGCACCTTCTCTGTGCCTGGGAAACAGAAGTGTTCACATTGCTTCGCAGAATCGCTTTTGTGCAGAAAACAGTAACACTTGTTCAGAACGAAAGAAAGCACAGAGCCCCAGATTTTATGTTGTCCTGGAGAGCTTGCAGAGCACTGGGGAAAGGCAGGCAGAGAATTCCCTGCTAGCACCTTCTCTGTGCCTGTTCACATTGCTTCGCATAATCGCTTTTGTGCAGAAAACACTAACACTTGTTCAGATGAAAGAAAGCACAGAGCCCCAGATTTTATGTTGTCCTGGAGAGCTTGCAGAGCACTGGGGAAAAGCAGGCAGAGAATTCCCTGCTAGCACCTTCTCTGTTCCTGGGAAACAGAAGTGTTCACATTGCTTCGCAGAATCGCTTTTGTGCAGAAAACAGTAACACTTGTTCAGAACGAAAGAAAGCACAGAGCCCCAGATTTTATGTTGTCCTGGAGAGCTTGCAGAGCACTGGGGAAAGGCAGGCAGAGAATTCCCTGCTAGCACCTTCTCTGTGCCTGTTCACATTGCTTCGCAGAATCGCTTTTGTGCAGAAAACAGTAACACTTGTTCAGAACGAAAGAAAGCACAGAGCCCCAGATTTTATGTTGTCCTGGAGAGCTTGCAGAGCACTGGGGAAAAGCAGGCAGAGAATTCCCTGCTAGCACCTTCTCTGTGCCTGGGAAGCAGAAGTGTTCCCATTGCTTCGCAGAATCGCTTTTGTGCAGAAAACATTAACAGTTGTTCAGACGAAAGAAAGCACAGAGCCCCAGATTTTATGTTGTCCTGGAGAGCTTGCAGAGCACTGGGGAAAGGCAGGCAGAGAATTCCCTGCTAGCACCTTCTCTGTGCCTGGGAAGCAGAAGTGTTCACATTGCTTGGCAGAATCGCTTTTGTGCAGAAAACACTAACACTTGTTCAGAACAAAAGAAAGCACAGAGCCCCAGATTTTATGTTGTTCTGGAGAGCTTGCAGAGCACTGGGGAAAAGCAGGCAGAGAATTCCCTGCTAGCACCTTCTCTGTGCCTGGGAAACAGAAGTGTTCACATTGCTTCGCAGAATCGCTTTTGTGCAGAAAACAGTAACACTTGTTCAGAACGAAAGAAAGCACAGAGCCCCAGATTTTATGTTGTCCTGGAGAGCTTGCAGAGCACTGGGGAAAGGCAGGCAGAGAATTCCCTGCTAGCACCTTCTCTGTGCCTGTTCACATTGCTTCGCAGAATCGCTTTTGTGCAGAAAACAGTAACACTTGTTCAGACGAAAGAAAGCACAGAGCCCCAGATTTTATGTTGTCCTGGAGAGCTTGCAGAGCACTGGGGAAAGGCAGGCAGAGAATTCCCTGCTAGCACCTTCTCTGTGCCTGGGAAGCAGAAGTCTTCACATTGCTTCGCAGAATCGCTTTTGTGCAGAAAACAGTAACACTTGTTCAGAACGAAAGAAAGCACAGAGCCCCAGATTTTATGTTGTCCTGGAGAGCTTGCAGAGCACTGGGGAAAAGCAGGCAGAGAATTCCCTGCTAGCACCTTCTCTGTTCCTGGGAAACAGAAGTGTTCACATTGCTTCGCAGAATCGCTTTTGTGCAGAAAACAGTAACACTTGTTCAGAACGAAAGAAAGCACAGAGCCCCAGATTTTATGTTGTCCTGGAGAGCTTGCAGAGCACTGGGGAAAGGCAGGCAGAGAATTCCCTGCTAGCACCTTCTCTGTGCCTGTTCACATTGCTTCGCAGAATCGCTTTTGTGCAGAAAACAGTAACACTTGTTCAGACGAAAGAAAGCACAGAGCCCCAGATTTTATGTTGTCCTGGAGAGCCTGCAGAGCACTGGGGAAAGGCAGGCAGAGAATTCCCTGCTAGCACCTTCTCTGTGCCTGGGAAACAGAAGTGTTCACATTGCTTCGCAGAATCGCTTTTGTGCAGAAAACACTAACACTTGTTCAGAACAAAAGAAAGCACAGAGCCCCAGATTTTATGTTGTCCTGGAGAGCTTGCAGAGCACTGGGGAAAAGCAGGCAGAGAATTCCCTGCTAGTACCTTCTCTGTGCCTGGGAAACAGAAGTGTTCACATTGCTTCGCAGAATCGCTTTTGTGCAGAAAACAGTAACACTTGTTCAGAACGAAAGAAAGCACAGAGCCCCAGATTTTATGTTGTCCTGGAGAGCTTGCAGAGCACTGGGGAAAAGCAGGCAGAGAATTCCCTGCTAGCACCTTCTCTGTGCCTTGGAAACAGAAGTGTTCACATTGCTTCGCAGAATCGCTTTTGTGCAGAAAACAGTAACACTTGTTCAGAACGAAAGAAAGCACAGAGCCCCAGATTTTATGTTGTCCTGGAGAGCTTGCAGAGCACTGGGGAAAAGCAGGCAGAGAATTCCCTGCTAGCACCTTCTCTGTTCCTGGGAAACAGAAGTGTTCACATTGCTTCGCAGAATCGCTTTTGTGCAGAAAACAGTAACACTTGTTCAGAACGAAAGAAAGCACAGAGCCCCAGATTTGCTGTTGTGCTGGAGATCTTGCAGAGCACTGGGGAAAGGCAGGCAGAGAATTCCCTGCTAGCACCTTCTCTGTGCCTGTTCACATTGCTTCGCAGAATCGCTTTTGTGCAGAAAACAGTAACACTTGTTCAGACGAAAGAAAGCACAGAGCCGCAGATTTTATGTTGTCCTGGAGAGCTTGCAGAGCACTGGGGAAAGGCAGGCAGAGAATTCCCTGCTAGCACCTTCTCTGTGCCTGGGAAGCAGAAGTCTTCACATTGCTTCGCAGAATCGCTTTTGTGCAGAAAACAATAACACTTGTTCAGAATGAAAGAAAGCACAGAGCCCCAGATTCTATGTTGTCCTGGAGAGCTTGCAGAGCACTGGGGAAAAGCAGGCAGAGAATTCCCTGCTAGCACCTTCTCTGTGCCTGGGAAACAGAAGTGTTCACATTGCTTCGCAGAATCGCTTTTGTGCAGAAAACAGTAACACTTGTTCAGAACGAAAGAAAGCACAGAGCCCCAGATTTTATGTTGTCCTGGAGAGCTTGCAGAGCACTGGGGAAAAGCAGGCAGAGAATTCCCTGCTAGCACCTTCTCTGTGCCTGGGAAGCACAAGTGTTCACATTGCTTCGCAGAATCGCTTTTGTGCAGAAAACAGTAACACTTGTTCAGAACGAAAGAAAGCACAGAGCCCCAGATTTTATGTTGTCCTGGAGAGCTTGCAGAGCACTGGGGAAAGGCAGGCAGAGAATTCCCTGCTAGCACCTTCTCTGTGCCTGTTCACATTGCTTCGCAGAATCGCTTTTGTGCAGAAAACAGTAACACTTGTTCAGACGAAAGAAAGCACAGAGCCCCAGATTTTATGTTGTCCTGGAGAGCTTGCAGAGCACTGGGGAAAGGCAGGCAGAGAATTCCCTACTAGCACCTTCTCTGTGCCTGGGAAACAGAAGTGTTCACATTGCTTCGCAGAATCGCTTTTGTGCAGAAAACACTAACACTTGTTCAGAACAAAAGAAAGCACAGAGCCCCAGATTTTATGTTGTCCTGGAGAGCTTGCAGAGCACTGGGGAAAAGCAGGCAGAGAATTCCCTGCTAGCACCTTCTCTGTGCCTGGGAAACAGAAGTGTTCACATTGCTTCGCAGAATCGCTTTTGTGCAGAAAACATTAACAGTTGTTCAGATGAAAGAAAGCACAGAGCCCCAGATTTTATGTTGTCCTGGAGAGCTTGCAGAGCACTGGGGAAAGGCAGGCAGAGAATTCCCTGCTAGCACCTTCTCTGTGCCTGGGAAGCAGAAGTGTTCACATTGCTTGGCAGAATCGCTTTTGTGCAGAAAACACTAACACTTGTTCAGAACAAAAGAAAGCACAGAGCCCCAGATTTTATGTTGTCCTGGAGAGCTTGCAGAGCACTGGGGAAAAGCAGGCAGAGAATTCCCTGCTAGCACCTTCTCTGTGCCTGGGAAACAGAAGTGTTCACATTGCTTCGCATAATCGCTTTTGTGCAGAAAACACTAACACTTGTTCAGAACGAAAGAAAGCACAGAGCCCCAGATTTTATGTTGTCCTGGAGAGCTTGCAGAGCAGTGGGGAAAGGCAGGCAGAGAATTCCCTGCTAGCACCTTCTCTGTGCCTGTTCACATTGCTTCGCATAATCGCTTTTGTGCAGAAAACACTAACACTTGTTCAGATGAAAGAAAGCACAGAGCCCCAGATTTTATGTTGTCCTGGAGAGCTTGCAGAGCACTGGGGAAAGGCAGGCAGAGAATTCCCTGCTAGCACCTTCTCTGTGCCTGGGAAACAGAAGTGTTCACATTGCTTCGCAGAATCGCTTTTGTGCAGAAAACAGTAACACATTTTCACAACGAAAGAAAGCACAGAGCCCCAGATTTTATGTTGTCCTGGAGAGCTTGCAGAGCACTGGGGAAAAGCAGGCAGAGAATTCCCTGATAGCACCTTCTCTGTGCCTGGGAAACAGAAGTGTTCACATTGCTTCGCAGAATCGCTTTTGTGCAGAAAACATTAACAGTTGTTCAGATGAAAGAAAGCACAGAGCCCCAGATTTTATGTTGTCCTGGAGAGCTTGCAGAGCACTGGGGAAAGGCAGGCAGAGAATTCCCTGCTAGCACCTTCTCTGTGCCTGTTCACATTGCTTCGCAGAATCGCTTTTGTGCAGAAAACAGTAACACTTGTTCAGACGAAAGAAAGCACAGAGCCCCAGATTTTATGTTGTCCTGGAGAGCTTGCAGAGCACTGGGGAAAAGCAGGCAGAGAATTCCCTGCTAGCACCTTCTCTGTGCCTGGGAAACAGAAGTGTTCACATTGCTTCGCAGAATCGCTTTTGTGCAGAAAACAGTAACACTTGTTCAGAACGAAAGAAAGCACAGAGCCCCAGATTTTATGTTGTCCTGGAGAGCTTGCAGAGCACTGGGGAAAGGCAGGCAGAGAATTCCCTGCTAGCACCTTCTCTGTGCCTGTTCACATTGCTTCGCATAATCGCTTTTGTGCAGAAAACACTAACACTTGTTCAGATGAAAGAAAGCACAGAGCCCCAGATTTTATGTTGTCCTGGAGAGCTTGCAGAGCACTGGGGAAAAGCAGGCAGAGAATTCCCTGCTAGCACCTTCTCTGTTCCTGGGAAACAGAAGTGTTCACATTGCTTCGCAGAATCGCTTTTGTGCAGAAAACAGTAACACTTGTTCAGAACGAAAGAAAGCACAGAGCCCCAGATTTTATGTTGTCCTGGAGAGCTTGCAGAGCACTGGGGAAAGGCAGGCAGAGAATTCCCTGCTAGCACCTTCTCTGTGCCTGTTCACATTGCTTCGCATAATCGCTTTTGTGCAGAAAACAGTAACACTTGTTCAGAACGAAAGAAAGCACAGAGCCCCAGATTTTATGTTGTCCTGGAGAGCTTGCAGAGCACTGGGGAAAGGCAGGCAGAGAATTCCCTGCTAGCACCTTCTCTGTGCCTGGGAAGCAGAAGTGTTCCCATTGCTTCGCAGAATCGCTTTTGTGCAGAAAACATTAACAGTTGTTCAGAACGAAAGAAAGCACAGAGCCCCAGATTTTATGTTGTCCTGGAGAGCTTGCAGAGCACTGGGGAAAGGCAGGCAGAGAATTCCCTGCTAGCACCTTCTCTGTGCCTGGGAAGCAGAAGTGTTCACATTGCTTGGCAGAATCGCTTTTGTGCAGAAAACACTAACACTTGTTCAGAACAAAAGAAAGCACAGAGCCCCAGATTTTATGTTGTTCTGGAGAGCTTGCAGAGCACTGGGGAAAAGCAGGCAGAGAATTCCCTGCTAGCACCTTCTCTGTGCCTGGGAAACAGAAGTGTTCACATTGCTTCGCAGAATCGCTTTTGTGCAGAAAACAGTAACACTTGTTCAGAACGAAAGAAAGCACAGAGCCCCAGATTTTATGTTGTCCTGGAGAGCTTGCAGAGCACTGGGGAAAGGCAGGCAGAGAATTCCCTGCTAGCACCTTCTCTGTGCCTGTTCACATTGCTTCGCAGAATCGCTTTTGTGCAGAAAACAGTAACACTTGTTCAGACGAAAGAAAGCACAGAGCCCCAGATTTTATGTTGTCCTGGAGAGCTTGCAGAGCACTGGGGAAAGGCAGGCAGAGAATTCCCTGCTAGCACCTTCTCTGTGCCTGGGAAGCAGAAGTGTTCACATTGCTTCGCAGAATCGCTTTTGTGCAGAAAACACTAACACTTGTTCAGAACAAAAGAAAGCACAGAGCCCCAGATTTTATGTTGTCCTGGAGAGCTTGCAGAGCACTGGGGAAAAGCAGGCAGAGAATTCCCTGCTAGCACCTTCTCTGTGCCTGGGAAACAGAAGTGTTCACATTGCTTCGCAGAATCGCTTTTGTGCAGAAAACAGTAACACTTGTTCAGACGAAAGAAAGCACAGAGCCGCAGATTTTATGTTGTCCTGGAGAGCTTGCAGAGCAGTGGGGAAAGGCAGGCAGAGAATTCCCTGCTAGCACCTTCTCTGTGCCTGGGAAGCAGAAGTCTTCACATTGCTTCGCAGAATCGCTTTTGTGCAGAAAACAATAACACTTGTTCAGAATGAAAGAAAGCACAGAGCCCCAGATTCTATGTTGTCCTGGAGAGCTTGCAGAGCACTGGGGAAAAGCAGGCAGAGAATTCCCTGCTAGCACCTTCTCTGTGCCTGGGAAACAGAAGTGTTCACATTGCTTGGCAGAATCGCTTTTGTGCAGAAAACAGTAACACTTGTTCAGAACGAAAGAAAGCACAGAGCCCCAGATTTTATGTTGTCCTGGAGAGCTTGCAGAGCACTGGGGAAAAGCAGGCAGAGAATTCCCTGCTAGCACCTTCTCTGTTCCTGGGAAACAGAAGTGTTCACATTGCTTCGCAGAATCGCTTTTGTGCAGAAAACAGTAACACTTGTTCAGAACGAAAGAAAGCACAGAGCCCCAGATTTTATGTTGTCCTGGAGAGCTTGCAGAGCACTGGGGAAAGGCAGGCAGAGAATTCCCTGCTAGCACCTTCTCTGTGCCTGTTCACATTGCTTCGCAGAATCGCTTTTGTGCAGAAAACAGTAACACTTGTTCAGACGAAAGAAAGCACAGAGCCCCAGATTTTATGTTGTCCTGGAGAGCCTGCAGAGCACTGGGGAAAGGCAGGCAGAGAATTCCCTGCTAGCACCTTCTCTGTGCCTGGGAAACAGAAGTGTTCACATTGCTTCGCAGAATCGCTTTTGTGCAGAAAACACTAACACTTGTTCAGAACAAAAGAAAGCACAGAGCCCCAGATTTTATGTTGTCCTGGAGAGCTTGCAGAGCACTGGGGAAAAGCAGGCAGAGAATTCCCTGCTAGCACCTTCTCTGTGCCTGGGAAACAGAAGTGTTCACATTGCTTCGCAGAATCGCTTTTGTGCAGAAAACAATAACACTTGTTCAGAACGAAAGAAAGCACAGAGCCCCAGATTTTATGTTGTCCTGGAGAGCTTGCAGAGCACTGGGGAAAAGCAGGCAGAGAATTCCCTGCTAGCACCTTCTCTGTGCCTTGGAAACAGAAGTGTTCACATTGCTTCGCAGAATCGCTTTTGTGCAGAAAACAGTAACACTTGTTCAGAACGAAAGAAAGCACAGAGCCCCAGATTTTATGTTGTCCTGGAGAGCTTGCAGAGCACTGGGGAAAAGCAGGCAGAGAATTCCCTGCTAGCACCTTCTCTGTTCCTGGGAAACAGAAGTGTTCACATTGCTTCGCAGAATCGCTTTTGTGCAGAAAACAGTAACACTTGTTCAGAACGAAAGAAAGCACAGAGCCCCAGATTTGCTGTTGTGCTGGAGATCTTGCAGAGCACTGGGGAAAGGCAGGCAGAGAATTCCCTGCTAGCACCTTCTCTGTGCCTGTTCACATTGCTTCGCAGAATCGCTTTTGTGCAGAAAACAGTAACACTTGTTCAGACGAAAGAAAGCACAGAGCCGCAGATTTTATGTTGTCCTGGAGAGCTTGCAGAGCACTGGGGAAAAGCAGGCAGAGAATTCCCTGCTAGCACCTTCTCTGTGCCTGGGAAGCAGAAGTCTTCACATTGCTTCGCAGAATCGCTTTTGTGCAGAAAACAATAACACTTGTTCAGAATGAAAGAAAGCACAGAGCCCCAGATTCTATGTTGTCCTGGAGAGCTTGCAGAGCACTGGGGAAAAGCAGGCAGAGAATTCCCTGCTAGCACCTTCTCTGTGCCTGGGAAACAGAAGTGTTCACATTGCTTGGCAGAATCGCTTTTGTGCAGAAAACAGTAACACTTGTTCAGAACGAAAGAAAGCACAGAGCCCCAGATTTTATGTTGTCCTGGAGAGCTTGCAGAGCACTGGGGAAAAGCAGGCAGAGAATTCCCTGCTAGCACCTTCTCTGTTCCTGGGAAACAGAAGTGTTCACATTGCTTCGCAGAATCGCTTTTGTGCAGAAAACAGTAACACTTGTTCAGAACGAAAGAAAGCACAGAGCCCCAGATTTTATGTTGTCCTGGAGAGCTTGCAGAGCACTGGGGAAAGGCAGGCAGAGAATTCCCTGCTAGCACCTTCTCTGTGCCTGTTCACATTGCTTCGCAGAATCGCTTTTGTGCAGAAAACAGTAACACTTGTTCAGACGAAAGAAAGCACAGAGCCCCAGATTTTATGTTGTCCTGGAGAGCTTGCAGAGCACTGGGGAAAGGCAGGCAGAGAATTCCCTGCTAGCACCTTCTCTGCGCCTGGGAAACAGAAGTGTTCACATTGCTTCGCAGAATCGCTTTGGTGCAGAAAACACTAACACTTGTTCAGAACAAAAGAAAGCACAGAGACCCAGATTTTATGTTGTCCTGGAGAGCTTGCAGAGCACTGGGGAAAAGCAGGCAGAGAATTCCCTGCTAGCACCTTCTCTGTGCCTGGGAAGCAGAAGTCTTCACATTGCTTTGCAGAATCGCTTTTGTGCAGAAAACAGTAACACTTGTTCAGACGAAAGAAAGCACAGAGCCCCAGATTTTATGTTGTCCTGGAGAGCTTGCAGAGCACTGGGGAAAAGCAGGCAGAGAATTCCCTGCTAGCACCTTCTCTGTGCCTGGGAAACAGAAGTGTTCGCATTGCTTCGCAGAATCGCTTTTGTGCAGAAAACATTAACACTTGTTCAGAACGAAAGAAAGCACAGAGCCCCAGATTTTATGTTGTCCTGGAGAGCTTGCAGAGCACTGGGGAAAAGCAGGCAGAGAATTCCCTGCTAGCACCTTCTCTGTGCCTGGGAAGCAGAAGTGTTCACATTGCTTCGCAGAATCGCTTTTGTGCAGAAAACACTAACACTTGTTCAGAACGAAAGAAAGCACAGAGCCCCAGATTTTATGTTGTCCTGGAGAGCTTGCAGAGCACTGGGGAAAGGCAGGCAGAGAATTCCCTGCTAGCACCTTCTCTGTGCCTGTTCACATTGCTTCGCATAATCGCTTTTGTGCAGAAAACACTAACACTTGTTCAGATGAAAGAAAGCACAGAGCCCCAGATTTTATGTTGTCCTGGAGAGCTTGCAGAGCACTGGGGAAAGGCAGGCAGAGAATTCCCTGCTAGCACCTTCTCTGTGCCTGGGAAACAGAAGTGTTCACATTGCTTCGCAGAATCGCTTTTGTGCAGAAAACAGTAACACATTTTCACAACGAAAGAAAGCACAGAGCCCCAGATTTTATGTTGTCCTGGAGAGCTTGCAGAGCACTGGGGAAAAGCAGGCAGAGAATTCCCTGCTAGCACCTTCTCTGTTCCTGGGAAACAGAAGTGTTCACATTGCTTCGCAGAATCGCTTTTGTGCAGAAAACAGTAACACTTGTTCAGAACGAAAGAAAGCACAGAGCCCCAGATTTTATGTTGTCCTGGAGAGCTTGCAGAGCACTGGGGAAAGGCAGGCAGAGAATTCCCTGCTAGCACCTTCTCTGTGCCTGTTCACATTGCTTCGCAGAATCGCTTTTGTGCAGAAAACAGTAACACTTGTTCAGAACGAAAGAAAGCACAGAGCCCCAGATTTTATGTTGTCCTGGAGAGCTTGCAGAGCACTGGGGAAAAGCAGGCAGAGAATTCCCTGCTAGCACCTTCTCTGTGCCTGGGAAGCAGAAGTGTTCCCATTGCTTCGCAGAATCGCTTTTGTGCAGAAAACATTAACAGTTGTTCAGAACGAAAGAAAGCACAGAGCCCCAGATTTTATGTTGTCCTGGAGAGCTTGCAGAGCACTGGGGAAAGGCAGGCAGAGAATTCCCTGCTAGCACCTTCTCTGTGCCTGTTCACATTGCTTCGCAGAATCGCTTTTGTGCAGAAAACAGTAACACTTGTTCAGACGAAAGAAAGCACAGAGCCCCAGATTTTATGTTGTCCTGGAGAGCTTGCAGAGCACTGGGGAAAAGCAGGCAGAGAATTCCCTGCTAGCACCTTCTCTGTGCCTGGGAAGCAGAAGTCTTCACATTGCTTGGCAGAATCGCTTTTGTGCAGAAAACACTAACACTTGTTCAGAACAAAAGAAAGCACAGAGCCCCAGATTTTATGTTGTCCTGGAGAGCTTGCAGAGCACTGGGGAAAAGCAGGCAGAGAATTCCCTGCTAGCACCTTCTCTGTGCCTGGGAAACAGAAGTGTTCACATTGCTTCGCAGAATCGCTTTTGTGCAGAAAACAGTAACACTTGTTCAGAACGAAAGAAAGCACAGAGCCCCAGATTTTATGTTGTCCTGGAGAGCTTGCAGAGCACTGGGGAAAAGCAGGCAGAGAATTCCCTGCTAGCACCTTCTCTGTGCCTGGGAAGCAGAAGTCTTCACATTGCTTTGCAGAATCGCTTTTGTGCAGAAAACAGTAACACTTGTTCAGACGAAAGAAAGCACAGAGCCCCAGATTTTATGTTGTCCTGGAGAGCTTGCAGAGCACTGGGGAAAAGCAGGCAGAGAATTCCCTGCTAGCACCTTCTCTGTTCCTGGGAAACAGAAGTGTTCGCATTGCTTCGCAGAATCGCTTTTGTGCAGAAAACATTAACACTTGTTCAGAACGAAAGAAAGCACAGAGCCCCAGATTTGCTGTTGTCCTGGAGAGCTTGCAGAGCACTGGGGAAAGGCAGGCAGAGAATTCCCTGCTAGCACCTTCTCTGTGCCTGTTCACATTGCTTCGCAGAATCGCTTTTGTGCAGAAAACAGTAACACTTGTTCAGAACGAAAGAAAGCACAGAGCCCCAGATTTTATGTTGTCCTGGAGAGCTTGCAGAGCACTGGGGAAAAGCAGGCAGAGAATTCCCTGCTAGCACCTTCTCTGTGCCTGGGAAGCAGAAGTGTTCCCATTGCTTCGCAGAATCGCTTTTGTGCAGAAAACATTAACAGTTGTTCAGACGAAAGAAAGCACAGAGCCCCAGATTTTATGTTGTCCTGGAGAGCTTGCAGAGCACTGGGGAAAGGCAGGCAGAGAATTCCCTGCTAGCACCTTCTCTGTGCCTGGGAAACAGAAGTGTTCACATTGCTTGGCAGAATCGCTTTTGTGCAGAAAACACTAACACTTGTTCAGAACAAAAGAAAGCACAGAGCCCCAGATTTTATGTTGTTCTGGAGAGCTTGCAGAGCACTGGGGAAAAGCAGGCAGAGAATTCCCTGCTAGCACCTTCTCTGTGCCTGGGAAACAGAAGTGTTCACATTGCTTCGCAGAATCGCTTTTGTGCAGAAAACAGTAACACTTGTTCAGAACGAAAGAAAGCACAGAGCCCCAGATTTTATGTTGTCCTGGAGAGCTTGCAGAGCACTGGGGAAAGGCAGGCAGAGAATTCCCTGCTAGCACCTTCTCTGTGCCTGTTCACATTGCTTCGCAGAATCGCTTTTGTGCAGAAAACAGTAACACTTGTTCAGACGAAAGAAAGCACAGAGCCCCAGATTTTATGTTGTCCTGGAGAGCTTGCAGAGCACTGGGGAAAGGCAGGCAGAGAATTCCCTGCTAGCACCTTCTCTGTGCCTGGGAAGCAGAAGTGTTCACATTGCTTGGCAGAATCGCTTTTGTGCAGAAAACACTAACACTTGTTCAGAACAAAAGAAAGCACAGAGCCCCAGATTTTATGTTGTCCTGGAGAGCTTGCAGAGCACTGGGGAAAAGCAGGCAGAGAATTCCCTGCTAGCACCTTCTCTGTGCCTGGGAAACAGAAGTGTTCACATTGCTTCGCAGAATCGCTTTTGTGCAGAAAACAGTAACACTTGTTCAGACGAAAGAAAGCACAGAGCCGCAGATTTTATGTTGTCCTGGAGAGCTTGCAGAGCAGTGGGGAAAGGCAGGCAGAGAATTCCCTGCTAGCACCTTCTCTGTGCCTGGGAAGCAGAAGTCTTCACATTGCTTCGCAGAATCGCTTTTGTGCAGAAAACAATAACACTTGTTCAGAATGAAAGAAAGCACAGAGCCCCAGATTCTATGTTGTCCTGGAGAGCTTGCAGAGCACTGGGGAAAACCAGGCAGAGAATTCCCTGCTAGCACCTTCTCTGTGCCTGGGAAACAGAAGTGTTCACATTGCTTCGCAGAATCGCTTTTGTGCAGAAAACAGTAACACTTGTTCAGAACGAAAGAAAGCACAGAGCCCCAGATTTTATGTTGTCCTGGAGAGCTTGCAGAGCACTGGGGAAAAGCAGGCAGAGAATTCCCTGCTAGCACCTTCTCTGTTCCTGGGAAACAGAAGTGTTCACATTGCTTCGCAGAATCGCTTTTGTGCAGAAAACACTAACACTTGTTCAGAACGAAAGAAAGCACAGAGACCCAGATTTTATGTTGTCCTGGAGAGCTTGCAGAGCACTGGGGAAAGGCAGGCAGAGAATTCCCTGCTAGCACCTTCTCTGTGCCTGTTCACATTGCTTCGCAGAATCGCTTTTGTGCAGAAAACAGTAACACTTGTTCAGACGAAAGAAAGCACAGAGCCCCAGATTTTATGTTGTCCTGGAGAGCCTGCAGAGCACTGGGGAAAGGCAGGCAGAGAATTCCCTGCTAGCACCTTCTCTGTGCCTGGGAAACAGAAGTGTTCACATTGCTTCGCAGAATCGCTTTTGTGCAGAAAACACTAACACTTGTTCAGAACAAAAGAAAGCACAGAGCCCCAGATTTTATGTTGTCCTGGAGAGCTTGCAGAGCACTGGGGAAAAGCAGGCAGAGAATTCCCTGCTAGCACCTTCTCTGTGCCTGGGAAACAGAAGTGTTCACATTGCTTCGCAGAATCGCTTTTGTGCAGAAAACAATAACACTTGTTCAGAACGAAAGAAAGCACAGAGCCCCAGATTTTATGTTGTCCTGGAGAGCTTGCAGAGCACTGGGGAAAAGCAGGCAGAGAATTCCCTGCTAGCACCTTCTCTGTGCCTTGGAAACAGAAGTGTTCACACTGCTTCGCAGAATCGCTTTTGTGCAGAAAACAGTAACACTTGTTCAGAACGAAAGAAAGCACAGAGCCCCAGATTTTATGTTGTCCTGGAGAGCTTGCAGAGCACTGGGGAAAAGCAGGCAGAGAATTCCCTGCTAGCACCTTCTCTGCGCCTGGGAAACAGAAGTGTTCACATTGCTTCGCAGAATCGCTTTGGTGCAGAAAACACTAACACTTGTTCAGAACAAAAGAAAGCACAGAGACCCAGATTTTATGTTGTCCTGGAGAGCTTGCAGAGCACTGGGGAAAAGCAGGCAGAGAATTCCCTGCTAGCACCTTCTCTGTGCCTGGGAAGCAGAAGTCTTCACATTGCTTTGCAGAATCGCTTTTGTGCAGAAAACAGTAACACTTGTTCAGACGAAAGAAAGCACAGAGCCCCAGATTTTATGTTGTCCTGGAGAGCTTGCAGAGCACTGGGGAAAAGCAGGCAGAGAATTCCCTGCTAGCACCTTCTCTGTTCCTGGGAAACAGAAGTGTTCGCATTGCTTCGCAGAATCGCTTTTGTGCAGAAAACATTAACACTTGTTCAGAACGAAAGAAAGCACAGAGCCCCAGATTTGCTGTTGTCCTGGAGAGCTTGCAGAGCACTGGGGAAAGGCAGGCAGAGAATTCCCTGCTAGCACCTTCTCTGTGCCTGGGAAGCAGAAGTGTTCACATTGCTTGGCAGAATCGCTTTTGTGCAGAAAACAGTAACACTTGTTCAGAACGAAAGAAAGCACAGAGCCCCAGATTTTATGTTGTCCTGGAGAGCTTGCAGAGCACTGGGGAAAGGCAGGCAGAGAATTCCCTGCTAGCACCTTCTCTGTGCCTGTTCACATTGCTTCGCATAATCGCTTTTTGCGCAGAAAACAGTAACACTTGTTCAGACGAAAGAAAGCACAGAGCCCCAGATTTTATGTTGTCCTGGAGAGCTTGCAGAGCACTGGGGAAAGGCAGGCAGAGAATTCCCTGCTAGCACCTTCTCTGTGCCTGGGAAACAGAAGTGTTCACATTGCTTCGCAGAATCGCTTTTGTGCAGAAAACAGTAACACTTGTTCAGAACGAAAGAAAGCACAGAGCCCCAGATTCTATGTTGTCCTGGAGAGCTTGCAGAGCACTGGGGAAAAGCAGGCAGAGAATTCCCTGCTAGCACCTTCTCTGTGCCTGGGAAGCAGAAGTGTTCACATTGCTTCGCAGAATCGCTTTTGTGCAGAAAACACTAACACTTGTTCAGAACGAAAGAAAGCACAGAGCCCCAGATTTTATGTTGTCCTGGAGAGCTTGCAGAGCACTGGGGAAAGGCAGGCAGAGAATTCCCTGCTAGCACCTTCTCTGTGCCTGTTCACATTGCTTCGCATAATCGCTTTTGTGCAGAAAACACTAACACTTGTTCAGATGAAAGAAAGCACAGAGCCCCAGATTTTATGTTGTCCTGGAGAGCTTGCAGAGCACTGGGGAAAGGCAGGCAGAGAATTCCCTGCTAGCACCTTCTCTGTGCCTGGGAAACAGAAGTGTTCACATTGCTTCGCAGAATCGCTTTTGTGCAGAAAACAGTAACACATTTTCACAACGAAAGAAAGCACAGAGCCCCAGATTTTATGTTGTCCTGGAGAGCTTGCAGAGCACTGGGGAAAAGCAGGCAGAGAATTCCCTGCTAGCACCTTCTCTGTTCCTGGGAAACAGAAGTGTTCACATTGCTTCGCAGAATCGCTTTTGTGCAGAAAACAGTAACACTTGTTCAGAACGAAAGAAAGCACAGAGCCCCAGATTTTATGTTGTCCTGGAGAGCTTGCAGAGCACTGGGGAAAGGCAGGCAGAGAATTCCCTGCTAGCACCTTCTCTGTGCCTGTTCACATTGCTTCGCAGAATCGCTTTTGTGCAGAAAACAGTAACACTTGTTCAGAACGAAAGAAAGCACAGAGCCCCAGATTTTATGTTGTCCTGGAGAGCTTGCAGAGCACTGGGGAAAAGCAGGCAGAGAATTCCCTGCTAGCACCTTCTCTGTGCCTGGGAAGCAGAAGTGTTCCCATTGCTTCGCAGAATCGCTTTTGTGCAGAAAACAGTAACACTTGTTCAGAACGAAAGAAAGCACAGAGCCCCAGATTTTATGTTGTCCTGGAGAGCTTGCAGAGCACTGGGGAAAGGCAGGCAGAGAATTCCCTGCTAGCACCTTCTCTGTGCCTGTTCACATTGCTTCGCAGAATCGCTTTTGTGCAGAAAACAGTAACACTTGTTCAGACGAAAGAAAGCACAGAGCCCCAGATTTTATGTTGTCCTGGAGAGCTTGCAGAGCACTGGGGAAAAGCAGGCAGAGAATTCCCTGCTAGCACCTTCTCTGTGCCTGGGAAGCAGAAGTCTTCACATTGCTTGGCAGAATCGCTTTTGTGCAGAAAACACTAACACTTGTTCAGAACAAAAGAAAGCACAGAGCCCCAGATTTTATGTTGTCCTGGAGAGCTTGCAGAGCACTGGGGAAAAGCAGGCAGAGAATTCCCTGCTAGCACCTTCTCTGTGCCTGGGAAACAGAAGTGTTCACATTGCTTCGCAGAATCGCTTTTGTGCAGAAAACAGTAACACTTGTTCAGAACGAAAGAAAGCACAGAGCCCCAGATTTTATGTTGTCCTGGAGAGCTTGCAGAGCACTGGGGAAAAGCAGGCAGAGAATTCCCTGCTAGCACCTTCTCTGTGCCTGGGAAGCAGAAGTCTTCACATTGCTTTGCAGAATCGCTTTTGTGCAGAAAACAGTAACACTTGTTCAGACGAAAGAAAGCACAGAGCCCCAGATTTTATGTTGTCCTGGAGAGCTTGCAGAGCACTGGGGAAAAGCAGGCAGAGAATTCCCTGCTAGCACCTTCTCTGTTCCTGGGAAACAGAAGTGTTCGCATTGCTTCGCAGAATCGCTTTTGTGCAGAAAACATTAACACTTGTTCAGAACGAAAGAAAGCACAGAGCCCCAGATTTGCTGTTGTCCTGGAGAGCTTGCAGAGCACTGGGGAAAGGCAGGCAGAGAATTCCCTGCTAGCACCTTCTCTGTGCCTGGGAAGCAGAAGTGTTCACATTGCTTGGCAGAATCGCTTTTGTGCAGAAAACAATAACACTTGTTCAGAATGAAAGAAAGCACAGAGCCCCAGATTCTATGTTGTCCTGGAGAGCTTGCAGAGCACTGGGGAAAACCAGGCAGAGAATTCCCTGCTAGCACCTTCTCTGTGCCTGGGAAGCAGAAGTGTTCACATTGCTTCGCAGAATCGCTTTTGTGCAGAAAACAGTAACACTTGTTCAGAACGAAAGAAAGCACAGAGCCCCAGATTTTATGTTGTCCTGGAGAGCTTGCAGAGCACTGGGGAAAAGCAGGCAGAGAATTCCCTGCTAGCACCTTCTCTGTTCCTGGGAAACAGAAGTGTTCACATTGCTTCGCAGAATCGCTTTTGTGCAGAAAACAGTAACACTTGTTCAGAACGAAAGAAAGCACAGAGCCCCAGATTTTATGTTGTCCTGGAGAGCTTGCAGAGCACTGGGGAAAGGCAGGCAGAGAATTCCCTGCTAGCACCTTCTCTGTGCCTGTTCACATTGCTTCGCAGAATCGCTTTTGTGCAGAAAACAGTAACACTTGTTCAGACGAAAGAAAGCACAGAGCCCCAGATTTTATGTTGTCCTGGAGAGCCTGCAGAGCACTGGGGAAAGGCAGGCAGAGAATTCCCTGCTAGCACCTTCTCTGTTCCTGGGAAACAGAAGTGTTCACATTGCTTCGCAGAATCGCTTTTGTGCAGAAAACAGTAACACTTGTTCAGAACGAAAGAAAGCACAGAGCCCCAGATTTGCTGTTGTGCTGGAGATCTTGCAGAGCACTGGGGAAAGGCAGGCAGAGAATTCCCTGCTAGCACCTTCTCTGTGCCTGTTCACATTGCTTCGCAGAATCGCTTTTGTGCAGAAAACAGTAACACTTGTTCAGACGAAAGAAAGCACAGAGCCGCAGATTTTATGTTGTCCTGGAGAGCTTGCAGAGCACTGGGGAAAGGCAGGCAGAGAATTCCCTGCTAGCACCTTCTCTGTGCCTGGGAAGCAGAAGTCTTCACATTGCTTCGCAGAATCGCTTTTGTGCAGAAAACAATAACACTTGTTCAGAATGAAAGAAAGCACAGAGCCCCAGATTCTATGTTGTCCTGGAGAGCTTGCAGAGCACTGGGGAAAAGCAGGCAGAGAATTCCCTGCTAGCACCTTCTCTGTGCCTGGGAAACAGAAGTGTTCACATTGCTTCGCAGAATCGCTTTTGTGCAGAAAACAGTAACACTTGTTCAGAACGAAAGAAAGCACAGAGCCCCAGATTTTATGTTGTCCTGGAGAGCTTGCAGAGCACTGGGGAAAAGCAGGCAGAGAATTCCCTGCTAGCACCTTCTCTGTGCCTGGGAAACAGAAGTGTTCACATTGCTTCGCAGAATCGCTTTTGTGCAGAAAACAGTAACACTTGTTCAGAACGAAAGAAAGCACAGAGCCCCAGATTTTATGTTGTCCTGGAGAGCTTGCAGAGCACTGGGGAAAGGCAGGCAGAGAATTCCCTGCTAGCACCTTCTCTGCGCCTGGGAAACAGAAGTGTTCACATTGCTTCGCAGAATCGCTTTGGTGCAGAAAACACTAACACTTGTTCAGAACAAAAGAAAGCACAGAGACCCAGATTTTATGTTGTCCTGGAGAGCTTGCAGAGCACTGGGGAAAAGCAGGCAGAGAATTCCCTGCTAGCACCTTCTCTGTGCCTGGGAAACAGAAGTGTTCGCATTGCTTCGCAGAATCGCTTTTGTGCAGAAAACATTAACACTTGTTCAGAACGAAAGAAAGCACAGAGCCCCAGATTTGCTGTTGTCCTGGAGAGCTTGCAGAGCACTGGGGAAAGGCAGGCAGAGAATTCCCTGCTAGCACCTTCTCTGTGCCTGGGAAGCAGAAGTGTTCACATTGCTTGGCAGAATCGCTTTTGTGCAGAAAACAGTAACACTTGTTCAGAACGAAAGAAAGCACAGAGCCCCAGATTTTATGTTGTCCTGGAGAGCTTGCAGAGCACTGGGGAAAGGCAGGCAGAGAATTCCCTGCTAGCACCTTCTCTGTGCCTGTTCACATTGCTTCGCATAATCGCTTTTGTGCAGAAAACAGTAACACTTGTTCAGACGAAAGAAAGCACAGAGCCCCAGATTTTATGTTGTCCTGGAGAGCTTGCAGAGCACTGGGGAAAAGCAGGCAGAGAATTCCCTGCTAGCACCTTCTCTGTGCCTGGGAAACAGAAGTGTTCACATTGCTTCGCAGAATCGCTTTTGTGCAGAAAACACTAACACTTGTTCAGAACAAAAGAAAGCACAGAGCCCCAGATTTTATGTTGTCCTGGAGAGCTTGCAGAGCACTGGGGAAAAGCAGGCAGAGAATTCCCTGCTAGCACCTTCTCTGTGCCTGGGAAACAGAAGTGTTCACATTGCTTCGCAGAATCGCTTTTGTGCAGAAAACAGTAACACTTGTTCAGAACGAAAGAAAGCACAGAGCCCCAGATTTTATGTTGTCCTGGAGAGCTTGCAGAGCACTGGGGAAAGGCAGGCAGAGAATTCCCTGCTAGCACCTTCTCTGTGCCTGTTCACATTGCTTCGCATAATCGCTTTTGTGCAGAAAACACTAACACTTGTACAGATGAAAGAAAGCACAGAGCCCCAGATTTTATGTTGTCCTGGAGAGCTTGCAGAGCAGTGGGGAAAGGCAGGCAGAGAATTCCCTGCTAGCACCTTCTCTGTGCCTGGGAAACAGAAGTGTTCACATTGCTTCGCAGAATCGCTTTTGTGCAGAAAACAGTAACACATTTTCACAACGAAAGAAAGCACAGAGCCCCAGATTTTATGTTGTCCTGGAGAGCTTGCAGAGCACTGGGGAAAAGCAGGCAGAGAATTCCCTGCTAGCACCTTCTCTGTTCCTGGGAAACAGAAGTGTTCACATTGCTTCGCAGAATCGCTTTTGTGCAGAAAACAGTAACACTTGTTCAGAACGAAAGAAAGCACAGAGCCCCAGATTTTATGTTGTCCTGGAGAGCTTGCAGAGCACTGGGGAAAGGCAGGCAGAGAATTCCCTGCTAGCACCTTCTCTGTGCCTGTTCACATTGCTTCGCAGAATCACTTTTGTGCAGAAAACAGTAACACTTGTTCAGAACGAAAGAAAGCACAGAGCCCCAGATTTTATGTTGTCCTGGAGAGCTTGCAGAGCACTGGGGAAAAGCAGGCAGAGAATTCCCTGCTAGCACCTTCTCTGTGCCTGGGAAGCAGAAGTGTTCCCATTGCTTCGCAGAATCGCTTTTGTGCAGAAAACATTAACAGTTGTTCAGAACGAAAGAAAGCACAGAGCCCCAGATTTTATGTTGTCCTGGAGAGCTTGCAGAGCACTGGGGAAAGGCAGGCAGAGAATTCCCTGCTAGCACCTTCTCTGTGCCTGTTCACATTGCTTCGCAGAATCGCTTTTGTGCAGAAAACAGTAACACTTGTTCAGACGAAAGAAAGCACAGAGCCCCAGATTTTATGTTGTCCTGGAGAGCTTGCAGAGCACTGGGGAAAAGCAGGCAGAGAATTCCCTGCTAGCACCTTCTCTGTGCCTGGGAAGCAGAAGTCTTCACATTGCTTGGCAGAATCGCTTTTGTGCAGAAAACACTAACACTTGTTCAGAACAAAAGAAAGCACAGAGCCCCAGATTTTATGTTGTCCTGGAGAGCTTGCAGAGCACTGGGGAAAAGCAGGCAGAGAATTCCCTGCTAGCACCTTCTCTGTGCCTGGGAAACAGAAGTGTTCACATTGCTTCGCAGAATCGCTTTTGTGCAGAAAACAGTAACACTTGTTCAGAACGAAAGAAAGCACAGAGCCCCAGATTTTATGTTGTCCTGGAGAGCTTGCAGAGCACTGGGGAAAAGCAGGCAGAGAATTCCCTGCTAGCACCTTCTCTGTGCCTGGGAAGCAGAAGTCTTCACATTGCTTTGCAGAATCGCTTTTGTGCAGAAAACAGTAACACTTGTTCAGACGAAAGAAAGCACAGAGCCCCAGATTTTATGTTGTCCTGGAGAGCTTGCAGAGCACTGGGGAAAAGCAGGCAGAGAATTCCCTGCTAGCACCTTCTCTGTTCCTGGGAAACAGAAGTGTTCGCATTGCTTCGCAGAATCGCTTTTGTGCAGAAAACATTAACACTTGTTCAGAACGAAAGAAAGCACAGAGCCCCAGATTTGCTGTTGTCCTGGAGAGCTTGCAGAGCACTGGGGAAAGGCAGGCAGAGAATTCCCTGCTAGCACCTTCTCTGTGCCTGGGAAGCAGAAGTGTTCACATTGCTTGGCAGAATCGCTTTTGTGCAGAAAACAGTAACACTTGTTCAGAACGAAAGAAAGCACAGAGCCCCAGATTTTATGTTGTCCTGGAGAGCTTGCAGAGCACTGGGGAAAGGCAGGCAGAGAATTCCCTGCTAGCACCTTCTCTGTGCCTGTTCACATTGCTTCGCAGAATCGCTTTTGTGCAGAAAACAGTAACACTTGTTCAGACGAAAGAAAGCACAGAGCCCCAGATTTTATGTTGTCCTGGAGAGCTTGCAGAGCACTGGGGAAAGGCAGGCAGAGAATTCCCTGCTAGCACCTTCTCTGTGCCTGGGAAACAGAAGTGTTCACATTGCTTCGCAGAATCGCTTTTGTGCAGAAAACAGTAACACTTGTTCAGAACGAAAGAAAGCACAGAGCCCCAGATTTTATGTTGTCCTGGAGAGCTTGCAGAGCACTGGGGAAAAGCAGGCAGAGAATTCCCTGCTAGCACCTTCTCTGTGCCTGGGAAGCAGAAGTGTTCACATTGCTTCGCAGAATCGCTTTTGTGCAGAAAACACTAACACTTGTTCAGAACGAAAGAAAGCACAGAGCCCCAGATTTTATGTTGTCCTGGAGAGCTTGCAGAGCACTGGGGAAAGGCAGGCAGAGAATTCCCTGCTAGCACCTTCTCTGTGCCTGTTCACATTGCTTCGCAGAATCGCTTTTGTGCAGAAAACAGTAACACTTGTTCAGACGAAAGAAAGCACAGAGCCCCAGATTTTATGTTGTCCTGGAGAGCTTGCAGAGCACTGGGGAAAAGCAGGCAGAGAATTCCCTGCTAGCACCTTCTCTGTGCCTGGGAAACAGAAGTGTTCACATTGCTTCGCAGAATCGCTTTTGTGCAGAAAACACTAACACTTGTTCAGAACAAAAGAAAGCACAGAGCCCCAGATTTTATGTTGTCCTGGAGAGCTTGCAGAGCACTGGGGAAAAGCAGGCAGAGAATTCCCTGCTAGCACCTTCTCTGTGCCTGGGAAACAGAAGTGTTCACATTGCTTCGCAGAATCGCTTTTGTGCAGAAAACACTAACACTTGTTCAGAACGAAAGAAAGCACAGAGCCCCAGATTTTATGTTGTCCTGGAGAGCTTGCAGAGCACTGGGGAAAGGCAGGCAGAGAATTCCCTGCTAGCACCTTCTCTGTGCCTGTTCACATTGCTTCGCATAATCGCTTTTGTGCAGAAAACACTAACACTTGTTCAGATGAAAGAAAGCACAGAGCCCCAGATTTTATGTTGTCCTGGAGAGCTTGCAGAGCACTGGGGAAAGGCAGGCAGAGAATTCCCTGCTAGCACCTTCTCTGTGCCTGGGAAACAGAAGTGTTCACATTGCTTCGCAGAATCGCTTTTGTGCAGAAAACAGTAACACATTTTCACAATGAAAGAAAGCACAGAGCCCCAGATTTTATGTTGTCCTGGAGAGCTTGCAGAGCACTGGGGAAAGGCAGGCAGAGAATTCCCTGCTAGCACCTTCTCTGTGCCTGGGAAGCAGAAGTGTTCACATTGCTTGGCAGAATCGCTTTTGTGCAGAAAACAGTAACACTTGTTCAGAACGAAAGAAAGCACAGAGCCCCAGATTTTATGTTGTCCTGGAGAGCTTGCAGAGCACTGGGGAAAGGCAGGCAGAGAATTCCCTGCTAGCACCTTCTCTGTGCCTGTTCACATTGCTTCGCAGAATCGCTTTTGTGCAGAAAACAGTAACACTTGTTCAGACGAAAGAAAGCACAGAGCCCCAGATTTTATGTTGTCCTGGAGAGCTTGCAGAGCACTGGGGAAAGGCAGGCAGAGAATTCCCTGCTAGCACCTTCTCTGTGCCTGGGAAACAGAAGTGTTCACATTGCTTCGCAGAATCGCTTTTGTGCAGAAAACAGTAACACTTGTTCAGAACGAAAGAAAGCACAGAGCCCCAGATTTTATGTTGTCCTGGAGAGCTTGCAGAGCACTGGGGAAAAGCAGGCAGAGAATTCCCTGCTAGCACCTTCTCTGTGCCTGGGAAGCAGAAGTGTTCACATTGCTTCGCAGAATCGCTTTTGTGCAGAAAACACTAACACTTGTTCAGAACGAAAGAAAGCACAGAGCCCCAGATTTTATGTTGTCCTGGAGAGCTTGCAGAGCACTGGGGAAAGGCAGGCAGAGAATTCCCTGCTAGCACCTTCTCTGTGCCTGTTCACATTGCTTCGCAGAATCGCTTTTGTGCAGAAAACAGTAACACTTGTTCAGACGAAAGAAAGCACAGAGCCCCAGATTTTATGTTGTCCTGGAGAGCTTGCAGAGCACTGGGGAAAAGCAGGCAGAGAATTCCCTGCTAGCACCTTCTCTGTGCCTGGGAAACAGAAGTGTTCACATTGCTTCGCAGAATCGCTTTTGTGCAGAAAACACTAACACTTGTTCAGAACAAAAGAAAGCACAGAGCCCCAGATTTTATGTTGTCCTGGAGAGCTTGCAGAGCACTGGGGAAAAGCAGGCAGAGAATTCCCTGCTAGCACCTTCTCTGTGCCTGGGAAACAGAAGTGTTCACATTGCTTCGCAGAATCGCTTTTGTGCAGAAAACACTAACACTTGTTCAGAACGAAAGAAAGCACAGAGCCCCAGATTTTATGTTGTCCTGGAGAGCTTGCAGAGCACTGGGGAAAGGCAGGCAGAGAATTCCCTGCTAGCACCTTCTCTGTGCCTGTTCACATTGCTTCGCATAATCGCTTTTGTGCAGAAAACACTAACACTTGTTCAGATGAAAGAAAGCACAGAGCCCCAGATTTTATGTTGTCCTGGAGAGCTTGCAGAGCACTGGGGAAAGGCAGGCAGAGAATTCCCTGCTAGCACCTTCTCTGTGCCTGGGAAACAGAAGTGTTCACATTGCTTCGCAGAATCGCTTTTGTGCAGAAAACAGTAACACATTTTCACAATGAAAGAAAGCACAGAGCCCCAGATTTTATGTTGTCCTGGAGAGCTTGCAGAGCACTGGGGAAAAGCAGGCAGAGAATTCCCTGCTAGCACCTTCTCTGTTCCTGGGAAACAGAAGTGTTCACATTGCTTCGCAGAATCGCTTTTGTGCAGAAAACAGTAACACTTGTTCAGAACGAAAGAAAGCACAGAGCCCCAGATTTTATGTTGTCCTGGAGAGCTTGCAGAGCACTGGGGAAAGGCAGGCAGAGAATTCCCTGCTAGCACCTTCTCTGTGCCTGTTCACATTGCTTCGCAGAATCACTTTTGTGCAGAAAACAGTAACACTTGTTCAGAACGAAAGAAAGCACAGAGCCCCAGATTTTATGTTGTCCTGGAGAGCTTGCAGAGCACTGGGGAAAAGCAGGCAGAGAATTCCCTGCTAGCACCTTCTCTGTGCCTGGGAAGCAGAAGTGTTCCCATTGCTTCGCAGAATCGCTTTTGTGCAGAAAACATTAACAGTTGTTCAGAACGAAAGAAAGCACAGAGCCCCAGATTTTATGTTGTCCTGGAGAGCTTGCAGAGCACTGGGGAAAGGCAGGCAGAGAATTCCCTGCTAGCACCTTCTCTGTGCCTGTTCACATTGCTTCGCAGAATCGCTTTTGTGCAGAAAACAGTAACACTTGTTCAGACGAAAGAAAGCACAGAGCCCCAGATTTTATGTTGTCCTGGAGAGCTTGCAGAGCACTGGGGAAAAGCAGGCAGAGAATTCCCTGCTAGCACCTTCTCTGTGCCTGGGAAGCAGAAGTCTTCACATTGCTTGGCAGAATCGCTTTTGTGCAGAAAACACTAACACTTGTTCAGAACAAAAGAAAGCACAGAGCCCCAGATTTTATGTTGTCCTGGAGAGCTTGCAGAGCACTGGGGAAAAGCAGGCAGAGAATTCCCTGCTAGCACCTTCTCTGTGCCTGGGAAACAGAAGTGTTCACATTGCTTCGCAGAATCGCTTTTGTGCAGAAAACAGTAACACTTGTTCAGAACGAAAGAAAGCACAGAGCCCCAGATTTTATGTTGTCCTGGAGAGCTTGCAGAGCACTGGGGAAAAGCAGGCAGAGAATTCCCTGCTAGCACCTTCTCTGTGCCTTGGAAACAGAAGTGTTCACATTGCTTCGCAGAATCGCTTTTGTGCAGAAAACAGTAACACTTGTTCAGAACGAAAGAAAGCACAGAGCCCCAGATTTTATGTTGTCCTGGAGAGCTTGCAGAGCACTGGGGAAAAGCAGGCAGAGAATTCCCTGCTAGCACCTTCTCTGTTCCTGGGAAACAGAAGTGTTCACATTGCTTCGCAGAATCGCTTTTGTGCAGAAAACAGTAACACTTGTTCAGAACGAAAGAAAGCACAGACCCCCAGATTTTATGTTGTCCTGGAGAGCTTGCAGAGCACTGGGGAAAGGCAGGCAGAGAATTCCCTGCTAGCACCTTCTCTGTGCCTGTTCACATTGCTTCGCAGAATCGCTTTTGTGCAGAAAACACTAACACTTGTTCAGACGAAAGAAAGCACAGAGCCGCAGATTTTATGTTGTCCTGGAGAGCTTGCAGAGCAGTGGGGAAAGGCAGGCAGAGAATTCCCTGCTAGCACCTTCTCTGTGCCTGGGAAACAGAAGTGTTCACATTGCTTCGCAGAATCGCTTTTGTGCAGAAAACAGTAACACTTGTTCAGAACGAAAGAAAGCACAGAGCCCCAGATTTTATGTTGTCCTGGAGAGCTTGCAGAGCACTGGGGAAAAGCAGGCAGAGAATTCCCTGCTAGCACCTTCTCTGTTCCTGGGAAACAGAAGTGTTCACATTGCTTCGCAGAATCGCTTTTGTGCAGAAAACAGTAACACTTGTTCAGAACGAAAGAAAGCACAGAGCCCCAGATTTTATGTTGTCCTGGAGAGCTTGCAGAGCACTGGGGAAAGGCAGGCAGAGAATTCCCTGCTAGCACCTTCTCTGTGCCTGTTCACATTGCTTCGCAGAATCGCTTTTGTGCAGAAAACAGTAACACTTGTTCAGACGAAAGAAAGCACAGAGCCCCAGATTTTATGTTGTCCTGGAGAGCTTGCAGAGCAGTGGGGAAAGGCAGGCAGAGAATTCCCTGCTAGCACCTTCTCTGTGCCTGGGAAACAGAAGTGTTCACATTGCTTGGCAGAATCGCTTTTGTGCAGAAAACACTAACACTTGTTCAGAACAAAAGAAAGCACAGAGCCCCAGATTTTATGTTGTCCTGGAGAGCTTGCAGAGCACTGGGGAAAAGCAGGCAGAGAATTCCCTGCTAGCACCTTCTCTGTTCCTGGGAAACAGAAGTGTTCGCATTGCTTCGCAGAATCGCTTTTGTGCAGAAAACACTAACACTTGTTCAGAACGAAAGAAAGCACAGAGCCCCAGATTTTATGTTGTCCTGGAGAGCTGGCAGAGCACTGGGGAAAAACAGGCAGAGAATTCCCTGCTAGCACCTTCTCTGTTCCTGGGAAACAGAAGTGTTCACATTGCTTCGCAGAATCGCTTTTGTGCAGAAAACAGTAACACTTGTTCAGAACGAAAGAAAGCACAGAGCCCCAGATTTTATGTTGTCCTGGAGAGCTTGCAGAGCACTGGGGAAAGGCAGGCAGAGAATTCCCTGCTAGCACCTTCTCTGTGCCTGTTCACATTGCTTCGCAGAATCACTTTTGTGCAGAAAACAGTAACACTTGTTCAGAACGAAAGAAAGCACAGAGCCCCAGATTTTATGTTGTCCTGGAGAGCTTGCAGAGCACTGGGGAAAAGCAGGCAGAGAATTCCCTGCTAGCACCTTCTCTGTGCCTGGGAAGCAGAAGTGTTCCCATTGCTTCGCAGAATCGCTTTTGTGCAGAAAACATTAACAGTTGTTCAGAACGAAAGAAAGCACAGAGCCCCAGATTTTATGTTGTCCTGGAGAGCTTGCAGAGCACTGGGGAAAGGCAGGCAGAGAATTCCCTGCTAGCACCTTCTCTGTGCCTGTTCACATTGCTTCGCATAATCGCTTTTGTGCAGAAAACAGTAACACTTGTTCAGACGAAAGAAAGCACAGAGCCCCAGATTTTATGTTGTCCTGGAGAGCTTGCAGAGCACTGGGGAAAAGCAGGCAGAGAATTCCCTGCTAGCACCTTCTCTGTGCCTGGGAAGCAGAAGTCTTCACATTGCTTGGCAGAATCGCTTTTGTGCAGAAAACACTAACACTTGTTCAGAACAAAAGAAAGCACAGAGCCCCAGATTTTATGTTGTCCTGGAGAGCTTGCAGAGCACTGGGGAAAAGCAGGCAGAGAATTCCCTGCTAGCACCTTCTCTGTGCCTGGGAAACAGAAGTGTTCACATTGCTTCGCAGAATCGCTTTTGTGCAGAAAACAGTAACACTTGTTCAGAACGAAAGAAAGCACAGAGCCCCAGATTTTATGTTGTCCTGGAGAGCTTGCAGAGCACTGGGGAAAAGCAGGCAGAGAATTCCCTGCTAGCACCTTCTCTGTGCCTTGGAAACAGAAGTGTTCACATTGCTTCGCAGAATCGCTTTTGTGCAGAAAACAGTAACACTTGTTCAGAACGAAAGAAAGCACAGAGCCCCAGATTTTATGTTGTCCTGGAGAGCTTGCAGAGCACTGGGGAAAAGCAGGCAGAGAATTCCCTGCTAGCACCTTCTCTGTTCCTGGGAAACAGAAGTGTTCACATTGCTTCGCAGAATCGCTTTTGTGCAGAAAACAGTAACACTTGTTCAGAACGAAAGAAAGCACAGAGCCCCAGATTTTATGTTGTCCTGGAGAGCTTGCAGAGCACTGGGGAAAGGCAGGCAGAGAATTCCCTGCTAGCACCTTCTCTGTGCCTGTTCACATTGCTTCGCAGAATCGCTTTTGTGCAGAAAACAGTAACACTTGTTCAGACGAAAGAAAGCACAGAGGGGCAGATTTTATGTTGTCCTGGAGAGCTTGCAGAGCAGTGGGGAAACGCAGGCAGAGAATTCCCTGCTAGCACCTTCTCTGTGCCTGGGAAACAGAAGTGTTCACATTGCTTCGCAGAATCGCTTTTGTGCAGAAAACAGTAACACTTGTTCAGAACGAAAGAAAGCACAGAGCCCCAGATTTTATGTTGTCCTGGAGAGCTTGCAGAGCACTGGGGAAAAGCAGGCAGAGAATTCCCTGCTAGCACCTTCTCTGTTCCTGGGAAACAGAAGTGTTCACATTGCTTCGCAGAATCGCTTTTGTGCAGAAAACAGTAACACTTGTTCAGAACGAAAGAAAGCACAGAGCCCCAGATTTTATGTTGTCCTGGAGAGCTTGCAGAGCACTGGGGAAAGGCAGGCAGAGAATTCCCTGCTAGCACCTTCTCTGTGCCTGTTCACATTGCTTCGCAGAATCGCTTTTGTGCAGAAAACAGTAACACTTGTTCAGACGAAAGAAAGCACAGAGCCCCAGATTTTATGTTGTCCTGGAGAGCTTGCAGAGCAGTGGGGAAAGGCAGGCAGAGAATTCCCTGCTAGCACCTTCTCTGTGCCTGGGAAACAGAAGTGTTCACATTGCTTCGCAGAATCGCTTTTGTGCAGAAAACACTAACACTTGTTCAGAACAAAAGAAAGCACAGAGCCCCAGATTTTATGTTGTCCTGGAGAGCTTGCAGAGCACTGGGGAAAAGCAGGCAGAGAATTCCCTGCTAGCACCTTCTCTGTTCCTGGGAAACAGAAGTGTTCGCATTGCTTCGCAGAATCGCTTTTGTGCAGAAAACATTAACACTTGTTCAGAACGAAAGAAAGCACAGAGCCCCAGATTTGCTGTTCTCCTGGAGAGCTTGCAGAGCACTGGGGAAAGGCAGGCAGAGAATTCCCTGCTAGCACCTTCTCTGTGCCTGGGAAGCAGAAGTGTTCACATTGCTTGGCAGAATCGCTTTTGTGCAGAAAACACTAACACTTGTTCAGAACGAAAGAAAGCACAGAGCCCCAGATTTTATGTTGTCCTGGAGAGCTTGCAGAGCACTGGGGAAAAGCAGGCAGAGAATTCCCTGCTAGCACCTTCTCTGTTCCTGGGAAACAGAAGTGTTCACATTGCTTCGCAGAATCGCTTTTGTGCAGAAAACATTAACACTTGTTCAGAACGAAAGAAAGCACAGAGCCCCAGATTTGCTGTTGTCCTGGAGAGCTTGCAGAGCACTGGGGAAAGGCAGGCAGAGAATTCCCTGCTAGCACCTTCTCTGTGCCTGGGAAACAGAAGTGTTCACATTGCTTGGCAGAATCGCTTTTGTGCAGAAAACAGTAACACTTGTTCAGAACGAAAGAAAGCACAGAGACCCAGATTTTATGTTGTCCTGGAGAGCTTGCAGAGCACTGGGGAAAAGCAGGCAGAGAATTCCCTGCTAGCACCTTCTCTGTTCCTGGGAAACAGAAGTGTTCGCATTGCTTCGCAGAATCGCTTTTGTGCAGAAAACATTAACACTTGTTCAGAACGAAAGAAAGCACAGAGCCCCAGATTTGCTGTTGTCCTGGAGAGCTTGCAGAGCACTGGGGAAAGGCAGGCAGAGAATTCCCTGCTAGCACCTTCTCTGTGCCTGGGAAGCAGAAGTGTTCACATTGCTTGGCAGAATCGCTTTTGTGCAGAAAACAGTAACACTTGTTCAGAACGAAAGAAAGCACAGAGCCCCAGATTTTATGTTGTCCTGGAGAGCTTGCAGAGCACTGGGGAAAGGCAGGCAGAGAATTCCCTGCTAGCACCTTCTCTGTGCCTGTTCACATTGCTTCGCATAATCGCTTTTGTGCAGAAAACAGTAACACTTGTTCAGACGAAAGAAAGCACAGAGCCCCAGATTTTATGTTGTCCTGGAGAGCTTGCAGAGCACTGGGGAAAGGCAGGCAGAGAATTCCCTGCTAGCACCTTCTCTGTGCCTGGGAAACAGAAGTGTTCACATTGCTTCGCAGAATCGCTTTTGTGCAGAAAACAGTAACACTTGTTCAGAACGAAAGAAAGCACAGAGCCCCAGATTTTATGTTGTCCTGGAGAGCTTGCAGAGCACTGGGGAAAAGCAGGCAGAGAATTCCCTGCTTGCACCTTCTCTGTTCCTGGGAAACAGAAGTGTTCACATTGCTTCGCAGAATCGCTTTTGTGCAGAAAACAGTAACACTTGTTCAGAACGAAAGAAAGCACAGAGCCCCAGATTTTATGTTGTCCTGGAGAGCTTGCAGAGCACTGGGGAAAGGCAGGCAGAGAATTCCCTGCTAGCACCTTCTCTGTGCCTGTTCACATTGCTTCGCATAATCGCTTTTGTGCAGAAAACAGTAACACTTGTTCAGACGAAAGAAAGCACAGAGCCCCAGATTTTATGTTGTCCTGGAGAGCTTGCAGAGCACTGGGGAAAGGCAGGCAGAGAATTCCCTACTAGCACCTTCTCTGTGCCTGGGAAACAGAAGTGTTCACATTGCTTCGCAGAATCGCTTTTGTGCAGAAAACACTAACACTTGTTCAGAACAAAAGAAAGCACAGAGCCCCAGATTTTATGTTGTCCTGGAGAGCTTGCAGAGCACTGGGGAAAAGCAGGCAGAGAATTCCCTGCTAGCACCTTCTCTGTGCCTGGGAAACAGAAGTGTTCACATTGCTTCGCAGAATCGCTTTTGTGCAGAAAACAGTAACACTCGTTCAGAACGAAAGAAAGCACAGAGCCCCAGATTTTATGTTGTCCTGGAGAGCTTGCAGAGCACTGGGGAAAGGCAGGCAGAGAATTCCCTGCTAGCACCTTCTCTGTGCCTGTTCACATTGCTTCGCAGAATCGCTTTTGTGCAGAAAACAGTAACACTTGTTCAGAACGAAAGAAAGCACAGAGCCCCAGATTTTATGTTGTCCTGGAGAGCTTGCAGAGCGCTGGGGAAAGGCAGGCAGAGAATTCCCTGCTAGCACCTTCTCTGTGCCTGGGAAGCAGTAGTGTTCCCATTGCTTCGCAGAATCGCTTTTGTGCAGAAAACATTAACAGTTGTTCAGACGAAAGAAAGCACAGAGCCCCAGATTTTATGTTGTCCTGGAGAGCTTGCAGAGCACTGGGGAAAAGCAGGCAGAGAATTCCCTGCTAGCACCTTCTCTGTGCCTGGGAAGCAGAAGTGTTCACATTGCTTGGCAGAATCGCTTTTGTGCAGAAAACACTAACACTTGTTCAGAACGAAAGAAAGCACAGAGCCCCAGATTTTATGTTGTCCTGGAGAGCTTGCAGAGCACTGGGGAAAAGCAGGCAGAGAATTCCCTGCTAGCACCTTCTCTGTTCCTGGGAAACAGAAGTGTTCACATTGCTTCGCAGAATCGCTTTTGTGCAGAAAACAGTAACACTTGTTCAGAACGAAAGAAAGCACAGAGCCCCAGATTTTATGTTGTCCTGGAGAGCTTGCAGAGCACTGGGGAAAGGCAGGCAGAGAATTCCCTGCTAGCACCTTCTCTGTGCCTGTTCACATTGCTTCGCAGAATCGCTTTTGTGCAGAAAACAGTAACACTTGTTCAGACGAAAGAAAGCACAGAGCCCCAGATTCTATGTTGTCCTGGAGAGCTTGCAGAGCACTGGGGAAAGGCAGGCAGAGAATTCCCTGCTAGCACCTTCTCTGTGCCTGGGAAGCAGAAGTCTTCACATTGCTTGGCAGAATCGCTTTTGTGCAGAAAACACTAACACTTGTTCAGAACAAAAGAAAGCACAGAGCCCCAGATTTTATGTTGTCCTGGAGAGCTTGCAGAGCACTGGGGAAAAGCAGGCAGAGAATTCCCTGCTAGCACCTTCTCTGTGCCTGGGAAACAGAAGTGTTCACATTGCTTCGCAGAATCGCTTTTGTGCAGAAAACAGTAACACTTGTTCAGAACGAAAGAAAGCACAGGGCCCCAGATTTTATGTTGTCCTGGAGAGCTTGCAGAGCACTGGGGAAAAGCAGGCAGAGAATTCCCTGCTAGCACCTTCTCTGTTCCTGGGAAACAGAAGTGTTCACATTGCTTCGCAGAATCGCTTTTGTGCAGAAAACAGTAACACTTGTTCAGAACGAAAGAAAGCACAGAGCCCCAGATTTTATGTTGTCCTGGAGAGCTTGCAGAGCACTGGGGAAAGGCAGGCAGAGAATTCCCTGCTAGCACCTTCTCTGTGCCTGTTCACATTGCTTCGCAGAATCGCTTTTGTGCAGAAAACAGTAACACTTGTTCAGACGAAAGAAAGCACAGAGCCGCAGATTTTATGTTGTCCTGGAGAGCTTGCAGAGCAGTGGGGAAAGGCAGGCAGAGAATTCCCTGCTAGCACCTTCTCTGTGCCTGGGAAACAGAAGTGTTCACATTGCTTCGCAGAATCGCTTTTGTGCAGAAAACAGTAACACTTGTTCAGAACGAAAGAAAGCACAGAGCCCCAGATTTTATGTTGTCCTGGAGAGCTTGCAGAGCACTGGGGAAAAGCAGGCAGAGAATTCCCTGCTAGCACCTTCTCTGTTCCTGGGAAACAGAAGTGTTCACATTGCTTCGCAGAATCGCTTTTGTGCAGAAAACAGTAACACTTGTTCAGAACGAAAGAAAGCACAGAGCCCCAGATTTTATGTTGTCCTGGAGAGCTTGCAGAGCACTGGGGAAAGGCAGGCAGAGAATTCCCTGCTAGCACCTTCTCTGTGCCTGTTCACATTGCTTCGCAGAATCGCTTTTGTGCAGAAAACATTAACACTTGTTCAGACGAAAGAAAGCACAGAGCCCCAGATTTTATGTTGTCCTGGAGAGCTTGCAGAGCACTGGGGAAAGGCAGGCAGAGAATTCCCTGCTAGCACCTTCTCTGTGCCTGGGAAGCAGAAGTCTTCACATTGCTTCGCAGAATCGCTTTTGTGCAGAAAACACTAACACTTGTTCAGAACAAAAGAAAGCACAGAGCCCCAGATTTTATGTTGTCCTGGAGAGCTTGCAGAGCACTGGGGAAAAGCAGGCAGAGAATTCCCTGCTAGCACCTTCTCTGTGCCTGGGAAACAGAAGTGTTCACATTGCTTGGCAGAATCGCTTTTGTGCAGAAAACAGTAACACTTGTTCAGAACGAAAGAAAGCACAGGGCCCCAGATTTTATGTTGTCCTGGAGAGCTTGCAGAGCACTGGGGAAAAGCAGGCAGAGAATTCCCTGCTAGCACCTTCTCTGTTCCTGGGAAACAGAAGTGTTCACATTGCTTCGCAGAATCGCTTTTGTGCAGAAAACAGTAACACTTGTTCAGAACGAAAGAAAGCACAGAGCCCCAGATTTTATGTTGTCCTGGAGAGCTTGCAGAGCACTGGGGAAAGGCAGGCAGAGAATTCCCTGCTAGCACCTTCTCTGTGCCTGTTCACATTGCTTCGCAGAATCGCTTTTGTGCAGAAAACAGTAACACTTGTTCAGACGAAAGAAAGCACAGAGCCGCAGATTTTATGTTGTCCTGGAGAGCTTGCAGAGCAGTGGGGAAAGGCAGGCAGAGAATTCCCTGCTAGCACCTTCTCTGTGCCTGGGAAACAGAAGTGTTCACATTGCTTCGCAGAATCGCTTTTGTGCAGAAAACAGTAACACTTGTTCAGAACGAAAGAAAGCACAGAGCCCCAGATTTTATGTTGTCCTGGAGAGCTTGCAGAGCACTGGGGAAAAGCAGGCAGAGAATTCCCTGCTAGCACCTTCTCTGTTCCTGGGAAACAGAAGTGTTCACATTGCTTCGCAGAATCGCTTTTGTGCAGAAAACAGTAACACTTGTTCAGAACGAAAGAAAGCACAGAGCCCCAGATTTTATGTTGTCCTGGAGAGCTTGCAGAGCACTGGGGAAAGGCAGGCAGAGAATTCCCTGCTAGCACCTTCTCTGTGCCTGTTCACATTGCTTCGCAGAATCGCTTTTGTGCAGAAAACAGTAACACTTGTTCAGACGAAAGAAAGCACAGAGCCCCAGATTTTATGTTGTCCTGGAGAGCTTGCAGAGCAGTGGGGAAAGGCAGGCAGAGAATTCCCTGCTAGCACCTTCTCTGTGCCTGGGAAACAGAAGTGTTCACATTGCTTCGCAGAATCGCTTTTGTGCAGAAAACACTAACACTTGTTCAGAACAAAAGAAAGCACAGAGCCCCAGATTTTATGTTGTCCTGGAGAGCTTGCAGAGCACTGGGGAAAAGCAGGCAGAGAATTCCCTGCTAGCACCTTCTCTGTTCCTGGGAAACAGAAGTGTTCGCATTGCTTGGCAGAATCGCTTTTGTGCAGAAAACATTAACACTTGTTCAGAACGAAAGAAAGCACAGAGCCCCAGATTTTATGTTGTCCTGGAGAGCTTGCAGAGCACTGGGGAAAAGCAGGCAGAGAATTCCCTGCTAGCACCTTCTCTGTGCCTGGGAAACAGAAGTGTTCACATTGCTTCGCAGAATCGCTTTTGTGCAGAAAACATTAACACTTGTTCAGAACGAAAGAAAGCACAGAGCCCCAGATTTGCTGTTGTCCTGGAGAGCTTGCAGAGCACTGGGGAAAGGCAGGCAGAGAATTCCCTGCTAGCACCTTCTCTGTGCCTGGGAAACAGAAGTGTTCACATTGCTTCGCAGAATCGCTTTTGTGCAGAAAACAGTAACACTTGTTCAGAACGAAAGAAAGCACAGAGACCCAGATTTTATGTTGTCCTGGAGAGCTTGCAGAGCACTGGGGAAAAGCAGGCAGAGAATTCCCTGCTAGCACCTTCTCTGTTCCTGGGAAACAGAAGTGTTCGCATTGCTTCGCAGAATCGCTTTTGTGCAGAAAACATTAACACTTGTTCAGAACGAAAGAAAGCACAGAGCCCCAGATTTGCTGTTGTCCTGGAGAGCTTGCAGAGCACTGGGGAAAGGCAGGCAGAGAATTCCCTGCTAGCACCTTCTCTGTGCCTGGGAAGCAGAAGTGTTCACATTGCTTGGCAGAATCGCTTTTGTGCAGAAAACAGTAACACTTGTTCAGAACGAAAGAAAGCACAGAGCCCCAGATTTTATGTTGTCCTGGAGAGCTTGCAGAGCACTGGGGAAAGGCAGGCAGAGAATTCCCTGCTAGCACCTTCTCTGTGCCTGTTCACATTGCTTCGCATAATCGCTTTTGTGCAGAAAACAGTAACACTTGTTCAGACGAAAGAAAGCACAGAGCCCCAGATTTTATGTTGTCCTGGAGAGCTTGCAGAGCACTGGGGAAAGGCAGGCAGAGAATTCCCTGCTAGCACCTTCTCTGTGCCTGGGAAGCAGAAGTGTTCACATTGCTTCGCAGAATCGCTTTTGTGCAGAAAACAATAACAACTGTTCAGAACGAAAGAAAGCACAGAGCCCCAGATTTTATGTTGTCCTGGAGAGCTTGCAGAGCACTGGGGAAAAGCAGGCAGAGAATTCCCTGCTAGCACCTTCTCTGTGCCTGGGAAGCAGAAGTGTTCACATTGCTTGGCAGAATCGCTTTTGTGCAGAAAACAGTAACACTTGTTCAGAACGAAAGAAAGCACAGAGCCCCAGATTTTATGTTGTCCTGGAGAGCTTGCAGAGCACTGGGGAAAGGCAGGCAGAGAATTCCCTGCTAGCACCTTCTCTGTGCCTGTTCACATTGCTTCGCAGAATCGCTTTTGTGCAGAAAACAGTAACACTTGTTCAGACGAAAGAAAGCACAGAGCCCCAGATTTTATGTTGTCCTGGAGAGCTTGCAGAGCACTGGGGAAAGGCAGGCAGAGAATTCCCTACTAGCACCTTCTCTGTGCCTGGGAAACAGAAGTGTTCACATTGCTTCGCAGAATCGCTTTTGTGCAGAAAACAGTAACACTTGTTCAGAACAAAAGCAAGCACAGAGCCCCAGATTTTATGTTGTCCTGGAGAGCTTGCAGAGCACTGGGGAAAAGCAGGCAGAGAATTCCCTGCTAGCACCTTCTCTGTGCCTGGGAAACAGAAGTGTTCACATTGCTTCGCAGAATCGCTTTTGTGCAGAAAACAGTAACACTTGTTCAGAACGAAAGAAAGCACAGAGCCCCAGATTTTATGTTGTCCTGGAGAGCTTGCAGAGCACTGGGGAAAGGCAGGCAGAGAATTCCCTGCTAGCACCTTCTCTGTGCCTGGGAAGCAGAAGTGTTCACATTGCTTGGCAGAATCGCTTTTGTGCAGAAAACACTAACACTTGTTCAGAACAAAAGAAAGCACAGAGCCCCAGATTTTATGTTGTCCTGGAGAGCTTGCAGAGCACTGGGGAAAAGCAGGCAGAGAATTCCCTGCTAGCACCTTCTCTGTGCCTGGGAAACAGAAGTGTTCACATTGCTTGGCAGAATCGCTTTTGTGCAGAAAACACTAACACTTGTTCAGACGAAAGAAAGCACAGAGCCCCAGATTTTATGTTGTCCTGGAGAGCTTGCAGAGCACTGGGGAAAGGCAGGCAGAGAATTCCCTGCTAGCACCTTCTCTGTGCCTGTTCACATTGCTTCGCATAATCGCTTTTGTGCAGAAAACACTAACACTTGTTCAGATGAAAGAAAGCACAGAGCCCCAGATTTTATGTTGTCCTGGAGAGCTTGCAGAGCACTGGGGAAAGGCAGGCAGAGAATTCCCTGCTAGCACCTTCTCTGTGCCTGGGAAACAGAAGTGTTCACATTGCTTCGCAGAATCGCTTTTGTGCAGAAAACAGTAACACTTGTTCAGAACGAAAGAAAGCACAGAGCCCCAGATTTTATGTTGTCCTGGAGAGCTTGCAGAGCACTGGGGAAAGGCAGGCAGAGAATTCCCTGCTAGCACCTTCTCTGTGCCTGTTCACATTGCTTCGCATAATCGCTTTTGTGCAGAAAACAGTAACACTTGTTCAGACGAAAGAAAGCACAGAGCCCCAGATTTTATGTTGTCCTGGAGAGCTTGCAGAGCACTGGGGAAAGGCAGGCAGAGAATTCCCTACTAGCACCTTCTCTGTGCCTGGGAAACAGAAGTGTTCACATTGCTTCGCAGAATCGCTTTTGTGCAGAAAACACTAACACTTGTTCAGAACAAAAGAAAGCACAGAGCCCCAGATTTTATGTTGTCCTGGAGAGCTTGCAGAGCACTGGGGAAAAGCAGGCAGAGAATTCCCTGCTAGCACCTTCTCTGTGCCTGGGAAACAGAAGTGTTCACATTGCTTCGCAGAATCGCTTTTGTGCAGAAAACAGTAACACTTGTTCAGAACGAAAGAAAGCACAGAGCCCCAGATTTTATGTTGTCCTGGAGAGCTTGCAGAGCACTGGGGAAAGGCAGGCAGAGAATTCCCTGCTAGCACCTTCTCTGTGCCTGGGAAGCAGAAGTGTTCACATTGCTTGGCAGAATCGCTTTTGTGCAGAAAACACTAACACTTGTTCAGAACAAAAGAAAGCACAGAGCCCCAGATTTTATGTTGTCCTGGAGAGCTTGCAGAGCACTGGGGAAAAGCAGGCAGAGAATTCCCTGCTAGCACCTTCTCTGTGCCTGGGAAACAGAAGTGTTCACATTGCTTGGCAGAATCGCTTTTGTGCAGAAAACACTAACACTTGTTCAGACGAAAGAAAGCACAGAGCCCCAGATTTTATGTTGTCCTGGAGAGCTTGCAGAGCACTGGGGAAAGGCAGGCAGAGAATTCCCTGCTAGCACCTTCTCTGTGCCTGTTCACATTGCTTCGCAGAATCGCTTTTGTGCAGAAAACAGTAACACTTGTTCAGACGAAAGAAAGCACAGAGCCCCAGATTTTATGTTGTCCTGGAGAGCTTGCAGAGCACTGGGGAAAAGCAGGCAGAGAATTCCCTGCTAGCACCTTCTCTGTGCCTGGGAAACAGAAGTGTTCACATTGCTTCGCAGAATCGCTTTTGTGCAGAAAACAGTAACACTTGTTCAGAACGAAAGAAAGCACAGAGCCCCAGATTTTATGTTGTCCTGGAGAGCTTGCAGAGCACTGGGGAAAGGCAGGCAGAGAATTCCCTGCTAGCACCTTCTCTGTGCCTGTTCACATTGCTTCGCATAATCGCTTTTGTGCAGAAAACACTAACACTTGTTCAGATGAAAGAAAGCACAGAGCCCCAGATTTTATGTTGTCCTGGAGAGCTTGCAGAGCACTGGGGAAAGGCAGGCAGAGAATTCCCTGCTAGCACCTTCTCTGTGCCTGGGAAACAGAAGTGTTCACATTGCTTCGCAGAATCGCTTTTGTGCAGAAAACAGTAACACTTGTTCAGAACAAAAGAAAGCACAGAGCCCCAGATTTTATGTTGTCCTGGAGAGCTTGCAGAGCACTGGGGAAAGGCAGGCAGAGAATTCCCTGCTAGCACCTTCTCTGTGCCTGTTCACATTGCTTCGCAGAATCGCTTTTGTGCAGAAAACAGTAACACTTGTTCAGAACGAAAGAAAGCACAGAGCCCCAGATTTTATGTTGTCCTGGAGAGCTTGCAGAGCACTGGGGAAAGGCAGGCAGAGAATTCCCTGCTAGCACCTTCTCTGTGCCTGGGAAGCAGTAGTGTTCCCATTGCTTCGCAGAATCGCTTTTGTGCAGAAAACATTAACACTTGTTCAGACGAAAGAAAGCACAGAGCCCCAGATTTTATGTTGTCCTGGAGAGCTTGCAGAGCACTGGGGAAAGGCAGGCAGAGAATTCCCTGCTAGCACCTTCTCTGTGCCTGGGAAGCAGAAGTGTTCACATTGCTTCGCAGAATCACTTTTGTGCAGAAAACACTAACACTTGTTCAGAACAAAAGAAAGCACAGAGCCCCAGATTTTATGTTGTCCTGGAGAGCTTGCAGAGCACTGGGGAAAAGCAGGCAGAGAATTCCCTGCTAGCACCTTCTCTGTGCCTGGGAAACAGAAGTGTTCACATTGCTTCGCAGAATCGCTTTTGTGCAGAAAACAGTAACACTTGTTCAGAACGAAAGAAAGCACAGGGCCCCAGATTTTATGTTGTCCTGGAGAGCTTGCAGAGCACTGGGGAAAAGCAGGCAGAGAATTCCCTGCTAGCACCTTCTCTGTTCCTGGGAAACAGAAGTGTTCACATTGCTTCGCAGAATCGCTTTTGTGCAGAAAACAGTAACACTTGTTCAGAACGAAAGAAAGCACAGAGCCCCAGATTTTATGTTGTCCTGGAGAGCTTGCAGAGCACTGGGGAAAGGCAGGCAGAGAATTCCCTGCTAGCACCTTCTCTGTGCCTGTTCACATTGCTTCGCAGAATCGCTTTTGTGCAGAAAACAGTAACACTTGTTCAGACGAAAGAAAGCACAGAGCCCCAGATTTTATGTTGTCCTGGAGAGCTTGCAGAGCACTGGGGAAAGGCAGGCAGAGAATTCCCTGCTAGCACCTTCTCTGTGCCTGGGAAGCAGTAGTCTTCACATTGCTTCGCAGAATCGCTTTTGTGCAGAAAACAATAACACTTGTTCAGAACGAAAGAAAGCACAGAGCCCCAGATTTTATGTTGTTCTGGAGATCTTGCAGAGCACTGGGGAAAGGCAGGCAGAGAATTCCCTGCTAGCACCTTCTCTGTGCCTGTTCACATTGCTTCGCATAATCGCTTTTGTGCAGAAAACAGTAACACTTGTTCAGACGAAAGAAAGCACAGAGCCCCAGATTTTATGTTGTCCTGGAGAGCTTGCAGAGCACTGGGGAAAGGCAGGCAGAGAATTCCCTGCTAGCACCTTCTCTGTGCCTGGGAAACAGAAGTGTTCACATTGCTTCGCAGAATCGCTTTTGTGCAGAAAACAGTAACACTTGTTCAGACGAAAGAAAGCACAGAGCCCCAGATTCTATGTTGACCTGGAGAGCTTGCAGAGCACTGGGGAAAGGCAGGCAGAGAATTCCCTGCTAGCACCTTCTCTGTGCCTGTTCACATTGCTTCGCAGAATCGCTTTTGTGCAGAAAACAGTAACACTTGTTCAGACGAAAGAAAGCACAGAGCCCCAGATTTTATGTTGTCCTGGAGAGCTTGCAGAGCACTGGGGAAAAGCAGGCAGAGAATTCCCTGCTAGCACCTTCTCTGCGCCTGGGAAACAGAAGTGTTCACATTGCTTCGCAGAATCGCTTTTGTGCAGAAAACAGTAACACTTGTTCAGAACGAAAGAAAGCACAGAGCCCCAGATTCTATGTTGTCCTAGAGAGCTTGCAGAGCACTGGGGAAAGGCAGGCAGAGAATTCCCTGCTAGCACCTTCTCTGTGCCTGTTCACATTGCTTCGCAGAATTGCTTTTGTGCAGAAAACATTAACACTTGTTCAGAAGAAAAGAAAGCACAGAGCCCCAGATTTTATGTTGTCCTGGAGAGCTTGCAGAGCACTGGGGAAAGGCAGGCAGAGAATTCCCTGCTAGCACCTTCTCTGTGCCTGGGAAGCAGAAGTGTTCACATTGCTTGGCAGAATCGCTTTTGTGCAGAAAACACTAACACTTGTTCAGAACGAAAGAAAGCACAGAGCCCAAGATTTTATGTTGTCCTGGAGAGCTTGCAGAGCACTGGGGAAAAGCAGGCAGAGAATTCCCTGCTAGCACCTTCTCTGTGCCTGGGAAGCAGAAGTCATCACATTGCTTCGCAGAACCGCTTTTGTGCAGAAAACAGTAACACTTGTTCAGAACGAAAGAAAGCACAGAGCCCCAGATTTTATGTTGTCCTGGAGAGCTTGCAGAGCACTGGGGAAAGGCAGGCAGAGAATTCCCTGCTAGCACCTTCTCTGTGCCTGTTCACATTGCTTCGCAGAATCGCTTTTGTGCAGAAAACAGTAACACTTGTTCAGACGAAAGAAAGCACAGAGCCCCAGATTTTATGTTGTCCTGGAGAGCTTGCAGAGCAGTGGGGAAAGGCAGGCAGAGAATTCCCTGCTAGCACCTTCTCTGTGCCTGGGAAGCAGTAGTCTTCACATTGCTTCGCAGAATCGCTTTTGTGCAGAAAACAATAACACTTGTTCAGAACGAAAGAAAGCACAGAGCCCCAGATTTTATGTTGTTCTGGAGATCTTGCAGAGCACTGGGGAAAGGCAGGCAGAGAATTCCCTGCTAGCACCTTCTCTGTGCCTGTTCACATTGCTTCGCATAATCGCTTTTGTGCAGAAAACAGTAACACTTGTTCAGACGAAAGAAAGCACAGAGCCCCAGATTTTATGTTGTCCTGGAGAGCTTGCAGAGCACTGGGGAAAGGCAGGCAGAGAATTCCCTGCTAGCACCTTCTCTGTGCCTGGGAAACAGAAGTGTTCACATTGCTTCGCAGAATCGCTTTTGTGCAGAAAACAGTAACACTTGTTCAGACGAAAGAAAGCACAGAGCCCCAGATTCTATGTTGTCCTGGAGAGCTTGCAGAGCACTGGGGAAAGGCAGGCAGAGAATTCCCTGCTAGCACCTTCTCTGTGCCTGTTCACATTGCTTCGCAGAATCGCTTTTGTGCAGAAAACAGTAACACTTGTTCAGACGAAAGAAAGCACAGAGCCCCAGATTTTATGTTGTCCTGGAGAGCTTGCAGAGCACTGGGGAAAAGCAGGCAGAGAATTCCCTGCTAGCACCTTCTCTGTGCCTGGGAAGCAGAAGTGTTCACATTGCTTCGCAGAATCGCTTTTGTGCAGAAAACAGTAACACTTGTTCAGAACGAAAGAAAGCACAGAGCCCCAGATTCTATGTTGTCCTGGAGAGCTTGCAGAGCACTGGGGAAAGGCAGGCAGAGAATTCCCTGCTAGCACCTTCTCTGTGCCTGTTCACATTGCTTCGCAGAATCGCTTTTGTGCAGAAAACAGTAACAGTTGTTCAGAACGAAAGAAAGCACAGAGCCCCAGATTTTATGTTGTCCTGGAGAGCTTGCAGAGCACTGGGGAAAGGCAGGCAGAGAATTCCCTGCTAGCACCTTCTCTGTGCCTGGGAAGCACAAGTGTTCACATCACTTCGCAGAATCGCTTTTGTGCAGAAAACAGTAACACTTGTTCAGACGAAAGAAAGCACAGAGCCCCAGATTTTATGTTGTCCTGGAGAGCTTGCAGAGCACTGGGGAAAGGCAGGCAGACAATTCCCTGCTAGCACCTTCTCTGTGCCTGGGAAGCAGAAGTGTTCACATTGCTTGGCAGAATCGCTTTTGTGCAGAAAACAGTAACACTTGTTCAGAACGAAAGAAAGCACAGAGCCCCAGATTTGCTGTTGTCCTGGAGAGCTTGCAGAGCACTGGGGAAAGGCAGGCAGAGAATTCCCTGCTAGCACCTTCTCTGTGCCTGGGAAGCAGAAGTGTTCACATTGCTTGGCAGAATCGCTTTTGTGCAGAAAACAGTAACACTTGTTCAGAACGAAAGAAAGCACAGAGCCCCAGATTTGCTGTTGTCCTGGAGAGCTTGCAGAGCACTGGGGAAAGGCAGGCTGAGAATTCCCTGCTAGCACCTTCTCTGTGCCTGGGAAGCAGAAGTGTTCACATTGCTTCGCAGAATCGCTTTTGTGCAGAAAACAGTAACACTTGTTCAGAACGAAAGAAAGCACAGAGCCCCAGATTTTATGTTGTCCTGGAGAGCTTGCAGAGCACTGGGGAAAGGCAGGCAGAGAATTCCCTGCTAGCACCTTCTCTGTGCCTGTTCACATTGCTTCGCAGAATCGCTTTTGTGCAGAAAACAGTAACACTTGTTCAGACGAAAGAAAGCACAGAGCCCCAGATTTTATGTTGTCCTGGAGAGCTTGCAGAGCACTGGGGAAAGGCAGGCAGAGAATTCCCTGCTAGCACCTTCTCTGTGCCTGGGAAGCAGAAGTGTTCACATTGCTTGGCAGAATCGCTTTTGTGCAGAAAACAGTAACACTTGTTCAGAACAAAAGCAAGCACAGAGCCCCAGATTTTATGTTGTCCTGGAGAGCTTGCAGAGCACTGGGGAAAAGCAGGCAGAGAATTCCCTGCTAGCACCTTCTCTGCGCCTGGGAAACAGAAGTGTTCACATTGCTTGGCAGAATCGCTTTTGTGCAGAAAACAGTAACACTTGTTCAGAACGAAAGAAAGCACAGAGCCCCAGATTCTATGTTGTCCTGGAGAGCTTGCAGAGCACTGGGGAAAGGCAGGCAGAGAATTCCCTGCTAGCACCTTCTCTGTGCCTGTTCACATTGCTTCGCAGAATCGCTTTTGTGCAGAAAACAGTAATACTTGTTCAGAACGAAAGAAAGCACAGAGCCCCAGATTTTATGTTGTCCTGGAGAGCTTGCAGAGCACTGGGGAAAAGCAGGCAGAGAATTCCCTGCTAGCACCTTCTCTGTTCCTGTGAAACAGAAGTGTTCACATTGCTTGGCAGAATCGCTTTTGTGCAGAAAACAGTAACACTTGTTCAGAACGAAAGAAAGCACAGAGCCCCAGATTTTATGTTGTCCTGGAGAGCTTGCAGAGCACTGGGGAAAGGCAGGCAGAGAATTCCCTGCTAGCACCTTCTCTGTGCCTGGGAAGCAGAAGTGTTCACATTGCTTGGCAGAATCGCTTTTGTGCAGACAACACTAACACTTTTTCAGAACAAAAGAAAGCACAGAGCCCCAGATTTTATGTTGTCCTGGAGAGCTTGCAGAGCACTGGGGAAAGGCAGGCAGAGAATTCCCTGCTAGCACCTTCTCTGTGCCTGTTCACATTGCTTCGCAGAATCGCTTTTGTGCAGAAAACAGTAACACTTGTTCAGACGAAAGAAAGCACAGAGCCCCAGATTTTATGTTGTCCTGGAGAGCTTGCAGAGCAGTGGGGAAAGGCAGGCAGAGAATTCCCTGCTAGCACCTTCTCTGTTCCTGGGAAACAGAAGTGTTCACATTGCTTCGCAGAATCGCTTTTGTGCAGAAAACAGTAACAGTTGTTCAGAACGAAGGAAAGCACAGAGCCCCAGATTTTATGTTGTCCTGGAGAGCTTGCAGAGCACTGGGGAAAGGCAGGCAGAGAATTCCCTGCTAGCACCTTCTCTGTGCCTGGGAAGCAGAAGTGTTCACATTGCTTGGCAGAATCGCTTTTGTGCAGAAAACAGTAACAGTTGTTTAGAATGAAAGAAAGCACAGAGCCCCTGATTCTATGTTGTCCTGGAGAGCTTGCAGAGCACTGGGGAAAGGCAGGCAGAGAATTCCCTGCTAGCACCTTCTCTGTGCCTGGGAAGCAGAAGTCTTCACATTGCTTCGCAGAATCGCTTTTGTGCAGAAAACACTAACACTTGTTCAGAACAAAAGAAAGCACAGAGCCCCAGATTTTATGTTGTCCTGGAGAGCTTGCACAGCACTGGGGAAAAGCAGGCAGAGAATTCCCTGCTAGCACCTTCTCTGCGCCTGGGAAACAGAAGTGTTCACATTGCTTCGCAGAATCGCTTTTGTGCAGAAAACAGTAACACTTGTTCAGAACGAAAGAAAGCACAGAGCCCCAGATTCTATGTTGTCCTGGAGAGCTTGCAGAGCACTGGGGAAAGGCAGGCAGAGAATTCCCTGCTAGCACCTTCTCTGTGCCTGTTCACATTGCTTCGCAGAATCGCTTTTGTGCAGAAAACAGTAATACATGTTCAGAACGAAAGAAAGCACAGAGCCCCAGATTTTATGTTGTCCTGGAGAGCTTGCAGAGCACTGGGGAAAAACAGGCAGAGAATTCCCTGCTAGCACCTTCTCTGTGCCTGGGAAGCAGAAGTGTTCACATTGCTTCGCAGAATTGCTTTTGTGCAGAAAACAGTAACACTTGTTCAGACGAAAGAAAGCACAGAGCCCCAGATTTTATGTTGTCCTGGAGAGCTTGCAGAGCACTGGGGAAAGGCAGGCAGAGAATTCCCTGCTAACACCTTCTCTGTGCCTGTTCACATTGCTTCGCAGAATCGCTTTTGTGCAGAAAACAGTAACACTTGTTCAGACGAAAGAAAGCACAGAGCCCCAGATTTTATGTTGTCCTGGAGAGCTTGCAGAGCAGTGGGGAAAGGCAGGCAGAGAATTCCCTGCTAGCACCTTCTCTGTTCCTGGGAAACAGAAGTGTTCACATTGCTTCGCAGAATCGCTTTTGTGCAGAAAACACTAACACTTGTTCAGAACGAAAGAAAGCACAGAGCCCCAGATTTTATGTTGTCCTGGAGAGCTTGCAGAGCACTGGGGAAAGGCAGGCAGAGAATTCCCTGCTAGCACCTTCTCTGTGCCTGTTCACATTGCTTCGCATAATCGCTTTTGTGCAGAAAACAGTAACACTTGTTCAGACGAAAGAAAGCACAGAGCCCCAGATTTTATGTTGTCCTGGAGAGCTTGCAGAGCACTGGGGAAAGGCAGGCAGAGAATTCCCTGCTAGCACCTTCTCTGTGCCTGGGAAACAGAAGTGTTCACATTGCTTCGCAGAATCGCTTTTGTGCAGAAAACAGTAACACTTGTTCAGACGAAAGAAAGCACAGAGCCCCAGATTCTATGTTGTCCTGGAGAGCTTGCAGAGCACTGGGGAAAGGCAGGCAGAGAATTCCCTGCTAGCACCTTCTCTGTGCCTGTTCACATTGCTTCGCAGAATCGCTTTTGTGCAGAAAACAGTAACAGTTGTTCAGAACGAAAGAAAGCACAGAGCCCCAGATTTTATGTTGTCCTGGAGAGCTTGCAGAGCACTGGGGAAAGGCAGGCAGAGAATTCCCTGCTAGCACCTTCTCTGTGCCTGGGAAGCACAAGTGTTCACATTACTTCGCAGAATCGCTTTTGTGCAGAAAACAGTAACACTTGTTCAGAACGAAAGAAAGCACAGAGCCCCAGATTTTATGTTGTCCTGGAGAGCTTGCAGAGCACTGGGGAAAGGCAGGCAGAGAATTCCCTGCTAGCACCTTCTCTGTGCCTGGGAAGCAGAAGTGTTCACATTGCTTGGCAGAATCGCTTTTGTGCAGAAAACACTAACACTTGTTCAGAACAAAAGAAAGCACAGAGCCCCAGATTTTATGTTGTCCTGGAGAGCTTGCAGAGCACTGGGGAAAAGCAGGCAGAGAATTCCCTGCTAGCACCTTCTCTGTGCCTGGGAAGCAGAAGTGTTCACATTGCTTGGCAGAATCGCTTTTGTGCAGAAAACAGTAACACTTGTTCAGAACGAAAGAAAGCACAGAGCCCCAGATTCTATGTTGTCCTGGAGAGCTTGCAGAGCACTGGGGAAAGGCAGGCAGAGAATTCCCTGCTAGCACCTTCTCTGTGCCTGGGAAGCAGAAGTGTTCACATTGCTTGGCAGAATCGCTTTTGTGCAGAAAACAGTAACACTTGTTCAGAACGAAAGAAAGCACAGAGCCCCAGATTTTATGTTGTCCTGGAGATCTTGCAGAGCAATGGGGAAAGGCAGGCAGAGAATTCCCTGCTAGCACCTTCTCTGTGCCTGTTCACATTGCTTCGCAGAATCGCTTTTGTGCAGAAAACAGTAACACTTGTTCAGACGAAAGAAAGCACAGAGCCCCAGATTTTATGTTGTCCTGGAGAGCTTGCAGAGCACTGGGGAAAGGCAGGCAGAGAATTCCCTGCTAGCACCTTCTCTGTGCCTGGGAAACAGAAGTGTTCACATTGCTTGGCAGAATCGCTTTTGTGCAGAAAACAGTAACACTTGTTCAGAACAAAAGCAAGCACAGAGCCCCAGATTTTATGTTGTCCTGGAGAGCTTGCAGAGCACTGGGGAAAAGCAGGCAGAGAATTCCCTGCTAGCACCTTCTCTGCGCCTGGGAAACAGAAGTGTTCACATTGCTTGGCAGAATCGCTTTTGTGCAGAAAACAGTAACACTTGTTCAGAACGAAAGAAAGCACAGAGCCCCAGATTCTATGTTGTCCTGGAGAGCTTGCAGAGCACTGGGGAAAGGCAGGCAGAGAATTCCCTGCTAGCACCTTCTCTGTGCCTGTTCACATTGCTTCGCAGAATCGCTTTTGTGCAGAAAACAGTAATACTTGTTCAGAACGAAAGAAAGCACAGAGCCCCAGATTTTATGTTGTCCTGGAGAGCTTGCAGAGCACTGGGGAAAAGCAGGCAGAGAATTCCCTGCTAGCACCTTCTCTGTTCCTGTGAAACAGAAGTGTTCACATTGCTTGGCAGAATCGCTTTTGTGCAGACAACACTAACACTTGTTCAGAACGAAAGAAAGCACAGAGCCCCAGATTTTATGTTGTCCTGGAGAGCTTGCAGAGCACTGGGGAAAGGCAGGCAGAGAATTCCCTGCTAGCACCTTCTCTGTGCCTGGGAAGCAGAAGTGTTCACATTGCTTGGCAGAATCGCTTTTGTGCAGACAACACTAACACTTTTTCAGAACAAAAGAAAGCACAGAGCCCCAGATTTTATGTTGTCCTGGAGAGCTTGCAGAGCACTGGGGAAAGGCAGGCAGAGAATTCCCTGCTAGCACCTTCTCTGTGCCTGTTCACATTGCTTCGCAGAATCGCTTTTGTGCAGAAAACAGTAACACTTGTTCAGACGAAAGAAAGCACAGAGCCCCAGATTTTATGTTGTCCTGGAGAGCTTGCAGAGCAGTGGGGAAAGGCAGGCAGAGAATTCCCTGCTAGCACCTTCTCTGTTCCTGGGAAACAGAAGTGTTCACATTGCTTCGCAGAATCGCTTTTGTGCAGAAAACAGTAACAGTTGTTCAGAACGAAAGAAAGCACAGAGCCCCAGATTTTATGTTGTCCTGGAGAGCTTGCAGAGCACTGGGGAAAGGCAGGCAGAGAATTCCCTGCTAGCACCTTCTCTGTGCCTGGGAAGCAGAAGTGTTCACATTGCTTGGCAGAATCGCTTTTGTGCAGAAAACAGTAACAGTTGTTTAGAATGAAAGAAAGCACAGAGCCCCTGATTCTATGTTGTCCTGGAGAGCTTGCAGAGCACTGGGGAAAGGCAGGCAGAGAATTCCCTGCTAGCACCTTCTCTGTGCCTGGGAAGCAGAAGTGTTCACATTGCTTCGCAGAATCGCTTTTGTGCAGAAAACACTAACACTTGTTCAGAACAAAAGAAAGCACAGAGCCCCAGATTTTATGTTGTCCTGGAGAGCTTGCACAGCACTGGGGAAAAGCAGGCAGAGAATTCCCTGCTAGCACCTTCTCTGCGCCTGGGAAACAGAAGTGTTCACATTGCTTGGCAGAATCGCTTTTGTGCAGAAAACAGTAACACTTGTTCAGAACGAAAGAAAGCACAGAGCCCCAGATTCTATGTTGTCCTGGAGAGCTTGCAGAGCACTGGGGAAAGGCAGGCAGAGAATTCCCTGCTAGCACCTTCTCTGTGCCTGTTCACATTGCTTCGCAGAATCGCTTTTGTGCAGAAAACAGTAATACATGTTCAGAACGAAAGAAAGCACAGAGCCCCAGATTTTATGTTGTCCTGGAGAGCTTGCAGAGCACTGGGGAAAAACAGGCAGAGAATTCCCTGCTAGCACCTTCTCTGTGCCTGGGAAGCAGAAGTGTTCACATTGCTTCGCAGAATTGCTTTTGTGCAGAAAACAGTAACACTTGTTCAGACGAAAGAAAGCACAGAGCCCCAGATTTTATGTTGTCCTGGAGAGCTTGCAGAGCACTGGGGAAAGGCAGGCAGAGAATTCCCTGCTAACACCTTCTCTGTGCCTGTTCACATTGCTTCGCAGAATCGCTTTTGTGCAGAAAACAGTAACACTTGTTCAGACGAAAGAAAGCACAGAGCCCCAGATTTTATGTTGTCCTGGAGAGCTTGCAGAGCAGTGGGGAAAGGCAGGCAGAGAATTCCCTGCTAGCACCTTCTCTGTTCCTGGGAAACAGAAGTGTTCACATTGCTTCGCAGAATCGCTTTTGTGCAGAAAACACTAACACTTGTTCAGAACGAAAGAAAGCACAGAGCCCCAGATTTTATGTTGTCCTGGAGAGCTTGCAGAGCACTGGGGAAAGGCAGGCAGAGAATTCCCTGCTAGCACCTTCTCTGTGCCTGGGAAGCAGAAGTGTTCACATTGCTTGGCAGAATCGCTTTTGTGCAGAAAACACTAACACTTGTTCAGAACGAAAGAAAGCACAGAGCCCCAGATTTTATGTTGTCCTGGAGAGCTTGCAGAGCACTGGGGAAAAGCAGGCAGAGAATTCCCTGCTAGCACCTTCTCTGTGCCTGGGAAACAGAAGTGTTCACATTGCTTCGCAGAATCGCTTTTGTGCAGAAAACAGTAACACTTGTTCAGAACGAAAGAAAGCACAGAGCCCCAGATTTTATGTTGTCCTGGAGAGCTTGCAGAGCACTGGGGAAAGGCAGGCAGAGAATTCCCTGCTAGCACCTTCTCTGTGCCTGGGAAGCAGAAGTGTTCACATTGCTTGGCAGAATCGCTTTTGTGCAGACAACACTAACACTTTTTCAGAACAAAAGAAAGCACAGAGCCCCAGATTTTATGTTGTCCTGGAGAGCTTGCAGAGCACTGGGGAAAGGCAGGCAGAGAATTCCCTGCTAGCACCTTCTCTGTGCCTGTTCACATTGCTTCGCAGAATCGCTGTTGTGCAGAAAACAGTAATACTTGTTCAGAACGAAAGAAAGCACAGAGCCCCAGATTTTATGTTGTCCTGGAGAGCTTGCAGAGCACTGGGGAAAAGCAGGCAGAGAATTCCCTGCTAGCACCTTCTCTGTTCCTGGGAAACAGAAGTGTTCACATTGCTTCGCAGAATCGCTTTTGTGCAGAAAACAGTAACACTTGTTCAGAACGAAAGAAAGCACAGAGCCCCAGATTTTATGTTGTCCTGGAGAGCTTGCAGAGCACTGGGGAAAGGCAGGCAGAGAATTCCCTGCTAGCACCTTCTCTGTGCCTGGGAAGCAGAAGTGTTCACATTGCTTCGCAGAATCGCTTTTGTGCAGAAAACAGTAACACTTGTTCAGAACAAAACAAAGCACAGAGCCCCAGATTTTATGTTGTCCTGGAGAGCTTGCACAGCACTGGGGAAAAGCAGGCAGAGAATTCCCTGCTAGCACCTTCTCTGCGCCTGGGAAACAGAAGTGTTCACATTGCTTCGCAGAATCGCTTTTGTGCAGAAAACAGTAACACTTGTTCAGAACGAAAGAAAGCACAGAGCCCCAGATTCTATGTTGTCCTGGAGAGCTTGCAGAGCACTGGGGAAAGGCAGGCAGAGAATTCCCTGCTAGCACCTTCTCTGTGCCTGTTCACATTGCTTCGCAGAATCGCTTTTGTGCAGAAAAGAGTAATACTTGTTCAGAACGAAAGAAAGCACAGAGCCCCAGATTTTATGTTGTCCTGGAGAGCTTGCAGAGCACTGGGGAAAAGCAGGCAGAGAATTCCCTGCTAGCACCTTCTCTGTGCCTGGGAAACAGAAGTGTTCACATTGCTTCGCAGAATCGCTTTTGTGCAGAAAACAGTAACACTTGTTCAGAACGAAAGAAAGCACAGAGCCCCAGATTTTATGTTGTCCTGGAGAGCTTGCAGAGCACTGGGGAAAGGCAGGCAGAGAATTCCCTGCTAGCACCTTCTCTGTGCCTGTTCACATTGCTTCGCAGAATCGCTTTTGTGCAGAAAACAGTAACACTTGTTCAGACGAAAGAAAGCACAGAGCCCCAGATTTTATGTTGTCCTGGAGAGCTTGCAGAGCACTGGGGAAAAGCAGGCAGAGAATTCCCTGCTAGCACCTTCTCTGTGCCTGGGAAGCAGAAGTGTTCACATTGCTTCGCAGAATTGCTTTTGTGCAGAAAACAGTAACACTTGTTCAGACGAAAGAAAGCACAGAGCCCCAGATTTTATGTTGTCCTGGAGAGCTTGCAGAGCACTGGGGAAAGGCAGGCAGAGAATTCCCTGCTAGCACCTTCTCTGTGCCTGTTCACATTGCTTCGCAGAATCGCTTTTGTGCAGAAAACAGTAACACTTGTTCAGACGAAAGAAAGCACAGAGCCCCAGATTTTATGTTGTCCTGGAGAGCTTGCAGAGCAGTGGGGAAAGGCAGGCAGATAATTCCCTGCTAGCACCTTCTCTGTGCCTGGGAAACAGAAGTGTTCACATTGCTTCGCAGAATCGCTTTTGTGCAGAAAACAGTAACACTTGTTCAGAACGAAAGAAAGCACAGAGCCCCAGATTTTATGTTGTCCTGGAGAGCTTGCAGAGCACTGGGGAAAGGCAGGCAGAGAATTCCCTGCTAGCACCTTCTCTGTGCCTGTTCACATTGCTTCGCAGAATCGCTTTTGTGCAGAAAACAGTAACACTTGTTCAGACGAAAGAAAGCACAGAGCCCCAGATTTTATGTTGTCCTGGAGAGCTTGCAGAGCACTGGGGAAAAGCAGGCAGAGAATTCCCTGCTAGCACCTTCTCTGTGCCTGGGAAGCAGAAGTCTTCACATTGCTTGGCAGAATCGCTTTTGTGCAGAAAACACTAACACTTGTTCAGAACAAAAGAAAGCACAGAGCCCCAGATTTTATGTTGTCCTGGAGAGCTTGCAGAGCACTGGGGAAAAGCAGGCAGAGAATTCCCTGCTAGCACCTTCTCTGTGCCTGGGAAACAGAAGTGTTCACATTGCTTCGCAGAATCGCTTTTGTGCAGAAAACAGTAACACTTGTTCAGAACGAAAGAAAGCACAGAGCCCCAGATTTTATGTTGTCCTGGAGAGCTTGCAGAGCACTGGGGAAAAGCAGGCAGAGAATTCCCTGCTAGCACCTTCTCTGTGCCTGGGAAGCAGAAGTCTTCACATTGCTTTGCAGAATCGCTTTTGTGCAGAAAACAGTAACACTTGTTCAGACGAAAGAAAGCACAGAGCCCCAGATTTTATGTTGTCCTGGAGAGCTTGCAGAGCACTGGGGAAAAGCAGGCAGAGAATTCCCTGCTAGCACCTTCTCTGTTCCTGGGAAACAGAAGTGTTCGCATTGCTTCGCAGAATCGCTTTTGTGCAGAAAACATTAACACTTGTTCAGAACGAAAGAAAGCACAGAGCCCCAGATTTGCTGTTGTCCTGGAGAGCTTGCAGAGCACTGGGGAAAGGCAGGCAGAGAATTCCCTGCTAGCACCTTCTCTGTGCCTGGGAAGCAGAAGTGTTCACATTGCTTGGCAGAATCGCTTTTGTGCAGAAAACAATAACACTTGTTCAGAATGAAAGAAAGCACAGAGCCCCAGATTCTATGTTGTCCTGGAGAGCTTGCAGAGCACTGGGGAAAACCAGGCAGAGAATTCCCTGCTAGCACCTTCTCTGTGCCTGGGAAGCAGAAGTGTTCACATTGCTTCGCAGAATCGCTTTTGTGCAGAAAACAGTAACACTTGTTCAGAACGAAAGAAAGCACAGAGCCCCAGATTTTATGTTGTCCTGGAGAGCTTGCAGAGCACTGGGGAAAGGCAGGCAGAGAATTCCCTGCTAGCACCTTCTCTGTTCCTGGGAAACAGAAGTGTTCACATTGCTTCGCAGAATCGCTTTTGTGCAGAAAACAGTAACACTTGTTCAGAACGAAAGAAAGCACAGAGCCCCAGATTTTATGTTGTCCTGGAGAGCTTGCAGAGCACTGGGGAAAGGCAGGCAGAGAATTCCCTGCTAGCACCTTCTCTGTGCCTGTTCACATTGCTTCGCAGAATCGCTTTTGTGCAGAAAACAGTAACACTTGTTCAGACGAAAGAAAGCACAGAGCCCCAGATTTTATGTTGTCCTGGAGAGCCTGCAGAGCACTGGGGAAAGGCAGGCAGAGAATTCCCTGCTAGCACCTTCTCTGTTCCTGGGAAACAGAAGTGTTCACATTGCTTCGCAGAATCGCTTTTGTGCAGAAAACAGTAACACTTGTTCAGAACGAAAGAAAGCACAGAGCCCCAGATTTGCTGTTGTGCTGGAGATCTTGCAGAGCACTGGGGAAAGGCAGGCAGAGAATTCCCTGCTAGCACCTTCTCTGTGCCTGTTCACATTGCTTCGCAGAATCGCTTTTGTGCAGAAAACAGTAACACTTGTTCAGACGAAAGAAAGCACAGAGCCGCAGATTTTATGTTGTCCTGGAGAGCTTGCAGAGCACTGGGGAAAGGCAGGCAGAGAATTCCCTGCTAGCACCTTCTCTGTGCCTGGGAAGCAGAAGTCTTCACATTGCTTCGCAGAATCGCTTTTGTGCAGAAAACAATAACACTTGTTCAGAATGAAAGAAAGCACAGAGCCCCAGATTCTATGTTGTCCTGGAGAGCTTGCAGAGCACTGGGGAAAAGCAGGCAGAGAATTCCCTGCTAGCACCTTCTCTGTGCCTGGGAAACAGAAGTGTTCACATTGCTTCGCAGAATCGCTTTTGTGCAGAAAACAGTAACACTTGTTCAGAACGAAAGAAAGCACAGAGCCCCAGATTTTATGTTGTCCTGGAGAGCTTGCAGAGCACTGGGGAAAAGCAGGCAGAGAATTCCCTGCTAGCACCTTCTCTGTGCCTGGGAAACAGAAGTGTTCACATTGCTTCGCAGAATCGCTTTTGTGCAGAAAACAGTAACACTTGTTCAGAACGAAAGAAAGCACAGAGCCCCAGATTTTATGTTGTCCTGGAGAGCTTGCAGAGCACTGGGGAAAGGCAGGCAGAGAATTCCCTGCTAGCACCTTCTCTGCGCCTGGGAAACAGAAGTGTTCACATTGCTTCGCAGAATCGCTTTGGTGCAGAAAACACTAACACTTGTTCAGAACAAAAGAAAGCACAGAGACCCAGATTTTATGTTGTCCTGGAGAGCTTGCAGAGCACTGGGGAAAAGCAGGCAGAGAATTCCCTGCTAGCACCTTCTCTGTGCCTGGGAAACAGAAGTGTTCGCATTGCTTCGCAGAATCGCTTTTGTGCAGAAAACATTAACACTTGTTCAGAACGAAAGAAAGCACAGAGCCCCAGATTTGCTGTTGTCCTGGAGAGCTTGCAGAGCACTGGGGAAAGGCAGGCAGAGAATTCCCTGCTAGCACCTTCTCTGTGCCTGGGAAGCAGAAGTGTTCACATTGCTTGGCAGAATCGCTTTTGTGCAGAAAACAGTAACACTTGTTCAGAACGAAAGAAAGCACAGAGCCCCAGATTTTATGTTGTCCTGGAGAGCTTGCAGAGCACTGGGGAAAGGCAGGCAGAGAATTCCCTGCTAGCACCTTCTCTGTGCCTGTTCACATTGCTTCGCATAATCGCTTTTGTGCAGAAAACAGTAACACTTGTTCAGACGAAAGAAAGCACAGAGCCCCAGATTTTATGTTGTCCTGGAGAGCTTGCAGAGCACTGGGGAAAAGCAGGCAGAGAATTCCCTGCTAGCACCTTCTCTGTGCCTGGGAAACAGAAGTGTTCACATTGCTTCGCAGAATCGCTTTTGTGCAGAAAACACTAACACTTGTTCAGAACAAAAGAAAGCACAGAGCCCCAGATTTTATGTTGTCCTGGAGAGCTTGCAGAGCACTGGGGAAAAGCAGGCAGAGAATTCCCTGCTAGCACCTTCTCTGTGCCTGGGAAACAGAAGTGTTCACATTGCTTCGCAGAATCGCTTTTGTGCAGAAAACAGTAACACTTGTTCAGAACGAAAGAAAGCACAGAGCCCCAGATTTTATGTTGTCCTGGAGAGCTTGCAGAGCACTGGGGAAAGGCAGGCAGAGAATTCCCTGCTAGCACCTTCTCTGTGCCTGTTCACATTGCTTCGCATAATCGCTTTTGTGCAGAAAACACTAACACTTGTACAGATGAAAGAAAGCACAGAGCCCCAGATTTTATGTTGTCCTGGAGAGCTTGCAGAGCAGTGGGGAAAGGCAGGCAGAGAATTCCCTGCTAGCACCTTCTCTGTGCCTGGGAAACAGAAGTGTTCACATTGCTTCGCAGAATCGCTTTTGTGCAGAAAACAGTAACACATTTTCACAACGAAAGAAAGCACAGAGCCCCAGATTTTATGTTGTCCTGGAGAGCTTGCAGAGCACTGGGGAAAAGCAGGCAGAGAATTCCCTGCTAGCACCTTCTCTGTTCCTGGGAAACAGAAGTGTTCACATTGCTTCGCAGAATCGCTTTTGTGCAGAAAACAGTAACACTTGTTCAGAACGAAAGAAAGCACAGAGCCCCAGATTTTATGTTGTCCTGGAGAGCTTGCAGAGCACTGGGGAAAGGCAGGCAGAGAATTCCCTGCTAGCACCTTCTCTGTGCCTGTTCACATTGCTTCGCAGAATCACTTTTGTGCAGAAAACAGTAACACTTGTTCAGAACGAAAGAAAGCACAGAGCCCCAGATTTTATGTTGTCCTGGAGAGCTTGCAGAGCACTGGGGAAAAGCAGGCAGAGAATTCCCTGCTAGCACCTTCTCTGTGCCTGGGAAGCAGAAGTGTTCCCATTGCTTCGCAGAATCGCTTTTGTGCAGAAAACATTAACAGTTGTTCAGAACGAAAGAAAGCACAGAGCCCCAGATTTTATGTTGTCCTGGAGAGCTTGCAGAGCACTGGGGAAAGGCAGGCAGAGAATTCCCTGCTAGCACCTTCTCTGTGCCTGTTCACATTGCTTCGCAGAATCGCTTTTGTGCAGAAAACAGTAACACTTGTTCAGACGAAAGAAAGCACAGAGCCCCAGATTTTATGTTGTCCTGGAGAGCTTGCAGAGCACTGGGGAAAAGCAGGCAGAGAATTCCCTGCTAGCACCTTCTCTGTGCCTGGGAAGCAGAAGTCTTCACATTGCTTGGCAGAATCGCTTTTGTGCAGAAAACACTAACACTTGTTCAGAACAAAAGAAAGCACAGAGCCCCAGATTTTATGTTGTCCTGGAGAGCTTGCAGAGCACTGGGGAAAAGCAGGCAGAGAATTCCCTGCTAGCACCTTCTCTGTGCCTGGGAAACAGAAGTGTTCACATTGCTTCGCAGAATCGCTTTTGTGCAGAAAACAGTAACACTTGTTCAGAACGAAAGAAAGCACAGAGCCCCAGATTTTATGTTGTCCTGGAGAGCTTGCAGAGCACTGGGGAAAAGCAGGCAGAGAATTCCCTGCTAGCACCTTCTCTGTGCCTGGGAAGCAGAAGTCTTCACATTGCTTTGCAGAATCGCTTTTGTGCAGAAAACAGTAACACTTGTTCAGACGAAAGAAAGCACAGAGCCCCAGATTTTATGTTGTCCTGGAGAGCTTGCAGAGCACTGGGGAAAAGCAGGCAGAGAATTCCCTGCTAGCACCTTCTCTGTTCCTGGGAAACAGAAGTGTTCGCATTGCTTCGCAGAATCGCTTTTGTGCAGAAAACATTAACACTTGTTCAGAACGAAAGAAAGCACAGAGCCCCAGATTTGCTGTTGTCCTGGAGAGCTTGCAGAGCACTGGGGAAAGGCAGGCAGAGAATTCCCTGCTAGCACCTTCTCTGTGCCTGGGAAGCAGAAGTGTTCACATTGCTTGGCAGAATCGCTTTTGTGCAGAAAACAGTAACACTTGTTCAGAACGAAAGAAAGCACAGAGCCCCAGATTTTATGTTGTCCTGGAGAGCTTGCAGAGCACTGGGGAAAGGCAGGCAGAGAATTCCCTGCTAGCACCTTCTCTGTGCCTGTTCACATTGCTTCGCAGAATCGCTTTTGTGCAGAAAACAGTAACACTTGTTCAGACGAAAGAAAGCACAGAGCCCCAGATTTTATGTTGTCCTGGAGAGCTTGCAGAGCACTGGGGAAAGGCAGGCAGAGAATTCCCTGCTAGCACCTTCTCTGTGCCTGGGAAACAGAAGTGTTCACATTGCTTCGCAGAATCGCTTTTGTGCAGAAAACAGTAACACTTGTTCAGAACGAAAGAAAGCACAGAGCCCCAGATTTTATGTTGTCCTGGAGAGCTTGCAGAGCACTGGGGAAAAGCAGGCAGAGAATTCCCTGCTAGCACCTTCTCTGTGCCTGGGAAGCAGAAGTGTTCACATTGCTTCGCAGAATCGCTTTTGTGCAGAAAACACTAACACTTGTTCAGAACGAAAGAAAGCACAGAGCCCCAGATTTTATGTTGTCCTGGAGAGCTTGCAGAGCACTGGGGAAAGGCAGGCAGAGAATTCCCTGCTAGCACCTTCTCTGTGCCTGTTCACATTGCTTCGCAGAATCGCTTTTGTGCAGAAAACAGTAACACTTGTTCAGACGAAAGAAAGCACAGAGCCCCAGATTTTATGTTGTCCTGGAGAGCTTGCAGAGCACTGGGGAAAAGCAGGCAGAGAATTCCCTGCTAGCACCTTCTCTGTGCCTGGGAAACAGAAGTGTTCACATTGCTTCGCAGAATCGCTTTTGTGCAGAAAACACTAACACTTTTTCAGAACAAAAGAAAGCACAGAGCCCCAGATTTTATGTTGTCCTGGAGAGCTTGCAGAGCACTGGGGAAAAGCAGGCAGAGAATTCCCTGCTAGCACCTTCTCTGTGCCTGGGAAACAGAAGTGTTCACATTGCTTCGCAGAATCGCTTTTGTGCAGAAAACACTAACACTTGTTCAGAACGAAAGAAAGCACAGAGCCCCAGATTTTATGTTGTCCTGGAGAGCTTGCAGAGCACTGGGGAAAGGCAGGCAGAGAATTCCCTGCTAGCACCTTCTCTGTGCCTGTTCACATTGCTTCGCATAATCGCTTTTGTGCAGAAAACACTAACACTTGTTCAGATGAAAGAAAGCACAGAGCCCCAGATTTTATGTTGTCCTGGAGAGCTTGCAGAGCACTGGGGAAAGGCAGGCAGAGAATTCCCTGCTAGCACCTTCTCTGTGCCTGGGAAACAGAAGTGTTCACATTGCTTCGCAGAATCGCTTTTGTGCAGAAAACAGTAACACATTTTCACAATGAAAGAAAGCACAGAGCCCCAGATTTTATGTTGTCCTGGAGAGCTTGCAGAGCACTGGGGAAAAGCAGGCAGAGAATTCCCTGCTAGCACCTTCTCTGTTCCTGGGAAACAGAAGTGTTCACATTGCTTCGCAGAATCGCTTTTGTGCAGAAAACAGTAACACTTGTTCAGAACGAAAGAAAGCACAGAGCCCCAGATTTTATGTTGTCCTGGAGAGCTTGCAGAGCACTGGGGAAAGGCAGGCAGAGAATTCCCTGCTAGCACCTTCTCTGTGCCTGTTCACATTGCTTCGCAGAATCACTTTTGTGCAGAAAACAGTAACACTTGTTCAGAACGAAAGAAAGCACAGAGCCCCAGATTTTATGTTGTCCTGGAGAGCTTGCAGAGCACTGGGGAAAAGCAGGCAGAGAATTCCCTGCTAGCACCTTCTCTGTGCCTGGGAAGCAGAAGTGTTCCCATTGCTTCGCAGAATCGCTTTTGTGCAGAAAACATTAACAGTTGTTCAGAACGAAAGAAAGCACAGAGCCCCAGATTTTATGTTGTCCTGGAGAGCTTGCAGAGCACTGGGGAAAGGCAGGCAGAGAATTCCCTGCTAGCACCTTCTCTGTGCCTGTTCACATTGCTTCGCAGAATCGCTTTTGTGCAGAAAACAGTAACACTTGTTCAGACGAAAGAAAGCACAGAGCCCCAGATTTTATGTTGTCCTGGAGAGCTTGCAGAGCACTGGGGAAAAGCAGGCAGAGAATTCCCTGCTAGCACCTTCTCTGTGCCTGGGAAGCAGAAGTCTTCACATTGCTTGGCAGAATCGCTTTTGTGCAGAAAACACTAACACTTGTTCAGAACAAAAGAAAGCACAGAGCCCCAGATTTTATGTTGTCCTGGAGAGCTTGCAGAGCACTGGGGAAAAGCAGGCAGAGAATTCCCTGCTAGCACCTTCTCTGTGCCTGGGAAACAGAAGTGTTCACATTGCTTCGCAGAATCGCTTTTGTGCAGAAAACAGTAACACTTGTTCAGAACGAAAGAAAGCACAGAGCCCCAGATTTTATGTTGTCCTGGAGAGCTTGCAGAGCACTGGGGAAAAGCAGGCAGAGAATTCCCTGCTAGCACCTTCTCTGTGCCTTGGAAACAGAAGTGTTCACATTGCTTCGCAGAATCGCTTTTGTGCAGAAAACAGTAACACTTGTTCAGAACGAAAGAAAGCACAGAGCCCCAGATTTTATGTTGTCCTGGAGAGCTTGCAGAGCACTGGGGAAAAGCAGGCAGAGAATTCCCTGCTAGCACCTTCTCTGTTCCTGGGAAACAGAAGTGTTCACATTGCTTCGCAGAATCGCTTTTGTGCAGAAAACAGTAACACTTGTTCAGAACGAAAGAAAGCACAGAGCCCCAGATTTTATGTTGTCCTGGAGAGCTTGCAGAGCACTGGGGAAAGGCAGGCAGAGAATTCCCTGCTAGCACCTTCTCTGTGCCTGTTCACATTGCTTCGCAGAATCGCTTTTGTGCAGAAAACACTAACACTTGTTCAGACGAAAGAAAGCACAGAGCCGCAGATTTTATGTTGTCCTGGAGAGCTTGCAGAGCAGTGGGGAAAGGCAGGCAGAGAATTCCCTGCTAGCACCTTCTCTGTGCCTGGGAAACAGAAGTGTTCACATTGCTTCGCAGAATCGCTTTTGTGCAGAAAACAGTAACACTTGTTCAGAACGAAAGAAAGCACAGAGCCCCAGATTTTATGTTGTCCTGGAGAGCTTGCAGAGCACTGGGGAAAAGCAGGCAGAGAATTCCCTGCTAGCACCTTCTCTGTTCCTGGGAAACAGAAGTGTTCACATTGCTTCGCAGAATCGCTTTTGTGCAGAAAACAGTAACACTTGTTCAGAACGAAAGAAAGCACAGAGCCCCAGATTTTATGTTGTCCTGGAGAGCTTGCAGAGCACTGGGGAAAGGCAGGCAGAGAATTCCCTGCTAGCACCTTCTCTGTGCCTGTTCACATTGCTTCGCAGAATCGCTTTTGTGCAGAAAACAGTAACACTTGTTCAGACGAAAGAAAGCACAGAGCCCCAGATTTTATGTTGTCCTGGAGAGCTTGCAGAGCAGTGGGGAAAGGCAGGCAGAGAATTCCCTGCTAGCACCTTCTCTGTGCCTGGGAAACAGAAGTGTTCACATTGCTTCGCAGAATCGCTTTTGTGCAGAAAACACTAACACTTGTTCAGAACAAAAGAAAGCACAGAGCCCCAGATTTTATGTTGTCCTGGAGAGCTTGCAGAGCACTGGGGAAAAGCAGGCAGAGAATTCCCTGCTAGCACCTTCTCTGTTCCTGGGAAACAGAAGTGTTCGCATTGCTTCGCAGAATCGCTTTTGTGCAGAAAACACTAACACTTGTTCAGAACGAAAGAAAGCACAGAGCCCCAGATTTTATGTTGTCCTGGAGAGCTGGCAGAGCACTGGGGAAAAACAGGCAGAGAATTCCCTGCTAGCACCTTCTCTGTTCCTGGGAAACAGAAGTGTTCACATTGCTTCGCAGAATCGCTTTTGTGCAGAAAACAGTAACACTTGTTCAGAACGAAAGAAAGCACAGAGCCCCAGATTTTATGTTGTCCTGGAGAGCTTGCAGAGCACTGGGGAAAGGCAGGCAGAGAATTCCCTGCTAGCACCTTCTCTGTGCCTGTTCACATTGCTTCGCAGAATCACTTTTGTGCAGAAAACAGTAACACTTGTTCAGAACGAAAGAAAGCACAGAGCCCCAGATTTTATGTTGTCCTGGAGAGCTTGCAGAGCACTGGGGAAAAGCAGGCAGAGAATTCCCTGCTAGCACCTTCTCTGTGCCTGGGAAGCAGAAGTGTTCCCATTGCTTCGCAGAATCGCTTTTGTGCAGAAAACATTAACAGTTGTTCAGAACGAAAGAAAGCACAGAGCCCCAGATTTTATGTTGTCCTGGAGAGCTTGCAGAGCACTGGGGAAAGGCAGGCAGAGAATTCCCTGCTAGCACCTTCTCTGTGCCTGTTCACATTGCTTCGCATAATCGCTTTTGTGCAGAAAACAGTAACACTTGTTCAGACGAAAGAAAGCACAGAGCCCCAGATTTTATGTTGTCCTGGAGAGCTTGCAGAGCACTGGGGAAAAGCAGGCAGAGAATTCCCTGCTAGCACCTTCTCTGTGCCTGGGAAGCAGAAGTCTTCACATTGCTTGGCAGAATCGCTTTTGTGCAGAAAACACTAACACTTGTTCAGAACAAAAGAAAGCACAGAGCCCCAGATTTTATGTTGTCCTGGAGAGCTTGCAGAGCACTGGGGAAAAGCAGGCAGAGAATTCCCTGCTAGCACCTTCTCTGTGCCTGGGAAACAGAAGTGTTCACATTGCTTCGCAGAATCGCTTTTGTGCAGAAAACAGTAACACTTGTTCAGAACGAAAGAAAGCACAGAGCCCCAGATTTTATGTTGTCCTGGAGAGCTTGCAGAGCACTGGGGAAAAGCAGGCAGAGAATTCCCTGCTAGCACCTTCTCTGTGCCTTGGAAACAGAAGTGTTCACATTGCTTCGCAGAATCGCTTTTGTGCAGAAAACAGTAACACTTGTTCAGAACGAAAGAAAGCACAGAGCCCCAGATTTTATGTTGTCCTGGAGAGCTTGCAGAGCACTGGGGAAAAGCAGGCAGAGAATTCCCTGCTAGCACCTTCTCTGTTCCTGGGAAACAGAAGTGTTCACATTGCTTCGCAGAATCGCTTTTGTGCAGAAAACAGTAACACTTGTTCAGAACGAAAGAAAGCACAGAGCCCCAGATTTTATGTTGTCCTGGAGAGCTTGCAGAGCACTGGGGAAAGGCAGGCAGAGAATTCCCTGCTAGCACCTTCTCTGTGCCTGTTCACATTGCTTCGCAGAATCGCTTTTGTGCAGAAAACAGTAACACTTGTTCAGACGAAAGAAAGCACAGAGCCCCAGATTTTATGTTGTCCTGGAGAGCTTGCAGAGCAGTGGGGAAAGGCAGGCAGAGAATTCCCTGCTAGCACCTTCTCTGTGCCTGGGAAACAGAAGTGTTCACATTGCTTCGCAGAATCGCTTTTGTGCAGAAAACACTAACACTTGTTCAGAACAAAAGAAAGCACAGAGCCCCAGATTTTATGTTGTCCTGGAGAGCTTGCAGAGCACTGGGGAAAAGCAGGCAGAGAATTCCCTGCTAGCACCTTCTCTGTTCCTGGGAAACAGAAGTGTTCGCATTGCTTCGCAGAATCGCTTTTGTGCAGAAAACATTAACACTTGTTCAGAACGAAAGAAAGCACAGAGCCCCAGATTTGCTGTTCTCCTGGAGAGCTTGCAGAGCACTGGGGAAAGGCAGGCAGAGAATTCCCTGCTAGCACCTTCTCTGTGCCTGGGAAGCAGAAGTGTTCACATTGCTTGGCAGAATCGCTTTTGTGCAGAAAACACTAACACTTGTTCAGAACGAAAGAAAGCACAGAGCCCCAGATTTTATGTTGTCCTGGAGAGCTTGCAGAGCACTGGGGAAAAGCAGGCAGAGAATTCCCTGCTAGCACCTTCTCTGTTCCTGGGAAACAGAAGTGTTCACATTGCTTCGCAGAATCGCTTTTGTGCAGAAAACATTAACACTTGTTCAGAACGAAAGAAAGCACAGAGCCCCAGATTTGCTGTTGTCCTGGAGAGCTTGCAGAGCACTGGGGAAAGGCAGGCAGAGAATTCCCTGCTAGCACCTTCTCTGTGCCTGGGAAACAGAAGTGTTCACATTGCTTGGCAGAATCGCTTTTGTGCAGAAAACAGTAACACTTGTTCAGAACGAAAGAAAGCACAGAGACCCAGATTTTATGTTGTCCTGGAGAGCTTGCAGAGCACTGGGGAAAAGCAGGCAGAGAATTCCCTGCTAGCACCTTCTCTGTTCCTGGGAAACAGAAGTGTTCGCATTGCTTCGCAGAATCGCTTTTGTGCAGAAAACATTAACACTTGTTCAGAACGAAAGAAAGCACAGAGCCCCAGATTTGCTGTTGTCCTGGAGAGCTTGCAGAGCACTGGGGAAAGGCAGGCAGAGAATTCCCTGCTAGCACCTTCTCTGTGCCTGGGAAGCAGAAGTGTTCACATTGCTTGGCAGAATCGCTTTTGTGCAGAAAACAGTAACACTTGTTCAGAACGAAAGAAAGCACAGAGCCCCAGATTTTATGTTGTCCTGGAGAGCTTGCAGAGCACTGGGGAAAGGCAGGCAGAGAATTCCCTGCTAGCACCTTCTCTGTGCCTGTTCACATTGCTTCGCATAATCGCTTTTGTGCAGAAAACAGTAACACTTGTTCAGACGAAAGAAAGCACAGAGCCCCAGATTTTATGTTGTCCTGGAGAGCTTGCAGAGCACTGGGGAAAGGCAGGCAGAGAATTCCCTGCTAGCACCTTCTCTGTGCCTGGGAAACAGAAGTGTTCACATTGCTTCGCAGAATCGCTTTTGTGCAGAAAACAGTAACACTTGTTCAGAACGAAAGAAAGCACAGAGCCCCAGATTTTATGTTGTCCTGGAGAGCTTGCAGAGCACTGGGGAAAAGCAGGCAGAGAATTCCCTGCTTGCACCTTCTCTGTTCCTGGGAAACAGAAGTGTTCACATTGCTTCGCAGAATCGCTTTTGTGCAGAAAACAGTAACACTTGTTCAGAACGAAAGAAAGCACAGAGCCCCAGATTTTATGTTGTCCTGGAGAGCTTGCAGAGCACTGGGGAAAGGCAGGCAGAGAATTCCCTGCTAGCACCTTCTCTGTGCCTGTTCACATTGCTTCGCATAATCGCTTTTGTGCAGAAAACAGTAACACTTGTTCAGACGAAAGAAAGCACAGAGCCCCAGATTTTATGTTGTCCTGGAGAGCTTGCAGAGCACTGGGGAAAGGCAGGCAGAGAATTCCCTACTAGCACCTTCTCTGTGCCTGGGAAACAGAAGTGTTCACATTGCTTCGCAGAATCGCTTTTGTGCAGAAAACACTAACACTTGTTCAGAACAAAAGAAAGCACAGAGCCCCAGATTTTATGTTGTCCTGGAGAGCTTGCAGAGCACTGGGGAAAAGCAGGCAGAGAATTCCCTGCTAGCACCTTCTCTGTGCCTGGGAAACAGAAGTGTTCACATTGCTTCGCAGAATCGCTTTTGTGCAGAAAACAGTAACACTCGTTCAGAACGAAAGAAAGCACAGAGCCCCAGATTTTATGTTGTCCTGGAGAGCTTGCAGAGCACTGGGGAAAGGCAGGCAGAGAATTCCCTGCTAGCACCTTCTCTGTGCCTGTTCACATTGCTTCGCAGAATCGCTTTTGTGCAGAAAACAGTAACACTTGTTCAGAACGAAAGAAAGCACAGAGCCCCAGATTTTATGTTGTCCTGGAGAGCTTGCAGAGCGCTGGGGAAAGGCAGGCAGAGAATTCCCTGCTAGCACCTTCTCTGTGCCTGGGAAGCAGTAGTGTTCCCATTGCTTCGCAGAATCGCTTTTGTGCAGAAAACATTAACAGTTGTTCAGACGAAAGAAAGCACAGAGCCCCAGATTTTATGTTGTCCTGGAGAGCTTGCAGAGCACTGGGGAAAAGCAGGCAGAGAATTCCCTGCTAGCACCTTCTCTGTGCCTGGGAAGCAGAAGTGTTCACATTGCTTGGCAGAATCGCTTTTGTGCAGAAAACACTAACACTTGTTCAGAACGAAAGAAAGCACAGAGCCCCAGATTTTATGTTGTCCTGGAGAGCTTGCAGAGCACTGGGGAAAAGCAGGCAGAGAATTCCCTGCTAGCACCTTCTCTGTTCCTGGGAAACAGAAGTGTTCACATTGCTTCGCAGAATCGCTTTTGTGCAGAAAACAGTAACACTTGTTCAGAACGAAAGAAAGCACAGAGCCCCAGATTTTATGTTGTCCTGGAGAGCTTGCAGAGCACTGGGGAAAGGCAGGCAGAGAATTCCCTGCTAGCACCTTCTCTGTGCCTGTTCACATTGCTTCGCAGAATCGCTTTTGTGCAGAAAACAGTAACACTTGTTCAGACGAAAGAAAGCACAGAGCCCCAGATTCTATGTTGTCCTGGAGAGCTTGCAGAGCACTGGGGAAAGGCAGGCAGAGAATTCCCTGCTAGCACCTTCTCTGTGCCTGGGAAGCAGAAGTCTTCACATTGCTTGGCAGAATCGCTTTTGTGCAGAAAACACTAACACTTGTTCAGAACAAAAGAAAGCACAGAGCCCCAGATTTTATGTTGTCCTGGAGAGCTTGCAGAGCACTGGGGAAAAGCAGGCAGAGAATTCCCTGCTAGCACCTTCTCTGTGCCTGGGAAACAGAAGTGTTCACATTGCTTCGCAGAATCGCTTTTGTGCAGAAAACAGTAACACTTGTTCAGAACGAAAGAAAGCACAGGGCCCCAGATTTTATGTTGTCCTGGAGAGCTTGCAGAGCACTGGGGAAAAGCAGGCAGAGAATTCCCTGCTAGCACCTTCTCTGTTCCTGGGAAACAGAAGTGTTCGCATTGCTTCGCAGAATCGCTTTTGTGCAGAAAACATTAACACTTGTTCAGAACGAAAGAAAGCACAGAGCCCCAGATTTGCTGTTGTCCTGGAGAGCTTGCAGAGCACTGGGGAAAGGCAGGCAGAGAATTCCCTGCTAGCACCTTCTCTGTGCCTGGGAAGCAGAAGTGTTCACATTGCTTGGCAGAATCGCTTTTGTGCAGAAAACAGTAACACTTGTTCAGAACGAAAGAAAGCACAGAGCCCCAGATTTTATGTTGTCCTGGAGAGCTTGCAGAGCACTGGGGAAAGGCAGGCAGAGAATTCCCTGCTAGCACCTTCTCTGTGCCTGTTCACATTGCTTCGCATAATCGCTTTTGTGCAGAAAACAGTAACACTTGTTCAGACGAAAGAAAGCACAGAGCCCCAGATTTTATGTTGTCCTGGAGAGCTTGCAGAGCACTGGGGAAAGGCAGGCAGAGAATTCCCTGCTAGCACCTTCTCTGTGCCTGGGAAACAGAAGTGTTCACATTGCTTCGCAGAATCGCTTTTGTGCAGAAAACAGTAACACTTGTTCAGAACGAAAGAAAGCACAGAGCCCCAGATTTTATGTTGTCCTGGAGAGCTTGCAGAGCACTGGGGAAAAGCAGGCAGAGAATTCCCTGCTTGCACCTTCTCTGTTCCTGGGAAACAGAAGTGTTCACATTGCTTCGCAGAATCGCTTTTGTGCAGAAAACAGTAACACTTGTTCAGAACGAAAGAAAGCACAGAGCCCCAGATTTTATGTTGTCCTGGAGAGCTTGCAGAGCACTGGGGAAAGGCAGGCAGAGAATTCCCTGCTAGCACCTTCTCTGTGCCTGTTCACATTGCTTCGCATAATCGCTTTTGTGCAGAAAACAGTAACACTTGTTCAGACGAAAGAAAGCACAGAGCCCCAGATTTTATGTTGTCCTGGAGAGCTTGCAGAGCACTGGGGAAAGGCAGGCAGAGAATTCCCTACTAGCACCTTCTCTGTGCCTGGGAAACAGAAGTGTTCACATTGCTTCGCAGAATCGCTTTTGTGCAGAAAACACTAACACTTGTTCAGAACAAAAGAAAGCACAGAGCCCCAGATTTTATGTTGTCCTGGAGAGCTTGCAGAGCACTGGGGAAAAGCAGGCAGAGAATTCCCTGCTAGCACCTTCTCTGTGCCTGGGAAACAGAAGTGTTCACATTGCTTCGCAGAATCGCTTTTGTGCAGAAAACAGTAACACTCGTTCAGAACGAAAGAAAGCACAGAGCCCCAGATTTTATGTTGTCCTGGAGAGCTTGCAGAGCACTGGGGAAAGGCAGGCAGAGAATTCCCTGCTAGCACCTTCTCTGTGCCTGTTCACATTGCTTCGCAGAATCGCTTTTGTGCAGAAAACAGTAACACTTGTTCAGAACGAAAGAAAGCACAGAGCCCCAGATTTTATGTTGTCCTGGAGAGCTTGCAGAGCGCTGGGGAAAGGCAGGCAGAGAATTCCCTGCTAGCACCTTCTCTGTGCCTGGGAAGCAGTAGTGTTCCCATTGCTTCGCAGAATCGCTTTTGTGCAGAAAACATTAACAGTTGTTCAGACGAAAGAAAGCACAGAGCCCCAGATTTTATGTTGTCCTGGAGAGCTTGCAGAGCACTGGGGAAAAGCAGGCAGAGAATTCCCTGCTAGCACCTTCTCTGTGCCTGGGAAGCAGAAGTGTTCACATTGCTTGGCAGAATCGCTTTTGTGCAGAAAACACTAACACTTGTTCAGAACGAAAGAAAGCACAGAGCCCCAGATTTTATGTTGTCCTGGAGAGCTTGCAGAGCACTGGGGAAAAGCAGGCAGAGAATTCCCTGCTAGCACCTTCTCTGTTCCTGGGAAACAGAAGTGTTCACATTGCTTCGCAGAATCGCTTTTGTGCAGAAAACAGTAACACTTGTTCAGAACGAAAGAAAGCACAGAGCCCCAGATTTTATGTTGTCCTGGAGAGCTTGCAGAGCACTGGGGAAAGGCAGGCAGAGAATTCCCTGCTAGCACCTTCTCTGTGCCTGTTCACATTGCTTCGCAGAATCGCTTTTGTGCAGAAAACAGTAACACTTGTTCAGACGAAAGAAAGCACAGAGCCCCAGATTCTATGTTGTCCTGGAGAGCTTGCAGAGCACTGGGGAAAGGCAGGCAGAGAATTCCCTGCTAGCACCTTCTCTGTGCCTGGGAAGCAGAAGTCTTCACATTGCTTGGCAGAATCGCTTTTGTGCAGAAAACACTAACACTTGTTCAGAACAAAAGAAAGCACAGAGCCCCAGATTTTATGTTGTCCTGGAGAGCTTGCAGAGCACTGGGGAAAAGCAGGCAGAGAATTCCCTGCTAGCACCTTCTCTGTGCCTGGGAAACAGAAGTGTTCACATTGCTTCGCAGAATCGCTTTTGTGCAGAAAACAGTAACACTTGTTCAGAACGAAAGAAAGCACAGGGCCCCAGATTTTATGTTGTCCTGGAGAGCTTGCAGAGCACTGGGGAAAAGCAGGCAGAGAATTCCCTGCTAGCACCTTCTCTGTTCCTGGGAAACAGAAGTGTTCACATTGCTTCGCAGAATCGCTTTTGTGCAGAAAACAGTAACACTTGTTCAGAACGAAAGAAAGCACAGAGCCCCAGATTTTATGTTGTCCTGGAGAGCTTGCAGAGCACTGGGGAAAGGCAGGCAGAGAATTCCCTGCTAGCACCTTCTCTGTGCCTGTTCACATTGCTTCGCAGAATCGCTTTTGTGCAGAAAACAGTAACACTTGTTCAGACGAAAGAAAGCACAGAGCCGCAGATTTTATGTTGTCCTGGAGAGCTTGCAGAGCAGTGGGGAAAGGCAGGCAGAGAATTCCCTGCTAGCACCTTCTCTGTGCCTGGGAAACAGAAGTGTTCACATTGCTTCGCAGAATCGCTTTTGTGCAGAAAACAGTAACACTTGTTCAGAACGAAAGAAAGCACAGAGCCCCAGATTTTATGTTGTCCTGGAGAGCTTGCAGAGCACTGGGGAAAAGCAGGCAGAGAATTCCCTGCTAGCACCTTCTCTGTTCCTGGGAAACAGAAGTGTTCACATTGCTTCGCAGAATCGCTTTTGTGCAGAAAACAGTAACACTTGTTCAGAACGAAAGAAAGCACAGAGCCCCAGATTTTATGTTGTCCTGGAGAGCTTGCAGAGCACTGGGGAAAGGCAGGCAGAGAATTCCCTGCTAGCACCTTCTCTGTGCCTGTTCACATTGCTTCGCAGAATCGCTTTTGTGCAGAAAACATTAACACTTGTTCAGACGAAAGAAAGCACAGAGCCCCAGATTTTATGTTGTCCTGGAGAGCTTGCAGAGCACTGGGGAAAGGCAGGCAGAGAATTCCCTGCTAGCACCTTCTCTGTGCCTGGGAAGCAGAAGTCTTCACATTGCTTCGCAGAATCGCTTTTGTGCAGAAAACACTAACACTTGTTCAGAACAAAAGAAAGCACAGAGCCCCAGATTTTATGTTGTCCTGGAGAGCTTGCAGAGCACTGGGGAAAAGCAGGCAGAGAATTCCCTGCTAGCACCTTCTCTGTGCCTGGGAAACAGAAGTGTTCACATTGCTTGGCAGAATCGCTTTTGTGCAGAAAACAGTAACACTTGTTCAGAACGAAAGAAAGCACAGGGCCCCAGATTTTATGTTGTCCTGGAGAGCTTGCAGAGCACTGGGGAAAAGCAGGCAGAGAATTCCCTGCTAGCACCTTCTCTGTTCCTGGGAAACAGAAGTGTTCACATTGCTTCGCAGAATCGCTTTTGTGCAGAAAACAGTAACACTTGTTCAGAACGAAAGAAAGCACAGAGCCCCAGATTTTATGTTGTCCTGGAGAGCTTGCAGAGCACTGGGGAAAGGCAGGCAGAGAATTCCCTGCTAGCACCTTCTCTGTGCCTGTTCACATTGCTTCGCAGAATCGCTTTTGTGCAGAAAACAGTAACACTTGTTCAGACGAAAGAAAGCACAGAGCCGCAGATTTTATGTTGTCCTGGAGAGCTTGCAGAGCAGTGGGGAAAGGCAGGCAGAGAATTCCCTGCTAGCACCTTCTCTGTGCCTGGGAAACAGAAGTGTTCACATTGCTTCGCAGAATCGCTTTTGTGCAGAAAACAGTAACACTTGTTCAGAACGAAAGAAAGCACAGAGCCCCAGATTTTATGTTGTCCTGGAGAGCTTGCAGAGCACTGGGGAAAAGCAGGCAGAGAATTCCCTGCTAGCACCTTCTCTGTTCCTGGGAAACAGAAGTGTTCACATTGCTTCGCAGAATCGCTTTTGTGCAGAAAACAGTAACACTTGTTCAGAACGAAAGAAAGCACAGAGCCCCAGATTTTATGTTGTCCTGGAGAGCTTGCAGAGCACTGGGGAAAGGCAGGCAGAGAATTCCCTGCTAGCACCTTCTCTGTGCCTGTTCACATTGCTTCGCAGAATCGCTTTTGTGCAGAAAACAGTAACACTTGTTCAGACGAAAGAAAGCACAGAGCCCCAGATTTTATGTTGTCCTGGAGAGCTTGCAGAGCAGTGGGGAAAGGCAGGCAGAGAATTCCCTGCTAGCACCTTCTCTGTGCCTGGGAAACAGAAGTGTTCACATTGCTTCGCAGAATCGCTTTTGTGCAGAAAACACTAACACTTGTTCAGAACAAAAGAAAGCACAGAGCCCCAGATTTTATGTTGTCCTGGAGAGCTTGCAGAGCACTGGGGAAAAGCAGGCAGAGAATTCCCTGCTAGCACCTTCTCTGTTCCTGGGAAACAGAAGTGTTCGCATTGCTTGGCAGAATCGCTTTTGTGCAGAAAACATTAACACTTGTTCAGAACGAAAGAAAGCACAGAGCCCCAGATTTTATGTTGTCCTGGAGAGCTTGCAGAGCACTGGGGAAAAGCAGGCAGAGAATTCCCTGCTAGCACCTTCTCTGTGCCTGGGAAACAGAAGTGTTCACATTGCTTCGCAGAATCGCTTTTGTGCAGAAAACATTAACACTTGTTCAGAACGAAAGAAAGCACAGAGCCCCAGATTTGCTGTTGTCCTGGAGAGCTTGCAGAGCACTGGGGAAAGGCAGGCAGAGAATTCCCTGCTAGCACCTTCTCTGTGCCTGGGAAACAGAAGTGTTCACATTGCTTCGCAGAATCGCTTTTGTGCAGAAAACAGTAACACTTGTTCAGAACGAAAGAAAGCACAGAGACCCAGATTTTATGTTGTCCTGGAGAGCTTGCAGAGCACTGGGGAAAAGCAGGCAGAGAATTCCCTGCTAGCACCTTCTCTGTTCCTGGGAAACAGAAGTGTTCGCATTGCTTCGCAGAATCGCTTTTGTGCAGAAAACATTAACACTTGTTCAGAACGAAAGAAAGCACAGAGCCCCAGATTTGCTGTTGTCCTGGAGAGCTTGCAGAGCACTGGGGAAAGGCAGGCAGAGAATTCCCTGCTAGCACCTTCTCTGTGCCTGGGAAGCAGAAGTGTTCACATTGCTTGGCAGAATCGCTTTTGTGCAGAAAACAGTAACACTTGTTCAGAACGAAAGAAAGCACAGAGCCCCAGATTTTATGTTGTCCTGGAGAGCTTGCAGAGCACTGGGGAAAGGCAGGCAGAGAATTCCCTGCTAGCACCTTCTCTGTGCCTGTTCACATTGCTTCGCATAATCGCTTTTGTGCAGAAAACAGTAACACTTGTTCAGACGAAAGAAAGCACAGAGCCCCAGATTTTATGTTGTCCTGGAGAGCTTGCAGAGCACTGGGGAAAGGCAGGCAGAGAATTCCCTGCTAGCACCTTCTCTGTGCCTGGGAAGCAGAAGTGTTCACATTGCTTGGCAGAATCGCTTTTGTGCAGAAAACACTAACACTTGTTCAGAACAAAAGAAAGCACAGAGCCCCAGATTTTATGTTGTCCTGGAGAGCTTGCAGAGCACTGGGGAAAAGCAGGCAGAGAATTCCCTGCTAGCACCTTCTCTGTGCCTGGGAAGCAGAAGTGTTCACATTGCTTGGCAGAATCGCTTTTGTGCAGAAAACAGTAACACTTGTTCAGAACGAAAGAAAGCACAGAGCCCCAGATTTTATGTTGTCCTGGAGAGCTTGCAGAGCACTGGGGAAAGGCAGGCAGAGAATTCCCTGCTAGCACCTTCTCTGTGCCTGTTCACATTGCTTCGCAGAATCGCTTTTGTGCAGAAAACAGTAACACTTGTTCAGACGAAAGAAAGCACAGAGCCCCAGATTTTATGTTGTCCTGGAGAGCTTGCAGAGCACTGGGGAAAGGCAGGCAGAGAATTCCCTACTAGCACCTTCTCTGTGCCTGGGAAACAGAAGTGTTCACATTGCTTCGCAGAATCGCTTTTGTGCAGAAAACAGTAACACTTGTTCAGAACAAAAGCAAGCACAGAGCCCCAGATTTTATGTTGTCCTGGAGAGCTTGCAGAGCACTGGGGAAAAGCAGGCAGAGAATTCCCTGCTAGCACCTTCTCTGTGCCTGGGAAACAGAAGTGTTCACATTGCTTCGCAGAATCGCTTTTGTGCAGAAAACAGTAACACTTGTTCAGAACGAAAGAAAGCACAGAGCCCCAGATTTTATGTTGTCCTGGAGAGCTTGCAGAGCACTGGGGAAAGGCAGGCAGAGAATTCCCTGCTAGCACCTTCTCTGTGCCTGGGAAGCAGAAGTGTTCACATTGCTTGGCAGAATCGCTTTTGTGCAGAAAACACTAACACTTGTTCAGAACAAAAGAAAGCACAGAGCCCCAGATTTTATGTTGTCCTGGAGAGCTTGCAGAGCACTGGGGAAAAGCAGGCAGAGAATTCCCTGCTAGCACCTTCTCTGTGCCTGGGAAACAGAAGTGTTCACATTGCTTGGCAGAATCGCTTTTGTGCAGAAAACACTAACACTTGTTCAGACGAAAGAAAGCACAGAGCCCCAGATTTTATGTTGTCCTGGAGAGCTTGCAGAGCACTGGGGAAAGGCAGGCAGAGAATTCCCTGCTAGCACCTTCTCTGTGCCTGTTCACATTGCTTCGCATAATCGCTTTTGTGCAGAAAACACTAACACTTGTTCAGATGAAAGAAAGCACAGAGCCCCAGATTTTATGTTGTCCTGGAGAGCTTGCAGAGCACTGGGGAAAGGCAGGCAGAGAATTCCCTGCTAGCACCTTCTCTGTGCCTGGGAAACAGAAGTGTTCACATTGCTTCGCAGAATCGCTTTTGTGCAGAAAACAGTAACACTTGTTCAGAACGAAAGAAAGCACAGAGCCCCAGATTTTATGTTGTCCTGGAGAGCTTGCAGAGCACTGGGGAAAGGCAGGCAGAGAATTCCCTGCTAGCACCTTCTCTGTGCCTGTTCACATTGCTTCGCATAATCGCTTTTGTGCAGAAAACAGTAACACTTGTTCAGACGAAAGAAAGCACAGAGCCCCAGATTTTATGTTGTCCTGGAGAGCTTGCAGAGCACTGGGGAAAGGCAGGCAGAGAATTCCCTACTAGCACCTTCTCTGTGCCTGGGAAACAGAAGTGTTCACATTGCTTCGCAGAATCGCTTTTGTGCAGAAAACACTAACACTTGTTCAGAACAAAAGAAAGCACAGAGCCCCAGATTTTATGTTGTCCTGGAGAGCTTGCAGAGCACTGGGGAAAAGCAGGCAGAGAATTCCCTGCTAGCACCTTCTCTGTGCCTGGGAAACAGAAGTGTTCACATTGCTTCGCAGAATCGCTTTTGTGCAGAAAACAGTAACACTTGTTCAGAACGAAAGAAAGCACAGAGCCCCAGATTTTATGTTGTCCTGGAGAGCTTGCAGAGCACTGGGGAAAGGCAGGCAGAGAATTCCCTGCTAGCACCTTCTCTGTGCCTGGGAAGCAGAAGTGTTCACATTGCTTGGCAGAATCGCTTTTGTGCAGAAAACACTAACACTTGTTCAGAACAAAAGAAAGCACAGAGCCCCAGATTTTATGTTGTCCTGGAGAGCTTGCAGAGCACTGGGGAAAAGCAGGCAGAGAATTCCCTGCTAGCACCTTCTCTGTGCCTGGGAAACAGAAGTGTTCACATTGCTTGGCAGAATCGCTTTTGTGCAGAAAACACTAACACTTGTTCAGACGAAAGAAAGCACAGAGCCCCAGATTTTATGTTGTCCTGGAGAGCTTGCAGAGCACTGGGGAAAGGCAGGCAGAGAATTCCCTGCTAGCACCTTCTCTGTGCCTGTTCACATTGCTTCGCAGAATCGCTTTTGTGCAGAAAACAGTAACACTTGTTCAGACGAAAGAAAGCACAGAGCCCCAGATTTTATGTTGTCCTGGAGAGCTTGCAGAGCACTGGGGAAAAGCAGGCAGAGAATTCCCTGCTAGCACCTTCTCTGTGCCTGGGAAACAGAAGTGTTCACATTGCTTCGCAGAATCGCTTTTGTGCAGAAAACAGTAACACTTGTTCAGAACGAAAGAAAGCACAGAGCCCCAGATTTTATGTTGTCCTGGAGAGCTTGCAGAGCACTGGGGAAAGGCAGGCAGAGAATTCCCTGCTAGCACCTTCTCTGTGCCTGTTCACATTGCTTCGCATAATCGCTTTTGTGCAGAAAACACTAACACTTGTTCAGATGAAAGAAAGCACAGAGCCCCAGATTTTATGTTGTCCTGGAGAGCTTGCAGAGCACTGGGGAAAGGCAGGCAGAGAATTCCCTGCTAGCACCTTCTCTGTGCCTGGGAAACAGAAGTGTTCACATTGCTTCGCAGAATCGCTTTTGTGCAGAAAACAGTAACACTTGTTCAGAACAAAAGAAAGCACAGAGCCCCAGATTTTATGTTGTCCTGGAGAGCTTGCAGAGCACTGGGGAAAGGCAGGCAGAGAATTCCCTGCTAGCACCTTCTCTGTGCCTGTTCACATTGCTTCGCAGAATCGCTTTTGTGCAGAAAACAGTAACACTTGTTCAGAACGAAAGAAAGCACAGAGCCCCAGATTTTATGTTGTCCTGGAGAGCTTGCAGAGCACTGGGGAAAGGCAGGCAGAGAATTCCCTGCTAGCACCTTCTCTGTGCCTGGGAAGCAGTAGTGTTCCCATTGCTTCGCAGAATCGCTTTTGTGCAGAAAACATTAACACTTGTTCAGACGAAAGAAAGCACAGAGCCCCAGATTTTATGTTGTCCTGGAGAGCTTGCAGAGCACTGGGGAAAGGCAGGCAGAGAATTCCCTGCTAGCACCTTCTCTGTGCCTGGGAAGCAGAAGTGTTCACATTGCTTCGCAGAATCACTTTTGTGCAGAAAACACTAACACTTGTTCAGAACAAAAGAAAGCACAGAGCCCCAGATTTTATGTTGTCCTGGAGAGCTTGCAGAGCACTGGGGAAAAGCAGGCAGAGAATTCCCTGCTAGCACCTTCTCTGTGCCTGGGAAACAGAAGTGTTCACATTGCTTCGCAGAATCGCTTTTGTGCAGAAAACAGTAACACTTGTTCAGAACGAAAGAAAGCACAGGGCCCCAGATTTTATGTTGTCCTGGAGAGCTTGCAGAGCACTGGGGAAAAGCAGGCAGAGAATTCCCTGCTAGCACCTTCTCTGTTCCTGGGAAACAGAAGTGTTCACATTGCTTCGCAGAATCGCTTTTGTGCAGAAAACAGTAACACTTGTTCAGAACGAAAGAAAGCACAGAGCCCCAGATTTTATGTTGTCCTGGAGAGCTTGCAGAGCACTGGGGAAAGGCAGGCAGAGAATTCCCTGCTAGCACCTTCTCTGTGCCTGTTCACATTGCTTCGCAGAATCGCTTTTGTGCAGAAAACAGTAACACTTGTTCAGACGAAAGAAAGCACAGAGCCCCAGATTTTATGTTGTCCTGGAGAGCTTGCAGAGCACTGGGGAAAGGCAGGCAGAGAATTCCCTGCTAGCACCTTCTCTGTGCCTGGGAAGCAGTAGTCTTCACATTGCTTCGCAGAATCGCTTTTGTGCAGAAAACAATAACACTTGTTCAGAACGAAAGAAAGCACAGAGCCCCAGATTTTATGTTGTTCTGGAGATCTTGCAGAGCACTGGGGAAAGGCAGGCAGAGAATTCCCTGCTAGCACCTTCTCTGTGCCTGTTCACATTGCTTCGCATAATCGCTTTTGTGCAGAAAACAGTAACACTTGTTCAGACGAAAGAAAGCACAGAGCCCCAGATTTTATGTTGTCCTGGAGAGCTTGCAGAGCACTGGGGAAAGGCAGGCAGAGAATTCCCTGCTAGCACCTTCTCTGTGCCTGGGAAACAGAAGTGTTCACATTGCTTCGCAGAATCGCTTTTGTGCAGAAAACAGTAACACTTGTTCAGACGAAAGAAAGCACAGAGCCCCAGATTCTATGTTGACCTGGAGAGCTTGCAGAGCACTGGGGAAAGGCAGGCAGAGAATTCCCTGCTAGCACCTTCTCTGTGCCTGTTCACATTGCTTCGCAGAATCGCTTTTGTGCAGAAAACAGTAACACTTGTTCAGACGAAAGAAAGCACAGAGCCCCAGATTTTATGTTGTCCTGGAGAGCTTGCAGAGCACTGGGGAAAAGCAGGCAGAGAATTCCCTGCTAGCACCTTCTCTGCGCCTGGGAAACAGAAGTGTTCACATTGCTTCGCAGAATCGCTTTTGTGCAGAAAACAGTAACACTTGTTCAGAACGAAAGAAAGCACAGAGCCCCAGATTCTATGTTGTCCTAGAGAGCTTGCAGAGCACTGGGGAAAGGCAGGCAGAGAATTCCCTGCTAGCACCTTCTCTGTGCCTGTTCACATTGCTTCGCAGAATTGCTTTTGTGCAGAAAACATTAACACTTGTTCAGAAGAAAAGAAAGCACAGAGCCCCAGATTTTATGTTGTCCTGGAGAGCTTGCAGAGCACTGGGGAAAGGCAGGCAGAGAATTCCCTGCTAGCACCTTCTCTGTGCCTGGGAAGCAGAAGTGTTCACATTGCTTGGCAGAATCGCTTTTGTGCAGAAAACACTAACACTTGTTCAGAACGAAAGAAAGCACAGAGCCCAAGATTTTATGTTGTCCTGGAGAGCTTGCAGAGCACTGGGGAAAAGCAGGCAGAGAATTCCCTGCTAGCACCTTCTCTGTGCCTGGGAAGCAGAAGTCATCACATTGCTTCGCAGAACCGCTTTTGTGCAGAAAACAGTAACACTTGTTCAGAACGAAAGAAAGCACAGAGCCCCAGATTTTATGTTGTCCTGGAGAGCTTGCAGAGCACTGGGGAAAGGCAGGCAGAGAATTCCCTGCTAGCACCTTCTCTGTGCCTGTTCACATTGCTTCGCAGAATCGCTTTTGTGCAGAAAACAGTAACACTTGTTCAGACGAAAGAAAGCACAGAGCCCCAGATTTTATGTTGTCCTGGAGAGCTTGCAGAGCAGTGGGGAAAGGCAGGCAGAGAATTCCCTGCTAGCACCTTCTCTGTGCCTGGGAAGCAGTAGTCTTCACATTGCTTCGCAGAATCGCTTTTGTGCAGAAAACAATAACACTTGTTCAGAACGAAAGAAAGCACAGAGCCCCAGATTTTATGTTGTTCTGGAGATCTTGCAGAGCACTGGGGAAAGGCAGGCAGAGAATTCCCTGCTAGCACCTTCTCTGTGCCTGTTCACATTGCTTCGCATAATCGCTTTTGTGCAGAAAACAGTAACACTTGTTCAGACGAAAGAAAGCACAGAGCCCCAGATTTTATGTTGTCCTGGAGAGCTTGCAGAGCACTGGGGAAAGGCAGGCAGAGAATTCCCTGCTAGCACCTTCTCTGTGCCTGGGAAACAGAAGTGTTCACATTGCTTCGCAGAATCGCTTTTGTGCAGAAAACAGTAACACTTGTTCAGACGAAAGAAAGCACAGAGCCCCAGATTCTATGTTGTCCTGGAGAGCTTGCAGAGCACTGGGGAAAGGCAGGCAGAGAATTCCCTGCTAGCACCTTCTCTGTGCCTGTTCACATTGCTTCGCAGAATCGCTTTTGTGCAGAAAACAGTAACACTTGTTCAGACGAAAGAAAGCACAGAGCCCCAGATTTTATGTTGTCCTGGAGAGCTTGCAGAGCACTGGGGAAAAGCAGGCAGAGAATTCCCTGCTAGCACCTTCTCTGTGCCTGGGAAGCAGAAGTGTTCACATTGCTTCGCAGAATCGCTTTTGTGCAGAAAACAGTAACACTTGTTCAGAACGAAAGAAAGCACAGAGCCCCAGATTCTATGTTGTCCTGGAGAGCTTGCAGAGCACTGGGGAAAGGCAGGCAGAGAATTCCCTGCTAGCACCTTCTCTGTGCCTGTTCACATTGCTTCGCAGAATCGCTTTTGTGCAGAAAACAGTAACAGTTGTTCAGAACGAAAGAAAGCACAGAGCCCCAGATTTTATGTTGTCCTGGAGAGCTTGCAGAGCACTGGGGAAAGGCAGGCAGAGAATTCCCTGCTAGCACCTTCTCTGTGCCTGGGAAGCACAAGTGTTCACATCACTTCGCAGAATCGCTTTTGTGCAGAAAACAGTAACACTTGTTCAGACGAAAGAAAGCACAGAGCCCCAGATTTTATGTTGTCCTGGAGAGCTTGCAGAGCACTGGGGAAAGGCAGGCAGACAATTCCCTGCTAGCACCTTCTCTGTGCCTGGGAAGCAGAAGTGTTCACATTGCTTGGCAGAATCGCTTTTGTGCAGAAAACAGTAACACTTGTTCAGAACGAAAGAAAGCACAGAGCCCCAGATTTGCTGTTGTCCTGGAGAGCTTGCAGAGCACTGGGGAAAGGCAGGCAGAGAATTCCCTGCTAGCACCTTCTCTGTGCCTGGGAAGCAGAAGTGTTCACATTGCTTGGCAGAATCGCTTTTGTGCAGAAAACAGTAACACTTGTTCAGAACGAAAGAAAGCACAGAGCCCCAGATTTGCTGTTGTCCTGGAGAGCTTGCAGAGCACTGGGGAAAGGCAGGCTGAGAATTCCCTGCTAGCACCTTCTCTGTGCCTGGGAAGCAGAAGTGTTCACATTGCTTCGCAGAATCGCTTTTGTGCAGAAAACAGTAACACTTGTTCAGAACGAAAGAAAGCACAGAGCCCCAGATTTTATGTTGTCCTGGAGAGCTTGCAGAGCACTGGGGAAAGGCAGGCAGAGAATTCCCTGCTAGCACCTTCTCTGTGCCTGTTCACATTGCTTCGCAGAATCGCTTTTGTGCAGAAAACAGTAACACTTGTTCAGACGAAAGAAAGCACAGAGCCCCAGATTTTATGTTGTCCTGGAGAGCTTGCAGAGCACTGGGGAAAGGCAGGCAGAGAATTCCCTGCTAGCACCTTCTCTGTGCCTGGGAAGCAGAAGTGTTCACATTGCTTGGCAGAATCGCTTTTGTGCAGAAAACAGTAACACTTGTTCAGAACAAAAGCAAGCACAGAGCCCCAGATTTTATGTTGTCCTGGAGAGCTTGCAGAGCACTGGGGAAAAGCAGGCAGAGAATTCCCTGCTAGCACCTTCTCTGCGCCTGGGAAACAGAAGTGTTCACATTGCTTGGCAGAATCGCTTTTGTGCAGAAAACAGTAACACTTGTTCAGAACGAAAGAAAGCACAGAGCCCCAGATTCTATGTTGTCCTGGAGAGCTTGCAGAGCACTGGGGAAAGGCAGGCAGAGAATTCCCTGCTAGCACCTTCTCTGTGCCTGTTCACATTGCTTCGCAGAATCGCTTTTGTGCAGAAAACAGTAATACTTGTTCAGAACGAAAGAAAGCACAGAGCCCCAGATTTTATGTTGTCCTGGAGAGCTTGCAGAGCACTGGGGAAAAGCAGGCAGAGAATTCCCTGCTAGCACCTTCTCTGTTCCTGTGAAACAGAAGTGTTCACATTGCTTGGCAGAATCGCTTTTGTGCAGAAAACAGTAACACTTGTTCAGAACGAAAGAAAGCACAGAGCCCCAGATTTTATGTTGTCCTGGAGAGCTTGCAGAGCACTGGGGAAAGGCAGGCAGAGAATTCCCTGCTAGCACCTTCTCTGTGCCTGGGAAGCAGAAGTGTTCACATTGCTTGGCAGAATCGCTTTTGTGCAGACAACACTAACACTTTTTCAGAACAAAAGAAAGCACAGAGCCCCAGATTTTATGTTGTCCTGGAGAGCTTGCAGAGCACTGGGGAAAGGCAGGCAGAGAATTCCCTGCTAGCACCTTCTCTGTGCCTGTTCACATTGCTTCGCAGAATCGCTTTTGTGCAGAAAACAGTAACACTTGTTCAGACGAAAGAAAGCACAGAGCCCCAGATTTTATGTTGTCCTGGAGAGCTTGCAGAGCAGTGGGGAAAGGCAGGCAGAGAATTCCCTGCTAGCACCTTCTCTGTTCCTGGGAAACAGAAGTGTTCACATTGCTTCGCAGAATCGCTTTTGTGCAGAAAACAGTAACAGTTGTTCAGAACGAAGGAAAGCACAGAGCCCCAGATTTTATGTTGTCCTGGAGAGCTTGCAGAGCACTGGGGAAAGGCAGGCAGAGAATTCCCTGCTAGCACCTTCTCTGTGCCTGGGAAGCAGAAGTGTTCACATTGCTTGGCAGAATCGCTTTTGTGCAGAAAACAGTAACAGTTGTTTAGAATGAAAGAAAGCACAGAGCCCCTGATTCTATGTTGTCCTGGAGAGCTTGCAGAGCACTGGGGAAAGGCAGGCAGAGAATTCCCTGCTAGCACCTTCTCTGTGCCTGGGAAGCAGAAGTCTTCACATTGCTTCGCAGAATCGCTTTTGTGCAGAAAACACTAACACTTGTTCAGAACAAAAGAAAGCACAGAGCCCCAGATTTTATGTTGTCCTGGAGAGCTTGCACAGCACTGGGGAAAAGCAGGCAGAGAATTCCCTGCTAGCACCTTCTCTGCGCCTGGGAAACAGAAGTGTTCACATTGCTTCGCAGAATCGCTTTTGTGCAGAAAACAGTAACACTTGTTCAGAACGAAAGAAAGCACAGAGCCCCAGATTCTATGTTGTCCTGGAGAGCTTGCAGAGCACTGGGGAAAGGCAGGCAGAGAATTCCCTGCTAGCACCTTCTCTGTGCCTGTTCACATTGCTTCGCAGAATCGCTTTTGTGCAGAAAACAGTAATACATGTTCAGAACGAAAGAAAGCACAGAGCCCCAGATTTTATGTTGTCCTGGAGAGCTTGCAGAGCACTGGGGAAAAACAGGCAGAGAATTCCCTGCTAGCACCTTCTCTGTGCCTGGGAAGCAGAAGTGTTCACATTGCTTCGCAGAATTGCTTTTGTGCAGAAAACAGTAACACTTGTTCAGACGAAAGAAAGCACAGAGCCCCAGATTTTATGTTGTCCTGGAGAGCTTGCAGAGCACTGGGGAAAGGCAGGCAGAGAATTCCCTGCTAACACCTTCTCTGTGCCTGTTCACATTGCTTCGCAGAATCGCTTTTGTGCAGAAAACAGTAACACTTGTTCAGACGAAAGAAAGCACAGAGCCCCAGATTTTATGTTGTCCTGGAGAGCTTGCAGAGCAGTGGGGAAAGGCAGGCAGAGAATTCCCTGCTAGCACCTTCTCTGTTCCTGGGAAACAGAAGTGTTCACATTGCTTCGCAGAATCGCTTTTGTGCAGAAAACACTAACACTTGTTCAGAACGAAAGAAAGCACAGAGCCCCAGATTTTATGTTGTCCTGGAGAGCTTGCAGAGCACTGGGGAAAGGCAGGCAGAGAATTCCCTGCTAGCACCTTCTCTGTGCCTGTTCACATTGCTTCGCATAATCGCTTTTGTGCAGAAAACAGTAACACTTGTTCAGACGAAAGAAAGCACAGAGCCCCAGATTTTATGTTGTCCTGGAGAGCTTGCAGAGCACTGGGGAAAGGCAGGCAGAGAATTCCCTGCTAGCACCTTCTCTGTGCCTGGGAAACAGAAGTGTTCACATTGCTTCGCAGAATCGCTTTTGTGCAGAAAACAGTAACACTTGTTCAGACGAAAGAAAGCACAGAGCCCCAGATTCTATGTTGTCCTGGAGAGCTTGCAGAGCACTGGGGAAAGGCAGGCAGAGAATTCCCTGCTAGCACCTTCTCTGTGCCTGTTCACATTGCTTCGCAGAATCGCTTTTGTGCAGAAAACAGTAACAGTTGTTCAGAACGAAAGAAAGCACAGAGCCCCAGATTTTATGTTGTCCTGGAGAGCTTGCAGAGCACTGGGGAAAGGCAGGCAGAGAATTCCCTGCTAGCACCTTCTCTGTGCCTGGGAAGCACAAGTGTTCACATTACTTCGCAGAATCGCTTTTGTGCAGAAAACAGTAACACTTGTTCAGAACGAAAGAAAGCACAGAGCCCCAGATTTTATGTTGTCCTGGAGAGCTTGCAGAGCACTGGGGAAAGGCAGGCAGAGAATTCCCTGCTAGCACCTTCTCTGTGCCTGGGAAGCAGAAGTGTTCACATTGCTTGGCAGAATCGCTTTTGTGCAGAAAACACTAACACTTGTTCAGAACAAAAGAAAGCACAGAGCCCCAGATTTTATGTTGTCCTGGAGAGCTTGCAGAGCACTGGGGAAAAGCAGGCAGAGAATTCCCTGCTAGCACCTTCTCTGTGCCTGGGAAGCAGAAGTGTTCACATTGCTTGGCAGAATCGCTTTTGTGCAGAAAACAGTAACACTTGTTCAGAACGAAAGAAAGCACAGAGCCCCAGATTCTATGTTGTCCTGGAGAGCTTGCAGAGCACTGGGGAAAGGCAGGCAGAGAATTCCCTGCTAGCACCTTCTCTGTGCCTGGGAAGCAGAAGTGTTCACATTGCTTGGCAGAATCGCTTTTGTGCAGAAAACAGTAACACTTGTTCAGAACGAAAGAAAGCACAGAGCCCCAGATTTTATGTTGTCCTGGAGATCTTGCAGAGCAATGGGGAAAGGCAGGCAGAGAATTCCCTGCTAGCACCTTCTCTGTGCCTGTTCACATTGCTTCGCAGAATCGCTTTTGTGCAGAAAACAGTAACACTTGTTCAGACGAAAGAAAGCACAGAGCCCCAGATTTTATGTTGTCCTGGAGAGCTTGCAGAGCACTGGGGAAAGGCAGGCAGAGAATTCCCTGCTAGCACCTTCTCTGTGCCTGGGAAACAGAAGTGTTCACATTGCTTGGCAGAATCGCTTTTGTGCAGAAAACAGTAACACTTGTTCAGAACAAAAGCAAGCACAGAGCCCCAGATTTTATGTTGTCCTGGAGAGCTTGCAGAGCACTGGGGAAAAGCAGGCAGAGAATTCCCTGCTAGCACCTTCTCTGCGCCTGGGAAACAGAAGTGTTCACATTGCTTGGCAGAATCGCTTTTGTGCAGAAAACAGTAACACTTGTTCAGAACGAAAGAAAGCACAGAGCCCCAGATTCTATGTTGTCCTGGAGAGCTTGCAGAGCACTGGGGAAAGGCAGGCAGAGAATTCCCTGCTAGCACCTTCTCTGTGCCTGTTCACATTGCTTCGCAGAATCGCTTTTGTGCAGAAAACAGTAATACTTGTTCAGAACGAAAGAAAGCACAGAGCCCCAGATTTTATGTTGTCCTGGAGAGCTTGCAGAGCACTGGGGAAAAGCAGGCAGAGAATTCCCTGCTAGCACCTTCTCTGTTCCTGTGAAACAGAAGTGTTCACATTGCTTGGCAGAATCGCTTTTGTGCAGACAACACTAACACTTGTTCAGAACGAAAGAAAGCACAGAGCCCCAGATTTTATGTTGTCCTGGAGAGCTTGCAGAGCACTGGGGAAAGGCAGGCAGAGAATTCCCTGCTAGCACCTTCTCTGTGCCTGGGAAGCAGAAGTGTTCACATTGCTTGGCAGAATCGCTTTTGTGCAGACAACACTAACACTTTTTCAGAACAAAAGAAAGCACAGAGCCCCAGATTTTATGTTGTCCTGGAGAGCTTGCAGAGCACTGGGGAAAGGCAGGCAGAGAATTCCCTGCTAGCACCTTCTCTGTGCCTGTTCACATTGCTTCGCAGAATCGCTTTTGTGCAGAAAACAGTAACACTTGTTCAGACGAAAGAAAGCACAGAGCCCCAGATTTTATGTTGTCCTGGAGAGCTTGCAGAGCAGTGGGGAAAGGCAGGCAGAGAATTCCCTGCTAGCACCTTCTCTGTTCCTGGGAAACAGAAGTGTTCACATTGCTTCGCAGAATCGCTTTTGTGCAGAAAACAGTAACAGTTGTTCAGAACGAAAGAAAGCACAGAGCCCCAGATTTTATGTTGTCCTGGAGAGCTTGCAGAGCACTGGGGAAAGGCAGGCAGAGAATTCCCTGCTAGCACCTTCTCTGTGCCTGGGAAGCAGAAGTGTTCACATTGCTTGGCAGAATCGCTTTTGTGCAGAAAACAGTAACAGTTGTTTAGAATGAAAGAAAGCACAGAGCCCCTGATTCTATGTTGTCCTGGAGAGCTTGCAGAGCACTGGGGAAAGGCAGGCAGAGAATTCCCTGCTAGCACCTTCTCTGTGCCTGGGAAGCAGAAGTGTTCACATTGCTTCGCAGAATCGCTTTTGTGCAGAAAACACTAACACTTGTTCAGAACAAAAGAAAGCACAGAGCCCCAGATTTTATGTTGTCCTGGAGAGCTTGCACAGCACTGGGGAAAAGCAGGCAGAGAATTCCCTGCTAGCACCTTCTCTGCGCCTGGGAAACAGAAGTGTTCACATTGCTTGGCAGAATCGCTTTTGTGCAGAAAACAGTAACACTTGTTCAGAACGAAAGAAAGCACAGAGCCCCAGATTCTATGTTGTCCTGGAGAGCTTGCAGAGCACTGGGGAAAGGCAGGCAGAGAATTCCCTGCTAGCACCTTCTCTGTGCCTGTTCACATTGCTTCGCAGAATCGCTTTTGTGCAGAAAACAGTAATACATGTTCAGAACGAAAGAAAGCACAGAGCCCCAGATTTTATGTTGTCCTGGAGAGCTTGCAGAGCACTGGGGAAAAACAGGCAGAGAATTCCCTGCTAGCACCTTCTCTGTGCCTGGGAAGCAGAAGTGTTCACATTGCTTCGCAGAATTGCTTTTGTGCAGAAAACAGTAACACTTGTTCAGACGAAAGAAAGCACAGAGCCCCAGATTTTATGTTGTCCTGGAGAGCTTGCAGAGCACTGGGGAAAGGCAGGCAGAGAATTCCCTGCTAACACCTTCTCTGTGCCTGTTCACATTGCTTCGCAGAATCGCTTTTGTGCAGAAAACAGTAACACTTGTTCAGACGAAAGAAAGCACAGAGCCCCAGATTTTATGTTGTCCTGGAGAGCTTGCAGAGCAGTGGGGAAAGGCAGGCAGAGAATTCCCTGCTAGCACCTTCTCTGTTCCTGGGAAACAGAAGTGTTCACATTGCTTCGCAGAATCGCTTTTGTGCAGAAAACACTAACACTTGTTCAGAACGAAAGAAAGCACAGAGCCCCAGATTTTATGTTGTCCTGGAGAGCTTGCAGAGCACTGGGGAAAGGCAGGCAGAGAATTCCCTGCTAGCACCTTCTCTGTGCCTGGGAAGCAGAAGTGTTCACATTGCTTGGCAGAATCGCTTTTGTGCAGAAAACACTAACACTTGTTCAGAACGAAAGAAAGCACAGAGCCCCAGATTTTATGTTGTCCTGGAGAGCTTGCAGAGCACTGGGGAAAAGCAGGCAGAGAATTCCCTGCTAGCACCTTCTCTGTGCCTGGGAAACAGAAGTGTTCACATTGCTTCGCAGAATCGCTTTTGTGCAGAAAACAGTAACACTTGTTCAGAACGAAAGAAAGCACAGAGCCCCAGATTTTATGTTGTCCTGGAGAGCTTGCAGAGCACTGGGGAAAGGCAGGCAGAGAATTCCCTGCTAGCACCTTCTCTGTTCCTGGGAAACAGAAGTGTTCACATTGCTTCGCAGAATCGCTTTTGTGCAGAAAACAGAAACACTTGTTCAGAACGAAAGAAAGCACAGAGCCCCAGATTTGCTGTTGTGCTGGAGATCTTGCAGAGCACTGGGGAAAGGCAGGCAGAGAATTCCCTGCTAGCACCTTCTCTGTGCCTGTTCACATTGCTTCGCAGAATCGCTTTTGTGCAGAAAACAGTAACACTTGTTCAGACGAAAGAAAGCACAGAGCCCCAGATTTTATGTTGTCCTGGAGAGCTTGCAGAGCACTGGGGAAAGGCAGGCAGAGAATTCCCTGCTAGCACCTTCTCTGTGCCTGGGAAGCAGAAGTGTTCACATTGCTTGGCAGAATCGCTTTTGTGCAGACAACACTAACACTTTTTCAGAACAAAAGAAAGCACAGAGCCCCAGATTTTATGTTGTCCTGGAGAGCTTGCAGAGCACTGGGGAAAGGCAGGCAGAGAATTCCCTGCTAGCACCTTCTCTGTGCCTGTTCACATTGCTTCGCAGAATCGCTGTTGTGCAGAAAACAGTAATACTTGTTCAGAACGAAAGAAAGCACAGAGCCCCAGATTTTATGTTGTCCTGGAGAGCTTGCAGAGCACTGGGGAAAAGCAGGCAGAGAATTCCCTGCTAGCACCTTCTCTGTTCCTGGGAAACAGAAGTGTTCACATTGCTTCGCAGAATCGCTTTTGTGCAGAAAACAGTAACACTTGTTCAGAACGAAAGAAAGCACAGAGCCCCAGATTTTATGTTGTCCTGGAGAGCTTGCAGAGCACTGGGGAAAGGCAGGCAGAGAATTCCCTGCTAGCACCTTCTCTGTGCCTGGGAAGCAGAAGTGTTCACATTGCTTCGCAGAATCGCTTTTGTGCAGAAAACAGTAACACTTGTTCAGAACAAAACAAAGCACAGAGCCCCAGATTTTATGTTGTCCTGGAGAGCTTGCAGAGCACTGGGGAAAAGCAGGCAGAGAATTCCCTGCTAGCACCTTCTCTGCGCCTGGGAAACAGAAGTGTTCACATTGCTTCGCAGAATCGCTTTTGTGCAGAAAACAGTAACACTTGTTCAGAACGAAAGAAAGCACAGAGCCCCAGATTCTATGTTGTCCTGGAGAGCTTGCAGAGCACTGGGGAAAGGCAGGCAGAGAATTCCCTGCTAGCACCTTCTCTGTGCCTGTTCACATTGCTTCGCAGAATCGCTTTTGTGCAGAAAAGAGTAATACTTGTTCAGAACGAAAGAAAGCACAGAGCCCCAGATTTTATGTTGTCCTGGAGAGCTTGCAGAGCACTGGGGAAAAGCAGGCAGAGAATTCCCTGCTAGCACCTTCTCTGTGCCTGGGAAACAGAAGTGTTCACATTGCTTCGCAGAATCGCTTTTGTGCAGAAAACAGTAACACTTGTTCAGAACGAAAGAAAGCACAGAGCCCCAGATTTTATGTTGTCCTGGAGAGCTTGCAGAGCACTGGGGAAAGGCAGGCAGAGAATTCCCTGCTAGCACCTTCTCTGTGCCTGTTCACATTGCTTCGCAGAATCGCTTTTGTGCAGAAAACAGTAACACTTGTTCAGACGAAAGAAAGCACAGAGCCCCAGATTTTATGTTGTCCTGGAGAGCTTGCAGAGCACTGGGGAAAAGCAGGCAGAGAATTCCCTGCTAGCACCTTCTCTGTGCCTGGGAAGCAGAAGTGTTCACATTGCTTCGCAGAATTGCTTTTGTGCAGAAAACAGTAACACTTGTTCAGACGAAAGAAAGCACAGAGCCCCAGATTTTATGTTGTCCTGGAGAGCTTGCAGAGCACTGGGGAAAGGCAGGCAGAGAATTCCCTGCTAGCACCTTCTCTGTGCCTGTTCACATTGCTTCGCAGAATCGCTTTTGTGCAGAAAACAGTAACACTTGTTCAGACGAAAGAAAGCACAGAGCCCCAGATTTTATGTTGTCCTGGAGAGCTTGCAGAGCAGTGGGGAAAGGCAGGCAGATAATTCCCTGCTAGCACCTTCTCTGTGCCTGGGAAACAGAAGTGTTCACATTGCTTCGCAGAATCGCTTTTGTGCAGAAAACACTAACACTTGTTCAGAACGAAAGAAAGCACAGAGCCCCAGATTTTATGTTGTCCTGGAGAGCTTGCAGAGCACTGGGGAAAGGCAGGCAGAGAATTCCCTGCTAGCACCTTCTCTGTGCCTGGGAAGCAGAAGTGTTCACATTGCTTGGCAGAATCGCTTTTGTGCAGAAAACACTAACACTTGTTCAGAACAAAAGAAAGCACAGAGCCCCAGATTTTATGTTGTCCTGGAGAGCTTGCAGAGCACTGGGGAAAAGCAGGCAGAGAATTCCCTGCTAGCACCTTCTCTGTGCCTGGGAAACAGAAGTGTTCACATTGCTTCGCAGAATCGCTTTTGTGCAGAAAACAGTAACACTTGTTCAGAACGAAAGAAAGCACAGAGCCCCAGATTTTATGTTGTCCTGGAGAGCTTGCAGAGCACTGGGGAAAAGCAGGCAGAGAATTCCCTGCTAGCACCTTCTCTGTTCCTGGGAAACAGAAGTGTTCACATTGCTTTGCAGAATCGCTTTTGTGCAGAAAACAGAAACACTTGTTCAGAACGAAAGAAAGCACAGAGCCCCAGATTTGCTGTTGTGCTGGAGAGCTTGCAGAGCACTGGGGAAAGGCAGGCAGAGAATTCCCTGCTAACACCTTCTCTGTGCCTGTTCACATTGCTTCGCAGAATCGCTTTTGTGCAGAAAACAGTAACACTTGTTCAGACGAAAGAAAGCACAGAGCCCCAGATTTTATGTTGTCCTGGAGAGCTTGCAGAGCAGTGGGGAAAGGCAGGCAGAGAATTCCCTGCTAGCACCTTCTCTGTTCCTGGGAAACAGAAGTGTTCACATTATTTGGCAGAATCGCTTTTGTGCAGAAAACACTAACACTTGTTCAGAACAAAAGAAAGCACAGAGCCCCAGATTTTATGTTGTCCTGGAGAGCTTGCAGAGCAGTGGGGAAAGGCAGGCAGATAATTCCCTGCTAGCACCTTCTCTGTGCCTGGGAAACAGAAGTGTTCACATTGCTTCGCAGAATCGCTTTTGTGCAGAAAACAGAAACACTTGTTCAGAACGAAAGAAAGCACAGAGCCCCAGATTTGCTGTTGTGCTGGAGATCTTGCAGAGCACTGGGGAAAGGCAGGCAGAGAATTCCCTGCTAGCACCTTCTCTGTGCCTGTTCACATTGCTTCGCAGAATCGCTTTTGTGCAGAAAACAGTAACACTTGTTCAGACGAAAGAAAGCACAGAGCCCCAGATTTTATGTTGTCCTGGAGAGCTTGCAGAGCACTGGGGAAAGGCAGGCAGAGAATTCCCTGCTAGCACCTTCTCTGTGCCTGTTCACATTGCTTCGCAGAATCGCTTTTGTGCAGAAAACAGTAACACTTGTTCAGACGAAAGAAAGCACAGAGCCCCAGATTTTATGTTGTCCTGGAGAGCTTGCAGAGCACTGGGGAAAGGCAGGCAGAGAATTCCCTGCTAGCACCTTCTCTGTGCCTGGGAAGCAGAAATGTTCACATTGCTTGGCAGAATCGCTTTTGTGCAGACAACACTAACACTTTTTCAGAACAAAAGAAAGCACAGAGCCCCAGATTTTATGTTGTCCTGGAGAGCTTGCAGAGCACTGGGGAAAGGCAGGCAGAGAATTCCCTGCTAGCACCTTCTCTGTGCCTGTTCACATTGCTTCGCAGAATCGCTGTTGTGCAGAAAACAGTAATACTTGTTCAGAACGAAAGAAAGCACAGAGCCCCAGATTTTATGTTGTCCTGGAGAGCTTGCAGAGCACTGGGGAAAAGCAGGCAGAGAATTCCCTGCTAGCACCTTCTCTGTTCCTGGGAAACAGAAGTGTTCACATTGCTTGGCAGAATCGCTTTTGTGCAGAAAACAGTAACACTTGTTCAGAACGAAAGAAAGCACAGAGCCCCAGATTTTATGTTGTCCTGGAGAGCTTGCAGAGCACTGGGGAAAGGCAGGCAGAGAATTCCCTGCTAGCACCTTCTCTGTGCCTGGGAAGCAGAAGTGTTCACATTGCTTGGCAGAATCGCTTTTGTGCAGAAAACACTAACACTTGTTCAGAACAAAAGAAAGCACAGAGCCCCAGATTTTATGTTGTCCTGGAGAGCTTGCACAGCACTGGGGAAAAGCAGGCAGAGAATTCCCTGCTAGCACCTTCTCTGCGCCTGGGAAACAGAAGTGTTCACATTGCTTCGCAGAATCGCTTTTGTGCAGAAAACAGTAACACTTGTTCAGAACGAAAGAAAGCACAGAGCCCCAGATTCTATGTTGTCCTGGAGAGCTTGCAGAGCACTGGGGAAAGGCAGGCAGAGAATTCCCTGCTAGCACCTTCTCTGTGCCTGGGAAACAGAAGTGTTCACATTGCTTCGCAGAATCGCTTTTGTGCAGAAAACAGTAACACTTGTTCAGAACGAAAGAAAGCACAGAGCCCCAGATTTTATGTTGTCCTGGAGAGCTTGCAGAGCACTGGGGAAAGGCAGGCAGAGAATTCCCTGCTAGCACCTTCTCTGTGCCTGTTCACATTGCTTCGCAGAATCGCTTTTGTGCAGAAAACAGTAACACTTGTTCAGACGAAAGAAAGCACAGAGCCCCAGATTTTATGTTGTCCTGGAGAGCTTGCAGAGCACTGGGGAAAGGCAGGCAGAGAATTCCCTGCTAGCACCTTCTCTGTGCCTGGGAAGCAGAAGTGTTCACATTGCTTGGCAGAATCGCTTTTGTGCAGACAACACTAACACTTTTTCAGAACAAAAGAAAGCACAGAGCCCCAGATTTTATGTTGTCCTGGAGAGCTTGCAGAGCACTGGGGAAAGGCAGGCAGAGAATTCCCTGCTAGCACCTTCTCTGTGCCTGTTCACATTGCTTCGCAGAATCGCTGTTGTGCAGAAAACAGTAATACTTGTTCAGAACGAAAGAAAGCACAGAGCCCCAGATTTTATGTTGTCCTGGAGAGCTTGCAGAGCACTGGGGAAAAGCAGGCAGAGAATTCCCTGCTAGCACCTTCTCTGTTCCTGGGAAACAGAAGTGTTCACATTGCTTGGCAGAATCGCTTTTGTGCAGAAAACAGTAACACTTGTTCAGAACGAAAGAAAGCACAGAGCCCCAGATTTTATGTTGTCCTGGAGAGCTTGCAGAGCACTGGGGAAAGGCAGGCAGAGAATTCCCTGCTAGCACCTTCTCTGTGCCTGGGAAGCAGAAGTGTTCACATTGCTTGGCAGAATCGCTTTTGTGCAGAAAACACTAACACTTGTTCAGAACAAAAGAAAGCACAGAGCCCCAGATTTTATGTTGTCCTGGAGAGCTTGCACAGCACTGGGGAAAAGCAGGCAGAGAATTCCCTGCTAGCACCTTCTCTGCGCCTGGGAAACAGAAGTGTTCACATTGCTTCGCAGAATCGCTTTTGTGCAGAAAACAGTAACACTTGTTCAGAACGAAAGAAAGCACAGAGCCCCAGATTCTATGTTGTCCTGGAGAGCTTGCAGAGCACTGGGGAAAGGCAGGCAGAGAATTCCCTGCTAGCACCTTCTCTGTGCCTGGGAAACAGAAGTGTTCACATTGCTTCGCAGAATCGCTTTTGTGCAGAAAACAGTAACACTTGTTCAGAACGAAAGAAAGCACAGAGCCCCAGATTTTATGTTGTCCTGGAGAGCTTGCAGAGCACTGGGGAAAGGCAGGCAGAGAATTCCCTGCTAGCACCTTCTCTGTGCCTGTTCACATTGCTTCGCAGAATCGCTTTTGTGCAGAAAACAGTAACACTTGTTCAGACGAAAGAAAGCACAGAGCCCCAGATTTTATGTTGTCCTGGAGAGCTTGCAGAGCACTGGGGAAAAGCAGGCAGAGAATTCCCTGCTAGCACCTTCTCTGTGCCTGGGAAGCAGAAGTGTTCACATTGCTTCGCAGAATTGCTTTTGTGCAGAAAACAGTAACACTTGTTCAGACGAAAGAAAGCACAGAGCCCCAGATTTTATGTTGTCCTGGAGAGCTTGCAGAGCACTGGGGAAAGGCAGGCAGAGAATTCCCTGCTAGCACCTTCTCTGTGCCTGTTCACATTGCTTCGCAGAATCGCTTTTGTGCAGAAAACAGTAACACTTGTTCAGACGAAAGAAAGCACAGAGCCCCAGATTTTATGTTGTCCTGGAGAGCTTGCAGAGCACTGGGGAAAGGCAGGCAGAGAATTCCCTGCTAGCACCTTCTCTGTGCCTGGGAAGCAGAAGTGTTCACATTGCTTGGCAGAATCGCTTTTGTGCAGAAAACACTAACACTTGTTCAGAACAAAAGAAAGCACAGAGCCCCAGATTTTATGTTGTCCTGGAGAGCTTGCAGAGCACTGGGGAAAAGCAGGCAGAGAATTCCCTGCTAGCACCTTCTCTGTGCCTGGGAAACAGAAGTGTTCACATTGCTTGGCAGAATCGCTTTTGTGCAGAAAACAGTAACACTTGTTCAGAACGAAAGAAAGCACAGAGCCCCAGATTTTATGTTGTCCTGGAGAGCTTGCAGAGCACTGGGGAAAAGCAGGCAGAGAATTCCCTGCTAGCACCTTCTCTGTTCCTGGGAAACAGAAGTGTTCACATTGCTTTGCAGAATCGCTTTTGTGCAGAAAACAGAAACACTTGTTCAGAACGAAAGAAAGCACAGAGCCCCAGATTTGCTGTTGTCCTGGAGAGCTTGCAGAGCACTGGGGAAAGGCAGGCAGAGAATTCCCTGCTAGCACCTTCTCTGTGCCTGTTCACATTGCTTCGCAGAATCGCTTTTGTGCAGAAAACAGTAACACTTGTTCAGACGAAAGAAAGCACAGAGCCCCAGATTTTATGTTGTCCTGGAGAGCTTGCAGAGCACTGGGGAAAGGCAGGCAGAGAATTCCCTGCTAGCACCTTCTCTGTGCCTGGGAAGCAGAAGTGTTCACATTGCTTGGCAGAATCGCTTTTGTGCAGACAACACTAACACTTTTTCAGAACAAAAGAAAGCACAGAGCCCCAGATTTTATGTTGTCCTGGAGAGCTTGCAGAGCACTGGGGAAAGGCAGGCAGAGAATTCCCTGCTAGCACCTTCTCTGTGCCTGGGAAGCACAAGTGTTCACATTACTGCGCAGAATCGCTTTTGTGCAGAAAACAGTAACACTTGTTCAGAACGAAAGAAAGCACAGAGCCCCAGATTTTATGTTGTCCTGGAGAGCTTGCAGAGCACTGGGGAAAGGCAGGCAGAGAATTCCCTGCTAGCACCTTCTCTGTGCCTGGGAAGCAGAAGTGTTCACATTGCTTGGCAGAATCGCTTTTGTGCAGAAAACACTAACACTTGTTCAGAACAAAAGAAAGCACAGAGCCCCAGATTTTATGTTGTCCTGGAGAGCTTGCAGAGCAGTGGGGAAAGGCAGGCAGAGAATTCCCTGCTAGCACCTTCTCTGTTCCTGGGAAACAGAAGTGTTCACATTGCTTCGCAGAATCGCTTTTGTGCAGAAAACACTAACACTTGTTCAGAACGAAAGAAAGCACAGAGCCCCAGATTTTATGTTGTCCTGGAGAGCTTGCAGAGCACTGGGGAAAGGCAGGCAGAGAATTCCCTGCTAGCACCTTCTCTGTGCCTGGGAAGCAGAAGTGTTCACATTGCTTGGCAGAATCGCTTTTGTGCAGAAAACACTAACACTTGTTCAGAACAAAAGAAAGCACAGAGCCCCAGATTTTATGTTGTCCTGGAGAGCTTGCAGAGCACTGGGGAAAAGCAGGCAGAGAATTCCCTGCTAGCACCTTCTCTGTGCCTGGGAAACAGAAGTGTTCACATTGCTTCGCAGAATCGCTTTTGTGCAGAAAACAGTAACACTTGTTCAGAACGAAAGAAAGCACAGAGCCCCAGATTTTATGTTGTCCTGGAGAGCTTGCAGAGCACTGGGGAAAAGCAGGCAGAGAATTCCCTGCTAGCACCTTCTCTGTTCCTGGGAAACAGAAGTGTTCACATTGCTTCGCAGAATCGCTTTTGTGCAGAAAACAGAAACACTTGTTCAGAACGAAAGAAAGCACAGAGCCCCAGATTTGCTGTTGTGCTGGAGATCTTGCAGAGCACTGGGGAAAAGCAGGCAGAGAATTCCCTGCTAGCACCTTCTCTGTGCCTGGGAAACAGAAGTGTTCACATTGCTTCGCAGAATCGCTTTTGTGCAGAAAACAGAAACACTTGTTCAGAACGAAAGAAAGCACAGAGCCCCAGATTTTATGTTGTCCTGGAGAGCTTGCAGAGCACTGGGGAAAGGCAGGCAGAGAATTCCCTGCTAGCACCTTCTCTGTGCCTGTTCACATTGCTTCGCAGAATCGCTGTTGTGCAGAAAACAGTAACACTTGTTCAGAACGAAAGAAAGCACAGAGCCCCAGATTCTATGTTGTCCTGGAGAGCTTGCAGAGCACTGGGGAAAGGCAGGCAGAGAATTCCCTGCTAGCACCTTCTCTGTGCCTGGGAAGCAGAAGTGTTCACATTGCTTCGCAGAATCGCTTTTGTGCAGAAAACACTAACACTTGTTCAGAACAAAAGAAAGCACAGAGCCCCAGATTTTATGTTGTCCTGGAGAGCTTGCACAGCACTGGGGAAAAGCAGGCAGAGAATTCCCTGCTAGCACCTTCTCTGTGCCTGGGAAACAGAAGTGTTCACATTGCTTCGCAGAATCGCTTTTGTGCAGAAAACAGTAACACTTGTTCAGAACGAAAGAAAGCACAGAGCCCCAGATTCTATGTTGTCCTGGAGAGCTTGCAGAGCACTGGGGAAAGGCAGGCAGAGAATTCCCTGCTAGCACCTTCTCTGTGCCTGTTCACATTGCTTCGCAGAATCGCTTTTGTGCAGAAAACAGTAATACTTGTTCAGAACGAAAGAAAGCACAGAGCCCCAGATTTTATGTTGTCCTGGAGAGCTTGCAGAGCAGTGGGGAAAGGCAGGCAGAGAATTCCCTGCTAGCACCTTCTCTGTGCCTGGGAAACAGAAGTGTTCACATTGCTTCGCAGAATCGCTTTTGTGCAGAAAACAGTAACACTTGTTCAGAACGAAAGAAAGCACAGAGCCCCAGATTTTATGTTGTCCTGGAGAGCTTGCAGAGCACTGGGGAAAGGCAGGCAGAGAATTCCCTGCTAGCACCTTCTCTGTGCCTGTTCACATTGCTTCGCAGAATCGCTTTTGTGCAGAAAACAGTAACACTTGTTCAGACGAAAGAAAGCACAGAGCCCCAGATTTTATGTTGTCCTGGAGAGCTTGCAGAGCACTGGGGAAAGGCAGGCAGAGAATTCCCTGCTAGCACCTTCTCTGTGCCTGTTCACATTGCTTCGCAGAATCGCTTTTGTGCAGAAAACAGTAACACTTGTTCAGACGAAAGAAAGCACAGAGCCCCAGATTTTATGTTGTCCTGGAGAGCTTGCAGAGCACTGGGGAAAAGCAGGCAGAGAATTCCCTGCTAGCACCTTCTCTGTGCCTGGGAAGCAGAAGTGTTCACATTGCTTCGCAGAATTGCTTTTGTGCAGAAAACAGTAACACTTGTTCAGACGAAAGAAAGCACAGAGCCCCAGATTTTATGTTGTCCTGGAGAGCTTGCAGAGCACTGGGGAAAGGCAGGCAGAGAATTCCCTGCTAGCACCTTCTCTGTGCCTGTTCACATTGCTTCGCAGAATCGCTTTTGTGCAGAAAACAGTAACACTTGTTCAGACGAAAGAAAGCACAGAGCCCCAGATTTTATGTTGTCCTGGAGAGCTTGCAGAGCAGTGGGGAAAGGCAGGCAGAGAATTCCCTGCTAGCACCTTCTCTGTTCCTGGGAAACAGAAGTGTTCACATTGCTTCGCAGAATCGCTTTTGTGCAGAAAACAGTAACACTTGTTCAGAACGAAAGAAAGCACAGAGCCCCAGATTTTATGTTGTCCTGGAGAGCTTGCAGAGCACTGGGGAAAGGCAGGCAGAGAATTCCCTGCTAGCACCTTCTCTGTGCCTGGGAAGCAGAAGTGTTCACATTGCTTGGCAGAATCGCTTTTGTGCAGAAAACACTAACACTTGTTCAGAACAAAAGAAAGCACAGAGCCCCAGATTTTATGTTGTCCTGGAGAGCTTGCAGAGCACTGGGGAAAAGCAGGCAGAGAATTCCCTGCTAGCACCTTCTCTGTGCCTGGGAAACAGAAGTGTTCACATTGCTTCGCAGAATCGCTTTTGTGCAGAAAACAGTAACACTTGTTCAGAACGAAAGAAAGCACAGAGCCCCAGATTTTATGTTGTCCTGGAGAGCTTGCAGAGCACTGGGGAAAAGCAGGCAGAGAATTCCCTGCTAGCACCTTCTCTGTTCCTGGGAAACAGAAGTGTTCACATTGCTTTGCAGAATCGCTTTTGTGCAGAAAACAGAAACACTTGTTCAGAACGAAAGAAAGCACAGAGCCCCAGATTTGCTGTTGTGCTGGAGATCTTGCAGAGCACTGGGGAAAGGCAGGCAGAGAATTCCCTGCTAGCACCTTCTCTGTGCCTGTTCACATTGCTTCGCAGAATCGCTTTTGTGCAGAAAACAGTAACACTTGTTCAGACGAAAGAAAGCACAGAGCCCCAGATTTTATGTTGTCCTGGAGAGCTTGCAGAGCACTGGGGAAAGGCAGGCAGAGAATTCCCTGCTAGCACCTTCTCTGTGCCTGGGAAGCACAAGTGTTCACATTACTTCGCAGAATCGCTTTTGTGCAGAAAACAGTAACACTTGTTCAGAACGAAAGAAAGCACAGAGCCCCAGATTTTATGTTGTCCTGGAGAGCTTGCAGAGCACTGGGGAAAGGCAGGCAGAGAATTCCCTGCTAGCACCTTCTCTGTGCCTGGGAAGCAGAAGTGTTCACATTGCTTGGCAGAATCGCTTTTGTGCAGAAAACACTAACACTTGTTCAGAACAAAAGAAAGCACAGAGCCCCAGATTTTATGTTGTCCTGGAGAGCTTGCAGAGCACTGGGGAAAAGCAGGCAGAGAATTCCCTGCTAGCACCTTCTCTGTGCCTGGGAAGCAGAAGTGTTCACATTGCTTGGCAGAATCGCTTTTGTGCAGAAAACACTAACACTTGTTCAGAACGAAAGAAAGCACAGAGCCCCAGATTTTATGTTGTCCTGGAGAGCTTGCAGAGCACTGGGGAAAGGCAGGCAGAGAATTCCCTGCTAGCACCTTCTCTGTTCCTGGGAAGCAGAAGTGTTCACATTGCTTCGCAGAATCGCTTTTGTGCAGAAAACAGTAACACTTGTTCAGAACGAAAGAAAGCACAGAGCCCCAGATTTTATGTTGTCCTGGAGAGCTTGCATAGCACTGGGGAAAGGCAGGCAGAGAATTCCCTGCTAGCACCTTCTCTGTGCCTGTTCACATTGCTTCGCAGAATCGCTTTTGTGCAGAAAACAGTAACACTTGTTCAGAACGAAAGAAAGCACAGAGCCCCAGATTTTATGTTGTCCTGGAGAGCTTGCAGAGCACTGGGGAAAGGCAGGCAGAGAATTCCCTGCTAGCACCTTCTCTGCGCCTGGGAAACAGAAGTGTTCACATTGCTTGGCAGAATCGCTTTTGTGCAGAAAACAGTAACACTTGTTCAGAACGAAAGAAAGCACAGAGCCCCAGATTCTATGTTGTCCTGGAGAGCTTGCAGAGCACTGGGGAAAGGCAGGCAGAGAATTCCCTGCTAGCACCTTCTCTGTGCCTGTTCACATTTCTTCGCAGAATCGCTTTTGTGCAGAAAAGAGTAATACTTGTTCAGAACGAAAGAAAGCACAGAGCCCCAGATTTTATGTTGTCCTGGAGAGCTTGCAGAGCACTGGGGAAAGGCAGGCAGAGAATTCCCTGCTAGCACCTTCTCTGTGCCTGTTCACATTGCTTCGCAGAATCGCTGTTGTGCAGAAAACAGTAATACTTGTTCAGAACGAAACAAAGCACAGAGCCCCAGATTTTATGTTGTCCTGGAGAGCTTGCAGAGCACTGGGGAAAAGCAGGCAGAGAATTCCCTGCTAGCACCTTCTCTGTTCCTGGGAAACAGAAGTGTTCACATTGCTTGGCAGAATCGCTTTTGTGCAGAAAACAGTAACACTTGTTCAGAACGAAAGAAAGCACAGAGCCCCAGATTTTATGTTGTCCTGGAGAGCTTGCAGAGCACTGGGGAAAGGCAGGCAGAGAATTCCCTGCTAGCACCTTCTCTGTGCCTGGGAAGCAGAAGTGTTCACATTGCTTGGCAGAATCGCTTTTGTGCAGAAAACAGTAACACTTGTTCAGAACAAAAGAAAGCACAGAGCCCCAGATTTTATGTTGTCCTGGAGACCTTGCACAGCACTGGGGAAAAGCAGGCAGAGAATTCCCTGCTAGCACCTTCTCTGCGCCTGGGAAACAGAAGTGTTCACATTGCTTCGCAGAATCGCTTTTGTGCAGAAAACAGTAACACTTGTTCAGACGAAAGAAAGCACAGAGCCCCAGATTTTATGTTGTCCTGGAGAGCTTGCAGAGCACTGGGGAAAGGCAGGCAGAGAATTCCCTGCTAGCACCTTCTCTGTGCCTGGGAAGCAGAAGTGTTCACATTGCTTGGCAGAATCGCTTTTGTGCAGACAACACTAACACTTTTTCAGAACAAAAGAAAGCACAGAGCCCCAGATTTTATGTTGTCCTGGAGAGCTTGCAGAGCACTGGGGAAAGGCAGGCAGAGAATTCCCTGCTAGCACCTTCTCTGTGCCTGTTCACATTGCTTCGCAGAATCGCTGTTGTGCAGAAAACAGTAATACTTGTTCAGAACGAAAGAAAGCACAGAGCCCCAGATTTTATGTTGTCCTGGAGAGCTTGCAGAGCACTGGGGAAAAGCAGGCAGAGAATTCCCTGCTAGCACCTTCTCTGTTCCTGGGAAACAGAAGTGTTCACATTGCTTGGCAGAATCGCTTTTGTGCAGAAATCAGTAACACTTGTTCAGAACGAAAGAAAGCACAGAGCCCCAGATTTTATGTTGTCCTGGAGAGCTTGCAGAGCACTGGGGAAAGGCAGGCAGAGAATTCCCTGCTAGCACCTTCTCTGTGCCTGGGAAGCAGAAGTGTTCACATTGCTTCGCAGAATCGCTTTTGTGCAGAAAACAGTAACACTTGTTCAGAACAAAAGAAAGCACAGAGCCCCAGATTTTATGTTGTCCTGGAGAGCTTGCACAGCACTGGGGAAAAGCAGGCAGAGAATTCCCTGCTAGCACCTTCTCTGCGCCTGGGAAACAGAAGTGTTCGCATTGCTTCGCAGAATCGCTTTTGTGCAGAAAACAGTAACACTTGTTCAGAACGAAAGAAAGCACAGAGCCCCAGATTCTATGTTGTCCTGGAGAGCTTGCAGAGCACTGGGGAAAGGCAGGCAGAGAATTCCCTGCTAGCACCTTCTCTGTGCCTGTTCACATTGCTTGGCAGAATCGCTTTTGTGCAGAAAACAGTAATACTTGTTCAGAACGAAAGAAAGCACAGAGCCCCAGATTTTATGTTGTCCTGGAGAGCTTGCAGAGCACTGGGGAAAAGCAGGCAGAGAATTCCCTGCTAGCACCTTCTCTGTGCCTGGGAAACAGAAGTGTTCACATTGCTTCGCAGAATCGCTTTTGTGCAGAAAACAGTAACACTTGTTCAGAACGAAAGAAAGCACAGAGCCCCAGATTTTATGTTGTCCTGGAGAGCTTGCAGAGCACTGGGGAAAGGCAGGCAGAGAATTCCCTGCTAGCACCTTCTCTGTGCCTGTTCACATTGCTTCGCAGAATCGCTTTTGTGCAGAAAACAGTAACACTTGTTCAGACGAAAGAAAGCACAGAGCCCCAGATTTTATGTTGTCCTGGAGAGCTTGCAGAGCACTGGGGAAAAGCAGGCAGAGAATTCCCTGCTAGCACCTTCTCTGTGCCTGGGAAGCAGAAGTGTTCACATTGCTTCGCAGAATTGCTTTTGTGCAGAAAACAGTAACACTTGTTCAGAACGAAAGAAAGCACAGAGCCCCAGATTTTATGTTGTCCTGGAGAGCTTGCAGAGCAGTGGGGAAAGGCAGGCAGAGAATTCCCTGCTAGCACCTTCTCTGTGCCTGTTCACATTGCTTCGCAGAATCGCTTTTGTGCAGAAAACAGTAACACTTGTTCAGACGAAAGAAAGCACAGAGCCCCAGATTTTATGTTGTCCTGGAGAGCTTGCAGAGCACTGGGGAAAGGCAGGCAGAGAATTCCCTGCTAGCACCTTCTCTGTGCCTGGGAAGCAGAAGTGTTCACATTGCTTCGCAGAATCGCTTTTGTGCAGAAAACACTAACACTTGTTCAGAACGAAAGAAAGCACAGAGCCCCAGATTTTATGTTGTCCTGGAGAGCTTGCAGAGCACTGGGGAAAGGCAGGCAGAGAATTCCCTGCTAGCACCTTCTCTGTGCCTGGGAAGCAGAAGTGTTCACATTGCTTGGCAGAATCGCTTTTGTGCAGAAAACACTAACACTTGTTCAGAACAAAAGAAAGCACAGAACCCCAGATTTTATGTTGTCCTGGAGAGCTTGCAGAGCACTGGGGAAAAGCAGGCAGAGAATTCCCTGCTAGCACCTTCTCTGTGCCTGGGAAACAGAAGTGTTCACATTGCTTGGCAGAATCGCTTTTGTGCAGAAAACAGTAACACTTGTTCAGAACGAAAGAAAGCACAGAGCCCCAGATTTTATGTTGTCCTGGAGAGCTTGCAGAGCACTGGGGAAAAGCAGGCAGAGAATTCCCTGCTAGCACCTTCTCTGTGCCTGGGAAACAGAAGTGTTCACATTGCTTTGCAGAATCGCTTTTGTGCAGAAAACAGAAACACTTGTTCAGAACGAAAGAAAGCACAGAGCCCCAGATTTGCTGTTGTGCTGGAGATCTTGCAGAGCACTGGGGAAAGGCAGGCAGAGAATTCCCTGCTAGCACCTTCTCTGTGCCTGTTCACATTGCTTCGCAGAATCGCTTTTGTGCAGAAAACAGTAACACTTGTTCAGACGAAAGAAAGCACAGAGCCCCAGATTTTATGTTGTCCTGGAGAGCTTGCAGAGCACTGGGGAAAGGCAGGCAGAGAATTCCCTGCTAGCACCTTCTCTGTGCCTGGGAAGCAGAAGTGTTCACATTGCTTGGCAGAATCGCTTTTGTGCAGACAACACTAACACTTTTTCAGAACAAAAGAAAGCACAGAGCCCCAGATTTTATGTTGTCCTGGAGAGCTTGCAGAGCACTGGGGAAAGGCAGGCAGAGAATTCCCTGCTAGCACCTTCTCTGTGCCTGGGAAGCACAAGTGTTCACATTACTTCGCAGAATCGCTTTTGTGCAGAAAACATTAACACTTGTTCAGAACGAAAGAAAGCACAGAGCCCCAGATTTTATGTTGTCCTGGAGAGCTTGCAGAGCACTGGGGAAAGGCAGGCAGAGAATTCCCTGCTAGCACCTTCTCTGTGCCTGGGAAGCAGAAGTGTTCACATTGCTTGGCAGAATCGCTTTTGTGCAGAAAACACTAACACTTGTTCAGAACAAAAGAAAGCACAGAGCCCCAGATTTTATGTTGTCCTGGAGAGCTTGCAGAGCACTGGGGAAAAGCAGGCAGACAATTCCCTGCTAGCACCTTCTCTGTGCCTGGGAAGCAGAAGTGTTCACATTGCTTGGCAGAATCGCTTTTGTGCAGAAAACAGCAACACTTGTTCAGAACGAAAGAAAGCACAGAGCCCCAGATTTGCTGTTGTCCTGGAGAGCTTGCAGAGCACTGGGGAAAGGCAGGCAGAGAATTCCCTGCTAGCACCTTCTCTGTTCCTGGGAAGCAGAAGTGTTCACATTGCTTCGCAGAATCGCTTTTGTGCAGAAAACAGTAACACTTGTTCAGAACGAAAGAAAGCACAGAGCCCCAGATTTTATGTTGTCCTGGAGAGCTTGCAGAGCACTGGGGAAAGGCAGGCAGAGAATTCCCTGCTAGCACCTTCTCTGTGCCTGGGAAGCAGAAGTGTTCACATTGCTTGGCAGAATCGCTTTTGTGCAGAAAACACTAACACTTGTTCAGAACAAAAGAAAGCACAGAACCCCAGATTTTATGTTGTCCTGGAGAGCTTGCAGAGCACTGGGGAAAAGCAGGCAGAGAATTCCCTGCTAGCACCTTCTCTGTGCCTGGGAAACAGAAGTGTTCACATTGCTTGGCAGAATCGCTTTTGTGCAGAAAACAGTAACACTTGTTCAGAACGAAAGAAAGCACAGAGCCCCAGATTTTATGTTGTCCTGGAGAGCTTGCAGAGCACTGGGGAAAAGCAGGCAGAGAATTCCCTGCTAGCACCTTCTCTGTGCCTGGGAAACAGAAGTGTTCACATTGCTTTGCAGAATCGCTTTTGTGCAGAAAACAGAAACACTTGTTCAGAACGAAAGAAAGCACAGAGCCCCAGATTTGCTGTTGTGCTGGAGATCTTGCAGAGCACTGGGGAAAGGCAGGCAGAGAATTCCCTGCTAGCACCTTCTCTGTGCCTGTTCACATTGCTTCGCAGAATCGCTTTTGTGCAGAAAACAGTAACACTTGTTCAGACGAAAGAAAGCACAGAGCCCCAGATTTTATGTTGTCCTGGAGAGCTTGCAGAGCACTGGGGAAAGGCAGGCAGAGAATTCCCTGCTAGCACCTTCTCTGTGCCTGGGAAGCAGAAGTGTTCACATTGCTTGGCAGAATCGCTTTTGTGCAGACAACACTAACACTTTTTCAGAACAAAAGAAAGCACAGAGCCCCAGATTTTATGTTGTCCTGGAGAGCTTGCAGAGCACTGGGGAAAGGCAGGCAGAGAATTCCCTGCTAGCACCTTCTCTGTGCCTGTTCACATTTCTTCGCAGAATCGCTTTTGTGCAGAAAACAGTAATACTTGTTCAGAACGAAAGAAAGCACAGAGCCCCAGATTTTATGTTGTCCTGGAGAGCTTGCAGAGCACTGGGGAAAAGCAGGCAGAGAATTCCCTGCTAGCACCTTCTCTGTTCCTGGGAAACAGAAGTGTTCACATTGCTTGGCAGAATCGCTTTTGTGCAGAAAACAGTAACACTTGTTCAGAACGAAAGAAAGCACAGAGCCCCAGATTTTATGTTGTCCTGGAGAGCTTGCAGAGCACTGGGGAAAAGCAGGCAGAGAATTCCCTGCTAGCACCTTCTCTGTTCCTGGGAAACAGAAGTGTTCACATTGCTTGGCAGAATCGCTTTTGTGCAGAAAACAGTAACACTTGTTCAGAACAAAAGAAAGCACAGAGCCCCAGATTTTATGTTGTCCTGGAGAGCTTGCAGAGCACTGGGGAAAGGCAGGCAGAGAATTCCCTGCTAGCACCTTCTCTGTGCCTGGGAAGCAGAAGTGTTCACATTGCTTCGCAGAATCGCTTTTGTGCAGAAAACAGTAACACTTGTTCAGAACAAAAGAAAGCACAGAGCCCCAGATTCTATGTTGTCCTGGAGAGCTTGCAGAGCACTGGGGAAAGGCAGGCAGAGAATTCCCTGCTAGCACCTTCTCTGTGCCTGTTCACATTGCTTCGCAGAATCGCTTTTGTGCAGAAAACAGTAATACTTGTTCAGAACGAAAGAAAGCACAGAGCCCCAGATTTTATGTTGTCCTGGAGAGCTTGCAGAGCACTGGGGAAAAGCAGGCAGAGAATTCCCTGCTAGCACCTTCTCTGTGCCTGGGAAACAGAAGTGTTCACATTGCTTCGCAGAATCGCTTTTGTGCAGAAAACAGTAACACTTGTTCAGAACGAAAGAAAGCACAGAGCCCCAGATTTTATGTTGTCCTGGAGAGCTTGCAGAGCACTGGGGAAAGGCAGGCAGAGAATTCCCTGCTAACACCTTCTCTGTGCCTGTTCACATTGCTTCGCAGAATCGCTTTTGTGCAGAAAACAGTAACACTTGTTCAGACGAAAGAAAGCACAGAGCCCCAGATTTTATGTTGTCCTGGAGAGCTTGCAGAGCAGTGGGGAAAGGCAGGCAGAGAATTCCCTGCTAGCACCTTCTCTGTGCCTGGGAAACAGAAGTGTTCACATTGCTTCGCAGAATCGCTTTTGTGCAGAAAACAGTAACACTTGTTCAGAACGAAAGAAAGCACAGAGCCCCAGATTTTATGTTGTCCTGGAGAGCTTGCAGAGCACTGGGGAAAGGCAGGCAGAGAATTCCCTGCTAGCACCTTCTCTGTGCCTGTTCACATTGCTTCGCATAATCGCTTTTGTGCAGAAAACAGTAACACTTGTTCAGACGAAAGAAAGCACAGAGCCCCAGATTTTATGTTGTCCTGGAGAGCTTGCAGAGCACTGGGGAAAGGCAGGCAGAGAATTCCCTGCTAGCACCTTCTCTGTGCCTGGGAAACAGAAGTGTTCACATTGCTTCGCAGAATCGCTTTTGTGCAGAAAACAGTAACACTTGTTCAGACGAAAGAAAGCACAGAGCCCCAGATTCTATGTTGTCCTGGAGAGCTTGCAGAGCACTGGGGAAAGGCAGGCAGAGAATTCCCTGCTAGCACCTTCTCTGTGCCTGTTCACATTGCTTCGCAGAATCGCTTTTGTGCAGAAAACAGTAACACTTGTTCAGACGAAAGAAAGCACAGAGCCCCAGATTTTATGTTGTCCTGGAGAGCTTGCAGAGCACTGGGGAAAAGCAGGCAGAGAATTCCCTGCTAGCACCTTCTCTGCGCCTGGGAAACAGAAGTGTTCACATTGCTTCGCAGAATCGCTTTTGTGCAGAAAACAGTAACACTTGTTCAGAACGAAAGAAAGCACAGAGCCCCAGATTCTATGTTGTCCTGGAGAGCTTGCAGAGCACTGGGGAAAGGCAGGCAGAGAATTCCCTGGTAGCACCTTTTCTGTGCCTGTTCACATTGCTTCGCAGAATCGCTTTTGTGCAGAAAACAGTAACACTTGTTCAGACGAAAGAAAGCACAGAGCCCCAGATTTTATGTTGTCCTGGAGAGCTTGCAGAGCACTGGGGAAAAGCAGGCAGAGAATTCCCTGCTAGCACCTTCTCTGTGCCTGGGATGCAGAAGTGTTCACATTGCTTCGCAGAATCGCTTTTGTGCAGAAAACAGTAACACTTGTTCAGAACGAAAGAAAGCACAGAGCCCCAGATTCTATGTTGTCCTGGAGAGCTTGCAGAGCACTGGGGAAAGGCAGGCAGAGAATTCCCTGCTAGCACCTTCTCTGTGCCTGTTCACATTGCTTCGCAGAATCGCTTTTGTGCAGAAAACAGTAACAGTTGTTCAGAACGAAAGAAAGCACAGAGCCCCAGATTTTATGTTGTCCTGGAGAGCTTGCAGAGCACTGGGGAAAGGCAGGCAGAGAATTCCCTGCTAGCACCTTCTCTGTGCCTGGGAAGCAGAAGTGTTCACATTGCTTCGCAGAATCGCTTTTGTGCAGAAAACAGTAACACTTGTTCAGAACGAAAGAAAGCACAGAGCCCCAGATTTTATGTTGTCCTGGAGAGCTTGCAGAGCACTGGGGAAAGGCAGGCAGAGAATTCCCTGCTAGCACCTTCTCTGTGCCTGGGAAGCAGAAGTGTTCACATTGCTTGGCAGAATCGCTTTTGTGCAGAAAACACTAACACTTGTTCAGAACAAAAGAAAGCACAGAGCCCCAGATTTTATGTTGTCCTGGAGAGCTTGCAGAGCACTGGGGAAAAGCAGGCAGAGAATTCCCTGCTAGCACCTTCTCTGTGCCTGGGAAGCAGAAGTGTTCACATTGCTTGGCAGAATCGCTTTTGTGCAGAAAACAGTAACACTTGTTCAGAACGAAAGAAAGCACAGAGCCCCAGATTTGCTGTTGTCCTGGAGAGCTTGCAGAGCACTGGGGAAAGGCAGGCAGAGAATTCCCTGCTAGCACCTTCTCTGTGCCTGGGAAGCACAAGTGTTCACATTGCTTCGCAGAATTGCTTTTGTGCAGAAAACAGTAACACTTGTTCAGAACGAAAGAAAGCACAGAGCCCCAGATTTGCTGTTGTGCTGGAGATCTTGCAGAGCACTGGGGAAAGGCAGGCAGAGAATTCCCTGCTAGCACCTTCTCTGTGCCTGTTCACATTGCTTCGCAGAATCGCTTTTGTGCAGAAAACAGTAACACTTGTTCAGACGAAAGAAAGCACAGAGCCCCAGATTTTATGTTGTCCTGGAGAGCTTGCAGAGCACTGGGGAAAGGCAGGCAGAGAATTCCCTGCTAGCACCTTCTCTGTGCCTGGGAAGCAGAAGTGTTCACATTGCTTGGCAGAATCGCTTTTGTGCAGACAACACTAACACTTTTTCAGAAAAAAAGAAAGCACAGAGCCCCAGATTTTATGTTGTCCTGGAGAGCTTGCAGAGCACTGGGGAAAGGCAGGCAGAGAATTCCCTGCTAGCACCTTCTCTGTGCCTGGGAAGCAGAAGTGTTCACATTGCTTCGCAGAATCGCTTTTGTGCAGAAAACAGTAACACTTGTTCAGAACGAAAGAAAGCACAGAGCCCCAGATTTTATGTTGTCCTGGAGAGCTTGCAGAGCACTGGGGAAAGGCAGGCAGAGAATTCCCTGCTAGCACCTTCTCTGTGCCTGGGAAGCAGAAGTGTTCACATTGCTTCGCAGAATCGCTTTTGTGCAGAAAACAGTAACACTTGTTCAGAACGAAAGAAAGCACAGAGCCCCAGATTCTATGTTGTCCTGGAGAGCTTGCAGAGCACTGGGGAAAGGCAGGCAGAGAATTCCCTGCTAGCACCTTCTCTGTGCCTGTTCACATTGCTTCGCAGAATCGCTTTTGTGCAGAAAACAGTAATACTTGTTCAGAACGAAAGAAAGCACAGAGCCCCAGATTTTATGTTGTCCTGGAGAGCTTGCAGAGCACTGGGGAAAAGCAGGCAGAGAATTCCCTGCTAGCACCTTCTCTGTGCCTGGGAAACAGAAGTGTTCACATTGCTTCGCAGAATCGCTTTTGTGCAGAAAACAGTAACACTTGTTCAGAACGAAAGAAAGCACAGAGCCCCAGATTTTATGTTGTCCTGGAGAGCTTGCAGAGCACTGGGGAAAGGCAGGCAGAGAATTCCCTGCTAGCACCTTCTCTGTGCCTGTTCACATTGCTTCGCAGAATCGCTTTTGTGCAGAAAACAGTAACACTTGTTCAGACGAAAGAAAGCACAGAGCCCCAGATTTTATGTTGTCCTGGAGAGCTTGCAGAGCACTGGGGAAAAGCAGGCAGAGAATTCCCTGCTAGCACCTTCTCTGTGCCTGGGAAGCAGAAGTGTTCACATTGCTTTGCAGAATTGCTTTTGTGCAGAAAACAGTAACACTTGTTCAGACGAAAGAAAGCACAGAGCCCCAGATTTTATGTTGTCCTGGAGAGCTTGCAGAGCACTGGGGAAAGGCAGGCAGAGAATTCCCTGCTAGCACCTTCTCTGTGCCTGTTCACATTGCTTCGCAGAATCGCTTTTGTGCAGAAAACAGTAACACTTGTTCAGACGAAAGAAAGCACAGAGCCCCAGATTTTATGTTGTCCTGGAGAGCTTGCAGAGCAGTGGGGAAAGGCAGGCAGAGAATTCCCTGCTAGCACCTTCTCTGTTCCTGGGAAACAGAAGTGTTCACATTGCTTCGCAGAATCGCTTTTGTGCAGAAAACACTAACACTTGTTCAGAACGAAAGAAAGCACAGAGCCCCAGATTTTATGTTGTCCTGGAGAGCTTGCAGAGCACTGGGGAAAGGCAGGCAGAGAATTCCCTGCTAGCACCTTCTCTGTGCCTGGGAAGCAGAAGTGTTCACATTGCTTGGCAGAATCGCTTTTGTGCAGAAAACACTAACACTTGTTCAGAACAAAAGAAAGCACAGAGCCCCAGATTTTATGTTGTCCTGGAGAGCTTGCAGAGCACTGGGGAAAAGCAGGCAGAGAATTCCCTGCTAGCACCTTCTCTGTGCCTGGGAAACAGAAGTGTTCACATTGCTTGGCAGAATCGCTTTTGTGCAGAAAACAGTAACACTTGTTCAGAACGAAAGAAAGCACAGAGCCCCAGATTTTATGTTGTCCTGGAGAGCTTGCAGAGCACTGGGGAAAAGCAGGCAGAGAATTCCCTGCTAGCACCTTCTCTGTTCCTGGGAAACAGAAGTGTTCACATTGCTTTGCAGAATCGCTTTTGTGCAGAAAACAGAAACACTTGTTCAGAACGAAAGAAAGCACAGAGCCCCAGATTTGCTGTTTTGCTGGAGATCTTGCAGAGCACTGGGGAAAGGCAGGCAGAGAATTCCCTGCTAGCACCTTCTCTGTGCCTGTTCACATTGCTTCGCAGAATCGCTTTTGTGCAGAAAACAGTAACACTTGTTCAGACGAAAGAAAGCACAGAGCCCCAGATTTTATGTTGTCCTGGAGAGCTTGCAGAGCACTGGGGAAAGGCAGGCAGAGAATTCCCTGCTAGCACCTTCTCTGTGCCTGGGAAGCAGAAGTGTTCACATTGCTTGGCAGAATCGCTTTTGTGCAGACAACACTAACACTTGTTCAGAACAAAAGAAAGCACAGAGCCCCAGATTTTATGTTGTCCTGGAGAGCTTGCAGAGCAGTGGGGAAAGGCAGGCAGAGAATTCCCTGCTAGCACCTTCTCTGTTCCTGGGAAACAGAAGTGTTCACATTGCTTCGCAGAATCGCTTTTGTGCAGAAAACACTAACACTTGTTCAGAACGAAAGAAAGCACAGAGCCCCAGATTTTATGTTGTCCTGGAGAGCTTGCAGAGCACTGGGGAAAGGCAGGCAGAGAATTCCCTGCTAGCACCTTCTCTGTGCCTGGGAAGCAGAAGTGTTCACATTGCTTCGCAGAATCGCTTTTGTGCAGAAAACAGTAACACTTGTTCAGAACGAAAGAAAGCACAGAGCCCCAGATTTTATGTTGTCCTGGAGAGCTTGCAGAGCACTGGGGAAAGGCAGGCAGAGAATTCCCTGCTAGCACCTTCTCTGTTCCTGGGAAACAGAAGTGTTCACATTGCTTCGCAGAATCGCTTTTGTGCAGAAAACAGAAACACTTGTTCAGAACGAAAGAAAGCACAGAGCCCCAGATTTGCTGTTGTGCTGGAGATCTTGCAGAGCACTGGGGAAAGGCAGGCAGAGAATTCCCTGCTAGCACCTTCTCTGTGCCTGGGAAGCAGAAGTGTTCACATTGCTTGGCAGAATCGCTTTTGTGCAGACAACACTAACACTTTTTCAGAACAAAAGAAAGCACAGAGCCCCAGATTTTATGTTGTCCTGGAGAGCTTGCAGAGCACTGGGGAAAGGCAGGCAGAGAATTCCCTGCTAGCACCTTCTCTGTGCCTGTTCACATTGCTTCGCAGAATCGCTGTTGTGCAGAAAACAGTAATACTTGTTCAGAACGAAAGAAAGCACAGAGCCCCAGATTTTATGTTGTCCTGGAGAGCTTGCAGAGCACTGGGGAAAAGCAGGCAGAGAATTCCCTGCTAGCACCTTCTCTGTTCCTGGGAGACAGAAGTGTTCACATTGCTTGGCAGAATCGCTTTTGTGCAGAAAACAGTAACACTTGTTCAGAACGAAAGAAAGCACAGAGCCCCAGATTTTATGTTGTCCTGGAGAGCTTGCAGAGCACTGGGGAAAGGCAGGCAGAGAATTCCCTGCTAGCACCTTCTCTGTGCCTGGGAAGCAGAAGTGTTCACATTGCTTCGCAGAATCGCTTTTGTGCAGAAAACACTAACACTTGTTCAGAACAAAAGAAAGCACAGAGCCCCAGATTTTATGTTGTCCTGGAGAGCTTGCACAGCACTGGGGAAAAGCAGGCAGAGAATTCCCTGCTAGCACCTTCTCTGTGCCTGGGAAACAGAAGTGTTCACATTGCTTCGCAGAATCGCTTTTGTGCAGAAAACAGTAACACTTGTTCAGAACGAAAGAAAGCACAGAGCCCCAGATTCTATGTTGTCCTGGAGAGCTTGCAGAGCACTGGGGAAAGGCAGGCAGAGAATTCCCTGCTAGCACCTTCTCTGTGCCTGTTCACATTGCTTCGCAGAATCGCTTTTGTGCAGAAAACAGTAATACTTGTTCAGAACGAAAGAAAGCACAGAGCCCCAGATTTTATGTTGTCCTGGAGAGCTTGCAGAGCAGTGGGGAAAGGCAGGCAGAGAATTCCCTGCTAGCACCTTCTCTGTGCCTGGGAAACAGAAGTGTTCACATTGCTTCGCAGAATCGCTTTTGTGCAGAAAACAGTAACACTTGTTCAGAACGAAAGAAAGCACAGAGCCCCAGATTTTATGTTGTCCTGGAGAGCTTGCAGAGCACTGGGGAAAGGCAGGCAGAGAATTCCCTGCTAGCACCTTCTCTGTGCCTGTTCACATTGCTTCGCAGAATCGCTTTTGTGCAGAAAACAGTAACACTTGTTCAGACGAAAGAAAGCACAGAGCCCCAGATTTTATGTTGTCCTGGAGAGCTTGCAGAGCACTGGGGAAAAGCAGGCAGAGAATTCCCTGCTAGCACCTTCTCTGTGCCTGGGAAGCAGAAGTGTTCACATTGCTTCGCAGAATTGCTTTTGTGCAGAAAACAGTAACACTTGTTCAGACGAAAGAAAGCACAGAGCCCCAGATTTTATGTTGTCCTGGAGAGCTTGCAGAGCACTGGGGAAAGGCAGGCAGAGAATTCCCTGCTAGCACCTTCTCTGTGCCTGTTCACATTGCTTCGCAGAATCGCTTTTGTGCAGAAAACAGTAACACTTGTTCAGACGAAAGAAAGCACAGAGCCCCAGATTTTATGTTGTCCTGGAGAGCTTGCAGAGCAGTGGGGAAAGGCAGGCAGAGAATTCCCTGCTAGCACCTTCTCTGTTCCTGGGAAACAGAAGTGTTCACATTGCTTCGCAGAATCGCTTTTGTGCAGAAAACACTAACACTTGTTCAGAACGAAAGAAAGCACAGAGCCCCAGATTTTATGTTGTCCTGGAGAGCTTGCAGAGCACTGGGGAAAGGCAGGCAGAGAATTCCCTGCTAGCACCTTCTCTGTGCCTGGGAAGCAGAAGTGTTCACATTGCTTGGCAGAATCGCTTTTGTGCAGAAAACACTAACACTTGTTCAGAACAAAAGAAAGCACAGAACCCCAGATTTTATGTTGTCCTGGAGAGCTTGCAGAGCACTGGGGAAAAGCAGGCAGAGAATTCCCTGCTAGCACCTTCTCTGTGCCTGGGAAACAGAAGTGTTCACATTGCTTCGCAGAATCGCTTTTGTGCAGAAAACAGTAACACTTGTTCAGAACGAAAGAAAGCACAGAGCCCCAGATTTTATGTTGTCCTGGAGAGCTTGCAGAGCAGTGGGGAAAAGCAGGCAGAGAATTCCCTGCTAGCACCTTCTCTGTTCCTGGGAAACAGAAGTGTTCACATTGCTTTGCAGAATCGCTTTTGTGCAGAAAACAGAAACACTTGTTCAGAACGAAAGAAAGCACAGAGCCCCAGATTTGCTGTTGTGCTGGAGATCTTGCAGAGCACTGGGGAAAGGCAGGCAGAGAATTCCCTGCTAGCACCTTCTCTGTGCCTGTTCACATTGCTTCGCAGAATCGCTTTTGTGCAGAAAACAGTAACACTTGTTCAGACGAAAGAAAGCACAGAGCCCCAGATTTTATGTTGTCCTGGAGAGCTTGCAGAGCACTGGGGAAAGGCAGGCAGAGAATTCCCTGCTAGCACCTTCTCTGTGCCTGGGAAGCACAAGTGTTCACATTACTTCGCAGAATCGCTTTTGTGCAGAAAACAGTAACACTTGTTCAGAACGAAAGAAAGCACAGAGCCCCAGATTTTATGTTGTCCTGGAGAGCTTGCAGAGCACTGGGGAAAGGCAGGCAGAGAATTCCCTGCTAGCACCTTCTCTGTGCCTGGGAAGCAGAAGTGTTCACATTGCTTGGCAGAATCGCTTTTGTGCAGAAAACACTAACACTTGTTCAGAACAAAAGAAAGCACAGAGCCCCAGATTTTATGATGTCCTGGAGAGCTTGCAGAGCACTGGGGAAAAGCAGGCAGAGAATTCCCTGCTAGCACCTTCTCTGTGCCTGGGAAGCAGAAGTGTTCACATTGCTTGGCAGAATCGCTTTTGTGCAGAAAACAGTAACACTTGTTCAGAACGAAAGAAAGCACAGAGCCCCAGATTTGCTGTTGTCCTGGAGAGCTTGCAGAGCACTGGGGAAAGGCAGGCAGAGAATTCCCTGCTAGCACCTTCTCTGTTCCTGGGAAGCAGAAGTGTTCACATTGCTTCGCAGAATCGCTTTTGTGCAGAAAACAGTAACACTTGTTCAGAACGAAAGAAAGCACAGAGCCCCAGATTTTATGTTGTCCTGGAGAGCTTGCATAGCACTGGGGAAAGGCAGGCAGAGAATTCCCTGCTAGCACCTTCTCTGTGCCTGTTCACATTGCTTCGCAGAATCGCTTTTGTGCAGAAAACAGTAACACTTGTTCAGACGAAAGAAAGCACAGAGCCCCAGATTTTATGTTGTCCTGGAGAGCTTGCAGAGCACTGGGGAAAGGCAGGCAGAGAATTCCCTGCTAGCACCTTCTCTGTGCCTGGGAAGCAGAAGTGTTCACATTGCTTGGCAGAATCGCTTTTGTGCAGAAAACAGTAACACTTGTTCAGAACAAAAGCAAGCACAGAGCCCCAGATTTTATGTTGTCCTGGAGAGCTTGCAGAGCACTGGGGAAAAGCAGGCAGAGAATTCCCTGCTAGCACCTTCTCTGCGCCTGGGAAACAGAAGTGTTCACATTGCTTCGCAGAATCGCTTTTGTGCAGAAAACAGTAACACTTGTTCAGAACGAAAGAAAGCACAGAGCCCCAGATTCTATGTTGTCCTGGAGAGCTTGCAGAGCACTGGGGAAAGGCAGGCAGAGAATTCCCTGCTAGCACCTTCTCTGTGCCTGTTCACATTTCTTCGCAGAATCGCTTTTGTGCAGAAAACAGTAATACTTGTTCAGAACGAAAGAAAGCACAGAGCCCCAGATTTTATGTTGTCCTGGAGAGCTTGCAGAGCACTGGGGAAAAGCAGGCAGAGAATTCCCTGCTAGCACCTTCTCTGTTCCTGGGAAACAGAAGTGTTCACATTGCTTGGCAGAATCGCTTTTGTGCAGAAAACAGTAACACTTGTTCAGAACGAAAGAAAGCACAGAGCCCCAGATTTTATGTTTTCCTGGAGAGCTTGCAGAGCACTGGGGAAAAGCAGGCAGAGAATTCCCTGCTAGCACCTTCTCTGTTCCTGGGAAACAGAAGTGTTCACATTGCTTGGCAGAATCGCTTTTGTGCAGAAAACAGTAACACTTGTTCAGAACAAAAGAAAGCACAGAGCCCCAGATTTTATGTTGTCCTGGAGAGCTTGCAGAGCACTGGGGAAAGGCAGGCAGAGAATTCCCTGCTAGCACCTTCTCTGTGCCTGTTCACATTGCTTCGCAGAATCGCTGTTGTGCAGAAAACAGTAATACTTGTTCAGAACGAAAGAAAGCACAGAGCCCCAGATTTTATGTTGTCCTGGAGAGCTTGCAGAGCACTGGGGAAAAGCAGGCAGAGAATTCCCTGCTAGCACCTTCTCTGTTCCTGGGAAACAGAAGTGTTCACATTGCTTGGCAGAATCGCTTTTGTGCAGAAAACACTAACACTTGTTCAGAACGAAAGAAAGCACAGAGCCCCAGATTTTATGTTGTCCTGGAGAGCTTGCAGAGCACTGGGGAAAGGCAGGCAGAGAATTCCCTGCTAGCACCTTCTCTGTGCCTGGGAAGCAGAAGTGTTCACATTGCTTGGCAGAATCGCTTTTGTGCAGAAAACAGTAACACTTGTTCAGAACAAAAGAAAGCACAGAGCCCCAGATTTTATGTTGTCCTGGAGAGCTTGCAGAGCACTGGGGAAAAGCAGGCAGAGAATTCCCTGCTAGCACCTTCTCTGCGCCTGGGAAACAGAAGTGTTCACATTGCTTCGCAGAATCGCTTTTGTGCAGAAAACAGTAACACTTGTTCAGACGAAAGAAAGCACAGAGCCCCAGATTTTATGTTGTCCTGGAGAGCTTGCAGAGCACTGGGGAAAGGCAGGCAGAGAATTCCCTGCTAGCACCTTCTCTGTGCCTGGGAAGCAGAAGTGTTCACATTGCTTGGCAGAATCGCTTTTGTGCAGACAACACTAACACTTTTTCAGAACAAAAGAAAGCACAGAGCCCCAGATTTTATGTTGTCCTGGAGAGCTTGCAGAGCACTGGGGAAAGGCAGGCAGAGAATTCCCTGCTAGCACCTTCTCTGTGCCTGTTCACATTGCTTCGCAGAATCGCTGTTGTGCAGAAAACAGTAATACTTGTTCAGAACGAAAGAAAGCACAGAGCCCCAGATTTTATGTTGTCCTGGAGAGCTTGCAGAGCACTGGGGAAAAGCAGGCAGAGAATTCCCTGCTAGCACCTTCTCTGTTCCTGGGAAACAGAAGTGTTCACATTGCTTCGCAGAATCGCTTTTGTGCAGAAAACAGTAACACTTGTTCAGAACGAAAGAAAGCACAGAGCCCCAGATTTTATGTTGTCCTGGAGAGCTTGCAGAGCACTGGGGAAAGGCAGGCAGAGAATTCCCTGCTAGCACCTTCTCTGTGCCTGGGAAGCAGAAGTGTTCACATTGCTTCGCAGAATCGCTTTTGTGCAGAAAACAGTAACACTTGTTCAGAACAAAAGAAAGCACAGAGCCCCAGATTTTATGTTGTCCTGGAGAGCTTGCACAGCACTGGGGAAAAGCAGGCAGAGAATTCCCTGCTAGCACCTTCTCTGCGCCTGGGAAACAGAAGTGTTCGCATTGCTTCGCAGAATCGCTTTTGTGCAGAAAACAGTAACACTTGTTCAGAACGAAAGAAAGCACAGAGCCCCAGATTCTATGTTGTCCTGGAGAGCTTGCAGAGCACTGGGGAAAGGCAGGCAGAGAATTCCCTGCTAGCACCTTCTCTGTGCCTGTTCACATTGCTTCGCAGAATCGCTTTTGTGCAGAAAACAGTAATACTTGTTCAGAACGAAAGAAAGCACAGAGCCCCAGATTTTATGTTGTCCTGGAGAGCTTGCAGAGCACTGGGGAAAAGCAGGCAGAGAATTCCCTGCTAGCACCTTCTCTGTGCCTGGGAAACAGAAGTGTTCACATTGCTTTGCAGAATCGCTTTTGTGCAGAAAACAGAAACACTTGTTCAGAACGAAAGAAAGCACAGAGCCCCAGATTTGCTGTTGTGCTGGAGATCTTGCAGAGCACTGGGGAAAGGCAGGCAGAGAATTCCCTGCTAGCACCTTCTCTGTGCCTGTTCACATTGCTTCGCAGAATCGCTTTTGTGCAGAAAACAGTAACACTTGTTCAGACGAAAGAAAGCACAGAGCCCCAGATTTTATGTTGTCCTGGAGAGCTTGCAGAGCACTGGGGAAAGGCAGGCAGAGAATTCCCTGCTAGCACCTTCTCTGTGCCTGGGAAGCACAAGTGTTCACATTGCTTGGCAGAATCGCTTTTGTGCAGACAACACTAACACTTTTTCAGAACAAAAGAAAGCACAGAGCCCCAGATTTTATGTTGTCCTGGAGAGCTTGCAGAGCACTGGGGAAAGGCAGGCAGAGAATTCCCTGCTAGCACCTTCTCTGTGCCTGGGAAGCACAAGTGTTCACATTACTTCGCAGAATCGCTTTTGTGCAGAAAACATTAACACTTGTTCAGAACGAAAGAAAGCACAGAGCCCCAGATTTTATGTTGTCCTGGAGAGCTTGCATAGCACTGGGGAAAGGCAGGCAGAGAATTCCCTGCTAGCACCTTCTCTGTGCCTGTTCACATTGCTTCGCAGAATCGCTTTTGTGCAGAAAACAGTAACACTTGTTCAGACGAAAGAAAGCACAGAGCCCCAGATTTTATGTTGTCCTGGAGAGCTTGCAGAGCACTGGGGAAAGGCAGGCAGAGAATTCCCTGCTAGCACCTTCTCTGTGCCTGGGAAGCAGAAGTGTTCACATTGCTTGGCAGAATCGCTTTTGTGCAGAAAACACTAACACTTGTTCAGAACAAAAGAAAGCACAGAGCCCCAGATTTTATGTTGTCCTGGAGAGCTTGCAGAGCACTGGGGAAAAGCAGGCAGAGAATTCCCTGCTAGCACCTTCTCTGTGCCTGGGAAGCAGAAGTGTTCACATTGCTTGGCAGAATCGCTTTTGTGCAGAAAACAGCAACACTTGTTCAGAACGAAAGAAAGCACAGAGCCCCAGATTTGCTGTTGTCCTGGAGAGCTTGCAGAGCACTGGGGAAAGGCAGGCAGAGAATTCCCTGCTAGCACCTTCTCTGTTCCTGGGAAGCAGAAGTGTTCACATTGCTTCGCAGAATCGCTTTTGTGCAGAAAACAGTAACACTTGTTCAGAACGAAAGAAAGCACAGAGCCCCAGATTTTATGTTGTCCTGGAGAGCTTGCAGAGCACTGGGGAAAGGCAGGCAGAGAATTCCCTGCTAGCACCTTCTCTGTGCCTGTTCACATTGCTTCGCAGAATCGCTTTTGTGCAGAAAACAGTAACACTTGTTCAGACGAAAGAAAGCACAGAGCCCCAGATTTTATGTTGTCCTGGAGAGCTTGCAGAGCACTGGGGAAAGGCAGGCAGAGAATTCCCTGCTAGCACCTTCTCTGTGCCTGGGAAGCAGAAGTGTTCACATTGCTTGGCAGAATCGCTTTTGTGCAGAAAACAGTAACACTTGTTCAGAACAAAAGCAAGCACAGAGCCCCAGATTTTATGTTGTCCTGGAGAGCTTGCAGAGCACTGGGGAAAAGCAGGCAGAGAATTCCCTGCTAGCACCTTCTCTGTTCCTGGGAAACAGAAGTGTTCACACTGCTTCGCAGAATCGCTTTTGTGCAGAAAACAGTAACACTTGTTCAGAACGAAAGAAAGCACAGAGCCCCAGATTCTATGTTGTCCTGGAGAGCTTGCAGAGCACTGGGGAAAGGCAGGCAGAGAATTCCCTGCTAGCACCTTCTCTGTGCCTGTTCACATTTCTTCGCAGAATCGCTTTTGTGCAGAAAACAGTAATACTTGTTCAGAACGAAAGAAAGCACAGAGCCCCAGATTTTATGTTGTCCTGGAGAGCTTGCAGAGCACTGGGGAAAAGCAGGCAGAGAATTCCCTGCTAGCACCTTCTCTGTTCCTGGGAAACAGAAGTGTTCACATTGCTTGGCAGAATCGCTTTTGTGCAGAAAACAGTAACACTTGTTCAGAACGAAAGAAAGCACAGAGCCCCAGATTTTATGTTGTCCTGGAGAGCTTGCAGAGCACTGGGGAAAAGCAGGCAGAGAATTCCCTGCTAGCACCTTCTCTGTGCCTGGGAAACAGAAGTGTTCACATTGCTTGGCAGAATCGCTTTTGTGCAGAAAACAGTAACACTTGTTCAGAACAAAAGAAAGCACAGAGCCCCAGATTTTATGTTGTCCTGGAGAGCTTGCAGAGCACTGGGGAAAGGCAGGCAGAGAATTCCCTGCTAGCACCTTCTCTGTGCCTGTTCACATTGCTTCGCAGAATCGCTGTTGTGCAGAAAACAGTAATACTTGTTCAGAACGAAAGAAAGCACAGAGCCCCAGATTTTATGTTGTCCTGGAGAGCTTGCAGAGCACTGGGGAAAAGCAGGCAGAGAATTCCCTGCTAGCACCTTCTCTGTTCCTGGGAAACAGAAGTGTTCACATTGCTTGGCAGAATCGCTTTTGTGCAGAAAACAGTAACACTTGTTCAGAACGAAAGAAAGCACAGAGCCCCAGATTTTATGTTGTCCTGGAGAGCTTGCAGAGCACTGGGGAAAGGCAGGCAGAGAATTCCCTGCTAGCACCTTCTCTGTGCCTGGGAAGCAGAAGTGTTCACATTGCTTCGCAGAATCGCTTTTGTGCAGAAAACAGTAACACTTGTTCAGAACAAAAGAAAGCACAGAGCCCCAGATTTTATGTTGTCCTGGAGAGCTTGCACAGCACTGGGGAAAAGCAGGCAGAGAATTCCCTGCTAGCACCTTCTCTGTGCCTGGGAAACAGAAGTGTTCACATTGCTTGGCAGAATCGCTTTTGTGCAGAAAACAGTAACACTTGTTCAGAACGAAAGAAAGCACAGAGCCCCAGATTTTATGTTGTCCTGGAGAGCTTGCAGAGCACTGGGGAAAAGCAGGCAGAGAATTCCCTGCTAGCACCTTCTCTGTGCCTGGGAAACAGAAGTGTTCACATTGCTTTGCAGAATCGCTTTTGTGCAGAAAACAGAAACACTTGTTCAGAACGAAAGAAAGCACAGAGCCCCAGATTTGCTGTTGTGCTGGAGATCTTGCAGAGCACTGGGGAAAGGCAGGCAGAGAATTCCCTGCTAGCACCTTCTCTGTGCCTGTTCACATTGCTTCGCAGAATCGCTTTTGTGCAGAAAACAGTAACACTTGTTCAGACGAAAGAAAGCACAGAGCCCCAGATTTTATGTTGTCCTGGAGAGCTTGCAGAGCACTGGGGAAAGGCAGGCAGAGAATTCCCTGCTAGCACCTTCTCTGTGCCTGGGAAGCAGAAGTGTTCACATTGCTTGGCAGAATCGCTTTTGTGCAGACAACACTAACACTTTTTCAGAACAAAAGAAAGCACAGAGCCCCAGATTTTATGTTGTCCTGGAGAGCTTGCAGAGCACTGGGGAAAGGCAGGCAGAGAATTCCCTGCTAGCACCTTCTCTGTGCCTGGGAAGCAGAAGTGTTCACATTGCTTGGCAGAATCGCTTTTGTGCAGAAAACACTAACACTTGTTCAGAACAAAAGAAAGCACAGAGCCCCAGATTTTATGTTGTCCTGGAGAGCTTGCAGAGCACTGGGGAAAAGCAGGCAGAGAATTCCCCGCTAGCACCTTCTCTGTGCCTGGGAAGCAGAAGTGTTCACATTGCTTGGCAGAATCGCTTTTGTGCAGAAAACAGCAACACTTGTTCAGAACGAAAGAAAGCACAGAGCCCCAGATTTGCTGTTGTCCTGGAGAGCTTGCAGAGCACTGGGGAAAGGCAGGCAGAGAATTCCCTGCTAGCACCTTCTCTGTTCCTGGGAAGCAGAAGTGTTCACATTGCTTCGCAGAATCGCTTTTGTGCAGAAAACACTAACACTTGTTCAGAACGAAAGAAAGCACAGAGCCCCAGATTTTATGTTGTCCTGGAGAGCTTGCAGAGCACTGGGGAAAGGCAGGCAGAGAATTCCCTGCTAGCACCTTCTCTGTGCCTGTTCACATTGCTTCGCAGAATCGCTTTTGTGCAGAAAACAGTAACACTTGTTCAGACGAAAGAAAGCACAGAGCCCCAGATTTTATGTTGTCCTGGAGAGCTTGCAGAGCACTGGGGAAAGGCAGGCAGAGAATTCCCTGCTAGCACCTTCTCTGTGCCTGGGAAGCAGAAGTGTTCACATTGCTTGGCAGAATCGCTTTTGTGCAGAAAACAGTAACACTTGTTCAGAACAAAAGCAAGCACAGAGCCCCAGATTTTATGTTGTCCTGGAGAGCTTGCAGAGCACTGGGGAAAAGCAGGCAGAGAATTCCCTGCTAGCACCTTCTCTGTGCCTGGGAAACAGAAGTGTTCACATTGCTTCGCAGAATCGCTTTTGTGCAGAAAACAGTAACACTTGTTCAGAACGAAAGAAAGCACAGAGCCCCAGATTCTATGTTGTCCTGGAGATCTTGCAGAGCACTGGGGAAAGGCAGGCAGAGAATTCCCTGCTAGCACCTTCTCTGTGCCTGTTCACATTTCTTCGCAGAATCGCTTTTGTGCAGAAAACAGTAATACTTGTTCAGAACGAAAGAAAGCACAGAGCCCCAGATTTTATGTTGTCCTGGAGAGCTTGCAGAGCACTGGGGAAAAGCAGGCAGAGAATTCCCTGCTAGCACCTTCTCTGTTCCTGGGAAAAAGAAGTGTTCACATTGCTTGGCAGAATCGCTTTTGTGCAGAAAACAGTAACACTTGTTCAGAACGAAAGAAAGCACAGAGCCCCAGATTTTATGTTGTCCTGGAGAGCTTGCAGAGCACTGGGGAAAAGCAGGCAGAGAATTCCCTGCTAGCACCTTCTCTGTGCCTGGGAAACAGAAGTGTTCACATTGCTTGGCAGAATCGCTTTTGTGCAGAAAACAGTAACACTTGTTCAGAACAAAAGAAAGCACAGAGCCCCAGATTTTATGTTGTCCTGGAGAGCTTGCAGAGCACTGGGGAAAGGCAGGCAGAGAATTCCCTGCTAGCACCTTCTCTGTGCCTGTTCACATTGCTTCGCAGAATCGCTGTTGTGCAGAAAACAGTAATACTTGTTCAGAACGAAAGAAAGCACAGAGCCCCAGATTTTATGTTGTCCTGGAGAGCTTGCAGAGCACTGGGGAAAAGCAGGCAGAGAATTCCCTGCTAGCACCTTCTCTGTTCCTGGGAAACAGAAGTGTTCACATTGCTTGGCAGAATCGCTTTTGTGCAGAAAACAGTAACACTTGTTCAGAACGAAAGAAAGCACAGAGCCCCAGATTTTATGTTGTCCTGGAGAGCTTGCAGAGCACTGGGGAAAGGCAGGCAGAGAATTCCCTGCTAGCACCTTCTCTGTGCCTGGGAAGCAGAAGTGTTCACATTGCTTCGCAGAATCGCTTTTGTGCAGAAAACAGTAACACTTGTTCAGAACAAAAGAAAGCACAGAGCCCCAGATTTTATGTTGTCCTGGAGAGCTTGCACAGCACTGGGGAAAAGCAGGCAGAGAATTCCCTGCTAGCACCTTCTCTGCGCCTGGGAAACAGAAGTGTTCACATTGCTTGGCAGAATCGCTTTTGTGCAGAAAACAGTAACACTTGTTCAGAACAAAAGAAAGCACAGAGCCCCAGATTTTATGTTGTCCTGGAGAGCTTGCAGAGCACTGGGGAAAGGCAGGCAGAGAATTCCCTGCTAGCACCTTCTCTGTGCCTGTTCACATTGCTTCGCAGAATCGCTGTTGTGCAGAAAACAGTAATACTTGTTCAGAACGAAAGAAAGCACAGAGCCCCAGATTTTATGTTGTCCTGGAGAGCTTGCAGAGCACTGGGGAAAAGCAGGCAGAGAATTCCCTGCTAGCACCTTCTCTGTTCCTGGGAAACAGAAGTGTTCACATTGCTTGGCAGAATCGCTTTTGTGCAGAAAACAGTAACACTTGTTCAGAACGAAAGAAAGCACAGAGCCCCAGATTTTATGTTGTCCTGGAGAGCTTGCAGAGCACTGGGGAAAGGCAGGCAGAGAATTCCCTGCTAGCACCTTCTCTGTGCCTGGGAAGCAGAAGTGTTCACATTGCTTCGCAGAATCGCTTTTGTGCAGAAAACAGTAACACTTGTTCAGAACAAAAGAAAGCACAGAGCCCCAGATTTTATGTTGTCCTGGAGAGCTTGCACAGCACTGGGGAAAAGCAGGCAGAGAATTCCCTGCTAGCACCTTCTCTGTGCCTGTTCACATTTCTTCGCAGAATCGCTTTTGTGCAGAAAACAGTAATACTTGTTCAGAACGAAAGAAAGCACAGAGCCCCAGATTTTATGTTGTCCTGGAGAGCTTGCAGAGCACTGGGGAAAAGCAGGCAGAGAATTCCCTGCTAGCACCTTCTCTGTTCCTGGGAAAAAGAAGTGTTCACATTGCTTGGCAGAATCGCTTTTGTGCAGAAAACAGTAACACTTGTTCAGAACGAAAGAAAGCACAGAGCCCCAGATTTTATGTTGTCCTGGAGAGCTTGCAGAGCACTGGGGAAAAGCAGGCAGAGAATTCCCTGCTAGCACCTTCTCTGTGCCTGGGAAACAGAAGTGTTCACATTGCTTGGCAGAATCGCTTTTGTGCAGAAAACAGTAACACTTGTTCAGAACAAAAGAAAGCACAGAGCCCCAGATTTTATGTTGTCCTGGAGAGCTTGCAGAGCACTGGGGAAAGGCAGGCAGAGAATTCCCTGCTAGCACCTTCTCTGTGCCTGTTCACATTGCTTCGCAGAATCGCTGTTGTGCAGAAAACAGTAATACTTGTTCAGAACGAAAGAAAGCACAGAGCCCCAGATTTTATGTTGTCCTGGAGAGCTTGCAGAGCACTGGGGAAAAGCAGGCAGAGAATTCCCTGCTAGCACCTTCTCTGTTCCTGGGAAACAGAAGTGTTCACATTGCTTGGCAGAATCGCTTTTGTGCAGAAAACAGTAACACTTGTTCAGAACGAAAGAAAGCACAGAGCCCCAGATTTTATGTTGTCCTGGAGAGCTTGCAGAGCACTGGGGAAAGGCAGGCAGAGAATTCCCTGCTAGCACCTTCTCTGTGCCTGGGAAGCAGAAGTGTTCACATTGCTTCGCAGAATCGCTTTTGTGCAGAAAACAGTAACACTTGTTCAGAACAAAAGAAAGCACAGAGCCCCAGATTTTATGTTGTCCTGGAGAGCTTGCACAGCACTGGGGAAAAGCAGGCAGAGAATTCCCTGCTAGCACCTTCTCTGCGCCTGGGAAACAGAAGTGTTCACATTGCTTCGCAGAATCGCTTTTGTGCAGAAAACAGTAACACTTGTTCAGAACGAAAGAAAGCACAGAGCCCCAGATTCTATGTTGTCCTGGAGAGCTTGCAGAGCACTGGGGAAAGGCAGGCAGAGAATTCCCTGCTAGCACCTTCTCTGTGCCTGTTCACATTGCTTCGCAGAATCGCTTTTGTGCAGAAAACAGTAATACTTGTTCAGAACGAAAGAAAGCACAGAGCCCCAGATTTTATGTTGTCCTGGAGAGCTTGCAGAGCACTGGGGAAAAGCAGGCAGAGAATTCCCTGCTAGCACCTTCTCTGTGCCTGGGAAACAGAAGTGTTCACATTGCTTGGCAGAATCGCTTTTGTGCAGAAAACAGTAACACTTGTTCAGAACGAAAGAAAGCACAGAGCCCCAGATTTTATGTTGTCCTGGAGAGCTTGCAGAGCACTGGGGAAAGGCAGGCAGAGAATTCCCTGCTAGCACCTTCTCTGTGCCTGTTCACATTGCTTCGCAGAATCGCTTTTGTGCAGAAAACAGTAACACTTGTTCAGACGAAAGAAAGCACAGAGCCCCAGATTTTATGTTGTCCTGGAGAGCTTGCAGAGCACTGGGTAAAAGCAGGCAGAGAATTCCCTGCTAGCACCTTCTCTGTGCCTGGGAAGCAGAAGTGTTCACATTGCTTCGCAGAATTGCTTTTGTGCAGAAAACAGTAACACTTGTTCAGACGAAAGAAAGCACAGAGCCCCAGATTTTATGTTGTCCTGGAGAGCTTGCAGAGCACTGGGGAAAGGCAGGCAGAGAATTCCCTGCTAGCACCTTCTCTGTGCCTGTTCACATTGCTTCGCAGAATCGCTTTTGTGCAGAAAACAGTAACACTTGTTCAGAACGAAAGAAAGCACAGAGCCCCAGATTTTATGTTGTCCTGGAGAGCTTGCAGAGCAGTGGGGAAAGGCAGGCAGAGAATTCCCTGCTAGCACCTTCTCTGTTCCTGGGAAACCGAAGTGTTCACATTGCTTCGCAGAATCGCTTTTGTGCAGAAAACAGAAACACTTGTTCAGAACGAAAGAAAGCACAGAGCCCCGGAGTTGCTGTTGTGCTGGAGATCTTGCAGAGCACTGGGGAAAAGCAGGCAGAGAATTCCCTGCTAGCACCTTCTCTGTGCCTGTTCACATTGCTTCGCAGAATCGCTTTTGTGCAGAAAACAGTAACACTTGTTCAGACGAAAGAAAGCACAGAGCCCCAGATTTTATGTTGTCCTGGAGAGCTTGCAGAGCACTGGGGAAAGGCAGGCAGAGAATTCCCTGCTAGCACCTTCTCTGTGCCTGGGAAGCAGAAGTGTTCACATTGCTTGGCAGAATCGCTTTTGTGCAGACAACACTAACACTTTTTCAGAACAAAAGAAAGCACAGAGCCCCAGATTTTATGTTGTCCTGGAGAGCTTGCAGAGCACTGGGGAAAGGCAGGCAGAGAATTCCCTGCTAGCACCTTCTCTGTGCCTGGGAAGCACAAGTGTTCACATTACTTCGCAGAATCGCTTTTGTGCAGAAAACAGTAACACTTGTTCAGAACGAAAGAAAGCACAGAGCCCCAGATTTTATGTTGTCCTGGAGAGCTTGCAGAGCACTGGGGAAAGGCAGGCAGAGAATTCCCTGCTAGCACCTTCTCTGTGCCTGGGAAGCAGAAGTGTTCACATTGCTTGGCAGAATCGCTTTTGTGCAGAAAACACTAACACTTGTTCAGAACAAAAGAAAGCACAGAGCCCCAGATTTTATGTTGTCCTGGAGAGCTTGCAGAGCACTGGGGAAAAGCAGGCAGAGAATTCCCTGCTAGCACCTTCTCTGTGCCTGGGAAGCAGAAGTGTTCACATTGCTTGGCAGAATCGCTTTTGTGCAGAAAACAGTAACACTTGTTCAGAACGAAAGAAAGCACAGAGCCCCAGATTTGCTGTTGTCCTGGAGAGCTTGCAGAGCACTGGGGAAAGGCAGGCAGAGAATTCCCTGCTAGCACCTTCTCTGTTCCTGGGAAGCAGAAGTGTTCACATTGCTTCGCAGAATCGCTTTTGTGCAGAAAACAGTAACACTTGTTCAGAACGAAAGAAAGCACAGAGCCCCAGATTTTATGTTGTCCTGGAGAGCTTGCAGAGCACTGGGGAAAGGCAGGCAGAGAATTCCCTGCTAGCACCTTCTCTGTGCCTGTTCACATTGCTTCGCAGAATCGCTTTTGTGCAGAAAACAGTAACACTTGTTCAGACGAAAGAAAGCACAGAGCCCCAGATTTTATGTTGTCCTGGAGAGCTTGCAGAGCACTGGGGAAAGGCAGGCAGAGAATTCCCTGCTAGCACCTTCTCTGTGCCTGGGAAGCAGAAGTGTTCACATTGCTTGGCAGAATCGCTTTTGTGCAGAAAACAGTAACACTTGTTCAGAACAAAAGCAAGCACAGAGCCCCAGATTTTATATTGTCCTGGAGAGCTTGCAGAGCACTGGGGAAAAGCAGGCAGAGAATTCCCTGCTAGCACCTTCTCTGCGCCTGGGAAACAGAAGTGTTCACATTGCTTCGCAGAATCGCTTTTGTGCAGAAAACAGTAACACTTGTTCAGAACGAAAGAAAGCACAGAGCCCCAGATTCTATGTTGTCCTGGAGAGCTTGCAGAGCACTGGGGAAAGGCAGGCAGAGAATTCCCTGCTAGCACCTTCTCTGTGCCTGTTCACATTTCTTCGCAGAATCGCTTTTGTGCAGAAAACAGTAATACTTGTTCAGAACGAATGAAAGCACAGAGCCCCAGATTTTATGTTGTCCTGGAGAGCTTGCAGAGCACTGGGGAAAAGCAGGCAGAGAATTCCCTGCTAGCACCTTCTCTGTTCCTGGGAAACAGAAGTGTTCACATTGCTTGGCAGAATCGCTTTTGTGCAGAAAACAGTAACACTTGTTCAGAACGAAAGAAAGCACAGAGCCCCAGATTTTATGTTGTCCTGGAGAGCTTGCAGAGCACTGGGGAAAAGCAGGCAGAGAATTCCCTGCTAGCACCTTCTCTGTTCCTGGGAAACAGAAGTGTTCACATTGCTTGGCAGAATCGCTTTTGTGCAGAAAACAGTAACACTTGTTCAGAACAAAAGAAAGCACAGAGCCCCCAGATTTTATGTTGTCCTGGAGAGCTTGCAGAGCACTGGGGAAAGGCAGGCCGAGAATTCCCTGCTAGCACCTTCTCTGTGCCTGGGAAGCAGAAGTGTTCACATTGCTTGGCAGAATCGCTTTTGTGCAGAAAACACTAACACTTGTTCAGAACAAAAGAAAGCACAGAGCCCCAGATTTTATGTTGTCCTGGAGAGCTTGCAGAGCACTGGGGAAAAGCAGGCAGAGAATTCCCTGCTAGCACCTTCTCTGTGCCTGGGAAGCAGAAGTGTTCACATTGCTTGGCAGAATCGCTTTTGTGCAGAAAACAGTAACACTTGTTCAGAACGAAAGAAAGCACAGAGCCCCAGATTTGCTGTTGTCCTGGAGAGCTTGCAGAGCACTGGGGAAAGGCAGGCAGAGAATTCCCTGCTAGCACCTTCTCTGTTCCTGGGAAGCAGAAGTGTTCACATTGCTTCGCAGAATCGCTTTTGTGCAGAAAACAGTAACACTTGTTCAGAACGAAAGAAAGCACAGAGCCCCAGATTCTATGTTGTCCTGGAGAGCTTGCAGAGCACTGGGGAAAGGCAGGCAGAGAATTCCCTGCTAGAACCTTCTCTGTGCCTGTTCACATTGCTTCGCAGAATCGCTTTTGTGCAGAAAACAGTAACACTTGTTCAGACGAAAGAAAGCACAGAGCCCCAGATTTTATGTTGTCCTGGAGAGCTTGCAGAGCACTGGGGAAAGGCAGGCAGAGAATTCCCTGCTAGCACCTTCTCTGTGCCTGTTCACATTTCTTCGCAGAATCGCTTTTGTGCAGAAAACAGTAATACTTGTTCAGAACGAAAGAAAGCACAGAGCCCCAGATTTTATGTTGTCCTGGAGAGCTTGCAGAGCAGTGGGGAAAGGCAGGCAGAGAATTCCCTGCTAGCACCTTCTCTGTTCCTGGGAAACCGAAGTGTTCACATTGCTTCGCAGAATCGCTTTTGTGCAGAAAACAGAAACACTTGTTCAGAACGAAAGAAAGCACAGAGCCCCGGAGTTGCTGTTGTGCTGGAGATCTTGCAGAGCACTGGGGAAAAGCAGGCAGAGAATTCCCTGCTAGCACCTTCTCTGTGCCTGTTCACATTGCTTCGCAGAATCGCTTTTGTGCAGAAAACAGTAACACTTGTTCAGACGAAAGAAAGCACAGAGCCCCAGATTTTATGTTGTCCTGGAGAGCTTGCAGAGCACTGGGGAAAGGCAGGCAGAGAATTCCCTGCTAGCACCTTCTCTGTGCCTGGGAAGCAGAAGTGTTCACATTGCTTGGCAGAATCGCTTTTGTGCAGACAACACTAACACTTTTTCAGAACAAAAGAAAGCACAGAGCCCCAGATTTTATGTTGTCCTGGAGAGCTTGCAGAGCACTGGGGAAAGGCAGGCAGAGAATTCCCTGCTAGCACCTTCTCTGTGCCTGGGAAGCACAAGTGTTCACATTACTTCGCAGAATCGCTTTTGTGCAGAAAACAGTAACACTTGTTCAGAACGAAAGAAAGCACAGAGCCCCAGATTTTATGTTGTCCTGGAGAGCTTGCAGAGCACTGGGGAAAGGCAGGCAGAGAATTCCCTGCTAGCACCTTCTCTGTGCCTGGGAAGCAGAAGTGTTCACATTGCTTGGCAGAATCGCTTTTGTGCAGAAAACACTAACACTTGTTCAGAACAAAAGAAAGCACAGAGCCCCAGATTTTATGTTGTCCTGGAGAGCTTGCAGAGCACTGGGGAAAAGCAGGCAGAGAATTCCCTGCTAGCACCTTCTCTGTTCCTGGGAAGCAGAAGTGTTCACATTGCTTCGCAGAATCGCTTTTGTGCAGAAAACAGTAACACTTGTTCAGAACGAAAGAAAGCACAGAGCCCCAGATTTTATGTTGTCCTGGAGAGCTTGCAGAGCACTGGGGAAAGGCAGGCAGAGAATTCCCTGCTAGCACCTTCTCTGTGCCTGTTCACATTGCTTCGCAGAATCGCTTTTGTGCAGAAAACAGTAACACTTGTTCAGACGAAAGAAAGCACAGAGCCCCAGATTTTATGTTGTCCTGGAGAGCTTGCAGAGCACTGGGGAAAGGCAGGCAGAGAATTCCCTGCTAGCACCTTCTCTGTGCCTGGGAAGCAGAAGTGTTCACATTGCTTGGCAGAATCGCTTTTGTGCAGAAAACAGTAACACTTGTTCAGAACAAAAGCAAGCACAGAGCCCCAGATTTTATATTGTCCTGGAGAGCTTGCAGAGCACTGGGGAAAAGCAGGCAGAGAATTCCCTGCTAGCACCTTCTCTGCGCCTGGGAAACAGAAGTGTTCACATTGCTTCGCAGAATCGCTTTTGTGCAGAAAACAGTAACACTTGTTCAGAACGAAAGAAAGCACAGAGCCCCAGATTCTATGTTGTCCTGGAGAGCTTGCAGAGCACTGGGGAAAGGCAGGCAGAGAATTCCCTGCTAGCACCTTCTCTGTGCCTGTTCACATTTCTTCGCAGAATCGCTTTTGTGCAGAAAACAGTAATACTTGTTCAGAACGAATGAAAGCACAGAGCCCCAGATTTTATGTTGTCCTGGAGAGCTTGCAGAGCACTGGGGAAAAGCAGGCAGAGAATTCCCTGCTAGCACCTTCTCTGTTCCTGGGAAACAGAAGTGTTCACATTGCTTGGCAGAATCGCTTTTGTGCAGAAAACAGTAACACTTGTTCAGAACGAAAGAAAGCACAGAGCCCCAGATTTTATGTTGTCCTGGAGAGCTTGCAGAGCACTGGGGAAAAGCAGGCAGAGAATTCCCTGCTAGCACCTTCTCTGTTCCTGGGAAACAGAAGTGTTCACATTGCTTGGCAGAATCGCTTTTGTGCAGAAAACAGTAACACTTGTTCAGAACAAAAGAAAGCACAGAGCCCCCAGATTTTATGTTGTCCTGGAGAGCTTGCAGAGCACTGGGGAAAGGCAGGCAGAGAATTCCCTGCTAGCACCTTCTCTGTGCCTGGGAAGCAGAAGTGTTCACATTGCTTGGCAGAATCGCTTTTGTGCAGAAAACACTAACACTTGTTCAGAACAAAAGAAAGCACAGAGCCCCAGATTTTATGTTGTCCTGGAGAGCTTGCAGAGCACTGGGGAAAAGCAGGCAGAGAATTCCCTGCTAGCACCTTCTCTGTGCCTGGGAAGCAGAAGTGTTCACATTGCTTGGCAGAATCGCTTTTGTGCAGAAAACAGTAACACTTGTTCAGAACGAAAGAAAGCACAGAGCCCCAGATTTGCTGTTGTCCTGGAGAGCTTGCAGAGCACTGGGGAAAGGCAGGCAGAGAATTCCCTGCTAGCACCTTCTCTGTTCCTGGGAAGCAGAAGTGTTCACATTGCTTCGCAGAATCGCTTTTGTGCAGAAAACAGTAACACTTGTTCAGAACGAAAGAAAGCACAGAGCCCCAGATTCTATGTTGTCCTGGAGAGCTTGCAGAGCACTGGGGAAAGGCAGGCAGAGAATTCCCTGCTAGAACCTTCTCTGTGCCTGTTCACATTGCTTCGCAGAATCGCTTTTGTGCAGAAAACAGTAACACTTGTTCAGACGAAAGAAAGCACAGAGCCCCAGATTTTATGTTGTCCTGGAGAGCTTGCAGAGCACTGGGGAAAGGCAGGCAGAGAATTCCCTGCTAGCACCTTCTCTGTGCCTGTTCACATTTCTTCGCAGAATCGCTTTTGTGCAGAAAACAGTAATACTTGTTCAGAACGAAAGAAAGCACAGAGCCCCAGATTTTATGTTGTCCTGGAGAGCTTGCAGAGCACTGGGGAAAAGCAGGCAGAGAATTCCCTGCTAGCACCTTCTCTGTTCCTGGGAAACAGAAGTGTTCACATTGCTTGGCAGAATCGCTTTTGTGCAGAAAACAGTAACACTTGTTCAGAACGAAAGAAAGCACAGAGCCCCAGATTTTATGTTGTCCTGGAGAGCTTGCAGAGCACTGGGGAAAAGCAGGCAGAGAATTCCCTGCTAGCACCTTCTCTGTTCCTGGGAAACAGAAGTGTTCACATTGCTTGGCAGAATCGCTTTTGTGCAGAAAACAGTAACACTTGTTCAGAACAAAAGAAAGCACAGAGCCCCCAGATTTTATGTTGTCCTGGAGAGCTTGCAGAGCACTGGGGAAAGGCAGGCAGAGAATTCCCTGCTAGCACCTTCTCTGTGCCTGGGAAACAGAAGTGTTCACATTGCTTGGCAGAATCGCTTTTGTGCAGAAAACACTAACACTTGTTCAGAACAAAAGAAAGCACAGAGCCCCAGATTTTATGTTGTCCTGGAGAGCTTGCAGAGCACTGGGGAAAAGCAGGCAGAGAATTCCCTGCTAGCACCTTCTCTGTGCCTGGGAAGCAGAAGTGTTCACATTGCTTGGCAGAATCGCTTTTGTGCAGAAAACAGTAACACTTGTTCAGAACGAAAGAAAGCACAGAGCCCCAGATTTGCTGTTGTCCTGGAGAGCTTGCAGAGCACTGGGGAAAGGCAGGCAGAGAATTCCCTGCTAGCACCTTCTCTGTTCCTGGGAAGCAGAAGTGTTCACATTGCTTCGCAGAATCGCTTTTGTGCAGAAAACAGTAACACTTGTTCAGAACGAAAGAAAGCACAGAGCCCCAGATTCTATGTTGTCCTGGAGAGCTTGCAGAGCACTGGGGAAAGGCAGGCAGAGAATTCCCTGCTAGAACCTTCTCTGTGCCTGTTCACATTGCTTCGCAGAATCGCTTTTGTGCAGAAAACAGTAACACTTGTTCAGACGAAAGAAAGCACAGAGCCCCAGATTTTATGTTGTCCTGGAGAGCTTGCAGAGCACTGGGGAAAGGCAGGCAGAGAATTCCCTGCTAGCACCTTCTCTGTGCCTGTTCACATTTCTTCGCAGAATCGCTTTTGTGCAGAAAACAGTAATACTTGTTCAGAACGAAAGAAAGCACAGAGCCCCAGATTTTATGTTGTCCTGGAGAGCTTGCAGAGCACTGGGGAAAAGCAGGCAGAGAATTCCCTGCTAGCACCTTCTCTGTTCCTGGGAAACAGAAGTGTTCACATTGCTTGGCAGAATCGCTTTTGTGCAGAAAACAGTAACACTTGTTCAGAACGAAAGAAAGCACAGAGCCCCAGATTTTATGTTGTCCTGGAGAGCTTGCAGAGCACTGGGGAAAAGCAGGCAGAGAATTCCCTGCTAGCACCTTCTCTGTGCCTGGGAAACAGAAGTGTTCACATTGCTTGGCAGAATTGCTTTTGTGCAGAAAAGAGTAACACTTGTTCAGACGAAAGAAAGCACAGAGCCCCAGATTTTATGTTGTCCTGGAGAGCTTGCAGAGCACTGGGGAAAGGCAGGCAGAGAATTCCCTGCTAGCACCTTCTCTGTGCCTGTTCACATTGCTTCGCAGAATCGCTTTTGTGCAGAAAACAGTAACACTTGTTCAGACGAAAGAAAGCACAGAGCCCCAGATTTTATGTTGTCCTGGAGAGCTTGCAGAGCAGTGGGGAAAGGCAGGCAGAGAATTCCCTGCTAGCACCTTCTCTGTTCCTGGGAAACAGAACTGTTCACATTGCTTCGCAGAATCGCTTTTGTGCAGAAAACAGTAACACTTGTTCAGAACGAAAGAAAGCACAGAGCCCCAGATTTTATGTTGTCCTGGAGAGCTTGCAGAGCACTGGGGAAAGGCAGGCAGTGAATTCCCTGCTAGCACCTTCTCTGTGCCTGGGAAGCAGAAGTGTTCACATTGCTTGGCAGAATCGCTTTTGTGCAGAAAACAGTAACAGTTGTTCAGAATGAAAGAAAGCACAGAGCCCCTGATTCTATGTTGTCCTGGAGAGCTTGCAGAGCACTGGGGAAAGGCAGGCAGAGAATTCCCTGCTAGCACCTTCTCTGTGCCTGGGAAGCAGAAGTGTTCACATTGCTTGGCAGAATCGCTTTTGTGCAGAAAACAGTAACACTTGTTCAGAACAAAAGAAAGCACAGAGCCCCAGATTTTATGTTGTCCTGGAGAGCTTGCAGAGCACTGGGGAAAAGCAGGCAGAGAATTCCCTGCTAGCACCTTCTCTGCGCCTGGGAAACAGAAGTGTTCACATTGCTTCGCAGAATCGCTTTTGTGCAGAAAACAGTAACACTTGTTCAGAACGAAAGAAAGCACAGAGCCCCAGATTCTATGTTGTCCTGGAGAGCTTGCAGAGCACTGGGGAAAGGCAGGCAGAGAATTCCCTGCTAGCACCTTCTCTGTGCCTGTTCACATTGCTTCGCAGAATCGCTTTTGTGCAGAAAACAGTAATACTTGTTCAGAAAGAAAGAAAGCACAGAGCCCCAGATTTTATGTTGTCCTGGAGACCTTGCAGAGCACTGGGGAAAAGCAGGCAGAGAATTCCCTGCTAGCACCTTCTCTGTGCCTGGGAAGCAGAAGTGTTCACATTGCTTGGCAGAATCGCTTTTGTGCAGACAACACTAACACTTTTTCAGAACAAAAGAAAGCACAGAGCCCCAGATTTGCTGTTGTCCTGGAGAGCTTGCAGAGCACTGGGGAAAGGCAGGCAGAGAATTCCCTGCTAGCACCTTCTCTGTTCCTGGGAAACAGAAGTGTTCACATTGCTTCGCAGAATCGCTTTTGTGCAGAAAACAGAAACACTTGTTCAGAATGAAAGAAAGCACAGAGCCCCAGATTTGCTGTTGTGCTGGAGATCTTGCAGAGCACTGGGGAAAGGCAGGCAGAGAATTCCCTGCTAGCACCTTCTCTGTGCCTGTTGACATTGCTTCGCAGAATCGCTTTTGTGCAGAAAACAGTAACACTTGTTCAGACGAAAGAAAGCACAGAGCCCCAGATTTTATGTTGTCCTGGAGAGCTTGCAGAGCAGTGGGGAAAGGCAGGCAGAGAATTCCCTGCTAGCACCTTCTCTGTGCCTGGGAAGCAGAAGTGTTCACATTGCTTGGCAGAATTTCTTTTGTGCAGACAACACTAACACTTTTTCAGAACAAAAGAAAGCACAGAGCCCCAGATTTTATGTTGTCCTGGAGAGCTTGCAGAGCACTGGGGAAAGGCAGGCAGAGAATTCCCTGCTAGCACCTTCTCTGTGCCTGGGAAGCACAAGTGTTCACATTTCTTGGCAGAATCGCTTTTGTGCAGAAAACAGTAACACTTGTTCAGAACGAAAGAAAGCACAGAGCCCCAGATTTTATGTTGTCCTGGAGAGCTTGCAGAGCACTGGGGAAAGGCAGGCAGAGAATTCCCTGCTAGCACCTTCTCTGTGCCTGGGAAGCAGAAGTGTTCACATTGCTTGGCAGAATCGCTTTTGTGCAGAAAACACTAACACTTGTTCAGAACAAAAGAAAGCACAGAGCCCCAGATTTTATGTTGTCCTGGAGAGCTTGCAGAGCACTGGGGAAAAGCAGGCAGAGAATTCCCTGCTAGCACCTTCTCTGTGCCTGGGAAGCAGAAGTGTTCACATTGCTTCGCAGAATCGCTTTTGTGCAGAAAACAGTAACACTTGTTCAGAACGAAAGAAAGCACAGAGCCCCAGATTTTATGTTGTCCTGGAGAGCTTGCAGAGCACTGGGGAAAGGCAGGCAGAGAATTCCCTGCTAGCACCTTCTCTGTTCCTGGGAAGCAGAAGTGTTCACATTGCTTCGCAGAATCGCTTTTGTGCAGAAAACAGTAACACTTGTTCAGAACGAAAGAAAGCACAGAGCCCCAGATTTTATGTTGTCCTGGAGAGCTTGCAGAGCACTGGGGAAAGGCAGGCAGAGAATTCCCTGCTAGCACCTTCTCTGTGCCTGTTCACATTTCTTCGCAGAATCGCTTTTGTGCAGAAAACAGTAATACTTGTTCAGAACGAAAGAAAGCACAGAGCCCCAGATTTTATGTTGTCCTGGAGAGCTTGCAGAGCACTGGGGAAAAGCAGGCAGAGAATTCCCTGCTAGCACCTTCTCTGTTCCTGGGAAACAGAAGTGTTCACATTGCTTGGCAGAATCGCTTTTGTGCAGAAAACAGTAACACTTGTTCAGAACGAAAGAAAGCACAGAGCCCCAGATTTTATGTTGTCCTGGAGAGCTTGCAGAGCACTGGGGAAAAGCAGGCAGAGAATTCCCTGCTAGCACCTTCTCTGTTCCTGGGAAACAGAAGTGTTCACATTGCTTGGCAGAATCGCTTTTGTGCAGAAAACAGTAACACTTGTTCAGAACAAAAGAAAGCACAGAGCCCCAGATTTTATGTTGTCCTGGAGAGCTTGCAGAGCACTGGGGAAAGGCAGGCAGAGAATTCCCTGCTAGCACCTTCTCTGTGCCTGTTCACATTGCTTCGCAGAATCGCTTTTGTGCAGAAAACAGTAACACTTGTTCAGACGAAAGAAAGCACAGAGCCCCAGATTTTATGTTGTCCTGGAGAGCTTGCAGAGCACTGGGGAAAAGGAGGCAGAGAATTCCCTGCTAGCACCTTCTCTGTGCCTGGGAAGCAGAAGTGTTCACATTGCTTCGCAGAATTGCTTTTGTGCAGAAAAGAGTAACACTTGTTCAGAACGAAAGAAAGCACAGAGCCCCAGATTTTATGTTGTCCTGGAGAGCTTGCAGAGCACTGGGGAAAGGCAGGCAGAGAATTCCCTGCTAGCACCTTCTCTGTGCCTGGGAAGCAGAAGTGTTCACATTGCTTGGCAGAATCGCTTTTGTGCAGAAAACAGTAACAGTTGTTCAGAATGAAAGAAAGCACAGAGCCCCTGATTCTATGTTGTCCTGGAGAGCTTGCAGAGCACTGGGGAAAGGCAGGCAGAGAATTCCCTGCTAGCACCTTCTCTGTGCCTGGGAAGCAGAAGTGTTCACATTGCTTGGCAGAATCGCTTTTGTGCAGAAAACAGTAACACTTGTTCAGAACAAAAGAAAGCACAGAGCCCCAGATTTTATGTTGTCCTGGAGAGCTTGCAGAGCACTGGGGAAAGGCAGGCAGAGAATTCCCTGCTAGCACCTTCTCTGTGCCTGTTCACATTGCTTCGCAGAATCGCTTTTGTGCAGAAAACAGTAATACTTGTTCAGAACGAAAGAAAGCACAGAGCCCCAGATTTTATGTTGTCCTGGAGAGCTTGCAGAGCACTGGGGAAAAGCAGGCAGAGAATTCCCTGCTAGCACCTTCTCTGTGCCTGGGAAACAGAAGTGTTCACATTGCTTGGCAGAATCGCTTTTGTGCAGAAAACAGTAACACTTGTTCAGAACGAAAGAAAGCACAGAGCCCCAGATTTTATGTTGTCCTGGAGAGCTTGCAGAGCACTGGGGAAAGGCAGGCAGAGAATTCCCTGCTAGCACCTTCTCTGTGCCTGGGAAACAGAAGTCTTCACATTGCTTCGCAGAATCGCTTTTGTGCAGAAAACACTAATACTTGTTCAGAACGAAAGAAAGCACAGAGCCCCAGATTCTATGTTGTCCTGGAGAGCTTGCAGAGCACTGGGGAAAAGCAGGCAGAGAATTCCCTGCTAGCACCTTCTCTGTGCCTGGGAAGCAGAAGGGTTCACATTGCTTCGCAGAATCGCTTTTGTGCAGAAAACAGTAACACTTGTTCAGAACGAAAGAAAGCACAGAGCCCCAGATTCTATGTTGTCCTGGAGAGCTTGCAGAGCACTGGGGAAAGGCAGGCAGAGAATTCCCTGCTAGCACCTTCTCTGTGCCTGTTCACATTGCTTGGCAGAATCGCTTTTGTGCAGAAAACAGTAACACTTGTTCAGAACGAAAGAAAGCACAGAGCCCCAGATTTTATGTTGTCCTGGAGAGCTTGCAGAGCACTGGGGAAAGGCAGGCAGAGAATTCCCTGGTAGCACCTTTTCTGTGCCTGTTCACATTGCTTCGCAGAATCGCTTTTGTGCAGAAAACAGTAACACTTGTTCAGAACGAAAGAAAGCACAGAGCCCCAGATTTTATGTTGTCCTGGAGAGCTTGCAGAGCACTGGGGAAAAGCAGGCAGAGAATTCCCTGCTAGCACCTTCTCTGTGCCTGGGAAACAGAAGTGTTCACATTGCTTCGCAGAATCGCTTTTGTGCAGAAAATAGTAACAGTTGTTCAGAACGAAAGAAAGCACAGAGCCCCAGATTTTATGTTGTCCTGGAGAGCTTGCAGAGCACTGGGGAAAGGCAGGCAGAGAATTCCCTGCTAGCACCTTCTCTGTGCCTGGGAAGCACAAGTGTTCACATTGCTTGGCAGAATCGCTTTTGTGCAGAAAACAGTAACACTTGTTCAGAACGAAAGAAAGCACAGAGCCCCAGATTCTATGTTGTCCTGGAGAGCTTGCAGAGCACTGGGGAAAGGCAGGCAGAGAATTCCCTGCTAGCACCTTCTCTGTGCCTGTTCACATTGCTTCGCAGAATCGCTTTTGTGCAGAAAACAGTAACACTTGTTCAGAACGAAAGAAAGCACAGAGCCCCAGATTTTATGTTGTCCTGGAGAGCTTGCAGAGCACTGGGGAAAAGCAGGCAGAGAATTCCCTGCTAGCACCTTCTCTGTGCCTGGGAAGCAGAAGTGTTCACATTGCTTCGCAGAATCGCTTTTGTGCAGAAAACAGTAACACTTGTTCAGACGAAAGAAAGCACAGAGCCCCAGATTTTATGTTGTCTTGGAGAGCTTGCAGAGCACTGGGGAAAAGCAGGCAGAGAATTTCCTGCTAGCACCTTCTCTGTGCCTGGGAAACAGAAGTGTTCACATTGCTTGGCAGAATCGCTTTTGTGCAGAAAACAGTAACACTTGTTCAGAACGAAAGAAAGCACAGAGCCCCAGATTTTATGTTATCCTGGAGAGCTTGCAGAGCACTGGGGAAAGGCAGGCAGAGAATTCCCTGCTAGCACCTTTTCTGTGCCTGTTCACATTGCTTGGCAGAATCGCTTTTGTGCAGAAAACAGTAACACTTGTTCAGAACGAAAGAAAGCACAGAGCCCCAGATTTTATGTTGTCCTGGAGAGCTTGCAGAGCACTGGGGAAAGGCAGGCAGAGAATTCCCTGCTAGCACCTTCTCTGTGCCTGGGAAGCAGAAGTCTTCACATTGCTTCGCAGAATCGCTTTTGTGCAGAAAACACTAACACTTGTTCAGAACGAAAGAAAGCACAGAGCCCCAGATTCTATGTTGTCCTGGAGAGCTTGCAGAGCACTGGGGAAAAGCAGGCAGAGAATTCCCTGCTAGCACCTTCTCTGTGCCTGGGAAGCAGAAGTGTTCACATTGCTTCGCAGAATCGCTTTTGTGCAGAAAACAGTAACACTTGTTCAGAACGAAAGAAAGCACAGAGCCCCAGATTCTATGTTGTCCTGGAGAGCTTGCAGAGCACTGGGGAAAGGCAGGCAGAGAATTCCCTGCTAGCACCTTCTCTGTGCCTGTTCACATTGCTTCGCAGAATCGCTTTTGTGCAGAAAACAGTAACACTTGTTCAGACGAAAGAAAGCACAGAGCCCCAGATTCTATGTTGTCCTGGAGAGCTTGCAGAGCACTGGGGAAAGGCAGGCAGAGAATTCCCTGCTAGCACCTTCTCTGTGCCTGGGAAGCAGAAGTCTTCACATTGCTTCGCAGAATCGCTTTTGTGCAGAAAACACTAACACTTGTTCAGAACGAAAGAAAGCACAGAGCCCCAGATTTTATGTTGTCCTGGAGAGCTTGCAGAGCACTGGGGAAAAGCAGGCAGAGAATTCCCTGCCAGCACCTTCTCTGTGCCTGGGAAGCAGAAGTGTTCACATTGCTTCGCAGAATCGCTTTTGTGCAGAAAACAGTAACACTTGTTCAGAACGAAAGAAAGCACAGAGCCCCAGATTTTATGTTGTCCTGGAGAGCTTGCAGAGCAGTGGGGAAAGGCAGGCAGAGAATTCCCTGCTAGCACCTTCTCTGTGCCTGGGAAGCAGAAGTGTTCCCATTGCTTCGCAGAATCGCTTTTGTGCAGAAAACAGTAACACTTGTTCAGAACGAAAGAAAGCACAGAGCCCCAGATTTTATGTTGTCCTGGAGAGCTTGCAGAGCACTGGGGAAAGGCAGGCAGAGAATTCCCTGCTAGCACCTTCTCTGTGCCTGTTCACATTGCTTCGCAGAATCGCTTTTGTGCAGAAAACAGTAACACTTATTCAGACGAAAGAAAGCACAGAGCCCCAGATTTTATGTTGTCCTGGAGAGCTTGCAGAGCACTGGGGAAAGGCAGGCAGAGAATTCCCTGCTAGCACCTTCTCTGTGCCTGGGAAGCAGAAGTCTTCACATTGCTTCGCAGAATCGCTTTTGTGCAGAAAACACTAACACTTGTTCAGAACGAAAGAAAGCACAGAGCCCCAGATTCTATGTTGTCCTGGAGAGCTTGCAGAGCACTGGGGAAAGGCAGGCAGAGAATTCCCTGCTAGCACCTTCTCTGTGCCTGGGAAGCAGAAGTGTTCACATTGCTTCGCAGAATCGCTTTTGTGCAGAAAACAGTAACACTTGTTCAGAACGAAAGAAAGCACAGAGCCCCAGATTCTATGTTGTCCTGGAGAGCTTGCAGAGCACTGGGGAAAGGCAGGCAGAGAATTCCCTGGTAGCACCTTTTCTGTGCCTGTTCACATTGCTTCGCAGAATCGCTTTTGTGCAGAAAACAGTAACACTTGTTCAGAATGAAAGAAAGCACAGAGCCCCAGATTCTATGTTGTCCTGGAGAGCTTGCAGAGCACTGGGGAAAAGCAGGCAGAGAATTCCCTGCTAGCACCTTCTCTGTGCCTGGGAAGCAGAAGTGTTCACATTGCTTCGCAGAATCGCTTTTGTGCAGAAAACAGTAACACTTGTTCAGACGAAAGAAAGCACAGAGCCCCAGATTTTATGTTGTCTTGGAGAGCTTGCAGAGCACTGGGGAAAAGCAGGCAGAGAATTTCCTGCTAGCACCTTCTCTGTGCCTGGGAAACAGAAGTGTTCACATTGCTTGGCAGAATCGCTTTTGTGCAGAAAACAGTAACACTTCTTCAGAACGAAAGAAAGCACAGAGCCCCAGATTTTATGTTGTCCTGGAGAGCTTGCAGAGCACTGGGGAAAGGCAGGCAGAGAATTCCCTGCTAGCACCTTCTCTGTGCCTGGGAAGCAGAAGTCTTCACATTGCTTCGCAGAATCGCTTTTGTGCAGAAAACACTAACACTTGTTCAGAACGAAAGAAAGCACAGAGCCCCAGATTTTATGTTGTCCTGGAGAGCTTGCAGAGCACTGGGGAAAAGCAGGCAGAGAATTCCCTGCCAGCACCTTCTCTGTGCCTGGGAAACAGAAGTGTTCACATTGCTTTGCAGAATCGCTTTTGTGCAGAAAACAGTAACACTTGTTCAGAACGAAAGAAAGCACAGAGCCCCAGATTTTATGTTGTCCTGGAGAGCTTGCAGAGCAGTGGGGAAAGGCAGGCAGAGAATTCCCTGCTAGCACCTTCTCTGTGCCTGGGAAGCAGAAGTGTTCCCATTGCTTCGCAGAATCGCTTTTGTGCAGAAAACAGTAACACTTGTTCAGAACGAAAGAAAGCACAGAGCCCCAGATTTTATGTTGTCCTGGAGAGCTTGCAGAGCACTGGGGAAAGGCAGGCAGAGAATTCCCTGCTAGCACCTTCTCTGTGCCTGTTCACATTGCTTCGCAGAATCGCTTTTGTGCAGAAAACAGTAACACTTATTCAGACGAAAGAAAGCACAGAGCCCCAGATTTTATGTTGTCCTGGAGAGCTTGCAGAGCACTGGGGAAAGGCAGGCAGAGAATTCCCTGCTAGCACCTTCTCTGTGCCTGGGAAGCAGAAGTGTTCACATTGCTTCGCAGAATCACTTTTCTGCAGAAAACAGTAACACTTGTTCAGAACAAAAGAAAGCACAGAGCCCCTGATTCTATGTTGTCCTGGAGAGCTTGCAGAGCACTGGGGAAAGGCAGGCAGAGAATTCCCTGCTAGCACCTTTTCTGTGCCTGTTCACATTGCTTCGCAGAATCGCTTTTGTGCAGAAAACAGTAACACTTGTTCAGAACGAAAGAAAGCACAGAGCCCCAGATTTTATGTTGTCCTGGAGAGCTTGCAGAGCACTGGGGAAAAGCAGGCAGAGAATTCCCTGCTAGCACCTTCTCTGTGCCTGGGAAACAGAAGTGTTCACATTGCTTCGCAGAATCGCTTTTGTGCAGAAAACAGTAACACTTGTTCAGAACGAAAGAAAGCACAGAGCCCCAGATTCTATGTTGTCCTGGAGAGCTTGCAGAGCACTGGGGAAAGGCAGGCAGAGAATTCCCTGCTAGCACCTTTTCTGTGCCTGTTCACATTGCTTCGCAGAATCGCTTTTGTGCAGAAAACAGTAACACTTGTTCAGAACGAAAGAAAGCACAGAGCCCCAGATTTTATGTTGTCTTGGAGAGCTTGCAGAGCACTGGGGAAAAGCAGGCAGAGAATTCCCTGCTAGCACCTTCTCTGTGCCTGGGAAGCAGAAGTGTTCACATTGCTTCGCAGAATCGCTTTTGTGCAGAAAACAGTAACACTTGTTCAGACGAAAGAAAGCACAGAGCCCCAGATTTTATGTTGTCTTGGAGAGCTTGCAGAGCACTGGGGAAAAGCAGGCAGAGAATGTCCTGCTAGCACCTTCTCTGTGCCTGGGAAACAGAAGTGTTCACATTGCTTGGCAGAATCGCTTTTGTGCAGAAAACAGTAACACTTGTTCAGAACGAAAGAAAGCACAGAGCCCCAGATTTTATGTTGTCCTGGAGAGCTTGCAGAGCACTGGGGAAAGGAAGGCAGAGAATTCCCTGCTAGCACCTTCTCTGTGCCTGGGAAGCAGAAGTGTTCACATTGCTTCGCAGAATCGCTTTTGTGCAGAAAACAGTAACACTTGTTCAGAACGAAAGAAAGCACAGAGCCCCAGATTTTATGTTGTCCTGGAGAGCTTGCAGAGCACTGGGGAAAAGCAGGCAGAGAATTCCCTGCTAGCACCTTCTCTGTGCCTGGGAAGCAGAAGTGTTCACATTGCTTCGCAGAATCACTTTTCTGCAGAAAACAGTAACACTTGTTCAGAACAAAAGAAAGCACAGAGCCCAGATTTTATGTCTTCCTGGAGAGCTTGCAGAGCACTGGGGAAAGGCAGGCAGAGAATTCCCTGCTAGCACCTTCTCTGTGCCTGTTCACATTGCTTCGCAGAATTGCTTTTGTGCAGAAAACAGTAACACTTGTTCAGAACGAAAGAAAGCACAGAGCCCCAGATTTTATGTTGTCCTGGAGAGCTTGCAGAGCACTGGGGAAAAGCAGGCAGAGAATTCCCTGCCAGCACCTTCTCTGTGCCTGGGAAACAGAAGTGTTCACATTGCTTTGCAGAATCGCTTTTGTGCAGAAAACAGTAACACTTGTTCAGAACGAAAGAAAGCACAGAGCCCCAGATTTTATGTTGTCCTGGAGAGCTTGCAGAGCAGTGGGGAAAGGCAGGCAGAGAATTCCCTGCTAGCACCTTCTCTGTGCCTGGGAAGCAGAAGTGTTCCCATTGCTTCGCAGAATCGCTTTTGTGCAGAAAACAGTAACACTTGTTCAGAACGAAAGAAAGCACAGAGCCCCAGATTTTATGTTGTCCTGGAGAGCTTGCAGAGCACTGGGGAAAGGCAGGCAGAGAATTCCCTGCTAGCACCTTCTCTGTGCCTGTTCACATTGCTTCGCAGAATCGCTTTTGTGCAGAAAACAGTAACACTTATTCAGACGAAAGAAAGCACAGAGCCCCAGATTTTATGTTGTCCTGGAGAGCTTGCAGAGCACTGGGGAAAGGCAGGCAGAGAATTCCCTGCTAGCACCTTCTCTGTGCCTGGGAAGCAGAAGTGTTCACATTGCTTCGCAGAATCACTTTTCTGCAGAAAACAGTAACACTTGTTCAGAACAAAAGAAAGCACAGAGCCCCTGATTCTATGTTGTCCTGGAGAGCTTGCAGAGCACTGGGGAAAGGCAGGCAGAGAATTCCCTGCTAGCACCTTTTCTGTGCCTGTTCACATTGCTTCGCAGAATCGCTTTTGTGCAGAAAACAGTAACACTTGTTCAGAACGAAAGAAAGCACAGAGCCCCAGATTTTATGTTGTCCTGGAGAGCTTGCAGAGCACTGGGGAAAAGCAGGCAGAGAATTCCCTGCTAGCACCTTCTCTGTGCCTGGGAAACAGAAGTGTTCACATTGCTTCGCAGAATCGCTTTTGTGCAGAAAACAGTAACACTTGTTCAGAACGAAAGAAAGCACAGAGCCCCAGATTCTATGTTGTCCTGGAGAGCTTGCAGAGCACTGGGGAAAGGCAGGCAGAGAATTCCCTGCTAGCACCTTCTCTGTGCCTGTTCACATTGCTTCGCAGAATCGCTTTTGTGCAGAAAACAGTAACACTTGTTCAGAACGAAAGAAAGCACAGAGCCCCAGATTTTATGTTGTCTTGGAGAGCTTGCAGAGCACTGGGGAAAAGCAGGCAGAGAATTCCCTGCTAGCACCTTCTCTGTGCCTGGGAAGCAGAAGTGTTCACATTGCTTCGCAGAATCGCTTTTGTGCAGAAAACAGTAACACTTGTTCAGACGAAAGAAAGCACAGAGCCCCAGATTTTATGTTGTCTTGGAGAGCTTGCAGAGCACTGGGGAAAAGCAGGCAGAGAATGTCCTGCTAGCACCTTCTCTGTGCCTGGGAAACAGAAGTGTTCACATTGCTTGGCAGAATCGCTTTTGTGCAGAAAACAGTAACACTTGTTCAGAACGAAAGAAAGCACAGAGCCCCAGATTTTATGTTGTCCTGGAGAGCTTGCAGAGCACTGGGGAAAGGCAGGCAGAGAATTCCCTGCTAGCACCTTCTCTGTGCCTGGGAAGCAGAAGTGTTCACATTGCTTCGCAGAATCGCTTTTGTGCAGAAAACAGTAACACTTGTTCAGAACGAAAGAAAGCACAGAGCCCCAGATTTTATGTTGTCCTGGAGAGCTTGCAGAGCACTGGGGAAAAGCAGGCAGAGAATTCCCTGCTAGCACCTTCTCTGTGCCTGGGAAGCAGAAGTGTTCACATTGCTTCGCAGAATCACTTTTCTGCAGAAAACAGTAACACTTGTTCAGAACAAAAGAAAGCACAGAGCCCAGATTTTATGTCTTCCTGGAGAGCTTGCAGAGCACTGGGGAAAGGCAGGCAGAGAATTCCCTGCTAGCACCTATTCTGTGCCTGTTCACATTGCTTCGCAGAATCACTTTTGTGCAGAAAACAGTTACACTTGTTCAGAACGAAAGAAAGCACAGAGCCCCAGATTCTATGTTGTCCTGGAGAGCTTGCAGAGCACTGGGGAAAGGCAGGCAGAGAATTCCCTGCTAGCACCTTCTCTGTGCCTGGGAAACAGAAGTGTTCACATTGCTTCGCAGAATCGCTTTTGTGCAGAAAACAGTAACACTTGTTCAGAACGAAAGAAAGCACAGAGCCCCAGATTTTATGTTGTCCTGGAGAGCTTGCAGAGCAGTGGGGAAAGGCAGGCAGAGAATTCCCTGCTAGCACCTTCTCTGTGCCTGGGAAGCAGAAGTGTTCCCATTGCTTCGCAGAATCGCTTTTGTGCAGAAAACAGTAACACTTGTTCAGAACGAAAGAAAGCACAGAGCCCCAGATTCTATGTTGTCCTGGAGAGCTTGCAGAGCACTGGGGAAAGGCAGGCAGAGAATTCCCTGCTAGCACCTTCTCTGTGCCTGGGAAACAGAAGTGTTCACATTGCTTCGCAGAATCGCTTTTGTGCAGAAAACAGTAACACTTGTTCAGAACGAAAGAAAGCACAGAGCCCCAGATTTTATGTTGTCCTGGAGAGCTTGCAGAGCAGTGGGGAAAGGCAGGCAGAGAATTCCCTGCTAGCACCTTCTCTGTGCCTGGGAAGCAGAAGTGTTCCCATTGCTTCGCAGAATCGCTTTTGTGCAGAAAACAGTAACACTTGTTCAGAACGAAAGAAAGCACAGAGCCCCAGATTTTATGTTGTCCTGGAGAGCTTGCAGAGCACTGGGGAAAGGCAGGCAGAGAATTCCCTGCTAGCACCTTCTCTGTGCCTGTTCACATTGCTTCGCAGAATCGCTTTTGTGCAGAAAACAGTAACACTTATTCAGACGAAAGAAAGCACAGAGCCCCAGATTTTATGTTGTCCTGGAGAGCTTGCAGAGCACTGGGGAAAGGCAGGCAGAGAATTCCCTGCTAGCACCTTCTCTGTGCCTGGGAAGCAGAAGTGTTCACATTGCTTCGCAGAATCACTTTTCTGCAGAAAACAGTAACACTTGTTCAGAACAAAAGAAAGCACAGAGCCCCTGATTCTATGTTGTCCTGGAGAGCTTGCAGAGCACTGGGGAAAGGCAGGCAGAGAATTCCCTGCTAGCACCTTTTCTGTGCCTGTTCACATTGCTTCGCAGAATCGCTTTTGTGCAGAAAACAGTAACACTTGTTCAGAACGAAAGAAAGCACAGAGCCCCAGATTTTATGTTGTCCTGGAGAGCTTGCAGAGCACTGGGGAAAAGCAGGCAGAGAATTCCCTGCTAGCACCTTCTCTGTGCCTGGGAAACAGAAGTGTTCACATTGCTTCGCAGAATCGCTTTTGTGCAGAAAACAGTAACACTTGTTCAGAACGAAAGAAAGCACAGAGCCCCAGATTCTATGTTGTCCTGGAGAGCTTGCAGAGCACTGGGGAAAGGCAGGCAGAGAATTCCCTGCTAGCACCTTTTCTGTGCCTGTTCACATTGCTTCGCAGAATCGCTTTTGTGCAGAAAACAGTAACACTTATTCAGACGAAAGAAAGCACAGAGCCCCAGATTTTATGTTGTCCTGGAGAGCTTGCAGAGCACTGGGGAAAGGCAGGCAGAGAATTCCCTGCTAGCACCTTCTCTGTGCCTGGGAAGCAGAAGTGTTCACATTGCTTCGCAGAATCACTTTTCTGCAGAAAACAGTAACACTTGTTCAGAACAAAAGAAAGCACAGAGCCCCTGATTCTATGTTGTCCTGGAGAGCTTGCAGAGCACTGGGGAAAGGCAGGCAGAGAATTCCCTGCTAGCACCTTTTCTGTGCCTGTTCACATTGCTTCGCAGAATCGCTTTTGTGCAGAAAACAGTAACACTTGTTCAGAACGAAAGAAAGCACAGAGCCCCAGATTTTATGTTGTCCTGGAGAGCTTGCAGAGCACTGGGGAAAAGCAGGCAGAGAATTCCCTGCTAGCACCTTCTCTGTGCCTGGGAAACAGAAGTGTTCACATTGCTTCGCAGAATCGCTTTTGTGCAGAAAACAGTAACACTTGTTCAGAACGAAAGAAAGCACAGAGCCCCAGATTCTATGTTGTCCTGGAGAGCTTGCAGAGCACTGGGGAAAGGCAGGCAGAGAATTCCCTGCTAGCACCTTTTCTGTGCCTGTTCACATTGCTTCGCAGAATCGCTTTTGTGCAGAAAACAGTAACACTTGTTCAGAACGAAAGAAAGCACAGAGCCCCAGATTTTATGTTGTCTTGGAGAGCTTGCAGAGCACTGGGGAAAAGCAGGCAGAGAATTCCCTGCTAGCACCTTCTCTGTGCCTGGGAAGCAGAAGTGTTCACATTGCTTCGCAGAATCGCTTTTGTGCAGAAAACAGTAACACTTGTTCAGACGAAAGAAAGCACAGAGCCCCAGATTTTATGTTGTCTTGGAGAGCTTGCAGAGCACTGGGGAAAAGCAGGCAGAGAATGTCCTGCTAGCACCTTCTCTGTGCCTGGGAAACAGAAGTGTTCACATTGCTTGGCAGAATCGCTTTTGTGCAGAAAACAGTAACACTTGTTCAGAACGAAAGAAAGCACAGAGCCCCAGATTTTATGTTGTCCTGGAGAGCTTGCAGAGCACTGGGGAAAAGCAGGCAGAGAATTCCCTGCTAGCACCTTCTCTGTGCCTGGGAAGCAGAAGTGTTCACATTGCTTCGCAGAATCGCTTTTGTGCAGAAAACAGTAACACTTGTTCAGAACGAAAGAAAGCACAGAGCCCCAGATTTTATGTTGTCCTGGAGAGCTTGCAGAGCACTGGGGAAAAGCAGGCAGAGAATTCCCTGCTAGCACCTTCTCTGTGCCTGGGAAGCAGAAGTGTTCACATTGCTTCGCAGAATCACTTTTCTGCAGAAAACAGTAACACTTGTTCAGAACAAAAGAAAGCACAGAGCCCAGATTTTATGTCTTCCTGGAGAGCTTGCAGAGCACTGGGGAAAGGCAGGCAGAGAATTCCCTGCTAGCACCTATTCTGTGCCTGTTCACATTGCTTCGCAGAATCGCTTTTGTGCAGAAAACAGTAACACTTGTTCAGAACGAAAGAAAGCACAGAGCCCCAGATTCTATGTTGTCCTGGAGAGCTTGCAGAGCACTGGGGAAAGGCAGGCAGAGAATTCCCTGCTAGCACCTTCTCTGTGCCTGGGAAACAGAAGTGTTCACATTGCTTCGCAGAATCGCTTTTGTGCAGAAAACAGTAACACTTGTTCAGAACGAAAGAAAGCACAGAGCCCCAGATTTTATGTTGTCCTGGAGAGCTTGCAGAGCAGTGGGGAAAGGCAGGCAGAGAATTCCCTGCTAGCACCTTCTCTGTGCCTGGGAAGCAGAAGTGTTCCCATTGCTTCGCAGAATCGCTTTTTTGCAGAAAACAGTAACACTTGTTCAGAACGAAAGAAAGCACAGAGCCCCAGATTCTATGTTGTCCTGGAGAGCTTGCAGAGCACTGGGGAAAGGCAGGCAGAGAATTCCCTGCTAGCACCTTCTCTGTGCCTGGGAAACAGAAGTGTTCACATTGCTTCGCAGAATCGCTTTTGTGCAGAAAACAGTAACACTTGTTCAGAACGAAAGAAAGCACAGAGCCCCAGATTTTATGTTGTCCTGGAGAGCTTGCAGAGCAGTGGGGAAAGGCAGGCAGAGAATTCCCTGCTAGCACCTTCTCTGTGCCTGGGAAGCAGAAGTGTTCCCATTGCTTCGCAGAATCGCTTTTGTGCAGAAAACAGTAACACTTGTTCAGAACGAAAGAAAGCACAGAGCCCCAGATTTTATGTTGTCCTGGAGAGCTTGCAGAGCACTGGGGAAAGGCAGGCAGAGAATTCCCTGCTAGCACCTTCTCTGTGCCTGTTCACATTGCTTCGCAGAATCGCTTTTGTGCAGAAAACAGTAACACTTATTCAGACGAAAGAAAGCACAGAGCCCCAGATTTTATGTTGTCCTGGAGAGCTTGCAGAGCACTGGGGAAAGGCAGGCAGAGAATTCCCTGCTAGCACCTTCTCTGTGCCTGGGAAGCAGAAGTGTTCACATTGCTTCGCAGAATCACTTTTCTGCAGAAAACAGTAACACTTGTTCAGAACAAAAGAAAGCACAGAGCCCCTGATTCTATGTTGTCCTGGAGAGCTTGCAGAGCACTGGGGAAAGGCAGGCAGAGAATTCCCTGCTAGCACCTTTTCTGTGCCTGTTCACATTGCTTCGCAGAATCGCTTTTGTGCAGAAAACAGTAACACTTGTTCAGAACGAAAGAAAGCACAGAGCCCCAGATTTTATGTTGTCCTGGAGAGCTTGCAGAGCACTGGGGAAAAGCAGGCAGAGAATTCCCTGCTAGCACCTTCTCTGTGCCTGGGAAACAGAAGTGTTCACATTGCTTCGCAGAATCGCTTTTGTGCAGAAAACAGTAACACTTGTTCAGAACGAAAGAAAGCACAGAGCCCCAGATTCTATGTTGTCCTGGAGAGCTTGCAGAGCACTGGGGAAAGGCAGGCAGAGAATTCCCTGCTAGCACCTTTTCTGTGCCTGTTCACATTGCTTCGCAGAATCGCTTTTGTGCAGAAAACAGTAACACTTGTTCAGAACGAAAGAAAGCACAGAGCCCCAGATTTTATGTTGTCTTGGAGAGCTTGCAGAGCACTGGGGAAAAGCAGGCAGAGAATTCCCTGCTAGCACCTTCTCTGTGCCTGGGAAGCAGAAGTGTTCACATTGCTTCGCAGAATCGCTTTTGTGCAGAAAACAGTAACACTTGTTCAGACGAAAGAAAGCACAGAGCCCCAGATTTTATGTTGTCTTGGAGAGCTTGCAGAGCACTGGGGAAAAGCAGGCAGAGAATGTCCTGCTAGCACCTTCTCTGTGCCTGGGAAACAGAAGTGTTCACATTGCTTGGCAGAATCGCTTTTGTGCAGAAAACAGTAACACTTGTTCAGAACGAAAGAAAGCACAGAGCCCCAGATTTTATGTTGTCCTGGAGAGCTTGCAGAGCACTGGGGAAAGGCAGGCAGAGAATTCCCTGCTAGCACCTTCTCTGTGCCTGGGAAGCAGAAGTGTTCACATTGCTTCGCAGAATCGCTTTTGTGCAGAAAACAGTAACACTTGTTCAGAACGAAAGAAAGCACAGAGCCCCAGATTTTATGTTGTCCTGGAGAGCTTGCAGAGCACTGGGGAAAAGCAGGCAGAGAATTCCCTGCTAGCACCTTCTCTGTGCCTGGGAAGCAGAAGTGTTCACATTGCTTCGCAGAATCACTTTTCTGCAGAAAACAGTAACACTTGTTCAGAACAAAAGAAAGCACAGAGCCCAGATTTTATGTCTTCCTGGAGAGCTTGCAGAGCACTGGGGAAAGGCAGGCAGAGAATTCCCTGCTAGCACCTATTCTGTGCCTGTTCACATTGCTTCGCAGAATCACTTTTGTGCAGAAAACAGTTACACTTGTTCAGAACGAAAGAAAGCACAGAGCCCCAGATTCTATGTTGTCCTGGAGAGCTTGCAGAGCACTGGGGAAAGGCAGGCAGAGAATTCCCTGCTAGCACCTTCTCTGTGCCTGGGAAACAGAAGTGTTCACATTGCTTCGCAGAATCGCTTTTGTGCAGAAAACAGTAACACTTGTTCAGAACGAAAGAAAGCACAGAGCCCCAGATTTTATGTTGTCCTGGAGAGCTTGCAGAGCAGTGGGGAAAGGCAGGCAGAGAATTCCCTGCTAGCACCTTCTCTGTGCCTGGGAAGCAGAAGTGTTCCCATTGCTTCGCAGAATCGCTTTTGTGCAGAAAACAGTAACACTTGTTCAGAACGAAAGAAAGCACAGAGCCCCAGATTCTATGTTGTCCTGGAGAGCTTGCAGAGCACTGGGGAAAGGCAGGCAGAGAATTCCCTGCTAGCACCTTCTCTGTGCCTGGGAAACAGAAGTGTTCACATTGCTTCGCAGAATCGCTTTTGTGCAGAAAACAGTAACACTTGTTCAGAACGAAAGAAAGCACAGAGCCCCAGATTTTATGTTGTCCTGGAGAGCTTGCAGAGCAGTGGGGAAAGGCAGGCAGAGAATTCCCTGCTAGCACCTTCTCTGTGCCTGGGAAGCAGAAGTGTTCCCATTGCTTCGCAGAATCGCTTTTGTGCAGAAAACAGTAACACTTGTTCAGAACGAAAGAAAGCACAGAGCCCCAGATTTTATGTTGTCCTGGAGAGCTTGCAGAGCACTGGGGAAAGGCAGGCAGAGAATTCCCTGCTAGCACCTTCTCTGTGCCTGTTCACATTGCTTCGCAGAATCGCTTTTGTGCAGAAAACAGTAACACTTATTCAGACGAAAGAAAGCACAGAGCCCCAGATTTTATGTTGTCCTGGAGAGCTTGCAGAGCACTGGGGAAAGGCAGGCAGAGAATTCCCTGCTAGCACCTTCTCTGTGCCTGGGAAGCAGAAGTGTTCACATTGCTTCGCAGAATCACTTTTCTGCAGAAAACAGTAACACTTGTTCAGAACAAAAGAAAGCACAGAGCCCCTGATTCTATGTTGTCCTGGAGAGCTTGCAGAGCACTGGGGAAAGGCAGGCAGAGAATTCCCTGCTAGCACCTTTTCTGTGCCTGTTCACATTGCTTCGCAGAATCGCTTTTGTGCAGAAAACAGTAACACTTGTTCAGAACGAAAGAAAGCACAGAGCCCCAGATTTTATGTTGTCCTGGAGAGCTTGCAGAGCACTGGGGAAAAGCAGGCAGAGAATTCCCTGCTAGCACCTTCTCTGTGCCTGGGAAACAGAAGTGTTCACATTGCTTCGCAGAATCGCTTTTGTGCAGAAAACAGTAACACTTGTTCAGAACGAAAGAAAGCACAGAGCCCCAGATTCTATGTTGTCCTGGAGAGCTTGCAGAGCACTGGGGAAAGGCAGGCAGAGAATTCCCTGCTAGCACCTTTTCTGTGCCTGTTCACATTGCTTCGCAGAATCGCTTTTGTGCAGAAAACAGTAACACTTGTTCAGAACGAAAGAAAGCACAGAGCCCCAGATTTTATGTTGTCTTGGAGAGCTTGCAGAGCACTGGGGAAAAGCAGGCAGAGAATTCCCTGCTAGCACCTTCTCTGTGCCTGGGAAGCAGAAGTGTTCACATTGCTTCGCAGAATCGCTTTTGTGCAGAAAACAGTAACACTTGTTCAGACGAAAGAAAGCACAGAGCCCCAGATTTTATGTTGTCTTGGAGAGCTTGCAGAGCACTGGGGAAAAGCAGGCAGAGAATGTCCTGCTAGCACCTTCTCTGTGCCTGGGAAACAGAAGTGTTCACATTGCTTGGCAGAATCGCTTTTGTGCAGAAAACAGTAACACTTGTTCAGAACGAAAGAAAGCACAGAGCCCCAGATTTTATGTTGTCCTGGAGAGCTTGCAGAGCACTGGGGAAAGGCAGGCAGAGAATTCCCTGCTAGCACCTTCTCTGTGCCTGGGAAGCAGAAGTGTTCACATTGCTTCGCAGAATCGCTTTTGTGCAGAAAACAGTAACACTTGTTCAGAACGAAAGAAAGCACAGAGCCCCAGATTTTATGTTGTCCTGGAGAGCTTGCAGAGCACTGGGGAAAAGCAGGCAGAGAATTCCCTGCTAGCACCTTCTCTGTGCCTGGGAAGCAGAAGTGTTCACATTGCTTCGCAGAATCACTTTTCTGCAGAAAACAGTAACACTTGTTCAGAACAAAAGAAAGCACAGAGCCCAGATTTTATGTCTTCCTGGAGAGCTTGCAGAGCACTGGGGAAAGGCAGGCAGAGAATTCCCTGCTAGCACCTATTCTGTGCCTGTTCACATTGCTTCGCAGAATCACTTTTGTGCAGAAAACAGTTACACTTGTTCAGAACGAAAGAAAGCACAGAGCCCCAGATTCTATGTTGTCCTGGAGAGCTTGCAGAGCACTGGGGAAAGGCAGGCAGAGAATTCCCTGCTAGCACCTTCTCTGTGCCTGGGAAACAGAAGTGTTCACATTGCTTCGCAGAATCGCTTTTGTGCAGAAAACAGTAACACTTGTTCAGAACGAAAGAAAGCACAGAGCCCCAGATTTTATGTTGTCCTGGAGAGCTTGCAGAGCAGTGGGGAAAGGCAGGCAGAGAATTCCCTGCTAGCACCTTCTCTGTGCCTGGGAAGCAGAAGTGTTCCCATTGCTTCGCAGAATCGCTTTTGTGCAGAAAACAGTAACACTTGTTCAGAACGAAAGAAAGCACAGAGCCCCAGATTCTATGTTGTCCTGGAGAGCTTGCAGAGCACTGGGGAAAGGCAGGCAGAGAATTCCCTGCTAGCACCTTCTCTGTGCCTGGGAAACAGAAGTGTTCACATTGCTTCGCAGAATCGCTTTTGTGCAGAAAACAGTAACACTTGTTCAGAACGAAAGAAAGCACAGAGCCCCAGATTTTATGTTGTCCTGGAGAGCTTGCAGAGCAGTGGGGAAAGGCAGGCAGAGAATTCCCTGCTAGCACCTTCTCTGTGCCTGGGAAGCAGAAGTGTTCCCATTGCTTCGCAGAATCGCTTTTGTGCAGAAAACAGTAACACTTGTTCAGAACGAAAGAAAGCACAGAGCCCCAGATTTTATGTTGTCCTGGAGAGCTTGCAGAGCACTGGGGAAAGGCAGGCAGAGAATTCCCTGCTAGCACCTTCTCTGTGCCTGTTCACATTGCTTCGCAGAATCGCTTTTGTGCAGAAAACAGTAACACTTATTCAGACGAAAGAAAGCACAGAGCCCCAGATTTTATGTTGTCCTGGAGAGCTTGCAGAGCACTGGGGAAAGGCAGGCAGAGAATTCCCTGCTAGCACCTTCTCTGTGCCTGGGAAGCAGAAGTGTTCACATTGCTTCGCAGAATCACTTTTCTGCAGAAAACAGTAACACTTGTTCAGAACAAAAGAAAGCACAGAGCCCCTGATTCTATGTTGTCCTGGAGAGCTTGCAGAGCACTGGGGAAAGGCAGGCAGAGAATTCCCTGCTAGCACCTTTTCTGTGCCTGTTCACATTGCTTCGCAGAATCGCTTTTGTGCAGAAAACAGTAACACTTGTTCAGAACGAAAGAAAGCACAGAGCCCCAGATTTTATGTTGTCCTGGAGAGCTTGCAGAGCACTGGGGAAAAGCAGGCAGAGAATTCCCTGCTAGCACCTTCTCTGTGCCTGGGAAACAGAGGTGTTCACATTGCTTCGCAGAATCGCTTTTGTGCAGAAAACAGTAACACTTGTTCAGAACGAAAGAAAGCACAGAGCCCCAGATTCTATGTTGTCCTGGAGAGCTTGCAGAGCACTGGGGAAAGGCAGGCAGAGAATTCCCTGCTAGCACCTTTTCTGTGCCTGTTCACATTGCTTCGCAGAATCGCTTTTGTGCAGAAAACAGTAACACTTATTCAGACGAAAGAAAGCACAGAGCCCCAGATTTTATGTTGTCCTGGAGAGCTTGCAGAGCACTGGGGAAAGGCAGGCAGAGAATTCCCTGCTAGCACCTTCTCTGTGCCTGGGAAGCAGAAGTGTTCACATTGCTTCGCAGAATCACTTTTCTGCAGAAAACAGTAACACTTGTTCAGAACAAAAGAAAGCACAGAGCCCCTGATTCTATGTTGTCCTGGAGAGCTTGCAGAGCACTGGGGAAAGGCAGGCAGAGAATTCCCTGCTAGCACCTTTTCTGTGCCTGTTCACATTGCTTCGCAGAATCGCTTTTGTGCAGAAAACAGTAACACTTGTTCAGAACGAAAGAAAGCACAGAGCCCCAGATTTTATGTTGTCCTGGAGAGCTTGCAGAGCACTGGGGAAAAGCAGGCAGAGAATTCCCTGCTAGCACCTTCTCTGTGCCTGGGAAACAGAAGTGTTCACATTGCTTCGCAGAATCGCTTTTGTGCAGAAAACAGTAACACTTGTTCAGAACGAAAGAAAGCACAGAGCCCCAGATTCTATGTTGTCCTGGAGAGCTTGCAGAGCACTGGGGAAAGGCAGGCAGAGAATTCCCTGCTAGCACCTTTTCTGTGCCTGTTCACATTGCTTCGCAGAATCGCTTTTGTGCAGAAAACAGTAACACTTGTTCAGAACGAAAGAAAGCACAGAGCCCCAGATTTTATGTTGTCTTGGAGAGCTTGCAGAGCACTGGGGAAAAGCAGGCAGAGAATTCCCTGCTAGCACCTTCTCTGTGCCTGGGAAGCAGAAGTGTTCACATTGCTTCGCAGAATCGCTTTTGTGCAGAAAACAGTAACACTTGTTCAGACGAAAGAAAGCACAGAGCCCCAGATTTTATGTTGTCTTGGAGAGCTTGCAGAGCACTGGGGAAAAGCAGGCAGAGAATGTCCTGCTAGCACCTTCTCTGTGCCTGGGAAACAGAAGTGTTCACATTGCTTGGCAGAATCGCTTTTGTGCAGAAAACAGTAACACTTGTTCAGAACGAAAGAAAGCACAGAGCCCCAGATTTTATGTTGTCCTGGAGAGCTTGCAGAGCACTGGGGAAAGGCAGGCAGAGAATTCCCTGCTAGCACCTTCTCTGTGCCTGGGAAGCAGAAGTGTTCACATTGCTTCGCAGAATCGCTTTTGTGCAGAAAACAGTAACACTTGTTCAGAACGAAAGAAAGCACAGAGCCCCAGATTTTATGTTGTCCTGGAGAGCTTGCAGAGCACTGGGGAAAAGCAGGCAGAGAATTCCCTGCTAGCACCTTCTCTGTGCCTGGGAAGCAGAAGTGTTCACATTGCTTCGCAGAATCACTTTTCTGCAGAAAACAGTAACACTTGTTCAGAACAAAAGAAAGCACAGAGCCCAGATTTTATGTCTTCCTGGAGAGCTTGCAGAGCACTGGGGAAAGGCAGGCAGAGAATTCCCTGCTAGCACCTATTCTGTGCCTGTTCACATTGCTTCGCAGAATCGCTTTTGTGCAGAAAACAGTAACACTTGTTCAGAACGAAAGAAAGCACAGAGCCCCAGATTCTATGTTGTCCTGGAGAGCTTGCAGAGCACTGGGGAAAGGCAGGCAGAGAATTCCCTGCTAGCACCTTCTCTGTGCCTGGGAAACAGAAGTGTTCACATTGCTTCGCAGAATCGCTTTTGTGCAGAAAACAGTAACACTTGTTCAGAACGAAAGAAAGCACAGAGCCCCAGATTTTATGTTGTCCTGGAGAGCTTGCAGAGCAGTGGGGAAAGGCAGGCAGAGAATTCCCTGCTAGCACCTTCTCTGTGCCTGGGAAGCAGAAGTGTTCCCATTGCTTCGCAGAATCGCTTTTGTGCAGAAAACAGTAACACTTGTTCAGAACGAAAGAAAGCACAGAGCCCCAGATTCTATGTTGTCCTGGAGAGCTTGCAGAGCACTGGGGAAAGGCAGGCAGAGAATTCCCTGCTAGCACCTTCTCTGTGCCTGGGAAACAGAAGTGTTCACATTGCTTCGCAGAATCGCTTTTGTGCAGAAAACAGTAACACTTGTTCAGAACGAAAGAAAGCACAGAGCCCCAGATTTTATGTTGTCCTGGAGAGCTTGCAGAGCAGTGGGGAAAGGCAGGCAGAGAATTCCCTGCTAGCACCTTCTCTGTGCCTGGGAAGCAGAAGTGTTCCCATTGCTTCGCAGAATCGCTTTTGTGCAGAAAACAGTAACACTTGTTCAGAACGAAAGAAAGCACAGAGCCCCAGATTTTATGTTGTCCTGGAGAGCTTGCAGAGCACTGGGGAAAGGCAGGCAGAGAATTCCCTGCTAGCACCTTCTCTGTGCCTGTTCACATTGCTTCGCAGAATCGCTTTTGTGCAGAAAACAGTAACACTTATTCAGACGAAAGAAAGCACAGAGGCCCAGATTTTATGTTGTCCTGGAGAGCTTGCAGAGCACTGGGGAAAGGCAGGCAGAGAATTCCCTGCTAGCACCTTCTCTGTGCCTGGGAAGCAGAAGTGTTCACATTGCTTCGCAGAATCACTTTTCTGCAGAAAACAGTAACACTTGTTCAGAACAAAAGAAAGCACAGAGCCCCTGATTCTATGTTGTCCTGGAGAGCTTGCAGAGCACTGGGGAAAGGCAGGCAGAGAATTCCCTGCTAGCACCTTTTCTGTGCCTGTTCACATTGCTTCGCAGAATCGCTTTTGTGCAGAAAACAGTAACACTTGTTCAGAACGAAAGAAAGCACAGAGCCCCAGATTTTATGTTGTCCTGGAGAGCTTGCAGAGCACTGGGGAAAAGCAGGCAGAGAATTCCCTGCTAGCACCTTCTCTGTGCCTGGGAAACAGAAGTGTTCACATTGCTTCGCAGAATCGCTTTTGTGCAGAAAACAGTAACACTTGTTCAGAACGAAAGAAAGCACAGAGCCCCAGATTCTATGTTGTCCTGGAGAGCTTGCAGAGCACTGGGGAAAGGCAGGCAGAGAATTCCCTGCTAGCACCTTTTCTGTGCCTGTTCACATTGCTTCGCAGAATCGCTTTTGTGCAGAAAACAGTAACACTTGTTCAGAACGAAAGAAAGCACAGAGCCCCAGATTTTATGTTGTCTTGGAGAGCTTGCAGAGCACTGGGGAAAAGCAGGCAGAGAATTCCCTGCTAGCACCTTCTCTGTGCCTGGGAAGCAGAAGTGTTCACATTGCTTCGCAGAATCGCTTTTGTGCAGAAAACAGTAACACTTGTTCAGACGAAAGAAAGCACAGAGCCCCAGATTTTATGTTGTCTTGGAGAGCTTGCAGAGCACTGGGGAAAAGCAGGCAGAGAATGTCCTGCTAGCACCTTCTCTGTGCCTGGGAAACAGAAGTGTTCACATTGCTTGGCAGAATCGCTTTTGTGCAGAAAACAGTAACACTTGTTCAGAACGAAAGAAAGCACAGAGCCCCAGATTTTATGTTGTCCTGGAGAGCTTGCAGAGCACTGGGGAAAGGCAGGCAGAGAATTCCCTGCTAGCACCTTCTCTGTGCCTGGGAAGCAGAAGTGTTCACATTGCTTTGCAGAATCGCTTTTGTGCAGAAAACAGTAACACTTGTTCAGAACGAAAGAAAGCACAGAGCCCCAGATTTTATGTTGTCCTGGAGAGCTTGCAGAGCAGTGGGGAAAGGCAGGCAGAGAATTCCCTGCTAGCACCTTCTCTGTGCCTGGGAAGCAGAAGTGTTCCCATTGCTTCGCAGAATCGCTTTTGTGCAGAAAACAGTAACACTTGTTCAGAACGAAAGAAAGCACAGAGCCCCAGATTTTATGTTGTCCTGGAGAGCTTGCAGAGCACTGGGGAAAGGCAGGCAGAGAATTCCCTGCTAGCACCTTCTCTGTGCCTGTTCACATTGCTTCGCAGAATCGCTTTTGTGCAGAAAACAGTAACACTTATTCAGACGAAAGAAAGCACAGAGCCCCAGATTTTATGTTGTCCTGGAGAGCTTGCAGAGCACTGGGGAAAGGCAGGCAGAGAATTCCCTGCTAGCACCTTCTCTGTGCCTGGGAAGCAGAAGTCTTCACATTGCTTCGCAGAATCGCTTTTGTGCAGAAAACACTAACACTTGTTCAGAACGAAAGAAAGCACAGAGCCCCAGATTCTATGTTGTCCTGGAGAGCTTGCAGAGCACTGGGGAAAGGCAGGCAGAGAATTCCCTGCTAGCACCTTCTCTGTGCCTGGGAAGCAGAAGTGTTCACATTGCTTCGCAGAATCGCTTTTGTGCAGAAAACAGTAACACTTGTTCAGAACGAAAGAAAGCACAGAGCCCCAGATTCTATGTTGTCCTGGAGAGCTTGCAGAGCACTGGGGAAAGGCAGGCAGAGAATTCCTTGGTAGCACCTTTTCTGTGCCTGTTCACATTGCTTCGCAGAATCGCTTTTGTGCAGAAAACAGTAACACTTGTTCAGAATGAAAGAAAGCACAGAGCCCCAGATTCTATGTTGTCCTGGAGAGCTTGCAGAGCACTGGGGAAAAGCAGGCAGAGAATTCCCTGCTAGCACCTTCTCTGTGCCTGGGAAGCAGAAGTGTTCACATTGCTTCGCAGAATCGCTTTTGTGCAGAAAACAGTAACACTTGTTCAGACGAAAGAAAGCACAGAGCCCCAGATTTTATGTTGTCTTGGAGAGCTTGCAGAGCACTGGGGAAAAGCAGGCAGAGAATTTCCTGCTAGCACCTTCTCTGTGCCTGGGAAACAGAAGTGTTCACATTGCTTGGCAGAATCGCTTTTGTGCAGAAAACAGTAACACTTGTTCAGAACGAAATAAAGCACAGAGCCCCAGATTTTATGTTGTCCTGGAGAGCTTGCAGAGCACTGGGGAAAGGCAGGCAGAGAATTCCCTGCTAGCACCTTCTCTGTGCCTGGGAAGCAGAAGTCTTCACATTGCTTCGCAGAATCGCTTTTGTGCAGAAAACACTAACACTTGTTCAGAACGAAAGAAAGCACAGAGCCCCAGATTCTATGTTGTCCTGGAGAGCTTGCAGAGCACTGGGGAAAAGCAGGCAGAGAATTCCCTGCTAGCACCTTCTCTGTGCCTGGGAAGCAGAAGTGTTCACATTGCTTCGCAGAATCGCTTTTGTGCAGAAAACAGTAACACTTGTTCAGAACGAAAGAAAGCACAGAGCCCCAGATTCTATGTTGTCCTGGAGAGCTTGCAGAGCACTGGGGAAAGGCAGGCAGAGAATTCCCTGCTAGCACCTTCTCTGTGCCTGTTCCCATTGCTTCGCAGAATCGCTTTTGTGCAGAAAACAGTAACACTTGTTCAGAACGAAAGAAAGCACAGAGCCCCAGATTTTATGTTGTCCTGGAGAGCTTGCAGAGCACTGGGGAAAAGCAGGCAGAGAATTCCCTGCCAGCACCTTCTCTGTGCCTGGGAAACAGAAGTGTTCACATTGCTTTGCAGAATCGCTTTTGTGCAGAAAACAGTAACACTTGTTCAGAACGAAAGAAAGCACAGAGCCCCAGATTTTATGTTGTCCTGGAGAGCTTGCAGAGCAGTGGGGAAAGGCAGGCAGAGAATTCCCTGCTAGCACCTTCTCTGTGCCTGGGAAGCAGAAGTGTTCCCATTGCTTCGCAGAATCGCTTTTGTGCAGAAAACAGTAACACTTGTTCAGAACGAAAGAAAGCACAGAGCCCCAGATTTTATGTTGTCCTGGAGAGCTTGCAGAGCACTGGGGAAAGGCAGGCAGAGAATTCCCTGCTAGCACCTTCTCTGTGCCTGTTCACATTGCTTCGCAGAATCGCTTTTGTGCAGAAAACAGTAACACTTATTCAGACGAAAGAAAGCACAGAGCCCCAGATTTTATGTTGTCCTGGAGAGCTTGCAGAGCACTGGGGAAAGGCAGGCAGAGAATTCCCTGCTAGCACCTTCTCTGTGCCTGGGAAGCAGAAGTGTTCACATTGCTTCGCAGAATCACTTTTCTGCAGAAAACAGTAACACTTGTTCAGAACAAAAGAAAGCACAGAGCCCCTGATTCTATGTTGTCCTGGAGAGCTTGCAGAGCACTGGGGAAAGGCAGGCAGAGAATTCCCTGCTAGCACCTTTTCTGTGCCTGTTCACATTGCTTCGCAGAATCGCTTTTGTGCAGAAAACAGTAACACTTGTTCAGAACGAAAGAAAGCACAGAGCCCCAGATTTTATGTTGTCCTGGAGAGCTTGCAGAGCACTGGGGAAAAGCAGGCAGAGAATTCCCTGCTAGCACCTTCTCTGTGCCTGGGAAACAGAAGTGTTCACATTGCTTCGCAGAATCGCTTTTGTGCAGAAAACAGTAACACTTGTTCAGAACGAAAGAAAGCACAGAGCCCCAGATTCTATGTTGTCCTGGAGAGCTTGCAGAGCACTGGGGAAAGGCAGGCAGAGAATTCCCTGCTAGCACCTTTTCTGTGCCTGTTCACATTGCTTCGCAGAATCGCTTTTGTGCAGAAAACAGTAACACTTGTTCAGAACGAAAGAAAGCACAGAGCCCCAGATTTTATGTTGTCTTGGAGAGCTTGCAGAGCACTGGGGAAAAGCAGGCAGAGAATTCCCTGCTAGCACCTTCTCTGTGCCTGGGAAGCAGAAGTGTTCACATTGCTTCGCAGAATCGCTTTTGTGCAGAAAACAGTAACACTTGTTCAGACGAAAGAAAGCACAGAGCCCCAGATTTTATGTTGTCTTGGAGAGCTTGCAGAGCACTGGGGAAAAGCAGGCAGAGAATGTCCTGCTAGCACCTTCTCTGTGCCTGGGAAACAGAAGTGTTCACATTGCTTGGCAGAATCGCTTTTGTGCAGAAAACAGTAACACTTGTTCAGAACGAAAGAAAGCACAGAGCCCCAGATTTTATGTTGTCCTGGAGAGCTTGCAGAGCACTGGGGAAAGGCAGGCAGAGAATTCCCTGCTAGCACCTTCTCTGTGCCTGGGAAGCAGAAGTGTTCACATTGCTTCGCAGAATCACTTTTCTGCAGAAAACAGTAACACTTGTTCAGAACAAAAGAAAGCACAGAGCCCAGATTTTATGTCTTCCTGGAGAGCTTGCAGAGCACTGGGGAAAGGCAGGCAGAGAATTCCCTGCTAGCACCTATTCTGTGCCTGTTCACATTGCTTCGCAGAATCGCTTTTGTGCAGAAAACAGTAACACTTGTTCAGAACGAAAGAAAGCACAGAGCCCCAGATTCTATGTTGTCCTGGAGAGCTTGCAGAGCACTGGGGAAAGGCAGGCAGAGAATTCCCTGCTAGCACCTTCTCTGTGCCTGGGAAACAGAAGTGTTCACATTGCTTCGCAGAATCGCTTTTGTGCAGAAAACAGTAACACTTGTTCAGAACGAAAGAAAGCACAGAGCCCCAGATTTTATGTTGTCCTGGAGAGCTTGCAGAGCAGTGGGGAAAGGCAGGCAGAGAATTCCCTGCTAGCACCTTCTCTGTGCCTGGGAAGCAGAAGTGTTCCCATTGCTTCGCAGAATCGCTTTTGTGCAGAAAACAGTAACACTTGTTCAGAACGAAAGAAAGCACAGAGCCCCAGATTTTATGTTGTCCTGGAGAGCTTGCAGAGCACTGGGGAAAGGCAGGCAGAGAATTCCCTGCTAGCACCTTCTCTGTGCCTGTTCACATTGCTTCGCAGAATCGCTTTTGTGCAGAAAACAATAACACTTGTTCAGACGAAAGAAAGCACAGAGCCCCAGATTTTATGTTGTCCTGGAGAGCTTGCAGAGCACTGGGGAAAGGCAGGCAGAGAATTCCCTGCTAGCACCTTCTCTGTGCCTGGGAAGCAGAAGTGTTCCCATTGCTTCGCAGAATCGCTTTTGTGCAGAAAACAGTAACAGTTGTTCAGAACGAAAGAAAGCACAGAGCCCCAGATTTTATGTTGTCCTGGAGAGCTTGCAGAGCACTGGGGAAAGGCAGGCAGAGAATTCCCTGCTAGCACCTTCTCTGCGCCTGGGAAACAGAAGTGTTCACATTGCTTCGCAGAACCGCTTTTGTGCAGAAAACAGTAACACTTGTTCAGAACGAAAGAAAGCACAGAGCCCCAGATTCTATGTTGTCCTGGAGAGCTTGCAGAGCACTGGGGAAAGGCAGGCAGAGAATTCCCTGCTAGCACCTTCTCTGTGCCTGTTCACATTGCTTCGCAGAATCGCTTTTGTGCAGAAAACAGTAATACTTGTTCAGAACGAAAGAAAGCACAGAGCCCCAGATTTTATGTTGTCCTGGAGAGCTTGCAGAGCACTGGGGAAAAGCAGGCAGAGAATTCCCTGCTAGCACCTTCTCTGTTCCTGGGAAACAGAAGTGTTCACATTGCTTTGCAGAATCGCTTTTGTGCAGAAAACAGTAACACTTGTTCAGACGAAAGAAAGCACAGAGCCCCAGATTTTATGTTGTCTTGGAGAGCTTGCAGAGCACTGGGGAAAAGCAGGCAGAGAATTCCCTGCTAGCACCTTCTCTGTGCCTGGGAAACAGAAGTGTTCACATTGCTTGGCAGAATCGCTTTTGTGCAGAAAACAGTAACACTTGTTCAGAACGAAAGAAAGCACAGAGCCCCAGATTTTATGTTGTCCTGGAGAGCTTGCAGAGCACTGGGGAAAGGCAGGCAGAGAATTCCCTGCTAGCACCTTCTCTGTGCCTGTTCACATTGCTTCGCAGAATCGCTTTTGTGCAGAAAACAGTAACACTTGTTCAGACGAAAGAAAGCACAGAGCCCCAGATTTTATGTTGTCCTGGAGAGCTGGCAGAGCACTGGGGAAAGGCAGGCAGAGAATTCCCTGCCAGCACCTTCTCTGTGCCTGGGAAGCAGAAGTGTTCACATTGCTTTGCAGAATCGCTTTTGTGCAGAAAACAGTAACACTTGTTCAGAACGAAAGAAAGCACAGAGCCCCAGATTTTATGTTGTCCTGGAGAGCTTGCAGAGCAGTGGGGAAAGGCAGGCAGAGAATTCCCTGCTAGCACCTTCTCTGTGCCTGGGAAGCAGAAGTGTTCCCATTGCTTCGCAGAATCGCTTTTGTGCAGAAAACAGTAACACTTGTTCAGAACGAAAGAAAGCACAGAGCCCCAGATTTTATGTTGTCCTGGAGAGCTTGCAGAGCACTGGGGAAAGGCAGGCAGAGAATTCCCTGCTAGCACCTTCTCTGTGCCTGTTCACATTGCTTCGCAGAATCGCTTTTGTGCAGAAAACAGTAACACTTATTCAGACGAAAGAAAGCACAGAGCCCCAGATTTTATGTTGTCCTGGAGAGCTTGCAGAGCACTGGGGAAAGGCAGGCAGAGAATTCCCTGCTAGCACCTTCTCTGTGCCTGGGAAGCAGAAGTCTTCACATTGCTTCGCAGAATCGCTTTTGTGCAGAAAACACTAACACTTGTTCAGAACGAAAGAAAGCACAGAGCCCCAGATTCTATGTTGTCCTGGAGAGCTTGCAGAGCACTGGGGAAAGGCAGGCAGAGAATTCCCTGCTAGCACCTTCTCTGTGCCTGGGAAACAGAAGTGTTCACATTGCTTCGCAGAATCGCTTTTGTGCAGAAAACAGTAACACTTGTTCAGAACGAAAGAAAGCACAGAGCCCCAGATTCTATGTTGTCCTGGAGAGCTTGCAGAGCACTGGGGAAAGGCAGGCAGAGAATTCCCTGGTAGCACCTTTTCTGTGCCTGTTCACATTGCTTCGCAGAATCGCTTTTGTGCAGAAAACAGTAACACTTGTTCAGAATGAAAGAAAGCACAGAGCCCCAGATTCTATGTTGTCCTGGAGAGCTTGCAGAGCACTGGGGAAAAGCAGGCAGAGAATTCCCTGCTAGCACCTTCTCTGTGCCTGGGAAGCAGAAGTGTTCCCATTGCTTCGCAGAATCGCTTTTGTGCAGAAAACAGTAACACTTGTTCAGACGAAAGAAAGCACAGAGCCCCAGATTTTATGTTGTCTTGGAGAGCTTGCAGAGCACTGGGGAAAAGCAGGCAGAGAATTTCCTGCTAGCACCTTCTCTGTGCCTGGGAAACAGAAGTGTTCACATTGCTTGGCAGAATCGCTTTTGTGCAGAAAACAGTAACACTTGTTCAGAACGAAAGAAAGCACAGAGCCCCAGATTTTATGTTGTCCTGGAGAGCTTGCAGAGCACTGGGGAAAGGCAGGCAGAGAATTCCCTGCTAGCACCTTCTCTGTGCCTGGGAAGCAGAAGTCTTCACATTGCTTCGCAGAATCGCTTTTGTGCAGAAAACACTAACACTTGTTCAGAACGAAAGAAAGCACAGAGCCCCAGATTCTATGTTGTCCTGGAGAGCTTGCAGAGCACTGGGGAAAAGCAGGCAGAGAATTCCCTGCTAGCACCTTCTCTGTGCCTGGGAAGCAGAAGTGTTCACATTGCTTCGCAGAATCGCTTTTGTGCAGAAAACAGTAACACTTGTTCAGAACGAAAGAAAGCACAGAGCCCCAGATTCTATGTTGTCCTGGAGAGCTTGCAGAGCACTGGGGAAAGGCAGGCAGAGAATTCCCTGCTAGCACCTTCTCTGTGCCTGTTCACATTGCTTCGCAGAATCGCTTTTGTGCAGAAAACAGTAACACTTGTTCAGAACGAAAGAAAGCACAGAGCCCCAGATTTTATGTTGTCCTGGAGAGCTTGCAGAGCACTGGGGAAAAGCAGGCAGAGAATTCCCTGCCAGCACCTTCTCTGTGCCTGGGAAACAGAAGTGTTCACATTGCTTTGCAGAATCGCTTTTGTGCAGAAAACAGTAACACTTGTTCAGAACGAAAGAAAGCACAGAGCCCCAGATTTTATGTTGTCCTGGAGAGCTTGCAGAGCAGTGGGGAAAGGCAGGCAGAGAATTCCCTGCTAGCACCTTCTCTGTGCCTGGGAAGCAGAAGTGTTCCCATTGCTTCGCAGAATCGCTTTTGTGCAGAAAACAGTAACAGTTGTTCAGAACGAAAGAAAGCACAGAGCCCCAGATTTTATGTTGTCCTGGAGAGCTTGCAGAGCACTGGGGAAAGGCAGGCAGAGAATTCCCTGCTAGCACCTTCTCTGTGCCTGTTCACATTGCTTCGCAGAATCGCTTTTGTGCAGAAAACAGTAACACTTATTCAGACGAAAGAAAGCACAGAGCCCCAGATTTTATGTTGTCCTGGAGAGCTTGCAGAGCACTGGGGAAAGGCAGGCAGAGAATTCCCTGCTAGCACCTTCTCTGTGCCTGGGAAGCAGAAGTGTTCACATTGCTTCGCAGAATCGCTTTTGTGCAGAAAATAGTAACAGTTGTTCAGAACGAAAGAAAGCACAGAGCCCCTGATTCTATGTTGTCCTGGAGAGCTTGCAGAGCACTGGGGAAAGGCAGGCAGAGAATTCCCTGCTAGCACCTTTTCTGTGCCTGTTCACATTGCTTCGCAGAATCGCTTTTGTGCAGAAAACAGTAACACTTGTTCAGAACGAAAGAAAGCACAGAGCCCCAGATTTTATGTTGTCCTGGAGAGCTTGCAGAGCACTGGGGAAAAGCAGGCAGAGAATTCCCTGCTAGCACCTTCTCTGTGCCTGGGAAACAGAAGTGTTCACATTGCTTCGCAGAATCGCTTTTGTGCAGAAAACAGTAACACTTGTTCAGAACGAAAGAAAGCACAGAGCCCCAGATTCTATGTTGTCCTGGAGAGCTTGCAGAGCACTGGGGAAAGGCAGGCAGAGAATTCCCTGCTAGCACCTTTTCTGTGCCTGTTCACATTGCTTCGCAGAATCGCTTTTGTGCAGAAAACAGTAACACTTGTTCAGAACGAAAGAAAGCACAGAGCCCCAGATTTTATGTTGTCTTGGAGAGCTTGCAGAGCACTGGGGAAAAGCAGGCAGAGAATTCCCTGCTAGCACCTTCTCTGTGCCTGGGAAGCAGAAGTGTTCACATTGCTTCGCAGAATCGCTTTTGTGCAGAAAACAGTAACACTTGTTCAGACGAAAGAAAGCACAGAGCCCCAGATTTTATGTTGTCTTGGAGAGCTTGCAGAGCACTGGGGAAAAGCAGGCAGAGAATGTCCTGCTAGCACCTTCTCTGTGCCTGGGAAACAGAAGTGTTCACATTGCTTGGCAGAATCGCTTTTGTGCAGAAAACAGTAACACTTGTTCAGAACGAAAGAAAGCACAGAGCCCCAGATTTTATGTTGTCCTGGAGAGCTTGCAGAGCACTGGGGAAAGGCAGGCAGAGAATTCCCTGCTAGCACCTTCTCTGTGCCTGTTCACATTGCTTCGCAGAATCGCTTTTGTGCAGAAAACAGTAACACTTATTCAGACGAAAGAAAGCACAGAGCCCCAGATTTTATGTTGTCCTGGAGAGCTTGCAGAGCACTGGGGAAAGGCAGGCAGAGAATTCCCTGCTAGCACCTTCTCTGTGCCTGGGAAGCAGAAGTCTTCACATTGCTTCGCAGAATCGCTTTTGTGCAGAAAACACTAACACTTGTTCAGAACGAAAGAAAGCACAGAGCCCCAGATTCTATGTTGTCCTGGAGAGCTTGCAGAGCACTGGGGAAAGGCAGGCAGAGAATTCCCTGCTAGCACCTTCTCTGTGCCTGGGAAGCAGAAGTGTTCACATTGCTTCGCAGAATCGCTTTTGTGCAGAAAACAGTAACACTTGTTCAGAACGAAAGAAAGCACAGAGCCCCAGATTCTATGTTGTCCTGGAGAGCTTGCAGAGCACTGGGGAAAGGCAGGCAGAGAATTCCCTGCTAGCACCTTCTCTGTGCCTGTTCACATTGCTTCGCAGAATCGCTTTTGTGCAGAAAACAGTAACACTTGTTCAGAATGAAAGAAAGCACAGAGCCCCAGATTCTATGTTGTCCTGGAGAGCTTGCAGAGCACTGGGGAAAAGCAGGCAGAGAATTCCCTGCTAGCACCTTCTCTGTGCCTGGGAAGCAGAAGTGTTCACATTGCTTCGCAGAATCGCTTTTGTGCAGAAAACAGTAACACTTGTTCAGACGAAAGAAAGCACAGAGCCCCAGATTTTATGTTGTCTTGGAGAGCTTGCAGAGCACTGGGGAAAAGCAGGCAGAGAATTTCCTGCTAGCACCTTCTCTGTGCCTGGGAAACAGAAGTGTTCACATTGCTTGGCAGAATCGCTTTTGTGCAGAAAACAGTAACACTTGTTCAGAACGAAAGAAAGCACAGAGCCCCAGATTCTATGTTGTCCTGGAGAGCTTGCAGAGCACTGGGGAAAGGCAGGCAGAGAATTCCCTGCTAGCACCTTCTCTGTGCCTGTTCACATTGCTTCGCAGAATCGCTTTTGTGCAGAAAACAGTAACACTTGTTCAGAACGAAAGAAAGCACAGAGCCCCAGATTTTATGTTGTCCTGGAGAGCTTGCAGAGCACTGGGGAAAAGCAGGCAGAGAATTCCCTGCCAGCACCTTCTCTGTGCCTGGGAAACAGAAGTGTTCACATTGCTTTGCAGAATCGCTTTTGTGCAGAAAACAGTAACACTTGTTCAGAACGAAAGAAAGCACAGAGCCCCAGATTTTATGTTGTCCTGGAGAGCTTGCAGAGCAGTGGGGAAAGGCAGGCAGAGAATTCCCTGCTAGCACCTTCTCTGTGCCTGGGAAGCAGAAGTGTTCCCATTGCTTCGCAGAATCGCTTTTGTGCAGAAAACAGTAACACTTGTTCAGAACGAAAGAAAGCACAGAGCCCCAGATTTTATGTTGTCCTGGAGAGCTTGCAGAGCACTGGGGAAAGGCAGGCAGAGAATTCCCTGCTAGCACCTTCTCTGTGCCTGTTCACATTGCTTCGCAGAATCGCTTTTGTGCAGAAAACAGTAACACTTATTCAGACGAAAGAAAGCACAGAGCCCCAGATTTTATGTTGTCCTGGAGAGCTTGCAGAGCACTGGGGAAAGGCAGGCAGAGAATTCCCTGCTAGCACCTTCTCTGTGCCTGTTCACATTGCTTCGCAGAATCGCTTTTGTGCAGAAAACAGTAACACTTGTTCAGAACGAAAGAAAGCACAGAGCCCCAGATTTTATGTTGTCCTGGAGAGCTTGCAGAGCACTGGGGAAAAGCAGGCAGAGAATTCCCTGCCAGCACCTTCTCTGTGCCTGGGAAACAGAAGTGTTCACATTGCTTTGCAGAATCGCTTTTGTGCAGAAAACAGTAACACTTGTTCAGAACGAAAGAAAGCACAGAGCCCCAGATTTTATGTTGTCCTGGAGAGCTTGCAGAGCAGTGGGGAAAGGCAGGCAGAGAATTCCCTGCTAGCACCTTCTCTGTGCCTGGGAAGCAGAAGTGTTCCCATTGCTTCGCAGAATCGCTTTTGTGCAGAAAACAGTAACACTTGTTCAGAACGAAAGAAAGCACAGAGCCCCAGATTTTATGTTGTCCTGGAGAGCTTGCAGAGCACTGGGGAAAGGCAGGCAGAGAATTCCCTGCTAGCACCTTCTCTGTGCCTGTTCACATTGCTTCGCAGAATCGCTTTTGTGCAGAAAACAGTAACACTTATTCAGACGAAAGAAAGCACAGAGCCCCAGATTTTATGTTGTCCTGGAGAGCTTGCAGAGCACTGGGGAAAGGCAGGCAGAGAATTCCCTGCTAGCACCTTCTCTGTGCCTGGGAAGCAGAAGTATTCACATTGCTTCGCAGAATCGCTTTTGTGCAGAAAATAGTAACAGTTGTTCAGAACGAAAGAAAGCACAGAGCCCCAGATTTTATGTTGTCCTGGAGAGCTTGCAGAGCACTGGGGAAAGGCAGGCAGAGAATTCCCTGCTAGCACCTTTTCTGTGCCTGTTCACATTGCTTCGCAGAATCGCTTTTGTGCAGAAAACAGTAACACTTGTTCAGAACGAAAGAAAGCACAGAGCCCCAGATTTTATGTTGTCCTGGAGAGCTTGCAGAGCACTGGGGAAAAGCAGGCAGAGAATTCCCTGCTAGCACCTTCTCTGTGCCTGGGAAACAGAAGTGTTCACATTGCTTCGCAGAATCGCTTTTGTGCAGAAAACAGTAACACTTGTTCAGAACGAAAGAAAGCACAGAGCCCCAGATTCTATGTTGTCCTGGAGAGCTTGCAGAGCACTGGGGAAAGGCAGGCAGAGAATTCCCTGCTAGCACCTTCTCTGTGCCTGTTCACATTGCTTCGCAGAATCGCTTTTGTGCAGAAAACAGTAACACTTGTTCAGAACGAAAGAAAGCACAGAGCCCCAGATTTTATGTTGTCTTGGAGAGCTTGCAGAGCACTGGGGAAAAGCAGGCAGAGAATTCCCTGCTAGCACCTTCTCTGTGCCTGGGAAGCAGAAGTGTTCACATTGCTTCGCAGAATCGCTTTTGTGCAGAAAACAGTAACACTTGTTCAGAACGAAAGAAAGCACAGAGCCCCAGATTTTATGTTGTCTTGGAGAGCTTGCAGAGCACTGGGGAAAAGCAGGCAGAGAATTCCCTGCCAGCACCTTCTCTGTGCCTGGGAAACAGAAGTGTTCACATTGCTTTGCAGAATCGCTTTTGTGCAGAAAACAGTAACACTTGTTCAGAACGAAAGAAAGCACAGAGCCCCAGATTTTATGTTGTCCTGGAGAGCTTGCAGAGCAGTGGGGAAAGGCAGGCAGAGAATTCCCTGCTAGCACCTTCTCTGTGCCTGGGAAGCAGAAGTGTTCCCATTGCTTCGCAGAATCGCTTTTGTGCAGAAAACAGTAACACTTGTTCAGAACGAAAGAAAGCACAGAGCCCCAGATTTTATGTTGTCCTGGAGAGCTTGCAGAGCACTGGGGAAAGGCAGGCAGAGAATTCCCTGCTAGCACCTTCTCTGTGCCTGTTCACATTGCTTCGCAGAATCGCTTTTGTGCAGAAAACAGTAACACTTATTCAGACGAAAGAAAGCACAGAGCCCCAGATTTTATGTTGTCCTGGAGAGCTTGCAGAGCACTGGGGAAAGGCAGGCAGAGAATTCCCTGCTAGCACCTTCTCTGTGCCTGTTCACATTGCTTCGCAGAATCGCTTTTGTGCAGAAAACAGTAACAGTTGTTCAGAACGAAAGAAAGCACAGAGCCCCAGATTTTATGTTGTCCTGGAGAGCTTGCAGAGCACTGGGGAAAAGCAGGCAGAGAATTCCCTGCCAGCACCTTCTCTGTGCCTGGGAAACAGAAGTGTTCACATTGCTTTGCAGAATCGCTTTTGTGCAGAAAACAGTAACACTTGTTCAGAACGAAAGAAAGCACAGAGCCCCAGATTTTATGTTGTCCTGGAGAGCTTGCAGAGCAGTGGGGAAAGGCAGGCAGAGAATTCCCTGCTAGCACCTTCTCTGTGCCTGGGAAGCAGAAGTGTTCCCATTGCTTCGCAGAATCGCTTTTGTGCAGAAAACAGTAACACTTGTTCAGAACGAAAGAAAGCACAGAGCCCCAGATTTTATGTTGTCCTGGAGAGCTTGCAGAGCACTGGGGAAAGGCAGGCAGAGAATTCCCTGCTAGCACCTTCTCTGTGCCTGTTCACATTGCTTCGCAGAATCGCTTTTGTGCAGAAAACAGTAACACTTATTCAGACGAAAGAAAGCACAGAGCCCCAGATTTTATGTTGTCCTGGAGAGCTTGCAGAGCACTGGGGAAAGGCAGGCAGAGAATTCCCTGCTAGCACCTTCTCTGTGCCTGGGAAGCAGAAGTATTCACATTGCTTCGCAGAATCGCTTTTGTGCAGAAAATAGTAACAGTTGTTCAGAACGAAAGAAAGCACAGAGCCCCAGATTTTATGTTGTCCTGGAGAGCTTGCAGAGCACTGGGGAAAGGCAGGCAGAGAATTCCCTGCTAGCACCTTTTCTGTGCCTGTTCACATTGCTTCGCAGAATCGCTTTTGTGCAGAAAACAGTAACACTTGTTCAGAACGAAAGAAAGCACAGAGCCCCAGATTTTATGTTGTCCTGGAGAGCTTGCAGAGCACTGGGGAAAAGCAGGCAGAGAATTCCCTGCTAGCACCTTCTCTGTGCCTGGGAAACAGAAGTGTTCACATTGCTTCGCAGAATCGCTTTTGTGCAGAAAACAGTAACACTTGTTCAGAACGAAAGAAAGCACAGAGCCCCAGATTCTATGTTGTCCTGGAGAGCTTGCAGAGCACTGGGGAAAGGCAGGCAGAGAATTCCCTGCTAGCACCTTCTCTGTGCCTGTTCACATTGCTTCGCAGAATCGCTTTTGTGCAGAAAACAGTAACACTTGTTCAGAACGAAAGAAAGCACAGAGCCCCAGATTTTATGTTGTCTTGGAGAGCTTGCAGAGCACTGGGGAAAAGCAGGCAGAGAATTCCCTGCTAGCACCTTCTCTGTGCCTGGGAAGCAGAAGTGTTCACATTGCTTGGCAGAATCGCTTTTGTGCAGAAAACAGTAACACTTGTTCAGACGAAAGAAAGCACAGAGCCCCAGATTTTATGTTGTCTTGGAGAGCTTGCAGAGCACTGGGGAAAAGCAGGCAGAGAATGTCCTGCTAGCACCTTCTCTGTGCCTGGGAAACAGAAGTGTTCACATTGCTTGGCAGAATCGCTTTTGTGCAGAAAACAGTAACACTTGTTCAGAACGAAAGAAAGCACAGAGCCCCAGATTTTATGTTGTCCTGGAGAGCTTGCAGAGCACTGGGGAAAGGCAGGCAGAGAATTCCCTGCTAGCACCTTCTCTGTGCCTGGGAAGCAGAAGTGTTCACATTGCTTCGCAGAATCGCTTTTGTGCAGAAAACAGTAACACTTGTTCAGAACGAAAGAAAGCACAGAGCCCCAGATTTTATGTTGTCCTGGAGAGCTTGCAGAGCACTGGGGAAAAGCAGGCAGAGAATTCCCTGCTAGCACCTTCTCTGTGCCTGGGAAGCAGAAGTGTTCACATTGCTTCGCAGAATCACTTTTCTGCAGAAAACAGTAACACTTGTTCAGAACAAAAGAAAGCACAGAGCCCAGATTTTATGTCTTCCTGGAGAGCTTGCAGAGCACTGGGGAAAGGCAGGCAGAGAATTCCCTGCTAGCACCTATTCTGTGCCTGTTCACATTGCTTCGCAGAATCGCTTTTGTGCAGAAAACAGTAACACTTGTTCAGAACGAAAGAAAGCACAGAGCCCCAGATTCTATGTTGTCCTGGAGAGCTTGCAGAGCACTGGGGAAAGGCAGGCAGAGAATTCCCTGCTAGCACCTTCTCTGTGCCTGGGAAACAGAAGTGTTCACATTGCTTCGCAGAATCGCTTTTGTGCAGAAAACAGTAACACTTGTTCAGAACGAAAGAAAGCACAGAGCCCCAGATTTTATGTTGTCCTGGAGAGCTTGCAGAGCAGTGGGGAAAGGCAGGCAGAGAATTCCCTGCTAGCACCTTCTCTGTGCCTGGGAAGCAGAAGTGTTCCCATTGCTTCGCAGAATCGCTTTTGTGCAGAAAACAGTAACACTTGTTCAGAACGAAAGAAAGCACAGAGCCCCAGATTTTATGTTGTCCTGGAGAGCTTGCAGAGCACTGGGGAAAGGCAGGCAGAGAATTCCCTGCTAGCACCTTCTCTGTGCCTGTTCACATTGCTTCGCAGAATCGCTTTTGTGCAGAAAACAATAACACTTGTTCAGACGAAAGAAAGCACAGAGCCCCAGATTTTATGTTGTCCTGGAGAGCTTGCAGAGCACTGGGGAAAGGCAGGCAGAGAATTCCCTGCTAGCACCTTCTCTGTGCCTGGGAAGCAGAAGTGTTCCCATTGCTTCGCAGAATCGCTTTTGTGCAGAAAACAGTAACAGTTGTTCAGAACGAAAGAAAGCACAGAGCCCCAGATTTTATGTTGTCCTGGAGAGCTTGCAGAGCACTGGGGAAAGGCAGGCAGAGAATTCCCTGCTAGCACCTTCTCTGCGCCTGGGAAACAGAAGTGTTCACATTGCTTCGCAGAACCGCTTTTGTGCAGAAAACAGTAACACTTGTTCAGAACGAAAGAAAGCACAGAGCCCCAGATTCTATGTTGTCCTGGAGAGCTTGCAGAGCACTGGGGAAAGGCAGGCAGAGAATTCCCTGCTAGCACCTTCTCTGTGCCTGTTCACATTGCTTCGCAGAATCGCTTTTGTGCAGAAAACAGTAATACTTATCAGAACGAAAGAAAGCACAGAGCCCCAGATTTTATGTTGTCCTGGAGAGCTTGCAGAGCAGTGGGGAAAGGCAGGCAGAGAATTCCCTGCTAGCACCTTCTCTGTTCCTGGGAAACAGAAGTGTTCACATTGCTTGGCAGAATCGCTTTTGTGCAGAAAACAGTAACACTTGTTCAGAACGAAAGAAAGCACAGAGCCCCAGATTCTATGTTGTCCTGGAGAGCTTGCAGAGCACTGGGGAAAGGCAGGCAGAGAATTCCCTGCTAGCACCTTCTCTGTGCCTGGGAAGCAGAAGTGTTCACATTGCTTCGCAGAATCACTTTTCTGCAGAAAACAGTAACACTTGTTCAGAACAAAAGAAAGCACAGAGCCCAGATTTTATGTCTTCCTGGAGAGCTTGCAGAGCACTGGGGAAAGGCAGGCAGAGAATTCCCTGCTAGCACCTATTCTGTGCCTGTTCACATTGCTTCGCAGAATCGCTTTTGTGCAGAAAACAGTAACACTTGTTCAGAACGAAAGAAAGCACAGAGCCCCAGATTCTATGTTGTCCTGGAGAGCTTGCAGAGCACTGGGGAAAGGCAGGCAGAGAATTCCCTGCTAGCACCTTCTCTGTGCCTGGGAAACAGAAGTGTTCACATTGCTTGGCAGAATCGCTTTTGTGCAGAAAACAGTAACACTTGTTCAGAACGAAAGAAAGCACAGAGCCCCAGATTTTATGTTGTCCTGGAGAGCTTGCAGAGCAGTGGGGAAAGGCAGGCAGAGAATTCCCTGCTAGCACCTTCTCTGTGCCTGGGAAGCAGAAGTGTTCCCATTGCTTCGCAGAATCGCTTTTGTGCAGAAAACAGTAACACTTGTTCAGAACGAAAGAAAGCACAGAGCCCCAGATTTTATGTTGTCCTGGAGAGCTTGCAGAGCACTGGGGAAAGGCAGGCAGAGAATTCCCTGCTAGCACCTTCTCTGTGCCTGTTCACATTGCTTCGCAGAATCGCTTTTGTGCAGAAAACAATAACACTTGTTCAGACGAAAGAAAGCACAGAGCCCCAGATTTTATGTTGTCCTGGAGAGCTTGCAGAGCACTGGGGAAAGGCAGGCAGAGAATTCCCTGCTAGCACCTTCTCTGTGCCTGGGAAGCAGAAGTGTTCCCATTGCTTCGCAGAATCGCTTTTGTGCAGAAAACAGTAACAGTTGTTCAGAACGAAAGAAAGCACAGAGCCCCAGATTTTATGTTGTCCTGGAGAGCTTGCAGAGCACTGGGGAAAGGCAGGCAGAGAATTCCCTGCTAGCACCTTCTCTGCGCCTGGGAAACAGAAGTGTTCACATTGCTTCGCAGAACCGCTTTTGTGCAGAAAACAGTAACACTTGTTCAGAACGAAAGAAAGCACAGAGCCCCAGATTCTATGTTGTCCTGGAGAGCTTGCAGAGCACTGGGGAAAGGCAGGCAGAGAATTCCCTGCTAGCACCTTCTCTGTGCCTGTTCACATTGCTTCGCAGAATCGCTTTTGTGCAGAAAACAGTAATACTTGTTCAGAACGAAAGAAAGCACAGAGCCCCAGATTTTATGTTGTCCTGGAGAGCTTGCAGAGCAGTGGGGAAAGGCAGGCAGAGAATTCCCTGCTAGCACCTTCTCTGTTCCTGGGAAACAGAAGTGTTCACATTGCTTGGCAGAATCGCTTTTGTGCAGAAAACAGTAACACTTGTTCAGAACGAAAGAAAGCACAGAGCCCCAGATTCTATGTTGTCCTGGAGAGCTTGCAGAGCACTGGGGAAAGGCAGGCAGAGAATTCCCTGCTAGCACCTTCTCGGTGCCTGGGAAGCAGAAGTGTTCACATTACTTGGCAGAATCGCTTCTGTGCAGAAAACACTAACACTTGTTCAGAACAAAAGAAAGCACAGAGCCCCAGATTTTATGTTGTCCTGGAGAGCTTGCAGAGCACTGGGGAAAAGCAGGCAGAGAATTCCCTGCTAGCACCTTCTCTGTGCCTGGGAAGCAGAAGTGTTCACATTGCTTTGCAGAATCGCTTTTGTGCAGAAAACAGTAAAACTTGTTCAGACGAAAGAAAGCACAGAGCCCCAGATTTTATGTTGTCTTGGAGAGCTTGCAGAGCACTGGGGAAAAGCAGGCAGAGAATTCCCTGCTAGCACCTTCTCTGTGCCTGGGAAACAGAAGTGTTCACATTGCTTGGCAGAATCGCTTTTGTGCAGAAAACAGTAACACTTGTTCAGAACGAAAGAAAGCACAGAGCCCCAGATTTTATGTTGTCCTGGAGAGCTTGCAGAGCACTGGGGAAAGGCAGGCAGAGAATTCCCTGCTAGCACCTTCTCTGTGCCTGTTCACATTGCTTCGCAGAATCGCTTTTGTGCAGAAAACAGTAACACTTGTTCAGACGAAAGAAAGCACAGAGCCCCAGATTTTATGTTGTCCTGGAGAGCTGGCAGAGCACTGGGGAAAGGCAGGCAGAGAATTCCCTGCTAGCACCTTCTCTGTGCCTGGGAAGCAGAAGTGTTCACATTGCTTGGCAGAATCGCTTTTGTGCAGAAAACAGTAACAGTTGTTCAGAACGAAAGAAAGCACAGAGCCCCAGATTTTATGTTGTCCTGGAGAGCTTGCAGAGCACTGGGGAAAGGCAGGCAGAGAATTCCCTGCTAGCACCTTCTCTGCGCCTGGGAAACAGAAGTGTTCACATTGCTTCGCAGAACCGCTTTTGTGCAGAAAACAGTAACACTTGTTCAGAACGAAAGAAAGCACAGAGCCCCAGATTCTATGTTGTCCTGGAGAGCTTGCAGAGCACTGGGGAAAGGCAGGCAGAGAATTCCCTGCTAGCACCTTCTCTGTGCCTGTTCACATTGCTTCGCAGAATCGCTTTTGTGCAGAAAACAGTAATACTTGTTCAGAACGAAAGAAAGCACAGAGCCCCAGATTTTATGTTGTCCTGGAGAGCTTGCAGAGCACTGGGGAAAAGCAGGCAGAGAATTCCCTGCTAGCACCTTCTCTGTTCCTGGGAAACAGAAGTGTTCACATTGCTTCGCAGAATCGCTTTTGTGCAGAAAACAGTAACACTTGTTCAGAACGAAAGAAAGCACAGAGCCCCAGATTCTATGTTGTCCTGGAGAGCTTGCAGAGCACTGGGGAAAGGCAGGCAGAGAATTCCCTGCTAGCACCTTCTCGGTGCCTGGGAAGCAGAAGTGTTCACATTACTTGGCAGAATCGCTTTTGTGCAGAAAACACTAACACTTGTTCAGAACAAAAGAAAGCACAGAGCCCCAGATTTTATGTTGTCCTGGAGAGCTTGCAGAGCACTGGGGAAAAGCAGGCAGAGAATTCCCTGCTAGCACCTTCTCTGTGCCTGGGAAGCAGAAGTGTTCACATTGCTTTGCAGAATCGCTTTTGTGCAGAAAACACTAACACTTGTTCAGAAGGAAAGAAAGCACAGAGCCCCAGATTTTATGTTGTCCTGGAGAGCTTGCAGAGCACTGGGGAAAGGCAGGCAGAGAATTCCCTGCTAGCACCTTCTCTGTGCCTGGGAAGCAGAAGTGTTCACATTGCTTGGCAGAATCGCTTTTGTGCAGAAAACAGTAACACTTGTTCAGAACGAAAGAAAGCACAGAGCCCCAGATTCTATGTTGTCCTGGAGAGCTTGCAGAGCACTGGGGAAAGGCAGGCAGAGAATTCTCTGGTAGCACCTTTTCTGTGCCTGTTCACATTGCTTCGCAGAATCGCTTTTGTGCAGAAAACAGTAACACTTGTTCAGAACGAAAGAAAGCACAGAGCCCCAGATTTTATGTTGTCCTGGAGAGCTTGCAGAGCACTGGGGAAAAGCAGGCAGAGAATTCCCTGCTAGCACCTTCTCTGTGCCTGGGAAGCAGAAGTGTTCACATTGCTTCGCAGAATCGCTTTTGTGCAGAAAACAGTAACACTTGTTCAGACGAAAGAAAGCACAGAGCCCCAGATTTTATGTTGTCTTGGAGAGCTTGCAGAGCACTGGGGAAAAGCAGGCAGAGAATTTCCTGCTAGCACCTTCTCTGTGCCTGGGAAACAGAAGTGTTCACATTGCTTGGCAGAATCGCTTTTGTGCAGAAAACAGTAACACTTGTTCAGAACGAAAGAAAGCACAGAGCCCCAGATTTTATGTTGTCCTGGAGAGCTTGCAGAGCACTGGGGAAAGGCAGGCAGAGAATTCCCTGCTAGCACCTTCTCTGTGCCTGGGAAGCAGAAGTCTTCACATTGCTTCGCAGAATCGCTTTTGTGCAGAAAACAGTAACACTTGTTCAGACGAAAGAAAGCACAGAGCCCCAGATTTTATGTTGTCCTGGAGAGCTTGCAGAGCACTGGGGAAAAGCAGGCAGAGAATTCCCTGCTAGCACCTTCTCTGTGCCTGGGAAGCAGAAGTGTTCACATTGCTTGGCAGAATCGCTTTTGTGCAGAAAACAGTAACACTTGTTCAGAACGAAAGAAAGCACAGAGCCCCAGATTCTATGTTGTCCTGGAGAGCTTGCAGAGCACTGGGGAAAGGCAGGCAGAGAATTCCCTGGTAGCACCTTTTCTGTGCCTGTTCACATTGCTTCGCAGAATCGCTTTTGTGCAGAAAACAGTAACACTTGTTCAGAACGAAAGAAAGCACAGAGCCCCAGATTTTATGTTGTCCTGGAGAGCTTGCAGAGCACTGGGGAAAAGCAGGCAGAGAATTCCCTGCTAGCACCTTCTCTGTGCCTGGGAAGCAGAAGTGTTCACATTGCTTCGCAGAATCGCTTTTGTGCAGAAAACAGTAACACTTGTTCAGACGAAAGAAAGCACAGAGCCCCAGATTTTATGTTGTCTTGGAGAGCTTGCAGAGCACTGGGGAAAAGCAGGCAGAGAATTTCCTGCTAGCACCTTCTCTGTGCCTGGGAAGCAGAAGTGTTCACATTGCTTGGCAGAATCGCTTTTGTGCAGAAAACAGTAACACTTGTTCAGAACAAAAGAAAGCACAGAGCCCCAGATTTTATGTTGTCCTGGAGAGCTTGCAGAGCACTGGGGAAAGGCAGGCAGAGAATTCCCTGCTAGCACCTTCTCTGTGCCTGGGAAGCAGAAGTCTTCACATTGCTTCGCAGAATCGCTTTTGTGCAGAAAACAGTAACACTTGTTCAGAACGAAAGAAAGCACAGAGCCCCAGATTCTATGTTGTCCTGGAGAGCTTGCAGAGCACTGGGGAAAAGCAGGCAGAGAATTCCCTGCTAGCACCTTCTCTGTGCCTGGGAAGCAGAAGTGTTCACATTGCTTCGCAGAATCGCTTTTGTGCAGAAAACAGTAACACTTGTTCAGAACGAAAGAAAGCACAGAGCCCCAGATTCTATGTTGTCCTGGAGAGCTTGCAGAGCACTGGGGAAAGGCAGGCAGAGAATTCCCTGCTAGCACCTTCTCTGTGCCTGTTCACATTGCTTCGCAGAATCGCTTTTGTGCAGAAAACAGTAACACTTGTTCAGACGAAAGAAAGCACAGAGCCCCAGATTTTATGTTGTCCTGGAGAGCTTGCAGAGCACTGGGGAAAGGCAGGCAGAGAATTCCCTGCTAGCACCTTCTCTGTGCCTGGGAAGCAGAAGTGTTCACATTGCTTGGCAGAATCGCTTTTGTGCAGAAAACAGTAACACTTGTTCAGAACAAAAGAAAGCACAGAGCCCAGATTTTATGTCTTCCTGGAGAGCTTGCAGAGCACTGGGGAAAGGCAGGCAGAGAATTCCCTGCTAGCACCTTCTCTGTGCCTGGGAAGCAGAAGTCTTCACATTGCTTCGCAGAATCGCTTTTGTGCAGAAAACACTAACACTTGTTCAGAACGAAAGAAAGCACAGAGCCCCAGATTCTATGTTGTCCTGGAGAGCTTGCAGAGCACTGGGGAAAAGCAGGCAGAGAATTCCCTGCTAGCACCTTCTCTGTGCCTGGGAAGCAGAAGTGTTCACATTGCTTCGCAGAATCGCTTTTGTGCAGAAAACACTAACACTTGTTCAGAACGAAAGAAAGCACAGAGCCCCAGATTCTATGTTGTCCTGGAGAGCTTGCAGAGCACTGGGGAAAGGCAGGCAGAGAATTCCCTGCTAGCACCTTCTCTGTGCCTGTTCACATTGCTTCGCAGAATCGCTTTTGTGCAGAAAACAGTAACACTTGTTCAGACGAAAGAAAGCACAGAGCCCCAGATTCTATGTTGTCCTGGAGAGCTTGCAGAGCACTGGGGAAAGGCAGGCAGAGAATTCCCTGCTAGCACCTTCTCTGTGCCTGGGAAGCAGAAGTGTTCACATTGCTTGGCAGAATCGCTTTTGTGCAGAAAACACTAACACTTGTTCAGAACAAAAGAAAGCACAGAGCCCCAGATTTTATGTTGTCCTGGAGAGCTTGCAGAGCACTGGGGAAAAGCAGGCAGAGAATTCCCTGACAGCAGCTTCTCTGTGCCTGGGAAACAGAAGTGTTCACATTGCTTTGCAGAATCGCTTTTGTGCAGAAAACAGTAACACTTGTTCAGAACAAAAGAAAGCACAGAGCCCCAGATTTTATGTTGTCCTGGAGAGCTTGCAGAGCACTGGGGAAAGGCAGGCAGAGAATTCCCTGCTAGCACCTTCTCTGTGCCTGTTCACATTGCTTCGCAGAATCGCTTTTGTGCAGAAAACAGTAACACTTATTCAGACGAAAGAAAGCACAGAGCCCCAGATTTTATGTTGTCCTGGAGAGCTTGCAGAGCACTGGGGAAAGGCAGGCAGAGAATTCCCTGCTAGCACCTTCTCTGTGCCTGGGAAGCAGAAGTGTTCACATTGCTTCGCAGAATCGCTTTTGTGCAGAAAATAGTAACAGTTGTTCAGAACGAAAGAAAGCACAGAGCCCCTGATTCTATGTTGTCCTGGAGAGCTTGCAGAGCACTGGGGAAAGGCAGGCAGAGAATTCCCTGCTAGCACCTTCTCTGTGTCTGTTCACATTGCTTCGCATAATCGCTTTTGTGCAGAAAACAGTAACACTTATTCAGACGAAAGAAAGCACAGAGCCCCAGATTTTATGTTGTCCTGGAGAGCTTGCAGAGCACTGGGGAAAGGCAGGCAGAGAATTCCCTGCTAGCACCTTCTCTGTGCCTGGGAAGCAGAAGTGTTCACATTGCTTGGCAGAAACGCTTTTGTGCAGAAAATAGTAACAGTTGTTCAGAACGAAAGAAAGCACAGAGCCCCTGATTCTATGTTGTCCTGGAGAGCTTGCAGAGCACTGGGGAAAGGCAGGCAGAGAATTCCCTGCTAGCACCTTCTCTGTGCCTGGGAAGCAGAAGTGTTCACATTGCTTGGCAGAATAGCTTTTGTGCAGAAAACAGTAACAGTTGTTCAGAACGAAAGAAAGCACAGAGCCCCAGATTCTATGTTGTCCTGGAGAGCTTGCAGAGCACTGGGGAAAGGCAGGCAGAGAATTCCCTGCTAGCACCTTCTCTGTGCCTGTTCACATTGCTTCGCAGAATCGCTTTTGTGCAGAAAACAGTAACACTTGTTCAGAACGAAAGAAAGCACAGAGCCCCAGATTTTATGTTGTCCTGGAGAGCTTGCAGAGCACTGGGGAAAAGCAGGCAGAGAATTCCCTGCTAGCACCTTCTCTGTGCCTGGGAAGCAGAAGTGTTCACATTGCTTCGCAGAATCGCTTTTGTGCAGAAAACAGTAACACTTGTTCAGACGAAAGAAAGCACAGAGCCCCAGATTTTATGTTGTCTTGGAGAGCTTGCAGAGCACTGGGGAAAAGCAGGCAGAGAATTTCCTGCTAGCACCTTCTCTGTGCCTGGGAAACAGAAGTGTTCACATTGCTTGGCAGAATCGCTTTTGTGCAGAAAACAGTAACACTTGTTCAGAACGAAAGAAAGCACAGAGCCCCAGATTTTATGTTGTCCTGGAGAGCTTGCAGAGCACTGGGGAAAGGCAGGCAGAGAATTCCCTGCTAGCACCTTCTCTGTGCCTGGGAAACAGAAGTGTTCACATTGCTTGGCAGAATCGCTTTTGTGCAGAAAACAGTAACACTTGTTCAGAACGAAAGAAAGCACAGAGCCCCAGATTTTATGTTGTCCTGGAGAGCTTGCAGAGCACTGGGGAAAAGCAGGCAGAGAATTTCCTGCTAGCACCTTCTCTGTGCCTGGGAAGCAGAAGTGTTCACATTGCTTCGCAGAATCGCTTTTGTGCAGAAAACAGTAACACTTGTTCAGAACGAAAGAAAGCACAGAGCCCCAGATTTTATGTTGTCCTGGAGAGCTTGCAGAGCACTGGGGAAAGGCAGGCAGATAATTCCCTGCTAGCACCTTTTCTGTGCCTGTTCACATTGCTTCGCAGAATCGCTTTTGTGCAGAAAACAGTAACACTTGTTCAGAACGAAAGAAAGCACAGAGCCCCAGATTTTATGTTGTCCTGGAGAGCTTGCAGAGCACTGGGGAAAGGCAGGCAGAGAATTCCCTGCTAGCACCTTCTCTGTGCCTGGGAAGCAGAAGTCTTCACATTGCTTCGCAGAATCGCTTTTGTGCAGAAAACACTAACACTTGTTCAGAACGAAAGAAAGCACAGAGCCCCAGATTTTATGTTGTCCTGGAGAGCTTGCAGAGCACTGGGGAAAGGCAGGCAGAGAATTCCCTGCTAGCACCTTCTCTGTGCCTGGGAAGCAGAAGTCTTCACATTGCTTCACAGAATCGCTTTTGTGCAGAAAACACTAACACTTGTTCAGAACGAAAGAAAGCACAGAGCCCCAGATTCTATGTTGTCCTGGAGAGCTTGCAGAGCACTGGGGAAAAGCAGGCAGAGAATTCCCTGCTAGCACCTTCTCTGTGCCTGGGAAGCAGAAGTGTTCACATTGCTTCGCAGAATCGCTTTTGTGCAGAAAACAGTAACACTTGTTCAGAACGAAAGAAAGCACAGACCCCCAAATTCTATGTTGTCCTGGAGAGCTTGCAGAGCACTGGGGAAAGGCAGGCAGAGAATTCCCTGCTAGCACCTTCTCTGTGCCTGTTCACATTGCTTTGCAGAATCGCTTTTGTGCAGAAAACAGTAACACTTGTTCAGAACGAAAGAAAGCACAGACCCCCAGATTCTATGTTGTCCTGGAGAGCTTGCAGAGCACTGGGGAAAAGCAGGCAGAGAATTCCCTGCTAGCACCTTCTCTGTGCCTGGGAAGCAGAAGTGTTCACATTGCTTCGCAGAATCGCTTTTGTGCAGAAAACACTAACACTTGTTCAGAACGAAAGAAAGCACAGAGCCCCAGATTCTATGTTGTCCTGGAGAGCTTGCAGAGCACTGGGGAAAGGCAGGCAGAGAATTCCCTGCTAGCACCTTCTCTGTGCCTGTTCACATTGCTTCGCAGAATCGCTTTTGTGCAGAAAACAGTAACACTTGTTCAGACGAAAGAAAGCACAGAGCCCCAGATTCTATGTTGTCCTGGAGAGCTTGCAGAGCACTGGGGAAAGGCAGGCAGAGAATTCCCTGCTAGCACCTTCTCTGTGCCTGGGAAGCAGAAGTGTTCACATTGCTTGGCAGAATCGCTTTTGTGCAGAAAACACTAACACTTGTTCAGAACAAAAGAAAGCACAGAGCCCCAGATTTTATGTTGTCCTGGAGAGCTTGCAGAGCACTGGGGAAAAGCAGGCAGAGAATTCCCTGACAGCAGCTTCTCTGTGCCTGGGAAACAGAAGTGTTCACATTGCTTTGCAGAATCGCTTTTGTGCAGAAAACAGTAACACTTGTTCAGAACAAAAGAAAGCACAGAGCCCCAGATTTTATGTTGTCCTGGAGAGCTTGCAGAGCACTGGGGAAAGGCAGGCAGAGAATTCCCTGCTAGCACCTTCTCTGTGCCTGTTCACATTGCTTCGCAGAATCGCTTTTGTGCAGAAAACAGTAACACTTATTCAGACGAAAGAAAGCACAGAGCCCCAGATTTTATGTTGTCCTGGAGAGCTTGCAGAGCACTGGGGAAAGGCAGGCAGAGAATTCCCTGCTAGCACCTTCTCTGTGCCTGGGAAGCAGAAGTGTTCACATTGCTTCGCAGAATCGCTTTTGTGCAGAAAATAGTAACAGTTGTTCAGAACGAAAGAAAGCACAGAGCCCCTGATTCTATGTTGTCCTGGAGAGCTTGCAGAGCACTGGGGAAAGGCAGGCAGAGAATTCCCTGCTAGCACCTTCTCTGTGTCTGTTCACATTGCTTCGCATAATCGCTTTTGTGCAGAAAACAGTAACACTTATTCAGACGAAAGAAAGCACAGAGCCCCAGATTTTATGTTGTCCTGGAGAGCTTGCAGAGCACTGGGGAAAGGCAGGCAGAGAATTCCCTGCTAGCACCTTCTCTGTGCCTGGGAAGCAGAAGTGTTCACATTGCTTGGCAGAAACGCTTTTGTGCAGAAAATAGTAACAGTTGTTCAGAACGAAAGAAAGCACAGAGCCCCTGATTCTATGTTGTCCTGGAGAGCTTGCAGAGCACTGGGGAAAGGCAGGCAGAGAATTCCCTGCTAGCACCTTCTCTGTGCCTGGGAAGCAGAAGTGTTCACATTGCTTGGCAGAATAGCTTTTGTGCAGAAAACAGTAACAGTTGTTCAGAACGAAAGAAAGCACAGAGCCCCAGATTCTATGTTGTCCTGGAGAGCTTGCAGAGCACTGGGGAAAGGCAGGCAGAGAATTCCCTGCTAGCACCTTCTCTGTGCCTGTTCACATTGCTTCGCAGAATCGCTTTTGTGCAGAAAACAGTAACACTTGTTCAGAACGAAAGAAAGCACAGAGCCCCAGATTTTATGTTGTCCTGGAGAGCTTGCAGAGCACTGGGGAAAAGCAGGCAGAGAATTCCCTGCTAGCACCTTCTCTGTGCCTGGGAAGCAGAAGTGTTCACATTGCTTCGCAGAATCGCTTTTGTGCAGAAAACAGTAACACTTGTTCAGACGAAAGAAAGCACAGAGCCCCAGATTTTATGTTGTCTTGGAGAGCTTGCAGAGCACTGGGGAAAAGCAGGCAGAGAATTTCCTGCTAGCACCTTCTCTGTGCCTGGGAAACAGAAGTGTTCACATTGCTTGGCAGAATCGCTTTTGTGCAGAAAACAGTAACACTTGTTCAGAACGAAAGAAAGCACAGAGCCCCAGATTTTATGTTGTCCTGGAGAGCTTGCAGAGCACTGGGGAAAGGCAGGCAGAGAATTCCCTGCTAGCACCTTCTCTGTGCCTGGGAAACAGAAGTGTTCACATTGCTTGGCAGAATCGCTTTTGTGCAGAAAACAGTAACACTTGTTCAGAACGAAAGAAAGCACAGAGCCCCAGATTTTATGTTGTCCTGGAGAGCTTGCAGAGCACTGGGGAAAAGCAGGCAGAGAATTTCCTGCTAGCACCTTCTCTGTGCCTGGGAAGCAGAAGTGTTCACATTGCTTCGCAGAATCGCTTTTGTGCAGAAAACAGTAACACTTGTTCAGAACGAAAGAAAGCACAGAGCCCCAGATTTTATGTTGTCCTGGAGAGCTTGCAGAGCACTGGGGAAAGGCAGGCAGATAATTCCCTGCTAGCACCTTTTCTGTGCCTGTTCACATTGCTTCGCAGAATCGCTTTTGTGCAGAAAACAGTAACACTTGTTCAGAACGAAAGAAAGCACAGAGCCCCAGATTTTATGTTGTCCTGGAGAGCTTGCAGAGCACTGGGGAAAGGCAGGCAGAGAATTCCCTGCTAGCACCTTCTCTGTGCCTGGGAAGCAGAAGTCTTCACATTGCTTCGCAGAATCGCTTTTGTGCAGAAAACACTAACACTTGTTCAGAACGAAAGAAAGCACAGAGCCCCAGATTTTATGTTGTCCTGGAGAGCTTGCAGAGCACTGGGGAAAGGCAGGCAGAGAATTCCCTGCTAGCACCTTCTCTGTGCCTGGGAAGCAGAAGTCTTCACATTGCTTCACAGAATCGCTTTTGTGCAGAAAACACTAACACTTGTTCAGAACGAAAGAAAGCACAGAGCCCCAGATTCTATGTTGTCCTGGAGAGCTTGCAGAGCACTGGGGAAAAGCAGGCAGAGAATTCCCTGCTAGCACCTTCTCTGTGCCTGGGAAGCAGAAGTGTTCACATTGCTTCGCAGAATCGCTTTTGTGCAGAAAACAGTAACACTTGTTCAGAACGAAAGAAAGCACAGACCCCCAAATTCTATGTTGTCCTGGAGAGCTTGCAGAGCACTGGGGAAAGGCAGGCAGAGAATTCCCTGCTAGCACCTTCTCTGTGCCTGTTCACATTGCTTTGCAGAATCGCTTTTGTGCAGAAAACAGTAACACTTGTTCAGACGAAAGAAAGCACAGAGCCCCAGATTTTATGTTGTCCTGGAGAGCTTGCAGAGCACTGGGGAAAAGCAGGCAGAGAATTCCCTGCCAGCACCTTCTCTGTGCCTGGGAAGCAGAAGTGTTCACATTGCTTTGCAGAATCGCTTTTGTGCAGAAAACAGTAACACTTGTTCAGAACGAAAGAAAGCACAGAGCCCCAGATTTTATGTTGTCCTGGAGAGCTTGCAGAGCACTGGGGAAAGGCAGGCAGAGAATTCCCTGCTAGCACCTTCTCTGTGCCTGGGAAGCAGAAGTGTTCACATTGCTTGGCAGAATCGCTTTTGTGCAGAAAACACTAACACTTGTTCAGAACGAAAGAAAGCACAGAGCCCCAGATTTTATGTTGTCCTGGAGAGCTTGCAGAGCACTGGGGAAAAGCAGGCAGAGAATTCCCTGCCAGCACCTTCTCTGTGCCTGGGAAGCAGAAGTGTTCACATTGCTTTGCAGAATCGCTTTTGTGCAGAAAACAGTAACACTTGTTCAGAACGAAAGAAAGCACAGAGCCCCAGATTTTATGTTGTCCTGGAGAGCTTGCAGAGCACTGGGGAAAGGCAGGCAGAGAATTCCCTGCTAGCACCTTCTCTGTGCCTGGGAAGCAGAAGTGTTCCCATTGCTTCGCAGAATCGCTTTTGTGCAGAAAACAGTAACACTTGTTCAGAACGAAAGAAAGCACAGAGCCCCAGATTTTATGTTGTCCTGGAGAGCTTGCAGAGCACTGGGGAAAAGCAGGCAGAGAATTCCCTGCCAGCACCTTCTCTGTGCCTGGGAAACAGAAGTGTTCACATTGCTTCGCAGAATCGCTTTTGTGCAGAAAACAGTAACACTTGTTCAGAACGAAAGAAAGCACAGAGCCCCAGATTTTATGTTGTCCTGGAGAGCTTGCAGAGCAGTGGGGAAAGGCAGGCAGAGAATTCCCTGCTAGCACCTTCTCTGTGCCTGGGAAGCAGAAGTGTTCACATTGCTTCGCAGAATCGCTTTTGTGCAGAAAATAGTAACAGTTGTTCAGAACGAAAGAAAGCACAGAGCCCCAGATTCTATGTTGTCCTGGAGAGCTTGCAGAGCACTGGGGAAAGGCAGGCAGAGAATTCCCTGCTAGCACCTTCTCTGTGCCTGTTCACATTGCTTCGCATAATCGCTTTTGTGCAGAAAACAGTAACACTTATTCAGACGAAAGAAAGCACAGAGCCCCAGATTTTATGTTGTCCTGGAGAGCTTGCAGAGCACTGGGGAAAGGCAGGCAGAGAATTCCCTGCTAGCACCTTCTCTGTGCCTGGGAAGCAGAAGTGTTCACATTGCTTGGCAGAAACGCTTTTGTGCAGAAAATAGTAACAGTTGTTCAGAACGAAAGAAAGCACAGAGCCCCTGATTCTATGTTGTCCTGGAGAGCTTGCAGAGCACTGGGGAAAGGCAGGCAGAGAATTCCCTGCTAGCACCTTCTCTGTGCCTGGGAAGCAGAAGTGTTCACATTGCTTCGCAGAATCGCTTTTGTGCAGAAAACAGTAACAGTTGTTCAGAACGAAAGAAAGCACAGAGCCCCAGATTCTATGTTGTCCTGGAGAGCTTGCAGAGCACTGGGGAAAGGCAGGCAGAGAATTCCCTGCTAGCACCTTCTCTGTGCCTGTTCACATTGCTTCGCAGAATCGCTTTTGTGCAGAAAACAGTAACACTTGTTCAGAACGAAAGAAAGCACAGAGCCCCAGATTTTATGTTGTCCTGGAGAGCTTGCAGAGCACTGGGGAAAAGCAGGCAGAGAATTCCCTGCTAGCACCTTCTCTGTGCCTGGGAAGCAGAAGTGTTCACATTGCTTCGCAGAATCGCTTTTGTGCAGAAAACAGTAACACTTGTTCAGACGAAAGAAAGCACAGAGCCCCAGATTTTATGTTGTCTTGGAGAGCTTGCAGAGCACTGGGGAAAAGCAGGCAGAGAATTTCCTGCTAGCACCTTCTCTGTGCCTGGGAAACAGAAGTGTTCACATTGCTTGGCAGAATCGCTTTTGTGCAGAAAACAGTAACACTTGTTCAGAACGAAAGAAAGCACAGAGCCCCAGATTTTATGTTGTCCTGGAGAGCTTGCAGAGCACTGGGGAAAGGCAGGCAGAGAATTCCCTGCTAGCACCTTCTCTGTGCCTGGGAAGCAGAAGTGTTCACATTGCTTCGCAGAATCGCTTTTGTGCAGAAAACAGTAACACTTGTTCAGACGAAAGAAAGCACAGAGCCCCAGATTTTATGTTGTCTTGGAGAGCTTGCAGAGCACTGGGGAAAAGCAGGCAGAGAATTTCCTGCTAGCACCTTCTCTGTGCCTGGGAAGCAGAAGTGTTCACATTGCTTGGCAGAATCGCTTTTGTGCAGAAAACAGTAACACTTGTTCAGAACGAAAGAAAGCACAGAGCCCCAGATTTTATGTTGTCCTGGAGAGCTTGCAGAGCACTGGGGAAAGGCAGGCAGAGAATTCCCTGCTAGCACCTTCTCTGTGCCTGGGAAGCAGAAGTCTTCACATTGCTTCGCAGAATCGCTTTTGTGCAGAAAACAGTAACACTTGTTCAGAACGAAAGAAAGCACAGAGCCCCAGATTCTATGTTGTCCTGGAGAGCTTGCAGAGCACTGGGGAAAAGCAGGCAGAGAATTCCCTGCTAGCACCTTCTCTGTGCCTGGGAAGCAGAAGTGTTCACATTGCTTCGCAGAATCGCTTTTGTGCAGAAAACAGTAACACTTGTTCAGAACGAAAGAAAGCACAGAGCCCCAGATTCTATGTTGTCCTGGAGAGCTTGCAGAGCACTGGGGAAAGGCAGGCAGAGAATTCCCTGCTAGCACCTTCTCTGTGCCTGTTCACATTGCTTCGCAGAATCGCTTTTGTGCAGAAAACAGTAACACTTGTTCAGACGAAAGAAAGCACAGAGCCCCAGATTTTATGTTGTCCTGGAGAGCTTGCAGAGCACTGGGGAAAGGCAGGCAGAGAATTCCCTGCTAGCACCTTCTCTGTGCCTGGGAAGCAGAAGTGTTCACATTGCTTGGCAGAATCGCTTTTGTGCAGAAAACAGTAACACTTGTTCAGAACAAAAGAAAGCACAGAGCCCAGATTTTATGTCTTCCTGGAGAGCTTGCAGAGCACTGGGGAAAGGCAGGCAGAGAATTCCCTGCTAGCACCTTCTCTGTGCCTGGGAAGCAGAAGTCTTCACATTGCTTCGCAGAACCGCTTTTGTGCAGAAAACACTAACACTTGTTCAGAACGAAAGAAAGCACAGAGCCCCAGATTCTATGTTGTCCTGGAGAGCTTGCAGAGCACTGGGGAAAAGCAGGCAGAGAATTCCCTGCTAGCACCTTCTCTGTGCCTGGGAAGCAGAAGTGTTCACATTGCTTCGCAGAATCGCTTTTGTGCAGAAAACAGTAACACTTGTTCAGAACGAAAGAAAGCACAGAGCCCCAGATTCTATGTTGTCCTGGAGAGCTTGCAGAGCACTGGGGAAAGGCAGGCAGAGAATTCCCTGCTAGCACCTTTTCTGTGCCTGTTCACATTGCTTCGCAGAATCGCTTTTGTGCAGAAAACAGTAACACTTGTTCAGACGAAAGAAAGCACAGAGCCCCAGATTCTATGTTGTCCTGGAGAGCTTGCAGAGCACTGGGGAAAGGCAGGCAGAGAATTCCCTGCTAGCACCTTCTCTGTGCCTGGGAAGCAGAAGTGTTCACATTGCTTGGCAGAATCGCTTTTGTGCAGAAAACACTAACACTTGTTCAGAACAAAAGAAAGCACAGAGCCCCAGATTTTATGTTGTCCTGGAGAGCTTGCAGAGCACTGGGGAAAAGCAGGCAGAGAATTCCCTGACAGCAGCTTCTCTGTGCCTGGGAAACAGAAGTGTTCACATTGCTTTGCAGAATCGCTTTTGTGCAGAAAACAGTAACACTTGTTCAGAACAAAAGAAAGCACAGAGCCCCAGATTTTATGTTGTCCTGGAGAGCTTGCAGAGCACTGGGGAAAGGCAGGCAGAGAATTCCCTGCTAGCACCTTCTCTGTGCCTGTTCACATTGCTTCGCAGAATCGCTTTTGTGCAGAAAACAGTAACACTTATTCAGACGAAAGAAAGCACAGAGCCCCAGATTTTATGTTGTCCTGGAGAGCTTGCAGAGCACTGGGGAAAGGCAGGCAGAGAATTCCCTGCTAGCACCTTCTCTGTGCCTGGGAAGCAGAAGTGTTCACATTGCTTCGCAGAATCGCTTTTGTGCAGAAAATAGTAACAGTTGTTCAGAACGAAAGAAAGCACAGAGCCCCTGATTCTATGTTGTCCTGGAGAGCTTGCAGAGCACTGGGGAAAGGCAGGCAGAGAATTCCCTGCTAGCACCTTCTCTGTGCCTGTTCACATTGCTTCGCAGAATCGCTTTTGTGCAGAAAACAGTAACACTTGTTCAGAACGAAAGAAAGCACAGAGCCCCAGATTTTATGTTGTCCTGGAGAGCTTGCAGAGCACTGGGGAAAAGCAGGCAGAGAATTCCCTGCTAGCACCTTCTCTGTGCCTGGGAAGCAGAAGTGTTCACATTGCTTCGCAGAATCGCTTTTGTGCAGAAAACAGTAACACTTGTTCAGACGAAAGAAAGCACAGAGCCCCAGATTTTATGTTGTCTTGGAGAGCTTGCAGAGCACTGGGGAAAAGCAGGCAGAGAATTTCCTGCTAGCACCTTCTCTGTGCCTGGGAAACAGAAGTGTTCACATTGCTTGGCAGAATCGCTTTTGTGCAGAAAACAGTAACACTTGTTCAGAACGAAAGAAAGCACAGAGCCCCAGATTTTATGTTGTCCTGGAGAGCTTGCAGAGCACTGGGGAAAGGCAGGCAGAGAATTCCCTGCTAGCACCTTCTCTGTGCCTGGGAAACAGAAGTGTTCACATTGCTTGGCAGAATCGCTTTTGTGCAGAAAACAGTAACACTTGTTCAGAACGAAAGAAAGCACAGAGCCCCAGATTTTATGTTGTCCTGGAGAGCTTGCAGAGCACTGGGGAAAAGCAGGCAGAGAATTTCCTGCTAGCACCTTCTCTGTGCCTGGGAAGCAGAAGTGTTCACATTGCTTCGCAGAATCGCTTTTGTGCAGAAAACAGTAACACTTGTTCAGAACGAAAGAAAGCACAGAGCCCCAGATTTTATGTTGTCCTGGAGAGCTTGCAGAGCACTGGGGAAAGGCAGGCAGATAATTCCCTGCTAGCACCTTTTCTGTGCCTGTTCACATTGCTTCGCAGAATCGCTTTTGTGCAGAAAACAGTAACACTTGTTCAGAACGAAAGAAAGCACAGAGCCCCAGATTTTATGTTGTCCTGGAGAGCTTGCAGAGCACTGGGGAAAGGCAGGCAGAGAATTCCCTGCTAGCACCTTCTCTGTGCCTGGGAAGCAGAAGTCTTCACATTGCTTCGCAGAATCGCTTTTGTGCAGAAAACACTAACACTTGTTCAGAACGAAAGAAAGCACAGAGCCCCAGATTTTATGTTGTCCTGGAGAGCTTGCAGAGCACTGGGGAAAGGCAGGCAGAGAATTCCCTGCTAGCACCTTCTCTGTGCCTGGGAAGCAGAAGTCTTCACATTGCTTCACAGAATCGCTTTTGTGCAGAAAACACTAACACTTGTTCAGAACGAAAGAAAGCACAGAGCCCCAGATTCTATGTTGTCCTGGAGAGCTTGCAGAGCACTGGGGAAAAGCAGGCAGAGAATTCCCTGCTAGCACCTTCTCTGTGCCTGGGAAGCAGAAGTGTTCACATTGCTTGGCAGAATCGCTTTTGTGCAGAAAACAGTAACACTTGTTCAGAACGAAAGAAAGCACAGAGCCCCAGATTCTATGTTGTCCTGGAGAGCTTGCAGAGCACTGGGGAAAGGCAGGCAGAGAATTCCCTGCTAGCACCTTCTCTGTGCCTGTTCACATTGCTTTGCAGAATCGCTTTTGTGCAGAAAACAGTAACACTTGTTCAGACGAAAGAAAGCACAGAGCCCCAGATTTTATGTTGTCCTGGAGAGCTTGCAGAGCACTGGGGAAAAGCAGGCAGAGAATTCCCTGCCAGCACCTTCTCTGTGCCTGGGAAGCAGAAGTGTTCACATTGCTTTGCAGAATCGCTTTTGTGCAGAAAACAGTAACACTTGTTCAGAACGAAAGAAAGCACAGAGCCCCAGATTTTATGTTGTCCTGGAGAGCTTGCAGAGCACTGGGGAAAGGCAGGCAGAGAATTCCCTGCTAGCACCTTCTCTGTGCCTGGGAAGCAGAAGTGTTCACATTGCTTGGCAGAATCGCTTTTGTGCAGAAAACACTAACACTTGTTCAGAACGAAAGAAAGCACAGAGCCCCAGATTTTATGTTGTCCTGGAGAGCTTGCAGAGCACTGGGGAAAAGCAGGCAGAGAATTCCCTGCCAGCACCTTCTCTGTGCCTGGGAAGCAGAAGTGTTCACATTGCTTTGCAGAATCGCTTTTGTGCAGAAAACAGTAACACTTGTTCAGAACGAAAGAAAGCACAGAGCCCCAGATTTTATGTTGTCCTGGAGAGCTTGCAGAGCACTGGGGAAAGGCAGGCAGAGAATTCCCTGCTAGCACCTTCTCTGTGCCTGGGAAGCAGAAGTGTTCCCATTGCTTCGCAGAATCGCTTTTGTGCAGAAAACAGTAACACTTGTTCAGAACGAAAGAAAGCACAGAGCCCCAGATTTTATGTTGTCCTGGAGAGCTTGCAGAGCAGTGGGGAAAGGCAGGCAGAGAATTCCCTGCTAGCACCTTCTCTGTGCCTGTTCACATTGCTTCGCAGAATCGCTTTTGTGCAGAAAACAGTAACACTTATTCAGACGAAAGAAAGCACAGAGCCCCAGATTTTATGTTGTCCTGGAGAGCTTGCAGAGCAGTGGGGAAAGGCAGGCAGAGAATTCCCTGCTAGCACCTTCTCTGTGCCTGGGAAGCAGAAGTGTTCACATTGCTTCGCAGAATCGCTTTTGTGCAGAAAATAGTAACAGTTGTTCAGAACGAAAGAAAGCACAGAGCCCCAGATTCTATGTTGTCCTGGAGAGCTTGCAGAGCACTGGGGAAAGGCAGGCAGAGAATTCCCTGCTAGCACCTTCTCTGTGCCTGGGAAGCAGAAGTGTTCACATTGCTTGGCAGAATAGCTTTTGTGCAGAAAACAGTAACAGTTGTTCAGAACGAAAGAAAGCACAGAGCCCCAGATTCTATGTTGTCCTGGAGAGCTTGCAGAGCACTGGGGAAAGGCAGGCAGAGAATTCCCTGCTAGCACCTTCTCTGTGCCTGTTCACATTGCTTCGCAGAATCGCTTTTGTGCAGAAAACAGTAACACTTGTTCAGAACGAAAGAAAGCACAGAGCCCCAGATTTTATGTTGTCCTGGAGAGCTTGCAGAGCACTGGGGAAAAGCAGGCAGAGAATTCCCTGCTAGCACCTTCTCTGTGCCTGGGAAGCAGAAGTGTTCACATTGCTTCGCAGAATCGCTTTTGTGCAGAAAACAGTAACACTTGTTCAGAACGAAAGAAAGCACAGAGCCCCAGATTTTATGTTGTCCTGGAGAGCTTGCAGAGCACTGGGGAAAGGCAGGCAGAGAATTCCCTGCTAGCACCTTCTCTGTGCCTGGGAAGCAGAAGTCTTCACATTGCTTCGCAGAATCGCTTTTGTGCAGAAAACACTAACACTTGTTCAGAACGAAAGAAAGCACAGAGCCCCAGATTTTATGTTGTCCTGGAGAGCTTGCAGAGCACTGGGGAAAGGCAGGCAGAGAATTCCCTGCTAGCACCTTCTCTGTGCCTGGGAAGCAGAAGTCTTCACATTGCTTCACAGAATCGCTTTTGTGCAGAAAACACTAACACTTGTTCAGAACGAAAGAAAGCACAGAGCCCCAGATTCTATGTTGTCCTGGAGAGCTTGCAGAGCACTGGGGAAAGGCAGGCAGAGAATTCCCTGCTAGCACCTTCTCTGTGCCTGTTCACATTGCTTTGCAGAATCGCTTTTGTGCAGAAAACAGTAACACTTGTTCAGACGAAAGAAAGCACAGAGCCCCAGATTTTATGTTGTCCTGGAGAGCTTGCAGAGCACTGGGGAAAAGCAGGCAGAGAATTCCCTGCCAGCACCTTCTCTGTGCCTGGGAAGCAGAAGTGTTCACATTGCTTTGCAGAATCGCTTTTGTGCAGAAAACAGTAACACTTGTTCAGAACGAAAGAAAGCACAGAGCCCCAGATTTTATGTTGTCCTGGAGAGCTTGCAGAGCACTGGGGAAAGGCAGGCAGAGAATTCCCTGCTAGCACCTTCTCTGTGCCTGGGAAGCAGAAGTGTTCCCATTGCTTCGCAGAATCGCTTTTGTGCAGAAAACAGTAACACTTGTTCAGAACGAAAGAAAGCACAGAGCCCCAGATTTTATGTTGTCCTGGAGAGCTTGCAGAGCACTGGGGAAAGGCAGGCAGAGAATTCCCTGCTAGCACCTTCTCTGTGCCTGTTCACATTGCTTCGCAGAATCGCTTTTGTGCAGAAAACAGTAACACTTATTCAGACGAAAGAAAGCACAGAGCCCCAGATTTTATGTTGTCCTGGAGAGCTTGCAGAGCAGTGGGGAAAGGCAGGCAGAGAATTCCCTGCTAGCACCTTCTCTGTGCCTGGGAAGCAGAAGTGTTCACATTGCTTGGCAGAATCGCTTTTGTGCAGAAAACAGTAACACTTGTTCAGAACGAAAGAAAGCACAGAGCCCCAGATTCTATGTTGTCCTGGAGAGCTTGCAGAGCACTGGGGAAAGGCAGGCAGAGAATTCCCTGGTAGCACCTTTTCTGTGCCTGTTCACATTGCTTGGCAGAATCGCTTTTGTGCAGAAAACAGTAACACTTGTTCAGAACGAAAGAAAGCACAGAGCCCCAGATTTTATGTTGTCCTGGAGAGCTTGCAGAGCACTGGGGAAAAGCAGGCAGAGAATTCCCTGCTAGCACCTTCTCTGTGCCTGGGAAGCAGAAGTGTTCACATTGCTTCGCAGAATCGCTTTTGTGCAGAAAACAGTAACACTTGTTCAGACGAAAGAAAGCACAGAGCCCCAGATTTTATGTTGTCTTGGAGAGCTTGCAGAGCACTGGGGAAAAGCAGGCAGAGAATTTCCTGCTAGCACCTTCTCTGTGCCTGGGAAACAGAAGTGTTCACATTGCTTGGCAGAATCGCTTTTGTGCAGAAAACAGTAACACTTGTTCAGAACGAAAGAAAGCACAGAGCCCCAGATTTTATGTTGTCCTGGAGAGCTTGCAGAGCACTGGGGAAAGGCAGGCAGAGAATTCCCTGCTAGCACCTTCTCTGTGCCTGGGAAGCAGAAGTCTTCACATTGCCTCGCAGAATCGCTTTTGTGCAGAAAACACTAACACTTGTTCAGAACGAAAGAAAGCACAGAGCCCCAGATTCTATGTTGTCCTGGAGAGCTTGCAGAGCACTGGGGAAAAGCAGGCAGAGAATTCCCTACTAGCACCTTCTCTGTGCCTGGGAAGCAGAAGTGTTCACATTGCTTCGCAGAATCGCTTTTGTGCAGAAAACAGTAACACTTGTTCAGAACGAAAGAAAGCACAGAGCCCCAGATTCTATGTTGTCCTGGAGAGCTTGCAGAGCACTGGGGAAAGGCAGGCAGAGAATTCCCTGCTAGCACCTTCTCTGTGCCTGTTCACATTGCTTCGCAGAATCGCTTTTGTGCAGAAAACAGTAACACTTGTTCAGACGAAAGAAAGCACAGAGCCCCAGATTTTATGTTGTCCTGGAGAGCTTGCAGAGCAGTGGGGAAAGGCAGGCAGAGAATTCCCTGCTAGCACCTTCTCTGTGCCTGGGAAGCAGAAGTGTTCACATTGCTTCGCAGAAACGCTTTTGTGCAGAAAATAGTAACAGTTGTTCAGAACGAAAGTAAGCACAGAGCCCCAGATTCTATGTTGTCCTGGAGAGCTTGCAGAGCAGTGGGGAAAGGCAGGCAGAGAATTCCCTGGTAGCACCTTCTCTGTGCCTGGGAAGCAGAAGTGTTCACATTGCTTGGCAGAATCGCTTTTGTGCAGAAAACAGTAACACTTGTTCAGAACGAAAGAAAGCACAGAGCCCCAGATTTTATGTTGTCCTGGAGAGCTTGCAGAGCACTGGGGAAAAGCAGGCAGAGAATTCCCTGCTAGCACCTTCTCTGTGCCTGGGAAGCAGAAGTGTTCACATTGCTTCGCAGAATCGCTTTTGTGCAGAAAACAGTAACACTTGTTCAGACGAAAGAAAGCACAGAGCCCCAGATTTTATGTTGTCTTGGAGAGCTTGCAGAGCACTGGGGAAAAGCAGGCAGAGAATTTCCTGCTAGCACCTTCTCTGTGCCTGGGAAACAGAAGTGTTCACATTGCTTGGCAGAATCGCTTTTGTGCAGAAAACAGTAACACTTGTTCAGAACGAAAGAAAGCACAGAGCCCCAGATTTTATGTTGTCCTGGAGAGCTTGCAGAGCACTGGGGAAAGGCAGGCAGAGAATTCCCTGCTAGCACCTTCTCTGTGCCTGGGAAGCAGAAGTCTTCACATTGCCTCGCAGAATCGCTTTTGTGCAGAAAACACTAACACTTGTTCAGAACGAAAGAAAGCACAGAGCCCCAGATTCTATGTTGTCCTGGAGAGCTTGCAGAGCACTGGGGAAAAGCAGGCAGAGAATTCCCTACTAGCACCTTCTCTGTGCCTGGGAAGCAGAAGTGTTCACATTGCTTCGCAGAATCGCTTTTGTGCAGAAAACAGTAACACTTGTTCAGAACGAAAGAAAGCACAGAGCCCCAGATTCTATGTTGTCCTGGAGAGCTTGCAGAGCACTGGGGAAAGGCAGGCAGAGAATTCCCTGCTAGCACCTTCTCTGTGCCTGTTCACATTGCTTCGCAGAATCGCTTTTGTGCAGAAAACAGTAACACTTGTTCAGACGAAAGAAAGCACAGAGCCCCAGATTTTATGTTGTCCTGGAGAGCTTGCAGAGCACTGGGGAAAGGCAGGCAGAGAATTCCCTGCTAGCACCTTCTCTGTGCCTGGGAAGCAGAAGTGTTCACATTGCTTGGCAGAATCGCTTTTGTGCAGAAAACACTAACACTTGTTCAGAACAAAAGAAAGCACAGAGCCCCAGATTTTATGTTGTCCTGGAGAGCTTGCAGAGCACTGGGGAAAAGCAGGCAGAGAATTCCCTGCCAGCACCTTCTCTGTGCCTGGGAAACAGAAGTGTTCACATTGCTTCGCAGAATCGCTTTTGTGCAGAAAACAGTAACACTTGTTCAGAACGAAAGAAAGCACAGAGCCCCAGATTTTATGTTGTCCTGGAGAGCTTGCAGAGCAGTGGGGAAAGGCAGGCAGAGAATTCCCTGCTAGCACCTTCTCTGTGCCTGGGAAGCAGAAGTGTTCACATTGCTTCGCAGAATCGCTTTTGTGCAGAAAACAGTAACACTTGTTCAGAACGAAAGAAAGCACAGAGCCCCAGATTTTATGTTGTCCTGGAGAGCTTGCAGAGCACTGGGGAAAGGCAGGCAGAGAATTCCCTGCTAGCACCTTCTCTGTGCCTGTTCACATTGCTTCGCAGAATCGCTTTTGTGCAGAAAACAGTAACACTTATTCAGATGAAAGAAAGCACAGAGCCCCAGATTTTATGTTGTCCTGGAGAGCTCGTAGAGCACTGGGGAAAGGCAGGCAGAGAATTACCTGCTAGCACCTTCTCTGTGCCTGGGAAGCAGAAGTGTTCACATTGCTTCGCAGAATCGCTGTTGTGCAGAAAACAGTAACACTTGTTCAGAACGAAAGAAAGCACAGAGCCCCAGATTCTATGTTGTCCTGGAGAGCTTGCAGAGCACTGGGGAAAGGCAGGCAGAGAATTCCCTGCTAGCACCTTCTCTGTGCCTGTTCACATTGCTTCGCAGAATCGCTTTTGTGCAGAAAACAGTAACACTTGTTCAGAACAAAAGAAAGCACAGAGCCCCAGATTTTATGTTGTCCTGGAGAGCTTGCAGAGCACTGGGGAAAAGCAGGCAGAGAATTCCCTGCTAGCACCTTCTCTGTGCCTGGGAAACAGAAGTGTTCACATTGCTTCGCAGAATCGCTTTTCTGCAGAAAACAGTAACACTTGTTCAGAACGAAAGAAAGCACAGAGCCCCAGATTCTATGTTGTCCTGGAGAGCTTGCAGAGCACTGGGGAAAGGCAGGCAGAGAATTCCCTGCTAGCACCTTTTCTGTGCCTGTTCACATTGCTTCGCAGAATCGCTTTTGTGCAGAAAACAGTAACACTTGTTCAGAACGAAAGAAAGCACAGAGCCCCAGATTTTATGTTGTCCTGGAGAGCTTGCAGAGCACTGGGGAAAAGCAGGCAGAGAATTTCCTGCTAGCACCTTCTCTGTGCCTGGGAAACAGAAGTGTTCACATTGCTTGGCAGAATCGCTTTTGTGCAGAAAACAGTAACACTTGTTCAGAACGAAAGAAAGCACAGAGCCCCAGATTTTATGTTGTCCTGGAGAGCTTGCAGAGCACTGGGGAAAGGCAGGCAGAGAATTCCCTGCTAGCACCTTCTCTGTGCCTGGGAAACAGAAGTGTTCACATTGCTTCGCAGAATCGCTTTTGTGCAGAAAACAGTAACACTTGTTCAGAACGAAAGAAAGCACAGAGCCCCAGATTTTATGTTGTCTTGGAGAGCTTGCAGAGCACTGGGGAAAGGCAGGCAGAGAATTCCCTGCTAGCACCTTCTCTGTGCCTGGGAAGCAGAAGTCTTCACATTGCTTCGCAGAATCGCTTTTGTGCAGAAAACAGTAACACTTGTTCAGAACGAAAGAAAGCACAGAGCCCCAGATTTTATGTTGTCCTGGAGAGCTTGCAGAGCACTGGGGAAAGGCAGGCAGAGAATTCCCTGCTAGCACCTTCTCTGTGCCTGGGAAGCAGAAGTCTTCACATTGCTTCGCAGAATCGCTTTTGTGCAGAAAACAGTAACACTTGTTCAGAACGAAAGAAAGCACAGAGCCCCAGATTCTATGTTGTCCTGGAGAGCTTGCAGAGCACTGGGGAAAAGCAGGCAGAGAATTCCCTGCTAGAACCTTCTCTGTGCCTGGGAAGCAGAAGTGTTCACATTGCTTCGCAGAATCGCTTTTGTGCAGAAAACAGTAACACTTGTTCAGAACGAAAGAAAGCACAGAGCCCCAGATTCTATGTTGTCCTGGAGAGCTTGCAGAGCACTGGGGAAAAGCAGGCAGAGAATTCCCTGCTAGCACCTTCTCTGTGCCTGGGAAGCAGAAGTGTTCACATTGCTTCGCAGAATCGCTTTTGTGCAGAAAACAGTAACACTTGTTCAGAACGAAAGAAAGCACAGAGCCCCTGATTCTATGTTGTCCTGGAGAGCTTGCAGAGCAGTGGGGAAAGGCAGGCAGAGAATTCCCTGCTAGCACCTTCTCTGTGCCTGGGAAACAGAAGTGTTCACATTGCTTCGCAGAATCGCTTTTGTGCAGAAAACAGTAACACTTGTTCAGAACGAAAGAAAGCACAGAGCCCCAGATTTTATGTTGTCCTGGAGAGCTTGCAGAGCACTGGGGAAAGGCAGGCAGAGAATTCCCTGCTAGCACCTTCTCTGTGCCTGGGAAGCAGAAGTGTTCACATTGCTTCGCAGAATCGCTTTTGTGCAGAAAATAGTAACAGTTGTTCAGAACGAAAGAAAGCACAGAGCCCCTGATTTTATGCTGTCCTGGAGAGCTTGCAGAGCACTGGGGAAAGGCAGGCAGAGAATTCCCTGCTAGCACCTTCTCTGTGCCTGGGAAGCAGAAGTGTTCACATTGCTTGGCAGAATCGCTTTTGTGCAAAAAACAGTAACACTTGTTCAGAACGAAAGAAAGCACAGAGCCCCAGATTTTATGTTGTCCTGGAGAGCTTGCAGAGCACTGGGGAAAGGCAGGCAGAGAATTCCCTGGTAGCACCTTTTCTGTGCCTGTTCACATTGCTTGGCAGAATCGCTTTTGTGCAGAAAACAGTAACACTTGTTCAGAACGAAAGAAAGCACAGAGCCCCAGATTTTATGTTGTCCTGGAGAGCTTGCAGAGCACTGGGGAAAAGCAGGCAGAGAATTCCCTGCTAGCACCTTCTCTGTGCCTGGGAAACAGAAGTGTTCACATTGCTTCGCAGAATCGCTTTTGTGCAGAAAATAGTAACAGTTGTTCAGAACGAAAGAAAGCACAGAGCCCCAGATTTTATGTTGTCCTGGAGAGCTTGCAGAGCACTGGGGAAAGGCAGGCAGAGAATTCCCTGCTAGCACCTTCTCTGTGCCTGGGAAGCAGAAGTGTTCACATTGCTTGGCAGAATCGCTTTTGTGCAGAAAACAGTAACACTTGTTCAGAACGAAAGAAAGCACAGAGCCCCAGATTTTATGTTGTCCTGGAGAGCTTGCAGAGCACTGGGGAAAGGCAGGCAGAGAATTCCCTGCTAGCACCTTCTCTGTGCCTGGGAAACAGAAGTGTTCACATTGCTTCGCAGAATCGCTTTTGTGCAGAAAACAGTAACACTTGTTCAGAACGAAAGAAAGCACAGAGCCCCAGATTTTATGTTGTCCTGGAGAGCTTGCAGAGCACTGGGGAAAAGCAGGCAGAGAATTTCCTGCTAGCACCTTCTCTGTGCCTGGGAAACAGAAGTGTTCACATTGCTTGGCAGAATCGCTTTTGTGCAGAAAACAGTAACACTTGTTCAGAACGAAAGAAAGCACAGAGCCCCAGATTTTATGTTGTCCTGGAGAGCTTGCAGAGCACTGGGGAAAGGCAGGCAGATAATTCCCTGCTAGCACCTTTTCTGTGCCTGTTCACATTGCTTCGCAGAATCGCTTTTGTGCAGAAAACAGTAACACTTGTTCAGAACGAAAGAAAGCACAGAGCCCCAGATTTTATGTTGTCCTGGAGAGCTTGCAGAGCACTGGGGAAAGGCAGGCAGAGAATTCCCTGCTAGCACCTTCTCTGTGCCTGGGAAGCAGAAGTCTTCACATTGCTTCGCAGAATCGCTTTTGTGCAGAAAACACTAACACTTGTTCAGAACGAAAGAAAGCACAGAGCCCCAGATTCTATGTTGTCCTGGAGAGCTTGCAGAGCACTGGGGAAAAGCAGGCAGAGAATTCCCTGCTAGCACCTTCTCTGTGCCTGGGAAGCAGAAGTGTTCACATTGCTTCGCAGAATCGCTTTTGTGCAGAAAACAGTAACACTTGTTCAGAACGAAAGAAAGCACAGAGCCCCAGATTCTATGTTGTCCTGGAGAGCTTGCAGAGCACTGGGGAAAGGCAGGCAGAGAATTCCCTGCTAGCACCTTCTCTGTGCCTGTTCACATTGCTTCGCAGAATCGCTTTTGTGCAGAAAACAGTAACACTTGTTCAGACGAAAGAAAGCACAGAGCCCCAGATTTTATGTTGTCCTGGAGAGCTTGCAGAGCACTGGGGAAAGGCAGGCAGAGAATTCCCTGCTAGCACCTTCTCTGTGCCTGTTCACATTGCTTCGCAGAATCGCTTTTGTGCAGAAAACAGTAACACTTATTCAGACGAAAGAAAGCACAGAGCCCCAGATTTTATGTTGTCCTGGAGAGCTTGCAGAGCACTGGGGAAAGGCAGGCAGAGAATTCCCTGCTAGCACCTTCTCTGTGCCTGGGAAGCAGAAGTGTTCACATTGCTTCGCAGAATCGCTTTTGTGCAGAAAATAGTAACAGTTGTTCAGAACGAAAGAAAGCACAGAGCCCCAGATTCTATGTTGTCCTGGAGAGCTTGCAGAGCACTGGGGAAAGGCAGGCAGAGAATTCCCTGCTAGCACCTTCTCTGTGCCTGGGAAGCAGAAGTGTTCACATTGCTTCGCAGAATCGCTTTTGTGCAGAAAACAGTAACACTTGTTCAGAACGAAAGAAAGCACAGAGCCCCAGATTTTATGTTGTCCTGGAGAGCTTGCAGAGCACTGGGGAAAGGCAGGCAGAGAATTCCCTGCTAGCACCTTTTCTGTGCCTGTTCACATTGCTTCGCAGAATCGCTTTTGTGCAGAAAACAGTAACACTTGTTCAGAACGAAAGAAAGCACAGAGCCCCAGATTTTATGTTGTCCTGGAGAGCTTGCAGAGCAGTGGGGAAAGGCAGGCAGAGAATTCCCTGCTAGCACCTTCTCTGTGCCTGGGAAGCAGAAGTGTTCCCATTGCTTCGCAGAATCGCTTTTGTGCAGAAAACAGTAACACTTGTTCAGAACGAAAGAAAGCACAGAGCCCCAGATTTTATGTTGTCCTGGAGAGCTTGCAGAGCACTGGGGAAAGGCAGGCAGAGAATTCCCTGCTAGCACCTTCTCTGTGCCTGTTCACATTGCTTCGCAGAATCGCTTTTGTGCAGAAAACAGTAACACTTATTCAGACGAAAGAAAGCACAGAGCCCCAGATTCTATGTTGTCCTGGAGATCTTGCAGAGCACTGGGGAAAGGCAGGCAGAGAATTCCCTGCTAGCACCTTCTCTGTGCCTGGGAAGCAGAAGTGTTCACATTGCTTCGCAGAATCGCTTTTGTGCAGAAAACAGTAACACTTGTTCAGACGAAAGAAAGCACAGAGCCCCAGATTTTATGTTGTCCTGGAGAGCTTGCAGAGCACTGGGGAAAAGCAGGCAGAGAATTTCCTGCTAGCACCTTCTCTGTGCCTGGGAAACAGAAGTGTTCACATTGCTTGGCAGAATCGCTTTTGTGCAGAAAACAGTAACACTTGTTCAGAACGAAAGAAAGCACAGAGCCCCAGATTTTATGTTGTCCTGGAGAGCTTGCAGAGCAGTGGGGAAAGGCAGGCAGAGAATTCCCTGCTAGCACCTTCTCTGTGCCTGGGAAGCAGAAGTCTTCACATTGCTTCGCAGAATCGCTTTTGTGCAGAAAACACTAACACTTGTTCAGAACGAAAGAAAGCACAGAGCCCCAGATTCTATGTTGTCCTGGAGAGCTTGCAGAGCACTGGGGAAAAGCAGGCAGAGAATTCCCTGCTAGCACCTTCTCTGTGCCTGGGAAGCAAAAGTGTTCACATTGCTTCGCAGAATCGCTTTTGTGCAGAAAACAGTAACACTTGTTCAGAACGAAAGAAAGCACAGAGCCCCAGATTCTATGTTGTCCTGGAGAGCTTGCAGAGCACTGGGGAAAGGCAGGCAGAGAATTCCCTGCTAGCACCTTCTCTGTGCCTGTTCACATTGCTTCGCAGAATCGCTTTTGTGCAGAAAACAGTAACACTTGTTCAGACGAAAGAAAGCACAGAGCCCCAGATTCTATGTTGTCCTGGAGAGCTTGCAGAGCACTGGGGAAAGGCAGGCAGAGAATTCCCTGCTAGCACCTTCTCTGTGCCTGTTCACATTGCTTCGCAGAATCGCTTTTGTGCAGAAAACAGTAACACTTGTTCAGAACGAAAGAAAGCACAGAGCCCCAGATTTTATGTTGTCCTGGAGAGCTTGCAGAGCACTGGGGAAAAGCAGGCAGAGAATTCCCTGCTAGCACCTTCTCTGTGCCTGGGAAGCAGAAGTGTTCACATTGCTTCGCAGAATCGCTTTTGTGCAGAAAACAGTAACACTTGTTCAGAACGAAAGAAAGCACAGAGCCCCAGATTTTATGTTGTCCTGGAGAGCTTGCAGAGCACTGGGGAAAGGCAGGCAGAGAATTCCCTGCTAGCACCTTCTCTGTGCCTGGGAAGCAGAAGTCTTCACATTGCTTCGCAGAATCGCTTTTGTGCAGAAAACACTAACACTTGTTCAGAACGAAAGAAAGCACAGAGCCCCAGATTTTATGTTGTCCTGGAGAGCTTGCAGAGCACTGGGGAAAGGCAGGCAGAGAATTCCCTGCTAGCACCTTCTCTGTGCCTGGGAAGCAGAAGTCTTCACATTGCTTCACAGAATCGCTTTTGTGCAGAAAACACTAACACTTGTTCAGAACGAAAGAAAGCACAGAGCCCCAGATTCTATGTTGTCCTGGAGAGCTTGCAGAGCACTGGGGAAAGGCAGGCAGAGAATTCCCTGCTAGCACCTTCTCTGTGCCTGTTCACATTGCTTTGCAGAATCGCTTTTGTGCAGAAAACAGTAACACTTGTTCAGACGAAAGAAAGCACAGAGCCCCAGATTTTATGTTGTCCTGGAGAGCTTGCAGAGCACTGGGGAAAAGCAGGCAGAGAATTCCCTGCCAGCACCTTCTCTGTGCCTGGGAAGCAGAAGTGTTCACATTGCTTTGCAGAATCGCTTTTGTGCAGAAAACAGTAACACTTGTTCAGAACGAAAGAAAGCACAGAGCCCCAGATTTTATGTTGTCCTGGAGAGCTTGCAGAGCACTGGGGAAAGGCAGGCAGAGAATTCCCTGCTAGCACCTTCTCTGTGCCTGGGAAGCAGAAGTGTTCACATTGCTTGGCAGAATCGCTTTTGTGCAGAAAACACTAACACTTGTTCAGAACGAAAGAAAGCACAGAGCCCCAGATTTTATGTTGTCCTGGAGAGCTTGCAGAGCACTGGGGAAAAGCAGGCAGAGAATTCCCTGCCAGCACCTTCTCTGTGCCTGGGAAGCAGAAGTGTTCACATTGCTTTGCAGAATCGCTTTTGTGCAGAAAACAGTAACACTTGTTCAGAACGAAAGAAAGCACAGAGCCCCAGATTTTATGTTGTCCTGGAGAGCTTGCAGAGCACTGGGGAAAGGCAGGCAGAGAATTCCCTGCTAGCACCTTCTCTGTGCCTGGGAAGCAGAAGTGTTCCCATTGCTTCGCAGAATCGCTTTTGTGCAGAAAACAGTAACACTTGTTCAGAACGAAAGAAAGCACAGAGCCCCAGATTTTATGTTGTCCTGGAGAGCTTGCAGAGCACTGGGGAAAGGCAGGCAGAGAATTCCCTGCTAGCACCTTCTCTGTGCCTGTTCACATTGCTTCGCAGAATCGCTTTTGTGCAGAAAACAGTAACACTTATTCAGACGAAAGAAAGCACAGAGCCCCAGATTTTATGTTGTCCTGGAGAGCTTGCAGAGCAGTGGGGAAAGGCAGGCAGAGAATTCCCTGCTAGCACCTTCTCTGTGCCTGGGAAGCAGAAGTGTTCACATTGCTTGGCAGAATCGCTTTTGTGCAGAAAACAGTAACACTTGTTCAGAACGAAAGAAAGCACAGAGCCCCAGATTCTATGTTGTCCTGGAGAGCTTGCAGAGCACTGGGGAAAGGCAGGCAGAGAATTCCCTGGTAGCACCTTTTCTGTGCCTGTTCACATTGCTTGGCAGAATCGCTTTTGTGCAGAAAACAGTAACACTTGTTCAGAACGAAAGAAAGCACAGAGCCCCAGATTTTATGTTGTCCTGGAGAGCTTGCAGAGCACTGGGGAAAAGCAGGCAGAGAATTCCCTGCTAGCACCTTCTCTGTGCCTGGGAAGCAGAAGTGTTCACATAGCTTCGCAGAATCGCTTTTGTGCAGAAAACAGTAACACTTGTTCAGACGAAAGAAAGCACAGAGCCCCAGATTTTATGTTGTCTTGGAGAGCTTGCAGAGCACTGGGGAAAAGCAGGCAGAGAATTTCCTGCTAGCACCTTCTCTGTGCCTGGGAAACAGAAGTGTTCACATTGCTTGGCAGAATCGCTTTTGTGCAGAAAACAGTAACACTTGTTCAGAACGAAAGAAAGCACAGAGCCCCAGATTTTATGTTGTCCTGGAGAGCTTGCAGAGCACTGGGGAAAGGCAGGCAGATAATTCCCTACTAGCACCTTTTCTGTGCCTGTTCACATTGCTTCGCAGAATCGCTTTTGTGCAGAAAACAGTAACACTTGTTCAGAACGAAAGAAAGCACAGAGCCCCAGATTTTATGTTGTCCTGGAGAGCTTGCAGAGCACTGGGGAAAGGCAGGCAGAGAATTCCCTGCTAGCACCTTCTCTGTGCCTGGGAAGCAGAAGTCTTCACATTGCTTCGCAGAATCGCTTTTGTGCAGAAAACACTAACACTTGTTCAGAACGAAAGAAAGCACAGAGCCCCAGATTCTATGTTGTCCTGGAGAGCTTGCAGAGCACTGGGGAAAAGCAGGCAGAGAATTCCCTGCTAGCACCTTCTCTGTGCCTGGGAAGCAGAAGTGTTCACATTGCTTCGCAGAATCGCTTTTGTGCAGAAAACAGTAACACTTGTTCAGAACGAAAGAAAGCACAGAGCCCCAGATTCTATGTTGTCCTGGAGAGCTTGCAGAGCACTGGGGAAAGGCAGGCAGAGAATTCCCTGCTAGCACCTTCTCTGTGCCTGTTCACATTGCTTCGCAGAATCGCTTTTGTGCAGAAAACAGTAACACTTGTTCAGACGAAAGAAAGCACAGAGCCCCAGATTTTATGTTGTCCTGGAGAGCTTGCAGAGCACTGGGGAAAGGCAGGCAGAGAATTCCCTGCTAGCACCTTCTCTGTGCCTGTTCACATTGCTTCGCAGAATCGCTTTTGTGCAGAAAACAGTAACACTTATTCAGACGAAAGAAAGCACAGAGCCCCAGATTCTATGTTGTCCTGGAGAGCTTGCAGAGCACTGGGGAAAGGCAGGCAGAGAATTCCCTGCTAGCACCTTCTCTGTGCCTGTTCACATTGCTTCGCAGAATCGCTTTTGTGCAGAAAACAGTAACACTTGTTCAGAACGAAAGAAAGCACAGAGCCCCAGATTTTATGTTGTCCTGGAGAGCTTGCAGAGCACTGGGGAAAAGCAGGCAGAGAATTCCCTGCTAGCACCTTCTCTGTGCCTGGGAAGCAGAAGTGTTCACATTGCTTCGCAGAATCGCTTTTGTGCAGAAAACAGTAACACTTGTTCAGAACGAAAGAAAGCACAGAGCCCCAGATTTTATGTTGTCCTGGAGAGCTTGCAGAGCACTGGGGAAAGGCAGGCAGAGAATTCCCTGCTAGCACCTTCTCTGTGCCTGGGAAGCAGAAGTCTTCACATTGCTTCGCAGAATCGCTTTTGTGCAGAAAACACTAACACTTGTTCAGAACGAAAGAAAGCACAGAGCCCCAGATTTTATGTTGTCCTGGAGAGCTTGCAGAGCACTGGGGAAAGGCAGGCAGAGAATTCCCTGCTAGCACCTTCTCTGTGCCTGGGAAGCAGAAGTCTTCACATTGCTTCACAGAATCGCTTTTGTGCAGAAAACACTAACACTTGTTCAGAACGAAAGAAAGCACAGAGCCCCAGATTCTATGTTGTCCTGGAGAGCTTGCAGAGCACTGGGGAAAGGCAGGCAGAGAATTCCCTGCTAGCACCTTCTCTGTGCCTGTTCACATTGCTTTGCAGAATCGCTTTTGTGCAGAAAACAGTAACACTTGTTCAGACGAAAGAAAGCACAGAGCCCCAGATTTTATGTTGTCCTGGAGAGCTTGCAGAGCACTGGGGAAAAGCAGGCAGAGAATTCCCTGCCAGCACCTTCTCTGTGCCTGGGAAGCAGAAGTGTTCACATTGCTTTGCAGAATCGCTTTTGTGCAGAAAACAGTAACACTTGTTCAGAACGAAAGAAAGCACAGAGCCCCAGATTTTATGTTGTCCTGGAGAGCTTGCAGAGCACTGGGGAAAGGCAGGCAGAGAATTCCCTGCTAGCACCTTCTCTGTGCCTGGGAAGCAGAAGTGTTCACATTGCTTGGCAGAATCGCTTTTGTGCAGAAAACACTAACACTTGTTCAGAACGAAAGAAAGCACAGAGCCCCAGATTTTATGTTGTCCTGGAGAGCTTGCAGAGCACTGGGGAAAAGCAGGCAGAGAATTCCCTGCCAGCACCTTCTCTGTGCCTGGGAAGCAGAAGTGTTCACATTGCTTTGCAGAATCGCTTTTGTGCAGAAAACAGTAACACTTGTTCAGAACGAAAGAAAGCACAGAGCCCCAGATTTTATGTTGTCCTGGAGAGCTTGCAGAGCACTGGGGAAAGGCAGGCAGAGAATTCCCTGCTAGCACCTTCTCTGTGCCTGGGAAGCAGAAGTGTTCCCATTGCTTCGCAGAATCGCTTTTGTGCAGAAAACAGTAACACTTGTTCAGAACGAAAGAAAGCACAGAGCCCCAGATTTTATGTTGTCCTGGAGAGCTTGCAGAGCACTGGGGAAAGGCAGGCAGAGAATTCCCTGCTAGCACCTTCTCTGTGCCTGTTCACATTGCTTCGCAGAATCGCTTTTGTGCAGAAAACAGTAACACTTATTCAGACGAAAGAAAGCACAGAGCCCCAGATTTTATGTTGTCCTGGAGAGCTTGCAGAGCAGTGGGGAAAGGCAGGCAGAGAATTCCCTGCTAGCACCTTCTCTGTGCCTGGGAAGCAGAAGTGTTCACATTGCTTGGCAGAATCGCTTTTGTGCAGAAAACAGTAACACTTGTTCAGAACGAAAGAAAGCACAGAGCCCCAGATTCTATGTTGTCCTGGAGAGCTTGCAGAGCACTGGGGAAAGGCAGGCAGAGAATTCCCTGGTAGCACCTTTTCTGTGCCTGTTCACATTGCTTGGCAGAATCGCTTTTGTGCAGAAAACAGTAACACTTGTTCAGAACGAAAGAAAGCACAGAGCCCCAGATTTTATGTTGTCCTGGAGAGCTTGCAGAGCACTGGGGAAAAGCAGGCAGAGAATTCCCTGCTAGCACCTTCTCTGTGCCTGGGAAGCAGAAGTGTTCACATAGCTTCGCAGAATCGCTTTTGTGCAGAAAACAGTAACACTTGTTCAGACGAAAGAAAGCACAGAGCCCCAGATTTTATGTTGTCTTGGAGAGCTTGCAGAGCACTGGGGAAAAGCAGGCAGAGAATTTCCTGCTAGCACCTTCTCTGTGCCTGGGAAACAGAAGTGTTCACATTGCTTGGCAGAATCGCTTTTGTGCAGAAAACAGTAACACTTGTTCAGAACGAAAGAAAGCACAGAGCCCCAGATTTTATGTTGTCCTGGAGAGCTTGCAGAGCACTGGGGAAAGGCAGGCAGAGAATTCCCTGCTAGCACCTTCTCTGTGCCTGGGAAGCAGAAGTCTTCACATTGCCTCGCAGAATCGCTTTTGTGCAGAAAACACTAACACTTGTTCAGAACGAAAGAAAGCACAGAGCCCCAGATTCTATGTTGTCCTGGAGAGCTTGCAGAGCACTGGGGAAAAGCAGGCAGAGAATTCCCTACTAGCACCTTCTCTGTGCCTGGGAAGCAGAAGTGTTCACATTGCTTCGCAGAATCGCTTTTGTGCAGAAAACAGTAACACTTGTTCAGACGAAAGAAAGCACAGAGCCCCAGATTTTATGTTGTCCTGGAGAGCTTGCAGAGCACTGGGGAAAAGCAGGCAGAGAATTTCCTGCTAGCACCTTCTCTGTGCCTGGGAAACAGAAGTGTTCACATTGCTTGGCAGAATCGCTTTTGTGCAGAAAACAGTAACACTTGTTCAGAACGAAAGAAAGCACAGAGCCCCAGATTTTATGTTGTCCTGGAGAGCTTGCAGAGCAGTGGGGAAAGGCAGGCAGAGAATTCCCTGCTAGCACCTTCTCTGTGCCTGGGAAGCAGAAGTCTTCACATTGCTTCGCAGAATCGCTTTTGTGCAGAAAACACTAACACTTGTTCAGAACGAAAGAAAGCACAGAGCCCCAGATTCTATGTTGTCCTGGAGAGCTTGCAGAGCACTGGGGAAAAGCAGGCAGAGAATTCCCTGCTAGCACCTTCTCTGTGCCTGGGAAGCAAAAGTGTTCACATTGCTTCGCAGAATCGCTTTTGTGCAGAAAACAGTAACACTTGTTCAGAACGAAAGAAAGCACAGAGCCCCAGATTCTATGTTGTCCTGGAGAGCTTGCAGAGCACTGGGGAAAGGCAGGCAGAGAATTCCCTGCTAGCACCTTCTCTGTGCCTGTTCACATTGCTTCGCAGAATCGCTTTTGTGCAGAAAACAGTAACACTTGTTCAGACGAAAGAAAGCACAGAGCCCCAGATTCTATGTTGTCCTGGAGAGCTTGCAGAGCACTGGGGAAAGGCAGGCAGAGAATTCCCTGCTAGCACCTTCTCTGTGCCTGTTCACATTGCTTCGCAGAATCGCTTTTGTGCAGAAAACAGTAACACTTGTTCAGAACGAAAGAAAGCACAGAGCCCCAGATTTTATGTTGTCCTGGAGAGCTTGCAGAGCACTGGGGAAAAGCAGGCAGAGAATTCCCTGCTAGCACCTTCTCTGTGCCTGGGAAGCAGAAGTGTTCACATTGCTTCGCAGAATCGCTTTTGTGCAGAAAACAGTAACACTTGTTCAGAACGAAAGAAAGCACAGAGCCCCAGATTTTATGTTGTCCTGGAGAGCTTGCAGAGCACTGGGGAAAGGCAGGCAGAGAATTCCCTGCTAGCACCTTCTCTGTGCCTGGGAAGCAGAAGTCTTCACATTGCTTCGCAGAATCGCTTTTGTGCAGAAAACACTAACACTTGTTCAGAACGAAAGAAAGCACAGAGCCCCAGATTTTATGTTGTCCTGGAGAGCTTGCAGAGCACTGGGGAAAGGCAGGCAGAGAATTCCCTGCTAGCACCTTCTCTGTGCCTGGGAAGCAGAAGTCTTCACATTGCTTCACAGAATCGCTTTTGTGCAGAAAACACTAACACTTGTTCAGAACGAAAGAAAGCACAGAGCCCCAGATTCTATGTTGTCCTGGAGAGCTTGCAGAGCACTGGGGAAAGGCAGGCAGAGAATTCCCTGCTAGCACCTTCTCTGTGCCTGTTCACATTGCTTTGCAGAATCGCTTTTGTGCAGAAAACAGTAACACTTGTTCAGACGAAAGAAAGCACAGAGCCCCAGATTTTATGTTGTCCTGGAGAGCTTGCAGAGCACTGGGGAAAAGCAGGCAGAGAATTCCCTGCCAGCACCTTCTCTGTGCCTGGGAAGCAGAAGTGTTCACATTGCTTTGCAGAATCGCTTTTGTGCAGAAAACAGTAACACTTGTTCAGAACGAAAGAAAGCACAGAGCCCCAGATTTTATGTTGTCCTGGAGAGCTTGCAGAGCACTGGGGAAAGGCAGGCAGAGAATTCCCTGCTAGCACCTTCTCTGTGCCTGGGAAGCAGAAGTGTTCACATTGCTTGGCAGAATCGCTTTTGTGCAGAAAACACTAACACTTGTTCAGAACGAAAGAAAGCACAGAGCCCCAGATTTTATGTTGTCCTGGAGAGCTTGCAGAGCACTGGGGAAAAGCAGGCAGAGAATTCCCTGCCAGCACCTTCTCTGTGCCTGGGAAGCAGAAGTGTTCACATTGCTTTGCAGAATCGCTTTTGTGCAGAAAACAGTAACACTTGTTCAGAACGAAAGAAAGCACAGAGCCCCAGATTTTATGTTGTCCTGGAGAGCTTGCAGAGCACTGGGGAAAGGCAGGCAGAGAATTCCCTGCTAGCACCTTCTCTGTGCCTGGGAAGCAGAAGTGTTCCCATTGCTTCGCAGAATCGCTTTTGTGCAGAAAACAGTAACACTTGTTCAGAACGAAAGAAAGCACAGAGCCCCAGATTTTATGTTGTCCTGGAGAGCTTGCAGAGCACTGGGGAAAGGCAGGCAGAGAATTCCCTGCTAGCACCTTCTCTGTGCCTGTTCACATTGCTTCGCAGAATCGCTTTTGTGCAGAAAACAGTAACACTTATTCAGACGAAAGAAAGCACAGAGCCCCAGATTTTATGTTGTCCTGGAGAGCTTGCAGAGCAGTGGGGAAAGGCAGGCAGAGAATTCCCTGCTAGCACCTTCTCTGTGCCTGGGAAGCAGAAGTGTTCACATTGCTTGGCAGAATCGCTTTTGTGCAGAAAACAGTAACACTTGTTCAGAACGAAAGAAAGCACAGAGCCCCAGATTCTATGTTGTCCTGGAGAGCTTGCAGAGCACTGGGGAAAGGCAGGCAGAGAATTCCCTGGTAGCACCTTTTCTGTGCCTGTTCACATTGCTTGGCAGAATCGCTTTTGTGCAGAAAACAGTAACACTTGTTCAGAACGAAAGAAAGCACAGAGCCCCAGATTTTATGTTGTCCTGGAGAGCTTGCAGAGCACTGGGGAAAAGCAGGCAGAGAATTCCCTGCTAGCACCTTCTCTGTGCCTGGGAAGCAGAAGTGTTCACATAGCTTCGCAGAATCGCTTTTGTGCAGAAAACAGTAACACTTGTTCAGACGAAAGAAAGCACAGAGCCCCAGATTTTATGTTGTCTTGGAGAGCTTGCAGAGCACTGGGGAAAAGCAGGCAGAGAATTTCCTGCTAGCACCTTCTCTGTGCCTGGGAAACAGAAGTGTTCACATTGCTTGGCAGAATCGCTTTTGTGCAGAAAACAGTAACACTTGTTCAGAACGAAAGAAAGCACAGAGCCCCAGATTTTATGTTGTCCTGGAGAGCTTGCAGAGCACTGGGGAAAGGCAGGCAGATAATTCCCTGCTAGCACCTTTTCTGTGCCTGTTCACATTGCTTCGCAGAATCGCTTTTGTGCAGAAAACAGTAACACTTGTTCAGAACGAAAGAAAGCACAGAGCCCCAGATTTTATGTTGTCCTGGAGAGCTTGCAGAGCACTGGGGAAAGGCAGGCAGAGAATTCCCTGCTAGCACCTTCTCTGTGCCTGGGAAGCAGAAGTCTTCACATTGCTTCGCAGAATCGCTTTTGTGCAGAAAACACTAACACTTGTTCAGAACGAAAGAAAGCACAGAGCCCCAGATTCTATGTTGTCCTGGAGAGCTTGCAGAGCACTGGGGAAAAGCAGGCAGAGAATTCCCTGCTAGCACCTTCTCTGTGCCTGGGAAGCAGAAGTGTTCACATTGCTTCGCAGAATCGCTTTTGTGCAGAAAACAGTAACACTTGTTCAGAACGAAAGAAAGCACAGAGCCCCAGATTCTATGTTGTCCTGGAGAGCTTGCAGAGCACTGGGGAAAGGCAGGCAGAGAATTCCCTGCTAGCACCTTCTCTGTGCCTGTTCACATTGCTTCGCAGAATCGCTTTTGTGCAGAAAACAGTAACACTTGTTCAGACGAAAGAAAGCACAGAGCCCCAGATTTTATGTTGTCCTGGAGAGCTTGCAGAGCACTGGGGAAAGGCAGGCAGAGAATTCCCTGCTAGCACCTTCTCTGTGCCTGTTCACATTGCTTCGCAGAATCGCTTTTGTGCAGAAAACAGTAACACTTATTCAGACGAAAGAAAGCACAGAGCCCCAGATTCTATGTTGTCCTGGAGAGCTTGCAGAGCACTGGGGAAAGGCAGGCAGAGAATTCCCTGCTAGCACCTTCTCTGTGCCTGTTCACATTGCTTCGCAGAATCGCTTTTGTGCAGAAAACAGTAACACTTGTTCAGAACGAAAGAAAGCACAGAGCCCCAGATTTTATGTTGTCCTGGAGAGCTTGCAGAGCACTGGGGAAAAGCAGGCAGAGAATTCCCTGCTAGCACCTTCTCTGTGCCTGGGAAGCAGAAGTGTTCACATTGCTTCGCAGAATCGCTTTTGTGCAGAAAACAGTAACACTTGTTCAGAACGAAAGAAAGCACAGAGCCCCAGATTTTATGTTGTCCTGGAGAGCTTGCAGAGCACTGGGGAAAGGCAGGCAGAGAATTCCCTGCTAGCACCTTCTCTGTGCCTGGGAAGCAGAAGTCTTCACATTGCTTCGCAGAATCGCTTTTGTGCAGAAAACACTAACACTTGTTCAGAACGAAAGAAAGCACAGAGCCCCAGATTTTATGTTGTCCTGGAGAGCTTGCAGAGCACTGGGGAAAGGCAGGCAGAGAATTCCCTGCTAGCACCTTCTCTGTGCCTGGGAAGCAGAAGTCTTCACATTGCTTCACAGAATCGCTTTTGTGCAGAAAACACTAACACTTGTTCAGAACGAAAGAAAGCACAGAGCCCCAGATTCTATGTTGTCCTGGAGAGCTTGCAGAGCACTGGGGAAAGGCAGGCAGAGAATTCCCTGCTAGCACCTTCTCTGTGCCTGTTCACATTGCTTTGCAGAATCGCTTTTGTGCAGAAAACAGTAACACTTGTTCAGACGAAAGAAAGCACAGAGCCCCAGATTTTATGTTGTCCTGGAGAGCTTGCAGAGCACTGGGGAAAAGCAGGCAGAGAATTCCCTGCCAGCACCTTCTCTGTGCCTGGGAAGCAGAAGTGTTCACATTGCTTTGCAGAATCGCTTTTGTGCAGAAAACAGTAACACTTGTTCAGAACGAAAGAAAGCACAGAGCCCCAGATTTTATGTTGTCCTGGAGAGCTTGCAGAGCACTGGGGAAAGGCAGGCAGAGAATTCCCTGCTAGCACCTTCTCTGTGCCTGGGAAGCAGAAGTGTTCACATTGCTTGGCAGAATCGCTTTTGTGCAGAAAACACTAACACTTGTTCAGAACGAAAGAAAGCACAGAGCCCCAGATTTTATGTTGTCCTGGAGAGCTTGCAGAGCACTGGGGAAAAGCAGGCAGAGAATTCCCTGCCAGCACCTTCTCTGTGCCTGGGAAGCAGAAGTGTTCACATTGCTTTGCAGAATCGCTTTTGTGCAGAAAACAGTAACACTTGTTCAGAACGAAAGAAAGCACAGAGCCCCAGATTTTATGTTGTCCTGGAGAGCTTGCAGAGCACTGGGGAAAGGCAGGCAGAGAATTCCCTGCTAGCACCTTCTCTGTGCCTGGGAAGCAGAAGTGTTCCCATTGCTTCGCAGAATCGCTTTTGTGCAGAAAACAGTAACACTTGTTCAGAACGAAAGAAAGCACAGAGCCCCAGATTTTATGTTGTCCTGGAGAGCTTGCAGAGCACTGGGGAAAGGCAGGCAGAGAATTCCCTGCTAGCACCTTCTCTGTGCCTGTTCACATTGCTTCGCAGAATCGCTTTTGTGCAGAAAACAGTAACACTTATTCAGACGAAAGAAAGCACAGAGCCCCAGATTTTATGTTGTCCTGGAGAGCTTGCAGAGCAGTGGGGAAAGGCAGGCAGAGAATTCCCTGCTAGCACCTTCTCTGTGCCTGGGAAGCAGAAGTGTTCACATTGCTTGGCAGAATCGCTTTTGTGCAGAAAACAGTAACACTTGTTCAGAACGAAAGAAAGCACAGAGCCCCAGATTCTATGTTGTCCTGGAGAGCTTGCAGAGCACTGGGGAAAGGCAGGCAGAGAATTCCCTGGTAGCACCTTTTCTGTGCCTGTTCACATTGCTTGGCAGAATCGCTTTTGTGCAGAAAACAGTAACACTTGTTCAGAACGAAAGAAAGCACAGAGCCCCAGATTTTATGTTGTCCTGGAGAGCTTGCAGAGCACTGGGGAAAAGCAGGCAGAGAATTCCCTGCTAGCACCTTCTCTGTGCCTGGGAAGCAGAAGTGTTCACATAGCTTCGCAGAATCGCTTTTGTGCAGAAAACAGTAACACTTGTTCAGACGAAAGAAAGCACAGAGCCCCAGATTTTATGTTGTCTTGGAGAGCTTGCAGAGCACTGGGGAAAAGCAGGCAGAGAATTTCCTGCTAGCACCTTCTCTGTGCCTGGGAAACAGAAGTGTTCACATTGCTTGGCAGAATCGCTTTTGTGCAGAAAACAGTAACACTTGTTCAGAACGAAAGAAAGCACAGAGCCCCAGATTTTATGTTGTCCTGGAGAGCTTGCAGAGCACTGGGGAAAGGCAGGCAGAGAATTCCCTGCTAGCACCTTCTCTGTGCCTGGGAAGCAGAAGTCTTCACATTGCCTCGCAGAATCGCTTTTGTGCAGAAAACACTAACACTTGTTCAGAACGAAAGAAAGCACAGAGCCCCAGATTCTATGTTGTCCTGGAGAGCTTGCAGAGCACTGGGGAAAAGCAGGCAGAGAATTCCCTACTAGCACCTTCTCTGTGCCTGGGAAGCAGAAGTGTTCACATTGCTTCGCAGAATCGCTTTTGTGCAGAAAACAGTAACACTTGTTCAGAACGAAAGAAAGCACAGAGCCCCAGATTTTATGTTGTCCTGGAGAGCTTGCAGAGCACTGGGGAAAGGCAGGCAGAGAATTCCCTGCTAGCACCTTCTCTGTGCCTGTTCACATTGCTTCGCAGAATCGCTTTTGTGCAGAAAACAGTAACACTTGTTCAGACGAAAGAAAGCACAGAGCCCCAGATTTTATGTTGTCCTGGAGAGCTTGCAGAGCAGTGGGGAAAGGCAGGCAGAGAATTCCCTGCTAGCACCTTCTCTGTGCCTGGGAAGCAGAAGTGTTCACATTGCTTCGCAGAAACGCTTTTGTGCAGAAAATAGTAACAGTTGTTCAGAACGAAAGAAAGCACAGAGCCCCAGATTCTATGTTGTCCTGGAGAGCTTGCAGAGCAGTGGGGAAAGGCAGGCAGAGAATTCCCTGGTAGCACCTTCTCTGTGCCTGGGAAGCAGAAGTGTTCACATTGCTTGGCAGAATCGCTTTTGTGCAGAAAACAGTAACACTTGTTCAGAACGAAAGAAAGCACAGAGCCCCAGATTCTATGTTGTCCTGGAGAGCTTGCAGAGCACTGGGGAAAGGCAGGCAGAGAATTCCCTGGTAGCACCTTTTCTGTGCCTGTTCACATTGCTTGGCAGAATCGCTTTTGTGCAGAAAACAGTAACACTTGTTCAGAACGAAAGAAAGCACAGAGCCCCAGATTTTATGTTGTCCTGGAGAGCTTGCAGAGCACTGGGGAAAAGCAGGCAGAGAATTCCCTGCTAGCACCTTCTCTGTGCCTGGGAAGCAGAAGTGTTCACATTGCTTCGCAGAATCGCTTTTGTGCAGAAAACAGTAACACTTGTTCAGACGAAAGAAAGCACAGAGCCCCAGATTTTATGTTGTCTTGGAGAGCTTGCAGAGCACTGGGGAAAAGCAGGCAGAGAATTTCCTGCTAGCACCTTCTCTGTGCCTGGGAAACAGAAGTGTTCACATTGCTTGGCAGAATCGCTTTTGTGCAGAAAACAGTAACACTTGTTCAGAACGAAAGAAAGCACAGAGCCCCAGATTTTATGTTGTCCTGGAGAGCTTGCAGAGCACTGGGGAAAGGCAGGCAGAGAATTCCCTGCTAGCACCTTCTCTGTGCCTGGGAAGCAGAAGTCTTCACATTGCCTCGCAGAATCGCTTTTGTGCAGAAAACACTAACACTTGTTCAGAACGAAAGAAAGCACAGAGCCCCAGATTCTATGTTGTCCTGGAGAGCTTGCAGAGCACTGGGGAAAAGCAGGCAGAGAATTCCCTACTAGCACCTTCTCTGTGCCTGGGAAGCAGAAGTGTTCACATTGCTTCGCAGAATCGCTTTTGTGCAGAAAACAGTAACACTTGTTCAGAACGAAAGAAAGCACAGAGCCCCAGATTCTATGTTGTCCTGGAGAGCTTGCAGAGCACTGGGGAAAGGCAGGCAGAGAATTCCCTGCTAGCACCTTCTCTGTGCCTGTTCACATTGCTTCGCAGAATCGCTTTTGTGCAGAAAACAGTAACACTTGTTCAGACGAAAGAAAGCACAGAGCCCCAGATTTTATGTTGTCCTGGAGAGCTTGCAGAGCACTGGGGAAAGGCAGGCAGAGAATTCCCTGCTAGCACCTTCTCTGTGCCTGGGAAGCAGAAGTGTTCACATTGCTTGGCAGAATCGCTTTTGTGCAGAAAACACTAACACTTGTTCAGAACAAAAGAAAGCACAGAGCCCCAGATTTTATGTTGTCCTGGAGAGCTTGCAGAGCACTGGGGAAAAGCAGGCAGAGAATTCCCTGCCAGCACCTTCTCTGTGCCTGGGAAACAGAAGTGTTCACATTGCTTCGCAGAATCGCTTTTGTGCAGAAAACAGTAACACTTGTTCAGAACGAAAGAAAGCACAGAGCCCCAGATTTTATGTTGTCCTGGAGAGCTTGCAGAGCAGTGGGGAAAGGCAGGCAGAGAATTCCCTGCTAGCACCTTCTCTGTGCCTGGGAAGCAGAAGTGTTCACATTGCTTCGCAGAATCGCTTTTGTGCAGAAAACAGTAACACTTGTTCAGAACGAAAGAAAGCACAGAGCCCCAGATTTTATGTTGTCCTGGAGAGCTTGCAGAGCACTGGGGAAAGGCAGGCAGAGAATTCCCTGCTAGCACCTTCTCTGTGCCTGTTCACATTGCTTCGCAGAATCGCTTTTGTGCAGAAAACAGTAACACTTATTCAGATGAAAGAAAGCACAGAGCCCCAGATTTTATGTTGTCCTGGAGAGCTCGTAGAGCACTGGGGAAAGGCAGGCAGAGAATTACCTGCTAGCACCTTCTCTGTGCCTGGGAAGCAGAAGTGTTCACATTGCTTCGCAGAATCGCTTTTGTGCAGAAAACAGTAACACTTGTTCAGAACGAAAGAAAGCACAGAGCCCCAGATTCTATGTTGTCCTGGAGAGCTTGCAGAGCACTGGGGAAAGGCAGGCAGAGAATTCCCTGCTAGCACCTTCTCTGTGCCTGTTCACATTGCTTCGCAGAATCGCTTTTGTGCAGAAAACAGTAACACTTGTTCAGAACAAAAGAAAGCACAGAGCCCCAGATTTTATGTTGTCCTGGAGAGCTTGCAGAGCACTGGGGAAAAGCAGGCAGAGAATTCCCTGCTAGCACCTTCTCTGTGCCTGGGAAACAGAAGTGTTCACATTGCTTCGCAGAATCGCTTTTCTGCAGAAAACAGTAACACTTGTTCAGAACGAAAGAAAGCACAGAGCCCCAGATTCTATGTTGTCCTGGAGAGCTTGCAGAGCACTGGGGAAAGGCAGGCAGAGAATTCCCTGCTAGCACCTTTTCTGTGCCTGTTCACATTGCTTCGCAGAATCGCTTTTGTGCAGAAAACAGTAACACTTGTTCAGAACGAAAGAAAGCACAGAGCCCCAGATTTTATGTTGTCCTGGAGAGCTTGCAGAGCACTGGGGAAAAGCAGGCAGAGAATTTCCTGCTAGCACCTTCTCTGTGCCTGGGAAACAGAAGTGTTCACATTGCTTGGCAGAATCGCTTTTGTGCAGAAAACAGTAACACTTGTTCAGAACGAAAGAAAGCACAGAGCCCCAGATTTTATGTTGTCCTGGAGAGCTTGCAGAGCACTGGGGAAAGGCAGGCAGAGAATTCCCTGCTAGCACCTTCTCTGTGCCTGGGAAACAGAAGTGTTCACATTGCTTCGCAGAATCGCTTTTGTGCAGAAAACAGTAACACTTGTTCAGAACGAAAGAAAGCACAGAGCCCCAGATTTTATGTTGTCCTGGAGAGCTTGCAGAGCACTGGGGAAAGGCAGGCAGAGAATTCCCTGCTAGCACCTTCTCTGTGCCTGGGAAGCAGAAGTCTTCACATTGCTTCGCAGAATCGCTTTTGTGCAGAAAACAGTAACACTTGTTCAGAACGAAAGAAAGCACAGAGCCCCAGATTTTATGTTGTCCTGGAGAGCTTGCAGAGCACTGGGGAAAGGCAGGCAGAGAATTCCCTGCTAGCACCTTCTCTGTGCCTGGGAAGCAGAAGTGTTCACATTGCTTGGCAGAATCGCTTTTGTGCAGAAAACAGTAACACTTGTTCAGAACAAAAGCAAGCACAGAGCCCCAGATTTTATGTTGTCCTGGAGAGCTTGCAGAGCACTGGGGAAAAGCAGGCAGAGAATTCCCTGCTAGCACCTTCTCTGCGCCTGGGAAACAGAAGTGTTCACATTGCTTCGCAGAATCGCTTTTGTGCAGAAAACAGTAACACTTGTTCAGAACGAAAGAAAGCACAGAGCCCCAGATTCTATGTTGTCCTGGAGAGCTTGCAGAGCACTGGGGAAAGGCAGGCAGAGAATTCCCTGCTAGCACCTTCTCTGTGCCTGTTCACATTGCTTCGCAGAATCGCTTTTGTGCAGAAAACAGTAACACTTGTTCAGACGAAAGAAAGCACAGAGCCCCAGATTCTATGTTGTCCTGGAGAGCTTGCAGAGCACTGGGGAAAAGCAGGCAGAGAATTCCCTGCTAGCACCTTCTCTGTGCCTGGGAAGCAGAAGTGTTCACATTGCTTCGCAGAATCGCTTTTGTGCAGAAAACAGTAACACTTGTTCAGAACGAAAGAAAGCACAGAGCCCCTGATTCTATGTTGTCCTGGAGAGCTTGCAGAGCAGTGGGGAAAGGCAGGCAGAGAATTCCCTGCTAGCACCTTCTCTGTGCCTGGGAAACAGAAGTGTTCACATTGCTTCGCAGAATCGCTTTTGTGCAGAAAACAGTAACACTTGTTCAGAACGAAAGAAAGCACAGAGCCCCAGATTTTATGTTGTCCTGGAGAGCTTGCAGAGCACTGGGGAAAGGCAGGCAGAGAATTCCCTGCTAGCACCTTCTCTGTGCCTGGGAAGCAGAAGTGTTCACATTGCTTCGCAGAATCGCTTTTGTGCAGAAAATAGTAACAGTTGTTCAGAACGAAAGAAAGCACAGAGCCCCTGATTTTATGCTGTCCTGGAGAGCTTGCAGAGCACTGGGGAAAGGCAGGCAGAGAATTCCCTGCTAGCACCTTCTCTGTGCCTGGGAAGCAGAAGTGTTCACATTGCTTGGCAGAATCGCTTTTGTGCAGAAAACAGTAACACTTGTTCAGAACGAAAGAAAGCACAGAGCCCCAGATTTTATGTTGTCCTGGAGAGCTTGCAGAGCACTGGGGAAAGGCAGGCAGAGAATTCCCTGGTAGCACCTTTTCTGTGCCTGTTCACATTGCTTCGCAGAATCGCTTTTGTGCAGAAAACAGTAACACTTGTTCAGAACGAAAGAAAGCACAGAGCCCCAGATTTTATGTTGTCCTGGAGAGCTTGCAGAGCACTGGGGAAAAGCAGGCAGAGAATTCCCTGCTAGCACCTTCTCTGTGCCTGGGAAACAGAAGTGTTCACATTGCTTCGCAGAATCGCTTTTGTGCAGAAAATAGTAACAGTTGTTCAGAACGAAAGAAAGCACAGAGCCCCAGATTTTATGTTGTCCTGGAGAGCTTGCAGAGCACTGGGGAAAGGCAGGCAGAGAATTCCCTGCTAGCACCTTCTCTGTGCCTGGGAAGCAGAAGTGTTCACATTGCTTGGCAGAATCGCTTTTGTGCAGAAAACAGTAACACTTGTTCAGAACGAAAGAAAGCACAGAGCCCCAGATTTTATGTTGTCCTGGAGAGCTTGCAGAGCACTGGGGAAAGGCAGGCAGAGAATTCCCTGCTAGCACCTTCTCTGTGCCTGGGAAACAGAAGTGTTCACATAGCTTCGCAGAATCGCTTTTGTGCAGAAAACAGTAACACTTGTTCAGAACGAAAGAAAGCACAGAGCCCCAGATTTTATGTTGTCCTGGAGAGCTTGCAGAGCACTGGGGAAAAGCAGGCAGAGAATTTCCTGCTAGCACCTTCTCTGTGCCTGGGAAACAGAAGTGTTCACATTGCTTGGCAGAATCGCTTTTGTGCAGAAAACAGTAACACTTGTTCAGAACGAAAGAAAGCACAGAGCCCCAGATTTTATGTTGTCCTGGAGAGCTTGCAGAGCACTGGGGAAAGGCAGGCAGATAATTCCCTGCTAGCACCTTTTCTGTGCCTGTTCACATTGCTTCGCAGAATCGCTTTTGTGCAGAAAACAGTAACACTTGTTCAGAACGAAAGAAAGCACAGAGCCCCAGATTTTATGTTGTCCTGGAGAGCTTGCAGAGCACTGGGGAAAGGCAGGCAGAGAATTCCCTGCTAGCACCTTCTCTGTGCCTGGGAAGCAGAAGTCTTCACATTGCTTCGCAGAATCGCTTTTGTGCAGAAAACACTAACACTTGTTCAGAACGAAAGAAAGCACAGAGCCCCAGATTCTATGTTGTCCTGGAGAGCTTGCAGAGCACTGGGGAAAAGCAGGCAGAGAATTCCCTGCTAGCACCTTCTCTGTGCCTGGGAAGCAGAAGTGTTCACATTGCTTCGCAGAATCGCTTTTGTGCAGAAAACAGTAACACTTGTTCAGAACGAAAGAAAGCACAGAGCCCCAGATTCTATGTTGTCCTGGAGAGCTTGCAGAGCACTGGGGAAAGGCAGGCAGAGAATTCCCTGCTAGCACCTTCTCTGTGCCTGTTCACATTGCTTCGCAGAATCGCTTTTGTGCAGAAAACAGTAACACTTGTTCAGACGAAAGAAAGCACAGAGCCCCAGATTTTATGTTGTCCTGGAGAGCTTGCAGAGCACTGGGGAAAGGCAGGCAGAGAATTCCCTGCTAGCACCTTCTCTGTGCCTGTTCACATTGCTTCGCAGAATCGCTTTTGTGCAGAAAACAGTAACACTTATTCAGACGAAAGAAAGCACAGAGCCCCAGATTTTATGTTGTCCTGGAGAGCTTGCAGAGCACTGGGGAAAGGCAGGCAGAGAATTCCCTGCTAGCACCTTCTCTGTGCCTGGGAAGCAGAAGTGTTCACATTGCTTCGCAGAATCGCTTTTGTGCAGAAAATAGTAACAGTTGTTCAGAACGAAAGAAAGCACAGAGCCCCAGATTCTATGTTGTCCTGGAGAGCTTGCAGAGCACTGGGGAAAGGCAGGCAGAGAATTCCCTGCTAGCACCTTCTCTGTGCCTGGGAAGCAGAAGTGTTCACATTGCTTCGCAGAATCGCTTTTGTGCAGAAAACAGTAACACTTGTTCAGAACGAAAGAAAGCACAGAGCCCCAGATTTTATGTTGTCCTGGAGAGCTTGCAGAGCACTGGGGAAAGGCAGGCAGAGAATTCCCTGGTAGCACCTTTTCTGTGCCTGTTCACATTGCTTCGCAGAATCGCTTTTGTGCAGAAAACAGTAACACTTGTTCAGAACGAAAGAAAGCACAGAGCCCCAGATTTTATGTTGTCCTTGAGAGCTTGCAGAGCAGTGGGGAAAGGCAGGCAGAGAATTCCCTGCTAGCACCTTCTCTGTGCCTGGGAAGCAGAAGTGTTCCCATTGCTTCGCAGAATCGCTTTTGTGCAGAAAACAGTAACACTTGTTCAGAACGAAAGAAAGCACAGAGCCCCAGATTTTATGTTGTCCTGGAGAGCTTGCAGAGCACTGGGGAAAGGCAGGCAGAGAATTCCCTGCTAGCACCTTCTCTGTGCCTGTTCACATTGCTTCGCAGAATCGCTTTTGTGCAGAAAACAGTAACACTTATTCAGACGAAAGAAAGCACAGAGCCCCAGATTCTATGTTGTCCTGGAGATCTTGCAGAGCACTGGGGAAAGGCAGGCAGAGAATTCCCTGCTAGCACCTTCTCTGTGCCTGGGAAGCAGAAGTGTTCACATTGCTTCGCAGAATCGCTTTTGTGCAGAAAACAGTAACACTTGTTCAGACGAAAGAAAGCACAGAGCCCCAGATTTTATGTTGTCCTGGAGAGCTTGCAGAGCACTGGGGAAAAGCAGGCAGAGAATTTCCTGCTAGCACCTTCTCTGTGCCTGGGAAGCAGAAGTCTTCACATTGCTTCGCAGAATCGCTTTTGTGCAGAAAACACTAACACTTGTTCAGAACGAAAGAAAGCACAGAGCCCCAGATTCTATGTTGTCCTGGAGAGCTTGCAGAGCACTGGGGAAAAGCAGGCAGAGAATTCCCTGCTAGCACCTTCTCTGTGCCTGGGAAGCAGAAGTGTTCACATTGCTTCGCAGAATCGCTTTTGTGCAGAAAACAGTAACACTTGTTCAGAACGAAAGAAAGCACAGAGCCCCAGATTCTATGTTGTCCTGGAGAGCTTGCAGAGCACTGGGGAAAGGCAGGCAGAGAATTCCCTGCTAGCACCTTCTCTGTGCCTGTTCACATTGCTTCGCAGAATCGCTTTTGTGCAGAAAACAGTAACACTTGTTCAGACGAAAGAAAGCACAGAGCCCCAGATTTGCTGTTGTCCTGGAGAGCTTGCAGAGCACTGGGGAAAGGCAGGCAGAGAATTCCCTGCTAGCACCTTCTCTGTGCCTGGGAAGCAGAAGTGTTCACATTGCTTGGCAGAATCGCTTTTGTGCAGAAAACAGTAACACTTGTTCAGAACGAAAGAAAGCACAGAGCCCCAGATTCTATGTTGTCCTGGAGAGCTTGCAGAGCACTGGGGAAAGGCAGGCAGAGAATTCCCTGCTAGCACCTTCTCTGTGCCTGTTCACATTGCTTCGCAGAATCGCTTTTGTGCAGAAAACAGTAACACTTGTTCAGAACGAAAGAAAGCACAGAGCCCCAGATTTTATGTTGTCCTGGAGAGCTTGCAGAGCACTGGGGAAAAGCAGGCAGAGAATTCCCTGCTAGCACCTTCTCTGTGCCTGGGAAGCAGAAGTGTTCACATTGCTTCGCAGAATCGCTTTTGTGCAGAAAACAGTAACACTTGTTCAGACGAAAGAAAGCACAGAGCCCCAGATTTTATGTTGTCTTGGAGAGCTTGCAGAGCACTGGGGAAAAGCAGGCAGAGAATTCCCTGCTAGCACCTTCTCTGTGCCTGGGAAACAGAAGTGTTCACATTGCTTGGCAGAATCGCTTTTGTGCAGAAAACAGTAACACTTGTTCAGAACGAAAGAAAGCACAGAGCCCCAGATTTTATGTTGTCCTGGAGAGCTTGCAGAGCACTGGGGAAAGGCAGGCAGAGAATTCCCTGCTAGCACCTTCTCTGTGCCTGGGAAACAGAAGTGTTCACATTGCTTCGCAGAATCGCTTTTGTGCAGAAAACAGTAACACTTGTTCAGAACGAAAGAAAGCACAGAGCCCCAGATTTTATGTTGTCCTGGAGAGCTTGCAGAGCACTGGGGAAAAGCAGGCAGAGAATTTCCTGCTAGCACCTTCTCTGTGCCTGGGAAACAGAAGTGTTCACATTGCTTGGCAGAATCGCTTTTGTGCAGAAAACAGTAACACTTGTTCAGAACGAAAGAAAGCACAGAGCCCCAGATTTTATGTTGTCCTGGAGAGCTTGCAGAGCACTGGGGAAAGGCAGGCAGATAATTCCCTGCTAGCACCTTTTCTGTGCCTGTTCACATTGCTTCGCAGAATCGCTTTTGTGCAGAAAACAGTAACACTTGTTCAGAACGAAAGAAAGCACAGAGCCCCAGATTTTATGTTGTCCTGGAGAGCTTGCAGAGCACTGGGGAAAGGCAGGCAGAGAATTCCCTGCTAGCACCTTCTCTGTGCCTGGGAAGCAGAAGTCTTCACATTGCTTCGCAGAATCGCTTTTGTGCAGAAAACAGTAACACTTGTTCAGAACGAAAGAAAGCACAGAGCCCCAGATTTTATGTTGTCCTTGAGAGCTTGCAGAGCAGTGGGGAAAGGCAGGCAGAGAATTCCCTGCTAGCACCTTCTCTGTGCCTGGGAAGCAGAAGTCTTCACATTGCTTCGCAGAATCGCTTTTGTGCAGAAAACACTAACACTTGTTCAGAACGAAAGAAAGCACAGAGCCCCAGATTCTATGTTGTCCTGGAGAGCTTGCAGAGCACTGGGGAAAAGCAGGCAGAGAATTCCCTGCTAGCACCTTCTCTGTGCCTGGGAAGCAGAAGTGTTCACATTGCTTCGCAGAATCGCTTTTGTGCAGAAAACAGTAACACTTGTTCAGAACGAAAGAAAGCACAGAGCCCCTGATTCTATGTTGTCCTGGAGAGCTTGCAGAGCACTGGGGAAAGGCAGGCAGAGAATTCCCTGCTAGCACCTTCTCTGTGCCTGTTCACATTGCTTCGCAGAATCGCTTTTGTGCAGAAAACAGTAACACTTGTTCAGACGAAAGAAAGCACAGAGCCCCAGATTTTATGTTGTCCTGGAGAGCTTGCAGAGCAGTGGGGAAAGGCAGGCAGAGAATTCCCTGCTAGCACCTTCTCTGTGCCTGTTCACATTGCTTCGCAGAATCGCTTTTGTGCAGAAAACAGTAACACTTATTCAGACGAAAGAAAGCACAGAGCCCCAGATTTTATGTTGTCCTGGAGAGCTTGCAGAGCACTGGGGAAAGGCAGGCAGAGAATTCCCTGCTAGCACCTTCTCTGTGCCTGGGAAGCAGAAGTGTTCACATTGCTTCGCAGAATCGCTTTTGTGCAGAAAATAGTAACAGTTGTTCAGAACGAAAGAAAGCACAGAGCCCCAGATTCTATGTTGTCCTGGAGAGCTTGCAGAGCAGTGGGGAAAGGCAGGCAGAGAATTCCCTGCTAGCACCTTCTCTGTGCCTGGGAAGCAGAAGTGTTCACATTGCTTCGCAGAATCGCTTTTGTGCAGAAAACAGTAACACTTGTTCAGAACGAAAGAAAGCACAGAGCCCCAGATTTTATGTTGTCCTGGAGAGCTTGCAGAGCACTGGGGAAAGGCAGGCAGAGAATTCCCTGGTAGCACCTTTTCTGTGCCTGTTCACATTGCTTCGCAGAATCGCTTTTGTGCAGAAAACAGTAACACTTGTTCAGAACGAAAGAAAGCACAGAGCCCCAGATTTTATGTTGTCCTGGAGAGCTTGCAGAGCAGTGGGGAAAGGCAGGCAGAGAATTCCCTGCTAGCACCTTCTCTGTGCCTGGGAAGCAGAAGTGTTCCCATTGCTTCGCAGAGTCGCTTTTGTGCAGAAAACAGTAACACTTGTTCAGAACGAAAGAAAGCACAGAGCCCCAGATTTTATGTTGTCCTGGAGAGCTTGCAGAGCACTGGGGAAAGGCAGGCAGAGAATTCCCTGCTAGCACCTTCTCTGTGCCTGTTCACATTGCTTCGCAGAATCGCTTTTGTGCAGAAAACAGTAACACTTATTCAGACGAAAGAAAGCACAGAGCCCCAGATTTTATGTTGTCCTGGAGAGCTTGCAGAGCACTGGGGAAAGGCAGGCAGAGAATTCCCTGCTAGCACCTTCTCTGTGCCTGGGAAGCAGAAGTGTTCACATTGCTTCGCAGAATCGCTTTTGTGCAGAAAATAGTAACAGTTGTTCAGAACGAAAGAAAGCACAGAGCCCCTGATTCTATGTTGTCCTGGAGAGCTTGCAGAGCACTGGGGAAAGGCAGGCAGAGAATTCCCTGCTAGCACCTTTTCTGTGCCTGTTCACATTGCTTCGCAGAATCGCTTTTGTGCAGAAAACAGTAACACTTGTTCAGAACGAAAGAAAGCACAGAGCCCCAGATTTTATGTTGTCCTGGAGAGCTTGCAGAGCACTGGGGAAAAGCAGGCAGAGAATTCCCTGCTAGCACCTTCTCTGTGCCTGGGAAACAGAAGTGTTCACATTGCTTCGCAGAATCGCTTTTGTGCAGAAAACAGTAACACTTGTTCAGAACGAAAGAAAGCACAGAGCCCCAGATTCTATGTTGTCCTGGAGAGCTTGCAGAGCACTGGGGAAAGGCAGGCAGAGAATTCCCTGCTAGCACCTTTTCTGTGCCTGTTCACATTGCTTCGCAGAATCGCTTTTGTGCAGAAAACAGTAACACTTGTTCAGAACGAAAGAAAGCACAGAGCCCCAGATTTTATGTTGTCCTGGAGAGCTTGCAGAGCACTGGGGAAAAGCAGGCAGAGAATTCCCTGCTAGCACCTTCTCTGTGCCTGGGAAGCAGAAGTGTTCACATTGCTTCGCAGAATCGCTTTTGTGCAGAAAACAGTAACACTTGTTCAGAACGAAAGAAAGCACAGAGCCCCAGATTTTATGTTGTCCTGGAGAGCTTGCAGAGCAGTGGGGAAAGGCAGGCAGAGAATTCCCTGCTAGCACCTTCTCTGTGCCTGTTCACATTGCTTCGCAGAATCGCTTTTGTGCAGAAAACAGTAACACTTATTCAGACGAAAGAAAGCACAGAGCCCCAGATTTTATGTTGTCCTGGAGAGCTTGCAGAGCACTGGGGAAAGGCAGGCAGAGAATTCCCTGCTAGCACCTTCTCTGTGCCTGGGAAGCAGAAGTGTTCACATTGCTTCGCAGAATCGCTTTTGTGCAGAAAATAGTAACAGTTGTTCAGAACGAAAGAAAGCACAGAGCCCCAGATTCTATGTTGTCCTGGAGAGCTTGCAGAGCACTGGGGAAAGGCAGGCAGAGAATTCCCTGCCAGCACCTTCTCTGTGCCTGGGAAGCAGAAGTGTTCACATTGCTTCGCAGAATCGCTTTTGTGCAGAAAACAGTAACACTTGTTCAGAACGAAAGAAAGCACAGAGCCCCAGATTTTATGTTGTCCTGGAGAGCTTGCAGAGCACTGGGGAAAGGCAGGCAGAGAATTCCCTGGTAGCACCTTTTCTGTGCCTGTTCACATTGCTTCGCAGAATCGCTTTTGTGCAGAAAACAGTAACACTTGTTCAGAACGAAAGAAAGCACAGAGCCCCAGATTTTATGTTGTCCTGGAGAGCTTGCAGAGCACTGGGGAAAGGCAGGCAGAGAATTCCCTGCTAGCACCTTCTCTGTGCCTGGGAAACAGAAGTGTTCACATTGCTTCGCAGAATCGCTTTTGTGCAGAAAACAGTAACACTTGTTCAGAACGAAAGAAAGCACAGAGCCCCAGATTTTATGTTGTCCTGGAGAGCTTGCAGAGCACTGGGGAAAAGCAGGCAGAGAATTTCCTGCTAGCACCTTCTCTGTGCCTGGGAAACAGAAGTGTTCACATTGCTTGGCAGAATCGCTTTTGTGCAGAAAACAGTAACACTTGTTCAGAACGAAAGAAAGCACAGAGCCCCAGATTTTATGTTGTCCTGGAGAGCTTGCAGAGCACTGGGGAAAGGCAGGCAGATAATTCCCTGCTAGCACCTTTTCTGTGCCTGTTCACATTGCTTCGCAGAATCGCTTTTGTGCAGAAAACAGTAACACTTGTTCAGAACGAAAGAAAGCACAGAGCCCCAGATTTTATGTTGTCCTGGAGAGCTTGCAGAGCACTGGGGAAAGGCAGGCAGAGAATTCCCTGCTAGCACCTTCTCTGTGCCTGGGAAGCAGAAGTCTTCACATTGCTTCGCAGAATCGCTTTTGTGCAGAAAACACTAACACTTGTTCAGAACGAAAGAAAGCACAGAGCCCCAGATTTTATGTTGTCCTGGAGAGCTTGCAGAGCACTGGGGAAAGGCAGGCAGAGAATTCCCTGCTAGCACCTTCTCTGTGCCTGGGAAGCAGAAGTCTTCACATTGCTTCGCAGAATCGCTTTTGTGCAGAAAACACTAACACTTGTTCAGAACGAAAGAAAGCACAGAGCCCCAGATTCTATGTTGTCCTGGAGAGCTTGCAGAGCACTGGGGAAAAGCAGGCAGAGAATTCCCTGCTAGCACCTTCTCTGTGCCTGGGAAGCAGAAGTGTTCACATTGCTTCGCAGAATCGCTTTTGTGCAGAAAACAGTAACACTTGTTCAGAACGAAAGAAAGCACAGAGCCCCTGATTCTATGTTGTCCTGGAGAGCTTGCAGAGCACTGGGGAAAGGCAGGCAGAGAATTCCCTGCTAGCACCTTCTCTGTGCCTGTTCACATTGCTTCGCAGAATCGCTTTTGTGCAGAAAACAGTAACACTTGTTCAGACGAAAGAAAGCACAGAGCCCCAGATTTTATGTTGTCCTGGAGAGCTTGCAGAGCACTGGGGAAAGGCAGGCAGAGAATTCCCTGCTAGCACCTTCTCTGTGCCTGTTCACATTGCTTCGCAGAATCGCTTTTGTGCAGAAAACAGTAACACTTATTCAGACGAAAGAAAGCACAGAGCCCCAGATTTTATGTTGTCCTGGAGAGCTTGCAGAGCACTGGGGAAAGGCAGGCAGAGAATTCCCTGCTAGCACCTTCTCTGTGCCTGGGAAGCAGAAGTGTTCACATTGCTTCGCAGAATCGCTTTTGTGCAGAAAATAGTAACAGTTGTTCAGAACGAAAGAAAGCACAGAGTCCCAGATTCTATGTTGTCCTGGAGAGCTTGCAGAGCAGTGGGGAAAGGCAGGCAGAGAATTCCCTGCTAGCACCTTCTCTGTGCCTGGGAAGCAGAAGTGTTCACATTGCTTCGCAGAATCGCTTTTGTGCAGAAAACAGTAACACTTGTTCAGAACGAAAGAAAGCACAGAGCCCCAGATTTTATGTTGTCCTGGAGAGCTTGCAGAGCACTGGGGAAAGGCAGGCAGAGAATTCCCTGGTAGCACCTTTTCTGTGCCTGTTCACATTGCTTCGCAGAATCGCTTTTGTGCAGAAAACAGTAACACTTGTTCAGAACGAAAGAAAGCACAGAGCCCCAGATTTTATGTTGTCCTGGAGAGCTTGCAGAGCACTGGGGAAAGGCAGGCAGAGAATTCCCTGCTAGCACCTTCTCTGTGCCTGGGAAGCAGAAGTGTTCCCATTGCTTCGCAGAGTCGCTTTTGTGCAGAAAACAGTAACACTTGTTCAGAACGAAAGAAAGCACAGAGCCCCAGATTTTATGTTGTCCTGGAGAGCTTGCAGAGCACTGGGGAAAGGCAGGCAGAGAATTCCCTGCTAGCACCTTCTCTGTGCCTGTTCACATTGCTTCGCAGAATCGCTTTTGTGCAGAAAACAGTAACACTTATTCAGACGAAAGAAAGCACAGAGCCCCAGATTTTATGTTGTCCTGGAGAGCTTGCAGAGCACTGGGGAAAGGCAGGCAGAGAATTCCCTGCTAGCACCTTCTCTGTGCCTGGGAAGCAGAAGTGTTCACATTGCTTCGCAGAATCGCTTTTGTGCAGAAAATAGTAACAGTTGTTCAGAACGAAAGAAAGCACAGAGCCCCTGATTCTATGTTGTCCTGGAGAGCTTGCAGAGCACTGGGGAAAGGCAGGCAGAGAATTCCCTGCTAGCACCTTTTCTGTGCCTGTTCACATTGCTTCGCAGAATCGCTTTTGTGCAGAAAACAGTAACACTTGTTCAGAACGAAAGAAAGCACAGAGCCCCAGATTTTATGTTGTCCTGGAGAGCTTGCAGAGCACTGGGGAAAAGCAGGCAGAGAATTCCCTGCTAGCACCTTCTCTGTGCCTGGGAAACAGAAGTGTTCACATTGCTTCGCAGAATGGCTTTTGTGCAGAAAACAGTAACACTTGTTCAGAACGAAAGAAAGCACAGAGCCCCAGATTCTATGTTGTCCTGGAGAGCTTGCAGAGCACTGGGGAAAGGCAGGCAGAGAATTCCCTGCTAGCACCTTTTCTGTGCCTGTTCACATTGCTTCGCAGAATCGCTTTTGTGCAGAAAACAGTAACACTTGTTCAGAACGAAAGAAAGCACAGAGCCCCAGATTTTATGTTGTCCTGGAGAGCTTGCAGAGCACTGGGGAAAAGCAGGCAGAGAATTCCCTGCTAGCACCTTCTCTGTGCCTGGGAAGCAGAAGTGTTCACATTGCTTCGCAGAATCGCTTTTGTGCAGAAAACAGTAACACTTGTTCAGAACGAAAGAAAGCACAGAGCCCCAGATTTTATGTTGTCCTGGAGAGCTTGCAGAGCACTGGGGAAAGGCAGGCAGAGAATTCCCTGCTAGCACCTTCTCTGTGCCTGGGAAACAGAAGTGTTCACATTGCTTCGCAGAACCGCTTTTGTGCAGAAAACAGTAACACTTGTTCAGAACGAAAGAAAGCACAGAGCCCCAGATTCTATGTTGTCCTGGAGAGCTTGCAGAGCACTGGGGAAAGGCAGGCAGAGAATTCCCTGCTAGCACCTTCTCTGTGCCTGTTCACATTGCTTCGCAGAATCGCTTTTGTGCAGAAAACAGTAACACTTGTTCAGACGAAAGAAAGCACAGAGCCCCAGATTTTATGTTGTCCTGGAGAGCTTGCAGAGCAGTGGGGAAAGGCAGGCAGAGAATTCCCTGCTAGCACCTTTTCTGTGCCTGTTCACATTGCTTCGCAGAATCGCTTTTGTGCAGAAAACAGTAACACTTATTCAGACGAAAGAAAGCACAGAGCCCCAGATTTTATGTTGTCCTGGAGAGCTTGCAGAGCACTGGGAAAAGGCAGGCAGAGAATTCCCTGCTAGCACCTTCTCTGTGCCTGGGAAGCAGAAGTGTTCACATTGCTTCGCAGAATCGCTTTTGTGCAGAAAATAGTAACAGTTGTTCAGAACGAAAGAAAGCACAGAGCCCCAGATTCTATGTTGTCCTGGAGAGCTTGCAGAGCACTGGGGAAAGGCAGGCAGAGAATTCCCTGCCAGCACCTTCTCTGTGCCTGGGAAGCAGAAGTGTTCACATTGCTTCGCAGAATCGCTTTTGTGCAGAAAACAGTAACACTTGTTCAGAACGAAAGAAAGCACAGAGCCCCAGATTTTATGTTGTCCTGGAGAGCTTGCAGAGCACTGGGGAAAGGCAGGCAGAGAATTCCCTGGTAGCACCTTTTCTGTGCCTGTTCACATTGCTTCGCAGAATCGCTTTTGTGCAGAAAACAGTAACACTTGTTCAGAACGAAAGAAAGCACAGAGCCCCAGATTTTATGTTGTCCTGGAGAGCTTGCAGAGCAGTGGGGAAAGGCAGGCAGAGAATTCCCTGCTAGCACCTTCTCTGTGCCTGGGAAGCAGAAGCGATCCCATTGCTTCGCAGAATCGCTTTTGTGCAGAAAACAGTAACACTTGTTCAGAACGAAAGAAAGCACAGAGCCCCAGATTTTATGTTGTCCTGGAGAGCTTGCAGAGCACTGGGGAAAGGCAGGCAGAGAATTCCCTGCTAGCACCTTCTCTGTGCCTGTTCACATTGCTTCGCAGAATCGCTTTTGTGCAGAAAATAGTAACAGTTGTTCAGAACGAAAGAAAGCACAGAGCCCCAGATTCTATGTTGTCCTGGAGACTTGCAGAGCACTGGGGAAAGGCAGGCAGAGAATTCCCTGCTAGCACCTTCTCTGTGCCTGGGAAGCAGAAGTGTTCACATTGCTTCGCAGAATCGCTTTTGTGCAGAAAACAGTAACACTTGTTCAGACGAAAGAAAGCACAGAGCCCCAGATTTTATGTTGTCTTGGAGAGCTTGCAGAGCACTGGGGAAAAGCAGGCAGAGAATTTCCTGCTAGCACCTTCTCTGTGCCTGGGAAACAGAAGTGTTCACATTGCTTCGCAGAATCGCTTTTGTGCAGAAAACAGTAACACTTGTTCAGAACGAAAGAAAGCACAGAGCCCCAGATTTTATGTTGTCCTGGAGAGCTTGCAGAGCACTGGGGAAAGGCAGGCAGAGAATTCCCTGCTAGCACCTTCTTTGTGCCTGGGAAGCAGAAGTCTTCACATTGCTTCGCAGAATCGCTTTTGTGCAGAAAACACTAACACTTGTTCAGAACAAAAGAAAGCACAGAGCCCCAGATTCTATGTTGTCCTGGAGAGCTTGCAGAGCACTGGGGAAAAGCAGGCAGAGAATTCCCTGCTAGCACCTTCTCTGTGCCTGGGAAGCAGAAGTGTTCACATTGCTTCGCAGAATCGCTTTTGTGCAGAAAACAGTAACACTTGTTCAGAACGAAAGAAAGCACAGAGCCCCAGATTCTATGTTGTCCTGGAGAGCTTGCAGAGCAGTGGGGAAAGGCAGGCAGAGAATTCCCTGCTAGCACCTTCTCTGTGCCTGTTCACATTGCTTGGCAGAATCGCTTTTGTGCAGAAAACAGTAACACTTGTTCAGACGAAAGAAAGCACAGAGCCCCAGATTTTATGTTGTCCTGGAGAGCTTGCAGAGCACTGGGGAAAAGCAGGCAGAGAATTCCCTGCCAGCACCTTCTCTGTGCCTGGGAAACAGAAGTGTTCACATTGCTTTGCAGAATCGCTTTTGTGCAGAAAACAGTAACACTTGTTCAGAACGAAAGAAAGCACAGAGCCCCAGATTTTATGTTGTCCTGGAGAGCTTGCAGAGCAGTGGGGAAAGGCAGGCAGAGAATTCCCTGCTAGCACCTTCTCTGTGCCTGGGAAGCAGAAGTGTTCACATTGCTTCGCAGAATCGCTTTCGTGCAGAAAACAGTAACACTTGTTCAGAACGAAAGAAAGCACAGAGCCCCAGATTTTATGTTGTCCTGGAGAGCTTGCAGAGCACTGGGGAAAGGCAGGCAGAGAATTCCCTGCTAGCACCTTCTCTGTGCCTGTTCACATTGCTTCGCAGAATCGCTTTTGTGCAGAAAACAGTAACACTTATTCAGACGAAAGAAAGCACAGAGCCCCAGATTTTATGTTGTCCTGGAGAGCTTGCAGAGCACTGGGGAAAGGCAGGCAGAGAATTCCCTGCTAGCACCTTCTCTGTGCCTGGGAAGCAGAAGTGTTCACATTGCTTCGCAGAATCGCTTTTGTGCAGAAAATAGTAACAGTTGTTCAGAACGAAAGAAAGCACAGAGCCCCTGATTCTATGTTGTCCTGGAGAGCTTGCAGAGCACTGGGGAAAGGCAGGCAGAGAATTCCCTGCTAGCACCTTTTCTGTGCCTGTTCACATTGCTTCGCAGAATCGCTTTTGTGCAGAAAACAGTAACACTTGTTCAGAACGAAAGAAAGCACAGAGCCCCAGATTTTATGTTGTCCTGGAGAGCTTGCAGAGCACTGGGGAAAAGCAGGCAGAGAATTCCCTGCTAGCACCTTCTCTGTGCCTGGGAATCAGAAGTGTTCACATTGCTTGGCAGAATCGCTTTTGTGCAGAAAACAGTAACACTTGTTCAGAACGAAAGAAAGCACAGAGCCCCAGATTCTATGTTGTCCTGGAGAGCTTGCAGAGCACTGGGGAAAGGCAGGCAGAGAATTCCCTGCTAGCACCTTCTCTGTGCCTGTTCACATTGCTTTGCAGAATCGCTTTTGTGCAGAAAACAGTAACACTTGTTCAGACGAAAGAAAGCACAGAGCCCCAGATTTTATGTTGTCCTGGAGAGCTTGCAGAGCACTGGGGAAAAGCAGGCAGAGAATTCCCTGCCAGCACCTTCTCTGTGCCTGGGAAGCAGAAGTGTTCACATTGCTTTGCAGAATCGCTTTTGTGCAGAAAACAGTAACACTTGTTCAGAACGAAAGAAAGCACAGAGCCCCAGATTTTATGTTGTCCTGGAGAGCTTGCAGAGCACTGGGGAAAGGCAGGCAGAGAATTCCCTGCTAGCACCTTCTCTGTGCCTGGGAAGCAGAAGTGTTCACATTGCTTGGCAGAATCGCTTTTGTGCAGAAAACACTAACACTTGTTCAGAACGAAAGAAAGCACAGAGCCCCAGATTTTATGTTGTCCTGGAGAGCTTGCAGAGCACTGGGGAAAAGCAGGCAGAGAATTCCCTGCCAGCACCTTCTCTGTGCCTGGGAAGCAGAAGTGTTCACATTGCTTTGCAGAATCGCTTTTGTGCAGAAAACAGTAACACTTGTTCAGAACGAAAGAAAGCACAGAGCCCCAGATTTTATGTTGTCCTGGAGAGCTTGCAGAGCACTGGGGAAAGGCAGGCAGAGAATTCCCTGCTAGCACCTTCTCTGTGCCTGTTCACATTGCTTCGCAGAATCGCTTTTGTGCAGAAAACAGTAACACTTATTCAGACGAAAGAAAGCACAGAGCCCCAGATTTTATGTTGTCCTGGAGAGCTTGCAGAGCAGTGGGGAAAGGCAGGCAGAGAATTCCCTGCTAGCACCTTCTCTGTGCCTGGGAAGCAGAAGTGTTCACATTGCTTGGCAGAATCGCTTTTGTGCAGAAAACAGTAACACTTGTTCAGAACGAAAGAAAGCACAGAGCCCCAGATTCTATGTTGTCCTGGAGAGCTTGCAGAGCACTGGGGAAAGGCAGGCAGAGAATTCCCTGGTAGCACCTTTTCTGTGCCTGTTCACATTGCTTGGCAGAATCGCTTTTGTGCAGAAAACAGTAACACTTGTTCAGAACGAAAGAAAGCACAGAGCCCCAGATTTTATGTTGTCCTGGAGAGCTTGCAGAGCACTGGGGAAAAGCAGGCAGAGAATTCCCTGCTAGCACCTTCTCTGTGCCTGGGAAGCAGAAGTGTTCACATAGCTTCGCAGAATCGCTTTTGTGCAGAAAACAGTAACACTTGTTCAGACGAAAGAAAGCACAGAGCCCCAGATTTTATGTTGTCTTGGAGAGCTTGCAGAGCACTGGGGAAAAGCAGGCAGAGAATTTCCTGCTAGCACCTTCTCTGTGCCTGGGAAACAGAAGTGTTCACATTGCTTGGCAGAATCGCTTTTGTGCAGAAAACAGTAACACTTGTTCAGAACGAAAGAAAGCACAGAGCCCCAGATTTTATGTTGTCCTGGAGAGCTTGCAGAGCACTGGGGAAAGGCAGGCAGAGAATTCCCTGCTAGCACCTTCTCTGTGCCTGGGAAGCAGAAGTCTTCACATTGCCTCGCAGAATCGCTTTTGTGCAGAAAACACTAACACTTGTTCAGAACGAAAGAAAGCACAGAGCCCCAGATTCTATGTTGTCCTGGAGAGCTTGCAGAGCACTGGGGAAAAGCAGGCAGAGAATTCCCTACTAGCACCTTCTCTGTGCCTGGGAAGCAGAAGTGTTCACATTGCTTCGCAGAATCGCTTTTGTGCAGAAAACAGTAACACTTGTTCAGAACGAAAGAAAGCACAGAGCCCCAGATTCTATGTTGTCCTGGAGAGCTTGCAGAGCACTGGGGAAAGGCAGGCAGAGAATTCCCTGCTAGCACCTTCTCTGTGCCTGTTCACATTGCTTCGCAGAATCGCTTTTGTGCAGAAAACAGTAACACTTGTTCAGACGAAAGAAAGCACAGAGCCCCAGATTTTATGTTGTCCTGGAGAGCTTGCAGAGCAGTGGGGAAAGGCAGGCAGAGAATTCCCTGCTAGCACCTTCTCTGTGCCTGGGAAGCAGAAGTGTTCACATTGCTTCGCAGAAACGCTTTTGTGCAGAAAATAGTAACAGTTGTTCAGAACGAAAGAAAGCACAGAGCCCCAGATTCTATGTTGTCCTGGAGAGCTTGCAGAGCAGTGGGGAAAGGCAGGCAGAGAATTCCCTGGTAGCACCTTCTCTGTGCCTGGGAAGCAGAAGTGTTCACATTGCTTGGCAGAATCGCTTTTGTGCAGAAAACAGTAACACTTGTTCAGAACGAAAGAAAGCACAGAGCCCCAGATTCTATGTTGTCCTGGAGAGCTTGCAGAGCACTGGGGAAAGGCAGGCAGAGAATTCCCTGGTAGCACCTTTTCTGTGCCTGTTCACATTGCTTGGCAGAATCGCTTTTGTGCAGAAAACAGTAACACTTGTTCAGAACGAAAGAAAGCACAGAGCCCCAGATTTTATGTTGTCCTGGAGAGCTTGCAGAGCACTGGGGAAAAGCAGGCAGAGAATTCCCTGCTAGCACCTTCTCTGTGCCTGGGAAGCAGAAGTGTTCACATTGCTTCGCAGAATCGCTTTTGTGCAGAAAACAGTAACACTTGTTCAGACGAAAGAAAGCACAGAGCCCCAGATTTTATGTTGTCTTGGAGAGCTTGCAGAGCACTGGGGAAAAGCAGGCAGAGAATTTCCTGCTAGCACCTTCTCTGTGCCTGGGAAACAGAAGTGTTCACATTGCTTGGCAGAATCGCTTTTGTGCAGAAAACAGTAACACTTGTTCAGAACGAAAGAAAGCACAGAGCCCCAGATTTTATGTTGTCCTGGAGAGCTTGCAGAGCACTGGGGAAAGGCAGGCAGAGAATTCCCTGCTAGCACCTTCTCTGTGCCTGGGAAGCAGAAGTCTTCACATTGCCTCGCAGAATCGCTTTTGTGCAGAAAACACTAACACTTGTTCAGAACGAAAGAAAGCACAGAGCCCCAGATTCTATGTTGTCCTGGAGAGCTTGCAGAGCACTGGGGAAAAGCAGGCAGAGAATTCCCTACTAGCACCTTCTCTGTGCCTGGGAAGCAGAAGTGTTCACATTGCTTCGCAGAATCGCTTTTGTGCAGAAAACAGTAACACTTGTTCAGAACGAAAGAAAGCACAGAGCCCCAGATTCTATGTTGTCCTGGAGAGCTTGCAGAGCACTGGGGAAAGGCAGGCAGAGAATTCCCTGCTAGCACCTTCTCTGTGCCTGTTCACATTGCTTCGCAGAATCGCTTTTGTGCAGAAAACAGTAACACTTGTTCAGACGAAAGAAAGCACAGAGCCCCAGATTTTATGTTGTCCTGGAGAGCTTGCAGAGCACTGGGGAAAGGCAGGCAGAGAATTCCCTGCTAGCACCTTCTCTGTGCCTGGGAAGCAGAAGTGTTCACATTGCTTGGCAGAATCGCTTTTGTGCAGAAAACACTAACACTTGTTCAGAACAAAAGAAAGCACAGAGCCCCAGATTTTATGTTGTCCTGGAGAGCTTGCAGAGCACTGGGGAAAAGCAGGCAGAGAATTCCCTGCCAGCACCTTCTCTGTGCCTGGGAAACAGAAGTGTTCACATTGCTTCGCAGAATCGCTTTTGTGCAGAAAACAGTAACACTTGTTCAGAACGAAAGAAAGCACAGAGCCCCAGATTTTATGTTGTCCTGGAGAGCTTGCAGAGCAGTGGGGAAAGGCAGGCAGAGAATTCCCTGCTAGCACCTTCTCTGTGCCTGGGAAGCAGAAGTGTTCACATTGCTTCGCAGAATCGCTTTTGTGCAGAAAACAGTAACACTTGTTCAGAACGAAAGAAAGCACAGAGCCCCAGATTTTATGTTGTCCTGGAGAGCTTGCAGAGCACTGGGGAAAGGCAGGCAGAGAATTCCCTGCTAGCACCTTCTCTGTGCCTGTTCACATTGCTTCGCAGAATCGCTTTTGTGCAGAAAACAGTAACACTTATTCAGATGAAAGAAAGCACAGAGCCCCAGATTTTATGTTGTCCTGGAGAGCTCGTAGAGCACTGGGGAAAGGCAGGCAGAGAATTACCTGCTAGCACCTTCTCTGTGCCTGGGAAGCAGAAGTGTTCACATTGCTTCGCAGAATCGCTTTTGTGCAGAAAACAGTAACACTTGTTCAGAACGAAAGAAAGCACAGAGCCCCAGATTCTATGTTGTCCTGGAGAGCTTGCAGAGCACTGGGGAAAGGCAGGCAGAGAATTCCCTGCTAGCACCTTCTCTGTGCCTGTTCACATTGCTTCGCAGAATCGCTTTTGTGCAGAAAACAGTAACACTTGTTCAGAACAAAAGAAAGCACAGAGCCCCAGATTTTATGTTGTCCTGGAGAGCTTGCAGAGCACTGGGGAAAAGCAGGCAGAGAATTCCCTGCTAGCACCTTCTCTGTGCCTGGGAAACAGAAGTGTTCACATTGCTTCGCAGAATCGCTTTTCTGCAGAAAACAGTAACACTTGTTCAGAACGAAAGAAAGCACAGAGCCCCAGATTCTATGTTGTCCTGGAGAGCTTGCAGAGCACTGGGGAAAGGCAGGCAGAGAATTCCCTGCTAGCACCTTTTCTGTGCCTGTTCACATTGCTTCGCAGAATCGCTTTTGTGCAGAAAACAGTAACACTTGTTCAGAACGAAAGAAAGCACAGAGCCCCAGATTTTATGTTGTCCTGGAGAGCTTGCAGAGCACTGGGGAAAAGCAGGCAGAGAATTTCCTGCTAGCACCTTCTCTGTGCCTGGGAAACAGAAGTGTTCACATTGCTTGGCAGAATCGCTTTTGTGCAGAAAACAGTAACACTTGTTCAGAACGAAAGAAAGCACAGAGCCCCAGATTTTATGTTGTCCTGGAGAGCTTGCAGAGCACTGGGGAAAGGCAGGCAGAGAATTCCCTGCTAGCACCTTCTCTGTGCCTGGGAAACAGAAGTGTTCACATTGCTTCGCAGAATCGCTTTTGTGCAGAAAACAGTAACACTTGTTCAGAACGAAAGAAAGCACAGAGCCCCAGATTTTATGTTGTCCTGGAGAGCTTGCAGAGCACTGGGGAAAGGCAGGCAGAGAATTCCCTGCTAGCACCTTCTCTGTGCCTGGGAAGCAGAAGTCTTCACATTGCTTCGCAGAATCGCTTTTGTGCAGAAAACAGTAACACTTGTTCAGAACGAAAGAAAGCACAGAGCCCCAGATTTTATGTTGTCCTGGAGAGCTTGCAGAGCACTGGGGAAAGGCAGGCAGAGAATTCCCTGCTAGCACCTTCTCTGTGCCTGGGAAGCAGAAGTGTTCACATTGCTTGGCAGAATCGCTTTTGTGCAGAAAACAGTAACACTTGTTCAGAACAAAAGCAAGCACAGAGCCCCAGATTTTATGTTGTCCTGGAGAGCTTGCAGAGCACTGGGGAAAAGCAGGCAGAGAATTCCCTGCTAGCACCTTCTCTGCGCCTGGGAAACAGAAGTGTTCACATTGCTTCGCAGAATCGCTTTTGTGCAGAAAACAGTAACACTTGTTCAGAACGAAAGAAAGCACAGAGCCCCAGATTCTATGTTGTCCTGGAGAGCTTGCAGAGCACTGGGGAAAGGCAGGCAGAGAATTCCCTGCTAGCACCTTCTCTGTGCCTGTTCACATTGCTTCGCAGAATCGCTTTTGTGCAGAAAACAGTAACACTTGTTCAGACGAAAGAAAGCACAGAGCCCCAGATTCTATGTTGTCCTGGAGAGCTTGCAGAGCACTGGGGAAAAGCAGGCAGAGAATTCCCTGCTAGCACCTTCTCTGTGCCTGGGAAGCAGAAGTGTTCACATTGCTTCGCAGAATCGCTTTTGTGCAGAAAACAGTAACACTTGTTCAGAACGAAAGAAAGCACAGAGCCCCTGATTCTATGTTGTCCTGGAGAGCTTGCAGAGCAGTGGGGAAAGGCAGGCAGAGAATTCCCTGCTAGCACCTTCTCTGTGCCTGGGAAACAGAAGTGTTCACATTGCTTCGCAGAATCGCTTTTGTGCAGAAAACAGTAACACTTGTTCAGAACGAAAGAAAGCACAGAGCCCCAGATTTTATGTTGTCCTGGAGAGCTTGCAGAGCACTGGGGAAAGGCAGGCAGAGAATTCCCTGCTAGCACCTTCTCTGTGCCTGGGAAGCAGAAGTGTTCACATTGCTTCGCAGAATCGCTTTTGTGCAGAAAATAGTAACAGTTGTTCAGAACGAAAGAAAGCACAGAGCCCCTGATTTTATGCTGTCCTGGAGAGCTTGCAGAGCACTGGGGAAAGGCAGGCAGAGAATTCCCTGCTAGCACCTTCTCTGTGCCTGGGAAGCAGAAGTGTTCACATTGCTTGGCAGAATCGCTTTTGTGCAGAAAACAGTAACACTTGTTCAGAACGAAAGAAAGCACAGAGCCCCAGATTTTATGTTGTCCTGGAGAGCTTGCAGAGCACTGGGGAAAGGCAGGCAGAGAATTCCCTGGTAGCACCTTTTCTGTGCCTGTTCACATTGCTTCGCAGAATCGCTTTTGTGCAGAAAACAGTAACACTTGTTCAGAACGAAAGAAAGCACAGAGCCCCAGATTTTATGTTGTCCTGGAGAGCTTGCAGAGCACTGGGGAAAAGCAGGCAGAGAATTCCCTGCTAGCACCTTCTCTGTGCCTGGGAAACAGAAGTGTTCACATTGCTTCGCAGAATCGCTTTTGTGCAGAAAATAGTAACAGTTGTTCAGAACGAAAGAAAGCACAGAGCCCCAGATTTTATGTTGTCCTGGAGAGCTTGCAGAGCACTGGGGAAAGGCAGGCAGAGAATTCCCTGCTAGCACCTTCTCTGTGCCTGGGAAGCAGAAGTGTTCACATTGCTTGGCAGAATCGCTTTTGTGCAGAAAACAGTAACACTTGTTCAGAACGAAAGAAAGCACAGAGCCCCAGATTTTATGTTGTCCTGGAGAGCTTGCAGAGCACTGGGGAAAGGCAGGCAGAGAATTCCCTGCTAGCACCTTCTCTGTGCCTGGGAAACAGAAGTGTTCACATAGCTTCGCAGAATCGCTTTTGTGCAGAAAACAGTAACACTTGTTCAGAACGAAAGAAAGCACAGAGCCCCAGATTTTATGTTGTCCTGGAGAGCTTGCAGAGCACTGGGGAAAAGCAGGCAGAGAATTTCCTGCTAGCACCTTCTCTGTGCCTGGGAAACAGAAGTGTTCACATTGCTTGGCAGAATCGCTTTTGTGCAGAAAACAGTAACACTTGTTCAGAACGAAAGAAAGCACAGAGCCCCAGATTTTATGTTGTCCTGGAGAGCTTGCAGAGCACTGGGGAAAGGCAGGCAGATAATTCCCTGCTAGCACCTTTTCTGTGCCTGTTCACATTGCTTCGCAGAATCGCTTTTGTGCAGAAAACAGTAACACTTGTTCAGAACGAAAGAAAGCACAGAGCCCCAGATTTTATGTTGTCCTGGAGAGCTTGCAGAGCACTGGGGAAAGGCAGGCAGAGAATTCCCTGCTAGCACCTTCTCTGTGCCTGGGAAGCAGAAGTCTTCACATTGCTTCGCAGAATCGCTTTTGTGCAGAAAACACTAACACTTGTTCAGAACGAAAGAAAGCACAGAGCCCCAGATTCTATGTTGTCCTGGAGAGCTTGCAGAGCACTGGGGAAAAGCAGGCAGAGAATTCCCTGCTAGCACCTTCTCTGTGCCTGGGAAGCAGAAGTGTTCACATTGCTTCGCAGAATCGCTTTTGTGCAGAAAACAGTAACACTTGTTCAGAACGAAAGAAAGCACAGAGCCCCAGATTCTATGTTGTCCTGGAGAGCTTGCAGAGCACTGGGGAAAGGCAGGCAGAGAATTCCCTGCTAGCACCTTCTCTGTGCCTGTTCACATTGCTTCGCAGAATCGCTTTTGTGCAGAAAACAGTAACACTTGTTCAGACGAAAGAAAGCACAGAGCCCCAGATTTTATGTTGTCCTGGAGAGCTTGCAGAGCACTGGGGAAAGGCAGGCAGAGAATTCCCTGCTAGCACCTTCTCTGTGCCTGTTCACATTGCTTCGCAGAATCGCTTTTGTGCAGAAAACAGTAACACTTATTCAGACGAAAGAAAGCACAGAGCCCCAGATTTTATGTTGTCCTGGAGAGCTTGCAGAGCACTGGGGAAAGGCAGGCAGAGAATTCCCTGCTAGCACCTTCTCTGTGCCTGGGAAGCAGAAGTGTTCACATTGCTTCGCAGAATCGCTTTTGTGCAGAAAATAGTAACAGTTGTTCAGAACGAAAGAAAGCACAGAGCCCCAGATTCTATGTTGTCCTGGAGAGCTTGCAGAGCACTGGGGAAAGGCAGGCAGAGAATTCCCTGCTAGCACCTTCTCTGTGCCTGGGAAGCAGAAGTGTTCACATTGCTTCGCAGAATCGCTTTTGTGCAGAAAACAGTAACACTTGTTCAGAACGAAAGAAAGCACAGAGCCCCAGATTTTATGTTGTCCTGGAGAGCTTGCAGAGCACTGGGGAAAGGCAGGCAGAGAATTCCCTGGTAGCACCTTTTCTGTGCCTGTTCACATTGCTTCGCAGAATCGCTTTTGTGCAGAAAACAGTAACACTTGTTCAGAACGAAAGAAAGCACAGAGCCCCAGATTTTATGTTGTCCTTGAGAGCTTGCAGAGCAGTGGGGAAAGGCAGGCAGAGAATTCCCTGCTAGCACCTTCTCTGTGCCTGGGAAGCAGAAGTGTTCCCATTGCTTCGCAGAATCGCTTTTGTGCAGAAAACAGTAACACTTGTTCAGAACGAAAGAAAGCACAGAGCCCCAGATTTTATGTTGTCCTGGAGAGCTTGCAGAGCACTGGGGAAAGGCAGGCAGAGAATTCCCTGCTAGCACCTTCTCTGTGCCTGTTCACATTGCTTCGCAGAATCGCTTTTGTGCAGAAAACAGTAACACTTATTCAGACGAAAGAAAGCACAGAGCCCCAGATTCTATGTTGTCCTGGAGATCTTGCAGAGCACTGGGGAAAGGCAGGCAGAGAATTCCCTGCTAGCACCTTCTCTGTGCCTGGGAAGCAGAAGTGTTCACATTGCTTCGCAGAATCGCTTTTGTGCAGAAAACAGTAACACTTGTTCAGACGAAAGAAAGCACAGAGCCCCAGATTTTATGTTGTCCTGGAGAGCTTGCAGAGCACTGGGGAAAAGCAGGCAGAGAATTTCCTGCTAGCACCTTCTCTGTGCCTGGGAAACAGAAGTGTTCACATTGCTTGGCAGAATCGCTTTTGTGCAGAAAACAGTAACACTTGTTCAGAACGAAAGAAAGCACAGAGCCCCAGATTTTATGTTGTCCTGGAGAGCTTGCAGAGCAGTGGGGAAAGGCAGGCAGAGAATTCCCTGCTAGCACCTTCTCTGTGCCTGGGAAGCAGAAGTCTTCACATTGCTTCGCAGAATCGCTTTTGTGCAGAAAACACTAACACTTGTTCAGAACGAAAGAAAGCACAGAGCCCCAGATTCTATGTTGTCCTGGAGAGCTTGCAGAGCACTGGGGAAAAGCAGGCAGAGAATTCCCTGCTAGCACCTTCTCTGTGCCTGGGAAGCAGAAGTGTTCACATTGCTTCGCAGAATCGCTTTTGTGCAGAAAACAGTAACACTTGTTCAGAACGAAAGAAAGCACAGAGCCCCAGATTCTATGTTGTCCTGGAGAGCTTGCAGAGCACTGGGGAAAGGCAGGCAGAGAATTCCCTGCTAGCACCTTCTCTGTGCCTGTTCACATTGCTTCGCAGAATCGCTTTTGTGCAGAAAACAGTAACACTTGTTCAGACGAAAGAAAGCACAGAGCCCCAGATTTGCTGTTGTCCTGGAGAGCTTGCAGAGCACTGGGGAAAGGCAGGCAGAGAATTCCCTGCTAGCACCTTCTCTGTGCCTGGGAAGCAGAAGTGTTCACATTGCTTGGCAGAATCGCTTTTGTGCAGAAAACAGTAACACTTGTTCAGAACGAAAGAAAGCACAGAGCCCCAGATTCTATGTTGTCCTGGAGAGCTTGCAGAGCACTGGGGAAAGGCAGGCAGAGAATTCCCTGCTAGCACCTTCTCTGTGCCTGTTCACATTGCTTCGCAGAATCGCTTTTGTGCAGAAAACAGTAACACTTGTTCAGAACGAAAGAAAGCACAGAGCCCCAGATTTTATGTTGTCCTGGAGAGCTTGCAGAGCACTGGGGAAAAGCAGGCAGAGAATTCCCTGCTAGCACCTTCTCTGTGCCTGGGAAGCAGAAGTGTTCACATTGCTTCGCAGAATCGCTTTTGTGCAGAAAACAGTAACACTTGTTCAGACGAAAGAAAGCACAGAGCCCCAGATTTTATGTTGTCTTGGAGAGCTTGCAGAGCACTGGGGAAAAGCAGGCAGAGAATTCCCTGCTAGCACCTTCTCTGTGCCTGGGAAACAGAAGTGTTCACATTGCTTGGCAGAATCGCTTTTGTGCAGAAAACAGTAACACTTGTTCAGAACGAAAGAAAGCACAGAGCCCCAGATTTTATGTTGTCCTGGAGAGCTTGCAGAGCACTGGGGAAAGGCAGGCAGAGAATTCCCTGCTAGCACCTTCTCTGTGCCTGGGAAACAGAAGTGTTCACATTGCTTCGCAGAATCGCTTTTGTGCAGAAAACAGTAACACTTGTTCAGAACGAAAGAAAGCACAGAGCCCCAGATTTTATGTTGTCCTGGAGAGCTTGCAGAGCACTGGGGAAAGGCAGGCAGATAATTCCCTGCTAGCACCTTTTCTGTGCCTGTTCACATTGCTTCGCAGAATCGCTTTTGTGCAGAAAACAGTAACACTTGTTCAGAACGAAAGAAAGCACAGAGCCCCAGATTTTATGTTGTCCTGGAGAGCTTGCAGAGCACTGGGGAAAGGCAGGCAGAGAATTCCCTGCTAGCACCTTCTCTGTGCCTGGGAAGCAGAAGTCTTCACATTGCTTCGCAGAATCGCTTTTGTGCAGAAAACACTAACACTTGTTCAGAACGAAAGAAAGCACAGAGCCCCAGATTTTATGTTGTCCTGGAGAGCTTGCAGAGCACTGGGGAAAGGCAGGCAGAGAATTCCCTGCTAGCACCTTCTCTGTGCCTGGGAAGCAGAAGTCTTCACATTGCTTCGCAGAATCGCTTTTGTGCAGAAAACACTAACACTTGTTCAGAACGAAAGAAAGCACAGAGCCCCAGATTCTATGTTGTCCTGGAGAGCTTGCAGAGCACTGGGGAAAAGCAGGCAGAGAATTCCCTGCTAGCACCTTCTCTGTGCCTGGGAAGCAGAAGTGTTCACATTGCTTCGCAGAATCGCTTTTGTGCAGAAAACAGTAACACTTGTTCAGAACGAAAGAAAGCACAGAGCCCCTGATTCTATGTTGTCCTGGAGAGCTTGCAGAGCACTGGGGAAAGGCAGGCAGAGAATTCCCTGCTAGCACCTTCTCTGTGCCTGTTCACATTGCTTCGCAGAATCGCTTTTGTGCAGAAAACAGTAACACTTGTTCAGACGAAAGAAAGCACAGAGCCCCAGATTTTATGTTGTCCTGGAGAGCTTGCAGAGCAGTGGGGAAAGGCAGGCAGAGAATTCCCTGCTAGCACCTTCTCTGTGCCTGTTCACATTGCTTCGCAGAATCGCTTTTGTGCAGAAAACAGTAACACTTATTCAGACGAAAGAAAGCACAGAGCCCCAGATTTTATGTTGTCCTGGAGAGCTTGCAGAGCACTGGGGAAAGGCAGGCAGAGAATTCCCTGCTAGCACCTTCTCTGTGCCTGGGAAGCAGAAGTGTTCACATTGCTTCGCAGAATCGCTTTTGTGCAGAAAATAGTAACAGTTGTTCAGAACGAAAGAAAGCACAGAGCCCCAGATTCTATGTTGTCCTGGAGAGCTTGCAGAGCAGTGGGGAAAGGCAGGCAGAGAATTCCCTGCTAGCACCTTCTCTGTGCCTGGGAAGCAGAAGTGTTCACATTGCTTCGCAGAATCGCTTTTGTGCAGAAAACAGTAACACTTGTTCAGAACGAAAGAAAGCACAGAGCCCCAGATTTTATGTTGTCCTGGAGAGCTTGCAGAGCACTGGGGAAAGGCAGGCAGAGAATTCCCTGGTAGCACCTTTTCTGTGCCTGTTCACATTGCTTCGCAGAATCGCTTTTGTGCAGAAAACAGTAACACTTGTTCAGAACGAAAGAAAGCACAGAGCCCCAGATTTTATGTTGTCCTGGAGAGCTTGCAGAGCAGTGGGGAAAGGCAGGCAGAGAATTCCCTGCTAGCACCTTCTCTGTGCCTGGGAAGCAGAAGTGTTCCCATTGCTTCGCAGAGTCGCTTTTGTGCAGAAAACAGTAACACTTGTTCAGAACGAAAGAAAGCACAGAGCCCCAGATTTTATGTTGTCCTGGAGAGCTTGCAGAGCACTGGGGAAAGGCAGGCAGAGAATTCCCTGCTAGCACCTTTTCTGTGCCTGTTCACATTGCTTCGCAGAATCGCTTTTGTGCAGAAAACAGTAACACTTGTTCAGAACGAAAGAAAGCACAGAGCCCCAGATTTTATGTTGTCCTGGAGAGCTTGCAGAGCACTGGGGAAAAGCAGGCAGAGAATTCCCTGCTAGCACCTTCTCTGTGCCTGGGAAACAGAAGTGTTCACATTGCTTCGCAGAATCGCTTTTGTGCAGAAAACAGTAACACTTGTTCAGAACGAAAGAAAGCACAGAGCCCCAGATTCTATGTTGTCCTGGAGAGCTTGCAGAGCACTGGGGAAAGGCAGGCAGAGAATTCCCTGCTAGCACCTTTTCTGTGCCTGTTCACATTGCTTCGCAGAATCGCTTTTGTGCAGAAAACAGTAACACTTGTTCAGAACGAAAGAAAGCACAGAGCCCCAGATTTTATGTTGTCCTGGAGAGCTTGCAGAGCACTGGGGAAAAGCAGGCAGAGAATTCCCTGCTAGCACCTTCTCTGTGCCTGGGAAGCAGAAGTGTTCACATTGCTTCGCAGAATCGCTTTTGTGCAGAAAACAGTAACACTTGTTCAGAACGAAAGAAAGCACAGAGCCCCAGATTTTATGTTGTCCTGGAGAGCTTGCAGAGCACTGGGGAAAGGCAGGCAGAGAATTCCCTGCTAGCACCTTCTCTGTGCCTGGGAAACAGAAGTGTTCACATTGCTTCGCAGAACCGCTTTTGTGCAGAAAACAGTAACACTTGTTCAGAACGAAAGAAAGCACAGAGCCCCAGATTCTATGTTGTCCTGGAGAGCTTGCAGAGCACTGGGGAAAGGCAGGCAGAGAATTCCCTGCTAGCACCTTCTCTGTGCCTGTTCACATTGCTTCGCAGAATCGCTTTTGTGCAGAAAACAGTAATACTTGTTCAGAACGAAAGAAAGCACAGAGCCCCAGATTTTATGTTGTCCTGGAGAGCTTGCAGAGCACTGGGGAAAAGCAGGCAGAGAATTCCCTGCTAGCACCTTCTCTGTGCCTGGGAAGCAGAAGTGTTCACATTGCTTCGCAGAATCGCTTTTGTGCAGAAAACAGTAACACTTGTTCAGAACGAAAGAAAGCACAGAGCCCCAGATTCTATGTTGTCCTGGAGAGCTTGCAGAGCAGTGGGGAAAGGCAGGCAGAGAATTCCCTGCTAGCACCTTCTCTGTGCCTGTTCACATTGCTTCGCAGAATCGCTTTTGTGCAGAAAACAGTAACACTTATTCAGACGAAAGAAAGCACAGAGCCCCAGATTTTATGTTGTCCTGGAGAGCTTGCAGAGCACTGGGGAAAGGCAGGCAGAGAATTCCCTGCTAGCACCTTCTCTGTGCCTGGGAAGCAGAAGTGTTCACATTGCTTCGCAGAATCGCTTTTGTGCAGAAAATAGTAACAGTTGTTCAGAACGAAAGAAAGCACAGAGCCCCAGATTCTATGTTGTCCTGGAGAGCTTGCAGAGCACTGGGGAAAGGCAGGCAGAGAATTCCCTGCCAGCACCTTCTCTGTGCCTGGGAAGCAGAAGTGTTCACATTGCTTCGCAGAATCGCTTTTGTGCAGAAAACAGTAACACTTGTTCAGAACGAAAGAAAGCACAGAGCCCCAGATTTTATGTTGTCCTGGAGAGCTTGCAGAGCACTGGGGAAAGGCAGGCAGAGAATTCCCTGGTAGCACCTTTTCTGTGCCTGTTCACATTGCTTCGCAGAATCGCTTTTGTGCAGAAAACAGTAACACTTGTTCAGAACGAAAGAAAGCACAGAGCCCCAGATTTTATGTTGTCCTGGAGAGCTTGCAGAGCACTGGGGAAAGGCAGGCAGAGAATTCCCTGCTAGCACCTTCTCTGTGCCTGGGAAACAGAAGTGTTCACATTGCTTCGCAGAATCGCTTTTGTGCAGAAAACAGTAACACTTGTTCAGAACGAAAGAAAGCACAGAGCCCCAGATTTTATGTTGTCCTGGAGAGCTTGCAGAGCACTGGGGAAAAGCAGGCAGAGAATTTCCTGCTAGCACCTTCTCTGTGCCTGGGAAACAGAAGTGTTCACATTGCTTGGCAGAATCGCTTTTGTGCAGAAAACAGTAACACTTGTTCAGAACGAAAGAAAGCACAGAGCCCCAGATTTTATGTTGTCCTGGAGAGCTTGCAGAGCACTGGGGAAAGGCAGGCAGATAATTCCCTGCTAGCACCTTTTCTGTGCCTGTTCACATTGCTTCGCAGAATCGCTTTTGTGCAGAAAACAGTAACACTTGTTCAGAACGAAAGAAAGCACAGAGCCCCAGATTTTATGTTGTCCTGGAGAGCTTGCAGAGCACTGGGGAAAGGCAGGCAGAGAATTCCCTGCTAGCACCTTCTCTGTGCCTGGGAAGCAGAAGTCTTCACATTGCTTCGCAGAATCGCTTTTGTGCAGAAAACACTAACACTTGTTCAGAACGAAAGAAAGCACAGAGCCCCAGATTTTATGTTGTCCTGGAGAGCTTGCAGAGCACTGGGGAAAGGCAGGCAGAGAATTCCCTGCTAGCACCTTCTCTGTGCCTGGGAAGCAGAAGTCTTCACATTGCTTCGCAGAATCGCTTTTGTGCAGAAAACACTAACACTTGTTCAGAACGAAAGAAAGCACAGAGCCCCAGATTCTATGTTGTCCTGGAGAGCTTGCAGAGCACTGGGGAAAAGCAGGCAGAGAATTCCCTGCTAGCACCTTCTCTGTGCCTGGGAAGCAGAAGTGTTCACATTGCTTCGCAGAATCGCTTTTGTGCAGAAAACAGTAACACTTGTTCAGAACGAAAGAAAGCACAGAGCCCCTGATTCTATGTTGTCCTGGAGAGCTTGCAGAGCACTGGGGAAAGGCAGGCAGAGAATTCCCTGCTAGCACCTTCTCTGTGCCTGTTCACATTGCTTCGCAGAATCGCTTTTGTGCAGAAAACAGTAACACTTGTTCAGACGAAAGAAAGCACAGAGCCCCAGATTTTATGTTGTCCTGGAGAGCTTGCAGAGCACTGGGGAAAGGCAGGCAGAGAATTCCCTGCTAGCACCTTCTCTGTGCCTGTTCACATTGCTTCGCAGAATCGCTTTTGTGCAGAAAACAGTAACACTTATTCAGACGAAAGAAAGCACAGAGCCCCAGATTTTATGTTGTCCTGGAGAGCTTGCAGAGCAGTGGGGAAAGGCAGGCAGAGAATTCCCTGCTAGCACCTTCTCTGTGCCTGGGAAGCAGAAGTGTTCACATTGCTTCGCAGAATCGCTTTTGTGCAGAAAATAGTAACAGTTGTTCAGAACGAAAGAAAGCACAGAGTCCCAGATTCTATGTTGTCCTGGAGAGCTTGCAGAGCAGTGGGGAAAGGCAGGCAGAGAATTCCCTGCTAGCACCTTCTCTGTGCCTGGGAAGCAGAAGTGTTCACATTGCTTCGCAGAATCGCTTTTGTGCAGAAAACAGTAACACTTGTTCAGAACGAAAGAAAGCACAGAGCCCCAGATTTTATGTTGTCCTGGAGAGCTTGCAGAGCACTGGGGAAAGGCAGGCAGAGAATTCCCTGGTAGCACCTTTTCTGTGCCTGTTCACATTGCTTCGCAGAATCGCTTTTGTGCAGAAAACAGTAACACTTGTTCAGAACGAAAGAAAGCACAGAGCCCCAGATTTTATGTTGTCCTGGAGAGCTTGCAGAGCACTGGGGAAAGGCAGGCAGAGAATTCCCTGCTAGCACCTTCTCTGTGCCTGGGAAGCAGAAGTGTTCCCATTGCTTCGCAGAGTCGCTTTTGTGCAGAAAACAGTAACACTTGTTCAGAACGAAAGAAAGCACAGAGCCCCAGATTTTATGTTGTCCTGGAGAGCTTGCAGAGCACTGGGGAAAGGCAGGCAGAGAATTCCCTGCTAGCACCTTCTCTGTGCCTGTTCACATTGCTTCGCAGAATCGCTTTTGTGCAGAAAACAGTAACACTTATTCAGACGAAAGAAAGCACAGAGCCCCAGATTTTATGTTGTCCTGGAGAGCTTGCAGAGCACTGGGGAAAGGCAGGCAGAGAATTCCCTGCTAGCACCTTCTCTGTGCCTGGGAAGCAGAAGTGTTCACATTGCTTCGCAGAATCGCTTTTGTGCAGAAAATAGTAACAGTTGTTCAGAACGAAAGAAAGCACAGAGCCCCTGATTCTATGTTGTCCTGGAGAGCTTGCAGAGCACTGGGGAAAGGCAGGCAGAGAATTCCCTGCTAGCACCTTTTCTGTGCCTGTTCACATTGCTTCGCAGAATCGCTTTTGTGCAGAAAACAGTAACACTTGTTCAGAACGAAAGAAAGCACAGAGCCCCAGATTTTATGTTGTCCTGGAGAGCTTGCAGAGCACTGGGGAAAAGCAGGCAGAGAATTCCCTGCTAGCACCTTCTCTGTGCCTGGGAAACAGAAGTGTTCACATTGCTTCGCAGAATGGCTTTTGTGCAGAAAACAGTAACACTTGTTCAGAACGAAAGAAAGCACAGAGCCCCAGATTCTATGTTGTCCTGGAGAGCTTGCAGAGCACTGGGGAAAGGCAGGCAGAGAATTCCCTGCTAGCACCTTTTCTGTGCCTGTTCACATTGCTTCGCAGAATCGCTTTTGTGCAGAAAACAGTAACACTTGTTCAGAACGAAAGAAAGCACAGAGCCCCAGATTTTATGTTGTCCTGGAGAGCTTGCAGAGCACTGGGGAAAAGCAGGCAGAGAATTCCCTGCTAGCACCTTCTCTGTGCCTGGGAAGCAGAAGTGTTCACATTGCTTCGCAGAATCGCTTTTGTGCAGAAAACAGTAACACTTGTTCAGAACGAAAGAAAGCACAGAGCCCCAGATTTTATGTTGTCCTGGAGAGCTTGCAGAGCACTGGGGAAAGGCAGGCAGAGAATTCCCTGCTAGCACCTTCTCTGTGCCTGGGAAACAGAAGTGTTCACATTGCTTCGCAGAACCGCTTTTGTGCAGAAAACAGTAACACTTGTTCAGAACGAAAGAAAGCACAGAGCCCCAGATTCTATGTTGTCCTGGAGAGCTTGCAGAGCACTGGGGAAAGGCAGGCAGAGAATTCCCTGCTAGCACCTTCTCTGTGCCTGTTCACATTGCTTCGCAGAATCGCTTTTGTGCAGAAAACAGTAACACTTGTTCAGACGAAAGAAAGCACAGAGCCCCAGATTTTATGTTGTCCTGGAGAGCTTGCAGAGCAGTGGGGAAAGGCAGGCAGAGAATTCCCTGCTAGCACCTTTTCTGTGCCTGTTCACATTGCTTCGCAGAATCGCTTTTGTGCAGAAAACAGTAACACTTATTCAGACGAAAGAAAGCACAGAGCCCCAGATTTTATGTTGTCCTGGAGAGCTTGCAGAGCACTGGGAAAAGGCAGGCAGAGAATTCCCTGCTAGCACCTTCTCTGTGCCTGGGAAGCAGAAGTGTTCACATTGCTTCGCAGAATCGCTTTTGTGCAGAAAATAGTAACAGTTGTTCAGAACGAAAGAAAGCACAGAGCCCCAGATTCTATGTTGTCCTGGAGAGCTTGCAGAGCACTGGGGAAAGGCAGGCAGAGAATTCCCTGCCAGCACCTTCTCTGTGCCTGGGAAGCAGAAGTGTTCACATTGCTTCGCAGAATCGCTTTTGTGCAGAAAACAGTAACACTTGTTCAGAACGAAAGAAAGCACAGAGCCCCAGATTTTATGTTGTCCTGGAGAGCTTGCAGAGCACTGGGGAAAGGCAGGCAGAGAATTCCCTGGTAGCACCTTTTCTGTGCCTGTTCACATTGCTTCGCAGAATCGCTTTTGTGCAGAAAACAGTAACACTTGTTCAGAACGAAAGAAAGCACAGAGCCCCAGATTTTATGTTGTCCTGGAGAGCTTGCAGAGCAGTGGGGAAAGGCAGGCAGAGAATTCCCTGCTAGCACCTTCTCTGTGCCTGGGAAGCAGAAGCGATCCCATTGCTTCGCAGAATCGCTTTTGTGCAGAAAACAGTAACACTTGTTCAGAACGAAAGAAAGCACAGAGCCCCAGATTTTATGTTGTCCTGGAGAGCTTGCAGAGCACTGGGGAAAGGCAGGCAGAGAATTCCCTGCTAGCACCTTCTCTGTGCCTGTTCACATTGCTTCGCAGAATCGCTTTTGTGCAGAAAATAGTAACAGTTGTTCAGAACGAAAGAAAGCACAGAGCCCCAGATTCTATGTTGTCCTGGAGACTTGCAGAGCACTGGGGAAAGGCAGGCAGAGAATTCCCTGCTAGCACCTTCTCTGTGCCTGGGAAGCAGAAGTGTTCACATTGCTTCGCAGAATCGCTTTTGTGCAGAAAACAGTAACACTTGTTCAGACGAAAGAAAGCACAGAGCCCCAGATTTTATGTTGTCTTGGAGAGCTTGCAGAGCACTGGGGAAAAGCAGGCAGAGAATTTCCTGCTAGCACCTTCTCTGTGCCTGGGAAACAGAAGTGTTCACATTGCTTCGCAGAATCGCTTTTGTGCAGAAAACAGTAACACTTGTTCAGAACGAAAGAAAGCACAGAGCCCCAGATTTTATGTTGTCCTGGAGAGCTTGCAGAGCACTGGGGAAAGGCAGGCAGAGAATTCCCTGCTAGCACCTTCTTTGTGCCTGGGAAGCAGAAGTCTTCACATTGCTTCGCAGAATCGCTTTTGTGCAGAAAACACTAACACTTGTTCAGAACAAAAGAAAGCACAGAGCCCCAGATTCTATGTTGTCCTGGAGAGCTTGCAGAGCACTGGGGAAAAGCAGGCAGAGAATTCCCTGCTAGCACCTTCTCTGTGCCTGGGAAGCAGAAGTGTTCACATTGCTTCGCAGAATCGCTTTTGTGCAGAAAACAGTAACACTTGTTCAGAACGAAAGAAAGCACAGAGCCCCAGATTCTATGTTGTCCTGGAGAGCTTGCAGAGCAGTGGGGAAAGGCAGGCAGAGAATTCCCTGCTAGCACCTTCTCTGTGCCTGTTCACATTGCTTGGCAGAATCGCTTTTGTGCAGAAAACAGTAACACTTGTTCAGACGAAAGAAAGCACAGAGCCCCAGATTTTATGTTGTCCTGGAGAGCTTGCAGAGCACTGGGGAAAAGCAGGCAGAGAATTCCCTGCCAGCACCTTCTCTGTGCCTGGGAAACAGAAGTGTTCACATTGCTTTGCAGAATCGCTTTTGTGCAGAAAACAGTAACACTTGTTCAGAACGAAAGAAAGCACAGAGCCCCAGATTTTATGTTGTCCTGGAGAGCTTGCAGAGCAGTGGGGAAAGGCAGGCAGAGAATTCCCTGCTAGCACCTTCTCTGTGCCTGGGAAGCAGAAGTGTTCACATTGCTTCGCAGAATCGCTTTCGTGCAGAAAACAGTAACACTTGTTCAGAACGAAAGAAAGCACAGAGCCCCAGATTTTATGTTGTCCTGGAGAGCTTGCAGAGCACTGGGGAAAGGCAGGCAGAGAATTCCCTGCTAGCACCTTCTCTGTGCCTGTTCACATTGCTTCGCAGAATCGCTTTTGTGCAGAAAACAGTAACACTTATTCAGACGAAAGAAAGCACAGAGCCCCAGATTTTATGTTGTCCTGGAGAGCTTGCAGAGCACTGGGGAAAGGCAGGCAGAGAATTCCCTGCTAGCACCTTCTCTGTGCCTGGGAAGCAGAAGTGTTCACATTGCTTCGCAGAATCGCTTTTGTGCAGAAAATAGTAACAGTTGTTCAGAACGAAAGAAAGCACAGAGCCCCTGATTCTATGTTGTCCTGGAGAGCTTGCAGAGCACTGGGGAAAGGCAGGCAGAGAATTCCCTGCTAGCACCTTTTCTGTGCCTGTTCACATTGCTTCGCAGAATCGCTTTTGTGCAGAAAACAGTAACACTTGTTCAGAACGAAAGAAAGCACAGAGCCCCAGATTTTATGTTGTCCTGGAGAGCTTGCAGAGCACTGGGGAAAAGCAGGCAGAGAATTCCCTGCTAGCACCTTCTCTGTGCCTGGGAATCAGAAGTGTTCACATTGCTTGGCAGAATCGCTTTTGTGCAGAAAACAGTAACACTTGTTCAGAACGAAAGAAAGCACAGAGCCCCAGATTCTATGTTGTCCTGGAGAGCTTGCAGAGCACTGGGGAAAGGCAGGCAGAGAATTCCCTGCTAGCACCTTTTCTGTGCCTGTTCACATTGCTTCGCAGAATCGCTTTTGTGCAGAAAACAGTAACACTTGTTCAGAACGAAAGAAAGCACAGAGCCCCAGATTTTATGTTGTCCTGGAGAGCTTGCAGAGCACTGGGGAAAAGCAGGCAGAGAATTCCCTGCTAGCACCTTCTCTGTGCCTGGGAAGCAGAAGTGTTCCCATTGCTTCGCAGAATCACTTTTCTGCAGAAAACAGTAACACTTGTTCAGAACAAAAGAAAGCACAGAGCCCAGATTTTATGTCTTCCTGGAGAGCTTGCAGAGCACTGGGGAAAGGCAGGCAGAGAATTCCCTGCTAGCACCTTCTCTGTGCCTGTTCACATTGCTTCGCAGAATCGCTTTTGTGCAGAAAACAGTAACACTTGTTCAGACGAAAGAAAGCACAGAGCCCCAGATTTTATGTTGTCCTGGAGAGCTTGCAGAGCACTGGGGAAAGGCAGGCAGAGAATTCCCTGCTAGCACCTTCTCTGTGCCTGGGAAGCAGAAGTGTTCACATTGCTTGGCAGAATCGCTTTTGTGCAGAAAACAGTAACAGTTGTTCAGAACGAAAGAAAGCACAGAGCCCCAGATTCTATGTTGTCCTGGAGAGCTTGCAGAGCACTGGGGAAAGGCAGGCAGAGAATTCCCTGCTAGCACCTTCTCTGTGCCTGTTCACATTGCTTCGCAGAATCGCTTTTGTGCAGAAAACAGTAACACTTGTTCAGAACGAAAGAAAGCACAGAGCCCCAGATTTTATGTTGTCCTGGAGAGCTTGCAGAGCAGTGGGGAAAGGCAGGCAGAGAATTCCCTGCTAGCACCTTCTCTGTGCCTGGGAAGCAGAAGTGTTCCCATTGCTTCGCAGAATCGCTTTCGTGCAGAAAACAGTAACACTTGTTCAGAACGAAAGAAAGCACAGAGCCCCAGATTTTATGTTGTCCTGGAGAGCTTGCAGAGCACTGGGGAAAGGCAGGCAGAGAATTCCCTGCTAGCACCTTCTCTGTGCCTGTTCACATTGCTTCGCAGAATCGCTTTTGTGCAGAAAACAGTAACACTTATTCAGACGAAAGAAAGCACAGAGCCCCAGATTTTATGTTGTCCTGGAGAGCTTGCAGAGCACTGGGGAAAGGCAGGCAGAGAATTCCCTGCTAGCACCTTCTCTGTGCCTGGGAAGCAGAAGTGTTCACATTGCTTCGCAGAATCGCTTTTGTGCAGAAAATAGTAACAGTTGTTCAGAACGAAAGAAAGCACAGAGCCCCTGATTCTATGTTGTCCTGGAGAGCTTGCAGAGCACTGGGGAAAGGCAGGCAGAGAATTCCCTGCTAGCACCTTTTCTGTGCCTGTTCACATTGCTTCGCAGAATCGCTTTTGTGCAGAAAACAATAACACTTGTTCAGAACGAAAGAAAGCACAGAGCCCCAGATTTTATGTTGTCCTGGAGAGCTTGCAGAGCACTGGGGAAAAGCAGGCAGAGAATTCCCTGCTAGCACCTTCTCTGTGCCTGGGAAACAGAAGTGTTCACATTGCTTCGCAGAATCGCTTTTGTGCAGAAAACAGTAACACTTGTTCAGAACGAAAGAAAGCACAGAGCCCCAGATTCTATGTTGTCCTGGAGAGCTTGCAGAGCACTGGGGAAAGGCAGGCAGAGAATTCCCTGCTAGCACCTTTTCTGTGCCTGTTCACATTGCTTCGCAGAATCGCTTTTGTGCAGAAAACAGTAACACTTGTTCAGAACGAAAGAAAGCACAGAGCCCCAGATTTTATGTTGTCCTGGAGAGCTTGCAGAGCACTGGGGAAAAGCAGGCAGAGAATTCCCTGCTAGCACCTTCTCTGTGCCTGGGAAGCAGAAGTGTTCACATTGCTTCGCAGAATCGCTTTTGTGCAGAAAACAGTAACACTTGTTCAGAACGAAAGAAAGCACAGAGCCCCAGATTTTATGTTGTCCTGGAGAGCTTGCAGAGCACTGGGGAAAGGCAGGCAGAGAATTCCCTGCTAGCACCTTCTCTGTGCCTGGGAAACAGAAGTGTTCACATTGCTTCGCAGAATCGCTTTTGTGCAGAAAACAGTAACACTTGTTCAGAACGAAAGAAAGCACAGAGCCCCAGATTTTATGTTGTCCTGGAGAGCTTGCAGAGCACTGGGGAAAAGCAGGCAGAGAATTCCCTGCTAGCACCTTCTCTGTGCCTGGGAAGCAGAAGTGTTCCCATTGCTTCGCAGAATCACTTTTCTGCAGAAAACAGTAACACTTGTTCAGAACAAAAGAAAGCACAGAGCCCAGATTTTATGTCTTCCTGGAGAGCTTGCAGAGCACTGGGGAAAGGCAGGCAGAGAATTCCCTGCTAGCACCTTCTCTGTGCCTGTTCACATTGCTTCGCAGAATCGCTTTTGTGCACAAAACAGTAACACTTGTTCAGACGAAAGAAAGCACAGAGCCCCAGATTTTATGTTGTCCTGGAGAGCTTGCAGAGCACTGGGGAAAGGCAGGCAGAGAATTCCCTGCTAGCACCTTCTCTGTGCCTGGGAAGCAGAAGTGTTCACATTGCTTGGCAGAATCGCTTTTGTGCAGAAAACAGTAACAGTTGTTCAGAACGAAAGAAAGCACAGAGCCCCAGATTCTATGTTGTCCTGGAGAGCTTGCAGAGCACTGGGGAAAGGCAGGCAGAGAATTCCCTGCTAGCACCTTCTCTGTGCCTGTTCACATTGCTTCGCAGAATCGCTTTTGTGCAGAAAACAGTAACACTTGTTCAGAACGAAAGAAAGCACAGAGCCCCAGATTTTATGTTGTCCTGGAGAGCTTGCAGAGCACTGGGGAAAGGCAGGCAGAGAATTCCCTGCTAGCACCTTCTCTGTGCCTGGGAAGCAGAAGTGTTCACATTGCTTGGCAGAATCGCTTTTGTGCAGAAAACAGTAACACTTGTTCAGAACAAAAGAAAGCACAGAGCCCCAGATTTTATGTTGTCCTGGAGAGCTTGCAGAGCACTGGGTAAAAGCAGGCAGAGAATTCCCTGCTAGCACCTTCTCTGCGCCTGGGAAACAGAAGTGTTCACATTGCTTCGCAGAACCGCTTTTGTGCAGAAAACAGTAACACTTGTTCAGAACGAAAGAAAGCACAGAGCCCCAGATTCTATGTTGTCCTGGAGAGCTTGCAGAGCACTGGGGAAAGGCAGGCAGAGAATTCCCTGCTAGCACCTTCTCTGTGCCTGTTCACATTGCTTCGCAGAATCGCTTTTGTGCAGAAAACAGTAACACTTGTTCAGAACGAAAGAAAGCACAGAGCCCCAGATTTTATGTTGTCCTGGAGAGCTTGCAGAGCACTGGGGAAAAGCAGGCAGAGAATTCCCTGCTAGCACCTTCTCTGTTCCTGGGAAACAGAAGTGTTCACATTGCTTCGCAGAATCGCTTTTGTGCAGAAAACAGTAACACTTGTTCAGAACGAAAGAAAGCACAGAGCCCCAGATTTTATGTTGTCCTGGAGAGCTTGCAGAGCACTGGGGAAAGGCAGGCAGAGAATTCCCTGCTAGCACCTTCTCGGTGCCTGGGAAGCAGAAGTGTTCACATTACTTGGCAGAATCGCTTTTGTGCAGAAAACACTAACACTTGTTCAGAACAAAAGAAAGCACAGAGCCCCAGATTTTATGTTGTCCTGGAGAGCTTGCAGAGCACTGGGGAAAGGCAGGCAGAGAATTCCCTGCTAGCACCTTCTCTGTGCCTGGGAAGCAGAAGTCTTCACATTGCTTCGCAGAATCGCTTTTGTGCAGAAAACACTAACACTTGTTCAGAACGAAAGAAAGCACAGAGCCCCAGATTCTATGTTGTCCTGGAGAGCTTGCAGAGCACTGGGGAAAAGCAGGCAGAGAATTCCCTGCTAGCACCTTCTCTGTGCCTGGGAAGCAGAAGTGTTCCCATTGCTTCGCAGAATCACTTTTCTGCAGAAAACAGTAACACTTGTTCAGAACAAAAGAAAGCACAGAGCCCAGATTTTATGTTGTCCTGGAGAGCTTGCAGAGCACTGGGGAAAGGCAGGCAGAGAATTCCCTGCTAGCACCTTCTCTGTGCCTGTTCACATTGCTTGGCAGAATCGCTTTTGTGCAGAAAACAGTAATACTTGTTCAGAACGAAAGAAAGCACAGAGCCCCAGATTTTATGTTGTCCTGGAGAGCTTGCAGAGCACTGGGGAAAAGCAGGCAGAGAATTCCCTGCTAGCACCTTCTGTGTTCCTGGGAAACAGAAGTGTTCACATTGCTTCGCAGAATCGCTTTTGTGCAGAAAACAGTAACACTTGTTCAGAACGAAAGAAAGCACAGAGCCCCAGATTTTATGTTGTGCTGGAGAGCTTGCAGAGCACTGGGGAAAGGCAGGCAGAGAATTCCCTGCTAGCACCTTCTCGGTGCCTGGGAAGCAGAAGTGTTCACATTACTTGGCAGAATCGCTTTTGTGCAGAAAACACTAACACTTGTTCAGAACAAAAGAAAGCACAGAGCCCCAGATTTTATGTTGTCCTGGAGAGCTTGCAGAGCACTGGGGAAAGGCAGGCAGAGAATTCCCTGCTAGCACCTTCTCTGTGCCTGGGAAACAGAAGTGTTCACATTGCTTCGCAGAATCGCTTTTGTGCAGAAAACAGTAACACTTGTTCAGAACGAAAGAAAGCACAGAGCCCCAGATTTTATGTTGTCCTGGAGAGCTTGCAGAGCACTGGGGAAAAGCAGGCAGAGAATTCCCTGCTAGCACCTTCTCTGTTCCTGGGAAACAGAAGTGTTCACATTGCTTCGCAGAATCGCTTTTGTGCAGAAAACAGTAACACTTGTTCAGAACGAAAGAAAGCACAGAGCCCAAGATTCTATGTTGTCCTGGAGAGCTTGCAGAGCAGTGGGGAAAGGCAGGCAGAGAATTCCCTGCTAGCACCTTCTCTGTGCCTGTTCACATTGCTTGGCAGAATCGCTTTTGTGCAGAAAACAGTAACACTTGTTCAGACGAAAGAAAGCACAGAGCCCCAGATTTGCTGTTGTCCTGGAGAGCTTGCAGAGCAGTGGGGAAAGGCAGGCAGAGAATTCCCTGCTAGCACCTTCTCTGTGCCTGGGAAGCAGAAGTGTTCACATTGCTTGGCAGAATCGCTTTTGTGCAGAAAACACTAACACTTGTTCAGAACAAAAGAAAGCACAGATCCCCAGATTTTATGTTGTCCTGGAGAGCTTGCAGAGCACTGGGGAAAAGCAGGCAGAGAATTCCCTGCCAGCACCTTCTCTGTGCCTGGGAAACAGAAGTGTTCACATTGCTTTGCAGAATCGCTTTTGTGCAGAAAACAGTAACACTTGTTCAGAACGAAAGAAAGCACAGAGCCCCAGATTTTATGTTGTCCTGGAGAGCTTGCAGAGCACTGGGGAAAGGCAGGCAGAGAATTCCCTGCTAGCACCTTCTCTGTGCCTGGGAAGCAGAAGTGTTCCCATTGCTTCGCAGAATCGCTTTCGTGCAGAAAACAGTAACACTTGTTCAGAACGAAAGAAAGCACAGAGCCCCAGATTTTATGTTGTGCTGGAGAGCTTGCAGAGCACTGGGGAAAGGCAGGCAGAGAATTCCCTGCTAGCACCTTCTCTGTGCCTGTTCACATTGCTTCGCAGAATCGCTTTTGTGCAGAAAACAGTAACACTTATTCAGACGAAAGAAAGCACAGAGCCCCAGATTTTATGTTGTCCTGGAGAGCTTGCAGAGCACTGGGGAAAGGCAGGCAGAGAATTCCCTGCTAGCACCTTCTCTGTGCCTGGGAAGCAGAAGTGTTCACATTGCTTCGCAGAATCGCTTTTGTGCAGAAAATAGTAACAGTTGTTCAGAACGAAAGAAAGCACAGAGCCCCTGATTCTATGTTGTCCTGGAGAGCTTGCAGAGCACTGGGGAAAGGCAGGCAGAGAATTCCCTGCTAGCACCTTTTCTGTGCCTGTTCACATTGCTTCGCAGAATCGCTTTTGTGCAGAAAACAGTAACACTTGTTCAGAACGAAAGAAAGCACAGAGCCCCAGATTTTATGTTGTCCTGGAGAGCTTGCAGAGCACTGGGGAAAAGCAGGCAGAGAATTCCCTGCTAGCACCTTCTCTGTGCCTGGGAAACAGAAGTGTTCACATTGCTTCGCAGAATCGCTTTTGTGCAGAAAACAGTAACACTTGTTCAGAACGAAAGAAAGCACAGAGCCCCAGATTCTATGTTGTCCTGGAGAGCTTGCAGAGCACTGGGGAAAGGCAGGCAGAGAATTCCCTGCTAGCACCTTTTCTGTGCCTGTTCACATTGCTTCGCAGAATCGCTTTTGTGCAGAAAACAGTAACACTTGTTCAGAACGAAAGAAAGCACAGAGCCCCAGATTTTATGTTGTCCTGGAGAGCTTGCAGAGCACTGGGGAAAAGCAGGCAGAGAATTCCCTGCTAGCACCTTCTCTGTGCCTGGGAAGCAGAAGTGTTCACATTGCTTCGCAGAATCGCTTTTGTGCAGAAAACAGTAACACTTGTTCAGAACGAAAGAAAGCACAGAGCCCCAGATTTTATGTTGTCCTGGAGAGCTTGCAGAGCACTGGGGAAAGGCAGGCAGAGAATTCCCTGGTAGCACCTTCTCTGTGCCTGGGAAACAGAAGTGTTCACATTGCTTCGCAGAATCGCTTTTGTGCAGAAAACAGTAACACTTGTTCAGAACGAAAGAAAGCACAGAGCCCCAGATTTTATGTTGTCCTGGAGAGCTTGCAGAGCACTGGGGAAAAGCAGGCAGAGAATTCCCTGCTAGCACCTTCTCTGTGCCTGGGAAGCAGAAGTGTTCCCATTGCTTCGCAGAATCACTTTTGTGCAGAAAACAGTAACAGTTGTTCAGAACGAAAGAAAGCACAGAGCCCAGATTTTATGTCTTCCTGGAGAGCTTGCAGAGCACTGGGGAAAGGCAGGCAGAGAATTCCCTGCTAGCACCTTCTCTGTGCCTGTTCACATTGCTTCGCAGAATCGCTTTTGTGCAGAAAACAGTAACACTTGTTCAGAACGAAAGAAAGCACAGAGCCCCAGATTTTATGTTGTCCTGGAGAGCTTGCAGAGCACTGGGGAAAGGCAGGCAGAGAATTCCCTGCTAGCACCTTCTCTGTGCCTGGGAAGCAGAAGTGTTCACATTGCTTGGCAGAATCGCTTTTGTGCAGAAAACAGTAACACTTGTTCAGAACAAAAGAAAGCACAGAGCCCCAGATTTTATGTTGTCCTGGAGAGCTTGCAGAGCACTGGGGAAAAGCAGGCAGAGAATTCCCTGCTAGCACCTTCTCTGCGCCTGGGAAACAGAAGTGTTCACATTGCTTCGCAGAACCGCTTTTGTGCAGAAAACAGTAACACTTGTTCAGAACGAAAGAAAGCACAGAGCCCCAGATTTTATGTTGTCCTGGAGAGCTTGCAGAGCACTGGGGAAAGGCAGGCAGAGAATTCCCTGCTAGCACCTTCTCTGTGCCTGGGAAGCAGAAGTGTTCACATTGCTTGGCAGAATCGCTTTTGTGCAGAAAACACTAACACTTGTTCAGAACAAAAGAAAGCACAGAGCCCCAGATTTTATGTTGTCCTGGAGAGCTTGCAGAGCACTGGGGAAAAGCAGGCAGAGAATTCCCTGCCAGCACCTTCTCTGTGCCTGGGAAACAGAAGTGTTCCCATTGCTTTGCAGAATCGCTTTCGTGCAGAAAACAGTAACACTTGTTCAGAACGAAAGAAAGCACAGAGCCCCAGATTTTATGTTGTCCTGGAGAGCTTGCAGAGCACTGGGGAAAGGCAGGCAGAGAATTCCCTGCTAGCACCTTCTCTGTGCCTGTTCACATTGCTTCGCAGAATCGCTTTTGTGCAGAAAACAGTAACACTTATTCAGACGAAAGAAAGCACAGAGCCCCAGATTTTATGTTGTCCTGGAGAGCTTGCAGAGCACTGGGGAAAGGCAGGCAGAGAATTCCCTGCTAGCACCTTCTCTGTGCCTGGGAAGCAGAAGTGTTCACATTGCTTCGCAGAATCGCTTTTGTGCAGAAAATAGTAACAGTTGTTCAGAACGAAAGAAAGCACAGAGCCCCTGATTCTATGTTGTCCTGGAGAGCTTGCAGAGCACTGGGGAAAGGCAGGCAGAGAATTCCCTGCTAGCACCTTTTCTGTGCCTGTTCACATTGCTTCGCAGAATCGCTTTTGTGCAGAAAACAGTAACACTTGTTCAGAACGAAAGAAAGCACAGAGCCCCAGATTTTATGTTGTCCTGGAGAGCTTGCAGAGCACTGGGGAAAAGCAGGCAGAGAATTCCCTGCTAGCACCTTCTCTGTGCCTGGGAAACAGAAGTGTTCACATTGCTTCGCAGAATCGCTTTTGTGCAGAAAACAGTAACACTTGTTCAGAACGAAAGAAAGCACAGAGCCCCAGATTCTATGTTGTCCTGGAGAGCTTGCAGAGCACTGGGGAAAGGCAGGCAGAGAATTCCCTGCTAGCACCTTTTCTGTGCCTGTTCACATTGCTTCGCAGAATCGCTTTTGTGCAGAAAACAGTAACACTTGTTCAGAACGAAAGAAAGCACAGAGCCCCAGATTTTATGTTGTCCTGGAGAGCTTGCAGAGCACTGGGGAAAAGCAGGCAGAGAATTCCCTGCTAGCACCTTCTCTGTGCCTGGGAAGCAGAAGTGTTCACATTGCTTCGCAGAATCGCTTTTGTGCAGAAAACAGTAACACTTGTTCAGAACGAAAGAAAGCACAGAGCCCCAGATTTTATGTTGTCCTGGAGAGCTTGCAGAGCACTGGGGAAAGGCAGGCAGAGAATTCCCTGCTAGCACCTTCTCTGTGCCTGGGAAACAGAAGTGTTCACATTGCTTCGCAGAATCGCTTTTGTGCAGAAAACAGTAACACTTGTTCAGAACGAAAGAAAGCACAGAGCCCCAGATTTTATGTTGTCCTGGAGAGCTTGCAGAGCACTGGGGAAAAGCAGGCAGAGAATTCCCTGCTAGCACCTTCTCTGTGCCTGGGAAGCAGAAGTGTTCCCATTGCTTCGCAGAATCACTTTTCTGCAGAAAACAGTAACACTTGTTCAGAACAAAAGAAAGCACAGAGCCCAGATTTTATGTCTTCCTGGAGAGCTTGCAGAGCACTGGGGAAAGGCAGGCAGAGAATTCCCTGCTAGCACCTTCTCTGTGCCTGTTCACATTGCTTCGCAGAATCGCTTTTGTGCAGAAAACAGTAACACTTGTTCAGACGAAAGAAAGCACAGAGCCCCAGATTTTATGTTGTCCTGGAGAGCTTGCAGAGCACTGGGGAAAGGCAGGCAGAGAATTCCCTGCTAGCACCTTCTCTGTGCCTGGGAAGCAGAAGTGTTCACATTGCTTGGCAGAATCGCTTTTGTGCAGAAAACAGTAACAGTTGTTCAGAACGAAAGAAAGCACAGAGCCCCAGATTCTATGTTGTCCTGGAGAGCTTGCAGAGCACTGGGGAAAGGCAGGCAGAGAATTCCCTGCTAGCACCTTCTCTGTGCCTGTTCACATTGCTTCGCAGAATCGCTTTTGTGCAGAAAACAGTAACACTTGTTCAGAACGAAAGAAAGCACAGAGCCCCAGATTTTATGTTGTCCTGGAGAGCTTGCAGAGCACTGGGGAAAGGCAGGCAGAGAATTCCCTGCTAGCACCTTCTCTGTGCCTGGGAAGCAGAAGTGTTCACATTGCTTGGCAGAATCGCTTTTGTGCAGAAAACAGTAACACTTGTTCAGAACAAAAGAAAGCACAGAGCCCCAGATTTTATGTTGTCCTGGAGAGCTTGCAGAGCACTGGGTAAAAGCAGGCAGAGAATTCCCTGCTAGCACCTTCTCTGCGCCTGGGAAACAGAAGTGTTCACATTGCTTCGCAGAACCGCTTTTGTGCAGAAAACAGTAACACTTGTTCAGAACGAAAGAAAGCACAGAGCCCCAGATTCTATGTTGTCCTGGAGAGCTTGCAGAGCACTGGGGAAAGGCAGGCAGAGAATTCCCTGCTAGCACCTTCTCTGTGCCTGTTCACATTGCTTCGCAGAATCGCTTTTGTGCAGAAAACAGTAATACTTGTTCAGAACGAAAGAAAGCACAGAGCCCCAGATTTTATGTTGTCCTGGAGAGCTTGCAGAGCACTGGGGAAAAGCAGGCAGAGAATTCCCTGCTAGCACCTTCTCTGTTCCTGGGAAACAGAAGTGTTCACATTGCTTCGCAGAATCGCTTTTGTGCAGAAAACAGTAACACTTGTTCAGAACGAAAGAAAGCACAGAGCCCCAGATTTTATGTTGTCCTGGAGAGCTTGCAGAGCACTGGGGAAAGGCAGGCAGAGAATTCCCTGCTAGCACCTTCTCGGTGCCTGGGAAGCAGAAGTGTTCACATTACTTGGCAGAATCGCTTTTGTGCAGAAAACACTAACACTTGTTCAGAACAAAAGAAAGCACAGAGCCCCAGATTTTATGTTGTCCTGGAGAGCTTGCAGAGCACTGGGGAAAGGCAGGCAGAGAATTCCCTGCTAGCACCTTCTCTGTGCCTGGGAAGCAGAAGTCTTCACATTGCTTCGCAGAATCGCTTTTGTGCAGAAAACACTAACACTTGTTCAGAACGAAAGAAAGCACAGAGCCCCAGATTCTATGTTGTCCTGGAGAGCTTGCAGAGCACTGGGGAAAGGCAGGCAGAGAATTCCCTGCTAGCACCTTCTCTGTGCCTGGGAAGCAGAAGTGTTCCCATTGCTTCGCAGAATCACTTTTCTGCAGAAAACAGTAACACTTGTTCAGAACAAAAGAAAGCACAGAGCCCAGATTTTATGTTGTCCTGGAGAGCTTGCAGAGCACTGGGGAAAGGCAGGCAGAGAATTCCCTGCTAGCACCTTCTCTGTGCCTGTTCACATTGCTTGGCAGAATCGCTTTTGTGCAGAAAACAGTAATACTTGTTCAGAACGAAAGAAAGCACAGAGCCCCAGATTTTATGTTGTCCTGGAGAGCTTGCAGAGCACTGGGGAAAAGCAGGCAGAGAATTCCCTGCTAGCACCTTCTCTGTTCCTGGGAAACAGAAGTGTTCACATTGCTTCGCAGAATCGCTTTTGTGCAGAAAACAGTAACACTTGTTCAGAACGAAAGAAAGCACAGAGCCCCAGATTTTATGTTGTGCTGGAGAGCTTGCAGAGCACTGGGGAAAGGCAGGCAGAGAATTCCCTGCTAGCACCTTCTCTGTGCCTGGGAAACAGAAGTGTTCACATTGCTTCGCAGAATCGCTTTTGTGCAGAAAACAGTAACACTTGTTCAGAACGAAAGAAAGCACAGAGCCCCAGATTTTATGTTGTCCTGGAGAGCTTGCAGAGCACTGGGGAAAAGCAGGCAGAGAATTCCCTGCTAGCACCTTCTCTGTTCCTGGGAAACAGAAGTGTTCACATTGCTTCGCAGAATCGCTTTTGTGCAGAAAACAGTAACACTTGTTCAGAACGAAAGAAAGCACAGAGCCCCAGATTCTATGTTGTCCTGGAGAGCTTGCAGAGCAGTGGGGAAAGGCAGGCAGAGAATTCCCTGCTAGCACCTTCTCTGTGCCTGTTCACATTGCTTGGCAGAATCGCTTTTGTGCAGAAAACAGTAACACTTGTTCAGACGAAAGAAAGCACAGAGCCCCAGATTTGCTGTTGTCCTGGAGAGCTTGCAGAGCAGTGGGGAAAGGCAGGCAGAGAATTCCCTGCTAGCACCTTCTCTGTGCCTGGGAAGCAGAAGTGTTCACATTGCTTGGCAGAATCGCTTTTGTGCAGAAAACACTAACACTTGTTCAGAACAAAAGAAAGCACAGAGCCCAGATTTTATGTTGTCCTGGAGAGCTTGCAGAGCACTGGGGAAAGGCAGGCAGAGAATTCCCTGCTAGCACCTTCTCTGTGCCTGTTCACATTGCTTGGCAGAATCGCTTTTGTGCAGAAAACAGTAATACTTGTTCAGAACGAAAGAAAGCACAGAGCCCCAGATTTTATGTTGTCCTGGAGAGCTTGCAGAGCACTGGGGAAAAGCAGGCAGAGAATTCCCTGCTAGCACCTTCTCTGTTCCTGGGAAACAGAAGTGTTCACATTGCTTCGCAGAATCGCTTTTGTGCAGAAAACAGTAACACTTGTTCAGAACGAAAGAAAGCACAGAGCCCCAGATTTTATGTTGTGCTGGAGAGCTTGCAGAGCACTGGGGAAAGGCAGGCAGAGAATTCCCTGCTAGCACCTTCTCTGTGCCTGGGAAACAGAAGTGTTCACATTGCTTCGCAGAATCGCTTTTGTGCAGAAAACAGTAACACTTGTTCAGAACGAAAGAAAGCACAGAGCCCCAGATTTTATGTTGTCCTGGAGAGCTTGCAGAGCACTGGGGAAAAGCAGGCAGAGAATTCCCTGCTAGCACCTTCTCTGTTCCTGGGAAACAGAAGTGTTCACATTGCTTCGCAGAATCGCTTTTGTGCAGAAAACAGTAACACTTGTTCAGAACGAAAGAAAGCACAGAGCCCCAGATTCTATGTTGTCCTGGAGAGCTTGCAGAGCAGTGGGGAAAGGCAGGCAGAGAATTCCCTGCTAGCACCTTCTCTGTGCCTGTTCACATTGCTTGGCAGAATCGCTTTTGTGCAGAAAACAGTAACACTTGTTCAGACGAAAGAAAGCACAGAGCCCCAGATTTGCTGTTGTCCTGGAGAGCTTGCAGAGCAGTGGGGAAAGGCAGGCAGAGAATTCCCTGCTAGCACCTTCTCTGTGCCTGGGAAGCAGAAGTGTTCACATTGCTTGGCAGAATCGCTTTTGTGCAGAAAACACTAACACTTGTTCAGAACAAAAGAAAGCACAGAGCCCCAGATTTTATGTTGTCCTGGAGAGCTTGCAGAGCACTGGGGAAAAGCAGGCAGAGAATTCCCTGCCAGCACCTTCTCTGTGCCTGGGAAACAGAAGTGTTCACATTGCTTTGCAGAATCGCTTTTGTGCAGAAAACAGTAACACTTGTTCAGAACGAAAGAAAGCACAGAGCCCCAGATTTTATGTTGTCCTGGAGAGCTTGCAGAGCAGTGGGGAAAGGCAGGCAGAGAATTCCCTGCTAGCACCTTCTCTGTGCCTGGGAAGCAGAAGTGTTCCCATTGCTTCGCAGAATCGCTTTCGTGCAGAAAACAGTAACACTTGTTCAGAACGAAAGAAAGCACAGAGCCCCAGATTTTATGTTGTCCTGGAGAGCTTGCAGAGCACTGGGGAAAGGCAGGCAGAGAATTCCCTGCTAGCACCTTCTCTGTGCCTGTTCACATTGCTTCGCAGAATCGCTTTTGTGCAGAAAACAGTAACACTTATTCAGACGAAAGAAAGCACAGAGCCCCAGATTTTATGTTGTCCTGGAGAGCTTGCAGAGCACTGGGGAAAGGCAGGCAGAGAATTCCCTGCTAGCACCTTCTCTGTGCCTGGGAAGCAGAAGTGTTCACATTGCTTCGCAGAATCGCTTTTGTGCAGAAAATAGTAACAGTTGTTCAGAACGAAAGAAAGCACAGAGCCCCTGATTCTATGTTGTCCTGGAGAGCTTGCAGAGCACTGGGGAAAGGCAGGCAGAGAATTCCCTGCTAGCACCTTTTCTGTGCCTGTTCACATTGCTTCGCAGAATCGCTTTTGTGCAGAAAACAGTAACACTTGTTCAGAACGAAAGAAAGCACAGAGCCCCAGATTTTATGTTGTCCTGGAGAGCTTGCAGAGCACTGGGGAAAAGCAGGCAGAGAATTCCCTGCTAGCACCTTCTCTGTGCCTGGGAAACAGAAGTGTTCACATTGCTTCGCAGAATCGCTTTTGTGCAGAAAACAGTAACACTTGTTCAGAACGAAAGAAAGCACAGAGCCCCAGATTCTATGTTGTCCTGGAGAGCTTGCAGAGCACTGGGGAAAGGCAGGCAGAGAATTCCCTGCTAGCACCTTTTCTGTGCCTGTTCACATTGCTTCGCAGAATCGCTTTTGTGCAGAAAACAGTAACACTTGTTCAGAACGAAAGAAAGCACAGAGCCCCAGATTTTATGTTGTCCTGGAGAGCTTGCAGAGCACTGGGGAAAAGCAGGCAGAGAATTCCCTGCTAGCACCTTCTCTGTGCCTGGGAAGCAGAAGTGTTCACATTGCTTCGCAGAATCGCTTTTGTGCAGAAAACAGTAACACTTGTTCAGAACGAAAGAAAGCACAGAGCCCCAGATTTTATGTTGTCCTGGAGAGCTTGCAGAGCACTGGGGAAAGGCAGGCAGAGAATTCCCTGCTAGCACCTTCTCTGTGCCTGGGAAACAGAAGTGTTCACATTGCTTCGCAGAATCGCTTTTGTGCAGAAAACAGTAACACTTGTTCAGAACGAAAGAAAGCACAGAGCCCCAGATTTTATGTTGTCCTGGAGAGCTTGCAGAGCACTGGGGAAAAGCAGGCAGAGAATTCCCTGCTAGCACCTTCTCTGTGCCTGGGAAGCAGAAGTGTTCCCATTGCTTCGCAGAATCACTTTTGTGCAGAAAACAGTAACAGTTGTTCAGAACGAAAGAAAGCACAGAGCCCAGATTTTATGTCTTCCTGGAGAGCTTGCAGAGCACTGGGGAAAGGCAGGCAGAGAATTCCCTGCTAGCACCTTCTCTGTGCCTGTTCACATTGCTTCGCAGAATCGCTTTTGTGCAGAAAACAGTAACACTTGTTCAGAACGAAAGAAAGCACAGAGCCCCAGATTTTATGTTGTCCTGGAGAGCTTGCAGAGCACTGGGGAAAGGCAGGCAGAGAATTCCCTGCTAGCACCTTCTCTGTGCCTGGGAAGCAGAAGTGTTCACATTGCTTGGCAGAATCGCTTTTGTGCAGAAAACAGTAACACTTGTTCAGAACAAAAGAAAGCACAGAGCCCCAGATTTTATGTTGTCCTGGAGAGCTTGCAGAGCACTGGGTAAAAGCAGGCAGAGAATTCCCTGCTAGCACCTTCTCTGCGCCTGGGAAACAGAAGTGTTCACATTGCTTCGCAGAACCGCTTTTGTGCAGAAAACAGTAACACTTGTTCAGAACGAAAGAAAGCACAGAGCCCCAGATTCTATGTTGTCCTGGAGAGCTTGCAGAGCACTGGGGAAAGGCAGGCAGAGAATTCCCTGCTAGCACCTTCTCTGTGCCTGTTCACATTGCTTCGCAGAATCGCTTTTGTGCAGAAAACAGTAATACTTGTTCAGAACGAAAGAAAGCACAGAGCCCCAGATTTTATGTTGTCCTGGAGAGCTTGCAGAGCACTGGGGAAAGGCAGGCAGAGAATTCCCTGCTAGCACCTTCTCGGTGCCTGGGAAGCAGAAGTGTTCACATTACTTGGCAGAATCGCTTTTGTGCAGAAAACACTAACACTTGTTCAGAACAAAAGAAAGCACAGAGCCCCAGATTTTATGTTGTCCTGGAGAGCTTGCAGAGCACTGGGGAAAGGCAGGCAGAGAATTCCCTGCTAGCACCTTCTCTGTGCCTGGGAAGCAGAAGTCTTCACATTGCTTCGCAGAATCGCTTTTGTGCAGAAAACACTAACACTTGTTCAGAACGAAAGAAAGCACAGAGCCCCAGATTCTATGTTGTCCTGGAGAGCTTGCAGAGCACTGGGGAAAGGCAGGCAGAGAATTCCCTGCTAGCACCTTCTCTGTGCCTGGGAAGCAGAAGTGTTCCCATTGCTTCGCAGAATCACTTTTCTGCAGAAAACAGTAACACTTGTTCAGAACAAAAGAAAGCACAGAGCCCAGATTTTATGTTGTCCTGGAGAGCTTGCAGAGCACTGGGGAAAGGCAGGCAGAGAATTCCCTGCTAGCACCTTCTCTGTGCCTGTTCACATTGCTTGGCAGAATCGCTTTTGTGCAGAAAACAGTAATACTTGTTCAGAACGAAAGAAAGCACAGAGCCCCAGATTTTATGTTGTCCTGGAGAGCTTGCAGAGCACTGGGGAAAAGCAGGCAGAGAATTCCCTGCTAGCACCTTCTCTGTTCCTGGGAAACAGAAGTGTTCACATTGCTTCGCAGAATCGCTTTTGTGCAGAAAACAGTAACACTTGTTCAGAACGAAAGAAAGCACAGAGCCCCAGATTTTATGTTGTGCTGGAGAGCTTGCAGAGCACTGGGGAAAGGCAGGCAGAGAATTCCCTGCTAGCACCTTCTCGGTGCCTGGGAAGCAGAAGTGTTCACATTACTTGGCAGAATCGCTTTTGTGCAGAAAACAGTAACACTTGTTCAGAACAAAAGAAAGCACAGAGCCCCAGATTTTATGTTGTCCTGGAGAGCTTGCAGAGCACTGGGGAAAGGCAGGCAGAGAATTCCCTGCTAGCACCTTCTCTGTGCCTGGGAAACAGAAGTGTTCACATTGCTTGGCAGAATCGCTTTTGTGCAGAAAACAGTAACACTTGTTCAGAACGAAAGAAAGCACAGAGCCCCAGATTTTATGTTGTCCTGGAGAGCTTGCAGAGCACTGGGGAAAAGCAGGCAGAGAATTCCCTGCTAGCACCTTCTCTGTGCCTGGGAAACAGAAGTGTTCACATTGCTTGGCAGAATCGCTTTTGTGCAGAAAACAGTAACACTTGTTCAGAACGAAAGAAAGCACAGAGCCCCAGATTTTATGTTGTCCTGGAGAGCTTGCAGAGCACTGGGGAAAAGCAGGCAGAGAATTCCCTGCTAGCACCTTCTCTGTGCCTGGGAAGCAGAAGTGTTCCCATTGCTTCGCAGAATCACTTTTCTGCAGAAAACAGTAACACTTGTTCAGAACGAAAGAAAGCACAGAGCCCCAGATTCTATGTTGTCCTGGAGAGCTTGCAGAGCACTGGGGAAAGGCAGGCAGAGAATTCCCTGCTAGCACCTTCTCTGTGCCTGGGAAGCAGAAGTGTTCACATTGCTTCGCAGAATCGCTTTTGTGCAGAAAACAGTAACACTTGTTCAGACGAAAGAAAGCACAGAGCCCCAGATTTTATGTTGTCCTGGAGAGCTTGCAGAGCACTGGGGAAAGGCAGGCAGAGAATTCCCTGCTAGCACCTTCTCTGTGCCTGTTCACATTGCTTGGCAGAATCGCTTTTGTGCAGAAAACAGTAACACTTGTTCAGAACGAAAGAAAGCACAGAGCCCCAGATTTTATGTTGTCCTGGAGAGCTTGCAGAGCACTGGGGAAAGGCAGGCAGAGAATTCCCTGCTAGCACCTTCTCTGTGCCTGGGAAGCAGAAGTCTTCACATTGCTTCGCAGAATCGCTTTTGTGCAGAAAACAGTAGCAGTTGTTCAGAACGAAAGAAAGCACAGAGCCCCAGATTCTATGTTGTCCTGGAGAGCTTGCAGAGCACTGGGGAAAGGCAGGCAGAGAATTCCCTGCTAGCACCTTTTCTGTGCCTGTTCACATTGCTTGGCAGAATCGCTTTTGTGCAGAAAACACTAACACTTGTTCAGAACAAAAGAAAGCACAGAGCCCCAGATTTTATGTTGTCCTGGAGAGCTTGCAGAGCACTGGGGAAAGGCAGGCAGAGAATTCCCTGCTAGCACCTTCTCTGTGCCTGGGAAGCAGAAGTCTTCACATTGCTTCGCAGAATCGCTTTTGTGCAGAAAACACTAACACTTGTTCAGAACGAAAGAAAGCACAGAGCCCCAGATTCTATGTTGTCCTGGAGAGCTTGCAGAGCACTGGGGAAAGGCAGGCAGAGAATTCCCTGCTAGCACCTTCTCTGTGCCTGGGAAGCAGAAGTGTTCCCATTGCTTCGCAGAATCACTTTTCTGCAGAAAACAGTAACACTTGTTCAGAACAAAAGAAAGCACAGAGCCCAGATTTTATGTTGTCCTGGAGAGCTTGCAGAGCACTGGGGAAAGGCAGGCAGAGAATTCCCTGCTAGCACCTTCTCTGTGCCTGTTCACATTGCTTGGCAGAATCGCTTTTGTGCAGAAAACAGTAATACTTGTTCAGAACGAAAGAAAGCACAGAGCCCCAGATTTTATGTTGTCCTGGAGAGCTTGCAGAGCACTGGGGAAAAGCAGGCAGAGAATTCCCTGCTAGCACCTTCTCTGTTCCTGGGAAACAGAAGTGTTCACATTGCTTCGCAGAATCGCTTTTGTGCAGAAAACAGTAACACTTGTTCAGAACGAAAGAAAGCACAGAGCCCCAGATTTTATGTTGTGCTGGAGAGCTTGCAGAGCACTGGGGAAAGGCAGGCAGAGAATTCCCTGCTAGCACCTTCTCGGTGCCTGGGAAGCAGAAGTGTTCACATTACTTGGCAGAATCGCTTTTGTGCAGAAAACAGTAACACTTGTTCAGAACAAAAGAAAGCACAGAGCCCCAGATTTTATGTTGTCCTGGAGAGCTTGCAGAGCACTGGGGAAAGGCAGGCAGAGAATTCCCTGCTAGCACCTTCTCTGTGCCTGGGAAACAGAAGTGTTCACATTGCTTGGCAGAATCGCTTTTGTGCAGAAAACAGTAACACTTGTTCAGAACGAAAGAAAGCACAGAGCCCCAGATTTTATGTTGTCCTGGAGAGCTTGCAGAGCACTGGGGAAAAGCAGGCAGAGAATTCCCTGCTAGCACCTTCTCTGTGCCTGGGAAACAGAAGTGTTCACATTGCTTGGCAGAATCGCTTTTGTGCAGAAAACAGTAACACTTGTTCAGAACGAAAGAAAGCACAGAGCCCCAGATTTTATGTTGTCCTGGAGAGCTTGCAGAGCACTGGGGAAAAGCAGGCAGAGAATTCCCTGCTAGCACCTTCTCTGTGCCTGGGAAGCAGAAGTGTTCCCATTGCTTCGCAGAATCACTTTTCTGCAGAAAACAGTAACACTTGTTCAGAACGAAAGAAAGCACAGAGCCCCAGATTCTATGTTGTCCTGGAGAGCTTGCAGAGCACTGGGGAAAGGCAGGCAGAGAATTCCCTGCTAGCACCTTCTCTGTGCCTGGGAAGCAGAAGTGTTCACATTGCTTCGCAGAATCGCTTTTGTGCAGAAAACAGTAACACTTGTTCAGACGAAAGAAAGCACAGAGCCCCAGATTTTATGTTGTCCTGGAGAGCTTGCAGAGCACTGGGGAAAGGCAGGCAGAGAATTCCCTGCTAGCACCTTCTCTGTGCCTGTTCACATTGCTTGGCAGAATCGCTTTTGTGCAGAAAACAGTAACACTTGTTCAGAACGAAAGAAAGCACAGAGCCCCAGATTTTATGTTGTCCTGGAGAGCTTGCAGAGCACTGGGGAAAGGCAGGCAGAGAATTCCCTGCTAGCACCTTCTCTGTGCCTGGGAAGCAGAAGTCTTCACATTGCTTCGCAGAATCGCTTTTGTGCAGAAAACAGTAGCAGTTGTTCAGAACGAAAGAAAGCACAGAGCCCCAGATTCTATGTTGTCCTGGAGAGCTTGCAGAGCACTGGGGAAAGGCAGGCAGAGAATTCCCTGCTAGCACCTTTTCTGTGCCTGTTCACATTGCTTGGCAGAATCGCTTTTGTGCAGAAAACACTAACACTTGTTCAGAACGAAAGAAAGCACAGAGCCCCAGATTTTATGTTGTCCTGGAGAGCTTGCAGAGCACTGGGGAAAGGCAGGCAGAGAATTCCCTGCTAGCACCTTCTCTGTGCCTGGGAAGCAGAAGTGTTCACATTGCTTGGCAGAATCGCTTTTGTGCAGAAAACAGTAACACTTGTTCAGAACGAAAGAAAGCACAGAGCCCCAGATTTTATGTTGTCCTGGAGAGCTTGCAGAGCACTGGGGAAAAGCAGGCAGAGAATTCCCTGCTAGCACCTTCTCTGTGCCTGGGAAGCAGAAGTGTTCACATTGCTTGGCAGAATCGCTTTTGTGCAGAAAACAGTAACACTTGTTCAGAACGAAAGAAAGCACAGAGCCCCAGATTCTATGTTGTCCTGGAGAGCTTGCAGAGCACTGGGGAAAGGCAGGCAGAGAATTCCCTGCTAGCACCTTCTCTGTGCCTGTTCACATTGCTTCGCAGAATCGCTTTTGTGCAGAAAATAGTAACACTTATTCAGAACGAAAGAAAGCACAGAGCCCCAGATTTTATGTTGTCCTGGAGAGCTTGCAGAGCACTGGGGAAAGGCAGGCAGAGAATTCCCTGCTAGCACCTTCTCTGTGCCTGGGAAGCAGAAGTGTTCACATTGCTTCGCAGAATCGCTTTTGTGCAGAAAACAGTAACACTTGTTCAGAACGAAAGAAAGCACAGAGCCCCAGATTTTATGTTGTCCTGGAGAGCTTGCAGAGCAGTGGGGAAAGGCAGGCAGAGAATTCCCTGCTAGCACCTTCTCTGTGCCTGGGAAACAGAAGTGTTCACATTGCTTCGCAGAATCGCTTTTGTGCAGAAAACAGTAACACTTGTTCAGAACGAAAGAAAGCACAGAGCCCCAGATTCTATGTTGTCCTGGAGAGCTTGCAGAGCACTGGGGAAAGGCAGGCAGAGAATTCCCTGCTAGCACCTTCTCTGTGCCTGTTCACATTGCTTCGCAGAATCGCTTATGTGCAGAAAACAGTAATACTTGTTCAGAACGAAAGAAAGCACAGAGCCCCAGATTTTATGTTGTCCTGGAGAGCTTGCAGAGCACTGGGGAAAAGCAGGCAGAGAATTCCCTGCTAGCACCTTCTCTGTTCCTGGGAAACAGAAGTGTTCACATTGCTTCGCAGAATCGCTTTTGTGCAGAAAACAGTAACACTTGTTCAGAACGAAAGAAAGCACAGAGCCCCAGATTCTATGTTGTCCTGGAGAGCTTGCAGAGCACTGGGGAAAGGCAGGCAGAGAATTCCCTGCTAGCACCTTCTCGGTGCCTGGGAAGCAGAAGTGTTCACATTACTTGGCAGAATCGCTTTTGTGCAGAAAACACTAACACTTGTTCAGAACAAAAGAAAGCACAGAGCCCCAGATTTTATGTTGTCCTGGAGAGTTTGCAGAGCACTGGGGAAAAGCAGGCAGAGAATTCCCTGCTAGCACCTTCTCTGTGCCTGGGAAACAGAAGTGTTCACATTGCTTCGCAGAATCGCTTTTGTGCAGAAAACACTAACACTTGTTCAGAACGAAAGAAAGCACAGAGCCCCAGATTTTATGTTGTCCTGGAGAGCTTGCAGAGCACTGGGGAAAGGCAGGCAGAGAATCCCTGCTAGCACCTTCTCTGTTCCTGGGAAACAGAAGTGTTCACATTGCTTCGCAGAATCGCTTTTGTGCAGAAAACAGTAACACTTGTTCAGAACGAAAGAAAGCACAGAGCCCCAGATTTTATGTTGTCCTGGAGAGCTTGCAGAGCACTGGGGAAAAGCAGGCAGAGAATTCCCTGCTAGCACCTTCTCTGTGCCTGGGAAGCAGAAGTGTTCCCATTGCTTCGCAGAATCACTTTTCTGCAGAAAACAGTAACACTTGTTCAGAACGAAAGAAAGCACAGAGCCCCAGATTTGCTGTTGTCCTGGAGAGCTTGCAGAGCACTGGGGAAAGGCAGGCAGAGAATTCCCTGCTAGCACCTTCTCGGTGCCTGGGAAGCAGAAGTGTTCACATTGCTTCGCAGAATCGCTTTTGTGCAGAAAACAGTAACACTTGTTCAGACGAAAGAAAGCACAGAGCCCCAGATTTTATGTTGTCCTGGAGAGCTTGCAGAGCAGTGGGGAAAGGCAGGCAGAGAATTCCCTGCTAGCACCTTCTCTGTGCCTGGGAAGCAGAAGTGTTCACATTGCTTCGCAGAATCGCTTTTGTGCAGAAAACAATAACAGTTGTTCAGAACGAAAGAAAGCACAGAGCCCCAGATTCTATGTTGTCCTGGAGAGCTTGCAGAGCACTGGGGAAAGGCAGGCAGAGAATTCCCTGCTAGAACCTTCTCTGTGCCTGGGAAGCAGAAGTGTTCACATTGCTTCGCAGAATCGCTTTTGTGCAGAAAACAATAACAGTTGTTCAGAACGAAAGAAAGCACAGAGCCCCAGATTTTATGTTGTCCTGGAGAGCTTGCAGAGCACTGGGGAAAGGCAGGCAGAGAATTCCCTGCTAGCACCTTCTCTGTGCCTGGGAAGCAGAAGTGTTCACATTGCTTGGCAGAATCGCTTTTGTGCAGAAAACACTAACACTTGTTCAGAACAAAAGAAAGCACAGAGCCCCAGATTTTATGTTGTCCTGGAGAGCTTGCAGAGCACTGGGTAAAAGCAGGCAGAGAATTCCCTGCTAGCACCTTCTCTGCGCCTGGGAAACAGAAGTGTTCACATTGCTTCGCAGAACCGCTTTTGTGCAGAAAACAGTAACACTTGTTCAGAACGAAAGAAAGCACAGAGCCCCAGATTCTATGTTGTCCTGGAGAGCTTGCAGAGCACTGGGGAAAGGCAGGCAGAGAATTCCCTGCTAGCACCTTCTCTGTGCCTGTTCACATTGCTTCGCAGAATCGCTTTTGTGCAGAAAATAGTAACACTTATTCAGACGAAAGAAAGCACAGAGCCCCAGATTTTATGTTGTCCTGGATAGCTTGCAGAGCACTGGGGAAAGGCAGGCAGAGAATTCCCTGCTAGCACCTTCTCTGTGCCTGGGAAGCAGAAGTGTTCACATTGCTTGGCAGAATCGCTTTTGTGCAGAAAACAGTAACACTTGTTCAGAACGAAAGAAAGCACAGAGCCCCAGATTCTATGTTGTCCTGGAGAGCTTGCAGAGCACTGGGGAAAGGCAGGCAGAGAATTCCCTGGTAGCACCTTTTCTGTGCCTGTTCACATTGCTTGGCAGAATCGCTTTTGTGCAGAAAACAGTAACACTTGTTCAGAACGAAAGAAAGCACAGAGCCCCAGATTTTATGTTGTCCTGGAGAGCTTGCAGAGCACTGGGGAAAGGCAGGCAGAGAATTCCCTGCTAGCACCTTCTCTGTGCCTGGGAAGCAGAAGTGTTCACATTGCTTCGCAGAATCGCTTTTGTGCAGAAAACACTAACACTTGTTCAGAACGAAAGAAAGCACAGAGCCCCAGATTCTATGTTGTCCTGGAGAGCTTGCAGAGCACTGGGGAAAAGCAGGCAGAGAATTCCCTGGTAGCACCTTCTCTGTGCCTCTTCACATTGCTTCGCAGAATCGCTTTTGTGCAGAAAACAGTAACACTTGTTCAGACGAAAGAAAGCACAGAGCCCCAGATTTTATGTTGTCCTGGAGAGCTTGCAGAGCACTGGGGAAAGGCAGGCAGAGAATTCCCTGCTAGCACCTTCTCTGTGCCTGGGAAGCAGAAGTGTTCACATTGCTTCGCAGAATCGCTTTTGTGCAGAAAACAGTAACACTTGTTCAGACGAAAGAAAGCACAGAGCCCCAGATTTTATGTTGTCTTGGAGAGCTTGCAGAGCACTGGGGAAAAGCAGGCAGAGAATTCCCTGCTAGCACCTTCTCTGTGCCTGGGAAACAGAAGTGTTCACATTGCTTGGCAGAATCGCTTTTGTGCAGAAAACAGTAACACTTGTTCAGAACGAAAGAAAGCACAGAGCCCCAGATTTTATGTTGTCCTGGAGAGCTTGCAGAGCACTGGGGAAAAGCAGGCAGAGAATTCCCTGCTAGCACCTTCTCTGTGCCTGGGAAGCAGAAGTGTTCACATTGCTTCGCAGAATCACTTTTCTGCAGAAAACAGTAACACTTGTTCAGAACAAAAGAAAGCACAGAGCCCAGATTTTATGTCTTCCTGGAGAGCTTGCAGAGCACTGGGGAAAGGCAGGCAGAGAATTCCCTGCTAGCACCTTCTCTGTGCCTGTTCACATTGCTTCGCAGAATCGCTTTTGTGCAGAAAACAGTAACACTTGTTCAGAACGAAAGAAAGCACAGAGCCCCAGATTTTATGTTGTCCTGGAGAGCTTGCAGAGCACTGGGGAAAAGCAGGCAGAGAATTCCCTGCTAGCACCTTCTCTGTGCCTGGGAAGCAGAAGTGTTCACATTGCTTGGCAGAATCGCTTTTGTGCAGAAAACAGTAACACTTGTTCAGAACGAAAGAAAGCACAGAGCCCCAGATTCTATGTTGTCCTGGAGAGCTTGCAGAGCACTGGGGAAAGGCAGGCAGAGAATTCCCTGCTAGCACCTTCTCTGTGCCTGTTCACATTGCTTCGCAGAATCGCTTTTGTGCAGAAAACAGTAACACTTGTTCAGAACGAAAGAAAGCACAGAGCCCCAGATTTTATGTTGTCCTGGAGAGCTTGCAGAGCACTGGGGAAAGGCAGGCAGAGAATTCCCTGCTAGCACCTTCTCTGTGCCTGGGAAGCAGAAGTGTTCACATTGCTTGGCAGAATCGCTTTTGTGCAGAAAACAGTAACACTTGTTCAGAACAAAAGAAAGCACAGAGCCCCAGATTTTATGTTGTCCTGGAGAGCTTGCAGAGCACTGGGGAAAAGCAGGCAGAGAATTCCCTGCTAGCACCTTCTCTGCGCCTGGGAAACAGAAGTGTTCACATTGCTTCGCAGAACCGCTTTTGTGCAGAAAACAGTAACACTTGTTCAGAACGAAAGAAAGCACAGAGCCCCAGATTTTATGTTGTCCTGGAGAGCTTGCAGAGCAGTGGGGAAAGGCAGGCAGAGAATTCCCTGCTAGCACCTTCTCTGTGCCTGGGAAACAGAAGTGTTCACATTGCTTGGCAGAATCGCTTTTGTGCAGAAAACAGTAACACTTGTTCAGAACGAAAGAAAGCACAGAGCCCCAGATTTTATGTTGTCCTGGAGAGCTTGCAGAGCACTGGGGAAAAGCAGGCAGAGAATTCCCTGCTAGCACCTTCTCTGTGCCTGGGAAGCAGAAGTGTTCACATTGCTTCGCAGAATCACTTTTCTGCAGAAAACAGTAACACTTGTTCAGAACAAAAGAAAGCACAGAGCCCAGATTTTATGTCTTCCTGGAGAGCTTGCAGAGCACTGGGGAAAGGCAGGCAGAGAATTCCCTGCTAGCACCTTCTCTGTGCCTGTTCACATTGCTTCGCAGAATCGCTTTTGTGCAGAAAACAGTAACACTTGTTCAGAACTAAAGAAAGCACAGAGCCCCAGATTTTATGTTGTCCTGGAGAGCTTGCAGAGCACTGGGGAAAAGCAGGCAGAGAATTCCCTGCTAGCACCTTCTCTGTGCCTGGGAAACAGAAGTGTTCACATTGCTTGGCAGAATCGCTTTTGTGCAGAAAACAGTAACACTTGTTCAGAACAAAAGAAAGCACAGAGCCCCAGATTTTATGTTGTCCTGGAGAGCTTGCAGAGCACTGGGTAAAAGCAGGCAGAGAATTCCCTGCTAGCACCTTCTCTGCGCCTGGGAAACAGAAGTGTTCACATTGCTTCGCAGAACCGCTTTTGTGCAGAAAACAGTAACACTTGTTCAGAACGAAAGAAAGCACAGAGCCCCAGATTCTATGTTGTCCTGGAGAGCTTGCAGAGCACTGGGGAAAGGCAGGCAGAGAATTCCCTGCTAGCACCTTCTCTGTGCCTGTTCACATTGCTTCGCAGAATCGCTTTTGTGCAGAAAACAGTAATACTTGTTCAGAACGAAAGAAAGCACAGAGCCCCAGATTTTATGTTGTCCTGGAGAGCTTGCAGAGCACTGGGGAAAAGCAGGCAGAGAATTCCCTGCTAGCACCTTCTCTGTTCCTGGGAAACAGAAGTGTTCACATTGCTTCGCAGAATCGCTTTTGTGCAGAAAACAGTAACACTTGTTCAGAACGAAAGAAAGCACAGAGCCCCAGATTTTATGTTGTCCTGGAGAGCTTGCAGAGCACTGGGGAAAAGCAGGCAGAGAATTCCCTGCTAGCACCTTCTCTGTTCCTGGGAAACAGAAGTGTTCACATTGCTTGGCAGAATCGCTTTTGTGCAGAAAACAGTAACACTTGTTCAGAACGAAAGAAAGCACAGAGCCCCAGATTTTATGTTGTCCTGGAGAGCTTGCAGAGCACTGGGGAAAGGCAGGCAGAGAATTCCCTGCTAGCACCTTCTCTGTGCCTGGGAAGCAGAAGTGTTCACATTGCTTCGCAGAATCGCTTTTGTGCAGAAAACGGTAACACTTGTTCAGACGAAAGAAAGCACAGAGCCCCAGATTTTATGTTGTCCTGGAGAGCTTGCAGAGCACTGGGGAAAGGCAGGCAGAGAATTCCCTGCTAGCACCTTCTCTGTGCCTGTTCACATTGCTTCGCAGAATCGCTTTTGTGCAGAAAACAGTAACACTTGTTCAGACGAAAGAAAGCACAGAGCCCCAGATTTTATGTTGTCCTGGAGAGCTTGCAGAGCACTGGGGAAAGGCAGGCAGAGAATTCCCTGCTAGCACCTTCTCTGTGCCTGGGAAGCAGAAGTGTTCACATTGCTTCGCAGAATCGCTTTTGTGCAGAAAACAGTAACAGTTGTTCAGAACGAAAGAAAGCACAGAGCCCCAGATTCTATGTTGTCCTGGAGAGCTTGCAGAGCACTGGGGAAAGGCAGGCAGAGAATTCCCTGCTAGCACCTTCTCTGTGCCTGGGAAGCAGAAGTGTTCACATTGCTTCGCAGAATCGCTTTTGTGCAGAAAACACTAACACTTGTTCAGAACGAAAGAAAGCACAGAGCCCCAGATTTTATGTTGTCCTGGAGAGCTTGCAGAGCACTGGGGAAAGGCAGGCAGAGAATTCCCTGCTAGCACCTTCTCTGTGCCTGGGAAGCAGAAGTGTTCACATTGCTTGGCAGAATCGCTTTTGTGCAGAAAACACTAACACTTGTTCAGAACAAAAGAAAGCACAGAGCCCCAGATTTTATGTTGTCCTGGAGAGCTTGCAGAGCACTGGGTAAAAGCAGGCAGAGAATTCCCTGCTAGCACCTTCTCTGCGCCTGGGAAACAGAAGTGTTCACATTGCTTCGCAGAACCGCTTTTGTGCAGAAAACAGTAACACTTGTTCAGAACGAAAGAAAGCACAGAGCCCCAGATTCTATGTTGTCCTGGAGAGCTTGCAGAGCACTGGGGAAAGGCAGGCAGAGAATTCCCTGCTAGCACCTTCTCTGTGCCTGTTCACATTGCTTCGCAGAATTGCTTTTGTGCAGAAAACAGTAACACTTGTTCAGACGAAAGAAAGCACAGAGCCCCAGATTTTATGTTGTCCTGGAGAGCTTGCAGAGCACTGGGGAAAGGCAGGCAGAGAATTCCCTGCTAGCACCTTCTCTGTGCCTGGGAAGCAGAAGTGTTCACATTGCTTCGCAGAATCGCTTTTGTGCAGAAAATAGTAACAGTTGTTCAGAACGAAAGAAAGCACAGAGCCCCTGATTCTATGTTGTCCTGGAGAGCTTGCAGAGCACTGGGGAAAGGCAGGCAGAGAATTCCCTGCTAGCACCTTCTCTGTGCCTGGGAAGCAGAAGTGTTCACATTGCTTGGCAGAATCGCTTTTGTGCAGAAAACAGTAACACTTGTTCAGAACGAAAGAAAGCACAGAGCCCCAGATTCTATGTTGTCCTGGAGAGCTTGCAGAGCACTGGGGAAAGGCAGGCAGAGAATTCCCTGGTAGCACCTTTTCTGTGCCTGTTCACATTGCTTCGCAGAATCGCTTTTGTGCAGAAAACAGTAACACTTGTTCAGAACGAAAGAAAGCACAGAGCCCTAGATTTTATGTTGTCCTGGAGAGCTTGCAGAGCACTGGGGAAAGGCAGGCAGAGAATTCCCTGCTAGCACCTTCTCTGTGCCTGGGAAGCAGAAGTCTTCACATTGCTTCGCAGAAACGCTTTTGTGCAGAAAACACTAACACTTGTTCAGAACGAAAGAAAGCACAGAGCCCCAGATTCTATGTTGTCCTGGAGAGCTTGCAGAGCACTGGGGAAAAGCAGGCAGAGAATTCCCTGGTAGCACCTTCTCTGTGCCTGGTAAACAGAAGTGTTCACATTCCTTTGCAGAATCGCTTTTGTGCAGAAAACAGTAACACTTGTTCAGAACGAAAGAAAGCACAGAGCCCCAGATTTTATGTTGTCCTGGAGAGCTTGCAGAGCACTGGGGAAAGGCAGGCAGAGAATTCCCTGCTAGCACCTTCTCTGTGCCTGGGAAGCAGAAGTGTTCACATTGCTTCGCAGAATCGCTTTTGTGCAGAAAACAGTAACACTTGTTCAGAACGAAAGAAAGCACAGAGCCCCAGATTCTATGTTGTCCTGGAGAGCTTGCAGAGCACTGGGGAAAGGCAGGCAGAGAATTCCCTGCTAGCACCTTCTCTGTGGCTGTTCACATTGCTTCGCAGAATCGCTTTTGTGCAGAAAACAGTAATACTTGTTCAGAACGAAAGAAAGCACAGAGCCCCAGATTTTATGTTGTCCTGGAGAGCTTGCAGAGCACTGGGGAAAAGCAGGCAGAGAATTCCCTGCTAGCACCTTCTCTGTTCCTGGGAAACAGAAGTGTTCACATTGCTTGGCAGAATCGCTTTTGTGCAGAAAACAGTAACACTTGTTCAGAACAAAAGAAAGCACAGAGCCCCAGATTTTATGTTGTCCTGGAGAGCTTGCAGAGCACTGGGGAAAGGCAGGCAGAGAATTCCCTGCTAGCACCTTCTCGGTGCCTGGGAAGCAGAAGTGTTCACATTGCTTGGCAGAATCGCTTTTGTGCAGAAAACACTAACACTTGTTCAGAACAAAAGAAAGCACAGAGCCCCAGATTTTATGTTGTCCTGGAGAGTTTGCAGAGCACTGGGGAAAAGCAGGCAGAGAATTCCCTGCTAGCACCTTCTCTGTGCCTGGGAAACAGAAGTGTTCACATTGCTTCGCAGAATCGCTTTTGTGCAGAAAACACTAACACTTGTTCAGAACGAAAGAAAGCACAGAGCCCCAGATTTTATGTTGTCCTGGAGAGCTTGCAGAGCACTGGGGAAAAGCAGGCAGAGAATCCCTGCTAGCACCTTCTCTGTTCCTGGGAAACAGAAGTGTTCACATTGCTTGGCAGAATCGCTTTTGTGCAGAAAACAGTAACACTTCTTCAGAACGAAAGAAAGCACAGAGCCCCAGATTTTATGTTGTCCTGGAGAGCTTGCAGAGCACTGGGGAAAAGCAGGCAGAGAATTCCCTGCTAGCACCTTCTCTGTGCCTGGGAAGCAGAAGTGTTCCCATTGCTTCGCAGAATCACTTTTCTGCAGAAAACAGTAACACTTGTTCAGAACGAAAGAAAGCACAGAGCCCCAGATTTTATGTTGTCCTGGAGAGCTTGCAGAGCACTGGGGAAAGGCAGGCAGAGAATTCCCTGCTAGCACCTTCTCGGTGCCTGGGAAGCAGAAGTGTTCACATTGCTTCGCAGAATCGCTTTTGTGCAGAAAACAGTAACACTTGTTCAGACGAAAGAAAGCACAGAGCCCCAGATTTTATGTTGTCCTGGAGAGCTTGCAGAGCAGTGGGGAAAGGCAGGCAGAGAATTCCCTGCTAGCACCTTCTCTGTGCCTGGGAAGCAGAAGTGTTCACATTGCTTCGCAGAATCGCTTTTGTGCAGAAAACAGTAACAGTTGTTCAGAACGAAAGAAAGCACAGAGCCCCAGATTCTATGTTGTCCTGGAGAGCTTGCAGAGCACTGGGGAAAGGCAGGCAGAGAATTCCCTGCTAGCACCTTTTCTGTGCCTGTTCACATTGCTTCGCAGAATCGCTTTTGTGCAGAAAACACTAACACTTGTTCAGAACGAAAGAAAGCACAGAGCCCCAGATTTTATGTTGTCCTGGAGAGCTTGCAGAGCACTGGGGAAAGGCAGGCAGAGAATTCCCTGCTAGCACCTTCTCTGTGCCTGGGAAGCAGAAGTGTTCCCATTGCTTCGCAGAATCGCTTTTGTGCAGAAAACACTAACACTTGTTCAGAACGAAAGAAAGCACAGAGCCCCAGATTCTATGTTGTCCTGGAGAGCTTGCAGAGCACTGGGGAAAGGCAGGCAGAGAATTCCCTGCTAGCACCTTCTCTGTGCCTGTTCACATTGCTTCGCAGAATCGCTTTTGTGCAGAAAATAGTAACACTTATTCAGACGAAAGAAAGCACAGAGCCCCAGATTTTATGTTGTCCTGGAGAGCTTGCAGAGCACTGGGGAAAGGCAGGCAGAGAATTCCCTGCTAGCACCTTCTCTGTGCCTGGGAAGCAGAAGTGTTCACATTGCTTCGCAGAATCGCTTTTGTGCAGAAAATAGTAACAGTTGTTCAGAACGAAAGAAAGCACAGAGCCCCTGACTCTATGTTGTCCTGGAGAGCTTGCAGAGCACTGGGGAAAGGCAGGCAGAGAATTCCCTGCTAGCACCTTCTCTGTGCCTGGGAAGCAGAAGTGTTCACATTGCTTGGCAGAATCGCTTTTGTGCAGAAAACAGTAACACTTGTTCAGAACGAAAGAAAGCACAGAGCCCCAGATTCTATGTTGTCCTGGAGAGCTTGCAGAGCACTGGGGAAAGGCAGGCAGAGAATTCCCTGCTAGCACCTTCTCTGTGCCTGTTCACATTGCTTCGCAGAATCGCTTTTGTGCAGAAAACAGTAATACTTGTTCAGAACGAAAGAAAGCACAGAGCCCCAGATTTTATGTTGTCCTGGAGAGCTTGCAGAGCACTGGGGAAAAGCAGGCAGAGAATTCCCTGCTAGCACCTTCTCTGTTCCTGGGAAACAGAAGTGTTCACATTGCTTCGCAGAATCGCTTTTGTGCAGAAAACAGTAACACTTGTTCAGAACGAAAGAAAGCACAGAACCCCAGATTTTATGTTGTCCTGGAGAGCTTGCAGAGCACTGGGGAAAGGCAGGCAGAGAATTCCCTGCTAGCACCTTCTCGGTGCCTGGGAAGCAGAAGTGTTCACATTACTTGGCAGAATTGCTTTTGTGCAGAAAACAGTAACACTTGTTCAGAACAAAAGAAAGCACAGAGCCCCAGATTTTATGTTGTCCTGGAGAGCTTGCAGAGCACTGGGGAAAGGCAGGCAGAGAATTCCCTGCTAGCACCTTCTCTGTGCCTGGGAAACAGAAGTGTTCCCATTGCTTCGCAGAATCGCTTTTGTGCAGAAAACAGTAACAGTTGTTCAGAACGAAAGAAAGCACAGAGCCCCAGATTCTATGTTGTCCTGGAGAGCTTGCAGAGCACTGGGGAAAGGCAGGCAGAGAATTCCCTGCTAGCACCTTCTCTGTGCCTGTTCACATTGCTTCGCAGAATCGCTTTTGTGCAGAAAACAGTAATACTTGTTCAGAACGAAAGAAAGCACAGAGCCCCAGATTTTATGTTGTCCTGGAGAGCTTGCAGAGCACTGGGGAAAAGCAGGCAGAGAATTCCCTGCTAGCACCTTCTCTGTTCCTGGGAAACAGAAGTGTTCACATTGCTTCGCAGAATCGCTTTTGTGCAGAAAACAGTAACACTTGTTCAGAACGAAAGAAAGCACAGAGCCCCAGATTTTATGTTGTCCTGGAGAGCTTGCAGAGCACTGGGGAAAGGCAGGCAGAGAATTCCCTGCTAGCAGCTTCTCGGTGCCTGGGAAGCAGAAGTGTTCACATTACTTGGCAGAATCGCTTTTGTGCAGAAAACACTAACACTTGTTCAGAACAAAAGAAAGCACAGAGCCCCAGATTTTATGTTGTCCTGGAGAGCTTGCAGAGCACTGGGGAAAAGCAGGCAGAGAATTCCCTGCTAGCACCTTCTCTGTTCCTGGGAAACAGAAGTGTTCACATTGCTTCGCAGAATCGCTTTTGTGCAGAAAACAGTAACACTTGTTCAGAACGAAAGAAAGCACAGAGCCCCAGATTTTATGTTGTCCTGGAGAGCTTGCAGAGCACTGGGGAAAGGCAGGCAGAGAATTCCCTGCTAGCACCTTCTCGGTGCCTGGGAAGCAGAAGTGTTCACATTACTTGGCAGAATCGCTTTTGTGCAGAAAACACTAACACTTGTTCAGAACAAAAGAAAGCACAGAGCCCCAGATTTTATGTTGTCCTGGAGAGTTTGCAGAGCACTGGGGAAAAGCAGGCAGAGAATTCCCTGCTAGCACCTTCTCTGTGCCTGGGAAACAGAAGTGTTCACATTGCTTCGCAGAATCGCTTTTGTGCAGAAAACACTAACACTTGTTCAGAACGAAAGAAAGCACAGAGCCCCAGATTTTATGTTGTCCTGGAGAGCTTGCAGAGCACTGGGGAAAAGCAGGCAGAGAATCCCTGCTAGCACCTTCTCTGTTCCTGGGAAACAGAAGTGTTCACATTGCTTGGCAGAATCGCTTTTGTGCAGAAAACAGTAACACTTCTTCAGAACGAAAGAAAGCACAGAGCCCCAGATTTTATGTTGTCCTGGAGAGCTTGCAGAGCACTGGGGAAAAGCAGGCAGAGAATTCCCTGCTAGCACCTTCTCTGTGCCTGGGAAGCAGAAGTGTTCCCATTGCTTCGCAGAATCACTTTTCTGCAGAAAACAGTAACACTTGTTCAGAACGAAAGAAAGCACAGAGCCCCAGATTTGCTGTTGTCCTGGAGAGCTTGCAGAGCACTGGGGAAAGGCAGGCAGAGAATTCCCTGCTAGCACCTTCTCGGTGCTTGGGAAGCAGAAGTGTTCACATTGCTTCGCAGAATCGCTTTTGTGCAGAAAACAGTAACACTTGTTCAGACGAAAGAAAGCACAGAGCCCCAGATTTTATGTTGTCCTGGAGAGCTTGCAGAGCAGTGGGGAAAGGCAGGCAGAGAATTCCCTGCTAGCACCTTCTCTGTGCCTGGGAAGCAGAAGTGTTCACATTGCTTCGCAGAATCGCTTTTGTGCAGAAAACAGTAACAGTTGTTCAGAACGAAACAAAGCACAGAGCCCCAGATTCTATGTTGTCCTGGAGAGCTTGCAGAGCACTGGGGAAAGGCAGGCAGAGAATTCCCTGCTAGCACCTTTTCTGTGCCTGTTCACATTGCTTCGCAGAATCGCTTTTGTGCAGAAAACACTAACACTTGTTCAGAACGAAAGAAAGCACAGAGCCCCAGATTTTATGTTGTCCTGGAGAGCTTGCAGAGCACTGGGGAAAGGCAGGCAGAGAATTCCCTGCTAGCACCTTCTCTGTGCCTGGGAAGCAGAAGTGTTCCCATTGCTTCGCAGAATCGCTTTTGTGCAGAAAACACTAACACTTGTTCAGAACGAAAGAAAGCACAGAGCCCCAGATTCTATGTTGTCCTGGAGAGCTTGCAGAGCACTGGGGAAAGGCAGGCAGAGAATTCCCTGCTAGCACCTTCTCTGTGCCTGTTCACATTGCTTCGCAGAATCGCTTTTGTGCAGAAAATAGTAACACTTATTCAGACGAAAGAAAGCACAGAGCCCCAGATTTTATGTTGTCCTGGAGAGCTTGCAGAGCACTGGGGAAAGGCAGGCAGAGAATTCCCTGCTAGCACCTTCTCTGTGCCTGGGAAGCAGAAGTGTTCACATTGCTTCGCAGAATCGCTTTTGTGCAGAAAATAGTAACAGTTGTTCAGAACGAAAGAAAGCACAGAGCCCCTGATTCTATGTTGTCCTGGAGAGCTTGCAGAGCACTGGGGAAAGGCAGGCAGAGAATTCCCTGCTAGCACCTTCTCTGTGCCTGGGAAGCAGAAGTGTTCACATTGCTTCGCAGAATCGCTTTTGTGCAGAAAACAGTAACACTTGTTCAGAACGAAAGAAAGCACAGAGCCCCAGATTCTATGTTGTCCTGGAGAGCTTGCAGAGCACTGGGGAAAGGCAGGCAGAGAATTCCCTGCTAGCACCTTCTCTGTGCCTGTTCACATTGCTTCGCAGAATCGCTTTTGTGCAGAAAACAGTAATACTTGTTCAGAACGAAAGAAAGCACAGAGCCCCAGATTTTATGTTGTCCTGGAGAGCTTGCAGAGCACTGGGGAAAAGCAGGCAGAGAATTCCCTGCTAGCACCTTCTCTGTGCCTGGGAAGCAGAAGTGTTCCCATTGCTTCGCAGAATCGCTTTTGTGCAGAAAACAGTAACACTTGTTCAGAACGAAAGAAAGCACAGAACCCCAGATTTTATGTTGTCCTGGAGAGCTTGCAGAGCACTGGGGAAAGGCAGGCAGAGAATTCCCTGCTAGCACCTTCTCGGTGCCTGGGAAGCAGAAGTGTTCACATTACTTGGCAGAATCGCTTTTGTGCAGAAAACACTAACACTTGTTCAGAACAAAAGAAAGCACAGAGCCCCAGATTTTATGTTGTCCTGGAGAGCTTGCAGAGCAGTGGGGAAAGGCAGGCAGAGAATTCCCTGCTAGCACCTTCTCTGTGCCTGGGAAACAGAAGTGTTCCCATTGCTTCGCAGAATCGCTTTTGTGCAGAAAACAGTAACACTTGTTCAGAACGAAAGAAAGCACAGAGCCCCAGATTTTATGTTGTCCTGGAGAGCTTGCAGAGCACTGGGGAAAAGCAGGCAGAGAATTCCCTGCTAGCACCTTCTCTGTGCCTGGGAAGCAGAAGTGTTCACATTGCTTGGCAGAATCGCTTTTGTGCAGAAAACAGTAACACTTGTTCAGAACGAAAGAAAGCACAGAGCCCCAGATTCTATGTTGTCCTGGAGAGCTTGCAGAGCACTGGGGAAAGGCAGGCAGAGAATTCCCTGCTAGCACCTTCTCTGTGCCTGTTCACATTGCTTCGCAGAATCGCTTTTGTGCAGAAAACAGTAATACTTGTTCAGAACGAAAGAAAGCACAGAGCCCCAGATTTTATGTTGTCCTGGAGAGCTTGCAGAGCACTGGGGAAAAGCAGGCAGAGAATTCCCTGCTAGCACCTTCTCTGTTCCTGGGAAACAGAAGTGTTCACATTGCTTCGCAGAATCGCTTTTGTGCAGAAAACAGTAACACTTGTTCAGAACGAAAGAAAGCACAGAGCCCCAGATTTTATGTTGTCCTGGAGAGCTTGCAGAGCACTGGGGAAAGGCAGGCAGAGAATTCCCTGCTAGCACCTTCTCGGTGCCTGGGAAGCAGAAGTGTTCACATTACTTGGCAGAATCGCTTTTGTGCAGAAAACACTAACACTTGTTCAGAACAAAAGAAAGCACAGAGCCCCAGATTTTATGTTGTCCTGGAGAGCTTGCAGAGCACTGGGGAAAGGCAGGCAGAGAATTCCCTGCTAGCACCTTCTCTGTGCCTGGGAAACAGAAGTGTTCCCATTGCTTCGCAGAATCGCTTTTGTGCAGAAAACAGTAACACTTGTTCAGAACGAAAGAAAGCACAGAGCCCCAGATTCTATGTTGTCCTGGAGAGCTTGCAGAGCACTGGGGAAAGGCAGGCAGAGAATTCCCTGCTAGCACCTTCTCTGTGCCTGTTCACATTGCTTCGCAGAATCGCTTTTGTGCAGAAAACAGTAATACTTGTTCAGAACGAAAGAAAGCACAGAGCCCCAGATTTTATGTTGTCCTGGAGAGCTTGCAGAGCACTGGGGAAAAGCAGGCAGAGAATTCCCTGCTAGCACCTTCTCTGTTCCTGGGAAACAGAAGTGTTCACATTGCTTGGCAGAATCGCTTTTGTGCAGAAAACAGTAACACTTGTTCAGAACAAAAGAAAGCACAGAGCCCCAGATTTTATGTTGTCCTGGAGAGCTTGCAGAGCACTGGGGAAAGGCAGGCAGAGAATTCCCTGCTAGCACCTTCTCGGTGCCTGGGAAGCAGAAGTGTTCACATTACTTGGCAGAATCGCTTTTGTGCAGAAAACACTAACACTTGTTCAGAACAAAAGAAAGCACAGAGCCCCTGATTCTATGTTGTCCTGGAGAGCTTGCAGAGCACTGGGGAAAGGCAGGCAGAGAATTCCCTGCTAGCACCTTCTCTGTGCCTGGGAAGCAGAAGTGTTCACATTGCTTCGCAGAATCGCTTTTGTGCAGAAAATAGTAACAGTTGTTCAGAACGAAAGAAAGCACAGAGCCCCAGATTTTATGTTGTCCTGGAGAGCTTGCAGAGCAGTGGGGAAAGGCAGGCAGAGAATTCCCTGCTAGCACCTTCTCTGTGCCTGGGAAACAGAAGTGTTCACATTGCTTCGCAGAATCGCTTTTGTGCAGAAAACAGTAACACTTGTTCAGAACGAAAGAAAGCACAGAGCCCCAGATTCTATGTTGTCCTGGAGAGCTTGCAGAGCACTGGGGAAAGGCAGGCAGAGAATTCCCTGCTAGCACCTTCTCTGTGCCTGTTCACATTGCTTCGCAGAATCGCTTTTGTGCAGAAAACAGTAATACTTGTTCAGAACGAAAGAAAGCACAGAGCCCCAGATTTTATGTTGTCCTGGAGAGCTTGCAGAGCACTGGGGAAAAGCAGGCAGAGAATTCCCTGCTAGCACCTTCTCTGTTCCTGGGAAACAGAAGTGTTCACATTGCTTGGCAGAATCGCTTTTGTGCAGAAAACAGTAACACTTGTTCAGAACGAAAGAAAGCACAGAGCCCCAGATTTTATGTTGTCCTGTAGAGCTTGCAGAGCACTGGGGAAAGGCAGGCAGAGAATTCCCTGCTAGCACCTTCTCGGTGCCTGGGAAGCAGAAGTGTTCACATTACTTGGCAGAATCGCTTTTGTGCAGAAAACACTAACACTTGTTCAGAACAAAAGAAAGCACAGAGCCCCAGATTTTATGTTGTCCTGGAGAGTTTGCAGAGCACTGGGGAAAAGCAGGCAGAGAATTCCCTGCTAGCACCTTCTCTGTGCCTGGGAAACAGAAGTGTTCACATTGCTTCGCAGAATCGCTTTTGTGCAGAAAACACTAACACTTGTTCAGAACGAAAGAAAGCACAGAGCCCCAGATTTTATGTTGTCCTGGAGAGCTTGCAGAGCACTGGGGAAAAGCAGGCAGAGAATTCCCTGCTAGCACCTTCTCTGTGCCTGGGAAGCAGAAGTGTTCCCATTGCTTCGCAGAATCACTTTTCTGCAGAAAACAGTAACACTTGTTCAGAACGAAAGAAAGCACAGAGCCCCAGATTTGCTGTTGTCCTGGAGAGCTTGCAGAGCACTGGGGAAAGGCAGGCAGAGAATTCCCTGCTAGCACCTTCTCGGTGCCTGGGAAGCAGAAGTGTTCACATTGCTTGGCAGAATCGCTTTTGTGCAGAAAACAGTAACACTTGTTCAGACGAAAGAAAGCACAGAGCCCCAGATTTTATGTTGTCCTGGAGAGCTTGCAGAGCAGTGGGGAAAGGCAGGCAGAGAATTCCCTGCTAGCACCTTCTCTGTGCCTGGGAAGCAGAAGTGTTCACATTGCTTCGCAGAATCGCTTTTGTGCAGAAAACAGTAACAGTTGTTCAGAACGAAAGAAAGCACAGAGCCCCAGATTCTATGTTGTCCTGGAGAGCTTGCAGAGCACTGGGGAAAGGCAGGCAGAGAATTCCCTGCTAGCACCTTTTCTGTGCCTGGGAAGCAGAAGTGTTCACATTGCTTCGCAGAATCGCTTTTGTGCAGAAAATAGTAACAGTTGTTCAGAACGAAAGAAAGCACAGAGCCCCTGATTCTATGTTGTCCTGGAGAGCTTGCAGAGCACTGGGGAAAGGCAGGCAGAGAATTCCCTGCTAGCACCTTCTCTGTGCCTGGGAAGCAGAAGTGTTCACATTGCTTGGCAGAATCGCTTTTGTGCAGAAAACAGTAACACTTGTTCAGAACGAAAGAAAGCACAGAGCCCCAGATTCTATGTTGTCCTGGAGAGCTTGCAGAGCACTGGGGAAAGGCAGGCAGAGAATTCCCTGGTAGCACCTTTTCTGTGCCTGTTCACATTGCTTCGCAGAATCGCTTTTGTGCAGAAAACAGTAACACTTGTTCAGAACGAAAGAAAGCACAGAGCCCCAGATTTTATGTTGTCCTGGAGAGCTTGCAGAGCACTGGGGAAAGGCAGGCAGAGAATTCCCTGCTAGCACCTTCTCTGTGCCTGGGAAGCAGAAGTCTTCACATTGCTTCGCAGAAACGCTTTTGTGCAGAAAACACTAACACTTGTTCAGAACGAAAGAAAGCACAGAGCCCCAGATTCTATGTTGTCCTGGAGAGCTTGCAGAGCACTGGGGAAAAGCAGGCAGAGAATTCCCTGGTAGCACCTTCTCTGTGCCTGTTCACATTGCTTCGCAGAATCGCTTTTGTGCAGAAAACAGTAACACTTGTTCAGACGAAAGAAAGCACAGAGCCCCAGATTTTATGTTGTCCTGGAGAGCTTGCAGAGCACTGGGGAAAGGCAGGCAGAGAATTCCCTGCTAGCACCTTCTCTGTGCCTGGGAAGCAGAAGTGTTCACATTGCTTGGCAGAATCGCTTTTGTGCAGAAAACACTAACACTTGTTCAGAACAAAAGAAAGCACAGAGCCCCAGATTTTATGTTGTCCTGGAGAGCTTGCAGAGCACTGGGGAAAAGCAGGCAGAGAATTCCCTGCCAGCACCTTCTCTGTGCCTGGGAAACAGAAGTGTTCACATTGCTTTGCAGAATCGCTTTTGTGCAGAAAACAGTAACACTTGTTCAGAACGAAAGAAAGCACAGAGCCCCAGATTTTATGTTGTCCTGGAGAGCTTGCAGAGCAGTGGGGAAAGGCAGGCAGAGAATTCCCTGCTAGCACCTTCTCTGTGCCTGGGAAGCAGAAGTGTTCCCATTGCTTCGCAGAATCGCTTTTGTGCAGAAAACACTAACACTTGTTCAGAACAAAAGAAAGCACAGAGCCCCAGATTTTATGTTGTCCTGGAGAGTTTGCAGAGCACTGGGGAAAAGCAGGCAGAGAATTCCCTGCTAGCACCTTCTCTGTGCCTGGGAAACAGAAGTGTTCACATTGCTTCGCAGAATCGCTTTTGTGCAGAAAACACTAACACTTGTTCAGAACGAAAGAAAGCACAGAGCCCCAGATTCTATGTTGTCCTGGAGAGCTTGCAGAGCACTGGGGAAAGGCAGGCAGAGAATTCCCTGCTAGCACCTTCTCTGTGCCTGTTCACATTGCTTCGCAGAATCGCTTTTGTGCAGAAAATAGTAACACTTATTCAGACGAAAGAAAGCACAGAGCCCCAGATTTTATGTTGTCCTGGATAGCTTGCAGAGCACTGGGGAAAGGCAGGCAGAGAATTCCCTGCTAGCACCTTCTCTGTGCCTGGGAAGCAGAAGTGTTCACATTGCTTGGCAGAATCGCTTTTGTGCAGAAAACAGTAACACTTGTTCAGAACGAAAGAAAGCACAGAGCCCCAGATTCTATGTTGTCCTGGAGAGCTTGCAGAGCACTGGGGAAAGGCAGGCAGAGAATTCCCTGGTAGCACCTTTTCTGTGCCTGTTCACATTGCTTCGCAGAATCGCTTTTGTGCAGAAAACAGTAACACTTGTTCAGACGAAAGAAAGCACAGAGCCCCAGATTTTATGTTGTCCTGGAGAGCTTGCAGAGCACTGGGGAAAGGCAGGCAGAGAATTCCCTGCTAGCACCTTCTCTGTGCCTGGGAAGCAGAAGTGTTCACATTGCTTCGCAGAATCGCTTTTGTGCAGAAAACAGTAACACTTGTTCAGACGAAAGAAAGCACAGAGCCCCAGATTTTATGTTGTCTTGGAGAGCTTGCAGAGCACTGGGGAAAAGCAGGCAGAGAATTCCCTGCTAGCACCTTCTCTGTGCCTGGGAAACAGAAGTGTTCACATTGCTTGGCAGAATCGCTTTTGTGCAGAAAACAGTAACACTTGTTCAGAACGAAAGAAAGCACAGAGCCCCAGATTTTATGTTGTCCTGGAGAGCTTGCAGAGCACTGGGGAAAAGCAGGCAGAGAATTCCCTGCTAGCACCTTCTCTGTGCCTGGGAAGCAGAAGTGTTCACATTGCTTCGCAGAATCACTTTTCTGCAGAAAACAGTAACACTTGTTCAGAACAAAAGAAAGCACAGAGCCCAGATTTTATGTCTTCCTGGAGAGCTTGCAGAGCACTGGGGAAAGGCAGGCAGAGAATTCCCTGCTAGCACCTTCTCTGTGCCTGTTCACATTGCTTCGCAGAATCGCTTTTGTGCAGAAAACAGTAACACTTGTTCAGAACGAAAGAAAGCACAGAGCCCCAGATTTTATGTTGTCCTGGAGAGCTTGCAGAGCACTGGGTAAAAGCAGGCAGAGAATTCCCTGCTAGCACCTTCTCTGCGCCTGGGAAACAGAAGTGTTCACATTGCTTCGCAGAACCGCTTTTGTGCAGAAAACAGTAACACTTGTTCAGAACGAAAGAAAGCACAGAGCCCCAGATTCTATGTTGTCCTGGAGAGCTTGCAGAGCACTGGGGAAAGGCAGGCAGAGAATTCCCTGCTAGCACCTTCTCTGTGCCTGTTCACATTGCTTCGCAGAATCGCTTTTGTGCAGAAAACAGTAATACTTGTTCAGAACGAAAGAAAGCACAGAGCCCCAGATTTTATGTTGTCCTGGAGAGCTTGCAGAGCACTGGGGAAAAGCAGGCAGAGAATTCCCTGCTAGCACCTTCTCTGTTCCTGGGAAACAGAAGTGTTCACATTGCTTCGCAGAATCGCTTTTGTGCAGAAAACAGTAACACTTGTTCAGAACGAAAGAAAGCACAGAGCCCCAGATTTTATGTTGTCCTGGAGAGCTTGCAGAGCACTGGGGAAAGGCAGGCAGAGAATTCCCTGCTAGCACCTTCTCTGTTCCTGGGAAACAGAAGTGTTCACATTGCTTGGCAGAATCGCTTTTGTGCAGAAAACAGTAACACTTGTTCAGAACGAAAGAAAGCACAGAGCCCCAGATTTTATGTTGTCCTGGAGAGCTTGCAGAGCACTGGGGAAAAGCAGGCAGAGAATTCCCTGCTAGCACCTTCTCTGTGCCTGGGAAGCAGAAGTGTTCCCATTGCTTCGCAGAATCACTTTTCTGCAGAAAACAGTAACACTTGTTCAGAACGAAAGAAAGCACAGAGCCCCAGATTCTATGTTGTCCTGGAGAGCTTGCAGAGCACTGGGGAAAGGCAGGCAGAGAATTCCCTGCTAGCACCTTCTCTGTGCCTGGGAAGCAGAAGTGTTCACATTGCTTCGCAGAATCGCTTTTGTGCAGAAAACAGTAACACTTGTTCAGACGAAAGAAAGCACAGAGCCCCAGATTTTATGTTGTCCTGGAGAGCTTGCAGAGCACTGGGGAAAGGCAGGCAGAGAATTCCCTGCTAGCACCTTCTCTGTGCCTGTTCACATTGCTTCGCAGAATCGCTTTTGTGCAGAAAACAGTAACACTTGTTCAGACGAAAGAAAGCACAGAGCCCCAGATTTTATGTTGTCCTGGAGAGCTTGCAGAGCACTGGGGAAAGGCAGGCAGAGAATTCCCTGCTAGCACCTTCTCTGTGCCTGGGAAGCAGAAGTGTTCACATTGCTTCGCAGAATCTCTTTTGTGCAGAAAACAGTAACACTTGTTCAGACGAAAGAAAGCACAGAGCCCCAGATTTTATGTTGTCTTGGAGAGCTTGCAGAGCACTGGGGAAAAGCAGGCAGAGAATTCCCTGCTAGCACCTTCTCTGTGCCTGGGAAGCAGAAGTGTTCACATTGCTTCGCAGAATCGCTTTTGTGCAGAAAACACTAACACTTGTTCAGAACAAAAGAAAGCACAGAGCCCAGATTTTATGTCTTCCTGGAGAGCTTGCAGAGCACTGGGGAAAGGCAGGCAGAGAATTCCCTGCTAGCACCTTCTCTGTGCCTGTTCACATTGCTTCGCAGAATCGCTTTTGTGCAGAAAATAGTAACACTTATTCAGAACGAAAGAAAGCACAGAGCCCCAGATTTTATGTTGTCCTGGAGAGCTTGCAGAGCACTGGGGAAAGGCAGGCAGAGAATTCCCTGCTAGCACCTTCTCTGTGCCTGGGAAGCAGAAGTGTTCACATTGCTTGGCAGAATCGCTTTTGTGCAGAAAACAGTAACACTTGTTCAGAACGAAAGAAAGCACAGAGCCCCAGATTCTATGTTGTCCTGGAGAGCTTGCAGAGCACTGGGGAAAGGCAGGCAGAGAATTCCCTGGTAGCACCTTTTCTGTGCCTGTTCACATTGCTTGGCAGAATCGCTTTTGTGCAGAAAACAGTAACACTTGTTCAGAACGAAAGAAAGCACAGAGCCCCAGATTTTATGTTGTCCTGGAGAGCTTGCAGAGCACTGGGGAAAGGCAGGCAGAGAATTCCCTGCTAGCACCTTCTCTGTGCCTGGGAAGCAGAAGTGTTCACATTGCTTCGCAGAATCGCTTTTGTGCAGAAAACAGTAACACTTGTTCAGAACGAAAGAAAGCACAGAGCCCCAGATTCTATGTTGTCCTGGAGAGCTTGCAGAGCACTGGGGAAAAGCAGGCAGAGAATTCCCTGCTAGCACCTTCTCTGTGCCTGTTCACATTGCTTCGCAGAATCGCTTTTGTGCAGAAAACAGTAACACTTGTTCAGACGAAAGAAAGCACAGAGCCCCAGATTTTATGTTGTCCTGGAGAGCTTGCAGAGCACTGGGGAAAGGCAGGCAGAGAATTCCCTGCTAGCACCTTCTCTGTGCCTGGGAAGCAGAAGTGTTCACATTGCTTCGCAGAATCGCTTTTGTGCAGAAAACAGTAACACTTGTTCAGACGAAAGAAAGCACAGAGCCCCAGATTTTATGTTGTCTTGGAGAGCTTGCAGAGCACTGGGGAAAAGCAGGCAGAGAATTCCCTGCTAGCACCTTCTCTGTGCCTGGGAAACAGAAGTGTTCACATTGCTTGGCAGAATCGCTTTTGTGCAGAAAACAGTAACACTTGTTCAGAACGAAAGAAAGCACAGAGCCCCAGATTTTATGTTGTCCTGGAGAGCTTGCAGAGCACTGGGGAAAAGCAGGCAGAGAATTCCCTGCTAGCACCTTCTCTGTGCCTGGGAAGCAGAAGTGTTCACATTGCTTCGCAGAATCACTTTTCTGCAGAAAACAGTAACACTTGTTCAGAACAAAAGAAAGCACAGAGCCCAGATTTTATGTCTTCCTGGAGAGCTTGCAGAGCACTGGGGAAAGGCAGGCAGAGAATTCCCTGCTAGCACCTTCTCTGTGCCTGTTCACATTGCTTCGCAGAATCGCTTTTGTGCAGAAAACAGTAACACTTGTTCAGAACGAAAGAAAGCACAGAGCCCCAGATTTTATGTTGTCCTGGAGAGCTTGCAGAGCACTGGGGAAAAGCAGGCAGAGAATTCCCTGCTAGCACCTTCTCTGCGCCTGGGAAACAGAAGTGTTCACATTGCTTCGCAGAACCGCTTTTGTGCAGAAAACAGTAACACTTGTTCAGAACGAAAGAAAGCACAGAGCCCCAGATTCTATGTTGTCCTGGAGAGCTTGCAGAGCACTGGGGAAAGGCAGGCAGAGAATTCCCTGCTAGCACCTTCTCTGTGCCTGTTCACATTGCTTCGCAGAATCGCTTTTGTGCAGAAAACAGTAATACTTGTTCAGAACGAAAGAAAGCACAGAGCCCCAGATTTTATGTTGTCCTGGAGAGCTTGCAGAGCACTGGGGAAAAGCAGGCAGAGAATTCCCTGCTAGCACCTTCTCTGTTCCTGGGAAACAGAAGTGTTCACATTGCTTCGCAGAATCGCTTTTGTGCAGAAAACAGTAACACTTGTTCAGAACGAAAGAAAGCACAGAGCCCCAGATTTTATGTTGTCCTGGAGAGCTTGCAGAGCACTGGGGAAAAGCAGGCAGAGAATTCCCTGCTAGCACCTTCTCTGTGCCTGTTCACATTGCTTCGCAGAATCGCTTTTGTGCAGAAAACAGTAATACTTGTTCAGAACGAAAGAAAGCACAGAGCCCCAGATTTTATGTTGTCCTGGAGAGCTTGCAGAGCACTGGGGAAAAGCAGGCAGAGAATTCCCTGCTAGCACCTTCTCTGTTCCTGGGAAACAGAAGTGTTCACATTGCTTCGCAGAATCGCTTTTGTGCAGAAAACAGTAACACTTGTTCAGAACGAAAGAAAGCACAGAGCCCCAGATTTTATGTTGTCCTGGAGAGCTTGCAGAGCACTGGGGAAAAGCAGGCAGAGAATTCCCTGCTAGCACCTTCTCTGTTCCTGGGAAACAGAAGTGTTCACATTGCTTGGCAGAATCGCTTTTGTGCAGAAAACAGTAACACTTGTTCAGAACGAAAGAAAGCACAGAGCCCCAGATTTTATGTTGTCCTGGAGAGCTTGCAGAGCACTGGGGAAAAGCAGGCAGAGAATTCCCTGCTAGCACCTTCTCTGTGCCTGGGAAGCAGAAGTGTTCCCATTGCTTCGCAGAATCACTTTTCTGCAGAAAACAGTAACACTTGTTCAGAACGAAAGAAAGCACAGAGCCCCAGATTCTATGTTGTCCTGGAGAGCTTGCAGAGCACTGGGGAAAGGCAGGCAGAGAATTCCCTGCTAGCACCTTCTCTGTGCCTGGGAAGCAGAAGTGTTCACATTGCTTCGCAGAATCGCTTTTGTGCAGAAAACAGTAACACTTGTTCAGACGAAAGAAAGCACAGAGCCCCAGATTTTATGTTGTCCTGGAGAGCTTGCAGAGCACTGGGGAAAGGCAGGCAGAGAATTCCCTGCTAGCACCTTCTCTGTGCCTGGGAAGCAGAAGTGTTCACATTGCTTCGCAGAATCGCTTTTGTGCAGAAAACAGTAACACTTGTTCAGAACGAAAGAAAGCACAGAGCCCCTGATTCTATGTTGTCCTGGAGAGCTTGCAGAGCACTGGGGAAAGGCAGGCAGAGAATTCCCTGCTAGCACCTTCTCTGTGCCTGTTCACATTGCTTCGCAGAATCGCTTTTGTGCAGAAAACAGTAACACTTGTTCAGACGAAAGAAAGCACAGAGCCCCAGATTTTATGTTGTCCTGGAGAGCTTGCAGAGCAGTGGGGAAAGGCAGGCAGAGAATTCCCTGCTAGCACCTTCTCTGTGCCTGTTCACATTGCTTCGCAGAATCGCTTTTGTGCAGAAAACAGTAACACTTATTCAGACGAAAGAAAGCACAGAGCCCCAGATTTTATGTTGTCCTGGAGAGCTTGCAGAGCACTGGGGAAAGGCAGGCAGAGAATTCCCTGCTAGCACCTTCTCTGTGCCTGGGAAGCAGAAGTGTTCACATTGCTTCGCAGAATCGCTTTTGTGCAGAAAATAGTAACAGTTGTTCAGAACGAAAGAAAGCACAGAGCCCCAGATTCTATGTTGTCCTGGAGAGCTTGCAGAGCAGTGGGGAAAGGCAGGCAGAGAATTCCCTGCTAGCACCTTCTCTGTGCCTGGGAAGCAGAAGTGTTCACATTGCTTCGCAGAATCGCTTTTGTGCAGAAAACAGTAACACTTGTTCAGAACGAAAGAAAGCACAGAGCCCCAGATTTTATGTTGTCCTGGAGAGCTTGCAGAGCACTGGGGAAAGGCAGGCAGAGAATTCCCTGGTAGCACCTTTTCTGTGCCTGTTCACATTGCTTCGCAGAATCGCTTTTGTGCAGAAAACAGTAACACTTGTTCAGAACGAAAGAAAGCACAGAGCCCCAGATTTTATGTTGTCCTGGAGAGCTTGCAGAGCAGTGGGGAAAGGCAGGCAGAGAATTCCCTGCTAGCACCTTCTCTGTGCCTGGGAAGCAGAAGTGTTCCCATTGCTTCGCAGAGTCGCTTTTGTGCAGAAAACAGTAACACTTGTTCAGAACGAAAGAAAGCACAGAGCCCCAGATTTTATGTTGTCCTGGAGAGCTTGCAGAGCACTGGGGAAAGGCAGGCAGAGAATTCCCTGCTAGCACCTTCTCTGTGCCTGTTCACATTGCTTCGCAGAATCGCTTTTGTGCAGAAAACAGTAACACTTATTCAGACGAAAGAAAGCACAGAGCCCCAGATTTTATGTTGTCCTGGAGAGCTTGCAGAGCACTGGGGAAAGGCAGGCAGAGAATTCCCTGCTAGCACCTTCTCTGTGCCTGGGAAGCAGAAGTGTTCACATTGCTTCGCAGAATCGCTTTTGTGCAGAAAATAGTAACAGTTGTTCAGAACGAAAGAAAGCACAGAGCCCCTGATTCTATGTTGTCCTGGAGAGCTTGCAGAGCACTGGGGAAAGGCAGGCAGAGAATTCCCTGCTAGCACCTTTTCTGTGCCTGTTCACATTGCTTCGCAGAATCGCTTTTGTGCAGAAAACAGTAACACTTGTTCAGAACGAAAGAAAGCACAGAGCCCCAGATTTTATGTTGTCCTGGAGAGCTTGCAGAGCACTGGGGAAAAGCAGGCAGAGAATTCCCTGCTAGCACCTTCTCTGTGCCTGGGAAACAGAAGTGTTCACATTGCTTCGCAGAATCGCTTTTGTGCAGAAAACAGTAACACTTGTTCAGAACGAAAGAAAGCACAGAGCCCCAGATTCTATGTTGTCCTGGAGAGCTTGCAGAGCACTGGGGAAAGGCAGGCAGAGAATTCCCTGCTAGCACCTTTTCTGTGCCTGTTCACATTGCTTCGCAGAATCGCTTTTGTGCAGAAAACAGTAACACTTGTTCAGAACGAAAGAAAGCACAGAGCCCCAGATTTTATGTTGTCCTGGAGAGCTTGCAGAGCACTGGGGAAAAGCAGGCAGAGAATTCCCTGCTAGCACCTTCTCTGTGCCTGGGAAGCAGAAGTGTTCACATTGCTTCGCAGAATCGCTTTTGTGCAGAAAACAGTAACACTTGTTCAGAACGAAAGAAAGCACAGAGCCCCAGATTTTATGTTGTCCTGGAGAGCTTGCAGAGCAGTGGGGAAAGGCAGGCAGAGAATTCCCTGCTAGCACCTTCTCTGTGCCTGTTCACATTGCTTCGCAGAATCGCTTTTGTGCAGAAAACAGTAACACTTATTCAGACGAAAGAAAGCACAGAGCCCCAGATTTTATGTTGTCCTGGAGAGCTTGCAGAGCACTGGGGAAAGGCAGGCAGAGAATTCCCTGCTAGCACCTTCTCTGTGCCTGGGAAGCAGAAGTGTTCACATTGCTTCGCAGAATCGCTTTTGTGCAGAAAATAGTAACAGTTGTTCAGAACGAAAGAAAGCACAGAGCCCCAGATTCTATGTTGTCCTGGAGAGCTTGCAGAGCACTGGGGAAAGGCAGGCAGAGAATTCCCTGCCAGCACCTTCTCTGTGCCTGGGAAGCAGAAGTGTTCACATTGCTTCGCAGAATCGCTTTTGTGCAGAAAACAGTAACACTTGTTCAGAACGAAAGAAAGCACAGAGCCCCAGATTTTATGTTGTCCTGGAGAGCTTGCAGAGCACTGGGGAAAGGCAGGCAGAGAATTCCCTGGTAGCACCTTTTCTGTGCCTGTTCACATTGCTTCGCAGAATCGCTTTTGTGCAGAAAACAGTAACACTTGTTCAGAACGAAAGAAAGCACAGAGCCCCAGATTTTATGTTGTCCTGGAGAGCTTGCAGAGCACTGGGGAAAGGCAGGCAGAGAATTCCCTGCTAGCACCTTCTCTGTGCCTGGGAAACAGAAGTGTTCACATTGCTTCGCAGAATCGCTTTTGTGCAGAAAACAGTAACACTTGTTCAGAACGAAAGAAAGCACAGAGCCCCAGATTTTATGTTGTCCTGGAGAGCTTGCAGAGCACTGGGGAAAAGCAGGCAGAGAATTTCCTGCTAGCACCTTCTCTGTGCCTGGGAAACAGAAGTGTTCACATTGCTTGGCAGAATCGCTTTTGTGCAGAAAACAGTAACACTTGTTCAGAACGAAAGAAAGCACAGAGCCCCAGATTTTATGTTGTCCTGGAGAGCTTGCAGAGCACTGGGGAAAGGCAGGCAGATAATTCCCTGCTAGCACCTTTTCTGTGCCTGTTCACATTGCTTCGCAGAATCGCTTTTGTGCAGAAAACAGTAACACTTGTTCAGAACGAAAGAAAGCACAGAGCCCCAGATTTTATGTTGTCCTGGAGAGCTTGCAGAGCACTGGGGAAAGGCAGGCAGAGAATTCCCTGCTAGCACCTTCTCTGTGCCTGGGAAGCAGAAGTCTTCACATTGCTTCGCAGAATCGCTTTTGTGCAGAAAACACTAACACTTGTTCAGAACGAAAGAAAGCACAGAGCCCCAGATTTTATGTTGTCCTGGAGAGCTTGCAGAGCACTGGGGAAAGGCAGGCAGAGAATTCCCTGCTAGCACCTTCTCTGTGCCTGGGAAGCAGAAGTCTTCACATTGCTTCGCAGAATCGCTTTTGTGCAGAAAACACTAACACTTGTTCAGAACGAAAGAAAGCACAGAGCCCCAGATTCTATGTTGTCCTGGAGAGCTTGCAGAGCACTGGGGAAAAGCAGGCAGAGAATTCCCTGCTAGCACCTTCTCTGTGCCTGGGAAGCAGAAGTGTTCACATTGCTTCGCAGAATCGCTTTTGTGCAGAAAACAGTAACACTTGTTCAGAACGAAAGAAAGCACAGAGCCCCTGATTCTATGTTGTCCTGGAGAGCTTGCAGAGCACTGGGGAAAGGCAGGCAGAGAATTCCCTGCTAGCACCTTCTCTGTGCCTGTTCACATTGCTTCGCAGAATCGCTTTTGTGCAGAAAACAGTAACACTTGTTCAGACGAAAGAAAGCACAGAGCCCCAGATTTTATGTTGTCCTGGAGAGCTTGCAGAGCACTGGGGAAAGGCAGGCAGAGAATTCCCTGCTAGCACCTTCTCTGTGCCTGTTCACATTGCTTCGCAGAATCGCTTTTGTGCAGAAAACAGTAACACTTATTCAGACGAAAGAAAGCACAGAGCCCCAGATTTTATGTTGTCCTGGAGAGCTTGCAGAGCACTGGGGAAAGGCAGGCAGAGAATTCCCTGCTAGCACCTTCTCTGTGCCTGGGAAGCAGAAGTGTTCACATTGCTTCGCAGAATCGCTTTTGTGCAGAAAATAGTAACAGTTGTTCAGAACGAAAGAAAGCACAGAGTCCCAGATTCTATGTTGTCCTGGAGAGCTTGCAGAGCAGTGGGGAAAGGCAGGCAGAGAATTCCCTGCTAGCACCTTCTCTGTGCCTGGGAAGCAGAAGTGTTCACATTGCTTCGCAGAATCGCTTTTGTGCAGAAAACAGTAACACTTGTTCAGAACGAAAGAAAGCACAGAGCCCCAGATTTTATGTTGTCCTGGAGAGCTTGCAGAGCACTGGGGAAAGGCAGGCAGAGAATTCCCTGGTAGCACCTTTTCTGTGCCTGTTCACATTGCTTCGCAGAATCGCTTTTGTGCAGAAAACAGTAACACTTGTTCAGAACGAAAGAAAGCACAGAGCCCCAGATTTTATGTTGTCCTGGAGAGCTTGCAGAGCACTGGGGAAAGGCAGGCAGAGAATTCCCTGCTAGCACCTTCTCTGTGCCTGGGAAGCAGAAGTGTTCCCATTGCTTCGCAGAGTCGCTTTTGTGCAGAAAACAGTAACACTTGTTCAGAACGAAAGAAAGCACAGAGCCCCAGATTTTATGTTGTCCTGGAGAGCTTGCAGAGCACTGGGGAAAGGCAGGCAGAGAATTCCCTGCTAGCACCTTCTCTGTGCCTGTTCACATTGCTTCGCAGAATCGCTTTTGTGCAGAAAACAGTAACACTTATTCAGACGAAAGAAAGCACAGAGCCCCAGATTTTATGTTGTCCTGGAGAGCTTGCAGAGCACTGGGGAAAGGCAGGCAGAGAATTCCCTGCTAGCACCTTCTCTGTGCCTGGGAAGCAGAAGTGTTCACATTGCTTCGCAGAATCGCTTTTGTGCAGAAAATAGTAACAGTTGTTCAGAACGAAAGAAAGCACAGAGCCCCTGATTCTATGTTGTCCTGGAGAGCTTGCAGAGCACTGGGGAAAGGCAGGCAGAGAATTCCCTGCTAGCACCTTTTCTGTGCCTGTTCACATTGCTTCGCAGAATCGCTTTTGTGCAGAAAACAGTAACACTTGTTCAGAACGAAAGAAAGCACAGAGCCCCAGATTTTATGTTGTCCTGGAGAGCTTGCAGAGCACTGGGGAAAAGCAGGCAGAGAATTCCCTGCTAGCACCTTCTCTGTGCCTGGGAAACAGAAGTGTTCACATTGCTTCGCAGAATGGCTTTTGTGCAGAAAACAGTAACACTTGTTCAGAACGAAAGAAAGCACAGAGCCCCAGATTCTATGTTGTCCTGGAGAGCTTGCAGAGCACTGGGGAAAGGCAGGCAGAGAATTCCCTGCTAGCACCTTTTCTGTGCCTGTTCACATTGCTTCGCAGAATCGCTTTTGTGCAGAAAACAGTAACACTTGTTCAGAACGAAAGAAAGCACAGAGCCCCAGATTTTATGTTGTCCTGGAGAGCTTGCAGAGCACTGGGGAAAAGCAGGCAGAGAATTCCCTGCTAGCACCTTCTCTGTGCCTGGGAAGCAGAAGTGTTCACATTGCTTCGCAGAATCGCTTTTGTGCAGAAAACAGTAACACTTGTTCAGAACGAAAGAAAGCACAGAGCCCCAGATTTTATGTTGTCCTGGAGAGCTTGCAGAGCACTGGGGAAAGGCAGGCAGAGAATTCCCTGCTAGCACCTTCTCTGTGCCTGGGAAACAGAAGTGTTCACATTGCTTCGCAGAACCGCTTTTGTGCAGAAAACAGTAACACTTGTTCAGAACGAAAGAAAGCACAGAGCCCCAGATTCTATGTTGTCCTGGAGAGCTTGCAGAGCACTGGGGAAAGGCAGGCAGAGAATTCCCTGCTAGCACCTTCTCTGTGCCTGTTCACATTGCTTCGCAGAATCGCTTTTGTGCAGAAAACAGTAACACTTGTTCAGACGAAAGAAAGCACAGAGCCCCAGATTTTATGTTGTCCTGGAGAGCTTGCAGAGCAGTGGGGAAAGGCAGGCAGAGAATTCCCTGCTAGCACCTTTTCTGTGCCTGTTCACATTGCTTCGCAGAATCGCTTTTGTGCAGAAAACAGTAACACTTATTCAGACGAAAGAAAGCACAGAGCCCCAGATTTTATGTTGTCCTGGAGAGCTTGCAGAGCACTGGGAAAAGGCAGGCAGAGAATTCCCTGCTAGCACCTTCTCTGTGCCTGGGAAGCAGAAGTGTTCACATTGCTTCGCAGAATCGCTTTTGTGCAGAAAATAGTAACAGTTGTTCAGAACGAAAGAAAGCACAGAGCCCCAGATTCTATGTTGTCCTGGAGAGCTTGCAGAGCACTGGGGAAAGGCAGGCAGAGAATTCCCTGCCAGCACCTTCTCTGTGCCTGGGAAGCAGAAGTGTTCACATTGCTTCGCAGAATCGCTTTTGTGCAGAAAACAGTAACACTTGTTCAGAACGAAAGAAAGCACAGAGCCCCAGATTTTATGTTGTCCTGGAGAGCTTGCAGAGCACTGGGGAAAGGCAGGCAGAGAATTCCCTGGTAGCACCTTTTCTGTGCCTGTTCACATTGCTTCGCAGAATCGCTTTTGTGCAGAAAACAGTAACACTTGTTCAGAACGAAAGAAAGCACAGAGCCCCAGATTTTATGTTGTCCTGGAGAGCTTGCAGAGCAGTGGGGAAAGGCAGGCAGAGAATTCCCTGCTAGCACCTTCTCTGTGCCTGGGAAGCAGAAGCGATCCCATTGCTTCGCAGAATCGCTTTTGTGCAGAAAACAGTAACACTTGTTCAGAACGAAAGAAAGCACAGAGCCCCAGATTTTATGTTGTCCTGGAGAGCTTGCAGAGCACTGGGGAAAGGCAGGCAGAGAATTCCCTGCTAGCACCTTCTCTGTGCCTGTTCACATTGCTTCGCAGAATCGCTTTTGTGCAGAAAATAGTAACAGTTGTTCAGAACGAAAGAAAGCACAGAGCCCCAGATTCTATGTTGTCCTGGAGACTTGCAGAGCACTGGGGAAAGGCAGGCAGAGAATTCCCTGCTAGCACCTTCTCTGTGCCTGGGAAGCAGAAGTGTTCACATTGCTTCGCAGAATCGCTTTTGTGCAGAAAACAGTAACACTTGTTCAGACGAAAGAAAGCACAGAGCCCCAGATTTTATGTTGTCTTGGAGAGCTTGCAGAGCACTGGGGAAAAGCAGGCAGAGAATTTCCTGCTAGCACCTTCTCTGTGCCTGGGAAACAGAAGTGTTCACATTGCTTCGCAGAATCGCTTTTGTGCAGAAAACAGTAACACTTGTTCAGAACGAAAGAAAGCACAGAGCCCCAGATTTTATGTTGTCCTGGAGAGCTTGCAGAGCACTGGGGAAAGGCAGGCAGAGAATTCCCTGCTAGCACCTTCTTTGTGCCTGGGAAGCAGAAGTCTTCACATTGCTTCGCAGAATCGCTTTTGTGCAGAAAACACTAACACTTGTTCAGAACAAAAGAAAGCACAGAGCCCCAGATTCTATGTTGTCCTGGAGAGCTTGCAGAGCACTGGGGAAAAGCAGGCAGAGAATTCCCTGCTAGCACCTTCTCTGTGCCTGGGAAGCAGAAGTGTTCACATTGCTTCGCAGAATCGCTTTTGTGCAGAAAACAGTAACACTTGTTCAGAACGAAAGAAAGCACAGAGCCCCAGATTCTATGTTGTCCTGGAGAGCTTGCAGAGCAGTGGGGAAAGGCAGGCAGAGAATTCCCTGCTAGCACCTTCTCTGTGCCTGTTCACATTGCTTGGCAGAATCGCTTTTGTGCAGAAAACAGTAACACTTGTTCAGACGAAAGAAAGCACAGAGCCCCAGATTTTATGTTGTCCTGGAGAGCTTGCAGAGCACTGGGGAAAAGCAGGCAGAGAATTCCCTGCCAGCACCTTCTCTGTGCCTGGGAAACAGAAGTGTTCACATTGCTTTGCAGAATCGCTTTTGTGCAGAAAACAGTAACACTTGTTCAGAACGAAAGAAAGCACAGAGCCCCAGATTTTATGTTGTCCTGGAGAGCTTGCAGAGCAGTGGGGAAAGGCAGGCAGAGAATTCCCTGCTAGCACCTTCTCTGTGCCTGGGAAGCAGAAGTGTTCACATTGCTTCGCAGAATCGCTTTCGTGCAGAAAACAGTAACACTTGTTCAGAACGAAAGAAAGCACAGAGCCCCAGATTTTATGTTGTCCTGGAGAGCTTGCAGAGCACTGGGGAAAGGCAGGCAGAGAATTCCCTGCTAGCACCTTCTCTGTGCCTGTTCACATTGCTTCGCAGAATCGCTTTTGTGCAGAAAACAGTAACACTTATTCAGACGAAAGAAAGCACAGAGCCCCAGATTTTATGTTGTCCTGGAGAGCTTGCAGAGCACTGGGGAAAGGCAGGCAGAGAATTCCCTGCTAGCACCTTCTCTGTGCCTGGGAAGCAGAAGTGTTCACATTGCTTCGCAGAATCGCTTTTGTGCAGAAAATAGTAACAGTTGTTCAGAACGAAAGAAAGCACAGAGCCCCTGATTCTATGTTGTCCTGGAGAGCTTGCAGAGCACTGGGGAAAGGCAGGCAGAGAATTCCCTGCTAGCACCTTTTCTGTGCCTGTTCACATTGCTTCGCAGAATCGCTTTTGTGCAGAAAACAGTAACACTTGTTCAGAACGAAAGAAAGCACAGAGCCCCAGATTTTATGTTGTCCTGGAGAGCTTGCAGAGCACTGGGGAAAAGCAGGCAGAGAATTCCCTGCTAGCACCTTCTCTGTGCCTGGGAATCAGAAGTGTTCACATTGCTTGGCAGAATCGCTTTTGTGCAGAAAACAGTAACACTTGTTCAGAACGAAAGAAAGCACAGAGCCCCAGATTCTATGTTGTCCTGGAGAGCTTGCAGAGCACTGGGGAAAGGCAGGCAGAGAATTCCCTGCTAGCACCTTCTCTGTGCCTGTTCACATTGCTTTGCAGAATCGCTTTTGTGCAGAAAACAGTAACACTTGTTCAGACGAAAGAAAGCACAGAGCCCCAGATTTTATGTTGTCCTGGAGAGCTTGCAGAGCACTGGGGAAAAGCAGGCAGAGAATTCCCTGCCAGCACCTTCTCTGTGCCTGGGAAGCAGAAGTGTTCACATTGCTTTGCAGAATCGCTTTTGTGCAGAAAACAGTAACACTTGTTCAGAACGAAAGAAAGCACAGAGCCCCAGATTTTATGTTGTCCTGGAGAGCTTGCAGAGCACTGGGGAAAGGCAGGCAGAGAATTCCCTGCTAGCACCTTCTCTGTGCCTGGGAAGCAGAAGTGTTCACATTGCTTGGCAGAATCGCTTTTGTGCAGAAAACACTAACACTTGTTCAGAACGAAAGAAAGCACAGAGCCCCAGATTTTATGTTGTCCTGGAGAGCTTGCAGAGCACTGGGGAAAAGCAGGCAGAGAATTCCCTGCCAGCACCTTCTCTGTGCCTGGGAAGCAGAAGTGTTCACATTGCTTTGCAGAATCGCTTTTGTGCAGAAAACAGTAACACTTGTTCAGAACGAAAGAAAGCACAGAGCCCCAGATTTTATGTTGTCCTGGAGAGCTTGCAGAGCACTGGGGAAAGGCAGGCAGAGAATTCCCTGCTAGCACCTTCTCTGTGCCTGTTCACATTGCTTCGCAGAATCGCTTTTGTGCAGAAAACAGTAACACTTATTCAGACGAAAGAAAGCACAGAGCCCCAGATTTTATGTTGTCCTGGAGAGCTTGCAGAGCAGTGGGGAAAGGCAGGCAGAGAATTCCCTGCTAGCACCTTCTCTGTGCCTGGGAAGCAGAAGTGTTCACATTGCTTGGCAGAATCGCTTTTGTGCAGAAAACAGTAACACTTGTTCAGAACGAAAGAAAGCACAGAGCCCCAGATTCTATGTTGTCCTGGAGAGCTTGCAGAGCACTGGGGAAAGGCAGGCAGAGAATTCCCTGGTAGCACCTTTTCTGTGCCTGTTCACATTGCTTGGCAGAATCGCTTTTGTGCAGAAAACAGTAACACTTGTTCAGAACGAAAGAAAGCACAGAGCCCCAGATTTTATGTTGTCCTGGAGAGCTTGCAGAGCACTGGGGAAAAGCAGGCAGAGAATTCCCTGCTAGCACCTTCTCTGTGCCTGGGAAGCAGAAGTGTTCACATAGCTTCGCAGAATCGCTTTTGTGCAGAAAACAGTAACACTTGTTCAGACGAAAGAAAGCACAGAGCCCCAGATTTTATGTTGTCTTGGAGAGCTTGCAGAGCACTGGGGAAAAGCAGGCAGAGAATTTCCTGCTAGCACCTTCTCTGTGCCTGGGAAACAGAAGTGTTCACATTGCTTGGCAGAATCGCTTTTGTGCAGAAAACAGTAACACTTGTTCAGAACGAAAGAAAGCACAGAGCCCCAGATTTTATGTTGTCCTGGAGAGCTTGCAGAGCACTGGGGAAAGGCAGGCAGAGAATTCCCTGCTAGCACCTTCTCTGTGCCTGGGAAGCAGAAGTCTTCACATTGCCTCGCAGAATCGCTTTTGTGCAGAAAACACTAACACTTGTTCAGAACGAAAGAAAGCACAGAGCCCCAGATTCTATGTTGTCCTGGAGAGCTTGCAGAGCACTGGGGAAAAGCAGGCAGAGAATTCCCTACTAGCACCTTCTCTGTGCCTGGGAAGCAGAAGTGTTCACATTGCTTCGCAGAATCGCTTTTGTGCAGAAAACAGTAACACTTGTTCAGAACGAAAGAAAGCACAGAGCCCCAGATTCTATGTTGTCCTGGAGAGCTTGCAGAGCACTGGGGAAAGGCAGGCAGAGAATTCCCTGCTAGCACCTTCTCTGTGCCTGTTCACATTGCTTCGCAGAATCGCTTTTGTGCAGAAAACAGTAACACTTGTTCAGACGAAAGAAAGCACAGAGCCCCAGATTTTATGTTGTCCTGGAGAGCTTGCAGAGCAGTGGGGAAAGGCAGGCAGAGAATTCCCTGCTAGCACCTTCTCTGTGCCTGGGAAGCAGAAGTGTTCACATTGCTTCGCAGAAACGCTTTTGTGCAGAAAATAGTAACAGTTGTTCAGAACGAAAGAAAGCACAGAGCCCCAGATTCTATGTTGTCCTGGAGAGCTTGCAGAGCAGTGGGGAAAGGCAGGCAGAGAATTCCCTGGTAGCACCTTCTCTGTGCCTGGGAAGCAGAAGTGTTCACATTGCTTGGCAGAATCGCTTTTGTGCAGAAAACAGTAACACTTGTTCAGAACGAAAGAAAGCACAGAGCCCCAGATTCTATGTTGTCCTGGAGAGCTTGCAGAGCACTGGGGAAAGGCAGGCAGAGAATTCCCTGGTAGCACCTTTTCTGTGCCTGTTCACATTGCTTGGCAGAATCGCTTTTGTGCAGAAAACAGTAACACTTGTTCAGAACGAAAGAAAGCACAGAGCCCCAGATTTTATGTTGTCCTGGAGAGCTTGCAGAGCACTGGGGAAAAGCAGGCAGAGAATTCCCTGCTAGCACCTTCTCTGTGCCTGGGAAGCAGAAGTGTTCACATTGCTTCGCAGAATCGCTTTTGTGCAGAAAACAGTAACACTTGTTCAGACGAAAGAAAGCACAGAGCCCCAGATTTTATGTTGTCTTGGAGAGCTTGCAGAGCACTGGGGAAAAGCAGGCAGAGAATTTCCTGCTAGCACCTTCTCTGTGCCTGGGAAACAGAAGTGTTCACATTGCTTGGCAGAATCGCTTTTGTGCAGAAAACAGTAACACTTGTTCAGAACGAAAGAAAGCACAGAGCCCCAGATTTTATGTTGTCCTGGAGAGCTTGCAGAGCACTGGGGAAAGGCAGGCAGAGAATTCCCTGCTAGCACCTTCTCTGTGCCTGGGAAGCAGAAGTCTTCACATTGCCTCGCAGAATCGCTTTTGTGCAGAAAACACTAACACTTGTTCAGAACGAAAGAAAGCACAGAGCCCCAGATTCTATGTTGTCCTGGAGAGCTTGCAGAGCACTGGGGAAAAGCAGGCAGAGAATTCCCTACTAGCACCTTCTCTGTGCCTGGGAAGCAGAAGTGTTCACATTGCTTCGCAGAATCGCTTTTGTGCAGAAAACAGTAACACTTGTTCAGAACGAAAGAAAGCACAGAGCCCCAGATTCTATGTTGTCCTGGAGAGCTTGCAGAGCACTGGGGAAAGGCAGGCAGAGAATTCCCTGCTAGCACCTTCTCTGTGCCTGTTCACATTGCTTCGCAGAATCGCTTTTGTGCAGAAAACAGTAACACTTGTTCAGACGAAAGAAAGCACAGAGCCCCAGATTTTATGTTGTCCTGGAGAGCTTGCAGAGCACTGGGGAAAGGCAGGCAGAGAATTCCCTGCTAGCACCTTCTCTGTGCCTGGGAAGCAGAAGTGTTCACATTGCTTGGCAGAATCGCTTTTGTGCAGAAAACACTAACACTTGTTCAGAACAAAAGAAAGCACAGAGCCCCAGATTTTATGTTGTCCTGGAGAGCTTGCAGAGCACTGGGGAAAAGCAGGCAGAGAATTCCCTGCCAGCACCTTCTCTGTGCCTGGGAAACAGAAGTGTTCACATTGCTTCGCAGAATCGCTTTTGTGCAGAAAACAGTAACACTTGTTCAGAACGAAAGAAAGCACAGAGCCCCAGATTTTATGTTGTCCTGGAGAGCTTGCAGAGCAGTGGGGAAAGGCAGGCAGAGAATTCCCTGCTAGCACCTTCTCTGTGCCTGGGAAGCAGAAGTGTTCACATTGCTTGGCAGAATCGCTTTTGTGCAGAAAACAGTAACACTTGTTCAGAACGAAAGAAAGCACAGAGCCCCAGATTTTATGTTGTCCTGGAGAGCTTGCAGAGCACTGGGGAAAGGCAGGCAGAGAATTCCCTGCTAGCACCTTCTCTGTGCCTGTTCACATTGCTTCGCAGAATCGCTTTTGTGCAGAAAACAGTAACACTTATTCAGATGAAAGAAAGCACAGAGCCCCAGATTTTATGTTGTCCTGGAGAGCTCGTAGAGCACTGGGGAAAGGCAGGCAGAGAATTACCTGCTAGCACCTTCTCTGTGCCTGGGAAGCAGAAGTGTTCACATTGCTTCGCAGAATCGCTTTTGTGCAGAAAACAGTAACACTTGTTCAGAACGAAAGAAAGCACAGAGCCCCAGATTCTATGTTGTCCTGGAGAGCTTGCAGAGCACTGGGGAAAGGCAGGCAGAGAATTCCCTGCTAGCACCTTCTCTGTGCCTGTTCACATTGCTTCGCAGAATCGCTTTTGTGCAGAAAACAGTAACACTTGTTCAGAACAAAAGAAAGCACAGAGCCCCAGATTTTATGTTGTCCTGGAGAGCTTGCAGAGCACTGGGGAAAAGCAGGCAGAGAATTCCCTGCTAGCACCTTCTCTGTGCCTGGGAAACAGAAGTGTTCACATTGCTTCGCAGAATCGCTTTTCTGCAGAAAACAGTAACACTTGTTCAGAACGAAAGAAAGCACAGAGCCCCAGATTCTATGTTGTCCTGGAGAGCTTGCAGAGCACTGGGGAAAGGCAGGCAGAGAATTCCCTGCTAGCACCTTTTCTGTGCCTGTTCACATTGCTTCGCAGAATCGCTTTTGTGCAGAAAACAGTAACACTTGTTCAGAACGAAAGAAAGCACAGAGCCCCAGATTTTATGTTGTCCTGGAGAGCTTGCAGAGCACTGGGGAAAAGCAGGCAGAGAATTTCCTGCTAGCACCTTCTCTGTGCCTGGGAAACAGAAGTGTTCACATTGCTTGGCAGAATCGCTTTTGTGCAGAAAACAGTAACACTTGTTCAGAACGAAAGAAAGCACAGAGCCCCAGATTTTATGTTGTCCTGGAGAGCTTGCAGAGCACTGGGGAAAGGCAGGCAGAGAATTCCCTGCTAGCACCTTCTCTGTGCCTGGGAAACAGAAGTGTTCACATTGCTTCGCAGAATCGCTTTTGTGCAGAAAACAGTAACACTTGTTCAGAACGAAAGAAAGCACAGAGCCCCAGATTTTATGTTGTCCTGGAGAGCTTGCAGAGCACTGGGGAAAGGCAGGCAGAGAATTCCCTGCTAGCACCTTCTCTGTGCCTGGGAAGCAGAAGTCTTCACATTGCTTCGCAGAATCGCTTTTGTGCAGAAAACAGTAACACTTGTTCAGAACGAAAGAAAGCACAGAGCCCCAGATTTTATGTTGTCCTGGAGAGCTTGCAGAGCACTGGGGAAAGGCAGGCAGAGAATTCCCTGCTAGCACCTTCTCTGTGCCTGGGAAGCAGAAGTGTTCACATTGCTTGGCAGAATCGCTTTTGTGCAGAAAACAGTAACACTTGTTCAGAACAAAAGCAAGCACAGAGCCCCAGATTTTATGTTGTCCTGGAGAGCTTGCAGAGCACTGGGGAAAAGCAGGCAGAGAATTCCCTGCTAGCACCTTCTCTGCGCCTGGGAAACAGAAGTGTTCACATTGCTTCGCAGAATCGCTTTTGTGCAGAAAACAGTAACACTTGTTCAGAACGAAAGAAAGCACAGAGCCCCAGATTCTATGTTGTCCTGGAGAGCTTGCAGAGCACTGGGGAAAGGCAGGCAGAGAATTCCCTGCTAGCACCTTCTCTGTGCCTGTTCACATTGCTTCGCAGAATCGCTTTTGTGCAGAAAACAGTAACACTTGTTCAGACGAAAGAAAGCACAGAGCCCCAGATTCTATGTTGTCCTGGAGAGCTTGCAGAGCACTGGGGAAAAGCAGGCAGAGAATTCCCTGCTAGCACCTTCTCTGTGCCTGGGAAGCAGAAGTGTTCACATTGCTTCGCAGAATCGCTTTTGTGCAGAAAACAGTAACACTTGTTCAGAACGAAAGAAAGCACAGAGCCCCTGATTCTATGTTGTCCTGGAGAGCTTGCAGAGCAGTGGGGAAAGGCAGGCAGAGAATTCCCTGCTAGCACCTTCTCTGTGCCTGGGAAACAGAAGTGTTCACATTGCTTCGCAGAATCGCTTTTGTGCAGAAAACAGTAACACTTGTTCAGAACGAAAGAAAGCACAGAGCCCCAGATTTTATGTTGTCCTGGAGAGCTTGCAGAGCACTGGGGAAAGGCAGGCAGAGAATTCCCTGCTAGCACCTTCTCTGTGCCTGGGAAGCAGAAGTGTTCACATTGCTTCGCAGAATCGCTTTTGTGCAGAAAATAGTAACAGTTGTTCAGAACGAAAGAAAGCACAGAGCCCCTGATTTTATGCTGTCCTGGAGAGCTTGCAGAGCACTGGGGAAAGGCAGGCAGAGAATTCCCTGCTAGCACCTTCTCTGTGCCTGGGAAGCAGAAGTGTTCACATTGCTTGGCAGAATCGCTTTTGTGCAGAAAACAGTAACACTTGTTCAGAACGAAAGAAAGCACAGAGCCCCAGATTTTATGTTGTCCTGGAGAGCTTGCAGAGCACTGGGGAAAGGCAGGCAGAGAATTCCCTGGTAGCACCTTTTCTGTGCCTGTTCACATTGCTTCGCAGAATCGCTTTTGTGCAGAAAACAGTAACACTTGTTCAGAACGAAAGAAAGCACAGAGCCCCAGATTCTATGTTGTCCTGGAGAGCTTGCAGAGCACTGGGGAAAAGCAGGCAGAGAATTCCCTGCTAGCACCTTCTCTGTGCCTGGGAAACAGAAGTGTTCACATTGCTTCGCAGAATCGCTTTTGTGCAGAAAATAGTAACAGTTGTTCAGAACGAAAGAAAGCACAGAGCCCCAGATTTTATGTTGTCCTGGAGAGCTTGCAGAGCACTGGGGAAAGGCAGGCAGAGAATTCCCTGCTAGCACCTTCTCTGTGCCTGGGAAGCAGAAGTGTTCACATTGCTTGGCAGAATCGCTTTTGTGCAGAAAACAGTAACACTTGTTCAGAACGAAAGAAAGCACAGAGCCCCAGATTTTATGTTGTCCTGGAGAGCTTGCAGAGCACTGGGGAAAGGCAGGCAGAGAATTCCCTGCTAGCACCTTCTCTGTGCCTGGGAAACAGAAGTGTTCACATAGCTTCGCAGAATCGCTTTTGTGCAGAAAACAGTAACACTTGTTCAGAACGAAAGAAAGCACAGAGCCCCAGATTTTATGTTGTCCTGGAGAGCTTGCAGAGCACTGGGGAAAAGCAGGCAGAGAATTTCCTGCTAGCACCTTCTCTGTGCCTGGGAAACAGAAGTGTTCACATTGCTTTGCAGAATCGCTTTTGTGCAGAAAACAGTAACACTTGTTCAGAACGAAAGAAAGCACAGAGCCCCAGATTTTATGTTGTCCTGGAGAGCTTGCAGAGCACTGGGGAAAGGCAGGCAGATAATTCCCTGCTAGCACCTTTTCTGTGCCTGTTCACATTGCTTCGCAGAATCGCTTTTGTGCAGAAAACAGTAACACTTGTTCAGAACGAAAGAAAGCACAGAGCCCCAGATTTTATGTTGTCCTGGAGAGCTTGCAGAGCACTGGGGAAAGGCAGGCAGAGAATTCCCTGCTAGCACCTTCTCTGTGCCTGGGAAGCAGAAGTCTTCACATTGCTTCGCAGAATCGCTTTTGTGCAGAAAACACTAACACTTGTTCAGAACGAAAGAAAGCACAGAGCCCCAGATTCTATGTTGTCCTGGAGAGCTTGCAGAGCACTGGGGAAAAGCAGGCAGAGAATTCCCTGCTAGCACCTTCTCTGTGCCTGGGAAGCAGAAGTGTTCACATTGCTTCGCAGAATCGCTTTTGTGCAGAAAACAGTAACACTTGTTCAGAACGAAAGAAAGCACAGAGCCCCAGATTCTATGTTGTCCTGGAGAGCTTGCAGAGCACTGGGGAAAGGCAGGCAGAGAATTCCCTGCTAGCACCTTCTCTGTGCCTGTTCACATTGCTTCGCAGAATCGCTTTTGTGCAGAAAACAGTAACACTTGTTCAGACGAAAGAAAGCACAGAGCCCCAGATTTTATGTTGTCCTGGAGAGCTTGCAGAGCACTGGGGAAAGGCAGGCAGAGAATTCCCTGCTAGCACCTTCTCTGTGCCTGTTCACATTGCTTCGCAGAATCGCTTTTGTGCAGAAAACAGTAACACTTATTCAGACGAAAGAAAGCACAGAGCCCCAGATTTTATGTTGTCCTGGAGAGCTTGCAGAGCACTGGGGAAAGGCAGGCAGAGAATTCCCTGCTAGCACCTTCTCTGTGCCTGGGAAGCAGAAGTGTTCACATTGCTTCGCAGAATCGCTTTTGTGCAGAAAATAGTAACAGTTGTTCAGAACGAAAGAAAGCACAGAGCCCCAGATTCTATGTTGTCCTGGAGAGCTTGCAGAGCACTGGGGAAAGGCAGGCAGAGAATTCCCTGCTAGCACCTTCTCTGTGCCTGGGAAGCAGAAGTGTTCACATTGCTTCGCAGAATCGCTTTTGTGCAGAAAACAGTAACACTTGTTCAGAACGAAAGAAAGCACAGAGCCCCAGATTTTATGTTGTCCTGGAGAGCTTGCAGAGCACTGGGGAAAGGCAGGCAGAGAATTCCCTGGTAGCACCTTTTCTGTGCCTGTTCACATTGCTTCGCAGAATCGCTTTTGTGCAGAAAACAGTAACACTTGTTCAGAACGAAAGAAAGCACAGAGCCCCAGATTTTATGTTGTCCTTGAGAGCTTGCAGAGCAGTGGGGAAAGGCAGGCAGAGAATTCCCTGCTAGCACCTTCTCTGTGCCTGGGAAGCAGAAGTGTTCCCATTGCTTCGCAGAATCGCTTTTGTGCAGAAAACAGTAACACTTGTTCAGAACGAAAGAAAGCACAGAGCCCCAGATTTTATGTTGTCCTGGAGAGCTTGCAGAGCACTGGGGAAAGGCAGGCAGAGAATTCCCTGCTAGCACCTTCTCTGTGCCTGTTCACATTGCTTCGCAGAATCGCTTTTGTGCAGAAAACAGTAACACTTATTCAGACGAAAGAAAGCACAGAGCCCCAGATTCTATGTTGTCCTGGAGATCTTGCAGAGCACTGGGGAAAGGCAGGCAGAGAATTCCCTGCTAGCACCTTCTCTGTGCCTGGGAAGCAGAAGTGTTCACATTGCTTCGCAGAATCGCTTTTGTGCAGAAAACAGTAACACTTGTTCAGACGAAAGAAAGCACAGAGCCCCAGATTTTATGTTGTCCTGGAGAGCTTGCAGAGCACTGGGGAAAAGCAGGCAGAGAATTTCCTGCTAGCACCTTCTCTGTGCCTGGGAAACAGAAGTGTTCACATTGCTTGGCAGAATCGCTTTTGTGCAGAAAACAGTAACACTTGTTCAGAACGAAAGAAAGCACAGAGCCCCAGATTTTATGTTGTCCTGGAGAGCTTGCAGAGCAGTGGGGAAAGGCAGGCAGAGAATTCCCTGCTAGCACCTTCTCTGTGCCTGGGAAGCAGAAGTCTTCACATTGCTTCGCAGAATCGCTTTTGTGCAGAAAACACTAACACTTGTTCAGAACGAAAGAAAGCACAGAGCCCCAGATTCTATGTTGTCCTGGAGAGCTTGCAGAGCACTGGGGAAAAGCAGGCAGAGAATTCCCTGCTAGCACCTTCTCTGTGCCTGGGAAGCAGAAGTGTTCACATTGCTTCGCAGAATCGCTTTTGTGCAGAAAACAGTAACACTTGTTCAGAACGAAAGAAAGCACAGAGCCCCAGATTCTATGTTGTCCTGGAGAGCTTGCAGAGCACTGGGGAAAGGCAGGCAGAGAATTCCCTGCTAGCACCTTCTCTGTGCCTGTTCACATTGCTTCGCAGAATCGCTTTTGTGCAGAAAACAGTAACACTTGTTCAGACGAAAGAAAGCACAGAGCCCCAGATTTGCTGTTGTCCTGGAGAGCTTGCAGAGCACTGGGGAAAGGCAGGCAGAGAATTCCCTGCTAGCACCTTCTCTGTGCCTGGGAAGCAGAAGTGTTCACATTGCTTGGCAGAATCGCTTTTGTGCAGAAAACAGTAACACTTGTTCAGAACGAAAGAAAGCACAGAGCCCCAGATTCTATGTTGTCCTGGAGAGCTTGCAGAGCACTGGGGAAAGGCAGGCAGAGAATTCCCTGCTAGCACCTTCTCTGTGCCTGTTCACATTGCTTCGCAGAATCGCTTTTGTGCAGAAAACAGTAACACTTGTTCAGAACGAAAGAAAGCACAGAGCCCCAGATTTTATGTTGTCCTGGAGAGCTTGCAGAGCACTGGGGAAAAGCAGGCAGAGAATTCCCTGCTAGCACCTTCTCTGTGCCTGGGAAGCAGAAGTGTTCACATTGCTTCGCAGAATCGCTTTTGTGCAGAAAACAGTAACACTTGTTCAGACGAAAGAAAGCACAGAGCCCCAGATTTTATGTTGTCTTGGAGAGCTTGCAGAGCACTGGGGAAAAGCAGGCAGAGAATTCCCTGCTAGCACCTTCTCTGTGCCTGGGAAACAGAAGTGTTCACATTGCTTGGCAGAATCGCTTTTGTGCAGAAAACAGTAACACTTGTTCAGAACGAAAGAAAGCACAGAGCCCCAGATTTTATGTTGTCCTGGAGAGCTTGCAGAGCACTGGGGAAAGGCAGGCAGAGAATTCCCTGCTAGCACCTTCTCTGTGCCTGGGAAACAGAAGTGTTCACATTGCTTCGCAGAATCGCTTTTGTGCAGAAAACAGTAACACTTGTTCAGAACGAAAGAAAGCACAGAGCCCCAGATTTTATGTTGTCCTGGAGAGCTTGCAGAGCACTGGGGAAAAGCAGGCAGAGAATTTCCTGCTAGCACCTTCTCTGTGCCTGGGAAACAGAAGTGTTCACATTGCTTGGCAGAATCGCTTTTGTGCAGAAAACAGTAACACTTGTTCAGAACGAAAGAAAGCACAGAGCCCCAGATTTTATGTTGTCCTGGAGAGCTTGCAGAGCACTGGGGAAAGGCAGGCAGATAATTCCCTGCTAGCACCTTTTCTGTGCCTGTTCACATTGCTTCGCAGAATCGCTTTTGTGCAGAAAACAGTAACACTTGTTCAGAACGAAAGAAAGCACAGAGCCCCAGATTTTATGTTGTCCTGGAGAGCTTGCAGAGCACTGGGGAAAGGCAGGCAGAGAATTCCCTGCTAGCACCTTCTCTGTGCCTGGGAAGCAGAAGTCTTCACATTGCTTCGCAGAATCGCTTTTGTGCAGAAAACACTAACACTTGTTCAGAACGAAAGAAAGCACAGAGCCCCAGATTTTATGTTGTCCTGGAGAGCTTGCAGAGCACTGGGGAAAGGCAGGCAGAGAATTCCCTGCTAGCACCTTCTCTGTGCCTGGGAAGCAGAAGTCTTCACATTGCTTCGCAGAATCGCTTTTGTGCAGAAAACACTAACACTTGTTCAGAACGAAAGAAAGCACAGAGCCCCAGATTCTATGTTGTCCTGGAGAGCTTGCAGAGCACTGGGGAAAAGCAGGCAGAGAATTCCCTGCTAGCACCTTCTCTGTGCCTGGGAAGCAGAAGTGTTCACATTGCTTCGCAGAATCGCTTTTGTGCAGAAAACAGTAACACTTGTTCAGAACGAAAGAAAGCACAGAGCCCCTGATTCTATGTTGTCCTGGAGAGCTTGCAGAGCACTGGGGAAAGGCAGGCAGAGAATTCCCTGCTAGCACCTTCTCTGTGCCTGTTCACATTGCTTCGCAGAATCGCTTTTGTGCAGAAAACAGTAACACTTGTTCAGACGAAAGAAAGCACAGAGCCCCAGATTTTATGTTGTCCTGGAGAGCTTGCAGAGCAGTGGGGAAAGGCAGGCAGAGAATTCCCTGCTAGCACCTTCTCTGTGCCTGTTCACATTGCTTCGCAGAATCGCTTTTGTGCAGAAAACAGTAACACTTATTCAGACGAAAGAAAGCACAGAGCCCCAGATTTTATGTTGTCCTGGAGAGCTTGCAGAGCACTGGGGAAAGGCAGGCAGAGAATTCCCTGCTAGCACCTTCTCTGTGCCTGGGAAGCAGAAGTGTTCACATTGCTTCGCAGAATCGCTTTTGTGCAGAAAATAGTAACAGTTGTTCAGAACGAAAGAAAGCACAGAGCCCCAGATTCTATGTTGTCCTGGAGAGCTTGCAGAGCAGTGGGGAAAGGCAGGCAGAGAATTCCCTGCTAGCACCTTCTCTGTGCCTGGGAAGCAGAAGTGTTCACATTGCTTCGCAGAATCGCTTTTGTGCAGAAAACAGTAACACTTGTTCAGAACGAAAGAAAGCACAGAGCCCCAGATTTTATGTTGTCCTGGAGAGCTTGCAGAGCACTGGGGAAAGGCAGGCAGAGAATTCCCTGGTAGCACCTTTTCTGTGCCTGTTCACATTGCTTCGCAGAATCGCTTTTGTGCAGAAAACAGTAACACTTGTTCAGAACGAAAGAAAGCACAGAGCCCCAGATTTTATGTTGTCCTGGAGAGCTTGCAGAGCAGTGGGGAAAGGCAGGCAGAGAATTCCCTGCTAGCACCTTCTCTGTGCCTGGGAAGCAGAAGTGTTCCCATTGCTTCGCAGAGTCGCTTTTGTGCAGAAAACAGTAACACTTGTTCAGAACGAAAGAAAGCACAGAGCCCCAGATTTTATGTTGTCCTGGAGAGCTTGCAGAGCACTGGGGAAAGGCAGGCAGAGAATTCCCTGCTAGCACCTTCTCTGTGCCTGTTCACATTGCTTCGCAGAATCGCTTTTGTGCAGAAAACAGTAACACTTATTCAGACGAAAGAAAGCACAGAGCCCCAGATTTTATGTTGTCCTGGAGAGCTTGCAGAGCACTGGGGAAAGGCAGGCAGAGAATTCCCTGCTAGCACCTTCTCTGTGCCTGGGAAGCAGAAGTGTTCACATTGCTTCGCAGAATCGCTTTTGTGCAGAAAATAGTAACAGTTGTTCAGAACGAAAGAAAGCACAGAGCCCCTGATTCTATGTTGTCCTGGAGAGCTTGCAGAGCACTGGGGAAAGGCAGGCAGAGAATTCCCTGCTAGCACCTTTTCTGTGCCTGTTCACATTGCTTCGCAGAATCGCTTTTGTGCAGAAAACAGTAACACTTGTTCAGAACGAAAGAAAGCACAGAGCCCCAGATTTTATGTTGTCCTGGAGAGCTTGCAGAGCACTGGGGAAAGGCAGGCAGAGAATTCCCTGCTAGCACCTTCTCTGTGCCTGGGAAACAGAAGTGTTCACATTGCTTCGCAGAATCGCTTTTGTGCAGAAAACAGTAACACTTGTTCAGAACGAAAGAAAGCACAGAGCCCCAGATTCTATGTTGTCCTGGAGAGCTTGCAGAGCACTGGGGAAAGGCAGGCAGAGAATTCCCTGCTAGCACCTTTTCTGTGCCTGTTCACATTGCTTCGCAGAATCGCTTTTGTGCAGAAAACAGTAACACTTGTTCAGAACGAAAGAAAGCACAGAGCCCCAGATTTTATGTTGTCCTGGAGAGCTTGCAGAGCACTGGGGAAAAGCAGGCAGAGAATTCCCTGCTAGCACCTTCTCTGTGCCTGGGAAGCAGAAGTGTTCACATTGCTTCGCAGAATCGCTTTTGTGCAGAAAACAGTAACACTTGTTCAGAACGAAAGAAAGCACAGAGCCCCAGATTTTATGTTGTCCTGGAGAGCTTGCAGAGCACTGGGGAAAGGCAGGCAGAGAATTCCCTGCTAGCACCTTCTCTGTGCCTGGGAAACAGAAGTGTTCACATTGCTTCGCAGAACCGCTTTTGTGCAGAAAACAGTAACACTTGTTCAGAACGAAAGAAAGCACAGAGCCCCAGATTCTATGTTGTCCTGGAGAGCTTGCAGAGCACTGGGGAAAGGCAGGCAGAGAATTCCCTGCTAGCACCTTCTCTGTGCCTGTTCACATTGCTTCGCAGAATCGCTTTTGTGCAGAAAACAGTAATACTTGTTCAGAACGAAAGAAAGCACAGAGCCCCAGATTTTATGTTGTCCTGGAGAGCTTGCAGAGCACTGGGGAAAAGCAGGCAGAGAATTCCCTGCTAGCACCTTCTCTGTGCCTGGGAAGCAGAAGTGTTCACATTGCTTCGCAGAATCGCTTTTGTGCAGAAAACAGTAACACTTGTTCAGAACGAAAGAAAGCACAGAGCCCCAGATTCTATGTTGTCCTGGAGAGCTTGCAGAGCAGTGGGGAAAGGCAGGCAGAGAATTCCCTGCTAGCACCTTCTCTGTGCCTGTTCACATTGCTTCGCAGAATCGCTTTTGTGCAGAAAACAGTAACACTTATTCAGACGAAAGAAAGCACAGAGCCCCAGATTTTATGTTGTCCTGGAGAGCTTGCAGAGCACTGGGGAAAGGCAGGCAGAGAATTCCCTGCTAGCACCTTCTCTGTGCCTGGGAAGCAGAAGTGTTCACATTGCTTCGCAGAATCGCTTTTGTGCAGAAAATAGTAACAGTTGTTCAGAACGAAAGAAAGCACAGAGCCCCAGATTCTATGTTGTCCTGGAGAGCTTGCAGAGCACTGGGGAAAGGCAGGCAGAGAATTCCCTGCCAGCACCTTCTCTGTGCCTGGGAAGCAGAAGTGTTCACATTGCTTCGCAGAATCGCTTTTGTGCAGAAAACAGTAACACTTGTTCAGAACGAAAGAAAGCACAGAGCCCCAGATTTTATGTTGTCCTGGAGAGCTTGCAGAGCACTGGGGAAAGGCAGGCAGAGAATTCCCTGGTAGCACCTTTTCTGTGCCTGTTCACATTGCTTCGCAGAATCGCTTTTGTGCAGAAAACAGTAACACTTGTTCAGAACGAAAGAAAGCACAGAGCCCCAGATTTTATGTTGTCCTGGAGAGCTTGCAGAGCACTGGGGAAAGGCAGGCAGAGAATTCCCTGCTAGCACCTTCTCTGTGCCTGGGAAACAGAAGTGTTCACATTGCTTCGCAGAATCGCTTTTGTGCAGAAAACAGTAACACTTGTTCAGAACGAAAGAAAGCACAGAGCCCCAGATTTTATGTTGTCCTGGAGAGCTTGCAGAGCACTGGGGAAAAGCAGGCAGAGAATTTCCTGCTAGCACCTTCTCTGTGCCTGGGAAACAGAAGTGTTCACATTGCTTGGCAGAATCGCTTTTGTGCAGAAAACAGTAACACTTGTTCAGAACGAAAGAAAGCACAGAGCCCCAGATTTTATGTTGTCCTGGAGAGCTTGCAGAGCACTGGGGAAAGGCAGGCAGATAATTCCCTGCTAGCACCTTTTCTGTGCCTGTTCACATTGCTTCGCAGAATCGCTTTTGTGCAGAAAACAGTAACACTTGTTCAGAACGAAAGAAAGCACAGAGCCCCAGATTTTATGTTGTCCTGGAGAGCTTGCAGAGCACTGGGGAAAGGCAGGCAGAGAATTCCCTGCTAGCACCTTCTCTGTGCCTGGGAAGCAGAAGTCTTCACATTGCTTCGCAGAATCGCTTTTGTGCAGAAAACACTAACACTTGTTCAGAACGAAAGAAAGCACAGAGCCCCAGATTTTATGTTGTCCTGGAGAGCTTGCAGAGCACTGGGGAAAGGCAGGCAGAGAATTCCCTGCTAGCACCTTCTCTGTGCCTGGGAAGCAGAAGTCTTCACATTGCTTCGCAGAATCGCTTTTGTGCAGAAAACACTAACACTTGTTCAGAACGAAAGAAAGCACAGAGCCCCAGATTCTATGTTGTCCTGGAGAGCTTGCAGAGCACTGGGGAAAAGCAGGCAGAGAATTCCCTGCTAGCACCTTCTCTGTGCCTGGGAAGCAGAAGTGTTCACATTGCTTCGCAGAATCGCTTTTGTGCAGAAAACAGTAACACTTGTTCAGAACGAAAGAAAGCACAGAGCCCCTGATTCTATGTTGTCCTGGAGAGCTTGCAGAGCACTGGGGAAAGGCAGGCAGAGAATTCCCTGCTAGCACCTTCTCTGTGCCTGTTCACATTGCTTCGCAGAATCGCTTTTGTGCAGAAAACAGTAACACTTGTTCAGACGAAAGAAAGCACAGAGCCCCAGATTTTATGTTGTCCTGGAGAGCTTGCAGAGCACTGGGGAAAGGCAGGCAGAGAATTCCCTGCTAGCACCTTCTCTGTGCCTGTTCACATTGCTTCGCAGAATCGCTTTTGTGCAGAAAACAGTAACACTTATTCAGACGAAAGAAAGCACAGAGCCCCAGATTTTATGTTGTCCTGGAGAGCTTGCAGAGCACTGGGGAAAGGCAGGCAGAGAATTCCCTGCTAGCACCTTCTCTGTGCCTGGGAAGCAGAAGTGTTCACATTGCTTCGCAGAATCGCTTTTGTGCAGAAAATAGTAACAGTTGTTCAGAACGAAAGAAAGCACAGAGTCCCAGATTCTATGTTGTCCTGGAGAGCTTGCAGAGCAGTGGGGAAAGGCAGGCAGAGAATTCCCTGCTAGCACCTTCTCTGTGCCTGGGAAGCAGAAGTGTTCACATTGCTTCGCAGAATCGCTTTTGTGCAGAAAACAGTAACACTTGTTCAGAACGAAAGAAAGCACAGAGCCCCAGATTTTATGTTGTCCTGGAGAGCTTGCAGAGCACTGGGGAAAGGCAGGCAGAGAATTCCCTGGTAGCACCTTTTCTGTGCCTGTTCACATTGCTTCGCAGAATCGCTTTTGTGCAGAAAACAGTAACACTTGTTCAGAACGAAAGAAAGCACAGAGCCCCAGATTTTATGTTGTCCTGGAGAGCTTGCAGAGCACTGGGGAAAGGCAGGCAGAGAATTCCCTGCTAGCACCTTCTCTGTGCCTGGGAAGCAGAAGTGTTCCCATTGCTTCGCAGAGTCGCTTTTGTGCAGAAAACAGTAACACTTGTTCAGAACGAAAGAAAGCACAGAGCCCCAGATTTTATGTTGTCCTGGAGAGCTTGCAGAGCACTGGGGAAAGGCAGGCAGAGAATTCCCTGCTAGCACCTTCTCTGTGCCTGTTCACATTGCTTCGCAGAATCGCTTTTGTGCAGAAAACAGTAACACTTATTCAGACGAAAGAAAGCACAGAGCCCCAGATTTTATGTTGTCCTGGAGAGCTTGCAGAGCACTGGGGAAAGGCAGGCAGAGAATTCCCTGCTAGCACCTTCTCTGTGCCTGGGAAGCAGAAGTGTTCACATTGCTTCGCAGAATCGCTTTTGTGCAGAAAATAGTAACAGTTGTTCAGAACGAAAGAAAGCACAGAGCCCCTGATTCTATGTTGTCCTGGAGAGCTTGCAGAGCACTGGGGAAAGGCAGGCAGAGAATTCCCTGCTAGCACCTTTTCTGTGCCTGTTCACATTGCTTCGCAGAATCGCTTTTGTGCAGAAAACAGTAACACTTGTTCAGAACGAAAGAAAGCACAGAGCCCCAGATTTTATGTTGTCCTGGAGAGCTTGCAGAGCACTGGGGAAAAGCAGGCAGAGAATTCCCTGCTAGCACCTTCTCTGTGCCTGGGAAACAGAAGTGTTCACATTGCTTCGCAGAATGGCTTTTGTGCAGAAAACAGTAACACTTGTTCAGAACGAAAGAAAGCACAGAGCCCCAGATTCTATGTTGTCCTGGAGAGCTTGCAGAGCACTGGGGAAAGGCAGGCAGAGAATTCCCTGCTAGCACCTTTTCTGTGCCTGTTCACATTGCTTCGCAGAATCGCTTTTGTGCAGAAAACAGTAACACTTGTTCAGAACGAAAGAAAGCACAGAGCCCCAGATTTTATGTTGTCCTGGAGAGCTTGCAGAGCACTGGGGAAAAGCAGGCAGAGAATTCCCTGCTAGCACCTTCTCTGTGCCTGGGAAGCAGAAGTGTTCACATTGCTTCGCAGAATCGCTTTTGTGCAGAAAACAGTAACACTTGTTCAGAACGAAAGAAAGCACAGAGCCCCAGATTTTATGTTGTCCTGGAGAGCTTGCAGAGCACTGGGGAAAGGCAGGCAGAGAATTCCCTGCTAGCACCTTCTCTGTGCCTGGGAAACAGAAGTGTTCACATTGCTTCGCAGAATCGCTTTTGTGCAGAAAACAGTAACACTTGTTCAGAACGAAAGAAAGCACAGAGCCCCAGATTCTATGTTGTCCTGGAGAGCTTGCAGAGCACTGGGGAAAGGCAGGCAGAGAATTCCCTGCTAGCACCTTCTCTGTGCCTGTTCACATTGCTTCGCAGAATCGCTTTTGTGCAGAAAACAGTAACACTTGTTCAGACGAAAGAAAGCACAGAGCCCCAGATTTTATGTTGTCCTGGAGAGCTTGCAGAGCAGTGGGGAAAGGCAGGCAGAGAATTCCCTGCTAGCACCTTTTCTGTGCCTGTTCACATTGCTTCGCAGAATCGCTTTTGTGCAGAAAACAGTAACACTTATTCAGACGAAAGAAAGCACAGAGCCCCAGATTTTATGTTGTCCTGGAGAGCTTGCAGAGCACTGGGAAAAGGCAGGCAGAGAATTCCCTGCTAGCACCTTCTCTGTGCCTGGGAAGCAGAAGTGTTCACATTGCTTCGCAGAATCGCTTTTGTGCAGAAAATAGTAACAGTTGTTCAGAACGAAAGAAAGCACAGAGCCCCAGATTCTATGTTGTCCTGGAGAGCTTGCAGAGCACTGGGGAAAGGCAGGCAGAGAATTCCCTGCCAGCACCTTCTCTGTGCCTGGGAAGCAGAAGTGTTCCCATTGCTTCGCAGAATCGCTTTTGTGCAGAAAACAGTAACACTTGTTCAGAACGAAAGAAAGCACAGAGCCCCAGATTTTATGTTGTCCTGGAGAGCTTGCAGAGCACTGGGGAAAGGCAGGCAGAGAATTCCCTGGTAGCACCTTTTCTGTGCCTGTTCACATTGCTTCGCAGAATCGCTTTTGTGCAGAAAACAGTAACACTTGTTCAGAACGAAAGAAAGCACAGAGCCCCAGATTTTATGTTGTCCTGGAGAGCTTGCAGAGCAGTGGGGAAAGGCAGGCAGAGAATTCCCTGCTAGCACCTTCTCTGTGCCTGGGAAGCAGAAGCGATCCCATTGCTTCGCAGAATCGCTTTTGTGCAGAAAACAGTAACACTTGTTCAGAACGAAAGAAAGCACAGAGCCCCAGATTTTATGTTGTCCTGGAGAGCTTGCAGAGCACTGGGGAAAGGCAGGCAGAGAATTCCCTGCTAGCACCTTCTCTGTGCCTGTTCACATTGCTTCGCAGAATCGCTTTTGTGCAGAAAATAGTAACAGTTGTTCAGAACGAAAGAAAGCACAGAGCCCCAGATTCTATGTTGTCCTGGAGACTTGCAGAGCACTGGGGAAAGGCAGGCAGAGAATTCCCTGCTAGCACCTTCTCTGTGCCTGGGAAGCAGAAGTGTTCACATTGCTTCGCAGAATCGCTTTTGTGCAGAAAACAGTAACACTTGTTCAGACGAAAGAAAGCACAGAGCCCCAGATTTTATGTTGTCTTGGAGAGCTTGCAGAGCACTGGGGAAAAGCAGGCAGAGAATTTCCTGCTAGCACCTTCTCTGTGCCTGGGAAACAGAAGTGTTCACATTGCTTCGCAGAATCGCTTTTGTGCAGAAAACAGTAACACTTGTTCAGAACGAAAGAAAGCACAGAGCCCCAGATTTTATGTTGTCCTGGAGAGCTTGCAGAGCACTGGGGAAAGGCAGGCAGAGAATTCCCTGCTAGCACCTTCTTTGTGCCTGGGAAGCAGAAGTCTTCACATTGCTTCGCAGAATCGCTTTTGTGCAGAAAACACTAACACTTGTTCAGAACAAAAGAAAGCACAGAGCCCCAGATTCTATGTTGTCCTGGAGAGCTTGCAGAGCACTGGGGAAAAGCAGGCAGAGAATTCCCTGCTAGCACCTTCTCTGTGCCTGGGAAGCAGAAGTGTTCACATTGCTTCGCAGAATCGCTTTTGTGCAGAAAACAGTAACACTTGTTCAGAACGAAAGAAAGCACAGAGCCCCAGATTCTATGTTGTCCTGGAGAGCTTGCAGAGCAGTGGGGAAAGGCAGGCAGAGAATTCCCTGCTAGCACCTTCTCTGTGCCTGTTCACATTGCTTGGCAGAATCGCTTTTGTGCAGAAAACAGTAACACTTGTTCAGACGAAAGAAAGCACAGAGCCCCAGATTTTATGTTGTCCTGGAGAGCTTGCAGAGCACTGGGGAAAAGCAGGCAGAGAATTCCCTGCCAGCACCTTCTCTGTGCCTGGGAAACAGAAGTGTTCACATTGCTTTGCAGAATCGCTTTTGTGCAGAAAACAGTAACACTTGTTCAGAACGAAAGAAAGCACAGAGCCCCAGATTTTATGTTGTCCTGGAGAGCTTGCAGAGCAGTGGGGAAAGGCAGGCAGAGAATTCCCTGCTAGCACCTTCTCTGTGCCTGGGAAGCAGAAGTGTTCACATTGCTTCGCAGAATCGCTTTCGTGCAGAAAACAGTAACACTTGTTCAGAACGAAAGAAAGCACAGAGCCCCAGATTTTATGTTGTCCTGGAGAGCTTGCAGAGCACTGGGGAAAGGCAGGCAGAGAATTCCCTGCTAGCACCTTCTCTGTGCCTGTTCACATTGCTTCGCAGAATCGCTTTTGTGCAGAAAACAGTAACACTTATTCAGACGAAAGAAAGCACAGAGCCCCAGATTTTATGTTGTCCTGGAGAGCTTGCAGAGCACTGGGGAAAGGCAGGCAGAGAATTCCCTGCTAGCACCTTCTCTGTGCCTGGGAAGCAGAAGTGTTCACATTGCTTCGCAGAATCGCTTTTGTGCAGAAAATAGTAACAGTTGTTCAGAACGAAAGAAAGCACAGAGCCCCTGATTCTATGTTGTCCTGGAGAGCTTGCAGAGCACTGGGGAAAGGCAGGCAGAGAATTCCCTGCTAGCACCTTTTCTGTGCCTGTTCACATTGCTTCGCAGAATCGCTTTTGTGCAGAAAACAGTAACACTTGTTCAGAACGAAAGAAAGCACAGAGCCCCAGATTTTATGTTGTCCTGGAGAGCTTGCAGAGCACTGGGGAAAAGCAGGCAGAGAATTCCCTGCTAGCACCTTCTCTGTGCCTGGGAATCAGAAGTGTTCACATTGCTTGGCAGAATCGCTTTTGTGCAGAAAACAGTAACACTTGTTCAGAACGAAAGAAAGCACAGAGCCCCAGATTCTATGTTGTCCTGGAGAGCTTGCAGAGCACTGGGGAAAGGCAGGCAGAGAATTCCCTGCTAGCACCTTTTCTGTGCCTGTTCACATTGCTTCGCAGAATCGCTTTTGTGCAGAAAACAGTAACACTTGTTCAGAACGAAAGAAAGCACAGAGCCCCAGATTTTATGTTGTCCTGGAGAGCTTGCAGAGCACTGGGGAAAAGCAGGCAGAGAATTCCCTGCTAGCACCTTCTCTGTGCCTGGGAAGCAGAAGTGTTCCCATTGCTTCGCAGAATCACTTTTCTGCAGAAAACAGTAACACTTGTTCAGAACAAAAGAAAGCACAGAGCCCAGATTTTATGTCTTCCTGGAGAGCTTGCAGAGCACTGGGGAAAGGCAGGCAGAGAATTCCCTGCTAGCACCTTCTCTGTGCCTGTTCACATTGCTTCGCAGAATCGCTTTTGTGCAGAAAACAGTAACACTTGTTCAGACGAAAGAAAGCACAGAGCCCCAGATTTTATGTTGTCCTGGAGAGCTTGCAGAGCACTGGGGAAAGGCAGGCAGAGAATTCCCTGCTAGCACCTTCTCTGTGCCTGGGAAGCAGAAGTGTTCACATTGCTTGGCAGAATCGCTTTTGTGCAGAAAACAGTAACAGTTGTTCAGAACGAAAGAAAGCACAGAGCCCCAGATTCTATGTTGTCCTGGAGAGCTTGCAGAGCACTGGGGAAAGGCAGGCAGAGAATTCCCTGCTAGCACCTTCTCTGTGCCTGTTCACATTGCTTCGCAGAATCGCTTTTGTGCAGAAAACAGTAACACTTGTTCAGAACGAAAGAAAGCACAGAGCCCCAGATTTTATGTTGTCCTGGAGAGCTTGCAGAGCAGTGGGGAAAGGCAGGCAGAGAATTCCCTGCTAGCACCTTCTCTGTGCCTGGGAAGCAGAAGTGTTCCCATTGCTTCGCAGAATCGCTTTCGTGCAGAAAACAGTAACACTTGTTCAGAACGAAAGAAAGCACAGAGCCCCAGATTTTATGTTGTCCTGGAGAGCTTGCAGAGCACTGGGGAAAGGCAGGCAGAGAATTCCCTGCTAGCACCTTCTCTGTGCCTGTTCACATTGCTTCGCAGAATCGCTTTTGTGCAGAAAACAGTAACACTTATTCAGACGAAAGAAAGCACAGAGCCCCAGATTTTATGTTGTCCTGGAGAGCTTGCAGAGCACTGGGGAAAGGCAGGCAGAGAATTCCCTGGTAGCACCTTCTCTGTGCCTGGGAAGCAGAAGTGTTCACATTGCTTCGCAGAATCGCTTTTGTGCAGAAAATAGTAACAGTTGTTCAGAACGAAAGAAAGCACAGAGCCCCTGATTCTATGTTGTCCTGGAGAGCTTGCAGAGCACTGGGGAAAGGCAGGCAGAGAATTCCCTGCTAGCACCTTTTCTGTGCCTGTTCACATTGCTTCGCAGAATCGCTTTTGTGCAGAAAACAATAACACTTGTTCAGAACGAAAGAAAGCACAGAGCCCCAGATTTTATGTTGTCCTGGAGAGCTTGCAGAGCACTGGGGAAAAGCAGGCAGAGAATTCCCTGCTAGCACCTTCTCTGTGCCTGGGAAACAGAAGTGTTCACATTGCTTCGCAGAATCGCTTTTGTGCAGAAAACAGTAACACTTGTTCAGAACGAAAGAAAGCACAGAGCCCCAGATTCTATGTTGTCCTGGAGAGCTTGCAGAGCACTGGGGAAAGGCAGGCAGAGAATTCCCTGCTAGCACCTTTTCTGTGCCTGTTCACATTGCTTCGCAGAATCGCTTTTGTGCAGAAAACAGTAACACTTGTTCAGAACGAAAGAAAGCACAGAGCCCCAGATTTTATGTTGTCCTGGAGAGCTTGCAGAGCACTGGGGAAAAGCAGGCAGAGAATTCCCTGCTAGCACCTTCTCTGTGCCTGGGAAGCAGAAGTGTTCACATTGCTTCGCAGAATCGCTTTTGTGCAGAAAACAGTAACACTTGTTCAGAACGAAAGAAAGCACAGAGCCCCAGATTTTATGTTGTCCTGGAGAGCTTGCAGAGCACTGGGGAAAGGCAGGCAGAGAATTCCCTGCTAGCACCTTCTCTGTGCCTGGGAAACAGAAGTGTTCACATTGCTTCGCAGAATCGCTTTTGTGCAGAAAACAGTAACACTTGTTCAGAACGAAAGAAAGCACAGAGCCCCAGATTTTATGTTGTCCTGGAGAGCTTGCAGAGCACTGGGGAAAAGCAGGCAGAGAATTCCCTGCTAGCACCTTCTCTGTGCCTGGGAAGCAGAAGTGTTCCCATTGCTTCGCAGAATCACTTTTCTGCAGAAAACAGTAACACTTGTTCAGAACAAAAGAAAGCACAGAGCCCAGATTTTATGTCTTCCTGGAGAGCTTGCAGAGCACTGGGGAAAGGCAGGCAGAGAATTCCCTGCTAGCACCTTCTCTGTGCCTGTTCACATTGCTTCGCAGAATCGCTTTTGTGCACAAAACAGTAACACTTGTTCAGACGAAAGAAAGCACAGAGCCCCAGATTTTATGTTGTCCTGGAGAGCTTGCAGAGCACTGGGGAAAGGCAGGCAGAGAATTCCCTGCTAGCACCTTCTCTGTGCCTGGGAAGCAGAAGTGTTCACATTGCTTGGCAGAATCGCTTTTGTGCAGAAAACAGTAACAGTTGTTCAGAACGAAAGAAAGCACAGAGCCCCAGATTCTATGTTGTCCTGGAGAGCTTGCAGAGCACTGGGGAAAGGCAGGCAGAGAATTCCCTGCTAGCACCTTCTCTGTGCCTGTTCACATTGCTTCGCAGAATCGCTTTTGTGCAGAAAACAGTAACACTTGTTCAGAACGAAAGAAAGCACAGAGCCCCAGATTTTATGTTGTCCTGGAGAGCTTGCAGAGCACTGGGGAAAGGCAGGCAGAGAATTCCCTGCTAGCACCTTCTCTGTGCCTGGGAAGCAGAAGTGTTCACATTGCTTGGCAGAATCGCTTTTGTGCAGAAAACAGTAACACTTGTTCAGAACAAAAGAAAGCACAGAGCCCCAGATTTTATGTTGTCCTGGAGAGCTTGCAGAGCACTGGGTAAAAGCAGGCAGAGAATTCCCTGCTAGCACCTTCTCTGCGCCTGGGAAACAGAAGTGTTCACATTGCTTCGCAGAACCGCTTTTGTGCAGAAAACAGTAACACTTGTTCAGAACGAAAGAAAGCACAGAGCCCCAGATTCTATGTTGTCCTGGAGAGCTTGCAGAGCACTGGGGAAAGGCAGGCAGAGAATTCCCTGCTAGCACCTTCTCTGTGCCTGTTCACATTGCTTCGCAGAATCGCTTTTGTGCAGAAAACAGTAACACTTGTTCAGAACGAAAGAAAGCACAGAGCCCCAGATTTTATGTTGTCCTGGAGAGCTTGCAGAGCACTGGGGAAAAGCAGGCAGAGAATTCCCTGCTAGCACCTTCTCTGTTCCTGGGAAACAGAAGTGTTCACATTGCTTCGCAGAATCGCTTTTGTGCAGAAAACAGTAACACTTGTTCAGAACGAAAGAAAGCACAGAGCCCCAGATTTTATGTTGTCCTGGAGAGCTTGCAGAGCACTGGGGAAAGGCAGGCAGAGAATTCCCTGCTAGCACCTTCTCGGTGCCTGGGAAGCAGAAGTGTTCACATTACTTGGCAGAATCGCTTTTGTGCAGAAAACACTAACACTTGTTCAGAACAAAAGAAAGCACAGAGCCCCAGATTTTATGTTGTCCTGGAGAGCTTGCAGAGCAGTGGGGAAAGGCAGGCAGAGAATTCCCTGCTAGCACCTTCTCTGTGCCTGGGAAGCAGAAGTCTTCACATTGCTTCGCAGAATCGCTTTTGTGCAGAAAACACTAACACTTGTTCAGAACGAAAGAAAGCACAGAGCCCCAGATTCTATGTTGTCCTGGAGAGCTTGCAGAGCACTGGGGAAAAGCAGGCAGAGAATTCCCTGCTAGCACCTTCTCTGTGCCTGGGAAGCAGAAGTGTTCCCATTGCTTCGCAGAATCACTTTTCTGCAGAAAACAGTAACACTTGTTCAGAACAAAAGAAAGCACAGAGCCCAGATTTTATGTTGTCCTGGAGAGCTTGCAGAGCACTGGGGAAAGGCAGGCAGAGAATTCCCTGCTAGCACCTTCTCTGTGCCTGTTCACATTGCTTGGCAGAATCGCTTTTGTGCAGAAAACAGTAATACTTGTTCAGAACGAAAGAAAGCACAGAGCCCCAGATTTTATGTTGTCCTGGAGAGCTTGCAGAGCACTGGGGAAAAGCAGGCAGAGAATTCCCTGCTAGCACCTTCTGTGTTCCTGGGAAACAGAAGTGTTCACATTGCTTCGCAGAATCGCTTTTGTGCAGAAAACAGTAACACTTGTTCAGAACGAAAGAAAGCACAGAGCCCCAGATTTTATGTTGTGCTGGAGAGCTTGCAGAGCACTGGGGAAAGGCAGGCAGAGAATTCCCTGCTAGCACCTTCTCGGTGCCTGGGAAGCAGAAGTGTTCACATTACTTGGCAGAATCGCTTTTGTGCAGAAAACACTAACACTTGTTCAGAACAAAAGAAAGCACAGAGCCCCAGATTTTATGTTGTCCTGGAGAGCTTGCAGAGCACTGGGGAAAGGCAGGCAGAGAATTCCCTGCTAGCACCTTCTCTGTGCCTGGGAAACAGAAGTGTTCACATTGCTTCGCAGAATCGCTTTTGTGCAGAAAACAGTAACACTTGTTCAGAACGAAAGAAAGCACAGAGCCCCAGATTTTATGTTGTCCTGGAGAGCTTGCAGAGCACTGGGGAAAAGCAGGCAGAGAATTCCCTGCTAGCACCTTCTCTGTTCCTGGGAAACAGAAGTGTTCACATTGCTTCGCAGAATCGCTTTTGTGCAGAAAACAGTAACACTTGTTCAGAACGAAAGAAAGCACAGAGCCCAAGATTCTATGTTGTCCTGGAGAGCTTGCAGAGCAGTGGGGAAAGGCAGGCAGAGAATTCCCTGCTAGCACCTTCTCTGTGCCTGTTCACATTGCTTGGCAGAATCGCTTTTGTGCAGAAAACAGTAACACTTGTTCAGACGAAAGAAAGCACAGAGCCCCAGATTTGCTGTTGTCCTGGAGAGCTTGCAGAGCAGTGGGGAAAGGCAGGCAGAGAATTCCCTGCTAGCACCTTCTCTGTGCCTGGGAAGCAGAAGTGTTCACATTGCTTGGCAGAATCGCTTTTGTGCAGAAAACACTAACACTTGTTCAGAACAAAAGAAAGCACAGATCCCCAGATTTTATGTTGTCCTGGAGAGCTTGCAGAGCACTGGGGAAAAGCAGGCAGAGAATTCCCTGCCAGCACCTTCTCTGTGCCTGGGAAACAGAAGTGTTCACATTGCTTTGCAGAATCGCTTTTGTGCAGAAAACAGTAACACTTGTTCAGAACGAAAGAAAGCACAGAGCCCCAGATTTTATGTTGTCCTGGAGAGCTTGCAGAGCACTGGGGAAAGGCAGGCAGAGAATTCCCTGCTAGCACCTTCTCTGTGCCTGGGAAGCAGAAGTGTTCCCATTGCTTCGCAGAATCGCTTTCGTGCAGAAAACAGTAACACTTGTTCAGAACGAAAGAAAGCACAGAGCCCCAGATTTTATGTTGTGCTGGAGAGCTTGCAGAGCACTGGGGAAAGGCAGGCAGAGAATTCCCTGCTAGCACCTTCTCTGTGCCTGTTCACATTGCTTCGCAGAATCGCTTTTGTGCAGAAAACAGTAACACTTATTCAGACGAAAGAAAGCACAGAGCCCCAGATTTTATGTTGTCCTGGAGAGCTTGCAGAGCACTGGGGAAAGGCAGGCAGAGAATTCCCTGCTAGCACCTTCTCTGTGCCTGGGAAGCAGAAGTGTTCACATTGCTTCGCAGAATCGCTTTTGTGCAGAAAATAGTAACAGTTGTTCAGAACGAAAGAAAGCACAGAGCCCCTGATTCTATGTTGTCCTGGAGAGCTTGCAGAGCACTGGGGAAAGGCAGGCAGAGAATTCCCTGCTAGCACCTTTTCTGTGCCTGTTCACATTGCTTCGCAGAATCGCTTTTGTGCAGAAAACAGTAACACTTGTTCAGAACGAAAGAAAGCACAGAGCCCCAGATTTTATGTTGTCCTGGAGAGCTTGCAGAGCACTGGGGAAAAGCAGGCAGAGAATTCCCTGCTAGCACCTTCTCTGTGCCTGGGAAACAGAAGTGTTCACATTGCTTCGCAGAATCGCTTTTGTGCAGAAAACAGTAACACTTGTTCAGAACGAAAGAAAGCACAGAGCCCCAGATTCTATGTTGTCCTGGAGAGCTTGCAGAGCACTGGGGAAAGGCAGGCAGAGAATTCCCTGCTAGCACCTTTTCTGTGCCTGTTCACATTGCTTCGCAGAATCGCTTTTGTGCAGAAAACAGTAACACTTGTTCAGAACGAAAGAAAGCACAGAGCCCCAGATTTTATGTTGTCCTGGAGAGCTTGCAGAGCACTGGGGAAAAGCAGGCAGAGAATTCCCTGCTAGCACCTTCTCTGTGCCTGGGAAGCAGAAGTGTTCACATTGCTTCGCAGAATCGCTTTTGTGCAGAAAACAGTAACACTTGTTCAGAACGAAAGAAAGCACAGAGCCCCAGATTTTATGTTGTCCTGGAGAGCTTGCAGAGCACTGGGGAAAGGCAGGCAGAGAATTCCCTGGTAGCACCTTCTCTGTGCCTGGGAAACAGAAGTGTTCACATTGCTTCGCAGAATCGCTTTTGTGCAGAAAACAGTAACACTTGTTCAGAACGAAAGAAAGCACAGAGCCCCAGATTTTATGTTGTCCTGGAGAGCTTGCAGAGCACTGGGGAAAAGCAGGCAGAGAATTCCCTGCTAGCACCTTCTCTGTGCCTGGGAAGCAGAAGTGTTCCCATTGCTTCGCAGAATCACTTTTGTGCAGAAAACAGTAACAGTTGTTCAGAACGAAAGAAAGCACAGAGCCCAGATTTTATGTCTTCCTGGAGAGCTTGCAGAGCACTGGGGAAAGGCAGGCAGAGAATTCCCTGCTAGCACCTTCTCTGTGCCTGTTCACATTGCTTCGCAGAATCGCTTTTGTGCAGAAAACAGTAACACTTGTTCAGAACGAAAGAAAGCACAGAGCCCCAGATTTTATGTTGTCCTGGAGAGCTTGCAGAGCACTGGGGAAAGGCAGGCAGAGAATTCCCTGCTAGCACCTTCTCTGTGCCTGGGAAGCAGAAGTGTTCACATTGCTTGGCAGAATCGCTTTTGTGCAGAAAACAGTAACACTTGTTCAGAACAAAAGAAAGCACAGAGCCCCAGATTTTATGTTGTCCTGGAGAGCTTGCAGAGCACTGGGGAAAAGCAGGCAGAGAATTCCCTGCTAGCACCTTCTCTGCGCCTGGGAAACAGAAGTGTTCACATTGCTTCGCAGAACCGCTTTTGTGCAGAAAACAGTAACACTTGTTCAGAACGAAAGAAAGCACAGAGCCCCAGATTTTATGTTGTCCTGGAGAGCTTGCAGAGCACTGGGGAAAGGCAGGCAGAGAATTCCCTGCTAGCACCTTCTCTGTGCCTGGGAAGCAGAAGTGTTCACATTGCTTGGCAGAATCGCTTTTGTGCAGAAAACACTAACACTTGTTCAGAACAAAAGAAAGCACAGAGCCCCAGATTTTATGTTGTCCTGGAGAGCTTGCAGAGCACTGGGGAAAAGCAGGCAGAGAATTCCCTGCCAGCACCTTCTCTGTGCCTGGGAAACAGAAGTGTTCCCATTGCTTTGCAGAATCGCTTTCGTGCAGAAAACAGTAACACTTGTTCAGAACGAAAGAAAGCACAGAGCCCCAGATTTTATGTTGTCCTGGAGAGCTTGCAGAGCACTGGGGAAAGGCAGGCAGAGAATTCCCTGCTAGCACCTTCTCTGTGCCTGTTCACATTGCTTCGCAGAATCGCTTTTGTGCAGAAAACAGTAACACTTATTCAGACGAAAGAAAGCACAGAGCCCCAGATTTTATGTTGTCCTGGAGAGCTTGCAGAGCACTGGGGAAAGGCAGGCAGAGAATTCCCTGCTAGCACCTTCTCTGTGCCTGGGAAGCAGAAGTGTTCACATTGCTTCGCAGAATCGCTTTTGTGCAGAAAATAGTAACAGTTGTTCAGAACGAAAGAAAGCACAGAGCCCCTGATTCTATGTTGTCCTGGAGAGCTTGCAGAGCACTGGGGAAAGGCAGGCAGAGAATTCCCTGCTAGCACCTTTTCTGTGCCTGTTCACATTGCTTCGCAGAATCGCTTTTGTGCAGAAAACAGTAACACTTGTTCAGAACGAAAGAAAGCACAGAGCCCCAGATTTTATGTTGTCCTGGAGAGCTTGCAGAGCACTGGGGAAAAGCAGGCAGAGAATTCCCTGCTAGCACCTTCTCTGTGCCTGGGAAACAGAAGTGTTCACATTGCTTCGCAGAATCGCTTTTGTGCAGAAAACAGTAACACTTGTTCAGAACGAAAGAAAGCACAGAGCCCCAGATTCTATGTTGTCCTGGAGAGCTTGCAGAGCACTGGGGAAAGGCAGGCAGAGAATTCCCTGCTAGCACCTTTTCTGTGCCTGTTCACATTGCTTCGCAGAATCGCTTTTGTGCAGAAAACAGTAACACTTGTTCAGAACGAAAGAAAGCACAGAGCCCCAGATTTTATGTTGTCCTGGAGAGCTTGCAGAGCACTGGGGAAAAGCAGGCAGAGAATTCCCTGCTAGCACCTTCTCTGTGCCTGGGAAGCAGAAGTGTTCACATTGCTTCGCAGAATCGCTTTTGTGCAGAAAACAGTAACACTTGTTCAGAACGAAAGAAAGCACAGAGCCCCAGATTTTATGTTGTCCTGGAGAGCTTGCAGAGCACTGGGGAAAGGCAGGCAGAGAATTCCCTGCTAGCACCTTCTCTGTGCCTGGGAAACAGAAGTGTTCACATTGCTTCGCAGAATCGCTTTTGTGCAGAAAACAGTAACACTTGTTCAGAACGAAAGAAAGCACAGAGCCCCAGATTTTATGTTGTCCTGGAGAGCTTGCAGAGCACTGGGGAAAAGCAGGCAGAGAATTCCCTGCTAGCACCTTCTCTGTGCCTGGGAAGCAGAAGTGTTCCCATTGCTTCGCAGAATCACTTTTCTGCAGAAAACAGTAACACTTGTTCAGAACAAAAGAAAGCACAGAGCCCAGATTTTATGTCTTCCTGGAGAGCTTGCAGAGCACTGGGGAAAGGCAGGCAGAGAATTCCCTGCTAGCACCTTCTCTGTGCCTGTTCACATTGCTTCGCAGAATCGCTTTTGTGCAGAAAACAGTAACACTTGTTCAGACGAAAGAAAGCACAGAGCCCCAGATTTTATGTTGTCCTGGAGAGCTTGCAGAGCACTGGGGAAAGGCAGGCAGAGAATTCCCTGCTAGCACCTTCTCTGTGCCTGGGAAGCAGAAGTGTTCACATTGCTTGGCAGAATCGCTTTTGTGCAGAAAACAGTAACAGTTGTTCAGAACGAAAGAAAGCACAGAGCCCCAGATTCTATGTTGTCCTGGAGAGCTTGCAGAGCACTGGGGAAAGGCAGGCAGAGAATTCCCTGCTAGCACCTTCTCTGTGCCTGTTCACATTGCTTCGCAGAATCGCTTTTGTGCAGAAAACAGTAACACTTGTTCAGAACGAAAGAAAGCACAGAGCCCCAGATTTTATGTTGTCCTGGAGAGCTTGCAGAGCACTGGGGAAAGGCAGGCAGAGAATTCCCTGCTAGCACCTTCTCTGTGCCTGGGAAGCAGAAGTGTTCACATTGCTTGGCAGAATCGCTTTTGTGCAGAAAACAGTAACACTTGTTCAGAACAAAAGAAAGCACAGAGCCCCAGATTTTATGTTGTCCTGGAGAGCTTGCAGAGCACTGGGTAAAAGCAGGCAGAGAATTCCCTGCTAGCACCTTCTCTGCGCCTGGGAAACAGAAGTGTTCACATTGCTTCGCAGAACCGCTTTTGTGCAGAAAACAGTAACACTTGTTCAGAACGAAAGAAAGCACAGAGCCCCAGATTCTATGTTGTCCTGGAGAGCTTGCAGAGCACTGGGGAAAGGCAGGCAGAGAATTCCCTGCTAGCACCTTCTCTGTGCCTGTTCACATTGCTTCGCAGAATCGCTTTTGTGCAGAAAACAGTAATACTTGTTCAGAACGAAAGAAAGCACAGAGCCCCAGATTTTATGTTGTCCTGGAGAGCTTGCAGAGCACTGGGGAAAAGCAGGCAGAGAATTCCCTGCTAGCACCTTCTCTGTTCCTGGGAAACAGAAGTGTTCACATTGCTTCGCAGAATCGCTTTTGTGCAGAAAACAGTAACACTTGTTCAGAACGAAAGAAAGCACAGAGCCCCAGATTTTATGTTGTCCTGGAGAGCTTGCAGAGCACTGGGGAAAGGCAGGCAGAGAATTCCCTGCTAGCACCTTCTCGGTGCCTGGGAAGCAGAAGTGTTCACATTACTTGGCAGAATCGCTTTTGTGCAGAAAACACTAACACTTGTTCAGAACAAAAGAAAGCACAGAGCCCCAGATTTTATGTTGTCCTGGAGAGCTTGCAGAGCACTGGGGAAAGGCAGGCAGAGAATTCCCTGCTAGCACCTTCTCTGTGCCTGGGAAGCAGAAGTCTTCACATTGCTTCGCAGAATCGCTTTTGTGCAGAAAACACTAACACTTGTTCAGAACGAAAGAAAGCACAGAGCCCCAGATTCTATGTTGTCCTGGAGAGCTTGCAGAGCACTGGGGAAAGGCAGGCAGAGAATTCCCTGCTAGCACCTTCTCTGTGCCTGGGAAGCAGAAGTGTTCCCATTGCTTCGCAGAATCACTTTTCTGCAGAAAACAGTAACACTTGTTCAGAACAAAAGAAAGCACAGAGCCCCAGATTTTATGTTGTCCTGGAGAGCTTGCAGAGCACTGGGGAAAGGCAGGCAGAGAATTCCCTGCTAGCACCTTCTCTGTGCCTGTTCACATTGCTTGGCAGAATCGCTTTTGTGCAGAAAACAGTAATACTTGTTCAGAACGAAAGAAAGCACAGAGCCCCAGATTTTATGTTGTCCTGGAGAGCTTGCAGAGCACTGGGGAAAAGCAGGCAGAGAATTCCCTGCTAGCACCTTCTCTGTTCCTGGGAAACAGAAGTGTTCACATTGCTTCGCAGAATCGCTTTTGTGCAGAAAACAGTAACACTTGTTCAGAACGAAAGAAAGCACAGAGCCCCAGATTTTATGTTGTGCTGGAGAGCTTGCAGAGCACTGGGGAAAGGCAGGCAGAGAATTCCCTGCTAGCACCTTCTCTGTGCCTGGGAAACAGAAGTGTTCACATTGCTTCGCAGAATCGCTTTTGTGCAGAAAACAGTAACACTTGTTCAGAACGAAAGAAAGCACAGAGCCCCAGATTTTATGTTGTCCTGGAGAGCTTGCAGAGCACTGGGGAAAAGCAGGCAGAGAATTCCCTGCTAGCACCTTCTCTGTTCCTGGGAAACAGAAGTGTTCACATTGCTTCGCAGAATCGCTTTTGTGCAGAAAACAGTAACACTTGTTCAGAACGAAAGAAAGCACAGAGCCCCAGATTCTATGTTGTCCTGGAGAGCTTGCAGAGCAGTGGGGAAAGGCAGGCAGAGAATTCCCTGCTAGCACCTTCTCTGTGCCTGTTCACATTGCTTGGCAGAATCGCTTTTGTGCAGAAAACAGTAACACTTGTTCAGACGAAAGAAAGCACAGAGCCCCAGATTTGCTGTTGTCCTGGAGAGCTTGCAGAGCAGTGGGGAAAGGCAGGCAGAGAATTCCCTGCTAGCACCTTCTCTGTGCCTGGGAAGCAGAAGTGTTCACATTGCTTGGCAGAATCGCTTTTGTGCAGAAAACACTAACACTTGTTCAGAACAAAAGAAAGCACAGAGCCCCAGATTTTATGTTGTCCTGGAGAGCTTGCAGAGCACTGGGGAAAAGCAGGCAGAGAATTCCCTGCCAGCACCTTCTCTGTGCCTGGGAAACAGAAGTGTTCACATTGCTTTGCAGAATCGCTTTTGTGCAGAAAACAGTAACACTTGTTCAGAACGAAAGAAAGCACAGAGCCCCAGATTTTATGTTGTCCTGGAGAGCTTGCAGAGCAGTGGGGAAAGGCAGGCAGAGAATTCCCTGCTAGCACCTTCTCTGTGCCTGGGAAGCAGAAGTGTTCCCATTGCTTCGCAGAATCGCTTTCGTGCAGAAAACAGTAACACTTGTTCAGAACGAAAGAAAGCACAGAGCCCCAGATTTTATGTTGTCCTGGAGAGCTTGCAGAGCACTGGGGAAAGGCAGGCAGAGAATTCCCTGCTAGCACCTTCTCTGTGCCTGTTCACATTGCTTCGCAGAATCGCTTTTGTGCAGAAAACAGTAACACTTATTCAGACGAAAGAAAGCACAGAGCCCCAGATTTTATGTTGTCCTGGAGAGCTTGCAGAGCACTGGGGAAAGGCAGGCAGAGAATTCCCTGCTAGCACCTTCTCTGTGCCTGGGAAGCAGAAGTGTTCACATTGCTTCGCAGAATCGCTTTTGTGCAGAAAATAGTAACAGTTGTTCAGAACGAAAGAAAGCACAGAGCCCCTGATTCTATGTTGTCCTGGAGAGCTTGCAGAGCACTGGGGAAAGGCAGGCAGAGAATTCCCTGCTAGCACCTTTTCTGTGCCTGTTCACATTGCTTCGCAGAATCGCTTTTGTGCAGAAAACAGTAACACTTGTTCAGAACGAAAGAAAGCACAGAGCCCCAGATTTTATGTTGTCCTGGAGAGCTTGCAGAGCACTGGGGAAAAGCAGGCAGAGAATTCCCTGCTAGCACCTTCTCTGTGCCTGGGAAACAGAAGTGTTCACATTGCTTCGCAGAATCGCTTTTGTGCAGAAAACAGTAACACTTGTTCAGAACGAAAGAAAGCACAGAGCCCCAGATTCTATGTTGTCCTGGAGAGCTTGCAGAGCACTGGGGAAAGGCAGGCAGAGAATTCCCTGCTAGCACCTTTTCTGTGCCTGTTCACATTGCTTCGCAGAATCGCTTTTGTGCAGAAAACAGTAACACTTGTTCAGAACGAAAGAAAGCACAGAGCCCCAGATTTTATGTTGTCCTGGAGAGCTTGCAGAGCACTGGGGAAAAGCAGGCAGAGAATTCCCTGCTAGCACCTTCTCTGTGCCTGGGAAGCAGAAGTGTTCACATTGCTTCGCAGAATCGCTTTTGTGCAGAAAACAGTAACACTTGTTCAGAACGAAAGAAAGCACAGAGCCCCAGATTTTATGTTGTCCTGGAGAGCTTGCAGAGCACTGGGGAAAGGCAGGCAGAGAATTCCCTGCTAGCACCTTCTCTGTGCCTGGGAAACAGAAGTGTTCACATTGCTTCGCAGAATCGCTTTTGTGCAGAAAACAGTAACACTTGTTCAGAACGAAAGAAAGCACAGAGCCCCAGATTTTATGTTGTCCTGGAGAGCTTGCAGAGCACTGGGGAAAAGCAGGCAGAGAATTCCCTGCTAGCACCTTCTCTGTGCCTGGGAAGCAGAAGTGTTCCCATTGCTTCGCAGAATCACTTTTGTGCAGAAAACAGTAACAGTTGTTCAGAACGAAAGAAAGCACAGAGCCCAGATTTTATGTCTTCCTGGAGAGCTTGCAGAGCACTGGGGAAAGGCAGGCAGAGAATTCCCTGCTAGCACCTTCTCTGTGCCTGTTCACATTGCTTCGCAGAATCGCTTTTGTGCAGAAAACAGTAACACTTGTTCAGAACGAAAGAAAGCACAGAGCCCCAGATTTTATGTTGTCCTGGAGAGCTTGCAGAGCACTGGGGAAAGGCAGGCAGAGAATTCCCTGCTAGCACCTTCTCTGTGCCTGGGAAGCAGAAGTGTTCACATTGCTTGGCAGAATCGCTTTTGTGCAGAAAACAGTAACACTTGTTCAGAACAAAAGAAAGCACAGAGCCCCAGATTTTATGTTGTCCTGGAGAGCTTGCAGAGCACTGGGTAAAAGCAGGCAGAGAATTCCCTGCTAGCACCTTCTCTGCGCCTGGGAAACAGAAGTGTTCACATTGCTTCGCAGAACCGCTTTTGTGCAGAAAACAGTAACACTTGTTCAGAACGAAAGAAAGCACAGAGCCCCAGATTCTATGTTGTCCTGGAGAGCTTGCAGAGCACTGGGGAAAGGCAGGCAGAGAATTCCCTGCTAGCACCTTCTCTGTGCCTGTTCACATTGCTTCGCAGAATCGCTTTTGTGCAGAAAACAGTAATACTTGTTCAGAACGAAAGAAAGCACAGAGCCCCAGATTTTATGTTGTCCTGGAGAGCTTGCAGAGCACTGGGGAAAAGCAGGCAGAGAATTCCCTGCTAGCACCTTCTCTGTTCCTGGGAAACAGAAGTGTTCACATTGCTTCGCAGAATCGCTTTTGTGCAGAAAACACTAACACTTGTTCAGAACGAAAGAAAGCACAGAGCCCCAGATTTTATGTTGTCCTGGAGAGCTTGCAGAGCACTGGGGAAAGGCAGGCAGAGAATTCCCTGCTAGCACCTTCTCGGTGCCTGGGAAGCAGAAGTGTTCACATTACTTGGCAGAATCGCTTTTGTGCAGAAAACACTAACACTTGTTCAGAACAAAAGAAAGCACAGAGCCCCAGATTTTATGTTGTCCTGGAGAGCTTGCAGAGCACTGGGGAAAGGCAGGCAGAGAATTCCCTGCTAGCACCTTCTCTGTGCCTGGGAAGCAGAAGTCTTCACATTGCTTCGCAGAATCGCTTTTGTGCAGAAAACACTAACACTTGTTCAGAACGAAAGAAAGCACAGAGCCCCAGATTCTATGTTGTCCTGGAGAGCTTGCAGAGCACTGGGGAAAGGCAGGCAGAGAATTCCCTGCTAGCACCTTCTCTGTGCCTGGGAAGCAGAAGTGTTCCCATTGCTTCGCAGAATCACTTTTCTGCAGAAAACAGTAACACTTGTTCAGAACAAAAGAAAGCACAGAGCCCAGATTTTATGTTGTCCTGGAGAGCTTGCAGAGCACTGGGGAAAGGCAGGCAGAGAATTCCCTGCTAGCACCTTCTCTGTGCCTGTTCACATTGCTTGGCAGAATCGCTTTTGTGCAGAAAACAGTAATACTTGTTCAGAACGAAAGAAAGCACAGAGCCCCAGATTTTATGTTGTCCTGGAGAGCTTGCAGAGCACTGGGGAAAAGCAGGCAGAGAATTCCCTGCTAGCACCTTCTCTGTTCCTGGGAAACAGAAGTGTTCACATTGCTTCGCAGAATCGCTTTTGTGCAGAAAACAGTAACACTTGTTCAGAACGAAAGAAAGCACAGAGCCCCAGATTTTATGTTGTGCTGGAGAGCTTGCAGAGCACTGGGGAAAGGCAGGCAGAGAATTCCCTGCTAGCACCTTCTCGGTGCCTGGGAAGCAGAAGTGTTCACATTACTTGGCAGAATCGCTTTTGTGCAGAAAACAGTAACACTTGTTCAGAACAAAAGAAAGCACAGAGCCCCAGATTTTATGTTGTCCTGGAGAGCTTGCAGAGCACTGGGGAAAGGCAGGCAGAGAATTCCCTGCTAGCACCTTCTCTGTGCCTGGGAAACAGAAGTGTTCACATTGCTTGGCAGAATCGCTTTTGTGCAGAAAACAGTAACACTTGTTCAGAACGAAAGAAAGCACAGAGCCCCAGATTTTATGTTGTCCTGGAGAGCTTGCAGAGCACTGGGGAAAAGCAGGCAGAGAATTCCCTGCTAGCACCTTCTCTGTGCCTGGGAAACAGAAGTGTTCACATTGCTTGGCAGAATCGCTTTTGTGCAGAAAACAGTAACACTTGTTCAGAACGAAAGAAAGCACAGAGCCCCAGATTTTATGTTGTCCTGGAGAGCTTGCAGAGCACTGGGGAAAAGCAGGCAGAGAATTCCCTGCTAGCACCTTCTCTGTGCCTGGGAAGCAGAAGTGTTCCCATTGCTTCGCAGAATCACTTTTCTGCAGAAAACAGTAACACTTGTTCAGAACGAAAGAAAGCACAGAGCCCCAGATTCTATGTTGTCCTGGAGAGCTTGCAGAGCACTGGGGAAAGGCAGGCAGAGAATTCCCTGCTAGCACCTTCTCTGTGCCTGGGAAGCAGAAGTGTTCACATTGCTTCGCAGAATCGCTTTTGTGCAGAAAACAGTAACACTTGTTCAGACGAAAGAAAGCACAGAGCCCCAGATTTTATGTTGTCCTGGAGAGCTTGCAGAGCACTGGGGAAAGGCAGGCAGAGAATTCCCTGCTAGCACCTTCTCTGTGCCTGTTCACATTGCTTGGCAGAATCGCTTTTGTGCAGAAAACAGTAACACTTGTTCAGAACGAAAGAAAGCACAGAGCCCCAGATTTTATGTTGTCCTGGAGAGCTTGCAGAGCACTGGGGAAAGGCAGGCAGAGAATTCCCTGCTAGCACCTTCTCTGTGCCTGGGAAGCAGAAGTCTTCACATTGCTTCGCAGAATCGCTTTTGTGCAGAAAACAGTAGCAGTTGTTCAGAACGAAAGAAAGCACAGAGCCCCAGATTCTATGTTGTCCTGGAGAGCTTGCAGAGCACTGGGGAAAGGCAGGCAGAGAATTCCCTGCTAGCACCTTTTCTGTGCCTGTTCACATTGCTTGGCAGAATCGCTTTTGTGCAGAAAACACTAACACTTGTTCAGAACAAAAGAAAGCACAGAGCCCCAGATTTTATGTTGTCCTGGAGAGCTTGCAGAGCACTGGGGAAAGGCAGGCAGAGAATTCCCTGCTAGCACCTTCTCTGTGCCTGGGAAGCAGAAGTCTTCACATTGCTTCGCAGAATCGCTTTTGTGCAGAAAACACTAACACTTGTTCAGAACGAAAGAAAGCACAGAGCCCCAGATTCTATGTTGTCCTGGAGAGCTTGCAGAGCACTGGGGAAAGGCAGGCAGAGAATTCCCTGCTAGCACCTTCTCTGTGCCTGGGAAGCAGAAGTGTTCCCATTGCTTCGCAGAATCACTTTTCTGCAGAAAACAGTAACACTTGTTCAGAACAAAAGAAAGCACAGAGCCCAGATTTTATGTTGTCCTGGAGAGCTTGCAGAGCACTGGGGAAAGGCAGGCAGAGAATTCCCTGCTAGCACCTTCTCTGTGCCTGTTCACATTGCTTGGCAGAATCGCTTTTGTGCAGAAAACAGTAATACTTGTTCAGAACGAAAGAAAGCACAGAGCCCCAGATTTTATGTTGTCCTGGAGAGCTTGCAGAGCACTGGGGAAAAGCAGGCAGAGAATTCCCTGCTAGCACCTTCTCTGTTCCTGGGAAACAGAAGTGTTCACATTGCTTCGCAGAATCGCTTTTGTGCAGAAAACAGTAACACTTGTTCAGAACGAAAGAAAGCACAGAGCCCCAGATTTTATGTTGTGCTGGAGAGCTTGCAGAGCACTGGGGAAAGGCAGGCAGAGAATTCCCTGCTAGCACCTTCTCGGTGCCTGGGAAGCAGAAGTGTTCACATTACTTGGCAGAATCGCTTTTGTGCAGAAAACAGTAACACTTGTTCAGAACAAAAGAAAGCACAGAGCCCCAGATTTTATGTTGTCCTGGAGAGCTTGCAGAGCACTGGGGAAAGGCAGGCAGAGAATTCCCTGCTAGCACCTTCTCTGTGCCTGGGAAACAGAAGTGTTCACATTGCTTGGCAGAATCGCTTTTGTGCAGAAAACAGTAACACTTGTTCAGAACGAAAGAAAGCACAGAGCCCCAGATTTTATGTTGTCCTGGAGAGCTTGCAGAGCACTGGGGAAAAGCAGGCAGAGAATTCCCTGCTAGCACCTTCTCTGTGCCTGGGAAACAGAAGTGTTCACATTGCTTGGCAGAATCGCTTTTGTGCAGAAAACAGTAACACTTGTTCAGAACGAAAGAAAGCACAGAGCCCCAGATTTTATGTTGTCCTGGAGAGCTTGCAGAGCACTGGGGAAAAGCAGGCAGAGAATTCCCTGCTAGCACCTTCTCTGTGCCTGGGAAGCAGAAGTGTTCCCATTGCTTCGCAGAATCACTTTTCTGCAGAAAACAGTAACACTTGTTCAGAACGAAAGAAAGCACAGAGCCCCAGATTCTATGTTGTCCTGGAGAGCTTGCAGAGCACTGGGGAAAGGCAGGCAGAGAATTCCCTGCTAGCACCTTCTCTGTGCCTGGGAAGCAGAAGTGTTCACATTGCTTCGCAGAATCGCTTTTGTGCAGAAAACAGTAACACTTGTTCAGACGAAAGAAAGCACAGAGCCCCAGATTTTATGTTGTCCTGGAGAGCTTGCAGAGCACTGGGGAAAGGCAGGCAGAGAATTCCCTGCTAGCACCTTCTCTGTGCCTGTTCACATTGCTTGGCAGAATCGCTTTTGTGCAGAAAACAGTAACACTTGTTCAGAACGAAAGAAAGCACAGAGCCCCAGATTTTATGTTGTCCTGGAGAGCTTGCAGAGCACTGGGGAAAGGCAGGCAGAGAATTCCCTGCTAGCACCTTCTCTGTGCCTGGGAAGCAGAAGTCTTCACATTGCTTCGCAGAATCGCTTTTGTGCAGAAAACAGTAGCAGTTGTTCAGAACGAAAGAAAGCACAGAGCCCCAGATTCTATGTTGTCCTGGAGAGCTTGCAGAGCACTGGGGAAAGGCAGGCAGAGAATTCCCTGCTAGCACCTTTTCTGTGCCTGTTCACATTGCTTGGCAGAATCGCTTTTGTGCAGAAAACACTAACACTTGTTCAGAACGAAAGAAAGCACAGAGCCCCAGATTTTATGTTGTCCTGGAGAGCTTGCAGAGCACTGGGGAAAGGCAGGCAGAGAATTCCCTGCTAGCACCTTCTCTGTGCCTGGGAAGCAGAAGTGTTCACATTGCTTGGCAGAATCGCTTTTGTGCAGAAAACAGTAACACTTGTTCAGAACGAAAGAAAGCACAGAGCCCCAGATTTTATGTTGTCCTGGAGAGCTTGCAGAGCACTGGGGAAAAGCAGGCAGAGAATTCCCTGCTAGCACCTTCTCTGTGCCTGGGAAGCAGAAGTGTTCACATTGCTTGGCAGAATCGCTTTTGTGCAGAAAACAGTAACACTTGTTCAGAACGAAAGAAAGCACAGAGCCCCAGATTCTATGTTGTCCTGGAGAGCTTGCAGAGCACTGGGGAAAGGCAGGCAGAGAATTCCCTGCTAGCACCTTCTCTGTGCCTGTTCACATTGCTTCGCAGAATCGCTTTTGTGCAGAAAATAGTAACACTTATTCAGAACGAAAGAAAGCACAGAGCCCCAGATTTTATGTTGTCCTGGAGAGCTTGCAGAGCACTGGGGAAAGGCAGGCAGAGAATTCCCTGCTAGCACCTTCTCTGTGCCTGGGAAGCAGAAGTGTTCACATTGCTTCGCAGAATCGCTTTTGTGCAGAAAACAGTAACACTTGTTCAGAACGAAAGAAAGCACAGAGCCCCAGATTTTATGTTGTCCTGGAGAGCTTGCAGAGCAGTGGGGAAAGGCAGGCAGAGAATTCCCTGCTAGCACCTTCTCTGTGCCTGGGAAACAGAAGTGTTCACATTGCTTCGCAGAATCGCTTTTGTGCAGAAAACAGTAACACTTGTTCAGAACGAAAGAAAGCACAGAGCCCCAGATTCTATGTTGTCCTGGAGAGCTTGCAGAGCACTGGGGAAAGGCAGGCAGAGAATTCCCTGCTAGCACCTTCTCTGTGCCTGTTCACATTGCTTCGCAGAATCGCTTATGTGCAGAAAACAGTAATACTTGTTCAGAACGAAAGAAAGCACAGAGCCCCAGATTTTATGTTGTCCTGGAGAGCTTGCAGAGCACTGGGGAAAAGCAGGCAGAGAATTCCCTGCTAGCACCTTCTCTGTTCCTGGGAAACAGAAGTGTTCACATTGCTTCGCAGAATCGCTTTTGTGCAGAAAACAGTAACACTTGTTCAGAACGAAAGAAAGCACAGAGCCCCAGATTCTATGTTGTCCTGGAGAGCTTGCAGAGCACTGGGGAAAGGCAGGCAGAGAATTCCCTGCTAGCACCTTCTCGGTGCCTGGGAAGCAGAAGTGTTCACATTACTTGGCAGAATCGCTTTTGTGCAGAAAACACTAACACTTGTTCAGAACAAAAGAAAGCACAGAGCCCCAGATTTTATGTTGTCCTGGAGAGTTTGCAGAGCACTGGGGAAAAGCAGGCAGAGAATTCCCTGCTAGCACCTTCTCTGTGCCTGGGAAACAGAAGTGTTCACATTGCTTCGCAGAATCGCTTTTGTGCAGAAAACACTAACACTTGTTCAGAACGAAAGAAAGCACAGAGCCCCAGATTTTATGTTGTCCTGGAGAGCTTGCAGAGCACTGGGGAAAGGCAGGCAGAGAATCCCTGCTAGCACCTTCTCTGTTCCTGGGAAACAGAAGTGTTCACATTGCTTCGCAGAATCGCTTTTGTGCAGAAAACAGTAACACTTGTTCAGAACGAAAGAAAGCACAGAGCCCCAGATTTTATGTTGTCCTGGAGAGCTTGCAGAGCACTGGGGAAAAGCAGGCAGAGAATTCCCTGCTAGCACCTTCTCTGTGCCTGGGAAGCAGAAGTGTTCCCATTGCTTCGCAGAATCACTTTTCTGCAGAAAACAGTAACACTTGTTCAGAACGAAAGAAAGCACAGAGCCCCAGATTTGCTGTTGTCCTGGAGAGCTTGCAGAGCACTGGGGAAAGGCAGGCAGAGAATTCCCTGCTAGCACCTTCTCGGTGCCTGGGAAGCAGAAGTGTTCACATTGCTTCGCAGAATCGCTTTTGTGCAGAAAACAGTAACACTTGTTCAGACGAAAGAAAGCACAGAGCCCCAGATTTTATGTTGTCCTGGAGAGCTTGCAGAGCAGTGGGGAAAGGCAGGCAGAGAATTCCCTGCTAGCACCTTCTCTGTGCCTGGGAAGCAGAAGTGTTCACATTGCTTCGCAGAATCGCTTTTGTGCAGAAAACAATAACAGTTGTTCAGAACGAAAGAAAGCACAGAGCCCCAGATTCTATGTTGTCCTGGAGAGCTTGCAGAGCACTGGGGAAAGGCAGGCAGAGAATTCCCTGCTAGAACCTTCTCTGTGCCTGGGAAGCAGAAGTGTTCACATTGCTTCGCAGAATCGCTTTTGTGCAGAAAACAATAACAGTTGTTCAGAACGAAAGAAAGCACAGAGCCCCAGATTTTATGTTGTCCTGGAGAGCTTGCAGAGCACTGGGGAAAGGCAGGCAGAGAATTCCCTGCTAGCACCTTCTCTGTGCCTGGGAAGCAGAAGTGTTCACATTGCTTGGCAGAATCGCTTTTGTGCAGAAAACACTAACACTTGTTCAGAACAAAAGAAAGCACAGAGCCCCAGATTTTATGTTGTCCTGGAGAGCTTGCAGAGCACTGGGTAAAAGCAGGCAGAGAATTCCCTGCTAGCACCTTCTCTGCGCCTGGGAAACAGAAGTGTTCACATTGCTTCGCAGAACCGCTTTTGTGCAGAAAACAGTAACACTTGTTCAGAACGAAAGAAAGCACAGAGCCCCAGATTCTATGTTGTCCTGGAGAGCTTGCAGAGCACTGGGGAAAGGCAGGCAGAGAATTCCCTGCTAGCACCTTCTCTGTGCCTGTTCACATTGCTTCGCAGAATCGCTTTTGTGCAGAAAATAGTAACACTTATTCAGACGAAAGAAAGCACAGAGCCCCAGATTTTATGTTGTCCTGGATAGCTTGCAGAGCACTGGGGAAAGGCAGGCAGAGAATTCCCTGCTAGCACCTTCTCTGTGCCTGGGAAGCAGAAGTGTTCACATTGCTTGGCAGAATCGCTTTTGTGCAGAAAACAGTAACACTTGTTCAGAACGAAAGAAAGCACAGAGCCCCAGATTCTATGTTGTCCTGGAGAGCTTGCAGAGCACTGGGGAAAGGCAGGCAGAGAATTCCCTGGTAGCACCTTTTCTGTGCCTGTTCACATTGCTTGGCAGAATCGCTTTTGTGCAGAAAACAGTAACACTTGTTCAGAACGAAAGAAAGCACAGAGCCCCAGATTTTATGTTGTCCTGGAGAGCTTGCAGAGCACTGGGGAAAGGCAGGCAGAGAATTCCCTGCTAGCACCTTCTCTGTGCCTGGGAAGCAGAAGTGTTCACATTGCTTCGCAGAATCGCTTTTGTGCAGAAAACACTAACACTTGTTCAGAACGAAAGAAAGCACAGAGCCCCAGATTCTATGTTGTCCTGGAGAGCTTGCAGAGCACTGGGGAAAAGCAGGCAGAGAATTCCCTGGTAGCACCTTCTCTGTGCCTCTTCACATTGCTTCGCAGAATCGCTTTTGTGCAGAAAACAGTAACACTTGTTCAGACGAAAGAAAGCACAGAGCCCCAGATTTTATGTTGTCCTGGAGAGCTTGCAGAGCACTGGGGAAAGGCAGGCAGAGAATTCCCTGCTAGCACCTTCTCTGTGCCTGGGAAGCAGAAGTGTTCACATTGCTTCGCAGAATCGCTTTTGTGCAGAAAACAGTAACACTTGTTCAGACGAAAGAAAGCACAGAGCCCCAGATTTTATGTTGTCTTGGAGAGCTTGCAGAGCACTGGGGAAAAGCAGGCAGAGAATTCCCTGCTAGCACCTTCTCTGTGCCTGGGAAACAGAAGTGTTCACATTGCTTGGCAGAATCGCTTTTGTGCAGAAAACAGTAACACTTGTTCAGAACGAAAGAAAGCACAGAGCCCCAGATTTTATGTTGTCCTGGAGAGCTTGCAGAGCACTGGGGAAAAGCAGGCAGAGAATTCCCTGCTAGCACCTTCTCTGTGCCTGGGAAGCAGAAGTGTTCACATTGCTTCGCAGAATCACTTTTCTGCAGAAAACAGTAACACTTGTTCAGAACAAAAGAAAGCACAGAGCCCAGATTTTATGTCTTCCTGGAGAGCTTGCAGAGCACTGGGGAAAGGCAGGCAGAGAATTCCCTGCTAGCACCTTCTCTGTGCCTGTTCACATTGCTTCGCAGAATCGCTTTTGTGCAGAAAACAGTAACACTTGTTCAGAACGAAAGAAAGCACAGAGCCCCAGATTTTATGTTGTCCTGGAGAGCTTGCAGAGCACTGGGGAAAAGCAGGCAGAGAATTCCCTGCTAGCACCTTCTCTGTGCCTGGGAAGCAGAAGTGTTCACATTGCTTGGCAGAATCGCTTTTGTGCAGAAAACAGTAACACTTGTTCAGAACGAAAGAAAGCACAGAGCCCCAGATTCTATGTTGTCCTGGAGAGCTTGCAGAGCACTGGGGAAAGGCAGGCAGAGAATTCCCTGCTAGCACCTTCTCTGTGCCTGTTCACATTGCTTCGCAGAATCGCTTTTGTGCAGAAAACAGTAACACTTGTTCAGAACGAAAGAAAGCACAGAGCCCCAGATTTTATGTTGTCCTGGAGAGCTTGCAGAGCACTGGGGAAAGGCAGGCAGAGAATTCCCTGCTAGCACCTTCTCTGTGCCTGGGAAGCAGAAGTGTTCACATTGCTTGGCAGAATCGCTTTTGTGCAGAAAACAGTAACACTTGTTCAGAACAAAAGAAAGCACAGAGCCCCAGACTTTATGTTGTCCTGGAGAGCTTGCAGAGCACTGGGGAAAAGCAGGCAGAGAATTCCCTGCTAGCACCTTCTCTGCGCCTGGGAAACAGAAGTGTTCACATTGCTTCGCAGAACCGCTTTTGTGCAGAAAACAGTAACACTTGTTCAGAACGAAAGAAAGCACAGAGCCCCAGATTTTATGTTGTCCTGGAGAGCTTGCAGAGCAGTGGGGAAAGGCAGGCAGAGAATTCCCTGCTAGCACCTTCTCTGTGCCTGGGAAACAGAAGTGTTCACATTGCTTGGCAGAATCGCTTTTGTGCAGAAAACAGTAACACTTGTTCAGAACGAAAGAAAGCACAGAGCCCCAGATTTTATGTTGTCCTGGAGAGCTTGCAGAGCACTGGGGAAAAGCAGGCAGAGAATTCCCTGCTAGCACCTTCTCTGTGCCTGGGAAGCAGAAGTGTTCACATTGCTTCGCAGAATCACTTTTCTGCAGAAAACAGTAACACTTGTTCAGAACAAAAGAAAGCACAGAGCCCAGATTTTATGTCTTCCTGGAGAGCTTGCAGAGCACTGGGGAAAGGCAGGCAGAGAATTCCCTGCTAGCACCTTCTCTGTGCCTGTTCACATTGCTTCGCAGAATCGCTTTTGTGCAGAAAACAGTAACACTTGTTCAGAACTAAAGAAAGCACAGAGCCCCAGATTTTATGTTGTCCTGGAGAGCTTGCAGAGCACTGGGGAAAAGCAGGCAGAGAATTCCCTGCTAGCACCTTCTCTGTGCCTGGGAAACAGAAGTGTTCACATTGCTTGGCAGAATCGCTTTTGTGCAGAAAACAGTAACACTTGTTCAGAACAAAAGAAAGCACAGAGCCCCAGATTTTATGTTGTCCTGGAGAGCTTGCAGAGCACTGGGTAAAAGCAGGCAGAGAATTCCCTGCTAGCACCTTCTCTGCGCCTGGGAAACAGAAGTGTTCACATTGCTTCGCAGAACCGCTTTTGTGCAGAAAACAGTAACACTTGTTCAGAACGAAAGAAAGCACAGAGCCCCAGATTCTATGTTGTCCTGGAGAGCTTGCAGAGCACTGGGGAAAGGCAGGCAGAGAATTCCCTGCTAGCACCTTCTCTGTGCCTGTTCACATTGCTTCGCAGAATCGCTTTTGTGCAGAAAACAGTAATACTTGTTCAGAACGAAAGAAAGCACAGAGCCCCAGATTTTATGTTGTCCTGGAGAGCTTGCAGAGCACTGGGGAAAAGCAGGCAGAGAATTCCCTGCTAGCACCTTCTCTGTTCCTGGGAAACAGAAGTGTTCACATTGCTTCGCAGAATCGCTTTTGTGCAGAAAACAGTAACACTTGTTCAGAACGAAAGAAAGCACAGAGCCCCAGATTTTATGTTGTCCTGGAGAGCTTGCAGAGCACTGGGGAAAAGCAGGCAGAGAATTCCCTGCTAGCACCTTCTCTGTTCCTGGGAAACAGAAGTGTTCACATTGCTTGGCAGAATCGCTTTTGTGCAGAAAACAGTAACAGTTGTTCAGAACGAAAGAAAGCACAGAGCCCCAGATTTTATGTTGTCCTGGAGAGCTTGCAGAGCACTGGGGAAAAGCAGGCAGAGAATTCCCTGCTAGCACCTTCTCTGTGCCTGGGAAGCAGAAGTGTTCCCATTGCTTCGCAGAATCACTTTTCTGCAGAAAACAGTAACACTTGTTCAGAACGAAAGAAAGCACAGAGCCCCAGATTTTATGTTGTCCTGGAGAGCTTGCAGAGCACTGGGGAAAGGCAGGCAGAGAATTCCCTGCTAGCACCTTCTCTGTGCCTGGGAAGCAGAAGTGTTCACATTGCTTCGCAGAATCGCTTTTGTGCAGAAAACGGTAACACTTGTTCAGACGAAAGAAAGCACAGAGCCCCAGATTTTATGTTGTCCTGGAGAGCTTGCAGAGCACTGGGGAAAGGCAGGCAGAGAATTCCCTGCTAGCACCTTCTCTGTGCCTGTTCACATTGCTTCGCAGAATCGCTTTTGTGCAGAAAACAGTAACACTTGTTCAGACGAAAGAAAGCACAGAGCCCCAGATTTTATGTTGTCCTGGAGAGCTTGCAGAGCACTGGGGAAAGGCAGGCAGAGAATTCCCTGCTAGCACCTTCTCTGTGCCTGGGAAGCAGAAGTGTTCACATTGCTTCGCAGAATCGCTTTTGTGCAGAAAACAGTAACAGTTGTTCAGAACGAAAGAAAGCACAGAGCCCCAGATTCTATGTTGTCCTGGAGAGCTTGCAGAGCACTGGGGAAAGGCAGGCAGAGAATTCCCTGCTAGCACCTTCTCTGTGCCTGGGAAGCAGAAGTGTTCACATTGCTTCGCAGAATCGCTTTTGTGCAGAAAACACTAACACTTGTTCAGAACGAAAGAAAGCACAGAGCCCCAGATTTTATGTTGTCCTGGAGAGCTTGCAGAGCACTGGGGAAAGGCAGGCAGAGAATTCCCTGCTAGCACCTTCTCTGTGCCTGGGAAGCAGAAGTGTTCACATTGCTTGGCAGAATCGCTTTTGTGCAGAAAACAGTAACACTTGTTCAGAACGAAAGAAAGCACAGAGCCCCAGATTCTATGTTGTCCTGGAGAGCTTGCAGAGCACTGGGGAAAGGCAGGCAGAGAATTCCCTGGTAGCACCTTTTCTGTGCCTGTTCACATTGCTTCGCAGAATCGCTTTTGTGCAGAAAACAGTAACACTTGTTCAGAACGAAAGAAAGCACAGAGCCCTAGATTTTATGTTGTCCTGGAGAGCTTGCAGAGCACTGGGGAAAGGCAGGCAGAGAATTCCCTGCTAGCACCTTCTCTGTGCCTGGGAAGCAGAAGTCTTCACATTGCTTCGCAGAAACGCTTTTGTGCAGAAAACAGTAACACTTGTTCAGAACGAAAGAAAGCACAGAGCCCCAGATTCTATGTTGTCCTGGAGAGCTTGCAGAGCACTGGGGAAAAGCAGGCAGAGAATTCCCTGGTAGCACCTTCTCTGTGCCTGGTAAACAGAAGTGTTCACATTCCTTTGCAGAATCGCTTTTGTGCAGAAAACAGTAACACTTGTTCAGAACGAAAGAAAGCACAGAGCCCCAGATTTTATGTTGTCCTGGAGAGCTTGCAGAGCACTGGGGAAAGGCAGGCAGAGAATTCCCTGCTAGCACCTTCTCTGTGCCTGGGAAGCAGAAGTGTTCACATTGCTTCGCAGAATCGCTTTTGTGCAGAAAACAGTAACACTTGTTCAGAACGAAAGAAAGCACAGAGCCCCAGATTCTATGTTGTCCTGGAGAGCTTGCAGAGCACTGGGGAAAGGCAGGCAGAGAATTCCCTGCTAGCACCTTCTCTGTGGCTGTTCACATTGCTTCGCAGAATCGCTTTTGTGCAGAAAACAGTAATACTTGTTCAGAACGAAAGAAAGCACAGAGCCCCAGATTTTATGTTGTCCTGGAGAGCTTGCAGAGCACTGGGGAAAAGCAGGCAGAGAATTCCCTGCTAGCACCTTCTCTGTTCCTGGGAAACAGAAGTGTTCACATTGCTTGGCAGAATCGCTTTTGTGCAGAAAACAGTAACACTTGTTCAGAACAAAAGAAAGCACAGAGCCCCAGATTTTATGTTGTCCTGGAGAGCTTGCAGAGCACTGGGGAAAGGCAGGCAGAGAATTCCCTGCTAGCACCTTCTCGGTGCCTGGGAAGCAGAAGTGTTCACATTGCTTGGCAGAATCGCTTTTGTGCAGAAAACACTAACACTTGTTCAGAACAAAAGAAAGCACAGAGCCCCAGATTTTATGTTGTCCTGGAGAGTTTGCAGAGCACTGGGGAAAAGCAGGCAGAGAATTCCCTGCTAGCACCTTCTCTGTGCCTGGGAAACAGAAGTGTTCACATTGCTTCGCAGAATCGCTTTTGTGCAGAAAACACTAACACTTGTTCAGAACGAAAGAAAGCACAGAGCCCCAGATTTTATGTTGTCCTGGAGAGCTTGCAGAGCACTGGGGAAAAGCAGGCAGAGAATCCCTGCTAGCACCTTCTCTGTTCCTGGGAAACAGAAGTGTTCACATTGCTTGGCAGAATCGCTTTTGTGCAGAAAACAGTAACACTTCTTCAGAACGAAAGAAAGCACAGAGCCCCAGATTTTATGTTGTCCTGGAGAGCTTGCAGAGCACTGGGGAAAAGCAGGCAGAGAATTCCCTGCTAGCACCTTCTCTGTGCCTGGGAAGCAGAAGTGTTCCCATTGCTTCGCAGAATCACTTTTCTGCAGAAAACAGTAACACTTGTTCAGAACGAAAGAAAGCACAGAGCCCCAGATTTTATGTTGTCCTGGAGAGCTTGCAGAGCACTGGGGAAAGGCAGGCAGAGAATTCCCTGCTAGCACCTTCTCGGTGCCTGGGAAGCAGAAGTGTTCACATTGCTTCGCAGAATCGCTTTTGTGCAGAAAACAGTAACACTTGTTCAGACGAAAGAAAGCACAGAGCCCCAGATTTTATGTTGTCCTGGAGAGCTTGCAGAGCAGTGGGGAAAGGCAGGCAGAGAATTCCCTGCTAGCACCTTCTCTGTGCCTGGGAAGCAGAAGTGTTCACATTGCTTCGCAGAATCGCTTTTGTGCAGAAAACAGTAACAGTTGTTCAGAACGAAAGAAAGCACAGAGCCCCAGATTCTATGTTGTCCTGGAGAGCTTGCAGAGCACTGGGGAAAGGCAGGCAGAGAATTCCCTGCTAGCACCTTTTCTGTGCCTGTTCACATTGCTTCGCAGAATCGCTTTTGTGCAGAAAACACTAACACTTGTTCAGAACGAAAGAAAGCACAGAGCCCCAGATTTTATGTTGTCCTGGAGAGCTTGCAGAGCACTGGGGAAAGGCAGGCAGAGAATTCCCTGCTAGCACCTTCTCTGTGCCTGGGAAGCAGAAGTGTTCCCATTGCTTCGCAGAATCGCTTTTGTGCAGAAAACACTAACACTTGTTCAGAACGAAAGAAAGCACAGAGCCCCAGATTCTATGTTGTCCTGGAGAGCTTGCAGAGCACTGGGGAAAGGCAGGCAGAGAATTCCCTGCTAGCACCTTCTCTGTGCCTGTTCACATTGCTTCGCAGAATCGCTTTTGTGCAGAAAATAGTAACACTTATTCAGACGAAAGAAAGCACAGAGCCCCAGATTTTATGTTGTCCTGGAGAGCTTGCAGAGCACTGGGGAAAGGCAGGCAGAGAATTCCCTGCTAGCACCTTCTCTGTGCCTGGGAAGCAGAAGTGTTCACATTGCTTCGCAGAATCGCTTTTGTGCAGAAAATAGTAACAGTTGTTCAGAACGAAAGAAAGCACAGAGCCCCTGACTCTATGTTGTCCTGGAGAGCTTGCAGAGCACTGGGGAAAGGCAGGCAGAGAATTCCCTGCTAGCACCTTCTCTGTGCCTGGGAAGCAGAAGTGTTCACATTGCTTGGCAGAATCGCTTTTGTGCAGAAAACAGTAACACTTGTTCAGAACGAAAGAAAGCACAGAGCCCCAGATTCTATGTTGTCCTGGAGAGCTTGCAGAGCACTGGGGAAAGGCAGGCAGAGAATTCCCTGCTAGCACCTTCTCTGTGCCTGTTCACATTGCTTCGCAGAATCGCTTTTGTGCAGAAAACAGTAATACTTGTTCAGAACGAAAGAAAGCACAGAGCCCCAGATTTTATGTTGTCCTGGAGAGCTTGCAGAGCACTGGGGAAAAGCAGGCAGAGAATTCCCTGCTAGCACCTTCTCTGTTCCTGGGAAACAGAAGTGTTCACATTGCTTCGCAGAATCGCTTTTGTGCAGAAAACAGTAACACTTGTTCAGAACGAAAGAAAGCACAGAACCCCAGATTTTATGTTGTCCTGGAGAGCTTGCAGAGCACTGGGGAAAGGCAGGCAGAGAATTCCCTGCTAGCACCTTCTCGGTGCCTGGGAAGCAGAAGTGTTCACATTACTTGGCAGAATTGCTTTTGTGCAGAAAACAGTAACACTTGTTCAGAACAAAAGAAAGCACAGAGCCCCAGATTTTATGTTGTCCTGGAGAGCTTGCAGAGCACTGGGGAAAGGCAGGCAGAGAATTCCCTGCTAGCACCTTCTCTGTGCCTGGGAAACAGAAGTGTTCCCATTGCTTCGCAGAATCGCTTTTGTGCAGAAAACAGTAACAGTTGTTCAGAACGAAAGAAAGCACAGAGCCCCAGATTCTATGTTGTCCTGGAGAGCTTGCAGAGCACTGGGGAAAGGCAGGCAGAGAATTCCCTGCTAGCACCTTCTCTGTGCCTGTTCACATTGCTTCGCAGAATCGCTTTTGTGCAGAAAACAGTAATACTTGTTCAGAACGAAAGAAAGCACAGAGCCCCAGATTTTATGTTGTCCTGGAGAGCTTGCAGAGCACTGGGGAAAAGCAGGCAGAGAATTCCCTGCTAGCACCTTCTCTGTTCCTGGGAAACAGAAGTGTTCACATTGCTTCGCAGAATCGCTTTTGTGCAGAAAACAGTAACACTTGTTCAGAACGAAAGAAAGCACAGAGCCCCAGATTTTATGTTGTCCTGGAGAGCTTGCAGAGCACTGGGGAAAGGCAGGCAGAGAATTCCCTGCTAGCACCTTCTCGGTGCCTGGGAAGCAGAAGTGTTCACATTACTTGGCAGAATCGCTTTTGTGCAGAAAACACTAACACTTGTTCAGAACAAAAGAAAGCACAGAGCCCCAGATTTTATGTTGTCCTGGAGAGCTTGCAGAGCACTGGGGAAAGGCAGGCAGAGAATTCCCTGCTAGCACCTTCTCTGTGCCTGGGAAGCAGAAGTGTTCCCATTGCTTCGCAGAATCACTTTTCTGCAGAAAACAGTAACACTTGTTCAGAACGAAAGAAAGCACAGAGCCCCAGATTTGCTGTTGTCCTGGAGAGCTTGCAGAGCACTGGGGAAAGGCAGGCAGAGAATTCCCTGCTAGCACCTTCTCGGTGCTTGGGAAGCAGAAGTGTTCACATTGCTTCGCAGAATCGCTTTTGTGCAGAAAACAGTAACACTTGTTCAGACGAAAGAAAGCACAGAGCCCCAGATTTTATGTTGTCCTGGAGAGCTTGCAGAGCAGTGGGGAAAGGCAGGCAGAGAATTCCCTGCTAGCACCTTCTCTGTGCCTGGGAAGCAGAAGTGTTCACATTGCTTCGCAGAATCGCTTTTGTGCAGAAAACAGTAACAGTTGTTCAGAACGAAACAAAGCACAGAGCCCCAGATTCTATGTTGTCCTGGAGAGCTTGCAGAGCACTGGGGAAAGGCAGGCAGAGAATTCCCTGCTAGCACCTTTTCTGTGCCTGTTCACATTGCTTCGCAGAATCGCTTTTGTGCAGAAAACACTAACACTTGTTCAGAACGAAAGAAAGCACAGAGCCCCAGATTTTATGTTGTCCTGGAGAGCTTGCAGAGCACTGGGGAAAGGCAGGCAGAGAATTCCCTGCTAGCACCTTCTCTGTGCCTGGGAAGCAGAAGTGTTCCCATTGCTTCGCAGAATCGCTTTTGTGCAGAAAACACTAACACTTGTTCAGAACGAAAGAAAGCACAGAGCCCCAGATTCTATGTTGTCCTGGAGAGCTTGCAGAGCACTGGGGAAAGGCAGGCAGAGAATTCCCTGCTAGCACCTTCTCTGTGCCTGTTCACATTGCTTCGCAGAATCGCTTTTGTGCAGAAAATAGTAACACTTATTCAGACGAAAGAAAGCACAGAGCCCCAGATTTTATGTTGTCCTGGAGAGCTTGCAGAGCACTGGGGAAAGGCAGGCAGAGAATTCCCTGCTAGCACCTTCTCTGTGCCTGGGAAGCAGAAGTGTTCACATTGCTTCGCAGAATCGCTTTTGTGCAGAAAATAGTAACAGTTGTTCAGAACGAAAGAAAGCACAGAGCCCCTGATTCTATGTTGTCCTGGAGAGCTTGCAGAGCACTGGGGAAAGGCAGGCAGAGAATTCCCTGCTAGCACCTTCTCTGTGCCTGGGAAGCAGAAGTGTTCACATTGCTTCGCAGAATCGCTTTTGTGCAGAAAACAGTAACACTTGTTCAGAACGAAAGAAAGCACAGAGCCCCAGATTCTATGTTGTCCTGGAGAGCTTGCAGAGCACTGGGGAAAGGCAGGCAGAGAATTCCCTGCTAGCACCTTCTCTGTGCCTGTTCACATTGCTTCGCAGAATCGCTTTTGTGCAGAAAACAGTAATACTTGTTCAGAACGAAAGAAAGCACAGAGCCCCAGATTTTATGTTGTCCTGGAGAGCTTGCAGAGCACTGGGGAAAAGCAGGCAGAGAATTCCCTGCTAGCACCTTCTCTGTGCCTGGGAAGCAGAAGTGTTCCCATTGCTTCGCAGAATCGCTTTTGTGCAGAAAACAGTAACACTTGTTCAGAACGAAAGAAAGCACAGAACCCCAGATTTTATGTTGTCCTGGAGAGCTTGCAGAGCACTGGGGAAAGGCAGGCAGAGAATTCCCTGCTAGCACCTTCTCGGTGCCTGGGAAGCAGAAGTGTTCACATTACTTGGCAGAATCGCTTTTGTGCAGAAAACACTAACACTTGTTCAGAACAAAAGAAAGCACAGAGCCCCAGATTTTATGTTGTCCTGGAGAGCTTGCAGAGCAGTGGGGAAAGGCAGGCAGAGAATTCCCTGCTAGCACCTTCTCTGTGCCTGGGAAACAGAAGTGTTCCCATTGCTTCGCAGAATCGCTTTTGTGCAGAAAACAGTAACACTTGTTCAGAACGAAAGAAAGCACAGAGCCCCAGATTTTATGTTGTCCTGGAGAGCTTGCAGAGCACTGGGGAAAAGCAGGCAGAGAATTCCCTGCTAGCACCTTCTCTGTGCCTGGGAAGCAGAAGTGTTCACATTGCTTGGCAGAATCGCTTTTGTGCAGAAAACAGTAACACTTGTTCAGAACGAAAGAAAGCACAGAGCCCCAGATTCTATGTTGTCCTGGAGAGCTTGCAGAGCACTGGGGAAAGGCAGGCAGAGAATTCCCTGCTAGCACCTTCTCTGTGCCTGTTCACATTGCTTCGCAGAATCGCTTTTGTGCAGAAAACAGTAATACTTGTTCAGAACGAAAGAAAGCACAGAGCCCCAGATTTTATGTTGTCCTGGAGAGCTTGCAGAGCACTGGGGAAAAGCAGGCAGAGAATTCCCTGCTAGCACCTTCTCTGTTCCTGGGAAACAGAAGTGTTCACATTGCTTCGCAGAATCGCTTTTGTGCAGAAAACAGTAACACTTGTTCAGAACGAAAGAAAGCACAGAGCCCCAGATTTTATGTTGTCCTGGAGAGCTTGCAGAGCACTGGGGAAAGGCAGGCAGAGAATTCCCTGCTAGCACCTTCTCGGTGCCTGGGAAGCAGAAGTGTTCACATTACTTGGCAGAATCGCTTTTGTGCAGAAAACACTAACACTTGTTCAGAACAAAAGAAAGCACAGAGCCCCAGATTTTATGTTGTCCTGGAGAGCTTGCAGAGCACTGGGGAAAGGCAGGCAGAGAATTCCCTGCTAGCACCTTCTCTGTGCCTGGGAAACAGAAGTGTTCCCATTGCTTCGCAGAATCGCTTTTGTGCAGAAAACAGTAACACTTGTTCAGAACGAAAGAAAGCACAGAGCCCCAGATTCTATGTTGTCCTGGAGAGCTTGCAGAGCACTGGGGAAAGGCAGGCAGAGAATTCCCTGCTAGCACCTTCTCTGTGCCTGTTCACATTGCTTCGCAGAATCGCTTTTGTGCAGAAAACAGTAATACTTGTTCAGAACGAAAGAAAGCACAGAGCCCCAGATTTTATGTTGTCCTGGAGAGCTTGCAGAGCACTGGGGAAAAGCAGGCAGAGAATTCCCTGCTAGCACCTTCTCTGTTCCTGGGAAACAGAAGTGTTCACATTGCTTGGCAGAATCGCTTTTGTGCAGAAAACAGTAACACTTGTTCAGAACAAAAGAAAGCACAGAGCCCCAGATTTTATGTTGTCCTGGAGAGCTTGCAGAGCACTGGGGAAAGGCAGGCAGAGAATTCCCTGCTAGCACCTTCTCGGTGCCTGGGAAGCAGAAGTGTTCACATTACTTGGCAGAATCGCTTTTGTGCAGAAAACACTAACACTTGTTCAGAACAAAAGAAAGCACAGAGCCCCTGATTCTATGTTGTCCTGGAGAGCTTGCAGAGCACTGGGGAAAGGCAGGCAGAGAATTCCCTGCTAGCACCTTCTCTGTGCCTGGGAAGCAGAAGTGTTCACATTGCTTCGCAGAATCGCTTTTGTGCAGAAAATAGTAACAGTTGTTCAGAACGAAAGAAAGCACAGAGCCCCAGATTTTATGTTGTCCTGGAGAGCTTGCAGAGCAGTGGGGAAAGGCAGGCAGAGAATTCCCTGCTAGCACCTTCTCTGTGCCTGGGAAACAGAAGTGTTCACATTGCTTCGCAGAATCGCTTTTGTGCAGAAAACAGTAACACTTGTTCAGAACGAAAGAAAGCACAGAGCCCCAGATTCTATGTTGTCCTGGAGAGCTTGCAGAGCACTGGGGAAAGGCAGGCAGAGAATTCCCTGCTAGCACCTTCTCTGTGCCTGTTCACATTGCTTCGCAGAATCGCTTTTGTGCAGAAAACAGTAATACTTGTTCAGAACGAAAGAAAGCACAGAGCCCCAGATTTTATGTTGTCCTGGAGAGCTTGCAGAGCACTGGGGAAAAGCAGGCAGAGAATTCCCTGCTAGCACCTTCTCTGTTCCTGGGAAACAGAAGTGTTCACATTGCTTGGCAGAATCGCTTTTGTGCAGAAAACAGTAACACTTGTTCAGAACGAAAGAAAGCACAGAGCCCCAGATTTTATGTTGTCCTGTAGAGCTTGCAGAGCACTGGGGAAAGGCAGGCAGAGAATTCCCTGCTAGCACCTTCTCGGTGCCTGGGAAGCAGAAGTGTTCACATTACTTGGCAGAATCGCTTTTGTGCAGAAAACACTAACACTTGTTCAGAACAAAAGAAAGCACAGAGCCCCAGATTTTATGTTGTCCTGGAGAGTTTGCAGAGCACTGGGGAAAAGCAGGCAGAGAATTCCCTGCTAGCACCTTCTCTGTGCCTGGGAAACAGAAGTGTTCACATTGCTTCGCAGAATCGCTTTTGTGCAGAAAACACTAACACTTGTTCAGAACGAAAGAAAGCACAGAGCCCCAGATTTTATGTTGTCCTGGAGAGCTTGCAGAGCACTGGGGAAAAGCAGGCAGAGAATTCCCTGCTAGCACCTTCTCTGTGCCTGGGAAGCAGAAGTGTTCCCATTGCTTCGCAGAATCACTTTTCTGCAGAAAACAGTAACACTTGTTCAGAACGAAAGAAAGCACAGAGCCCCAGATTTGCTGTTGTCCTGGAGAGCTTGCAGAGCACTGGGGAAAGGCAGGCAGAGAATTCCCTGCTAGCACCTTCTCGGTGCCTGGGAAGCAGAAGTGTTCACATTGCTTGGCAGAATCGCTTTTGTGCAGAAAACAGTAACACTTGTTCAGACGAAAGAAAGCACAGAGCCCCAGATTTTATGTTGTCCTGGAGAGCTTGCAGAGCAGTGGGGAAAGGCAGGCAGAGAATTCCCTGCTAGCACCTTCTCTGTGCCTGGGAAGCAGAAGTGTTCACATTGCTTGGCAGAATCGCTTTTGTGCAGAAAACAGTAACAGTTGTTCAGAACGAAAGAAAGCACAGAGCCCCAGATTCTATGTTGTCCTGGAGAGCTTGCAGAGCACTGGGGAAAGGCAGGCAGAGAATTCCCTGCTAGCACCTTTTCTGTGCCTGGGAAGCAGAAGTGTTCACATTGCTTCGCAGAATCGCTTTTGTGCAGAAAATAGTAACAGTTGTTCAGAACGAAAGAAAGCACAGAGCCCCTGATTCTATGTTGTCCTGGAGAGCTTGCAGAGCACTGGGGAAAGGCAGGCAGAGAATTCCCTGCTAGCACCTTCTCTGTGCCTGGGAAGCAGAAGTGTTCACATTGCTTGGCAGAATCGCTTTTGTGCAGAAAACAGTAACACTTGTTCAGAACGAAAGAAAGCACAGAGCCCCAGATTCTATGTTGTCCTGGAGAGCTTGCAGAGCACTGGGGAAAGGCAGGCAGAGAATTCCCTGGTAGCACCTTTTCTGTGCCTGTTCACATTGCTTCGCAGAATCGCTTTTGTGCAGAAAACAGTAACACTTGTTCAGAACGAAAGAAAGCACAGAGCCCCAGATTTTATGTTGTCCTGGAGAGCTTGCAGAGCACTGGGGAAAGGCAGGCAGAGAATTCCCTGCTAGCACCTTCTCTGTGCCTGGGAAGCAGAAGTCTTCACATTGCTTCGCAGAAACGCTTTTGTGCAGAAAACACTAACACTTGTTCAGAACGAAAGAAAGCACAGAGCCCCAGATTCTATGTTGTCCTGGAGAGCTTGCAGAGCACTGGGGAAAAGCAGGCAGAGAATTCCCTGGTAGCACCTTCTCTGTGCCTGTTCACATTGCTTCGCAGAATCGCTTTTGTGCAGAAAACAGTAACACTTGTTCAGACGAAAGAAAGCACAGAGCCCCAGATTTTATGTTGTCCTGGAGAGCTTGCAGAGCACTGGGGAAAGGCAGGCAGAGAATTCCCTGCTAGCACCTTCTCTGTGCCTGGGAAGCAGAAGTGTTCACATTGCTTGGCAGAATCGCTTTTGTGCAGAAAACACTAACACTTGTTCAGAACAAAAGAAAGCACAGAGCCCCAGATTTTATGTTGTCCTGGAGAGCTTGCAGAGCACTGGGGAAAAGCAGGCAGAGAATTCCCTGCCAGCACCTTCTCTGTGCCTGGGAAACAGAAGTGTTCACATTGCTTTGCAGAATCGCTTTTGTGCAGAAAACAGTAACACTTGTTCAGAACGAAAGAAAGCACAGAGCCCCAGATTTTATGTTGTCCTGGAGAGCTTGCAGAGCAGTGGGGAAAGGCAGGCAGAGAATTCCCTGCTAGCACCTTCTCTGTGCCTGGGAAGCAGAAGTGTTCCCATTGCTTCGCAGAATCGCTTTTGTGCAGAAAACACTAACACTTGTTCAGAACAAAAGAAAGCACAGAGCCCCAGATTTTATGTTGTCCTGGAGAGTTTGCAGAGCACTGGGGAAAAGCAGGCAGAGAATTCCCTGCTAGCACCTTCTCTGTGCCTGGGAAACAGAAGTGTTCACATTGCTTCGCAGAATCGCTTTTGTGCAGAAAACACTAACACTTGTTCAGAACGAAAGAAAGCACAGAGCCCCAGATTCTATGTTGTCCTGGAGAGCTTGCAGAGCACTGGGGAAAGGCAGGCAGAGAATTCCCTGCTAGCACCTTCTCTGTGCCTGTTCACATTGCTTCGCAGAATCGCTTTTGTGCAGAAAATAGTAACACTTATTCAGACGAAAGAAAGCACAGAGCCCCAGATTTTATGTTGTCCTGGATAGCTTGCAGAGCACTGGGGAAAGGCAGGCAGAGAATTCCCTGCTAGCACCTTCTCTGTGCCTGGGAAGCAGAAGTGTTCACATTGCTTGGCAGAATCGCTTTTGTGCAGAAAACAGTAACACTTGTTCAGAACGAAAGAAAGCACAGAGCCCCAGATTCTATGTTGTCCTGGAGAGCTTGCAGAGCACTGGGGAAAGGCAGGCAGAGAATTCCCTGGTAGCACCTTTTCTGTGCCTGTTCACATTGCTTGGCAGAATCGCTTTTGTGCAGAAAACAGTAACACTTGTTCAGAACGAAAGAAAGCACAGAGCCCCAGATTTTATGTTGTCCTGGAGAGCTTGCAGAGCACTGGGGAAAGGCAGGCAGAGAATTCCCTGCTAGCACCTTCTCTGTGCCTGGGAAGCAGAAGTGTTCACATTGCTTCGCAGAATCGCTTTTGTGCAGAAAACAGTAACACTTGTTCAGAACGAAAGAAAGCACAGAGCCCCAGATTCTATGTTGTCCTGGAGAGCTTGCAGAGCACTGGGGAAAAGCAGGCCGAGAATTCCCTGCTAGCACCTTCTCTGTGCCTGTTCACATTGCTTCGCAGAATCGCTTTTGTGCAGAAAACAGTAACACTTGTTCAGACGAAAGAAAGCACAGAGCCCCAGATTTTATGTTGTCCTGGAGAGCTTGCAGAGCACTGGGGAAAGGCAGGCAGAGAATTCCCTGCTAGCACCTTCTCTGTGCCTGGGAAGCAGAAGTGTTCACATTGCTTCGCAGAATCGCTTTTGTGCAGAAAACAGTAACACTTGTTCAGACGAAAGAAAGCACAGAGCCCCAGATTTTATGTTGTCTTGGAGAGCTTGCAGAGCACTGGGGAAAAGCAGGCAGAGAATTCCCTGCTAGCACCTTCTCTGTGCCTGGGAAACAGAAGTGTTCACATTGCTTGGCAGAATCGCTTTTGTGCAGAAAACAGTAACACTTGTTCAGAACGAAAGAAAGCACAGAGCCCCAGATTTTATGTTGTCCTGGAGAGCTTGCAGAGCACTGGGGAAAAGCAGGCAGAGAATTCCCTGCTAGCACCTTCTCTGTGCCTGGGAAGCAGAAGTGTTCACATTGCTTCGCAGAATCACTTTTCTGCAGAAAACAGTAACACTTGTTCAGAACAAAAGAAAGCACAGAGCCCAGATTTTATGTCTTCCTGGAGAGCTTGCAGAGCACTGGGGAAAGGCAGGCAGAGAATTCCCTGCTAGCACCTTCTCTGTGCCTGTTCACATTGCTTCGCAGAATCGCTTTTGTGCAGAAAACAGTAACACTTGTTCAGAACGAAAGAAAGCACAGAGCCCCAGATTTTATGTTGTCCTGGAGAGCTTGCAGAGCACTGGGGAAAAGCAGGCAGAGAATTCCCTGCTAGCACCTTCTCTGCGCCTGGGAAACAGAAGTGTTCACATTGCTTCGCAGAACCGCTTTTGTGCAGAAAACAGTAACACTTGTTCAGAACGAAAGAAAGCACAGAGCCCCAGATTCTATGTTGTCCTGGAGAGCTTGCAGAGCACTGGGGAAAGGCAGGCAGAGAATTCCCTGCTAGCACCTTCTCTGTGCCTGTTCACATTGCTTCGCAGAATCGCTTTTGTGCAGAAAACAGTAATACTTGTTCAGAACGAAAGAAAGCACAGAGCCCCAGATTTTATGTTGTCCTGGAGAGCTTGCAGAGCACTGGGGAAAAGCAGGCAGAGAATTCCCTGCTAGCACCTTCTCTGTTCCTGGGAAACAGAAGTGTTCACATTGCTTCGCAGAATCGCTTTTGTGCAGAAAACAGTAACACTTGTTCAGAACGAAAGAAAGCACAGAGCCCCAGATTTTATGTTGTCCTGGAGAGCTTGCAGAGCACTGGGGAAAGGCAGGCAGAGAATTCCCTGCTAGCACCTTCTCTGTTCCTGGGAAACAGAAGTGTTCACATTGCTTGGCAGAATCGCTTTTGTGCAGAAAACAGTAACACTTGTTCAGAACGAAAGAAAGCACAGAGCCCCAGATTTTATGTTGTCCTGGAGAGCTTGCAGAGCACTGGGGAAAAGCAGGCAGAGAATTCCCTGCTAGCACCTTCTCTGTGCCTGGGAAGCAGAAGTGTTCCCATTGCTTCGCAGAATCACTTTTCTGCAGAAAACAGTAACACTTGTTCAGAACGAAAGAAAGCACAGAGCCCCAGATTCTATGTTGTCCTGGAGAGCTTGCAGAGCACTGGGGAAAGGCAGGCAGAGAATTCCCTGCTAGCACCTTCTCTGTGCCTGGGAAGCAGAAGTGTTCACATTGCTTCGCAGAATCGCTTTTGTGCAGAAAACAGTAACACTTGTTCAGACGAAAGAAAGCACAGAGCCCCAGATTTTATGTTGTCCTGGAGAGCTTGCAGAGCACTGGGGAAAGGCAGGCAGAGAATTCCCTGCTAGCACCTTCTCTGTGCCTGTTCACATTGCTTCGCAGAATCGCTTTTGTGCAGAAAACAGTAACACTTGTTCAGACGAAAGAAAGCACAGAGCCCCAGATTTTATGTTGTCCTGGAGAGCTTGCAGAGCACTGGGGAAAGGCAGGCAGAGAATTCCCTGCTAGCACCTTCTCTGTGCCTGGGAAGCAGAAGTGTTCACATTGCTTCGCAGAATCTCTTTTGTGCAGAAAACAGTAACACTTGTTCAGACGAAAGAAAGCACAGAGCCCCAGATTTTATGTTGTCTTGGAGAGCTTGCAGAGCACTGGGGAAAAGCAGGCAGAGAATTCCCTGCTAGCACCTTCTCTGTGCCTGGGAAGCAGAAGTGTTCACATTGCTTCGCAGAATCGCTTTTGTGCAGAAAACACTAACACTTGTTCAGAACAAAAGAAAGCACAGAGCCCAGATTTTATGTCTTCCTGGAGAGCTTGCAGAGCACTGGGGAAAGGCAGGCAGAGAATTCCCTGCTAGCACCTTCTCTGTGCCTGTTCACATTGCTTCGCAGAATCGCTTTTGTGCAGAAAATAGTAACACTTATTCAGAACGAAAGAAAGCACAGAGCCCCAGATTTTATGTTGTCCTGGAGAGCTTGCAGAGCACTGGGGAAAGGCAGGCAGAGAATTCCCTGCTAGCACCTTCTCTGTGCCTGGGAAGCAGAAGTGTTCACATTGCTTGGCAGAATCGCTTTTGTGCAGAAAACAGTAACACTTGTTCAGAACGAAAGAAAGCACAGAGCCCCAGATTCTATGTTGTCCTGGAGAGCTTGCAGAGCACTGGGGAAAGGCAGGCAGAGAATTCCCTGGTAGCACCTTTTCTGTGCCTGTTCACATTGCTTGGCAGAATCGCTTTTGTGCAGAAAACAGTAACACTTGTTCAGAACGAAAGAAAGCACAGAGCCCCAGATTTTATGTTGTCCTGGAGAGCTTGCAGAGCACTGGGGAAAGGCAGGCAGAGAATTCCCTGCTAGCACCTTCTCTGTGCCTGGGAAGCAGAAGTGTTCACATTGCTTCGCAGAATCGCTTTTGTGCAGAAAACAGTAACACTTGTTCAGAACGAAAGAAAGCACAGAGCCCCAGATTCTATGTTGTCCTGGAGAGCTTGCAGAGCACTGGGGAAAAGCAGGCAGAGAATTCCCTGCTAGCACCTTCTCTGTGCCTGTTCACATTGCTTCGCAGAATCGCTTTTGTGCAGAAAACAGTAACACTTGTTCAGACGAAAGAAAGCACAGAGCCCCAGATTTTATGTTGTCCTGGAGAGCTTGCAGAGCACTGGGGAAAGGCAGGCAGAGAATTCCCTGCTAGCACCTTCTCTGTGCCTGGGAAGCAGAAGTGTTCACATTGCTTCGCAGAATCGCTTTTGTGCAGAAAACAGTAACACTTGTTCAGACGAAAGAAAGCACAGAGCCCCAGATTTTATGTTGTCTTGGAGAGCTTGCAGAGCACTGGGGAAAAGCAGGCAGAGAATTCCCTGCTAGCACCTTCTCTGTGCCTGGGAAACAGAAGTGTTCACATTGCTTGGCAGAATCGCTTTTGTGCAGAAAACAGTAACACTTGTTCAGAACGAAAGAAAGCACAGAGCCCCAGATTTTATGTTGTCCTGGAGAGCTTGCAGAGCACTGGGGAAAAGCAGGCAGAGAATTCCCTGCTAGCACCTTCTCTGTGCCTGGGAAGCAGAAGTGTTCACATTGCTTCGCAGAATCACTTTTCTGCAGAAAACAGTAACACTTGTTCAGAACAAAAGAAAGCACAGAGCCCAGATTTTATGTCTTCCTGGAGAGCTTGCAGAGCACTGGGGAAAGGCAGGCAGAGAATTCCCTGCTAGCACCTTCTCTGTGCCTGTTCACATTGCTTCGCAGAATCGCTTTTGTGCAGAAAACAGTAACACTTGTTCAGAACGAAAGAAAGCACAGAGCCCCAGATTTTATGTTGTCCTGGAGAGCTTGCAGAGCACTGGGGAAAGGCAGGCAGAGAATTCCCTGCTAGCACCTTCTCTGTGCCTGGGAAGCAGAAGTGTTCACATTGCTTGGCAGAATCGCTTTTGTGCAGAAAACAGTAACACTTGTTCAGAACGAAAGAAAGCACAGAGCCCCAGATTCTATGTTGTCCTGGAGAGCTTGCAGAGCACTGGGGAAAGGCAGGCAGAGAATTCCCTGGTAGCACCTTTTCTGTGCCTGTTCACATTGCTTGGCAGAATCGCTTTTGTGCAGAAAACAGTAACACTTGTTCAGAACGAAAGAAAGCACAGAGCCCCAGATTTTATGTTGTCCTGGAGAGCTTGCAGAGCACTGGGGAAAGGCAGGCAGAGAATTCCCTGCTAGCACCTTCTCTGTGCCTGGGAAGCAGAAGTGTTCACATTGCTTCGCAGAATCGCTTTTGTGCAGAAAACAGTAACACTTGTTCAGAACGAAAGAAAGCACAGAGCCCCAGATTCTATGTTGTCCTGGAGAGCTTGCAGAGCACTGGGGAAAAGCAGGCAGAGAATTCCCTGCTAGCACCTTCTCTGTGCCTGTTCACATTGCTTCGCAGAATCGCTTTTGTGCAGAAAACAGTAACACTTGTTCAGACGAAAGAAAGCACAGAGCCCCAGATTTTATGTTGTCCTGGAGAGCTTGCAGAGCACTGGGGAAAGGCAGGCAGAGAATTCCCTGCTAGCACCTTCTCTGTGCCTGGGAAGCAGAAGTGTTCACATTGCTTCGCAGAATCGCTTTTGTGCAGAAAACAGTAACACTTGTTCAGACGAAAGAAAGCACAGAGCCCCAGATTTTATGTTGTCTTGGAGAGCTTGCAGAGCACTGGGGAAAAGCAGGCAGAGAATTCCCTGCTAGCACCTTCTCTGTGCCTGGGAAACAGAAGTGTTCACATTGCTTGGCAGAATCGCTTTTGTGCAGAAAACAGTAACACTTGTTCAGAACGAAAGAAAGCACAGAGCCCCAGATTTTATGTTGTCCTGGAGAGCTTGCAGAGCACTGGGGAAAAGCAGGCAGAGAATTCCCTGCTAGCACCTTCTCTGTGCCTGGGAAGCAGAAGTGTTCACATTGCTTCGCAGAATCACTTTTCTGCAGAAAACAGTAACACTTGTTCAGAACAAAAGAAAGCACAGAGCCCAGATTTTATGTCTTCCTGGAGAGCTTGCAGAGCACTGGGGAAAGGCAGGCAGAGAATTCCCTGCTAGCACCTTCTCTGTGCCTGTTCACATTGCTTCGCAGAATCGCTTTTGTGCAGAAAACAGTAACACTTGTTCAGAACGAAAGAAAGCACAGAGCCCCAGATTTTATGTTGTCCTGGAGAGCTTGCAGAGCACTGGGGAAAAGCAGGCAGAGAATTCCCTGCTAGCACCTTCTCTGCGCCTGGGAAACAGAAGTGTTCACATTGCTTCGCAGAACCGCTTTTGTGCAGAAAACAGTAACACTTGTTCAGAACGAAAGAAAGCACAGAGCCCCAGATTCTATGTTGTCCTGGAGAGCTTGCAGAGCACTGGGGAAAGGCAGGCAGAGAATTCCCTGCTAGCACCTTCTCTGTGCCTGTTCACATTGCTTCGCAGAATCGCTTTTGTGCAGAAAACAGTAATACTTGTTCAGAACGAAAGAAAGCACAGAGCCCCAGATTTTATGTTGTCCTGGAGAGCTTGCAGAGCACTGGGGAAAAGCAGGCAGAGAATTCCCTGCTAGCACCTTCTCTGTTCCTGGGAAACAGAAGTGTTCACATTGCTTCGCAGAATCGCTTTTGTGCAGAAAACAGTAACACTTGTTCAGAACGAAAGAAAGCACAGAGCCCCAGATTTTATGTTGTCCTGGAGAGCTTGCAGAGCACTGGGGAAAAGCAGGCAGAGAATTCCCTGCTAGCACCTTCTCTGTTCCTGGGAAACAGAAGTGTTCACATTGCTTGGCAGAATCGCTTTTGTGCAGAAAACAGTAACACTTGTTCAGAACGAAAGAAAGCACAGAGCCCCAGATTTTATGTTGTCCTGGAGAGCTTGCAGAGCACTGGGGAAAAGCAGGCAGAGAATTCCCTGCTAGCACCTTCTCTGTGCCTGGGAAGCAGAAGTGTTCCCATTGCTTCGCAGAATCACTTTTCTGCAGAAAACAGTAACACTTGTTCAGAACGAAAGAAAGCACAGAGCCCCAGATTCTATGTTGTCCTGGAGAGCTTGCAGAGCACTGGGGAAAGGCAGGCAGAGAATTCCCTGCTAGCACCTTCTCTGTGCCTGGGAAGCAGAAGTGTTCACATTGCTTCGCAGAATCGCTTTTGTGCAGAAAACAGTAACACTTGTTCAGACGAAAGAAAGCACAGAGCCCCAGATTTTATGTTGTCCTGGAGAGCTTGCAGAGCACTGGGGAAAGGCAGGCAGAGAATTCCCTGCTAGCACCTTCTCTGTGCCTGTTCACATTGCTTCGCAGAATCGCTTTTGTGCAGAAAACAGTAACACTTGTTCAGACGAAAGAAAGCACAGAGCCCCAGATTTTATGTTGTCCTGGAGAGCTTGCAGAGCACTGGGGAAAGGCAGGCAGAGAATTCCCTGCTAGCACCTTCTCTGTGCCTGGGAAGCAGAAGTGTTCACATTGCTTCGCAGAATCTCTTTTGTGCAGAAAACAGTAACACTTGTTCAGACGAAAGAAAGCACAGAGCCCCAGATTTTATGTTGTCTTGGAGAGCTTGCAGAGCACTGGGGAAAAGCAGGCAGAGAATTCCCTGCTAGCACCTTCTCTGTGCCTGGGAAACAGAAGTGTTCACATTGCTTGGCAGAATCGCTTTTGTGCAGAAAACAGTAACACTTGTTCAGAACGAAAGAAAGCACAGAGCCCCAGATTTTATGTTGTCCTGGAGAGCTTGCAGAGCAGTGGGGAAAGGCAGGCAGAGAATTCCCTGCTAGCACCTTCTCTGTGCCTGGGAAACAGAAGTGTTCACATTGCTTGGCAGAATCGCTTTTGTGCAGAAAACAGTAACACTTGTTCAGAACGAAAGAAAGCACAGAGCCCCAGATTTTATGTTGTCCTGGAGAGCTTGCAGAGCACTGGGGAAAAGCAGGCAGAGAATTCCCTGCTAGCACCTTCTCTGTGCCTGGGAAGCAGAAGTGTTCACATTGCTTCGCAGAATCGCTTTTGTGCAGAAAACACTAACACTTGTTCAGAACAAAAGAAAGCACAGAGCCCAGATTTTATGTCTTCCTGGAGAGCTTGCAGAGCACTGGGGAAAGGCAGGCAGAGAATTCCCTGCTAGCACCTTCTCTGTGCCTGTTCACATTGCTTCGCAGAATCGCTTTTGTGCAGAAAATAGTAACACTTATTCAGAACGAAAGAAAGCACAGAGCCCCAGATTTTATGTTGTCCTGGAGAGCTTGCAGAGCACTGGGGAAAGGCAGGCAGAGAATTCCCTGCTAGCACCTTCTCTGTGCCTGGGAAGCAGAAGTGTTCACATTGCTTGGCAGAATCGCTTTTGTGCAGAAAACAGTAACACTTGTTCAGAACGAAAGAAAGCACAGAGCCCCAGATTCTATGTTGTCCTGGAGAGCTTGCAGAGCACTGGGGAAAGGCAGGCAGAGAATTCCCTGGTAGCACCTTTTCTGTGCCTGTTCACATTGCTTGGCAGAATCGCTTTTGTGCAGAAAACAGTAACACTTGTTCAGAACGAAAGAAAGCACAGAGCCCCAGATTTTATGTTGTCCTGGAGAGCTTGCAGAGCACTGGGGAAAGGCAGGCAGAGAATTCCCTGCTAGCACCTTCTCTGTGCCTGGGAAGCAGAAGTGTTCACATTGCTTCGCAGAATCGCTTTTGTGCAGAAAACAGTAACACCTGTTCAGAACGAAAGAAAGCACAGAGCCCCAGATTCTATGTTGTCCTGGAGAGCTTGCAGAGCACTGGGGAAAAGCAGGCAGAGAATTCCCTGCTAGCACCTTCTCTGTGCCTGTTCACATTGCTTCGCAGAATCGCTTTTGTGCAGAAAACAGTAACACTTGTTCAGACGAAAGAAAGCACAGAGCCCCAGATTTTATGTTGTCCTGGAGAGCTTGCAGAGCACTGGGGAAAGGCAGGCAGAGAATTCCCTGCTAGCACCTTCTCTGTGCCTGGGAAGCAGAAGTGTTCACATTGCTTCGCAGAATCGCTTTTGTGCAGAAAACAGTAACACTTGTTCAGACGAAAGAAAGCACAGAGCCCCAGATTTTATGTTGTCTTGGAGAGCTTGCAGAGCACTGGGGAAAAGCAGGCAGAGAATTCCCTGCTAGCACCTTCTCTGTGCCTGGGAAACAGAAGTGTTCACATTGCTTGGCAGAATCGCTTTTGTGCAGAAAACAGTAACACTTGTTCAGAACGAAAGAAAGCACAGAGCCCCAGATTTTATGTTGTCCTGGAGAGCTTGCAGAGCACTGGGGAAAAGCAGGCAGAGAATTCCCTGCTAGCACCTTCTCTGTGCCTGGGAAGCAGAAGTGTTCACATTGCTTCGCAGAATCACTTTTCTGCAGAAAACAGTAACACTTGTTCAGAACAAAAGAAAGCACAGAGCCCAGATTTTATGTCTTCCTGGAGAGCTTGCAGAGCACTGGGGAAAGGCAGGCAGAGAATTCCCTGCTAGCACCTTCTCTGTGCCTGTTCACATTGCTTCGCAGAATCGCTTTTGTGCAGAAAACAGTAACACTTGTTCAGAACGAAAGAAAGCACAGAGCCCCAGATTTTATGTTGTCCTGGAGAGCTTGCAGAGCACTGGGGAAAAGCAGGCAGAGAATTCCCTGCTAGCACCTTCTCTGCGCCTGGGAAACAGAAGTGTTCACATTGCTTCGCAGAACCGCTTTTGTGCAGAAAACAGTAACACTTGTTCAGAACGAAAGAAAGCACAGAGCCCCAGATTCTATGTTGTCCTGGAGAGCTTGCAGAGCACTGGGGAAAGGCAGGCAGAGAATTCCCTGCTAGCACCTTCTCTGTGCCTGTTCACATTGCTTCGCAGAATCGCTTTTGTGCAGAAAACAGTAATACTTGTTCAGAACGAAAGAAAGCACAGAGCCCCAGATTTTATGTTGTCCTGGAGAGCTTGCAGAGCACTGGGGAAAAGCAGGCAGAGAATTCCCTGCTAGCACCTTCTCTGTTCCTGGGAAACAGAAGTGTTCACATTGCTTCGCAGAATCGCTTTTGTGCAGAAAACAGTAACACTTGTTCAGAACGAAAGAAAGCACAGAGCCCCAGATTTTATGTTGTCCTGGAGAGCTTGCAGAGCACTGGGGAAAAGCAGGCAGAGAATTCCCTGCTAGCACCTTCTCTGTTCCTGGGAAACAGAAGTGTTCACATTGCTTGGCAGAATCGCTTTTGTGCAGAAAACAGTAACACTTGTTCAGAACGAAAGAAAGCACAGAGCCCCAGATTTTATGTTGTCCTGGAGAGCTTGCAGAGCACTGGGGAAAAGCAGGCAGAGAATTCCCTGCTAGCACCTTCTCTGTGCCTGGGAAGCAGAAGTGTTCCCATTGCTTCGCAGAATCACTTTTCTGCAGAAAACAGTAACACTTGTTCAGAACGAAAGAAAGCACAGAGCCCCAGATTCTATGTTGTCCTGGAGAGCTTGCAGAGCACTGGGGAAAGGCAGGCAGAGAATTCCCTGCTAGCACCTTCTCTGTGCCTGGGAAGCAGAAGTGTTCACATTGCTTCGCAGAATCGCTTTTGTGCAGAAAACAGTAACACTTGTTCAGACGAAAGAAAGCACAGAGCCCCAGATTTTATGTTGTCCTGGAGAGCTTGCAGAGCACTGGGGAAAGGCAGGCAGAGAATTCCCTGCTAGCACCTTCTCTGTGCCTGTTCACATTGCTTCGCAGAATCGCTTTTGTGCAGAAAACAGTAACACTTGTTCAGACGAAAGAAAGCACAGAGCCCCAGATTTTATGTTGTCCTGGAGAGCTTGCAGAGCACTGGGGAAAGGCAGGCAGAGAATTCCCTGCTAGCACCTTCTCTGTGCCTGGGAAGCAGAAGTGTTCACATTGCTTCGCAGAATCTCTTTTGTGCAGAAAACAGTAACACTTGTTCAGACGAAAGAAAGCACAGAGCCCCAGATTTTATGTTGTCTTGGAGAGCTTGCAGAGCACTGGGGAAAAGCAGGCAGAGAATTCCCTGCTAGCACCTTCTCTGTGCCTGGGAAACAGAAGTGTTCACATTGCTTGGCAGAATCGCTTTTGTGCAGAAAACAGTAACACTTGTTCAGAACGAAAGAAAGCACAGAGCCCCAGATTTTATGTTGTCCTGGAGAGCTTGCAGAGCAGTGGGGAAAGGCAGGCAGAGAATTCCCTGCTAGCACCTTCTCTGTGCCTGGGAAACAGAAGTGTTCACATTGCTTGGCAGAATCGCTTTTGTGCAGAAAACAGTAACACTTGTTCAGAACGAAAGAAAGCACAGAGCCCCAGATTTTATGTTGTCCTGGAGAGCTTGCAGAGCACTGGGGAAAAGCAGGCAGAGAATTCCCTGCTAGCACCTTCTCTGTGCCTGGGAAGCAGAAGTGTTCACATTGCTTCGCAGAATCACTTTTCTGCAGAAAACAGTAACACTTGTTCAGAACAAAAGAAAGCACAGAGCCCAGATTTTATGTCTTCCTGGAGAGCTTGCAGAGCACTGGGGAAAGGCAGGCAGAGAATTCCCTGCTAGCACCTTCTCTGTGCCTGTTCACATTGCTTCGCAGAATCGCTTTTGTGCAGAAAACAGTAACACTTGTTCAGAACTAAAGAAAGCACAGAGCCCCAGATTTTATGTTGTCCTGGAGAGCTTGCAGAGCACTGGGGAAAAGCAGGCAGAGAATTCCCTGCTAGCACCTTCTCTGTGCCTGGGAAACAGAAGTGTTCACATTGCTTGGCAGAATCGCTTTTGTGCAGAAAACAGTAACACTTGTTCAGAACAAAAGAAAGCACAGAGCCCCAGATTTTATGTTGTCCTGGAGAGCTTGCAGAGCACTGGGTAAAAGCAGGCAGAGAATTCCCTGCTAGCACCTTCTCTGCGCCTGGGAAACAGAAGTGTTCACATTGCTTCGCAGAACCGCTTTTGTGCAGAAAACAGTAACACTTGTTCAGAACGAAAGAAAGCACAGAGCCCCAGATTCTATGTTGTCCTGGAGAGCTTGCAGAGCACTGGGGAAAGGCAGGCAGAGAATTCCCTGCTAGCACCTTCTCTGTGCCTGTTCACATTGCTTCGCAGAATCGCTTTTGTGCAGAAAACAGTAACACTTGTTCAGAACGAAAGAAAGCACAGAGCCCCAGATTTTATGTTGTCCTGGAGAGCTTGCAGAGCACTGGGGAAAAGCAGGCAGAGAATTCCCTGCTAGCACCTTCTCTGTGCCTGGGAAGCAGAAGTGTTCACATTGCTTCGCAGAATCACTTTTCTGCAGAAAACAGTAACACTTGTTCAGAACAAAAGAAAGCACAGAGCCCAGATTTTATGTCTTCCTGGAGAGCTTGCAGAGCACTGGGGAAAGGCAGGCAGAGAATTCCCTGCTAGCACCTTCTCTGTGCCTGTTCACATTGCTTCGCAGAATCGCTTTTGTGCAGAAAACAGTAACACTTGTTCAGAACTAAAGAAAGCACAGAGCCCCAGATTTTATGTTGTCCTGGAGAGCTTGCAGAGCACTGGGGAAAAGCAGGCAGAGAATTCCCTGCTAGCACCTTCTCTGTGCCTGGGAAACAGAAGTGTTCACATTGCTTGGCAGAATCGCTTTTGTGCAGAAAACAGTAACACTTGTTCAGAACAAAAGAAAGCACAGAGCCCCAGATTTTATGTTGTCCTGGAGAGCTTGCAGAGCACTGGGTAAAAGCAGGCAGAGAATTCCCTGCTAGCACCTTCTCTGCGCCTGGGAAACAGAAGTGTTCACATTGCTTCGCAGAACCGCTTTTGTGCAGAAAACAGTAACACTTGTTCAGAACGAAAGAAAGCACAGAGCCCCAGATTCTATGTTGTCCTGGAGAGCTTGCAGAGCACTGGGGAAAGGCAGGCAGAGAATTCCCTGCTAGCACCTTCTCTGTGCCTGTTCACATTGCTTCGCAGAATCGCTTTTGTGCAGAAAACAGTAATACTTGTTCAGAACGAAAGAAAGCACAGAGCCCCAGATTTTATGTTGTCCTGGAGAGCTTGCAGAGCACTGGGGAAAAGCAGGCAGAGAATTCCCTGCTAGCACCTTCTCTGTTCCTGGGAAGCAGAAGTGTTCACATTGCTTCGCAGAATCGCTTTTGTGCAGAAAACAGTAACACTTGTTCAGAACGAAAGAAAGCACAGAGCCCCAGATTTTATGTTGTCCTGGAGAGCTTGCAGAGCACTGGGGAAAAGCAGGCAGAGAATTCCCTGCTAGCACCTTCTCTGTGCCTGGGAAACAGAAGTGTTCACATTGCTTGGCAGAATCGCTTTTGTGCAGAAAACAGTAACACTTGTTCAGAACGAAAGAAAGCACAGAGCCCCAGATTTTATGTTGTCCTGGAGAGCTTGCAGAGCACTGGGGAAAAGCAGGCAGAGAATTCCCTGCTAGCACCTTCTCTGCGCCTGGGAAACAGAAGTGTTCACATTGCTTCGCAGAACCGCTTTTGTGCAGAAAACAGTAACACTTGTTCAGAACGAAAGAAAGCACAGAGCCCCAGATTCTATGTTGTCCTGGAGAGCTTGCAGAGCACTGGGGAAAGGCAGGCAGAGAATTCCCTGCTAGCACCTTCTCTGTGCCTGTTCACATTGCTTCGCAGAATCGCTTTTGTGCAGAAAACAGTAATACTTGTTCAGAACGAAAGAAAGCACAGAGCCCCAGATTTTATGTTGTCCTGGAGAGCTTGCAGAGCACTGGGGAAAAGCAGGCAGAGAATTCCCTGCTAGCACCTTCTCTGTTCCTGGGAAACAGAAGTGTTCACATTGCTTCGCAGAATCGCTTTTGTGCAGAAAACAGTAACACTTGTTCAGAACGAAAGAAAGCACAGAGCCCCAGATTTTATGTTGTCCTGGAGAGCTTGCAGAGCACTGGGGAAAAGCAGGCAGAGAATTCCCTGCTAGCACCTTCTCTGTTCCTGGGAAACAGAAGTGTTCACATTGCTTGGCAGAATCGCTTTTGTGCAGAAAACAGTAACACTTGTTCAGAACGAAAGAAAGCACAGAGCCCCAGATTTTATGTTGTCCTGGAGAGCTTGCAGAGCACTGGGGAAAAGCAGGCAGAGAATTCCCTGCTAGCACCTTCTCTGTGCCTGGGAAGCAGAAGTGTTCCCATTGCTTCGCAGAATCACTTTTCTGCAGAAAACAGTAACACTTGTTCAGAACGAAAGAAAGCACAGAGCCCCAGATTCTATGTTGTCCTGGAGAGCTTGCAGAGCACTGGGGAAAGGCAGGCAGAGAATTCCCTGCTAGCACCTTCTCTGTGCCTGGGAAGCAGAAGTGTTCACATTGCTTCGCAGAATCGCTTTTGTGCAGAAAACAGTAACACTTGTTCAGACGAAAGAAAGCACAGAGCCCCAGATTTTATGTTGTCCTGGAGAGCTTGCAGAGCACTGGGGAAAGGCAGGCAGAGAATTCCCTGCTAGCACCTTCTCTGTGCCTGTTCACATTGCTTCGCAGAATCGCTTTTGTGCAGAAAACAGTAACACTTGTTCAGACGAAAGAAAGCACAGAGCCCCAGATTTTATGTTGTCCTGGAGAGCTTGCAGAGCACTGGGGAAAGGCAGGCAGAGAATTCCCTGCTAGCACCTTCTCTGTGCCTGGGAAGCAGAAGTGTTCACATTGCTTCGCAGAATCTCTTTTGTGCAGAAAACAGTAACACTTGTTCAGACGAAAGAAAGCACAGAGCCCCAGATTTTATGTTGTCTTGGAGAGCTTGCAGAGCACTGGGGAAAAGCAGGCAGAGAATTCCCTGCTAGCACCTTCTCTGTGCCTGGGAAACAGAAGTGTTCACATTGCTTGGCAGAATCGCTTTTGTGCAGAAAACAGTAACACTTGTTCAGAACGAAAGAAAGCACAGAGCCCCAGATTTTATGTTGTCCTGGAGAGCTTGCAGAGCAGTGGGGAAAGGCAGGCAGAGAATTCCCTGCTAGCACCTTCTCTGTGCCTGGGAAACAGAAGTGTTCACATTGCTTGGCAGAATCGCTTTTGTGCAGAAAACAGTAACACTTGTTCAGAACGAAAGAAAGCACAGAGCCCCAGATTTTATGTTGTCCTGGAGAGCTTGCAGAGCACTGGGGAAAAGCAGGCAGAGAATTCCCTGCTAGCACCTTCTCTGTGCCTGGGAAGCAGAAGTGTTCACATTGCTTCGCAGAATCACTTTTCTGCAGAAAACAGTAACACTTGTTCAGAACAAAAGAAAGCACAGAGCCCAGATTTTATGTCTTCCTGGAGAGCTTGCAGAGCACTGGGGAAAGGCAGGCAGAGAATTCCCTGCTAGCACCTTCTCTGTGCCTGTTCACATTGCTTCGCAGAATCGCTTTTGTGCAGAAAACAGTAACACTTGTTCAGAACTAAAGAAAGCACAGAGCCCCAGATTTTATGTTGTCCTGGAGAGCTTGCAGAGCACTGGGGAAAAGCAGGCAGAGAATTCCCTGCTAGCACCTTCTCTGTGCCTGGGAAACAGAAGTGTTCACATTGCTTGGCAGAATCGCTTTTGTGCAGAAAACAGTAACACTTGTTCAGAACAAAAGAAAGCACAGAGCCCCAGATTTTATGTTGTCCTGGAGAGCTTGCAGAGCACTGGGTAAAAGCAGGCAGAGAATTCCCTGCTAGCACCTTCTCTGCGCCTGGGAAACAGAAGTGTTCACATTGCTTCGCAGAACCGCTTTTGTGCAGAAAACAGTAACACTTGTTCAGAACGAAAGAAAGCACAGAGCCCCAGATTCTATGTTGTCCTGGAGAGCTTGCAGAGCACTGGGGAAAGGCAGGCAGAGAATTCCCTGCTAGCACCTTCTCTGTGCCTGTTCACATTGCTTCGCAGAATCGCTTTTGTGCAGAAAACAGTAACACTTGTTCAGAACGAAAGAAAGCACAGAGCCCCAGATTTTATGTTGTCCTGGAGAGCTTGCAGAGCACTGGGGAAAAGCAGGCAGAGAATTCCCTGCTAGCACCTTCTCTGTGCCTGGGAAGCAGAAGTGTTCACATTGCTTCGCAGAATCACTTTTCTGCAGAAAACAGTAACACTTGTTCAGAACAAAAGAAAGCACAGAGCCCAGATTTTATGTCTTCCTGGAGAGCTTGCAGAGCACTGGGGAAAGGCAGGCAGAGAATTCCCTGCTAGCACCTTCTCTGTGCCTGTTCACATTGCTTCGCAGAATCGCTTTTGTGCAGAAAACAGTAACACTTGTTCAGAACTAAAGAAAGCACAGAGCCCCAGATTTTATGTTGTCCTGGAGAGCTTGCAGAGCACTGGGGAAAAGCAGGCAGAGAATTCCCTGCTAGCACCTTCTCTGTGCCTGGGAAACAGAAGTGTTCACATTGCTTGGCAGAATCGCTTTTGTGCAGAAAACAGTAACACTTGTTCAGAACAAAAGAAAGCACAGAGCCCCAGATTTTATGTTGTCCTGGAGAGCTTGCAGAGCACTGGGTAAAAGCAGGCAGAGAATTCCCTGCTAGCACCTTCTCTGCGCCTGGGAAACAGAAGTGTTCACATTGCTTCGCAGAACCGCTTTTGTGCAGAAAACAGTAACACTTGTTCAGAACGAAAGAAAGCACAGAGCCCCAGATTCTATGTTGTCCTGGAGAGCTTGCAGAGCACTGGGGAAAGGCAGGCAGAGAATTCCCTGCTAGCACCTTCTCTGTGCCTGTTCACATTGCTTCGCAGAATCGCTTTTGTGCAGAAAACAGTAATACTTGTTCAGAACGAAAGAAAGCACAGAGCCCCAGATTTTATGTTGTCCTGGAGAGCTTGCAGAGCACTGGGGAAAAGCAGGCAGAGAATTCCCTGCTAGCACCTTCTCTGTTCCTGGGAAGCAGAAGTGTTCACATTGCTTCGCAGAATCGCTTTTGTGCAGAAAACAGTAACACTTGTTCAGAACGAAAGAAAGCACAGAGCCCCAGATTTTATGTTGTCCTGGAGAGCTTGCAGAGCACTGGGGAAAAGCAGGCAGAGAATTCCCTGCTAGCACCTTCTCTGTGCCTGGGAAACAGAAGTGTTCACATTGCTTGGCAGAATCGCTTTTGTGCAGAAAACAGTAACACTTGTTCAGAACGAAAGAAAGCACAGAGCCCCAGATTTTATGTTGTCCTGGAGAGCTTGCAGAGCACTGGGGAAAAGCAGGCAGAGAATTCCCTGCTAGCACCTTCTCTGTGCCTGGGAAGCAGAAGTGTTCCCATTGCTTCGCAGAATCACTTTTCTGCAGAAAACAGTAACACTTCTTCAGAACGAAAGAAAGCACAGAGCCCCAGATTTTATGTTGTCCTGGAGAGCTTGCAGAGCACTGGGGAAAAGCAGGCAGAGAATTCCCTGCTAGCACCTTCTCTGTGCCTGGGAAGCAGAAGTGTTCCCATTGCTTCGCAGAATCACTTTTCTGCAGAAAACAGTAACACTTGTTCAGAACGAAAGAAAGCACAGAGCCCCAGATTTGCTGTTGTCCTGGAGAGCTTGCAGAGCACTGGGGAAAGGCAGGCAGAGAATTCCCTGCTAGCACCTTCTCGGTGCCTGGGAAGCAGAAGTGTTCACATTGCTTCGCAGAATCGCTTTTGTGCAGAAAACAGTAACACTTGTTCAGACGAAAGAAAGCACAGAGCCCCAGATTTTATGTTGTCCTGGAGAGCTTGCAGAGCAGTGGGGAAAGGCAGGCAGAGAATTCCCTGCTAGCACCTTCTCTGTGCCTGGGAAGCAGAAGTGTTCACATTGCTTCGCAGAATCGCTTTTGTGCAGAAAACAGTAACAGTTGTTCAGAACGAAAGAAAGCACAGAGCCCCAGATTCTATGTTGTCCTGGAGAGCTTGCAGAGCACTGGGGAAAGGCAGGCAGAGAATTCCCTGGTAGCACCTTTTCTGTGCCTGTTCACATTGCTTCGCAGAATCGCTTTTGTGCAGAAAACACTAACACTTGTTCAGAACGAAAGAAAGCACAGAGCCCCAGATTTTATGTTGTCCTGGAGAGCTTGCAGAGCACTGGGGAAAGGCAGGCAGAGAATTCCCTGCTAGCACCTTCTCTGTGCCTGGGAAGCAGAAGTGTTCCCATTGCTTCGCAGAATCGCTTTTGTGCAGAAAACACTAACACTTGTTCAGAACGAAAGAAAGCACAGAGCCCCAGATTCTATGTTGTCCTGGAGAGCTTGCAGAGCACTGGGGAAAGGCAGGCAGAGAATTCCCTGCTAGCACCTTCTCTGTGCCTGTTCACATTGCTTCGCAGAATCGCTTTTGTGCAGAAAATAGTAACACTTATTCAGAACGAAAGAAAGCACAGAGCCCCAGATTTTATGTTGTCCTGGAGAGCTTGCAGAGCACTGGGGAAAGGCAGGCAGAGAATTCCCTGCTAGCACCTTCTCTGTGCCTGGGAAGCAGAAGTGTTCACATTGCTTCGCAGAATCGCTTTTGTGCAGAAAATAGTAACAGTTGTTCAGAACGAAAGAAAGCACAGAGCCCCTGATTCTATGTTGTCCTGGAGAGCTTGCAGAGCACTGGGGAAAGGCAGGCAGAGAATTCCCTGCTAGCACCTTCTCTGTGCCTGGGAAGCAGAAGTGTTCACATTGCTTGGCAGAATCGCTTTTGTGCAGAAAACAGTAACACTTGTTCAGAACGAAAGAAAGCACAGAGCCCCAGATTGTATGTTGTCCTGGAGAGCTTGCAGAGCACTGGGGAAAGGCAGGCAGAGAATTCCCTGCTAGCACCTTCTCTGTGCCTGTTCACATTGCTTCGCAGAATCGCTTTTGTGCAGAAAACAGTAATACTTGTTCAGAACGAAAGAAAGCACAGAGCCCCAGATTTTATGTTGTCCTGGAGAGCTTGCAGAGCACTGGGGAAAAGCAGGCAGAGAATTCCCTGCTAGCACCTTCTCTGTTCCTGGGAAACAGAAGTGTTCACATTGCTTCGCAGAATCGCTTTTGTGCAGAAAACAGTAACACTTGTTCAGAACGAAAGAAAGCACAGAACCCCAGATTTTATGTTGTCCTGGAGAGCTTGCAGAGCACTGGGGAAAGGCAGGCAGAGAATTCCCTGCTAGCACCTTCTCGGTGCCTGGGAAGCAGAAGTGTTCACATTACTTGGCAGAATCGCTTTTGTGCAGAAAACACTAACACTTGTTCAGAACAAAAGAAAGCACAGAGCCCCAGATTTTATGTTGTCCTGGAGAGCTTGCAGAGCACTGGGGAAAGGCAGGCAGAGAATTCCCTGCTAGCACCTTCTCTGTGCCTGGGAAACAGAAGTGTTCCCATTGCTTCGCAGAATCGCTTTTGTGCAGAAAACAGTAACACTTGTTCAGAACGAAAGAAAGCACAGAGCCCCAGATTTTATGTTGTCCTGGAGAGCTTGCAGAGCACTGGGGAAAAGCAGGCAGAGAATTCCCTGCTAGCACCTTCTCTGTGCCTGGGAAGCAGAAGTGTTCACATTGCTTCGCAGAATCACTTTTCTGCAGAAAACAGTAACACTTGTTCAGAACAAAAGAAAGCACAGAGCCCAGATTTTATGTCTTCCTGGAGAGCTTGCAGAGCACTGGGGAAAGGCAGGCAGAGAATTCCCTGCTAGCACCTTCTCTGTGCCTGTTCACATTGCTTCGCAGAATCGCTTTTGTGCAGAAAACAGTAACACTTGTTCAGAACTAAAGAAAGCACAGAGCCCCAGATTTTATGTTGTCCTGGAGAGCTTGCAGAGCACTGGGGAAAAGCAGGCAGAGAATTCCCTGCTAGCACCTTCTCTGTGCCTGGGAAACAGAAGTGTTCACATTGCTTGGCAGAATCGCTTTTGTGCAGAAAACAGTAACACTTGTTCAGAACAAAAGAAAGCACAGAGCCCCAGATTTTATGTTGTCCTGGAGAGCTTGCAGAGCACTGGGTAAAAGCAGGCAGAGAATTCCCTGCTAGCACCTTCTCTGCGCCTGGGAAACAGAAGTGTTCACATTGCTTCGCAGAACCGCTTTTGTGCAGAAAACAGTAACACTTGTTCAGAACGAAAGAAAGCACAGAGCCCCAGATTCTATGTTGTCCTGGAGAGCTTGCAGAGCACTGGGGAAAGGCAGGCAGAGAATTCCCTGCTAGCACCTTCTCTGTGCCTGTTCACATTGCTTCGCAGAATCGCTTTTGTGCAGAAAACAGTAACACTTGTTCAGAACGAAAGAAAGCACAGAGCCCCAGATTTTATGTTGTCCTGGAGAGCTTGCAGAGCACTGGGGAAAAGCAGGCAGAGAATTCCCTGCTAGCACCTTCTCTGTGCCTGGGAAGCAGAAGTGTTCACATTGCTTCGCAGAATCACTTTTCTGCAGAAAACAGTAACACTTGTTCAGAACAAAAGAAAGCACAGAGCCCAGATTTTATGTCTTCCTGGAGAGCTTGCAGAGCACTGGGGAAAGGCAGGCAGAGAATTCCCTGCTAGCACCTTCTCTGTGCCTGTTCACATTGCTTCGCAGAATCGCTTTTGTGCAGAAAACAGTAACACTTGTTCAGAACTAAAGAAAGCACAGAGCCCCAGATTTTATGTTGTCCTGGAGAGCTTGCAGAGCACTGGGGAAAAGCAGGCAGAGAATTCCCTGCTAGCACCTTCTCTGTGCCTGGGAAACAGAAGTGTTCACATTGCTTGGCAGAATCGCTTTTGTGCAGAAAACAGTAACACTTGTTCAGAACAAAAGAAAGCACAGAGCCCCAGATTTTATGTTGTCCTGGAGAGCTTGCAGAGCACTGGGTAAAAGCAGGCAGAGAATTCCCTGCTAGCACCTTCTCTGCGCCTGGGAAACAGAAGTGTTCACATTGCTTCGCAGAACCGCTTTTGTGCAGAAAACAGTAACACTTGTTCAGAACGAAAGAAAGCACAGAGCCCCAGATTCTATGTTGTCCTGGAGAGCTTGCAGAGCACTGGGGAAAGGCAGGCAGAGAATTCCCTGCTAGCACCTTCTCTGTGCCTGTTCACATTGCTTCGCAGAATCGCTTTTGTGCAGAAAACAGTAATACTTGTTCAGAACGAAAGAAAGCACAGAGCCCCAGATTTTATGTTGTCCTGGAGAGCTTGCAGAGCACTGGGGAAAAGCAGGCAGAGAATTCCCTGCTAGCACCTTCTCTGTTCCTGGGAAGCAGAAGTGTTCACATTGCTTCGCAGAATCGCTTTTGTGCAGAAAACAGTAACACTTGTTCAGAACGAAAGAAAGCACAGAGCCCCAGATTTTATGTTGTCCTGGAGAGCTTGCAGAGCACTGGGGAAAAGCAGGCAGAGAATTCCCTGCTAGCACCTTCTCTGTGCCTGGGAAACAGAAGTGTTCACATTGCTTGGCAGAATCGCTTTTGTGCAGAAAACAGTAACACTTGTTCAGAACGAAAGAAAGCACAGAGCCCCAGATTTTATGTTGTCCTGGAGAGCTTGCAGAGCACTGGGGAAAAGCAGGCAGAGAATTCCCTGCTAGCACCTTCTCTGTGCCTGGGAAGCAGAAGTGTTCCCATTGCTTCGCAGAATCACTTTTCTGCAGAAAACAGTAACACTTCTTCAGAACGAAAGAAAGCACAGAGCCCCAGATTTTATGTTGTCCTGGAGAGCTTGCAGAGCACTGGGGAAAAGCAGGCAGAGAATTCCCTGCTAGCACCTTCTCTGTGCCTGGGAAGCAGAAGTGTTCCCATTGCTTCGCAGAATCACTTTTCTGCAGAAAACAGTAACACTTGTTCAGAACGAAAGAAAGCACAGAGCCCCAGATTTTATGTTGTCCTGGAGAGCTTGCAGAGCACTGGGGAAAGGCAGGCAGAGAATTCCCTGCTAGCACCTTCTCGGTGCCTGGGAAGCAGAAGTGTTCACATTGCTTCGCAGAATCGCTTTTGTGCAGAAAACAGTAACACTTGTTCAGACGAAAGAAAGCACAGAGCCCCAGATTTTATGTTGTCCTGGAGAGCTTGCAGAGCAGTGGGGAAAGGCAGGCAGAGAATTCCCTGCTAGCACCTTCTCTGTGCCTGGGAAGCAGAAGTGTTCACATTGCTTCGCAGAATCGCTTTTGTGCAGAAAACAGTAACAGTTGTTCAGAACGAAAGAAAGCACAGAGCCCCAGATTCTATGTTGTCCTGGAGAGCTTGCAGAGCACTGGGGAAAGGCAGGCAGAGAATTCCCTGGTAGCACCTTTTCTGTGCCTGTTCACATTGCTTCGCAGAATCGCTTTTGTGCAGAAAACACTAACACTTGTTCAGAACGAAAGAAAGCACAGAGCCCCAGATTTTATGTTGTCCTGGAGAGCTTGCAGAGCACTGGGGAAAGGCAGGCAGAGAATTCCCTGCTAGCACCTTCTCTGTGCCTGGGAAGCAGAAGTGTTCCCATTGCTTCGCAGAATCGCTTTTGTGCAGAAAACACTAACACTTGTTCAGAACGAAAGAAAGCACAGAGCCCCAGATTCTATGTTGTCCTGGAGAGCTTGCAGAGCACTGGGGAAAGGCAGGCAGAGAATTCCCTGCTAGCACCTTCTCTGTGCCTGTTCACATTGCTTCGCAGAATCGCTTTTGTGCAGAAAATAGTAACACTTATTCAGAACGAAAGAAAGCACAGAGCCCCAGATTTTATGTTGTCCTGGAGAGCTTGCAGAGCACTGGGGAAAGGCAGGCAGAGAATTCCCTGCTAGCACCTTCTCTGTGCCTGGGAAGCAGAAGTGTTCACATTGCTTCGCAGAATCGCTTTTGTGCAGAAAATAGTAACAGTTGTTCAGAACGAAAGAAAGCACAGAGCCCCTGATTCTATGTTGTCCTGGAGAGCTTGCAGAGCACTGGGGAAAGGCAGGCAGAGAATTCCCTGCTAGCACCTTCTCTGTGCCTGGGAAGCAGAAGTGTTCACATTGCTTGGCAGAATCGCTTTTGTGCAGAAAACAGTAACACTTGTTCAGAACGAAAGAAAGCACAGAGCCCCAGATTGTATGTTGTCCTGGAGAGCTTGCAGAGCACTGGGGAAAGGCAGGCAGAGAATTCCCTGCTAGCACCTTCTCTGTGCCTGTTCACATTGCTTCGCAGAATCGCTTTTGTGCAGAAAACAGTAATACTTGTTCAGAACGAAAGAAAGCACAGAGCCCCAGATTTTATGTTGTCCTGGAGAGCTTGCAGAGCACTGGGGAAAAGCAGGCAGAGAATTCCCTGCTAGCACCTTCTCTGTTCCTGGGAAACAGAAGTGTTCACATTGCTTCGCAGAATCGCTTTTGTGCAGAAAACAGTAACACTTGTTCAGAACGAAAGAAAGCACAGAACCCCAGATTTTATGTTGTCCTGGAGAGCTTGCAGAGCACTGGGGAAAGGCAGGCAGAGAATTCCCTGCTAGCACCTTCTCGGTGCCTGGGAAGCAGAAGTGTTCACATTACTTGGCAGAATCGCTTTTGTGCAGAAAACACTAACACTTGTTCAGAACAAAAGAAAGCACAGAGCCCCAGATTTTATGTTGTCCTGGAGAGCTTGCAGAGCACTGGGGAAAGGCAGGCAGAGAATTCCCTGCTAGCACCTTCTCTGTGCCTGGGAAACAGAAGTGTTCCCATTGCTTCGCAGAATCGCTTTTGTGCAGAAAACAGTAACACTTGTTCAGAACGAAAGAAAGCACAGAGCCCCAGATTTTATGTTGTCCTGGAGAGCTTGCAGAGCACTGGGGAAAAGCAGGCAGAGAATTCCCTGCTAGCACCTTCTCTGTGCCTGGGAAGCAGAAGTGTTCACATTGCTTGGCAGAATCGCTTTTGTGCAGAAAACAGTAACACTTGTTCAGAACGAAAGAAAGCACAGAGCCCCAGATTCTATGTTGTCCTGGAGAGCTTGCAGAGCACTGGGGAATGGCAGGCAGTGAATTCCCTGCTAGCACCTTCTCTGTGCCTGTTCACATTGCTTCGCAGAATCGCTTTTGTGCAGAAAACAGTAATACTTGTTCAGAACGAAAGAAAGCACAGAGCCCCAGATTTTATGTTGTCCTGGAGAGCTTGCAGAGCACTGGGGAAAAGCAGGCAGAGAATTCCCTGCTAGCACCTTCTCTGTTCCTGGGAAACAGAAGTGTTCACATTGCTTCGCAGAATCGCTTTTGTGCAGAAAACATTAACACTTGTTCAGAACGAAAGAAAGCACAGAGCCCCAGATTTTATGTTGTCCTGGAGAGCTTGCAGAGCACTGGGGAAAGGCAGGCAGAGAATTCCCTGCTAGCACCTTCTCGGTGCCTGGGAAGCAGAAGTGTTCACATTACTTGGCAGAATCGCTTTTGTGCAGAAAACACTAACACTTGTTCAGAACAAAAGAAAGCACAGAGCCCCAGATTTTATGTTGTCCTGGAGAGCTTGCAGAGCACTGGGGAAAGGCAGGCAGAGAATTCCCTGCTAGCACCTTCTCTGTGCCTGGGAAACAGAAGTGTTCACATTGCTTCGCAGAATCGCTTTTGTGCAGAAAACAGTAACACTTGTTCAGAACGAAAGAAAGCACAGAGCCCCAGATTCTATGTTGTCCTGGAGAGCTTGCAGAGCACTGGGGAAAGGCAGGCAGAGAATTCCCTGCTAGCACCTTCTCTGTGCCTGTTCACATTGCTTCGCAGAATCGCTTTTGTGCAGAAAACAGTAATACTTGTTCAGAACGAAAGAAAGCACAGAGCCCCAGATTTTATGTTGTCCTGGAGAGCTTGCAGAGCACTGGGGAAAAGCAGGCAGAGAATTCCCTGCTAGCACCTTCTCTGTTCCTGGGAAACAGAAGTGTTCACATTGCTTGGCAGAATCGCTTTTGTGCAGAAAACAGTAACACTTGTTCAGAACGAAAGAAAGCACAGAGCCCCAGATTTTATGTTGTCCTGGAGAGCTTGCAGAGCACTGGGGAAAGGCAGGCAGAGAATTCCCTGCTAGCACCTTCTCGGTGCCTGGGAAGCAGAAGTGTTCACATTACTTGGCAGAATCGCTTTTGTGCAGAAAACACTAACACTTGTTCAGAACAAAAGAAAGCACAGAGCCCCTGATTCTATGTTGTCCTGGAGAGCTTGCAGAGCACTGGGGAAAGGCAGGCAGAGAATTCCCTGCTAGCACCTTCTCTGTGCCTGGGAAGCAGAGTGTTCCCATTGCTTCGCAGAATCGCTTTTGTGCAGAAAACAGTAACACTTGTTCAGAAGGAAAGAAAGCACAGAGCCCCAGATTTTATGTTGTCCTGGAGAGCTTGCAGAGCACTGGGGAAAGGCAGGCAGAGAATTCCCTGCTAGCACCTTCTCTGTGCCTGGGAAGCAGAAGTGTTCACATTGCTTCGCAGAATCGCTTTTGTGCAGAAAATAGTAACAGTTGTTCAGAACGAAAGAAAGCACAGAGCCCCTGATTCTATGTTGTCCTGGAGAGCTTGCAGAGCACTGGGGAAAGGCAGGCAGAGAATTCCCTGCTAGCACCTTCTCTGTGCCTGGGAAGCAGAAGTGTTCACATTGCTTGGCAGAATCGCTTTTGTGCAGAAAACAGTAACACTTGTTCAGAACGAAAGAAAGCACAGAGCCCCAGATTCTATGTTGTCCTGGAGAGCTTGCAGAGCACTGGGGAAAGGCAGGCAGAGAATTCCCTGCTAGCACCTTCTCTGTGCCTGTTCACATTGCTTCGCAGAATCGCTTTTGTGCAGAAAACAGTAATACTTGTTCAGAACGAAAGAAAGCACAGAGCCCCAGATTTTATGTTGTCCTGGAGAGCTTGCAGAGCACTGGGGAAAAGCAGGCAGAGAATTCCCTGCTAGCACCTTCTCTGTTCCTGGGAAACAGAAGTGTTCACATTGCTTCGCAGAATCGCTTTTGTGCAGAAAACAGTAACACTTGTTCAGAACGAAAGAAAGCACAGAACCCCAGATTTTATGTTGTCCTGGAGAGCTTGCAGAGCACTGGGGAAAGGCAGGCAGAGAATTCCCTGCTAGCACCTTCTCTGTGCCTGGGAAGCAGAAGTGTTCCCATTGCTTCGCAGAATCGCTTTTGTGCAGAAAACACTAACACTTGTTCAGAACGAAAGAAAGCACAGAGCCCCAGATTCTATGTTGTCCTGGAGAGCTTGCAGAGCACTGGGGAAAGGCAGGCAGAGAATTCCCTGCTAGCACCTTCTCTGTGCCTGTTCACATTGCTTGGCAGAATCGCTTTTGTGCAGAAAATAGTAACACTTATTCAGACGAAAGAAAGCACAGAGCCCCAGATTTTATGTTGTCCTGGAGAGCTTGCAGAGCACTGGGGAAAGGCAGGCAGAGAATTCCCTGCTAGCACCTTCTCTGTGCCTGGGAAGCAGAAGTGTTCACATTGCTTCGCAGAATCGCTTTTGTGCAGAAAATAGTAACAGTTGTTCAGAACGAAAGAAAGCACAGAGCCCCTGATTCTATGTTGTCCTGGAGAGCTTGCAGAGCACTGGGGAAAGGCAGGCAGAGAATTCCCTGCTAGCACCTTCTCTGTGCCTGGGAAGCAGAAGTGTTCACATTGCTTGGCAGAATCGCTTTTGTGCAGAAAACAGTAACACTTGTTCAGAACGAAAGAAAGCACAGAGCCCCAGATTCTATGTTGTCCTGGAGAGCTTGCAGAGCACTGGGGAAAGGCAGGCAGAGAATTCCCTGCTAGCACCTTCTCTGTGCCTGTTCACATTTCTTCGCAGAATCGCTTTTGTGCAGAAAACAGTAATACTTGTTCAGAACGAAAGAAAGCACAGAGCCCCAGATTTTATGTTGTCCTGGAGAGCTTGCAGAGCACTGGGGAAAAGCAGGCAGAGAATTCCCTGCTAGCACCTTCTCTGTTCCTGGGAAACAGAAGTGTTCACATTGCTTCGCAGAATCGCTTTTGTGCAGAAAACAGTAACACTTGTTCAGAACGAAAGAAAGCACAGAACCCCAGATTTTATGTTGTCCTGGAGAGCTTGCAGAGCACTGGGGAAAGGCAGGCAGAGAATTCCCTGCTAGCACCTTCTCGGTGCCTGGGAAGCAGAAGTGTTCACATTACTTGGCAGAATCGCTTTTGTGCAGAAAACACTAACACTTGTTCAGAACAAAAGAAAGCACAGAGCCCCAGATTTTATGTTGTCCTGGAGAGCTTGCAGAGCACTGGGGAAAGGCAGGCAGAGAATTCCCTGCTAGCACCTTCTCTGTGCCTGGGAAACAGAAGTGTTCCCATTGCTTCGCAGAATCGCTTTTGTGCAGAAAACAGTAACACTTGTTCAGAACGAAAGAAAGCACAGAGCCCCAGATTTTATGTTGTCCTGGAGAGCTTGCAGAGCACTGGGGAAAAGCAGGCAGAGAATTCCCTGCTAGCACCTTCTCTGTGCCTGGGAAGCAGAAGTGTTCACATTGCTTGGCAGAATCGCTTTTGTGCAGAAAACAGTAACACTTGTTCAGAACGAAAGAAAGCACAGAGCCCCAGATTCTATGTTGTCCTGGAGAGCTTGCAGAGCACTGGGGAAAGGCAGGCAGAGAATTCCCTGCTAGCACCTTCTCTGTGCCTGTTCACATTGCTTCGCAGAATCGCTTTTGTGCAGAAAACAGTAATACTTGTTCAGAACGAAAGAAAGCACAGAGCCCCAGATTTTATGTTGTCCTGGAGAGCTTGCAGAGCACTGGGGAAAAGCAGGCAGAGAATTCCCTGCTAGCACCTTCTCTGTGCCTGGGAAGCAGAAGTGTTCACATTGCTTCGCAGAATCGCTTTTGTGCAGAAAATAGTAACAGTTGTTCAGAACGAAAGAAAGCACAGAGCCCCAGATTTTATGTTGTCCTGGAGAGCTTGCAGAGCAGTGGGGAAAGGCAGGCAGAGAATTCCCTGCTAGCACCTTCTCTGTGCCTGGGAAACAGAAGTGTTCACATTGCTTCGCAGAATCGCTTTTGTGCAGAAAACAGTAACACTTGTTCAGAACGAAAGAAAGCACAGAGCCCCAGATTCTATGTTGTCCTGGAGAGCTTGCAGAGCACTGGGGAAAGGCAGGCAGAGAATTCCCTGCTAGCACCTTCTCTGTGCCTGTTCACATTGCTTCGCAGAATCGCTTTTGTGCAGAAAACAGTAATACTTGTTCAGAACGAAAGAAAGCACAGAGCCCCAGATTTTATGTTGTCCTGGAGAGCTTGCAGAGCACTGGGGAAAAGCAGGCAGAGAATTCCCTGCTAGCACCTTCTCTGTTCCTGGGAAACAGAAGTGTTCACATTGCTTGGCAGAATCGCTTTTGTGCAGAAAACAGTAACACTTGTTCAGAACGAAAGAAAGCACAGAGCCCCAGATTTTATGTTGTCCTGGAGAGCTTGCAGAGCACTGGGGAAAGGCAGGCAGAGAATTCCCTGCTAGCACCTTCTCGGTGCCTGGGAAGCAGAAGTGTTCACATTACTTGGCAGAATCGCTTTTGTGCAGAAAACACTAACACTTGTTCAGAACGAAAGAAAGCACAGAGCCCCAGATTTTATGTTGTCCTGGAGAGCTTGCAGAGCACTGGGGAAAGGCAGGCAGAGAATTCCCTGCTAGCACCTTCTCGGTGCCTGGGAAGCAGAAGTGTTCACATTACTTGGCAGAATCGCTTTTGTGCAGAAAACACTAACACTTGTTCAGAACGAAAGAAAGCACAGAGCCCCAGATTTTATGTTGTCCTGGAGAGCTTGCAGAGCACTGGGGAAAAGCAGGCAGAGAATTCCCTGCTAGCACCTTCTCTGTGCCTGGGAAGCAGAAGTGTTCCCATTGCTTCGCAGAATCACTTTTCTGCAGAAAACAGTAACACTTGTTCAGAACGAAAGAAAGCACAGAGCCCCAGATTTGCTGTTGTCCTGGAGAGCTTGCAGAGCACTGGGGAAAGGCAGGCAGAGAATTCCCTGCTAGCACCTTCTCGGTGCCTGGGAAGCAGAAGTGTTCACATTGCTTCGCAGAATCGCTTTTGTGCAGAAAACAGTAACAGTTGTTCAGACGAAAGAAAGCACAGAGCCCCAGATTTTATGTTGTCCTGGAGAGCTTGCAGAGCAGTGGGGAAAGGCAGGCAGAGAATTCCCTGCTAGCACCTTCTCTGTGCCTGGGAAGCAGAAGTGTTCACATTGCTTGGCAGAATCGCTTTTGTGCAGAAAACAGTAACAGTTGTTCAGAACGAAAGAAAGCACAGAGCCCCAGATTCTATGTTGTCCTGGAGAGCTTGCAGAGCACTGGGGAAAGGCAGGCAGAGAATTCCCTGCTAGCACCTTTTCTGTGCCTGTTCACATTGCTTCGCAGAATCGCTTTTGTGCAGAAAACACTAACACTTGTTCAGAACGAAAGAAAGCACAGAGCCCCAGATTTTATGTTGTCCTGGAGAGCTTGCAGAGCACTGGGGAAAGGCAGGCAGAGAATTCCCTGCTAGCACCTTCTCTGTGCCTGGGAAGCAGAAGTGTTCACATTGCTTGGCAGAATCGCTTTTGTGCAGAAAACACTAACACTTGTTCAGAACAAAAGAAAGCACAGAGCCCCAGATTTTATGTTGTCCTGGAGAGCTTGCAGAGCACCGGGTAAAAGCAGGCAGAGAATTCCCTGCTAGCACCTTCTCTGCACCTGGGAAACAGAAGTGTTCACATTGCTTCGCAGAATCGCTTTTGTGCAGAAAACAGTAACACTTGTTCAGAACGAAAGAAAGCACAGAGCCCCAGATTCTATGTTGTCCTGGAGAGCTTGCAGAGCACTGGGGAAAGGCAGGCAGAGAATTCCCTGCTAGCACCTTCTCTGTGCCTGTTCACATTGCTTCGCAGAATCGCTTTTGTGCAGAAAATAGTAACACTTATTCAGAACGAAAGAAAGCACAGAGCCCCTGATTCTATGTTGTCCTGGAGAGCTTGCAGAGCACTGGGGAAAGGCAGGCAGAGAATTCCCTGCTAGCACCTTCTCTGTGCCTGGGAAGCAGAAGTGTTCACATTGCTTCGCAGAATCACTTTTCTGCAGAAAACAGTAACACTTCTTCAGAACGAAAGAAAGCACAGAGCCCCAGATTCTATGTTGTCCTGGAGAGCTTGCAGAGCACTGGGGAAAGGCAGGCAGAGAATTCCCTGCTAGCACCTTCTCTGTGCCTGGGAAGCAGAAGTGTTCACATTGCTTGGCAGAATCGCTTTTGTGCAGAAAACAGTAACACTTGTTCAGAACGAAAGAAAGCACAGAGCCCCAGATTCTATGTTGTCCTGGAGAGCTTGCAGAGCACTGGGGAAAGGCAGGCAGAGAATTCCCTGGTAGCACCTTTTCTGTGCCTGTTCACATTGCTTCGCAGAATCGCTTTTGTGCAGAAAACAGTAACACTTGTTCAGAACGAAAGAAAGCACAGAGCCCCAGATTTTATGTTGTCCTGGAGAGCTTGCAGAGCACTGGGGAAAGGCAGGCAGAGAATTCCCTGCTAGCACCTTCTCTGTGCCTGGGAAGCAGAAGTCTTCACATTGCTTCGCAGAAACGCTTTTGTGCAGAAAACACTAACACTTGTTCAGAACGAAAGAAAGCACAGAGCCCCAGATTCTATGTTGTCCTGGAGAGCTTGCAGAGCACTGGGGAAAAGCAGGCAGAGAATTCCCTGGTAGCACCTTCTCTGTGCCTGTTCACATTGCTTCGCAGAATCGCTTTTGTGCAGAAAACAGTAACACTTGTTCAGACGAAAGAAAGCACAGAGCCCCAGATTTTATGTTGTCCTGGAGAGCTTGCAGAGCAGTGGGGAAAGGCAGGCAGAGAATTCCCTGCTAGCACCTTCTCTGTGCCTGGGAAGCAGAAGTGTTCACATTGCTTGGCAGAATCGCTTTTGTGCAGAAAACAGTAACAGTTGTTCAGAACGAAAGAAAGCACAGAGCCCCAGATTCTATGTTGTCCTGGAGAGCTTGCAGAGCACTGGGGAAAGGCAGGCAGAGAATTCCCTGCTAGCACCTTTTCTGTGCCTGTTCACATTGCTTCGCAGAATCGCTTTTGTGCAGAAAACATTAACACTTGTTCAGAACGAAAGAAAGCACAGAGCCCCAGATTTTATGTTGTCCTGGAGAGCTTGCAGAGCACTGGGGAAAGGCAGGCAGAGAATTCCCTGCTAGCACCTTCTCTGTGCCTGGGAAGCAGAAGTGTTCACATTGCTTGGCAGAATCGCTTTTGTGCAGAAAACACTAACACTTGTTCAGAACAAAAGAAAGCACAGAGCCCCAGATTTTATGTTGTCCTGGAGAGCTTGCAGAGCACTGGGGAAAGGCAGGCAGAGAATTCCCTGCTAGCACCTTCTCTGTGCCTGTTCACATTGCTTCGCAGAATCGCTTTTGTGCAGAAAATAGTAACACTTATTCAGAACGAAAGAAAGCACAGAGCCCCAGATTTTATGTTGTCCTGGAGAGCTTGCAGAGCACTGGGGAAAGGCAGGCAGAGAATTCCCTGCTAGCACCTTCTCTGTGCCTGGGAAACAGAAGTGTTCACATTGCTTCGCAGAATCGCTTTTGTGCAGAAAATAGTAACAGTTGTTCAGAACGAAAGAAAGCACAGAGCCCCTGATTCTATGTTGTCCTGGAGAGCTTGCAGAGCACTGGGGAAAGGCAGGCAGAGAATTCCCTGCTAGCACCTTCTCTGTGCCTGGGAAGCAGAAGTGTTCACATTGCTTGGCAGAATCGCTTTTGTGCAGAAAACAGTAACACTTGTTCAGAACGAAAGAAAGCACAGAGCCCCAGATTCTATGTTGTCCTGGAGAGCTTGCAGAGCACTGGGGAAAGGCAGGCAGAGAATTCCCTGGTAGCACCTTTTCTGTGCCTGTTCACATTGCTTCGCAGAATCGCTTTTGTGCAGAAAACAGTAACACTTGTTCAGACGAAAGAAAGCACAGAGCCCCAGATTTTATGTTGTCCTGGAGAGCTTGCAGAGCACTGGGGAAAGGCAGGCAGAGAATTCCCTGCTAGCACCTTCTCTGTGCCTGGGAAGCAGAAGTGTTCACATTGCTTGGCAGAATCGCTTTTGTGCAGAAAACACTAACACTTGTTCAGAACAAAAGAAAGCACAGAGCCCCAGATTTTATGTTGTCCTGGAGAGCTTGCAGAGCACTGGGGAAAAGCAGGCAGAGAATTCCCTGGTAGCACCTTCTCTGTGCCTCGGAAACAGAAGTGTTCACATTGCTTTGCAGAATCGCTTTTGTGCAGAAAACAGTAACACTTGTTCAGAACGAAAGAAAGCACAGAGCCCCAGATTTTATGTTGTCCTGGAGAGCTTGCAGAGCAGTGGGGAAAGGCAGGCAGAGAATTCCCTGCTAGCACCTTCTCTGTGCCTGGGAAGCAGAAGTGTTCCCATTGCTTCGCAGAATCGCTTTTGTGCAGAAAACAGTAACACTTGTTCAGAAGGAAAGAAAGCACAGAGCCCCAGATTTTATGTTGTCCTGGAGAGCTTGCAGAGCACTGGGGAAAGGCAGGCAGAGAATTCCCTGCTAGCACCTTCTCTGTGCCTGGGAAGCAGAAGTGTTCACATTGCTTCGCAGAATCGCTTTTGTGCAGAAAACAGTAACACTTGTTCAGAACGAAAGAAAGCACAGAGCCCCAGATTTTATGTTGTCCTGGAGAGCTTGCAGAGCAGTGGGGAAAGGCAGGCAGAGAATTCCCTGCTAGCACCTTCTCTGTGCCTGGGAAACAGAAGTGTTCACATTGCTTCGCAGAATCGCTTTTGTGCAGAAAACAGTAACACTTGTTCAGAACGAAAGAAAGCACAGAGCCCCAGATTCTATGTTGTCCTGGAGAGCTTGCAGAGCACTGGGGAAAGGCAGGCAGAGAATTCCCTGCTAGCACCTTCTCTGTGCCTGTTCACATTGCTTCGCAGAATCGCTTTTGTGCAGAAAACAGTAATACTTGTTCAGAACGAAAGAAAGCACAGAGCCCCAGATTTTATGTTGTCCTGGAGAGCTTGCAGAGCACTGGGGAAAAGCAGGCAGAGAATTCCCTGCTAGCACCTTCTCTGTTCCTGGGAAACAGAAGTGTTCACATTGCTTCGCAGAATCGCTTTTGTGCAGAAAACAGTAACACTTGTTCAGAACGAAAGAAAGCACAGAGCCCCAGATTTTATGTTGTCCTGGAGAGCTTGCAGAGCACTGGGGAAAGGCAGGCAGAGAATTCCCTGCTAGCACCTTCTCGGTGCCTGGGAAGCAGAAGTGTTCACATTACTTGGCAGAATCGCTTTTGTGCAGAAAACACTAACACTTGTTCAGAACAAAAGAAAGCACAGAGCCCCAGATTTTATGTTGTCCTGGAGAGTTTGCAGAGCACTGGGGAAAAGCAGGCAGAGAATTCCCTGCTAGCACCTTCTCTGTGCCTGGGAAACAGAAGTGTTCACATTGCTTCGCAGAATCGCTTTTGTGCAGAAAACACTAACACTTGTTCAGAACGAAAGAAAGCACAGAGCCCCAGATTTTATGTTGTCCTGGAGAGCTTGCAGAGCACTGGGGAAAGGCAGGCAGAGAATTCCCTGCTAGCACCTTCTCGGTGCCTGGGAAGCAGAAGTGTTCACATTGCTTCGCAGAATCGCTTTTGTGCAGAAAACAGTAACACTTGTTCAGACGAAAGAAAGCACAGAGCCCCAGATTTTATGTTGTCCTGGAGAGCTTGCAGAGCACTGGGGAAAGGCAGGCAGAGAATTCCCTGCTAGCACCTTCTCTGTGCCTGGGAAGCAGAAGTGTTCACATTGCTTCGCAGAATCGCTTTTGTGCAGAAAACAATAACAGTTGTTCAGAACGAAAGAAAGCACAGAGCCCCAGATTCTATGTTGTCCTGGAGAGCTTGCAGAGCACTGGGGAAAGGCAGGCAGAGAATTCCCTGCTAGCACCTTCTCTGTGCCTGTTCACATTGCTTCGCAGAATCGCTTTTGTGCAGAAAACACTAACACTTGTTCAGAACGAAAGAAAGCACAGAGCCCCAGATTTTATGTTGTCCTGGAGAGCTTGCAGAGCACTGGGGAAAGGCAGGCAGAGAATTCCCTGCTAGCACCTTCTCTGTGCCTGGGAAGCAGAAGTGTTCACATTGCTTGGCAGAATCGCTTTTGTGCAGAAAACACTAACACTTGTTCAGAACAAAAGAAAGCACAGAGCCCCAGATTTTATGTTGTCCTGGAGAGCTTGCAGAGCACTGGGTAAAAGCAGGCAGAGAATTCCCTGCTAGCACCTTCTCAGCGCCTGGGAAACAGAAGTGTTCACATTGCTTCGCAGAACCGCTTTTGTGCAGAAAACAGTAACACTTGTTCAGAACGAAAGAAAGCACAGAGCCCCAGATTCTATGTTGTCCTGGAGAGCTTGCAGAGCACTGGGGAAAGGCAGGCAGAGAATTCCCTGCTAGCACCTTCTCTGTGCCTGTTCACATTGCTTCGCAGAATCGCTTTTGTGCAGAAAATAGTAACACTTATTCAGACGAAAGAAAGCACAGAGCCCCAGATTTTATGTTGTCCTGGAGAGCTTGCAGAGCACTGGGGAAAAGCAGGCAGAGAATTCCCTGCTAGCACCTTCTCTGTTCCTGGGAAACAGAAGTGTTCACATTGCTTCGCAGAATCGCTTTTGTGCAGAAAACAGTAACACTTGTTCAGAACGAAAGAAAGCACAGAGCCCCAGATTTTATGTTGTCCTGGAGAGCTTGCAGAGCACTGGGGAAAAGCAGGCAGAGAATTCCCTGCTAGCACCTTCTCTGTTCCTGGGAAACAGAAGTGTTCACATTGCTTGGCAGAATCGCTTTTGTGCAGAAAACAGTAACACTTGTTCAGAACGAAAGAAAGCACAGAGCCCCAGATTTTATGTTGTCCTGGAGAGCTTGCAGAGCACTGGGGAAAAGCAGGCAGAGAATTCCCTGCTAGCACCTTCTCTGTGCCTGGGAAGCAGAAGTGTTCCCATTGCTTCGCAGAATCACTTTTCTGCAGAAAACAGTAACACTTGTTCAGAACGAAAGAAAGCACAGAGCCCCAGATTCTATGTTGTCCTGGAGAGCTTGCAGAGCACTGGGGAAAGGCAGGCAGAGAATTCCCTGCTAGCACCTTCTCTGTGCCTGGGAAGCAGAAGTGTTCACATTGCTTCGCAGAATCGCTTTTGTGCAGAAAACAGTAACACTTGTTCAGACGAAAGAAAGCACAGAGCCCCAGATTTTATGTTGTCCTGGAGAGCTTGCAGAGCACTGGGGAAAGGCAGGCAGAGAATTCCCTGCTAGCACCTTCTCTGTGCCTGTTCACATTGCTTCGCAGAATCGCTTTTGTGCAGAAAACAGTAACACTTGTTCAGACGAAAGAAAGCACAGAGCCCCAGATTTTATGTTGTCCTGGAGAGCTTGCAGAGCACTGGGGAAAGGCAGGCAGAGAATTCCCTGCTAGCACCTTCTCTGTGCCTGGGAAGCAGAAGTGTTCACATTGCTTCGCAGAATCTCTTTTGTGCAGAAAACAGTAACACTTGTTCAGACGAAAGAAAGCACAGAGCCCCAGATTTTATGTTGTCTTGGAGAGCTTGCAGAGCACTGGGGAAAAGCAGGCAGAGAATTCCCTGCTAGCACCTTCTCTGTGCCTGGGAAACAGAAGTGTTCACATTGCTTGGCAGAATCGCTTTTGTGCAGAAAACAGTAACACTTGTTCAGAACGAAAGAAAGCACAGAGCCCCAGATTTTATGTTGTCCTGGAGAGCTTGCAGAGCAGTGGGGAAAGGCAGGCAGAGAATTCCCTGCTAGCACCTTCTCTGTGCCTGGGAAACAGAAGTGTTCACATTGCTTGGCAGAATCGCTTTTGTGCAGAAAACAGTAACACTTGTTCAGAACGAAAGAAAGCACAGAGCCCCAGATTTTATGTTGTCCTGGAGAGCTTGCAGAGCACTGGGGAAAAGCAGGCAGAGAATTCCCTGCTAGCACCTTCTCTGTGCCTGGGAAGCAGAAGTGTTCACATTGCTTCGCAGAATCACTTTTCTGCAGAAAACAGTAACACTTGTTCAGAACAAAAGAAAGCACAGAGCCCAGATTTTATGTCTTCCTGGAGAGCTTGCAGAGCACTGGGGAAAGGCAGGCAGAGAATTCCCTGCTAGCACCTTCTCTGTTCCTGTTCACATTGCTTCGCAGAATCGCTTTTGTGCAGAAAACAGTAACACTTGTTCAGAACTAAAGAAAGCACAGAGCCCCAGATTTTATGTTGTCCTGGAGAGCTTGCAGAGCACTGGGGAAAAGCAGGCAGAGAATTCCCTGCTAGCACCTTCTCTGTGCCTGGGAAACAGAAGTGTTCACATTGCTTGGCAGAATCGCTTTTGTGCAGAAAACAGTAACACTTATTCAGACGAAAGAAAGCACAGAGCCCCAGATTTTATGTTGTCCTGGAGAGCTTGCAGAGCACTGGGTAAAAGCAGGCAGAGAATTCCCTGCTAGCACCTTCTCTGCGCCTGGGAAACAGAAGTGTTCACATTGCTTCGCAGAACCGCTTTTGTGCAGAAAACAGTAACACTTGTTCAGAACGAAAGAAAGCACAGAGCCCCAGATTCTATGTTGTCCTGGAGAGCTTGCAGAGCACTGGGGAAAGGCAGGCAGAGAATTCCCTGCTAGCACCTTCTCTGTGCCTGTTCACATTGCTTCGCAGAATCGCTTTTGTGCAGAAAACAGTAATACTTGTTCAGAACGAAAGAAAGCACAGAGCCCCAGATTTTATGTTGTCCTGGAGAGCTTGCAGAGCACTGGGGAAAAGCAGGCTGAGAATTCCCTGCTAGCACCTTCTCTGTTCCTGGGAAACAGAAGTGTTCACATTGCTTCGCAGAATCGCTTTTGTGCAGAAAACAGTAACACTTGTTCAGAACGAAAGAAAGCACAGAGCCCCAGATTTTATGTTGTCCTGGAGAGCTTGCAGAGCACTGGGGAAAAGCAGGCAGAGAATTCCCTGCTAGCACCTTCTCTGTTCCTGGGAAACAGAAGTGTTCACATTGCTTGGCAGAATCGCTTTTGTGCAGAAAACAGTAACACTTGTTCAGAACGAAAGAAAGCACAGAGCCCCAGATTTTATGTTGTCCTGGAGAGCTTGCAGAGCACTGGGGAAAAGCAGGCAGAGAATTCCCTGCTAGCACCTTCTCTGTGCCTGGGAAGCAGAAGTGTTCCCATTGCTTCGCAGAATCACTTTTCTGCAGAAAACAGTAACAGTTGTTCAGAACGAAAGAAAGCACAGAGCCCCAGATTCTATGTTGTCCTGGAGAGCTTGCAGAGCACTGGGGAAAGGCAGGCAGAGAATTCCCTGCTAGCACCTTCTCTGTGCCTGGGAAGCAGAAGTGTTCACATTGCTTCGCAGAATCGCTTTTGTGCAGAAAACGGTAACACTTGTTCAGACGAAAGAAAGCACAGAGCCCCAGATTTTATGTTGTCCTGGAGAGCTTGCAGAGCACTGGGGAAAGGCAGGCAGAGAATTCCCTGCTAGCACCTTCTCTGTGCCTGGGAAGCAGAAGTGTTCACATTGCTTCGCAGAATCGCTTTTGTGCAGAAAACAGTAACAGTTGTTCAGAACGAAAGAAAGCACAGAGCCCCAGATTCTATGTTGTCCTGGAGAGCTTGCAGAGCACTGGGGAAAGGCAGGCAGAGAATTCCCTGCTAGCACCTTCTCTGTGCCTGGGAAGCAGAAGTGTTCACATTGCTTCGCAGAATCGCTTTTGTGCAGAAAACACTAACACTTGTTCAGAACGAAAGAAAGCACAGAGCCCCAGATTCTATGTTGTCCTGGAGAGCTTGCAGAGCACTGGGGAAAGGCAGGCAGAGAATTCCCTGCTAGCACCTTCTCTGTGCCTGTTCACATTGCTTCGCAGAATTGCTTTTGTGCAGAAAACAGTAACACTTGTTCAGACGAAAGAAAGCACAGAGCCCCAGATTTTATGTTGTCCTGGAGAGCTTGCAGAGCACTGGGGAAAGGCAGGCAGAGAATTCCCTGCTAGCACCTTCTCTGTGCCTGGGAAGCAGAAGTCTTCACATTGCTTCGCAGAAACGCTTTTGTGCAGAAAACACTAACACTTGTTCAGAACGAAAGAAAGCACAGAGCCCCAGATTCTATGTTGTCCTGGAGAGCTTGCAGAGCACTGGGGAAAAGCAGGCAGAGAATTCCCTGGTAGCACCTTCTCTGTGCCTGTTCACATTGCTTCGCAGAATCGCTTTTGTGCAGAAAACAGTAACACTTGTTCAGACGAAAGAAAGCACAGAGCCCCAGATTTTATGTTGTCCTGGAGAGCTTGCAGAGCACTGGGGAAAGGCAGGCAGAGAATTCCCTGCTAGCACCTTCTCTGTGCCTGGGAAGCAGAAGTGTTCACATTGCTTGGCAGAATCGCTTTTGTGCAGAAAACACTAACACTTGTTCAGAACAAAAGAAAGCACAGAGCCCCAGATTTTATGTTGTCCTGGAGAGCTTGCAGAGCACTGGGGAAAAGCAGGCAGAGAATTCCCTGCCAGCACCTTCTCTGTGCCTGGTAAACAGAAGTGTTCACATTGCTTTGCAGAATCGCTTTTGTGCAGAAAACAGTAACACTTGTTCAGAACGAAAGAAAGCACAGAGCCCCAGATTTTATGTTGTCCTGGAGAGCTTGCAGAGCACTGGGGAAAGGCAGGCAGAGAATTCCCTGCTAGCACCTTCTCTGTGCCTGGGAAGCAGAAGTGTTCACATTGCTTCGCAGAATCGCTTTTGTGCAGAAAATAGTAACAGTTGTTCAGAACGAAAGAAAGCACAGAGCCCCAGATTTTATGTTGTCCTGGAGAGCTTGCAGAGCAGTGGGGAAAGGCAGGCAGAGAATTCCCTGCTAGCACCTTCTCTGTGCCTGGGAAACAGAAGTGTTCACATTGCTTCGCAGAATCGCTTTTGTGCAGAAAACAGTAACACTTGTTCAGAACGAAAGAAAGCACAGAGCCCCAGATTCTATGTTGTCCTGGAGAGCTTGCAGAGCACTGGGGAAAGGCAGGCAGAGAATTCCCTGCTAGCACCTTCTCTGTGCCTGTTCACATTGCTTCGCAGAATCGCTTTTGTGCAGAAAACAGTAATACTTGTTCAGAACGAAAGAAAGCACAGAGCCCCAGATTTTATGTTGTCCTGGAGAGCTTGCAGAGCACTGGGGAAAAGCAGGCAGAGAATTCCCTGCTAGCACCTTCTCTGTTCCTGGGAAACAGAAGTGTTCACATTGCTTCGCAGAATCGCTTTTGTGCAGAAAACAGTAACACTTGTTCAGAACGAAAGAAAGCACAGAGCCCCAGATTTTATGTTGTCCTGGAGAGCTTGCAGAGCACTGGGGAAAGGCAGGCAGAGAATTCCCTGCTAGCACCTTCTCGGTGCCTGGGAAGCAGAAGTGTTCACATTACTTGGCAGAATTGCTTTTGTGCAGAAAACAGTAACACTTGTTCAGAACAAAAGAAAGCACAGAGCCCGATTTTATGTTGTCCTGGAGAGTTTGCAGAGCACTGGGGAAAAGCAGGCAGAGAATTCCCTGCTAGCACCTTCTCTGTGCCTGGGAAACAGAAGTGTTCACATTGCTTCGCAGAATCGCTTTTGTGCAGAAAACACTAACACTTGTTCAGAACGAAAGAAAGCACAGAGCCCCAGATTTTATGTTGTCCTGGAGAGCTTGCAGAGCACTGGGGAAAAGCAGGCAGAGAATCCCTGCTAGCACCTTCTCTGTTCCTGGGAAACAGAAGTGTTCACATTGCTTGGCAGAATCGCTTTTGTGCAGAAAACAGTAACACTTCTTCAGAACGAAAGAAAGCACAGAGCCCCAGGTTTTATGTTGTCCTGGAGAGCTTGCAGAGCACTGGGGAAAAGCAGGCAGAGAATTCCCTGCTAGCACCTTCTCTGTGCCTGGGAAGCAGAAGTGTTCCCATTGCTTCGCAGAATCACTTTTCTGCAGAAAACAGTAACACTTGTTCAGAACGAAAGAAAGCACAGAGCCCCAGATTTGCTGTTGTCCTGGAGAGCTTGCAGAGCAGTGGGGAAAGGCAGGCAGAGAATTCCCTGCTAGCACCTTCTCTGTGCCTGGGAAGCAGAAGTGTTCACATTGCTTCGCAGAATCGCTTTTGTGCAGAAAACAGTAACAGTTGTTCAGAACGAAAGAAAGCACAGAGCCCCAGATTCTATGTTGTCCTGGAGAGCTTGCAGAGCCCTGGGGAAAGGCAGGCAGAGAATTCCCTGCTAGCACCTTTTCTGTGCCTGTTCACATTGCTTCGCAGAATCGCTTTTGTGCAGAAAACACTAACACTTGTTCAGAACGAAAGAAAGCACAGAGCCCCAGATTTTATGTTGTCCTGGAGAGCTTGCAGAGCACTGGGGAAAGGCAGGCAGAGAATTCCCTGCTAGCACCTTCTCTGTGCCTGGGAAGCAGAAGTGTTCCCATTGCTTCGCAGAATCGCTTTTGTGCAGAAAACACTAACACTTGTTCAGAACGAAAGAAAGCACAGAGCCCCAGATTCTATGTTGTCCTGGAGAGCTTGCAGAGCACTGGGGAAAGGCAGGCAGAGAATTCCCTGCTAGCACCTTCTCTGTGCCTGTTCACATTGCTTCGCAGAATCGCTTTTGTGCAGAAAATAGTAACACTTATTCAGACGAAAGAAAGCACAGAGCCCCAGATTTTATGTTGTCCTGGAGAGCTTGCAGAGCACTGGGGAAAGGCAGGCAGAGAATTCCCTGCTAGCACCTTCTCTGTGCCTGGGAAGCAGAAGTGTTCACATTGCTTCGCAGAATCGCTTTTGTGCAGAAAATAGTAACAGTTGTTCAGAACGAAAGAAAGCACAGAGCCCCTGATTCTATGTTGTCCTGGAGAGCTTGCAGAGCACTGGGGAAAGGCAGGCAGAGAATTCCCTGCTAGCACCTTCTCTGTGCCTGGGAAGCAGAAGTGTTCACATTGCTTGGCAGAATCGCTTTTGTGCAGAAAACAGTAACACTTGTTCAGAACGAAAGAAAGCACAGAGCCCCAGATTCTATGTTGTCCTGGAGAGCTTGCAGAGCACTGGGGAAAGGCAGGCAGAGAATTCCCTGCTAGCACCTTCTCTGTTCCTGGGAAACAGAAGTGTTCACATTGCTTCGCAGAATCGCTTTTGTGCAGAAAACAGTAACACTTGTTCAGAACGAAAGAAAGCACAGAACCCCAGATTTTATGTTGTCCTGGAGAGCTTGCAGAGCACTGGGGAAAGGCAGGCAGAGAATTCCCTGCTAGCACCTTCTCGGTGCCTGGGAAGCAGAAGTGTTCACATTACTTGGCAGAATCGCTTTTGTGCAGAAAACACTAACACTTGTTCAGAACAAAAGAAAGCACAGAGCCCCAGATTTTATGTTGTCCTGGAGAGCTTGCAGAGCACTGGGGAAAGGCAGGCAGAGAATTCCCTGCTAGCACCTTCTCTGTGCCTGGGAAACAGAAGTGTTCCCATTGCTTCGCAGAATCGCTTTTGTGCAGAAAACAGTAACACTTGTTCAGAACGAAAGAAAGCACAGAGCCCCAGATTTTATGTTGTCCTGGAGAGCTTGCAGAGCACTGGGGAAAAGCAGGCAGAGAATTCCCTGCTAGCACCTTCTCTGTGCCTGGGAAGCAGAAGTGTTCACATTGCTTGGCAGAATCGCTTTTGTGCAGAAAACAGTAACACTTGTTCAGAACGAAAGAAAGCACAGAGCCCCAGATTCTATGTTGTCCTGGAGAGCTTGCAGAGCACTGGGGAAAGGCAGGCAGAGAATTCCCTGCTAGCACCTTCTCTGTGCCTCTTCACATTGCTTCGCAGAATCGCTTTTGTGCAGAAAACAGTAATACTTGTTCAGAACGAAAGAAAGCACAGAGCCCCAGATTTTATGTTGTCCTGGAGAGCTTGCAGAGCACTGGGGAAAAGCAGGCAGAGAATTCCCTGCTAGCACCTTCTCTGTTCCTGGGAAACAGAAGTGTTCACATTGCTTCGCAGAATCGCTTTTGTGCAGAAAACAGTAACACTTGTTCAGAACGAAAGAAAGCACAGAGCCCCAGATTTTATGTTGTCCTGGAGAGCTTGCAGAGCACTGGGGAAAGGCAGGCAGAGAATTCCCTGCTAGCACCTTCTCTGTGCCTGTTCACATTGCTTCGCAGAATCGCTTTTGTGCAGAAAACAGTAATACTTGTTCAGAACGAAAGAAAGCACAGAGCCCCAGATTTTATGTTGTCCTGGAGAGCTTGCAGAGCACTGGGGAAAAGCAGGCAGAGAATTCCCTGCTAGCACCTTCTCTGTGCCTGGGAAACAGAAGTGTTCACATTGCTTCGCAGAATCGCTTTTGTGCAGAAAACAGTAACACTTGTTCAGAACGAAAGAAAGCACAGAACCCCAGATTTTATGTTGTCCTGGAGAGCTTGCAGAGCACTGGGGAAAGGCAGGCAGAGAATTCCCTGCTAGCACCTTCTCGGTGCCTGGGAAGCAGAAGTGTTCACATTACTTGGCAGAATCGCTTTTGTGCAGAAAACACTAACACTTGTTCAGAACAAAAGAAAGCACAGAGCCCCAGATTTTATGTTGTCCTGGAGAGCTTGCAGAGCACTGGGGAAAGGCAGGCAGAGAATTCCCTGCTAGCACCTTCTCTGTGCCTGGGAAACAGAAGTGTTCACATTGCTTCGCAGAATCGCTTTTGTGCAGAAAACAGTAACACTTGTTCAGAACGAAAGAAAGCACAGAGCCCCAGATTTTATGTTGTCCTGGAGAGCTTGCAGAGCACTGGGGAAAAGCAGGCAGAGAATTCCCTGCTAGCACCTTCTCTGTGCCTGGGAAGCAGAAGTGTTCACATTGCTTGGCAGAATCGCTTTTGTGCAGAAAACAGTAACACTTGTTCAGAACGAAAGAAAGCACAGAGCCCCAGATTCTATGTTGTCCTGGAGAGCTTGCAGAGCACTGGGGAAAGGCAGGCAGAGAATTCCCTGCTAGCACCTTCTCTGTGCCTCTTCACATTGCTTCGCAGAATCGCTTTTGTGCAGAAAACAGTAATACTTGTTCAGAACGAAAGAAAGCACAGAGCCCCAGATTTTATGTTGTCCTGGAGAGCTTGCAGAGCACTGGGGAAAAGCAGGCAGAGAATTCCCTGCTAGCACCTTCTCTGTTCCTGGGAAACAGAAGTGTTCACATTGCTTCGCAGAATCGCTTTTGTGCAGAAAACAGTAACACTTGTTCAGAACGAAAGAAAGCACAGAGCCCCAGATTTTATGTTGTCCTGGAGAGCTTGCAGAGCACTGGGGAAAGGCAGGCAGAGAATTCCCTGCTAGCACCTTCTCTGTGCCTGGGAAGCAGAAGTGTTCACATTACTTGGCAGAATCGCTTTTGTGCAGAAAACACTAACACTTGTTCAGAACAAAAGAAAGCACAGAGCCCCAGATTTTATGTTGTCCTGGAGAGCTTGCAGAGCACTGGGGAAAGGCAGGCAGAGAATTCCCTGCTAGCACCTTCTCTGTGCCTGTTCACATTGCTTCGCAGAATCGCTTTTGTGCAGAAAACACTAACACTTGTTCAGAACGAAAGAAAGCACAGAGCCCCAGATTTTATGTTGTCCTGGAGAGCTTGCAGAGCACTGGGGAAAGGCAGGCAGAGAATTCCCTGCTAGCACCTTCTCTGTGCCTGGGAAGCAGAAGTGTTCACATTGCTTGGCAGAATCGCTTTTGTGCAGAAAACACTAACACTTGTTCAGAACAAAAGAAAGCACAGAGCCCCAGATTTTATGTTGTCCTGGAGAGCTTGCAGAGCACTGGGTAAAAGCAGGCAGAGAATTCCCTGCTAGCACCTTCTCAGCGCCTGGGAAACAGAAGTGTTCACATTGCTTCGCAGAACCGCTTTTGTGCAGAAAACAGTAACACTTGTTCAGAACGAAAGAAAGCACAGAGCCCCAGATTCTATGTTGTCCTGGAGAGCTTGCAGAGCACTGGGGAAAGGCAGGCAGAGAATTCCCTGCTAGCACCTTTTCTGTGCCTGTTCACATTGCTTCGCAGAATCGCTTTTGTGCAGAAAATAGTAACACTTATTCAGACGAAAGAAAGCACAGAGCCCCAGATTTTATGTTGTCCTGGATAGCTTGCAGAGCACTGGGGAAAGGCAGGCAGAGAATTCCCTGCTAGCACCTTCTCTGTGCCTGGGAAGCAGAAGTGTTCACATTGCTTGGCAGAATCGCTTTTGTGCAGAAAACAGTAACACTTGTTCAGAACGAAAGAAAGCACAGAGCCCCAGATTCTATGTTGTCCTGGAGAGCTTGCAGAGCACTGGGGAAAGGCAGGCAGAGAATTCCCTGCTAGCACCTTCTCTGTGCCTGGGAAGCAGAAGTGTTCACATTGCTTCGCAGAATCACTTTTCTGCAGAAAACAGTAACACTTGTTCAGAACAAAAGAAAGCACAGAGCCCAGATTTTATGTCTTCCTGGAGAGCTTGCAGAGCACTGGGGAAAGGCAGGCAGAGAATTCCCTGCTAGCACCTTCTCTGTGCCTGTTCACATTGCTTCGCAGAATCGCTTTTGTGCAGAAAACAGTAACACTTGTTCAGAACGAAAGAAAGCACAGAGCCCCAGATTTTATGTTGTCCTGGAGAGCTTGCAGAGCACTGGGGAAAGGCAGGCAGAGAATTCCCTGCTAGCACCTTCTCTGTGCCTGGGAAGCAGAAGTGTTCACATTGCTTGGCAGAATCGCTTTTGTGCAGAAAACAGTAACACTTGTTCAGAACAAAAGAAAGCACAGAGCCCCAGATTTTATGTTGTCCTGGAGAGCTTGCAGAGCACTGGGGAAAAGCAGGCAGAGAATTCCCTGCTAGCACCTTCTCTGCGCCTGGGAAACAGAAGTGTTCACATTGCTTCGCAGAACCGCTTTTGTGCAGAAAACAGTAACACTTGTTCAGAACGAAAGAAAGCACAGAGCCCCAGATTCTATGTTGTCCTGGAGAGCTTGCAGAGCACTGGGGAAAGGCAGGCAGAGAATTCCCTGCTAGCACCTTCTCTGTGCCTGTTCACATTGCTTCGCAGAATCGCTTTTGTGCAGAAAACAGTAATACTTGTTCAGAACGAAAGAAAGCACAGAGCCCCAGATTTTATGTTGTCCTGGAGAGCTTGCAGAGCACTGGGGAAAAGCAGGCAGAGAATTCCCTGCTAGCACCTTCTCTGTTCCTGGGAAACAGAAGTGTTCACATTGCTTCGCAGAATCGCTTTTGTGCAGAAAACAGTAACACTTGTTCAGAACGAAAGAAAGCACAGAGCCCCAGATTTTATGTTGTCCTGGAGAGCTTGCAGAGCACTGGGGAAAAGCAGGCAGAGAATTCCCTGCTAGCACCTTCTCTGTTCCTGGGAAACAGAAGTGTTCACATTGCTTGGCAGAATCGCTTTTGTGCAGAAAACAGTAACACTTGTTCAGAACGAAAGAAAGCACAGAGCCCCAGATTTTATGTTGTCCTGGAGAGCTTGCAGAGCACTGGGGAAAAGCAGGCAGAGAATTCCCTGCTAGCACCTTCTCTGTGCCTGGGAAGCAGAAGTGTTCCCATTGCTTCGCAGAATCACTTTTCTGCAGAAAACAGTAACACTTGTTCAGAACGAAAGAAAGCACAGAGCCCCAGATTCTATGTTGTCCTGGAGAGCTTGCAGAGCACTGGGGAAAGGCAGGCAGAGAATTCCCTGCTAGCACCTTCTCTGTGCCTGGGAAGCAGAAGTGTTCACATTGCTTCGCAGAATCGCTTTTGTGCAGAAAACAGTAACACTTGTTCAGACGAAAGAAAGCACAGAGCCCCAGATTTTATGTTGTCCTGGAGAGCTTGCAGAGCACTGGGGAAAAGCAGGCAGAGAATTCCCTGCTAGCACCTTCTCTGTGCCTGTTCACATTGCTTCGCAGAATCGCTTTTGTGCAGAAAACAGTAACACTTGTTCAGACGAAAGAAAGCACAGAGCCCCAGATTTTATGTTGTCCTGGAGAGCTTGCAGAGCACTGGGGAAAGGCAGGCAGAGAATTCCCTGCTAGCACCTTCTCTGTGCCTGGGAAGCAGAAGTGTTCACATTGCTTCGCAGAATCTCTTTTGTGCAGAAAACAGTAACACTTGTTCAGACGAAAGAAAGCACAGAGCCCCAGATTTTATGTTGTCTTGGAGAGCTTGCAGAGCACTGGGGAAAAGCAGGCAGAGAATTCCCTGCTAGCACCTTCTCTGTGCCTGGGAAACAGAAGTGTTCACATTGCTTGGCAGAATCGCTTTTGTGCAGAAAACAGTAACACTTGTTCAGAACGAAAGAAAGCACAGAGCCCCAGATTTTATGTTGTCCTGGAGAGCTTGCAGAGCAGTGGGGAAAGGCAGGCAGAGAATTCCCTGCTAGCACCTTCTCTGTGCCTGGGAAACAGAAGTGTTCACATTGCTTGGCAGAATCGCTTTTGTGCAGAAAACAGTAACACTTGTTCAGAACGAAAGAAAGCACAGAGCCCCAGATTTTATGTTGTCCTGGAGAGCTTGCAGAGCACTGGGGAAAAGCAGGCAGAGAATTCCCTGCTAGCACCTTCTCTGTGCCTGGGAAGCAGAAGTGTTCACATTGCTTCGCAGAATCACTTTTCTGCAGAAAACAGTAACACTTGTTCAGAACAAAAGAAAGCACAGAGCCCAGATTTTATGTCTTCCTGGAGAGCTTGCAGAGCACTGGGGAAAGGCAGGCAGAGAATTCCCTGCTAGCACCTTCTCTGTTCCTGTTCACATTGCTTCGCAGAATCGCTTTTGTGCAGAAAACAGTAACACTTGTTCAGAACTAAAGAAAGCACAGAGCCCCAGATTTTATGTTGTCCTGGAGAGCTTGCAGAGCACTGGGGAAAAGCAGGCAGAGAATTCCCTGCTAGCACCTTCTCTGTGCCTGGGAAACAGAAGTGTTCACATTGCTTGGCAGAATCGCTTTTGTGCAGAAAACAGTAACACTTGTTCAGAACAAAAGAAAGCACAGAGCCCCAGATTTTATGTTGTCCTGGAGAGCTTGCAGAGCACTGGGTAAAAGCAGGCAGAGAATTCCCTGCTAGCACCTTCTCTGCGCCTGGGAAACAGAAGTGTTCACATTGCTTCGCAGAACCGCTTTTGTGCAGAAAACAGTAACACTTGTTCAGAACGAAAGAAAGCACAGAGCCCCAGATTCTATGTTGTCCTGGAGAGCTTGCAGAGCACTGGGGAAAGGCAGGCAGAGAATTCCCTGCTAGCACCTTCTCTGTGCCTGTTCACATTGCTTCGCAGAATCGCTTTTGTGCAGAAAACAGTAATACTTGTTCAGAACGAAAGAAAGCACAGAGCCCCAGATTTTATGTTGTCCTGGAGAGCTTGCAGAGCACTGGGGAAAAGCAGGCTGAGAATTCCCTGCTAGCACCTTCTCTGTTCCTGGGAAACAGAAGTGTTCCCATTGCTTCGCAGAATCGCTTTTGTGCAGAAAACAGTAACACTTGTTCAGAAGGAAAGAAAGCACAGAGCCCCAGATTTTATGTTGTCCTGGAGAGCTTGCAGAGCACTGGGGAAAAGCAGGCAGAGAATTCCCTGCTAGCACCTTCTCTGTTCCTGGGAAACAGAAGTGTTCACATTGCTTGGCAGAATCGCTTTTGTGCAGAAAACAGTAACACTTGTTCAGAACGAAAGAAAGCACAGAGCCCCAGATTTTATGTTGTCCTGGAGAGCTTGCAGAGCACTGGGGAAAAGCAGGCAGAGAATTCCCTGCTAGCACCTTCTCTGTGCCTGGGAAGCAGAAGTGTTCCCATTGCTTCGCAGAATCACTTTTCTGCAGAAAACAGTAACAGTTGTTCAGAACGAAAGAAAGCACAGAGCCCCAGATTCTATGTTGTCCTGGAGAGCTTGCAGAGCACTGGGGAAAGGCAGGCAGAGAATTCCCTGCTAGCACCTTCTCTGTGCCTGGGAAGCAGAAGTGTTCACATTGCTTGGCAGAATCGCTTTTGTGCAGAAAACACTAACACTTGTTCAGAACAAAAGAAAGCACAGAGCCCCAGATTTTATGTTGTCCTGGAGAGCTTGCAGAGCACTGGGTAAAAGCAGGCAGAGAATTCCCTGCTAGCACCTTCTCAGCGCCTGGGAAACAGAAGTGTTCACATTGCTTCGCAGAACCGCTTTTGTGCAGAAAACAGTAACAGTTGTTCAGAACGAAAGAAAGCACAGAGCCCCAGATTCTATGTTGTCCTGGAGAGCTTGCAGAGCACTGGGGAAAGGCAGGCAGAGAATTCCCTGCTAGCACCTTCTCTGTGCCTGTTCACATTGCTTCGCAGAATCGCTTTTGTGCAGAAAATAGTAACACTTATTCAGACGAAAGAAAGCACAGAGCCCCAGATTTTATGTTGTCCTGGATAGCTTGCAGAGCACTGGGGAAAGGCAGGCAGAGAATTCCCTGCTAGCACCTTCTCTGTGCCTGGGAAGCAGAAGTGTTCACATTGCTTGGCAGAATCGCTTTTGTGCAGAAAACAGTAACACTTGTTCAGAACGAAAGAAAGCACAGAGCCCCAGATTCTATGTTGTCCTGGAGAGCTTGCAGAGCACTGGGGAAAGGCAGGCAGAGAATTCCCTGCTAGCACCTTCTCTGTGCCTGGGAAGCAGAAGTGTTCACATTGCTTCGCAGAATCACTTTTCTGCAGAAAACAGTAACACTTGTTCAGAACAAAAGAAAGCACAGAGCCCAGATTTTATGTCTTCCTGGAGAGCTTGCAGAGCACTGGGGAAAGGCAGGCAGAGAATTCCCTGCTAGCACCTTCTCTGTGCCTGTTCACATTGCTTCGCAGAATCGCTTTTGTGCAGAAAACAGTAACACTTGTTCAGAACGAAAGAAAGCACAGAGCCCCAGATTTTATGTTGTCCTGGAGAGCTTGCAGAGCACTGGGGAAAGGCAGGCAGAGAATTCCCTGCTAGCACCTTCTCTGTGCCTGGGAAGCAGAAGTGTTCACATTGCTTGGCAGAATCGCTTTTGTGCAGAAAACAGTAACACTTGTTCAGAACAAAAGAAAGCACAGAGCCCCAGATTTTATGTTGTCCTGGAGAGCTTGCAGAGCACTGGGGAAAAGCAGGCAGAGAATTCCCTGCTAGCACCTTCTCTGCGCCTGGGAAACAGAAGTGTTCACATTGCTTCGCAGAACCGCTTTTGTGCAGAAAACAGTAACACTTGTTCAGAACGAAAGAAAGCACAGAGCCCCAGATTCTATGTTGTCCTGGAGAGCTTGCAGAGCACTGGGGAAAGGCAGGCAGAGAATTCCCTGCTAGCACCTTCTCTGTGCCTGTTCACATTGCTTCGCAGAATCGCTTTTGTGCAGAAAACAGTAATACTTGTTCAGAACGAAAGAAAGCACAGAGCCCCAGATTTTATGTTGTCCTGGAGAGCTTGCAGAGCACTGGGGAAAAGCAGGCAGAGAATTCCCTGCTAGCACCTTCTCTGTTCCTGGGAAACAGAAGTGTTCACATTGCTTCGCAGAATCGCTTTTGTGCAGAAAACAGTAACACTTGTTCAGAACGAAAGAAAGCACAGAGCCCCAGATTTTATGTTGTCCTGGAGAGCTTGCAGAGCACTGGGGAAAAGCAGGCAGAGAATTCCCTGCTAGCACCTTCTCTGTTCCTGGGAAACAGAAGTGTTCACATTGCTTGGCAGAATCGCTTTTGTGCAGAAAACAGTAACACTTGTTCAGAACGAAAGAAAGCACAGAGCCCCAGATTTTATGTTGTCCTGGAGAGCTTGCAGAGCACTGGGGAAAAGCAGGCAGAGAATTCCCTGCTAGCACCTTCTCTGTGCCTGGGAAGCAGAAGTGTTCCCATTGCTTCGCAGAATCACTTTTCTGCAGAAAACAGTAACACTTGTTCAGAACGAAAGAAAGCACAGAGCCCCAGATTCTATGTTGTCCTGGAGAGCTTGCAGAGCACTGGGGAAAGGCAGGCAGAGAATTCCCTGCTAGCACCTTCTCTGTGCCTGGGAAGCAGAAGTGTTCACATTGCTTCGCAGAATCGCTTTTGTGCAGAAAACAGTAACACTTGTTCAGACGAAAGAAAGCACAGAGCCCCAGATTTTATGTTGTCCTGGAGAGCTTGCAGAGCACTGGGGAAAGGCAGGCAGAGAATTCCCTGCTAGCACCTTCTCTGTGCCTGTTCACATTGCTTCGCAGAATCGCTTTTGTGCAGAAAACAGTAACACTTGTTCAGACGAAAGAAAGCACAGAGCCCCAGATTTTATGTTGTCCTGGAGAGCTTGCAGAGCACTGGGGAAAGGCAGGCAGAGAATTCCCTGCTAGCACCTTCTCTGTGCCTGGGAAGCAGAAGTGTTCACATTGCTTCGCAGAATCTCTTTTGTGCAGAAAACAGTAACACTTGTTCAGACGAAAGAAAGCACAGAGCCCCAGATTTTATGTTGTCTTGGAGAGCTTGCAGAGCACTGGGGAAAAGCAGGCAGAGAATTCCCTGCTAGCACCTTCTCTGTGCCTGGGAAACAGAAGTGTTCACATTGCTTGGCAGAATCGCTTTTGTGCAGAAAACAGTAACACTTGTTCAGAACGAAAGAAAGCACAGAGCCCCAGATTTTATGTTGTCCTGGAGAGCTTGCAGAGCAGTGGGGAAAGGCAGGCAGAGAATTCCCTGCTAGCACCTTCTCTGTGCCTGGGAAACAGAAGTGTTCACATTGCTTGGCAGAATCGCTTTTGTGCAGAAAACAGTAACACTTGTTCAGAACGAAAGAAAGCACAGAGCCCCAGATTTTATGTTGTCCTGGAGAGCTTGCAGAGCACTGGGGAAAAGCAGGCAGAGAATTCCCTGCTAGCACCTTCTCTGTGCCTGGGAAGCAGAAGTGTTCACATTGCTTCGCAGAATCACTTTTCTGCAGAAAACAGTAACACTTGTTCAGAACAAAAGAAAGCACAGAGCCCAGATTTTATGTCTTCCTGGAGAGCTTGCAGAGCACTGGGGAAAGGCAGGCAGAGAATTCCCTGCTAGCACCTTCTCTGTTCCTGTTCACATTGCTTCGCAGAATCGCTTTTGTGCAGAAAACAGTAACACTTGTTCAGAACTAAAGAAAGCACAGAGCCCCAGATTTTATGTTGTCCTGGAGAGCTTGCAGAGCACTGGGGAAAAGCAGGCAGAGAATTCCCTGCTAGCACCTTCTCTGTGCCTGGGAAACAGAAGTGTTCACATTGCTTGGCAGAATCGCTTTTGTGCAGAAAACAGTAACACTTGTTCAGAACAAAAGAAAGCACAGAGCCCCAGATTTTATGTTGTCCTGGAGAGCTTGCAGAGCACTGGGTAAAAGCAGGCAGAGAATTCCCTGCTAGCACCTTCTCTGCGCCTGGGAAACAGAAGTGTTCACATTGCTTCGCAGAACCGCTTTTGTGCAGAAAACAGTAACACTTGTTCAGAACGAAAGAAAGCACAGAGCCCCAGATTCTATGTTGTCCTGGAGAGCTTGCAGAGCACTGGGGAAAGGCAGGCAGAGAATTCCCTGCTAGCACCTTCTCTGTGCCTGTTCACATTGCTTCGCAGAATCGCTTTTGTGCAGAAAACAGTAATACTTGTTCAGAACGAAAGAAAGCACAGAGCCCCAGATTTTATGTTGTCCTGGAGAGCTTGCAGAGCACTGGGGAAAAGCAGGCTGAGAATTCCCTGCTAGCACCTTCTCTGTTCCTGGGAAACAGAAGTGTTCCCATTGCTTCGCAGAATCGCTTTTGTGCAGAAAACAGTAACACTTGTTCAGAAGGAAAGAAAGCACAGAGCCCCAGATTTTATGTTGTCCTGGAGAGCTTGCAGAGCACTGGGGAAAAGCAGGCAGAGAATTCCCTGCTAGCACCTTCTCTGTTCCTGGGAAACAGAAGTGTTCACATTGCTTGGCAGAATCGCTTTTGTGCAGAAAACAGTAACACTTGTTCAGAACGAAAGAAAGCACAGAGCCCCAGATTTTATGTTGTCCTGGAGAGCTTGCAGAGCACTGGGGAAAAGCAGGCAGAGAATTCCCTGCTAGCACCTTCTCTGTGCCTGGGAAGCAGAAGTGTTCCCATTGCTTCGCAGAATCACTTTTCTGCAGAAAACAGTAACAGTTGTTCAGAACGAAAGAAAGCACAGAGCCCCAGATTCTATGTTGTCCTGGAGAGCTTGCAGAGCACTGGGGAAAGGCAGGCAGAGAATTCCCTGCTAGCACCTTCTCTGTGCCTGGGAAGCAGAAGTGTTCACATTGCTTCGCAGAATCGCTTTTGTGCAGAAAACGGTAACACTTGTTCAGACGAAAGAAAGCACAGAGCCCCAGATTTTATGTTGTCCTGGAGAGCTTGCAGAGCACTGGGGAAAGGCAGGCAGAGAATTCCCTGCTAGCACCTTCTCTGTGCCTGGGAAGCAGAAGTGTTCACATTGCTTCGCAGAATCGCTTTTGTGCAGAAAACAGTAACAGTTGTTCAGAACGAAAGAAAGCACAGAGCCCCAGATTCTATGTTGTCCTGGAGAGCTTGCAGAGCACTGGGGAAAGGCAGGCAGAGAATTCCCTGCTAGCACCTTCTCTGTGCCTGGGAAGCAGAAGTGTTCACATTGCTTCGCAGAATCGCTTTTGTGCAGAAAACACTAACACTTGTTCAGAACGAAAGAAAGCACAGAGCCCCAGATTTTATGTTGTCCTGGAGAGCTTGCAGAGCACTGGGGAAAGGCAGGCAGAGAATTCCCTGCTAGCACCTTCTCTGTGCCTGGGAAGCAGAAGTGTTCACATTGCTTGGCAGAATCGCTTTTGTGCAGAAAACACTAACACTTGTTCAGAACAAAAGAAAGCACAGAGCCCCAGATTTTATGTTGTCCTGGAGAGCTTGCAGAGCACTGGGTAAAAGCAGGAAGAGAATTCCCTGCTAGCACCTTCTCTGCGCCTGGGAAACAGAAGTGTTCACATTGCTTCGCAGAACCGCTTTTGTGCAGAAAACAGTAACACTTGTTCAGAACGAAAGAAAGCACAGAGCCCCAGATTCTATGTTGTCCTGGAGAGCTTGCAGAGCACTGGGGAAAGGCAGGCAGAGAATTCCCTGCTAGCACCTTCTCTGTGCCTGTTCACATTGCTTCGCAGAATTGCTTTTGTGCAGAAAACAGTAACACTTGTTCAGACGAAAGAAAGCACAGAGCCCCAGATTTTATGTTGTCCTGGAGAGCTTGCAGAGCACTGGGGAAAGGCAGGCAGAGAATTCCCTGCTAGCACCTTCTCTGTGCCTGGGAAGCAGAAGTCTTCACATTGCTTCGCAGAAACGCTTTTGTGCAGAAAACACTAACACTTGTTCAGAACGAAAGAAAGCACAGAGCCCCAGATTCTATGTTGTCCTGGAGAGCTTGCAGAGCACTGGGGAAAAGCAGGCAGAGAATTCCCTGGTAGCACCTTCTCTGTGCCTGTTCACATTGCTTCGCAGAATCGCTTTTGTGCAGAAAACAGTAACACTTGTTCAGACGAAAGAAAGCACAGAGCCCCAGATTTTATGTTGTCCTGGAGAGCTTGCAGAGCACTGGGGAAAGGCAGGCAGAGAATTCCCTGCTAGCACCTTCTCTGTGCCTGGGAAGCAGAAGTGTTCACATTGCTTGGCAGAATCGCTTTTGTGCAGAAAACACTAACACTTGTTCAGAACAAAAGAAAGCACAGAGCCCCAGATTTTATGTTGTCCTGGAGAGCTTGCAGAGCACTGGGGAAAAGCAGGCAGAGAATTCCCTGCCAGCACCTTCTCTGTGCCTGGTAAACAGAAGTGTTCACATTGCTTTGCAGAATCGCTTTTGTGCAGAAAACAGTAACACTTGTTCAGAACGAAAGAAAGCACAGAGCCCCAGATTTTATGTTGTCCTGGAGAGCTTGCAGAGCACTGGGGAAAGGCAGGGAGAGAATTCCCTGCTAGCACCTTCTCTGTGCCTGGGAAGCAGAAGTGTTCACATTGCTTCGCAGAATCGCTTTTGTGCAGAAAATAGTAACACTTATTCAGACGAAAGAAAGCACAGAGCCCCAGATTTTATGTTGTCCTGGAGAGCTTGCAGAGCACTGGGGAAAGGCAGGCAGAGAATTCCCTGCTAGCACCTTCTCTGTGCCTGGGAAGCAGAAGTGTTCACATTGCTTCGCAGAATCGCTTTTGTGCAGAAAACACTAACACTTGTTCAGAACGAAAGAAAGCACAGAGCCCCAGATTCTATGTTGTCCTGGAGAGCTTGCAGAGCACTGGGTAAAAGCAGGCAGAGAATTCCCTGCTAGCACCTTCTCTGTGCCTGTTCACATTGCTTGGCAGAATCGCTTTTGTGCAGAAAACAGTAACACTTGTTCAGACGAAAGAAAGCACAGAGCCCCAGATTTTATGTTGTCCTGGAGAGCTTGCAGAGCACTGGGGAAAGGCAGGCAGAGAATTCCCTGCTAGCACCTTCTCTGTGCCTGGGAAGCAGAAGTGTTCACATTGCTTGGCAGAATCGCTTTTGTGCAGAAAACAGTAACACTTGTTCAGAACGAAAGAAAGCACAGAGCCCCAGATTCTATGTTGTCCTGGAGAGCTTGCAGAGCACTGGGGAAAGGCAGGCAGAGAATTCCCTGCTAGCACCTTCTCTGTGCCTGTTCACATTGCTTCGCAGAATCGCTTTTGTGCAGAAAACAGTAATACTTGTTCAGAACGAAAGAAAGCACAGAGCCCCAGATTTTATGTTGTCCTGGAGAGCTTGCAGAGCACTGGGGAAAAGCAGGCAGAGAATTCCCTGCTAGCACCTTCTCTGTTCCTGGGAAACAGAAGTGTTCACATTGCTTCGCAGAATCGCTTTTGTGCAGAAAACAGTAACACTTGTTCAGAACGAAAGAAAGCACAGAACCCCAGATTTTATGTTGTCCTGGAGAGCTTGCAGAGCACTGGGGAAAGGCAGGCAGAGAATTCCCTGCTAGCACCTTCTCGGTGCCTGGGAAGCAGAAGTGTTCACATTACTTGGCAGAATCGCTTTTGTGCAGAAAACACTAACACTTGTTCAGAACAAAAGAAAGCACAGAGCCCCAGATTTTATGTTGTCCTGGAGAGCTTGCAGAGCACTGGGGAAAGGCAGGCAGAGAATTCCCTGCTAGCACCTTCTCTGTGCCTGGGAAACAGAAGTGTTCCCATTGCTTCGCAGAATCGCTTTTGTGCAGAAAACAGTAACACTTGTTCAGAACGAAAGAAAGCACAGAGCCCCAGATTTTATGTTGTCCTGGAGAGCTTGCAGAGCACTGGGGAAAAGCAGGCAGAGAATTCCCTGCTAGCACCTTCTCTGTGCCTGGGAAGCAGAAGTGTTCACATTGCTTGGCAGAATCGCTTTTGTGCAGAAAACAGTAACACTTGTTCAGAACGAAAGAAAGCACAGAGCCCCAGATTCTATGTTGTCCTGGAGAGCTTGCAGAGCACTGGGGAAAGGCAGGCAGAGAATTCCCTGCTAGCACCTTCTCTGTGCCTCTTCACATTGCTTCGCAGAATCGCTTTTGTGCAGAAAACAGTAATACTTGTTCAGAACGAAAGAAAGCACAGAGCCCCAGATTTTATGTTGTCCTGGAGAGCTTGCAGAGCACTGGGGAAAAGCAGGCAGAGAATTCCCTGCTAGCACCTTCTCTGTTCCTGGGAAACAGAAGTGTTCACATTGCTTCGCAGAATCGCTTTTGTGCAGAAAACAGTAACACTTGTTCAGAACGAAAGAAAGCACAGAGCCCCAGATTTTATGTTGTCCTGGAGAGCTTGCAGAGCACTGGGGAAAGGCAGGCAGAGAATTCCCTGCTAGCACCTTCTCTGTGCCTGTTCACATTGCTTCGCAGAATCGCTTTTGTGCAGAAAACAGTAATACTTGTTCAGAACGAAAGAAAGCACAGAGCCCCAGATTTTATGTTGTCCTGGAGAGCTTGCAGAGCACTGGGGAAAAGCAGGCAGAGAATTCCCTGCTAGCACCTTCTCTGTTCCTGGGAAACAGAAGTGTTCACATTGCTTCGCAGAATCGCTTTTGTGCAGAAAACAGTAACACTTGTTCAGAACGAAAGAAAGCACAGAACCCCAGATTTTATGTTGTCCTGGAGAGCTTGCAGAGCACTGGGGAAAGGCAGGCAGAGAATTCCCTGCTAGCACCTTCTCGGTGCCTGGGAAGCAGAAGTGTTCACATTACTTGGCAGAATCGCTTTTGTGCAGAAAACACTAACACTTGTTCAGAACAAAAGAAAGCACAGAGCCCCAGATTTTATGTTGTCCTGGAGAGCTTGCAGAGCACTGGGGAAAGGCAGGCAGAGAATTCCCTGCTAGCACCTTCTCTGTGCCTGGGAAACAGAAGTGTTCCCATTGCTTCGCAGAATCGCTTTTGTGCAGAAAACAGTAACACTTGTTCAGAACGAAAGAAAGCACAGAGCCCCAGATTTTATGTTGTCCTGGAGAGCTTGCAGAGCACTGGGGAAAAGCAGGCAGAGAATTCCCTGCTAGCACCTTCTCTGTGCCTGGGAAGCAGAAGTGTTCACATTGCTTGGCAGAATCGCTTTTGTGCAGAAAACAGTAACACTTGTTCAGAACGAAAGAAAGCACAGAGCCCCAGATTCTATGTTGTCCTGGAGAGCTTGCAGAGCACTGGGGAAAGGCAGGCAGAGAATTCCCTGCTAGCACCTTCTCTGTGCCTCTTCACATTGCTTCGCAGAATCGCTTTTGTGCAGAAAACAGTAATACTTGTTCAGAACGAAAGAAAGCACAGAGCCCCAGATTTTATGTTGTCCTGGAGAGCTTGCAGAGCACTGGGGAAAAGCAGGCAGAGAATTCCCTGCTAGCACCTTCTCTGTTCCTGGGAAACAGAAGTGTTCACATTGCTTCGCAGAATCGCTTTTGTGCAGAAAACAGTAACACTTGTTCAGAACGAAAGAAAGCACAGAGCCCCAGATTTTATGTTGTCCTGGAGAGCTTGCAGAGCACTGGGGAAAGGCAGGCAGAGAATTCCCTGCTAGCACCTTCTCGGTGCCTGGGAAACAGAAGTGTTCACATTGCTTCGCAGAATCGCTTTTGTGCAGAAAACAGTAACACTTGTTCAGAACGAAAGAAAGCACAGAGCCCCAGATTTTATGTTGTCCTGGAGAGCTTGCAGAGCACTGGGGAAAGGCAGGCAGAGAATTCCCTGCTAGCACCTTCTCTGTGCCTGTTCACATTGCTTCGCAGAATCGCTTTTGTGCAGAAAACAGTAATACTTGTTCAGAACGAAAGAAAGCACAGAGCCCCAGATTTTATGTTGTCCTGGAGAGCTTGCAGAGCACTGGGGAAAAGCAGGCAGAGAATTCCCTGCTAGCACCTTCTCTGTTCCTGGGAAACAGAAGTGTTCACATTGCTTGGCAGAATCGCTTTTGTGCAGAAAACAGTAACACTTGTTCAGAACGAAAGAAAGCACAGAGCCCCAGATTTTATGTTGTCCTGGAGAGCTTGCAGAGCACTGGGGAAAGGCAGGCAGAGAATTCCCTGCTAGCACCTTCTCGGTGCCTGGGAAGCAGAAGTGTTCACATTACTTGGCAGAATCGCTTTTGTGCAGAAAACACTAACACTTGTTCAGAACGAAAGAAAGCACAGAGCCCCAGATTTTATGTTGTCCTGGAGAGCTTGCAGAGCACTGGGGAAAAGCAGGCAGAGAATTCCCTGCCAGCACCTTCTCTGTGCCTGGGAAACAGAAGTGTTCACATTGCTTTGCAGAATCGCTTTTGTGCAGAAAACAGTAACACTTGTTCAGAACGAAAGAAAGCACAGAGCCCCTGATTCTATGTTGTCCTGGAGAGCTTGCAGAGCACTGGGGAAAGGCAGGCAGAGAATTCCCTGCTAGCACCTTCTCTGTGCCTGGGAAGCAGAGTGTTCCCATTGCTTCGCAGAATCGCTTTTGTGCAGAAAACAGTAACACTTGTTCAGAAGGAAAGAAAGCACAGAGCCCCAGATTTTATGTTGTCCTGGAGAGCTTGCAGAGCACTGGGGAAAGGCAGGCAGAGAATTCCCTGCTAGCACCTTCTCTGTGCCTGGGAAGCAGAAGTGTTCACATTGCTTCGCAGAATCGCTTTTGTGCAGAAAATAGTAACAGTTGTTCAGAACGAAAGAAAGCACAGAGCCCCAGATTTTATGTTGTCCTGGAGAGCTTGCAGAGCAGTGGGGAAAGGCAGGCAGAGAATTCCCTGCTAGCACCTTCTCTGTGCCTGGGAAACAGAAGTGTTCACATTGCTTCGCAGAATCGCTTTTGTGCAGAAAACAGTAACACTTGTTCAGAACGAAAGAAAGCACAGAGCCCCAGATTCTATGTTGTCCTGGAGAGCTTGCAGAGCACTGGGGAAAGGCAGGCAGAGAATTCCCTGCTAGCACCTTCTCTGTGCCTGTTCACATTGCTTCGCAGAATCGCTTTTGTGCAGAAAACAGTAATACTTGTTCAGAACGAAAGAAAGCACAGAGCCCCAGATTTTATGTTGTCCTGGAGAGCTTGCAGAGCACTGGGGAAAAGCAGGCAGAGAATTCCCTGCTAGCACCTTCTCTGTTCCTGGGAAACAGAAGTGTTCACATTGCTTGGCAGAATCGCTTTTGTGCAGAAAACAGTAACACTTGTTCAGAACGAAAGAAAGCACAGAGCCCCAGATTTTATGTTGTCCTGGAGAGCTTGCAGAGCACTGGGGAAAGGCAGGCAGAGAATTCCCTGCTAGCACCTTCTCGGTGCCTGGGAAGCAGAAGTGTTCACATTACTTGGCAGAATCGCTTTTGTGCAGAAAACACTAACACTTGTTCAGAACAAAAGAAAGCACAGAGCCCCAGATTTTATGTTGTCCTGGAGAGTTTGCAGAGCACTGGGGAAAAGCAGGCAGAGAATTCCCTGCTAGCACCTTCTCTGTGCCTGGGAAACAGAAGTGTTCACATTGCTTCGCAGAATCGCTTTTGTGCAGAAAACAGTAACACTTGTTCAGAACGAAAGAAAGCACAGAGCCCCAGATTTTATGTTGTCCTGGAGAGCTTGCAGAGCACTGGGGAAAAGCAGGCAGAGAATTCCCTGCTAGCACCTTCTCTGTGCCTGGGAAGCAGAAGTGTTCCCATTGCTTCGCAGAATCACTTTTCTGCAGAAAACAGTAACACTTGTTCAGAACGAAAGAAAGCACAGAGCCCCAGATTTGCTGTTGTCCTGGAGAGCTTGCAGAGCACTGGGGAAAGGCAGGCAGAGAATTCCCTGCTAGCACCTTCTCGGTGCCTGGGAAGCAGAAGTGTTCACATTGCTTCGCAGAATCGCTTTTGTGCAGAAAACAGTAACACTTGTTCAGACGAAAGAAAGCACAGAGCCCCAGATTTTATGTTGTCCTGGAGAGCTTGCAGAGCAGTGGGGAAAGGCAGGCAGAGAATTCCCTGCTAGCACCTTCTCTGTGCCTGGGAAGCAGAAGTGTTCACATTGCTTCGCAGAATCGCTTTTGTGCAGAAAACAGTAACAGTTGTTCAGAACGAAAGAAAGCACAGAGCCCCAGATTCTATGTTGTCCTGGAGAGCTTGCAGAGCACTGGGGAAAGGCAGGCAGAGAATTCCCTGCTAGCACCTTTTCTGTGCCTGTTCACATTGCTTCGCAGAATCGCTTTTGTGCAGAAAACACTAACACTTGTTCAGAACGAAAGAAAGCACAGAGCCCCAGATTTTATGTTGTCCTGGAGAGCTTGCAGAGCACTGGGGAAAGGCAGGCAGAGAATTCCCTGCTAGCACCTTCTCTGTGCCTGGGAAGCAGAAGTGTTCACATTGCTTGGCAGAATCGCTTTTGTGCAGAAAACACTAACACTTGTTCAGAACAAAAGAAAGCACAGAGACCCAGATTCTATGTTGTCCTGGAGAGCTTGCAGAGCACTGGGTAAAAGCAGGCAGAGAATTCCCTGCTAGCACCTTCTCTGCGCCTGGGAAACAGAAGTGTTCACATTGCTTCGCAGAACCGCTTTTGTGCAGAAAACAGTAACACTTGTTCAGAACGAAAGAAAGCACAGAGCCCCAGATTCTATGTTGTCCTGGAGAGCTTGCAGAGCACTGGGGAAAGGCAGGCAGAGAATTCCCTGCTAGCACCTTCTCTGTGCCTGTTCACATTGCTTCGCAGAATCGCTTTTGTGCAGAAAATAGTAACACTTATTCAGACGAAAGAAAGCACAGAGCCCCAGATTTTATGTTGTCCTGGAGAGCTTGCAGAGCACTGGGGAAAGGCAGGCAGAGAATTCCCTGCTAGCACCTTCTCTGTGCCTGGGAAGCAGAAGTGTTCACATTGCTTCGCAGAATCGCTTTTGTGCAGAAAATAGTAACAGTTGTTCAGAACGAAAGAAAGCACAGAGCCCCTGATTCTATGTTGTCCTGGAGAGCTTGCAGAGCACTGGGGAAAGGCAGGCAGAGAATTCCCTGCTAGCACCTTCTCTGTGCCTGGGAAGCAGAAGTGTTCACATTGCTTTGCAGAATCGCTTTTGTGCAGAAAACAGTAACACTTGTTCAGAACGAAAGAAAGCACAGAGCCCCAGATTCTATGTTGTCCTGGAGAGCTTGCAGAGCACTGGGGAAAGGCAGGCAGAGAATTCCCTGCTAGCACCTTCTCTGTGCCTGTTCACATTGCTTCGCAGAATCGCTTTTGTGCAGAAAACAGTAACACTTGTTCAGAACGAAAGAAAGCACAGAGCCCCAGATTTTATGTTGTCCTGGAGAGCTTGCAGAGCACTGGGGAAAGGCAGGCAGAGAATTCCCTGCTAGCACCTTCTCTGTGCCTGGGAAGCAGAAGTGTTCACATTGCTTCGCAGAATCGCTTTTGTGCAGAAAACACTAACACTTGTTCAGAACGAAAGAAAGCACAGAGCCCCAGATTCTATGTTGTCCTGGAGAGCTTGCAGAGCACTGGGTAAAAGCAGGCAGAGAATTCCCTGCTAGCACCTTCTCTGTGCCTGTTCACATTGCTTCGCAGAATCGCTTTTGTGCAGAAAACAGTAACACTTGTTCAGACGAAAGAAAGCACAGAGCCCCAGATTTTATGTTGTCCTGGAGAGCTTGCAGAGCACTGGGGAAAGGCAGGCAGAGAATTCCCTGCTAGCACCTTCTCTGTGCCTGGGAAGCAGAAGTGTTCACATTGCTTGGCAGAATCGCTTTTGTGCAGAAAACAGTAACACTTGTTCAGAACGAAGGAAAGCACAGAGCCCCAGATTTTATGTTGTCCTGGAGAGCTTGCAGAGCACTGGGGAAAAGCAGGCAGAGAATTCCCTGCCAGCACCTTCTCTGTGCCTGGGAAACAGAAGTGTTCACATTGCTTTGCAGAATCGCTTTTGTGCAGAAAACAGTAACACTTGTTCAGAACGAAAGAAAGCACAGAGCCCCAGATTTTATGTTGTCCTGGAGAGCTTGCAGAGCACTGGGGAAAGGCAGGCAGAGAATTCCCTGCTAGCACCTTCTCTGTGCCTGGGAAGCAGAAGTGTTCCCATTGCTTCGCAGAATCGCTTTTGTGCAGAAAACAGTAACACTTGTTCAGAAGGAAAGAAAGCACAGAGCCCCAGATTTTATGTTGTCCTGGAGAGCTTGCAGAGCACTGGGGAAAGGCAGGCAGAGAATTCCCTGCTAGCACCTTCTCTGTGCCTGGGAAGCAGAAGTGTTCACATTGCTTCGCAGAATCGCTTTTGTGCAGAAAACAGTAACACTTGTTCAGAACGAAAGAAAGCACAGAGCCCCAGATTCTATGTTGTCCTGGAGAGCTTGCAGAGCAGTGGGGAAAGGCAGGCAGAGAATTCCCTGCTAGCACCTTCTCTGTGCCTGTTCACATTGCTTCGCAGAATCGCTTTTGTGCAGAAAATAGTAACACTTATTCAGACGAAAGAAAGCACAGAGCCCCAGATTTTATGTTGTCCTGGAGAGCTTGCAGAGCAGTGGGGAAAGGCAGGCAGAGAATTCCCTGCTAGCACCTTCTCTGTGCCTGGGAAGCAGAAGTGTTCACATTGCTTCGCAGAATCGCTTTTGTGCAGAAAATAGTAACAGTTGTTCAGAACGAAAGAAAGCACAGAGCCCCTGATTCTATGTTGTCCTGGAGAGCTTGCAGAGCACTGGGGAAAGGCAGGCAGAGAATTCCCTGCTAGCACCTTCTCTGTGCCTGGGAAGCAGAAGTGTTCACATTGCTTCGCAGAACCGCTTTTGTGCAGAAAACAGTAACACTTGTTCAGAACGAAAGAAAGCACAGAGCCCCAGATTCTATGTTGTCCTGGAGAGCTTGCAGAGCACTGGGGAAAGGCAGGCAGAGAATTCCCTGCTAGCACCTTCTCTGTGCCTGTTCACATTGCTTCGCAGAATCGCTTTTGTGCAGAAAACAGTAACACTTGTTCAGAACGAAAGAAAGCACAGAGCCCCAGATTTTATGTTGTCCTGGAGAGCTTGCAGAGCACTGGGGAAAGGCAGGCAGAGAATTCCCTGCTAGCACCTTCTCTGTGCCTGGGAAGCAGAAGTGTTCACATTGCTTCGCAGAATCGCTTTTGTGCAGAAAACAGTAACACTTGTTCAGACGAAAGAAAGCACAGAGCCCCAGATTTTATGTTGTCCTGGAGAGCTTGCAGAGCACTGGGGAAAGGCAGGCAGAGAATTCCCTGCTAGCACCTTCTCTGTGCCTGGGAAGCAGAAGTGTTCACATTGCTTGGCAGAATCGCTTTTGTGCAGAAATCACTAACACTTGTTCAGAACAAAAGAAAGCACAGAGCCCCAGATTTTATGTTGTCCTGGAGAGCTTGCAGAGCACTGGGGAAAAGCAGGCAGAGAATTCCCTGCCAGCACCTTCTCTGTGCCTGGGAAACAGAAGTGTTCACATTGCTTTGCAGAATCGCTTTTGTGCAGAAAACAGTAACACTTGTTCAGAACAAAAGAAAGCACAGAGCCCCAGATTTTATGTTGTCCTGGAGAGCTTGCAGAGCACTGGGGAAAGGCAGGCAGAGAATTCCCTGCTAGCACCTTCTCTGTGCCTGGGAAGCAGAAGTGTTCCCATTGCTTCGCAGAATCGCTTTTGTGCAGAAAACAGTAACACTTGTTCAGAAGGAAAGAAAGCACAGAGCCCCAGATTTTATGTTGTCCTGGAGAGCTTGCAGAGCACTGGGGAAAGGCAGGCAGAGAATTCCCTGCTAGCACCTTCTCTGTGCCTGGGAAGCAGAAGTGTTCACATTGCTTCGCAGAATCGCTTTTGTGCAGAAAATAGTAACAGTTTTTCAGAACGAAAGAAAGCACAGAGCCCCAGATTCTATGTTGTCCTGGAGAGCTTGCAGAGCACTGGGGAAAGGCAGGCAGAGAATTCCCTGCTAGCACCTTCTCTGTGCCTGGGAAGCAGAAGTGTTCACATTGCTTGGCAGAATCGCTTTTGTGCAGAAAACAGTAACACTTGTTCAGAACGAAAGAAAGCACAGAGCCCCAGATTCTATGTTGTCCTGGAGAGCTTGCAGAGCACTGGGGAAAGGCAGGCAGAGAATTCCCTGCTAGCACCTTCTCTGTGCCTGGGAAGCAGAAGTGTTCACATTGCTTGGCAGAATCGCTTTTGTGCAGAAAACAGTAACACTTGTTCAGAACGAAAGAAAGCACAGAGCCCCAGATTCTATGTTGTCCTGGAGAGCTTGCAGAGCACTGGGGAAAGGCAGGCAGAGAATTCCCTGCTAGCACCTTTTCTGTGCCTGTTCACATTGCTTCGCAGAATCGCTTTTGTGCAGAAAACAATAACACTTGTTCAGAACGAAAGAAAGCACAGAGCCCCAGACTTTATGTTGTCCTGGAGAGCTTGCAGAGCACTGGGGAAAAGCAGGCAGAGAATTCCCTGCTAGCACCTTCTCTGTGCCTGGGAAGCAGAAGTGTTCACATTGCTTCGCAGAATCGCTTTTGTGCAGAAAACAGTAACACTTGTTCAGACGAAAGAAAGCACAGAGCCCCAGATTTTATGTTGTCTTGGAGAGCTTGCAGAGCACTGGGGAAAAGCAGGCAGAGAATTCCCTGCTAGCACCTTCTCTGTGCCTGGGAAACAGAAGTGTTCACATTGCTTGGCAGAATCGCTTTTGTGCAGAAAACAGTAACACTTGTTCAGAACGAAAGAAAGCACAGAGCCCCAGATTTTATGTTGTCCTGGAGAGCTTGCAGAGCAGTGGGGAAAGGCAGGCAGAGAATTCCCTGCTAGCACCTTCTCTGTGCCTGTTCACATTGCTTCGCAGAATCGCTTTTGTGCAGAAAACAGTAACACTTGTTCAGACGAAAGAAAGCACAGAGCCCCAGATTTTATGTTGTCCTGGAGAGCTTGCAGAGCACTGGGGAAAGGCAGGCAGAGAATTCCCTGCTAGCACCTTCTCTGTGCCTGGGAAGCAGAAGTGTTCACATTGCTTCGCAGAATCGCTTTTGTGCAGAAAACAGTAACAGTTGTTCAGAACGAAAGAAAGCACAGAGCCCCAGATTCTATGTTGTCCTGGAGAGCTTGCAGAGCACTGGGGAAAGGCAGGCAGAGAATTCCCTGCTAGCACCTTCTCTGTGCCTGGGAAGCAGAAGTGTTCACATTGCTTCGCAGAATCGCTTTTGTGCAGAAAACACTAACACTTGTTCAGAACGAAAGAAAGCACAGAGCCCCAGATTTTATGTTGTCCTGGAGAGCTTGCAGAGCACTGGGGAAAGGCAGGCAGAGAATTCCCTGCTAGCACCTTCTCTGTGCCTGGGAAGCAGAAGTGTTCACATTGCTTGGCAGAATCGCTTTTGTGCAGAAAACACTAACACTTGTTCAGAACAAAAGAAAGCACAGAGCCCCAGATTTTATGTTGTCCTGGAGAGCTTGCAGAGCACTGGGTAAAAGCAGGCAGAGAATTCCCTGCTAGCACCTTCTCTGCGCCTGGGAAACAGAAGTGTTCACATTGCTTCGCAGAACCGCTTTTGTGCAGAAAACAGTAACACTTGTTCAGAACGAAAGAAAGCACAGAGCCCCAGATTCTATGTTGTCCTGGAGAGCTTGCAGAGCACTGGGGAAAGGCAGGCAGAGAATTCCCTGCTAGCACCTTCTCTGTGCCTGTTCACATTGCTTCGCAGAATTGCTTTTGTGCAGAAAACAGTAACACTTGTTCAGACGAAAGAAAGCACAGAGCCCCAGATTTTATGTTGTCCTGGAGAGCTTGCAGAGCACTGGGGAAAAGCAGGCAGAGAATTCCCTGCTAGCACCTTCTCTGTGCCTGGGAAGCAGAAGTGTTCACATTGCTTGGCAGAATCGCTTTTGTGCAGAAAACAGTAACACTTGTTCAGAACGAAAGAAAGCACAGAGCCCCAGATTCTATGTTGTCCTGGAGAGCTTGCAGAGCACTGGGGAAAGGCAGGCAGAGAATTCCCTGCTAGCACCTTCTCTGTGCCTGGGAAGCAGAAGTGTTCACATTGCTTGGCAGAATCGCTTTTGTGCAGAAAACAGTAACACTTGTTCAGAACGAAAGAAAGCACAGAGCCCCAGATTCTATGTTGTCCTGGAGAGCTTGCAGAGCACTGGGGAAAGGCAGGCAGAGAATTCCCTGCTAGCACCTTTTCTGTGCCTGTTCACATTGCTTCGCAGAATCGCTTTTGTGCAGAAAACAGTAACACTTGTTCAGAACGAAAGAAAGCACAGAGCCCCAGACTTTATGTTGTCCTGGAGAGCTTGCAGAGCACTGGGGAAAAGCAGGCAGAGAATTCCCTGCTAGCACCTTCTCTGTGCCTGGGAAGCAGAAGTGTTCACATTGCTTCGCAGAATCGCTTTTGTGCAGAAAACAGTAACACTTGTTCAGACGAAAGAAAGCACAGAGCCCCAGATTTTATGTTGTCTTGGAGAGCTTGCAGAGCACTGGGGAAAAGCAGGCAGAGAATTCCCTGCTAGCACCTTCTCTGTGCCTGGGAAACAGAAGTGTTCACATTGCTTGGCAGAATCGCTTTTGTGCAGAAAACAGTAACACTTGTTCAGAACGAAAGAAAGCACAGAGCCCCAGATTTTATGTTGTCCTGGAGAGCTTGCAGAGCAGTGGGGAAAGGCAGGCAGAGAATTCCCTGCTAGCACCTTCTCTGTGCCTGTTCACATTGCTTCGCAGAATCGCTTTTGTGCAGAAAACAGTAACACTTGTTCAGACGAAAGAAAGCACAGAGCCCCAGATTTTATGTTGTCCTGGAGAGCTTGCAGAGCAGTGGGGAAAGGCAGGCAGAGAATTCCCTGCTAGCACCTTCTCTGTGCCTGGGAAGCAGAAGTGTTCACATTGCTTCGCAGAATCGCTTTTGTGCAGAAAACAGTAACAGTTGTTCAGAACGAAAGAAAGCACAGAGCCCCAGATTCTATGTTGTCCTGGAGAGCTTGCAGAGCACTGGGGAAAGGCAGGCAGAGAATTCCCTGCTAGCACCTTCTCTGTGCCTGGGAAGCAGAAGTGTTCACATTGCTTCGCAGAATCGCTTTTGTGCAGAAAACACTAACACTTGTTCAGAACGAAAGAAAGCACAGAGCCCCAGATTTTATGTTGTCCTGGAGAGCTTGCAGAGCACTGGGGAAAGGCAGGCAGAGAATTCCCTGCTAGCACCTTCTCTGTGCCTGGGAAGCAGAAGTGTTCACATTGCTTGGCAGAATCGCTTTTGTGCAGAAAACACTAACACTTGTTCAGAACAAAAGAAAGCACAGAGCCCCAGATTTTATGTTGTCCTGGAGAGCTTGCAGAGCACTGGGTAAAAGCAGGCAGAGAATTCCCTGCTAGCACCTTCTCTGCGCCTGGGAAACAGAAGTGTTCACATTGCTTCGCAGAACCGCTTTTGTGCAGAAAACAGTAACACTTGTTCAGAACGAAAGAAAGCACAGAGCCCCAGATTCTATGTTGTCCTGGAGAGCTTGCAGAGCACTGGGGAAAGGCAGGCAGAGAATTCCCTGCTAGCACCTTCTCTGTGCCTGTTCACATTGCTTCGCAGAATTGCTTTTGTGCAGAAAACAGTAACACTTGTTCAGACGAAAGAAAGCACAGAGCCCCAGATTTTATGTTGTCCTGGAGAGCTTGCAGAGCACTGGGGAAAAGCAGGCAGAGAATTCCCTGCTAGCACCTTCTCTGTGCCTGGGAAGCAGAAGTGTTCACATTGCTTCGCAGAACCGCTTTTGTGCAGAAAACAGTAACACTTGTTCAGAACGAAAGAAAGCACAGAGCCCCAGATTCTATGTTGTCCTGGAGAGCTTGCAGAGCAGTGGGGAAAGGCAGGCAGAGAATTCCCTGCTAGCACCTTATCTGTGCCTGTTCACATTGCTTCGCAGAATCGCTTTTGTGCAGAAAATAGTAACACTTATTCAGACGAAAGAAAGCACAGAGCCCCAGATTTTATGTTGTCCTGGAGAGCTTGCAGAGCACTGGGGAAAGGCAGGCAGAGAATTCCCTGCTAGCACCTTCTCTGTGCCTGGGAAGCAGAAGTGTTCACATTGCTTCGCAGAATCGCTTTTGTGCAGAAAATATTAACAGTTGTTCAGAACGAAAGAAAGCACAGAGCCCCTGATTCTATGTTGTCCTGGAGAGCTTGCAGAGCACTGGGGAAAGGCAGGCAGAGAATTCCCTGCTAGCACCTTCTCTGTGCCTGGGAAGCAGAAGTGTTCACATTGCTTTGCAGAATCGCTTTTGTGCAGAAAACAGTAACACTTGTTCAGAACGAAAGAAAGCACAGAGCCCCAGATTCTATGTTGTCCTGGAGAGCTTGCAGAGCACTGGGGAAAGGCAGGCAGAGAATTCCCTGGTAGCACCTTTTCTGTGCCTGTTCACATTGCTTCGCAGAATCGCTTTTGTGCAGAAAACAGTAACACTTGTTCAGAACGAAAGAAAGCACAGAGCCCCAGATTTTATGTTGTCCTGGAGAGCTTGCAGAGCACTGGGGAAAGGCAGGCAGAGAATTCCCTGCTAGCACCTTCTCTGTGCCTGGGAAGCAGAAGTGTTCACATTGCTTCGCAGAATCGCTTTTGTGCAGAAAACACTAACACTTGTTCAGAACGAAAGAAAGCACAGAGCCCCAGATTTTATGTTGTCCTGGAGAGCTTGCAGAGCACTGGGTAAAAGCAGGCAGAGAATTCCCTGCTAGCAGCTTCTCTGTGCCTGTTCACATTGCTTCGCAGAATCGCTTTTGTGCAGAAAACAGTAACACTTGTTCAGACGAAAGAAAGCACAGAGCCCCAGATTTTATGTTGTCCTGGAGAGCTTGCAGAGCACTGGGGAAAGGCAGGCAGAGAATTCCCTGCTAGCACCTTCTCTGTGCCTGGGAAGCAGAAGTGTTCACATTGCTTGGCAGAATCGCATTTGTGCAGAAAACACTAACACTTGTTCAGAACAAAAGAAAGCACAGAGCCCCAGATTTTATGTTGTCCTGGAGAGCTTGCAGAGCACTGGGGAAAAGCAGGCAGAGAATTCCCTGCCAGCACCTTCTCTGTGCCTGGGAAACAGAAGTGTTCACATTGCTTTGCAGAATCGCTTTTGTGCAGAAAACAGTAACACTTGTTCAGAACGAAAGAAAGCACAGAGCCCCAGATTTTATGTTGTCCTGGAGAGCTTGCAGAGCACTGGGGAAAGGCAGGCAGAGAATTCCCTGCTAGCACCTTCTCTGTGCCTGGGAAGCAGAAGTGTTCCCATTGCTTCGCAGAATCGCTTTTGTGCAGAAAACAGTAACACTTGTTCAGAAGGAAAGAAAGCACAGAGCCCCAGATTTTATGTTGTCCTGGAGAGCTTGCAGAGCTCTGGGGAAAGGCAGGCAGAGAATTCCCTGCTAGCACCTTCTCTGTGCCTGGGAAGCAGAAGTGTTCACATTGCTTCGCAGAATCGCTTTTGTGCAGAAAATAGTAACAGTTGTTCAGAACGAAAGAAAGCACAGAGCCCCAGATTTTATGTTGTCCTGGAGAGCTTGCAGAGCACTGGGGAAAGGCAGGCAGAGAATTCCCTGCTAGCACCTTCTCTGTGCCTGGGAAGCAGAAGTGTTCACATTGCTTGGCAGAATCGCTTTTGTGCAGAAAACAGTAACACTTGTTCAGAACGAAAGAAAGCACAGAGCCCCAGATTCTATGTTGTCCTGGAGAGCTTGCAGAGCACTGGGGAAAGGCAGGCAGAGAATTCCCTGCTAGCACCTTTTCTGTGCCTGTTCACATTGCTTCGCAGAATCGCTTTTGTGCAGAAAACAGTAACACTTGTTCAGAACGAAAGAAAGCACAGAGCCCCAGATTTTATGTTGTCCTGGAGAGCTTGCAGAGCACTGGGGAAAAGCAGGCAGAGAATTCCCTGCTAGCACCTTCTCTGTGCCTGGGAAGCAGAAGTGTTCACATTGCTTGGCAGAATCGCTTTTGTGCAGAAAACAGTAACACTTGTTCAGAACGAAAGAAAGCACAGAGCCCCAGATTCTATGTTGTCCTGGAGAGCTTGCAGAGCACTGGGGAAAGGCAGGCAGAGAATTCCCTGCTAGCACCTTTTCTGTGCCTGTTCACATTGCTTCGCAGAATCGCTTTTGTGCAGAAAACAGTAACACTTGTTCAGAACGAAAGAAAGCACAGAGCCCCAGACTTTATGTTGTCCTGGAGAGCTTGCAGAGCACTGGGGAAAGGCAGGCAGAGAATTCCCTGCTAGCACCTTCTCTGTGCCTGGGAGGCAGAAGTGTTCACATTGCTTCGCAGAATCGCTTTTGTGCAGAAAATAGTAACAGTTGTTCAGAACGAAAGAAAGCACAGAGCCCCTGATTCTATGTTGTCCTGGAGAGCTTGCAGAGCACTGGGGAAAGGCAGGCAGAGAATTCCCTGCTAGCACCTTCTCTGTGCCTGGGAAGCAGAAGTGTTCACATTGCTTTGCAGAATCGCTTTTGTGCAGAAAACAGTAACACTTGTTCAGAACGAAAGAAAGCACAGAGCCCCAGATTCTATGTTGTCCTGGAGAGCTTGCAGAGCACTGGGGAAAGGCAGGCAGAGAATTCCCTGGTAGCACCTTTTCTGTGCCTGTTCACATTGCTTCGCAGAATCGCTTTTGTGCAGAAAACAGTAACACTTGTTCAGAACGAAAGAAAGCACAGAGCCCCAGATTTTATGTTGTCCTGGAGAGCTTGCAGAGCACTGGGGAAAGGCAGGCAGAGAATTCCCTGCTAGCACCTTCTCTGTGCCTGGGAAGCAGAAGTGTTCACATTGCTTCGCAGAATCGCTTTTGTGCAGAAAACACTAACACTTGTTCAGAACGAAAGAAAGCACAGAGCCCCAGATTCTATGTTGTCCTGGAGAGCTTGCAGAGCACTGGGTAAAAGCAGGCAGAGAATTCCCTGCTAGCACCTTCTCTGTGCCTGTTCACATTGCTTCGCAGAATCGCTTTTGTGCAGAAAACAGTAACACTTGTTCAGACGAAAGAAAGCACAGAGCCCCAGATTTTATGTTGTCCTGGAGAGCTTGCAGAGCACTGGGGAAAGGCAGGCAGAGAATTCCCTGCTAGCACCTTCTCTGTGCCTGGGAAGCAGAAGTGTTCACATTGCTTGGCAGAATCGCTTTTGTGCAGAAAACAGTAACAGTTGTTCAGAACGAAAGAAAGCACAGAGCCCCAGATTTTATGTTGTCCTGGAGAGCTTGCAGAGCACTGGGGAAAAGCAGGCAGAGAATTCCCTGCCAGCACCTTCTCTGTGCCTGGGAAACAGAAGTGTTCACATTGCTTTGCAGAATCGCTTTTGTGCAGAAAACAGTAACACTTGTTCAGAACGAAAGAAAGCACAGAGCCCCAGATTTTATGTTGTCCTGGAGAGCTTGCAGAGCACTGGGGAAAGGCAGGCAGAGAATTCCCTGCTAGCACCTTCTCTGTGCCTGGGAAGCAGAAGTGTTCCCATTGCTTCGCAGAATCGCTTTTGTGCAGAAAACAGTAACACTTGTTCAGAAGGAAAGAAAGCACAGAGCCCCAGATTTTATGTTGTCCTGGAGAGCTTGCAGAGCACTGGGGAAAGGCAGGCAGAGAATTCCCTGCTAGCACCTTCTCTGTGCCTGGGAAGCAGAAGTGTTCACATTGCTTCGCAGAATCGCTTTTGTGCAGAAAATAGTAACAGTTGTTCAGAACGAAAGAAAGCACAGAGCCCCAGATTCTATGTTGTCCTGGAGAGCTTGCAGAGCAGTGGGGAAAGGCAGGCAGAGAATTCCCTGCTAGCACCTTCTCTGTGCCTGGGAAGCAGAAGTGTTCACATTGCTTGGCAGAATCGCTTTTGTGCAGAAAACAGTAACACTTGTTCAGAACGAAAGAAAGCACAGAGCCCCAGATTCTATGTTGTCCTGGAGAGCTTGCAGAGCACTGGGGAAAGGCAGGCAGAGAATTCCCTGCTAGCACCTTTTCTGTGCCTGTTCACATTGCTTCGCAGAATCGCTTTTGTGCAGAAAACAGTAACACTTGTTCAGAACGAAAGAAAGCACAGAGCCCCAGATTTTATGTTGTCCTGGAGAGCTTGCAGAGCACTGGGGAAAAGCAGGCAGAGAATTCCCTGCTAGCACCTTCTCTGTGCCTGGGAAGCAGAAGTGTTCACATTGCTTGGCAGAATCGCTTTTGTGCAGAAAACAGTAACACTTGTTCAGAACGAAAGAAAGCACAGAGCCCCAGATTCTATGTTGTCCTGGAGAGCTTGCAGAGCACTGGGGAAAGGCAGGCAGAGAATTCCCTGCTAGCACCTTTTCTGTGCCTGTTCACATTGCTTCGCAGAATCGCTTTTGTGCAGAAAACAGTAACACTTGTTCAGAACGAAAGAAAGCACAGAGCCCCAGACTTTATGATGTCCTGGAGAGCTTGCAGAGCACTGGGGAAAAGCAGGCAGAGAATTCCCTGCTAGCACCTTCTCTGTGCCTGGGAAGCAGAAGTGTTCACATTGCTTCGCAGAATCGCTTTTGTGCAGAAAACAGTAACACTTGTTCAGACGAAAGAAAGCACAGAGCCCCAGATTTTATGTTGTCTTGGAGAGCTTGCAGAGCACTGGGGAAAAGCAGGCAGAGAATTCCCTGCTAGCACCTTCTCTGTGCCTGGGAAACAGAAGTGTTCACATTGCTTGGCAGAATCGCTTTTGTGCAGAAAACAGTAACACTTGTTCAGAACGAAAGAAAGCACAGAGCCCCAGATTTTATGTTGTCCTGGAGAGCTTGCAGAGCAGTGGGGAAAGGCAGGCAGAGAATTCCCTGCTAGCACCTTCTCTGTGCCTGGGAAGCAGAAGTGTTCCCATTGCTTCGCAGAATCACTTTTCTGCAGAAAACAGTAACACTTGTTCAGAACGAAAGAAAGCACAGAGCCCCAGATTCTATGTTGTCCTGGAGAGCTTGCAGAGCACTGGGGAAAGGCAGGCAGAGAATTCCCTGCTAGCACCTTCTCTGTGCCTGGGAAGCAGAAGTGTTCACATTGCTTCGCAGAATCGCTTTTGTGCAGAAAACAGTAACACTTGTTCAGACGAAAGAAAGCACAGAGCCCCAGATTTTATGTTGTCCTGGAGAGCTTGCAGAGCACTGGGGAAAGGCAGGCAGAGAATTCCCTGCTAGCACCTTCTCTGTGCCTGTTCACATTGCTTCGCAGAATCGCTTTTGTGCAGAAAACAGTAACACTTGTTCAGACGAAAGAAAGCACAGAGCCCCAGATTTTATGTTGTCCTGGAGAGCTTGCAGAGCACTGGGGAAAGGCAGGCAGAGAATTCCCTGCTAGCACCTTCTCTGTGCCTGGGAAGCAGAAGTGTTCACATTGCTTCGCAGAATCGCTTTTGTGCAGAAAACAGTAACAGTTGTTCAGAACGAAAGAAAGCACAGAGCCCCAGATTCTATGTTGTACTGGAGAGCTTGCAGAGCACTGGGGAAAGGCAGGCAGAGAATTCCCTGCTAGCACCTTCTCTGTGCCTGGGAAGCAGAAGTGTTCACATTGCTTCGCAGAATCGCTTTTGTGCAGAAAACAGTAACAGTTGTTCAGAACGAAAGAAAGCACAGAGCCCCAGATTTTATGTTGTCCTGGAGAGCTTGCAGAGCACTGGGGAAAGGCAGGCAGAGAATTCCCTGCTAGCACCTTCTCTGTGCCTGGGAAGCAGAAGTGTTCACATTGCTTGGCAGAATCGCTTTTGTGCAGAAAACACTAACACTTGTTCAGAACAAAAGAAAGCACAGAGCCCCAGATTCTATGTTGTCCTGGAGAGCTTGCAGAGCACTGGGGAAAGGCAGGCAGAGAATTCCCTGCTAGCACCTTCTCTGTGCCTGTTCACATTGCTTCGCAGAATTGCTTTTGTGCAGAAAACAGTAACACTTGTTCAGACGAAAGAAAGCACAGAGCCCCAGATTTTATGTTGTCCTGGAGAGCTTGCAGAGCACTGGGGAAAGGCAGGCAGAGAATTCCCTGCTAGCACCTTCTCTGTGCCTGGGAAGCAGAAGTGTTCACATTGCTTCGCAGAATCGCTTTTGTGCAGAAAATAGTAACAGTTGTTCAGAACGAAAGAAAGCACAGAGCCCCTGATTTTATGTTGTCCTGGAGAGCTTGCAGAGCACTGGGGAAAGGCAGGCAGAGAATTCCCTGCTAGCACCTTCTCTGTGCCTGGGAAGCAGAAGTCTTCACATTGCTTGGCAGAATCGCTTTTGTGCAGAAAACAGTAACACTTGTTCAGAACGAAAGAAAGCACAGAGCCCCAGATTCTATGTTGTCCTGGAGAGCTTGCAGAGCACTGGGGAAAGGCAGGCAGAGAATTCCCTGGTAGCACCTTTTCTGTGCCTGTTCACATTGCTTCGCAGAATCGCTTTTGTGCAGAAAACAGTAACACTTGTTCAGAACGAAAGAAAGCACAGAGCCCCAGATTTTATGTTGTCCTGGAGAGCTTGCAGAGCACTGGGGAAAGGCAGGCAGAGAATTCCCTGCTAGCACCTTCTCTGTGCCTGGGAAGCAGAAGTCTTCACATTGCTTCGCAGAAACGCTTTTGTGCAGAAAACACTAACACTTGTTCAGAACGAAAGAAAGCACAGAGCCCCAGATTCTATGTTGTCCTGGAGAGCTTGCAGAGCACTGGGGAAAAGCAGGCAGAGAATTCCCTGGTAGCACCTTCTCTGTGCCTGTTCACATTGCTTCGCAGAATCGCTTTTGTGCAGAAAACAGTAACACTTGTTCAGACGAAAGAAAGCACAGAGCCCCAGATTTTATGTTGTCCTGGAGAGCTTGCAGAGCACTGGGGAAAGGCAGGCAGAGAATTCCCTGCTAGCACCTTCTCTGTGCCTGGGAAGCAGAAGTGTTCACATTGCTTGGCAGAATCGCTTTTGTGCAGAAAACACTAACACTTGTTCAGAACAAAAGAAAGCACAGAGCCCCAGATTTTATGTTGTCCTGGAGAGCTTGCAGAGCACTGGGGAAAAGCAGGCAGAGAATTCCCTGCCAGCACCTTCTCTGTGCCTGGGAAACAGAAGTGTTCACATTGCTTTGCAGAATCGCTTTTGTGCAGAAAACAGTAACACTTGTTCAGAACGAAAGAAAGCACAGAGCCCCAGATTTTATGTTGTCCTGGAGAGCTTGCAGAGCACTGGGGAAAGGCAGGCAGAGAATTCCCTGCTAGCACCTTCTCTGTGCCTGGGAAGCAGAAGTGTTCCCATTGCTTCGCAGAATCGCTTTTGTGCAGAAAACAGTAACACTTGTTCAGAAGGAAAGAAAGCACAGAGCCCCAGATTTTATGTTGTCCTGGAGAGCTTGCAGAGCACTGGGGAAAGGCAGGCAGAGAATTCCCTGCTAGCACCTTCTCGGTGCCTGGGAAGCAGAAGTGTTCACATTACTTGGCAGAATCGCTTTTTTGCAGAAAACACTAACACTTGTTCAGAACGAAAGAAAGCACAGAGCCCCAGATTTTATGTTGTCCTGGAGAGCTTGCAGAGCACTGGGGAAAAGCAGGCAGAGAATCCCTGCTAGCACCTTCTCTGTTCCTGGGAAACAGAAGTGTTCACATTGCTTGGCAGAATCGCTTTTGTGCAGAAAACAGTAACACTTGTTCAGAACGAAAGAAAGCACAGAGCCCCAGATTTTATGTTGTCCTGGAGAGCTTGCAGAGCACTGGGGAAAAGCAGGCAGAGAATTCCCTGCTAGCACCTTCTCTGTGCCTGGGAAACAGAAGTGTTCCCATTGCTTCGCAGAATCACTTTTCTGCAGAAAACAGTAACAATTGTTCAGAACGAAAGAAAGCACAGAGCCCCAGATTTGCTGTTGTCCTGGAGAGCTTGCAGAGCACTGGGGAAAGGCAGGCAGAGAATTCCCTGCTAGCACCTTCTCGGTGCCTGGGAAGCAGAAGTGTTCACATTGCTTGGCAGAATCGCTTTTGTGCAGAAAACAGTAACACTTGTTCAGACGAAAGAAAGCACAGAGCCCCAGATTTTATGTTGTCCTGGAGAGCTTGCAGAGCAGTGGGGAAAGGCAGGCAGAGAATTCCCTGCTAGCACCTTCTCTGTGCCTGTTCACATTGCTTCGCAGAATTGCTTTTGTGCAGAAAACAGTAACACTTGTTCAGACGAAAGAAAGCACAGAGCCCCAGATTTTATGTTGTCCTGGAGAGCTTGCAGAGCACTGGGGAAAGGCAGGCAGAGAATTCCCTGCTAGCACCTTCTCTGTGCCTGGGAAGCAGAAGTGTTCACATTGCTTCGCAGAATCGCTTTTGTGCAGAAAATAGTAACAGTTGTTCAGAACGAAAGAAAGCACAGAGCCCCTGATTTTATGTTGTCCTGGAGAGCTTGCAGAGCACTGGGGAAAGGCAGGCAGAGAATTCCCTGCTAGCACCTTCTCTGTGCCTGGGAAGCAGAAGTCTTCACATTGCTTGGCAGAATCGCTTTTGTGCAGAAAACAGTAACACTTGTTCAGAACGAAAGAAAGCACAGAGCCCCAGATTCTATGTTGTCCTGGAGAGCTTGCAGAGCACTGGGGAAAGGCAGGCAGAGAATTCCCTGCTAGCACCTTCTCTGTGCCTGTTCACATTGCTTCGCAGAATTGCTTTTGTGCAGAAAACAGTAACACTTGTTCAGACGAAAGAAAGCACAGAGCCCCAGATTTTATGTTGTCCTGGAGAGCTTGCAGAGCACTGGGGAAAGGCAGGCAGAGAATTCCCTGCTAGCACCTTCTCTGTGCCTGGGAAGCAGAAGTGTTCACATTGCTTCGCAGAATCGCTTTTGTGCAGAAAATAGTAACAGTTGTTCAGAACGAAAGAAAGCACAGAGCCCCTGATTTTATGTTGTCCTGGAGAGCTTGCAGAGCACTGGGGAAAGGCAGGCAGAGAATTCCCTGCTAGCACCTTCTCTGTGCCTGGGAAGCAGAAGTCTTCACATTGCTTGGCAGAATCGCTTTTGTGCAGAAAACAGTAACACTTGTTCAGAACGAAAGAAAGCACAGAGCCCCAGATTCTATGTTGTCCTGGAGAGCTTGCAGAGCACTGGGGAAAGGCAGGCAGAGAATTCCCTGGTAGCACCTTTTCTGTGCCTGTTCACATTGCTTCGCAGAATCGCTTTTGTGCAGAAAACAGTAACACTTGTTCAGAACGAAAGAAAGCACAGAGCCCCAGATTTTATGTTGTCCTGGAGAGCTTGCAGAGCACTGGGGAAAGGCAGGCAGAGAATTCCCTGCTAGCACCTTCTCTGTGCCTGGGAAGCAGAAGTGTTCACATTGCTTGGCAGAATCGCTTTTGTGCAGAAAACACTAACACTTGTTCAGAACAAAAGAAAGCACAGAGCCCCAGATTTTATGTTGTCCTGGAGAGCTTGCAGAGCACTGGGGAAAAGCAGGCAGAGAATTCCCTGCCAGCACCTTCTCTGTGCCTGGGAAACAGAAGTGTTCACATTGCTTTGCAGAATCGCTTTTGTGCAGAAAACAGTAACACTTGTTCAGAACGAAAGAAAGCACAGAGCCCCAGATTTTATGTTGTCCTGGAGAGCTTGCAGAGCACTGGGGAAAGGCAGGCAGAGAATTCCCTGCTAGCACCTTCTCTGTGCCTGGGAAGCAGAAGTGTTCCCATTGCTTCGCAGAATCGCTTTTGTGCAGAAAACAGTAACACTTGTTCAGAAGGAAAGAAAGCACAGAGCCCCAGATTTTATGTTGTCCTGGAGAGCTTGCAGAGCACTGGGGAAAGGCAGGCAGAGAATTCCCTGCTAGCACCTTCTCGGTGCCTGGGAAGCAGAAGTGTTCACATTACTTGGCAGAATCGCTTTTGTGCAGAAAACACTAACACTTGTTCAGAACGAAAGAAAGCACAGAGCCCCAGATTTTATGTTGTCCTGGAGAGCTTGCAGAGCACTGGGGAAAAGCAGGCAGAGAATCCCTGCTAGCACCTTCTCTGTTCCTGGGAAACAGAAGTGTTCACATTGCTTGGCAGAATCGCTTTTGTGCAGAAAACAGTAACACTTCTTCAGAACGAAAGAAAGCACAGAGCCCCAGATTTTATGTTGTCCTGGAGAGCTTGCAGAGCACTGGGGAAAAGCAGGCAGAGAATTCCCTGCTAGCACCTTCTCTGTGCCTGGGAAACAGAAGTGTTCCCATTGCTTCGCAGAATCACTTTTCTGCAGAAAACAGTAACAATTGTTCAGAACGAAAGAAAGCACAGAGCCCCAGATTTGCTGTTGTCCTGGAGAGCTTGCAGAGCACTGGGGAAAGGCAGGCAGAGAATTCCCTGCTAGCACCTTCTCGGTGCCTGGGAAGCAGAAGTGTTCACATTGCTTCGCAGAATCGCTTTTGTGCAGAAAACAGTAACACTTGTTCAGACGAAAGAAAGCACAGAGCCCCAGATTTTATGTTGTCCTGGAGAGCTTGCAGAGCAGTGGGGAAAGGCAGGCAGAGAATTCCCTGCTAGCACCTTTTCTGTGCGTGTTCACATTGCTTCGCAGAATCGCTTTTGTGCAGAAAACAGTAACACTTGTTCAGAACGAAAGAAAGCACAGAGCCCCAGATTTTATGTTGTCCTGGAGAGCTTGCAGAGCACTGGGGAAAGGCAGGCAGAGAATTCCCTGCTAGCACCTTCTCTGTGCCTGGGAAGCAGAAGTGTTCACATTGCTTCGCAGAACCGCTTTTGTGCAGAAAACAGTAACACTTGTTCAGAACGAAAGAAAGCACAGAGCCCCAGATTCTATGTTGTCCTGGAGAGCTTGCAGAGCACTGGGGAAAGGCAGGCAGAGAATTCCCTGCTAGCACCTTCTCTGTGCCTGTTCACATTGCTTCGCAGAATCGCTTTTGTGCAGAAAATAGTAACACTTATTCAGACGAAAGAAAGCACAGAGCCCCAGATTTTATGTTGTCCTGGAGAGCTTGCAGAGCACTGGGGAAAGGCAGGCAGAGAATTCCCTGCTAGCACCTTCTCTGTGCCTGGGAAGCAGAAGTGTTCACATTGCTTCGCAGAATCGCTTTTGTGCAGAAAATAGTAACAGTTGTTCAGAACGAAAGAAAGCACAGAGCCCCTGATTCTATGTTGTCCTGGAGAGCTTGCAGAGCACTGGGGAAAGGCAGGCAGAGAATTCCCTGCTAGCACCTTCTCTGTGCCTGGGAAGCAGAAGTGTTCACATTGCTTGGCAGAATCGCTTTTGTGCAGAAAACAGTAACACTTGTTCAGAACGAAAGAAAGCACAGAGCCCCAGATTCTATGTTGTCCTGGAGAGCTTGCAGAGCACTGGGGAAAGGCAGGCAGAGAATTCCCTGGTAGCACCTTTTCTGTGCCTGTTCACATTGCTTCGCAGAATCGCTTTTGTGCAGAAAACAGTAACACTTGTTCAGAACGAAAGAAAGCACAGAGCCCCAGATTTTATGTTGTCCTGGAGAGCTTGCAGAGCACTGGGGAAAGGCAGGCAGAGAATTCCCTGCTAGCACCTTCTCTGTGCCTGGGAAGCAGAAGTGTTCACATTGCTTCGCAGAATCGCTTTTGTGCAGAAAACACTAACACTTGTTCAGAACGAAAGAAAGCACAGAGCCCCAGATTCTATGTTGTCCTGGAGAGCTTGCAGAGCACTGGGTAAAAGCAGGCAGAGAATTCCCTGCTAGCAGCTTCTCTGTGCCTGTTCACATTGCTTCGCAGAATCGCTTTTGTGCAGAAAACAGTAACACTTGTTCAGACGAAAGAAAGCACAGAGCCCCAGATTTTATGTTGTCCTGGAGAGCTTGCAGAGCACTGGGGAAAGGCAGGCAGAGAATTCCCTGCTAGCACCTTCTCTGTGCCTGGGAAGCAGAAGTGTTCACATTGCTTGGCAGAATCGCATTTGTGCAGAAAACACTAACACTTGTTCAGAACAAAAGAAAGCACAGAGCCCCAGATTTTATGTTGTCCTGGAGAGCTTGCAGAGCACTGGGGAAAAGCAGGCAGAGAATTCCCTGCCAGCACCTTCTCTGTGCCTGGGAAACAGAAGTGTTCACATTGCTTTGCAGAATCGCTTTTGTGCAGAAAACAGTAACACTTGTTCAGAACGAAAGAAAGCACAGAGCCCCAGATTTTATGTTGTCCTGGAGAGCTTGCAGAGCACTGGGGAAAGGCAGGCAGAGAATTCCCTGCTAGCACCTTCTCTGTGCCTGGGAAGCAGAAGTGTTCCCATTGCTTCGCAGAATCGCTTTTGTGCAGAAAACAGTAACACTTGTTCAGAAGGAAAGAAAGCACAGAGCCCCAGATTTTATGTTGTCCTGGAGAGCTTGCAGAGCTCTGGGGAAAGGCAGGCAGAGAATTCCCTGCTAGCACCTTCTCTGTGCCTGGGAAGCAGAAGTGTTCACATTGCTTCGCAGAATCGCTTTTGTGCAGAAAATAGTAACAGTTGTTCAGAACGAAAGAAAGCACAGAGCCCCAGATTTTATGTTGTCCTGGAGAGCTTGCAGAGCACTGGGGAAAGGCAGGCAGAGAATTCCCTGCTAGCACCTTCTCTGTGCCTGGGAAGCAGAAGTGTTCACATTGCTTGGCAGAATCGCTTTTGTGCAGAAAACAGTAACACTTGTTCAGAACGAAAGAAAGCACAGAGCCCCAGATTCTATGTTGTCCTGGAGAGCTTGCAGAGCACTGGGGAAAGGCAGGCAGAGAATTCCCTGCTAGCACCTTTTCTGTGCCTGTTCACATTGCTTCGCAGAATCGCTTTTGTGCAGAAAACAGTAACACTTGTTCAGAACGAAAGAAAGCACAGAGCCCCAGATTTTATGTTGTCCTGGAGAGCTTGCAGAGCACTGGGGAAAAGCAGGCAGAGAATTCCCTGCTAGCACCTTCTCTGTGCCTGGGAAGCAGAAGTGTTCACATTGCTTGGCAGAATCGCTTTTGTGCAGAAAACAGTAACACTTGTTCAGAACGAAAGAAAGCACAGAGCCCCAGATTCTATGTTGTCCTGGAGAGCTTGCAGAGCACTGGGGAAAGGCAGGCAGAGAATTCCCTGCTAGCACCTTTTCTGTGCCTGTTCACATTGCTTCGCAGAATCGCTTTTGTGCAGAAAACAGTAACACTTGTTCAGAACGAAAGAAAGCACAGAGCCCCAGACTTTATGTTGTCCTGGAGAGCTTGCAGAGCACTGGGGAAAGGCAGGCAGAGAATTCCCTGCTAGCACCTTCTCTGTGCCTGGGAGGCAGAAGTGTTCACATTGCTTCGCAGAATCGCTTTTGTGCAGAAAATAGTAACAGTTGTTCAGAACGAAAGAAAGCACAGAGCCCCTGATTCTATGTTGTCCTGGAGAGCTTGCAGAGCACTGGGGAAAGGCAGGCAGAGAATTCCCTGCTAGCACCTTCTCTGTGCCTGGGAAGCAGAAGTGTTCACATTGCTTTGCAGAATCGCTTTTGTGCAGAAAACAGTAACACTTGTTCAGAACGAAAGAAAGCACAGAGCCCCAGATTCTATGTTGTCCTGGAGAGCTTGCAGAGCACTGGGGAAAGGCAGGCAGAGAATTCCCTGGTAGCACCTTTTCTGTGCCTGTTCACATTGCTTCGCAGAATCGCTTTTGTGCAGAAAACAGTAACACTTGTTCAGAACGAAAGAAAGCACAGAGCCCCAGATTTTATGTTGTCCTGGAGAGCTTGCAGAGCACTGGGGAAAGGCAGGCAGAGAATTCCCTGCTAGCACCTTCTCTGTGCCTGGGAAGCAGAAGTGTTCACATTGCTTGGCAGAATCGCTTTTGTGCAGAAAACACTAACACTTGTTCAGAACGAAAGAAAGCACAGAGCCCCAGATTCTATGTTGTCCTGGAGAGCTTGCAGAGCACTGGGTAAAAGCAGGCAGAGAATTCCCTGCTAGCACCTTCTCTGTGCCTGTTCACATTGCTTCGCAGAATCGCTTTTGTGCAGAAAACAGTAACACTTGTTCAGACGAAAGAAAGCACAGAGCCCCAGATTTTATGTTGTCCTGGAGAGCTTGCAGAGCACTGGGGAAAGGCAGGCAGAGAATTCCCTGCTAGCACCTTCTCTGTGCCTGGGAAGCAGAAGTGTTCACATTGCTTGGCAGAATCGCTTTTGTGCAGAAAACAGTAACAGTTGTTCAGAACGAAAGAAAGCACAGAGCCCCAGATTTTATGTTGTCCTGGAGAGCTTGCAGAGCACTGGGGAAAAGCAGGCAGAGAATTCCCTGCCAGCACCTTCTCTGTGCCTGGGAAACAGAAGTGTTCACATTGCTTTGCAGAATCGCTTTTGTGCAGAAAACAGTAACACTTGTTCAGAACGAAAGAAAGCACAGAGCCCCAGATTTTATGTTGTCCTGGAGAGCTTGCAGAGCACTGGGGAAAGGCAGGCAGAGAATTCCCTGCTAGCACCTTCTCTGTGCCTGGGAAGCAGAAGTGTTCCCATTGCTTCGCAGAATCGCTTTTGTGCAGAAAACAGTAACACTTGTTCAGAAGGAAAGAAAGCACAGAGCCCCAGATTTTATGTTGTCCTGGAGAGCTTGCAGAGCACTGGGGAAAGGCAGGCAGAGAATTCCCTGCTAGCACCTTCTCTGTGCCTGGGAAGCAGAAGTGTTCACATTGCTTCGCAGAATCGCTTTTGTGCAGAAAATAGTAACAGTTGTTCAGAACGAAAGAAAGCACAGAGCCCCAGATTCTATGTTGTCCTGGAGAGCTTGCAGAGCACTGGGGAAAGGCAGGCAGAGAATTCCCTGCTAGCACCTTCTCTGTGCCTGGGAAGCAGAAGTGTTCACATTGCTTGGCAGAATCGCTTTTGTGCAGAAAACAGTAACACTTGTTCAGAACGAAAGAAAGCACAGAGCCCCAGATTCTATGTTGTCCTGGAGAGCTTGCAGAGCACTGGGGAAAGGCAGGCAGAGAATTCCCTGCTAGCACCTTTTCTGTGCCTGTTCACATTGCTTCGCAGAATCGCTTTTGTGCAGAAAACAGTAACACTTGTTCAGAACGAAAGAAAGCACAGAGCCCCAGATTTTATGTTGTCCTGGAGAGCTTGCAGAGCACTGGGGAAAAGCAGGCAGAGAATTCCCTGCTAGCACCTTCTCTGTGCCTGGGAAGCAGAAGTGTTCACATTGCTTGGCAGAATCGCTTTTGTGCAGAAAACAGTAACACTTGTTCAGAACGAAAGAAAGCACAGAGCCCCAGATTCTATGTTGTCCTGGAGAGCTTGCAGAGCACTGGGGAAAGGCAGGCAGAGAATTCCCTGCTAGCACCTTTTCTGTGCCTGTTCACATTGCTTCGCAGAATCGCTTTTGTGCAGAAAACAGTAACACTTGTTCAGAACGAAAGAAAGCACAGAGCCCCAGACTTTATGATGTCCTGGAGAGCTTGCAGAGCACTGGGGAAAAGCAGGCAGAGAATTCCCTGCTAGCACCTTCTCTGTGCCTGGGAAGCAGAAGTGTTCACATTGCTTCGCAGAATCGCTTTTGTGCAGAAAACAGTAACACTTGTTCAGACGAAAGAAAGCACAGAGCCCCAGATTTTATGTTGTCTTGGAGAGCTTGCAGAGCACTGGGGAAAAGCAGGCAGAGAATTCCCTGCTAGCACCTTCTCTGTGCCTGGGAAACAGAAGTGTTCACATTGCTTGGCAGAATCGCTTTTGTGCAGAAAACAGTAACACTTGTTCAGAACGAAAGAAAGCACAGAGCCCCAGATTTTATGTTGTCCTGGAGAGCTTGCAGAGCAGTGGGGAAAGGCAGGCAGAGAATTCCCTGCTAGCACCTTCTCTGTGCCTGGGAAGCAGAAGTGTTCCCATTGCTTCGCAGAATCACTTTTCTGCAGAAAACAGTAACACTTGTTCAGAACGAAAGAAAGCACAGAGCCCCAGATTCTATGTTGTCCTGGAGAGCTTGCAGAGCACTGGGGAAAGGCAGGCAGAGAATTCCCTGCTAGCACCTTCTCTGTGCCTGGGAAGCAGAAGTGTTCACATTGCTTCGCAGAATCGCTTTTGTGCAGAAAACAGTAACACTTGTTCAGACGAAAGAAAGCACAGAGCCCCAGATTTTATGTTGTCCTGGAGAGCTTGCAGAGCAGTGGGGAAAGGCAGGCAGAGAATTCCCTGCTAGCACCTTCTCTGTGCCTGTTCACATTGCTTCGCAGAATCGCTTTTGTGCAGAAAACAGTAACACTTGTTCAGACGAAAGAAAGCACAGAGCCCCAGATTTTATGTTGTCCTGGAGAGCTTGCAGAGCACTGGGGAAAGGCAGGCAGAGAATTCCCTGCTAGCACCTTCTCTGTGCCTGGGAAGCAGAAGTGTTCACATTGCTTCGCAGAATCGCTTTTGTGCAGAAAACAGTAACAGTTGTTCAGAATGAAAGAAAGCACAGAGCCCCAGATTCTATGTTGTCCTGGAGAGCTTGCAGAGCACTGGGGAAAGGCAGGCAGAGAATTCCCTGCTAGCACCTTCTCTGTGCCTGGGAAGCAGAAGTGTTCACATTGCTTCGCAGAATCGCTTTTGTGCAGAAAACAGTAACAGTTGTTCAGAACGAAAGAAAGCACAGAGCCCCAGATTTTATGTTGTCCTGGAGAGCTTGCAGAGCACTGGGGAAAGGCAGGCAGAGAATTCCCTGCTAGCACCTTCTCTGTGCCTGGGAAGCAGAAGTGTTCACATTGCTTGGCAGAATCGCTTTTGTGCAGAAAACACTAACACTTGTTCAGAACAAAAGAAAGCACAGAGCCCCAGATTCTATGTTGTCCTGGAGAGCTTGCAGAGCACTGGGGAAAGGCAGGCAGAGAATTCCCTGCTAGCACCTTCTCTGTGCCTGTTCACATTGCTTCGCAGAATTGCTTTTGTGCAGAAAACAGTAACACTTGTTCAGACGAAAGAAAGCACAGAGCCCCAGATTTTATGTTGTCCTGGAGAGCTTGCAGAGCACTGGGGAAAGGCAGGCAGAGAATTCCCTGCTAGCACCTTCTCTGTGCCTGGGAAGCAGAAGTGTTCACATTGCTTCGCAGAATCGCTTTTGTGCAGAAAATAGTAACAGTTGTTCAGAACGAAAGAAAGCACAGAGCCCCTGATTTTATGTTGTCCTGGAGAGCTTGCAGAGCACTGGGGAAAGGCAGGCAGAGAATTCCCTGCTAGCACCTTCTCTGTGCCTGGGAAGCAGAAGTGTTCACATTGCTTTGCAGAATCGCTTTTGTGCAGAAAACAGTAACACTTGTTCAGAACGAAAGAAAGCACAGAGCCCCAGATTCTATGTTGTCCTGGAGAGCTTGCAGAGCACTGGGGAAAGGCAGGCAGAGAATTCCCTGGTAGCACCTTTTCTGTGCCTGTTCACATTGCTTCGCAGAATCGCTTTTGTGCAGAAAACAGTAACACTTGTTCAGAACGAAAGAAAGCACAGAGCCCCAGATTTTATGTTGTCCTGGAGAGCTTGCAGAGCACTGGGGAAAGGCAGGCAGAGAATTCCCTGCTAGCACCTTCTCTGTGCCTGGGAAGCAGAAGTGTTCACATTGCTTGGCAGAATCGCTTTTGTGCAGAAAACACTAACACTTGTTCAGAACGAAAGAAAGCACAGAGCCCCAGATTCTATGTTGTCCTGGAGAGCTTGCAGAGCACTGGGTAAAAGCAGGCAGAGAATTCCCTGCTAGCACCTTCTCTGTGCCTGTTCACATTGCTTCGCAGAATCGCTTTTGTGCAGAAAACAGTAACACTTGTTCAGACGAAAGAAAGCACAGAGCCCCAGATTTTATGTTGTCCTGGAGAGCTTGCAGAGCACTGGGGAAAGGCAGGCAGAGAATTCCCTGCTAGCACCTTCTCTGTGCCTGGGAAGCAGAAGTGTTCACATTGCTTGGCAGAATCGCTTTTGTGCAGAAAACAGTAACAGTTGTTCAGAACGAAAGAAAGCACAGAGCCCCAGATTTTATGTTGTCCTGGAGAGCTTGCAGAGCACTGGGGAAAAGCAGGCAGAGAATTCCCTGCCAGCACCTTCTCTGTGCCTGGGAAACAGAAGTGTTCACATTGCTTTGCAGAATCGCTTTTGTGCAGAAAACAGTAACACTTGTTCAGAACGAAAGAAAGCACAGAGCCCCAGATTTTATGTTGTCCTGGAGAGCTTGCAGAGCACTGGGGAAAGGCAGGCAGAGAATTCCCTGCTAGCACCTTCTCTGTGCCTGGGAAGCAGAAGTGTTCCCATTGCTTCGCAGAATCGCTTTTGTGCAGAAAACAGTAACACTTGTTCAGAAGGAAAGAAAGCACAGAGCCCCAGATTTTATGTTGTCCTGGAGAGCTTGCAGAGCACTGGGGAAAGGCAGGCAGAGAATTCCCTGCTAGCACCTTCTCTGTGCCTGGGAAGCAGAAGTGTTCACATTGCTTCGCAGAATCGCTTTTGTGCAGAAAATAGTAACAGTTGTTCAGAACGAAAGAAAGCACAGAGCCCCAGATTCTATGTTGTCCTGGAGAGCTTGCAGAGCACTGGGGAAAGGCAGGCAGAGAATTCCCTGCTAGCACCTTCTCTGTGCCTGGGAAGCAGAAGTGTTCACATTGCTTGGCAGAATCGCTTTTGTGCAGAAAACAGTAACACTTGTTCAGAACGAAAGAAAGCACAGAGCCCCAGATTCTATGTTGTCCTGGAGAGCTTGCAGAGCACTGGGGAAAGGCAGGCAGAGAATTCCCTGCTAGCACCTTTTCTGTGCCTGTTCACATTGCTTCGCAGAATCGCTTTTGTGCAGAAAACAGTAACACTTGTTCAGAACGAAAGAAAGCACAGAGCCCCAGATTTTATGTTGTCCTGGAGAGCTTGCAGAGCACTGGGGAAAAGCAGGCAGAGAATTCCCTGCTAGCACCTTCTCTGTGCCTGGGAAGCAGAAGTGTTCACATTGCTTGGCAGAATCGCTTTTGTGCAGAAAACAGTAACACTTGTTCAGAACGAAAGAAAGCACAGAGCCCCAGATTCTATGTTGTCCTGGAGAGCTTGCAGAGCACTGGGGAAAGGCAGGCAGAGAATTCCCTGCTAGCACCTTTTCTGTGCCTGTTCACATTGCTTCGCAGAATCGCTTTTGTGCAGAAAACAGTAACACTTGTTCAGAACGAAAGAAAGCACAGAGCCCCAGACTTTATGATGTCCTGGAGAGCTTGCAGAGCACTGGGGAAAAGCAGGCAGAGAATTCCCTGCTAGCACCTTCTCTGTGCCTGGGAAGCAGAAGTGTTCACATTGCTTCGCAGAATCGCTTTTGTGCAGAAAACAGTAACACTTGTTCAGACGAAAGAAAGCACAGAGCCCCAGATTTTATGTTGTCTTGGAGAGCTTGCAGAGCACTGGGGAAAAGCAGGCAGAGAATTCCCTGCTAGCACCTTCTCTGTGCCTGGGAAACAGAAGTGTTCACATTGCTTGGCAGAATCGCTTTTGTGCAGAAAACAGTAACACTTGTTCAGAACGAAAGAAAGCACAGAGCCCCAGATTTTATGTTGTCCTGGAGAGCTTGCAGAGCAGTGGGGAAAGGCAGGCAGAGAATTCCCTGCTAGCACCTTCTCTGTGCCTGGGAAGCAGAAGTGTTCCCATTGCTTCGCAGAATCACTTTTCTGCAGAAAACAGTAACACTTGTTCAGAACGAAAGAAAGCACAGAGCCCCAGATTCTATGTTGTCCTGGAGAGCTTGCAGAGCACTGGGGAAAGGCAGGCAGAGAATTCCCTGCTAGCACCTTCTCTGTGCCTGGGAAGCAGAAGTGTTCACATTGCTTCGCAGAATCGCTTTTGTGCAGAAAACAGTAACACTTGTTCAGACGAAAGAAAGCACAGAGCCCCAGATTTTATGTTGTCCTGGAGAGCTTGCAGAGCAGTGGGGAAAGGCAGGCAGAGAATTCCCTGCTAGCACCTTCTCTGTGCCTGTTCACATTGCTTCGCAGAATCGCTTTTGTGCAGAAAACAGTAACACTTGTTCAGACGAAAGAAAGCACAGAGCCCCAGATTTTATGTTGTCCTGGAGAGCTTGCAGAGCACTGGGGAAAGGCAGGCAGAGAATTCCCTGCTAGCACCTTCTCTGTGCCTGGGAAGCAGAAGTGTTCACATTGCTTCGCAGAATCGCTTTTGTGCAGAAAACAGTAACAGTTGTTCAGAATGAAAGAAAGCACAGAGCCCCAGATTCTATGTTGTCCTGGAGAGCTTGCAGAGCACTGGGGAAAGGCAGGCAGAGAATTCCCTGCTAGCACCTTCTCTGTGCCTGGGAAGCAGAAGTGTTCACATTGCTTCGCAGAATCGCTTTTGTGCAGAAAACAGTAACAGTTGTTCAGAACGAAAGAAAGCACAGAGCCCCAGATTTTATGTTGTCCTGGAGAGCTTGCAGAGCACTGGGGAAAGGCAGGCAGAGAATTCCCTGCTAGCACCTTCTCTGTGCCTGGGAAGCAGAAGTGTTCACATTGCTTGGCAGAATCGCTTTTGTGCAGAAAACACTAACACTTGTTCAGAACAAAAGAAAGCACAGAGCCCCAGATTCTATGTTGTCCTGGAGAGCTTGCAGAGCACTGGGGAAAGGCAGGCAGAGAATTCCCTGCTAGCACCTTCTCTGTGCCTGTTCACATTGCTTCGCAGAATTGCTTTTGTGCAGAAAACAGTAACACTTGTTCAGACGAAAGAAAGCACAGAGCCCCAGATTTTATGTTGTCCTGGAGAGCTTGCAGAGCACTGGGGAAAGGCAGGCAGAGAATTCCCTGCTAGCACCTTCTCTGTGCCTGGGAAGCAGAAGTGTTCACATTGCTTCGCAGAATCGCTTTTGTGCAGAAAATAGTAACAGTTGTTCAGAACGAAAGAAAGCACAGAGCCCCTGATTTTATGTTGTCCTGGAGAGCTTGCAGAGCACTGGGGAAAGGCAGGCAGAGAATTCCCTGCTAGCACCTTCTCTGTGCCTGGGAAGCAGAAGTCTTCACATTGCTTGGCAGAATCGCTTTTGTGCAGAAAACAGTAACACTTGTTCAGAACGAAAGAAAGCACAGAGCCCCAGATTCTATGTTGTCCTGGAGAGCTTGCAGAGCACTGGGGAAAGGCAGGCAGAGAATTCCCTGGTAGCACCTTTTCTGTGCCTGTTCACATTGCTTCGCAGAATCGCTTTTGTGCAGAAAACAGTAACACTTGTTCAGAACGAAAGAAAGCACAGAGCCCCAGATTTTATGTTGTCCTGGAGAGCTTGCAGAGCACTGGGGAAAGGCAGGCAGAGAATTCCCTGCTAGCACCTTCTCTGTGCCTGGGAAACAGAAGTGTTCACATTGCTTCGCAGAAACGCTTTTGTGCAGAAAACACTAACACTTGTTCAGAACGAAAGAAAGCACAGAGCCCCAGATTCTATGTTGTCCTGGAGAGCTTGCAGAGCACTGGGGAAAAGCAGGCAGAGAATTCCCTGGTAGCACCTTCTCTGTGCCTGTTCACATTGCTTCGCAGAATCGCTTTTGTGCAGAAAACAGTAACACTTGTTCAGACGAAAGAAAGCACAGAGCCCCAGATTTTATGTTGTCCTGGAGAGCTTGCAGAGCACTGGGGAAAGGCAGGCAGAGAATTCCCTGCTAGCACCTTCTCTGTGCCTGGGAAGCAGAAGTGTTCACATTGCTTGGCAGAATCGCTTTTGTGCAGAAAACACTAACACTTGTTCAGAACAAAAGAAAGCACAGAGCCCCAGATTTTATGTTGTCCTGGAGAGCTTGCAGAGCACTGGGGAAAAGCAGGCAGAGAATTCCCTGCCAGCACCTTCTCTGTGCCTGGGAAACAGAAGTGTTCACATTGCTTTGCAGAATCGCTTTTGTGCAGAAAACAGTAACACTTGTTCAGAACGAAAGAAAGCACAGAGCCCCAGATTTTATGTTGTCCTGGAGAGCTTGCAGAGCACTGGGGAAAGGCAGGCAGAGAATTCCCTGCTAGCACCTTCTCTGTGCCTGGGAAGCAGAAGTGTTCCCATTGCTTCGCAGAATCGCTTTTGTGCAGAAAACAGTAACACTTGTTCAGAAGGAAAGAAAGCACAGAGCCCCAGATTTTATGTTGTCCTGGAGAGCTTGCAGAGCACTGGGGAAAGGCAGGCAGAGAATTCCCTGCTAGCACCTTCTCGGTGCCTGGGAAGCAGAAGTGTTCACATTACTTGGCAGAATCGCTTTTGTGCAGAAAACACTAACACTTGTTCAGAACGAAAGAAAGCACAGAGCCCCAGATTTTATGTTGTCCTGGAGAGCTTGCAGAGCACTGGGGAAAAGCAGGCAGAGAATCCCTGCTAGCACCTTCTCTGTTCCTGGGAAACAGAAGTGTTCACATTGCTTGGCAGAATCGCTTTTGTGCAGAAAACAGTAACACTTGTTCAGAACGAAAGAAAGCACAGAGCCCCAGATTTTATGTTGTCCTGGAGAGCTTGCAGAGCACTGGGGAAAAGCAGGCAGAGAATTCCCTGCTAGCACCTTCTCTGTGCCTGGGAAACAGAAGTGTTCCCATTGCTTCGCAGAATCACTTTTCTGCAGAAAACAGTAACACTTGTTCAGAACGAAAGAAAGCACAGAGCCCCAGATTTGCTGTTGTCCTGGAGAGCTTGCAGAGCACTGGGGAAAGGCAGGCAGAGAATTCCCTGCTAGCACCTTCTCGGTGCCTGGGAAGCAGAAGTGTTCACATTGCTTCGCAGAATCGCTTTTGTGCAGAAAACAGTAACACTTGTTCAGACGAAAGAAAGCACAGAGCCCCAGATTTTATGTTGTCCTGGAGAGCTTGCAGAGCAGTGGGGAAAGGCAGGCAGAGAATTCCCTGCTAGCACCTTTTCTGTGCGTGTTCACATTGCTTCGCAGAATCGCTTTTGTGCAGAAAACAGTAACACTTGTTCAGAACGAAAGAAAGCACAGAGCCCCAGATTTTATGTTGTCCTGGAGAGCTTGCAGAGCACTGGGGAAAGGCAGGCAGAGAATTCCCTGCTAGCACCTTCTCTGTGCCTGGGAAGCAGAAGTGTTCACATTGCTTCGCAGAACCGCTTTTGTGCAGAAAACAGTAACACTTGTTCAGAACGAAAGAAAGCACAGAGCCCCAGATTCTATGTTGTCCTGGAGAGCTTGCAGAGCACTGGGGAAAGGCAGGCAGAGAATTCCCTGCTAGCACCTTCTCTGTGCCTGTTCACATTGCTTCGCAGAATCGCTTTTGTGCAGAAAATAGTAACACTTATTCAGACGAAAGAAAGCACAGAGCCCCAGATTTTATGTTGTCCTGGAGAGCTTGCAGAGCACTGGGGAAAGGCAGGCAGAGAATTCCCTGCTAGCACCTTCTCTGTGCCTGGGAAGCAGAAGTGTTCACATTGCTTCGCAGAATCGCTTTTGTGCAGAAAATAGTAACAGTTGTTCAGAACGAAAGAAAGCACAGAGCCCCTGATTCTATGTTGTCCTGGAGAGCTTGCAGAGCACTGGGGAAAGGCAGGCAGAGAATTCCCTGCTAGCACCTTCTCTGTGCCTGGGAAGCAGAAGTGTTCACATTGCTTGGCAGAATCGCTTTTGTGCAGAAAACAGTAACACTTGTTCAGAACGAAAGAAAGCACAGAGCCCCAGATTCTATGTTGTCCTGGAGAGCTTGCAGAGCACTGGGGAAAGGCAGGCAGAGAATTCCCTGCTAGCACCTTCTCTGTGCCTGTTCACATTGCTTCGCAGAATCGCTTTTGTGCAGAAAACAGTAATACTTGTTCAGAACGAAAGAAAGCACAGAGCCCCAGATTTTATGTTGTCCTGGAGAGCTTGCAGAGTACTGGGGAAAAGCAGGCAGAGAATTCCCTGCTAGCACCTTCTCTGTGCCTGGGAAACAGAAGTGTTCACATTGCTTCGCAGAATCGCTTTTGTGCAGAAAACAGTAACACTTGTTCAGAACGAAAGAAAGCACAGAACCCCAGATTTTATGTTGTCCTGGAGAGCTTGCAGAGCACTGGGGAAAGGCAGGCAGAGAATTCCCTGCTAGCACCTTCTCGGTGCCTGGGAAGCAGAAGTGTTCACATTACTTGGCAGAATCGCTTTTGTGCAGAAAACACTAACACTTGTTCAGAACAAAAGAAAGCACAGAGCCCCAGATTTTATGTTGTCCTGGAGAGCTTGCAGAGCAGTGGGGAAAGGCAGGCAGAGAATTCCCTGCTAGCACCTTCTCTGTGCCTGGGAAACAGAAGTGTTCCCATTGCTTCGCAGAATCGCTTTTGTGCAGAAAACAGTAACACTTGTTCAGAACGAAAGAAAGCACAGAGCCCCAGATTTTATGTTGTCCTGGAGAGCTTGCAGAGCACTGGGGAAAAGCAGGCAGAGAATTCCCTGCTAGCACCTTCTCTGTGCCTGGGAAGCAGAAGTGTTCACATTGCTTGGCAGAATCGCTTTTGTGCAGAAAACAGTAACACTTGTTCAGAACGAAAGAAAGCACAGAGCCCCAGATTCTATGTTGTCCTGGAGAGCTTGCAGAGCACTGGGGAAAGGCAGGCAGAGAATTCCCTGCTAGCACCTTCTCTGTGCCTGTTCACATTGCTTGGCAGAATCGCTTTTGTGCAGAAAACAGTAATACTTGTTCAGAACGAAAGAAAGCACAGAGCCCCAGATTTTATGTTGTCCTGGAGAGCTTGCAGAGCACTGGGGAAAAGCAGGCAGAGAATTCCCTGCTAGCACCTTCTCTGTTCCTGGGAAACAGAAGTGTTCACATTGCTTCGCAGAATCGCTTTTGTGCAGAAAACAGTAACACCTGTTCAGAACGAAAGAAAGCACAGAGCCCCAGATTTTATGTTGTCCTGGAGAGCTTGCAGAGCACTGGGGAAAGGCAGGCAGAGATTTCCCTGCTAGCACCTTCTCGGTGCCTGGGAAGCAGAAGTGTTCACATTACTTGGCAGAATCGCTTTTGTGCAGAAAACACTAACACTTGTTCAGAACAAAAGAAAGCACAGAGCCCCAGATTTTATGTTGTCCTGGAGAGCTTGCAGAGCACTGGGGAAAAGCAGGCAGAGAATTCCCTGCTAGCACCTTCTCTGTGCCTGGGTAACAGAAGTGTTCACATTGCTTCGCAGAATCGCTTTTGTGCAGAAAACACTAACACTTGTTCAGAACGAAAGAAAGCACAGAGCCCCAGATTTTATGTTGTCCTGGAGAGCTTGCAGAGCACTGGGGAAAAGCAGGCAGAGAATTCCCTGCTAGCACCTTCTCTGTTCCTGGGAAACAGAAGTGTTCACATTGCTTGGCAGAATCGCTTTTGTGCAGAAAACAGTAACACTTGTTCAGAACGAAAGAAAGCACAGAGCCCCAGATTTTATGTTGTCCTGGAGAGCTTGCAGAGCACTGGGGAAAAGCAGGCAGAGAATTCCCTGCTAGCACCTTCTCTGTGCCTGGGAAGCAGAAGTGGTCCCATTGCTTCGCAGAATCACTTTTCTGCAGAAAACAGTAACACTTGTTCAGAACGAAAGAAAGCACAGAGCCCCAGATTCTATGTTGTCCTGGAGAGCTTGCAGAGCACTGGGGAAAGGCAGGCAGAAAATTCCCTGCTAGCACCTTCTCTGTGCCTGGGAAGCAGAAGTGTTCACATTGCTTCGCAGAATCGCTTTTGTGCAGAAAACAGTAACACTTGTTCAGACGAAAGAAAGCACAGAGCCCCAGATTTTATGTTGTCCTGGAGAGCTTGCAGAGCACTGGGGAAAGGCAGGCAGAGAATTCCCTGCTAGCACCTTCTCTGTGCCTGGGAGGCAGAAGTGTTCACATTGCTTCGCAGAATCGCTTTTGTGCAGAAAATAGTAACACTTGTTCAGAACGAAAGAAAGCACAGAGCCCCTGATTCTATGTTGTCCTGGAGAGCTTGCAGAGCACTGGGGAAAGGCAGGCAGAGAATTCCCTGCTAGCACCTTCTCTGTGCCTGGGAAGCAGAAGTGTTCACATTGCTTGGCAGAATCGCTTTTGTGCAGAAAACAGTAACACTTGTTCAGAACGAAAGAAAGCACAGAGCCCCAGATTCTATGTTGTCCTGGAGAGCTTGCAGAGCACTGGGGAAAGGCAGGCAGAGAATTCCCTGGTAGCACCTTTTCTGTGCCTGTTCACATTGCTTCGCAGAATCGCTTTTGTGCAGAAAACAGTAACACTTGTTCAGAACGAAAGAAAGCACAGAGCCCCAGATTTTATGTTGTCCTGGAGAGCTTGCAGAGCACTGGGGAAAGGCAGGCAGAGAATTCCCTGCTAGCACCTTCTCTGTGCCTGGGAAGCAGAAGTCTTCACATTGCTTCGCAGAAACGCTTTTGTGCAGAAAACAGTAACACTTGTTCAGAACGAAAGAAAGCACAGAGCCCCAGATTCTATGTTGTCCTGGAGAGCTTGCAGAGCACTGGGGAAAAGCAGGCAGAGAATTCCCTGGTAGCACCTTCTCTGTGCCTGTTCACATTGCTTCGCAGAATCGCTTTTGTGCAGAAAACAGTAACACTTGTTCAGACGAAAGAAAGCACAGAGCCCCAGATTTTATGTTGTCCTGGAGAGCTTGCAGAGCACTGGGGAAAGGCAGGCAGAGAATTCCCTGCTAGCACCTTCTCTGTGCCTGGGAAGCAGAAGTGTTCACATTGCTTGGCAGAATCGCTTTTGTGCAGAAAACACTAACACTTGTTCAGAACAAAAGAAAGCACAGAGCCCCAGATTTTATGTTGTCCTGGAGAGCTTGCAGAGCACTGGGGAAAAGCAGGCAGAGAATTCCCTGCCAGCACCTTCTCTGTGCCTGGGAAACAGAAGTGTTCACATTGCTTTGCAGAATCGCTTTTGTGCAGAAAACAGTAACACTTGTTCAGAACGAAAGAAAGCACAGAGCCCCAGATTTTATGTTGTCCTGGAGAGCTTGCAGAGCAGTGGGGAAAGGCAGGCAGAGAATTCCCTGCTAGCACCTTCTCTGTGCCTGGGAAGCAGAAGTGTTCCCATTGCTTCGCAGAATCGCTTTTGTGCAGAAAACAGTAACACTTGTTCAGAAGGAAAGAAAGCACAGAGCCCCAGATTTTATGTTGTCCTGGAGAGCTTGCAGAGCACTGGGGAAAGGCAGGCAGAGAATTCCCTGCTAGCACCTTCTCTGTGCCTGGGAAGCAGAAGTGTTCACATTGCTTCGCAGAATCGCTTTTGTGCAGAAAATAGTAACAGTTGTTCAGAACGAAAGAAAGCACAGAGCCCCAGATTTTATGTTGTCCTGGAGAGCTTGCAGAGCAGTGGGGAAAGGCAGGCAGAGAATTCCCTGCTAGCACCTTCTCTGTGCCTGGGAAACAGAAGTCTTCACATTGCTTCGCAGAATCGCTTTTGTGCAGAAAACAGTAACACTTGTTCAGAACGAAAGAAAGCACAGAGCCCCAGATTCTATGTTGTCCTGGAGAGCTTGCAGAGCACTGGGGAAAGGCAGGCAGAGAATTCCCTGCTAGCACCTTCTCTGTGCCTGTTCACATTGCTTCGCAGAATCGCTTTTGTGCAGAAAACAGTAATACTTGTTCAGAACGAAAGAAAGCACAGAGCCCCAGATTTTATGTTGTCCTGGAGAGCTTGCAGAGCACTGGGGAAAAGCAGGCAGAGAATTCCCTGCTAGCACCTTCTCTGTTCCTGGGAAACAGAAGTGTTCACATTGCTTGGCAGAATCGCTTTTGTGCAGAAAACAGTAACACTTGTTCAGAACGAAAGAAAGCACAGAGCCCCAGATTTTATGTTGTCCTGGAGAACTTGCAGAGCACTGGGGAAAGGCAGGCAGAGAATTCCCTGCTAGCACCTTCTCGGTGCCTGGGAAGCAGAAGTGTTCACATTACTTGGCAGAATCGCTTTTGTGCAGAAAACACTAACACTTGTTCAGAACAAAAGAAAGCACAGAGCCCCAGATTTTATGTTGTCCTGGAGAGTTTGCAGAGCACTGGGGAAAAGCAGGCAGAGAATTCCCTGCTAGCACCTTCTCTGTGCCTGGGAAACAGAAGTGTTCACATTGCTTCGCAGAATCGCTTTTGTGCAGAAAACACTAACACTTGTTCAGAACGAAAGAAAGCACAGAGCCCCAGATTTTATGTTGTCCTGGAGAGCTTGCAGAGCACTGGGGAAAAGCAGGCAGAGAATTCCCTGCTAGCACCTTCTCTGTGCCTGGGAAGCAGAAGTGTTCCCATTGCTTCGCAGAATCACTTTTCTGCAGAAAACAGTAACACTTGTTCAGAACGAAAGAAAGCACAGAGCCCCAGATTTGCTGTTGTCCTGGAGAGCTTGCAGAGCACTGGGGAAAGGCAGGCAGAGAATTCCCTGCTAGCACCTTCTCGGTGCCTGGGAAGCAGAAGTGTTCACATTGCTTCGCAGAGTCGCTTTTGTGCAGAAAACAGTAACGCTTGTTCAGACGAAAGAAAGCACAGAGCCCCAGATTTTATGTTGTCCTGGAGAGCTTGCAGAGCAGTGGGGAAAGGCAGGCAGAGAATTCCCTGCTAGCACCTTCTCTGTGCCTGGGAAGCAGAAGTGTTCACATTGCTTCGCAGAATCGCTTTTGTGCAGAAAACAGTAACAGTTGTTCAGAACGAAAGAAAGCACAGAGCCCCAGATTCTATGTTGTCCTGGAGAGCTTGCAGAGCACTGGGGAAAGGCAGGCAGAGAATTCCCTGCTAGCACCTTTTCTGTGCCTGTTCACATTGCTTCGCAGAATCGCTTTTGTGCAGAAAACACTAACACTTGTTCAGAACGAAAGAAAGCACAGAGCCCCAGATTTTATGTTGTCCTGGAGAGCTTGCAGAGCACTGGGGAAAGGCAGGCAGAGAATTCCCTGCTAGCACCTTCTCTGTGCCTGGGAAGCAGAAGTGTTCACATTGCTTGGCAGAATCGCTTTTGTGCAGAAAACACTAACACTTGTTCAGAACAAAAGAAAGCACAGAGCCCCAGATTTTATGTTGTCCTGGAGAGCTTGCAGAGCACTGGGTAAAAGCAGGCAGAGAATTCCCTGCTAGCACCTTCTCTGCGCCTGGGAAACAGAAGTGTTCACATTGCTTCGCAGAACCGCTTTTGTGCAGAAAACAGTAACACTTGTTCAGAACGAAAGAAAGCACAGAGCCCCAGATTCTATGTTGTCCTGGAGAGCTTGCAGAGCACTGGGGAAAGGCAGGCAGAGAATTCCCTGCTAGCACCTTCTCTGTGCCTGTTCACATTGCTTCGCAGAATCGCTTTTGTGCAGAAAATAGTAACACTTATTCAGACGAAAGAAAGCACAGAGCCCCAGATTTTATGTTGTCCTGGAGAGCTTGCAGAGCACTGGGGAAAGGCAGGCAGAGAATTCCCTGCTAGCACCTTCTCTGTGCCTGGGAAGCAGAAGTGTTCACATTGCTTCGCAGAATCGCTTTTGTGCAGAAAATAGTAACAGTTGTTCAGAACGAAAGAAAGCACAGAGCCCCTGATTCTATGTTGTCCTGGAGAGCTTGCAGAGCACTGGGGAAAGGCAGGCAGAGAATTCCCTGCTAGCACCTTCTCTGTGCCTGGGAAGCAGAAGTGTTCACATTGCTTTGCAGAATCGCTTTTGTGCAGAAAACACTAACACTTGTTCAGAACGAAAGAAAGCACAGAGCCCCAGATTCTATGTTGTCCTGGAGAGCTTGCAGAGCACTGGGGAAAGGCAGGCAGAGAATTCCCTGGTAGCACCTTTTCTGTGCCTGTTCACATTGCTTCGCAGAATCGCTTTTGTGCAGAAAACACTAACACTTGTTCAGAACAAAAGAAAGCACAGAGCCCCAGATTTTATGTTGTCCTGGAGAGCTTGCAGAGCACTGGGGAAAGGCAGGCAGAGAATTCCCTGCTAGCACCTTCTCTGTGCCTGGGAAGCAGAAGTGTTCACATTGCTTGGCAGAATCGCTTTTGTGCAGAAAACAGTAACACTTGTTCAGAACGAAAGAAAGCACAGAGCCCCAGATTCTATGTTGTCCTGGAGAGCTTGCAGAGCACTGGGTAAAAGCAGGCAGAGAATTCCCTGCTAGCACCTTCTCTGTGCCTGGGAAGCAGAAGTGTTCACATTGCTTGGCAGAATCGCTTTTGTGCAGAAAACAGTAACACTTGTTCAGAACAAAAGAAAGCACAGAGCCCCAGATTTTATGTTGTCCTGGAGAGCTTGCAGAGCACTGGGGAAAAGCAGGCAGAGAATTCCCTGCCAGCACCTTCTCTGTGCCTGGGAAACAGAAGTGTTCACATTGCTTTGCAGAATCGCTTTTGTGCAGAAAACAGTAACACTTGTTCAGAACGAAAGAAAGCACAGAGCCCCAGATTTTATGTTGTCCTGGAGAGCTTGCAGAGCAGTGGGGAAAGGCAGGCAGAGAATTCCCTGCTAGCACCTTCTCTGTGCCTGGGAAGCAGAAGTGTTCCCATTGCTTCGCAGAATCGCTTTTGTGCAGAAAACAGTAACACTTGTTCAGAAGGAAAGAAAGCACAGAGCCCCAGATTTTATGTTGTCCTGGAGAGCTTGCAGAGCACTGGGGAAAGGCAGGCAGAGAATTCCCTGCTAGCACCTTCTCTGTGCCTGGGAAGCAGAAGTGTTCACATTGCTTCGCAGAATCGCTTTTGTGCAGAAAATAGTAACAGTTGTTCAGAACGAAAGAAAGCACAGAGCCCCAGATTCTATGTTGTCCTGGAGAGCTTGCAGAGCACTGGGGAAAGGCAGGCAGAGAATTCCCTGCTAGCACCTTCTCTGTGCCTGGGAAGCAGAAGTGTTCACATTGCTTGGCAGAATCGCTTTTGTGCAGAAAACAGTAACAATTGTTCAGAACGAAAGAAAGCACAGAGCCCCAGATTCTATGTTGTCCTGGAGAGCTTGCAGAGCACTGGGGAAAGGCAGGCAGAGAATTCCCTGCTAGCACCTTTTCTGTGCCTGTTCACATTGCTTCGCAGAATCGCTTTTGTGCAGAAAACAGTAACACTTGTTCAGAACGAAAGAAAGCACAGAGCCCCAGATTTTATGTTGTCCTGGAGAGCTTGCAGAGCACTGGGGAAAAGCAGGCAGAGAATTCCCTGCTAGCACCTTCTCTGTGCCTGGGAAGCAGAAGTGTTCACATTGCTTGGCAGAATCGCTTTTGTGCAGAAAACAGTAACACTTGTTCAGAACGAAAGAAAGCACAGAGCCCCAGATTCTATGTTGTCCTGGAGAGCTTGCAGAGCACTGGGGAAAAGCAGGCAGAGAATTCCCTGCTAGCACCTTCTCTGTGCCTGGGAAGCAGAAGTGTTCACATTGCTTGGCAGAATCGCTTTTGTGCAGAAAACAGTAACACTTGTTCAGAACGAAAGAAAGCACAGAGCCCCAGATTTTATGTTGTCCTGGAGAGCTTGCAGAGCAGTGGGGAAAGGCAGGCAGAGAATTCCCTGCTAGCACCTTCTCTGTGCCTGGGAAACAGAAGTGTTCACATTGCTTCGCAGAATCGCTTTTGTGCAGAAAACAGTAACACTTGTTCAGAACGAAAGAAAGCACAGAGCCCCAGATTTTATGTTGTCCTGGAGAGCTTGCAGAGCACTGGGGAAAAGCAGGCAGAGAATTCCCTGCTAGCACCTTCTCTGTGCCTGGGAAGCAGAAGTGTTCACATTGCTTCGCAGAATCACTTATCTGCAGAAAACAGTAACACTTGTTCAGAACAAAAGAAAGCACAGAGCCCAGATTTTATGTCTTCCTGGAGAGCTTGCAGAGCACTGGGGAAAGGCAGGCAGAGAATTCCCTGCTAGCACCTTTTCTGTGCCTGTTCACATTGCTTCGCAGAATCGCTTTTGTGCAGAAAACACTAACACTTGTTCAGAACGAAAGAAAGCACAGAGCCCCAGATTTTATGTTGTCCTGGAGAGCTTGCAGAGCACTGGGGAAAGGCAGGCAGAGAATTCCCTGCTAGCACCTTCTCTGTGCCTGGGAAGCAGAAGTGTTCACATTGCTTCGCAGAATCGCTTTTGTGCAGAAAACACTAACACTTGTTCAGAACGAAAGAAAGCACAGAGCCCCAGATTCTATGTTGTCCTGGAGAGCTTGCAGAGCACTGGGGAAATGCAGGCAGAGAATTCCCTGCCAGCACCTTCTCTGTGCCTGGGAAGCAGAAGTGTTCACATTGCTTCGCAGAATCGCTTTTGTGCAGAAAACACTAAAACGTGTTCAGAACGAAAGAAAGCACAGAGCCCCAGATTTTATGTTGTCCTGGAGAGCTTGCAGAGCACTGGGGAAAGGCAGGCAGAGAATTCCCTGCTAGCACCTTCTCTGTGCCTGGGAAGCAGAAGTCTTCACATTGCTTCGCAGAAACGCTTTTGTGCAGAAAACAGTAACACTTGTTCAGAACGAAAGAAAGCACAGAGCCCCAGATTCTATGTTGTCCTGGAGAGCTTGCAGAGCACTGGGGAAAAGCAGGCAGAGAATTCCCTGGTAGCACCTTCTCTGTGCCTGTTCACATTGCTTCGCAGAATCGCTTTTGTGCAGAAAACAGTAACACTTGTTCAGACGAAAGAAAGCACAGAGCCCCAGATTTTATGTTGTCCTGGAGAGCTTGCAGAGCACTGGGGAAAGGCAGGCAGAGAATTCCCTGCTAGCACCTTCTCTGTGCCTGGGAAGCAGAAGTGTTCACATTGCTTGGCAGAATCGCTTTTGTGCAGAAAACACTAACACTTGTTCAGAACGAAAGAAAGCACAGAGCCCCAGATTTTATGTTGTCCTGGAGAGCTTGCAGAGCACTGGGGAAAAGCAGGCAGAGAATTCCCTGCCAGCACCTTCTCTGTGCCTGGGAAACAGAAGTGTTCACATTGCTTGGCAGAATCGCTTTTGTGCAGAAAACAGTAACACTTGTTCAGAACGAAAGAAAGCACAGAGCCCCAGATTTTATGTTGTCCTGGAGAGCTTGCAGAGCAGTGGGGAAAGGCAGGCAGAGAATTCCCTGCTAGCACCTTCTCTGTGCCTGGGAAGCAGAAGTGTTCCCATTGCTTCGCAGAATCGCTTTTGTGCAGAAAACAGTAACACTTGTTCAGAAGGAAAGAAAGCACAGAGCCCCAGATTTTATGTTGTCCTGGAGAGCTTGCAGAGCACTGGGGAAAGGCAGGCAGAGAATTCCCTGCTAGCACCTTCTCTGTGCCTGGGAAGCAGAAGTGTTCACATTGCTTCGCAGAATCGCTTTTGTGCAGAAAATAGTAACAGTTGTTCAGAACGAAAGAAAGCACAGAGCCCCAGATTTTATGTTGTCCTGGAGAGCTTGCAGAGCAGTGGGGAAAGGCAGGCAGAGAATTCCCTGCTAGCACCTTCTCTGTGCCTGGGAAACAGAAGTCTTCACATTGCTTCGCAGAATCGCTTTTGTGCAGAAAACAGTAACACTTGTTCAGAACGAAAGAAAGCACAGAGCCCCAGATTCTATGTTGTCCTGGAGAGCTTGCAGAGCACTGGGGAAAGGCAGGCAGAGAATTCCCTGCTAGCACCTTCTCTGTGCCTGTTCACATTGCTTCGCAGAATCGCTTTTGTGCAGAAAACAGTAATACTTGTTCAGAACGAAAGAAAGCACAGAGCCCCAGATTTTATGTTGTCCTGGAGAGCTTGCAGAGCACTGGGGAAAAGCAGGCAGAGAATTCCCTGCTAGCACCTTCTCTGTTCCTGGGAAACAGAAGTGTTCACATTGCTTGGCAGAATCGCTTTTGTGCAGAAAACAGTAACACTTGTTCAGAACGAAAGAAAGCACAGAGCCCCAGATTTTATGTTGTCCTGGAGAGCTTGCAGAGCACTGGGGAAAGGCAGGCAGAGAATTCCCTGCTAGCACCTTCTCGGTGCCTGGGAAGCAGAAGTGTTCACATTACTTGGCAGAATCGCTTTTGTGCAGAAAACACTAACACTTGTTCAGAACAAAAGAAAGCACAGAGCCCCAGATTTTATGTTGTCCTGGAGAGTTTGCAGAGCACTGGGGAAAAGCAGGCAGAGAATTCCCTGCTAGCACCTTCTCTGTGCCTGGGAAACAGAAGTGTTCACATTGCTTCGCAGAATCGCTTTTGTGCAGAAAACACTAACACTTGTTCAGAACGAAAGAAAGCACAGAGCCCCAGATTTTATGTTGTCCTGGAGAGCTTGCAGAGCACTGGGGAAAAGCAGGCAGAGAATTCCCTGCTAGCACCTTCTCTGTGCCTGGGAAGCAGAAGTGTTCCCATTGCTTCGCAGAATCACTTTTCTGCAGAAAACAGTAACACTTGTTCAGAACGAAAGAAAGCACAGAGCCCCAGATTTGCTGTTGTCCTGGAGAGCTTGCAGAGCACTGGGGAAAGGCAGGCAGAGAATTCCCTGCTAGCACCTTCTCGGTGCCTGGGAAGCAGAAGTGTTCACATTGCTTCGCAGAGTCGCTTTTGTGCAGAAAACAGTAACGCTTGTTCAGACGAAAGAAAGCACAGAGCCCCAGATTTTATGTTGTCCTGGAGAGCTTGCAGAGCAGTGGGGAAAGGCAGGCAGAGAATTCCCTGCTAGCACCTTCTCTGTGCCTGGGAAGCAGAAGTGTTCACATTGCTTCGCAGAATCGCTTTTGTGCAGAAAACAGTAACAGTTGTTCAGAACGAAAGAAAGCACAGAGCCCCAGATTCTATGTTGTCCTGGAGAGCTTGCAGAGCACTGGGGAAAGGCAGGCAGAGAATTCCCTGCTAGCACCTTTTCTGTGCCTGTTCACATTGCTTCGCAGAATCGCTTTTGTGCAGAAAACACTAACACTTGTTCAGAACGAAAGAAAGCACAGAGCCCCAGATTTTATGTTGTCCTGGAGAGCTTGCAGAGCACTGGGGAAAGGCAGGCAGAGAATTCCCTGCTAGCACCTTCTCTGTGCCTGGGAAGCAGAAGTGTTCACATTGCTTGGCAGAATCGCTTTTGTGCAGAAAACACTAACACTTGTTCAGAACAAAAGAAAGCACAGAGCCCCAGATTTTATGTTGTCCTGGAGAGCTTGCAGAGCACTGGGTAAAAGCAGGCAGAGAATTCCCTGCTAGCACCTTCACTGCGCCTGGGAAACAGAAGTGTTCACATTGCTTCGCAGAACCGCTTTTGTGCAGAAAACAGTAACACTTGTTCAGAACGAAAGAAAGCACAGAGCCCCAGATTCTATGTTGTCCTGGAGAGCTTGCAGAGCACTGGGGAAAGGCAGGCAGAGAATTCCCTGCTAGCACCTTCTCTGTGCCTGTTCACATTGCTTCGCAGAATCGCTTTTGTGCAGAAAATAGTAACACTTATTCAGACGAAAGAAAGCACAGAGCCCCAGATTTTATGTTGTCCTGGAGAGCTTGCAGAGCACTGGGGAAAGGCAGGCAGAGAATTCCCTGCTAGCACCTTCTCTGTGCCTGGGAAGCAGAAGTGTTCACATTGCTTCGCAGAATCGCTTTTGTGCAGAAAATAGTAACAGTTGTTCAGAACGAAAGAAAGCACAGAGCCCCTGATTCTATGTTGTCCTGGAGAGCTTGCAGAGCACTGGGGAAAGGCAGGCAGAGAATTCCCTGCTAGCACCTTCTCTGTGCCTGGGAAGCAGAAGTGTTCACATTGCTTCGCAGAATCGCTTTTGTGCAGAAAACACTAACACTTGTTCAGAACGAAAGAAAGCACAGAGCCCCAGATTCTATGTTGTCCTGGAGAGCTTGCAGAGCACTGGGGAAAAGCAGGCAGAGAATTCCCTGGTAGCACCTTCTCTGTGCCTGTTCACATTGCTTCGCAGAATCGCTTTTGTGCAGAAAACAGTAACACTTGTTCAGAACGAAAGAAAGCACAGAGCCCCAGATTTTATGTTGTCCTGGAGAGCTTGCAGAGCACTGGGGAAAGGCAGGCAGAGAATTCCCTGCTAGCACCTTCTCTGTGCCTGGGAAGCAGAAGTGTTCACATTGCTTGGCAGAATCGCTTTTGTGCAGAAAACAGTAACACTTGTTCAGAACGAAAGAAAGCACAGAGCCCCAGATTCTATGTTGTCCTGGAGAGCTTGCAGAGCACTGGGTAAAAGCAGGCAGAGAATTCCCTGCTAGCACCTTCTCTGTGCCTGTTCACATTGCTTCGCAGAATCGCTTTTGTGCAGAAAACAGTAACACTTGTTCAGACGAAAGAAAGCACAGAGCCCCAGATTTTATGTTGTCCTGGAGAGCTTGCAGAGCACTGGGGAAAGGCAGGCAGAGAATTCCCTGCTAGCACCTTCTCTGTGCCTGGGAAGCAGAAGTGTTCACATTGCTTGGCAGAATCGCTTTTGTGCAGAAAACACTAACACTTGTTCAGAACAAAAGAAAGCACAGAGCCCCAGATTTTATGTTGTCCTGGAGAGCTTGCAGAGCACTGGGGAAAAGCAGGCAGAGAATTCCCTGCCAGCACCTTCTCTGTGCCTGGGAAACAGAAGTGTTCACATTGCTTTGCAGAATCGCTTTTGTGCAGAAAACAGTAACACTTGTTCAGAACGAAAGAAAGCACAGAGCCCCAGATTTTATGTTGTCCTGGAGAGCTTGCAGAGCAGTGGGGAAAGGCAGGCAGAGAATTCCCTGCTAGCACCTTCTCTGTGCCTGGGAAGCAGAAGTGTTCCCATTGCTTCGCAGAATCGCTTTTGTGCAGAAAACAGTAACACTTGTTCAGAAGGAAAGAAAGCACAGAGCCCCAGATTTTATGTTGTCCTGGAGAGCTTGCAGAGCACTGGGGAAAGGCAGGCAGAGAATTCCCTGCTAGCACCTTCTCTGTGCCTGGGAAGCAGAAGTGTTCACATTGCTTCGCAGAATCGCTTTTGTGCAGAAAATAGTAACAGTTGTTCAGAACGAAAGAAAGCACAGAGCCCCAGATTCTATGTTGTCCTGGAGAGCTTGCAGAGCACTGGGGAAAGGCAGGCAGAGAATTCCCTGCTAGCACCTTCTCTGTGCCTGGGAAGCAGAAGTGTTCACATTGCTTGGCAGAATCGCTTTTGTGCAGAAAACAGTAACAATTGTTCAGAACGAAAGAAAGCACAGAGCCCCAGATTCTATGTTGTCCTGGAGAGCTTGCAGAGCACTGGGGAAAGGCAGGCAGAGAATTCCCTGCTAGCACCTTTTCTGTGCCTGTTCACATTGCTTCGCAGAATCGCTTTTGTGCAGAAAACAGTAACACTTGTTCAGAACGAAAGAAAGCACAGAGCCCCAGATTTTATGTTGTCCTGGAGAGCTTGCAGAGCACTGGGGAAAAGCAGGCAGAGAATTCCCTGCTAGCACCTTCTCTGTGCCTGGGAAGCAGAAGTGTTCACATTGCTTGGCAGAATCGCTTTTGTGCAGAAAACAGTAACACTTGTTCAGAACGAAAGAAAGCACAGAGCCCCAGATTCTATGTTGTCCTGGAGAGCTTGCAGAGCACTGGGGAAAGGCAGGCAGAGAATTTCCTGCTAGCACCTTTTCTGTGCCTGTTCACATTGCTTCGCAGAATCGCTTTTGTGCAGAAAACAGTAACACTTGTTCAGAACGAAAGAAAGCACAGAGCCCCAGATTTTATGTTGTCCTGGAGAGCTTGCAGAGCACTGGGGAAAAGCAGGCAGAGAATTCCCTGCTAGCACCTTCTCTGTGCCTGGGAAGCAGAAGTGTTCACATTGCTTGGCAGAATCGCTTTTGTGCAGAAAACAGTAACACTTGTTCAGAACGAAAGAAAGCACAGAGCCCCAGATTTTATGTTGTCCTGGAGAGCTTGCAGAGCAGTGGGGAAAGGCAGGCAGAGAATTCCCTGCTAGCACCTTCTCTGTGCCTGGGAAACAGAAGTGTTCACATTGCTTCGCAGAATCGCTTTTGTGCAGAAAACAGTAACACTTGTTCAGAACGAAAGAAAGCACAGAGCCCCAGATTTTATGTTGTCCTGGAGAGCTTGCAGAGCACTGGGGAAAAGCAGGCAGAGAATTCCCTGCTAGCACCTTCTCTGTGCCTGGGAAGCAGAAGTGTTCACATTGCTTCGCAGAATCACTTATCTGCAGAAAACAGTAACACTTGTTGAGAACAAAAGAAAGCACAGAGCCCAGATTTTATGTCTTCCTGGAGAGCTTGCAGAGCACTGGGGAAAGGCAGGCAGAGAATTCCCTGCTAGCACCTTTTCTGTGCCTGTTCACATTGCTTCGCAGAATCGCTTTTGTGCAGAAAACACTAACACTTGTTCAGAACGAAAGAAAGCACAGAGCCCCAGATTTTATGTTGTCCTGGAGAGCTTGCAGAGCACTGGGGAAAGGCAGGCAGAGAATTCCCTGCTAGCACCTTCTCTGTGCCTGGGAAGCAGAAGTGTTCACATTGCTTCGCAGAATCGCTTTTGTGCAGAAAACACTAACACTTGTTCAGAACGAAAGAAAGCACAGAGCCCCAGATTCTATGTTGTCCTGGAGAGCTTGCAGAGCACTGGGGAAATGCAGGCAGAGAATTCCCTGCTAGCACCTTCTCTGTGCCTGGGAAGCAGAAGTGTTCACATTGCTTCGCAGAATCGCTTTTGTGCAGAAAACAGTAACACTTGTTCAGAACGAAAGAAAGCACAGAGCCCCAGATTTTATGTTGTCCTGGAGAGCTTGCAGAGCACTGGGGAAAGGCAGGCAGAGAATTCCCTGCTAGCACCTTCTCTGTGCCTGGGAAGCAGAAGTGTTCACATTGCTTCGCAGAATCGCTTTTGTGCAGAAAACAGTAACACTTGTTCAGACGAAAGAAAGCACAGAGCCCCAGATTTTATGTTGTCCTGGAGAGCTTGCAGAGCACTGGGGAAAGGCAGGCAGAGAATTCCCTGCTAGCACCTTCTCTGTGCCTGGGAAGCAGAAGTGTTCACATTGCTTGGCAGAATCGCTTTTGTGCAGAAAACAGTAACACTTGTTCAGAACGAAAGAAAGCACAGAGCCCCAGATTTTATGTTGTCCTGGAGAGCTTGCAGAGCACTGGGGAAAGGCAGGCAGAGAATTCCCTGCTAGCATCTTCTCTGTGCCTGTTCACATTGCTTCGCAGAATCGCTTTTGTGCAGAAAACAGTAACACTTGTTCAGAACGAAAGAAAGCACAGAGCCCCAGATTTTATGTTGTCCTGGAGAGCTTGCAGAGCAGTGGGGAAAGGCAGGCAGAGAATTCCCTGCTAGCACCTTCTCTGTGCCTGGGAAGCAGAAGTGTTCCCATTGCTTCGCAGAATCGCTTTTGTGCAGAAAACAGTAACACTTGTTCAGAACGAAAGAAAGCACAGAGCCCCAGATTCTATGTTGTCCTGGAGAGCTTGCAGAGCACTGGGGAAAGGCAGGCAGAGAATTCCCTGCTAGCACCTTCTCTGTGCCTGTTCACATTGCTTCGCAGAATCGCTTTTGTGCAGAAAACAGTAACACTTGTTCAGAACGAAAGAAAGCACAGAGCCCCAGACTTTATGTTGTCCTGGAGAGCTTGCAGAGCACTGGGGAAAAGCAGGCAGAGAATTCCCTGCTAGCACCTTCTCTGTGCCTGGGAAGCAGAAGTGTTCACATTGCTTCGCAGAATCGCTTTTGTGCAGAAAACAGTAACACTTGTTCAGACGAAAGAAAGCACAGAGCCCCAGATTTTATGTTGTCTTGGAGAGCTTGCAGAGCACTGGGGAAAAGCAGGCAGAGAATTTCCTGCTAGCACCTTCTCTGTGCCTGGGAAACAGAAGTCTTCACATTGCTTCGCAGAATCGCTTTTGTGCAGAAAACAGTAACACTTGTTCAGAACGAAAGAAAGCACAGAGCCCCAGGTTTTATGTTGTCCTGGAGAGCTTGCAGAGCACTGGGGAAAGGCAGGCAGAGAATTCCCTGCTAGCACCTTCTCTGTGCCTGGGAAGCAGAAGTGTTCACATTGCTTCGCAGAATCGCTTTTGTGCAGAAAACACTAACACTTGTTCAGAACAAAAGAAAGCACAGAGCCCCAGATTTTATGTTGTCCTGGAGAGCTTGCAGAGCACTGGGGAAAAGCAGGCAGAGAATTCCCTGCTAGCACCTTCTCTGTGCCTGGGAAGCAGAAGTGTTCCCATTGCTTCGCAGAATCACTTTTCTGCAGAAAACAGTAACACTTGTTCAGAACAAAAGAAAGCACAGAGCCCAGATTTTATGTCTTCCTGGAGAGCTTGCAGAGCACTGGGGAAAGGCAGGCAGAGAATTCCCTGCTAGCACCTTCTCTGTGCCTGTTCACATTGCTTCGCAGAATCGCTTTTGTGCAGAAAACAGTAACACTTGCTCAGACGAAAGAAAACACAGAGCCCCAGATTTTATGTTGTCCTGGAGAGCTTGCAGAGCAGTGGGGAAAGGCAGGCAGAGAATTCCCTGCTAGCACCTTCTCTGTGCCTGGGAAGCAGAAGTGTTCACATTGCTTCGCAGAATCGCTTTTGTGCAGAAAACAGTAACACTTGTTCAGAACGAAAGAAAGCACAGAGCCCCAGATTTTATGTTGTCCTGGAGAGCTTGCAGAGCACTGGGGAAAGGCAGGCAGAGAATTCCCTGCTAGCACCTTCTCTGTGCCTGGGAAGCAGAAGTCTTCACATTGCTTCGCAGAATCGCTTTTGTGCAGAAAACAGTAACAGTTGTTCAGAACGAAAGAAAGCACAGAGCCCCAGATTTTATGTTGTCCTGGAGAGCTTGCAGAGCACTGGGGAAAGGCAGGCAGAGAATTCCCTGCTAGCACCTTCTCTGTGCCTGGGAAGCAGAAGTGTTCACATTGCTTGGCAGAATCGCTTTTGTGCAGAAAACACTAACACTTGTTCAGAACAAAAGAAAGCACAGAGCCCCAGATTTTATGTTGTCCTGGAGAGCTTGCAGAGCACTGGGTAAAAGCAGGCAGAGAATTCCCTGCTAGCACCTTCTCTGCGCCTGGGAAACAGAAGTGTTCACATTGCTTCGCAGAACCGCTTTTGTGCAGAAAACAGTAACACTTGTTCAGAACGAAAGAAAGCACAGAGCCCCAGATTCTATGTTGTCCTGGAGAGCTTGCAGAGCACTGGGGAAAGGCAGGCAGAGAATTCCCTGCTAGCACCTTCTCTGTGCCTGTTCACATTGCTTCGCAGAATCGCTTTTGTGCAGAAAATAGTAACACTTATTCAGACGAAAGAAAGCACAGAGCCCCAGATTTTATGTTGTCCTGGAGAGCTTGCAGAGCACTGGGGAAAGGCAGGCAGAGAATTCCCTGCTAGCACCTTCTCTGTGCCTGGGAAGCAGAAGTGTTCACATTGCTTCGCAGAATCGCTTTTGTGCAGAAAATAGTAACAGTTGTTCAGAACGAAAGAAAGCACAGAGCCCCTGATTCTATGTTGTCCTGGAGAGCTTGCAGAGCACTGGGGAAAGGCAGGCAGAGAATTCCCTGCTAGCACCTTCTCTGTGCCTGGGAAGCAGAAGTGTTCACATTGCTTCGCAGAATCGCTTTTGTGCAGAAAACACTAACACTTGTTCAGAACGAAAGAAAGCACAGAGCCCCAGATTCTATGTTGTCCTGGAGAGCTTGCAGAGCACTGGGGAAAGGCAGGCAGAGAATTCCCTGGTAGCACCTTTTCTGTGCCTGTTCACATTGCTTCGCAGAATCGCTTTTGTGCAGAAAACAGTAACACTTGTTCAGAACGAAAGAAAGCACAGAGCCCCAGATTTTATGTTGTCCTGGAGAGCTTGCAGAGCACTGGGGAAAGGCAGGCAGAGAATTCCCTGCTAGCACCTTCTCTGTGCCTGGGAAGCAGAAGTGTTCACATTGCTTGGCAGAATCGCTTTTGTGCAGAAAACAGTAACACTTGTTCAGAACGAAAGAAAGCACAGAGCCCCAGATTCTATGTTGTCCTGGAGAGCTTGCAGAGCACTGGGTAAAAGCAGGCAGAGAATTCCCTGCTAGCACCTTCTCTGTGCCTGTTCACATTGCTTCGCAGAATCGCTTTTGTGCAGAAAACAGTAACACTTGTTCAGACGAAAGAAAGCACAGAGCCCCAGATTTTATGTTGTCCTGGAGAGCTTGCAGAGCACTGGGGAAAGGCAGGCAGAGAATTCCCTGCTAGCACCTTCTCTGTGCCTGGGAAGCAGAAGTGTTCACATTGCTTGGCAGAATCGCTTTTGTGCAGAAAACACTAACACTTGTTCAGAACAAAAGAAAGCACAGAGCCCCAGATTTTATGTTGTCCTGGAGAGCTTGCAGAGCACTGGGGAAAAGCAGGCAGAGAATTCCCTGCCAGCACCTTCTCTGTGCCTGGGAAACAGAAGTGTTCACATTGCTTTGCAGAATCGCTTTTGTGCAGAAAACAGTAACACTTGTTCAGAACGAAAGAAAGCACAGAGCCCCAGATTTTATGTTGTCCTGGAGAGCTTGCAGAGCAGTGGGGAAAGGCAGGCAGAGAATTCCCTGCTAGCACCTTCTCTGTGCCTGGGAAGCAGAAGTGTTCCCATTGCTTCGCAGAATCGCTTTTGTGCAGAAAACAGTAACACTTGTTCAGAAGGAAAGAAAGCACAGAGCCCCAGATTTTATGTTGTCCTGGAGAGCTTGCAGAGCACTGGGGAAAGGCAGGCAGAGAATTCCCTGCTAGCACCTTCTCTGTGCCTGGGAAGCAGAAGTGTTCACATTGCTTCGCAGAATCGCTTTTGTGCAGAAAATAGTAACAGTTGTTCAGAACGAAAGAAAGCACAGAGCCCCAGATTCTATGTTGTCCTGGAGAGCTTGCAGAGCACTGGGGAAAGGCAGGCAGAGAATTCCCTGCTAGCACCTTCTCTGTGCCTGGGAAGCAGAAGTGTTCACATTGCTTGGCAGAATCGCTTTTGTGCAGAAAACAGTAACAATTGTTCAGAACGAAAGAAAGCACAGAGCCCCAGATTCTATGTTGTCCTGGAGAGCTTGCAGAGCACTGGGGAAAGGCAGGCAGAGAATTCCCTGCTAGCACCTTTTCTGTGCCTGTTCACATTGCTTCGCAGAATCGCTTTTGTGCAGAAAACAGTAACACTTGTTCAGAACGAAAGAAAGCACAGAGCCCCAGATTTTATGTTGTCCTGGAGAGCTTGCAGAGCACTGGGGAAAAGCAGGCAGAGAATTCCCTGCTAGCACCTTCTCTGTGCCTGGGAAGCAGAAGTGTTCACATTGCTTGGCAGAATCGCTTTTGTGCAGAAAACAGTAACACTTGTTCAGAACGAAAGAAAGCACAGAGCCCCAGATTCTATGTTGTCCTGGAGAGCTTGCAGAGCACTGGGGAAAGGCAGGCAGAGAATTTCCTGCTAGCACCTTTTCTGTGCCTGTTCACATTGCTTCGCAGAATCGCTTTTGTGCAGAAAACAGTAACACTTGTTCAGAACGAAAGAAAGCACAGAGCCCCAGATTTTATGTTGTCCTGGAGAGCTTGCAGAGCACTGGGGAAAGGCAGGCAGAGAATTCCCTGCTAGCACCTTCTCTGTGCCTGGGAAACAGAAGTGTTCACATTGCTTCGCAGAATCGCTTTTGTGCAGAAAACAGTAACACTTGTTCAGAACGAAAGAAAGCACAGAGCCCCAGATTTTATGTTGTCCTGGAGAGCTTGCAGAGCACTGGGGAAAAGCAGGCAGAGAATTCCCTGCTAGCACCTTCTCTGTGCCTGGGAAGCAGAAGTGTTCACATTGCTTCGCAGAATCACTTATCTGCAGAAAACAGTAACACTTGTTCAGAACAAAAGAAAGCACAGAGCCCAGATTTTATGTCTTCCTGGAGAGCTTGCAGAGCACTGGGGAAAGGCAGGCAGAGAATTCCCTGCTAGCACCTTTTCTGTGCCTGTTCACATTGCTTCGCAGAATCGCTTTTGTGCAGAAAACACTAACACTTGTTCAGAACGAAAGAAAGCACAGAGCCCCAGATTTTATGTTGTCCTGGAGAGCTTGCAGAGCACTGGGGAAAGGCAGGCAGAGAATTCCCTGCTAGCACCTTCTCTGTGCCTGGGAAGCAGAAGTGTTCACATTGCTTCGCAGAATCGCTTTTGTGCAGAAAACACTAACACTTGTTCAGAACGAAAGAAAGCACAGAGCCCCAGATTCTATGTTGTCCTGGAGAGCTTGCAGAGCACTGGGGAAATGCAGGCAGAGAATTCCCTGCTAGCACCTTCTCTGTGCCTGGGAAGCAGAAGTGTTCACATTGCTTCGCAGAATCGCTTTTGTGCAGAAAACAGTAACACTTGTTCAGAACGAAAGAAAGCACAGAGCCCCAGATTTTATGTTGTCCTGGAGAGCTTGCAGAGCACTGGGGAAAGGCAGGCAGAGAATTCCCTGCTAGCACCTTCTCTGTGCCTGGGAAGCAGAAGTGTTCACATTGCTTCGCAGAATCGCTTTTGTGCAGAAAACAGTAACACTTGTTCAGACGAAAGAAAGCACAGAGCCCCAGATTTTATGTTGTCCTGGAGAGCTTGCAGAGCACTGGGGAAAGGCAGGCAGAGAATTCCCTGCTAGCACCTTCTCTGTGCCTGGGAAGCAGAAGTGTTCACATTGCTTGGCAGAATCGCTTTTGTGCAGAAAACAGTAACACTTGTTCAGAACGAAAGAAAGCACAGAGCCCCAGATTTTATGTTGTCCTGGAGAGCTTGCAGAGCACTGGGGAAAGGCAGGCAGAGAATTCCCTGCTAGCATCTTCTCTGTGCCTGTTCACATTGCTTCGCAGAATCGCTTTTGTGCAGAAAACAGTAACACTTGTTCAGAACGAAAGAAAGCACAGAGCCCCAGATTTTATGTTGTCCTGGAGAGCTTGCAGAGCAGTGGGGAAAGGCAGGCAGAGAATTCCCTGCTAGCACCTTCTCTGTGCCTGGGAAGCAGAAGTGTTCCCATTGCTTCGCAGAATCGCTTTTGTGCAGAAAACAGTAACACTTGTTCAGAACGAAAGAAAGCACAGAGCCCCAGATTTTATGTTGTCCTGGAGAGCTTGCAGAGCACTGGGGAAAGGCAGGCAGAGAATTCCCTGCTAGCACCTTCTCTGCGCCTGGGAAACAGAAGTGTTCACATTGCTTCGCAGAACCGCTTTTGTGCAGAAAATAGTAACACTTGTTCAGAACGAAAGAAAGCACAGAGCCCCAGATTCTATGTTGTCCTGGAGAGCTTGCAGAGCACTGGGGAAAGGCAGGCAGAGAATTCCCTGCTAGCACCTTCTCTGTGCCTGTTCACATTGCTTCGCAGAATCGCTTTTGTGCAGAAAACAGTAATACTTGTTCAGAACGAAAGAAAGCACAGAGCCCCAGATTTGCTGTTGTCCTGGAGAGCTTGCAGAGCACTGGGGAAAAGCAGGCAGAGAATTCCCTGCTAGCACCTTCTCTGTGCCTGGGAAACAGAAGTGTTCACATTGCTTCGCAGAATCGCTTTTGTGCAGAAAACACTAACACTTGTTCAGAACGAAAGAAAGCACAGAGCCCCAGATTTTATGTTGTTCTGGAGAGCTTGCAGAGCACTGGGGAAAGGCAGGCAGAGAATTCCCTGCTAGCACCTTCTCTGTGCCTGGGAAGCAGAAGTGTTCACATTGCTTGGCAGAATCGCTTTTGTGCAGAAAACAGTAACACTTGTTCAGAACGAAAGAAAGCACAGAGCCCCAGATTCTATGTTGTCCTGGAGAGCTTGCAGAGCACTGGGGAAAGGCAGGCAGAGAATTCCCTGCTAGCACCTTCTCTGTGCCTGTTCACATTGCTTCGCAGAATCGCTTTTGTGCAGAAAACAGTAACACTTGTTCAGAACGAAAGAAAGCACAGAGCCCCAGACTTTATGTTGTCCTGGAGAGCTTGCAGAGCACTGGGGAAAAGCAGGCAGAGAATTCCCTGCTAGCACCTTCTCTGTGCCTGGGAAGCAGAAGTGTTCACATTGCTTCGCAGAATCGCTTTTGTGCAGAAAACAGTAACACTTGTTCAGACGAAAGAAAGCACAGAGCCCCAGATTTTATGTTGTCTTGGAGAGCTTGCAGAGCACTGGGGAAAAGCAGGCAGAGAATTTCCTGCTAGCACCTTCTCTGTGCCTGGGAAACAGAAGTCTTCACATTGCTTCGCAGAATCGCTTTTGTGCAGAAAACAGTAACACTTGTTCAGAACGAAAGAAAGCACAGAGCCCCAGGTTTTATGTTGTCCTGGAGAGCTTGCAGAGCACTGGGGAAAGGCAGGCAGAGAATTCCCTGCTAGCACCTTCTCTGTGCCTGGGAAGCAGAAGTGTTCACATTGCTTCGCAGAATCGCTTTTGTGCAGAAAACACTAACACTTGTTCAGAACAAAAGAAAGCACAGAGCCCCAGATTTTATGTTGTCCTGGAGAGCTTGCAGAGCACTGGGGAAAAGCAGGCAGAGAATTCCCTGCTAGCACCTTCTCTGTGCCTGGGAAGCAGAAGTGTTCCCATTGCTTCGCAGAATCACTTTTCTGCAGAAAACAGTAACACTTGTTCAGAACAAAAGAAAGCACAGAGCCCAGATTTTATGTCTTCCTGGAGAGCTTGCAGAGCACTGGGGAAAGGCAGGCAGAGAATTCCCTGCTAGCACCTTCTCTGTGCCTGTTCACATTGCTTCGCAGAATCGCTTTTGTGCAGAAAACAGTAACACTTGCTCAGACGAAAGAAAGCACAGAGCCCCAGATTTTATGTTGTCCTGGAGAGCTTGCAGAGCAGTGGGGAAAGGCAGGCAGAGAATTCCCTGCTAGCACCTTCTCTGTGCCTGGGAAGCAGAAGTGTTCACATTGCTTCGCAGAATCGCTTTTGTGCAGAAAACAGTAACACTTGTTCAGAACGAAAGAAAGCACAGAGCCCCAGATTTTATGTTGTCCTGGAGAGCTTGCAGAGCACTGGGGAAAGGCAGGCAGAGAATTCCCTGCTAGCACCTTCTCTGTGCCTGGGAAGCAGAAGTCTTCACATTGCTTCGCAGAATCGCTTTTGTGCAGAAAACAGTAACAGTTGTTCAGAACGAAAGAAAGCACAGAGCCCCAGATTTTATGTTGTCCTGGAGAGCTTGCAGAGCACTGGGGAAAGGCAGGCAGAGAATTCCCTGCTAGCACCTTCTCTGTGCCTGGGAAGCAGAAGTGTTCACATTGCTTGGCAGAATCGCTTTTGTGCAGAAAACACTAACACTTGTTCAGAACAAAAGAAAGCACAGAGCCCCAGATTTTATGTTGTCCTGGAGAGCTTGCAGAGCACTGGGTAAAAGCAGGCAGAGAATTCCCTGCTAGCACCTTCTCTGCGCCTGGGAAACAGAAGTGTTCACATTGCTTCGCAGAATCGCTTTTGTGCAGAAAACAGTAACACTTGTTCAGAACGAAAGAAAGCACAGAGCCCCAGATTTTATGTTGTCCTGGAGAGCTTGCAGAGCACTGGGGAAAGGCAGGCAGAGAATTTCCTGCTAGCACCTTCTCTGTGCCTGTTCACATTGCTTCGCAGAATCGCTTTTGTGCAGAAAACAGTAATACTTGTTCAGAACGAAAGAAAGCACAGAGCCCCAGATTTTATGTTGTCCTGGAGAGCTTGCAGAGCACTGGGGAAAAGCAGGCAGAGAATTCCCTGCTAGCACCTTTTCTGTGCCTGTTCACATTGCTTCGCAGAATCGCTTTTGTGCAGAAAACACTAACACTTGTTCAGAACGAAAGAAAGCACAGAGCCAGATTTTATGTTGTCCTGGAGAGCTTGCAGAGCACTGGGGAAAGGCAGGCAGAGAATTCCCTGCTAGCACCTTCTCTGTGCCTGGGAAGCAGAAGTGTTCACATTGCTTGGCAGAATCGCTTTTGTGCAGAAAACACTAACACTTGTTCAGAACAAAAGAAAGCACAGAGCCCCAGATTTTATGTTGTCCTGGAGAGCTTGCAGAGCACTGGGGAAAAGCAGGCAGCGAATTCCCTGCTAGCACCTTCTCTGTGCCTGGGAAACAGAAGTGTTCACATTGCTTCGCAGAATCGCTTTTGTGCAGAAAACAGTAATACTTGTTCAGAACGAAGGAAAGCACAGAGCCCCAGATTTTATGTTGTCCTGGAGAGCTTGCAGAGCACTGGGGAAAGGCAGGCAGAGAATTCCCTGCTAGCACCTTCTCTGTGCCTGTTCACATTGCTTGGCAGAATCGCTTTTGTGCAGAAAACAGTAACAGTTGTTCAGAACGAAAGAAAGCACAGAGCCCCAGATTCTATGTTGTCCTGGAGAGCTTGCAGAGCACTGGGGAAAAGCAGGCAGAGAATTCCCTGCTAGCACCTTCTCTGTGCCTGGGAAGCAGAAGTGTTCCCATTGCTTCGCAGAATCACTTTTCTGCAGAAAACAGTAACACTTGTTCAGAACAAAAGAAAGCACAGAGCCCAGATTTTATGTCTTCCTGGAGAGCTTGCAGAGCACTGGGGAAAGGCAGGCAGAGAATTCCCTGCTAGCACCTTCTCTGTGCCTGTTCACATTGCTTCGCAGAATCGCTTTTGTGCAGAAAACAGTAACACTTGCTCAGACGAAAGAAAGCACAGAGCCCCAGATTTTATGTTGTCCTGGAGAGCTTGCAGAGCAGTGGGGAAAGGCAGGCAGAGAATTCCCTGCTAGCACCTTCTCTGTGCCTGGGAAGCAGAAGTGTTCACATTGCTTCGCAGAATCGCTTTTGTGCAGAAAACAGTAACACTTGTTCAGAACGAAAGAAAGCACAGAGCCCCAGATTTTATGTTGTCCTGGAGAGCTTGCAGAGCACTGGGGAAAGGCAGGCAGAGAATTCCCTGCTAGCACCTTCTCTGTGCCTGGGAAGCAGAAGTCTTCACATTGCTTCGCAGAATCGCTTTTGTGCAGAAAACAGTAACAGTTGTTCAGAACGAAAGAAAGCACAGAGCCCCAGATTTTATGTTGTCCTGGAGAGCTTGCAGAGCACTGGGGAAAGGCAGGCAGAGAATTCCCTGCTAGCACCTTCTCTGTGCCTGGGAAGCAGAAGTGTTCACATTGCTTGGCAGAATCGCTTTTGTGCAGAAAACACTAACACTTGTTCAGAACAAAAGAAAGCACAGAGCCCCAGATTTTATGTTGTCCTGGAGAGCTTGCAGAGCACTGGGTAAAAGCAGGCAGAGAATTCCCTGCTAGCACCTTCTCTGCGCCTGGGAAACAGAAGTGTTCACATTGCTTCGCAGAATCGCTTTTGTGCAGAAAACAGTAACACTTGTTCAGAACGAAAGAAAGCACAGAGCCCCAGATTTTATGTTGTCCTGGAGAGCTTGCAGAGCACTGGGGAAAGGCAGGCAGAGAATTTCCTGCTAGCACCTTCTCTGTGCCTGTTCACATTGCTTCGCAGAATCGCTTTTGTGCAGAAAACAGTAATACTTGTTCAGAACGAAAGAAAGCACAGAGCCCCAGATTTTATGTTGTCCTGGAGAGCTTGCAGAGCACTGGGGAAAAGCAGGCAGAGAATTCCCTGCTAGCACCTTTTCTGTGCCTGTTCACATTGCTTCGCAGAATCGCTTTTGTGCAGAAAACACTAACACTTGTTCAGAACGAAAGAAAGCACAGAGCCAGATTTTATGTTGTCCTGGAGAGCTTGCAGAGCACTGGGGAAAGGCAGGCAGAGAATTCCCTGCTAGCACCTTCTCTGTGCCTGGGAAGCAGAAGTGTTCACATTGCTTGGCAGAATCGCTTTTGTGCAGAAAACACTAACACTTGTTCAGAACAAAAGAAAGCACAGAGCCCCAGATTTTATGTTGTCCTGGAGAGCTTGCAGAGCACTGGGGAAAAGCAGGCAGCGAATTCCCTGCTAGCACCTTCTCTGTGCCTGGGAAACAGAAGTGTTCACATTGCTTCGCAGAATCGCTTTTGTGCAGAAAACAGTAATACTTGTTCAGAACGAAGGAAAGCACAGAGCCCCAGATTTTATGTTGTCCTGGAGAGCTTGCAGAGCACTGGGGAAAGGCAGGCAGAGAATTCCCTGCTAGCACCTTCTCTGTGCCTGTTCACATTGCTTGGCAGAATCGCTTTTGTGCAGAAAACAGTAACAGTTGTTCAGAACGAAAGAAAGCACAGAGCCCCAGATTCTATGTTGTCCTGGAGAGCTTGCAGAGCACTGGGGAAAAGCAGGCAGAGAATTCCCTGCTAGCACCTTCTCTGTGCCTGGGAAGCAGAAGTGTTCACATTGCTTGGCAGAATCGCTTTTGTGCAGAAAACAGTAACACTTGTTCAGAACAAAAGAAAGCACAGAGCCCCAGATTTTATGTTGTCCTGGAGAGCTTGCAGAGCACTGGGGAAAAGCAGGCAGAGAATTCCCTGCTAGCACCTTCTCTGCGCCTGGGAAACAGAAGTGTTCACATTGCTTCGCAGAATCGCTTTTGTGCAGAAAACAGTAACACTTGTTCAGAACAAAAGAAAGCACAGAGCCCCAGATTCTATGTTGTCCTGGAGAGCTTGCAGAGCACTGGGGAAAGGCAGGCAGAGAATTCCCTGCTAGCACCTTCTCTGTGCCTGTTCACATTGCTTCGCAGAATCGCTTTTGTGCAGAAAACAGTAATACTTGTTCAGAACGAAAGAAAGCACAGAGCCCCAGATTTTATGTTGTCCTGGAGAGCTTGCAGAGCACTGGGGAAAAGCAGGCAGAGAATTCCCTGCTAGCACCTTCTCTGTTCCTGGGAAAGAGAAGTGTTCACATTGCTTCGCAGAATCGCTTTTGTGCAGAAAACAGTAAGACTTGTTCAGAACGAAAGAAAGCACAGAGCCCCAGATTTTATGTTGTCCTGGAGAGCTTGCAGAGCACTGGGGAAAGGCAGGCAGAGAATTCCCTGCTAGCACCTTCTCTGTGCCTGGGAAGCAGAAGTGTTCCCATTGCTTCGCAGAATCGCTTTTGTGCAGAAAACAGTAACACTTGTTCAGAACGAAAGAAAGCACAGAGCCCCAGATTTTATGTTGTCCTGGAGAGCTTGCAGAGCACTGGGGAAAGGCAGGCAGAGAATTCCCTGCTAGCACCTTCTCTGTGCCTGGGAAGCAGAAGTGTTCACATTGCTTGGCAGAATCGCTTTTGTGCAGAAAACAGTAACAGTTGTTCAGAACGAAAGAAAGCACAGAGCCCCAGATTCTATGTTGTCCTGGAGAGCTTGCAGAGCACTGGGGAAAGGCAGGCAGAGAATTCCCTGCTAGCACCTTTTCTGTGCCTGTTCACATTGCTTCGCAGAATCGCTTTTGTGCAGAAAACAGTAACACTTGTTCAGACGAAAGAAAGCACAGAGCCCCAGATTTTATGTTGTCCTGGAGAGCTTGCAGAGCACTGGGGAAAGGCAGGCAGAGAATTCCCTGCTAGCACCTTCTCTGTGCCTGGGAAGCAGAAGTGTTCACATTGCTTGGCAGAATCGCTTTTGTGCAGAAAACAGTAACACTTGTTCAGAACGAAAGAAAGCACAGAGCCCCAGATTTTATGTTGTCCTGGAGAGCTTGCAGAGCACTGGGTAAAAGCAGGCAGAGAATTCCCTGCTAGCACCTTCTCTGCGCCTGGGAAACAGAAGTGTTCACATTGCTTCGCAGAACCGCTTTTGTGCAGAAAACAGTAACACTTGTTCAGAACGAAAGAAAGCACAGAGCCCCAGATTCTATGTTGTCCTGGAGAGCTTGCAGAGCACTGGGGAAAGGCAGGCAGAGAATTCCCTGCTAGCACCTTCTCTGTGCCTGTTCACATTGCTTCGCAGAATCGCTTTTGTGCAGAAAACAGTAATACTTGTTCAGAACGAAAGAAAGCACAGAGCCCCAGATTTTATGTTGTCCTGGAGAGCTTGCAGAGCACTGGGGAAAAGCAGGCAGAGAATTCCCTGCTAGCACCTTCTCTGTGCCTGGGAAGCAGAAGTGTTCCCATTGCTTCGCAGAATCACTTTTCTGCAGAAAACAGTAACACTTGTTCAGAACAAAAGAAAGCACAGAGCCCAGATTTTATGTCTTCCTGGAGAGCTTGCAGAGCACTGGGGAAAGGCAGGCAGAGAATTCCCTGCTAGCACCTTCTCTGTGCCTGTTCACATTGCTTCGCAGAATCGCTTTTGTGCAGAAAACAGTAACACTTGCTCAGACGAAAGAAAGCACAGAGCCCCAGATTTTATGTTGTCCTGGAGAGCTTGCAGAGCAGTGGGGAAAGGCAGGCAGAGAATTCCCTGCTAGCACCTTCTCTGTGCCTGGGAAGCAGAAGTGTTCACATTGCTTCGCAGAATCGCTTTTGTGCAGAAAACAGTAACACTTGTTCAGAACGAAAGAAAGCACAGAGCCCCAGATTTTATGTTGTCCTGGAGAGCTTGCAGAGCACTGGGGAAAGGCAGGCAGAGAATTCCCTGCTAGCACCTTCTCTGTGCCTGGGAAGCAGAAGTGTTCACATTGCTTGGCAGAATCGCTTTTGTGCAGAAAACAGTAACACTTGTTCAGAACAAAAGAAAGCACAGAGCCCCAGATTTTATGTTGTCCTGGAGAGCTTGCAGAGCACTGGGGAAAAGCAGGCAGAGAATTCCCTGCTAGCACCTTCTCTGCGCCTGGGAAACAGAAGTGTTCACATTGCTTCGCAGAATCGCTTTTGTGCAGAAAACAGTAACACTTGTTCAGAACAAAAGAAAGCACAGAGCCCCAGATTCTATGTTGTCCTGGAGAGCTTGCAGAGCACTGGGGAAAGGCAGGCAGAGAATTCCCTGCTAGCACCTTCTCTGTGCCTGTTCACATTGCTTCGCAGAATCGCTTTTGTGCAGAAAACAGTAATACTTGTTCAGAACGAAAGAAAGCACAGAGCCCCAGATTTTATGTTGTCCTGGAGAGCTTGCAGAGCACTGGGGAAAAGCAGGCAGAGAATTCCCTGCTAGCACCTTCTCTGTTCCTGGGAAAGAGAAGTGTTCACATTGCTTCGCAGAATCGCTTTTGTGCAGAAAACAGTAAGACTTGTTCAGAACGAAAGAAAGCACAGAGCCCCAGATTTTATGTTGTCCTGGAGAGCTTGCAGAGCACTGGGGAAAGGCAGGCAGAGAATTCCCTGCTAGCACCTTCTCTGTGCCTGGGAAGCAGAAGTGTTCCCATTGCTTCGCAGAATCGCTTTTGTGCAGAAAACAGTAACACTTGTTCAGAACGAAAGAAAGCACAGAGCCCCAGATTTTATGTTGTCCTGGAGAGCTTGCAGAGCACTGGGGAAAGGCAGGCAGAGAATTCCCTGCTAGCACCTTCTCTGTGCCTGGGAAGCAGAAGTGTTCACATTGCTTGGCAGAATCGCTTTTGTGCAGAAAACAGTAACAGTTGTTCAGAACGAAAGAAAGCACAGAGCCCCAGATTCTATGTTGTCCTGGAGAGCTTGCAGAGCACTGGGGAAAGGCAGGCAGAGAATTCCCTGCTAGCACCTTCTCTGTGCCTGTTCACATTGCTTCGCAGAATCGCTTTTGTGCAGAAAACAGTAACACTTGTTCAGACGAAAGAAAGCACAGAGCCCCAGATTTTATGTTGTCCTGGAGAGCTTGCAGAGCACTGGGGAAAGGCAGGCAGAGAATTCCCTGCTAGCACCTTCTCTGTGCCTGGGAAGCAGAAGTGTTCACATTGCTTGGCAGAATCGCTTTTGTGCAGAAAACAGTAACACTTGTTCAGAACGAAAGAAAGCACAGAGCCCCAGATTTTATGTTGTCCTGGAGAGCTTGCAGAGCACTGGGTAAAAGCAGGCAGAGAATTCCCTGCTAGCACCTTCTCTGCGCCTGGGAAACAGAAGTGTTCACATTGCTTCGCAGAACCGCTTTTGTGCAGAAAACAGTAACACTTGTTCAGAACGAAAGAAAGCACAGAGCCCCAGATTCTATGTTGTCCTGGAGAGCTTGCAGAGCACTGGGGAAAGGCAGGCAGAGAATTCCCTGCTAGCACCTTCTCTGTGCCTGTTCACATTGCTTCGCAGAATCGCTTTTGTGCAGAAAACAGTAATACTTGTTCAGAACGAAAGAAAGCACAGAGCCCCAGATTTTATGTTGTCCTGGAGAGCTTGCAGAGCACTGGGGAAAAGCAGGCAGAGAATTCCCTGCTAGCACCTTTTCTGTGCCTGTTCGCATTGCTTCGCAGAATCGCTTTTGTGCAGAAAACAGTAATACTTGTTCAGAACGAAAGAAAGCACAGAGCCCCAGATTTTATGTTGTCCTGGAGAGCTTGCAGAGCACTGGGGAAAGGCAGGCAGAGAATTCCCTGCTAGCACCTTCTCTGTGCCTGGGAAGCAGAAGTGTTCACATTGCTTGGCAGAATCGCTTTTGTGCAGAAAACACTAACACTTGTTCAGAACAAAAGAAAGCACAGAGCCCCAGATTTTATGTTGTCCTGGAGAGCTTGCAGAGCACTGGGGAAAAGCAGGCAGAGAATTCCCTTCTAGCACCTTCTCTGTGCCTGGGAAACAGAAGTGTTCACATTGCTTCGCAGAATCGCTTTTGTGCAGAAAACAGTAACACTTGTTCAGAACGAAAGAAAGCACAGAGCCCCAGATTTTATGTTGTCCTGGAGAGCTTGCAGAGCACTGGGGAAAGGCAGGCAGAGAATTCCCTGCTAGCACCTTCTCTGTGCCTGGGAAACAGAAGTGTTCACATTGCTTCGCAGAATCGCTTTTGTGCAGAAAACAGTAATACTTGTTCAGAACGAAAGAAAGCACAGAGCCCCAGATTTTATGTTGTCCTGGAGAGCTTGCAGAGCACTGGGGAAAGGCAGGCAGAGAATTCCCTGCTAGCACCTTCTCTGTGCCTGTTCACATTGCTTCGCAGAATCGCTTTTGTGCAGAAAACAGTAACACTTGTTCAGACGAAAGAAAGCACAGAGCCCCAGATTTTATGTTGTCCTGGAGAGCTTGCAGAGCACTGGGGAAAGGCAGGCAGAGAATTCCCTGCTAGCACCTTCTCTGTGCCTGTTCACATTGCTTCGCAGAATCGCTTTTGTGCAGAAAACAGTAATACATGTTCAGAACGAAAGAAAGCACAGAGCCCCAGATTTTATGTTGTCCTGGAGAGCTTGCAGAGCACTGGGGAAAAGCAGGCAGAGAATTCCCTGCTAGCACCTTCTCTGTTCCTGGGAAAGAGAAGTGTTCACATTGCTTCGCAGAATCGCTTTTGTGCAGAAAACAGTAACACTTGTTCAGAACGAAAGAAAGCACAGAGCCCCAGATTTTATGTTGTCCTGGAGAGCTTGCAGAGCACTGGGGAAAGGCAGGCAGAGAATTCCCTGCTAGCACCTTCTCGGTGCCTGGGAAACAGAAGTGTTCACATTGCTTCGCAGAATCGCTTTTGTGCAGAAAACAGTAACACTTGTTCAGAACGAAAGAAAGCACAGAGCCCCAGATTTTATGTTGTCCTGGAGAGCTTGCAGAGCACTGGGGAAAAGCAGGCAGAGAATTCCCTGCTAGCACCTTCTCTGTGCCTGGGAAGCAGAAGTGTTCACATTGCTTGGCAGAATCGCTTTTGTGCAGAAAACAGTAACACTTGTTCAGAACGAAAGAAAGCACAGAGCCCCAGATTTTATGTTGTCCTGGAGAGCTTGCAGAGCACTGGGGAAAGGCAGGCAGAGAATTCCCTGCTAGCACCTTTTCTGTGCCTGTTCACATTGCTTCGCAGAATCGCTTTTGTGCAGAAAACAGTAACACTTGTTCAGAACGAAAGAAAGCACAGAGCCCCAGATTTTATGTTGTCCTGGAGAGCTTGCAGAGCAGTGGGGAAAGGCAGGCAGAGAATTCCCTGCTAGCACCTTCTCTGTGCCTGGGAAGCAGAAGTGTTCACATTGCTTCGCAGAATCGCTTTTGTGCAGAAAACAGTAACACTTGTTCAGAACGAAAGAAAGCACAGAGCCCCAGATTTTATGTTGTCTTGGAGAGCTTGCAGAGCACTGGGGAAAAGCAGGCAGAGAATTTCCTGCTAGCACCTTCTCTGTGCCTGGGAAGCAGAAGTGTTCACATTGCTTGGCAGAATCGCTTTTGTGCAGAAAACAGTAACACTTGTTCAGAACGAAAGAAAGCACAGAGCCCCAGATTTTATGTTGTCCTGGAGAGCTTGCAGAGCACTGGGGAAAGGCAGGCAGAGAATTCCCTGCTAGCACCTTCTCTGTGCCTGGGAAACAGAAGTGTTCACATTGCTTGGCAGAATCGCTTTTGTGCAGAAAACAGTAACACTTGTTCAGAACGAAAGAAAGCACAGAGCCCCAGATTTTATGTTGTCCTGGAGAGCTTGCAGAGCACTGGAGAAAAGCAGGCAGAGAATTCCCTGCTAGCACCTTCTCTGTGCCTGGGAAGCAGAAGTGTTCCCATTCCTTCGCAGAATCACTTTTCTGCAGAAAACAGTAACACTTGTTCAGAACAAAAGAAAGCACAGAGCCCAGATTTTATGTCTTCGTGGAGAGCTTGCAGAGCACTGGGGAAAGGCAGGCAGAGAATTCCCTGCTAGCACCTTTTCTGTGCCTGTTCACATTGCTTCGCAGAATCGCTTTTGTGCAGAAAACAGTAACACTTGTTCAGAATGAAAGAAAGCACAGAGCCCCAGATTTTATGTTGTCCTGGAGAGCTTGCAGAGCACTGGGGAAAGGCAGGCAGAGAATTCCCTGCTAGCACCTTCTCTGTGCCTGGGAAGCAGAAGTGTTCCCATTGCTTCGCAGAATCGCTTTTGTGCAGAAAACACTAACACTTGTTCAGAACGAAAGAAAGCACAGAGCCCCAGATTCTATGTTGTCCTGGAGAGCTTGCAGAGCACTGGGGAAAGGCAGGCAGAGAATTCCCTGCTAGCACCTTCTCTGTGCCTGTTCACATTGCTTCGCAGAATCGCTTTTGTGCAGAAAACAGTAACACTTGTTCAGACGAAAGAAAGCACAGAGCCCCAGATTTTATGTTGTCCTGGAGAGCTTGCAGAGCACTGGGGAAAGGCAGGCAGAGAATTCCCTGCTAGCACCTTCTCTGTGCCTGGGAAGCAGAAGTGTTCACATTGCTTCGCAGAATCGCTTTTGTGCAGAAAATAGTAACAGTTGTTCAGAACGAAAGAAAGCACAGAGCCCCTGATTCTATGTTGTCCTGGAGAGCTTGCAGAGCACTGGGGAAAGGCAGGCAGAGAATTCCCTGCTAGCACCTTCTCTGTGCCTGGGAAGCAGAAGTGTTCACATTGCTTGGCAGAATCGCTTTTGTGCAGAAAACACTAACACTTGTTCAGAACAAAAGAAAGCACAGAGCCCCAGATTCTATGTTGTCCTGGAGAGCTTGCAGAGCACTGGGGAAAGGCAGGCAGAGAATTCCCTGCTAGCACCTTTTCTGTGCCTGTTCACATTGCTTCGCAGAATCGCTTTTGTGCAGAAAACAGTAACACTTGTTCAGAACGAAAGAAAGCACAGAGCCCCAGATTTTATGTTGTCCTGGAGAGCTTGCAGAGTACTGGGGAAAAGCAGGCAGAGAATTCCCTGCTAGCACCTTCTCTGTGCCTGGGAAACAGAAGTGTTCACATTGCTTCGCAGAATCGCTTTTGTGCAGAAAACAGTAACACTTGTTCAGAACGAAAGAAAGCACAGAGCCCCAGATTTTATGTTGTCCTGGAGAGCTTGCAGAGCACTGGGGAAAGGCAGGCAGAGAATTCCCTGCTAGCACCTTCTCTGTGCCTGGGAAGCAGAAGTGTTCACATTGCTTGGCAGAATCGCTTTTGTGCAGAAAACAGTAACACTTGTTCAGACGAAAAAAAGTACAGAGCCCCAGATTCTATGTTGTCCTGGAGAGCTTGCAGAGCAGTGGGGAAAGGCAGGCAGAGAATTCCCTGCTAGCACCTTTTCTGTGCCTGTTCACATTGCTTCGCAGAATCGCTTTTGTGCAGAAAACAGTAACACTTGTTCAGAACAAAAGAAAGCACAGAGCCCCAGATTTTATGTTGTCCTGGAGAGCTTGCAGAGCACTGGGGAAAAGCAGGCAGAGAATTCCCTGCTAGCACCTTCTCTGCGCCTGGGAAACAGAAGTGTTCACATTGCTTCGCAGAATCGCTTTTGTGCAGAAAACAGTAACACTTGTTCAGAACAAAAGAAAGCACAGAGCCCCAGATTCTATGTTGTCCTGGAGAGCTTGCAGAGCACTGGGGAAAGGCAGGCAGAGAATTCCCTGCTAGCACCTTCTCTGTGCCTGTTCACATTGCTTCGCAGAATCGCTTTTGTGCAGAAAACAGTAATACTTGTTCAGAACGAAAGAAAGCACAGAGCCCCAGATTTTATGTTGTCCTGGAGAGCTTGCAGAGCACTGGGGAAAAGCAGGCAGAGAATTCCCTGCTAGCACCTTCTCTGTTCCTGGGAAACAGAAGTGTTCACATTGCTTCGCAGAATCGCTTTTGTGCAGAAAACAGTAACACTTGTTCAGAACGAAAGAAAGCACAGAGCCCCAGATTTTATGTTGTCCTGGAGAGCTTGCAGAGCACTGGGGAAAGGCAGGCAGAGAATTCCCTGCTAGCACCTTCTCGGTGCCTGGGAAACAGAAGTGTTCACATTGCTTCGCAGAATCGCTTTTGTGCAGAAAACAGTAACACTTGTTCAGAACGAAAGAAAGCACAGAGCCCCAGATTTTATGTTGTCCTGGAGAGCTTGCAGAGCACTGGGGAAAAGCAGGCAGAGAATTCCCTGCTAGCACCTTCTCTGTGCCTGGGAAACAGAAGTGTTCACATTGCTTGGCAGAATCGCTTTTGTGCAGAAAACAGTAACACTTGTTCAGAACGAAAGAAAGCACAGAGCCCCAGATTTTATGTTGTCCTGGAGAGCTTGCAGAGCACTGGGGAAAGGCAGGCAGAGAATTCCCTGCTAGCACCTTTTCTGTGCCTGTTCACATTGCTTGGCAGAATCGCTTTTGTGCAGAAAACAGTAACACTTGTTCAGAACGAAAGAAAGCACAGAGCCCCAGATTTTATGTTGTCCTGGAGAGCTTGCAGAGCAGTGGGGAAAGGCAGGCAGCGAATTCCCTGCTAGCACCTTCTCTGTGCCTGGGAAACAGAAGTGTTCACATTGCTTCGCAGAATCGCTTTTGTGCAGAAAACAGTAATACTTGTTCAGAACGAAAGAAAGCACAGAGCCCCAGATTTTATGTTGTCCTGGAGAGCTTGCAGAGCACTGGGGAAAGGCAGGCAGAGAATTCCCTGCTAGCACCTTCTCTGTGCCTGTTCACATTGCTTGGCAGAATCGCTTTTGTGCAGAAAACAGTAACAGTTGTTCAGAACGAAAGAAAGCACAGAGCCCCAGATTCTATGTTGTCCTGGAGAGCTTGCAGAGCACTGGGGAAAGGCAGGCAGAGAATTCCCTGCTAGCACCTTCTCTGTGCCTGGGAAACAGAAGTGTTCACATTGCTTCGCAGAATCGCTTTTGTGCAGAAAACAGTAATACTTGTTCAGAACGAAAGAAAGCACAGAGCCCCAGATTTTATGTTGTCCTGGAGAGCTTGCAGAGCACTGGGGAAAGGCAGGCAGAGAATTCCCTGCTAGCACCTTCTCTGTGCCTGTTCACATTGCTTCGCAGAATCGCTTTTGTGCAGAAAACAGTAACACTTGTTCAGACGAAAGAAAGCACAGAGCCCCAGATTTTATGTTGTCCTGGAGAGCTTGCAGAGCACTGGGGAAAGGCAGGCAGAGAATTCCCTGCTAGCACCTTCTCTGTGCCTGGGAAGCAGAAGTCTTCACATTGCTTCGCAGAATCGCTTTTGTGCAGAAAACACTAACACTTGTTCAGAACGAAAGAAAGCACAGAGCCCCTGATTCTATGTTGTCCTGGAGAGCTTGCAGAGCACTGGGGAAAGGCAGGCAGAGAATTCCCTGCTAGCACCTTCTCTGTGCCTGGGAAGCAGAAGTGTTCACATTGCTTCGCAGAATCGCTTTTGTGCAGAAAACAGTAACACTTGTTCAGAACAAAAGAAAGCACAGAGCCCCAGATTTTATGTTGTCCTGGAGAGCTTGCAGAGCACTGGGGAAAAGCAGGCAGAGAATTCCCTGCTAGCACCTTCTCTGCGCCTGGGAAACAGAAGTGTTCACATTGCTTCGCAGAATCGCTTTTGTGCAGAAAACAGTAACACTTGTTCAGAACGAAAGAAAGCACAGAGCCCCAGATTCTATGTTGTCCTGGAGAGCTTGCAGAGCACTGGGGAAAGGCAGGCAGAGAATTCCCTGCTAGCACCTTCTCTGTGCCTGTTCACATTGCTTCGCAGAATCGCTTTTGTGCAGAAAACAGTAATACATGTTTAGAACGAAAGAAAGCACAGAGCCCCAGATTTTATGTTGTCCTGGAGAGCTTGCAGAGCACTGGGGAAAAGCAGGCAGAGAATTCCCTGCTAGCACCTTCTCTGTTCCTGGGAAAGAGAAGTGTTCACATTGCTTCGCAGAATCGCTTTTGTGCAGAAAACAGTAACACTTGTTCAGAACGAAAGAAAGCACAGAGCCCCAGATTTTATGTTGTCCTGGAGAGCTTGCAGAGCACTGGGGAAAGGCAGGCAGAGAATTCCCTGCTAGCACCTTCTCTGTGCCTGGGAAGCAGAAGTGTTCCCATTGCTTCGCAGAATCACTTTTCTGCAGAAAACAGTAACACTTGTTCAGAAGGAAAGAAAGCACAGAGCCCAGATTTTATGTCTTCGTGGAGAGCTTGCAGAGCACTGGGGAAAGGCAGGCAGAGAATTCCCTGCTAGCACCTTTTCTGTGCCTGTTCACATTGCTTCGCAGAATCGCTTTTGTGCAGAAAACAGTAACACTTGTTCAGAATGAAAGAAAGCACAGAGCCCCAGATTTTATGTTGTCCTGGAGAGCTTGCAGAGCACTGGGGAAAGGCAGGCAGAGAATTCCCTGCTAGCACCTTCTCTGTGCCTGGGAAGCAGAAGTCTTCACATTGCTTCGCAGAATCGCTTTTGTGCAGAAAACACTAACACTTGTTCAGAACGAAAGAAAGCACAGAGCCCCAGATTCTATGTTGTCCTGGAGAGCTTGCAGAGCACTGGGGAAAGGCAGGCAGAGAATTCCCTGCTAGCACCTTCTCTGTGCCTGTTCACATTGCTTCGCAGAATCGCTTTTGTGCAGAAAACAGTAACACTTGTTCAGACGAAAGAAAGCACAGAGCCCCAGATTTTATGTTGTCCTGGAGAGCTTGCAGAGCAGTGGGGAAAGGCAGGCAGAGAATTCCCTGCTAGCACCTTCTCTGTGCCTGGGAAGCAGAAGTGTTCACATTGCTTCGCAGAATCGCTTTTGTGCAGAAAATAGTAACAGTTGTTCAGAACGAAAGAAAGCACAGAGCCCCTGATTCTATGTTGTCCTGGAGAGCTTGCAGAGCACTGGGGAAAGGCAGGCAGAGAATTCCCTGCTAGCACCTTCTCTGTGCCTGGGAAGCAGAAGTGTTCACATTGCTTGGCAGAATCGCTTTTGTGCAGAAAACACTAACACTTGTTCAGAACAAAAGAAAGCACAGAGCCCCAGATTCTATGTTGTCCTGGAGAGCTTGCAGAGCACTGGGGAAAGGCAGGCAGAGAATTCCCTGCTAGCACCTTTTCTGTGCCTGTTCACATTGCTTCGCAGAATCGCTTTTGTGCAGAAAACAGTAACACTTGTTCAGAACGAAAGAAAGCACAGAGCCCCAGATTTTATGTTGTCCTGGAGAGCTTGCAGAGTACTGGGGAAAAGCAGGCAGAGAATTCCCTGCTAGCACCTTCTCTGTGCCTGGGAAACAGAAGTGTTCACATTGCTTCGCAGAATCGCTTTTGTGCAGAAAACAGTAACACTTGTTCAGAACGAAAGAAAGCACAGAGCCCCAGATTTTATGTTGTCCTGGAGAGCTTGCAGAGCACTGGGGAAAGGCAGGCAGAGAATTCCCTGCTAGCACCTTCTCTGTGCCTGGGAAGCAGAAGTGTTCACATTACTTGGCAGAATCGCTTTTGTGCAGAAAACAGTAACACTTGTTCAGACGAAAAAAAGTACAGAGCCCCAGATTCTATGTTGTCCTGGAGAGCTTGCAGAGCAGTGGGGAAAGGCAGGCAGAGAATTCCCTGCTAGCACCTTCTCTGTGCCTGTTCACATTGCTTCGCAGAATCGCTTTTGTGCAGAAAACAGTAACACTTGTTCAGAACAAAAGAAAGCACAGAGCCCCAGATTTTATGTTGTCCTGGAGAGCTTGCAGAGCACTGGGGAAAAGCAGGCAGAGAATTCCCTGCTAGCACCTTCTCTGTGCCTGGGAAACAGTAGTGTTCACATTGCTTCGCAGAATCGCTTTTGTGCAGAAAACAGTAACACTTGTTCAGAACAAAAGAAAGCACAGAGCCCCAGATTCTATGTTGTCCTGGAGAGCTTGCAGAGCACTGGGGAAAGGCAGGCAGAGAATTCCCTGCTAGCACCTTCTCTGTGCCTGTTCACATTGCTTCGCAGAATCGCTTTTGTGCAGAAAACAGTAATACTTGTTCAGAACGAAAGAAAGCACAGAGCCCCAGATTTTATGTTGTCCTGGAGAGCTTGCAGAGCACTGGGGAAAAGCAGGCAGAGAATTCCCTGCTAGCACCTTCTCTGTTCCTGGGAAACAGAAGTGTTCACATTGCTTCGCAGAATCGCTTTTGTGCAGAAAACAGTAACACTTGTTCAGAACGAAAGAAAGCACAGAGCCCCAGATTTTATGTTGTCCTGGAGAGCTTGCAGAGCACTGGGGAAAGGCAGGCAGAGAATTCCCTGCTAGCACCTTCTCGGTGCCTGGGAAACAGAAGTGTTCACATTGCTTCGCAGAATCGCTTTTGTGCAGAAAACAGTAACACTTGTTCAGAACGAAAGAAAGCACAGAGCCCCAGATTTTATGTTGTCCTGGAGAGCTTGCAGAGCACTGGGGAAAAGCAGGCAGAGAATTCCCTGCTAGCACCTTCTCTGTGCCTGGGAAACAGAAGTGTTCACATTGCTTGGCAGAATCGCTTTTGTGCAGAAAACAGTAACACTTGTTCAGAACGAAAGAAAGCACAGAGCCCCAGATTTTATGTTGTCCTGGAGAGCTTGCAGACCACTGGGGAAAGGCAGGCAGAGAATTCCCTGCTAGCACCTTTTCTGTGCCTGTTCACATTGCTTGGCAGAATCGCTTTTGTGCAGAAAACAGTAACACTTGTTCAGAACGAAAGAAAGCACAGAGCCCCAGATTTTATGTTGTCCTGGAGAGCTTGCAGAGCAGTGGGGAAAGGCAGGCAGCGAATTCCCTGCTAGCACCTTCTCTGTGCCTGGGAAACAGAAGTGTTCACATTGCTTCGCAGAATCGCTTTTGTGCAGAAAACAGTAATACTTGTTCAGAACGAAAGAAAGCACAGAGCCCCAGATTTTATGTTGTCCTGGAGAGCTTGCAGAGCACTGGGGAAAGGCAGGCAGAGAATTCCCTGCTAGCACCTTCTCTGTGCCTGTTCACATTGCTTGGCAGAATCGCTTTTGTGCAGAAAACAGTAACACTTGTTCAGACGAAAGAAAGCACAGAGCCCCAGATTTTATGTTGTCCTGGAGAGCTTGCAGAGCACTGGGGAAAGGCAGGCAGAGAATTCCCTGCTAGCACCTTCTCTGTGCCTGGGAAGCAGAAGTGTTCACATTGCTTGGCAGAATCGCTTTTGTGCAGAAAACAGTAACAGTTGTTCAGAACGAAAGAAAGCACAGAGCCCCAGATTCTATGTTGTCCTGGAGAGCTTGCAGAGCACTGGGGAAAGGCAGGCAGAGAATTCCCTGCTAGCACCTTCTCTGTGCCTGTTCACATTGCTTCGCAGAATCGCTTTTGTGCAGAAAACAGTAATACATGTTTAGAACGAAAGAAAGCACAGAGCCCCAGATTTTATGTTGTCCTGGAGAGCTTGCAGAGCACTGGGGAAAAGCAGGCAGAGAATTCCCTGCTAGCACCTTCTCTGTTCCTGGGAAAGAGAAGTGTTCACATTGCTTCGCAGAATCGCTTTTGTGCAGAAAACAGTAACACTTGTTCAGAACGAAAGAAAGCACAGAGCCCCAGATTTTATGTTGTCCTGGAGAGCTTGCAGAGCACTGGAGAAAAGCAGGCAGAGAATTCCCTGCTAGCACCTTCTCTGTGCCTGGGAAGCAGAAGTGTTCCCATTGCTTCGCAGAATCACTTTTCTGCAGAAAACAGTAACACTTGTTCAGAAGGAAAGAAAGCACAGAGCCCAGATTTTATGTCTTCGTGGAGAGCTTGCAGAGCACTGGGGAAAGGCAGGCAGAGAATTCCCTGCTAGCACCTTTTCTGTGCCTGTTCACATTGCTTCGCAGAATCGCTTTTGTGCAGAAAACAGTAACACTTGTTCAGAATGAAAGAAAGCACAGAGCCCCAGATTTTATGTTGTCCTGGAGAGCTTGCAGAGCACTGGGGAAAGGCAGGCAGAGAATTCCCTGCTAGCACCTTCTCTGTGCCTGGGAAGCAGAAGTCTTCACATTGCTTCGCAGAATCGCTTTTGTGCAGAAAACACTAACACTTGTTCAGAACGAAAGAAAGCACAGAGCCCCAGATTCTATGTTGTCCTGGAGAGCTTGCAGAGCACTGGGGAAAGGCAGGCAGAGAATTCCCTGCTAGCACCTTCTCTGTGCCTGTTCACATTGCTTCGCAGAATCGCTTTTGTGCAGAAAACAGTAACACTTGTTCAGACGAAAGAAAGCACAGAGCCCCAGATTTTATGTTGTCCTGGAGAGCTTGCAGAGCAGTGGGGAAAGGCAGGCAGAGAATTCCCTGCTAGCACCTTCTCTGTGCCTGGGAAGCAGAAGTGTTCACATTGCTTCGCAGAATCGCTTTTGTGCAGAAAATAGTAACAGTTGTTCAGAACGAAAGAAAGCACAGAGCCCCTGATTCTATGTTGTCCTGGAGAGCTTGCAGAGCACTGGGGAAAGGCAGGCAGAGAATTCCCTGCTAGCACCTTCTCTGTGCCTGGGAAGCAGAAGTGTTCACATTGCTTGGCAGAATCGCTTTTGTGCAGAAAACACTAACACTTGTTCAGAACAAAAGAAAGCACAGAGCCCCAGATTCTATGTTGTCCTGGAGAGCTTGCAGAGCACTGGGGAAAGGCAGGCAGAGAATTCCCTGCTAGCACCTTTTCTGTGCCTGTTCACATTGCTTCGCAGAATCGCTTTTGTGCAGAAAACAGTAACACTTGTTCAGAACGAAAGAAAGCACAGAGCCCCAGATTTTATGTTGTCCTGGAGAGCTTGCAGAGTACTGGGGAAAAGCAGGCAGAGAATTCCCTGCTAGCACCTTCTCTGTGCCTGGGAAACAGAAGTGTTCACATTGCTTCGCAGAATCGCTTTTGTGCAGAAAACAGTAACACTTGTTCAGAACGAAAGAAAGCACAGAGCCCCAGATTTTATGTTGTCCTGGAGAGCTTGCAGAGCACTGGGGAAAGGCAGGCAGAGAATTCCCTGCTAGCACCTTCTCTGTGCCTGGGAAGCAGAAGTGTTCACATTGCTTGGCAGAATCGCTTTTGTGCAGAAAACAGTAACACTTGTTCAGACGAAAAAAAGTACAGAGCCCCAGATTCTATGTTGTCCTGGAGAGCTTGCAGAGCAGTGGGGAAAGGCAGGCAGAGAATTCCCTGCTAGCACCTTCTCTGTGCCTGTTCACATTGCTTCGCAGAATCGCTTTTGTGCAGAAAACAGTAACACTTGTTCAGAACAAAAGAAAGCACAGAGCCCCAGATTTTATGTTGTCCTGGAGAGCTTGCAGAGCACTGGGGAAAAGCAGGCAGAGAATTCCCTGCTAGCACCTTCTCTGTGCCTGGGAAACAGAAGTGTTCACATTGCTTCGCAGAATCGCTTTTGTGCAGAAAACAGTAACACTTGTTCAGAACAAAAGAAAGCACAGAGCCCCAGATTCTATGTTGTCCTGGAGAGCTTGCAGAGCACTGGGGAAAGGCAGGCAGAGAATTCCCTGCTAGCACCTTCTCTGTGCCTGTTCACATTGCTTCGCAGAATCGCTTTTGTGCAGAAAACAGTAATACTTGTTCAGAACGAAAGAAAGCACAGAGCCCCAGATTTTATGTTGTCCTGGAGAGCTTGCAGAGCACTGGGGAAAAGCAGGCAGAGAATTCCCTGCTAGCACCTTCTCTGTTCCTGGGAAACAGAAGTGTTCACATTGCTTCGCAGAATCGCTTTTGTGCAGAAAACAGTAACACTTGTTCAGAACGAAAGAAAGCACAGAGCCCCAGATTTTATGTTGTCCTGGAGAGCTTGCAGAGCACTGGGGAAAGGCAGGCAGAGAATTCCCTGCTAGCACCTTCTCGGTGCCTGGGAAACAGAAGTGTTCACATTGCTTCGCAGAATCGCTTTTGTGCAGAAAACAGTAACACTTGTTCAGAACGAAAGAAAGCACAGAGCCCCAGATTTTATGTTGTCCTGGAGAGCTTGCAGAGCACTGGGGAAAAGCAGGCAGAGAATTCCCTGCTAGCACCTTCTCTGTGCCTGGGAAACAGAAGTGTTCACATTGCTTGGCAGAATCGCTTTTGTGCAGAAAACAGTAACACTTGTTCAGAACGAAAGAAAGCACAGAGCCCCAGATTTTATGTTGTCCTGGAGAGCTTGCAGAGCACTGGGGAAAGGCAGGCAGAGAATTCCCTGCTAGCACCTTTTCTGTGCCTGTTCACATTGCTTGGCAGAATCGCTTTTGTGCAGAAAACAGTAACACTTGTTCAGAACGAAAGAAAGCACAGAGCCCCAGATTTTATGTTGTCCTGGAGAGCTTGCAGAGCAGTGGGGAAAGGCAGGCAGCGAATTCCCTGCTAGCACCTTCTCTGTGCCTGGGAAACAGAAGTGTTCACATTGCTTCGCAGAATCGCTTTTGTGCAGAAAACAGTAATACTTGTTCAGAACGAAAGAAAGCACAGAGCCCCAGATTTTATGTTGTCCTGGAGAGCTTGCAGAGCACTGGGGAAAGGCAGGCAGAGAATTCCCTGCTAGCACCTTCTCTGTGCCTGTTCACATTGCTTGGCAGAATCGCTTTTGTGCAGAAAACAGTAACACTTGTTCAGACGAAAGAAAGCACAGAGCCCCAGATTTTATGTTGTCCTGGAGAGCTTGCAGAGCACTGGGGAAAGGCAGGCAGAGAATTCCCTGCTAGCACCTTCTCTGTGCCTGGGAAGCAGAAGTGTTCACATTGCTTGGCAGAATCGCTTTTGTGCAGAAAACAGTAACAGTTGTTCAGAACGAAAGAAAGCACAGAGCCCCAGATTCTATGTTGTCCTGGAGAGCTTGCAGAGCACTGGGGAAAGGCAGGCAGAGAATTCCCTGCTAGCACCTTCTCTGTGCCTGGGAAACAGAAGTGTTCACATTGCTTCGCAGAATCGCTTTTGTGCAGAAAACAGTAATACTTGTTCAGAACGAAAGAAAGCACAGAGCCCCAGATTTTATGTTGTCCTGGAGAGCTTGCAGAGCACTGGGGAAAGGCAGGCAGAGAATTCCCTGCTAGCACCTTCTCTGTGCCTGGGAAGCAGAAGTGTTCACATTGCTTGGCAGAATCGCTTTTGTGCAGAAAACAGTAACACTTGTTCAGACGAAAAAAAGTACAGAGCCCCAGATTCTATGTTGTCCTGGAGAGCTTGCAGAGCAGTGGGGAAAGGCAGGCAGAGAATTCCCTGCTAGCACCTTTTCTGTGCCTGTTCACATTGCTTCGCAGAATCGCTTTTGTGCAGAAAACAGTAACACTTGTTCAGAACAAAAGAAAGCACAGAGCCCCAGATTTTATGTTGTCCTGGAGAGCTTGCAGAGCACTGGGGAAAAGCAGGCAGAGAATTCCCTGCTAGCACCTTCTCTGCGCCTGGGAAACAGAAGTGTTCACATTGCTTCGCAGAATCGCTTTTGTGCAGAAAACAGTAACACTTGTTCAGAACAAAAGAAAGCACAGAGCCCCAGATTCTATGTTGTCCTGGAGAGCTTGCAGAGCACTGGGGAAAGGCAGGCAGAGAATTCCCTGCTAGCACCTTCTCTGTGCCTGTTCACATTGCTTCGCAGAATTGCTTTTGTGCAGAAAACAGTACCACTTGTTCAGAACGAAAGAAAGCACAGAGCCCCAGATTTTATGTTGTCCTGGAGAGCTTGCAGAGCACTGGGGAAAGGCAGGCAGAGAATTCCCTGCTAGCACCTTCTCGGTGCCTGGGAAACAGAAGTGTTCACATTGCTTCGCAGAATCGCTTTTGTGCAGAAAACAGTAACACTTGTTCAGAACGAAAGAAAGCACAGAGCCCCAGATTTTATGTTGTCCTGGAGAGCTTGCAGAGCACTGGGGAAAAGCAGGCAGAGAATTCCCTGCTAGCACCTTCTCTGTGCCTGGGAAACAGAAGTGTTCACATTGCTTGGCAGAATCGCTTTTGTGCAGAAAACAGTAACACTTGTTCAGACGAAAAAAAGTACAGAGCCCCAGATTCTATGTTGTCCTGGAGAGCTTGCCCAGCAGTGGGGAAAGGCAGGCAGAGAATTCCCTGCTAGCACCTTCTCTGTGCCTGTTCACATTGCTTCGCAGAATCGCTTTTGTGCAGAAAACAGTAACACTTGTTCAGAACAAAAGAAAGCACAGAGCCCCAGATTTTATGTTGTCCTGGAGAGCTTGCAGAGCACTGGGGAAAAGCAGGCAGAGAATTCCCTGCTAGCACCTTCTCTGTGCCTGGGAAACAGAAGTGTTCACATTGCTTCGCAGAATCGCTTTTGTGCAGAAAACAGTAACACTTGTTCAGAACAAAAGAAAGCACAGAGCCCCAGATTCTATGTTGTCCTGGAGAGCTTGCAGAGCACTGGGGAAAGGCAGGCAGAGAATTCCCTGCTAGCACCTTCTCTGTGCCTGTTCACATTGCTTCGCAGAATCGCTTTTGTGCAGAAAACAGTAATACTTGTTCAGAACGAAAGAAAGCACAGAGCCCCAGATTTTATGTTGTCCTGGAGAGCTTGCAGAGCACTGGGGAAAAGCAGGCAGAGAATTCCCTGCTAGCACCTTCTCTGTTCCTGGGAAACAGAAGTGTTCACATTGCTTCGCAGAATCGCTTTTGTGCAGAAAACAGTAACACTTGTTCAGAACGAAAGAAAGCACAGAGCCCCAGATTTTATGTTGTCCTGGAGAGCTTGCAGAGCACTGGGGAAAGGCAGGCAGAGAATTCCCTGCTAGCACCTTCTCGGTGCCTGGGAAACAGAAGTGTTCACATTGCTTCGCAGAATCGCTTTTGTGCAGAAAACAGTAACACTTGTTCAGAACGAAAGAAAGCACAGAGCCCCAGATTTTATGTTGTCCTGGAGAGCTTGCAGAGCACTGGGGAAAAGCAGGCAGAGAATTCCCTGCTAGCACCTTCTCTGTGCCTGGGAAACAGAAGTGTTCACATTGGTTGGCAGAATCGCTTTTGTGCAGAAAACAGTAACACTTGTTCAGAACGAAAGAAAGCACAGAGCCCCAGATTTTATGTTGTCCTGGAGAGCTTGCAGAGCACTGGGGAAAGGCAGGCAGAGAATTCCCTGCTAGCACCTTTTCTGTGCCTGTTCACATTGCTTGGCAGAATCGCTTTTGTGCAGAAAACAGTAATACTTGTTCAGACGAAAGAAAGCACAGAGCCCCAGATTTTATGTTGTCCTGGAGAGCTTGCAGAGCACTGGGGAAAGGCAGGCAGAGAATTCCCTGCTAGCACCTTCTCTGTGCCTGGGAAGCAGAAGTGTTCACATTGCTTGGCAGAATCGCTTTTGTGCAGAAAACAGTAACAGTTGTTCAGAACGAAAGAAAGCACAGAGCCCCAGATTCTATGTTGTCCTGGAGAGCTTGCAGAGCACTGGGGAAAGGCAGGCAGAGAATTCCCTGCTAGCACCTTCTCTGTGCCTGGGAAACAGAAGTGTTCACATTGCTTCGCAGAATCGCTTTTGTGCAGAAAACAGTAATACTTGTTCAGAACGAAAGAAAGCACAGAGCCCCAGATTTTATGTTGTCCTGGAGAGCTTGCAGAGCACTGGGGAAAGGCAGGCAGAGAATTCCCTGCTAGCACCTTCTCTGTGCCTGGGAAGCAGAAGTGTTCACATTGCTTGGCAGAATCGCTTTTGTGCAGAAAACAGTAACACTTGTTCAGACGAAAAAAAGTACAGAGCCCCAGATTCTATGTTGTCCTGGAGAGCTTGCAGAGCAGTGGGGAAAGGCAGGCAGAGAATTCCCTGCTAGCACCTTTTCTGTGCCTGTTCACATTGCTTCGCAGAATCGCTTTTGTGCAGAAAACAGTAACACTTGTTCAGAACAAAAGAAAGCACAGAGCCCCAGATTTTATGTTGTCCTGGAGAGCTTGCAGAGCACTGGGGAAAAGCAGGCAGAGAATTCCCTGCTAGCACCTTCTCTGCGCCTGGGAAACAGAAGTGTTCACATTGCTTCGCAGAATCGCTTTTGTGCAGAAAACAGTAACACTTGTTCAGAACAAAAGAAAGCACAGAGCCCCAGATTCTATGTTGTCCTGGAGAGCTTGCAGAGCACTGGGGAAAGGCAGGCAGAGAATTCCCTGCTAGCACCTTCTCTGTGCCTGTTCACATTGCTTCGCAGAATCGCTTTTGTGCAGAAAACAGTAACACTTGTTCAGAACGAAAGAAAGCACAGAGCCCCAGATTTTATGTTGTCCTGGAGAGCTTGCAGAGCACTGGGGAAAGGCAGGCAGAGAATTCCCTGCTAGCACCTTCTCGGTGCCTGGGAAACAGAAGTGTTCACATTGCTTCGCAGAATCGCTTTTGTGCAGAAAACAGTAACACTTGTTCAGAACGAAAGAAAGCACAGAGCCCCAGATTTTATGTTGTCCTGGAGAGCTTGCAGAGCACTGGGGAAAAGCAGGCAGAGAATTCCCTGCTAGCACCTTCTCTGTGCCTGGGAAACAGAAGTGTTCACATTGCTTGGCAGAATCGCTTTTGTGCAGAAAACAGTAACACTTGTTCAGAACGAAAGAAAGCACAGAGCCCCAGATTTTATGTTGTCCTGGAGAGCTTGCAGAGCACTGGGGAAAGGCAGGCAGAGAATTCCCTGCTAGCACCTTTTCTGTGCCTGTTCACATTGCTTGGCAGAATCGCTTTTGTGCAGAAAACAGTAACACTTGTTCAGAACGAAAGAAAGCACAGAGCCCCAGATTTTATGTTGTCCTGGAGAGCTTGCAGAGCAGTGGGGAAAGGCAGGCAGCGAATTCCCTGCTAGCACCTTCTCTGTGCCTGGGAAACAGAAGTGTTCACATTGCTTCGCAGAATCGCTTTTGTGCAGAAAACAGTAATACTTGTTCAGAACGAAAGAAAGCACAGAGCCCCAGATTTTATGTTGTCCTGGAGAGCTTGCAGAGCACTGGGGAAAGGCAGGCAGAGAATTCCCTGCTAGCACCTTCTCTGTGCCTGTTCACATTGCTTCGCAGAATCGCTTTTGTGCAGAAAACAGTAACACTTGTTCAGACGAAAGAAAGCACAGAGCCCCAGATTTTATGTTGTCCTGGAGAGCTTGCAGAGCACTGGGGAAAGGCAGGCAGAGAATTCCCTGCTAGCACCTTCTCTGTGCCTGGGAAGCAGAAGTGTTCACATTGCTTCGCAGAATCGCTTTTGTGCAGAAAACACTAACACTTGTTCAGAACGAAAGAAAGCACAGAGCCCCAGATTTTATGTTGTCCTGGAGAGCTTGCAGAGCACTGGGGAAAAGCAGGCAGAGAATTCCCTGCTAGCACCTTCTCTGCGCCTGGGAAACAGAAGTGTTCACATTGCTTCGCAGAATCGCTTTTGTGCAGAAAACAGTAACACTTGTTCAGAACGAAAGAAAGCACAGAGCCCCAGATTCTATGTTGTCCTGGAGAGCTTGCAGAGCACTGGGGAAAGGCAGGCAGAGAATTCCCTGCTAGCACCTTCTCTGTGCCTGTTCACATTGCTTCGCAGAATCGCTTTTGTGCAGAAAACAGTAATACATGTTCAGAACGAAAGAAAGCACAGAGCCCCAGATTTTATGTTGTCCTGGAGAGCTTGCAGAGCACTGGGGAAAAGCAGGCAGAGAATTCCCTGCTAGCACCTTCTCTGTTCCTGGGAAACAGAAGTGTTCACATTGCTTCGCAGAATCGCTTTTGTGCAGAAAACAGTAACACTTGTTCAGAACGAAAGAAAGCACAGAGCCCCAGATTTTATGTTGTCCTGGAGAGCTTGCAGAGCACTGGGGAAAGGCAGGCAGAGAATTCCCTGCTAGCACCTTCTCGGTGCCTGGGAAACAGAAGTGTTCACATTGCTTCGCAGAATCGCTTTTGTGCAGAAAACAGTAACACTTGTTCAGAACGAAAGAAAGCACAGAGCCCCAGATTTTATGTTGTCCTGGAGAGCTTGCAGAGCAGTGGGGAAAGGCAGGCAGAGAATTCCCTGCTAGCACCTTCTCTGTGCCTGGGAAGCAGAAGTGTTCACATTGCTTCGCAGAATCGCTTTTGTGCAGAAAACAGTAACACTTGTTCAGAACGAAAGAAAGCACAGAGCCCCAGATTTTATGTTGTCCTGGAGAGCTTGCAGAGCACTGGGGAAAGGCAGGCAGAGAATTCCCTGCTAGCACCTTCTCTGTGCCTGGGAAGCAGAAGTGTTCCCATTGCTTCGCAGAATCACTTTTCTGCAGAAAACAGTAACACTTGTTCAGAACAAAAGAAAGCACAGAGCCCAGATTTTATGTCTTCGTGGAGAGCTTGCAGAGCACTGGGGAAAGGCAGGCAGAGAATTCCCTGCTAGCACCTTCTCTGTGCCTGTTCACATTGCTTCGCAGAATCGCTTTTGTGCAGAAAACAGTAACACTTGTTCAGAATGAAAGAAAGCACAGAGCCCCAGATTTTATGTTGTCCTGGAGAGCTTGCAGAGCACTGGGGAAAGGCAGGCAGAGAATTCCCTGCTAGCACCTTCTCTGTGCCTGGGAAGCAGAAGTCTTCACATTGCTTCGCAGAATCGCTTTTGTGGAGAAAACACTAACACTTGTTCAGAACGAAAGAAAGCACAGAGCCCCAGATTCTATGTTGTCCTGGAGAGCTTGCAGAGCACTGGGGAAAGGCAGGCAGAGAATTCCCTGCTAGCACCTTCTCTGTGCCTGTTCACATTGCTTCGCAGAATCGCTTTTGTGCAGAAAACAGTAACACTTGTTCAGACGAAAGAAAGCACAGAGCCCCAGATTTTATGTTGTCCTGGAGAGCTTGCAGAGCAGTGGGGAAAGGCAGGCAGAGAATTCCCTGCTAGCACCTTCTCTGTGCCTGGGAAGCAGAAGTGTTCACATTGCTTCGCAGAATCGCTTTTGTGCAGAAAATAGTAACAGTTGTTCAGAACGAAAGAAAGCACAGAGCCCCAGATTTTATGTTGTCCTGGAGAGCTTGCAGAGCACTGGGGAAAGGCAGGCAGAGAATTCCCTGCTAGCACCTTCTCTGTGCCTGGGAAGCAGAAGTCTTCACATTGCTTCGCAGAATCGCTTTTGTGCAGAAAACACTAACACTTGTTCAGAACGAAAGAAAGCACAGAGCCCCTGATTCTATGTTGTCCTGGAGAGCTTGCAGAGCACTGGGGAAAGGCAGGCAGAGAATTCCCTGCTAGCACCTTCTCTGTGCCTGGGAAGCAGAAGTGTTCACATTGCTTCGCAGAATCGCTTTTGTGCAGAAAACAGTAACACTTGTTCAGAACAAAAGAAAGCACAGAGCCCCAGATTTTATGTTGTCCTGGAGAGCTTGCAGAGCACTGGGGAAAAGCAGGCAGAGAATTCCCTGCTAGCACCTTCTCTGCGCCTGGGAAACAGAAGTGTTCACATTGCTTCGCAGAATCGCTTTTGTGCAGAAAACAGTAACACTTGTTCAGAACGAAAGAAAGCACAGAGCCCCAGATTCTATGTTGTCCTGGAGAGCTTGCAGAGCACTGGGGAAAGGCAGGCAGAGAATTCCCTGCTAGCACCTTCTCTGTGCCTGTTCACATTGCTTCGCAGAATCGCTTTTGTGCAGAAAACAGTAATACATGTTCAGAACGAAAGAAAGCACAGAGCCCCAGATTTTATGTTGTCCTGGAGAGCTTGCAGAGCACTGGGGAAAAGCAGGCAGAGAATTCCCTGCTAGCACCTTCTCTGTTCCTGGGAAAGAGAAGTGTTCACATTGCTTCGCAGAATCGCTTTTGTGCAGAAAACAGTAACACTTGTTCAGAACAAAAGAAAGCACAGAGCCCCAGATTTTATGTTGTCCTGGAGAGCTTGCAGAGCACTGGAGAAAAGCAGGCAGAGAATTCCCTGCTAGCACCTTCTCTGTGCCTGGGAAGCAGAAGTGTTCCCATTGCTTCGCAGAATCACTTTTCTGCAGAAAACAGTAACACTTGTTCAGAACAAAAGAAAGCACAGAGCCCAGATTTTATGTCTTCGTGGAGAGCTTGCAGAGCACTGGGGAAAGGCAGGCAGAGAATTCCCTGCTAGCACCTTTTCTGTGCCTGTTCACATTGCTTCGCAGAATCGCTTTTGTGCAGAAAACAGTAACACTTGTTCAGAATGAAAGAAAGCACAGAGCCCCAGATTTTATGTTGTCCTGGAGAGCTTGCAGAGCACTGGGGAAAGGCAGGCAGAGAATTCCCTGCTAGCACCTTCTCTGTGCCTGGGAAGCAGAAGTCTTCACATTGCTTCGCAGAATCGCTTTTGTGCAGAAAACACTAACACTTGTTCAGAACGAAAGAAAGCACAGAGCCCCAGATTCTATGTTGTCCTGGAGAGCTTGCAGAGCACTGGGGAAAGGCAGGCAGAGAATTCCCTGCTAGCACCTTCTCTGTGCCTGTTCACATTGCTTCGCAGAATCGCTTTTGTGCAGAAAACAGTAACACTTGTTCAGACGAAAGAAAGCACAGAGCCCCAGATTTTATGTTGTCCTGGAGAGCTTGCAGAGCAGTGGGGAAAGGCAGGCAGAGAATTCCCTGCTAGCACCTTCTCTGTGCCTGGGAAGCAGAAGTGTTCACATTGCTTCGCAGAATCGCTTTTGTGCAGAAAATAGTAACAGTTGTTCAGAACGAAAGAAAGCACAGAGCCCCTGATTCTATGTTGTCCTGGAGAGCTTGCAGAGCACTGGGGAAAGGCAGGCAGAGAATTCCCTGCTAGCACCTTCTCTGTGCCTGGGAAGCAGAAGTGTTCACATTGCTTGGCAGAATCGCTTTTGTGCAGAAAACACTAACACTTGTTCAGAACAAAAGAAAGCACAGAGCCCCAGATTCTATGTTGTCCTGGAGAGCTTGCAGAGCACTGGGGAAAGGCAGGCAGAGAATTCCCTGCTAGCACCTTTTCTGTGCCTGTTCACATTGCTTCGCAGAATCGCTTTTGTGCAGAAAACAGTAACACTTGTTCAGAACGAAAGAAAGCACAGAGCCCCAGATTTTATGTTGTCCTGGAGAGCTTGCAGAGTACTGGGGAAAAGCAGGCAGAGAATTCCCTGCTAGCACCTTCTCTGTGCCTGGGAAACAGAAGTGTTCACATTGCTTCGCAGAATCGCTTTTGTGCAGAAAACAGTAACACTTGTTCAGAACGAAAGAAAGCACAGAGCCCCAGATTTTATGTTGTCCTGGAGAGCTTGCAGAGCACTGGGGAAAGGCAGGCAGAGAATTCCCTGCTAGCACCTTCTCTGTGCCTGGGAAGCAGAAGTGTTCACATTGCTTGGCAGAATCGCTTTTGTGCAGAAAACAGTAACACTTGTTCAGACGAAAAAAAGTACAGAGCCCCAGATTCTATGTTGTCCTGGAGAGCTTGCAGAGCAGTGGGGAAAGGCAGGCAGAGAATTCCCTGCTAGCACCTTCTCTGTGCCTGTTCACATTGCTTCGCAGAATCGCTTTTGTGCAGAAAACAGTAACACTTGTTCAGAACAAAAGAAAGCACAGAGCCCCAGATTTTATGTTGTCCTGGAGAGCTTGCAGAGCACTGGGGAAAAGCAGGCAGAGAATTCCCTGCTAGCACCTTCTCTGTGCCTGGGAAACAGAAGTGTTCACATTGCTTCGCAGAATCGCTTTTGTGCAGAAAACAGTAACACTTGTTCAGAACAAAAGAAAGCACAGAGCCCCAGATTCTATGTTGTCCTGGAGAGCTTGCAGAGCACTGGGGAAAGGCAGGCAGAGAATTCCCTGCTAGCACCTTCTCTGTGCCTGTTCACATTGCTTCGCAGAATCGCTTTTGTGCAGAAAACAGTAATACTTGTTCAGAACGAAAGAAAGCACAGAGCCCCAGATTTTATGTTGTCCTGGAGAGCTTGCAGAGCACTGGGGAAAAGCAGGCAGAGAATTCCCTGCTAGCACCTTCTCTGTTCCTGGGAAACAGAAGTGTTCACATTGCTTCGCAGAATCGCTTTTGTGCAGAAAACAGTAACACTTGTTCAGAACGAAAGAAAGCACAGAGCCCCAGATTTTATGTTGTCCTGGAGAGCTTGCAGAGCACTGGGGAAAGGCAGGCAGAGAATTCCCTGCTAGCACCTTCTCGGTGCCTGGGAAACAGAAGTGTTCACATTGCTTCGCAGAATCGCTTTTGTGCAGAAAACAGTAACACTTGTTCAGAACGAAAGAAAGCACAGAGCCCCAGATTTTATGTTGTCCTGGAGAGCTTGCAGAGCACTGGGGAAAAGCAGGCAGAGAATTCCCTGCTAGCACCTTCTCTGTGCCTGGGAAACAGAAGTGTTCACATTGCTTGGCAGAATCGCTTTTGTGCAGAAAACAGTAACACTTGTTCAGAACGAAAGAAAGCACAGAGCCCCAGATTTTATGTTGTCCTGGAGAGCTTGCAGAGCACTGGGGAAAGGCAGGCAGAGAATTCCCTGCTAGCACCTTTTCTGTGCCTGTTCACATTGCTTGGCAGAATCGCTTTTGTGCAGAAAACAGTAACACTTGTTCAGAACGAAAGAAAGCACAGAGCCCCAGATTTTATGTTGTCCTGGAGAGCTTGCAGAGCAGTGGGGAAAGGCAGGCAGCGAATTCCCTGCTAGCACCTTCTCTGTGCCTGGGAAACAGAAGTGTTCACATTGCTTCGCAGAATCGCTTTTGTGCAGAAAACAGTAATACTTGTTCAGAACGAAAGAAAGCACAGAGCCCCAGATTTTATGTTGTCCTGGAGAGCTTGCAGAGCACTGGGGAAAGGCAGGCAGAGAATTCCCTGCTAGCACCTTCTCTGTGCCTGTTCACATTGCTTGGCAGAATCGCTTTTGTGCAGAAAACAGTAACACTTGTTCAGACGAAAGAAAGCACAGAGCCCCAGATTTTATGTTGTCCTGGAGAGCTTGCAGAGCACTGGGGAAAGGCAGGCAGAGAATTCCCTGCTAGCACCTTCTCTGTGCCTGGGAAGCAGAAGTGTTCACATTGCTTGGCAGAATCGCTTTTGTGCAGAAAACAGTAACAGTTGTTCAGAACGAAAGAAAGCACAGAGCCCCAGATTCTATGTTGTCCTGGAGAGCTTGCAGAGCACTGGGGAAAGGCAGGCAGAGAATTCCCTGCTAGCACCTTCTCTGTGCCTGGGAAACAGAAGTGTTCACATTGCTTCGCAGAATCGCTTTTGTGCAGAAAACAGTAATACTTGTTCAGAACGAAAGAAAGCACAGAGCCCCAGATTTTATGTTGTCCTGGAGAGCTTGCAGAGCACTGGGGAAAGGCAGGCAGAGAATTCCCTGCTAGCACCTTCTCTGTGCCTGGGAAGCAGAAGTGTTCACATTGCTTGGCAGAATCGCGTTTGTGCAGAAAACAGTAACACTTGTTCAGACGAAAAAAAGTACAGAGCCCCAGATTCTATGTTGTCCTGGAGAGCTTGCAGAGCAGTGGGGAAAGGCAGGCAGAGAATTCCCTGCTAGCACCTTTTCTGTGCCTGTTCACATTGCTTCGCAGAATCGCTTTTGTGCAGAAAACAGTAACACTTGTTCAGAACAAAAGAAAGCACAGAGCCCCAGATTTTATGTTGTCCTGGAGAGCTTGCAGAGCACTGGGGAAAAGCAGGCAGAGAATTCCCTGCTAGCACCTTCTCTGCGCCTGGGAAACAGAAGTGTTCACATTGCTTCGCAGAATCGCTTTTGTGCAGAAAACAGTAACACTTGTTCAGAACAAAAGAAAGCACAGAGCCCCAGATTCTATGTTGTCCTGGAGAGCTTGCAGAGCACTGGGGAAAGGCAGGCAGAGAATTCCCTGCTAGCACCTTCTCTGTGCCTGTTCACATTGCTTCGCAGAATCGCTTTTGTGCAGAAAACAGTAACACTTGTTCAGAACGAAAGAAAGCACAGAGCCCCAGATTTTATGTTGTCCTGGAGAGCTTGCAGAGCACTGGGGAAAGGCAGGCAGAGAATTCCCTGCTAGCACCTTCTCTGTGCCTGGGAAGCAGAAGTGTTCACATTGCTTGGCAGAATCGCGTTTGTGCAGAAAACAGTAACACTTGTTCAGAACGAAAGAAAGCACAGAGCCCCAGATTTTATGTTGTCCTGGAGAGCTTGCAGAGCACTGGGGAAAAGCAGGCAGAGAATTCCCTGCTAGCACCTTCTCTGTGCCTGGGAAACAGAAGTGTTCACATTGCTTGGCAGAATCGCTTTTGTGCAGAAAACAGTAACACTTGTTCAGAACGAAAGAAAGCACAGAGCCCCAGATTTTATGTTGTCCTGGAGAGCTTGCAGAGCACTGGGGAAAGGCAGGCAGAGAATTCCCTGCTAGCACCTTTTCTGTGCCTGTTCACATTGCTTGGCAGAATCGCTTTTGTGCAGAAAACAGTAACACTTGTTCAGAACGAAAGAAAGCACAGAGCCCCAGATTTTATGTTGTCCTGGAGAGCTTGCAGAGCACTGGGGAAAGGCAGGCAGAGAATTCCCTGCTAGCACCTTCTCTGTGCCTGTTCACATTGCTTCGCAGAATCGCTTTTGTGCAGAAAACAGTAACACTTGTTCAGACGAAAGAAAGCACAGAGCCCCAGATTTTATGTTGTCCTGGAGAGCTTGCAGAGCACTGGGGAAAGGCAGGCAGAGAATTCCCTGCTAGCACCTTCTCTGTGCCTGGGAAGCAGAAGTCTTCACATTGCTTCGCAGAATCGCTTTTGTGCAGAAAACACTAACACTTGTTCAGAACGAAAGAAAGCACAGAGCCCCAGATTTTATGTTGTCCTGGAGAGCTTGCAGAGCAGTGGGGAAAGGCAGGCAGAGAATTCCCTGCTAGCACCTTCTCTGTGCCTGTTCACATTGCTTCGCAGAATCGCTTTTGTGCAGAAAACAGTAACACTTGTTCAGACGAAAGAAAGCACAGAGCCCCAGATTTTATGTTGTCCTGGAGAGCTTGCAGAGCACTGGGGAAAGGCAGGCAGAGAATTCCCTGCTAGCACCTTCTCTGTGCCTGGGAAGCAGAAGTGTTCACATTGCTTCGCAGAATCGCTTTTGTGCAGAAAACAGTAACACTTGTTCAGAACAAAAGAAAGCACAGAGCCCCAGATTTTATGTTGTCCTGGAGAGCTTGCAGAGCACTGGGGAAAAGCAGGCAGAGAATTCCCTGCTAGCACCTTCTCTGCGCCTGGGAAACAGAAGTGTTCACATTGCTTCGCAGAATCGCTTTTGTGCAGAAAACAGTAACACTTGTTCAGAACGAAAGAAAGCACAGAGCCCCAGATTCTATGTTGTCCTGGAGAGCTTGCAGAGCACTGGGGAAAGGCAGGCAGAGAATTCCCTGCTAGCACCTTCTCTGTGCCTGTTCACATTGCTTCGCAGAATCGCTTTTGTGCAGAAAACAGTAATACATGTTCAGAACGAAAGAAAGCACAGAGCCCCAGATTTTATGTTGTCCTGGAGAGCTTGCAGAGCACTGGGGAAAAGCAGGCAGAGAATTCCCTGCTAGCACCTTCTCTGTGCCTGGGAAGCAGAAGTGTTCACATTGCTTCGCAGAATCGCTTTTGTGCAGAAAACAGTAACACTTGTTCAGAACGAAAGAAAGCACAGAGCCGCAGATTTTATGTTGTCCTGGAGAGCTTGCAGAGCACTGGGGAAAGGCAGGCAGAGAATTCCCTGCTAGCACCTTCTCGGTGCCTGGGAAACAGAAGTGTTCACATTGCTTCGCAGAATCGCTTTTGTGCAGAAAACAGTAACACTTGTTCAGAACGAAAGAAAGCACAGAGCCCCAGATTTTATGTTGTCCTGGAGAGCTTGCAGAGCACTGGGGAAAAGCAGGCAGAGAATTCCCTGCTAGCACCTTCTCTGTGCCTGGGAAACAGAAGTGTTCACATTGCTTGGCAGAATCGCTTTTGTGCAGAAAACAGTAACACTTGTTCAGAACGAAAGAAAGCACAGAGCCCCAGATTCTATGTTGTCCTGGAGAGCTTGCAGAGCACTGGGGAAAGGCAGGCAGAGAATTCCCTGCTAGCACCTTCTCTGTGCCTGTTCACATTGCTTCGCAGAATCGCTTTTGTGCAGAAAACAGTAACACTTGTTCAGAACGAAAGAAAGCACAGAGCCCCAGATTTTATGTTGTCCTGGAGAGCTTGCAGAGCAGTGGGGAAAGGCAGGCAGAGAATTCCCTGCTAGCACCTTCTCTGTGCCTGGGAAACAGAAGTGTTCACATTGCTTGGCAGAATCGCTTTTGTGCAGAAAACAGTAACACTTGTTCAGAACGAAAGAAAGCACAGAGCCCCAGATTTTATGTTGTCCTGGAGAGCTTGCAGAGCACTGGGGAAAAGCAGGCAGAGAATTCCCTGCTAGCACCTTCTCTGTTCCTGGGAAACAGAAGTGTTCACATTGCTTCGCAGAATCACTTTTCTGCAGAAAACAGTAACACTTGTTCAGAACAAAAGAAAGCACAGAGCCCCAGATTTTATGTTGTCCTGGAGAGCTTGCAGAGCACTGGGGAAAGGCAGGCAGAGAATTCCCTGCTAGCACCTTCTCGGTGCCTGGGAAACAGAAGTGTTCACATTGCTTCGCAGAATCGCTTTTGTGCAGAAAACAGTAACACTTGTTCAGAACGAAAGAAAGCACAGAGCCCCAGATTTTATGTTGTCCTGGAGAGCTTGCAGAGCACTGGGGAAAAGCAGGCAGAGAATTCCCTGCTAGCACCTTCTCTGTGCCTGGGAAACAGAAGTGTTCACATTGCTTGGCAGAATCGCTTTTGTGCAGAAAACAGTAACACTTGTTCAGAACGAAAGAAAGCACAGAGCCCCAGATTTTATGTTGTCCTGGAGAGCTTGCAGAGCACTGGGGAAAGGCAGGCAGAGAATTCCCTGCTAGCACCTTTTCTGTGCCTGTTCACATTGCTTGGCAGAATCGCTTTTGTGCAGAAAACAGTAACACTTGTTCAGAACGAAAGAAAGCACAGAGCCCCAGATTTTATGTTGTCCTGGAGAGCTTGCAGAGCAGTGGGGAAAGGCAGGCAGCGAATTCCCTGCTAGCACCTTCTCTGTGCCTGGGAAACAGAAGTGTTCACATTGCTTCGCAGAATCACTTTTGTGCAGAAAACAGTAATACTTGTTCAGAACGAAAGAAAGCACAGAGCCCCAGATTTTATGTTGTCCTGGAGAGCTTGCAGAGCACTGGGGAAAGGCAGGCAGAGAATTCCCTGCTAGCACCTTCTCTGTGCCTGTTCACATTGCTTGGCAGAATCGCTTTTGTGCAGAAAACAGTAACACTTGTTCAGACGAAAGAAAGCACAGAGCCCCAGATTTTATGTTGTCCTGGAGAGCTTGCAGAGCACTGGGGAAAGGCAGGCAGAGAATTCCCTGCTAGCACCTTCTCTGTGCCTGGGAAGCAGAAGTGTTCACATTGCTTGGCAGAATCGCTTTTGTGCAGAAAACAGTAACAGTTGTTCAGAACGAAAGAAAGCACAGAGCCCCAGATTCTATGTTGTCCTGGAGAGCTTGCAGAGCACTGGGGAAAGGCAGGCAGAGAATTCCCTGCTAGCACCTTCTCTGTGCCTGGGAAACAGAAGTGTTCACATTGCTTCGCAGAATCGCTTTTGTGCAGAAAACAGTAATACTTGTTCAGAACGAAAGAAAGCACAGAGCCCCAGATTTTATGTTGTCCTGGAGAGCTTGCAGAGCACTGGGGAAAGGCAGGCAGAGAATTCCCTGCTAGCACCTTCTCTGTGCCTGTTCACATTGCTTCGCAGAATCGCTTTTGTGCAGAAAACAGTAACACTTGTTCAGACGAAAGAAAGCACAGAGCCCCAGATTTTATGTTGTCCTGGAGAGCTTGCAGAGCACTGGGGAAAGGCAGGCAGAGAATTCCCTGCTAGCACCTTCTCTGTGCCTGGGAAGCAGAAGTCTTCACATTGCTTCGCAGAATCGCTTTTGTGCAGAAAACACTAACACTTGTTCAGAACGAAAGAAAGCACAGAGCCCCTGATTCTATGTTGTCCTGGAGAGCTTGCAGAGCACTGGGGAAAGGCAGGCAGAGAATTCCCTGCTAGCACCTTCTCTGTGCCTGTTCACATTGCTTCGCAGAATCGCTTTTGGGCAGAAAACAGTAATACATGTTCAGAACGAAAGAAACCACAGAGCCCCAGATTTTATGTTGTCCTGGAGAGCTTGCAGAGCACTGGGGAAAAGCAGGCAGAGAATTCCCTGCTAGCACCTTCTCTGTTCCTGGGAAAGAGAAGTGTTCACATTGCTTCGCAGAATCGCTTTTGTGCAGAAAACAGTAACACTTGTTCAGAACGAAAGAAAGCACAGAGCCCCAGATTTTATGTTGTCCTGGAGAGCTTGCAGAGCACTGGAGAAAAGCAGGCAGAGAATTCCCTGCTAGCACCTTCTCTGTGCCTGGGAAGCAGAAGTGTTCCCATTGCTTCGCAGAATCGCTTTTGTGCAGAAAACAGTAACACTTGTTCAGAACAAAAGAAAGCACAGAGCCCAGATTTTATGTCTTCGTGGAGAGCTTGCAGAGCACTGGGGAAAGGCAGGCAGAGAATTCCCTGCTAGCACCTTTTCTGTGCCTGTTCACATTGCTTCGCAGAATCGCTTTTGTGCAGAAAACAGTAACACTTGTTCAGAATGAAAGAAAGCACAGAGCCCCAGATTTTATGTTGTCCTGGAGAGCTTGCAGAGCACTGGGGAAAGGCAGGCAGAGAATTCCCTGCTAGCACCTTCTCTGTGCCTGGGAAGCAGAAGTCTTCACATTGCTTCGCAGAATCGCTTTTGTGCAGAAAACACTAACACTTGTTCAGAACGAAAGAAAGCACAGAGCCCCAGATTCTATGTTGTCCTGGAGAGCTTGCAGAGCACTGGGGAAAGGCAGGCAGAGAATTCCCTGCTAGCACCTTCTCTGTGCCTGTTCACATTGCTTCGCAGAATCGCTTTTGTGCAGAAAACAGTAACACTTGTTCAGACGAAAGAAAGCACAGAGCCCCAGATTTTATGTTGTCCTGGAGAGCTTGCAGAGCAGTGGGGAAAGGCAGGCAGAGAATTCCCTGTTAGCACCTTCTCTGTGCCTGGGAAGCAGAAGTGTTCACATTGCTTCGCAGAATCGCTTTTGTGCAGAAAATAGTAACAGTTGTTCAGAACGAAAGAAAGCACAGAGCCCCTGATTCTATGTTGTCCTGGAGAGCTTGCAGAGCACTGGGGAAAGGCAGGCAGAGAATTCCCTGCTAGCACCTTCTCTGTGCCTGGGAAGCAGAAGTGTTCACATTGCTTGGCAGAATCGCTTTTGTGCAGAAAACACTAACACTTGTTCAGAACAAAAGAAAGCACAGAGCCCCAGATTCTATGTTGTCCTGGAGAGCTTGCAGAGCACTGGGGAAAGGCAGGCAGAGAATTCCCTGCTAGCACCTTTTCTGTGCCTGTTCACATTGCTTCGCAGAATCGCTTTTGTGCAGAAAACAGTAACACTTGTTCAGAACGAAAGAAAGCACAGAGCCCCAGATTTTATGTTGTCCTGGAGAGCTTGCAGAGTACTGGGGAAAAGCAGGCAGAGAATTCCCTGCTAGCACCTTCTCTGTGCCTGGGAAACAGAAGTGTTCACATTGCTTCGCAGAATCGCTTTTGTGCAGAAAACAGTAACACTTGTTCAGAACGAAAGAAAGCACAGAGCCCCAGATTTTATGTTGTCCTGGAGAGCTTGCAGAGCACTGGGGAAAGGCAGGCAGAGAATTCCCTGCTAGCACCTTCTCTGTGCCTGGGAAGCAGAAGTGTTCACATTGCTTGGCAGAATCGCTTTTGTGCAGAAAACAGTAACACTTGTTCAGACGAAAAAAAGTACAGAGCCCCAGATTCTATGTTGTCCTGGAGAGCTTGCAGAGCAGTGGGGAAAGGCAGGCAGAGAATTCCCTGCTAGCACCTTTTCTGTGCCTGTTCACATTGCTTCGCAGAATCGCTTTTGTGCAGAAAACAGTAACACTTGTTCAGAACAAAAGAAAGCACAGAGCCCCAGATTCTATGTTGTCCTGGAGAGCTTGCAGAGCACTGGGGAAAGGCAGGCAGAGAATTCCCTGCTAGCACCTTCTCTGTGCCTGTTCACATTGCTTCGCAGAATCGCTTTTGTGCAGAAAACAGTAATACTTGTTCAGAACGAAAGAAAGCACAGAGCCCCAGATTTTATGTTGTCCTGGAGAGCTTGCAGAGCACTGGGGAAAAGCAGGCAGAGAATTCCCTGCTAGCACCTTCTCTGTTCCTGGGAAACAGAAGTGTTCACATTGCTTCGCAGAATCGCTTTTGTGCAGAAAACAGTAATACTTGTTCAGAACGAAAGAAAGCACAGAGCCCCAGATTTTATGTTGTCCTGGAGAGCTTGCAGAGCACTGGGGAAAGGCAGGCAGAGAATTCCCTGCTAGCACCTTCTCGGTGCCTGGGAAACAGAAGTGTTCACATTGCTTCGCAGAATCGCTTTTGTGCAGAAAACAGTAACACTTGTTCAGAACGAAAGAAAGCACAGAGCCCCAGATTTTATGTTGTCCTGGAGAGCTTGCAGAGCACTGGGGAAAAGCAGGCAGAGAATTCCCTGCTAGCACCTTCTCTGCGCCTGGGAAACAGAAGTGTTCACATTGCTTCGCAGAATCGCTTTTGTGCAGAAAACAGTAACACTTGTTCAGAACGAAAGAAAGCACAGAGCCCCAGATTTTATGTTGTCCTGGAGAGCTTGCAGAGCACTGGGGAAAGGCAGGCAGAGAATTCCCTGCTAGCACCTTTTCTGTGCCTGTTCACATTGCTTGGCAGAATCGCTTTTGTGCAGAAAACAGTAACACTTGTTCAGAACGAAAGAAAGCACAGAGCCCCAGATTTTATGTTGTCCTGGAGAGCTTGCAGAGCAGTGGGGAAAGGCAGGCAGCGAATTCCCTGCTAGCACCTTCTCTGTGCCTGGGAAACAGAAGTGTTCACATTGCTTGGCAGAATCGCTTTTGTGCAGAAAACAGTAATACTTGTTCAGAACGAAAGAAAGCACAGAGCCCCAGATTTTATGTTGTCCTGGAGAGCTTGCAGAGCACTGGGGAAAGGCAGGCAGAGAATTCCCTGCTAGCACCTTCTCTGTGCCTGTTCACATTGCTTGGCAGAATCGCTTTTGTGCAGAAAACAGTAACACTTGTTCAGACGAAAGAAAGCACAGAGCCCCAGATTTTATGTTGTCCTGGAGAGCTTGCAGAGCACTGGGGAAAGGCAGGCAGAGAATTCCCTGCTAGCACCTTCTCTGTGCCTGGGAAGCAGAAGTGTTCACATTGCTTGGCAGAATCGCTTTTGTGCAGAAAACAGTAACAGTTGTTCAGAACGAAAGAAAGCACAGAGCCCCAGATTCTATGTTGTCCTGGAGAGCTTGCAGAGCACTGGGGAAAGGCAGGCAGAGAATTCCCTGCTAGCACCTTCTCTGTGCCTGGGAAACAGAAGTGTTCACATTGCTTCGCAGAATCGCTTTTGTGCAGAAAACAGTAATACTTGTTCAGAACGAAAGAAAGCACAGAGCCCCAGATTTTATGTTGTCCTGGAGAGCTTGCAGAGCACTGGGGAAAGGCAGGCAGAGAATTCCCTGCTAGCACCTTCTCTGTGCCTGGGAAGCAGAAGTGTTCACATTGCTTGGCAGAATCGCTTTTGTGCAGAAAACAGTAACACTTGTTCAGACGAAAAAAAGTACAGAGCCCCAGATTCTATGTTGTCCTGGAGAGCTTGCAGAGCAGTGGGGAAAGGCAGGCAGAGAATTCCCTGCTAGCACCTTTTCTGTGCCTGTTCACATTGCTTCGCAGAATCGCTTTTGTGCAGAAAACAGTAACACTTGTTCAGAACAAAAGAAAGCACAGAGCCCCAGATTTTATGTTGTCCTGGAGAGCTTGCAGAGCACTGGGGAAAAGCAGGCAGAGAATTCCCTGCTAGCACCTTCTCTGCGCCTGGGAAACAGAAGTGTTCACATTGCTTCGCAGAATCGCTTTTGTGCAGAAAACAGTAACACTTGTTCAGAACAAAAGAAAGCACAGAGCCCCAGATTCTATGTTGTCCTGGAGAGCTTGCAGAGCACTGGGGAAAGGCAGGCAGAGAATTCCCTGCTAGCACCTTCTCTGTGCCTGTTCACATTGCTTCGCAGAATCGCTTTTGTGCAGAAAACAGTAATACTTGTTCAGAACGAAAGAAAGCACAGAGCCCCAGATTTTATGTTGTCCTGGAGAGCTTGCAGAGCACTGGGGAAAAGCAGGCAGAGAATTCCCTGCTAGCACCTTCTCTGTTCCTGGGAAACAGAAGTGTTCACATTGCTTCGCAGAATCGCTTTTGTGCAGAAAACAGTAACACTTGTTCAGAACGAAAGAAAGCACAGAGCCCCAGATTTTATGTTGTCCTGGAGAGCTTGCAGAGCACTGGGGAAAGGCAGGCAGAGAATTCCCTGCTAGCACCTTCTCGGTGCCTGGGAAACAGAAGTGTTCACATTGCTTCGCAGAATCGCTTTTGTGCAGAAAACAGTAACACTTGTTCAGAACGAAAGAAAGCACAGAGCCCCAGATTTTATGTTGTCCTGGAGAGCTTGCAGAGCACTGGGGAAAAGCAGGCAGAGAATTCCCTGCTAGCACCTTCTCTGTGCCTGGGAAACAGAAGTGTTCACATTGCTTGGCAGAATCGCTTTTGTGCAGAAAACAGTAACACTTGTTCAGAACGAAAGAAAGCACAGAGCCCCAGATTTTATGTTGTCCTGGAGAGCTTGCAGAGCACTGGGGAAAGGCAGGCAGAGAATTCCCTGCTAGCACCTTTTCTGTGCCTGTTCACATTGCTTGGCAGAATCGCTTTTGTGCAGAAAACAGTAACACTTGTTCAGAACGAAAGAAAGCACAGAGCCCCAGATTTTATGTTGTCCTGGAGAGCTTGCAGAGCAGTGGGGAAAGGCAGGCAGCGAATTCCCTGCTAGCACCTTCTCTGTGCCTGGGAAACAGAAGTGTTCACATTGCTTCGCAGAATCGCTTTTGTGCAGAAAACAGTAATACTTGTTCAGAACGAAAGAAAGCACAGAGCCCCAGATTTTATGTTGTCCTGGAGAGCTTGCAGAGCACTGGGGAAAGGCAGGCAGAGAATTCCCTGCTAGCACCTTCTCTGTGCCTGTTCACATTGCTTCGCAGAATCGCTTTTGTGCAGAAAACAGTAACACTTGTTCAGACGAAAGAAAGCACAGAGCCCCAGATTTTATGTTGTCCTGGAGAGCTTGCAGAGCACTGGGGAAAGGCAGGCAGAGAATTCCCTGCTAGCACCTTCTCTGTGCCTGGGAAGCAGAAGTCTTCACATTGCTTCGCAGAATCGCTTTTGTGCAGAAAACACTAACACTTGTTCAGAACGAAAGAAAGCACAGAGCCCCAGATTTTATGTTGTCCTGGAGAGCTTGCAGAGCAGTGTGGAAAGGCAGGCAGAGAATTCCCTGCTAGCACCTTCTCTGTGCCTGTTCACATTGCTTCGCAGAATCGCTTTTGTGCAGAAAACAGTAACACTTGTTCAGACGAAAGAAAGCACAGAGCCCCAGATTTTATGTTGTCCTGGAGAGCTTGCAGAACACTGGGGAAAGGCAGGCAGAGAATTCCCTGCTAGCACCTTCTCTGTGCCTGGGAAGCAGAAGTCTTCACATTGCTTCGCAGAATCGCTTTTGTGCAGAAAACACTAACACTTGTTCAGAACGAAAGAAAGCACAGAGCCCCTGATTCTATGTTGTCCTGTAGAGCTTGCAGAGCACTGGGGAAAGGCAGGCAGAGAATTCCCTGCTAGCACCTTCTCTGTGCCTGGGAAGCAGAAGTGTTCACATTGCTTCGCAGAATCGCTTTTGTGCAGAAAACAGTAACACTTGTTCAGAACAAAAGAAAGCACAGAGCCCCAGATTTTATGTTGTCCTGGAGAGCTTGCAGAGCACTGGGGAAAAGCAGGCAGAGAATTCCCTGCTAGCACCTTCTCTGCGCCTGGGAAACAGAAGTGTTCACATTGCTTCGCAGAATCGCTTTTGTGCAGAAAACAGTAACACTTGTTCAGAACGAAAGAAAGCACAGAGCCCCACATTCTATGTTGTCCTGGAGAGCTTGCAGAGCACTGGGGAAAGGCAGGCAGAGAATTCCCTGCTAGCACCTTCTCTGTGCCTGTTCACATTGCTTCGCAGAATCGCTTTTGTGCAGAAAACAGTAATACATGTTCAGAACGAAAGAAAGCACAGAGCCCCAGATTTTATGTTGTCCTGGAGAGCTTGCAGAGCACTGGGGAAAAGCAGGCAGAGAATTCCCTGCTAGCACCTTCTCTGTTCCTGGGAAAGAGAAGTGTTCACATTGCTTCGCAGAATCGCTTTTGTGCAGAAAACAGTAACACTTGTTCAGAACAAAAGAAAGCACAGAGCCCAGATTTTATGTCTTCGTGGAGAGCTTGCAGAGCACTGGGGAAAGGCAGGCAGAGAATTCCCTGCTAGCACCTTCTCTGTGCCTGTTCACATTGCTTCGCAGAATCGCTTTTGTGCAGAAAACAGTAACACTTGTTCAGAATGAAAGAAAGCACAGAGCCCCAGATTTTATGTTGTCCTGGAGAGCTTGCAGAGCACTGGGGAAAGGCAGGCAGAGAATTCCCTGCTAGCACCTTCTCTGTGCCTGGGAAGCAGAAGTCTTCACATTGCTTCGCAGAATCGCTTTTGTGCAGAAAACACTAACACTTGTTCAGAACGAAAGAAAGCACAGAGCCCCAGATTCTATGTTGTCCTGGAGAGCTTGCAGAGCACTGGGGAAAGGCAGGCAGAGAATTCCCTGCTAGCACCTTCTCTGTGCCTGTTCACATTGCTTCGCAGAATCGCTTTTGTGCAGAAAACAGTAACACTTGTTCAGACGAAAGAAAGCACAGAGCCCCAGATTTTATGTTGTCCTGGAGAGCTTGCAGAGCAGTGGGGAAAGGCAGGCAGAGAATTCCCTGCTAGCACCTTCTCTGTGCCTGGGAAGCAGAAGTGTTCACATTGCTTCGCAGAATCGCTTTTGTGCAGAAAATAGTAACAGTTGTTCAGAACGAAAGAAAGCACAGAGCCCCTGATTCTATGTTGTCCTGGAGAGCTTGCAGAGCACTGGGGAAAGGCAGGCAGAGAATTCCCTGCTAGCACCTTCTCTGTGCCTGGGAAGCAGAAGTGTTCACATTGCTTGGCAGAATCGCTTTTGTGCAGAAAACACTAACACTTGTTCAGAACAAAAGAAAGCACAGAGCCCCAGATTCTATGTTGTCCTGGAGAGCTTGCAGAGCACTGGGGAAAGGCAGGCAGAGAATTCCCTGCTAGCACCTTTTCTGTGCCTGTTCACATTGCTTCGCAGAATCGCTTTTGTGCAGAAAACAGTAACACTTGTTCAGAACGAAAGAAAGCACAGAGCCCCAGATTTTATGTTGTCCTGGAGAGCTTGCAGAGTACTGGGGAAAAGCAGGCAGAGAATTCCCTGCTAGCACCTTCTCTGTGCCTGGGAAACAGAAGAGTTCACATTGCTTCGCAGAATCGCTTTTGTGCAGAAAACAGTAACACTTGTTCAGAACGAAAGAAAGCACAGAGCCCCAGATTTTATGTTGTCCTGGAGAGCTTGCAGAGCACTGGGGAAAGGCAGGCAGAGAATTCCCTGCTAGCACCTTCTCTGTGCCTGGGAAGCAGAAGTGTTCACATTGCTTGGCAGAATCGCTTTTGTGCAGAAAACAGTAACACTTGTTCAGACGAAAAAAAGTACAGAGCCCCAGATTCTATGTTGTCCTGGAGAGCTTGCAGAGCAGTGGGGAAAGGCAGGCAGAGAATTCCCTGCTAGCACCTTTTCTGTGCCTGTTCACATTGCTTCGCAGAATCGCTTTTGTGCAGAAAACAGTAACACTTGTTCAGAACAAAAGAAAGCACAGAGCCCCAGATTTTATGTTGTCCTGGAGAGCTTGCAGAGCACTGGGGAAAAGCAGGCAGAGAATTCCCTGCTAGCACCTTCTCTGTGCCTGGGAAACAGAAGTGTTCACATTGCTTCGCAGAATCGCTTTTGTGCAGAAAACAGTAACACTTGTTCAGAACGAAAGAAAGCACAGAGCCCCAGATTTTATGTTGTCCTGGAGAGCTTGCAGAGCACTGGGGAAAGGCAGGCAGAGAATTCCCTGCTAGCACCTTCTCTGTGCCTGGGAAGCAGAAGTGTTCACATTGCTTGGCAGAATCGCTTTTGTGCAGAAAACAGTAACACTTGTTCAGACGAAAAAAAGTACAGAGCCCCAGATTCTATGTTGTCCTGGAGAGCTTGCAGAGCAGTGGGGAAAGGCAGGCAGAGAATTCCCTGCTAGCACCTTTTCTGTGCCTGTTCACATTGCTTCGCAGAATCGCTTTTGTGCAGAAAACAGTAACACTTGTTCAGAACAAAAGAAAGCACAGAGCCCCAGATTCTATGTTGTCCTGGAGAGCTTGCAGAGCACTGGGGAAAGGCAGGCAGAGAATTCCCTGCTAGCACCTTCTCTGTGCCTGTTCACATTGCTTCGCAGAATCGCTTTTGTGCAGAAAACAGTAATACTTGTTCAGAACGAAAGAAAGCACAGAGCCCCAGATTTTATGTTGTCCTGGAGAGCTTGCAGAGCACTGGGGAAAAGCAGGCAGAGAATTCCCTGCTAGCACCTTCTCTGTTCCTGGGAAACAGAAGTGTTCACATTGCTTCGCAGAATCGCTTTTGTGCAGAAAACAGTAACACTTGTTCAGAACGAAAGAAAGCACAGAGCCCCAGATTTTATGTTGTCCTGGAGAGCTTGCAGAGCACTGGGGAAAAGCAGGCAGAGAATTCCCTGCTAGCACCTTCTCTGCGCCTGGGAAACAGAAGTGTTCACATTGCTTCGCAGAATCGCTTTTGTGCAGAAAACAGTAACACTTGTTCAGAACGAAAGAAAGCACAGAGCCCCAGATTTTATGTTGTCCTGGAGAGCTTGCAGAGCACTGGGGAAAGGCAGGCAGAGAATTCCCTGCTAGCACCTTTTCTGTGCCTGTTCACATTGCTTGGCAGAATCGCTTTTGTGCAGAAAACAGTAACACTTGTTCAGAACGAAAGAAAGCACAGAGCCCCAGATTTTATGTTGTCCTGGAGAGCTTGCAGAGCAGTGGGGAAAGGCAGGCAGCGAATTCCCTGCTAGCACCTTCTCTGTGCCTGGGAAACAGAAGTGTTCACATTGCTTCGCAGAATCGCTTTTGTGCAGAAAACAGTAATACTTGTTCAGAACGAAAGAAAGCACAGAGCCCCAGATTTTATGTTGTCCTGGAGAGCTTGCAGAGCACTGGGGAAAGGCAGGCAGAGAATTCCCTGCTAGCACCTTCTCTGTGCCTGTTCACATTGCTTGGCAGAATCGCTTTTGTGCAGAAAACAGTAACACTTGTTCAGACGAAAGAAAGCACAGAGCCCCAGATTTTATGTTGTCCTGGAGAGCTTGCAGAGCACTGGGGAAAGGCAGGCAGAGAATTCCCTGCTAGCACCTTCTCTGTGCCTGGGAAGCAGAAGTGTTCACATTGCTTGGCAGAATCGCTTTTGTGCAGAAAACAGTAACAGTTGTTCAGAACGAAAGAAAGGACAGAGCCCCAGATTCTATGTTGTCCTGGAGAGCTTGCAGAGCACTGGGGAAAGGCAGGCAGAGAATTCCCTGCTAGCACCTTCTCTGTGCCTGGGAAACAGAAGTGTTCACATTGCTTCGCAGAATCGCTTTTGTGCAGAAAACAGTAATACTTGTTCAGAACGAAAGAAAGCACAGAGCCCCAGATTTTATGTTGTCCTGGAGAGCTTGCAGAGCACTGGGGAAAGGCAGGCAGAGAATTCCCTGCTAGCACCTTCTCTGTGCCTGGGAAGCAGAAGTGTTCACATTGCTTGGCAGAATCGCTTTTGTGCAGAAAACAGTAACACTTGTTCAGACGAAAAAAAGTACAGAGCCCCAGATTCTATGTTGTCCTGGAGAGCTTGCAGAGCAGTGGGGAAAGGCAGGCAGAGAATTCCCTGCTAGCACCTTTTCTGTGCCTGTTCACATTGCTTCGCAGAATCGCTTTTGTGCAGAAAACAGTAACACTTGTTCAGAACAAAAGAAAGCACAGAGCCCCAGATTTTATGTTGTCCTGGAGAGCTTGCAGAGCACTGGGGAAAAGCAGGCAGAGAATTCCCTGCTAGCACCTTCTCTGCGCCTGGGAAACAGAAGTGTTCACATTGCTTCGCAGAATCGCTTTTGTGCAGAAAACAGTAACACTTGTTCAGAACAAAAGAAAGCACAGAGCCCCAGATTCTATGTTGTCCTGGAGAGCTTGCAGAGCACTGGGGAAAGGCAGGCAGAGAATTCCCTGCTAGCACCTTCTCTGTGCCTGTTCACATTGCTTCGCAGAATCGCTTTTGTGCAGAAAACAGTAATACTTGTTCAGAACGAAAGAAAGCACAGAGCCCCAGATTTTATGTTGTCCTGGAGAGCTTGCAGAGCACTGGGGAAAAGCAGGCAGAGAATTCCCTGCTAGCACCTTCTCTGTTCCTGGGAAACAGAAGTGTTCACATTGCTTCGCAGAATCGCTTTTGTGCAGAAAACAGTAACACTTGTTCAGAACGAAAGAAAGCACAGAGCCCCAGATTTTATGTTGTCCTGGAGAGCTTGCAGAGCACTGGGGAAAGGCAGGCAGAGAATTCCCTGCTAGCACCTTCTCGGTGCCTGGGAAACAGAAGTGTTCACATTGCTTCGCAGAATCGCTTTTGTGCAGAAAACAGTAACACTTGTTCAGAACGAAAGAAAGCACAGAGCCCCAGATTTTATGTTGTCCTGGAGAGCTTGCAGAGCACTGGGGAAAAGCAGGCAGAGAATTCCCTGCTAGCACCTTCTCTGTGCCTGGGAAACAGAAGTGTTCACATTGCTTGGCAGAATCGCTTTTGTGCAGAAAACAGTAACACTTGTTCAGAACGAAAGAAAGCACAGAGCCCCAGATTTTATGTTGTCCTGGAGAGCTTGCAGAGCACTGGGGAAAGGCAGGCAGAGAATTCCCTGCTAGCACCTTTTCTGTGCCTGTTCACATTGCTTGGCAGAATCGCTTTTGTGCAGAAAACAGTAACACTTGTTCAGAACGAAAGAAAGCACAGAGCCCCAGATTTTATGTTGTCCTGGAGAGCTTGCAGAGCAGTGGGGAAAGGCAGGCAGCGAATTCCCTGCTAGCACCTTCTCTGTGCCTGGGAAACAGAAGTGTTCACATTGCTTCGCAGAATCGCTTTTGTGCAGAAAACAGTAATACTTGTTCAGAACGAAAGAAAGCACAGAGCCCCAGATTTTATGTTGTCCTGGAGAGCTTGCAGAGCAGTGTGGAAAGGCAGGCAGAGAATTCCCTGCTAGCACCTTCTCTGTGCCTGTTCACATTGCTTCGCAGAATCGCTTTTGTGCAGAAAACAGTAACACTTGTTCAGACGAAAGAAAGCACAGAGCCCCAGATTTTATGTTGTCCTGGAGAGCTTGCAGAACACTGGGGAAAGGCAGGCAGAGAATTCCCTGCTAGCACCTTCTCTGTGCCTGGGAAGCAGAAGTCTTCACATTGCTTCGCAGAATCGCTTTTGTGCAGAAAACACTAACACTTGTTCAGAACGAAAGAAAGCACAGAGCCCCTGATTCTATGTTGTCCTGGAGAGCTTGCAGAGCACTGGGGAAAGGCAGGCAGAGAATTCCCTGCTAGCACCTTCTCTGTGCCTGGGAAGCAGAAGTGTTCACATTGCTTCGCAGAATCGCTTTTGTGCAGAAAACAGTAACACTTGTTCAGAACAAAAGAAAGCACAGAGCCCCAGATTTTATGTTGTCCTGGAGAGCTTGCAGAGCACTGGGGAAAAGCAGGCAGAGAATTCCCTGCTAGCACCTTCTCTGCGCCTGGGAAACAGAAGTGTTCACATTGCTTCGCAGAATCGCTTTTGTGCAGAAAACAGTAACACTTGTTCAGAACGAAAGAAAGCACAGAGCCCCAGATTCTATGTTGTCCTGGAGAGCTTGCAGAGCACTGGGGAAAGGCAGGCAGAGAATTCCCTGCTAGCACCTTCTCTGTGCCTGTTCACATTGCTTCGCAGAATCGCTTTTGTGCAGAAAACAGTAATACATGTTCAGAACGAAAGAAAGCACAGAGCCCCAGATTTTATGTTGTCCTGGAGAGCTTGCAGAGCACTGGGGAAAAGCAGGCAGAGAATTCCCTGCTAGCACCTTCTCTGTTCCTGGGAAAGAGAAGTGTTCACATTGCTTCGCAGAATCGCTTTTGTGCAGAAAACAGTAACACTTGTTCAGAACAAAAGAAAGCACAGAGCCCAGATTTTATGTCTTCGTGGAGAGCTTGCAGAGCACTGGGGAAAGGCAGGCAGAGAATTCCCTGCTAGCACCTTCTCTGTGCCTGTTCACATTGCTTCGCAGAATCGCTTTTGTGCAGAAAACAGTAACACTTGTTCAGACGAAAGAAAGCACAGAGCCCCAGATTTTATGTTGTCCTGGAGAGCTTGCAGAGCAGTGGGGAAAGGCAGGCAGAGAATTCCCTGCTAGCACCTTCTCTGTGCCTGGGAAGCAGAAGTGTTCACATTGCTTCGCAGAATCGCTTTTGTGCAGAAAATAGTAACAGTTGTTCAGAACGAAAGAAAGCACAGAGCCCCTGATTCTATGTTGTCCTGGAGAGCTTGCAGAGCACTGGGGAAAGGCAGGCAGAGAATTCCCTGCTAGCACCTTCTCTGTGCCTGGGAAGCAGAAGTGTTCACATTGCTTGGCAGAATCGCTTTTGTGCAGAAAACACTAACACTTGTTCAGAACAAAAGAAAGCACAGAGCCCCAGATTCTATGTTGTCCTGGAGAGCTTGCAGAGCACTGGGGAAAGGCAGGCAGAGAATTCCCTGCTAGCACCTTTTCTGTGCCTGTTCACATTGCTTCGCAGAATCGCTTTTGTGCAGAAAATAGTAACACTTGTTCAGAACGAAAGAAAGCACAGAGCCCCAGATTTTATGTTGTCCTGGAGAGCTTGCAGAGTACTGGGGAAAAGCAGGCAGAGAATTCCCTGCTAGCACCTTCTCTGTGCCTGGGAAACAGAAGAGTTCACATTGCTTCGCAGAATCGCTTTTGTGCAGAAAACAGTAACACTTGTTCAGAACGAAAGAAAGCACAGAGCCCCAGATTTTATGTTGTCCTGGAGAGCTTGCAGAGCACTGGGGAAAGGCAGGCAGAGAATTCCCTGCTAGCACCTTCTCTGTGCCTGGGAAGCAGAAGTGTTCACATTGCTTGGCAGAATCGCTTTTGTGCAGAAAACAGTAACACTTGTTCAGACGAAAAAAAGTACAGAGCCCCAGATTCTATGTTGTCCTGGAGAGCTTGCAGAGCAGTGGGGAAAGGCAGGCAGAGAATTCCCTGCTAGCACCTTTTCTGTGCCTGTTCACATTGCTTCGCAGAATCGCTTTTGTGCAGAAAACAGTAACACTTGTTCAGAACAAAAGAAAGCACAGAGCCCCAGATTTTATGTTGTCCTGGAGAGCTTGCAGAGCACTGGGGAAAAGCAGGCAGAGAATTCCCTGCTAGCACCTTCTCTGCGCCTGGGAAACAGAAGTGTTCACATTGCTTCGCAGAATCGCTTTTGTGCAGAAAACAGTAACACTTGTTCAGAACAAAAGAAAGCACAGAGCCCCAGATTCTATGTTGTCCTGGAGAGCTTGCAGAGCACTGGGGAAAGGCAGGCAGAGAATTCCCTGCTAGCACCTTCTCTGTGCCTGTTCACATTGCTTCGCAGAATCGCTTTTGTGCAGAAAACAGTAATACTTGTTCAGAACGAAAGAAAGCACAGAGCCCCAGATTTTATGTTGTCCTGGAGAGCTTGCAGAGCACTGGGGAAAAGCAGGCAGAGAATTCCCTGCTAGCACCTTCTCTGTTCCTGGGAAACAGAAGTGTTCACATTGCTTCGCAGAATCGCTTTTGTGCAGAAAACAGTAACACTTGTTCAGAACGAAAGAAAGCACAGAGCCCCAGATTTTATGTTGTCCTGGAGAGCTTGCAGAGCACTGGGGAAAGGCAGGCAGAGAATTCCCTGCTAGCACCTTCTCGGTGCCTGGGAAACAGAAGTGTTCACATTGCTTCGCAGAATCGCTTTTGTGCAGAAAACAGTAACACTTGTTCAGAACAAAAGAAAGCACAGAGCCCCAGATTTTATGTTGTCCTGGAGAGCTTGCAGAGCACTGGGGAAAGGCAGGCAGCGAATTCCCTGCTAGCACCTTCTCTGTGCCTGGGAAACAGAAGTGTTCACATTGCTTCGCAGAATCGCTTTTGTGCAGAAAACAGTAATACTTGTTCAGAACGAAAGAAAGCACAGAGCCCCAGATTTTATGTTGTCCTGGAGAGCTTGCAGAGCACTGGGGAAAGGCAGGCAGAGAATTCCCTGCTAGCACCTTCTCTGTGCCTGTTCACATTGCTTCGCAGAATCGCTTTTGTGCAGAAAACAGTAACACTTGTTCAGACGAAAGAAAGCACAGAGCCCCAGATTTTATGTTGTCCTGGAGAGCTTGCAGAGCACTGGGGAAAAGCAGGCAGAGAATTCCCTGCTAGCACCTTCTCTGTGCCTGGGAAGCAGAAGTGTTCACATTGCTTGGCAGAATCGCTTTTGTGCAGAAAACACTAACACTTGTTCAGAACGAAAGAAAGCACAGAGCCCCAGATTCTATGTTGTCCTGGAGAGCTTGCAGAGCACTGGGGAAAGGCAGGCAGAGAATTCCCTGGTAGCACCTTCTCTGTGCCTGGGAAGCAGAAGTGTTCACATTGCTTGGCAGAATCGCTTTTGTGCAGAAAACAGTAACACTTGTTCAGAACGAAAGAAAGCACAGAGCCCCAGATTTTATGTTGTCCTGGAGAGCTTGCAGAGCACTGGGGAAAGGCAGGCAGAGAATTCCCTGCTAGCACCTTCTCTGCGCCTGGGAAACAGAAGTGTTCACATTGCTTCGCAGAATCGCTTTTGTGCAGAAAACAGTAACACTTGTTCAGAACAAAAGAAAGCACAGAGCCCCAGATTCTATGTTGTCCTGGAGAGCTTGCAGAGCACTGGGGAAAGGCAGGCAGAGAATTCCCTGCTAGCACCTTCTCTGTGCCTGTTCACATTGCTTCGCAGAATCGCTTTTGTGCAGAAAACAGTAATACTTGTTCAGAACGAAAGAAAGCACAGAGCCCCAGATTTTATGTTGTCCTGGAGAGCTTGCAGAGCACTGGGGAAAAGCAGGCAGAGAATTCCCTGCTAGCACCTTCTCTGTTCCTGGGAAACAGAAGTGTTCACATTGCTTCGCAGAATCGCTTTTGTGCAGAAAACAGTAACACTTGTTCAGAACGAAAGAAAGCACAGAGCCCCAGATTTTATGTTGTCCTGGAGAGCTTGCAGAGCACTGGGGAAAGGCAGGCAGAGAATTCCCTGCTAGCACCTTCTCGGTGCCTGGGAAACAGAAGTGTTCACATTGCTTCGCAGAATCGCTTTTGTGCAGAAAACAGTAACACTTGTTCAGAACGAAAGAAAGCACAGAGCCCCAGATTTTATGTTGTCCTGGAGAGCTTGCAGAGCACTGGGGAAAAGCAGGCAGAGAATTCCCTGCTAGCACCTTCTCTGTGCCTGGGAAACAGAAGTGTTCACATTGCTTGGCAGAATCGCTTTTGTGCAGAAAACAGTAACACTTGTTCAGAACGAAAGAAAGCACAGAGCCCCAGATTTTATGTTGTCCTGGAGAGCTTGCAGAGCAGTGGGGAAAGGCAGGCAGAGAATTCCCTGCTAGCACCTTCTCTGTGCCTGGGAAACAGAAGTGTTCACATTGCTTCGCAGAATCGCTTTTGTGCAGAAAACAGTAATACTTGTTCAGAACGAAAGAAAGCACAGAGCCCCAGATTTTATGTTGTCCTGGAGAGCTTGCAGAGCACTGGGGAAAGGCAGGCAGAGAATTCCCTGCTAGCACCTTCTCTGTGCCTGTTCACATTGCTTGGCAGAATCGCTTTTGTGCAGAAAACAGTAACACTTGTTCAGAACAAAAGAAAGCACAGAGCCCCAGATTTTATGTTGTCCTGGAGAGCTTGCAGAGCACTGGGGAAAGGCAGGCAGAGAATTCCCTGCTAGCACCTTCTCTGTGCCTGGGAAGCAGAAGTGTTCACATTGCTTGGCAGAATCGCTTTTGTGCAGAAAACACTAACACTTGTACAGAACAAAAGAAAGCACAGAGCCCCAGATTTTATGTTGTCCTGGAGAGCTTGCAGAGCACTGGGTAAAAGCAGGCAGAGAATTCCCTGCTAGCACCTTCTCTGTGCCTGGGAAACAGAAGTGTTCACATTGCTTCGCAGAATCGCTTTTGTGCAGAAAACAGTAACACTTGTTCAGAACGAAAGAAAGCACAGAGCCCCAGATTTTATGTTGTCCTGGAGAGCTTGCAGAGCAGTGGGGAAAGGCAGGCAGAGAATTCCCTGCTAGCACCTTCTCTGTGCCTGGGAAACAGAAGTGTTCACATTGCTTCGCAGAATCGCTTTTGTGCAGAAAACAATAATACTTGTTCAGAACGAAAGAAAGCACAGAGCCCCAGATTTTATGTTGTCCTGGAGAGCTTGCAGAGCACTGGGGAAAGGCAGGCAGAGAATTCCCTGCTAGCACCTTCTCTGTGCCTGTTCACATTGCTTCGCAGAATCGCTTTTGTGCAGAAAACAGTAACACTTGTTCAGACGAAAGAAAGCACAGAGCCCCAGATTTTATGTTGTCCTGGAGAGCTTGCAGAGCACTGGGGAAAGGCAGGCAGAGAATTCCCTGCTAGCACCTTCTCTGTGCCTGGGAAACAGAAGTGTTCACATTGCTTGGCAGAATCGCTTTTGTGCAGAAAACAGTAACAGTTGTTCAGAACGAAAGAAAGCACAGAGCCCCAGATTTTATGTTGTCCTGGAGAGCTTGCAGAGCACTGGGGAAAGGCAGGCAGAGAATTCCCTGCTAGCACCTTTTCTGTGCCTGTTCACATTGCTTCGCAGAATCGCTTTTGTGCAGAAAACAGTAACACTTGTTCAGAACGAAAGAAAGCACAGAGCCCCAGATTTTATGTTGTCCTGGAGAGCTTGCAGAGCACTGGGGAAAGGCAGGCAGAGAATTCCCTGCTAGCACCTTCTCTGTGCCTGGGAAGCAGAAGTGTTCACATTGCTTGGCAGAATCGCTTTTGTGCAGAAAACAGTAACACTTGTTCAGAACGAAAGAAAGCACAGAGCCCCAGATTTTATGTTGTCCTGGAGAGCTTGCAGAGCACTGGGGAAAAGCAGGCAGAGAATTCCCTGCTAGCACCTTCTCTGCGCCTGGGAAACAGAAGTGTTCACATTGCTTCGCAGAACCGCTTTTGTGCAGAAAACAGTAACACTTGTTCAGAACGAAAGAAAGCACAGAGCCCCAGATTCTATGTTGTCCTGGAGAGCTTGCAGAGCACTGGGGAAAGGCAGGCAGAGAATTCCCTGCTAGCACCTTCTCTGTGCCTGTTCACATTGCTTCGCAGAATCGCTTTTGTGCAGAAAACAGTAACACTTGTTCAGAACGAAAGAAAGCACAGAGCCCCAGATTTTATGTTGTCCTGGAGAGCTTGCAGAGCACTGGGGAAAAGCAGGCAGAGAATTCCCTGCTAGCACCTTTTCTGTGCCTGTTCACATTGCTTCGCAGAATCGCTTTTGTGCAGAAAACACTAACACTTGTTCAGAACGAAAGAAAGCACAGAGCCCCAGATTTTATGTTGTCCTGGAGAGCTTGCAGAGCACTGGGGAAAGGCAGGCAGAGAATTCCCTGCTAGCACCTTCTCTGTGCCTGGGAAGCAGAAGTGTTCACATTGCTTGGCAGAATCGCTTTTGTGCAGAAAACACTAACACTTGTTCAGAACAAAAGAAAGCACAGAGCCCCAGATTTTATGTTGTCCTGGAGAGCTTGCAGAGCACTGGGGAAAAGCAGGCAGAGAATTCCCTGCTAGCACCTTCTCTGTGCCTGGGAAGCAGAAGTGTTCACATTGCTTCGCAGAATCGCTTTTGTGCAGAAAACAGTAACACTTGTTCAGAACGAAAGAAAGCACAGAGCCCCAGATTTTATGTTGTCCTGGAGAGCTTGCAGAGCAGTGGGGAAAGGCAGGCAGCGAATTCCCTGCTAGCACCTTCTCTGTGCCTGGGAAACAGAAGTGTTCACATTGCTTCGCAGAATCGCTTTTGTGCAGAAAACAGTAATACTTGTTCAGAACGAAAGAAAGCACAGAGCCCCAGATTTTATGTTGTCCTGGAGAGCTTGCAGAGCACTGGGGAAAGGCAGGCAGAGAATTCCCTGCTAGCACCTTCTCTGTGCCTGGGAAGCAGAAGTGTTCACATTGCTTCGCAGAATCGCTTTTGTGCAGAAAACACTAACACTTGTTCAGAACGAAAGAAAGCACAGAGCCCCAGATTCTATGTTGTCCTGGAGAGCTTGCAGAGCACTGGGGAAAAGCAGGCAGAGAATTCCCTGCTAGCACCTTCTCTGTGCCTGGGAAGCAGAAGTGTTCACATTGCTTCGCAGAATCGCTTTTGTGCAGAAAACAGTAACACTTGTTCAGAACGAAAGAAAGCACAGAGCCCCAGATTTTATGTTGTCCTGGAGAGCTTGCAGAGCAGTGGGGAAAGGCAGGCAGCGAATTCCCTGCTAGCACCTTCTCTGTGCCTGGGAAACAGAAGTGTTCACATTGCTTCGCAGAATCGCTTTTGTGCAGAAAACAGTAATACTTGTTCAGAACGAAAGAAAGCACAGAGCCCCAGATTTTATGTTGTCCTGGAGAGCTTGCAGAGCACTGGGGAAAGGCAGGCAGAGAATTCCCTGCTAGCACCTTCTCTGTGCCTGGGAAGCAGAAGTGTTCACATTGCTTCGCAGAATCGCTTTTGTGCAGAAAACACTAACACTTGTTCAGAACGAAAGAAAGCACAGAGCCCCAGATTCTATGTTGTCCTGGAGAGCTTGCAGAGCACTGGGGAAAAGCAGGCAGAGAATTCCCTGCTAGCACCTTCTCTGTGCCTGGGAAGCAGTAGTGTTCACATTGCTTCGCAGAATCGCTTTTGTGCAGAAAACAGTAACACTTGTTCAGAACGAAAGAAAGCACAGAGCCCCAGATTTTATGTTGTCCTGGAGAGCTTGCAGAGCACTGGGGAAAGGCAGGCAGAGAATTCCCTGCTAGCACCTTCTTTGTGCCTGTTCACATTGCTTCGCAGAATCGCTTTTGTGCAGAAAACAGTAACACTTGTTCAGAACGAAAGAAAGCACAGAGCCCCAGATTTTATGTTGTCCTGGAGAGCTTGCAGAGCACTGGGGAAAAGCAGGCAGAGAATTCCCTGCTAGCACCTTCTCTGTGCCTGGGAAGCAGAAGTGTTCCCATTGCTTCGCAGAATCGCTTTTGTGCAGAAAACAGTAACACTTGTTCAGAACAAAAGAAAGCACAGAGCCCAGATTTTATGTCTTCCTGGAGAGCTTGCAGAGCACTGGGGAAAGGCAGGCAGAGAATTCCCTGCTAGCACCTTTTCTGTGCCTGTTCACATTGCTTCGCAGAATCGCTTTTGTGCAGAAAACAGTAACACTTGTTCAGAACGAAAGAAAGCACAGAGCCCCAGATTTTATGTTGTCCTGGAGAGCTTGCAGAGCACTGGGGAAAGGCAGGCAGAGAATTCCCTGCTAGCACCTTCTCTGTGCCTGGGAGGCAGAAGTCTTCACATTGCTTCGCAGAATCGCTTTTGTGCAGAAAACACTAACACTTGTTCAGAACGAAAGAAAGCACAGAGCCCCAGATTCTATGTTGTCCTGGAGAGCTTGCAGAGCACTGGGGAAAAGCAGGCAGAGAATTCCCTGCTAGCACCTTCTCTGTGCCTGGGAAGCAGAAGTGTTCACATTGCTTCGCAGAATCGCTTTTGTGCAGAAAACAGTAACACTTGTTCAGAACGAAAGAAAGCACAGAGCCCCAGATTCTATGTTGTCCTGGAGAGCTTGCAGAGCAGTGGGGAAAGGCAGGCAGAGAATTCCCTGCTAGCACCTTCTCTGTGCCTGTTCACATTGCTTCGCAGAATCGCTTTTGTGCAGAAAACAGTAACACTTGTTCAGATGAAAGAAAGCACACAGCCCCAGATTTTATGTTGTCCTGGAGAGCTTGCAGAGCACTGGGGAAAGGCAGGCAGAGAATTCCCTGCTAGCACCTTCTCTGTGCCTGTTCACATTGCTTCGCAGAATCGCTTTTGTGCAGAACACAGTAACACTTGTTCAGACGAAAGAAAGCACAGAGCCCCAGATTTTATGTTGTCCTGGAGAGCTTGCAGAGCACTGGGGAAAGGCAGGCAGAGAATTCCCTGCTAGCACCTTCTCTGTGCCTGGGAAGCAGAAGTGTTCACATTGCTTCGCAGAATCGCTTTTGTGCAGAAAACACTAACACTTGTTCAGAACGAAAGAAAGCACAGAGCCCCAGATTCTATGTTGTCCTGGAGAGCTTGCAGAGCACTGGGGAAAAGCAGGCAGAGAATTCCCTGCTAGCACCTTCTCTGTGCCTGGGAAGCAGAAGTGTTCACATTGCTTCGCAGAATCGCTTTTGTGCAGAAAACAGTAACACTTGTTCAGAACGAAAGAAAGCACAGAGCCCCAGATTTTATGTTGTCCTGGAGAGCTTGCAGAGCACTGGGGAAAGGCAGGCAGAGAATTCCCTGCTAGCACCTTCTTTGTGCCTGTTCACATTGCTTCGCAGAATCGCTTTTGTGCAGAAAACAGTAACACTTGTTCAGAACGAAAGAAAGCACAGAGCCCCAGATTTTATGTTGTCCTGGAGAGCTTGCAGAGCACTGGGGAAAAGCAGGCAGAGAATTCCCTGCTAGCACCTTCTCTGTGCCTGGGAAGCAGAAGTGTTCCCATTGCTTCGCAGAATCGCTTTTGTGCAGAAAACAGTAACACTTGTTCAGAACAAAAGAAAGCACAGAGCCCAGATTTTATGTCTTCCTGGAGAGCTTGCAGAGCACTGGGGAAAGGCAGGCAGAGAATTCCCTGCTAGCACCTTTTCTGTGCCTGTTCACATTGCTTCGCAGAATCGCTTTTGTGCAGAAAACAGTAACACTTGTTCAGAACGAAAGAAAGCACAGAGCCCCAGATTTTATGTTGTCCTGGAGAGCTTGCAGAGCACTGGGGAAAGGCAGGCAGAGAATTCCCTGCTAGCACCTTCTCTGTGCCTGGGAGGCAGAAGTCTTCACATTGCTTCGCAGAATCGCTTTTGTGCAGAAAACACTAACACTTGTTCAGAACGAAAGAAAGCACAGAGCCCCAGATTCTATGTTGTCCTGGAGAGCTTGCAGAGCACTGGGGAAAAGCAGGCAGAGAATTCCCTGCTAGCACCTTCTCTGTGCCTGGGAAGCAGAAGTGTTCACATTGCTTCGCAGAATCGCTTTTGTGCAGAAAACAGTAACACTTGTTCAGAACGAAAGAAAGCACAGAGCCCCAGATTCTATGTTGTCCTGGAGAGCTTGCAGAGCAGTGGGGAAAGGCAGGCAGAGAATTCCCTGCTAGCACCTTCTCTGTGCCTGTTCACATTGCTTCGCAGAATCGCTTTTGTGCAGAAAACAGTAACACTTGTTCAGATGAAAGAAAGCACACAGCCCCAGATTTTATGTTGTCCTGGAGAGCTTGCAGAGCACTGGGGAAAGGCAGGCAGAGAATTCCCTGCTAGCACCTTCTCTGTGCCTGTTCACATTGCTTCGCAGAATCGCTTTTGTGCAGAACACAGTAACACTTGTTCAGACGAAAGAAAGCACAGAGCCCCAGATTTTATGTTGTCCTGGAGAGCTTGCAGAGCACTGGGGAAAGGCAGGCAGAGAATTCCCTGCTAGCACCTTCTCTGTGCCTGGGAAGCAGAAGTGTTCACATTGCTTCGCAGAATCGCTTTTGTGCAGAAAACACTAACACTTGTTCAGAACGAAAGAAAGCACAGAGCCCCTGATTCTATGTTGTCCTGGAGAGCTTGCAGAGCAGTGGGGAAAGGCAGGCAGAGAATTCCCTGCTAGCACCTTCTCTGTGCCTGGGAAGCAGAAGTGTTCACATTGCTTGGCAGAATCGCTTTTGTGCAGAAAACACTAACACTTGTTCAGAACGAAAGAAAGCACAGAGCCCCAGATTTTATGTTGTCCTGGAGAGCTTGCAGAGCACTGGGGAAAGGCAGGCAGAGAATTCCCTGCTAGCACCTTTTCTGTGCCTGTTCACATTGCTTCGCAGAATCGCTTTTGTGCAGAAAACAGTAACACTTGTTCAGAACGAAAGAAAGCACAGAGCCCCAGATTTTATGTTGTCCTGGAGAGCTTGCAGAGTACTGGGGAAAAGCAGGCAGAGAATTCCCTGCTAGCACCTTCTCTGTGCCTGGGAAACAGAAGTGTTCACATTGCTTCGCAGAATCGCTTTTGTGCAGAAAACAGTAACACTTGTTCAGAACGAAAGAAAGCACAGAGCCCCAGATTTTATGTTGTCCTGGAGAGCTTGCAGAGCACTGGGGAAAGGCAGGCAGAGAATTCCCTGCTAGCACCTTCTCTGTGCCTGGGAAGCAGAAGTGTTCACATTGCTTGGCAGAATCGCTTTTGTGCAGAAAACAGTAACACTTGTTCAGACGAAAGAAAGCACAGAGCCCCAGATTCTATGTTGTCCTGGAGAGCTTGCAGAGCACTGGGGAAAGGCAGGCAGAGAATTCCCTGCTAGCACCTTTTCTGTGCCTGTTCACATTGCTTGGCAGAATCGCTTTTGTGCAGAAAACAGTAACAGTTGTTCAGAACAAAAGAAAGCACAGAGCCTCAGATTTTATGTTGTCCTGGAGAGCTTGCAGAGCACTGGGGAAAAGCAGGGAGAGAATTCCCTGCTAGCACCTTCTCTGTGCCTGGGAAGCAGAATCCTTCACATTGCTTCGCAGAATCGCTTTTGTGCAGAAAACAGTAACACTTGTTCAGAACGAAAGAAAGCACAGAGCCCCAGATTTTATGTTGTCTTGGAGAGCTTGCAGAGCACTGGGGAAAGGCAGGCAGAGAATTCCCTGCTAGCACCTTCTCTGTGCCTGGGAAACAGAAGTGTTCACATTGCTTGGCAGAATCGCTTTTGTGCAGAAAACAGTAACACTTGTTCAGAACGAAAGAAAGCACAGAGCCCCAGATTCTATGTTGTCCTGGAGAGCTTGCAGAGCACTGGGGAAAGGCAGGCAGAGAATTCCCTGCTAGCACCTTCTCTGTGCCTGGGAAGCAGAAGTGTTCCCATTGCTTCGCAGAATCGCTTTTGTGCAGAAAACAGTAACAGTTGTTCAGAACAAAAGAAAGCACAGAGCCCAGATTTTATGTCTTCCTGGAGAGCTTGCAGAGCACTGGGGAAAGGCAGGCAGAGAATTCCCTGCTAGCACCTTCTCTGTGCCTGTTCACATTGCTTCGCAGAATCGCTTTTGTGCAGAAAATAGTAACAGTTGTTCAGAACAAAAGAAAGCACAGAGCCCCAGATTTTATGTTGTCCTGGAGAGCTTGCAGAGCACTGGGGAAAGGCAGGCAGAGAATTCCCTGCTAGCACCTTCTCTGTGCCTGGGAAGCAGAAGTGTTCACATTGCTTCGCAGAATCGCTTTTGTGCAGAAAACAGTAACACTTGTTCAGAACGAAAGAAAGCACAGAGCCCCAGATTCTATGTTGTCCTGGAGAGCTTGCAGAGCACTGGGGAAAGGCAGGCAGAGAATTCCCTGCTAGCACCTTCTCTGTGCCTGTTCACATTGCTTCGCAGAATCGCTTTTGTGCAGAAAACAGTAACACTTGTTCAGAACGAAAGAAAGCACAGAGCCCCAGATTTTATGTTGTCCTGGAGAGCTTGCAGAGCACTGGGGAAAGGCAGGCAGAGAATTCCCTGCTAGCACCTTCTCTGTGCCTGGGAAGCAGAAGTGTTCACATTGCTTCGCAGAATCACTTTTCTGCAGAAAACAGTAACACTTGTTCAGAACGAAAGAAAGCACAGAGCCCCAGATTCTATGTTGTCCTGGAGAGCTTGCAGAGCACTGGGGAAAGGCAGGCAGAGAATTCCCTGCTAGCACCTTCTCTGTGCCTGTTCACATTGCTTCGCAGAATCGCTTTTGTGCAGAAAACAGTAACACTTGTTCAGAACGAAAGAAAGCACAGAGCCCCAGATTTTATGTTGTCCTGGAGAGCTTGCAGAGCACTGGGGAAAGGCAGGCAGAGAATTCCCTGCTAGCACCTTCTCTGTGCCTGGGAAGCAGAAGTGTTCACATTGCTTCGCAGAATCGCTTTTGTGCAGAAAACAGTAACACTTGTTCAGAACGAAAGAAAGCACAGAGCCCCAGATTCTATGTTGTCCTGGAGAGCTTGCAGAGCACTGGGGAAAGGCAGGCAGAGAATTCCCTGCTAGCACCTTCTCTGTGCCTGTTCACATTGCTTCGCAGAATCGCTTTTGTGCAGAAAACAGTAATACTTGTTCAGAACGAAAGAAAGCACAGAGCCCCAGATTTTATGTTGTCCTGGAGAGCTTGCAGAGCACTGGGGAAAGGCAGGCAGAGAATTCCCTGCTAGCACCTTCTCTGTGCCTGGGAAGCAGAAGTGTTCACATTGCTTCGCAGAATCGCTTTTGTGCAGAAAACAGTAACACTTGTTCAGAACGAAAGAAAGCACAGAGCCCCAGATTCTATGTTGTCCTGGAGAGCTTGCAGAGCACTGGGGAAAGGCAGGCAGAGAATTCCCTGCTAGCACCTTCTCTGTGCCTGTTCACATTGCTTCGCAGAATCGCTTTTGTGCAGAAAACAGTAACACTTGTTCAGAACGAAAGAAAGCACAGAGCCCCAGATTTTATGTTGTCCTGGAGAGCTTGCAGAGCACTGGGGAAAGGCAGGCAGAGAATTCCCTGCTAGCACCTTCTCTGTGCCTGGGAAACAGAAGTGTTCACATTGCTTGGCAGAATCGCTTTTGTGCAGAAAACAGTAACACTTGTTCAGAACGAAAGAAAGCACAGAGCCCCAGATTCTATGTTGTCCTGGAGAGCTTGCAGAGCACTGGGGAAAGGCAGGCAGAGAATTCCCTGCTAGCACCTTCTCTGTGCCTGTTCACATTGCTTCGCAGAATCGCTTTTGTGCAGAAAACAGTAACACTTGTTCAGAACGAAAGAAAGCACAGAGCCCCAGATTTTATGTTGTCCTGGAGAGCTTGCAGAGCACTGGGGAAAGGCAGGCAGAGAATTCCCTGCTAGCACCTTCTCTGTGCCTGGGAAGCAGAAGTGTTCACATTGCTTCGCAGAATCGCTTTTGTGCAGAAAACACTAACACTTGTTCAGAACGAAAGAAAGCACAGAGCCCCAGATTCTATGTTGTCCTGGAGAGCTTGCAGAGCACTGGGGAAAGGCAGGCAGAGAATTCCCTGCTAGCACCTTCTCTGTGCCTGTTCACATTGCTTCGCAGAATCGCTTTTGTGCAGAAAACAGTAATACTTGTTCAGAACGAAAGAAAGCACAGAGCCCCAGATTTTATGTTGTCCTGGAGAGCTTGCAGAGCACTGGGGAAAGGCAGGCAGAGAATTCCCTGCTAGCACCTTTTCTGTGCCTGTTCACATTGCTTGGCAGAATTGCTTTTGTGCAGAAAACAGTAACACTTGTTCAGAACGAAAGAAAGCACAGAGCCCCAGATTTTATGTTGTCCTGGAGAGCTTGCAGAGCAGTGGGGAAAGGCAGGCAGAGAATTCCCTGCTAGCACCTTCTCTGTGCCTGGGAAACAGAAGTGTTCACATTGCTTCGCAGAATCGCTTTTGTGCAGAAAACAGTAACACTTGTTCAGAACGAAAGAAAGCACAGAGCCCCAGATTTTATGTTGTCCTGGAGAGCTTGCAGAGCACTGGGGAAAGGCAGGCAGAGAATTCCCTGCTAGCACCTTCTCTGTGCCTGTTCACATTGCTTCGCAGAATCGCTTTTGTGCAGAAAACAGTAACACTTGTTCAGAACAAAAGAAAGCACAGAGCCCCAGATTTTATGTTGTCCTGGAGAGCTTGCAGAGCACTGGGGAAAGGCAGGCAGAGAATTCCCTGCTAGCACCTTCTCTGTGCCTGGGAAGCAGAAGTGTTCAGATTGCTTGGCAGAATCGCTTTTGTGCAGAAAACAGTAACACTTGTTCAGAACAAAAGAAAGCACAGAGCCCCAGATTTTATGTTGTCCTGGAGAGCTTGCAGAGCACTGGGGAAAAGCAGGCAGAGAATTCCCTGCTAGCACCTTCTCTGCGCCTGGGAAACAGAAGTGTTCACATTGCTTCGCAGAATCGCTTTTGTGCAGAAAACAGTAACACTTGTTCAGAACGAAAGAAAGCACAGAGCCCCAGATTCTATGTTGTCCTGGAGAGCTTGCAGAGCACTGGGGAAAGGCAGGCAGAGAATTCCCTGCTAGCACCTTCTCTGTGCCTGTTCACATTGCTTCGCAGAATCGCTTTTGTGCAGAAAACAGTAATACTTGTTCAGAACGAAAGAAAGCACAGAGCCCCAGATTTTATGTTGTCCTGGAGAGCTTGCAGAGCACTGGGGAAAAGCAGGCAGAGAATTCCCTGCTAGCACCTTCTCTGTGCCTGGGAAGCAGAAGTGTTCACATTGCTTCGCAGAATCGCTTTTGTGCAGAAAACACTAACACTTGTTCAGAACGAAAGAAAGCACAGAGCCCCAGATTTTATGTTGTCCTGGAGAGCTTGCAGAGCACTGGGGAAAGGCAGGCAGAGAATTTCCTGCTAGCACCTTCTCTGTGCCTGGGAAACAGAAGTGTTCACATTGCTTGGCAGAATCGCTTTTGTGCAGAAAACAGTAACACTTGTTCAGAACGAAAGAAAGCACAGAGCCCCAGATTTTATGTTGTCCTGGAGAGCTTGCAGAGCACTGGGGAAAGGCAGGCAGAGAATTCCCTGCTAGCACCTTCTCTGTGCCTGGGAAACAGAAGTGTTCACATTGCTTCGCAGAATCGCTTTTGTGCAGAAAACAGTAACACTTGTTCAGAACGAAAGAAAGCACAGAGCCCCAGATTTTATGTTGTCCTGGAGAGCTTGCAGAGCACTGGGGAAAAGCAGGCAGAGAATTCCCTGCTAGCACCTTCTCTGTGCCTGGGAAGCAGAAGTGTTCCCATTGCTTCGCAGAATCGCTTTTGTGCAGAAAACAATAACACTTGTTCAGAACGAAAGAAAGCACAGAGCCCCAGATTCTATGTTGTCCTGGAGAGCTTGCAGAGCACTGGGGAAAGGCAGGCAGAGAATTCCCTGCTAGCACCTTTTCTGTGCCTGTTCACATTGCTTCGCAGAATCGCTTTTGTGCAGAAAACAGTAACACTTGTTCAGAACGAAAGAAAGCACAGAGCCGCAGATTTTATGTTGTCCTGGAGAGCTTGCAGAGCACTGGGGAAAGGCAGGCAGAGAATTCCCTGCTAGCACCTTCCCTGTGCCTGGGAAGCAGAAGTGTTCACATTGCTTGGCAGAATCGCTTTTGTGCAGAAAACAGTAACACTTGTTCAGAACAAAAGAAAGCACTGAGCCCCAGATTTTATGTTGTCCTGGAGAGCTTGCAGAGCACTGGGGAAAAGCAGGCATGAATTCCCTGCTAGCACCTTCTCTGTGCCTGGGAAACAGAAGTGTTCACATTGCTTCGCAGAATCGCTTTTGTGCAGAAAACAGTAACACTTGTTCAGAACGAAAGAAAGCACAGAGCCCCAGATTCTATGTTGTCCTGGAGAGCTTGCAGAGCACTGGGGAAAGGCAGGCAGAGAATTCCCTGCTAGCACCTTCTCTGTGCCTGTTCACATTGCTTCGCAGAATCGCTTTTGTGCAGAAAACAGTAATACTTGTTCAGAACGAAAGAAAGCACAGAGCCCCAGATTTTATGTTGTCCTGGAGAGCTTGCAGAGCACTGGGGAAAAGCAGGCAGAGAATTCCCTGCTAGCACCTTCTCTGTGCCTGGGAAGCAGAAGTCTTCACATTGCTTCGCAGAATCGCTTTTGTGCAGAAAACAGTAACACTTGTTCAGAACGAAAGAAAGCACAGAGCCCCAGATTTTATGTTGTCCTGGAGAGCTTGCAGAGCACTGGGGAAAGGCAGGCAGAGAATTCCCTGCTAGCACCTTTACTGTGCCTGTTCACATTGCTTGGCAGAATCGCTTTTGTGCAGAAAACAGTAACACTTGTTCAGAACGAAAGAAAGCACAGAGCCCCAGATTTTATGTTGTCCTGGAGAGCTTGCAGAGCAGTGGGGAAAGGCAGGCAGAGAATTCCCTGCTAGCACCTTCTCTGTGCCTGGGAAACAGAAGTGTTCACATTGCTTCGCAGAATCGCTTTTGTGCAGAAAACAGTAACACTTGTTCAGAACGAAAGAAAGCACAGAGCCCCAGATTTTATGTTGTCCTGGAGAGCTTGCAGAGCAGTGGGGAAAGGCAGGCAGAGAATTCCCTGCTAGCACCTTCTCTGTGCCTGGGAAGCAGAAGTGTTCACATTGCTTCGCAGAATCGCTTTTGTGCAGAAAACAGTAACACTTGTTCAGAACGAAAGAAAGCACAGAGCCCCAGATTTTATGTTGTCCTGGAGAGCTTGCAGAGCAGTGGGGAAAGGCAGGCAGAGAATTCCCTGCTAGCACCTTCTCTGTGCCTGGGAAGCAGAAGTGTTCACATTGCTTGGCAGAATCGCTTTTGTGCAGAAAACAGTAACACTTGTTCAGAACAAAAGAAAGCACAGAGCCCCAGATTTTATGTTGTCCTGGAGAGCTTGCAGAGCACTGGGGAAAAGCAGGCAGAGAATTCCCTGCTAGCACCTTCTCTGCGCCTGGGAAACAGAAGTGTTCACATTGCTTGGCAGAATCGCTTTTGTGCAGAAAACAGTAACACTTGTTCAGAACGAAAGAAAGCACAGAGCCCCAGATTCTATGTTGTCCTGGAGAGCTTGCAGAGCACTGGGGAAAGGCAGGCAGAGAATTCCCTGCTAGCACCTTCTCTGTGCCTGGGAAGCAGAAGTGTTCACATTGCTTGGCAGAATCGCTTTTGTGCAGAAAACAGTAACACTTGTTCAGAACGAAAGAAAGCACAGAGCCCCAGATTTTATGTTGTCCTGGAGAGCTTGCAGAGCACTGGGGAAAGGCAGGCAGAGAATTCCCTGCTAGCACCTTTTCTGTGCCTGTTCACATTGCTTCGCAGAATCGCTTTTGTGCAGAAAACAGTAACACTTGTTCAGAACGAAAGAAAGCACAGAGCCCCAGATTTTATGTTGTCCTGGAGAGCTTGCAGAGTACTGGGGAAAAGCAGGCAGAGAATTCCCTGCTAGCACCTTCTCTGTGCCTGGGAAACAGAAGTGTTCACATTGCTTCGCAGAATCGCTTTTGTGCAGAAAACAGTAACACTTGTTCAGAACGAAAGAAAGCACAGAGCCCCAGATTTTATGTTGTCCTGGAGAGCTTGCAGAGCACTGGGGAAAGGCAGGCAGAGAATTCCCTGCTAGCACCTTCTCTGTGCCTGGGAAGCAGAAGTGTTCACATTGCTTGGCAGAATCGCTTTTGTGCAGAAAACAGTAACACTTGTTCAGACGAAAGAAAGCACAGAGCCCCAGATTCTATGTTGTCCTGGAGAGCTTGCAGAGCACTGGGGAAAGGCAGGCAGAGAATTCCCTGCTAGCACCTTTTCTGTGCCTGTTCACATTGCTTCGCAGAATCGCTTTTGTGCAGAAAACAGTAACACTTGTTATGAACAAAAGAAAGCACAGAGCCCCAGATTTTATGTTGTCCTGGAGAGCTTGCAGAGCACTGGGGAAAAGCAGGGAGAGAATTCCCTGCTAGCACCTTCTCTGTGCCTGGGAAGCAGAAGTCTTCACATTGCTTCGCAGAATCGCTTTTGTGCAGAAAACAGTAACACTTGTTCAGAACGAAAGAAAGCACAGAGCCCCAGATTTTATGTTGTCTTGGAGATCTTGCAGAGCACTGGGGAAATGCAGGCAGAGAATTCCCTGCTAGCACCTTCTCTGTGCCTGGGAAACAGAAGTGTTCACATTGCTTGGCAGAATCGCTTTTGTGCAGAAAACAGTAACACTTGTTCAGAACGAAAGAAAGCACAGAGCCCCAGATTTTATGTTGTCCTGGAGAGCTTGCAGAGCACTGGGGAAAAGCAGGCAGAGAATTCCCTGCTAGCACCTTCTCTGTGCCTGGGAAGCAGAAGTGTTCCCATTGCTTCGCAGAATCGCTTTTGTGCAGAAAACAGTAACACTTGTTCAGAACAAAAGAAAGCACAGAGCCCAGATTTTATGTCTTCCTGGAGAGCTTGCAGAGCACTGGGGAAAGGCAGGCAGAGAATTCCCTGCTAGCACCTTCTCTGTGCCTGTTCACATTGCTTCGCAGAATCGCTTTTGTGCAGAAAACAGTAACACTTGTTCAGAACGAAAGAAAGCACAGAGCCCCAGATTTTATGTTGTCCTGGAGAGCTTGCAGAGCACTGGGGAAAGGCAGGCAGAGAATTCCCTGCTAGCACCTTCTCTGTGCCTGGGAAACAGAAGTGTTCACATTGCTTCGCAGAATCGCTTTTGTGCAGAAAACAGTAACACTTGTTCAGAACGAAAGAAAGCACAGAGCCCCAGATTCTATGTTGTCCTGGAGAGCTTGCAGAGCACTGGGGAAAGGCAGGCAGAGAATTCCCTGCTAGTACCTTCTCTGTGCCTGTTCACATTGCTTCGCAGAATCGCTTTTGTGCAGAAAACAGTAACACTTGTTCAGAACGAAAGAAAGCACAGAGCCCCAGATTTTATGTTGTCCTGGAGAGCTTGCAGAGCACTGGGGAAAGGCAGGCAGAGAATTCCCTGCTAGCACCTTCTCTGTGCCTGGGAAGCAGAAGTGTTCACATTGCTTCGCAGAATCGCTTTTGTGCAGAAAACAGTAACACTTGTTCAGAACGAAAGAAAGCACAGAGCCCCAGATTCTATGTTGTCCTGGAGAGCTTGCAGAGCACTGGGGAAAGGCAGGCAGAGAATTCCCTGCTAGCACCTTCTCTGTGCCTGTTCACATTGCTTCGCAGAATCGCTTTTGTGCAGAAAACAGTAATACTTGTTCAGAACGAAAGAAAGCACAGAGCCCCAGATTTTATGTTGTCCTGGAGAGCTTGCAGAGCACTGGGGAAAAGCAGGCAGAGAATTCCCTGCTAGCACCTTCTCTGTGCCTGGGAAGCAGAAGTGTTCACATTGCTTGGCAGAATCGCTTTTGTGCAGAAAACAGTAACACTTGTTCAGAACGAAAGAAAGCACAGAGCCCCAGATTTTATGTTGTCCTGGAGAGCTTGCAGAGCACTGGGGAAAGGCAGGCAGAGAATTCCCTGCTAGCACCTTTTCTGTGCCTGTTCACATTGCTTGGCAGAATTGTTTTTGTGCAGAAAACAGTAACACTTGTTCAGAACGAAAGAAAGCACAGAGCCCCAGATTTTATGTTGTCCTGGAGAGCTTGCAGAGCACTGGGGAAAGGCAGGCAGAGAATTCCCTGCTAGCACCTTCTCTGTGCCTGGGAAACAGAAGTGTTCACATTGCTTCGCAGAATCGCTTTTGTGCAGAAAACAGTAACACTTGTTCAGAACGAAAGAAAGCACAGAGCCCCAGATTTTATGTTGTCCTGGAGAGCTTGCAGAGCACTGGGGAAAGGCAGGCAGAGAATTCCCTGCTAGCACCTTCTCTGTGCCTGTTCACATTGCTTGGCAGAATCGCTTTTGTGCAGAAAACAGTAACACTTGTTCAGAACAAAAGAAAGCACAGAGCCCCAGATTTTATGTTGTCCTGGAGAGCTTGCAGAGCACTGGGGAAAGGCAGGCAGAGAATTCCCTGCTAGCACCTTCTCTGTGCCTGGGAAGCAGAAGTGTTCACATTGCTTGGCAGAATCGCTTTTGTGCAGAAAATAGTAACAGTTGTTCAGAACGAAAGAAAGCACAGAGCCCCAGATTCTATGTTGTCCTGGAGAGCTTGCAGAGCACTGGGGAAAGGCAGGCAGAGAATTCCCTGCTAGCACCTTTTCTGTGCCTGTTCACATTGCTTCGCAGAATCGCTTTTGTGCAGAAAACAGTAATACTTGTTCAGAACGAAAGAAAGCACAGAGCCCCAGATTTTATGTTGTCCTGGAGAGCTTGCAGAGCACTGGGGAAAGGCAGGCAGAGAATTCCCTGCTAGCACCTTCTCTGTGCCTGGGAAGCAGAAGTGTTCACATTGCTTCGCAGAATCGCTTTTGTGCAGAAAACAGTAACACTTGTTCAGAACGAAAGAAAGCACAGAGCCCCAGATTTTATGTTGTCCTGGAGAGCTTGCAGAGCACTGGGGAAAGGCAGGCAGAGAATTTCCTGCTAGCACCTTCTCTGTGCCTGGGAAACAGAAGTGTTCACATTGCTTGGCAGAATCGCTTTTGTGCAGAAAACAGTAACACTTGTTCAGAACGAAAGAAAGCACAGAGCCCCAGATTTTATGTTGTCCTGGAGAGCTTGCAGAGCACTGGGGAAAGGCAGGCAGAGAATTCCCTGCTAGCACCTTCTCTGTTCCTGGGAAACAGAAGTGTTCACATTGCTTCGCAGAATCGCTTTTGTGTAGAAAACAGTAACACTTGTTCAGAACGAAAGAAAGCACAGAGCCCCAGATTTTATGTTGTCCTGGAGAGCTTGCAGAGCACTGGGGAAAAGCAGGCAGAGAATTCCCTGCTAGCACCTTCTCTGTGCCTGGGAAGCAGAAGTGTTCCCATTGCTTCGCAGAATCGCTTTTGTGCAGAAAACAGTAACACTTGTTCAGAACGAAAGAAAGCACAGAGCCCCAGATTTTATGTTGTCCTGGAGAGCTTGCAGAGCACTGGGGAAAGGCAGGCAGAGAATTCCCTGCTAGCACCTTTTCTGTGCCTGTTCACATTGCTTCGCAGAATCGCTTTTGTGCAGAAAACAGTAACACTTGTTCAGAACGAAAGAAAGCACAGAGCCCCAGATTTTATGTTGTCCTGGAGAGCTTGCAGAGCAGTGGGGAAAGGCAGGCAGAGAATTCCCTGCTAGCACCTTTACTGTGCCTGTTCACATTGCTTGGCAGAATCGCTTTTGTGCAGAAAACAGTAACACTTGTTCAGAACGAAAGAAAGCACAGAGCCCCAGATTTTATGTTGTCCTGGAGAGCTTGCAGAGCAGTGGGGAAAGGCAGGCAGAGAATTCCCTGCTAGCACCTTCTCTGTGCCTGGGAAACAGAAGTGTTCACATTGCTTGGCAGAATCGCTTTTGTGCAGAAAACAGTAACACTTGTTCAGAACGAAAGAAAGCACAGAGCCCCAGATTTTATGTTGTCCTGGAGAGCTTGCAGAGCAGTGGGGAAAGGCAGGCAGAGAATTCCCTGCTAGCACCTTCTCTGTGCCTGGGAAGCAGAAGTGTTCACATTGCTTCGCAGAATCGCTTTTGTGCAGAAAACACTAACACTTGTTCAGAACAAAAGAAAGCACAGAGCCCCAGATTTTATGTTGTCCTGGAGAGCTTGCAGAGCACTGGGGAAAAGCAGGCAGAGAATTCCCTGCTAGCACCTTCTCTGCGCCTGGGAAACAGAACTGTTCACATTGCTTGGCAGAATCGCTTTTGTGCAGAAAACAGTAACACTTGTTCAGAACGAAAGAAAGCACAGAGCCCCAGATTCTATGTTGTCCTGGAGAGCTTGCAGAGCACTGGGGAAAGGCAGGCAGAGAATTCCCTGCTAGCACCTTCTCTGTGCCTGTTCACATTGCTTCGCAGAATCGCTTTTGTGCAGAAAACAGTAATACTTGTTCAGAACGAAAGAAAGCACAGAGCCCCAGATTTTATGTTGTCCTGGAGAGCTTGCAGAGCACTGGGGAAAAGCAGGCAGAGAATTCCCTGCTAGCACCTTCTCTGTGCCTGGGAAGCAGAAGTGTTCACATTGCTTCGCAGAATCGCTTTTGTGCAGAAAACAGTAACACTTGTTCAGAACGAAAGAAAGCACAGAGCCCCAGATTTTATGTTGTCCTGGAGAGCTTGCAGAGCAGTGGGGAAAGGCAGGCAGAGAATTCCCTGCTAGCACCTTCTCTGTGCCTGTTCACATTGCTTGGCAGAATCGCTTTTGTGCAGAAAACAGTAACACTTGTTCAGAACGAAAGAAAGCACAGAGCCCCAGATTTTATGTTGTCCTGGAGAGCTTACAGAGCAGTGGGGAAAGGCAGGCAGAGAATTCCCTGCTAGCACCTTCTCTGTGCCTGGGAAGCAGAAGTGTTCACATTGCTTCGCAGAATCGCTTTTGTGCAGAAAACAGTAACACTTGTTCAGAACGAAAGAAAGCACAGAGCCCCAGATTTTATGTTGTCCTGGAGAGCTTGCAGAGCACTGGGGAAAGGCAGGCAGAGAATTCCCTGCTAGCACCTTCTCTGTGCCTGTTCACATTGCTTCGCAGAATCGCTTTTGTGCAGAAAACAATAACACTTGTTCAGAATGAAAGAAAGCACAGAGCCCCAGATTTTATGTTGTCCTGGAGAGCTTGCAGAGCACTGGGGAAAAGCAGGCAGAGAATTCCCTGCTAGCACCTTCTCTGTGCCTGGGAAGCAGAAGTGTTCACATTGCTTCGCAGAATCGCTTTTGTGCAGAAAACAATAACACTTGTTCAGAACGAAAGAAAGCACAGAGCCCCAGATTCTATGTTGTCCTGGAGAGCTTGCAGAGCACTGGGGAAAGGCAGGCAGAGAATTCCCTGCTAGCACCTTTTCGGTGCCTGTTCACATTGCTTCGCAGAATCGCTTTTGTGCAGAAAACAGTAACACTTGTTCAGAACGAAAGAAAGCACAGAGCCCCAGATTTTATGTTGTCCTGGAGAGCTTGCAGAGCAGTGGGGAAAGGCAGGCAGAGAATTCCCTGCTAGCACCTTTACTGTGCCTGTTCACATTGCTTGGCAGAATCGCTTTTGTGCAGAAAACAGTAACACTTGTTCAGAACGAAAGAAAGCACAGAGCCCCAGATTTTATGTTGTCCTGGAGAGCTTGCAGAGCAGTGGGGAAAGGCAGGCAGAGAATTCCCTGCTAGCACCTTCTCTGTGCCTGGGAAACAGAAGTGTTCACATTGCTTCGCAGAATCGCTTTTGTGCAGAAAACAGTAACACTTGTTCAGAACGAAAGAAAGCACAGAGCCCCAGATTTTATGTTGTCCTGGAGAGCTTGCAGAGCAGTGGGGAAAGGCAGGCAGAGAATTCCCTGCTAGCACCTTCTCTGTGCCTGGGAAGCAGAAGTGTTCACATTGCTTCGCAGAATCGCTTTTGTGCAGAAAACAGTAACACTTGTTCAGAACAAAAGAAAGCACAGAGCCCCAGATTTTATGTTGTCCTGGAGAGCTTGCAGAGCACTGGGGAAAGGCAGGCAGAGAATTCCCTGCTAGCACCTTCTCTGTGCCTGGGAAGCAGAAGTGTTCACATTGCTTCGCAGAATCGCTTTTGTGCAGAAAACAGTAACACTTGTTCAGAACGAAAGAAAGCACAGATCCCCAGATTTTATGTTGTCCTGGAGAGCTTGCAGAGCAGTGGGGAAAGGCAGGCAGAGAATTCCCTGCTAGCACCTTCTCTGTGCCTGGGAAGCAGAAGTGTTCACATTGCTTGGCAGAATCGCTTTTGTGCAGAAAACAGTAACACTTGTTCAGAACAAAAGAAAGCACAGAGCCCCAGATTTTATGTTGTCCTGGAGAGCTTGCAGAGCACTGGGGAAAAGCAGGCAGAGAATTCCCTGCTAGCACCTTCTCTGCGCCTGGGAAACAGAAGTGTTCACATTGCTTGGCAGAATCGCTTTTGTGCAGAAAACAGTAACACTTGTTCAGAACGAAAGAAAGCACAGAGCCCCAGATTCTATGTTGTCCTGGAGAGCTTGCAGAGCACTGGGGAAAGGCAGGCAGAGAATTCCCTGCTAGCACCTTCTCTGTGCCTGGGAAGCAGAAGTGTTCACATTGCTTGGCAGAATCGCTTTTGTGCAGAAAACAGTAACACTTGTTCAGAACGAAAGAAAGCACAGAGCCCCAGATTTTATGTTGTCCTGGAGAGCTTGCAGAGCACTGGGGAAAGGCAGGCAGAGAATTCCCTGCTAGCACCTTTTCTGTGCCTGTTCACATTGCTTCGCAGAATCGCTTTTGTGCAGAAAACAGTAACACTTGTTCAGAACGAAAGAAAGCACAGAGCCCCAGATTTTATGTTGTCCTGGAGAGCTTGCAGAGTACTGGGGAAAAGCAGGCAGAGAATTCCCTGCTAGCACCTTCTCTGTGCCTGGGAAACAGAAGTGTTCACATTGCTTCGCAGAATCGCTTTTGTGCAGAAAACAGTAACACTTGTTCAGAACGAAAGAAAGCACAGAGCCCCAGATTTTATGTTGTCCTGGAGAGCTTGCAGAGCACTGGGGAAAGGCAGGCAGAGAATTCCCTGCTAGCACCTTCTCTGTGCCTGGGAAGCAGAAGTGTTCACATTGCTTGGCAGAATCGCTTTTGTGCAGAAAACAGTAACACTTGTTCAGACGAAAGAAAGCACAGAGCCCCAGATTCTATGTTGTCCTGGAGAGCTTGCAGAGCACTGGGGAAAGGCAGGCAGAGAATTCCCTGCTAGCACCTTTTCTGTGCCTGTTCACATTGCTTCGCAGAATCGCTTTTGTGCAGAAAACAGTAACACTTGTTCAGAACAAAAGAAAGCACAGAGCCCCAGATTTTATGTTGTCCTGGAGAGCTTGCAGAGCACTGGGGAAAAGCAGGGAGAGAATTCCCTGCTAGCACCTTCTCTGTGCCTGGGAAGCAGAAGTCTTCACATTGCTTCGCAGAATCGCTTTTGTGCAGAAAACAGTAACACTTGTTCAGAACGAAAGAAAGCACAGAGCCCCAGATTTTATGTTGTCTTGGAGATCTTGCAGAGCACTGGGGAAATGCAGGCAGAGAATTCCCTGCTAGCACCTTCTCTGTGCCTGGGAAGCAGAAGTGTTCCCATTGCTTCGCAGAATCGCTTTTGTGCAGAAAACAGTAACACTTGTTCAGAACAAAAGAAAGCACAGAGCCCAGATTTTATGTCTTCCTGGAGAGCTTGCAGAGCACTGGGGAAAGGCAGGCAGAGAATTCCCTGCTAGCACCTTCTCTGTGCCTGTTCACATTGCTTCGCAGAATCGCTTTTGTGCAGAAAACAGTAACACTTGTTCAGAACGAAAGAAAGCACAGAGCCCCAGATTTTATGTTGTCCTGGAGAGCTTGCAGAGCACTGGGGAAAGGCAGGCAGAGAATTCCCTGCTAGCACCTTCTCTGTGCCTGGGAAGCAGAAGTGTTCACATTGCTTGGCAGAATCGCTTTTGTGCAGAAAACAGTAACACTTGTTCAGAACGAAAGAAAGCACAGAGCCCCAGATTCTATGTTGTCCTGGAGAGCTTGCAGAGCACTGGGGAAAGGCAGGCAGAGAATTCCCTGCTAGCACCTTCTCTGTGCCTGTTCACATTGCTTCGCAGAATCGCTTTTGTGCAGAAAACAGTAACACTTGTTCAGAACGAAAGAAAGCACAGAGCCCCAGATTTTATGTTGTCCTGGAGAGCTTGCAGAGCACTGGGGAAAGGCAGGCAGAGAATTCCCTGCTAGCACCTTCTCTGTGCCTGGGAAGCAGAAGTGTTCACATTGCTTCGCAGAATCGCTTTTGTGCAGAAAACAGTAACACTTGTTCAGAACGAAAGAAAGCACAGAGCCCCAGATTCTATGTTGTCCTGGAGAGCTTGCAGAGCACTGGGGAAAGGCAGGCAGAGAATTCCCTGCTAGCACCTTCTCTGTGCCTGTTCACATTGCTTCGCAGAATCGCTTTTGTGCAGAAAACAGTAATACTTGTTCAGAACGAAAGAAAGCACAGAGCCCCAGATTTTATGTTGTCCTGGAGAGCTTGCAGAGCACTGGGGAAAAGCAGGCAGAGAATTCCCTGCTAGCACCTTCTCTGTGCCTGGGAAGCAGAAGTGTTCACATTGCTTGGCAGAATCGCTTTTGTGCAGAAAACAGTAACACTTGTTCAGAACGAAAGAAAGCACAGAGCCCCAGATTTTATGTTGTCCTGGAGAGCTTGCAGAGCACTGGGGAAAGGCAGGCAGAGAATTCCCTGCTAGCACCTTTTCTGTGCCTGTTCACATTGCTTGGCAGAATTGTTTTTGTGCAGAAAACAGTAACACTTGTTCAGAACGAAAGAAAGCACAGAGCCCCAGATTTTATGTTGTCCTGGAGAGCTTGCAGAGCACTGGGGAAAGGCAGGCAGAGAATTCCCTGCTAGCACCTTCTCTGTGCCTGGGAAACAGAAGTGTTCACATTGCTTCGCAGAATCGCTTTTGTGCAGAAAATAGTAACACTTGTTCAGAACGAAAGAAAGCACAGAGCCCCAGATTTTATGTTGTCCTGGAGAGCTTGCAGAGCAGTGGGGAAAGGCAGGCAGAGAATTCCCTGCTAGCACCTTCTCTGTGCCTGGGAAGCAGAAGTGTTCACATTGCTTCGCAGAATCGCTTTTGTGCAGAAAACAGTAACACTTGTTCAGAACGAAAGAAAGCACAGAGCCCCAGATTTTATGTTGTCCTGGAGAGCTTGCAGAGCACTGGGGAAAGGCAGGCAGAGAATTCCCTGCTAGCACCTTCTCTGTGCCTGTTCACATTGCTTCGCAGAATCGCTTTTGTGCAGAAAACAGTAACACTTGTTCAGAACAAAAGAAAGCACAGAGCCCCAGATTCTATGTTGTCCTGGAGAGCTTGCAGAGCACTGGGGAAAGGCAGGCAGAGAATTCCCTGCTAGCACCTTTTCTGTGCCTGTTCACATTGCTTCGCAGAATCGCTTTTGTGCAGAAAACAGTAATACTTGTTCAGAACGAAAGAAAGCACAGAGCCCCAGATTTTATGTTGTCCTGGAGAGCTTGCAGAGCACTGGGGAAAGGCAGGCAGAGAATTCCCTGCTAGCACCTTCTCTGTGCCTGGGAAGCAGAAGTGTTCACATTGCTTCGCAGAATCGCTTTTGTGCAGAAAACAGTAACACTTGTTCAGAACGAAAGAAAGCACAGAGCCCCAGATTTTATGTTGTCCTGGAGAGCTTGCAGAGCACTGGGGAAAGGCAGGCAGAGAATTTCCTGCTAGCACCTTCTCTGTGCCTGGGAAACAGAAGTGTTCACATTGCTTGGCAGAATCGCTTTTGTGCAGAAAACAGTAACACTTGTTCAGAACGAAAGAAAGCACAGAGCCCCAGATTTTATGTTGTCCTGGAGAGCTTGCAGAGCACTGGGGAAAGGCAGGCAGAGAATTCCCTGCTAGCACCTTCTCTGTTCCTGGGAAACAGAAGTGTTCACATTGCTTCGCAGAATCGCTTTTGTGTAGAAAACAGTAACACTTGTTCAGAACGAAAGAAAGCACAGAGCCCCAGATTTTATGTTGTCCTGGAGAGCTTGCAGAGCACTGGGGAAAAGCAGGCAGAGAATTCCCTGCTAGCACCTTCTCTGTGCCTGGGAAGCAGAAGTGTTCCCATTGCTTCGCAGAATCACTTTTGTGCAGAAAACAATAACACTTGTTCAGAACGAAAGAAAGCACAGAGCCCCAGATTTTATGTTGTCCTGGAGAGCTTGCAGAGCACTGGGGAAAGGCAGGCAGAGAATTCCCTGCTAGCACCTTTTCTGTGCCTGTTCACATTGCTTCGCAGAATCGCTTTTGTGCAGAAAACAGTAACACTTGTTCAGAACGAAAGAAAGCACAGAGCCCCAGATTTTATGTTGTCCTGGAGAGCTTGCAGAGCAGTGGGGAAAGGCAGGCAGAGAATTCCCTGCTAGCACCTTTACTGTGCCTGTTCACATTGCTTGGCAGAATCGCTTTTGTGCAGAAAACAGTAACACTTGTTCAGAACGAAAGAAAGCACAGAGCCCCAGATTTTATGTTGTCCTGGAGAGCTTGCAGAGCAGTGGGGAAAGGCAGGCAGAGAATTCCCTGCTAGCACCTTCTCTGTGCCTGGGAAACAGAAGTGTTCACATTGCTTGGCAGAATCGCTTTTGTGCAGAAAACAGTAACACTTGTTCAGAACGAAAGAAAGCACAGAGCCCCAGATTTTATGTTGTCCTGGAGAGCTTGCAGAGCAGTGGGGAAAGGCAGGCAGAGAATTCCCTGCTAGCACCTTCTCTGTGCCTGGGAAGCAGAAGTGTTCACATTGCTTGGCAGAATCGCTTTTGTGCAGAAAACAGTAACACTTGTTCAGAACAAAAGAAAGCACAGAGCCCCAGATTTTATGTTGTCCTGGAGAGCTTGCAGAGCACTGGGGAAAAGCAGGCAGAGAATTCCCTGCTAGCACCTTCTCTGCGCCTGGGAAACAGAACTGTTCACATTGCTTGGCAGAATCGCTTTTGTGCAGAAAACAGTAACACTTGTTCAGAACGAAAGAAAGCACAGAGCCCCAGATTCTATGTTGTCCTGGAGAGCTTGCAGAGCACTGGGGAAAGGCAGGCAGAGAATTCCCTGCTAGCACCTTCTCTGTGCCTGTTCACATTGCTTCGCAGAATCGCTTTTGTGCAGAAAACAGTAATACTTGTTCAGAACGAAAGAAAGCACAGAGCCCCAGATTTTATGTTGTCCTGGAGAGCTTGCAGAGCACTGGGGAAAAGCAGGCAGAGAATTCCCTGCTAGCACCTTCTCTGTGCCTGGGAAGCAGAAGTGTTCACATTGCTTCGCAGAATCGCTTTTGTGCAGAAAACAGTAACACTTGTTCAGAACGAAAGAAAGCACAGAGCCCCAGATTTTATGTTGTCCTGGAGAGCTTGCAGAGCAGTGGGGAAAGGCAGGCAGAGAATTCCCTGCTAGCACCTTCTCTGTGCCTGTTCACATTGCTTGGCAGAATCGCTTTTGTGCAGAAAACAGTAACACTTGTTCAGAACGAAAGAAAGCACAGAGCCCCAGATTTTATGTTGTCCTGGAGAGCTTGCAGAGCACTGGGGAAAAGCAGGCAGAGAATTCCCTGCTAGCACCTTCTCTGTGCCTGGGAAGCAGAAGTGTTCACATTGCTTCGCAGAATCGCTTTTGTGCAGAAAACAGTAACACTTGTTCAGAACGAAAGAAAGCACAGAGCCCCAGATTTTATGTTGTCCTGGAGAGCTTGCAGAGCACTGGGGAAAGGCAGGCAGAGAATTCCCTGCTAGCACCTTCTCTGTGCCTGTTCACATTGCTTCGCAGAATCGCTTTTGTGCAGAAAACAATAACACTTGTTCAGAATGAAAGAAAGCACAGAGCCCCAGATTTTATGTTGTCCTGGAGAGCTTGCAGAGCACTGGGGAAAAGCAGGCAGAGAATTCCCTGCTAGCACCTTCTCTGTGCCTGGGAAGCAGAAGTGTTCACATTGCTTCGCAGAATCGCTTTTGTGCAGAAAACAATAACACTTGTTCAGAACGAAAGAAAGCACAGAGCCCCAGATTCTATGTTGTCCTGGAGAGCTTGCAGAGCACTGGGGAAAGGCAGGCAGAGAATTCCCTGCTAGCACCTTTTCGGTGCCTGTTCACATTGCTTCGCAGAATCGCTTTTGTGCAGAAAACAGTAACACTTGTTCAGAACAAAAGAAAGCACAGAGCCCCAGATTTTATGTTGTCCTGGAGAGCTTGCAGAGCAGTGGGGAAAGGCAGGCAGAGAATTCCCTGCTAGCACCTTCTCTGTGCCTGTTCACATTGCTTGGCAGAATCGCTTTTGTGCAGAAAACAGTAACACTTGTTCAGAACGAAAGAAAGCACAGAGCCCCAGATTTTATGTTGTCCTGGAGAGCTTGCAGAGCAGTGGGGAAAGGCAGGCAGAGAATTCCCTGCTAGCACCTTCTCTGTGCCTGGGAAACAGAAGTGTTCACATTGCTTCGCAGAATCGCTTTTGTGCAGAAAACAGTAACACTTGTTCAGAACGAAAGAAAGCACAGAGCCCCAGATTTTATGTTGTCCTGGAGAGCTTGCAGAGCAGTGGGGAAAGGCAGGCAGAGAATTCCCTGCTAGCACCTTCTCTGTGCCTGGGAAGCAGAAGTGTTCACATTGCTTCGCAGAATCGCTTTTGTGCAGAAAACAGTAACACTTGTTCAGAACAAAAGAAAGCACAGAGCCCCAGATTTTATGTTGTCCTGGAGAGCTTGCAGAGCACTGGGGAAAGGCAGGCAGAGAATTCCCTGCTAGCACCTTCTCTGTGCCTGGGAAGCAGAAGTGTTCACATTGCTTGGCAGAATCGCTTTTGTGCAGAAAACAGTAACACTTGTTCAGAACAAAAGAAAGCACAGCGCCCCAGATTTTATGTTGTCCTGGAGAGCTTGCAGAGCACTGGGGAAAAGCAGGCAGAGAATTCCCTGCTAGCACCTTCTCTGCGCCTGGGAAACAGAAGTGTTCACATTGCTTCGCAGAATCGCTTTTGTGCAGAAAACAGTAACACTTGTTCAGAACGAAAGAAAGCACAGAGCCCCAGATTCTATGTTGTCCTGGAGAGCTTGCAGAGCACTGGGGAAAGGCAGGCAGAGAATTCCCTGCTAGCACCTTCTCTGTGCCTGTTCACATTGCTTCGCAGAATCGCTTTTGTGCAGAAAACAGTAATACTTGTTCAGAACGAAAGAAAGCACAGAGCCCCAGATTTTATGTTGTCCTGGAGAGCTTGCAGAGCACTGGGGAAAGGCAGGCAGAGAATTCTCTGCTAGCACCTTCTCTGTGCCTGGGAAGCAGAAGTGTTCACATTGCTTCGCAGAATCGCTTTTGTGCAGAAAACAGTAACACTTGTTCAGAACGAAAGAAAGCACAGAGCCCCAGATTTTATGTTGTCCTGGAGAGCTTGCAGAGCAGTGGGGAAAGGCAGGCAGAGAATTCCCTGCTAGCACCTTCTCTGTGCCTGTTCACATTGCTTCGCAGAATCGCTTTTGTGCAGAAAACAGTAACACTTGTTCAGAACGAAAGAAAGCACAGAGCCCCAGATTTTATGTTGTCCTGGAGAGCTTACAGAGCAGTGGGGAAAGGCAGGCAGAGAATTCCCTGCTAGCACCTTCTCTGTGCCTGGGAAGCAGAAGTGTTCCCATTGCTTCGCAGAATCGCTTTTGTGCAGAAAACAGTAACACTTGTTCAGAACGAAAGAAAGCACAGAGCCCCAGATTTTATGTTGTCCTGGAGAGCTTGCAGAGCACTGGGGAAAGGCAGGCAGAGAATTCCCTGCTAGCACCTTTTCTGTGCCTGTTCACATTGCTTCGCAGAATCGCTTTTGTGCAGAAAATAGTAACACTTGTTCAGAACGAAAGAAAGCACAGAGCCCCAGATTCTATGTTGTCCTGGAGAGCTTGCAGAGCACTGGGGAAAAGCAGGCAGAGAATTCCCTGCTAGCACCTTCTCTGTGCCTGGGAAGCAGAAGTGTTCACATTGCTTCGCAGAATCGCTTTTGTGCAGAAAACAGTAACACTTGTTCAGAACGAAAGAAAGCACAGAGCCCCAGATTTTATGTTGTCCTGGAGAGCTTGCAGAGCACTGGGGAAAAGCAGGCAGAGAATTCCCTGCTAGCACCTTCTCTGTGCCTGGGAAGCAGAAGTGTTCCCATTGCTTCGCAGAATCGCTTTTGTGCAGAAAACAATAACACTTGTTCAGAACAAAAGAAAGCACAGAGCCCCAGATTCTATGTTGTCCTGGAGAGCTTGCAGAGCACTGGGGAAAGGCAGGCAGAGAATTCCCTGCTAGCACCTTTTCTGTGCCTGTTCACATTGCTTCGCAGAATCGCTTTTGTGCAGAAAACAGTAACACTTGTTCAGAACGAAAGAAAGCACAGAGCCCCAGATTTTATGTTGTCCTGGAGAGCTTGCAGAGCACTGGGGAAAGGCAGGCAGAGAATTCCCTGCTAGCACCTTCCCTGTGCCTGGGAAGCAGAAGTGTTCACATTGCTTGGCAGAATCGCTTTTGTGCAGAAAACAGTAACACTTGTTCAGAACAAAAGAAAGCACAGAGCCCCAGATTTTATGTTGTCCTGGAGAGCTTGCAGAGCACTGGGGAAAAGCAGGCAGAGAATTCCCTGCTAGCACCTTCTCTGCGCCTGGGAAACAGAAGTGTTCACATTGCTTCGCAGAATCGCTTTTGTGCAGAAAACAGTAACACTTGTTCAGAACGAAAGAAAGCACAGAGCCCCAGATTCTATGTTGTCCTGGAGAGCTTGCAGAGCACTGGGGAAAGGCAGGCAGAGAATTCCCTGCTAGCACCTTCTCTGTGCCTGTTCACATTGCTTCGCAGAATCGCTTTTGTGCAGAAAACAGTAATACTTGTTCAGAACGAAAGAAAGCACAGAGCCCCAGATTTTATGTTGTCCTGGAGAGCTTGCAGAGCACTGGGGAAAAGCAGGCAGAGAATTCCCTGCTAGCACCTTCTCTGTGCCTGGGAAGCAGAAGTGTTCACATTGCTTCGCAGAATCGCTTTTGTGCAGAAAACAGTAACACTTGTTCAGAACGAAAGAAAGCACAGAGCCCCAGATTTTATGTTGTCCTGGAGAGCTTGCAGAGCAGTGGGGAAAGGCAGGCAGAGAATTCCCTGCTAGCACCTTTACTGTGCCTGTTCACATTGCTTGGCAGAATCGCTTTTGTGCAGAAAACAGTAACACTTGTTCAGAACGAAAGAAAGCACAGAGCCCCAGATTTTATGTTGTCCTGGAGAGCTTGCAGAGCAGTGGGGAAAGGCAGGCAGAGAATTCCCTGCTAGCACCTTCTCTGTGCCTGTTCACATTGCTTGGCAGAATCGCTTTTGTGCAGAAAACAGTAACACTTGTTCAGAACGAAAGAAAGCACAGAGCCCCAGATTTTATGTTGTCCTGGAGAGCTTGCAGAGCAGTGGGGAAAGGCAGGCAGAGAATTCCCTGCTAGCACCTTCTCTGTGCCTGGGAAACAGAAGTGTTCACATTGCTTCGCAGAATCGCTTTTGTGCAGAAAACAGTAACACTTGTTCAGAACGAAAGAAAGCACAGAGCCCCAGATTTTATGTTGTCCTGGAGAGCTTGCAGAGCAGTGGGGAAAGGCAGGCAGAGAATTCCCTGCTAGCACCTTCTCTGTGCCTGGGAAGCAGAAGTGTTCACATTGCTTCGCAGAATCGCTTTTGTGCAGAAAACAGTAACACTTGTTCAGAACAAAAGAAAGCACAGAGCCCCAGATTTTATGTTGTCCTGGAGAGCTTGCAGAGCACTGGGGAAAGGCAGGCAGAGAATTCCCTGCTAGCACCTTCTCTGTGCCTGGGAAGCAGAAGTGTTCACATTGCTTGGCAGAATCGCTTTTGTGCAGAAAACAGTAACACTTGTTCAGAACAAAAGAAAGCACAGCGCCCCAGATTTTATGTTGTCCTGGAGAGCTTGCAGAGCACTGGGGAAAAGCAGGCAGAGAATTCCCTGCTAGCACCTTCTCTGCGCCTGGGAAACAGAAGTGTTCACATTGCTTCGCAGAATCGCTTTTGTGCAGAAAACAGTAACACTTGTTCAGAACGAAAGAAAGCACAGAGCCCCAGATTCTATGTTGTCCTGGAGAGCTTGCAGAGCACTGGGGAAAGGCAGGCAGAGAATTCCCTGCTAGCACCTTCTCTGTGCCTGTTCACATTGCTTCGCAGAATCGCTTTTGTGCAGAAAACAGTAATACTTGTTCAGAACGAAAGAAAGCACAGAGCCCCAGATTTTATGTTGTCCTGGAGAGCTTGCAGAGCACTGGGGAAAGGCAGGCAGAGAATTCCCTGCTAGCACCTTCTCTGTGCCTGGGAAGCAGAAGTGTTCACATTGCTTCGCAGAATCGCTTTTGTGCAGAAAACAGTAACACTTGTTCAGAACGAAAGAAAGCACAGAGCCCCAGATTTTATGTTGTCCTGGAGAGCTTGCAGAGCAGTGGGGAAAGGCAGGCAGAGAATTCCCTGCTAGCACCTTCTCTGTGCCTGTTCACATTGCTTCGCAGAATCGCTTTTGTGCAGAAAACAGTAACACTTGTTCAGAACGAAAGAAAGCACAGAGCCCCAGATTTTATGTTGTCCTGGAGAGCTTACAGAGCAGTGGGGAAAGGCAGGCAGAGAATTCCCTGCTAGCACCTTCTCTGTGCCTGGGAAGCAGAAGTGTTCCCATTGCTTCGCAGAATCGCTTTTGTGCAGAAAACAGTAACACTTGTTCAGAACGAAAGAAAGCACAGAGCCCCAGATTTTATGTTGTCCTGGAGAGCTTGCAGAGCACTGGGGAAAGGCAGGCAGAGAATTCCCTGCTAGCACCTTTTCTGTGCCTGTTCACATTGCTTCGCAGAATCGCTTTTGTGCAGAAAATAGTAACACTTGTTCAGAACGAAAGAAAGCACAGAGCCCCAGATTCTATGTTGTCCTGGAGAGCTTGCAGAGCACTGGGGAAAAGCAGGCAGAGAATTCCCTGCTAGCACCTTCTCTGTGCCTGGGAAGCAGAAGTGTTCACATTGCTTCGCAGAATCGCTTTTGTGCAGAAAACAGTAACACTTGTTCAGAACGAAAGAAAGCACAGAGCCCCAGATTTTATGTTGTCCTGGAGAGCTTGCAGAGCACTGGGGAAAAGCAGGCAGAGAATTCCCTGCTAGCACCTTCTCTGTGCCTGGGAAGCAGAAGTGTTCCCATTGCTTCGCAGAATCGCTTTTGTGCAGAAAACAATAACACTTGTTCAGAACAAAAGAAAGCACAGAGCCCCAGATTCTATGTTGTCCTGGAGAGCTTGCAGAGCACTGGGGAAAGGCAGGCAGAGAATTCCCTGCTAGCACCTTTTCTGTGCCTGTTCACATTGCTTCGCAGAATCGCTTTTGTGCAGAAAACAGTAACACTTGTTCAGAACGAAAGAAAGCACAGAGCCCCAGATTTTATGTTGTCCTGGAGAGCTTGCAGAGCACTGGGGAAAGGCAGGCAGAGAATTCCCTGCTAGCACCTTCCCTGTGCCTGGGAAGCAGAAGTGTTCACATTGCTTGGCAGAATCGCTTTTGTGCAGAAAACAGTAACACTTGTTCAGAACAAAAGAAAGCACAGAGCCCCAGATTTTATGTTGTCCTGGAGAGCTTGCAGAGCACTGGGGAAAAGCAGGCAGAGAATTCCCTGCTAGCACCTTCTCTGCGCCTGGGAAACAGAAGTGTTCACATTGCTTCGCAGAATCGCTTTTGTGCAGAAAACAGTAACACTTGTTCAGAACGAAAGAAAGCACAGAGCCCCAGATTCTATGTTGTCCTGGAGAGCTTGCAGAGCACTGGGGAAAGGCAGGCAGAGAATTCCCTGCTAGCACCTTCTCTGTGCCTGTTCACATTGCTTCGCAGAATCGCTTTTGTGCAGAAAACAGTAATACTTGTTCAGAACGAAAGAAAGCACAGAGCCCCAGATTTTATGTTGTCCTGGAGAGCTTGCAGAGCACTGGGGAAAAGCAGGCAGAGAATTCCCTGCTAGCACCTTCTCTGTGCCTGGGAAGCAGAAGTGTTCACATTGCTTCGCAGAATCGCTTTTGTGCAGAAAACAGTAACACTTGTTCAGAACGAAAGAAAGCACAGAGCCCCAGATTTTATGTTGTCCTGGAGAGCTTGCAGAGCAGTGGGGAAAGGCAGGCAGAGAATTCCCTGCTAGCACCTTTACTGTGCCTGTTCACATTGCTTGGCAGAATCGCTTTTGTGCAGAAAACAGTAACACTTGTTCAGAACGAAAGAAAGCACAGAGCCCCAGATTTTATGTTGTCCTGGAGAGCTTGCAGAGCAGTGGGGAAAGGCAGGCAGAGAATTCCCTGCTAGCACCTTCTCTGTGCCTGGGAAACAGAAGTGTTCACATTGCTTCGCAGAATCGCTTTTGTGCAGAAAACAGTAACACTTGTTCAGAACGAAAGAAAGCACAGAGCCCCAGATTTTATGTTGTCCTGGAGAGCTTGCAGAGCACTGGGGAAAGGCAGGCAGAGAATTCCCTGCTAGCACCTTCTCTGTGCCTGGGAAGCAGAAGTGTTCACATTGCTTCGCAGAATCGCTTTTGTGCAGAAAACAGTAACACTTGTTCAGAACAAAAGAAAGCACAGAGCCCCAGATTTTATGTTGTCCTGGAGAGCTTGCAGAGCACTGGGGAAAAGCAGGCAGAGAATTCCCTGCTAGCACCTTCTCTGCGCCTGGGAAACAGAAGTGTTCACATTGCTTGGCAGAATCGCTTTTGTGCAGAAAACAGTAACACTTGTTCAGAACGAAAGAAAGCACAGAGCCCCAGATTCTATGTTGTCCTGGAGAGCTTGCAGAGCACTGGGGAAAGGCAGGCAGAGAATTCCCTGCTAGCACCTTCTCTGTGCCTGTTCACATTGCTTCGCAGAATCGCTTTTGTGCAGAAAACAGTAATACTTGTTCAGAACGAAAGAAAGCACAGAGCCCCAGATTTTATGTTGTCCTGGAGAGCTTGCAGAGCACTGGGGAAAAGCAGGCAGAGAATTCCCTGCTAGCACCTTCTCTGTGCCTGGGAAGCAGAAGTGTTCACATTGCTTCGCAGAATCGCTTTTGTGCAGAAAACAGTAACACTTGTTCAGAACGAAAGAAAGCACAGAGCCCCAGATTTTATGTTGTCCTGGAGAGCTTGCAGAGCACTGGGGAAAGGCAGGCAGAGAATTCCCTGCTAGCACCTTTTCTGTGCCTGTTCACATTGCTTCGCAGAATCGCTTTTGTGCAGAAAATAGTAACACTTGTTCAGAACGAAAGAAAGCACAGAGCCCCAGATTCTATGTTGTCCTGGAGAGCTTGCAGAGCACTGGGGAAAGGCAGGCAGAGAATTCCCTGCTAGCACCTTCTCTGTGCCTGGGAAGCAGAAGTGTTCACATTGCTTCGCAGAATCGCTTTTTTGCAGAAAACACTAACACTTGTTCAGAACAAAAGAAAGCACAGAGCCCCAGATTTTATGTTGTCCTGGAGAGCTTGCAGAGCACTGGGGAAAAGCAGGCAGAGAATTCCCTGCTAGCACGTTCTCTGTTCCTGGGAAACAGAAGTGTTCACATTGCTTCGCAGAATCGCTTTTGTGCAGAAAACAGTAACACTTGTTCAGAAGGAAAGAAAGCACAGAGCCCCAGATTTTATGTTGTCCTGGAGAGCTTGCATAGCAGTGGGGAAAGGCAGGCAGAGAATTCCCTGCTAGCACCTTCTCTGTGCCTGGGAAGCAGAAGTGTTCCCATTGCTTCGCAGAATCGCTTTTGTGCAGAAAACAGTAACACTTGTTCAGAACGAAAGAAAGCACAGAGCCCCAGATTCTATGTTGTCCTGGAGAGCTTGCAGAGCACTGGGGAAAGGCAGGCAGAGAATTCCCTGCTAGCACCTTTTCTGTGCCTGTTCACATTGCTTCGCAGAATCGCTTTTGTGCAGAAAACAGTAACACTTGTTCAGAACAAAAGAAAGCACAGAGCCCCAGATTTTATGTTGTCCTGGAGAGCTTGCAGAGCACTGGGGAAAGGCAGGCAGAGAATTCCCTGCTAGCACCTTCTCTGTGCCTGGGAAGCAGAAGTGTTCACATTGCTTGGCAGAATTGCTTTTGTGCAGAAAACAGTAACACTTGTTCAGAACGAAAGAAAGCACAGAGCCCCAGATTCTATGTTGTCCTGGAGAGCTTGCAGAGCACTGGGGAAAGGCAGGCAGAGAATTCCCTGCTAGCACCTTCTCTGTGCCTGTTCACATTGCTTCGCAGAATCGCTTTTGTGCAGAAAACAGTAACACTTGTTCAGAACAAAAGAAAGCACAGAGCCCCAGATTTTATGTTGTCCTGGAGAGCTTGCAGAGCACTGGGGAAAAGCAGGGAGAGAATTTCCTGCTAGCACTTTCTCTGTGCCTGGGAAACAGAAGTGTTCACATTGCTTGGCAGAATCGCTTTTGTGCAGAAAACAGTAACACTTGTTCAGAACGAAAGAAAGCACAGAGCCCCAGATTTTATGTTGTCCTGGAGAGCTTGCAGAGCACTGGGGAAAAGCAGGCAGAGAATTCCCTGCTAGCACCTTCTCTGTGCCTGGGAAGCAGAAGTGTTCACATTGCTTCGCAGAATCACTTTTCTGCAGAAAACAGTAACACTTGTTCAGAACAAAAGAAAGCACAGAGCCCAGATTTTATGTCTTCCTGGAGAGCTTGCAGAGCACTGGGGAAAGGCAGGCAGAGAATTCCCTGCTAGCACCTTCTCTGTGCCTGTTCACATTGCTTCGCAGAATCGCTTTTGTGCAGAAAACACTAACACTTGTTCAGAACGAAAGAAAGCACAGAGCCCCAGATTTTATGTTGTCCTGGAGAGCTTGCAGAGCAGTGGGGAAAGGCAGGCAGAGAATTCCCTGCTAGCACCTTCTCTGTGCCTGGGAAGCAGAAGTGTTCACATTGCTTCGCAGAATCGCTTTTGTGCAGAAAACACTAACACTTGTTCAGAACGAAAGAAAGCACAGAGCCCCAGATTCTATGTTGTCTTGGAGAGCTTGCAGAGCACTGGGTAAAAGCAGGCAGAGAATTCCCTGCTAGCACCTTCTCTGTGCCTGGGAAACAGAAGTGTTCACATTGCTTGGCAGAATCGCTTTTGTGCAGAAAACAGTAACACTTGTTCAGAACGAAAGAAAGCACAGAGCCCCAGATTCTATGTTGTCCTGGAGAGCTTGCAGAGCAGTGGGGAAAGGCAGGCAGAGAATTCCCTGCTAGCACCTTCTCTGTGCCTGTTCACATTGCTTCGCAGAATTGCTTTTGTGCAGAAAACAGTAACACTTGTTCAGACGAAAGAAAGCACAGAGCCCCAGATTTTATGTTGTCCTGGAGAGCTTGCAGAGCACTGGGGAAAGGCAGGCAGAGAATTCCCTGCTAGCACCTTCTCTGTGCCTGGGAAGCAGAAGTGTTCACATTGCTTCGCAGAATCGCTTTTGTGCAGAAAACAGTAACACTTGTTCAGAACGAAAGAAAGCACAGAGCCCCAGATTTTATGTTGTCCTGGAGAGCTTGCAGAGCACTGGGGAAAGGCAGGCAGAGAATTCCCTGCTAGCACCTTTTCTGTGCCTGTTCACATTTCTTGGCAGAATCGCTTTTGTGCAGAAAACAGTAACACTTGTTCAGAACGAAAGAAAGCACAGAGCCCCAGATTTTATGTTGTCCTGGAGAGCTTGCAGAGCACTGGGGAAAGGCAGGCAGAGAATTCCCTGCTAGCACCTTCTCTGTGCCTGGGAAACAGAAGTGTTCACATTGCTTCGCAGAATCGCTTTTGTGCAGAAAACAGTAACACTTGTTCAGAACGAAAGAAAGCACAGAGCCCCAGATTTTATGTTGTCCTGGAGAGCTTGCAGAGCACTGGGGAAAGGCAGGCAGAGAATTCCCTGCTAGCACCTTCTCTGTGCCTGGGAAGCAGAAGTGTTCACATTGCTTCGCAGAATCGCTTTTGTGCAGAAAACAGTAACACTTGTTCAGAACGAAAGAAAGCACAGAGCCCCAGATTTTATGTTGTCCTGGAGAGCTTGCAGAGCACTGGGGAAAGGCAGGCAGAGAATTCCCTGCTAGCACCTTCTCTGTGCCTGTTCACATTGCTTCGCAGAATCGCTTTTGTGCAGAAAACAGTAACACTTGTTCAGAACAAAAGAAAGCACAGAGCCCCAGATTTTATGTTGTCCTGGAGAGCTTGCAGAGCACTGGGGAAAGGCAGGCAGAGAATTCCCTGCTAGCACCTTCTCTGTGCCTGGGAAGCAGAAGTGTTCACATTGCTTCGCAGAATCGCTTTTGTGCAGAAAATAGTAACAGTTGTTCAGAACGAAAGAAAGCACAGAGCCCCTGATTCTATGTTGTCCTGGAGAGCTTGCAGAGCACTGGGGAAAGGCAGGCAGAGAATTCCCTGCTAGCACCTTCTCTGCGCCTGGGAAGCAGAAGTGTTCACATTGCTTGGCAGAATCGCTTTTGTGCAGAAAACAGTAACAGTTGTTCAGAACGAAAGAAAGCACAGAGCCCCAGATTCTATGTTGTCCTGGAGAGCTTGCAGAGCACTGGGGAAAGGCAGGCAGAGAATTCCCTGCTAGCACCTTCTCTGTGCCTGTTCACATTGCTTCGCAGAATCGCTTTTGTGCAGAAAACAGTAACACTTGTTCAGAACGAAAGAAAGCACAGAGCCCCAGATTTTATGTTGTCCTGGAGAGCTTGCAGAGCACTGGGGAAAGGCAGGCAGAGAATTCCCTGCTAGCACCTTCTCTGTGCCTGGGAAGCAGAAGTGTTCAGATTGCTTGGCAGAATCGCTTTTGTGCAGAAAACAGTAACACTTGTTCAGAACAAAAGAAAGCACAGAGCCCCAGATTTTATGTTGTCCTGGAGAGCTTGCAGAGCACTGGGGAAAAGCAGGCAGAGAATTCCCTGCTAGCACCTTCTCTGTGCCTGGGAAACAGAAGTGTTCACATTGCTTGGCAGAATCGCTTTTGTGCAGAAAACAGTAACACTTGTTCAGAACGAAAGAAAGCACAGAGCCCCAGATTCTATGTTGTCCTGGAGAGCTTGCAGAGCACTGGGGAAAGGCAGGCAGAGAATTCCCTGCTAGCACCTTCTCTGTGCCTGTTCACATTGCTTCGCAGAATCGCTTTTGTGCAGAAAACAGTAATACTTGTTCAGAACGAAAGAAAGCACAGAGCCCCAGATTTTATGTTGTCCTGGAGAGCTTGCAGAGCACTGGGGAAAAGCAGGCAGAGAATTCCCTGCTAGCACCTTCTCTGTGCCTGGGAAGCAGAAGTGTTCACATTGCTTGGCAGAATCGCTTTTGTGCAGAAAACAGTAACACTTGTTCAGAACGAAAGAAAGCACAGAGCCCCAGATTTTATGTTGTCCTGGAGAGCTTGCAGAGCACTGGGGAAAGGCAGGCAGAGAATTCCCTGCTAGCACCTTCTCTGTGCCTGGGAAACAGAAGTGTTCACATTGCTTCGCAGAATCGCTTTTGTGTAGAAAACAGTAACACTTGTTCAGAACGAAAGAAAGCACAGAGCCCCAGATTTTATGTTGTCCTGGAGAGCTTGCAGAGCACTGGGGAAAAGCAGGCAGAGAATTCCCTGCTAGCACCTTCTCTGTGCCTGGGAAGCAGAAGTGTTCCCATTGCTTCGCAGAATCGCTTTTGTGCAGAAAACAATAATACTTGTTCAGAACGAAAGAAAGCACAGAGCCCCAGATTTTATGTTGTCCTGGAGAGCTTGCAGAGCACTGGGGAAAGGCAGGCAGAGAATTCCCTGCTAGCACCTTTTCTGTGCCTGTTCACATTGCTTCGCAGAATCGCTTTTGTGCAGAAAACAGTAACACTTGTTCAGAACGAAAGAAAGCACAGAGCCCCAGATTTTATGTTGTCCTGGAGAGCTTTCAGAGCACTGGGGAAAAGCAGGCAGAGAATTCCCTGCTAGCACCTTCTCTGCGCCTGGGAAACAGAAGTGTTCACATTGCTTCGCAGAATCGCTTTTGTGCAGAAAATAGTAACAGTTGTTCAGAACGAAAGAAAGCACAGAGCCCCTGATTCTACGTTGTCCTGGAGAGCTTGCAGAGCACTGGGGAAAGGCAGGCAGAGAATTCCCTGCTAGCACCTTCTCTGTGCCTGGGAAGCAGAAGTGTTCACATTGCTTGGCAGAATCGCTTTTGTGCAGAAAACAGTAACACTTGTTCAGAACGAAAGAAAGCACAGAGCCCCAGATTCTATGTTGTCCTGGAGAGCTTGCAGAGCACTGGGGAAAGGCAGGCAGAGAATTCCCTGCTAGCACCTTCTCTGTGCCTGTTCACATTGCTTCGCAGAATCGCTTTTGTGCAGAAAACAGTAACACTTGTTCAGACGAAAGAAAGCACAGAGCCCCAGATTTTATGTTGTCCTGGAGAGCTTGCAGAGCACTGGGGAAAGGCAGGCAGAGAATTCCCTGCTAGCACCTTCTCTGTGCCTGGGAAGCAGAAGTGTTCACATTGCTTCGCAGAATCGCTTTTGTGCAGAAAACACTAACACTTGTTCAGAACAAAAGAAAGCACAGAGCCCCAGATTTTATGTTGTCCTGGAGAGCTTGCAGAGCACTGGGGAAAAGCAGGCAGAGAATTCCCTGCTAGCACCTTCTCTGTGCCTGGGAAACAGAAGTGTTCACATTGCTTCGCAGAATCGCTTTTGTGCAGAAAACAGTAACACTTGTTCAGAACAAAAGAAAGCACAGAGCCCCAGATTTTATGTTGTCCTGGAGAGCTTGCAGAGCACTGGGGAAAGGCAGGCAGAGAATTCCCTGCTAGCACCTTCTCTGTGTCTGGGAAGCAGAAGTGTTCCCATTGCTTCGCAGAATCGCTTTTGTGCAGAAAACAGTAACACTTGTTCAGAACGAAAGAAAGCACAGAGCCCCAGATTCTATGTTGTCCTGGAGAGCTTGCAGAGCACTGGGGAAAGGCAGGCAGAGAATTCCCTGCTAGCACCTTTTCTGTGCCTGTTCACATTGCTTCGCAGAATCGCTTTTGTGCAGAAAACAGTAACACTTGTTCAGAACAAAAGAAAGCACAGAGCCCCAGATTTTATGTTGTCCTGGAGAGCTTGCAGAGCACTGGGGAAAAGCAGGGAGAGAATTTCCTGCTAGCACCTTCTCTGTGCCTGGGAAGCAGAAGTGTTCACATTGCTTGGCAGAATCGCTTTTGTGCAGAAAACAGTAACACTTGTTCAGAACGAAAGAAAGCACAGATCCCCAGATTTTATGTTGTCTTGGAGAGCTTGCAGAGCACTGGGGAAAAGCAGGCAGAGAATTTCCTGCTAGCACCTTCTCTGTGCCTGGGAAACAGAAGTGTTCACATTGCTTGGCAGAATCGCTTTTGTGCAGAAAACAGTAACACTTGTTCAGAACGAAAGAAAGCACAGAGCCCCAGATTTTATGTTGTCCTGGAGAGCTTGCAGAGCACTGGGGAAAAGCAGGCAGAGAATTCCCTGCTAGCACCTTCTCTGTGCCTGGGAAGCAGAAGTGTTCCCATTGCTTCGCAGAATCACTTTTCTGCAGAAAACAGTAACACTTGTTCAGACGAAAGAAAGCACAGAGCCCCAGATTTTATGTTGTCCTGGAGAGCTTGCAGAGCACTGGGGAAAGGCAGGCACAGAATTCCCTGCTAGCACCTTCTCTGTGCCTGGGAAGCAGAAGTGTTCACATTGCTTCGCAGAATCGCTTTTGTGCAGAAAACACTAACACTTGTTCAGAACAAAAGAAAGCACAGAGCCCCAGATTTTATGTTGTCCTGGAGAGCTTGCAGAGCACTGGGGAAAAGCAGGCAGAGAATTCCCTGCTAGCACCTTCTCTGTGCCTGGGAAACAGAAGTGTTCACATTGCTTCGCAGAATCGCTTTTGTGCAGAAAACAGTAACACTTGTTCAGAACGAAAGAAAGCACAGAGCCCCAGATTTTATGTTGTCCTGGAGAGCTTGCAGAGCACTGGGGAAAGGCAGGCAGAGAATTCCCTGCTAGCACCTTCTCTGTGCCTGTTCACATTGCTTCGCAGAATCGCTTTTGTGCAGAAAACAGTAACACTTGTTCAGAACAAAAGAAAGCACAGAGCCCCAGATTTTATGTTGTCCTGGAGAGCTTGCAGAGCACTGGGGAAAAGCAGGGAGAGAATTTCCTGCTAGCACCTTCTCTGTGCCTGGGAAGCAGAAGTGTTCCCATTGCTTCGCAGAATCGCTTTTGTGCAGAAAACAGTAACACTTGTTCAGAACGAAAGAAAGCACAGATCCCCAGATTTTATGTTGTCTTGGAGAGCTTGCAGAGCACTGGGGAAAAGCAGGCAGAGAATTTCCTGCTAGCACCTTCTCTGTGCCTGGGAAACAGAAGTGTTCACATTGCTTGGCAGAATCGCTTTTGTGCAGAAAACAGTAACACTTGTTCAGAACGAAAGAAAGCACAGAGCCCCAGATTTTATGTTGTCCTGGAGAGCTTGCAGAGCACTGGGGAAAAGCAGGCAGAGAATTCCCTGCTAGCACCTTCTCTGTGCCTGGGAAGCAGAAGTGTTCCCATTGCTTCGCAGAATCACTTTTCTGCAGAAAACAGTAACACTTGTTCAGAACAAAAGAAAGCACAGAGCCCAGATTTTATGTCTTCCTGGAGAGCTTGCAGAGCACTGGGGAAAGGCAGGCAGAGAATTCCCTGCTAGCACCGTTTCTGTGCCTGTTCACATTGCTTCGCAGAATCGCTTTTGTGCAGAAAACACTAACACTTGTTCAGAACGAAAGAAAGCACAGAGCCCCAGATTTTATGTTGTCCTGGAGAGCTTGCAGAGCACTGGGGAAAGGCAGGCAGAGAATTCCCTGCTAGCACCTTCTCTGTGTCTGGGAAGCAGAAGTGTTCCCATTGCTTCGCAGAATCGCTTTTGTGCAGAAAACAGTAACACTTGTTCAGAACGAAAGAAAGCACAGAGCCCCAGATTCTATGTTGTCCTGGAGAGCTTGCAGAGCACTGGGGAAAGGCAGGCAGAGAATTCCCTGCTAGCACCTTTTCTGTGCCTGTTCACATTGCTTCGCAGAATCGCTTTTGTGCAGAAAACAGTAACACTTGTTCAGAACAAAAGAAAGCACAGAGCCCCAGATTTTATGTTGTCCTGGAGAGCTTGCAGAGCACTGGGGAAAGGCAGGCAGAGAATTCCCTGCTAGCACCTTCTCTGTGCCTGTTCACATTGCTTCGCAGAATCGCTTTTGTGCAGAAAACAGTAACACTTGTTCAGAACAAAAGAAAGCACAGAGCCCCAGATTTTATGTTGTCCTGGAGAGCTTGCAGAGCACTGGGGAAAAGCAGGGAGAGAATTTCCTGCTAGCACCTTCTCTGTGCCTGGGAAGCAGAAGTGTTCACATTGCTTCGCAGAATCGCTTTTGTGCAGAAAACAGTAACACTTGTTCAGAACGAAAGAAAGCACAGATCCCCAGATTCTATGTTGTCTTGGAGAGCTTGCAGAGCACTGGGGAAAAGCAGGCAGAGAATTTCCTGCTAGCACCTTCTCTGTGCCTGGGAAACAGAAGTGTTCACATTGCTTGGCAGAATCGCTTTTGTGCAGAAAACAGTAACACTTGTTCAGAACGAAAGAAAGCACAGAGCCCCAGATTTTATGTTGTCCTGGAGAGCTTGCAGAGCACTGGGGAAAAGCAGGCAGAGAATTCCCTGCTAGCACCTTCTCTGTGCCTGGGAAGCAGAAGTGTTCACATTGCTTCGCAGAATCGCTTTTGTGCAGAAAATAGTAACAGTTGTTCAGAACGAAAGAAAGCACAGAGCCCCTGATTCTATGTTGTCCTGGAGAGCTTGCAGAGCACTGGGGAAAGGCAGGCAGAGAATTCCCTGCTAGCACCTTCTCTGTGCCTGGGAAGCAGAAGTGTTCACATTGCTTGGCAGAATCGCTTTTGTGCAGAAAACAGTAACAGTTGTTCAGAACGAAAGAAAGCACAGAGCCCCAGATTCTATGTTGTCCTGGAGAGCTTGCAGAGCACTGGGGAAAGGCAGGCAGAGAATTCCCTGCTAGCACCTTCTCTGTGCCTGTTCACATTGCTTCGCAGAATCGCTTTTGTGCAGAAAACAGTAACACTTGTTCAGAACGAAAGAAAGCACAGAGCCCCAGATTTTATGTTGTCCTGGAGAGCTTGCAGAGCACTGGGGAAAGGCAGGCAGAGAATTCCCTGCTAGCACCTTCTCTGTGCCTGGGAAGCAGAAGTGTTCACATTGCTTCGCAGAATCGCTTTTGTGCAGAAAACAGTAACACTTGTTCAGAACGAAAGAAAGCACAGAGCCCCAGATTTTATGTTGTCCTGGAGAGCTTGCAGAGCACTGGGGAAAAGCAGGCAGAGAATTCCCTGCTAGCACCTTCTCTGCGCCTGGGAAACAGAAGTGTTCACATTGCTTGGCAGAATCGCTTTTGTGCAGAAAACAGTAACACTTGTTCAGAACGAAAGAAAGCACAGAGCCCCAGATTCTATGTTGTCCTGGAGAGCTTGCAGAGCACTGGGGAAAGGCAGGCAGAGAATTCCCTGCTAGCACCTTCTCTGTGCCTGGGAAGCAGAAGTGTTCACATTGCTTCGCAGAATCGCTTTTTTGCAGAAAACACTAACACTTGTTCAGAACAAAAGAAAGCACAGAGCCCCAGATTTTATGTTGTCCTGGAGAGCTTGCAGAGCACTGGGGAAAAGCAGGCAGAGAATTCCCTGCTAGCACGTTCTCTGTTCCTGGGAAACAGAAGTGTTCACATTGCTTCGCAGAATCGCTTTTGTGCAGAAAACAGTAACACTTGTTCAGAAGGAAAGAAAGCACAGAGCCCCAGATTTTATGTTGTCCTGGAGAGCTTGCATAGCAGTGGGGAAAGGCAGGCAGAGAATTCCCTGCTAGCACCTTCTCTGTGCCTGGGAAGCAGAAGTGTTCCCATTGCTTCGCAGAATCGCTTTTGTGCAGAAAACAGTAACACTTGTTCAGAACGAAAGAAAGCACAGAGCCCCAGATTCTATGTTGTCCTGGAGAGCTTGCAGAGCACTGGGGAAAGGCAGGCAGAGAATTCCCTGCTAGCACCTTTTCTGTGCCTGTTCACATTGCCTCGCAGAATCGCTTTTGTGCAGAAAACAGTAACACTTGTTCAGAACAAAAGAAAGCACAGAGCCCCAGATTTTATGTTGTCCTGGAGAGCTTGCAGAGCACTGGGGAAAGGCAGGCAGAGAATTCCCTGCTAGCACCTTCTCTGTGCCTGGGAAGCAGAAGTGTTCACATTGCTTGGCAGAATTGCTTTTGTGCAGAAAACAGTAACACTTGTTCAGAACGAAAGAAAGCACAGAGCCCCAGATTCTATGTTGTCCTGGAGAGCTTGCAGAGCACTGGGGAAAGGCAGGCAGAGAATTCCCTGCTAGCACCTTCTCTGTGCCTGTTCACATTGCTTCGCAGAATCGCTTTTGTGCAGAAAACAGTAACACTTGTTCAGAACAAAAGAAAGCACAGAGCCCCAGATTTTATGTTGTCCTGGAGAGCTTGCAGAGCACTGGGGAAAAGCAGGGAGAGAATTTCCTGCTAGCACTTTCTCTGTGCCTGGGAAACAGAAGTGTTCACATTGCTTGGCAGAATCGCTTTTGTGCAGAAAACAGTAACACTTGTTCAGAACGAAAGAAAGCACAGAGCCCCAGATTTTATGTTGTCCTGGAGAGCTTGCAGAGCACTGGGGAAAAGCAGGCAGAGAATTCCCTGCTAGCACCTTCTCTGTGCCTGGGAAGCAGAAGTGTTCCCATTGCTTCGCAGAATCACTTTTCTGCAGAAAACAGTAACACTTGTTCAGAACAAAAGAAAGCACAGAGCCCAGATTTTATGTCTTCCTGGAGAGCTTGCAGAGCACTGGGGAAAGGCAGGCAGAGAATTCCCTGCTAGCACCGTTTCTGTGCCTGTTCACATTGCTTCGCAGAATCGCTTTTGTGCAGAAAACACTAACACTTGTTCAGAACGAAAGAAAGCACAGAGCCCCAGATTTTATGTTGTCCTGGAGAGCTTGCAGAGCACTGGGGAAAGGCAGGCAGAGAATTCCCTGCTAGCACCTTCTCTGTGCCTGGGAAGCAGAAGTGTTCACATTGCTTCGCAGAATCGCTTTTGTGCAGAAAACACTAACACTTGTTCAGAACAAAAGAAAGCACAGAGCCCCAGATTCTATGTTGTCTTGGAGAGCTTGCAGAGCACTGGGTAAAAGCAGGCAGAGAATTCCCTGCTAGCACCTTCTCTGTGCCTGGGAAACAGAAGTGTTCACATTGCTTGGCAGAATCGCTTTTGTGCAGAAAACAGTAACACTTGTTCAGAACGAAAGAAAGCACAGAGCCCCAGATTCTATGTTGTCCTGGAGAGCTTGCAGAGCAGTGGGGAAAGGCAGGCAGAGAATTCCCTGCTAGCACCTTCTCTGTGCCTGTTCACATTGCTTCGCAGAATTGCTTTTGTGCAGAAAACAGTAACACTTGTTCAGACGAAAGAAAGCACAGAGCCCCAGATTTTATGTTGTCCTGGAGAGCTTGCAGAGCACTGGGGAAAGGCAGGCAGAGAATTCCCTGCTAGCACCTTCTCTGTGCCTGGGAAGCAGAAGTGTTCACATTGCTTCGCAGAATCGCTTTTGTGCAGAAAACAGTAACACTTGTTCAGAACGAAAGAAAGCACAGAGCCCCAGATTTTATGTTGTCCTGGAGAGCTTGCAGAGCACTGGGGAAAGGCAGGCAGAGAATTCCCTGCTAGCACCTTTTCTGTGCCTGTTCACATTTCTTGGCAGAATCGCTTTTGTGCAGAAAACAGTAACACTTGTTCAGAACGAAAGAAAGCACAGAGCCCCAGATTTTATGTTGTCCTGGAGAGCTTGCAGAGCACTGGGGAAAGGCAGGCAGAGAATTCCCTGCTAGCACCTTCTCTGTGCCTGGGAAACAGAAGTGTTCACATTGCTTCGCAGAATCGCTTTTGTGCAGAAAACAGTAACACTTGTTCAGAACGAAAGAAAGCACAGAGCCCCAGATTTTATGTTGTCCTGGAGAGCTTGCAGAGCACTGGGGAAAGGCAGGCAGAGAATTCCCTGCTAGCACCTTCTCTGTGCCTGGGAAGCAGAAGTGTTCACATTGCTTCGCAGAATCGCTTTTGTGCAGAAAACAGTAACACTTGTTCAGAACGAAAGAAAGCACAGAGCCCCAGATTTTATGTTGTCCTGGAGAGCTTGCAGAGCACTGGGGAAAGGCAGGCAGAGAATTCCCTGCTAGCACCTTCTCTGTGCCTGTTCACATTGCTTCGCAGAATCGCTTTTGTGCAGAAAACACTAACACTTGTTCAGAACGAAAGAAAGCACAGAGCCCCAGATTTTATGTTGTCCTGGAGAGCTTGCAGAGCACTGGGGAAAGGCAGGCAGAGAATTCCCTGCTAGCACCTTCTCTGTGCCTGGGAAGCAGAAGTGTTCACATTGCTTCGCAGAATCGCTTTTCTGCAGAAAATAGTAACAGTTGTTCAGAACGAAAGAAAGCACAGAGCCCCTGATTCTATGTTGTCCTGGAGAGCTTGCAGAGCACTGGGGAAAGGCAGGCAGAGAATTCCCTGCTAGCACCTTCTCTGTGCCTGGGAAGCAGAAGTGTTCACATTGCTTGGCAGAATCGCTTTTGTGCAGAAAACAGTAACAGTTGTTCAGAACGAAAGAAAGCACAGAGCCCCAGATTCTATGTTGTCCTGGAGAGCTTGCAGAGCACTGGGGAAAGGCAGGCAGAGAATTCCCTGCTAGCACCTTCTCTGTGCCTGTTCACATTGCTTCGCAGAATCGCTTTTGTGCAGAAAACAGTAACACTTGTTCAGAACGAAAGAAAGCACAGAGCCCCAGATTTTATGTTGTCCTGGAGAGCTTGCAGAGCACTGGGGAAAGGCAGGCAGAGAATTCCCTGCTAGCACCTTCTCTGTGCCTGGGAAGCAGAAGTGTTCACATTGCTTCGCAGAATCGCTTTTGTGCAGAAAACAGTAACACTTGTTCAGAACAAAAGAAAGCACAGAGCCCCAGATTTTATGTTGTCCTGGAGAGCTTGCAGAGCACTGGGGAAAAGCAGGCAGAGAATTCCCTGCTAGCACCTTCTCTGTGCCTGGGAAACAGAAGTGTTCACATTGCTTGGCAGAATCGCTTTTGTGCAGAAAACAGTAACACTTGTTCAGAACGAAAGAAAGCACAGAGCCCCAGATTCTATGTTGTCCTGGAGAGCTTGCAGAGCACTGGGGAAAGGCAGGCAGAGAATTCCCTGCTAGCACCTTCTCTGTGCCTGTTCACATTGCTTCGCAGAATCGCTTTTGTGCAGAAAACAGTAATACTTGTTCAGAACGAAAGAAAGCACAGAGCCCCAGATTTTATGTTGTCCTGGAGAGCTTGCAGAGCACTGGGGAAAAGCAGGCAGAGAATTCCCTGCTAGCACCTTCTCTGTGCCTGGGAAGCAGAAGTGTTCACATTGCTTGGCAGAATCGCTTTTGTGCAGAAAACAGTAACACTTGTTCAGAACGAAAGAAAGCACAGAGCCCCAGATTTTATGTTGTCCTGGAGAGCTTGCAGAGCACTGGGGAAAGGCAGGCAGAGAATTCCCTGCTAGCACCTTCTCTGTGCCTGGGAAACAGAAGTGTTCACATTGCTTCGCAGAATCGCTTTTGTGTAGAAAACAGTAACACTTGTTCAGAACGAAAGAAAGCACAGAGCCCCAGATTTTATGTTGTCCTGGAGAGCTTGCAGAGCACTGGGGAAAAGCAGGCAGAGAATTCCCTGCTAGCACCTTCTCTGTGCCTGGGAAGCAGAAGTGTTCCCATTGCTTCGCAGAATCGCTTTTGTGCAGAAAACAATAATACTTGTTCAGAACGAAAGAAAGCACAGAGCCCCAGATTTTATGTTGTCCTGGAGAGCTTGCAGAGCACTGGGGAAAGGCAGGCAGAGAATTCCCTGCTAGCACCTTTTCTGTGCCTGTTCACATTGCTTCGCAGAATCGCTTTTGTGCAGAAAACAGTAACACTTGTTCAGAACGAAAGAAAGCACAGAGCCCCAGATTTTATGTTGTCCTGGAGAGCTTTCAGAGCACTGGGGAAAAGCAGGCAGAGAATTCCCTGCTAGCACCTTCTCTGCGCCTGGGAAACAGAAGTGTTCACATTGCTTCGCAGAATCGCTTTTGTGCAGAAAATAGTAACAGTTGTTCAGAACGAAAGAAAGCACAGAGCCCCTGATTCTACGTTGTCCTGGAGAGCTTGCAGAGCACTGGGGAAAGGCAGGCAGAGAATTCCCTGCTAGCACCTTCTCTGTGCCTGGGAAGCAGAAGTGTTCACATTGCTTGGCAGAATCGCTTTTGTGCAGAAAACAGTAACACTTGTTCAGAACGAAAGAAAGCACAGAGCCCCAGATTCTATGTTGTCCTGGAGAGCTTGCAGAGCACTGGGGAAAGGCAGGCAGAGAATTCCCTGCTAGCACCTTCTCTGTGCCTGTTCACATTGCTTCGCAGAATCGCTTTTGTGCAGAAAACAGTAACACTTGTTCAGACGAAAGAAAGCACAGAGCCCCAGATTTTATGTTGTCCTGGAGAGCTTGCAGAGCACTGGGGAAAGGCAGGCAGAGAATTCCCTGCTAGCACCTTCTCTGTGCCTGGGAAGCAGAAGTGTTCACATTGCTTCGCAGAATCGCTTTTGTGCAGAAAACACTAACACTTGTTCAGAACAAAAGAAAGCACAGAGCCCCAGATTTTATGTTGTCCTGGAGAGCTTGCAGAGCACTGGGGAAAAGCAGGCAGAGAATTCCCTGCTAGCACCTTCTCTGTGCCTGGGAAACAGAAGTGTTCACATTGCTTCGCAGAATCGCTTTTGTGCAGAAAACAGTAACACTTGTTCAGAACAAAAGAAAGCACAGAGCCCCAGATTTTATGTTGTCCTGGAGAGCTTGCAGAGCACTGGGGAAAGGCAGGCAGAGAATTCCCTGCTAGCACCTTCTCTGTGTCTGGGAAGCAGAAGTGTTCCCATTGCTTCGCAGAATCGCTTTTGTGCAGAAAACAGTAACACTTGTTCAGAACGAAAGAAAGCACAGAGCCCCAGATTCTATGTTGTCCTGGAGAGCTTGCAGAGCACTGGGGAAAGGCAGGCAGAGAATTCCCTGCTAGCACCTTTTCTGTGCCTGTTCACATTGCTTCGCAGAATCGCTTTTGTGCAGAAAACAGTAACACTTGTTCAGAACAAAAGAAAGCACAGAGCCCCAGATTTTATGTTGTCCTGGAGAGCTTGCAGAGCACTGGGGAAAGGCAGGCAGAGAATTCCCTGCTAGCACCTTCTCTGTGCCTGTTCACATTGCTTCGCAGAATCGCTTTTGTGCAGAAAACAGTAACACTTGTTCAGAACAAAAGAAAGCACAGAGCCCCAGATTTTATGTTGTCCTGGAGAGCTTGCAGAGCACTGGGGAAAAGCAGGGAGAGAATTTCCTGCTAGCACCTTCTCTGTGCCTGGGAAGCAGAAGTGTTCACATTGCTTGGCAGAATCGCTTTTGTGCAGAAAACAGTAACACTTGTTCAGAACGAAAGAAAGCACAGATCCCCAGATTTTATGTTGTCTTGGAGAGCTTGCAGAGCACTGGGGAAAAGCAGGCAGAGAATTTCCTGCTAGCACCTTCTCTGTGCCTGGGAAACAGAAGTGTTCACATTGCTTGGCAGAATCGCTTTTGTGCAGAAAACAGTAACATTTGTTCAGAACGAAAGAAAGCACAGAGCCCCAGATTTTATGTTGTCCTGGAGAGCTTGCAGAGCACTGGGGAAAAGCAGGCAGAGAATTCCCTGCTAGCACCTTCTCTGTGCCTGGGAAGCAGAAGTGTTCCCATTGCTTCGCAGAATCACTTTTCTGCAGAAAACAGTAACACTTGTTCAGACGAAAGAAAGCACAGAGCCCCAGATTTTATGTTGTCCTGGAGAGCTTGCAGAGCACTGGGGAAAGGCAGGCAGAGAATTCCCTGCTAGCACCTTCTCTGTGCCTGGGAAGCAGAAGTGTTCACATTGCTTCGCAGAATCGCTTTTGTGCAGAAAACACTAACACTTGTTCAGAACAAAAGAAAGCACAGAGCCCCAGATTTTATGTTGTCCTGGAGAGCTTGCAGAGCACTGGGGAAAAGCAGGCAGAGAATTCCCTGCTAGCACCTTCTCTGTGCCTGGGAAACAGAAGTGTTCACATTGCTTCGCAGAATCGCTTTTGTGCAGAAAACAGTAACACTTGTTCAGAACGAAAGAAAGCACAGAGCCCCAGATTTTATGTTGTCCTGGAGAGCTTGCAGAGCACTGGGGAAAGGCAGGCAGAGAATTCCCTGCTAGCACCTTCTCTGTGCCTGTTCACATTGCTTCGCAGAATCGCTTTTGTGCAGAAAACAGTAACACTTGTTCAGAACAAAAGAAAGCACAGAGCCCCAGATTTTATGTTGTCCTGGAGAGCTTGCAGAGCACTGGGGAAAAGCAGGGAGAGAATTTCCTGCTAGCACCTTCTCTGTGCCTGGGAAGCAGAAGTGTTCACATTGCTTCGCAGAATCGCTTTTGTGCAGAAAACAGTAACACTTGTTCAGAACGAAAGAAAGCACAGATCCCCAGATTTTATGTTGTCTTGGAGAGCTTGCAGAGCACTGGGGAAAAGCAGGCAGAGAATTTCCTGCTAGCACCTTCTCTGTGCCTGGGAAACAGAAGTGTTCACATTGCTTGGCAGAATCGCTTTTGTGCAGAAAACAGTAACACTTGTTCAGAACGAAAGAAAGCACAGAGCCCCAGATTTTATGTTGTCCTGGAGAGCTTGCAGAGCACTGGGGAAAAGCAGGCAGAGAATTCCCTGCTAGCACCTTCTCTGTGCCTGGGAAGCAGAAGTGTTCCCATTGCTTCGCAGAATCACTTTTCTGCAGAAAACAGTAACACTTGTTCAGAACAAAAGAAAGCACAGAGCCCAGATTTTATGTCTTCCTGGAGAGCTTGCAGAGCACTGGGGAAAGGCAGGCAGAGAATTCCCTGCTAGCACCGTTTCTGTGCCTGTTCACATTGCTTCGCAGAATCGCTTTTGTGCAGAAAACACTAACACTTGTTCAGAACGAAAGAAAGCACAGAGCCCCAGATTTTATGTTGTCCTGGAGAGCTTGCAGAGCACTGGGGAAAGGCAGGCAGAGAATTCCCTGCTAGCACCTTCTCTGTGTCTGGGAAGCAGAAGTGTTCCCATTGCTTCGCAGAATCGCTTTTGTGCAGAAAACAGTAACACTTGTTCAGAACGAAAGAAAGCACAGAGCCCCAGATTCTATGTTGTCCTGGAGAGCTTGCAGAGCACTGGGGAAAGGCAGGCAGAGAATTCCCTGCTAGCACCTTTTCTGTGCCTGTTCACATTGCTTCGCAGAATCGCTTTTGTGCAGAAAACAGTAACACTTGTTCAGAACAAAAGAAAGCACAGAGCCCCAGATTTTATGTTGTCCTGGAGAGCTTGCAGAGCACTGGGGAAAGGCAGGCAGAGAATTCCCTGCTAGCACCTTCTCTGTGCCTGTTCACATTGCTTCGCAGAATCGCTTTTGTGCAGAAAACAGTAACACTTGTTCAGAACAAAAGAAAGCACAGAGCCCCAGATTTTATGTTGTCCTGGAGAGCTTGCAGAGCACTGGGGAAAAGCAGGGAGAGAATTTCCTGCTAGCACCTTCTCTGTGCCTGGGAAGCAGAAGTGTTCACATTGCTTCGCAGAATCGCTTTTGTGCAGAAAACAGTAACACTTGTTCAGAACGAAAGAAAGCACAGATCCCCAGATTTTATGTTGTCTTGGAGAGCTTGCAGAGCACTGGGGAAAAGCAGGCAGAGAATTTCCTGCTAGCACCTTCTCTGTGCCTGGGAAACAGAAGTGTTCACATTGCTTGGCAGAATCGCTTTTGTGCAGAAAACAGTAACACTTGTTCAGAACGAAAGAAAGCACAGAGCCCCAGATTTTATGTTGTCCTGGAGAGCTTGCAGAGCACTGGGGAAAAGCAGGCAGAGAATTCCCTGCTAGCACCTTCTCTGTGCCTGGGAAGCAGAAGTGTTCACATTGCTTCGCAGAATCGCTTTTGTGCAGAAAATAGTAACAGTTGTTCAGAACGAAAGAAAGCACAGAGCCCCTGATTCTATGTTGTCCTGGAGAGCTTGCAGAGCACTGGGGAAAGGCAGGCAGAGAATTCCCTGCTAGCACCTTCTCTGTGCCTGGGAAGCAGAAGTGTTCACATTGCTTGGCAGAATCGCTTTTGTGCAGAAAACAGTAACAGTTGTTCAGAACGAAAGAAAGCACAGAGCCCCAGATTCTATGTTGTCCTGGAGAGCTTGCAGAGCACTGGGGAAAGGCAGGCAGAGAATTCCCTGCTAGCACCTTCTCTGTGCCTGTTCACATTGCTTCGCAGAATCGCTTTTGTGCAGAAAACAGTAACACTTGTTCAGAACGAAAGAAAGCACAGAGCCCCAGATTTTATGTTGTCCTGGAGAGCTTGCAGAGCACTGGGGAAAGGCAGGCAGAGAATTCCCTGCTAGCACCTTCTCTGTGCCTGGGAAGCAGAAGTGTTCAGATTGCTTGGCAGAATCGCTTTTGTGCAGAAAACAGTAACACTTGTTCAGAACAAAAGAAAGCACAGAGCCCCAGATTTTATGTTGTCCTGGAGAGCTTGCAGAGCACTGGGGAAAAGCAGGCAGAGAATTCCCTGCTAGCACCTTCTCTGCGCCTGGGAAACAGAAGTGTTCACATTGCTTGGCAGAATCGCTTTTGTGCAGAAAACAGTAACACTTGTTCAGAACGAAAGAAAGCACAGAGCCCCAGATTCTATGTTGTCCTGGAGAGCTTGCAGAGCACTGGGGAAAGGCAGGCAGAGAATTCCCTGCTAGTACCTTCTCTGTGCCTGTTCACATTGCTTCGCAGAATCGCTTTTGTGCAGAAAACAGTAATACTTGTTCAGAACGAAAGAAAGCACAGAGCCCCAGATTTTATGTTGTCCTGGAGAGCTTGCAGAGCACTGGGGAAAAGCAGGCAGAGAATTCCCTGCTAGCACCTTCTCTGTGCCTGGGAAGCAGAAGTGTTCACATTGCTTGGCAGAATCGCTTTTGTGCAGAAAACAGTAACACTTGTTCAGAACGAAAGAAAGCACAGAGCCCCAGATTTTATGTTGTCCTGGAGAGCTTGCAGAGCACTGGGGAAAGGCAGGCAGAGAATTCCCTGCTAGCACCTTCTCTGTGCCTGGGAAACAGAAGTGTTCACATTGCTTCGCAGAATCGCTTTTGTGTAGAAAACAGTAACACTTGTTCAGAACGAAAGAAAGCACAGAGCCCCAGATTTTATGTTGTCCTGGAGAGCTTGCAGAGCACTGGGGAAAAGCAGGCAGAGAATTCCCTGCTAGCACCTTCTCTGTGCCTGGGAAGCAGAAGTGTTCCCATTGCTTCGCAGAATCGCTTTTGTGCAGAAAACAATAATACTTGTTCAGAACGAAAGAAAGCACAGAGCCCCAGATTTTATGTTGTCCTGGAGAGCTTGCAGAGCACTGGGGAAAGGCAGGCAGAGAATTCCCTGCTAGCACCTTTTCTGTGCCTGTTCACATTGCTTCGCAGAATCGCTTTTGTGCAGAAAACAGTAACACTTGTTCAGAACGAAAGAAAGCACAGAGCCCCAGATTTTTTGTTGTCCTGGAGAGCTTGCAGAGCACTGGGGAAAAGCAGGCAGAGAATTCCCTGCTAGCACCTTCTCTGCGCCTGGGAAACAGAAGTGTTCACATTGCTTCGCAGAATCGCTTTTGTGCAGAAAATAGTAACAGTTGTTCAGAACGAAAGAAAGCACAGAGCCCCTGATTCTACGTTGTCCTGGAGAGCTTGCAGAGCACTGGGGAAAGGCAGGCAGAGAATTCCCTGCTAGCACCTTCTCTGTGCCTGGGAAGCAGAAGTGTTCACATTGCTTGGCAGAATCGCTTTTGTGCAGAAAACAGTAACACTTGTTCAGAACGAAAGAAAGCACAGAGCCCCAGATTCTATGTTGTCCTGGAGAGCTTGCAGAGCACTGGGGAAAGGCAGGCAGAGAATTCCCTGCTAGCACCTTCTCTGTGCCTGTTCACATTGCTTCGCAGAATCGCTTTTGTGCAGAAAACAGTAACACTTGTTCAGACGAAAGAAAGCACAGAGCCCCAGATTTTATGTTGTCCTGGAGAGCTTGCAGAGCACTGGGGAAAGGCAGGCAGAGAATTCCCTGCTAGCACCTTCTCTGTGCCTGGGAAGCAGAAGTGTTCACATTGCTTCGCAGAATCGCTTTTGTGCAGAAAACACTAACACTTGTTCAGAACAAAAGAAAGCACAGAGCCCCAGATTCTATGTTGTCCTGGAGAGCTTGCAGAGCACTGGGGAAAGGCAGGCAGAGAATTCCCTGCTAGCACCTTTTCTGTGCCTGTTCACATTGCTTCGCAGAATCGCTTTTGTGCAGAAAACAGTAACACTTGTTCAGAACAAAAGAAAGCACAGAGCCCCAGATTTTATGTTGTCCTGGAGAGCTTGCAGAGCACTGGGGAAAGGCAGGCAGAGAATTCCCTGCTAGCACCTTCTCTGTGCCTGTTCACATTGCTTCGCAGAATCGCTTTTGTGCAGAAAACAGTAACACTTGTTCAGAACAAAAGAAAGCACAGAGCCCCAGATTTTATGTTGTCCTGGAGAGCTTGCAGAGCACTGGGGAAAAGCAGGGAGAGAATTTCCTGCTAGCACCTTCTCTGTGCCTGGGAAGCAGAAGTGTTCACATTGCTTCGCAGAATCGCTTTTGTGCAGAAAACAGTAACACTTGTTCAGAACGAAAGAAAGCACAGATCCCCAGATTTTATGTTGTCTTGGAGAGCTTGCAGAGCACTGGGGAAAAGCAGGCAGAGAATTTCCTGCTAGCACCTTCTCTGTGCCTGGGAAACAGAAGTGTTCACATTGCTTGGCAGTATCGCTTTTGTGCAGAAAACAGTAACACTTGTTCAGAACGAAAGAAAGCACAGAGCCCCAGATTTTATGTTGTCCTGGAGAGCTTGCAGAGCACTGGGGAAAAGCAGGCAGAGAATTCCCTGCTAGCACCTTCTCTGTGCCTGGGAAGCAGAAGTGTTCCCATTGCTTCGCAGAATCACTTTTCTGCAGAAAACAGTAACACTTGTTCAGACGAAAGAAAGCACAGAGCCCCAGATTTTATGTTGTCCTGGAGAGCTTGCAGAGCACTGGGGAAAGGCAGGCAGAGAATTCCCTGCTAGCACCTTCTCTGTGCCTGGGAAGCAGAAGTGTTCAGATTGCTTGGCAGAATCGCTTTTGTGCAGAAAACAGTAACACTTGTTCAGAACAAAAGAAAGCACAGAGCCCCAGATTTTATGTTGTCCTGGAGAGCTTGCAGAGCACTGGGGAAAGGCAGGCAGAGAATTCCCTGCTAGCACCTTCTCTGTGCCTGTTCACATTGCTTCGCAGAATCGCTTTTGTGCAGAAAACAGTAATACTTGTTCAGAACGAAAGAAAGCACAGAGCCCCAGATTTTATGTTGTCCTGGAGAGCTTGCAGAGCACTGGGGAAAAGCAGGCAGAGAATTCCCTGCTAGCACCTTCTCTGTGCCTGGGAAGCAGAAGTGTTCACATTGCTTGGCAGAATCGCTTTTGTGCAGAAAACAGTAACACTTGTTCAGAACGAAAGAAAGCACAGAGCCCCAGATTTTATGTTGTCCTGGAGAGCTTGCAGAGCACTGGGGAAAGGCAGGCAGAGAATTCCCTGCTAGCACCTTCTCTGTGCCTGGGAAACAGAAGTGTTCACATTGCTTCGCAGAATCGCTTTTGTGTAGAAAACAGTAACACTTGTTCAGAACGAAAGAAAGCACAGAGCCCCAGATTTTATGTTGTCCTGGAGAGCTTGCAGAGCACTGGGGAAAAGCAGGCAGAGAATTCCCTGCTAGCACCTTCTCTGTGCCTGGGAAGCAGAAGTGTTCCCATTGCTTCGCAGAATCGCTTTTGTGCAGAAAACAATAATACTTGTTCAGAACGAAAGAAAGCACAGAGCCCCAGATTTTATGTTGTCCTGGAGAGCTTGCAGAGCACTGGGGAAAGGCAGGCAGAGAATTCCCTGCTAGCACCTTTTCTGTGCCTGTTCACATTGCTTCGCAGAATCGCTTTTGTGCAGAAAACAGTAACACTTGTTCAGAACGAAAGAAAGCACAGAGCCCCAGATTTTATGTTGTCCTGGAGAGCTTTCAGAGCACTGGGGAAAAGCAGGCAGAGAATTCCCTGCTAGCACCTTCTCTGCGCCTGGGAAACAGAAGTGTTCACATTGCTTCGCAGAATCGCTTTTGTGCAGAAAATAGTAACAGTTGTTCAGAACGAAAGAAAGCACAGAGCCCCTGATTCTACGTTGTCCTGGAGAGCTTGCAGAGCACTGGGGAAAGGCAGGCAGAGAATTCCCTGCTAGCACCTTCTCTGTGCCTGGGAAGCAGAAGTGTTCACATTGCTTGGCAGAATCGCTTTTGTGCAGAAAACAGTAACACTTGTTCAGAACGAAAGAAAGCACAGAGCCCCAGATTCTATGTTGTCCTGGAGAGCTTGCAGAGCACTGGGGAAAGGCAGGCAGAGAATTCCCTGCTAGCACCTTCTCTGTGCCTGTTCACATTGCTTCGCAGAATCGCTTTTGTGCAGAAAACAGTAACACTTGTTCAGACGAAAGAAAGCACAGAGCCCCAGATTTTATGTTGTCCTGGAGAGCTTGCAGAGCACTGGGGAAAGGCAGGCAGAGAATTCCCTGCTAGCACCTTCTCTGTGCCTGGGAAGCAGAAGTGTTCACATTGCTTCGCAGAATCGCTTTTGTGCAGAAAACACTAACACTTGTTCAGAACAAAAGAAAGCACAGAGCCCCAGATTTTATGTTGTCCTGGAGAGCTTGCAGAGCACTGGGGAAAAGCAGGCAGAGAATTCCCTGCTAGCACCTTCTCTGTGCCTGGGAAACAGAAGTGTTCACATTGCTTCGCAGAATCGCTTTTGTGCAGAAAACAGTAACACTTGTTCAGAACAAAAGAAAGCACAGAGCCCCAGATTTTATGTTGTCCTGGAGCGCTTGCAGAGCACTGGGGAAAGGCAGGCAGAGAATTCCCTGCTAGCACCTTCTCTGTGTCTGGGAAGCAGAAGTGTTCCCATTGCTTCGCAGAATCGCTTTTGTGCAGAAAACAGTAACACTTGTTCAGAACGAAAGAAAGCACAGAGCCCCAGATTCTATGTTGTCCTGGAGAGCTTGCAGAGCACTGGGGAAAGGCAGGCAGAGAATTCCCTGCTAGCACCTTTTCTGTGCCTGTTCACATTGCTTCGCAGAATCGCTTTTGTGCAGAAAACAGTAACACTTGTTCAGAACAAAAGAAAGCACAGAGCCCCAGATTTTATGTTGTCCTGGAGAGCTTGCAGAGCACTGGGGAAAAGCAGGGAGAGAATTTCCTGCTAGCACCTTCTCTGTGCCTGGGAAGCAGAAGTGTTCACATTGCTTGGCAGAATCGCTTTTGTGCAGAAAACAGTAACACTTGTTCAGAACGAAAGAAAGCACAGATCCCCAGATTTTATGTTGTCTTGGAGAGCTTGCAGAGCACTGGGGAAAAGCAGGCAGAGAATTTCCTGCTAGCACCTTCTCTGTGCCTGGGAAACAGAAGTGTTCACATTGCTTGGCAGAATCGCTTTTGTGCAGAAAACAGTAACACTTGTTCAGAACGAAAGAAAGCACAGAGCCCCAGATTTTATGTTGTCCTGGAGAGCTTGCAGAGCACTGGGGAAAAGCAGGCAGAGAATTCCCTGCTAGCACCTTCTCTGTGCCTGGGAAGCAGAAGTGTTCCCATTGCTTCGCAGAATCACTTTTCTGCAGAAAACAGTAACACTTGTTCAGACGAAAGAAAGCACAGAGCCCCAGATTTTATGTTGTCCTGGAGAGCTTGCAGAGCACTGGGGAAAGGCAGGCACAGAATTCCCTGCTAGTACCTTCTCTGTGCCTGGGAAGCAGAAGTGTTCACATTGCTTCGCAGAATCGCTTTTGTGCAGAAAACACTAACACTTGTTCAGAACAAAAGAAAGCACAGAGCCCCAGATTTTATGTTGTCCTGGAGAGCTTGCAGAGCACTGGGGAAAAGCAGGCAGAGAATTCCCTGCTAGCACCTTCTCTGTGCCTGGGAAACAGAAGTGTTCACATTGCTTCGCAGAATCGCTTTTGTGCAGAAAACAGTAACACTTGTTCAGAACGAAAGAAAGCACAGAGCCCCAGATTTTATGTTGTCCTGGAGAGCTTGCAGAGCACTGGGGAAAGGCAGGCAGAGAATTCCCTGCTAGCACCTTCTCTGTGCCTGTTCACATTGCTTCGCAGAATCGCTTTTGTGCAGAAAACAGTAACACTTGTTCAGAACAAAAGAAAGCACAGAGCCCCAGATTTTATGTTGTCCTGGAGAGCTTGCAGAGCACTGGGGAAAAGCAGGGAGAGAATTTCCTGCTAGCACCTTCTCTGTGCCTGGGAAGCAGAAGTGTTCACATTGCTTCGCAGAATCGCTTTTGTGCAGAAAACAGTAACACTTGTTCAGAACGAAAGAAAGCACAGAGCCCCAGATTTTATGTTGTCTTGGAGAGCTTGCAGAGCACTGGGGAAAAGCAGGCAGAGAATTTCCTGCTAGCACCTTCTCTGTGCCTGGGAAACAGAAGTGTTCACATTGCTTGGCAGAATCGCTTTTGTGCAGAAAACAGTAACACTTGTTCAGAACGAAAGAAAGCACAGAGCCCCAGATTTTATGTTGTCCTGGAGAGCTTGCAGAGCACTGGGGAAAAGCAGGCAGAGAATTCCCTGCTAGCACCTTCTCTGTGCCTGGGAAGCAGAAGTGTTCCCATTGCTTCGCAGAATCACTTTTCTGCAGAAAACAGTAACACTTGTTCAGAACAAAAGAAAGCACAGAGCCCAGATTTTATGTCTTCCTGGAGAGCTTGCAGAGCACTGGGGAAAGGCAGGCAGAGAATTCCCTGCTAGCACCGTTTCTGTGCCTGTTCACATTGCTTCGCAGAATCGCTTTTGTGCAGAAAACACTAACACTTGTTCAGAACGAAAGAAAGCACAGAGCCCCAGATTTTATGTTGTCCTGGAGAGCTTGCAGAGCACTGGGGAAAGGCAGGCAGAGAATTCCCTGCTAGCACCTTCTCTGTGTCTGGGAAGCAGAAGTGTTCCCATTGCTTCGCAGAATCGCTTTTGTGCAGAAAACAGTAACACTTGTTCAGAACGAAAGAAAGCACAGAGCCCCAGATTCTATGTTGTCCTGGAGAGCTTGCAGAGCACTGGGGAAAGGCAGGCAGAGAATTCCCTGCTAGCACCTTTTCTGTGCCTGTTCACATTGCTTCGCAGAATCGCTTTTGTGCAGAAAACAGTAACACTTGTTCAGAACAAAAGAAAGCACAGAGCCCCAGATTTTATGTTGTCCTGGAGAGCTTGCAGAGCACTGGGGAAAGGCAGGCAGAGAATTCCCTGCTAGCACCTTCTCTGTGCCTGTTCACATTGCTTCGCAGAATCGCTTTTGTGCAGAAAACAGTAACACTTGTTCAGAACAAAAGAAAGCACAGAGCCCCAGATTTTATGTTGTCCTGGAGAGCTTGCAGAGCACTGGGGAAAAGCAGGGAGAGAATTTCCTGCTAGCACCTTCTCTGTGCCTGGGAAGCAGAAGTGTTCACATTGCTTCGCAGAATCGCTTTTGTGCAGAAAACAGTAACACTTGTTCAGAACGAAAGAAAGCACAGATCCCCAGATTCTATGTTGTCTTGGAGAGCTTGCAGAGCACTGGGGAAAAGCAGGCAGAGAATTTCCTGCTAGCACCTTCTCTGTGCCTGGGAAACAGAAGTGTTCACATTGCTTGGCAGAATCGCTTTTGTGCAGAAAACAGTAACACTTGTTCAGAACGAAAGAAAGCACAGAGCCCCAGATTTTATGTTGTCCTGGAGAGCTTGCAGAGCACTGGGGAAAAGCAGGCAGAGAATTCCCTGCTAGCACCTTCTCTGTGCCTGGGAAGCAGAAGTGTTCACATTGCTTCGCAGAATCGCTTTTGTGCAGAAAATAGTAACAGTTGTTCAGAACGAAAGAAAGCACAGAGCCCCTGATTCTATGTTGTCCTGGAGAGCTTGCAGAGCACTGGGGAAAGGCAGGCAGAGAATTCCCTGCTAGCACCTTCTCTGTGCCTGGGAAGCAGAAGTGTTCACATTGCTTGGCAGAATCGCTTTTGTGCAGAAAACAGTAACAGTTGTTCAGAACGAAAGAAAGCACAGAGCCCCAGATTCTATGTTGTCCTGGAGAGCTTGCAGAGCACTGGGGAAAGGCAGGCAGAGAATTCCCTGCTAGCACCTTCTCTGTGCCTGTTCACATTGCTTCGCAGAATCGCTTTTGTGCAGAAAACAGTAACACTTGTTCAGAACGAAAGAAAGCACAGAGCCCCAGATTTTATGTTGTCCTGGAGAGCTTGCAGAGCACTGGGGAAAGGCAGGCAGAGAATTCCCTGCTAGCACCTTCTCTGTGCCTGGGAAGCAGAAGTGTTCAGATTGCTTGGCAGAATCGCTTTTGTGCAGAAAACAGTAACACTTGTTCAGAACAAAAGAAAGCACAGAGCCCCAGATTTTATGTTGTCCTGGAGAGCTTGCAGAGCACTGGGGAAAAGCAGGCAGAGAATTCCCTGCTAGCACCTTCTCTGCGCCTGGGAAACAGAAGTGTTCACATTGCTTGGCAGAATCGCTTTTGTGCAGAAAACAGTAACACTTGTTCAGAACGAAAGAAAGCACAGAGCCCCAGATTCTATGTTGTCCTGGAGAGCTTGCAGAGCACTGGGGAAAGGCAGGCAGAGAATTCCCTGCTAGCACCTTCTCTGTGCCTGGGAAGCAGAAGTGTTCACATTGCTTCGCAGAATCGCTTTTTTGCAGAAAACACTAACACTTGTTCAGAACAAAAGAAAGCACAGAGCCCCAGATTTTATGTTGTCCTGGAGAGCTTGCAGAGCACTGGGGAAAAGCAGGCAGAGAATTCCCTGCTAGCACGTTCTCTGTTCCTGGGAAACAGAAGTGTTCACATTGCTTCGCAGAATCGCTTTTGTGCAGAAAACAGTAACACTTGTTCAGAAGGAAAGAAAGCACAGAGCCCCAGATTTTATGTTGTCCTGGAGAGCTTGCATAGCAGTGGGGAAAGGCAGGCAGAGAATTCCCTGCTAGCACCTTCTCTGTGCCTGGGAAGCAGAAGTGTTCCCATTGCTTCGCAGAATCGCTTTTGTGCAGAAAACAGTAACACTTGTTCAGAACGAAAGAAAGCACAGAGCCCCAGATTCTATGTTGTCCTGGAGAGCTTGCAGAGCACTGGGGAAAGGCAGGCAGAGAATTCCCTGCTAGCACCTTTTCTGTGCCTGTTCACATTGCCTCGCAGAATCGCTTTTGTGCAGAAAACAGTAACACTTGTTCAGAACAAAAGAAAGCACAGAGCCCCAGATTTTATGTTGTCCTGGAGAGCTTGCAGAGCACTGGGGAAAGGCAGGCAGAGAATTCCCTGCTAGCACCTTCTCTGTGCCTGGGAAGCAGAAGTGTTCACATTGCTTGGCAGAATTGCTTTTGTGCAGAAAACAGTAACACTTGTTCAGAACGAAAGAAAGCACAGAGCCCCAGATTCTATGTTGTCCTGGAGAGCTTGCAGAGCACTGGGGAAAGGCAGGCAGAGAATTCCCTGCTAGCACCTTCTCTGTGCCTGTTCACATTGCTTCGCAGAATCGCTTTTGTGCAGAAAACAGTAACACTTGTTCAGAACAAAAGAAAGCACAGAGCCCCAGATTTTATGTTGTCCTGGAGAGCTTGCAGAGCACTGGGGAAAAGCAGGGAGAGAATTTCCTGCTAGCACTTTCTCTGTGCCTGGGAAACAGAAGTGTTCACATTGCTTGGCAGAATCGCTTTTGTGCAGAAAACAGTAACACTTGTTCAGAACGAAAGAAAGCACAGAGCCCCAGATTTTATGTTGTCCTGGAGAGCTTGCAGAGCACTGGGGAAAAGCAGGCAGAGAATTCCCTGCTAGCACCTTCTCTGTGCCTGGGAAGCAGAAGTGTTCCCATTGCTTCGCAGAATCACTTTTCTGCAGAAAACAGTAACACTTGTTCAGAACAAAAGAAAGCACAGAGCCCAGATTTTATGTCTTCCTGGAGAGCTTGCAGAGCACTGGGGAAAGGCAGGCAGAGAATTCCCTGCTAGCACCGTTTCTGTGCCTGTTCACATTGCTTCGCAGAATCGCTTTTGTGCAGAAAACACTAACACTTGTTCAGAACGAAAGAAAGCACAGAGCCCCAGATTTTATGTTGTCCTGGAGAGCTTGCAGAGCACTGGGGAAAGGCAGGCAGAGAATTCCCTGCTAGCACCTTCTCTGTGCCTGGGAAGCAGAAGTGTTCACATTGCTTCGCAGAATCGCTTTTGTGCAGAAAACACTAACACTTGTTCAGAACGAAAGAAAGCACAGAGCCCCAGATTCTATGTTGTCTTGGAGAGCTTGCAGAGCACTGGGTAAAAGCAGGCAGAGAATTCCCTGCTAGCACCTTCTCTGTGCCTGGGAAACAGAAGTGTTCACATTGCTTGGCAGAATCGCTTTTGTGCAGAAAACAGTAACACTTGTTCAGAACGAAAGAAAGCACAGAGCCCCAGATTCTATGTTGTCCTGGAGAGCTTGCAGAGCAGTGGGGAAAGGCAGGCAGAGAATTCCCTGCTAGCACCTTCTCTGTGCCTGTTCACATTGCTTCGCAGAATTGCTTTTGTGCAGAAAACAGTAACACTTGTTCAGACGAAAGAAAGCACAGAGCCCCAGATTTTATGTTGTCCTGGAGAGCTTGCAGAGCACTGGGGAAAGGCAGGCAGAGAATTCCCTGCTAGCACCTTCTCTGTGCCTGGGAAGCAGAAGTGTTCACATTGCTTCGCAGAATCGCTTTTGTGCAGAAAACAGTAACACTTGTTCAGAACGAAAGAAAGCACAGAGCCCCAGATTTTATGTTGTCCTGGAGAGCTTGCAGAGCACTGGGGAAAGGCAGGCAGAGAATTCCCTGCTAGCACCTTTTCTGTGCCTGTTCACATTTCTTGGCAGAATCGCTTTTGTGCAGAAAACAGTAACACTTGTTCAGAACGAAAGAAAGCACAGAGCCCCAGATTTTATGTTGTCCTGGAGAGCTTGCAGAGCACTGGGGAAAGGCAGGCAGAGAATTCCCTGCTAGCACCTTCTCTGTGCCTGGGAAACAGAAGTGTTCACATTGCTTCGCAGAATCGCTTTTGTGCAGAAAACAGTAACACTTGTTCAGAACGAAAGAAAGCACAGAGCCCCAGATTTTATGTTGTCCTGGAGAGCTTGCAGAGCACTGGGGAAAGGCAGGCAGAGAATTCCCTGCTAGCACCTTCTCTGTGCCTGGGAAGCAGAAGTGTTCACATTGCTTCGCAGAATCGCTTTTGTGCAGAAAACAGTAACACTTGTTCAGAACGAAAGAAAGCACAGAGCCCCAGATTTTATGTTGTCCTGGAGAGCTTGCAGAGCACTGGGGAAAGGCAGGCAGAGAATTCCCTGCTAGCACCTTCTCTGTGCCTGTTCACATTGCTTCGCAGAATCGCTTTTGTGCAGAAAACAGTAACACTTGTTCAGAACAAAAGAAAGCACAGAGCCCCAGATTTTATGTTGTCCTGGAGAGCTTGCAGAGCACTGGGGAAAGGCAGGCAGAGAATTCCCTGCTAGCACCTTCTCTGTGCCTGGGAAGCAGAAGTGTTCACATTGCTTCGCAGAATCGCTTTTCTGCAGAAAATAGTAACAGTTGTTCAGAACGAAAGAAAGCACAGAGCCCCTGATTCTATGTTGTCCTGGAGAGCTTGCAGAGCACTGGGGAAAGGCAGGCAGAGAATTCCCTGCTAGCACCTTCTCTGTGCCTGGGAAGCAGAAGTGTTCACATTGCTTGGCAGAATCGCTTTTGTGCAGAAAACAGTAACAGTTGTTCAGAACGAAAGAAAGCACAGAGCCCCAGATTCTATGTTGTCCTGGAGAGCTTGCAGAGCACTGGGGAAAGGCAGGCAGAGAATTCCCTGCTAGCACCTTCTCTGTGCCTGTTCACATTGCTTCGCAGAATCGCTTTTGTGCAGAAAACAGTAACACTTGTTCAGAACGAAAGAAAGCACAGAGCCCCAGATTTTATGTTGTCCTGGAGAGCTTGCAGAGCACTGGGGAAAGGCAGGCAGAGAATTCCCTGCTAGCACCTTCTCTGTGCCTGGGAAGCAGAAGTGTTCAGATTGCTTGGCAGAATCGCTTTTGTGCAGAAAACAGTAACACTTGTTCAGAACAAAAGAAAGCACAGAGCCCCAGATTTTATGTTGTCCTGGAGAGCTTGCAGAGCACTGGGGAAAAGCAGGCAGAGAATTCCCTGCTAGCACCTTCTCTGTGCCTGGGAAACAGAAGTGTTCACATTGCTTGGCAGAATCGCTTTTGTGCAGAAAACAGTAACACTTGTTCAGAACGAAAGAAAGCACAGAGCCCCAGATTCTATGTTGTCCTGGAGAGCTTGCAGAGCACTGGGGAAAGGCAGGCAGAGAATTCCCTGCTAGCACCTTCTCTGTGCCTGTTCACATTGCTTCGCAGAATCGCTTTTGTGCAGAAAACAGTAATACTTGTTCAGAACGAAAGAAAGCACAGAGCCCCAGATTTTATGTTGTCCTGGAGAGCTTGCAGAGCACTGGGGAAAAGCAGGCAGAGAATTCCCTGCTAGCACCTTCTCTGTGCCTGGGAAGCAGAAGTGTTCACATTGCTTGGCAGAATCGCTTTTGTGCAGAAAACAGTAACACTTGTTCAGAACGAAAGAAAGCACAGAGCCCCAGATTTTATGTTGTCCTGGAGAGCTTGCAGAGCACTGGGGAAAGGCAGGCAGAGAATTCCCTGCTAGCACCTTCTCTGTGCCTGGGAAACAGAAGTGTTCACATTGCTTCGCAGAATCGCTTTTGTGTAGAAAACAGTAACACTTGTTCAGAACGAAAGAAAGCACAGAGCCCCAGATTTTATGTTGTCCTGGAGAGCTTGCAGAGCACTGGGGAAAAGCAGGCAGAGAATTCCCTGCTAGCACCTTCTCTGTGCCTGGGAAGCAGAAGTGTTCCCATTGCTTCGCAGAATCGCTTTTGTGCAGAAAACAATAATACTTGTTCAGAACGAAAGAAAGCACAGAGCCCCAGATTTTATGTTGTCCTGGAGAGCTTGCAGAGCACTGGGGAAAGGCAGGCAGAGAATTCCCTGCTAGCACCTTTTCTGTGCCTGTTCACATTGCTTCGCAGAATCGCTTTTGTGCAGAAAACAGTAACACTTGTTCAGAACGAAAGAAAGCACAGAGCCCCAGATTTTATGTTGTCCTGGAGAGCTTTCAGAGCACTGGGGAAAAGCAGGCAGAGAATTCCCTGCTAGCACCTTCTCTGCGCCTGGGAAACAGAAGTGTTCACATTGCTTCGCAGAATCGCTTTTGTGCAGAAAATAGTAACAGTTGTTCAGAACGAAAGAAAGCACAGAGCCCCTGATTCTACGTTGTCCTGGAGAGCTTGCAGAGCACTGGGGAAAGGCAGGCAGAGAATTCCCTGCTAGCACCTTCTCTGTGCCTGGGAAGCAGAAGTGTTCACATTGCTTGGCAGAATCGCTTTTGTGCAGAAAACAGTAACACTTGTTCAGAACGAAAGAAAGCACAGAGCCCCAGATTCTATGTTGTCCTGGAGAGCTTGCAGAGCACTGGGGAAAGGCAGGCAGAGAATTCCCTGCTAGCACCTTCTCTGTGCCTGTTCACATTGCTTCGCAGAATCGCTTTTGTGCAGAAAACAGTAACACTTGTTCAGACGAAAGAAAGCACAGAGCCCCAGATTTTATGTTGTCCTGGAGAGCTTGCAGAGCACTGGGGAAAGGCAGGCAGAGAATTCCCTGCTAGCACCTTTTCTGTGCCTGTTCACATTTCTTCGCAGAATCGCTTTTGTGCAGAAAACAGTAACACTTGTTCAGAACAAAAGAAAGCACAGAGCCCCAGATTTTATGTTGTCCTGGAGAGCTTGCAGAGCACTGGGGAAAAGCAGGCAGAGAATTCCCTGCTAGCACCTTCTCTGTGCCTGGGAAACAGAAGTGTTCACATTGCTTCGCAGAATCGCTTTTGTGCAGAAAACAGTAACACTTGTTCAGAACAAAAGAAAGCACAGAGCCCCAGATTTTATGTTGTCCTGGAGAGCTTGCAGAGCACTGGGGAAAGGCAGGCAGAGAATTCCCTGCTAGCACCTTCTCTGTGTCTGGGAAGCAGAAGTGTTCCCATTGCTTCGCAGAATCGCTTTTGTGCAGAAAACAGTAACACTTGTTCAGAACGAAAGAAAGCACAGAGCCCCAGATTCTATGTTGTCCTGGAGAGCTTGCAGAGCACTGGGGAAAGGCAGGCAGAGAATTCCCTGCTAGCACCTTTTCTGTGCCTGTTCACATTGCTTCGCAGAATCGCTTTTGTGCAGAAAACAGTAACACTTGTTCAGAACAAAAGAAAGCACAGAGCCCCAGATTTTATGTTGTCCTGGAGAGCTTGCAGAGCACTGGGGAAAGGCAGGCAGAGAATTCCCTGCTAGCACCTTCTCTGTGCCTGTTCACATTGCTTCGCAGAATCGCTTTTGTGCAGAAAACAGTAACACTTGTTCAGAACAAAAGAAAGCACAGAGCCCCAGATTTTATGTTGTCCTGGAGAGCTTGCAGAGCACTGGGGAAAAGCAGGGAGAGAATTTCCTGCTAGCACCTTCTCTGTGCCTGGGAAGCAGAAGTGTTCACATTGCTTGGCAGAATCGCTTTTGTGCAGAAAACAGTAACACTTGTTCAGAACGAAAGAAAGCACAGATCCCCAGATTTTATGTTGTCTTGGAGAGCTTGCAGAGCACTGGGGAAAAGCAGGCAGAGAATTTCCTGCTAGCACCTTCTCTGTGCCTGGGAAACAGAAGTGTTCACATTGCTTGGCAGAATCGCTTTTGTGCAGAAAACAGTAACATTTGTTCAGAACGAAAGAAAGCACAGAGCCCCAGATTTTATGTTGTCCTGGAGAGCTTGCAGAGCACTGGGGAAAAGCAGGCAGAGAATTCCCTGCTAGCACCTTCTCTGTGCCTGGGAAGCAGAAGTGTTCCCATTGCTTCGCAGAATCACTTTTCTGCAGAAAACAGTAACACTTGTTCAGACGAAAGAAAGCACAGAGCCCCAGATTTTATGTTGTCCTGGAGAGCTTGCAGAGCACTGGGGAAAGGCAGGCAGAGAATTCCCTGCTAGCACCTTCTCTGTGCCTGGGAAGCAGAAGTGTTCACATTGCTTCGCAGAATCGCTTTTGTGCAGAAAACACTAACACTTGTTCAGAACAAAAGAAAGCACAGAGCCCCAGATTTTATGTTGTCCTGGAGAGCTTGCAGAGCACTGGGGAAAAGCAGGCAGAGAATTCCCTGCTAGCACCTTCTCTGTGCCTGGGAAACAGAAGTGTTCACATTGCTTCGCAGAATCGCTTTTGTGCAGAAAACAGTAACACTTGTTCAGAACGAAAGAAAGCACAGAGCCCCAGATTTTATGTTGTCCTGGAGAGCTTGCAGAGCACTGGGGAAAGGCAGGCAGAGAATTCCCTGCTAGCACCTTCTCTGTGCCTGTTCACATTGCTTCGCAGAATCGCTTTTGTGCAGAAAACAGTAACACTTGTTCAGAACAAAAGAAAGCACAGAGCCCCAGATTTTATGTTGTCCTGGAGAGCTTGCAGAGCACTGGGGAAAAGCAGGGAGAGAATTTCCTGCTAGCACCTTCTCTGTGCCTGGGAAGCAGAAGTGTTCACATTGCTTCGCAGAATCGCTTTTGTGCAGAAAACAGTAACACTTGTTCAGAACGAAAGAAAGCACAGATCCCCAGATTTTATGTTGTCTTGGAGAGCTTGCAGAGCACTGGGGAAAAGCAGGCAGAGAATTTCCTGCTAGCACCTTCTCTGTGCCTGGGAAACAGAAGTGTTCACATTGCTTGGCAGAATCGCTTTTGTGCAGAAAACAGTAACACTTGTTCAGAACGAAAGAAAGCACAGAGCCCCAGATTTTATGTTGTCCTGGAGAGCTTGCAGAGCACTGGGGAAAAGCAGGCAGAGAATTCCCTGCTAGCACCTTCTCTGTGCCTGGGAAGCAGAAGTGTTCCCATTGCTTCGCAGAATCACTTTTCTGCAGAAAACAGTAACACTTGTTCAGAACAAAAGAAAGCACAGAGCCCAGATTTTATGTCTTCCTGGAGAGCTTGCAGAGCACTGGGGAAAGGCAGGCAGAGAATTCCCTGCTAGCACCGTTTCTGTGCCTGTTCACATTGCTTCGCAGAATCGCTTTTGTGCAGAAAACACTAACACTTGTTCAGAACGAAAGAAAGCACAGAGCCCCAGATTTTATGTTGTCCTGGAGAGCTTGCAGAGCACTGGGGAAAGGCAGGCAGAGAATTCCCTGCTAGCACCTTCTCTGTGTCTGGGAAGCAGAAGTGTTCCCATTGCTTCGCAGAATCGCTTTTGTGCAGAAAACAGTAACACTTGTTCAGAACGAAAGAAAGCACAGAGCCCCAGATTCTATGTTGTCCTGGAGAGCTTGCAGAGCACTGGGGAAAGGCAGGCAGAGAATTCCCTGCTAGCACCTTTTCTGTGCCTGTTCACATTGCTTCGCAGAATCGCTTTTGTGCAGAAAACAGTAACACTTGTTCAGAACAAAAGAAAGCACAGAGCCCCAGATTTTATGTTGTCCTGGAGAGCTTGCAGAGCACTGGGGAAAGGCAGGCAGAGAATTCCCTGCTAGCACCTTCTCTGTGCCTGTTCACATTGCTTCGCAGAATCGCTTTTGTGCAGAAAACAGTAACACTTGTTCAGAACAAAAGAAAGCACAGAGCCCCAGATTTTATGTTGTCCTGGAGAGCTTGCAGAGCACTGGGGAAAAGCAGGGAGAGAATTTCCTGCTAGCACCTTCTCTGTGCCTGGGAAGCAGAAGTGTTCACATTGCTTCGCAGAATCGCTTTTGTGCAGAAAACAGTAACACTTGTTCAGAACGAAAGAAAGCACAGATCCCCAGATTTTATGTTGTCTTGGAGAGCTTGCAGAGCACTGGGGAAAAGCAGGCAGAGAATTTCCTGCTAGCACCTTCTCTGTGCCTGGGAAACAGAAGTGTTCACATTGCTTGGCAGAATCGCTTTTGTGCAGAAAACAGTAACACTTGTTCAGAACGAAAGAAAGCACAGAGCCCCAGATTTTATGTTGTCCTGGAGAGCTTGCAGAGCACTGGGGAAAAGCAGGCAGAGAATTCCCTGCTAGCACCTTCTCTGTGCCTGGGAAGCAGAAGTGTTCACATTGCTTCGCAGAATCGCTTTTGTGCAGAAAATAGTAACAGTTGTTCAGAACGAAAGAAAGCACAGAGCCCCTGATTCTATGTTGTCCTGGAGAGCTTGCAGAGCACTGGGGAAAGGCAGGCAGAGAATTCCCTGCTAGCACCTTCTCTGTGCCTGGGAAGCAGAAGTGTTCACATTGCTTGGCAGAATCGCTTTTGTGCAGAAAACAGTAACAGTTGTTCAGAACGAAAGAAAGCACAGAGCCCCAGATTCTATGTTGTCCTGGAGAGCTTGCAGAGCACTGGGGAAAGGCAGGCAGAGAATTCCCTGCTAGCACCTTCTCTGTGCCTGTTCACATTGCTTCGCAGAATCGCTTTTGTGCAGAAAACAGTAACACTTGTTCAGAACGAAAGAAAGCACAGAGCCCCAGATTTTATGTTGTCCTGGAGAGCTTGCAGAGCACTGGGGAAAGGCAGGCAGAGAATTCCCTGCTAGCACCTTCTCTGTGCCTGGGAAGCAGAAGTGTTCAGATTGCTTGGCAGAATCGCTTTTGTGCAGAAAACAGTAACACTTGTTCAGAACAAAAGAAAGCACAGAGCCCCAGATTTTATGTTGTCCTGGAGAGCTTGCAGAGCACTGGGGAAAAGCAGGCAGAGAATTCCCTGCTAGCACCTTCTCTGCGCCTGGGAAACAGAAGTGTTCACATTGCTTGGCAGAATCGCTTTTGTGCAGAAAACAGTAACACTTGTTCAGAACGAAAGAAAGCACAGAGCCCCAGATTCTATGTTGTCCTGGAGAGCTTGCAGAGCACTGGGGAAAGGCAGGCAGAGAATTCCCTGCTAGCACCTTCTCTGTGCCTGTTCACATTGCTTCGCAGAATCGCTTTTGTGCAGAAAACAGTAATACTTGTTCAGAACGAAAGAAAGCACAGAGCCCCAGATTTTATGTTGTCCTGGAGAGCTTGCAGAGCACTGGGGAAAAGCAGGCAGAGAATTCCCTGCTAGCACCTTCTCTGTGCCTGGGAAGCAGAAGTGTTCACATTGCTTGGCAGAATCGCTTTTGTGCAGAAAACAGTAACACTTGTTCAGAACGAAAGAAAGCACAGAGCCCCAGATTTTATGTTGTCCTGGAGAGCTTGCAGAGCACTGGGGAAAGGCAGGCAGAGAATTCCCTGCTAGCACCTTCTCTGTGCCTGGGAAACAGAAGTGTTCACATTGCTTCGCAGAATCGCTTTTGTGTAGAAAACAGTAACACTTGTTCAGAACGAAAGAAAGCACAGAGCCCCAGATTTTATGTTGTCCTGGAGAGCTTGCAGAGCACTGGGGAAAAGCAGGCAGAGAATTCCCTGCTAGCACCTTCTCTGTGCCTGGGAAGCAGAAGTGTTCCCATTGCTTCGCAGAATCGCTTTTGTGCAGAAAACAATAATACTTGTTCAGAACGAAAGAAAGCACAGAGCCCCAGATTTTATGTTGTCCTGGAGAGCTTGCAGAGCACTGGGGAAAGGCAGGCAGAGAATTCCCTGCTAGCACCTTTTCTGTGCCTGTTCACATTGCTTCGCAGAATCGCTTTTGTGCAGAAAACAGTAACACTTGTTCAGAACGAAAGAAAGCACAGAGCCCCAGATTTTTTGTTGTCCTGGAGAGCTTGCAGAGCACTGGGGAAAAGCAGGCAGAGAATTCCCTGCTAGCACCTTCTCTGCGCCTGGGAAACAGAAGTGTTCACATTGCTTCGCAGAATCGCTTTTGTGCAGAAAATAGTAACAGTTGTTCAGAACGAAAGAAAGCACAGAGCCCCTGATTCTACGTTGTCCTGGAGAGCTTGCAGAGCACTGGGGAAAGGCAGGCAGAGAATTCCCTGCTAGCACCTTCTCTGTGCCTGGGAAGCAGAAGTGTTCACATTGCTTGGCAGAATCGCTTTTGTGCAGAAAACAGTAACACTTGTTCAGAACGAAAGAAAGCACAGAGCCCCAGATTCTATGTTGTCCTGGAGAGCTTGCAGAGCACTGGGGAAAGGCAGGCAGAGAATTCCCTGCTAGCACCTTCTCTGTGCCTGTTCACATTGCTTCGCAGAATCGCTTTTGTGCAGAAAACAGTAACACTTGTTCAGACGAAAGAAAGCACAGAGCCCCAGATTTTATGTTGTCCTGGAGAGCTTGCAGAGCACTGGGGAAAGGCAGGCAGAGAATTCCCTGCTAGCACCTTCTCTGTGCCTGGGAAGCAGAAGTGTTCACATTGCTTCGCAGAATCGCTTTTGTGCAGAAAACAGTAACACTTGTTCAGAACAAAAGAAAGCACAGAGCCCCAGATTCTATGTTGTCCTGGAGAGCTTGCAGAGCACTGGGGAAAGGCAGGCAGAGAATTCCCTGCTAGCACCTTTTCTGTGCCTGTTCACATTGCTTCGCAGAATCGCTTTTGTGCAGAAAACAGTAACACTTGTTCAGAACAAAAGAAAGCACAGAGCCCCAGATTTTATGTTGTCCTGGAGAGCTTGCAGAGCACTGGGGAAAGGCAGGCAGAGAATTCCCTGCTAGCACCTTCTCTGTGCCTGTTCACATTGCTTCGCAGAATCGCTTTTGTGCAGAAAACAGTAACACTTGTTCAGAACAAAAGAAAGCACAGAGCCCCAGATTTTATGTTGTCCTGGAGAGCTTGCAGAGCACTGGGGAAAAGCAGGGAGAGAATTTCCTGCTAGCACCTTCTCTGTGCCTGGGAAGCAGAAGTGTTCACATTGCTTCGCAGAATCGCTTTTGTGCAGAAAACAGTAACACTTGTTCAGAACGAAAGAAAGCACAGATCCCCAGATTTTATGTTGTCTTGGAGAGCTTGCAGAGCACTGGGGAAAAGCAGGCAGAGAATTTCCTGCTAGCACCTTCTCTGTGCCTGGGAAACAGAAGTGTTCACATTGCTTGGCAGTATCGCTTTTGTGCAGAAAACAGTAACACTTGTTCAGAACGAAAGAAAGCACAGAGCCCCAGATTTTATGTTGTCCTGGAGAGCTTGCAGAGCACTGGGGAAAGGCAGGCAGAGAATTCCCTGCTAGCACCTTCTCTGTGCCTGTTCACATTGCTTCGCAGAATCGCTTTTGTGCAGAAAACAGTAACACTTGTTCAGAACAAAAGAAAGCACAGAGCCCCAGATTTTATGTTGTCCTGGAGAGCTTGCAGAGCACTGGGGAAAAGCAGGGAGAGAATTTCCTGCTAGCACCTTCTCTGTGCCTGGGAAGCAGAAGTGTTCACATTGCTTCGCAGAATCGCTTTTGTGCAGAAAACAGTAACACTTGTTCAGAACGAAAGAAAGCACAGATCCCCAGATTTTATGTTGTCTTGGAGAGCTTGCAGAGCACTGGGGAAAAGCAGGCAGAGAATTTCCTGCTAGCACCTTCTCTGTGCCTGGGAAACAGAAGTGTTCACATTGCTTGGCAGAATCGCTTTTGTGCAGAAAACAGTAACACTTGTTCAGAACGAAAGAAAGCACAGAGCCCCAGATTTTATGTTGTCCTGGAGAGCTTGCAGAGCACTGGGGAAAAGCAGGCAGAGAATTCCCTGCTAGCACCTTCTCTGTGCCTGGGAAGCAGAGGTGTTCCCATTGCTTCGCAGAATCACTTTTCTGCAGAAAACAGTAACACTTGTTCAGAACAAAAGAAAGCACAGAGCCCAGATTTTATGTCTTCCTGGAGAGCTTGCAGAGCACTGGGGAAAGGCAGGCAGAGAATTCCCTGCTAGCACCTTCTCTGTGCCTGTTCACATTGCTTCGCAGAATCGCTTTTGTGCAGAAAACAGTAACACTTGTTCAGACGAAAGAAAGCACAGAGCCCCAGATTTTATGTTGTCCTGGAGAGCTTGCAGAGCACTGGGGAAAGGCAGGCAGAGAATTCCCTGCTAGCACCTTCTCTGTGCCTGGGAAGCAGAAGTGTTCACATTGCTTCGCAGAATCGCTTTTGTGCAGAAAACACTAACACTTGTTCAGAACAAAAGAAAGCACAGAGCCCCAGATTCTATGTTGTCCTGGAGAGCTTGCAGAGCACTGGGGAAAGGCAGGCAGAGAATTCCCTGCTAGCACCTTTTCTGTGCCTGTTCACATTGCTTCGCAGAATCGCTTTTGTGCAGAAAACAGTAACACTTGTTCAGAACAAAAGAAAGCACAGAGCCCCAGATTTTATGTTGTCCTGGAGAGCTTGCAGAGCACTGGGGAAAGGCAGGCAGAGAATTCCCTGCTAGCACCTTCTCTGTGCCTGTTCACATTGCTTCGCAGAATCGCTTTTGTGCAGAAAACAGTAACACTTGTTCAGAACGAAAGAAAGCACAGATCCCCAGATTTTATGTTGTCTTGGAGAGCTTGCAGAGCACTGGGGAAAAGCAGGCAGAGAATTTCCTGCTAGCACCTTCTCTGTGCCTGGGAAACAGAAGTGTTCACATTGCTTGGCAGAATCGCTTTTGTGCAGAAAACAGTAACACTTGTTCAGAACGAAAGAAAGCACAGAGCCCCAGATTTTATGTTGTCCTGGAGAGCTTGCAGAGCACTGGGGAAAAGCAGGCAGAGAATTCCCTGCTAGCACCTTCTCTGTGCCTGGGAAGCAGAAGTGTTCCCATTGCTTCGCAGAATCACTTTTCTGCAGAAAACAGTAACACTTGTTCAGACGAAAGAAAGCACAGAGCCCCAGATTTTATGTTGTCCTGGAGAGCTTGCAGAGCACTGGGGAAAGGCAGGCAGAGAATTCCCTGCTAGCACCTTCTCTGTGCCTGGGAAGCAGAAGTGTTCACATTGCTTCGCAGAATCGCTTTTGTGCAGAAAACAGTAACACTTGTTCAGAACGAAAGAAAGCACAGAGCCCCAGATTTTATGTTGTCCTGGAGAGCTTGCAGAGCACTGGGGAAAGGCAGGCAGAGAATTCCCTGCTAGCACCTTTTCTGTGCCTGTTCACATTTCTTGGCAGAATCGCTTTTGTGCAGAAAACAGTAACACTTGTTCAGAACGAAAGAAAGCACAGAGCCCCAGATTTTATGTTGTCCTGGAGAGCTTGCAGAGCACTGGGGAAAGGCAGGCAGAGAATTCCCTGCTAGCACCTTCTCTGTGCCTGGGAAACAGAAGTGTTCACATTGCTTCGCAGAATCGCTTTTGTGCAGAAAACAGTAACACTTGTTCAGAACGAAAGAAAGCACAGAGCCCCAGATTTTATGTTGTCCTGGAGAGCTTGCAGAGCACTGGGGAAAGGCAGGCAGAGAATTCCCTGCTAGCACCTTCTCTGTGCCTGGGAAGCAGAAGTGTTCACATTGCTTCGCAGAATCGCTTTTGTGCAGAAAACAGTAACACTTGTTCAGAACGAAAGAAAGCACAGAGCCCCAGATTTTATGTTGTCCTGGAGAGCTTGCAGAGCACTGGGGAAAAGCAGGCAGAGAATTCCCTGCTAGCACCTTCTCTGTGCCTGTTCACATTGCTTCGCAGAATCGCTTTTGTGCAGAAAACAGTAACACTTGTTCAGAACAAAAGAAAGCACAGAGCCCCAGATTTTATGTTGTCCTGGAGAGCTTGCAGAGCACTGGGGAAAGGCAGGCAGAGAATTCCCTGCTAGCACCTTCTCTGTGCCTGGGAAGCAGAAGTGTTCACATTGCTTCGCAGAATCGCTTTTGTGCAGAAAATAGTAACAGTTGTTCAGAACGAAAGAAAGCACAGAGCCCCTGATTCTATGTTGTCCTGGAGAGCTTGCAGAGCACTGGGGAAAGGCAGGCAGAGAATTCCCTGCTAGCACCTTCTCTGTGCCTGGGAAGCAGAAGTGTTCACATTGCTTGGCAGAATCGCTTTTGTGCAGAAAACAGTAACAGTTGTTCAGAACGAAAGAAAGCACAGAGCCCCAGATTCTATGTTGTCCTGGAGAGCTTGCAGAGCACTGGGGAAAGGCAGGCAGAGAATTCCCTGCTAGCACCTTCTCTGTGCCTGTTCACATTGCTTCGCAGAATCGCTTTTGTGCAGAAAACAGTAACACTTGTTCAGAACGAAAGAAAGCACAGAGCCCCAGATTTTATGTTGTCCTGGAGAGCTTGCAGAGCACTGGGGAAAGGCAGGCAGAGAATTCCCTGCTAGCACCTTCTCTGTGCCTGGGAAGCAGAAGTGTTCAGATTGCTTGGCAGAATCGCTTTTGTGCAGAAAACAGTAACACTTGTTCAGAACAAAAGAAAGCACAGAGCCCCAGATTTTATGTTGTCCTGGAGAGCTTGCAGAGCACTGGGGAAAAGCAGGCAGAGAATTCCCTGCTAGCACCTTCTCTGTGCCTGGGAAACAGAAGTGTTCACATTGCTTGGCAGAATCGCTTTTGTGCAGAAAACAGTAACACTTGTTCAGAACGAAAGAAAGCACAGAGCCCCAGATTCTATGTTGTCCTGGAGAGCTTGCAGAGCACTGGGGAAAGGCAGGCAGAGAATTCCCTGCTAGCACCTTCTCTGTGCCTGTTCACATTGCTTCGCAGAATCGCTTTTGTGCAGAAAACAGTAATACTTGTTCAGAACGAAAGAAAGCACAGAGCCCCAGATTTTATGTTGTCCTGGAGAGCTTGCAGAGCACTGGGGAAAAGCAGGCAGAGAATTCCCTGCTAGCACCTTCTCTGTGCCTGGGAAGCAGAAGTGTTCACATTGCTTGGCAGAATCGCTTTTGTGCAGAAAACAGTAACACTTGTTCAGAACGAAAGAAAGCACAGAGCCCCAGATTTTATGTTGTCCTGGAGAGCTTGCAGAGCACTGGGGAAAGGCAGGCAGAGAATTCCCTGCTAGCACCTTCTCTGTGCCTGGGAAACAGAAGTGTTCACATTGCTTCGCAGAATCGCTTTTGTGTAGAAAACAGTAACACTTGTTCAGAACGAAAGAAAGCACAGAGCCCCAGATTTTATGTTGTCCTGGAGAGCTTGCAGAGCACTGGGGAAAAGCAGGCAGAGAATTCCCTGCTAGCACCTTCTCTGTGCCTGGGAAGCAGAAGTGTTCCCATTGCTTCGCAGAATCGCTTTTGTGCAGAAAACAATAATACTTGTTCAGAACGAAAGAAAGCACAGAGCCCCAGATTTTATGTTGTCCTGGAGAGCTTGCAGAGCACTGGGGAAAGGCAGGCAGAGAATTCCCTGCTAGCACCTTTTCTGTGCCTGTTCACATTGCTTCGCAGAATCGCTTTTGTGCAGAAAACAGTAACACTTGTTCAGAACGAAAGAAAGCACAGAGCCCCAGATTTTATGTTGTCCTGGAGAGCTTGCAGAGCACTGGGGAAAAGCAGGCAGAGAATTCCCTGCTAGCACCTTCTCTGCGCCTGGGAAACAGAAGTGTTCACATTGCTTCGCAGAATCGCTTTTGTGCAGAAAATAGTAACAGTTGTTCAGAACGAAAGAAAGCACAGAGCCCCTGATTCTACGTTGTCCTGGAGAGCTTGCAGAGCACTGGGGAAAGGCAGGCAGAGAATTCCCTGCTAGCACCTTCTCTGTGCCTGGGAAGCAGAAGTGTTCACATTGCTTGGCAGAATCGCTTTTGTGCAGAAAACAGTAACACTTGTTCAGAACGAAAGAAAGCACAGAGCCCCAGATTCTATGTTGTCCTGGAGAGCTTGCAGAGCACTGGGGAAAGGCAGGCAGAGAATTCCCTGCTAGCACCTTCTCTGTGCCTGTTCACATTGCTTCGCAGAATCGCTTTTGTGCAGAAAACAGTAACACTTGTTCAGACGAAAGAAAGCACAGAGCCCCAGATTTTATGTTGTCCTGGAGAGCTTGCAGAGCACTGGGGAAAGGCAGGCAGAGAATTCCCTGCTAGCACCTTCTCTGTGCCTGGGAAGCAGAAGTGTTCACATTGCTTCGCAGAATCGCTTTTGTGCAGAAAACACTAACACTTGTTCAGAACAAAAGAAAGCACAGAGCCCCAGATTTTATGTTGTCCTGGAGAGCTTGCAGAGCACTGGGGAAAAGCAGGCAGAGAATTCCCTGCTAGCACCTTCTCTGTGCCTGGGAAACAGAAGTGTTCACATTGCTTCGCAGAATCGCTTTTGTGCAGAAAACAGTAACACTTGTTCAGAACAAAAGAAAGCACAGAGCCCCAGATTTTATGTTGTCCTGGAGAGCTTGCAGAGCACTGGGGAAAGGCAGGCAGAGAATTCCCTGCTAGCACCTTCTCTGTGTCTGGGAAGCAGAAGTGTTCCCATTGCTTCGCAGAATCGCTTTTGTGCAGAAAACAGTAACACTTGTTCAGAACGAAAGAAAGCACAGAGCCCCAGATTCTATGTTGTCCTGGAGAGCTTGCAGAGCACTGGGGAAAGGCAGGCAGAGAATTCCCTGCTAGCACCTTTTCTGTGCCTGTTCACATTGCTTCGCAGAATCGCTTTTGTGCAGAAAACAGTAACACTTGTTCAGAACAAAAGAAAGCACAGAGCCCCAGATTTTATGTTGTCCTGGAGAGCTTGCAGAGCACTGGGGAAAGGCAGGCAGAGAATTCCCTGCTAGCACCTTCTCTGTGCCTGTTCACATTGCTTCGCAGAATCGCTTTTGTGCAGAAAACAGTAACACTTGTTCAGAACAAAAGAAAGCACAGAGCCCCAGATTTTATGTTGTCCTGGAGAGCTTGCAGAGCACTGGGGAAAAGCAGGGAGAGAATTTCCTGCTAGCACCTTCTCTGTGCCTGGGAAGCAGAAGTGTTCACATTGCTTGGCAGAATCGCTTTTGTGCAGAAAACAGTAACACTTGTTCAGAACGAAAGAAAGCACAGATCCCCAGATTTTATGTTGTCTTGGAGAGCTTGCAGAGCACTGGGGAAAAGCAGGCAGAGAATTTCCTGCTAGCACCTTCTCTGTGCCTGGGAAACAGAAGTGTTCACATTGCTTGGCAGAATCGCTTTTGTGCAGAAAACAGTAACACTTGTTCAGAACGAAAGAAAGCACAGAGCCCCAGATTTTATGTTGTCCTGGAGAGCTTGCAGAGCACTGGGGAAAAGCAGGCAGAGAATTCCCTGCTAGCACCTTCTCTGTGCCTGGGAAGCAGAAGTGTTCCCATTGCTTCGCAGAATCACTTTTCTGCAGAAAACAGTAACACTTGTTCAGACGAAAGAAAGCACAGATCCCCAGATTTTATGTTGTCCTGGAGAGCTTGCAGAGCACTGGGGAAAGGCAGGCAGAGAATTCCCTGCTAGCACCTTCTCTGTGCCTGGGAAGCAGAAGTGTTCACATTGCTTCGCAGAATCGCTTTTGTGCAGAAAACACTAACACTTGTTCAGAACAAAAGAAAGCACAGAGCCCCAGATTTTATGTTGTCCTGGAGAGCTTGCAGAGCACTGGGGAAAAGCAGGCAGAGAATTCCCTGCTAGCACCTTCTCTGTGCCTGGGAAACAGAAGTGTTCACATTGCTTCGCAGAATCGCTTTTGTGCAGAAAACAGTAACACTTGTTCAGAACGAAAGAAAGCACAGAGCCCCAGATTTTATGTTGTCCTGGAGAGCTTGCAGAGCACTGGGGAAAGGCAGGCAGAGAATTCCCTGCTAGCACCTTCTCTGTGCCTGTTCACATTGCTTCGCAGAATCGCTTTTGTGCAGAAAACAGTAACACTTGTTCAGAACAAAAGAAAGCACAGAGCCCCAGATTTTATGTTGTCCTGGAGAGCTTGCAGAGCACTGGGGAAAAGCAGGGAGAGAATTTCCTGCTAGCACCTTCTCTGTGCCTGGGAAGCAGAAGTGTTCACATTGCTTCGCAGAATCGCTTTTGTGCAGAAAACAGTAACACTTGTTCAGAACGAAAGAAAGCACAGATCCCCAGATTTTATGTTGTCTTGGAGAGCTTGCAGAGCACTGGGGAAAAGCAGGCAGAGAATTTCCTGCTAGCACCTTCTCTGTGCCTGGGAAACAGAAGTGTTCACATTGCTTGGCAGAATCGCTTTTGTGCAGAAAACAGTAACACTTGTTCAGAACGAAAGAAAGCACAGAGCCCCAGATTTTATGTTGTCCTGGAGAGCTTGCAGAGCACTGGGGAAAAGCAGGCAGAGAATTCCCTGCTAGCACCTTCTCTGTGCCTGGGAAGCAGAAGTGTTCCCATTGCTTCGCAGAATCACTTTTCTGCAGAAAACAGTAACACTTGTTCAGAACAAAAGAAAGCACAGAGCCCAGATTTTATGTCTTCCTGGAGAGCTTGCAGAGCACTGGGGAAAGGCAGGCAGAGAATTCCCTGCTAGCACCGTTTCTGTGCCTGTTCACATTGCTTCGCAGAATCGCTTTTGTGCAGAAAACACTAACACTTGTTCAGAACGAAAGAAAGCACAGAGCCCCAGATTTTATGTTGTCCTGGAGAGCTTGCAGAGCACTGGGGAAAGGCAGGCAGAGAATTCCCTGCTAGCACCTTCTCTGTGTCTGGGAAGCAGAAGTGTTCCCATTGCTTCGCAGAATCGCTTTTGTGCAGAAAACAGTAACACTTGTTCAGAACGAAAGAAAGCACAGAGCCCCAGATTCTATGTTGTCCTGGAGAGCTTGCAGAGCACTGGGGAAAGGCAGGCAGAGAATTCCCTGCTAGCACCTTTTCTGTGCCTGTTCACATTGCTTCGCAGAATCGCTTTTGTGCAGAAAACAGTAACACTTGTTCAGAACGAAAGAAAGCACAGAGCCCCAGATTTTATGTTGTCCTGGAGAGCTTGCAGAGCACTGGGGAAAGGCAGGCAGAGAATTCCCTGCTAGCACCTTTTCTGTGCCTGTTCACATTGCTTCGCAGAATCGCTTTTGTGCAGAAAACAGTAACACTTGTTCAGAACAAAAGAAAGCACAGAGCCCCAGATTTTATGTTGTCCTGGAGAGCTTGCAGAGCACTGGGGAAAAGCAGGGAGAGAATTTCCTGCTAGCACCTTCTCTGTGCCTGGGAAGCAGAAGTGTTCACATTGCTTCGCAGAATCGCTTTTGTGCAGAAAACAGTAACACTTGTTCAGAACGAAAGAAAGCACAGATCCCCAGATTTTATGTTGTCTTGGAGAGCTTGCAGAGCACTGGGGAAAAGCAGGCAGAGAATTTCCTGCTAGCACCTTCTCTGTGCCTGGGAAACAGAAGTGTTCACATTGCTTGGCAGAATCGCTTTTGTGCAGAAAACAGTAACACTTGTTCAGAACGAAAGAAAGCACAGAGCCCCAGATTTTATGTTGTCCTGGAGAGCTTGCAGAGCACTGGGGAAAGGCAGGCAGAGAATTCCCTGCTAGCACCTTCTCTGTGCCTGGGAAACAGAAGTGTTCACATTGCTTCGCAGAATCGCTTTTGTGCAGAAAACAGTAACACTTGTTCAGAACGAAAGAAAGCACAGAGCCCCAGATTTTATGTTGTCCTGGAGAGCTTGCAGAGCACTGGGGAAAGGCAGGCAGAGAATTCCCTGCTAGCACCTTCTCTGTGCCTGTTCACATTGCTTCGCAGAATCGCTTTTGTGCAGAAAACAGTAACACTTGTTCAGAACAAAAGAAAGCACAGAGCCCCAGATTTTATGTTGTCCTGGAGAGCTTGCAGAGCACTGGGGAAAAGCAGGGAGAGAATTTCCTGCTAGCACCTTCTCTGTGCCTGGGAAGCAGAAGTGTTCACATTGCTTCGCAGAATCGCTTTTGTGCAGAAAACAGTAACACTTGTTCAGAACGAAAGAAAGCACAGAGCCCCAGATTTTATGTTGTCTTGGAGAGCTTGCAGAGCACTGGGGAAAAGCAGGCAGAGAATTTCCTGCTAGCACCTTCTCTGTGCCTGGGAAACAGAAGTGTTCACATTGCTTGGCAGAATCGCTTTTGTGCAGAAAACAGTAACACTTGTTCAGAACGAAAGAAAGCACAGAGCCCCAGATTTTATGTTGTCCTGGAGAGCTTGCAGAGCACTGGGGAAAAGCAGGCAGAGAATTCCCTGCTAGCACCTTCTCTGTGCCTGGGAAGCAGAAGTGTTCCCATTGCTTCGCAGAATCACTTTTCTGCAGAAAACAGTAACACTTGTTCAGAACAAAAGAAAGCACAGAGCCCAGATTTTATGTCTTCCTGGAGAGCTTGCAGAGCACTGGGGAAAGGCAGGCAGAGAATTCCCTGCTAGCACCGTTTCTGTGCCTGTTCACATTGCTTCGCAGAATCGCTTTTGTGCAGAAAACACTAACACTTGTTCAGAACGAAAGAAAGCACAGAGCCCCAGATTTTATGTTGTCCTGGAGAGCTTGCAGAGCACTGGGGAAAGGCAGGCAGAGAATTCCCTGCTAGCACCTTCTCTGTGTCTGGGAAGCAGAAGTGTTCCCATTGCTTCGCAGAATCGCTTTTGTGCAGAAAACAGTAACACTTGTTCAGAACGAAAGAAAGCACAGAGCCCCAGATTCTATGTTGTCCTGGAGAGCTTGCAGAGCACTGGGGAAAGGCAGGCAGAGAATTCCCTGCTAGCACCTTTTCTGTGCCTGTTCACATTGCTTCGCAGAATCGCTTTTGTGCAGAAAACAGTAACACTTGTTCAGAACAAAAGAAAGCACAGAGCCCCAGATTTTATGTTGTCCTGGAGAGCTTGCAGAGCACTGGGGAAAGGCAGGCAGAGAATTCCCTGCTAGCACCTTCTCTGTGCCTGTTCACATTGCTTCGCAGAATCGCTTTTGTGCAGAAAACAGTAACACTTGTTCAGAACAAAAGAAAGCACAGAGCCCCAGATTTTATGTTGTCCTGGAGAGCTTGCAGAGCACTGGGGAAAAGCAGGCAGAGAATTTCCTGCTAGCACCTTCTCTGTGCCTGGGAAGCAGAAGTGTTCACATTGCTTCGCAGAATCGCTTTTGTGCAGAAAACAGTAACACTTGTTCAGAACGAAAGAAAGCACAGATCCCCAGATTTTATGTTGTCTTGGAGAGCTTGCAGAGCACTGGGGAAAAGCAGGCAGAGAATTTCCTGCTAGCACCTTCTCTGTGCCTGGGAAACAGAAGTGTTCACATTGCTTGGCAGAATCGCTTTTGTGCAGAAAACAGTAACACTTGTTCAGAACGAAAGAAAGCACAGAGCCCCAGATTTTATGTTGTCCTGGAGAGCTTGCAGAGCACTGGGGAAAAGCAGGCAGAGAATTCCCTGCTAGCACCTTCTCTGTGCCTGGGAAGCAGAAGTGTTCACATTGCTTCGCAGAATCGCTTTTGTGCAGAAAATAGTAACAGTTGTTCAGAACGAAAGAAAGCACAGAGCCCCTGATTCTATGTTGTCCTGGAGAGCTTGCAGAGCACTGGGGAAAGGCAGGCAGAGAATTCCCTGCTAGCACCTTCTCTGTGCCTGGGAAGCAGAAGTGTTCACATTGCTTGGCAGAATCGCTTTTGTGCAGAAAACAGTAACAGTTGTTCAGAACGAAAGAAAGCACAGAGCCCCAGATTCTATGTTGTCCTGGAGAGCTTGCAGAGCACTGGGGAAAGGCAGGCAGAGAATTCCCTGCTAGCACCTTCTCTGTGCCTGTTCACATTGCTTCGCAGAATCGCTTTTGTGCAGAAAATAGTAACAGTTGTTCAGAACGAAAGAAAGCACAGAGCCCCAGATTTTATGTTGTCCTGGAGAGCTTGCAGAGCACTGGGGAAAGGCAGGCAGAGAATTCCCTGCTAGCACCTTCTCTGTGCCTGGGAAGCAGAAGTGTTCAGATTGCTTGGCAGAATCGCTTTTGTGCAGAAAACAGTAACACTTGTTCAGAACAAAAGAAAGCACAGAGCCCCAGATTTTATGTTGTCCTGGAGAGCTTGCAGAGCACTGGGGAAAAGCAGGCAGAGAATTCCCTGCTAGCACCTTCTCTGCGCCTGGGAAACAGAAGTGTTCACATTGCTTGGCAGAATCGCTTTTGTGCAGAAAACAGTAACACTTGTTCAGAACGAAAGAAAGCACAGAGCCCCAGATTCTATGTTGTCCTGGAGAGCTTGCAGAGCACTGGGGAAAGGCAGGCAGAGAATTCCCTGCTAGCACCTTCTCTGTGCCTGTTCACATTGCTTCGCAGAATCGCTTTTGTGCAGAAAACAGTAATACTTGTTCAGAACGAAAGAAAGCACAGAGCCCCAGATTTTATGTTGTCCTGGAGAGCTTGCAGAGCACTGGGGAAAAGCAGGCAGAGAATTCCCTGCTAGCACCTTCTCTGTGCCTGGGAAGCAGAAGTGTTCACATTGCTTGGCAGAATCGCTTTTGTGCAGAAAACAGTAACACTTGTTCAGAACGAAAGAAAGCACAGAGCCCCAGATTTTATGTTGTCCTGGAGAGCTTGCAGAGCACTGGGGAAAGGCAGGCAGAGAATTCCCTGCTAGCACCTTCTCTGTGCCTGGGAAACAGAAGTGTTCACATTGCTTCGCAGAATCGCTTTTGTGTAGAAAACAGTAACACTTGTTCAGAACGAAAGAAAGCACAGAGCCCCAGATTTTATGTTGTCCTGGAGAGCTTGCAGAGCACTGGGGAAAAGCAGGCAGAGAATTCCCTGCTAGCACCTTCTCTGTGCCTGGGAAGCAGAAGTGTTCCCATTGCTTCGCAGAATCGCTTTTGTGCAGAAAACAATAATACTTGTTCAGAACGAAAGAAAGCACAGAGCCCCAGATTTTATGTTGTCCTGGAGAGCTTGCAGAGCACTGGGGAAAGGCAGGCAGAGAATTCCCTGCTAGCACCTTTTCTGTGCCTGTTCACATTGCTTCGCAGAATCGCTTTTGTGCAGAAAACAGTAACACTTGTTCAGAACGAAAGAAAGCACAGAGCCCCAGATTTTATGTTGTCCTGGAGAGCTTGCAGAGCACTGGGGAAAAGCAGGCAGAGAATTCCCTGCTAGCACCTTCTCTGCGCCTGGGAAACAGAAGTGTTCACATTGCTTCGCAGAATCGCTTTTGTGCAGAAAATAGTAACAGTTGTTCAGAACGAAAGAAAGCACAGAGCCCCTGATTCTACGTTGTCCTGGAGAGCTTGCAGAGCACTGGGGAAAGGCAGGCAGAGAATTCCCTGCTAGCACCTTCTCTGTGCCTGGGAAGCAGAAGTGTTCACATTGCTTGGCAGAATCGCTTTTGTGCAGAAAACAGTAACACTTGTTCAGAACGAAAGAAAGCACAGAGCCCCAGATTCTATGTTGTCCTGGAGAGCTTGCAGAGCACTGGGGAAAGGCAGGCAGAGAATTCCCTGCTAGCACCTTCTCTGTGCCTGTTCACATTGCTTCGCAGAATCGCTTTTGTGCAGAAAACAGTAACACTTGTTCAGACGAAAGAAAGCACAGAGCCCCAGATTTTATGTTGTCCTGGAGAGCTTGCAGAGCACTGGGGAAAGGCAGGCAGAGAATTCCCTGCTAGCACCTTCTCTGTGCCTGGGAAGCAGAAGTGTTCACATTGCTTCGCAGAATCGCTTTTGTGCAGAAAACACTAACACTTGTTCAGAACAAAAGAAAGCACAGAGCCCCAGATTCTATGTTGTCCTGGAGAGCTTGCAGAGCACTGGGGAAAGGCAGGCAGAGAATTCCCTGCTAGCACCTTTTCTGTGCCTGTTCACATTGCTTCGCAGAATCGCTTTTGTGCAGAAAACAGTAACACTTGTTCAGAACAAAAGAAAGCACAGAGCCCCAGATTTTATGTTGTCCTGGAGAGCTTGCAGAGCACTGGGGAAAGGCAGGCAGAGAATTCCCTGCTAGCACCTTCTCTGTGCCTGTTCACATTGCTTCGCAGAATCGCTTTTGTGCAGAAAACAGTAACACTTGTTCAGAACAAAAGAAAGCACAGAGCCCCAGATTTTATGTTGTCCTGGAGAGCTTGCAGAGCACTGGGGAAAAGCAGGGAGAGAATTTCCTGCTAGCACCTTCTCTGTGCCTGGGAAGCAGAAGTGTTCACATTGCTTCGCAGAATCGCTTTTGTGCAGAAAACAGTAACACTTGTTCAGAACGAAAGAAAGCACAGATCCCCAGATTTTATGTTGTCTTGGAGAGCTTGCAGAGCACTGGGGAAAAGCAGGCAGAGAATTTCCTGCTAGCACCTTCTCTGTGCCTGGGAAACAGAAGTGTTCACATTGCTTGGCAGAATCGCTTTTGTGCAGAAAACAGTAACACTTGTTCAGAACGAAAGAAAGCACAGAGCCCCAGATTTTATGTTGTCCTGGAGAGCTTGCAGAGCACTGGGGAAAAGCAGGCAGAGAATTCCCTGCTAGCACCTTCTCTGTGCCTGGGAAGCAGAAGTGTTCCCATTGCTTCGCAGAATCACTTTTCTGCAGAAAACAGTAACACTTGTTCAGACGAAAGAAAGCACAGAGCCCCAGATTTTATGTTGTCCTGGAGAGCTTGCAGAGCACTGGGGAAAGGCAGGCAGAGAATTCCCTGCTAGCACCTTCTCTGTGCCTGGGAAGCAGAAGTGTTCACATTGCTTCGCAGAATCGCTTTTGTGCAGAAAACACTAACACTTGTTCAGAACAAAAGAAAGCACAGAGCCCCAGATTTTATGTTGTCCTGGAGAGCTTGCAGAGCACTGGGGAAAAGCAGGCAGAGAATTCCCTGCTAGCACCTTCTCTGTGCCTGGGAAACAGAAGTGTTCACATTGCTTCGCAGAATCGCTTTTGTGCAGAAAACAGTAACACTTGTTCAGAACGAAAGAAAGCACAGAGCCCCAGATTTTATGTTGTCCTGGAGAGCTTGCAGAGCACTGGGGAAAGGCAGGCAGAGAATTCCCTGCTAGCACCTTCTCTGTGCCTGTTCACATTGCTTCGCAGAATCGCTTTTGTGCAGAAAACAGTAACACTTGTTCAGAACAAAAGAAAGCACAGAGCCCCAGATTTTATGTTGTCCTGGAGAGCTTGCAGAGCACTGGGGAAAAGCAGGGAGAGAATTTCCTGCTAGCACCTTCTCTGTGCCTGGGAAGCAGAAGTGTTCACATTGCTTCGCAGAATCGCTTTTGTGCAGAAAACAGTAACACTTGTTCAGAACGAAAGAAAGCACAGATCCCCAGATTTTATGTTGTCTTGGAGAGCTTGCAGAGCACTGGGGAAAAGCAGGCAGAGAATTTCCTGCTAGCACCTTCTCTGTGCCTGGGAAACAGAAGTGTTCACATTGCTTGGCAGAATCGCTTTTGTGCAGAAAACAGTAACACTTGTTCAGAAGGAAAGAAAGCCCAGAGCCCCAGATTTTATGTTGTCCTGGAGAGCTTGCAGAGCACTGGGGAAAAGCAGGCAGAGAATTCCCTGCTAGCACCTTCTCTGTGCCTGGGAAGCAGAGGTGTTCCCATTGCTTCGCAGAATCACTTTTCTGCAGAAAACAGTAACACTTGTTCAGAACAAAAGAAAGCACAGAGCCCAGATTTTATGTCTTCCTGGAGAGCTTGCAGAGCACTGGGGAAAGGCAGGCAGAGAATTCCCTGCTAGCACCTTCTCTGTGCCTGTTCACATTGCTTCGCAGAATCGCTTTTGTGCAGAAAACAGTAACACTTGTTCAGACGAAAGAAAGCACAGAGCCCCAGATTTTATGTTGTCCTGGAGAGCTTGCAGAGCACTGGGGAAAGGCAGGCAGAGAATTCCCTGCTAGCACCTTCTCTGTGCCTGGGAAGCAGAAGTGTTCACATTGCTTCGCAGAATCGCTTTTGTGCAGAAAACACTAACACTTGTTCAGAACAAAAGAAAGCACAGAGCCCCAGATTCTATGTTGTCCTGGAGAGCTTGCAGAGCACTGGGGAAAGGCAGGCAGAGAATTCCCTGCTAGCACCTTTTCTGTGCCTGTTCACATTGCTTCGCAGAATCGCTTTTGTGCAGAAAACAGTAACACTTGTTCAGAACAAAAGAAAGCACAGAGCCCCAGATTTTATGTTGTCCTGGAGAGCTTGCAGAGCACTGGGGAAAGGCAGGCAGAGAATTCCCTGCTAGCACCTTCTCTGTGCCTGTTCACATTGCTTCGCAGAATCGCTTTTGTGCAGAAAACAGTAACACTTGTTCAGAACAAAAGAAAGCACAGAGCCCCAGATTTTATGTTGTCCTGGAGAGCTTGCAGAGCACTGGGGAAAAGCAGGGAGAGAATTTCCTGCTAGCACCTTCTCTGTGCCTGGGAAGCAGAAGTGTTCACATTGCTTCGCAGAATCGCTTTTGTGCAGAAAACAGTAACACTTGTTCAGAACGAAAGAAAGCACAGATCCCCAGATTTTATGTTGTCTTGGAGAGCTTGCAGAGCACTGGGGAAAAGCAGGCAGAGAATTTCCTGCTAGCACCTTCTCTGTGCCTGGGAAACAGAAGTGTTCACATTGCTTGGCAGAATCGCTTTTGTGCAGAAAACAGTAACACTTGTTCAGAACGAAAGAAAGCACAGAGCCCCAGATTTTATGTTGTCCTGGAGAGCTTGCAGAGCACTGGGGAAAAGCAGGCAGAGAATTCCCTGCTAGCACCTTCTCTGTGCCTGGGAAGCAGAAGTGTTCCCATTGCTTCGCAGAATCACTTTTCTGCAGAAAACAGTAACACTTGTTCAGACGAAAGAAAGCACAGAGCCCCAGATTTTATGTTGTCCTGGAGAGCTTGCAGAGCACTGGGGAAAGGCAGGCAGAGAATTCCCTGCTAGCACCTTCTCTGTGCCTGGGAAGCAGAAGTGTTCACATTGCTTCGCAGAATCGCTTTTGTGCAGAAAACACTAACACTTGTTCAGAACAAAAGAAAGCACAGAGCCCCAGATTTTATGTTGTCCTGGAGAGCTTGCAGAGCACTGGGGAAAAGCAGGCAGAGAATTCCCTGCTAGCACCTTCTCTGTGCCTGGGAAACAGAAGTGTTCACATTGCTTCGCAGAATCGCTTTTGTGCAGAAAACAGTAACACTTGTTCAGAACGAAAGAAAGCACAGAGCCCCAGATTTTATGTTGTCCTGGAGAGCTTGCAGAGCACTGGGGAAAGGCAGGCAGAGAATTCCCTGCTAGCACCTTCTCTGTGCCTGTTCACATTGCTTCGCAGAATCGCTTTTGTGCAGAAAACAGTAACACTTGTTCAGAACAAAAGAAAGCACAGAGCCCCAGATTTTATGTTGTCCTGGAGAGCTTGCAGAGCACTGGGGAAAAGCAGGGAGAGAATTTCCTGCTAGCACCTTCTCTGTGCCTGGGAAGCAGAAGTGTTCACATTGCTTCGCAGAATCGCTTTTGTGCAGAAAACAGTAACACTTGTTCAGAACGAAAGAAAGCACAGATCCCCAGATTTTATGTTGTCTTGGAGAGCTTGCAGAGCACTGGGGAAAAGCAGGCAGAGAATTTCCTGCTAGCACCTTCTCTGTGCCTGGGAAACAGAAGTGTTCACATTGCTTGGCAGAATCGCTTTTGTGCAGAAAACAGTAACACTTGTTCAGAACGAAAGAAAGCACAGAGCCCCAGATTTTATGTTGTCCTGGAGAGCTTGCAGAGCACTGGGGAAAAGCAGGCAGAGAATTCCCTGCTAGCACCTTCTCTGTGCCTGGGAAGCAGAGGTGTTCCCATTGCTTCGCAGAATCACTTTTCTGCAGAAAACAGTAACACTTGTTCAGAACAAAAGAAAGCACAGAGCCCAGATTTTATGTCTTCCTGGAGAGCTTGCAGAGCACTGGGGAAAGGCAGGCAGAGAATTCCCTGCTAGCACCGTTTCTGTGCCTGTTCACATTGCTTCGCAGAATCGCTTTTGTGCAGAAAACACTAACACTTGTTCAGAACGAAAGAAAGCACAGAGCCCCAGATTTTATGTTGTCCTGGAGAGCTTGCAGAGCACTGGGGAAAGGCAGGCAGAGAATTCCCTGCTAGCACCTTCTCTGTGTCTGGGAAGCAGAAGTGTTCCCATTGCTTCGCAGAATCGCTTTTGTGCAGAAAACAGTAACACTTGTTCAGAACGAAAGAAAGCACAGAGCCCCAGATTCTATGTTGTCCTGGAGAGCTTGCAGAGCACTGGGGAAAGGCAGGCAGAGAATTCCCTGCTAGCACCTTTTCTGTGCCTGTTCACATTGCTTCGCAGAATCGCTTTTGTGCAGAAAACAGTAACACTTGTTCAGAACAAAAGAAAGCACAGAGCCCCAGATTTTATGTTGTCCTGGAGAGCTTGCAGAGCACTGGGGAAAGGCAGGCAGAGAATTCCCTGCTAGCACCTTCTCTGTGCCTGTTCACATTGCTTCGCAGAATCGCTTTTGTGCAGAAAACAGTAACACTTGTTCAGAACAAAAGAAAGCACAGAGCCCCAGATTTTATGTTGTCCTGGAGAGCTTGCAGAGCACTGGGGAAAAGCAGGGAGAGAATTTCCTGCTAGCACCTTCTCTGTGCCTGGGAAGCAGAAGTGTTCACATTGCTTCGCAGAATCGCTTTTGTGCAGAAAACAGTAACACTTGTTCAGAACGAAAGAAAGCACAGATCCCCAGATTTTATGTTGTCTTGGAGAGCTTGCAGAGCACTGGGGAAAAGCAGGCAGAGAATTTCCTGCTAGCACCTTCTCTGTGCCTGGGAAACAGAAGTGTTCACATTGCTTGGCAGAATCGCTTTTGTGCAGAAAACAGTAACACTTGTTCAGAACGAAAGAAAGCACAGAGCCCCAGATTTTATGTTGTCCTGGAGAGCTTGCAGAGCACTGGGGAAAAGCAGGCAGAGAATTCCCTGCTAGCACCTTCTCTGTGCCTGGGAAGCAGAAGTGTTCCCATTGCTTCGCAGAATCACTTTTCTGCAGAAAACAGTAACACTTGTTCAGACGAAAGAAAGCACAGAGCCCCAGATTTTATGTTGTCCTGGAGAGCTTGCAGAGCACTGGGGAAAGGCAGGCAGAGAATTCCCTGCTAGCACCTTCTCTGTGCCTGGGAAGCAGAAGTGTTCACATTGCTTCGCAGAATCGCTTTTGTGCAGAAAACACTAACACTTGTTCAGAACAAAAGAAAGCACAGAGCCCCAGATTTTATGTTGTCCTGGAGAGCTTGCAGAGCACTGGGGAAAAGCAGGCAGAGAATTCCCTGCTAGCACCTTCTCTGTGCCTGGGAAACAGAAGTGTTCACATTGCTTCGCAGAATCGCTTTTGTGCAGAAAACAGTAACACTTGTTCAGAACGAAAGAAAGCACAGAGCCCCAGATTTTATGTTGTCCTGGAGAGCTTGCAGAGCAGTGGGGAAAGGCAGGCAGAGAATTCCCTGCTAGCACCTTCTCTGTGTCTGGGAAACAGAAGTGTTCACATTGCTTCGCAGAATCGCTTTTGTGCAGAAAACAGTAACACTTGTTCAGAACGAAAGAAAGCACAGAGCCCCAGATTCTATGTTGTCCTGGAGAGCTTGCAGAGCAGTGGGGAAAGGCAGGCAGAGAATTCCCTGCTAGCACCTTTTCTGTGCCTGTTCACATTGCTTGGCAGAATCGCTTTTGTGCAGAAAACAGTAACACTTGTTCAGAACAAAAGAAAGCACAGAGCCCCAGATTTTATGTTGTCCTGGAGAGCTTGCAGAGCACTGGGGAAAGGCAGGCAGAGAATTCCCTGCTAGCACCTTCTCTGTGCCTGTTCACATTGCTTCGCAGAATCGCTTTTGTGCAGAAAACAGTAACACTTGTTCAGAACAAAAGAAAGCACAGAGCCCCAGATTTTATGTTGTCCTGGAGAGCTTGCAGAGCACTGGGGAAAAGCAGGGAGAGAATTTCCTGCTAGCACCTTCTCTGTGCCTGGGAAGCAGAAGTGTTCACATTGCTTCGCAGAATCGCTTTTGTGCAGAAAACAGTAACACTTGTTCAGAACGAAAGAAAGCACAGATCCCCAGATTTTATGTTGTCTTGGAGAGCTTGCAGAGCACTGGGGAAAAGCAGGCAGAGAATTTCCTGCTAGCACCTTCTCTGTGCCTGGGAAACAGAAGTGTTCACATTGCTTGGCAGAATCGCTTTTGTGCAGAAAACAGTAACACTTGTTCAGAACGAAAGAAAGCACAGAGCCCCAGATTTTATGTTGTCCTGGAGAGCTTGCAGAGCACTGGGGAAAAGCAGGCAGAGAATTCCCTGCTAGCACCTTCTCTGTGCCTGGGAAGCAGAAGTGTTCCCATTGCTTCGCAGAATCACTTTTCTGCAGAAAACAGTAACACTTGTTCAGAACAAAAGAAAGCACAGAGCCCAGATTTTATGTCTTCCTGGAGAGCTTGCAGAGCACTGGGGAAAGGCAGGCAGAGAATTCCCTGCTAGCACCGTTTCTGTGCCTGTTCACATTGCTTCGCAGAATCGCTTTTGTGCAGAAAACACTAACACTTGTTCAGAACGAAAGAAAGCACAGAGCCCCAGATTTTATGTTGTCCTGGAGAGCTTGCAGAGCACTGGGGAAAGGCAGGCAGAGAATTCCCTGCTAGCACCTTCTCTGTGTCTGGGAAGCAGAAGTGTTCACATTGCTTCGCAGAATCGCTTTTGTGCAGAAAACACTAACACTTTTTCAGAACGAAAGAAAGCACAGAGCCCCAGATTCTATGTTGTCTCGGAGAGCTTGCAGAGCACTGGGGAAAAGCAGGCAGAGAATTCCCTGCTAGCACCTTCTCTGTGCCTGGGAAACAGAAGTGTTCACATTGCTTCGCAGAATCGCTTTTGTGCAGAAAACAGTAACACTTGTTCAGAACGAAAGAAAGCACAGAGCCCCAGATTCTATGTTGTCCTGGAGAGCTTGCAGAGCACTGGGGAAAGGCAGGCAGAGAATTCCCTGCTAGCACCTTCTCTGTGCCTGGGAAGCAGAAGTGTTCACATTGCTTGGCAGAATCGCTTTTGTGCAGAAAACAATAATACTTGTTCAGAACGAAAGAAAGCACAGAGCCCCAGATTCTATGTTGTCCTGGAGAGCTTGCAGAGCACTGGGGAAAGGCAGGCAGAGAATTCCCTGCTAGCACCTTTTCTGTGCCTGTTCACATTGCTTGGCAGAATCGCTTTTGTGCAGAAAACAGTAACACTTGTTCAGAACGAAAGAAAGCACAGAGCCCCAGATTTTATGTTGTCCTGGAGAGCTTGCAGAGCACTGGGGAAAGGCAGGCAGAGAATTCCCTGCTAGCACCTTCTCTGTGCCTGGGAAGCAGAAGTGTTCACATTGCTTGGCAGAATCGCTTTTGTGCAGAAAACACTAACACTTGTTCAGAACAAAAGAAAGCACAGAGCCCCAGATTTTATGTTGTCCTGGAGAGCTTGCAGAGCACTGGGGAAAAGCAGGCAGAGAATTCCCTGCTAGCACCTTCTCTGCGCCTGGGAAACAGAAGTGTTCACATTGCTTCGCAGAATCGCTTTTGTGCAGAAAACAGTAACACTTGTTCAGAACGAAAGAAAGCACAGAGCCCCAGATTCTATGTTGTCCTGGAGAGCTTGCAGAGCACTGGGGAAAGGCAGGCAGAGAATTCCCTGCTAGCACCTTCTCTGTGCCTGTTCACATTGCTTCGCAGAATCGCTTTTGTGCAGAAAACAGTAATACTTGTTCAGAACGAAAGAAAGCACAGAGCCCCAGATTTTATGTTGTCCTGGAGAGCTTGCAGAGCACTGGGGAAAAGCAGGCAGAGAATTCCCTGCTAGCACCTTCTCTGTGCCTGGGAAGCAGAAGTGTTCACATTGCTTCGCAGAATCGCTTTTGTGCAGAAAACAGTAACACTTGTTCAGAACGAAAGAAAGCACAGAGCCCCAGATTTTATGTTGTCCTGGAGAGCTTGCAGAGCAGTGGGGAAAGGCAGGCAGAGAATTCCCTGCTAGCACCTTTACTGTGCCTTTTCACATTGCTTGGCAGAATCGCTTTTGTGCAGAAAACAGTAACACTTGTTCAGAACGAAAGAAAGCACAGAGCCCCAGATTTTATGTTGTCCTGGAGAGCTTGCAGAGCAGTGGGGAAAGGCAGGCAGAGAATTCCCTGCTAGCACCTTCTCTGTGCCTGGGAAACAGAAGTGTTCACATTGCTTTGCAGAATCGCTTTTGTGCAGAAAACAGTAACACTTGTTCAGAACGAAAGAAAGCACAGAGCCCCAGATTTTATGTTGTCCTGGAGAGCTTGCAGAGCAGTGGGGAAAGGCAGGCAGAGAATTCCCTGCTAGCACCTTCTCTGTGCCTGGGAAACAGAAGTGTTCACATTGCTTCGCAGAATCGCTTTTGTGCAGAAAACAGTAACACTTGTTCAGAACGAAAGAAAGCACAGAGCCCCAGATTTTATGTTGTCCTGGAGAGCTTGCAGAGCACTGGGGAAAGGCAGGCAGAGAATTCCCTGCTAGCACCTTCTCTGTGCCTGGGAAACAGAAGTGTTCACATTGCTTCGCAGAATCGCTTTTGTGCAGAAAATAGTAACAGTTGTTCAGAACGAAAGAAAGCACAGAGCCCCTGATTCTATGTTGTCCTGGAGAGCTTGCAGAGCACTGGGGAAAGGCAGGCAGAGAATTCCCTGCTAGCACCTTCTCTGTGCCTGGGAAACAGAAGTGTTCACATTGCTTGGCAGAATCGCTTTTGTGCAGAAAACAGTAACACTTGTTCAGAACGAAAGAAAGCACAGAGCCCCAGATTCTATGTTGTCCTGGAGAGCTTGCAGAGCACTGGGGAAAGGCAGGCAGAGAATTCCCTGCTAGCACCTTTTCTGTGCCTGTTCACATTGCTTCGCAGAATCGCTTTTGTGCAGAAAACAGTAACACTTGTTCAGAACGAAAGAAAGCACAGAGCCGCAGATTTTATGTTGTCCTGGAGAGCTTGCAGAGCACTGGGGAAAGGCAGGCAGAGAATTCCCTGCTAGCACCTTCTCTGTGCCTGGGAAGCAGAAGTGTTCACATTGCTTGGCAGAATCGCTTTTGTGCAGAAAACAGTAACACTTGTTCAGAACAAAAGAAAGCACAGAGCCCCAGATTTTATGTTGTCCTGGAGAGCTTGCAGAGCACTGGGGAAAAGCAGGCAGAGAATTCCCTGCTAGCACCTTCTCTGCGCCTGGGAAACAGAAGTGTTCACATTGCTTGGCAGAATCGCTTTTGTGCAGAAAACAGTAACACTTGTTCAGAACGAAAGAAAGCACAGAGCCCCAGATTCTATGTTGTCCTGGAGAGCTTGCAGAGCACTGGGGAAAGGCAGGCAGAGAATTCCCTGCTAGCACCTTTTCTGTGCCTGTTCACATTGCTTCGCAGAATCGCTTTTGTGCAGAAAACACTAACACTTGTTCAGAACGAAAGAAAGCACAGAGCCCCAGATTTTATGTTGTCCTGGAGAGCTTGCAGAGCACTGGGGAAAAGCAGGCAGAGAATTCCCTGCTAGCACCTTCTCTGTGCCTGGGAAGCAGAAGTGTTCACATTGCTGCGCAGAATCGCTTTTGTGCAGAAAACAGTAACACTTGTTCAGAACGAAAGAAAGCACAGAGCCCCAGATTTTATGTTGTCCTGGAGAGCTTGCAGAGCACTGGGGAAAGGCAGGCAGAGAATTCCCTGCTAGCACCTTCTCTGTGCCTGTTCACATTGCTGCGCAGAATCGCTTTTGTGCAGAAAACAGTAACACTTGTTCAGAACGAAAGAAAGCACAGAGCCCCAGATTTTATGTTGTCCTGGAGAGCTTACAGAGCACTGGGGAAAGGCAGGCAGAGAATTCCCTGCTAGCACCTTCTCTGTGCCTGGGAAGCAGAAGTGTTCACATTGCTTCGCAGAATCGCTTTTGTGCAGAAAACAGTAACACTTGTTCAGAACGAAAGAAAGCACAGAGCCCCAGATTTTATGTTGTCTTGGAGAGCTTGCAGAGCACTGGGGAAAAGCAGGCAGAGAATTTCCTGCTAGCACCTTCTCTGTGCCTGGGAAACAGAAGTGTTCACATTGCTTGGCAGAATCGCTTTTGTGCAGAAAACAGTAACACTTGTTCAGAACGAAAGAAAGCACAGATCCCCAGATTTTATGTTGTCTTGGAGAGCTTGCAGAGCACTGGGGAAAAGCAGTCAGAGAATTTCCTGCTAGCACCTTCTCTGTGCCTGGGAAACAGAAGTGTTCACATTGCTTGGCAGAATCGCTTTTGTGCAGAAAACAGTAACACTTGTTCAGAACGAAAGAAAGCACAGAGCCCCAGATTTTATGTTGTCCTGGAGAGCTTGCAGAGCACTGGGGAAAGGCAGGCAGAGAATTCCCTGCTAGCACCTTCTCTGTGCCTGGGAAGCAGAAGTGTTCACATTGCTTGGCAGAATCGCTTTTGTGCAGAAAACAGTAACAGTTGTTCAGAACGAAAGAAAGCACAGAGCCCCAGATTCTATGTTGTCCTGGAGAGCTTGCAGAGCACTGGGGAAAGGCAGGCAGAGAATTCCCTGCTAGCACCTTCTCTGTGCCTGTTCACATTGCTTCGCAGAATCGCTTTTGTGCAGAAAACAGTAACACTTGTTCAGAACGAAAGAAAGCACAGAGCCCCAGATTTTATGTTGTCCTGGAGAGCTTGCAGAGCACTGGGGAAAGGCAGGCAGAGAATTCCCTGCTAGCACCTTCTCTGTGCCTGGGAAGCAGAAGTGTTCAGATTGCTTGGCAGAATCGCTTTTGTGCAGAAAACAGTAACACTTGTTCAGAACAAAAGAAAGCACAGAGCCCCAGATTTTATGTTGTCCTGGAGAGCTTGCAGAGCACTGGGGAAAAGCAGGCAGAGAATTCCCTGCTAGCACCTTCTCTGCGCCTGGGAAACAGAAGTGTTCACATTGCTTGGCAGAATCGCTTTTGTGCAGAAAACAGTAACACTTGTTCAGAACGAAAGAAAGCACAGAGCCCCAGATTCTATGTTGTCCTGGAGAGCTTGCAGAGCACTGGGGAAAGGCAGGCAGAGAATTCCCTGCTAGCACCTTCTCTGTGCCTGTTCACATTGCTTCGCAGAATCGCTTTTGTGCAGAAAACAGTAATACTTGTTCAGAACGAAAGAAAGCACAGAGCCCCAGATTTTATGTTGTCCTGGAGAGCTTGCAGAGCACTGGGGAAAAGCAGGCAGAGAATTCCCTGCTAGCACCTTCTCTGTGCCTGGGAAACAGAAGTGTTCACATTGCTTGGCAGAATCGCTTTTGTGCAGAAAACAGTAACACTTGTTCAGAACGAAAGAAAGCACAGAGCCCCAGATTTTATGTTGTCCTGGAGAGCTTGCAGAGCACTGGGGAAAGGCAGGCAGAGAATTCCCTGCTAGCACCTTCTCTGTGCCTGGGAAACAGAAGTGTTCACATTGCTTCGCAGAATCGCTTTTGTGTAGAAAACAGTAACACTTGTTCAGAACGAAAGAAAGCACAGAGCCCCAGATTTTATGTTGTCCTGGAGAGCTTGCAGAGCACTGGGGAAAAGCAGGCAGAGAATTCCCTGCTAGCACCTTCTCTGTGCCTGGGAAGCAGAAGTGTTCCCATTGCTTCGCAGAATCGCTTTTGTGCAGAAAACAATAATACTTGTTCAGAACGAAAGAAAGCACAGAGCCCCAGATTTTATGTTGTCCTGGAGAGCTTGCAGAGCACTGGGGAAAGGCAGGCAGAGAATTCCCTGCTAGCACCTTTTCTGTGCCTGTTCACATTGCTTCGCAGAATCGCTTTTGTGCAGAAAACAGTAACACTTGTTCAGAACGAAAGAAAGCACAGAGCCCCAGATTTTATGTTGTCCTGGAGAGCTTGCAGAGCACTGGGGAAAAGCAGGCAGAGAATTCCCTGCTAGCACCTTCTCTGCGCCTGGGAAACAGAAGTGTTCACATTGCTTCGCAGAATCGCTTTTGTGCAGAAAATAGTAACAGTTGTTCAGAACGAAAGAAAGCACAGAGCCCCTGATTCTACGTTGTCCTGGAGAGCTTGCAGAGCACTGGGGAAAGGCAGGCAGAGAATTCCCTGCTAGCACCTTCTCTGTGCCTGGGAAGCAGAAGTGTTCACATTGCTTGGCAGAATCGCTTTTGTGCAGAAAACAGTAACACTTGTTCAGAACGAAAGAAAGCACAGAGCCCCAGATTCTATGTTGTCCTGGAGAGCTTGCAGAGCACTGGGGAAAGGCAGGCAGAGAATTCCCTGCTAGCACCTTCTCTGTGCCTGTTCACATTGCTTCGCAGAATCGCTTTTGTGCAGAAAACAGTAACACTTGTTCAGACGAAAGAAAGCACAGAGCCCCAGATTTTATGTTGTCCTGGAGAGCTTGCAGAGCACTGGGGAAAGGCAGGCAGAGAATTCCCTGCTAGCACCTTCTCTGTGCCTGGGAAGCAGAAGTGTTCACATTGCTTCGCAGAATCGCTTTTGTGCAGAAAACACTAACACTTGTTCAGAACAAAAGAAAGCACAGAGCCCCAGATTTTATGTTGTCCTGGAGAGCTTGCAGAGCACTGGGGAAAAGCAGGCAGAGAATTCCCTGCTAGCACCTTCTCTGTGCCTGGGAAACAGAAGTGTTCCCATTGCTTCGCAGAATCGCTTTTGTGCAGAAAACAGTAACACTTGTTCAGAACGAAAGAAAGCACAGAGCCCCAGATTTTATGTTGTCCTGGAGAGCTTGCAGAGCACTGGGGAAAGGCAGGCAGAGAATTCCCTGCTAGCACCTTTTCTGTGCCTGTTCACATTTCTTCGCAGAATCGCTTTTGTGCAGAAAACAGTAACACTTGTTCAGAACAAAAGAAAGCACAGAGCCCCAGATTTTATGTTGTCCTGGAGAGCTTGCAGAGCACTGGGGAAAGGCAGGCAGAGAATTCCCTGCTAGCACCTTCTCTGTGCCTGTTCACATTGCTTCGCAGAATCGCTTTTGTGCAGAAAACAGTAACACTTGTTCAGAACAAAAGAAAGCACAGAGCCCCAGATTTTATGTTGTCCTGGAGAGCTTGCAGAGCACTGGGGAAAAGCAGGGAGAGAATTTCCTGCTAGCACCTTCTCTGTGCCTGGGAAGCAGAAGTGTTCACATTGCTTCGCAGAATCGCTTTTGTGCAGAAAACAGTAACACTTGTTCAGAACGAAAGAAAGCACAGATCCCCAGATTTTATGTTGTCTTGGAGAGCTTGCAGAGCACTGGGGAAAAGCAGGCAGAGAATTTCCTGCTAGCACCTTCTCTGTGCCTGGGAAACAGAAGTGTTCACATTGCTTGGCAGAATCGCTTTTGTGCAGAAAACAGTAACACTTGTTCAGAACGAAAGAAAGCACAGAGCCCCAGATTTTATGTTGTCCTGGAGAGCTTGCAGAGCACTGGGGAAAAGCAGGCAGAGAATTCCCTGCTAGCACCTTCTCTGTGCCTGGGAAGCAGAAGTGTTCCCATTGCTTCGCAGAATCACTTTTCTGCAGAAAACAGTAACACTTGTTCAGACGAAAGAAAGCACAGAGCCCCAGATTTTATGTTGTCCTGGAGAGCTTGCAGAGCACTGGGGAAAGGCAGGCAGAGAATTCCCTGCTAGCACCTTCTCTGTGCCTGGGAAGCAGAAGTGTTCACATTGCTTCGCAGAATCGCTTTTGTGCAGAAAACACTAACACTTGTTCAGAACAAAAGAAAGCACAGAGCCCCAGATTTTATGTTGTCCTGGAGAGCTTGCAGAGCACTGGGGAAAAGCAGGCAGAGAATTCCCTGCTAGCACCTTCTCTGTGCCTGGGAAACAGAAGTGTTCACATTGCTTCGCAGAATCGCTTTTGTGCAGAAAACAGTAACACTTGTTCAGAACGAAAGAAAGCACAGAGCCCCAGATTTTATGTTGTCCTGGAGAGCTTGCAGAGCACTGGGGAAAGGCAGGCAGAGAATTCCCTGCTAGCACCTTCTCTGTGCCTGTTCACATTGCTTCGCAGAATCGCTTTTGTGCAGAAAACAGTAACACTTGTTCAGAACAAAAGAAAGCACAGAGCCCCAGATTTTATGTTGTCCTGGAGAGCTTGCAGAGCACTGGGGAAAAGCAGGGAGAGAATTTCCTGCTAGCACCTTCTCTGTGCCTGGGAAGCAGAAGTGTTCACATTGCTTCGCAGAATCGCTTTTGTGCAGAAAACAGTAACACTTGTTCAGAACGAAAGAAAGCACAGATCCCCAGATTTTATGTTGTCTTGGAGAGCTTGCAGAGCACTGGGGAAAAGCAGGCAGAGAATTTCCTGCTAGCACCTTCTCTGTGCCTGGGAAACAGAAGTGTTCACATTGCTTGGCAGAATCGCTTTTGTGCAGAAAACAGTAACACTTGTTCAGAACGAAAGAAAGCACAGAGCCCCAGATTTTATGTTGTCCTGGAGAGCTTGCAGAGCACTGGGGAAAAGCAGGCAGAGAATTCCCTGCTAGCACCTTCTCTGTGCCTGGGAAGCAGAAGTGTTCCCATTGCTTCGCAGAATCACTTTTCTGCAGAAAACAGTAACACTTGTTCAGAACAAAAGAAAGCACAGAGCCCAGATTTTATGTCTTCCTGGAGAGCTTGCAGAGCACTGGGGAAAGGCAGGCAGAGAATTCCCTGCTAGCACCGTTTCTGTGCCTGTTCACATTGCTTCGCAGAATCGCTTTTGTGCAGAAAACACTAACACTTGTTCAGAACGAAAGAAAGCACAGAGCCCCAGATTTTATGTTGTCCTGGAGAGCTTGCAGAGCACTGGGGAAAGGCAGGCAGAGAATTCCCTGCTAGCACCTTCTCTGTGTCTGGGAAGCAGAAGTGTTCCCATTGCTTCGCAGAATCGCTTTTGTGCAGAAAACAGTAACACTTGTTCAGAACGAAAGAAAGCACAGAGCCCCAGATTCTATGTTGTCCTGGAGAGCTTGCAGAGCACTGGGGAAAGGCAGGCAGAGAATTCCCTGCTAGCACCTTTTCTGTGCCTGTTCACATTGCTTCGCAGAATCGCTTTTGTGCAGAAAACAGTAACACTTGTTCAGAACAAAAGAAAGCACAGAGCCCCAGATTTTATGTTGTCCTGGAGAGCTTGCAGAGCACTGGGGAAAGGCAGGCAGAGAATTCCCTGCTAGCACCTTCTCTGTGCCTGTTCACATTGCTTCGCAGAATCGCTTTTGTGCAGAAAACAGTAACACTTGTTCAGAACAAAAGAAAGCACAGAGCCCCAGATTTTATGTTGTCCTGGAGAGCTTGCAGAGCACTGGGGAAAAGCAGGGAGAGAATTTCCTGCTAGCACCTTCTCTGTGCCTGGGAAGCAGAAGTGTTCACATTGCTTCGCAGAATCGCTTTTGTGCAGAAAACAGTAACACTTGTTCAGAACGAAAGAAAGCACAGATCCCCAGATTTTATGTTGTCTTGGAGAGCTTGCAGAGCACTGGGGAAAAGCAGGCAGAGAATTTCCTGCTAGCACCTTCTCTGTGCCTGGGAAACAGAAGTGTTCACATTGCTTGGCAGAATCGCTTTTGTGCAGAAAACAGTAACACTTGTTCAGAACGAAAGAAAGCACAGAGCCCCAGATTTTATGTTGTCCTGGAGAGCTTGCAGAGCACTGGGGAAAAGCAGGCAGAGAATTCCCTGCTAGCACCTTCTCTGTGCCTGGGAAGCAGAAGTGTTCCCATTGCTTCGCAGAATCACTTTTCTGCAGAAAACAGTAACACTTGTTCAGACGAAAGAAAGCACAGAGCCCCAGATTTTATGTTGTCCTGGAGAGCTTGCAGAGCACTGGGGAAAGGCAGGCAGAGAATTCCCTGCTAGCACCTTCTCTGTGCCTGGGAAGCAGAAGTGTTCACATTGCTTCGCAGAATCGCTTTTGTGCAGAAAACACTAACACTTGTTCAGAACAAAAGAAAGCACAGAGCCCCAGATTTTATGTTGTCCTGGAGAGCTTGCAGAGCACTGGGGAAAAGCAGGCAGAGAATTCCCTGCTAGCACCTTCTCTGTGCCTGGGAAACAGAAGTGTTCACATTGCTTCGCAGAATCGCTTTTGTGCAGAAAACAGTAACACTTGTTCAGAACGAAAGAAAGCACAGAGCCCCAGATTTTATGTTGTCCTGGAGAGCTTGCAGAGCAGTGGGGAAAGGCAGGCAGAGAATTCCCTGCTAGCACCTTTTCTGTGCCTGTTCACATTGCTTCGCAGAATCGCTTTTGTGCAGAAAACAGTAACACTTGTTCAGAACGAAAGAAAGCACAGAGCCCCAGATTTTATGTTGTCCTGGAGAGCTTGCAGAGCACTGGGGAAAGGCAGGCAGAGAATTCCCTGCTAGCACCTTCTCTGCGCCTGGGAAACAGAAGTGTTCACATTGCTTGGCAGAATCGCTTTTGTGCAGAAAACAGTAACACTTGTTCAGAACGAAAGAAAGCACAGAGCCCCAGATTCTATGTTGTCCTGGAGAGCTTGCAGAGCACTGGGGAAAGGCAGGCAGAGAATTCCCTGCTAGCACCTTTTCTGTGCCTGTTCACATTGCTTCGCAGAATCGCTTTTGTGCAGAAAACACTAACACTTGTTCAGAACGAAAGAAAGCACAGAGCCCCAGATTTTATGTTGTCCTGGAGAGCTTGCAGAGCACTGGGGAAAAGCAGGCAGAGAATTCCCTGCTAGCACCTTCTCTGTGCCTGGGAAGCAGAAGTGTTCACATTGCTGCGCAGAATCGCTTTTGTGCAGAAAACAGTAACACTTGTTCAGAACGAAAGAAAGCACAGAGCCCCAGATTTTATGTTGTCCTGGAGAGCTTGCAGAGCACTGGGGAAAGGCAGGCAGAGAATTCCCTGCTAGCACCTTCTCTGTGCCTGTTCACATTGCTGCGCAGAATCGCTTTTGTGCAGAAAACAGTAACACTTGTTCAGAACGAAAGAAAGCACAGAGCCCCAGATTTTATGTTGTCCTGGAGAGCTTACAGAGCACTGGGGAAAGGCAGGCAGAGAATTCCCTGCTAGCACCTTCTCTGTGCCTGGGAAGCAGAAGTGTTCACATTGCTTCGCAGAATCGCTTTTGTGCAGAAAACAGTAACACTTGTTCAGAACGAAAGAAAGCACAGAGCCCCAGATTTTATGTTGTCTTGGAGAGCTTGCAGAGCACTGGGGAAAAGCAGGCAGAGAATTTCCTGCTAGCACCTTCTCTGTGCCTGGGAAACAGAAGTGTTCACATTGCTTGGCAGAATCGCTTTTGTGCAGAAAACAGTAACACTTGTTCAGAACGAAAGAAAGCACAGATCCCCAGATTTTATGTTGTCTTGGAGAGCTTGCAGAGCACTGGGGAAAAGCAGTCAGAGAATTTCCTGCTAGCACCTTCTCTGTGCCTGGGAAACAGAAGTGTTCACATTGCTTGGCAGAATCGCTTTTGTGCAGAAAACAGTAACACTTGTTCAGAACGAAAGAAAGCACAGAGCCCCAGATTTTATGTTGTCCTGGAGAGCTTGCAGAGCACTGGGGAAAGGCAGGCAGAGAATTCCCTGCTAGCACCTTCTCTGTGCCTGGGAAGCAGAAGTGTTCACATTGCTTGGCAGAATCGCTTTTGTGCAGAAAACAGTAACAGTTGTTCAGAACGAAAGAAAGCACAGAGCCCCAGATTCTATGTTGTCCTGGAGAGCTTGCAGAGCACTGGGGAAAGGCAGGCAGAGAATTCCCTGCTAGCACCTTCTCTGTGCCTGTTCACATTGCTTCGCAGAATCGCTTTTGTGCAGAAAACAGTAACACTTGTTCAGAACGAAAGAAAGCACAGAGCCCCAGATTTTATGTTGTCCTGGAGAGCTTGCAGAGCACTGGGGAAAGGCAGGCAGAGAATTCCCTGCTAGCACCTTCTCTGTGCCTGGGAAGCAGAAGTGTTCAGATTGCTTGGCAGAATCGCTTTTGTGCAGAAAACAGTAACACTTGTTCAGAACAAAAGAAAGCACAGAGCCCCAGATTTTATGTTGTCCTGGAGAGCTTGCAGAGCACTGGGGAAAAGCAGGCAGAGAATTCCCTGCTAGCACCTTCTCTGCGCCTGGGAAACAGAAGTGTTCACATTGCTTGGCAGAATCGCTTTTGTGCAGAAAACAGTAACACTTGTTCAGAACGAAAGAAAGCACAGAGCCCCAGATTCTATGTTGTCCTGGAGAGCTTGCAGAGCACTGGGGAAAGGCAGGCAGAGAATTCCCTGCTAGCACCTTCTCTGTGCCTGTTCACATTGCTTCGCAGAATCGCTTTTGTGCAGAAAACAGTAATACTTGTTCAGAACGAAAGAAAGCACAGAGCCCCAGATTTTATGTTGTCCTGGAGAGCTTGCAGAGCACTGGGGAAAAGCAGGCAGAGAATTCCCTGCTAGCACCTTCTCTGTGCCTGGGAAGCAGAAGTGTTCACATTGCTTGGCAGAATCGCTTTTGTGCAGAAAACAGTAACACTTGTTCAGAACGAAAGAAAGCACAGAGCCCCAGATTTTATGTTGTCCTGGAGAGCTTGCAGAGCACTGGGGAAAGGCAGGCAGAGAATTCCCTGCTAGCACCTTCTCTGTGCCTGGGAAACAGAAGTGTTCACATTGCTTCGCAGAATCGCTTTTGTGTAGAAAACAGTAACACTTGTTCAGAACGAAAGAAAGCACAGAGCCCCAGATTTTATGTTGTCCTGGAGAGCTTGCAGAGCACTGGGGAAAAGCAGGCAGAGAATTCCCTGCTAGCACCTTCTCTGTGCCTGGGAAGCAGAAGTGTTCCCATTGCTTCGCAGAATCGCTTTTGTGCAGAAAACAATAATACTTGTTCAGAACGAAAGAAAGCACAGAGCCCCAGATTTTATGTTGTCCTGGAGAGCTTGCAGAGCACTGGGGAAAGGCAGGCAGAGAATTCCCTGCTAGCACCTTTTCTGTGCCTGTTCACATTGCTTCGCAGAATCGCTTTTGTGCAGAAAACAGTAACACTTGTTCAGAACGAAAGAAAGCACAGAGCCCCAGATTTTATGTTGTCCTGGAGAGCTTGCAGAGCACTGGGGAAAAGCAGGCAGAGAATTCCCTGCTAGCACCTTCTCTGCGCCTGGGAAACAGAAGTGTTCACATTGCTTCGCAGAATCGCTTTTGTGCAGAAAATAGTAACAGTTGTTCAGAACGAAAGAAAGCACAGAGCCCCTGATTCTACGTTGTCCTGGAGAGCTTGCAGAGCACTGGGGAAAGGCAGGCAGAGAATTCCCTGCTAGCACCTTCTCTGTGCCTGGGAAGCAGAAGTGTTCACATTGCTTGGCAGAATCGCTTTTGTGCAGAAAACAGTAACACTTGTTCAGAACGAAAGAAAGCACAGAGCCCCAGATTCTATGTTGTCCTGGAGAGCTTGCAGAGCACTGGGGAAAGGCAGGCAGAGAATTCCCTGCTAGCACCTTCTCTGTGCCTGTTCACATTGCTTCGCAGAATCGCTTTTGTGCAGAAAACAGTAACACTTGTTCAGACGAAAGAAAGCACAGAGCCCCAGATTTTATGTTGTCCTGGAGAGCTTGCAGAGCACTGGGGAAAGGCAGGCAGAGAATTCCCTGCTAGCACCTTCTCTGTGCCTGGGAAGCAGAAGTGTTCACATTGCTTCGCAGAATCGCTTTTGTGCAGAAAACACTAACACTTGTTCAGAACAAAAGAAAGCACAGAGCCCCAGATTTTATGTTGTCCTGGAGAGCTTGCAGAGCACTGGGGAAAAGCAGGCAGAGAATTCCCTGCTAGCACCTTCTCTGTGCCTGGGAAACAGAAGTGTTCCCATTGCTTCGCAGAATCGCTTTTGTGCAGAAAACAGTAACACTTGTTCAGAACGAAAGAAAGCACAGAGCCCCAGATTTTATGTTGTCCTGGAGAGCTTGCAGAGCACTGGGGAAAGGCAGGCAGAGAATTCCCTGCTAGCACCTTTTCTGTGCCTGTTCACATTTCTTCGCAGAATCGCTTTTGTGCAGAAAACAGTAACACTTGTTCAGAACAAAAGAAAGCACAGAGCCCCAGATTTTATGTTGTCCTGGAGAGCTTGCAGAGCACTGGGGAAAGGCAGGCAGAGAATTCCCTGCTAGCACCTTCTCTGTGCCTGTTCACATTGCTTCGCAGAATCGCTTTTGTGCAGAAAACAGTAACACTTGTTCAGAACAAAAGAAAGCACAGAGCCCCAGATTTTATGTTGTCCTGGAGAGCTTGCAGAGCACTGGGGAAAAGCAGGGAGAGAATTTCCTGCTAGCACCTTCTCTGTGCCTGGGAAGCAGAAGTGTTCACATTGCTTCGCAGAATCGCTTTTGTGCAGAAAACAGTAACACTTGTTCAGAACGAAAGAAAGCACAGATCCCCAGATTTTATGTTGTCTTGGAGAGCTTGCAGAGCACTGGGGAAAAGCAGGCAGAGAATTTCCTGCTAGCACCTTCTCTGTGCCTGGGAAACAGAAGTGTTCACATTGCTTGGCAGAATCGCTTTTGTGCAGAAAACAGTAACACTTGTTCAGAACGAAAGAAAGCACAGAGCCCCAGATTTTATGTTGTCCTGGAGAGCTTGCAGAGCACTGGGGAAAAGCAGGCAGAGAATTCCCTGCTAGCACCTTCTCTGTGCCTGGGAAGCAGAAGTGTTCCCATTGCTTCGCAGAATCACTTTTCTGCAGAAAACAGTAACACTTGTTCAGACGAAAGAAAGCACAGAGCCCCAGATTTTATGTTGTCCTGGAGAGCTTGCAGAGCACTGGGGAAAAGCAGGCAGAGAATTCCCTGCTAGCACCTTCTCTGTGCCTGGGAAACAGAAGTGTTCACATTGCTTCGCAGAATCGCTTTTGTGCAGAAAACAGTAACACTTGTTCAGAACGAAAGAAAGCACAGAGCCCCAGATTTTATGTTGTCCTGGAGAGCTTGCAGAGCACTGGGGAAAGGCAGGCAGAGAATTCCCTGCTAGCACCTTCTCTGTGCCTGTTCACATTGCTTCGCAGAATCGCTTTTGTGCAGAAAACAGTAACACTTGTTCAGAACAAAAGAAAGCACAGAGCCCCAGATTTTATGTTGTCCTGGAGAGCTTGCAGAGCACTGGGGAAAAGCAGGGAGAGAATTTCCTGCTAGCACCTTCTCTGTGCCTGGGAAGCAGAAGTGTTCACATTGCTTCGCAGAATCGCTTTTGTGCAGAAAACAGTAACACTTGTTCAGAACGAAAGAAAGCACAGATCCCCAGATTTTATGTTGTCTTGGAGAGCTTGCAGAGCACTGGGGAAAAGCAGGCAGAGAATTTCCTGCTAGCACCTTCTCTGTGCCTGGGAAACAGAAGTGTTCACATTGCTTGGCAGAATCGCTTTTGTGCAGAAAACAGTAACACTTGTTCAGAACGAAAGAAAGCACAGAGCCCCAGATTTTATGTTGTCCTGGAGAGCTTGCAGAGCACTGGGGAAAAGCAGGCAGAGAATTCCCTGCTAGCACCTTCTCTGTGCCTGGGAAGCAGAAGTGTTCCCATTGCTTCGCAGAATCACTTTTCTGCAGAAAACAGTAACACTTGTTCAGAACAAAAGAAAGCACAGAGCCCAGATTTTATGTCTTCCTGGAGAGCTTGCAGAGCACTGGGGAAAGGCAGGCAGAGAATTCCCTGCTAGCACCGTTTCTGTGCCTGTTCACATTGCTTCGCAGAATCGCTTTTGTGCAGAAAACACTAACACTTGTTCAGAACGAAAGAAAGCACAGAGCCCCAGATTTTATGTTGTCCTGGAGAGCTTGCAGAGCACTGGGGAAAGGCAGGCAGAGAATTCCCTGCTAGCACCTTCTCTGTGTCTGGGAAGCAGAAGTGTTCCCATTGCTTCGCAGAATCGCTTTTGTGCAGAAAACAGTAACACTTGTTCAGAACGAAAGAAAGCACAGAGCCCCAGATTCTATGTTGTCCTGGAGAGCTTGCAGAGCACTGGGGAAAGGCAGGCAGAGAATTCCCTGCTAGCACCTTTTCTGTGCCTGTTCACATTGCTTCGCAGAATCGCTTTTGTGCAGAAAACAGTAACACTTGTTCAGAACAAAAGAAAGCACAGAGCCCCAGATTTTATGTTGTCCTGGAGAGCTTGCAGAGCACTGGGGAAAGGCAGGCAGAGAATTCCCTGCTAGCACCTTCTCTGTGCCTGTTCACATTGCTTCGCAGAATCGCTTTTGTGCAGAAAACAGTAACACTTGTTCAGAACAAAAGAAAGCACAGAGCCCCAGATTTTATGTTGTCCTGGAGAGCTTGCAGAGCACTGGGGAAAAGCAGGGAGAGAATTTCCTGCTAGCACCTTCTCTGTGCCTGGGAAGCAGAAGTGTTCACATTGCTTCGCAGAATCGCTTTTGTGCAGAAAACAGTAACACTTGTTCAGAACGAAAGAAAGCACAGATCCCCAGATTTTATGTTGTCTTGGAGAGCTTGCAGAGCACTGGGGAAAAGCAGGCAGAGAATTTCCTGCTAGCACCTTCTCTGTGCCTGGGAAACAGAAGTGTTCACATTGCTTGGCAGAATCGCTTTTGTGCAGAAAACAGTAACACTTGTTCAGAACGAAAGAAAGCACAGAGCCCCAGATTTTATGTTGTCCTGGAGAGCTTGCAGAGCACTGGGGAAAAGCAGGCAGAGAATTCCCTGCTAGCACCTTCTCTGTGCCTGGGAAGCAGAAGTGTTCCCATTGCTTCGCAGAATCACTTTTCTGCAGAAAACAGTAACACTTGTTCAGACGAAAGAAAGCACAGAGCCCCAGATTTTATGTTGTCCTGGAGAGCTTGCAGAGCACTGGGGAAAGGCAGGCAGAGAATTCCCTGCTAGCACCTTCTCTGTGCCTGGGAAGCAGAAGTGTTCACATTGCTTCGCAGAATCGCTTTTGTGCAGAAAACACTAACACTTGTTCAGAACAAAAGAAAGCACAGAGCCCCAGATTTTATGTTGTCCTGGAGAGCTTGCAGAGCACTGGGGAAAAGCAGGCAGAGAATTCCCTGCTAGCACCTTCTCTGTGCCTGGGAAACAGAAGTGTTCACATTGCTTCGCAGAATCGCTTTTGTGCAGAAAACAGTAACACTTGTTCAGAACGAAAGAAAGCACAGAGCCCCAGATTTTATGTTGTCCTGGAGAGCTTGCAGAGCAGTGGGGAAAGGCAGGCAGAGAATTCCCTGCTAGCACCTTTTCTGTGCCTGTTCACATTGCTTCGCAGAATCGCTTTTGTGCAGAAAACAGTAACACTTGTTCAGAACGAAAGAAAGCACAGAGCCCCAGATTTTATGTTGTCCTGGAGAGCTTGCAGAGCACTGGGGAAAGGCAGGCAGAGAATTCCCTGCTAGCACCTTCTCTGTGCCTGTTCACATTGCTTCGCAGAATCGCTTTTGTGCAGAAAACAGTAACACTTGTTCAGAACAAAAGAAAGCACAGAGCCCCAGATTTTATGTTGTCCTGGAGAGCTTGCAGAGCACTGGGGAAAAGCAGGGAGAGAATTTCCTGCTAGCACCTTCTCTGTGCCTGGGAAGCAGAAGTGTTCACATTGCTTGGCAGAATCGCTTTTGTGCAGAAAACAGTAACACTTGTTCAGAACGAAAGAAAGCACAGAGCCCCAGATTTTATGTTGTCCTGGAGAGCTTGCAGAGCACTGGGGAAAAGCAGGCAGAGAATTCCCTGCTAGCACCTTCTCTGTGCCTGGGAAGCAGAAGTGTTCCCATTGCTTCGCAGAATCACTTTTCTGCAGAAAACAGTAACACTTGTTCAGAACAAAAGAAAGCACAGAGCCCAGATTTTATGTCTTCCTGGAGAGCTTGCAGAGCACTGGGGAAAGGCAGGCAGAGAATTCCCTGCTAGCACCGTTTCTGTGCCTGTTCACATTGCTTCGCAGAATCGCTTTTGTGCAGAAAACACTAACACTTGTTCAGAACGAAAGAAAGCACAGATCCCCAGATTTTATGTTGTCCTGGAGAGCTTGCAGAGCACTGGGGAAAGGCAGGCAGAGAATTCCCTGCTAGCACCTTCTCTGTGTCTGGGAAGCAGAAGTCTTCACATTGCTTCGCAGAATCGCTTTTGTGCAGAAAACACTAACACTTGTTCAGAACGAAAGAAAGCACAGAGCCCCAGATTCTATGTTGTCTCGGAGAGCTTGCAGAGCACTGGGGAAAAGCAGGCAGAGAATTCCCTGCTAGCACCTTCTCTGTGCCTGGGAAACAGAAGTGTTCACATTGCTTGGCAGAATCGCTTTTGTGCAGAAAACAGTAACACTTGTTCAGAACGAAAGAAAGCACAGAGCCCCAGATTCTATGTTGTCCTGGAGAGCTTGCAGAGCACTGGGGAAAGGCAGGCAGAGAATTCCCTGCTAGCACCTTCTCTGTGCCTGGGAAGCAGAAGTGTTCACATTGCTTGGCAGAATCGCTTTTGTGCAGAAAACAATAATACTTGTTCAGAACGAAAGAAAGCACAGAGCCCCAGATTCTATGTTGTCCTGGAGAGCTTGCAGAGCACTGGGGAAAGGCAGGCAGAGAATTCCCTGCTAGCACCTTTTCTGTGCCTGTTCACATTGCTTGGCAGAATCGCTTTTGTGCAGAAAACAGTAACACTTGTTCAGAACGAAAGAAAGCACAGAGCCCCAGATTTTATGTTGTCCTGGAGAGCTTGCAGAGCACTGGGGAAAGGCAGGCAGAGAATTCCCTGCTAGCACCTTCTCTGCGCCTGGGAAGCAGAAGTGTTCACATTGCTTGGCAGAATCGCTTTTGTGCAGAAAACACTAACACTTGTTCAGAACAAAAGAAAGCACAGAGCCCCAGATTTTATGTTGTCCTGGAGAGCTTGCAGAGCACTGGGGAAAAGCAGGCAGAGAATTCCCTGCTAGCACCTTCTCTGCGCCTGGGAAACAGAAGTGTTCACATTGCTTCGCAGAATCGCTTTTGTGCAGAAAACAGTAACACTTGTTCAGAACGAAAGAAAGCACAGAGCCCCAGATTCTATGTTGTCCTGGAGAGCTTGCAGAGCACTGGGGAAAGGCAGGCAGAGAATTCCCTGCTAGCACCTTTTCTGTGCCTGTTCACATTTCTTCGCAGAATCGCTTTTGTGCAGAAAACAGTAATACTTGTTCAGAACGAAAGAAAGCACAGAGCCCCAGATTTTATGTTGTCCTGGAGAGCTTGCAGAGCACTGGGGAAAAGCAGGCAGAGAATTCCCTGCTAGCACCTTCTCTGTGCCTGGGAAGCAGAAGTGTTCACATTGCTTCGCAGAATCGCTTTTGTGCAGAAAACAGTAACACTTGTTCAGAACGAAAGAAAGCACAGAGCCCCAGATTTTATGTTGTCCTGGAGAGCTTGCAGAGCAGTGGGGAAAGGCAGGCAGAGAATTCCCTGCTAGCACCTTTACTGTGCCTTTTCACATTGCTTGGCAGAATCGCTTTTGTGCAGAAAACAGTAACACTTGTTCAGAACGAAAGAAAGCACAGAGCCCCAGATTTTATGTTGTCCTGGAGAGCTTGCAGAGCAGTGGGGAAAGGCAGGCAGAGAATTCCCTGCTAGCACCTTCTCTGTGCCTGGGAAACAGAAGTGTTCACATTGCTTCGCAGAATCGCTTTTGTGCAGAAAATAGTAACAGTTGTTCAGAACGAAAGAAAGCACAGAGCCCCTGATTCTATGTTGTCCTGGAGAGCTTGCAGAGCACTGGGGAAAGGCAGGCAGAGAATTCCCTGCTAGCACCTTCTCTGTGCCTGGGAAACAGAAGTGTTCACATTGCTTGGCAGAATCGCTTTTGTGCAGAAAACAGTAACAGTTGTTCAGAACGAAAGAAAGCACAGAGCCCCAGATTTTATGTTGTCCTGGAGAGCTTGCAGAGCACTGGGGAAAGGCAGGCAGAGAATTCCCTGCTAGCACCTTTTCTGTGCCTGTTCACATTGCTTCGCAGAATCGCTTTTGTGCAGAAAACAGTAACACTTGTTCAGAACGAAAGAAAGCACAGAGCCGCAGATTTTATGTTGTCCTGGAGAGCTTGCAGAGCACTGGGGAAAGGCAGGCAGAGAATTCCCTGCTAGCACCTTCTCTGTGCCTGGGAAGCAGAAGTGTTCACATTGCTTGGCAGAATCGCTTTTGTGCAGAAAACAGTAACACTTGTTCAGAACAAAAGAAAGCACAGAGCCCCAGATTTTATGTTGTCCTGGAGAGCTTGCAGAGCACTGGGGAAAAGCAGGCAGAGAATTCCCTGCTAGCACCTTCTCTGCGCCTGGGAAACAGAATTGTTCACATTGCTTGGCAGAATCGCTTTTGTGCAGAAAACAGTAACACTTTTTCAGAACGAAAGAAAGCACAGAGCCCCAGATTCTATGTTGTCCTGGAGAGCTTGCAGAGCACTGGGGAAAGGCAGGCAGAGAATTCCCTGCTAGCACCTTTTCTGTGCCTGTTCACATTGCTTCGCAGAATCGCTTTTGTGCAGAAAACACTAACACTTGTTCAGAACGAAAGAAAGCACAGAGCCCCAGATTTTATGTTGTCCTGGAGAGCTTGCAGAGCACTGGGGAAAAGCAGGCAGAGAATTCCCTGCTAGCACCTTCTCTGTGCCTGGGAAGCAGAAGTGTTCACATTGCTGCGCAGAATCGCTTTTGTGCAGAAAACAGTAACACTTGTTCAGAACGAAAGAAAGCACAGAGCCCCAGATTTTATGTTGTCCTGGAGAGCTTGCAGAGCACTGGGGAAAGGCAGGCAGAGAATTCCCTGCTAGCACCTTCTCTGTGCCTGTTCACATTGCTGCGCAGAATCGCTTTTGTGCAGAAAACAGTAACACTTGTTCAGAACGAAAGAAAGCACAGAGCCCCAGATTTTATGTTGTCCTGGAGAGCTTACAGAGCAGTGGGGAAAGGCAGGCAGAGAATTCCCTGCTAGCACCTTCTCTGTGCCTGGGAAGCAGAAGTGTTCACATTGCTTGGCAGAATCGCTTTTGTGCAGAAAACAGTAACACTTGTTCAGAACGAAAGAAAGCACAGAGCCCCAGATTTTATGTTGTCTTGGAGAGCTTGCAGAGCACTGGGGAAAAGCAGGCAGAGAATTTCCTGCTAGCACCTTCTCTGTGCCTGGGAAACAGAAGTGTTCACATTGCTTGGCAGAATCGCTTTTGTGCAGAAAACAGTAACACTTGTTCAGAACGAAAGAAAGCACAGATCCCCAGATTTTATGTTGTCTTGGAGAGCTTGCAGAGCACTGGGGAAAAGCAGGCAGAGAATTTCCTGCTAGCACCTTCTCTGTGCCTGGGAAACAGAAGTGTTCACATTGCTTGGCAGAATCGCTTTTGTGCAGAAAACAGTAACACTTGTTCAGAACGAAAGAAAGCACAGAGCCCCAGATTTTATGTTGTCCTGGAGAGCTTGCAGAGCACTGGGGAAAAGCAGGCAGAGAATTCCCTGCTAGCACCTTCTCTGTGCCTGGGAAGCAGAAGTGTTCCCATTGCTTCGCAGAATCGCTTTTGTGCAGAAAACAGTAACACTTGTTCAGAACAAAAGAAAGCACAGAGCCCAGATTTTATGTCTTCCTGGAGAGCTTGCAGAGCACTGGGGAAAGGCAGGCAGAGAATTCCCTGCTAGCACTTTCTCTGTGCCTGTTCACATTGCTTCGCAGAATTGCTTTTGTGCAGAAAACAGTAACACTTGTTCAGACGAAAGAAAGCACAGAGCCCCAGATTTTATGTTGTCCTGGAGAGATTGCAGAGCACTGGGGAAAGGCAGGCAGAGAATTCCCTGCTAGCACCTTCTCTGTGCCTGGGAAGCAGAAGTGTTCACATTGCTTGGCAGAATCGCTTTTGTGCAGAAAACACTAACACTTGTTCAGAACAAAAGAAAGCACAGAGCCCCAGATTTTATGTTGTCCTGGAGAGCTTGCAGAGCACTGGGGAAAAGCAGGCAGAGAATTCCCTGCTAGCACCTTCTCTGTGCCTGGGAAACAGAAGTGTTCACATTGCTTGGCAGAATCGCTTTTGTGCAGAAAACAGTAACACTTGTTCAGAACGAAAGAAAGCACAGAGCCCCAGATTTTATGTTGTCCTGGAGAGCTTGCAGAGCACTGGGGAAAAGCAGGCAGAGAATTCCCTGCTAGCACCTTCTCTGTGCCTGGGAAGCAGAAGTGTTCACATTGCTTGGCAGAATCGCTTTTGTGCAGAAAACAGTAACACTTGTTCAGAACGAAAGAAAGCACAGAGCCCCAGATTCTATGTTGTCCTGGAGAGCTTGCAGAGCACTGGGGAAAGGCAGGCAGAGAATTCCCTGCTAGCACCTTCTCTGTGCCTGGGAAGCAGAAGTGTTCACATTGCTTGGCAGAATCGCTTTTGTGCAGAAAACATTAACAGTTGTTCAGAACGAAAGAAAGCACAGAGCCCCTGATTCTATGTTGTCCTGGAGAGCTTGCAGAGCACTGGGGAAAGGCAGGCAGAGAATTCCCTGCTAGCACCTTCTCTGTGCCTGGGAAGCAGAAGTGTTCACATTGCTTGGCAGAATCGCTTTTGTGCAGAAAACAGTAACACTTGTTCAGAACAAAAGAAAGCACAGAGCCCCAGATTTTATGTTGTCCTGGAGAGCTTGCAGAGCACTGGGGAAAAGCAGGCAGAGAATTCCCTGCTAGCACCTTCTCTGCGCCTGGGAAACAGAATTGTTCACATTGCTTGGCAGAATCGCTTTTGTGCAGAAAACAGTAACACTTGTTCAGAACGAAAGAAAGCACAGAGCCCCAGATTCTATGTTGTCCTGGAGAGCTTGCAGAGCACTGGGGAAAGGCAGGCAGAGAATTCCCTGCTAGCACCTTCTCTGTGCCTGTTCACATTGCTTCGCAGAATCGCTTTTGTGCAGAAAACAGTAATACTTGTTCAGAACGAAAGAAAGCACAGAGCCCCAGATTTTATGTTGTCCTGGAGAGCTTGAAGAGCACTGGGGAAAAGCAGGCAGAGAATTCCCTGCTAGCACCTTCTCTGTGCCTGGGAAGCAGAAGTGTTCCCATTGCTTGGCAGAATCGCTTTTGTGCAGAAAACACTAACACGTGTTCAGAACAAAAGAAAGCACAGAGCCCCAGATTTGCTGTTGTCCTGGAGAGCTTGCAGAGCACTGGGGAAAGGCAGGCAGAGAATTCCCTGCTAGCACCTTCTCTGTGCCTGGGAAGCAGAAGTGTTCACATTGCTTCGCAGAATCGCTTTTGTGCAGAAAATAGTAACACTTGTTCAGAACGAAAGAAAGCACAGAGCCCCAGATTTTATGTTGTCCTGGAGAGCTTGCAGAGCACTGGGGAAAAGCAGGCAGAGAATTTCCTGCTAGCACCTTCTCTGTGCCTGGGAAGCAGAAGTGTTCACATTGCTTCGCAGAATCGCTTTTGTGCAGAAAACAGTAACACTTGTTCAGAATGAAAGAAAGCACAGAGCCCCAGATTTTATGTTGTCCTGGAGAGCTTGCAGAGCAGTGGGGAAAGGCAGGCAGAGAATTCCCTGCTAGCACCTTCTCTGTGCCTGGGAAACAGAAGTGTTCACATTGCTTCGCAGAATCGCTTTTGTGCAGAAAACAGTAACACTTGTTCAGAACGAAAGAAAGCACAGAGCCCCAGATTTTATGTTGTCCTGGAGAGCTTGCAGAGCACTGGGGAAAAGCAGGCAGAGAATTCCCTGCTAGCACCTTCTCTGTGCCTGGGAAGCAGAAGTGTTCCCATTGCTTCGCAGAATCACTTTTCTGCAGAAAACAGTAACACTTGTTCAGAACAAAAGAAAGCACAGAGCCCAGATTTTATGTCTTCCTGGAGAGCTTGCAGAGCACTGGGGAAAGGCAGGCAGAGAATTCCCTGCTAGCACCTTCTCTGTGCCTGGGAAGCAGAAGTGTTCACATTGCTTGGCAGAATCGCTTTTGTGCAGAAAACAGTAACACTTGTTCAGAACGAAAGAAAGCACAGAGCCCCAGATTTTATGTTGTCCTGGAGAGCTTGCAGAGCACTGGGGAAAGGCAGGCAGAGAATTCCCTGCTAGCACCTTCTCTGTGCCTGTTCACATTGCTTCGCAGAATCGCTTTTGTGCAGAAAACAGTAACACTTGTTCAGACGAAAGAAAGCACAGAGCCCCAGATTTTATGTTGTCCTGGAGAGCTTGCAGAGCACTGGGGAAAGGCAGGCAGAGAATTCCCTGCTAGCACCTTCTCTGTGCCTGTTCACATTGCTTCGCAGAATCGCTTTTGTGCAGAAAACAGTAATACTTGTTCAGAACGAAAGAAAGCACAGAGCCCCAGATTTTATGTTGTCCTGGAGAGCTTGCAGAGCACTGGGGAAAAGCAGGCAGAGAATTCCCTGCTAGCACCTTCTCTGTGCCTGGGAAGCAGAAGTGTTCACATTGCTTCGCAGAATCGCTTTTGTGCAGAAAACAGTAACACTTGTTCAGAACGAAAGAAAGCACAGAGCCCCAGATTTTATGTTGTCCTGGAGAGCTTGCAGAGCAGTGGGGAAAGGCAGGCAGAGAATTCCCTGCTAGCACCTTTACTGTGCCTGTTCACATTGCTTGGCAGAATCGCTTTTGTGCAGAAAACAGTAACACTTGTTCAGAACGAAAGAAAGCACAGAGCCCCAGATTTTATGTTGTCCTGGAGAGCTTGCAGAGCAGTGGGGAAAGGCAGGCAGAGAATTCCCTGCTAGCACCTTCTCTGTGCCTGGGAAACAGAAGTGTTCACATTGCTTTGCAGAATCGCTTTTGTGCAGAAAACAGTAACACTTGTTCAGAACGAAAGAAAGCACAGAGCCCCAGATTTTATGTTGTCCTGGAGAGCTTGCAGAGCAGTGGGGAAAGGCAGGCAGAGAATTCCCTGCTAGCACCTTCTCTGTGTCTGGGAAGCAGAAGTGTTCCCATTGCTTCGCAGAATCGCTTTTGTGCAGAAAACAGTAACACTTGTTCAGAACGAAAGAAAGCACAGAGCCCCAGATTCTATGTTGTCCTGGAGAGCTTGCAGAGCACTGGGGAAAGGCAGGCAGAGAATTCCCTGCTAGCACCTTTTCTGTGCCTGTTCACATTGCTTCGCAGAATCGCTTTTGTGCAGAAAACAGTAACACTTGTTCAGAACAAAAGAAAGCACAGAGCCCCAGATTTTATGTTGTCCTGGAGAGCTTGCAGAGCACTGGGGAAAGGCAGGCAGAGAATTCCCTGCTAGCACCTTCTCTGTGCCTGTTCACATTGCTTCGCAGAATCGCTTTTGTGCAGAAAACAGTAACACTTGTTCAGAACAAAAGAAAGCACAGAGCCCCAGATTTTATGTTGTCCTGGAGAGCTTGCAGAGCACTGGGGAAAAGCAGGGAGAGAATTTCCTGCTAGCACCTTCTCTGTGCCTGGGAAGCAGAAGTGTTCACATTGCTTCGCAGAATCGCTTTTGTGCAGAAAACAGTAACACTTGTTCAGAACGAAAGAAAGCACAGATCCCCAGATTTTATGTTGTCTTGGAGAGCTTGCAGAGCACTGGGGAAAAGCAGGCAGAGAATTTCCTGCTAGCACCTTCTCTGTGCCTGGGAAACAGAAGTGTTCACATTGCTTGGCAGAATCGCTTTTGTGCAGAAAACAGTAACACTTGTTCAGAACGAAAGAAAGCACAGAGCCCCAGATTTTATGTTGTCCTGGAGAGCTTGCAGAGCACTGGGGAAAAGCAGGCAGAGAATTCCCTGCTAGCACCTTCTCTGTGCCTGGGAAGCAGAAGTGTTCCCATTGCTTCGCAGAATCGCTTTTGTGCAGAAAACAGTAACACTTGTTCAGAACGAAAGAAAGCACAGAGCCCCAGATTCTATGTTGTCCTGGAGAGCTTGCAGAGCACTGGGGAAAGGCAGGCAGAGAATTCCCTGCTAGCACCTTTTCTGTGCCTGTTCACATTGCTTCGCAGAATCGCTTTTGTGCAGAAAACAGTAACACTTGTTCAGAACAAAAGAAAGCACAGAGCCCCAGATTTTATGTTGTCCTGGAGAGCTTGCAGAGCACTGGGGAAAGGCAGGCAGAGAATTCCCTGCTAGCACCTTCTCTGTGCCTGTTCACATTGCTTCGCAGAATCGCTTTTGTGCAGAAAACAGTAACACTTGTTCAGAACAAAAGAAAGCACAGAGCCCCAGATTTTATGTTGTCCTGGAGAGCTTGCAGAGCACTGGGGAAAAGCAGGGAGAGAATTTCCTGCTAGCACCTTCTCTGTGCCTGGGAAGCAGAAGTGTTCACATTGCTTCGCAGAATCGCTTTTGTGCAGAAAACAGTAACACTTGTTCAGAACGAAAGAAAGCACAGATCCCCAGATTTTATGTTGTCTTGGAGAGCTTGCAGAGCACTGGGGAAAAGCAGGCAGAGAATTTCCTGCTAGCACCTTCTCTGTGCCTGGGAAACAGAAGTGTTCACATTGCTTGGCAGAATCGCTTTTGTGCAGAAAACAGTAACACTTGTTCAGAACGAAAGAAAGCACAGAGCCCCAGATTTTATGTTGTCCTGGAGAGCTTGCAGAGCACTGGGGAAAAGCAGGCAGAGAATTCCCTGCTAGCACCTTCTCTGTGCCTGGGAAGCAGAAGTGTTCCCATTGCTTCGCAGAATCACTTTACTGCAGAAAACAGTAACACTTGTTCAGAACAAAAGAAAGCACAGAGCCCAGATTTTATGTCTTCCTGGAGAGCTTGCAGAGCACTGGGGAAAGGCAGGCAGAGAATTCCCTGCTAGCACCGTTTCTGTGCCTGTTCACATTGCTTCGCAGAATCGCTTTTGTGCAGAAAACACTAACACTTGTTCAGAACGAAAGAAAGCACAGAGCCCCAGATTTTATGTTGTCCTGGAGAGCTTGCAGAGCACTGGGGAAAGGCAGGCAGAGAATTCCCTGCTAGCACCTTCTCTGTGCCTGGGAAGCAGAAGTCTTCACATTGCTTCGCAGAATCGCTTTTGTGCAGAAAACACTAACACTTGTTCAGAACAAAAGAAAGCACAGAGCCCCAGATTTTATGTTGTCCTGGAGAGCTTGCAGAGCACTGGGGAAAAGCAGGGAGAGAATTTCCTGCTAGCACCTTCTCTGTGCCTGGGAAGCAGAAGTGTTCACATTGCTTCGCAGAATCGCTTTTGTGCAGAAAACAGTAACACTTGTTCAGAACGAAAGAAAGCACAGATCCCCAGATTTTATGTTGTCTTGGAGAGCTTGCAGAGCACTGGGGAAAAGCAGGCAGAGAATTTCCTGCTAGCACCTTCTCTGTGCCTGGGAAACAGAAGTGTTCACATTGCTTGGCAGAATCGCTTTTGTGCAGAAAACAGTAACACTTGTTCAGAACGAAAGAAAGCACAGAGCCCCAGATTTTATGTTGTCCTGGAGAGCTTGCAGAGCACTGGGGAAAAGCAGGCAGAGAATTCCCTGCTAGCACCTTCTCTGTGCCTGGGAAGCAGAAGTGTTCCCATTGCTTCGCAGAATCACTTTTCTGCAGAAAACAGTAACACTTGTTCAGAACAAAAGAAAGCACAGAGCCCAGATTTTATGTCTTCCTGGAGAGCTTGCAGAGCACTGGGGAAAGGCAGGCAGAGAATTCCCTGCTAGCACCGTTTCTGTGCCTGTTCACATTGCTTCGCAGAATCGCTTTTGTGCAGAAAACACTAACACTTGTTCAGAACGAAAGAAAGCACAGAGCCCCAGATTTTATGTTGTCCTGGAGAGCTTGCAGAGCACTGGGGAAAGGCAGGCAGAGAATTCCCTGCTAGCACCTTCTCTGTGTCTGGGAAGCAGAAGTCTTCACATTGCTTCGCAGAATCGCTTTTGTGCAGAAAACACTAACACTTGTTCAGAACGAAAGAAAGCACAGAGCCCCAGATTCTATGTTGTCTCGGAGAGCTTGCAGAGCACTGGGGAAAAGCAGGCAGAGAATTCCCTGCTAGCACCTTCTCTGTGCCTGGGAAACAGAAGTGTTCACATTGCTTGGCAGAATCGCTTTTGTGCAGAAAACAGTAACACTTGTTCAGAACGAAAGAAAGCACAGAGCCCCAGATTCTATGTTGTCCTGGAGAGCTTGCAGAGCACTGGGGAAAGGCAGGCAGAGAATTCCCTGCTAGCACCTTCTCTGTGCCTGGGAAGCAGAAGTGTTCACATTGCTTGGCAGAATCGCTTTTGTGCAGAAAACAATAATACTTGTTCAGAACGAAAGAAAGCACAGAGCCCCAGATTCTATGTTGTCCTGGAGAGCTTGCAGAGCACTGGGGAAAGGCAGGCAGAGAATTCCCTGCTAGCACCTTTTCTGTGCCTGTTCACATTGCTTGGCAGAATCGCTTTTGTGCAGAAAACAGTAACACTTGTTCAGAACGAAAGAAAGCACAGAGCCCCAGATTTTATGTTGTCCTGGAGAGCTTGCAGAGCACTGGGGAAAGGCAGGCAGAGAATTCCCTGCTAGCACCTTCTCTGCGCCTGGGAAGCAGAAGTGTTCACATTGCTTGGCAGAATCGCTTTTGTGCAGAAAACACTAACACTTGTTCAGAACAAAAGAAAGCACAGAGCCCCAGATTTTATGTTGTCCTGGAGAGCTTGCAGAGCACTGGGGAAAAGCAGGCAGAGAATTCCCTGCTAGCACCTTCTCTGCGCCTGGGAAACAGAAGTGTTCACATTGCTTCGCAGAATCGCTTTTGTGCAGAAAACAGTAACACTTGTTCAGAACGAAAGAAAGCACAGAGCCCCAGATTCTATGTTGTCCTGGAGAGCTTGCAGAGCACTGGGGAAAGGCAGGCAGAGAATTCCCTGCTAGCACCTTCTCTGTGCCTGTTCACATTGCTTCGCAGAATCGCTTTTGTGCAGAAAACAGTAATACTTGTTCAGAACGAAAGAAAGCACAGAGCCCCAGATTTTATGTTGTCCTGGAGAGCTTGCAGAGCACTGGGGAAAAGCAGGCAGAGAATTCCCTGCTAGCACCTTCTCTGTGCCTGGGAAGCAGAAGTGTTCACATTGCTTCGCAGAATCGCTTTTGTGCAGAAAACAGTAACACTTGTTCAGAACGAAAGAAAGCACAGAGCCCCAGATTTTATGTTGTCCTGGAGAGCTTGCAGAGCAGTGGGGAAAGGCAGGCAGAGAATTCCCTGCTAGCACCTTTACTGTGCCTTTTCACATTGCTTGGCAGAATCGCTTTTGTGCAGAAAACAGTAACACTTGTTCAGAACGAAAGAAAGCACAGAGCCCCAGATTTTATGTTGTCCTGGAGAGCTTGCAGAGCAGTGGGGAAAGGCAGGCAGAGAATTCCCTGCTAGCACCTTCTCTGTGCCTGGGAAACAGAAGTGTTCACATTGCTTCGCAGAATCGCTTTTGTGCAGAAAACAGTAACACTTGTTCAGAACGAAAGAAAGCACAGAGCCCCAGATTTTATGTTGTCCTGGAGAGCTTGCAGAGCACTGGGGAAAGGCAGGCAGAGAATTCCCTGCTAGCACCTTCTCTGTGCCTGGGAAACAGAAGTGTTCACATTGCTTCGCAGAATCGCTTTTGTGCAGAAAATAGTAACAGTTGTTCAGAACGAAAGAAAGCACAGAGCCCCTGATTCTATGTTGTCCTGGAGAGCTTGCAGAGCACTGGGGAAAGGCAGGCAGAGAATTCCCTGCTAGCACCTTCTCTGTGCCTGGGAAACAGAAGTGTTCACATTGCTTGGCAGAATCGCTTTTGTGCAGAAAACAGTAACAGTTGTTCAGAACGAAAGAAAGCACAGAGCCCCAGATTCTATGTTGTCCTGGAGAGCTTGCAGAGCACTGGGGAAAGGCAGGCAGAGAATTCCCTGCTAGCACCTTTTCTGTGCCTGTTCACATTGCTTCGCAGAATCGCTTTTGTGCAGAAAACAGTAACACTTGTTCAGAACGAAAGAAAGCACAGAGCCGCAGATTTTATGTTGTCCTGGAGAGCTTGCAGAGCACTGGGGAAAGGCAGGCAGAGAATTCCCTGCTAGCACCTTCTCTGTGCCTGGGAAGCAGAAGTGTTCACATTGCTTGGCAGAATCGCTTTTGTGCAGAAAACAGTAACACTTGTTCAGAACAAAAGAAAGCACAGAGCCCCAGATTTTATGTTGTCCTGGAGAGCTTGCAGAGCACTGGGGAAAAGCAGGCAGAGAATTCCCTGCTAGCACCTTCTCTGCGCCTGGGAAACAGAAGTGTTCACATTGCTTGGCAGAATCGCTTTTGTGCAGAAAACAGTAACACTTGTTCAGAACGAAAGAAAGCACAGAGCCCCAGATTCTATGTTGTCCTGGAGAGCTTGCAGAGCACTGGGGAAAGGCAGGCAGAGAATTCCCTGCTAGCACCTTTTCTGTGCCTGTTCACATTGCTTCGCAGAATCGCTTTTGTGCAGAAAACACTAACACTTGTTCAGAACGAAAGAAAGCACAGAGCCCCAGATTTTATGTTGTCCTGGAGAGCTTGCAGAGCACTGGGGAAAAGCAGGCAGAGAATTCCCTGCTAGCACCTTCTCTGTGCCTGGGAAGCAGAAGTGTTCACATTGCTGCGCAGAATCGCTTTTGTGCAGAAAACAGTAACACTTGTTCAGAACGAAAGAAAGCACAGAGCCCCAGATTTTATGTTGTCCTGGAGAGCTTGCAGAGCACTGGGGAAAGGCAGGCAGAGAATTCCCTGCTAGCACCTTCTCTGTGCCTGTTCACATTGCTGCGCAGAATCGCTTTTGTGCAGAAAACAGTAACACTTGTTCAGAACGAAAGAAAGCACAGAGCCCCAGATTTTATGTTGTCCTGGAGAGCTTACAGAGCAGTGGGGAAAGGCAGGCAGAGAATTCCCTGCTAGCACCTTCTCTGTGCCTGGGAAGCAGAAGTGTTCACATTGCTTGGCAGAATCGCTTTTGTGCAGAAAACAGTAACACTTGTTCAGAACGAAAGAAAGCACAGAGCCCCAGATTTTATGTTGTCTTGGAGAGCTTGCAGAGCACTGGGGAAAAGCAGGCAGAGAATTTCCTGCTAGCACCTTCTCTGTGCCTGGGAAACAGAAGTGTTCACATTGCTTGGCAGAATCGCTTTTGTGCAGAAAACAGTAACACTTGTTCAGAACGAAAGAAAGCACAGATCCCCAGATTTTATGTTGTCTTGGAGAGCTTGCAGAGCACTGGGGAAAAGCAGGCAGAGAATTTCCTGCTAGCACCTTCTCTGTGCCTGGGAAACAGAAGTGTTCACATTGCTTGGCAGAATCGCTTTTGTGCAGAAAACAGTAACACTTGTTCAGAACGAAAGAAAGCACAGAGCCCCAGATTTTATGTTGTCCTGGAGAGCTTGCAGAGCACTGGGGAAAAGCAGGCAGAGAATTCCCTGCTAGCACCTTCTCTGTGCCTGGGAAGCAGAAGTGTTCCCATTGCTTCGCAGAATCGCTTTTGTGCAGAAAACAGTAACACTTGTTCAGAACAAAAGAAAGCACAGAGCCCAGATTTTATGTCTTCCTGGAGAGCTTGCAGAGCACTGGGGAAAGGCAGGCAGAGAATTCCCTGCTAGCACTTTCTCTGTGCCTGTTCACATTGCTTCGCAGAATTGCTTTTGTGCAGAAAACAGTAACACTTGTTCAGACGAAAGAAAGCACAGAGCCCCAGATTTTATGTTGTCCTGGAGAGATTGCAGAGCACTGGGGAAAGGCAGGCAGAGAATTCCCTGCTAGCACCTTCTCTGTGCCTGGGAAGCAGAAGTGTTCACATTGCTTGGCAGAATCGCTTTTGTGCAGAAAACACTAACACTTGTTCAGAACAAAAGAAAGCACAGAGCCCCAGATTTTATGTTGTCCTGGAGAGCTTGCAGAGCACTGGGGAAAAGCAGGCAGAGAATTCCCTGCTAGCACCTTCTCTGTGCCTGGGAAACAGAAGTGTTCACATTGCTTGGCAGAATCGCTTTTGTGCAGAAAACAGTAACACTTGTTCAGAACGAAAGAAAGCACAGAGCCCCAGATTTTATGTTGTCCTGGAGAGCTTGCAGAGCACTGGGGAAAAGCAGGCAGAGAATTCCCTGCTAGCACCTTCTCTGTGCCTGGGAAGCAGAAGTGTTCACATTGCTTGGCAGAATCGCTTTTGTGCAGAAAACAGTAACACTTGTTCAGAACGAAAGAAAGCACAGAGCCCCAGATTTTATGTTGTCCTGGAGAGCTTGCAGAGCACTGGGGAAAGGCAGGCAGAGAATTCCCTGCTAGCACCTTCTCTGTGCCTGGGAAGCAGAAGTGTTCACATTGCTTGGCAGAATCGCTTTTGTGCAGAAAACATTAACAGTTGTTCAGAACGAAAGAAAGCACAGAGCCCCTGATTCTATGTTGTCCTGGAGAGCTTGCAGAGCACTGGGGAAAGGCAGGCAGAGAATTCCCTGCTAGCACCTTCTCTGTGCCTGGGAAGCAGAAGTGTTCACATTGCTTGGCAGAATCGCTTTTGTGCAGAAAACAGTAACACTTGTTCAGAACAAAAGAAAGCACAGAGCCCCAGATTTTATGTTGTCCTGGAGAGCTTGCAGAGCACTGGGGAAAAGCAGGCAGAGAATTCCCTGCTAGCACCTTCTCTGCGCCTGGGAAACAGAATTGTTCACATTGCTTGGCAGAATCGCTTTTGTGCAGAAAACAGTAACACTTGTTCAGAACGAAAGAAAGCACAGAGCCCCAGATTCTATGTTGTCCTGGAGAGCTTGCAGAGCACTGGGGAAAGGCAGGCAGAGAATTCCCTGCTAGCACCTTCTCTGTGCCTGTTCACATTGCTTCGCAGAATCGCTTTTGTGCAGAAAACAGTAATACTTGTTCAGAACGAAAGAAAGCACAGAGCCGCAGATTTTATGTTGTCCTGGAGAGCTTGAAGAGCACTGGGGAAAAGCAGGCAGAGAATTCCCTGCTAGCACCTTCTCTGTGCCTGGGAAGCAGAAGTGTTCCCATTGCTTGGCAGAATCGCTTTTGTGCAGAAAACACTAACACGTGTTCAGAACAAAAGAAAGCACAGAGCCCCAGATTTGCTGTTGTCCTGGAGAGCTTGCAGAGCACTGGGGAAAGGCAGGCAGAGAATTCCCTGCTAGCACCTTCTCTGTGCCTGGGAAGCAGAAGTGTTCACATTGCTTCGCAGAATCGCTTTTGTGCAGAAAATAGTAACACTTGTTCAGAACGAAAGAAAGCACAGAGCCCCAGATTTTATGTTGTCCTGGAGAGCTTGCAGAGCACTGGGGAAAAGCAGGCAGAGAATTTCCTGCTAGCACCTTCTCTGTGCCTGGGAAAGAGAAGTGTTCACATTGCTTGGCAGAATCGCTTTTGTGCAGAAAACAGTAACACTTGTTCAGAATGAAAGAAAGCACAGAGCCCCAGATTTTATGTTGTCCTGGAGAGCTTGCAGAGCAGTGGGGAAAGGCAGGCAGAGAATTCCCTGCTAGCACCTTCTCTGTGCCTGGGAAACAGAAGTGTTCACATTGCTTCGCAGAATCACTTTTCTGCAGAAAACAGTAACACTTGTTCAGAACAAAAGAAAGCACAGAGCCCAGATTTTATGTCTTCCTGGAGAGCTTGCAGAGCACTGGGGAAAGGCAGGCAGAGAATTCCCTGCTAGCACCTTCTCTGTGCCTGGGAAGCAGAAGTGTTCACATTGCTTGGCAGAATCGCTTTTGTGCAGAAAACAGTAACACTTGTTCAGAACGAAAGAAAGCACAGAGCCCCAGATTTTATGTTGTCCTGGAGAGCTTGCAGAGCAGTGGGGAAAGGCAGGCAGAGAATTCCCTGCTAGCACCTTCTCTGTGCCTGTTCACATTGCTTCGCAGAATCGCTTTTGTGCAGAAAACAGTAACACTTGTTCAGACGAAAGAAAGCACAGAGCCCCAGATTTTATGTTGTCCTGGAGAGCTTGCAGAGCACTGGGGAAAGGCAGGCAGAGAATTCCCTGCTAGCACCTTCTCTGTGCCTGTTCACATTGCTTCGCAGAATCGCTTTTGTGCAGAAAACAGTAATACTTGTTCAGAACGAAAGAAAGCACAGAGCCCCAGATTTTATGTTGTCCTGGAGAGCTTGCAGAGCACTGGGGAAAAGCAGGCAGAGAATTCCCTGCTAGCACCTTCTCTGTGCCTGGGAAGCAGAAGTGTTCACATTGCTTCGCAGAATCGCTTTTGTGCAGAAAACAGTAACACTTGTTCAGAACGAAAGAAAGCACAGAGCCCCAGATTTTATGTTGTCCTGGAGAGCTTGCAGAGCAGTGGGGAAAGGCAGGCAGAGAATTCCCTGCTAGCACCTTTACTGTGCCTGTTCACATTGCTTGGCAGAATCGCTTTTGTGCAGAAAACAGTAACACTTGTTCAGAACGAAAGAAAGCACAGAGCCCCAGATTTTATGTTGTCCTGGAGAGCTTGCAGAGCAGTGGGGAAAGGCAGGCAGAGAATTCCCTGCTAGCACCTTCTCTGTGCCTGGGAAACAGAAGTGTTCACATTGCTTTGCAGAATCGCTTTTGTGCAGAAAACAGTAACACTTGTTCAGAACGAAAGAAAGCACAGAGCCCCAGATTTTATGTTGTCCTGGAGAGCTTGCAGAGCAGTGGGGAAAGGCAGGCAGAGAATTCCCTGCTAGCACCTTCTCTGTGTCTGGGAAGCAGAAGTGTTCCCATTGCTTCGCAGAATCGCTTTTGTGCAGAAAACAGTAACACTTGTTCAGAACGAAAGAAAGCACAGAGCCCCAGATTCTATGTTGTCCTGGAGAGCTTGCAGAGCACTGGGGAAAGGCAGGCAGAGAATTCCCTGCTAGCACCTTTTCTGTGCCTGTTCACATTGCTTCGCAGAATCGCTTTTGTGCAGAAAACAGTAACACTTGTTCAGAACAAAAGAAAGCACAGAGCCCCAGATTTTATGTTGTCCTGGAGAGCTTGCAGAGCACTGGGGAAAGGCAGGCAGAGAATTCCCTGCTAGCACCTTCTCTGTGCCTGTTCACATTGCTTCGCAGAATCGCTTTTGTGCAGAAAACAGTAACACTTGTTCAGAACAAAAGAAAGCACAGAGCCCCAGATTTTATGTTGTCCTGGAGAGCTTGCAGAGCACTGGGGAAAAGCAGGGAGAGAATTTCCTGCTAGCACCTTCTCTGTGCCTGGGAAGCAGAAGTGTTCACATTGCTTGGCAGAATCGCTTTTGTGCAGAAAACACTAACACTTGTTCAGAACAAAAGAAAGCACAGAGCCCCAGATTTTATGTTGTCCTGGAGAGCTTGCAGAGCACTGGGGAAAAGCAGGCAGAGAATTCCCTGCTAGCACCTTCTCTGTGCCTGGGAAGCAGAAGTGTTCACATTGCTTCGCAGAATCGCTTTTGTGCAGAAAACAGTAACACTTGTTCAGAACGAAAGAAAGCACAGAGCCCCAGATTTTATGTTGTCCTGGAGAGCTTGCAGAGCAGTGGGGAAAGGCAGGCAGCGAATTCCCTGCTAGCACCTTCTCTGTGCCTGGGAAACAGAAGTGTTCACATTGCTTCGCAGAATCGCTTTTGTGCAGAAAACAGTAATACTTGTTCAGAACGAAAGAAAGCACAGAGCCCCAGATTTTATGTTGTCCTGGAGAGCTTGCAGAGCACTGGGGAAAGGCAGGCAGAGAATTCCCTGCTAGCACCTTCTCTGTGCCTGGGAAGCAGAAGTGTTCACATTGCTTCGCAGAATCGCTTTTGTGCAGAAAACACTAACACTTGTTCAGAACGAAAGAAAGCACAGAGCCCCAGATTCTATGTTGTCCTGGAGAGCTTGCAGAGCACTGGGGAAAAGCAGGCAGAGAATTCCCTGCTAGCACCTTCTCTGTGCCTGGGAAGCAGAAGTGTTCACATTGCTTCGCAGAATCGCTTTTGTGCAGAAAACAGTAACACTTGTTCAGAACGAAAGAAAGCACAGAGCCCCAGATTTTATGTTGTCCTGGAGAGCTTGCAGAGCAGTGGGGAAAGGCAGGCAGCGAATTCCCTGCTAGCACCTTCTCTGTGCCTGGGAAACAGAAGTGTTCACATTGCTTCGCAGAATCGCTTTTGTGCAGAAAACAGTAATACTTGTTCAGAACGAAAGAAAGCACAGAGCCCCAGATTTTATGTTGTCCTGGAGAGCTTGCAGAGCACTGGGGAAAGGCAGGCAGAGAATTCCCTGCTAGCACCTTCTCTGTGCCTGGGAAGCAGAAGTGTTCACATTGCTTCGCAGAATCGCTTTTGTGCAGAAAACACTAACACTTGTTCAGAACGAAAGAAAGCACAGAGCCCCAGATTCTATGTTGTCCTGGAGAGCTTGCAGAGCACTGGGGAAAAGCAGGCAGAGAATTCCCTGCTAGCACCTTCTCTGTGCCTGGGAAGCAGTAGTGTTCACATTGCTTCGCAGAATCGCTTTTGTGCAGAAAACAGTAACACTTGTTCAGAACGAAAGAAAGCACAGAGCCCCAGATTTTATGTTGTCCTGGAGAGCTTGCAGAGCACTGGGGAAAGGCAGGCAGAGAATTCCCTGCTAGCACCTTCTCTGTGCCTGGGAGGCAGAAGTCTTCACATTGCTTCGCAGAATCGCTTTTGTGCAGAAAACACTAACACTTGTTCAGAACGAAAGAAAGCACAGAGCCCCAGATTCTATGTTGTCCTGGAGAGCTTGCAGAGCACTGGGGAAAAGCAGGCAGAGAATTCCCTGCTAGCACCTTCTCTGTGCCTGGGAAGCAGAAGTGTTCACATTGCTTCGCAGAATCGCTTTTGTGCAGAAAACAGTAACACTTGTTCAGAACGAAAGAAAGCACAGAGCCCCAGATTCTATGTTGTCCTGGAGAGCTTGCAGAGCAGTGGGGAAAGGCAGGCAGAGAATTCCCTGCTAGCACCTTCTCTGTGCCTGTTCACATTGCTTCGCAGAATCGCTTTTGTGCAGAAAACAGTAACACTTGTTCAGATGAAAGAAAGCACACAGCCCCAGATTTTATGTTGTCCTGGAGAGCTTGCAGAGCACTGGGGAAAGGCAGGCAGAGAATTCCCTGCTAGCACCTTCTCTGTGCCTGTTCACATTGCTTCGCAGAATCGCTTTTGTGCAGAACACAGTAACACTTGTTCAGACGAAAGAAAGCACAGAGCCCCAGATTTTATGTTGTCCTGGAGAGCTTGCAGAGCACTGGGGAAAGGCAGGCAGAGAATTCCCTGCTAGCACCTTCTCTGTGCCTGGGAAGCAGAAGTGTTCACATTGCTTCGCAGAATCGCTTTTGTGCAGAAAACACTAACACTTGTTCAGAACGAAAGAAAGCACAGAGCCCCAGATTCTATGTTGTCCTGGAGAGCTTGCAGAGCACTGGGGAAAAGCAGGCAGAGAATTCCCTGCTAGCACCTTCTCTGTGCCTGGGAAGCAGAAGTGTTCACATTGCTTCGCAGAATCGCTTTTGTGCAGAAAACAGTAACACTTGTTCAGAACGAAAGAAAGCACAGAGCCCCAGATTTTATGTTGTCCTGGAGAGCTTGCAGAGCACTGGGGAAAGGCAGGCAGAGAATTCCCTGCTAGCACCTTCTTTGTGCCTGTTCACATTGCTTCGCAGAATCGCTTTTGTGCAGAAAACAGTAACACTTGTTCAGAACGAAAGAAAGCACAGAGCCCCAGATTTTATGTTGTCCTGGAGAGCTTGCAGAGCACTGGGGAAAAGCAGGCAGAGAATTCCCTGCTAGCACCTTCTCTGTGCCTGGGAAGCAGAAGTGTTCCCATTGCTTCGCAGAATCGCTTTTGTGCAGAAAACAGTAACACTTGTTCAGAACAAAAGAAAGCACAGAGCCCAGATTTTATGTCTTCCTGGAGAGCTTGCAGAGCACTGGGGAAAGGCAGGCAGAGAATTCCCTGCTAGCACCTTTTCTGTGCCTGTTCACATTGCTTCGCAGAATCGCTTTTGTGCAGAAAACAGTAACACTTGTTCAGAACGAAAGAAAGCACAGAGCCCCAGATTTTATGTTGTCCTGGAGAGCTTGCAGAGCACTGGGGAAAGGCAGGCAGAGAATTCCCTGCTAGCACCTTCTCTGTGCCTGGGAGGCAGAAGTCTTCACATTGCTTCGCAGAATCGCTTTTGTGCAGAAAACACTAACACTTGTTCAGAACGAAAGAAAGCACAGAGCCCCAGATTCTATGTTGTCCTGGAGAGCTTGCAGAGCACTGGGGAAAAGCAGGCAGAGAATTCCCTGCTAGCACCTTCTCTGTGCCTGGGAAGCAGAAGTGTTCACATTGCTTCGCAGAATCGCTTTTGTGCAGAAAACAGTAACACTTGTTCAGAACGAAAGAAAGCACAGAGCCCCAGATTCTATGTTGTCCTGGAGAGCTTGCAGAGCAGTGGGGAAAGGCAGGCAGAGAATTCCCTGCTAGCACCTTCTCTGTGCCTGTTCACATTGCTTCGCAGAATCGCTTTTGTGCAGAAAACAGTAACACTTGTTCAGATGAAAGAAAGCACACAGCCCCAGATTTTATGTTGTCCTGGAGAGCTTGCAGAGCACTGGGGAAAGGCAGGCAGAGAATTCCCTGCTAGCACCTTTTCTGTGCCTGTTCACATTGCTTCGCAGAATCGCTTTTGTGCAGAACACAGTAACACTTGTTCAGACGAAAGAAAGCACAGAGCCCCAGATTTTATGTTGTCCTGGAGAGCTTGCAGAGCACTGGGGAAAGGCAGGCAGAGAATTCCCTGCTAGCACCTTCTCTGTGCCTGGGAAGCAGAAGTGTTCACATTGCTTCGCAGAATCGCTTTTGTGCAGAAAACACTAACACTTGTTCAGAACGAAAGAAAGCACAGAGCCCCTGATTCTATGTTGTCCTGGAGAGCTTGCAGAGCAGTGGGGAAAGGCAGGCAGAGAATTCCCTGCTAGCACCTTCTCTGTGCCTGGGAAGCAGAAGTGTTCACATTGCTTGGCAGAATCGCTTTTGTGCAGAAAACACTAACACTTGTTCAGAACGAAAGAAAGCACAGAGCCCCAGATTTTATGTTGTCCTGGAGAGCTTGCAGAGCACTGGGGAAAGGCAGGCAGAGAATTCCCTGCTAGCACCTTTTCTGTGCCTGTTCACATTGCTTCGCAGAATCGCTTTTGTGCAGAAAACAGTAACACTTGTTCAGAACGAAAGAAAGCACAGAGCCCCAGATTTTATGTTGTCCTGGAGAGCTTGCAGAGTACTGGGGAAAAGCAGGCAGAGAATTCCCTGCTAGCACCTTCTCTGTGCCTGGGAAACAGAAGTGTTCACATTGCTTCGCAGAATCGCTTTTGTGCAGAAAACAGTAACACTTGTTCAGAACGAAAGAAAGCACAGAGCCCCAGATTTTATGTTGTCCTGGAGAGCTTGCAGAGCACTGGGGAAAGGCAGGCAGAGAATTCCCTGCTAGCACCTTCTCTGTGCCTGGGAAGCAGAAGTGTTCACATTGCTTGGCAGAATCGCTTTTGTGCAGAAAACAGTAACAGTTGTTCAGACGAAAGAAAGCACAGAGCCCCAGATTCTATGTTGTCCTGGAGAGCTTGCAGAGCACTGGGGAAAGGCAGGCAGAGAATTCCCTGCTAGCACCTTTTCTGTGCCTGTTCACATTGCTTGGCAGAATCGCTTTTGTGCAGAAAACAGTAACAGTTGTTCAGAACAAAAGAAAGCACAGAGCCTCAGATTTTATGTTGTCCTGGAGAGCTTGCAGAGCACTGGGGAAAAGCAGGGAGAGAATTCCCTGCTAGCACCTTCTCTGTGCCTGGGAAGCAGAATCCTTCACATTGCTTCGCAGAATCGCTTTTGTGCAGAAAACAGTAACACTTGTTCAGAACGAAAGAAAGCACAGAGCCCCAGATTTTATGTTGTCTTGGAGAGCTTGCAGAGCACTGGGGAAAGGCAGGCAGAGAATTCCCTGCTAGCACCTTCTCTGTGCCTGGGAAACAGAAGTGTTCACATTGCTTGGCAGAATCGCTTTTGTGCAGAAAACAGTAACACTTGTTCAGAACGAAAGAAAGCACAGAGCCCCAGATTCTATGTTGTCCTGGAGAGCTTGCAGAGCACTGGGGAAAGGCAGGCAGAGAATTCCCTGCTAGCACCTTCTCTGTGCCTGGGAAGCAGAAGTGTTCCCATTGCTTCGCAGAATCGCTTTTGTGCAGAAAACAGTAACAGTTGTTCAGAACAAAAGAAAGCACAGAGCCCAGATTTTATGTCTTCCTGGAGAGCTTGCAGAGCACTGGGGAAAGGCAGGCAGAGAATTCCCTGCTAGCACCTTCTCTGTGCCTGTTCACATTGCTTCGCAGAATCGCTTTTGTGCAGAAAATAGTAACAGTTGTTCAGAACAAAAGAAAGCACAGAGCCCCAGATTTTATGTTGTCCTGGAGAGCTTGCAGAGCACTGGGGAAAGGCAGGCAGAGAATTCCCTGCTAGCACCTTCTCTGTGCCTGGGAAGCAGAAGTGTTCACATTGCTTCGCAGAATCGCTTTTGTGCAGAAAACAGTAACACTTGTTCAGAACGAAAGAAAGCACAGAGCCCCAGATTCTATGTTGTCCTGGAGAGCTTGCAGAGCACTGGGGAAAGGCAGGCAGAGAATTCCCTGCTAGCACCTTCTCTGTGCCTGTTCACATTGCTTCGCAGAATCGCTTTTGTGCAGAAAACAGTAACACTTGTTCAGAACGAAAGAAAGCACAGAGCCCCAGATTTTATGTTGTCCTGGAGAGCTTGCAGAGCACTGGGGAAAGGCAGGCAGAGAATTCCCTGCTAGCACCTTCTCTGTGCCTGGGAAGCAGAAGTGTTCACATTGCTTCGCAGAATCACTTTTCTGCAGAAAACAGTAACACTTGTTCAGAACGAAAGAAAGCACAGAGCCCCAGATTCTATGTTGTCCTGGAGAGCTTGCAGAGCACTGGGGAAAGGCAGGCAGAGAATTCCCTGCTAGCACCTTCTCTGTGCCTGTTCACATTGCTTCGCAGAATCGCTTTTGTGCAGAAAACAGTAACACTTGTTCAGAACGAAAGAAAGCACAGAGCCCCAGATTTTATGTTGTCCTGGAGAGCTTGCAGAGCACTGGGGAAAGGCAGGCAGAGAATTCCCTGCTAGCACCTTCTCTGTGCCTGGGAAGCAGAAGTGTTCACATTGCTTCGCAGAATCGCTTTTGTGCAGAAAACAGTAACACTTGTTCAGAACGAAAGAAAGCACAGAGCCCCAGATTCTATGTTGTCCTGGAGAGCTTGCAGAGCACTGGGGAAAGGCAGGCAGAGAATTCCCTGCTAGCACCTTCTCTGTGCCTGTTCACATTGCTTCGCAGAATCGCTTTTGTGCAGAAAACAGTAATACTTGTTCAGAACGAAAGAAAGCACAGAGCCCCAGATTTTATGTTGTCCTGGAGAGCTTGCAGAGCACTGGGGAAAGGCAGGCAGAGAATTCCCTGCTAGCACCTTCTCTGTGCCTGGGAAGCAGAAGTGTTCACATTGCTTCGCAGAATCGCTTTTGTGCAGAAAACAGTAACACTTGTTCAGAACGAAAGAAAGCACAGAGCCCCAGATTCTGTGTTGTCCTGGAGAGCTTGCAGAGCACTGGGGAAAGGCAGGCAGAGAATTCCCTGCTAGCACCTTCTCTGTGCCTGTTCACATTGCTTCGCAGAATCGCTTTTGTGCAGAAAACAGTAACACTTGTTCAGAACGAAAGAAAGCACAGAGCCCCAGATTTTATGTTGTCCTGGAGAGCTTGCAGAGCACTGGGGAAAGGCAGGCAGAGAATTCCCTGCTAGCACCTTCTCTGTGCCTGGGAAACAGAAGTGTTCACATTGCTTGGCAGAATCGCTTTTGTGCAGAAAACAGTAACACTTGTTCAGAACGAAAGAAAGCACAGAGCCCCAGATTCTATGTTGTCCTGGAGAGCTTGCAGAGCACTGGGGAAAGGCAGGCAGAGAATTCCCTGCTAGCACCTTCTCTGTGCCTGTTCACATTGCTTCGCAGAATCGCTTTTGTGCAGAAAACAGTAACACTTGTTCAGAACGAAAGAAAGCACAGAGCCCCAGATTTTATGTTGTCCTGGAGAGCTTGCAGAGCACTGGGGAAAGGCAGGCAGAGAATTCCCTGCTAGCACCTTCTCTGTGCCTGGGAAGCAGAAGTGTTCACATTGCTTCGCAGAATCGCTTTTGTGCAGAAAACACTAACACTTGTTCAGAACGAAAGAAAGCACAGAGCCCCAGATTCTATGTTGTCCTGGAGAGCTTGCAGAGCACTGGGGAAAGGCAGGCAGAGAATTCCCTGCTAGCACCTTCTCTGTGCCTGTTCACATTGCTTCGCAGAATCGCTTTTGTGCAGAAAACAGTAATACTTGTTCAGAACGAAAGAAAGCACAGAGCCCCAGATTTTATGTTGTCCTGGAGAGCTTGCAGAGCACTGGGGAAAGGCAGGCAGAGAATTCCCTGCTAGCACCTTTTCTGTGCCTGTTCACATTGCTTGGCAGAATTGCTTTTGTGCAGAAAACAGTAACACTTGTTCAGAACGAAAGAAAGCACAGAGCCCCAGATTTTATGTTGTCCTGGAGAGCTTGCAGAGCAGTGGGGAAAGGCAGGCAGAGAATTCCCTGCTAGCACCTTCTCTGTGCCTGGGAAACAGAAGTGTTCACATTGCTTCGCAGAATCGCTTTTGTGCAGAAAACAGTAACACTTGTTCAGAACGAAAGAAAGCACAGAGCCCCAGATTTTATGTTGTCCTGGAGAGCTTGCAGAGCACTGGGGAAAGGCAGGCAGAGAATTCCCTGCTAGCACCTTCTCTGTGCCTGTTCACATTGCTTCGCAGAATCGCTTTTGTGCAGAAAACAGTAACACTTGTTCAGAACAAAAGAAAGCACAGAGCCCCAGATTTTATGTTGTCCTGGAGAGCTTGCAGAGCACTGGGGAAAGGCAGGCAGAGAATTCCCTGCTAGCACCTTCTCTGTGCCTGGGAAGCAGAAGTGTTCAGATTGCTTGGCAGAATCGCTTTTGTGCAGAAAACAGTAACACTTGTTCAGAACAAAAGAAAGCACAGAGCCCCAGATTTTATGTTGTCCTGGAGAGCTTGCAGAGCACTGGGGAAAAGCAGGCAGAGAATTCCCTGCTAGCACCTTCTCTGCGCCTGGGAAACAGAAGTGTTCACATTGCTTCGCAGAATCGCTTTTGTGCAGAAAACAGTAACACTTGTTCAGAACGAAAGAAAGCACAGAGCCCCAGATTCTATGTTGTCCTGGAGAGCTTGCAGAGCACTGGGGAAAGGCAGGCAGAGAATTCCCTGCTAGCACCTTCTCTGTGCCTGTTCACATTGCTTCGCAGAATCGCTTTTGTGCAGAAAACAGTAATACTTGTTCAGAACGAAAGAAAGCACAGAGCCCCAGATTTTATGTTGTCCTGGAGAGCTTGCAGAGCACTGGGGAAAAGCAGGCAGAGAATTCCCTGCTAGCACCTTCTCTGTGCCTGGGAAGCAGAAGTGTTCACATTGCTTCGCAGAATCGCTTTTGTGCAGAAAACACTAACACTTGTTCAGAACGAAAGAAAGCACAGAGCCCCAGATTTTATGTTGTCCTGGAGAGCTTGCAGAGCACTGGGGAAAGGCAGGCAGAGAATTTCCTGCTAGCACCTTCTCTGTGCCTGGGAAACAGAAGTGTTCACATTGCTTGGCAGAATCGCTTTTGTGCAGAAAACAGTAACACTTGTTCAGAACGAAAGAAAGCACAGAGCCCCAGATTTTATGTTGTCCTGGAGAGCTTGCAGAGCACTGGGGAAAGGCAGGCAGAGAATTCCCTGCTAGCACCTTCTCTGTGCCTGGGAAACAGAAGTGTTCACATTGCTTCGCAGAATCGCTTTTGTGCAGAAAACAGTAACACTTGTTCAGAACGAAAGAAAGCACAGAGCCCCAGATTTTATGTTGTCCTGGAGAGCTTGCAGAGCACTGGGGAAAAGCAGGCAGAGAATTCCCTGCTAGCACCTTCTCTGTGCCTGGGAAGCAGAAGTGTTCCCATTGCTTCGCAGAATCGCTTTTGTGCAGAAAACAATAACACTTGTTCAGAACGAAAGAAAGCACAGAGCCCCAGATTCTATGTTGTCCTGGAGAGCTTGCAGAGCACTGGGGAAAGGCAGGCAGAGAATTCCCTGCTAGCACCTTTTCTGTGCCTGTTCACATTGCTTCGCAGAATCGCTTTTGTGCAGAAAACAGTAACACTTGTTCAGAACGAAAGAAAGCACAGAGCCGCAGATTTTATGTTGTCCTGGAGAGCTTGCAGAGCACTGGGGAAAGGCAGGCAGAGAATTCCCTGCTAGCACCTTCCCTGTGCCTGGGAAGCAGAAGTGTTCACATTGCTTGGCAGAATCGCTTTTGTGCAGAAAACAGTAACACTTGTTCAGAACAAAAGAAAGCACTGAGCCCCAGATTTTATGTTGTCCTGGAGAGCTTGCAGAGCACTGGGGAAAAGCAGGCATGAATTCCCTGCTAGCACCTTCTCTGTGCCTGGGAAACAGAAGTGTTCACATTGCTTCGCAGAATCGCTTTTGTGCAGAAAACAGTAACACTTGTTCAGAACGAAAGAAAGCACAGAGCCCCAGATTCTATGTTGTCCTGGAGAGCTTGCAGAGCACTGGGGAAAGGCAGGCAGAGAATTCCCTGCTAGCACCTTCTCTGTGCCTGTTCACATTGCTTCGCAGAATCGCTTTTGTGCAGAAAACAGTAATACTTGTTCAGAACGAAAGAAAGCACAGAGCCCCAGATTTTATGTTGTCCTGGAGAGCTTGCAGAGCACTGGGGAAAAGCAGGCAGAGAATTCCCTGCTAGCACCTTCTCTGTGCCTGGGAAGCAGAAGTCTTCACATTGCTTCGCAGAATCGCTTTTGTGCAGAAAACAGTAACACTTGTTCAGAACGAAAGAAAGCACAGAGCCCCAGATTTTATGTTGTCCTGGAGAGCTTGCAGAGCACTGGGGAAAGGCAGGCAGAGAATTCCCTGCTAGCACCTTTACTGTGCCTGTTCACATTGCTTGGCAGAATCGCTTTTGTGCAGAAAACAGTAACACTTGTTCAGAACGAAAGAAAGCACAGAGCCCCAGATTTTATGTTGTCCTGGAGAGCTTGCAGAGCAGTGGGGAAAGGCAGGCAGAGAATTCCCTGCTAGCACCTTCTCTGTGCCTGGGAAACAGAAGTGTTCACATTGCTTCGCAGAATCGCTTTTGTGCAGAAAACAGTAACACTTGTTCAGAACGAAAGAAAGCACAGAGCCCCAGATTTTATGTTGTCCTGGAGAGCTTGCAGAGCAGTGGGGAAAGGCAGGCAGAGAATTCCCTGCTAGCACCTTCTCTGTGCCTGGGAAGCAGAAGTGTTCACATTGCTTCGCAGAATCGCTTTTGTGCAGAAAACAGTAACACTTGTTCAGAACGAAAGAAAGCACAGAGCCCCAGATTTTATGTTGTCCTGGAGAGCTTGCAGAGCAGTGGGGAAAGGCAGGCAGAGAATTCCCTGCTAGCACCTTCTCTGTGCCTGGGAAGCAGAAGTGTTCACATTGCTTGGCAGAATCGCTTTTGTGCAGAAAACAGTAACACTTGTTCAGAACAAAAGAAAGCACAGAGCCCCAGATTTTATGTTGTCCTGGAGAGCTTGCAGAGCACTGGGGAAAAGCAGGCAGAGAATTCCCTGCTAGCACCTTCTCTGCGCCTGGGAAACAGAAGTGTTCACATTGCTTGGCAGAATCGCTTTTGTGCAGAAAACAGTAACACTTGTTCAGAACGAAAGAAAGCACAGAGCCCCAGATTCTATGTTGTCCTGGAGAGCTTGCAGAGCACTGGGGAAAGGCAGGCAGAGAATTCCCTGCTAGCACCTTCTCTGTGCCTGGGAAGCAGAAGTGTTCACATTGCTTGGCAGAATCGCTTTTGTGCAGAAAACAGTAACACTTGTTCAGAACGAAAGAAAGCACAGAGCCCCAGATTTTATGTTGTCCTGGAGAGCTTGCAGAGCACTGGGGAAAGGCAGGCAGAGAATTCCCTGCTAGCACCTTTTCTGTGCCTGTTCACATTGCTTCGCAGAATCGCTTTTGTGCAGAAAACAGTAACACTTGTTCAGAACGAAAGAAAGCACAGAGCCCCAGATTTTATGTTGTCCTGGAGAGCTTGCAGAGTACTGGGGAAAAGCAGGCAGAGAATTCCCTGCTAGCACCTTCTCTGTGCCTGGGAAACAGAAGTGTTCACATTGCTTCGCAGAATCGCTTTTGTGCAGAAAACAGTAACACTTGTTCAGAACGAAAGAAAGCACAGAGCCCCAGATTTTATGTTGTCCTGGAGAGCTTGCAGAGCACTGGGGAAAGGCAGGCAGAGAATTCCCTGCTAGCACCTTCTCTGTGCCTGGGAAGCAGAAGTGTTCACATTGCTTGGCAGAATCGCTTTTGTGCAGAAAACAGTAACACTTGTTCAGACGAAAGAAAGCACAGAGCCCCAGATTCTATGTTGTCCTGGAGAGCTTGCAGAGCACTGGGGAAAGGCAGGCAGAGAATTCCCTGCTAGCACCTTTTCTGTGCCTGTTCACATTGCTTCGCAGAATCGCTTTTGTGCAGAAAACAGTAACACTTGTTATGAACAAAAGAAAGCACAGAGCCCCAGATTTTATGTTGTCCTGGAGAGCTTGCAGAGCACTGGGGAAAAGCAGGGAGAGAATTCCCTGCTAGCACCTTCTCTGTGCCTGGGAAGCAGAAGTCTTCACATTGCTTCGCAGAATCGCTTTTGTGCAGAAAACAGTAACACTTGTTCAGAACGAAAGAAAGCACAGAGCCCCAGATTTTATGTTGTCTTGGAGATCTTGCAGAGCACTGGGGAAATGCAGGCAGAGAATTCCCTGCTAGCACCTTCTCTGTGCCTGGGAAACAGAAGTGTTCACATTGCTTGGCAGAATCGCTTTTGTGCAGAAAACAGTAACACTTGTTCAGAACGAAAGAAAGCACAGAGCCCCAGATTTTATGTTGTCCTGGAGAGCTTGCAGAGCACTGGGGAAAAGCAGGCAGAGAATTCCCTGCTAGCACCTTCTCTGTGCCTGGGAAGCAGAAGTGTTCCCATTGCTTCGCAGAATCGCTTTTGTGCAGAAAACAGTAACACTTGTTCAGAACAAAAGAAAGCACAGAGCCCAGATTTTATGTCTTCCTGGAGAGCTTGCAGAGCACTGGGGAAAGGCAGGCAGAGAATTCCCTGCTAGCACCTTCTCTGTGCCTGTTCACATTGCTTCGCAGAATCGCTTTTGTGCAGAAAACAGTAACACTTGTTCAGAACGAAAGAAAGCACAGAGCCCCAGATTTTATGTTGTCCTGGAGAGCTTGCAGAGCACTGGGGAAAGGCAGGCAGAGAATTCCCTGCTAGCACCTTCTCTGTGCCTGGGAAACAGAAGTGTTCACATTGCTTCGCAGAATCGCTTTTGTGCAGAAAACAGTAACACTTGTTCAGAACGAAAGAAAGCACAGAGCCCCAGATTCTATGTTGTCCTGGAGAGCTTGCAGAGCACTGGGGAAAGGCAGGCAGAGAATTCCCTGCTAGCACCTTCTCTGTGCCTGTTCACATTGCTTCGCAGAATCGCTTTTGTGCAGAAAACAGTAACACTTGTTCAGAACGAAAGAAAGCACAGAGCCCCAGATTTTATGTTGTCCTGGAGAGCTTGCAGAGCACTGGGGAAAGGCAGGCAGAGAATTCCCTGCTAGCACCTTCTCTGTGCCTGGGAAGCAGAAGTGTTCACATTGCTTCGCAGAATCGCTTTTGTGCAGAAAACAGTAACACTTGTTCAGAACGAAAGAAAGCACAGAGCCCCAGATTCTATGTTGTCCTGGAGAGCTTGCAGAGCACTGGGGAAAGGCAGGCAGAGAATTCCCTGCTAGCACCTTCTCTGTGCCTGTTCACATTGCTTCGCAGAATCGCTTTTGTGCAGAAAACAGTAATACTTGTTCAGAACGAAAGAAAGCACAGAGCCCCAGATTTTATGTTGTCCTGGAGAGCTTGCAGAGCACTGGGGAAAAGCAGGCAGAGAATTCCCTGCTAGCACCTTCTCTGTGCCTGGGAAGCAGAAGTGTTCACATTGCTTGGCAGAATCGCTTTTGTGCAGAAAACAGTAACACTTGTTCAGAACGAAAGAAAGCACAGAGCCCCAGATTTTATGTTGTCCTGGAGAGCTTGCAGAGCACTGGGGAAAGGCAGGCAGAGAATTCCCTGCTAGCACCTTTTCTGTGCCTGTTCACATTGCTTGGCAGAATTGTTTTTGTGCAGAAAACAGTAACACTTGTTCAGAACGAAAGAAAGCACAGAGCCCCAGATTTTATGTTGTCCTGGAGAGCTTGCAGAGCACTGGGGAAAGGCAGGCAGAGAATTCCCTGCTAGCACCTTCTCTGTGCCTGGGAAACAGAAGTGTTCACATTGCTTCGCAGAATCGCTTTTGTGCAGAAAACAGTAACACTTGTTCAGAACGAAAGAAAGCACAGAGCCCCAGATTTTATGTTGTCCTGGAGAGCTTGCAGAGCACTGGGGAAAGGCAGGCAGAGAATTCCCTGCTAGCACCTTCTCTGTGCCTGTTCACATTGCTTGGCAGAATCGCTTTTGTGCAGAAAACAGTAACACTTGTTCAGAACAAAAGAAAGCACAGAGCCCCAGATTTTATGTTGTCCTGGAGAGCTTGCAGAGCACTGGGGAAAGGCAGGCAGAGAATTCCCTGCTAGCACCTTCTCTGTGCCTGGGAAGCAGAAGTGTTCACATTGCTTGGCAGAATCGCTTTTGTGCAGAAAATAGTAACAGTTGTTCAGAACGAAAGAAAGCACAGAGCCCCAGATTCTATGTTGTCCTGGAGAGCTTGCAGAGCACTGGGGAAAGGCAGGCAGAGAATTCCCTGCTAGCACCTTTTCTGTGCCTGTTCACATTGCTTCGCAGAATCGCTTTTGTGCAGAAAACAGTAATACTTGTTCAGAACGAAAGAAAGCACAGAGCCCCAGATTTTATGTTGTCCTGGAGAGCTTGCAGAGCACTGGGGAAAGGCAGGCAGAGAATTCCCTGCTAGCACCTTCTCTGTGCCTGGGAAGCAGAAGTGTTCACATTGCTTCGCAGAATCGCTTTTGTGCAGAAAACAGTAACACTTGTTCAGAACGAAAGAAAGCACAGAGCCCCAGATTTTATGTTGTCCTGGAGAGCTTGCAGAGCACTGGGGAAAGGCAGGCAGAGAATTTCCTGCTAGCACCTTCTCTGTGCCTGGGAAACAGAAGTGTTCACATTGCTTGGCAGAATCGCTTTTGTGCAGAAAACAGTAACACTTGTTCAGAACGAAAGAAAGCACAGAGCCCCAGATTTTATGTTGTCCTGGAGAGCTTGCAGAGCACTGGGGAAAGGCAGGCAGAGAATTCCCTGCTAGCACCTTCTCTGTTCCTGGGAAACAGAAGTGTTCACATTGCTTCGCAGAATCGCTTTTGTGTAGAAAACAGTAACACTTGTTCAGAACGAAAGAAAGCACAGAGCCCCAGATTTTATGTTGTCCTGGAGAGCTTGCAGAGCACTGGGGAAAAGCAGGCAGAGAATTCCCTGCTAGCACCTTCTCTGTGCCTGGGAAGCAGAAGTGTTCCCATTGCTTCGCAGAATCGCTTTTGTGCAGAAAACAGTAACACTTGTTCAGAACGAAAGAAAGCACAGAGCCCCAGATTTTATGTTGTCCTGGAGAGCTTGCAGAGCACTGGGGAAAGGCAGGCAGAGAATTCCCTGCTAGCACCTTTTCTGTGCCTGTTCACATTGCTTCGCAGAATCGCTTTTGTGCAGAAAACAGTAACACTTGTTCAGAACGAAAGAAAGCACAGAGCCCCAGATTTTATGTTGTCCTGGAGAGCTTGCAGAGCAGTGGGGAAAGGCAGGCAGAGAATTCCCTGCTAGCACCTTTACTGTGCCTGTTCACATTGCTTGGCAGAATCGCTTTTGTGCAGAAAACAGTAACACTTGTTCAGAACGAAAGAAAGCACAGAGCCCCAGATTTTATGTTGTCCTGGAGAGCTTGCAGAGCAGTGGGGAAAGGCAGGCAGAGAATTCCCTGCTAGCACCTTCTCTGTGCCTGGGAAACAGAAGTGTTCACATTGCTTGGCAGAATCGCTTTTGTGCAGAAAACAGTAACACTTGTTCAGAACGAAAGAAAGCACAGAGCCCCAGATTTTATGTTGTCCTGGAGAGCTTGCAGAGCAGTGGGGAAAGGCAGGCAGAGAATTCCCTGCTAGCACCTTCTCTGTGCCTGGGAAGCAGAAGTGTTCACATTGCTTCGCAGAATCGCTTTTGTGCAGAAAACACTAACACTTGTTCAGAACAAAAGAAAGCACAGAGCCCCAGATTTTATGTTGTCCTGGAGAGCTTGCAGAGCACTGGGGAAAAGCAGGCAGAGAATTCCCTGCTAGCACCTTCTCTGCGCCTGGGAAACAGAACTGTTCACATTGCTTGGCAGAATCGCTTTTGTGCAGAAAACAGTAACACTTGTTCAGAACGAAAGAAAGCACAGAGCCCCAGATTCTATGTTGTCCTGGAGAGCTTGCAGAGCACTGGGGAAAGGCAGGCAGAGAATTCCCTGCTAGCACCTTCTCTGTGCCTGTTCACATTGCTTCGCAGAATCGCTTTTGTGCAGAAAACAGTAATACTTGTTCAGAACGAAAGAAAGCACAGAGCCCCAGATTTTATGTTGTCCTGGAGAGCTTGCAGAGCACTGGGGAAAAGCAGGCAGAGAATTCCCTGCTAGCACCTTCTCTGTGCCTGGGAAGCAGAAGTGTTCACATTGCTTCGCAGAATCGCTTTTGTGCAGAAAACAGTAACACTTGTTCAGAACGAAAGAAAGCACAGAGCCCCAGATTTTATGTTGTCCTGGAGAGCTTGCAGAGCAGTGGGGAAAGGCAGGCAGAGAATTCCCTGCTAGCACCTTCTCTGTGCCTGTTCACATTGCTTGGCAGAATCGCTTTTGTGCAGAAAACAGTAACACTTGTTCAGAACGAAAGAAAGCACAGAGCCCCAGATTTTATGTTGTCCTGGAGAGCTTACAGAGCAGTGGGGAAAGGCAGGCAGAGAATTCCCTGCTAGCACCTTCTCTGTGCCTGGGAAGCAGAAGTGTTCACATTGCTTCGCAGAATCGCTTTTGTGCAGAAAACAGTAACACTTGTTCAGAACGAAAGAAAGCACAGAGCCCCAGATTTTATGTTGTCCTGGAGAGCTTGCAGAGCACTGGGGAAAGGCAGGCAGAGAATTCCCTGCTAGCACCTTCTCTGTGCCTGTTCACATTGCTTCGCAGAATCGCTTTTGTGCAGAAAACAATAACACTTGTTCAGAATGAAAGAAAGCACAGAGCCCCAGATTTTATGTTGTCCTGGAGAGCTTGCAGAGCACTGGGGAAAAGCAGGCAGAGAATTCCCTGCTAGCACCTTCTCTGTGCCTGGGAAGCAGAAGTGTTCACATTGCTTCGCAGAATCGCTTTTGTGCAGAAAACAATAACACTTGTTCAGAACGAAAGAAAGCACAGAGCCCCAGATTCTATGTTGTCCTGGAGAGCTTGCAGAGCACTGGGGAAAGGCAGGCAGAGAATTCCCTGCTAGCACCTTTTCGGTGCCTGTTCACATTGCTTCGCAGAATCGCTTTTGTGCAGAAAACAGTAACACTTGTTCAGAACGAAAGAAAGCACAGAGCCCCAGATTTTATGTTGTCCTGGAGAGCTTGCAGAGCAGTGGGGAAAGGCAGGCAGAGAATTCCCTGCTAGCACCTTTACTGTGCCTGTTCACATTGCTTGGCAGAATCGCTTTTGTGCAGAAAACAGTAACACTTGTTCAGAACGAAAGAAAGCACAGAGCCCCAGATTTTATGTTGTCCTGGAGAGCTTGCAGAGCAGTGGGGAAAGGCAGGCAGAGAATTCCCTGCTAGCACCTTCTCTGTGCCTGGGAAACAGAAGTGTTCACATTGCTTCGCAGAATCGCTTTTGTGCAGAAAACAGTAACACTTGTTCAGAACGAAAGAAAGCACAGAGCCCCAGATTTTATGTTGTCCTGGAGAGCTTGCAGAGCAGTGGGGAAAGGCAGGCAGAGAATTCCCTGCTAGCACCTTCTCTGTGCCTGGGAAGCAGAAGTGTTCACATTGCTTCGCAGAATCGCTTTTGTGCAGAAAACAGTAACACTTGTTCAGAACAAAAGAAAGCACAGAGCCCCAGATTTTATGTTGTCCTGGAGAGCTTGCAGAGCACTGGGGAAAGGCAGGCAGAGAATTCCCTGCTAGCACCTTCTCTGTGCCTGGGAAGCAGAAGTGTTCACATTGCTTCGCAGAATCGCTTTTGTGCAGAAAACAGTAACACTTGTTCAGAACGAAAGAAAGCACAGATCCCCAGATTTTATGTTGTCCTGGAGAGCTTGCAGAGCAGTGGGGAAAGGCAGGCAGAGAATTCCCTGCTAGCACCTTCTCTGTGCCTGGGAAGCAGAAGTGTTCACATTGCTTGGCAGAATCGCTTTTGTGCAGAAAACAGTAACACTTGTTCAGAACAAAAGAAAGCACAGAGCCCCAGATTTTATGTTGTCCTGGAGAGCTTGCAGAGCACTGGGGAAAAGCAGGCAGAGAATTCCCTGCTAGCACCTTCTCTGCGCCTGGGAAACAGAAGTGTTCACATTGCTTGGCAGAATCGCTTTTGTGCAGAAAACAGTAACACTTGTTCAGAACGAAAGAAAGCACAGAGCCCCAGATTCTATGTTGTCCTGGAGAGCTTGCAGAGCACTGGGGAAAGGCAGGCAGAGAATTCCCTGCTAGCACCTTCTCTGTGCCTGGGAAGCAGAAGTGTTCACATTGCTTGGCAGAATCGCTTTTGTGCAGAAAACAGTAACACTTGTTCAGAACGAAAGAAAGCACAGAGCCCCAGATTTTATGTTGTCCTGGAGAGCTTGCAGAGCACTGGGGAAAGGCAGGCAGAGAATTCCCTGCTAGCACCTTTTCTGTGCCTGTTCACATTGCTTCGCAGAATCGCTTTTGTGCAGAAAACAGTAACACTTGTTCAGAACGAAAGAAAGCACAGAGCCCCAGATTTTATGTTGTCCTGGAGAGCTTGCAGAGTACTGGGGAAAAGCAGGCAGAGAATTCCCTGCTAGCACCTTCTCTGTGCCTGGGAAACAGAAGTGTTCACATTGCTTCGCAGAATCGCTTTTGTGCAGAAAACAGTAACACTTGTTCAGAACGAAAGAAAGCACAGAGCCCCAGATTTTATGTTGTCCTGGAGAGCTTGCAGAGCACTGGGGAAAGGCAGGCAGAGAATTCCCTGCTAGCACCTTCTCTGTGCCTGGGAAGCAGAAGTGTTCACATTGCTTGGCAGAATCGCTTTTGTGCAGAAAACAGTAACACTTGTTCAGACGAAAGAAAGCACAGAGCCCCAGATTCTATGTTGTCCTGGAGAGCTTGCAGAGCACTGGGGAAAGGCAGGCAGAGAATTCCCTGCTAGCACCTTTTCTGTGCCTGTTCACATTGCTTCGCAGAATCGCTTTTGTGCAGAAAACAGTAACACTTGTTCAGAACAAAAGAAAGCACAGAGCCCCAGATTTTATGTTGTCCTGGAGAGCTTGCAGAGCACTGGGGAAAAGCAGGGAGAGAATTCCCTGCTAGCACCTTCTCTGTGCCTGTGAAGCAGAAGTCTTCACATTGCTTCGCAGAATCGCTTTTGTGCAGAAAACAGTAACACTTGTTCAGAACGAAAGAAAGCACAGAGCCCCAGATTTTATGTTGTCTTGGAGATCTTGCAGAGCACTGGGGAAATGCAGGCAGAGAATTCCCTGCTAGCACCTTCTCTGTGCCTGGGAAGCAGAAGTGTTCCCATTGCTTCGCAGAATCGCTTTTGTGCAGAAAACAGTAACACTTGTTCAGAACAAAAGAAAGCACAGAGCCCAGATTTTATGTCTTCCTGGAGAGCTTGCAGAGCACTGGGGAAAGGCAGGCAGAGAATTCCCTGCTAGCACCTTCTCTGTGCCTGTTCACATTGCTTCGCAGAATCGCTTTTGTGCAGAAAACAGTAACACTTGTTCAGAACGAAAGAAAGCACAGAGCCCCAGATTTTATGTTGTCCTGGAGAGCTTGCAGAGCACTGGGGAAAGGCAGGCAGAGAATTCCCTGCTAGCACCTTCTCTGTGCCTGGGAAGCAGAAGTGTTCACATTGCTTGGCAGAATCGCTTTTGTGCAGAAAACAGTAACACTTGTTCAGAACGAAAGAAAGCACAGAGCCCCAGATTCTATGTTGTCCTGGAGAGCTTGCAGAGCACTGGGGAAAGGCAGGCAGAGAATTCCCTGCTAGCACCTTCTCTGTGCCTGTTCACATTGCTTCGCAGAATCGCTTTTGTGCAGAAAACAGTAACACTTGTTCAGAACGAAAGAAAGCACAGAGCCCCAGATTTTATGTTGTCCTGGAGAGCTTGCAGAGCACTGGGGAAAGGCAGGCAGAGAATTCCCTGCTAGCACCTTCTCTGTGCCTGGGAAGCAGAAGTGTTCACATTGCTTCGCAGAATCGCTTTTGTGCAGAAAACAGTAACACTTGTTCAGAACGAAAGAAAGCACAGAGCCCCAGATTCTATGTTGTCCTGGAGAGCTTGCAGAGCACTGGGGAAAGGCAGGCAGAGAATTCCCTGCTAGCACCTTCTCTGTGCCTGTTCACATTGCTTCGCAGAATCGCTTTTGTGCAGAAAACAGTAATACTTGTTCAGAACGAAAGAAAGCACAGAGCCCCAGATTTTATGTTGTCCTGGAGAGCTTGCAGAGCACTGGGGAAAAGCAGGCAGAGAATTCCCTGCTAGCACCTTCTCTGTGCCTGGGAAGCAGAAGTGTTCACATTGCTTGGCAGAATCGCTTTTGTGCAGAAAACAGTAACACTTGTTCAGAACGAAAGAAAGCACAGAGCCCCAGATTTTATGTTGTCCTGGAGAGCTTGCAGAGCACTGGGGAAAGGCAGGCAGAGAATTCCCTGCTAGCACCTTTTCTGTGCCTGTTCACATTGCTTGGCAGAATTGTTTTTGTGCAGAAAACAGTAACACTTGTTCAGAACGAAAGAAAGCACAGAGCCCCAGATTTTATGTTGTCCTGGAGAGCTTGCAGAGCACTGGGGAAAGGCAGGCAGAGAATTCCCTGCTAGCACCTTCTCTGTGCCTGGGAAACAGAAGTGTTCACATTGCTTCGCAGAATCGCTTTTGTGCAGAAAATAGTAACACTTGTTCAGAACGAAAGAAAGCACAGAGCCCCAGATTTTATGTTGTCCTGGAGAGCTTGCAGAGCAGTGGGGAAAGGCAGGCAGAGAATTCCCTGCTAGCACCTTCTCTGTGCCTGGGAAGCAGAAGTGTTCACATTGCTTCGCAGAATCGCTTTTGTGCAGAAAACAGTAACACTTGTTCAGAACGAAAGAAAGCACAGAGCCCCAGATTTTATGTTGTCCTGGAGAGCTTGCAGAGCACTGGGGAAAGGCAGGCAGAGAATTCCCTGCTAGCACCTTCTCTGTGCCTGTTCACATTGCTTCGCAGAATCGCTTTTGTGCAGAAAACAGTAACACTTGTTCAGAACAAAAGAAAGCACAGAGCCCCAGATTCTATGTTGTCCTGGAGAGCTTGCAGAGCACTGGGGAAAGGCAGGCAGAGAATTCCCTGCTAGCACCTTTTCTGTGCCTGTTCACATTGCTTCGCAGAATCGCTTTTGTGCAGAAAACAGTAATACTTGTTCAGAACGAAAGAAAGCACAGAGCCCCAGATTTTATGTTGTCCTGGAGAGCTTGCAGAGCACTGGGGAAAGGCAGGCAGAGAATTCCCTGCTAGCACCTTCTCTGTGCCTGGGAAGCAGAAGTGTTCACATTGCTTCGCAGAATCGCTTTTGTGCAGAAAACAGTAACACTTGTTCAGAACGAAAGAAAGCACAGAGCCCCAGATTTTATGTTGTCCTGGAGAGCTTGCAGAGCACTGGGGAAAGGCAGGCAGAGAATTTCCTGCTAGCACCTTCTCTGTGCCTGGGAAACAGAAGTGTTCACATTGCTTGGCAGAATCGCTTTTGTGCAGAAAACAGTAACACTTGTTCAGAACGAAAGAAAGCACAGAGCCCCAGATTTTATGTTGTCCTGGAGAGCTTGCAGAGCACTGGGGAAAGGCAGGCAGAGAATTCCCTGCTAGCACCTTCTCTGTTCCTGGGAAACAGAAGTGTTCACATTGCTTCGCAGAATCGCTTTTGTGTAGAAAACAGTAACACTTGTTCAGAACGAAAGAAAGCACAGAGCCCCAGATTTTATGTTGTCCTGGAGAGCTTGCAGAGCACTGGGGAAAAGCAGGCAGAGAATTCCCTGCTAGCACCTTCTCTGTGCCTGGGAAGCAGAAGTGTTCCCATTGCTTCGCAGAATCACTTTTGTGCAGAAAACAATAACACTTGTTCAGAACGAAAGAAAGCACAGAGCCCCAGATTTTATGTTGTCCTGGAGAGCTTGCAGAGCACTGGGGAAAGGCAGGCAGAGAATTCCCTGCTAGCACCTTTTCTGTGCCTGTTCACATTGCTTCGCAGAATCGCTTTTGTGCAGAAAACAGTAACACTTGTTCAGAACGAAAGAAAGCACAGAGCCCCAGATTTTATGTTGTCCTGGAGAGCTTGCAGAGCAGTGGGGAAAGGCAGGCAGAGAATTCCCTGCTAGCACCTTTACTGTGCCTGTTCACATTGCTTGGCAGAATCGCTTTTGTGCAGAAAACAGTAACACTTGTTCAGAACGAAAGAAAGCACAGAGCCCCAGATTTTATGTTGTCCTGGAGAGCTTGCAGAGCAGTGGGGAAAGGCAGGCAGAGAATTCCCTGCTAGCACCTTCTCTGTGCCTGGGAAACAGAAGTGTTCACATTGCTTGGCAGAATCGCTTTTGTGCAGAAAACAGTAACACTTGTTCAGAACGAAAGAAAGCACAGAGCCCCAGATTTTATGTTGTCCTGGAGAGCTTGCAGAGCAGTGGGGAAAGGCAGGCAGAGAATTCCCTGCTAGCACCTTCTCTGTGCCTGGGAAGCAGAAGTGTTCACATTGCTTGGCAGAATCGCTTTTGTGCAGAAAACAGTAACACTTGTTCAGAACAAAAGAAAGCACAGAGCCCCAGATTTTATGTTGTCCTGGAGAGCTTGCAGAGCACTGGGGAAAAGCAGGCAGAGAATTCCCTGCTAGCACCTTCTCTGCGCCTGGGAAACAGAACTGTTCACATTGCTTGGCAGAATCGCTTTTGTGCAGAAAACAGTAACACTTGTTCAGAACGAAAGAAAGCACAGAGCCCCAGATTCTATGTTGTCCTGGAGAGCTTGCAGAGCACTGGGGAAAGGCAGGCAGAGAATTCCCTGCTAGCACCTTCTCTGTGCCTGTTCACATTGCTTCGCAGAATCGCTTTTGTGCAGAAAACAGTAATACTTGTTCAGAACGAAAGAAAGCACAGAGCCCCAGATTTTATGTTGTCCTGGAGAGCTTGCAGAGCACTGGGGAAAAGCAGGCAGAGAATTCCCTGCTAGCACCTTCTCTGTGCCTGGGAAGCAGAAGTGTTCACATTGCTTCGCAGAATCGCTTTTGTGCAGAAAACAGTAACACTTGTTCAGAACGAAAGAAAGCACAGAGCCCCAGATTTTATGTTGTCCTGGAGAGCTTGCAGAGCAGTGGGGAAAGGCAGGCAGAGAATTCCCTGCTAGCACCTTCTCTGTGCCTGTTCACATTGCTTGGCAGAATCGCTTTTGTGCAGAAAACAGTAACACTTGTTCAGAACGAAAGAAAGCACAGAGCCCCAGATTTTATGTTGTCCTGGAGAGCTTGCAGAGCACTGGGGAAAAGCAGGCAGAGAATTCCCTGCTAGCACCTTCTCTGTGCCTGGGAAGCAGAAGTGTTCACATTGCTTCGCAGAATCGCTTTTGTGCAGAAAACAGTAACACTTGTTCAGAACGAAAGAAAGCACAGAGCCCCAGATTTTATGTTGTCCTGGAGAGCTTGCAGAGCACTGGGGAAAGGCAGGCAGAGAATTCCCTGCTAGCACCTTCTCTGTGCCTGTTCACATTGCTTCGCAGAATCGCTTTTGTGCAGAAAACAATAACACTTGTTCAGAATGAAAGAAAGCACAGAGCCCCAGATTTTATGTTGTCCTGGAGAGCTTGCAGAGCACTGGGGAAAAGCAGGCAGAGAATTCCCTGCTAGCACCTTCTCTGTGCCTGGGAAGCAGAAGTGTTCACATTGCTTCGCAGAATCGCTTTTGTGCAGAAAACAATAACACTTGTTCAGAACGAAAGAAAGCACAGAGCCCCAGATTCTATGTTGTCCTGGAGAGCTTGCAGAGCACTGGGGAAAGGCAGGCAGAGAATTCCCTGCTAGCACCTTTTCGGTGCCTGTTCACATTGCTTCGCAGAATCGCTTTTGTGCAGAAAACAGTAACACTTGTTCAGAACAAAAGAAAGCACAGAGCCCCAGATTTTATGTTGTCCTGGAGAGCTTGCAGAGCAGTGGGGAAAGGCAGGCAGAGAATTCCCTGCTAGCACCTTCTCTGTGCCTGTTCACATTGCTTGGCAGAATCGCTTTTGTGCAGAAAACAGTAACACTTGTTCAGAACGAAAGAAAGCACAGAGCCCCAGATTTTATGTTGTCCTGGAGAGCTTGCAGAGCAGTGGGGAAAGGCAGGCAGAGAATTCCCTGCTAGCACCTTCTCTGTGCCTGGGAAACAGAAGTGTTCACATTGCTTCGCAGAATCGCTTTTGTGCAGAAAACAGTAACACTTGTTCAGAACGAAAGAAAGCACAGAGCCCCAGATTTTATGTTGTCCTGGAGAGCTTGCAGAGCAGTGGGGAAAGGCAGGCAGAGAATTCCCTGCTAGCACCTTCTCTGTGCCTGGGAAGCAGAAGTGTTCACATTGCTTCGCAGAATCGCTTTTGTGCAGAAAACAGTAACACTTGTTCAGAACAAAAGAAAGCACAGAGCCCCAGATTTTATGTTGTCCTGGAGAGCTTGCAGAGCACTGGGGAAAGGCAGGCAGAGAATTCCCTGCTAGCACCTTCTCTGTGCCTGGGAAGCAGAAGTGTTCACATTGCTTGGCAGAATCGCTTTTGTGCAGAAAACAGTAACACTTGTTCAGAACAAAAGAAAGCACAGCGCCCCAGATTTTATGTTGTCCTGGAGAGCTTGCAGAGCACTGGGGAAAAGCAGGCAGAGAATTCCCTGCTAGCACCTTCTCTGCGCCTGGGAAACAGAAGTGTTCACATTGCTTCGCAGAATCGCTTTTGTGCAGAAAACAGTAACACTTGTTCAGAACGAAAGAAAGCACAGAGCCCCAGATTCTATGTTGTCCTGGAGAGCTTGCAGAGCACTGGGGAAAGGCAGGCAGAGAATTCCCTGCTAGCACCTTCTCTGTGCCTGTTCACATTGCTTCGCAGAATCGCTTTTGTGCAGAAAACAGTAATACTTGTTCAGAACGAAAGAAAGCACAGAGCCCCAGATTTTATGTTGTCCTGGAGAGCTTGCAGAGCACTGGGGAAAGGCAGGCAGAGAATTCTCTGCTAGCACCTTCTCTGTGCCTGGGAAGCAGAAGTGTTCACATTGCTTCGCAGAATCGCTTTTGTGCAGAAAACAGTAACACTTGTTCAGAACGAAAGAAAGCACAGAGCCCCAGATTTTATGTTGTCCTGGAGAGCTTGCAGAGCAGTGGGGAAAGGCAGGCAGAGAATTCCCTGCTAGCACCTTCTCTGTGCCTGTTCACATTGCTTCGCAGAATCGCTTTTGTGCAGAAAACAGTAACACTTGTTCAGAACGAAAGAAAGCACAGAGCCCCAGATTTTATGTTGTCCTGGAGAGCTTACAGAGCAGTGGGGAAAGGCAGGCAGAGAATTCCCTGCTAGCACCTTCTCTGTGCCTGGGAAGCAGAAGTGTTCCCATTGCTTCGCAGAATCGCTTTTGTGCAGAAAACAGTAACACTTGTTCAGAACGAAAGAAAGCACAGAGCCCCAGATTTTATGTTGTCCTGGAGAGCTTGCAGAGCACTGGGGAAAGGCAGGCAGAGAATTCCCTGCTAGCACCTTTTCTGTGCCTGTTCACATTGCTTCGCAGAATCGCTTTTGTGCAGAAAATAGTAACACTTGTTCAGAACGAAAGAAAGCACAGAGCCCCAGATTCTATGTTGTCCTGGAGAGCTTGCAGAGCACTGGGGAAAAGCAGGCAGAGAATTCCCTGCTAGCACCTTCTCTGTGCCTGGGAAGCAGAAGTGTTCACATTGCTTCGCAGAATCGCTTTTGTGCAGAAAACAGTAACACTTGTTCAGAACGAAAGAAAGCACAGAGCCCCAGATTTTATGTTGTCCTGGAGAGCTTGCAGAGCACTGGGGAAAAGCAGGCAGAGAATTCCCTGCTAGCACCTTCTCTGTGCCTGGGAAGCAGAAGTGTTCCCATTGCTTCGCAGAATCGCTTTTGTGCAGAAAACAATAACACTTGTTCAGAACAAAAGAAAGCACAGAGCCCCAGATTCTATGTTGTCCTGGAGAGCTTGCAGAGCACTGGGGAAAGGCAGGCAGAGAATTCCCTGCTAGCACCTTTTCTGTGCCTGTTCACATTGCTTCGCAGAATCGCTTTTGTGCAGAAAACAGTAACACTTGTTCAGAACGAAAGAAAGCACAGAGCCCCAGATTTTATGTTGTCCTGGAGAGCTTGCAGAGCACTGGGGAAAGGCAGGCAGAGAATTCCCTGCTAGCACCTTCCCTGTGCCTGGGAAGCAGAAGTGTTCACATTGCTTGGCAGAATCGCTTTTGTGCAGAAAACAGTAACACTTGTTCAGAACAAAAGAAAGCACAGAGCCCCAGATTTTATGTTGTCCTGGAGAGCTTGCAGAGCACTGGGGAAAAGCAGGCAGAGAATTCCCTGCTAGCACCTTCTCTGCGCCTGGGAAACAGAAGTGTTCACATTGCTTCGCAGAATCGCTTTTGTGCAGAAAACAGTAACACTTGTTCAGAACGAAAGAAAGCACAGAGCCCCAGATTCTATGTTGTCCTGGAGAGCTTGCAGAGCACTGGGGAAAGGCAGGCAGAGAATTCCCTGCTAGCACCTTCTCTGTGCCTGTTCACATTGCTTCGCAGAATCGCTTTTGTGCAGAAAACAGTAATACTTGTTCAGAACGAAAGAAAGCACAGAGCCCCAGATTTTATGTTGTCCTGGAGAGCTTGCAGAGCACTGGGGAAAAGCAGGCAGAGAATTCCCTGCTAGCACCTTCTCTGTGCCTGGGAAGCAGAAGTGTTCACATTGCTTCGCAGAATCGCTTTTGTGCAGAAAACAGTAACACTTGTTCAGAACGAAAGAAAGCACAGAGCCCCAGATTTTATGTTGTCCTGGAGAGCTTGCAGAGCAGTGGGGAAAGGCAGGCAGAGAATTCCCTGCTAGCACCTTTACTGTGCCTGTTCACATTGCTTGGCAGAATCGCTTTTGTGCAGAAAACAGTAACACTTGTTCAGAACGAAAGAAAGCACAGAGCCCCAGATTTTATGTTGTCCTGGAGAGCTTGCAGAGCAGTGGGGAAAGGCAGGCAGAGAATTCCCTGCTAGCACCTTCTCTGTGCCTGTTCACATTGCTTGGCAGAATCGCTTTTGTGCAGAAAACAGTAACACTTGTTCAGAACGAAAGAAAGCACAGAGCCCCAGATTTTATGTTGTCCTGGAGAGCTTGCAGAGCAGTGGGGAAAGGCAGGCAGAGAATTCCCTGCTAGCACCTTCTCTGTGCCTGGGAAACAGAAGTGTTCACATTGCTTCGCAGAATCGCTTTTGTGCAGAAAACAGTAACACTTGTTCAGAACGAAAGAAAGCACAGAGCCCCAGATTTTATGTTGTCCTGGAGAGCTTGCAGAGCAGTGGGGAAAGGCAGGCAGAGAATTCCCTGCTAGCACCTTCTCTGTGCCTGGGAAGCAGAAGTGTTCACATTGCTTCGCAGAATCGCTTTTGTGCAGAAAACAGTAACACTTGTTCAGAACAAAAGAAAGCACAGAGCCCCAGATTTTATGTTGTCCTGGAGAGCTTGCAGAGCACTGGGGAAAGGCAGGCAGAGAATTCCCTGCTAGCACCTTCTCTGTGCCTGGGAAGCAGAAGTGTTCACATTGCTTGGCAGAATCGCTTTTGTGCAGAAAACAGTAACACTTGTTCAGAACAAAAGAAAGCACAGCGCCCCAGATTTTATGTTGTCCTGGAGAGCTTGCAGAGCACTGGGGAAAAGCAGGCAGAGAATTCCCTGCTAGCACCTTCTCTGCGCCTGGGAAACAGAAGTGTTCACATTGCTTCGCAGAATCGCTTTTGTGCAGAAAACAGTAACACTTGTTCAGAACGAAAGAAAGCACAGAGCCCCAGATTCTATGTTGTCCTGGAGAGCTTGCAGAGCACTGGGGAAAGGCAGGCAGAGAATTCCCTGCTAGCACCTTCTCTGTGCCTGTTCACATTGCTTCGCAGAATCGCTTTTGTGCAGAAAACAGTAATACTTGTTCAGAACGAAAGAAAGCACAGAGCCCCAGATTTTATGTTGTCCTGGAGAGCTTGCAGAGCACTGGGGAAAGGCAGGCAGAGAATTCCCTGCTAGCACCTTCTCTGTGCCTGGGAAGCAGAAGTGTTCACATTGCTTCGCAGAATCGCTTTTGTGCAGAAAACAGTAACACTTGTTCAGAACGAAAGAAAGCACAGAGCCCCAGATTTTATGTTGTCCTGGAGAGCTTGGAGAGCAGTGGGGAAAGGCAGGCAGAGAATTCCCTGCTAGCACCTTCTCTGTGCCTGTTCACATTGCTTCGCAGAATCGCTTTTGTGCAGAAAACAGTAACACTTGTTCAGAACGAAAGAAAGCACAGAGCCCCAGATTTTATGTTGTCCTGGAGAGCTTACAGAGCAGTGGGGAAAGGCAGGCAGAGAATTCCCTGCTAGCACCTTCTCTGTGCCTGGGAAGCAGAAGTGTTCCCATTGCTTCGCAGAATCGCTTTTGTGCAGAAAACAGTAACACTTGTTCAGAACGAAAGAAAGCACAGAGCCCCAGATTTTATGTTGTCCTGGAGAGCTTGCAGAGCACTGGGGAAAGGCAGGCAGAGAATTCCCTGCTAGCACCTTTTCTGTGCCTGTTCACATTGCTTCGCAGAATCGCTTTTGTGCAGAAAATAGTAACACTTGTTCAGAACGAAAGAAAGCACAGAGCCCCAGATTCTATGTTGTCCTGGAGAGCTTGCAGAGCACTGGGGAAAAGCAGGCAGAGAATTCCCTGCTAGCACCTTCTCTGTGCCTGGGAAGCAGAAGTGTTCACATTGCTTCGCAGAATCGCTTTTGTGCAGAAAACAGTAACACTTGTTCAGAACGAAAGAAAGCACAGAGCCCCAGATTTTATGTTGTCCTGGAGAGCTTGCAGAGCACTGGGGAAAAGCAGGCAGAGAATTCCCTGCTAGCACCTTCTCTGTGCCTGGGAAGCAGAAGTGTTCCCATTGCTTCGCAGAATCGCTTTTGTGCAGAAAACAATAACACTTGTTCAGAACAAAAGAAAGCACAGAGCCCCAGATTCTATGTTGTCCTGGAGAGCTTGCAGAGCACTGGGGAAAGGCAGGCAGAGAATTCCCTGCTAGCACCTTTTCTGTGCCTGTTCACATTGCTTCGCAGAATCGCTTTTGTGCAGAAAACAGTAACACTTGTTCAGAACGAAAGAAAGCACAGAGCCCCAGATTTTATGTTGTCCTGGAGAGCTTGCAGAGCACTGGGGAAAGGCAGGCAGAGAATTCCCTGCTAGCACCTTCCCTGTGCCTGGGAAGCAGAAGTGTTCACATTGCTTGGCAGAATCGCTTTTGTGCAGAAAACAGTAACACTTGTTCAGAACAAAAGAAAGCACAGAGCCCCAGATTTTATGTTGTCCTGGAGAGCTTGCAGAGCACTGGGGAAAAGCAGGCAGAGAATTCCCTGCTAGCACCTTCTCTGCGCCTGGGAAACAGAAGTGTTCACATTGCTTCGCAGAATCGCTTTTGTGCAGAAAACAGTAACACTTGTTCAGAACGAAAGAAAGCACAGAGCCCCAGATTCTATGTTGTCCTGGAGAGCTTGCAGAGCACTGGGGAAAGGCAGGCAGAGAATTCCCTGCTAGCACCTTCTCTGTGCCTGTTCACATTGCTTCGCAGAATCGCTTTTGTGCAGAAAACAGTAATACTTGTTCAGAACGAAAGAAAGCACAGAGCCCCAGATTTTATGTTGTCCTGGAGAGCTTGCAGAGCACTGGGGAAAAGCAGGCAGAGAATTCCCTGCTAGCACCTTCTCTGTGCCTGGGAAGCAGAAGTGTTCACATTGCTTCGCAGAATCGCTTTTGTGCAGAAAACAGTAACACTTGTTCAGAACGAAAGAAAGCACAGAGCCCCAGATTTTATGTTGTCCTGGAGAGCTTGCAGAGCAGTGGGGAAAGGCAGGCAGAGAATTCCCTGCTAGCACCTTTACTGTGCCTGTTCACATTGCTTGGCAGAATCGCTTTTGTGCAGAAAACAGTAACACTTGTTCAGAACGAAAGAAAGCACAGAGCCCCAGATTTTATGTTGTCCTGGAGAGCTTGCAGAGCAGTGGGGAAAGGCAGGCAGAGAATTCCCTGCTAGCACCTTCTCTGTGCCTGGGAAACAGAAGTGTTCACATTGCTTCGCAGAATCGCTTTTGTGCAGAAAACAGTAACACTTGTTCAGAACGAAAGAAAGCACAGAGCCCCAGATTTTATGTTGTCCTGGAGAGCTTGCAGAGCACTGGGGAAAGGCAGGCAGAGAATTCCCTGCTAGCACCTTCTCTGTGCCTGGGAAGCAGAAGTGTTCACATTGCTTCGCAGAATCGCTTTTGTGCAGAAAACAGTAACACTTGTTCAGAACAAAAGAAAGCACAGAGCCCCAGATTTTATGTTGTCCTGGAGAGCTTGCAGAGCACTGGGGAAAAGCAGGCAGAGAATTCCCTGCTAGCACCTTCTCTGCGCCTGGGAAACAGAAGTGTTCACATTGCTTGGCAGAATCGCTTTTGTGCAGAAAACAGTAACACTTGTTCAGAACGAAAGAAAGCACAGAGCCCCAGATTCTATGTTGTCCTGGAGAGCTTGCAGAGCACTGGGGAAAGGCAGGCAGAGAATTCCCTGCTAGCACCTTCTCTGTGCCTGTTCACATTGCTTCGCAGAATCGCTTTTGTGCAGAAAACAGTAATACTTGTTCAGAACGAAAGAAAGCACAGAGCCCCAGATTTTATGTTGTCCTGGAGAGCTTGCAGAGCACTGGGGAAAAGCAGGCAGAGAATTCCCTGCTAGCACCTTCTCTGTGCCTGGGAAGCAGAAGTGTTCACATTGCTTCGCAGAATCGCTTTTGTGCAGAAAACAGTAACACTTGTTCAGAACGAAAGAAAGCACAGAGCCCCAGATTTTATGTTGTCCTGGAGAGCTTGCAGAGCACTGGGGAAAGGCAGGCAGAGAATTCCCTGCTAGCACCTTTTCTGTGCCTGTTCACATTGCTTCGCAGAATCGCTTTTGTGCAGAAAATAGTAACACTTGTTCAGAACGAAAGAAAGCACAGAGCCCCAGATTCTATGTTGTCCTGGAGAGCTTGCAGAGCACTGGGGAAAGGCAGGCAGAGAATTCCCTGCTAGCACCTTCTCTGTGCCTGGGAAGCAGAAGTGTTCACATTGCTTCGCAGAATCGCTTTTTTGCAGAAAACACTAACACTTGTTCAGAACAAAAGAAAGCACAGAGCCCCAGATTTTATGTTGTCCTGGAGAGCTTGCAGAGCACTGGGGAAAAGCAGGCAGAGAATTCCCTGCTAGCACGTTCTCTGTTCCTGGGAAACAGAAGTGTTCACATTGCTTCGCAGAATCGCTTTTGTGCAGAAAACAGTAACACTTGTTCAGAAGGAAAGAAAGCACAGAGCCCCAGATTTTATGTTGTCCTGGAGAGCTTGCATAGCAGTGGGGAAAGGCAGGCAGAGAATTCCCTGCTAGCACCTTCTCTGTGCCTGGGAAGCAGAAGTGTTCCCATTGCTTCGCAGAATCGCTTTTGTGCAGAAAACAGTAACACTTGTTCAGAACGAAAGAAAGCACAGAGCCCCAGATTCTATGTTGTCCTGGAGAGCTTGCAGAGCACTGGGGAAAGGCAGGCAGAGAATTCCCTGCTAGCACCTTTTCTGTGCCTGTTCACATTGCTTCGCAGAATCGCTTTTGTGCAGAAAACAGTAACACTTGTTCAGAACAAAAGAAAGCACAGAGCCCCAGATTTTATGTTGTCCTGGAGAGCTTGCAGAGCACTGGGGAAAGGCAGGCAGAGAATTCCCTGCTAGCACCTTCTCTGTGCCTGGGAAGCAGAAGTGTTCACATTGCTTGGCAGAATTGCTTTTGTGCAGAAAACAGTAACACTTGTTCAGAACGAAAGAAAGCACAGAGCCCCAGATTCTATGTTGTCCTGGAGAGCTTGCAGAGCACTGGGGAAAGGCAGGCAGAGAATTCCCTGCTAGCACCTTCTCTGTGCCTGTTCACATTGCTTCGCAGAATCGCTTTTGTGCAGAAAACAGTAACACTTGTTCAGAACAAAAGAAAGCACAGAGCCCCAGATTTTATGTTGTCCTGGAGAGCTTGCAGAGCACTGGGGAAAAGCAGGGAGAGAATTTCCTGCTAGCACTTTCTCTGTGCCTGGGAAACAGAAGTGTTCACATTGCTTGGCAGAATCGCTTTTGTGCAGAAAACAGTAACACTTGTTCAGAACGAAAGAAAGCACAGAGCCCCAGATTTTATGTTGTCCTGGAGAGCTTGCAGAGCACTGGGGAAAAGCAGGCAGAGAATTCCCTGCTAGCACCTTCTCTGTGCCTGGGAAGCAGAAGTGTTCCCATTGCTTCGCAGAATCACTTTTCTGCAGAAAACAGTAACACTTGTTCAGAACAAAAGAAAGCACAGAGCCCAGATTTTATGTCTTCCTGGAGAGCTTGCAGAGCACTGGGGAAAGGCAGGCAGAGAATTCCCTGCTAGCACCTTCTCTGTGCCTGTTCACATTGCTTCGCAGAATCGCTTTTGTGCAGAAAACACTAACACTTGTTCAGAACGAAAGAAAGCACAGAGCCCCAGATTTTATGTTGTCCTGGAGAGCTTGCAGAGCAGTGGGGAAAGGCAGGCAGAGAATTCCCTGCTAGCACCTTCTCTGTGCCTGGGAAGCAGAAGTGTTCACATTGCTTCGCAGAATCGCTTTTGTGCAGAAAACACTAACACTTGTTCAGAACGAAAGAAAGCACAGAGCCCCAGATTCTATGTTGTCTTGGAGAGCTTGCAGAGCACTGGGTAAAAGCAGGCAGAGAATTCCCTGCTAGCACCTTCTCTGTGCCTGGGAAACAGAAGTGTTCACATTGCTTGGCAGAATCGCTTTTGTGCAGAAAACAGTAACACTTGTTCAGAACGAAAGAAAGCACAGAGCCCCAGATTCTATGTTGTCCTGGAGAGCTTGCAGAGCAGTGGGGAAAGGCAGGCAGAGAATTCCCTGCTAGCACCTTCTCTGTGCCTGTTCACATTGCTTCGCAGAATTGCTTTTGTGCAGAAAACAGTAACACTTGTTCAGACGAAAGAAAGCACAGAGCCCCAGATTTTATGTTGTCCTGGAGAGCTTGCAGAGCACTGGGGAAAGGCAGGCAGAGAATTCCCTGCTAGCACCTTCTCTGTGCCTGGGAAGCAGAAGTGTTCACATTGCTTCGCAGAATCGCTTTTGTGCAGAAAACAGTAACACTTGTTCAGAACGAAAGAAAGCACAGAGCCCCAGATTTTATGTTGTCCTGGAGAGCTTGCAGAGCACTGGGGAAAGGCAGGCAGAGAATTCCCTGCTAGCACCTTTTCTGTGCCTGTTCACATTTCTTGGCAGAATCGCTTTTGTGCAGAAAACAGTAACACTTGTTCAGAACGAAAGAAAGCACAGAGCCCCAGATTTTATGTTGTCCTGGAGAGCTTGCAGAGCACTGGGGAAAGGCAGGCAGAGAATTCCCTGCTAGCACCTTCTCTGTGCCTGGGAAACAGAAGTGTTCACATTGCTTCGCAGAATCGCTTTTGTGCAGAAAACAGTAACACTTGTTCAGAACGAAAGAAAGCACAGAGCCCCAGATTTTATGTTGTCCTGGAGAGCTTGCAGAGCACTGGGGAAAGGCAGGCAGAGAATTCCCTGCTAGCACCTTCTCTGTGCCTGGGAAGCAGAAGTGTTCACATTGCTTCGCAGAATCGCTTTTGTGCAGAAAACAGTAACACTTGTTCAGAACGAAAGAAAGCACAGAGCCCCAGATTTTATGTTGTCCTGGAGAGCTTGCAGAGCACTGGGGAAAGGCAGGCAGAGAATTCCCTGCTAGCACCTTCTCTGTGCCTGTTCACATTGCTTCGCAGAATCGCTTTTGTGCAGAAAACAGTAACACTTGTTCAGAACAAAAGAAAGCACAGAGCCCCAGATTTTATGTTGTCCTGGAGAGCTTGCAGAGCACTGGGGAAAGGCAGGCAGAGAATTCCCTGCTAGCACCTTCTCTGTGCCTGGGAAGCAGAAGTGTTCACATTGCTTCGCAGAATCGCTTTTGTGCAGAAAATAGTAACAGTTGTTCAGAACGAAAGAAAGCACAGAGCCCCTGATTCTATGTTGTCCTGGAGAGCTTGCAGAGCACTGGGGAAAGGCAGGCAGAGAATTCCCTGCTAGCACCTTCTCTGCGCCTGGGAAGCAGAAGTGTTCACATTGCTTGGCAGAATCGCTTTTGTGCAGAAAACAGTAACAGTTGTTCAGAACGAAAGAAAGCACAGAGCCCCAGATTCTATGTTGTCCTGGAGAGCTTGCAGAGCACTGGGGAAAGGCAGGCAGAGAATTCCCTGCTAGCACCTTCTCTGTGCCTGTTCACATTGCTTCGCAGAATCGCTTTTGTGCAGAAAACAGTAACACTTGTTCAGAACGAAAGAAAGCACAGAGCCCCAGATTTTATGTTGTCCTGGAGAGCTTGCAGAGCACTGGGGAAAGGCAGGCAGAGAATTCCCTGCTAGCACCTTCTCTGTGCCTGGGAAGCAGAAGTGTTCAGATTGCTTGGCAGAATCGCTTTTGTGCAGAAAACAGTAACACTTGTTCAGAACAAAAGAAAGCACAGAGCCCCAGATTTTATGTTGTCCTGGAGAGCTTGCAGAGCACTGGGGAAAAGCAGGCAGAGAATTCCCTGCTAGCACCTTCTCTGTGCCTGGGAAACAGAAGTGTTCACATTGCTTGGCAGAATCGCTTTTGTGCAGAAAACAGTAACACTTGTTCAGAACGAAAGAAAGCACAGAGCCCCAGATTCTATGTTGTCCTGGAGAGCTTGCAGAGCACTGGGGAAAGGCAGGCAGAGAATTCCCTGCTAGCACCTTCTCTGTGCCTGTTCACATTGCTTCGCAGAATCGCTTTTGTGCAGAAAACAGTAATACTTGTTCAGAACGAAAGAAAGCACAGAGCCCCAGATTTTATGTTGTCCTGGAGAGCTTGCAGAGCACTGGGGAAAAGCAGGCAGAGAATTCCCTGCTAGCACCTTCTCTGTGCCTGGGAAGCAGAAGTGTTCACATTGCTTGGCAGAATCGCTTTTGTGCAGAAAACAGTAACACTTGTTCAGAACGAAAGAAAGCACAGAGCCCCAGATTTTATGTTGTCCTGGAGAGCTTGCAGAGCACTGGGGAAAGGCAGGCAGAGAATTCCCTGCTAGCACCTTCTCTGTGCCTGGGAAACAGAAGTGTTCACATTGCTTCGCAGAATCGCTTTTGTGTAGAAAACAGTAACACTTGTTCAGAACGAAAGAAAGCACAGAGCCCCAGATTTTATGTTGTCCTGGAGAGCTTGCAGAGCACTGGGGAAAAGCAGGCAGAGAATTCCCTGCTAGCACCTTCTCTGTGCCTGGGAAGCAGAAGTGTTCCCATTGCTTCGCAGAATCGCTTTTGTGCAGAAAACAATAATACTTGTTCAGAACGAAAGAAAGCACAGAGCCCCAGATTTTATGTTGTCCTGGAGAGCTTGCAGAGCACTGGGGAAAGGCAGGCAGAGAATTCCCTGCTAGCACCTTTTCTGTGCCTGTTCACATTGCTTCGCAGAATCGCTTTTGTGCAGAAAACAGTAACACTTGTTCAGAACGAAAGAAAGCACAGAGCCCCAGATTTTATGTTGTCCTGGAGAGCTTTCAGAGCACTGGGGAAAAGCAGGCAGAGAATTCCCTGCTAGCACCTTCTCTGCGCCTGGGAAACAGAAGTGTTCACATTGCTTCGCAGAATCGCTTTTGTGCAGAAAATAGTAACAGTTGTTCAGAACGAAAGAAAGCACAGAGCCCCTGATTCTACGTTGTCCTGGAGAGCTTGCAGAGCACTGGGGAAAGGCAGGCAGAGAATTCCCTGCTAGCACCTTCTCTGTGCCTGGGAAGCAGAAGTGTTCACATTGCTTGGCAGAATCGCTTTTGTGCAGAAAACAGTAACACTTGTTCAGAACGAAAGAAAGCACAGAGCCCCAGATTCTATGTTGTCCTGGAGAGCTTGCAGAGCACTGGGGAAAGGCAGGCAGAGAATTCCCTGCTAGCACCTTCTCTGTGCCTGTTCACATTGCTTCGCAGAATCGCTTTTGTGCAGAAAACAGTAACACTTGTTCAGACGAAAGAAAGCACAGAGCCCCAGATTTTATGTTGTCCTGGAGAGCTTGCAGAGCACTGGGGAAAGGCAGGCAGAGAATTCCCTGCTAGCACCTTCTCTGTGCCTGGGAAGCAGAAGTGTTCACATTGCTTCGCAGAATCGCTTTTGTGCAGAAAACACTAACACTTGTTCAGAACAAAAGAAAGCACAGAGCCCCAGATTTTATGTTGTCCTGGAGAGCTTGCAGAGCACTGGGGAAAAGCAGGCAGAGAATTCCCTGCTAGCACCTTCTCTGTGCCTGGGAAACAGAAGTGTTCACATTGCTTCGCAGAATCGCTTTTGTGCAGAAAACAGTAACACTTGTTCAGAACAAAAGAAAGCACAGAGCCCCAGATTTTATGTTGTCCTGGAGAGCTTGCAGAGCACTGGGGAAAGGCAGGCAGAGAATTCCCTGCTAGCACCTTCTCTGTGTCTGGGAAGCAGAAGTGTTCCCATTGCTTCGCAGAATCGCTTTTGTGCAGAAAACAGTAACACTTGTTCAGAACGAAAGAAAGCACAGAGCCCCAGATTCTATGTTGTCCTGGAGAGCTTGCAGAGCACTGGGGAAAGGCAGGCAGAGAATTCCCTGCTAGCACCTTTTCTGTGCCTGTTCACATTGCTTCGCAGAATCGCTTTTGTGCAGAAAACAGTAACACTTGTTCAGAACAAAAGAAAGCACAGAGCCCCAGATTTTATGTTGTCCTGGAGAGCTTGCAGAGCACTGGGGAAAAGCAGGGAGAGAATTTCCTGCTAGCACCTTCTCTGTGCCTGGGAAGCAGAAGTGTTCACATTGCTTGGCAGAATCGCTTTTGTGCAGAAAACAGTAACACTTGTTCAGAACGAAAGAAAGCACAGATCCCCAGATTTTATGTTGTCTTGGAGAGCTTGCAGAGCACTGGGGAAAAGCAGGCAGAGAATTTCCTGCTAGCACCTTCTCTGTGCCTGGGAAACAGAAGTGTTCACATTGCTTGGCAGAATCGCTTTTGTGCAGAAAACAGTAACACTTGTTCAGAACGAAAGAAAGCACAGAGCCCCAGATTTTATGTTGTCCTGGAGAGCTTGCAGAGCACTGGGGAAAAGCAGGCAGAGAATTCCCTGCTAGCACCTTCTCTGTGCCTGGGAAGCAGAAGTGTTCCCATTGCTTCGCAGAATCACTTTTCTGCAGAAAACAGTAACACTTGTTCAGACGAAAGAAAGCACAGAGCCCCAGATTTTATGTTGTCCTGGAGAGCTTGCAGAGCACTGGGGAAAGGCAGGCACAGAATTCCCTGCTAGCACCTTCTCTGTGCCTGGGAAGCAGAAGTGTTCACATTGCTTCGCAGAATCGCTTTTGTGCAGAAAACACTAACACTTGTTCAGAACAAAAGAAAGCACAGAGCCCCAGATTTTATGTTGTCCTGGAGAGCTTGCAGAGCACTGGGGAAAAGCAGGCAGAGAATTCCCTGCTAGCACCTTCTCTGTGCCTGGGAAACAGAAGTGTTCACATTGCTTCGCAGAATCGCTTTTGTGCAGAAAACAGTAACACTTGTTCAGAACGAAAGAAAGCACAGAGCCCCAGATTTTATGTTGTCCTGGAGAGCTTGCAGAGCACTGGGGAAAGGCAGGCAGAGAATTCCCTGCTAGCACCTTCTCTGTGCCTGTTCACATTGCTTCGCAGAATCGCTTTTGTGCAGAAAACAGTAACACTTGTTCAGAACAAAAGAAAGCACAGAGCCCCAGATTTTATGTTGTCCTGGAGAGCTTGCAGAGCACTGGGGAAAAGCAGGGAGAGAATTTCCTGCTAGCACCTTCTCTGTGCCTGGGAAGCAGAAGTGTTCACATTGCTTCGCAGAATCGCTTTTGTGCAGAAAACAGTAACACTTGTTCAGAACGAAAGAAAGCACAGATCCCCAGATTTTATGTTGTCTTGGAGAGCTTGCAGAGCACTGGGGAAAAGCAGGCAGAGAATTTCCTGCTAGCACCTTCTCTGTGCCTGGGAAACAGAAGTGTTCACATTGCTTGGCAGAATCGCTTTTGTGCAGAAAACAGTAACACTTGTTCAGAACGAAAGAAAGCACAGAGCCCCAGATTTTATGTTGTCCTGGAGAGCTTGCAGAGCACTGGGGAAAAGCAGGCAGAGAATTCCCTGCTAGCACCTTCTCTGTGCCTGGGAAGCAGAAGTGTTCCCATTGCTTCGCAGAATCACTTTTCTGCAGAAAACAGTAACACTTGTTCAGAACAAAAGAAAGCACAGAGCCCAGATTTTATGTCTTCCTGGAGAGCTTGCAGAGCACTGGGGAAAGGCAGGCAGAGAATTCCCTGCTAGCACCGTTTCTGTGCCTGTTCACATTGCTTCGCAGAATCGCTTTTGTGCAGAAAACACTAACACTTGTTCAGAACGAAAGAAAGCACAGAGCCCCAGATTTTATGTTGTCCTGGAGAGCTTGCAGAGCACTGGGGAAAGGCAGGCAGAGAATTCCCTGCTAGCACCTTCTCTGTGTCTGGGAAGCAGAAGTGTTCCCATTGCTTCGCAGAATCGCTTTTGTGCAGAAAACAGTAACACTTGTTCAGAACGAAAGAAAGCACAGAGCCCCAGATTCTATGTTGTCCTGGAGAGCTTGCAGAGCACTGGGGAAAGGCAGGCAGAGAATTCCCTGCTAGCACCTTTTCTGTGCCTGTTCACATTGCTTCGCAGAATCGCTTTTGTGCAGAAAACAGTAACACTTGTTCAGAACAAAAGAAAGCACAGAGCCCCAGATTTTATGTTGTCCTGGAGAGCTTGCAGAGCACTGGGGAAAGGCAGGCAGAGAATTCCCTGCTAGCACCTTCTCTGTGCCTGTTCACATTGCTTCGCAGAATCGCTTTTGTGCAGAAAACAGTAACACTTGTTCAGAACAAAAGAAAGCACAGAGCCCCAGATTTTATGTTGTCCTGGAGAGCTTGCAGAGCACTGGGGAAAAGCAGGGAGAGAATTTCCTGCTAGCACCTTCTCTGTGCCTGGGAAGCAGAAGTGTTCACATTGCTTCGCAGAATCGCTTTTGTGCAGAAAACAGTAACACTTGTTCAGAACGAAAGAAAGCACAGATCCCCAGATTCTATGTTGTCTTGGAGAGCTTGCAGAGCACTGGGGAAAAGCAGGCAGAGAATTTCCTGCTAGCACCTTCTCTGTGCCTGGGAAACAGAAGTGTTCACATTGCTTGGCAGAATCGCTTTTGTGCAGAAAACAGTAACACTTGTTCAGAACGAAAGAAAGCACAGAGCCCCAGATTTTATGTTGTCCTGGAGAGCTTGCAGAGCACTGGGGAAAAGCAGGCAGAGAATTCCCTGCTAGCACCTTCTCTGTGCCTGGGAAGCAGAAGTGTTCACATTGCTTCGCAGAATCGCTTTTGTGCAGAAAATAGTAACAGTTGTTCAGAACGAAAGAAAGCACAGAGCCCCTGATTCTATGTTGTCCTGGAGAGCTTGCAGAGCACTGGGGAAAGGCAGGCAGAGAATTCCCTGCTAGCACCTTCTCTGTGCCTGGGAAGCAGAAGTGTTCACATTGCTTGGCAGAATCGCTTTTGTGCAGAAAACAGTAACAGTTGTTCAGAACGAAAGAAAGCACAGAGCCCCAGATTCTATGTTGTCCTGGAGAGCTTGCAGAGCACTGGGGAAAGGCAGGCAGAGAATTCCCTGCTAGCACCTTCTCTGTGCCTGTTCACATTGCTTCGCAGAATCGCTTTTGTGCAGAAAACAGTAACACTTGTTCAGAACGAAAGAAAGCACAGAGCCCCAGATTTTATGTTGTCCTGGAGAGCTTGCAGAGCACTGGGGAAAGGCAGGCAGAGAATTCCCTGCTAGCACCTTCTCTGTGCCTGGGAAGCAGAAGTGTTCACATTGCTTCGCAGAATCGCTTTTGTGCAGAAAACAGTAACACTTGTTCAGAACGAAAGAAAGCACAGAGCCCCAGATTTTATGTTGTCCTGGAGAGCTTGCAGAGCACTGGGGAAAAGCAGGCAGAGAATTCCCTGCTAGCACCTTCTCTGCGCCTGGGAAACAGAAGTGTTCACATTGCTTGGCAGAATCGCTTTTGTGCAGAAAACAGTAACACTTGTTCAGAACGAAAGAAAGCACAGAGCCCCAGATTCTATGTTGTCCTGGAGAGCTTGCAGAGCACTGGGGAAAGGCAGGCAGAGAATTCCCTGCTAGCACCTTCTCTGTGCCTGGGAAGCAGAAGTGTTCACATTGCTTCGCAGAATCGCTTTTTTGCAGAAAACACTAACACTTGTTCAGAACAAAAGAAAGCACAGAGCCCCAGATTTTATGTTGTCCTGGAGAGCTTGCAGAGCACTGGGGAAAAGCAGGCAGAGAATTCCCTGCTAGCACGTTCTCTGTTCCTGGGAAACAGAAGTGTTCACATTGCTTCGCAGAATCGCTTTTGTGCAGAAAACAGTAACACTTGTTCAGAAGGAAAGAAAGTACAGAGCCCCAGATTTTATGTTGTCCTGGAGAGCTTGCATAGCAGTGGGGAAAGGCAGGCAGAGAATTCCCTGCTAGCACCTTCTCTGTGCCTGGGAAGCAGAAGTGTTCCCATTGCTTCGCAGAATCGCTTTTGTGCAGAAAACAGTAACACTTGTTCAGAACGAAAGAAAGCACAGAGCCCCAGATTCTATGTTGTCCTGGAGAGCTTGCAGAGCACTGGGGAAAGGCAGGCAGAGAATTCCCTGCTAGCACCTTTTCTGTGCCTGTTCACATTGCCTCGCAGAATCGCTTTTGTGCAGAAAACAGTAACACTTGTTCAGAACAAAAGAAAGCACAGAGCCCCAGATTTTATGTTGTCCTGGAGAGCTTGCAGAGCACTGGGGAAAGGCAGGCAGAGAATTCCCTGCTAGCACCTTCTCTGTGCCTGGGAAGCAGAAGTGTTCACATTGCTTGGCAGAATTGCTTTTGTGCAGAAAACAGTAACACTTGTTCAGAACGAAAGAAAGCACAGAGCCCCAGATTCTATGTTGTCCTGGAGAGCTTGCAGAGCACTGGGGAAAGGCAGGCAGAGAATTCCCTGCTAGCACCTTCTCTGTGCCTGTTCACATTGCTTCGCAGAATCGCTTTTGTGCAGAAAACAGTAACACTTGTTCAGAACAAAAGAAAGCACAGAGCCCCAGATTTTATGTTGTCCTGGAGAGCTTGCAGAGCACTGGGGAAAAGCAGGGAGAGAATTTCCTGCTAGCACTTTCTCTGTGCCTGGGAAACAGAAGTGTTCACATTGCTTGGCAGAATCGCTTTTGTGCAGAAAACAGTAACACTTGTTCAGAACGAAAGAAAGCACAGAGCCCCAGATTTTATGTTGTCCTGGAGAGCTTGCAGAGCACTGGGGAAAAGCAGGCAGAGAATTCCCTGCTAGCACCTTCTCTGTGCCTGGGAAGCAGAAGTGTTCCCATTGCTTCGCAGAATCACTTTTCTGCAGAAAACAGTAACACTTGTTCAGAACAAAAGAAAGCACAGAGCCCAGATTTTATGTCTTCCTGGAGAGCTTGCAGAGCACTGGGGAAAGGCAGGCAGAGAATTCCCTGCTAGCACCGTTTCTGTGCCTGTTCACATTGCTTCGCAGAATCGCTTTTGTGCAGAAAACACTAACACTTGTTCAGAACGAAAGAAAGCACAGAGCCCCAGATTTTATGTTGTCCTGGAGAGCTTGCAGAGCACTGGGGAAAGGCAGGCAGAGAATTCCCTGCTAGCACCTTCTCTGTGCCTGGGAAGCAGAAGTGTTCACATTGCTTCGCAGAATCGCTTTTGTGCAGAAAACACTAACACTTGTTCAGAACGAAAGAAAGCACAGAGCCCCAGATTCTATGTTGTCTTGGAGAGCTTGCAGAGCACTGGGTAAAAGCAGGCAGAGAATTCCCTGCTAGCACCTTCTCTGTGCCTGGGAAACAGAAGTGTTCACATTGCTTGGCAGAATCGCTTTTGTGCAGAAAACAGTAACACTTGTTCAGAACGAAAGAAAGCACAGAGCCCCAGATTCTATGTTGTCCTGGAGAGCTTGCAGAGCAGTGGGGAAAGGCAGGCAGAGAATTCCCTGCTAGCACCTTCTCTGTGCCTGTTCACATTGCTTCGCAGAATTGCTTTTGTGCAGAAAACAGTAACACTTGTTCAGACGAAAGAAAGCACAGAGCCCCAGATTTTATGTTGTCCTGGAGAGCTTGCAGAGCACTGGGGAAAGGCAGGCAGAGAATTCCCTGCTAGCACCTTCTCTGTGCCTGGGAAGCAGAAGTGTTCACATTGCTTCGCAGAATCGCTTTTGTGCAGAAAACAGTAACACTTGTTCAGAACGAAAGAAAGCACAGAGCCCCAGATTTTATGTTGTCCTGGAGAGCTTGCAGAGCACTGGGGAAAGGCAGGCAGAGAATTCCCTGCTAGCACCTTTTCTGTGCCTGTTCACATTTCTTGGCAGAATCGCTTTTGTGCAGAAAACAGTAACACTTGTTCAGAACGAAAGAAAGCACAGAGCCCCAGATTTTATGTTGTCCTGGAGAGCTTGCAGAGCACTGGGGAAAGGCAGGCAGAGAATTCCCTGCTAGCACCTTCTCTGTGCCTGGGAAACAGAAGTGTTCACATTGCTTCGCAGAATCGCTTTTGTGCAGAAAACAGTAACACTTGTTCAGAACGAAAGAAAGCACAGAGCCCCAGATTTTATGTTGTCCTGGAGAGCTTGCAGAGCACTGGGGAAAGGCAGGCAGAGAATTCCCTGCTAGCACCTTCTCTGTGCCTGGGAAGCAGAAGTGTTCACATTGCTTCGCAGAATCGCTTTTGTGCAGAAAACAGTAACACTTGTTCAGAACGAAAGAAAGCACAGAGCCCCAGATTTTATGTTGTCCTGGAGAGCTTGCAGAGCACTGGGGAAAGGCAGGCAGAGAATTCCCTGCTAGCACCTTCTCTGTGCCTGTTCACATTGCTTCGCAGAATCGCTTTTGTGCAGAAAACACTAACACTTGTTCAGAACAAAAGAAAGCACAGAGCCCCAGATTTTATGTTGTCCTGGAGAGCTTGCAGAGCACTGGGGAAAGGCAGGCAGAGAATTCCCTGCTAGCACCTTCTCTGTGCCTGGGAAGCAGAAGTGTTCACATTGCTTCGCAGAATCGCTTTTCTGCAGAAAATAGTAACAGTTGTTCAGAACGAAAGAAAGCACAGAGCCCCTGATTCTATGTTGTCCTGGAGAGCTTGCAGAGCACTGGGGAAAGGCAGGCAGAGAATTCCCTGCTAGCACCTTCTCTGTGCCTGGGAAGCAGAAGTGTTCACATTGCTTGGCAGAATCGCTTTTGTGCAGAAAACAGTAACAGTTGTTCAGAACGAAAGAAAGCACAGAGCCCCAGATTCTATGTTGTCCTGGAGAGCTTGCAGAGCACTGGGGAAAGGCAGGCAGAGAATTCCCTGCTAGCACCTTCTCTGTGCCTGTTCACATTGCTTCGCAGAATCGCTTTTGTGCAGAAAACAGTAACACTTGTTCAGAACGAAAGAAAGCACAGAGCCCCAGATTTTATGTTGTCCTGGAGAGCTTGCAGAGCACTGGGGAAAGGCAGGCAGAGAATTCCCTGCTAGCACCTTCTCTGTGCCTGGGAAGCAGAAGTGTTCAGATTGCTTGGCAGAATCGCTTTTGTGCAGAAAACAGTAACACTTGTTCAGAACAAAAGAAAGCACAGAGCCCCAGATTTTATGTTGTCCTGGAGAGCTTGCAGAGCACTGGGGAAAAGCAGGCAGAGAATTCCCTGCTAGCACCTTCTCTGTGCCTGGGAAACAGAAGTGTTCACATTGCTTGGCAGAATCGCTTTTGTGCAGAAAACAGTAACACTTGTTCAGAACGAAAGAAAGCACAGAGCCCCAGATTCTATGTTGTCCTGGAGAGCTTGCAGAGCACTGGGGAAAGGCAGGCAGAGAATTCCCTGCTAGCACCTTCTCTGTGCCTGTTCACATTGCTTCGCAGAATCGCTTTTGTGCAGAAAACAGTAATACTTGTTCAGAACGAAAGAAAGCACAGAGCCCCAGATTTTATGTTGTCCTGGAGAGCTTGCAGAGCACTGGGGAAAAGCAGGCAGAGAATTCCCTGCTAGCACCTTCTCTGTGCCTGGGAAGCAGAAGTGTTCACATTGCTTGGCAGAATCGCTTTTGTGCAGAAAACAGTAACACTTGTTCAGAACGAAAGAAAGCACAGAGCCCCAGATTTTATGTTGTCCTGGAGAGCTTGCAGAGCACTGGGGAAAGGCAGGCAGAGAATTCCCTGCTAGCACCTTCTCTGTGCCTGGGAAACAGAAGTGTTCACATTGCTTCGCAGAATCGCTTTTGTGTAGAAAACAGTAACACTTGTTCAGAACGAAAGAAAGCACAGAGCCCCAGATTTTATGTTGTCCTGGAGAGCTTGCAGAGCACTGGGGAAAAGCAGGCAGAGAATTCCCTGCTAGCACCTTCTCTGTGCCTGGGAAGCAGAAGTGTTCCCATTGCTTCGCAGAATCGCTTTTGTGCAGAAAACAATAATACTTGTTCAGAACGAAAGAAAGCACAGAGCCCCAGATTTTATGTTGTCCTGGAGAGCTTGCAGAGCACTGGGGAAAGGCAGGCAGAGAATTCCCTGCTAGCACCTTTTCTGTGCCTGTTCACATTGCTTCGCAGAATCGCTTTTGTGCAGAAAACAGTAACACTTGTTCAGAACGAAAGAAAGCACAGAGCCCCAGATTTTATGTTGTCCTGGAGAGCTTTCAGAGCACTGGGGAAAAGCAGGCAGAGAATTCCCTGCTAGCACCTTCTCTGCGCCTGGGAAACAGAAGTGTTCACATTGCTTCGCAGAATCGCTTTTGTGCAGAAAATAGTAACAGTTGTTCAGAACGAAAGAAAGCACAGAGCCCCTGATTCTACGTTGTCCTGGAGAGCTTGCAGAGCACTGGGGAAAGGCAGGCAGAGAATTCCCTGCTAGCACCTTCTCTGTGCCTGGGAAGCAGAAGTGTTCACATTGCTTGGCAGAATCGCTTTTGTGCAGAAAACAGTAACACTTGTTCAGAACGAAAGAAAGCACAGAGCCCCAGATTCTATGTTGTCCTGGAGAGCTTGCAGAGCACTGGGGAAAGGCAGGCAGAGAATTCCCTGCTAGCACCTTCTCTGTGCCTGTTCACATTGCTTCGCAGAATCGCTTTTGTGCAGAAAACAGTAACACTTGTTCAGACGAAAGAAAGCACAGAGCCCCAGATTTTATGTTGTCCTGGAGAGCTTGCAGAGCACTGGGGAAAGGCAGGCAGAGAATTCCCTGCTAGCACCTTCTCTGTGCCTGGGAAGCAGAAGTGTTCACATTGCTTCGCAGAATCGCTTTTGTGCAGAAAACACTAACACTTGTTCAGAACAAAAGAAAGCACAGAGCCCCAGATTTTATGTTGTCCTGGAGAGCTTGCAGAGCACTGGGGAAAAGCAGGCAGAGAATTCCCTGCTAGCACCTTCTCTGTGCCTGGGAAACAGAAGTGTTCACATTGCTTCGCAGAATCGCTTTTGTGCAGAAAACAGTAACACTTGTTCAGAACAAAAGAAAGCACAGAGCCCCAGATTTTATGTTGTCCTGGAGAGCTTGCAGAGCACTGGGGAAAGGCAGGCAGAGAATTCCCTGCTAGCACCTTCTCTGTGTCTGGGAAGCAGAAGTGTTCCCATTGCTTCGCAGAATCGCTTTTGTGCAGAAAACAGTAACACTTGTTCAGAACGAAAGAAAGCACAGAGCCCCAGATTCTATGTTGTCCTGGAGAGCTTGCAGAGCACTGGGGAAAGGCAGGCAGAGAATTCCCTGCTAGCACCTTTTCTGTGCCTGTTCACATTGCTTCGCAGAATCGCTTTTGTGCAGAAAACAGTAACACTTGTTCAGAACAAAAGAAAGCACAGAGCCCCAGATTTTATGTTGTCCTGGAGAGCTTGCAGAGCACTGGGGAAAGGCAGGCAGAGAATTCCCTGCTAGCACCTTCTCTGTGCCTGTTCACATTGCTTCGCAGAATCGCTTTTGTGCAGAAAACAGTAACACTTGTTCAGAACAAAAGAAAGCACAGAGCCCCAGATTTTATGTTGTCCTGGAGAGCTTGCAGAGCACTGGGGAAAAGCAGGGAGAGAATTTCCTGCTAGCACCTTCTCTGTGCCTGGGAAGCAGAAGTGTTCACATTGCTTGGCAGAATCGCTTTTGTGCAGAAAACAGTAACACTTGTTCAGAACGAAAGAAAGCACAGATCCCCAGATTTTATGTTGTCTTGGAGAGCTTGCAGAGCACTGGGGAAAAGCAGGCAGAGAATTTCCTGCTAGCACCTTCTCTGTGCCTGGGAAACAGAAGTGTTCACATTGCTTGGCAGAATCGCTTTTGTGCAGAAAACAGTAACATTTGTTCAGAACGAAAGAAAGCACAGAGCCCCAGATTTTATGTTGTCCTGGAGAGCTTGCAGAGCACTGGGGAAAAGCAGGCAGAGAATTCCCTGCTAGCACCTTCTCTGTGCCTGGGAAGCAGAAGTGTTCCCATTGCTTCGCAGAATCACTTTTCTGCAGAAAACAGTAACACTTGTTCAGACGAAAGAAAGCACAGAGCCCCAGATTTTATGTTGTCCTGGAGAGCTTGCAGAGCACTGGGGAAAGGCAGGCAGAGAATTCCCTGCTAGCACCTTCTCTGTGCCTGGGAAGCAGAAGTGTTCACATTGCTTCGCAGAATCGCTTTTGTGCAGAAAACACTAACACTTGTTCAGAACAAAAGAAAGCACAGAGCCCCAGATTTTATGTTGTCCTGGAGAGCTTGCAGAGCACTGGGGAAAAGCAGGCAGAGAATTCCCTGCTAGCACCTTCTCTGTGCCTGGGAAACAGAAGTGTTCACATTGCTTCGCAGAATCGCTTTTGTGCAGAAAACAGTAACACTTGTTCAGAACGAAAGAAAGCACAGAGCCCCAGATTTTATGTTGTCCTGGAGAGCTTGCAGAGCACTGGGGAAAGGCAGGCAGAGAATTCCCTGCTAGCACCTTCTCTGTGCCTGTTCACATTGCTTCGCAGAATCGCTTTTGTGCAGAAAACAGTAACACTTGTTCAGAACAAAAGAAAGCACAGAGCCCCAGATTTTATGTTGTCCTGGAGAGCTTGCAGAGCACTGGGGAAAAGCAGGGAGAGAATTTCCTGCTAGCACCTTCTCTGTGCCTGGGAAGCAGAAGTGTTCACATTGCTTCGCAGAATCGCTTTTGTGCAGAAAACAGTAACACTTGTTCAGAACGAAAGAAAGCACAGATCCCCAGATTTTATGTTGTCTTGGAGAGCTTGCAGAGCACTGGGGAAAAGCAGGCAGAGAATTTCCTGCTAGCACCTTCTCTGTGCCTGGGAAACAGAAGTGTTCACATTGCTTGGCAGAATCGCTTTTGTGCAGAAAACAGTAACACTTGTTCAGAACGAAAGAAAGCACAGAGCCCCAGATTTTATGTTGTCCTGGAGAGCTTGCAGAGCACTGGGGAAAAGCAGGCAGAGAATTCCCTGCTAGCACCTTCTCTGTGCCTGGGAAGCAGAAGTGTTCCCATTGCTTCGCAGAATCACTTTTCTGCAGAAAACAGTAACACTTGTTCAGAACAAAAGAAAGCACAGAGCCCAGATTTTATGTCTTCCTGGAGAGCTTGCAGAGCACTGGGGAAAGGCAGGCAGAGAATTCCCTGCTAGCACCGTTTCTGTGCCTGTTCACATTGCTTCGCAGAATCGCTTTTGTGCAGAAAACACTAACACTTGTTCAGAACGAAAGAAAGCACAGAGCCCCAGATTTTATGTTGTCCTGGAGAGCTTGCAGAGCACTGGGGAAAGGCAGGCAGAGAATTCCCTGCTAGCACCTTCTCTGTGTCTGGGAAGCAGAAGTGTTCCCATTGCTTCGCAGAATCGCTTTTGTGCAGAAAACAGTAACACTTGTTCAGAACGAAAGAAAGCACAGAGCCCCAGATTCTATGTTGTCCTGGAGAGCTTGCAGAGCACTGGGGAAAGGCAGGCAGAGAATTCCCTGCTAGCACCTTTTCTGTGCCTGTTCACATTGCTTCGCAGAATCGCTTTTGTGCAGAAAACAGTAACACTTGTTCAGAACAAAAGAAAGCACAGAGCCCCAGATTTTATGTTGTCCTGGAGAGCTTGCAGAGCACTGGGGAAAGGCAGGCAGAGAATTCCCTGCTAGCACCTTCTCTGTGCCTGTTCACATTGCTTCGCAGAATCGCTTTTGTGCAGAAAACAGTAACACTTGTTCAGAACAAAAGAAAGCACAGAGCCCCAGATTTTATGTTGTCCTGGAGAGCTTGCAGAGCACTGGGGAAAAGCAGGGAGAGAATTTCCTGCTAGCACCTTCTCTGTGCCTGGGAAGCAGAAGTGTTCACATTGCTTCGCAGAATCGCTTTTGTGCAGAAAACAGTAACACTTGTTCAGAACGAAAGAAAGCACAGATCCCCAGATTTTATGTTGTCTTGGAGAGCTTGCAGAGCACTGGGGAAAAGCAGGCAGAGAATTTCCTGCTAGCACCTTCTCTGTGCCTGGGAAACAGAAGTGTTCACATTGCTTGGCAGAATCGCTTTTGTGCAGAAAACAGTAACACTTGTTCAGAACGAAAGAAAGCACAGAGCCCCAGATTTTATGTTGTCCTGGAGAGCTTGCAGAGCACTGGGGAAAAGCAGGCAGAGAATTCCCTGCTAGCACCTTCTCTGTGCCTGGGAAGCAGAAGTGTTCACATTGCTTCGCAGAATCGCTTTTGTGCAGAAAATAGTAACAGTTGTTCAGAACGAAAGAAAGCACAGAGCCCCTGATTCTATGTTGTCCTGGAGAGCTTGCAGAGCACTGGGGAAAGGCAGGCAGAGAATTCCCTGCTAGCACCTTCTCTGTGCCTGGGAAGCAGAAGTGTTCACATTGCTTGGCAGAATCGCTTTTGTGCAGAAAACAGTAACAGTTGTTCAGAACGAAAGAAAGCACAGAGCCCCAGATTCTATGTTGTCCTGGAGAGCTTGCAGAGCACTGGGGAAAGGCAGGCAGAGAATTCCCTGCTAGCACCTTCTCTGTGCCTGTTCACATTGCTTCGCAGAATCGCTTTTGTGCAGAAAACAGTAACACTTGTTCAGAACGAAAGAAAGCACAGAGCCCCAGATTTTATGTTGTCCTGGAGAGCTTGCAGAGCACTGGGGAAAGGCAGGCAGAGAATTCCCTGCTAGCACCTTCTCTGTGCCTGGGAAGCAGAAGTGTTCAGATTGCTTGGCAGAATCGCTTTTGTGCAGAAAACAGTAACACTTGTTCAGAACAAAAGAAAGCACAGAGCCCCAGATTTTATGTTGTCCTGGAGAGCTTGCAGAGCACTGGGGAAAAGCAGGCAGAGAATTCCCTGCTAGCACCTTCTCTGCGCCTGGGAAACAGAAGTGTTCACATTGCTTGGCAGAATCGCTTTTGTGCAGAAAACAGTAACACTTGTTCAGAACGAAAGAAAGCACAGAGCCCCAGATTCTATGTTGTCCTGGAGAGCTTGCAGAGCACTGGGGAAAGGCAGGCAGAGAATTCCCTGCTAGCACCTTCTCTGTGCCTGTTCACATTGCTTCGCAGAATCGCTTTTGTGCAGAAAACAGTAATACTTGTTCAGAACGAAAGAAAGCACAGAGCCCCAGATTTTATGTTGTCCTGGAGAGCTTGCAGAGCACTGGGGAAAAGCAGGCAGAGAATTCCCTGCTAGCACCTTCTCTGTGCCTGGGAAGCAGAAGTGTTCACATTGCTTGGCAGAATCGCTTTTGTGCAGAAAACAGTAACACTTGTTCAGAACGAAAGAAAGCACAGAGCCCCAGATTTTATGTTGTCCTGGAGAGCTTGCAGAGCACTGGGGAAAGGCAGGCAGAGAATTCCCTGCTAGCACCTTCTCTGTGCCTGGGAAACAGAAGTGTTCACATTGCTTCGCAGAATCGCTTTTGTGTAGAAAACAGTAACACTTGTTCAGAACGAAAGAAAGCACAGAGCCCCAGATTTTATGTTGTCCTGGAGAGCTTGCAGAGCACTGGGGAAAAGCAGGCAGAGAATTCCCTGCTAGCACCTTCTCTGTGCCTGGGAAGCAGAAGTGTTCCCATTGCTTCGCAGAATCGCTTTTGTGCAGAAAACAATAATACTTGTTCAGAACGAAAGAAAGCACAGAGCCCCAGATTTTATGTTGTCCTGGAGAGCTTGCAGAGCACTGGGGAAAGGCAGGCAGAGAATTCCCTGCTAGCACCTTTTCTGTGCCTGTTCACATTGCTTCGCAGAATCGCTTTTGTGCAGAAAACAGTAACACTTGTTCAGAACGAAAGAAAGCACAGAGCCCCAGATTTTTTGTTGTCCTGGAGAGCTTGCAGAGCACTGGGGAAAAGCAGGCAGAGAATTCCCTGCTAGCACCTTCTCTGCGCCTGGGAAACAGAAGTGTTCACATTGCTTCGCAGAATCGCTTTTGTGCAGAAAATAGTAACAGTTGTTCAGAACGAAAGAAAGCACAGAGCCCCTGATTCTACGTTGTCCTGGAGAGCTTGCAGAGCACTGGGGAAAGGCAGGCAGAGAATTCCCTGCTAGCACCTTCTCTGTGCCTGGGAAGCAGAAGTGTTCACATTGCTTGGCAGAATCGCTTTTGTGCAGAAAACAGTAACACTTGTTCAGAACGAAAGAAAGCACAGAGCCCCAGATTCTATGTTGTCCTGGAGAGCTTGCAGAGCACTGGGGAAAGGCAGGCAGAGAATTCCCTGCTAGCACCTTCTCTGTGCCTGTTCACATTGCTTCGCAGAATCGCTTTTGTGCAGAAAACAGTAACACTTGTTCAGACGAAAGAAAGCACAGAGCCCCAGATTTTATGTTGTCCTGGAGAGCTTGCAGAGCACTGGGGAAAGGCAGGCAGAGAATTCCCTGCTAGCACCTTCTCTGTGCCTGGGAAGCAGAAGTGTTCACATTGCTTCGCAGAATCGCTTTTGTGCAGAAAACACTAACACTTGTTCAGAACAAAAGAAAGCACAGAGCCCCAGATTCTATGTTGTCCTGGAGAGCTTGCAGAGCACTGGGGAAAGGCAGGCAGAGAATTCCCTGCTAGCACCTTTTCTGTGCCTGTTCACATTGCTTCGCAGAATCGCTTTTGTGCAGAAAACAGTAACACTTGTTCAGAACAAAAGAAAGCACAGAGCCCCAGATTTTATGTTGTCCTGGAGAGCTTGCAGAGCACTGGGGAAAGGCAGGCAGAGAATTCCCTGCTAGCACCTTCTCTGTGCCTGTTCACATTGCTTCGCAGAATCGCTTTTGTGCAGAAAACAGTAACACTTGTTCAGAACAAAAGAAAGCACAGAGCCCCAGATTTTATGTTGTCCTGGAGAGCTTGCAGAGCACTGGGGAAAAGCAGGGAGAGAATTTCCTGCTAGCACCTTCTCTGTGCCTGGGAAGCAGAAGTGTTCACATTGCTTCGCAGAATCGCTTTTGTGCAGAAAACAGTAACACTTGTTCAGAACGAAAGAAAGCACAGATCCCCAGATTTTATGTTGTCTTGGAGAGCTTGCAGAGCACTGGGGAAAAGCAGGCAGAGAATTTCCTGCTAGCACCTTCTCTGTGCCTGGGAAACAGAAGTGTTCACATTGCTTGGCAGTATCGCTTTTGTGCAGAAAACAGTAACACTTGTTCAGAACGAAAGAAAGCACAGAGCCCCAGATTTTATGTTGTCCTGGAGAGCTTGCAGAGCACTGGGGAAAAGCAGGCAGAGAATTCCCTGCTAGCACCTTCTCTGTGCCTGGGAAGCAGAAGTGTTCCCATTGCTTCGCAGAATCACTTTTCTGCAGAAAACAGTAACACTTGTTCAGACGAAAGAAAGCACAGAGCCCCAGATTTTATGTTGTCCTGGAGAGCTTGCAGAGCACTGGGGAAAGGCAGGCAGAGAATTCCCTGCTAGCACCTTCTCTGTGCCTGGGAAGCAGAAGTGTTCAGATTGCTTGGCAGAATCGCTTTTGTGCAGAAAACAGTAACACTTGTTCAGAACAAAAGAAAGCACAGAGCCCCAGATTTTATGTTGTCCTGGAGAGCTTGCAGAGCACTGGGGAAAGGCAGGCAGAGAATTCCCTGCTAGCACCTTCTCTGTGCCTGTTCACATTGCTTCGCAGAATCGCTTTTGTGCAGAAAACAGTAATACTTGTTCAGAACGAAAGAAAGCACAGAGCCCCAGATTTTATGTTGTCCTGGAGAGCTTGCAGAGCACTGGGGAAAAGCAGGCAGAGAATTCCCTGCTAGCACCTTCTCTGTGCCTGGGAAGCAGAAGTGTTCACATTGCTTGGCAGAATCGCTTTTGTGCAGAAAACAGTAACACTTGTTCAGAACGAAAGAAAGCACAGAGCCCCAGATTTTATGTTGTCCTGGAGAGCTTGCAGAGCACTGGGGAAAGGCAGGCAGAGAATTCCCTGCTAGCACCTTCTCTGTGCCTGGGAAACAGAAGTGTTCACATTGCTTCGCAGAATCGCTTTTGTGTAGAAAACAGTAACACTTGTTCAGAACGAAAGAAAGCACAGAGCCCCAGATTTTATGTTGTCCTGGAGAGCTTGCAGAGCACTGGGGAAAAGCAGGCAGAGAATTCCCTGCTAGCACCTTCTCTGTGCCTGGGAAGCAGAAGTGTTCCCATTGCTTCGCAGAATCGCTTTTGTGCAGAAAACAATAATACTTGTTCAGAACGAAAGAAAGCACAGAGCCCCAGATTTTATGTTGTCCTGGAGAGCTTGCAGAGCACTGGGGAAAGGCAGGCAGAGAATTCCCTGCTAGCACCTTTTCTGTGCCTGTTCACATTGCTTCGCAGAATCGCTTTTGTGCAGAAAACAGTAACACTTGTTCAGAACGAAAGAAAGCACAGAGCCCCAGATTTTATGTTGTCCTGGAGAGCTTTCAGAGCACTGGGGAAAAGCAGGCAGAGAATTCCCTGCTAGCACCTTCTCTGCGCCTGGGAAACAGAAGTGTTCACATTGCTTCGCAGAATCGCTTTTGTGCAGAAAATAGTAACAGTTGTTCAGAACGAAAGAAAGCACAGAGCCCCTGATTCTACGTTGTCCTGGAGAGCTTGCAGAGCACTGGGGAAAGGCAGGCAGAGAATTCCCTGCTAGCACCTTCTCTGTGCCTGGGAAGCAGAAGTGTTCACATTGCTTGGCAGAATCGCTTTTGTGCAGAAAACAGTAACACTTGTTCAGAACGAAAGAAAGCACAGAGCCCCAGATTCTATGTTGTCCTGGAGAGCTTGCAGAGCACTGGGGAAAGGCAGGCAGAGAATTCCCTGCTAGCACCTTCTCTGTGCCTGTTCACATTGCTTCGCAGAATCGCTTTTGTGCAGAAAACAGTAACACTTGTTCAGACGAAAGAAAGCACAGAGCCCCAGATTTTATGTTGTCCTGGAGAGCTTGCAGAGCACTGGGGAAAGGCAGGCAGAGAATTCCCTGCTAGCACCTTCTCTGTGCCTGGGAAGCAGAAGTGTTCACATTGCTTCGCAGAATCGCTTTTGTGCAGAAAACACTAACACTTGTTCAGAACAAAAGAAAGCACAGAGCCCCAGATTTTATGTTGTCCTGGAGAGCTTGCAGAGCACTGGGGAAAAGCAGGCAGAGAATTCCCTGCTAGCACCTTCTCTGTGCCTGGGAAACAGAAGTGTTCACATTGCTTCGCAGAATCGCTTTTGTGCAGAAAACAGTAACACTTGTTCAGAACAAAAGAAAGCACAGAGCCCCAGATTTTATGTTGTCCTGGAGCGCTTGCAGAGCACTGGGGAAAGGCAGGCAGAGAATTCCCTGCTAGCACCTTCTCTGTGTCTGGGAAGCAGAAGTGTTCCCATTGCTTCGCAGAATCGCTTTTGTGCAGAAAACAGTAACACTTGTTCAGAACGAAAGAAAGCACAGAGCCCCAGATTCTATGTTGTCCTGGAGAGCTTGCAGAGCACTGGGGAAAGGCAGGCAGAGAATTCCCTGCTAGCACCTTTTCTGTGCCTGTTCACATTGCTTCGCAGAATCGCTTTTGTGCAGAAAACAGTAACACTTGTTCAGAACAAAAGAAAGCACAGAGCCCCAGATTTTATGTTGTCCTGGAGAGCTTGCAGAGCACTGGGGAAAAGCAGGGAGAGAATTTCCTGCTAGCACCTTCTCTGTGCCTGGGAAGCAGAAGTGTTCACATTGCTTGGCAGAATCGCTTTTGTGCAGAAAACAGTAACACTTGTTCAGAACGAAAGAAAGCACAGATCCCCAGATTTTATGTTGTCTTGGAGAGCTTGCAGAGCACTGGGGAAAAGCAGGCAGAGAATTTCCTGCTAGCACCTTCTCTGTGCCTGGGAAACAGAAGTGTTCACATTGCTTGGCAGAATCGCTTTTGTGCAGAAAACAGTAACACTTGTTCAGAACGAAAGAAAGCACAGAGCCCCAGATTTTATGTTGTCCTGGAGAGCTTGCAGAGCACTGGGGAAAAGCAGGCAGAGAATTCCCTGCTAGCACCTTCTCTGTGCCTGGGAAGCAGAAGTGTTCCCATTGCTTCGCAGAATCACTTTTCTGCAGAAAACAGTAACACTTGTTCAGACGAAAGAAAGCACAGAGCCCCAGATTTTATGTTGTCCTGGAGAGCTTGCAGAGCACTGGGGAAAGGCAGGCACAGAATTCCCTGCTAGTACCTTCTCTGTGCCTGGGAAGCAGAAGTGTTCACATTGCTTCGCAGAATCGCTTTTGTGCAGAAAACACTAACACTTGTTCAGAACAAAAGAAAGCACAGAGCCCCAGATTTTATGTTGTCCTGGAGAGCTTGCAGAGCACTGGGGAAAAGCAGGCAGAGAATTCCCTGCTAGCACCTTCTCTGTGCCTGGGAAACAGAAGTGTTCACATTGCTTCGCAGAATCGCTTTTGTGCAGAAAACAGTAACACTTGTTCAGAACGAAAGAAAGCACAGAGCCCCAGATTTTATGTTGTCCTGGAGAGCTTGCAGAGCACTGGGGAAAGGCAGGCAGAGAATTCCCTGCTAGCACCTTCTCTGTGCCTGTTCACATTGCTTCGCAGAATCGCTTTTGTGCAGAAAACAGTAACACTTGTTCAGAACAAAAGAAAGCACAGAGCCCCAGATTTTATGTTGTCCTGGAGAGCTTGCAGAGCACTGGGGAAAAGCAGGGAGAGAATTTCCTGCTAGCACCTTCTCTGTGCCTGGGAAGCAGAAGTGTTCACATTGCTTCGCAGAATCGCTTTTGTGCAGAAAACAGTAACACTTGTTCAGAACGAAAGAAAGCACAGAGCCCCAGATTTTATGTTGTCTTGGAGAGCTTGCAGAGCACTGGGGAAAAGCAGGCAGAGAATTTCCTGCTAGCACCTTCTCTGTGCCTGGGAAACAGAAGTGTTCACATTGCTTGGCAGAATCGCTTTTGTGCAGAAAACAGTAACACTTGTTCAGAACGAAAGAAAGCACAGAGCCCCAGATTTTATGTTGTCCTGGAGAGCTTGCAGAGCACTGGGGAAAAGCAGGCAGAGAATTCCCTGCTAGCACCTTCTCTGTGCCTGGGAAGCAGAAGTGTTCCCATTGCTTCGCAGAATCACTTTTCTGCAGAAAACAGTAACACTTGTTCAGAACAAAAGAAAGCACAGAGCCCAGATTTTATGTCTTCCTGGAGAGCTTGCAGAGCACTGGGGAAAGGCAGGCAGAGAATTCCCTGCTAGCACCGTTTCTGTGCCTGTTCACATTGCTTCGCAGAATCGCTTTTGTGCAGAAAACACTAACACTTGTTCAGAACGAAAGAAAGCACAGAGCCCCAGATTTTATGTTGTCCTGGAGAGCTTGCAGAGCACTGGGGAAAGGCAGGCAGAGAATTCCCTGCTAGCACCTTCTCTGTGTCTGGGAAGCAGAAGTGTTCCCATTGCTTCGCAGAATCGCTTTTGTGCAGAAAACAGTAACACTTGTTCAGAACGAAAGAAAGCACAGAGCCCCAGATTCTATGTTGTCCTGGAGAGCTTGCAGAGCACTGGGGAAAGGCAGGCAGAGAATTCCCTGCTAGCACCTTTTCTGTGCCTGTTCACATTGCTTCGCAGAATCGCTTTTGTGCAGAAAACAGTAACACTTGTTCAGAACAAAAGAAAGCACAGAGCCCCAGATTTTATGTTGTCCTGGAGAGCTTGCAGAGCACTGGGGAAAGGCAGGCAGAGAATTCCCTGCTAGCACCTTCTCTGTGCCTGTTCACATTGCTTCGCAGAATCGCTTTTGTGCAGAAAACAGTAACACTTGTTCAGAACAAAAGAAAGCACAGAGCCCCAGATTTTATGTTGTCCTGGAGAGCTTGCAGAGCACTGGGGAAAAGCAGGGAGAGAATTTCCTGCTAGCACCTTCTCTGTGCCTGGGAAGCAGAAGTGTTCACATTGCTTCGCAGAATCGCTTTTGTGCAGAAAACAGTAACACTTGTTCAGAACGAAAGAAAGCACAGATCCCCAGATTCTATGTTGTCTTGGAGAGCTTGCAGAGCACTGGGGAAAAGCAGGCAGAGAATTTCCTGCTAGCACCTTCTCTGTGCCTGGGAAACAGAAGTGTTCACATTGCTTGGCAGAATCGCTTTTGTGCAGAAAACAGTAACACTTGTTCAGAACGAAAGAAAGCACAGAGCCCCAGATTTTATGTTGTCCTGGAGAGCTTGCAGAGCACTGGGGAAAAGCAGGCAGAGAATTCCCTGCTAGCACCTTCTCTGTGCCTGGGAAGCAGAAGTGTTCACATTGCTTCGCAGAATCGCTTTTGTGCAGAAAATAGTAACAGTTGTTCAGAACGAAAGAAAGCACAGAGCCCCTGATTCTATGTTGTCCTGGAGAGCTTGCAGAGCACTGGGGAAAGGCAGGCAGAGAATTCCCTGCTAGCACCTTCTCTGTGCCTGGGAAGCAGAAGTGTTCACATTGCTTGGCAGAATCGCTTTTGTGCAGAAAACAGTAACAGTTGTTCAGAACGAAAGAAAGCACAGAGCCCCAGATTCTATGTTGTCCTGGAGAGCTTGCAGAGCACTGGGGAAAGGCAGGCAGAGAATTCCCTGCTAGCACCTTCTCTGTGCCTGTTCACATTGCTTCGCAGAATCGCTTTTGTGCAGAAAACAGTAACACTTGTTCAGAACGAAAGAAAGCACAGAGCCCCAGATTTTATGTTGTCCTGGAGAGCTTGCAGAGCACTGGGGAAAGGCAGGCAGAGAATTCCCTGCTAGCACCTTCTCTGTGCCTGGGAAGCAGAAGTGTTCAGATTGCTTGGCAGAATCGCTTTTGTGCAGAAAACAGTAACACTTGTTCAGAACAAAAGAAAGCACAGAGCCCCAGATTTTATGTTGTCCTGGAGAGCTTGCAGAGCACTGGGGAAAAGCAGGCAGAGAATTCCCTGCTAGCACCTTCTCTGCGCCTGGGAAACAGAAGTGTTCACATTGCTTGGCAGAATCGCTTTTGTGCAGAAAACAGTAACACTTGTTCAGAACGAAAGAAAGCACAGAGCCCCAGATTCTATGTTGTCCTGGAGAGCTTGCAGAGCACTGGGGAAAGGCAGGCAGAGAATTCCCTGCTAGCACCTTCTCTGTGCCTGGGAAGCAGAAGTGTTCACATTGCTTCGCAGAATCGCTTTTTTGCAGAAAACACTAACACTTGTTCAGAACAAAAGAAAGCACAGAGCCCCAGATTTTATGTTGTCCTGGAGAGCTTGCAGAGCACTGGGGAAAAGCAGGCAGAGAATTCCCTGCTAGCACGTTCTCTGTTCCTGGGAAACAGAAGTGTTCACATTGCTTCGCAGAATCGCTTTTGTGCAGAAAACAGTAACACTTGTTCAGAAGGAAAGAAAGCACAGAGCCCCAGATTTTATGTTGTCCTGGAGAGCTTGCATAGCAGTGGGGAAAGGCAGGCAGAGAATTCCCTGCTAGCACCTTCTCTGTGCCTGGGAAGCAGAAGTGTTCCCATTGCTTCGCAGAATCGCTTTTGTGCAGAAAACAGTAACACTTGTTCAGAACGAAAGAAAGCACAGAGCCCCAGATTCTATGTTGTCCTGGAGAGCTTGCAGAGCACTGGGGAAAGGCAGGCAGAGAATTCCCTGCTAGCACCTTTTCTGTGCCTGTTCACATTGCCTCGCAGAATCGCTTTTGTGCAGAAAACAGTAACACTTGTTCAGAACAAAAGAAAGCACAGAGCCCCAGATTTTATGTTGTCCTGGAGAGCTTGCAGAGCACTGGGGAAAGGCAGGCAGAGAATTCCCTGCTAGCACCTTCTCTGTGCCTGGGAAGCAGAAGTGTTCACATTGCTTGGCAGAATTGCTTTTGTGCAGAAAACAGTAACACTTGTTCAGAACGAAAGAAAGCACAGAGCCCCAGATTCTATGTTGTCCTGGAGAGCTTGCAGAGCACTGGGGAAAGGCAGGCAGAGAATTCCCTGCTAGCACCTTCTCTGTGCCTGTTCACATTGCTTCGCAGAATCGCTTTTGTGCAGAAAACAGTAACACTTGTTCAGAACAAAAGAAAGCACAGAGCCCCAGATTTTATGTTGTCCTGGAGAGCTTGCAGAGCACTGGGGAAAAGCAGGGAGAGAATTTCCTGCTAGCACTTTCTCTGTGCCTGGGAAACAGAAGTGTTCACATTGCTTGGCAGAATCGCTTTTGTGCAGAAAACAGTAACACTTGTTCAGAACGAAAGAAAGCACAGAGCCCCAGATTTTATGTTGTCCTGGAGAGCTTGCAGAGCACTGGGGAAAAGCAGGCAGAGAATTCCCTGCTAGCACCTTCTCTGTGCCTGGGAAGCAGAAGTGTTCCCATTGCTTCGCAGAATCACTTTTCTGCAGAAAACAGTAACACTTGTTCAGAACAAAAGAAAGCACAGAGCCCAGATTTTATGTCTTCCTGGAGAGCTTGCAGAGCACTGGGGAAAGGCAGGCAGAGAATTCCCTGCTAGCACCGTTTCTGTGCCTGTTCACATTGCTTCGCAGAATCGCTTTTGTGCAGAAAACACTAACACTTGTTCAGAACGAAAGAAAGCACAGAGCCCCAGATTTTATGTTGTCCTGGAGAGCTTGCAGAGCACTGGGGAAAGGCAGGCAGAGAATTCCCTGCTAGCACCTTCTCTGTGCCTGGGAAGCAGAAGTGTTCACATTGCTTCGCAGAATCGCTTTTGTGCAGAAAACACTAACACTTGTTCAGAACGAAAGAAAGCACAGAGCCCCAGATTCTATGTTGTCTTGGAGAGCTTGCAGAGCACTGGGTAAAAGCAGGCAGAGAATTCCCTGCTAGCACCTTCTCTGTGCCTGGGAAACAGAAGTGTTCACATTGCTTGGCAGAATCGCTTTTGTGCAGAAAACAGTAACACTTGTTCAGAACGAAAGAAAGCACAGAGCCCCAGATTCTATGTTGTCCTGGAGAGCTTGCAGAGCAGTGGGGAAAGGCAGGCAGAGAATTCCCTGCTAGCACCTTCTCTGTGCCTGTTCACATTGCTTCGCAGAATTGCTTTTGTGCAGAAAACAGTAACACTTGTTCAGACGAAAGAAAGCACAGAGCCCCAGATTTTATGTTGTCCTGGAGAGCTTGCAGAGCACTGGGGAAAGGCAGGCAGAGAATTCCCTGCTAGCACCTTCTCTGTGCCTGGGAAGCAGAAGTGTTCACATTGCTTCGCAGAATCGCTTTTGTGCAGAAAACAGTAACACTTGTTCAGAACGAAAGAAAGCACAGAGCCCCAGATTTTATGTTGTCCTGGAGAGCTTGCAGAGCACTGGGGAAAGGCAGGCAGAGAATTCCCTGCTAGCACCTTTTCTGTGCCTGTTCACATTTCTTGGCAGAATCGCTTTTGTGCAGAAAACAGTAACACTTGTTCAGAACGAAAGAAAGCACAGAGCCCCAGATTTTATGTTGTCCTGGAGAGCTTGCAGAGCACTGGGGAAAGGCAGGCAGAGAATTCCCTGCTAGCACCTTCTCTGTGCCTGGGAAACAGAAGTGTTCACATTGCTTCGCAGAATCGCTTTTGTGCAGAAAACAGTAACACTTGTTCAGAACGAAAGAAAGCACAGAGCCCCAGATTTTATGTTGTCCTGGAGAGCTTGCAGAGCACTGGGGAAAGGCAGGCAGAGAATTCCCTGCTAGCACCTTCTCTGTGCCTGGGAAGCAGAAGTGTTCACATTGCTTCGCAGAATCGCTTTTGTGCAGAAAACAGTAACACTTGTTCAGAACGAAAGAAAGCACAGAGCCCCAGATTTTATGTTGTCCTGGAGAGCTTGCAGAGCACTGGGGAAAGGCAGGCAGAGAATTCCCTGCTAGCACCTTCTCTGTGCCTGTTCACATTGCTTCGCAGAATCGCTTTTGTGCAGAAAACAGTAACACTTGTTCAGAACAAAAGAAAGCACAGAGCCCCAGATTTTATGTTGTCCTGGAGAGCTTGCAGAGCACTGGGGAAAGGCAGGCAGAGAATTCCCTGCTAGCACCTTCTCTGTGCCTGGGAAGCAGAAGTGTTCACATTGCTTCGCAGAATCGCTTTTGTGCAGAAAATAGTAACAGTTGTTCAGAACGAAAGAAAGCACAGAGCCCCTGATTCTATGTTGTCCTGGAGAGCTTGCAGAGCACTGGGGAAAGGCAGGCAGAGAATTCCCTGCTAGCACCTTCTCTGTGCCTGGGAAGCAGAAGTGTTCACATTGCTTGGCAGAATCGCTTTTGTGCAGAAAACAGTAACAGTTGTTCAGAACGAAAGAAAGCACAGAGCCCCAGATTCTATGTTGTCCTGGAGAGCTTGCAGAGCACTGGGGAAAGGCAGGCAGAGAATTCCCTGCTAGCACCTTCTCTGTGCCTGTTCACATTGCTTCGCAGAATCGCTTTTGTGCAGAAAACAGTAACACTTGTTCAGAACGAAAGAAAGCACAGAGCCCCAGATTTTATGTTGTCCTGGAGAGCTTGCAGAGCACTGGGGAAAGGCAGGCAGAGAATTCCCTGCTAGCACCTTCTCTGTGCCTGGGAAGCAGAAGTGTTCAGATTGCTTGGCAGAATCGCTTTTGTGCAGAAAACAGTAACACTTGTTCAGAACAAAAGAAAGCACAGAGCCCCAGATTTTATGTTGTCCTGGAGAGCTTGCAGAGCACTGGGGAAAAGCAGGCAGAGAATTCCCTGCTAGCACCTTCTCTGTGCCTGGGAAACAGAAGTGTTCACATTGCTTGGCAGAATCGCTTTTGTGCAGAAAACAGTAACACTTGTTCAGAACGAAAGAAAGCACAGAGCCCCAGATTCTATGTTGTCCTGGAGAGCTTGCAGAGCACTGGGGAAAGGCAGGCAGAGAATTCCCTGCTAGCACCTTCTCTGTGCCTGTTCACATTGCTTCGCAGAATCGCTTTTGTGCAGAAAACAGTAATACTTGTTCAGAACGAAAGAAAGCACAGAGCCCCAGATTTTATGTTGTCCTGGAGAGCTTGCAGAGCACTGGGGAAAAGCAGGCAGAGAATTCCCTGCTAGCACCTTCTCTGTGCCTGGGAAGCAGAAGTGTTCACATTGCTTGGCAGAATCGCTTTTGTGCAGAAAACAGTAACACTTGTTCAGAACGAAAGAAAGCACAGAGCCCCAGATTTTATGTTGTCCTGGAGAGCTTGCAGAGCACTGGGGAAAGGCAGGCAGAGAATTCCCTGCTAGCACCTTCTCTGTGCCTGGGAAACAGAAGTGTTCACATTGCTTCGCAGAATCGCTTTTGTGTAGAAAACAGTAACACTTGTTCAGAACGAAAGAAAGCACAGAGCCCCAGATTTTATGTTGTCCTGGAGAGCTTGCAGAGCACTGGGGAAAAGCAGGCAGAGAATTCCCTGCTAGCACCTTCTCTGTGCCTGGGAAGCAGAAGTGTTCCCATTGCTTCGCAGAATCGCTTTTGTGCAGAAAACAATAATACTTGTTCAGAACGAAAGAAAGCACAGAGCCCCAGATTTTATGTTGTCCTGGAGAGCTTGCAGAGCACTGGGGAAAGGCAGGCAGAGAATTCCCTGCTAGCACCTTTTCTGTGCCTGTTCACATTGCTTCGCAGAATCGCTTTTGTGCAGAAAACAGTAACACTTGTTCAGAACGAAAGAAAGCACAGAGCCCCAGATTTTATGTTGTCCTGGAGAGCTTTCAGAGCACTGGGGAAAAGCAGGCAGAGAATTCCCTGCTAGCACCTTCTCTGCGCCTGGGAAACAGAAGTGTTCACATTGCTTCGCAGAATCGCTTTTGTGCAGAAAATAGTAACAGTTGTTCAGAACGAAAGAAAGCACAGAGCCCCTGATTCTACGTTGTCCTGGAGAGCTTGCAGAGCACTGGGGAAAGGCAGGCAGAGAATTCCCTGCTAGCACCTTCTCTGTGCCTGGGAAGCAGAAGTGTTCACATTGCTTGGCAGAATCGCTTTTGTGCAGAAAACAGTAACACTTGTTCAGAACGAAAGAAAGCACAGAGCCCCAGATTCTATGTTGTCCTGGAGAGCTTGCAGAGCACTGGGGAAAGGCAGGCAGAGAATTCCCTGCTAGCACCTTCTCTGTGCCTGTTCACATTGCTTCGCAGAATCGCTTTTGTGCAGAAAACAGTAACACTTGTTCAGACGAAAGAAAGCACAGAGCCCCAGATTTTATGTTGTCCTGGAGAGCTTGCAGAGCACTGGGGAAAGGCAGGCAGAGAATTCCCTGCTAGCACCTTTTCTGTGCCTGTTCACATTTCTTCGCAGAATCGCTTTTGTGCAGAAAACAGTAACACTTGTTCAGAACAAAAGAAAGCACAGAGCCCCAGATTTTATGTTGTCCTGGAGAGCTTGCAGAGCACTGGGGAAAAGCAGGCAGAGAATTCCCTGCTAGCACCTTCTCTGTGCCTGGGAAACAGAAGTGTTCACATTGCTTCGCAGAATCGCTTTTGTGCAGAAAACAGTAACACTTGTTCAGAACAAAAGAAAGCACAGAGCCCCAGATTTTATGTTGTCCTGGAGAGCTTGCAGAGCACTGGGGAAAGGCAGGCAGAGAATTCCCTGCTAGCACCTTCTCTGTGTCTGGGAAGCAGAAGTGTTCCCATTGCTTCGCAGAATCGCTTTTGTGCAGAAAACAGTAACACTTGTTCAGAACGAAAGAAAGCACAGAGCCCCAGATTCTATGTTGTCCTGGAGAGCTTGCAGAGCACTGGGGAAAGGCAGGCAGAGAATTCCCTGCTAGCACCTTTTCTGTGCCTGTTCACATTGCTTCGCAGAATCGCTTTTGTGCAGAAAACAGTAACACTTGTTCAGAACAAAAGAAAGCACAGAGCCCCAGATTTTATGTTGTCCTGGAGAGCTTGCAGAGCACTGGGGAAAGGCAGGCAGAGAATTCCCTGCTAGCACCTTCTCTGTGCCTGTTCACATTGCTTCGCAGAATCGCTTTTGTGCAGAAAACAGTAACACTTGTTCAGAACAAAAGAAAGCACAGAGCCCCAGATTTTATGTTGTCCTGGAGAGCTTGCAGAGCACTGGGGAAAAGCAGGGAGAGAATTTCCTGCTAGCACCTTCTCTGTGCCTGGGAAGCAGAAGTGTTCACATTGCTTGGCAGAATCGCTTTTGTGCAGAAAACAGTAACACTTGTTCAGAACGAAAGAAAGCACAGATCCCCAGATTTTATGTTGTCTTGGAGAGCTTGCAGAGCACTGGGGAAAAGCAGGCAGAGAATTTCCTGCTAGCACCTTCTCTGTGCCTGGGAAACAGAAGTGTTCACATTGCTTGGCAGAATCGCTTTTGTGCAGAAAACAGTAACATTTGTTCAGAACGAAAGAAAGCACAGAGCCCCAGATTTTATGTTGTCCTGGAGAGCTTGCAGAGCACTGGGGAAAAGCAGGCAGAGAATTCCCTGCTAGCACCTTCTCTGTGCCTGGGAAGCAGAAGTGTTCCCATTGCTTCGCAGAATCACTTTTCTGCAGAAAACAGTAACACTTGTTCAGACGAAAGAAAGCACAGAGCCCCAGATTTTATGTTGTCCTGGAGAGCTTGCAGAGCACTGGGGAAAGGCAGGCAGAGAATTCCCTGCTAGCACCTTCTCTGTGCCTGGGAAGCAGAAGTGTTCACATTGCTTCGCAGAATCGCTTTTGTGCAGAAAACACTAACACTTGTTCAGAACAAAAGAAAGCACAGAGCCCCAGATTTTATGTTGTCCTGGAGAGCTTGCAGAGCACTGGGGAAAAGCAGGCAGAGAATTCCCTGCTAGCACCTTCTCTGTGCCTGGGAAACAGAAGTGTTCACATTGCTTCGCAGAATCGCTTTTGTGCAGAAAACAGTAACACTTGTTCAGAACGAAAGAAAGCACAGAGCCCCAGATTTTATGTTGTCCTGGAGAGCTTGCAGAGCACTGGGGAAAGGCAGGCAGAGAATTCCCTGCTAGCACCTTCTCTGTGCCTGTTCACATTGCTTCGCAGAATCGCTTTTGTGCAGAAAACAGTAACACTTGTTCAGAACAAAAGAAAGCACAGAGCCCCAGATTTTATGTTGTCCTGGAGAGCTTGCAGAGCACTGGGGAAAAGCAGGGAGAGAATTTCCTGCTAGCACCTTCTCTGTGCCTGGGAAGCAGAAGTGTTCACATTGCTTCGCAGAATCGCTTTTGTGCAGAAAACAGTAACACTTGTTCAGAACGAAAGAAAGCACAGATCCCCAGATTTTATGTTGTCTTGGAGAGCTTGCAGAGCACTGGGGAAAAGCAGGCAGAGAATTTCCTGCTAGCACCTTCTCTGTGCCTGGGAAACAGAAGTGTTCACATTGCTTGGCAGAATCGCTTTTGTGCAGAAAACAGTAACACTTGTTCAGAACGAAAGAAAGCACAGAGCCCCAGATTTTATGTTGTCCTGGAGAGCTTGCAGAGCACTGGGGAAAAGCAGGCAGAGAATTCCCTGCTAGCACCTTCTCTGTGCCTGGGAAGCAGAAGTGTTCCCATTGCTTCGCAGAATCACTTTTCTGCAGAAAACAGTAACACTTGTTCAGAACAAAAGAAAGCACAGAGCCCAGATTTTATGTCTTCCTGGAGAGCTTGCAGAGCACTGGGGAAAGGCAGGCAGAGAATTCCCTGCTAGCACCGTTTCTGTGCCTGTTCACATTGCTTCGCAGAATCGCTTTTGTGCAGAAAACACTAACACTTGTTCAGAACGAAAGAAAGCACAGAGCCCCAGATTTTATGTTGTCCTGGAGAGCTTGCAGAGCACTGGGGAAAGGCAGGCAGAGAATTCCCTGCTAGCACCTTCTCTGTGTCTGGGAAGCAGAAGTGTTCCCATTGCTTCGCAGAATCGCTTTTGTGCAGAAAACAGTAACACTTGTTCAGAACGAAAGAAAGCACAGAGCCCCAGATTCTATGTTGTCCTGGAGAGCTTGCAGAGCACTGGGGAAAGGCAGGCAGAGAATTCCCTGCTAGCACCTTTTCTGTGCCTGTTCACATTGCTTCGCAGAATCGCTTTTGTGCAGAAAACAGTAACACTTGTTCAGAACAAAAGAAAGCACAGAGCCCCAGATTTTATGTTGTCCTGGAGAGCTTGCAGAGCACTGGGGAAAGGCAGGCAGAGAATTCCCTGCTAGCACCTTCTCTGTGCCTGTTCACATTGCTTCGCAGAATCGCTTTTGTGCAGAAAACAGTAACACTTGTTCAGAACAAAAGAAAGCACAGAGCCCCAGATTTTATGTTGTCCTGGAGAGCTTGCAGAGCACTGGGGAAAAGCAGGGAGAGAATTTCCTGCTAGCACCTTCTCTGTGCCTGGGAAGCAGAAGTGTTCACATTGCTTCGCAGAATCGCTTTTGTGCAGAAAACAGTAACACTTGTTCAGAACGAAAGAAAGCACAGATCCCCAGATTTTATGTTGTCTTGGAGAGCTTGCAGAGCACTGGGGAAAAGCAGGCAGAGAATTTCCTGCTAGCACCTTCTCTGTGCCTGGGAAACAGAAGTGTTCACATTGCTTGGCAGAATCGCTTTTGTGCAGAAAACAGTAACACTTGTTCAGAACGAAAGAAAGCACAGAGCCCCAGATTTTATGTTGTCCTGGAGAGCTTGCAGAGCACTGGGGAAAAGCAGGCAGAGAATTCCCTGCTAGCACCTTCTCTGTGCCTGGGAAGCAGAAGTGTTCACATTGCTTCGCAGAATCGCTTTTGTGCAGAAAATAGTAACAGTTGTTCAGAACGAAAGAAAGCACAGAGCCCCTGATTCTATGTTGTCCTGGAGAGCTTGCAGAGCACTGGGGAAAGGCAGGCAGAGAATTCCCTGCTAGCACCTTCTCTGTGCCTGGGAAGCAGAAGTGTTCACATTGCTTGGCAGAATCGCTTTTGTGCAGAAAACAGTAACAGTTGTTCAGAACGAAAGAAAGCACAGAGCCCCAGATTCTATGTTGTCCTGGAGAGCTTGCAGAGCACTGGGGAAAGGCAGGCAGAGAATTCCCTGCTAGCACCTTCTCTGTGCCTGTTCACATTGCTTCGCAGAATCGCTTTTGTGCAGAAAACAGTAACACTTGTTCAGAACGAAAGAAAGCACAGAGCCCCAGATTTTATGTTGTCCTGGAGAGCTTGCAGAGCACTGGGGAAAGGCAGGCAGAGAATTCCCTGCTAGCACCTTCTCTGTGCCTGGGAAGCAGAAGTGTTCAGATTGCTTGGCAGAATCGCTTTTGTGCAGAAAACAGTAACACTTGTTCAGAACAAAAGAAAGCACAGAGCCCCAGATTTTATGTTGTCCTGGAGAGCTTGCAGAGCACTGGGGAAAAGCAGGCAGAGAATTCCCTGCTAGCACCTTCTCTGCGCCTGGGAAACAGAAGTGTTCACATTGCTTGGCAGAATCGCTTTTGTGCAGAAAACAGTAACACTTGTTCAGAACGAAAGAAAGCACAGAGCCCCAGATTCTATGTTGTCCTGGAGAGCTTGCAGAGCACTGGGGAAAGGCAGGCAGAGAATTCCCTGCTAGCACCTTCTCTGTGCCTGTTCACATTGCTTCGCAGAATCGCTTTTGTGCAGAAAACAGTAATACTTGTTCAGAACGAAAGAAAGCACAGAGCCCCAGATTTTATGTTGTCCTGGAGAGCTTGCAGAGCACTGGGGAAAAGCAGGCAGAGAATTCCCTGCTAGCACCTTCTCTGTGCCTGGGAAGCAGAAGTGTTCACATTGCTTGGCAGAATCGCTTTTGTGCAGAAAACAGTAACACTTGTTCAGAACGAAAGAAAGCACAGAGCCCCAGATTTTATGTTGTCCTGGAGAGCTTGCAGAGCACTGGGGAAAGGCAGGCAGAGAATTCCCTGCTAGCACCTTCTCTGTGCCTGGGAAACAGAAGTGTTCACATTGCTTCGCAGAATCGCTTTTGTGTAGAAAACAGTAACACTTGTTCAGAACGAAAGAAAGCACAGAGCCCCAGATTTTATGTTGTCCTGGAGAGCTTGCAGAGCACTGGGGAAAAGCAGGCAGAGAATTCCCTGCTAGCACCTTCTCTGTGCCTGGGAAGCAGAAGTGTTCCCATTGCTTCGCAGAATCGCTTTTGTGCAGAAAACAATAATACTTGTTCAGAACGAAAGAAAGCACAGAGCCCCAGATTTTATGTTGTCCTGGAGAGCTTGCAGAGCACTGGGGAAAGGCAGGCAGAGAATTCCCTGCTAGCACCTTTTCTGTGCCTGTTCACATTGCTTCGCAGAATCGCTTTTGTGCAGAAAACAGTAACACTTGTTCAGAACGAAAGAAAGCACAGAGCCCCAGATTCTATGTTGTCCTGGAGAGCTTGCAGAGCACTGGGGAAAAGCAGGCAGAGAATTCCCTGCTAGCACCTTCTCTGCGCCTGGGAAACAGAAGTGTTCACATTGCTTCGCAGAATCGCTTTTGTGCAGAAAATAGTAACAGTTGTTCAGAACGAAAGAAAGCACAGAGCCCCTGATTCTACGTTGTCCTGGAGAGCTTGCAGAGCACTGGGGAAAGGCAGGCAGAGAATTCCCTGCTAGCACCTTCTCTGTGCCTGGGAAGCAGAAGTGTTCACATTGCTTGGCAGAATCGCTTTTGTGCAGAAAACAGTAACACTTGTTCAGAACGAAAGAAAGCACAGAGCCCCAGATTCTATGTTGTCCTGGAGAGCTTGCAGAGCACTGGGGAAAGGCAGGCAGAGAATTCCCTGCTAGCACCTTCTCTGTGCCTGTTCACATTGCTTCGCAGAATCGCTTTTGTGCAGAAAACAGTAACACTTGTTCAGACGAAAGAAAGCACAGAGCCCCAGATTTTATGTTGTCCTGGAGAGCTTGCAGAGCACTGGGGAAAGGCAGGCAGAGAATTCCCTGCTAGCACCTTCTCTGTGCCTGGGAAGCAGAAGTGTTCACATTGCTTCGCAGAATCGCTTTTGTGCAGAAAACAGTAACACTTGTTCAGAACAAAAGAAAGCACAGAGCCCCAGATTCTATGTTGTCCTGGAGAGCTTGCAGAGCACTGGGGAAAGGCAGGCAGAGAATTCCCTGCTAGCACCTTTTCTGTGCCTGTTCACATTGCTTCGCAGAATCGCTTTTGTGCAGAAAACAGTAACACTTGTTCAGAACAAAAGAAAGCACAGAGCCCCAGATTTTATGTTGTCCTGGAGAGCTTGCAGAGCACTGGGGAAAGGCAGGCAGAGAATTCCCTGCTAGCACCTTCTCTGTGCCTGTTCACATTGCTTCGCAGAATCGCTTTTGTGCAGAAAACAGTAACACTTGTTCAGAACAAAAGAAAGCACAGAGCCCCAGATTTTATGTTGTCCTGGAGAGCTTGCAGAGCACTGGGGAAAAGCAGGGAGAGAATTTCCTGCTAGCACCTTCTCTGTGCCTGGGAAGCAGAAGTGTTCACATTGCTTCGCAGAATCGCTTTTGTGCAGAAAACAGTAACACTTGTTCAGAACGAAAGAAAGCACAGATCCCCAGATTTTATGTTGTCTTGGAGAGCTTGCAGAGCACTGGGGAAAAGCAGGCAGAGAATTTCCTGCTAGCACCTTCTCTGTGCCTGGGAAACAGAAGTGTTCACATTGCTTGGCAGTATCGCTTTTGTGCAGAAAACAGTAACACTTGTTCAGAACGAAAGAAAGCACAGAGCCCCAGATTTTATGTTGTCCTGGAGAGCTTGCAGAGCACTGGGGAAAGGCAGGCAGAGAATTCCCTGCTAGCACCTTCTCTGTGCCTGTTCACATTGCTTCGCAGAATCGCTTTTGTGCAGAAAACAGTAACACTTGTTCAGAACAAAAGAAAGCACAGAGCCCCAGATTTTATGTTGTCCTGGAGAGCTTGCAGAGCACTGGGGAAAAGCAGGGAGAGAATTTCCTGCTAGCACCTTCTCTGTGCCTGGGAAGCAGAAGTGTTCACATTGCTTCGCAGAATCGCTTTTGTGCAGAAAACAGTAACACTTGTTCAGAACGAAAGAAAGCACAGATCCCCAGATTTTATGTTGTCTTGGAGAGCTTGCAGAGCACTGGGGAAAAGCAGGCAGAGAATTTCCTGCTAGCACCTTCTCTGTGCCTGGGAAACAGAAGTGTTCACATTGCTTGGCAGAATCGCTTTTGTGCAGAAAACAGTAACACTTGTTCAGAACGAAAGAAAGCACAGAGCCCCAGATTTTATGTTGTCCTGGAGAGCTTGCAGAGCACTGGGGAAAAGCAGGCAGAGAATTCCCTGCTAGCACCTTCTCTGTGCCTGGGAAGCAGAGGTGTTCCCATTGCTTCGCAGAATCACTTTTCTGCAGAAAACAGTAACACTTGTTCAGAACAAAAGAAAGCACAGAGCCCAGATTTTATGTCTTCCTGGAGAGCTTGCAGAGCACTGGGGAAAGGCAGGCAGAGAATTCCCTGCTAGCACCTTCTCTGTGCCTGTTCACATTGCTTCGCAGAATCGCTTTTGTGCAGAAAACAGTAACACTTGTTCAGACGAAAGAAAGCACAGAGCCCCAGATTTTATGTTGTCCTGGAGAGCTTGCAGAGCACTGGGGAAAGGCAGGCAGAGAATTCCCTGCTAGCACCTTCTCTGTGCCTGGGAAGCAGAAGTGTTCACATTGCTTCGCAGAATCGCTTTTGTGCAGAAAACACTAACACTTGTTCAGAACAAAAGAAAGCACAGAGCCCCAGATTCTATGTTGTCCTGGAGAGCTTGCAGAGCACTGGGGAAAGGCAGGCAGAGAATTCCCTGCTAGCACCTTTTCTGTGCCTGTTCACATTGCTTCGCAGAATCGCTTTTGTGCAGAAAACAGTAACACTTGTTCAGAACAAAAGAAAGCACAGAGCCCCAGATTTTATGTTGTCCTGGAGAGCTTGCAGAGCACTGGGGAAAGGCAGGCAGAGAATTCCCTGCTAGCACCTTCTCTGTGCCTGTTCACATTGCTTCGCAGAATCGCTTTTGTGCAGAAAACAGTAACACTTGTTCAGAACGAAAGAAAGCACAGATCCCCAGATTTTATGTTGTCTTGGAGAGCTTGCAGAGCACTGGGGAAAAGCAGGCAGAGAATTTCCTGCTAGCACCTTCTCTGTGCCTGGGAAACAGAAGTGTTCACATTGCTTGGCAGAATCGCTTTTGTGCAGAAAACAGTAACACTTGTTCAGAACGAAAGAAAGCACAGAGCCCCAGATTTTATGTTGTCCTGGAGAGCTTGCAGAGCACTGGGGAAAAGCAGGCAGAGAATTCCCTGCTAGCACCTTCTCTGTGCCTGGGAAGCAGAAGTGTTCCCATTGCTTCGCAGAATCACTTTTCTGCAGAAAACAGTAACACTTGTTCAGACGAAAGAAAGCACAGAGCCCCAGATTTTATGTTGTCCTGGAGAGCTTGCAGAGCACTGGGGAAAGGCAGGCAGAGAATTCCCTGCTAGCACCTTCTCTGTGCCTGGGAAGCAGAAGTGTTCACATTGCTTCGCAGAATCGCTTTTGTGCAGAAAACAGTAACACTTGTTCAGAACGAAAGAAAGCACAGAGCCCCAGATTTTATGTTGTCCTGGAGAGCTTGCAGAGCACTGGGGAAAGGCAGGCAGAGAATTCCCTGCTAGCACCTTTTCTGTGCCTGTTCACATTTCTTGGCAGAATCGCTTTTGTGCAGAAAACAGTAACACTTGTTCAGAACGAAAGAAAGCACAGAGCCCCAGATTTTATGTTGTCCTGGAGAGCTTGCAGAGCACTGGGGAAAGGCAGGCAGAGAATTCCCTGCTAGCACCTTCTCTGTGCCTGGGAAACAGAAGTGTTCACATTGCTTCGCAGAATCGCTTTTGTGCAGAAAACAGTAACACTTGTTCAGAACGAAAGAAAGCACAGAGCCCCAGATTTTATGTTGTCCTGGAGAGCTTGCAGAGCACTGGGGAAAGGCAGGCAGAGAATTCCCTGCTAGCACCTTCTCTGTGCCTGGGAAGCAGAAGTGTTCACATTGCTTCGCAGAATCGCTTTTGTGCAGAAAACAGTAACACTTGTTCAGAACGAAAGAAAGCACAGAGCCCCAGATTTTATGTTGTCCTGGAGAGCTTGCAGAGCACTGGGGAAAAGCAGGCAGAGAATTCCCTGCTAGCACCTTCTCTGTGCCTGTTCACATTGCTTCGCAGAATCGCTTTTGTGCAGAAAACAGTAACACTTGTTCAGAACAAAAGAAAGCACAGAGCCCCAGATTTTATGTTGTCCTGGAGAGCTTGCAGAGCACTGGGGAAAGGCAGGCAGAGAATTCCCTGCTAGCACCTTCTCTGTGCCTGGGAAGCAGAAGTGTTCACATTGCTTCGCAGAATCGCTTTTGTGCAGAAAATAGTAACAGTTGTTCAGAACGAAAGAAAGCACAGAGCCCCTGATTCTATGTTGTCCTGGAGAGCTTGCAGAGCACTGGGGAAAGGCAGGCAGAGAATTCCCTGCTAGCACCTTCTCTGTGCCTGGGAAGCAGAAGTGTTCACATTGCTTGGCAGAATCGCTTTTGTGCAGAAAACAGTAACAGTTGTTCAGAACGAAAGAAAGCACAGAGCCCCAGATTCTATGTTGTCCTGGAGAGCTTGCAGAGCACTGGGGAAAGGCAGGCAGAGAATTCCCTGCTAGCACCTTCTCTGTGCCTGTTCACATTGCTTCGCAGAATCGCTTTTGTGCAGAAAACAGTAACACTTGTTCAGAACGAAAGAAAGCACAGAGCCCCAGATTTTATGTTGTCCTGGAGAGCTTGCAGAGCACTGGGGAAAGGCAGGCAGAGAATTCCCTGCTAGCACCTTCTCTGTGCCTGGGAAGCAGAAGTGTTCAGATTGCTTGGCAGAATCGCTTTTGTGCAGAAAACAGTAACACTTGTTCAGAACAAAAGAAAGCACAGAGCCCCAGATTTTATGTTGTCCTGGAGAGCTTGCAGAGCACTGGGGAAAAGCAGGCAGAGAATTCCCTGCTAGCACCTTCTCTGTGCCTGGGAAACAGAAGTGTTCACATTGCTTGGCAGAATCGCTTTTGTGCAGAAAACAGTAACACTTGTTCAGAACGAAAGAAAGCACAGAGCCCCAGATTCTATGTTGTCCTGGAGAGCTTGCAGAGCACTGGGGAAAGGCAGGCAGAGAATTCCCTGCTAGCACCTTCTCTGTGCCTGTTCACATTGCTTCGCAGAATCGCTTTTGTGCAGAAAACAGTAATACTTGTTCAGAACGAAAGAAAGCACAGAGCCCCAGATTTTATGTTGTCCTGGAGAGCTTGCAGAGCACTGGGGAAAAGCAGGCAGAGAATTCCCTGCTAGCACCTTCTCTGTGCCTGGGAAGCAGAAGTGTTCACATTGCTTGGCAGAATCGCTTTTGTGCAGAAAACAGTAACACTTGTTCAGAACGAAAGAAAGCACAGAGCCCCAGATTTTATGTTGTCCTGGAGAGCTTGCAGAGCACTGGGGAAAGGCAGGCAGAGAATTCCCTGCTAGCACCTTCTCTGTGCCTGGGAAACAGAAGTGTTCACATTGCTTCGCAGAATCGCTTTTGTGTAGAAAACAGTAACACTTGTTCAGAACGAAAGAAAGCACAGAGCCCCAGATTTTATGTTGTCCTGGAGAGCTTGCAGAGCACTGGGGAAAAGCAGGCAGAGAATTCCCTGCTAGCACCTTCTCTGTGCCTGGGAAGCAGAAGTGTTCCCATTGCTTCGCAGAATCGCTTTTGTGCAGAAAACAATAATACTTGTTCAGAACGAAAGAAAGCACAGAGCCCCAGATTTTATGTTGTCCTGGAGAGCTTGCAGAGCACTGGGGAAAGGCAGGCAGAGAATTCCCTGCTAGCACCTTTTCTGTGCCTGTTCACATTGCTTCGCAGAATCGCTTTTGTGCAGAAAACAGTAACACTTGTTCAGAACGAAAGAAAGCACAGAGCCCCAGATTTTATGTTGTCCTGGAGAGCTTGCAGAGCACTGGGGAAAAGCAGGCAGAGAATTCCCTGCTAGCACCTTCTCTGCGCCTGGGAAACAGAAGTGTTCACATTGCTTCGCAGAATCGCTTTTGTGCAGAAAATAGTAACAGTTGTTCAGAACGAAAGAAAGCACAGAGCCCCTGATTCTACGTTGTCCTGGAGAGCTTGCAGAGCACTGGGGAAAGGCAGGCAGAGAATTCCCTGCTAGCACCTTCTCTGTGCCTGGGAAGCAGAAGTGTTCACATTGCTTGGCAGAATCGCTTTTGTGCAGAAAACAGTAACACTTGTTCAGAACGAAAGAAAGCACAGAGCCCCAGATTCTATGTTGTCCTGGAGAGCTTGCAGAGCACTGGGGAAAGGCAGGCAGAGAATTCCCTGCTAGCACCTTCTCTGTGCCTGTTCACATTGCTTCGCAGAATCGCTTTTGTGCAGAAAACAGTAACACTTGTTCAGACGAAAGAAAGCACAGAGCCCCAGATTTTATGTTGTCCTGGAGAGCTTGCAGAGCACTGGGGAAAGGCAGGCAGAGAATTCCCTGCTAGCACCTTCTCTGTGCCTGGGAAGCAGAAGTGTTCACATTGCTTCGCAGAATCGCTTTTGTGCAGAAAACACTAACACTTGTTCAGAACAAAAGAAAGCACAGAGCCCCAGATTTTATGTTGTCCTGGAGAGCTTGCAGAGCACTGGGGAAAAGCAGGCAGAGAATTCCCTGCTAGCACCTTCTCTGTGCCTGGGAAACAGAAGTGTTCACATTGCTTCGCAGAATCGCTTTTGTGCAGAAAACAGTAACACTTGTTCAGAACAAAAGAAAGCACAGAGCCCCAGATTTTATGTTGTCCTGGAGAGCTTGCAGAGCACTGGGGAAAGGCAGGCAGAGAATTCCCTGCTAGCACCTTCTCTGTGTCTGGGAAGCAGAAGTGTTCCCATTGCTTCGCAGAATCGCTTTTGTGCAGAAAACAGTAACACTTGTTCAGAACGAAAGAAAGCACAGAGCCCCAGATTCTATGTTGTCCTGGAGAGCTTGCAGAGCACTGGGGAAAGGCAGGCAGAGAATTCCCTGCTAGCACCTTTTCTGTGCCTGTTCACATTGCTTCGCAGAATCGCTTTTGTGCAGAAAACAGTAACACTTGTTCAGAACAAAAGAAAGCACAGAGCCCCAGATTTTATGTTGTCCTGGAGAGCTTGCAGAGCACTGGGGAAAGGCAGGCAGAGAATTCCCTGCTAGCACCTTCTCTGTGCCTGTTCACATTGCTTCGCAGAATCGCTTTTGTGCAGAAAACAGTAACACTTGTTCAGAACAAAAGAAAGCACAGAGCCCCAGATTTTATGTTGTCCTGGAGAGCTTGCAGAGCACTGGGGAAAAGCAGGGAGAGAATTTCCTGCTAGCACCTTCTCTGTGCCTGGGAAGCAGAAGTGTTCACATTGCTTGGCAGAATCGCTTTTGTGCAGAAAACAGTAACACTTGTTCAGAACGAAAGAAAGCACAGATCCCCAGATTTTATGTTGTCTTGGAGAGCTTGCAGAGCACTGGGGAAAAGCAGGCAGAGAATTTCCTGCTAGCACCTTCTCTGTGCCTGGGAAACAGAAGTGTTCACATTGCTTGGCAGAATCGCTTTTGTGCAGAAAACAGTAACACTTGTTCAGAACGAAAGAAAGCACAGAGCCCCAGATTTTATGTTGTCCTGGAGAGCTTGCAGAGCACTGGGGAAAAGCAGGCAGAGAATTCCCTGCTAGCACCTTCTCTGTGCCTGGGAAGCAGAAGTGTTCCCATTGCTTCGCAGAATCACTTTTCTGCAGAAAACAGTAACACTTGTTCAGACGAAAGAAAGCACAGATCCCCAGATTTTATGTTGTCCTGGAGAGCTTGCAGAGCACTGGGGAAAGGCAGGCAGAGAATTCCCTGCTAGCACCTTCTCTGTGCCTGGGAAGCAGAAGTGTTCACATTGCTTCGCAGAATCGCTTTTGTGCAGAAAACACTAACACTTGTTCAGAACAAAAGAAAGCACAGAGCCCCAGATTTTATGTTGTCCTGGAGAGCTTGCAGAGCACTGGGGAAAAGCAGGCAGAGAATTCCCTGCTAGCACCTTCTCTGTGCCTGGGAAACAGAAGTGTTCACATTGCTTCGCAGAATCGCTTTTGTGCAGAAAACAGTAACACTTGTTCAGAACGAAAGAAAGCACAGAGCCCCAGATTTTATGTTGTCCTGGAGAGCTTGCAGAGCACTGGGGAAAGGCAGGCAGAGAATTCCCTGCTAGCACCTTCTCTGTGCCTGTTCACATTGCTTCGCAGAATCGCTTTTGTGCAGAAAACAGTAACACTTGTTCAGAACAAAAGAAAGCACAGAGCCCCAGATTTTATGTTGTCCTGGAGAGCTTGCAGAGCACTGGGGAAAAGCAGGGAGAGAATTTCCTGCTAGCACCTTCTCTGTGCCTGGGAAGCAGAAGTGTTCACATTGCTTCGCAGAATCGCTTTTGTGCAGAAAACAGTAACACTTGTTCAGAACGAAAGAAAGCACAGATCCCCAGATTTTATGTTGTCTTGGAGAGCTTGCAGAGCACTGGGGAAAAGCAGGCAGAGAATTTCCTGCTAGCACCTTCTCTGTGCCTGGGAAACAGAAGTGTTCACATTGCTTGGCAGAATCGCTTTTGTGCAGAAAACAGTAACACTTGTTCAGAACGAAAGAAAGCACAGAGCCCCAGATTTTATGTTGTCCTGGAGAGCTTGCAGAGCACTGGGGAAAAGCAGGCAGAGAATTCCCTGCTAGCACCTTCTCTGTGCCTGGGAAGCAGAAGTGTTCCCATTGCTTCGCAGAATCACTTTTCTGCAGAAAACAGTAACACTTGTTCAGAACAAAAGAAAGCACAGAGCCCAGATTTTATGTCTTCCTGGAGAGCTTGCAGAGCACTGGGGAAAGGCAGGCAGAGAATTCCCTGCTAGCACCGTTTCTGTGCCTGTTCACATTGCTTCGCAGAATCGCTTTTGTGCAGAAAACACTAACACTTGTTCAGAACGAAAGAAAGCACAGAGCCCCAGATTTTATGTTGTCCTGGAGAGCTTGCAGAGCACTGGGGAAAGGCAGGCAGAGAATTCCCTGCTAGCACCTTCTCTGTGTCTGGGAAGCAGAAGTGTTCCCATTGCTTCGCAGAATCGCTTTTGTGCAGAAAACAGTAACACTTGTTCAGAACGAAAGAAAGCACAGAGCCCCAGATTCTATGTTGTCCTGGAGAGCTTGCAGAGCACTGGGGAAAGGCAGGCAGAGAATTCCCTGCTAGCACCTTTTCTGTGCCTGTTCACATTGCTTCGCAGAATCGCTTTTGTGCAGAAAACAGTAACACTTGTTCAGAACGAAAGAAAGCACAGAGCCCCAGATTTTATGTTGTCCTGGAGAGCTTGCAGAGCACTGGGGAAAGGCAGGCAGAGAATTCCCTGCTAGCACCTTCTCTGTGCCTGTTCACATTGCTTCGCAGAATCGCTTTTGTGCAGAAAACAGTAACACTTGTTCAGAACAAAAGAAAGCACAGAGCCCCAGATTTTATGTTGTCCTGGAGAGCTTGCAGAGCACTGGGGAAAAGCAGGGAGAGAATTTCCTGCTAGCACCTTCTCTGTGCCTGGGAAGCAGAAGTGTTCACATTGCTTCGCAGAATCGCTTTTGTGCAGAAAACAGTAACACTTGTTCAGAACGAAAGAAAGCACAGATCCCCAGATTTTATGTTGTCTTGGAGAGCTTGCAGAGCACTGGGGAAAAGCAGGCAGAGAATTTCCTGCTAGCACCTTCTCTGTGCCTGGGAAACAGAAGTGTTCACATTGCTTGGCAGAATCGCTTTTGTGCAGAAAACAGTAACACTTGTTCAGAACGAAAGAAAGCACAGAGCCCCAGATTTTATGTTGTCCTGGAGAGCTTGCAGAGCACTGGGGAAAGGCAGGCAGAGAATTCCCTGCTAGCACCTTCTCTGTGCCTGGGAAACAGAAGTGTTCACATTGCTTCGCAGAATCGCTTTTGTGCAGAAAACAGTAACACTTGTTCAGAACGAAAGAAAGCACAGAGCCCCAGATTTTATGTTGTCCTGGAGAGCTTGCAGAGCACTGGGGAAAGGCAGGCAGAGAATTCCCTGCTAGCACCTTCTCTGTGCCTGTTCACATTGCTTCGCAGAATCGCTTTTGTGCAGAAAACAGTAACACTTGTTCAGAACAAAAGAAAGCACAGAGCCCCAGATTTTATGTTGTCCTGGAGAGCTTGCAGAGCACTGGGGAAAAGCAGGGAGAGAATTTCCTGCTAGCACCTTCTCTGTGCCTGGGAAGCAGAAGTGTTCACATTGCTTCGCAGAATCGCTTTTGTGCAGAAAACAGTAACACTTGTTCAGAACGAAAGAAAGCACAGAGCCCCAGATTTTATGTTGTCTTGGAGAGCTTGCAGAGCACTGGGGAAAAGCAGGCAGAGAATTTCCTGCTAGCACCTTCTCTGTGCCTGGGAAACAGAAGTGTTCACATTGCTTGGCAGAATCGCTTTTGTGCAGAAAACAGTAACACTTGTTCAGAACGAAAGAAAGCACAGAGCCCCAGATTTTATGTTGTCCTGGAGAGCTTGCAGAGCACTGGGGAAAAGCAGGCAGAGAATTCCCTGCTAGCACCTTCTCTGTGCCTGGGAAGCAGAAGTGTTCCCATTGCTTCGCAGAATCACTTTTCTGCAGAAAACAGTAACACTTGTTCAGAACAAAAGAAAGCACAGAGCCCAGATTTTATGTCTTCCTGGAGAGCTTGCAGAGCACTGGGGAAAGGCAGGCAGAGAATTCCCTGCTAGCACCGTTTCTGTGCCTGTTCACATTGCTTCGCAGAATCGCTTTTGTGCAGAAAACACTAACACTTGTTCAGAACGAAAGAAAGCACAGAGCCCCAGATTTTATGTTGTCCTGGAGAGCTTGCAGAGCACTGGGGAAAGGCAGGCAGAGAATTCCCTGCTAGCACCTTCTCTGTGTCTGGGAAGCAGAAGTGTTCCCATTGCTTCGCAGAATCGCTTTTGTGCAGAAAACAGTAACACTTGTTCAGAACGAAAGAAAGCACAGAGCCCCAGATTCTATGTTGTCCTGGAGAGCTTGCAGAGCACTGGGGAAAGGCAGGCAGAGAATTCCCTGCTAGCACCTTTTCTGTGCCTGTTCACATTGCTTCGCAGAATCGCTTTTGTGCAGAAAACAGTAACACTTGTTCAGAACAAAAGAAAGCACAGAGCCCCAGATTTTATGTTGTCCTGGAGAGCTTGCAGAGCACTGGGGAAAGGCAGGCAGAGAATTCCCTGCTAGCACCTTCTCTGTGCCTGTTCACATTGCTTCGCAGAATCGCTTTTGTGCAGAAAACAGTAACACTTGTTCAGAACAAAAGAAAGCACAGAGCCCCAGATTTTATGTTGTCCTGGAGAGCTTGCAGAGCACTGGGGAAAAGCAGGGAGAGAATTTCCTGCTAGCACCTTCTCTGTGCCTGGGAAGCAGAAGTGTTCACATTGCTTCGCAGAATCGCTTTTGTGCAGAAAACAGTAACACTTGTTCAGAACGAAAGAAAGCACAGATCCCCAGATTTTATGTTGTCTTGGAGAGCTTGCAGAGCACTGGGGAAAAGCAGGCAGAGAATTTCCTGCTAGCACCTTCTCTGTGCCTGGGAAACAGAAGTGTTCACATTGCTTGGCAGAATCGCTTTTGTGCAGAAAACAGTAACACTTGTTCAGAACGAAAGAAAGCACAGAGCCCCAGATTTTATGTTGTCCTGGAGAGCTTGCAGAGCACTGGGGAAAAGCAGGCAGAGAATTCCCTGCTAGCACCTTCTCTGTGCCTGGGAAGCAGAAGTGTTCACATTGCTTCGCAGAATCGCTTTTGTGCAGAAAATAGTAACAGTTGTTCAGAACGAAAGAAAGCACAGAGCCCCTGATTCTATGTTGTCCTGGAGAGCTTGCAGAGCACTGGGGAAAGGCAGGCAGAGAATTCCCTGCTAGCACCTTCTCTGTGCCTGGGAAGCAGAAGTGTTCACATTGCTTGGCAGAATCGCTTTTGTGCAGAAAACAGTAACAGTTGTTCAGAACGAAAGAAAGCACAGAGCCCCAGATTCTATGTTGTCCTGGAGAGCTTGCAGAGCACTGGGGAAAGGCAGGCAGAGAATTCCCTGCTAGCACCTTCTCTGTGCCTGTTCACATTGCTTCGCAGAATCGCTTTTGTGCAGAAAATAGTAACAGTTGTTCAGAACGAAAGAAAGCACAGAGCCCCAGATTTTATGTTGTCCTGGAGAGCTTGCAGAGCACTGGGGAAAGGCAGGCAGAGAATTCCCTGCTAGCACCTTCTCTGTGCCTGGGAAGCAGAAGTGTTCAGATTGCTTGGCAGAATCGCTTTTGTGCAGAAAACAGTAACACTTGTTCAGAACAAAAGAAAGCACAGAGCCCCAGATTTTATGTTGTCCTGGAGAGCTTGCAGAGCACTGGGGAAAAGCAGGCAGAGAATTCCCTGCTAGCACCTTCTCTGCGCCTGGGAAACAGAAGTGTTCACATTGCTTGGCAGAATCGCTTTTGTGCAGAAAACAGTAACACTTGTTCAGAACGAAAGAAAGCACAGAGCCCCAGATTCTATGTTGTCCTGGAGAGCTTGCAGAGCACTGGGGAAAGGCAGGCAGAGAATTCCCTGCTAGCACCTTCTCTGTGCCTGTTCACATTGCTTCGCAGAATCGCTTTTGTGCAGAAAACAGTAATACTTGTTCAGAACGAAAGAAAGCACAGAGCCCCAGATTTTATGTTGTCCTGGAGAGCTTGCAGAGCACTGGGGAAAAGCAGGCAGAGAATTCCCTGCTAGCACCTTCTCTGTGCCTGGGAAGCAGAAGTGTTCACATTGCTTGGCAGAATCGCTTTTGTGCAGAAAACAGTAACACTTGTTCAGAACGAAAGAAAGCACAGAGCCCCAGATTTTATGTTGTCCTGGAGAGCTTGCAGAGCACTGGGGAAAGGCAGGCAGAGAATTCCCTGCTAGCACCTTCTCTGTGCCTGGGAAACAGAAGTGTTCACATTGCTTCGCAGAATCGCTTTTGTGTAGAAAACAGTAACACTTGTTCAGAACGAAAGAAAGCACAGAGCCCCAGATTTTATGTTGTCCTGGAGAGCTTGCAGAGCACTGGGGAAAAGCAGGCAGAGAATTCCCTGCTAGCACCTTCTCTGTGCCTGGGAAGCAGAAGTGTTCCCATTGCTTCGCAGAATCGCTTTTGTGCAGAAAACAATAATACTTGTTCAGAACGAAAGAAAGCACAGAGCCCCAGATTTTATGTTGTCCTGGAGAGCTTGCAGAGCACTGGGGAAAGGCAGGCAGAGAATTCCCTGCTAGCACCTTTTCTGTGCCTGTTCACATTGCTTCGCAGAATCGCTTTTGTGCAGAAAACAGTAACACTTGTTCAGAACGAAAGAAAGCACAGAGCCCCAGATTTTATGTTGTCCTGGAGAGCTTGCAGAGCACTGGGGAAAAGCAGGCAGAGAATTCCCTGCTAGCACCTTCTCTGCGCCTGGGAAACAGAAGTGTTCACATTGCTTCGCAGAATCGCTTTTGTGCAGAAAATAGTAACAGTTGTTCAGAACGAAAGAAAGCACAGAGCCCCTGATTCTACGTTGTCCTGGAGAGCTTGCAGAGCACTGGGGAAAGGCAGGCAGAGAATTCCCTGCTAGCACCTTCTCTGTGCCTGGGAAGCAGAAGTGTTCACATTGCTTGGCAGAATCGCTTTTGTGCAGAAAACAGTAACACTTGTTCAGAACGAAAGAAAGCACAGAGCCCCAGATTCTATGTTGTCCTGGAGAGCTTGCAGAGCACTGGGGAAAGGCAGGCAGAGAATTCCCTGCTAGCACCTTCTCTGTGCCTGTTCACATTGCTTCGCAGAATCGCTTTTGTGCAGAAAACAGTAACACTTGTTCAGACGAAAGAAAGCACAGAGCCCCAGATTTTATGTTGTCCTGGAGAGCTTGCAGAGCACTGGGGAAAGGCAGGCAGAGAATTCCCTGCTAGCACCTTCTCTGTGCCTGGGAAGCAGAAGTGTTCACATTGCTTCGCAGAATCGCTTTTGTGCAGAAAACACTAACACTTGTTCAGAACAAAAGAAAGCACAGAGCCCCAGATTCTATGTTGTCCTGGAGAGCTTGCAGAGCACTGGGGAAAGGCAGGCAGAGAATTCCCTGCTAGCACCTTTTCTGTGCCTGTTCACATTGCTTCGCAGAATCGCTTTTGTGCAGAAAACAGTAACACTTGTTCAGAACAAAAGAAAGCACAGAGCCCCAGATTTTATGTTGTCCTGGAGAGCTTGCAGAGCACTGGGGAAAGGCAGGCAGAGAATTCCCTGCTAGCACCTTCTCTGTGCCTGTTCACATTGCTTCGCAGAATCGCTTTTGTGCAGAAAACAGTAACACTTGTTCAGAACAAAAGAAAGCACAGAGCCCCAGATTTTATGTTGTCCTGGAGAGCTTGCAGAGCACTGGGGAAAAGCAGGGAGAGAATTTCCTGCTAGCACCTTCTCTGTGCCTGGGAAGCAGAAGTGTTCACATTGCTTCGCAGAATCGCTTTTGTGCAGAAAACAGTAACACTTGTTCAGAACGAAAGAAAGCACAGATCCCCAGATTTTATGTTGTCTTGGAGAGCTTGCAGAGCACTGGGGAAAAGCAGGCAGAGAATTTCCTGCTAGCACCTTCTCTGTGCCTGGGAAACAGAAGTGTTCACATTGCTTGGCAGAATCGCTTTTGTGCAGAAAACAGTAACACTTGTTCAGAACGAAAGAAAGCACAGAGCCCCAGATTTTATGTTGTCCTGGAGAGCTTGCAGAGCACTGGGGAAAAGCAGGCAGAGAATTCCCTGCTAGCACCTTCTCTGTGCCTGGGAAGCAGAAGTGTTCCCATTGCTTCGCAGAATCACTTTTCTGCAGAAAACAGTAACACTTGTTCAGACGAAAGAAAGCACAGAGCCCCAGATTTTATGTTGTCCTGGAGAGCTTGCAGAGCACTGGGGAAAGGCAGGCAGAGAATTCCCTGCTAGCACCTTCTCTGTGCCTGGGAAGCAGAAGTGTTCACATTGCTTCGCAGAATCGCTTTTGTGCAGAAAACACTAACACTTGTTCAGAACAAAAGAAAGCACAGAGCCCCAGATTTTATGTTGTCCTGGAGAGCTTGCAGAGCACTGGGGAAAAGCAGGCAGAGAATTCCCTGCTAGCACCTTCTCTGTGCCTGGGAAACAGAAGTGTTCACATTGCTTCGCAGAATCGCTTTTGTGCAGAAAACAGTAACACTTGTTCAGAACGAAAGAAAGCACAGAGCCCCAGATTTTATGTTGTCCTGGAGAGCTTGCAGAGCACTGGGGAAAGGCAGGCAGAGAATTCCCTGCTAGCACCTTCTCTGTGCCTGTTCACATTGCTTCGCAGAATCGCTTTTGTGCAGAAAACAGTAACACTTGTTCAGAACAAAAGAAAGCACAGAGCCCCAGATTTTATGTTGTCCTGGAGAGCTTGCAGAGCACTGGGGAAAAGCAGGGAGAGAATTTCCTGCTAGCACCTTCTCTGTGCCTGGGAAGCAGAAGTGTTCACATTGCTTCGCAGAATCGCTTTTGTGCAGAAAACAGTAACACTTGTTCAGAACGAAAGAAAGCACAGATCCCCAGATTTTATGTTGTCTTGGAGAGCTTGCAGAGCACTGGGGAAAAGCAGGCAGAGAATTTCCTGCTAGCACCTTCTCTGTGCCTGGGAAACAGAAGTGTTCACATTGCTTGGCAGAATCGCTTTTGTGCAGAAAACAGTAACACTTGTTCAGAAGGAAAGAAAGCCCAGAGCCCCAGATTTTATGTTGTCCTGGAGAGCTTGCAGAGCACTGGGGAAAAGCAGGCAGAGAATTCCCTGCTAGCACCTTCTCTGTGCCTGGGAAGCAGAGGTGTTCCCATTGCTTCGCAGAATCACTTTTCTGCAGAAAACAGTAACACTTGTTCAGAACAAAAGAAAGCACAGAGCCCAGATTTTATGTCTTCCTGGAGAGCTTGCAGAGCACTGGGGAAAGGCAGGCAGAGAATTCCCTGCTAGCACCTTCTCTGTGCCTGTTCACATTGCTTCGCAGAATCGCTTTTGTGCAGAAAACAGTAACACTTGTTCAGACGAAAGAAAGCACAGAGCCCCAGATTTTATGTTGTCCTGGAGAGCTTGCAGAGCACTGGGGAAAGGCAGGCAGAGAATTCCCTGCTAGCACCTTCTCTGTGCCTGGGAAGCAGAAGTGTTCACATTGCTTCGCAGAATCGCTTTTGTGCAGAAAACACTAACACTTGTTCAGAACAAAAGAAAGCACAGAGCCCCAGATTCTATGTTGTCCTGGAGAGCTTGCAGAGCACTGGGGAAAGGCAGGCAGAGAATTCCCTGCTAGCACCTTTTCTGTGCCTGTTCACATTGCTTCGCAGAATCGCTTTTGTGCAGAAAACAGTAACACTTGTTCAGAACAAAAGAAAGCACAGAGCCCCAGATTTTATGTTGTCCTGGAGAGCTTGCAGAGCACTGGGGAAAGGCAGGCAGAGAATTCCCTGCTAGCACCTTCTCTGTGCCTGTTCACATTGCTTCGCAGAATCGCTTTTGTGCAGAAAACAGTAACACTTGTTCAGAACAAAAGAAAGCACAGAGCCCCAGATTTTATGTTGTCCTGGAGAGCTTGCAGAGCACTGGGGAAAAGCAGGGAGAGAATTTCCTGCTAGCACCTTCTCTGTGCCTGGGAAGCAGAAGTGTTCACATTGCTTCGCAGAATCGCTTTTGTGCAGAAAACAGTAACACTTGTTCAGAACGAAAGAAAGCACAGATCCCCAGATTTTATGTTGTCTTGGAGAGCTTGCAGAGCACTGGGGAAAAGCAGGCAGAGAATTTCCTGCTAGCACCTTCTCTGTGCCTGGGAAACAGAAGTGTTCACATTGCTTGGCAGAATCGCTTTTGTGCAGAAAACAGTAACACTTGTTCAGAACGAAAGAAAGCACAGAGCCCCAGATTTTATGTTGTCCTGGAGAGCTTGCAGAGCACTGGGGAAAAGCAGGCAGAGAATTCCCTGCTAGCACCTTCTCTGTGCCTGGGAAGCAGAAGTGTTCCCATTGCTTCGCAGAATCACTTTTCTGCAGAAAACAGTAACACTTGTTCAGACGAAAGAAAGCACAGAGCCCCAGATTTTATGTTGTCCTGGAGAGCTTGCAGAGCACTGGGGAAAGGCAGGCAGAGAATTCCCTGCTAGCACCTTCTCTGTGCCTGGGAAGCAGAAGTGTTCACATTGCTTCGCAGAATCGCTTTTGTGCAGAAAACACTAACACTTGTTCAGAACAAAAGAAAGCACAGAGCCCCAGATTTTATGTTGTCCTGGAGAGCTTGCAGAGCACTGGGGAAAAGCAGGCAGAGAATTCCCTGCTAGCACCTTCTCTGTGCCTGGGAAACAGAAGTGTTCACATTGCTTCGCAGAATCGCTTTTGTGCAGAAAACAGTAACACTTGTTCAGAACGAAAGAAAGCACAGAGCCCCAGATTTTATGTTGTCCTGGAGAGCTTGCAGAGCACTGGGGAAAGGCAGGCAGAGAATTCCCTGCTAGCACCTTCTCTGTGCCTGTTCACATTGCTTCGCAGAATCGCTTTTGTGCAGAAAACAGTAACACTTGTTCAGAACAAAAGAAAGCACAGAGCCCCAGATTTTATGTTGTCCTGGAGAGCTTGCAGAGCACTGGGGAAAAGCAGGGAGAGAATTTCCTGCTAGCACCTTCTCTGTGCCTGGGAAGCAGAAGTGTTCACATTGCTTCGCAGAATCGCTTTTGTGCAGAAAACAGTAACACTTGTTCAGAACGAAAGAAAGCACAGATCCCCAGATTTTATGTTGTCTTGGAGAGCTTGCAGAGCACTGGGGAAAAGCAGGCAGAGAATTTCCTGCTAGCACCTTCTCTGTGCCTGGGAAACAGAAGTGTTCACATTGCTTGGCAGAATCGCTTTTGTGCAGAAAACAGTAACACTTGTTCAGAACGAAAGAAAGCACAGAGCCCCAGATTTTATGTTGTCCTGGAGAGCTTGCAGAGCACTGGGGAAAAGCAGGCAGAGAATTCCCTGCTAGCACCTTCTCTGTGCCTGGGAAGCAGAGGTGTTCCCATTGCTTCGCAGAATCACTTTTCTGCAGAAAACAGTAACACTTGTTCAGAACAAAAGAAAGCACAGAGCCCAGATTTTATGTCTTCCTGGAGAGCTTGCAGAGCACTGGGGAAAGGCAGGCAGAGAATTCCCTGCTAGCACCGTTTCTGTGCCTGTTCACATTGCTTCGCAGAATCGCTTTTGTGCAGAAAACACTAACACTTGTTCAGAACGAAAGAAAGCACAGAGCCCCAGATTTTATGTTGTCCTGGAGAGCTTGCAGAGCACTGGGGAAAGGCAGGCAGAGAATTCCCTGCTAGCACCTTCTCTGTGTCTGGGAAGCAGAAGTGTTCCCATTGCTTCGCAGAATCGCTTTTGTGCAGAAAACAGTAACACTTGTTCAGAACGAAAGAAAGCACAGAGCCCCAGATTCTATGTTGTCCTGGAGAGCTTGCAGAGCACTGGGGAAAGGCAGGCAGAGAATTCCCTGCTAGCACCTTTTCTGTGCCTGTTCACATTGCTTCGCAGAATCGCTTTTGTGCAGAAAACAGTAACACTTGTTCAGAACAAAAGAAAGCACAGAGCCCCAGATTTTATGTTGTCCTGGAGAGCTTGCAGAGCACTGGGGAAAGGCAGGCAGAGAATTCCCTGCTAGCACCTTCTCTGTGCCTGTTCACATTGCTTCGCAGAATCGCTTTTGTGCAGAAAACAGTAACACTTGTTCAGAACAAAAGAAAGCACAGAGCCCCAGATTTTATGTTGTCCTGGAGAGCTTGCAGAGCACTGGGGAAAAGCAGGGAGAGAATTTCCTGCTAGCACCTTCTCTGTGCCTGGGAAGCAGAAGTGTTCACATTGCTTCGCAGAATCGCTTTTGTGCAGAAAACAGTAACACTTGTTCAGAACGAAAGAAAGCACAGATCCCCAGATTTTATGTTGTCTTGGAGAGCTTGCAGAGCACTGGGGAAAAGCAGGCAGAGAATTTCCTGCTAGCACCTTCTCTGTGCCTGGGAAACAGAAGTGTTCACATTGCTTGGCAGAATCGCTTTTGTGCAGAAAACAGTAACACTTGTTCAGAACGAAAGAAAGCACAGAGCCCCAGATTTTATGTTGTCCTGGAGAGCTTGCAGAGCACTGGGGAAAAGCAGGCAGAGAATTCCCTGCTAGCACCTTCTCTGTGCCTGGGAAGCAGAAGTGTTCCCATTGCTTCGCAGAATCACTTTTCTGCAGAAAACAGTAACACTTGTTCAGACGAAAGAAAGCACAGAGCCCCAGATTTTATGTTGTCCTGGAGAGCTTGCAGAGCACTGGGGAAAGGCAGGCAGAGAATTCCCTGCTAGCACCTTCTCTGTGCCTGGGAAGCAGAAGTGTTCACATTGCTTCGCAGAATCGCTTTTGTGCAGAAAACACTAACACTTGTTCAGAACAAAAGAAAGCACAGAGCCCCAGATTTTATGTTGTCCTGGAGAGCTTGCAGAGCACTGGGGAAAAGCAGGCAGAGAATTCCCTGCTAGCACCTTCTCTGTGCCTGGGAAACAGAAGTGTTCACATTGCTTCGCAGAATCGCTTTTGTGCAGAAAACAGTAACACTTGTTCAGAACGAAAGAAAGCACAGAGCCCCAGATTTTATGTTGTCCTGGAGAGCTTGCAGAGCAGTGGGGAAAGGCAGGCAGAGAATTCCCTGCTAGCACCTTCTCTGTGTCTGGGAAACAGAAGTGTTCACATTGCTTCGCAGAATCGCTTTTGTGCAGAAAACAGTAACACTTGTTCAGAACGAAAGAAAGCACAGAGCCCCAGATTCTATGTTGTCCTGGAGAGCTTGCAGAGCAGTGGGGAAAGGCAGGCAGAGAATTCCCTGCTAGCACCTTTTCTGTGCCTGTTCACATTGCTTGGCAGAATCGCTTTTGTGCAGAAAACAGTAACACTTGTTCAGAACAAAAGAAAGCACAGAGCCCCAGATTTTATGTTGTCCTGGAGAGCTTGCAGAGCACTGGGGAAAGGCAGGCAGAGAATTCCCTGCTAGCACCTTCTCTGTGCCTGTTCACATTGCTTCGCAGAATCGCTTTTGTGCAGAAAACAGTAACACTTGTTCAGAACAAAAGAAAGCACAGAGCCCCAGATTTTATGTTGTCCTGGAGAGCTTGCAGAGCACTGGGGAAAAGCAGGCAGAGAATTCCCTGCTAGCACCTTCTCTGTGCCTGGGAAGCAGAAGTGTTCCCATTGCTTCGCAGAATCACTTTTCTGCAGAAAACAGTAACACTTGTTCAGAACAAAAGAAAGCACAGAGCCCAGATTTTATGTCTTCCTGGAGAGCTTGCAGAGCACTGGGGAAAGGCAGGCAGAGAATTCCCTGCTAGCACCGTTTCTGTGCCTGTTCACATTGCTTCGCAGAATCGCTTTTGTGCAGAAAACACTAACACTTGTTCAGAACGAAAGAAAGCACAGAGCCCCAGATTTTATGTTGTCCTGGAGAGCTTGCAGAGCACTGGGGAAAGGCAGGCAGAGAATTCCCTGCTAGCACCTTCTCTGTGTCTGGGAAGCAGAAGTGTTCACATTGCTTCGCAGAATCGCTTTTGTGCAGAAAACACTAACACTTTTTCAGAACGAAAGAAAGCACAGAGCCCCAGATTCTATGTTGTCTCGGAGAGCTTGCAGAGCACTGGGGAAAAGCAGGCAGAGAATTCCCTGCTAGCACCTTCTCTGTGCCTGGGAAACAGAAGTGTTCACATTGCTTCGCAGAATCGCTTTTGTGCAGAAAACAGTAACACTTGTTCAGAACGAAAGAAAGCACAGAGCCCCAGATTCTATGTTGTCCTGGAGAGCTTGCAGAGCACTGGGGAAAGGCAGGCAGAGAATTCCCTGCTAGCACCTTCTCTGTGCCTGGGAAGCAGAAGTGTTCACATTGCTTGGCAGAATCGCTTTTGTGCAGAAAACAATAATACTTGTTCAGAACGAAAGAAAGCACAGAGCCCCAGATTCTATGTTGTCCTGGAGAGCTTGCAGAGCACTGGGGAAAGGCAGGCAGAGAATTCCCTGCTAGCACCTTTTCTGTGCCTGTTCACATTGCTTGGCAGAATCGCTTTTGTGCAGAAAACAGTAACACTTGTTCAGAACGAAAGAAAGCACAGAGCCCCAGATTTTATGTTGTCCTGGAGAGCTTGCAGAGCACTGGGGAAAGGCAGGCAGAGAATTCCCTGCTAGCACCTTCTCTGTGCCTGGGAAGCAGAAGTGTTCACATTGCTTGGCAGAATCGCTTTTGTGCAGAAAACACTAACACTTGTTCAGAACAAAAGAAAGCACAGAGCCCCAGATTTTATGTTGTCCTGGAGAGCTTGCAGAGCACTGGGGAAAAGCAGGCAGAGAATTCCCTGCTAGCACCTTCTCTGCGCCTGGGAAACAGAAGTGTTCACATTGCTTCGCAGAATCGCTTTTGTGCAGAAAACAGTAACACTTGTTCAGAACGAAAGAAAGCACAGAGCCCCAGATTCTATGTTGTCCTGGAGAGCTTGCAGAGCACTGGGGAAAGGCAGGCAGAGAATTCCCTGCTAGCACCTTCTCTGTGCCTGTTCACATTGCTTCGCAGAATCGCTTTTGTGCAGAAAACAGTAATACTTGTTCAGAACGAAAGAAAGCACAGAGCCCCAGATTTTATGTTGTCCTGGAGAGCTTGCAGAGCACTGGGGAAAAGCAGGCAGAGAATTCCCTGCTAGCACCTTCTCTGTGCCTGGGAAGCAGAAGTGTTCACATTGCTTCGCAGAATCGCTTTTGTGCAGAAAACAGTAACACTTGTTCAGAACGAAAGAAAGCACAGAGCCCCAGATTTTATGTTGTCCTGGAGAGCTTGCAGAGCAGTGGGGAAAGGCAGGCAGAGAATTCCCTGCTAGCACCTTTACTGTGCCTTTTCACATTGCTTGGCAGAATCGCTTTTGTGCAGAAAACAGTAACACTTGTTCAGAACGAAAGAAAGCACAGAGCCCCAGATTTTATGTTGTCCTGGAGAGCTTGCAGAGCAGTGGGGAAAGGCAGGCAGAGAATTCCCTGCTAGCACCTTCTCTGTGCCTGGGAAACAGAAGTGTTCACATTGCTTTGCAGAATCGCTTTTGTGCAGAAAACAGTAACACTTGTTCAGAACGAAAGAAAGCACAGAGCCCCAGATTTTATGTTGTCCTGGAGAGCTTGCAGAGCAGTGGGGAAAGGCAGGCAGAGAATTCCCTGCTAGCACCTTCTCTGTGCCTGGGAAACAGAAGTGTTCACATTGCTTCGCAGAATCGCTTTTGTGCAGAAAACAGTAACACTTGTTCAGAACGAAAGAAAGCACAGAGCCCCAGATTTTATGTTGTCCTGGAGAGCTTGCAGAGCACTGGGGAAAGGCAGGCAGAGAATTCCCTGCTAGCACCTTCTCTGTGCCTGGGAAACAGAAGTGTTCACATTGCTTCGCAGAATCGCTTTTGTGCAGAAAATAGTAACAGTTGTTCAGAACGAAAGAAAGCACAGAGCCCCTGATTCTATGTTGTCCTGGAGAGCTTGCAGAGCACTGGGGAAAGGCAGGCAGAGAATTCCCTGCTAGCACCTTCTCTGTGCCTGGGAAACAGAAGTGTTCACATTGCTTGGCAGAATCGCTTTTGTGCAGAAAACAGTAACACTTGTTCAGAACGAAAGAAAGCACAGAGCCCCAGATTCTATGTTGTCCTGGAGAGCTTGCAGAGCACTGGGGAAAGGCAGGCAGAGAATTCCCTGCTAGCACCTTTTCTGTGCCTGTTCACATTGCTTCGCAGAATCGCTTTTGTGCAGAAAACACTAACACTTGTTCAGAACGAAAGAAAGCACAGAGCCCCAGATTTTATGTTGTCCTGGAGAGCTTGCAGAGCACTGGGGAAAAGCAGGCAGAGAATTCCCTGCTAGCACCTTCTCTGTGCCTGGGAAGCAGAAGTGTTCACATTGCTGCGCAGAATCGCTTTTGTGCAGAAAACAGTAACACTTGTTCAGAACGAAAGAAAGCACAGAGCCCCAGATTTTATGTTGTCCTGGAGAGCTTGCAGAGCACTGGGGAAAGGCAGGCAGAGAATTCCCTGCTAGCACCTTCTCTGTGCCTGTTCACATTGCTGCGCAGAATCGCTTTTGTGCAGAAAACAGTAACACTTGTTCAGAACGAAAGAAAGCACAGAGCCCCAGATTTTATGTTGTCCTGGAGAGCTTACAGAGCACTGGGGAAAGGCAGGCAGAGAATTCCCTGCTAGCACCTTCTCTGTGCCTGGGAAGCAGAAGTGTTCACATTGCTTCGCAGAATCGCTTTTGTGCAGAAAACAGTAACACTTGTTCAGAACGAAAGAAAGCACAGAGCCCCAGATTTTATGTTGTCTTGGAGAGCTTGCAGAGCACTGGGGAAAAGCAGGCAGAGAATTTCCTGCTAGCACCTTCTCTGTGCCTGGGAAACAGAAGTGTTCACATTGCTTGGCAGAATCGCTTTTGTGCAGAAAACAGTAACACTTGTTCAGAACGAAAGAAAGCACAGATCCCCAGATTTTATGTTGTCTTGGAGAGCTTGCAGAGCACTGGGGAAAAGCAGTCAGAGAATTTCCTGCTAGCACCTTCTCTGTGCCTGGGAAACAGAAGTGTTCACATTGCTTGGCAGAATCGCTTTTGTGCAGAAAACAGTAACACTTGTTCAGAACGAAAGAAAGCACAGAGCCCCAGATTTTATGTTGTCCTGGAGAGCTTGCAGAGCACTGGGGAAAGGCAGGCAGAGAATTCCCTGCTAGCACCTTCTCTGTGCCTGGGAAGCAGAAGTGTTCACATTGCTTGGCAGAATCGCTTTTGTGCAGAAAACAGTAACAGTTGTTCAGAACGAAAGAAAGCACAGAGCCCCAGATTCTATGTTGTCCTGGAGAGCTTGCAGAGCACTGGGGAAAGGCAGGCAGAGAATTCCCTGCTAGCACCTTCTCTGTGCCTGTTCACATTGCTTCGCAGAATCGCTTTTGTGCAGAAAACAGTAACACTTGTTCAGAACGAAAGAAAGCACAGAGCCCCAGATTTTATGTTGTCCTGGAGAGCTTGCAGAGCACTGGGGAAAGGCAGGCAGAGAATTCCCTGCTAGCACCTTCTCTGTGCCTGGGAAGCAGAAGTGTTCAGATTGCTTGGCAGAATCGCTTTTGTGCAGAAAACAGTAACACTTGTTCAGAACAAAAGAAAGCACAGAGCCCCAGATTTTATGTTGTCCTGGAGAGCTTGCAGAGCACTGGGGAAAAGCAGGCAGAGAATTCCCTGCTAGCACCTTCTCTGCGCCTGGGAAACAGAAGTGTTCACATTGCTTGGCAGAATCGCTTTTGTGCAGAAAACAGTAACACTTGTTCAGAACGAAAGAAAGCACAGAGCCCCAGATTCTATGTTGTCCTGGAGAGCTTGCAGAGCACTGGGGAAAGGCAGGCAGAGAATTCCCTGCTAGCACCTTCTCTGTGCCTGTTCACATTGCTTCGCAGAATCGCTTTTGTGCAGAAAACAGTAATACTTGTTCAGAACGAAAGAAAGCACAGAGCCCCAGATTTTATGTTGTCCTGGAGAGCTTGCAGAGCACTGGGGAAAAGCAGGCAGAGAATTCCCTGCTAGCACCTTCTCTGTGCCTGGGAAACAGAAGTGTTCACATTGCTTGGCAGAATCGCTTTTGTGCAGAAAACAGTAACACTTGTTCAGAACGAAAGAAAGCACAGAGCCCCAGATTTTATGTTGTCCTGGAGAGCTTGCAGAGCACTGGGGAAAGGCAGGCAGAGAATTCCCTGCTAGCACCTTCTCTGTGCCTGGGAAACAGAAGTGTTCACATTGCTTCGCAGAATCGCTTTTGTGTAGAAAACAGTAACACTTGTTCAGAACGAAAGAAAGCACAGAGCCCCAGATTTTATGTTGTCCTGGAGAGCTTGCAGAGCACTGGGGAAAAGCAGGCAGAGAATTCCCTGCTAGCACCTTCTCTGTGCCTGGGAAGCAGAAGTGTTCCCATTGCTTCGCAGAATCGCTTTTGTGCAGAAAACAATAATACTTGTTCAGAACGAAAGAAAGCACAGAGCCCCAGATTTTATGTTGTCCTGGAGAGCTTGCAGAGCACTGGGGAAAGGCAGGCAGAGAATTCCCTGCTAGCACCTTTTCTGTGCCTGTTCACATTGCTTCGCAGAATCGCTTTTGTGCAGAAAACAGTAACACTTGTTCAGAACGAAAGAAAGCACAGAGCCCCAGATTTTATGTTGTCCTGGAGAGCTTGCAGAGCACTGGGGAAAAGCAGGCAGAGAATTCCCTGCTAGCACCTTCTCTGCGCCTGGGAAACAGAAGTGTTCACATTGCTTCGCAGAATCGCTTTTGTGCAGAAAATAGTAACAGTTGTTCAGAACGAAAGAAAGCACAGAGCCCCTGATTCTACGTTGTCCTGGAGAGCTTGCAGAGCACTGGGGAAAGGCAGGCAGAGAATTCCCTGCTAGCACCTTCTCTGTGCCTGGGAAGCAGAAGTGTTCACATTGCTTGGCAGAATCGCTTTTGTGCAGAAAACAGTAACACTTGTTCAGAACGAAAGAAAGCACAGAGCCCCAGATTCTATGTTGTCCTGGAGAGCTTGCAGAGCACTGGGGAAAGGCAGGCAGAGAATTCCCTGCTAGCACCTTCTCTGTGCCTGTTCACATTGCTTCGCAGAATCGCTTTTGTGCAGAAAACAGTAACACTTGTTCAGACGAAAGAAAGCACAGAGCCCCAGATTTTATGTTGTCCTGGAGAGCTTGCAGAGCACTGGGGAAAGGCAGGCAGAGAATTCCCTGCTAGCACCTTCTCTGTGCCTGGGAAGCAGAAGTGTTCACATTGCTTCGCAGAATCGCTTTTGTGCAGAAAACACTAACACTTGTTCAGAACAAAAGAAAGCACAGAGCCCCAGATTTTATGTTGTCCTGGAGAGCTTGCAGAGCACTGGGGAAAAGCAGGCAGAGAATTCCCTGCTAGCACCTTCTCTGTGCCTGGGAAACAGAAGTGTTCCCATTGCTTCGCAGAATCGCTTTTGTGCAGAAAACAGTAACACTTGTTCAGAACGAAAGAAAGCACAGAGCCCCAGATTTTATGTTGTCCTGGAGAGCTTGCAGAGCACTGGGGAAAGGCAGGCAGAGAATTCCCTGCTAGCACCTTTTCTGTGCCTGTTCACATTTCTTCGCAGAATCGCTTTTGTGCAGAAAACAGTAACACTTGTTCAGAACAAAAGAAAGCACAGAGCCCCAGATTTTATGTTGTCCTGGAGAGCTTGCAGAGCACTGGGGAAAGGCAGGCAGAGAATTCCCTGCTAGCACCTTCTCTGTGCCTGTTCACATTGCTTCGCAGAATCGCTTTTGTGCAGAAAACAGTAACACTTGTTCAGAACAAAAGAAAGCACAGAGCCCCAGATTTTATGTTGTCCTGGAGAGCTTGCAGAGCACTGGGGAAAAGCAGGGAGAGAATTTCCTGCTAGCACCTTCTCTGTGCCTGGGAAGCAGAAGTGTTCACATTGCTTCGCAGAATCGCTTTTGTGCAGAAAACAGTAACACTTGTTCAGAACGAAAGAAAGCACAGATCCCCAGATTTTATGTTGTCTTGGAGAGCTTGCAGAGCACTGGGGAAAAGCAGGCAGAGAATTTCCTGCTAGCACCTTCTCTGTGCCTGGGAAACAGAAGTGTTCACATTGCTTGGCAGAATCGCTTTTGTGCAGAAAACAGTAACACTTGTTCAGAACGAAAGAAAGCACAGAGCCCCAGATTTTATGTTGTCCTGGAGAGCTTGCAGAGCACTGGGGAAAAGCAGGCAGAGAATTCCCTGCTAGCACCTTCTCTGTGCCTGGGAAGCAGAAGTGTTCCCATTGCTTCGCAGAATCACTTTTCTGCAGAAAACAGTAACACTTGTTCAGACGAAAGAAAGCACAGAGCCCCAGATTTTATGTTGTCCTGGAGAGCTTGCAGAGCACTGGGGAAAGGCAGGCAGAGAATTCCCTGCTAGCACCTTCTCTGTGCCTGGGAAGCAGAAGTGTTCACATTGCTTCGCAGAATCGCTTTTGTGCAGAAAACACTAACACTTGTTCAGAACAAAAGAAAGCACAGAGCCCCAGATTTTATGTTGTCCTGGAGAGCTTGCAGAGCACTGGGGAAAAGCAGGCAGAGAATTCCCTGCTAGCACCTTCTCTGTGCCTGGGAAACAGAAGTGTTCACATTGCTTCGCAGAATCGCTTTTGTGCAGAAAACAGTAACACTTGTTCAGAACGAAAGAAAGCACAGAGCCCCAGATTTTATGTTGTCCTGGAGAGCTTGCAGAGCACTGGGGAAAGGCAGGCAGAGAATTCCCTGCTAGCACCTTCTCTGTGCCTGTTCACATTGCTTCGCAGAATCGCTTTTGTGCAGAAAACAGTAACACTTGTTCAGAACAAAAGAAAGCACAGAGCCCCAGATTTTATGTTGTCCTGGAGAGCTTGCAGAGCACTGGGGAAAAGCAGGGAGAGAATTTCCTGCTAGCACCTTCTCTGTGCCTGGGAAGCAGAAGTGTTCACATTGCTTCGCAGAATCGCTTTTGTGCAGAAAACAGTAACACTTGTTCAGAACGAAAGAAAGCACAGATCCCCAGATTTTATGTTGTCTTGGAGAGCTTGCAGAGCACTGGGGAAAAGCAGGCAGAGAATTTCCTGCTAGCACCTTCTCTGTGCCTGGGAAACAGAAGTGTTCACATTGCTTGGCAGAATCGCTTTTGTGCAGAAAACAGTAACACTTGTTCAGAACGAAAGAAAGCACAGAGCCCCAGATTTTATGTTGTCCTGGAGAGCTTGCAGAGCACTGGGGAAAAGCAGGCAGAGAATTCCCTGCTAGCACCTTCTCTGTGCCTGGGAAGCAGAAGTGTTCCCATTGCTTCGCAGAATCACTTTTCTGCAGAAAACAGTAACACTTGTTCAGAACAAAAGAAAGCACAGAGCCCAGATTTTATGTCTTCCTGGAGAGCTTGCAGAGCACTGGGGAAAGGCAGGCAGAGAATTCCCTGCTAGCACCGTTTCTGTGCCTGTTCACATTGCTTCGCAGAATCGCTTTTGTGCAGAAAACACTAACACTTGTTCAGAACGAAAGAAAGCACAGAGCCCCAGATTTTATGTTGTCCTGGAGAGCTTGCAGAGCACTGGGGAAAGGCAGGCAGAGAATTCCCTGCTAGCACCTTCTCTGTGTCTGGGAAGCAGAAGTGTTCCCATTGCTTCGCAGAATCGCTTTTGTGCAGAAAACAGTAACACTTGTTCAGAACGAAAGAAAGCACAGAGCCCCAGATTCTATGTTGTCCTGGAGAGCTTGCAGAGCACTGGGGAAAGGCAGGCAGAGAATTCCCTGCTAGCACCTTTTCTGTGCCTGTTCACATTGCTTCGCAGAATCGCTTTTGTGCAGAAAACAGTAACACTTGTTCAGAACAAAAGAAAGCACAGAGCCCCAGATTTTATGTTGTCCTGGAGAGCTTGCAGAGCACTGGGGAAAGGCAGGCAGAGAATTCCCTGCTAGCACCTTCTCTGTGCCTGTTCACATTGCTTCGCAGAATCGCTTTTGTGCAGAAAACAGTAACACTTGTTCAGAACAAAAGAAAGCACAGAGCCCCAGATTTTATGTTGTCCTGGAGAGCTTGCAGAGCACTGGGGAAAAGCAGGGAGAGAATTTCCTGCTAGCACCTTCTCTGTGCCTGGGAAGCAGAAGTGTTCACATTGCTTCGCAGAATCGCTTTTGTGCAGAAAACAGTAACACTTGTTCAGAACGAAAGAAAGCACAGATCCCCAGATTTTATGTTGTCTTGGAGAGCTTGCAGAGCACTGGGGAAAAGCAGGCAGAGAATTTCCTGCTAGCACCTTCTCTGTGCCTGGGAAACAGAAGTGTTCACATTGCTTGGCAGAATCGCTTTTGTGCAGAAAACAGTAACACTTGTTCAGAACGAAAGAAAGCACAGAGCCCCAGATTTTATGTTGTCCTGGAGAGCTTGCAGAGCACTGGGGAAAAGCAGGCAGAGAATTCCCTGCTAGCACCTTCTCTGTGCCTGGGAAGCAGAAGTGTTCCCATTGCTTCGCAGAATCACTTTTCTGCAGAAAACAGTAACACTTGTTCAGACGAAAGAAAGCACAGAGCCCCAGATTTTATGTTGTCCTGGAGAGCTTGCAGAGCACTGGGGAAAGGCAGGCAGAGAATTCCCTGCTAGCACCTTCTCTGTGCCTGGGAAGCAGAAGTGTTCACATTGCTTCGCAGAATCGCTTTTGTGCAGAAAACACTAACACTTGTTCAGAACAAAAGAAAGCACAGAGCCCCAGATTTTATGTTGTCCTGGAGAGCTTGCAGAGCACTGGGGAAAAGCAGGCAGAGAATTCCCTGCTAGCACCTTCTCTGTGCCTGGGAAACAGAAGTGTTCACATTGCTTCGCAGAATCGCTTTTGTGCAGAAAACAGTAACACTTGTTCAGAACGAAAGAAAGCACAGAGCCCCAGATTTTATGTTGTCCTGGAGAGCTTGCAGAGCAGTGGGGAAAGGCAGGCAGAGAATTCCCTGCTAGCACCTTTTCTGTGCCTGTTCACATTGCTTCGCAGAATCGCTTTTGTGCAGAAAACAGTAACACTTGTTCAGAACGAAAGAAAGCACAGAGCCCCAGATTTTATGTTGTCCTGGAGAGCTTGCAGAGCACTGGGGAAAGGCAGGCAGAGAATTCCCTGCTAGCACCTTCTCTGCGCCTGGGAAACAGAAGTGTTCACATTGCTTGGCAGAATCGCTTTTGTGCAGAAAACAGTAACACTTGTTCAGAACGAAAGAAAGCACAGAGCCCCAGATTCTATGTTGTCCTGGAGAGCTTGCAGAGCACTGGGGAAAGGCAGGCAGAGAATTCCCTGCTAGCACCTTTTCTGTGCCTGTTCACATTGCTTCGCAGAATCGCTTTTGTGCAGAAAACACTAACACTTGTTCAGAACGAAAGAAAGCACAGAGCCCCAGATTTTATGTTGTCCTGGAGAGCTTGCAGAGCACTGGGGAAAAGCAGGCAGAGAATTCCCTGCTAGCACCTTCTCTGTGCCTGGGAAGCAGAAGTGTTCACATTGCTGCGCAGAATCGCTTTTGTGCAGAAAACAGTAACACTTGTTCAGAACGAAAGAAAGCACAGAGCCCCAGATTTTATGTTGTCCTGGAGAGCTTGCAGAGCACTGGGGAAAGGCAGGCAGAGAATTCCCTGCTAGCACCTTCTCTGTGCCTGTTCACATTGCTGCGCAGAATCGCTTTTGTGCAGAAAACAGTAACACTTGTTCAGAACGAAAGAAAGCACAGAGCCCCAGATTTTATGTTGTCCTGGAGAGCTTACAGAGCACTGGGGAAAGGCAGGCAGAGAATTCCCTGCTAGCACCTTCTCTGTGCCTGGGAAGCAGAAGTGTTCACATTGCTTCGCAGAATCGCTTTTGTGCAGAAAACAGTAACACTTGTTCAGAACGAAAGAAAGCACAGAGCCCCAGATTTTATGTTGTCTTGGAGAGCTTGCAGAGCACTGGGGAAAAGCAGGCAGAGAATTTCCTGCTAGCACCTTCTCTGTGCCTGGGAAACAGAAGTGTTCACATTGCTTGGCAGAATCGCTTTTGTGCAGAAAACAGTAACACTTGTTCAGAACGAAAGAAAGCACAGATCCCCAGATTTTATGTTGTCTTGGAGAGCTTGCAGAGCACTGGGGAAAAGCAGTCAGAGAATTTCCTGCTAGCACCTTCTCTGTGCCTGGGAAACAGAAGTGTTCACATTGCTTGGCAGAATCGCTTTTGTGCAGAAAACAGTAACACTTGTTCAGAACGAAAGAAAGCACAGAGCCCCAGATTTTATGTTGTCCTGGAGAGCTTGCAGAGCACTGGGGAAAGGCAGGCAGAGAATTCCCTGCTAGCACCTTCTCTGTGCCTGGGAAGCAGAAGTGTTCACATTGCTTGGCAGAATCGCTTTTGTGCAGAAAACAGTAACAGTTGTTCAGAACGAAAGAAAGCACAGAGCCCCAGATTCTATGTTGTCCTGGAGAGCTTGCAGAGCACTGGGGAAAGGCAGGCAGAGAATTCCCTGCTAGCACCTTCTCTGTGCCTGTTCACATTGCTTCGCAGAATCGCTTTTGTGCAGAAAACAGTAACACTTGTTCAGAACGAAAGAAAGCACAGAGCCCCAGATTTTATGTTGTCCTGGAGAGCTTGCAGAGCACTGGGGAAAGGCAGGCAGAGAATTCCCTGCTAGCACCTTCTCTGTGCCTGGGAAGCAGAAGTGTTCAGATTGCTTGGCAGAATCGCTTTTGTGCAGAAAACAGTAACACTTGTTCAGAACAAAAGAAAGCACAGAGCCCCAGATTTTATGTTGTCCTGGAGAGCTTGCAGAGCACTGGGGAAAAGCAGGCAGAGAATTCCCTGCTAGCACCTTCTCTGCGCCTGGGAAACAGAAGTGTTCACATTGCTTGGCAGAATCGCTTTTGTGCAGAAAACAGTAACACTTGTTCAGAACGAAAGAAAGCACAGAGCCCCAGATTCTATGTTGTCCTGGAGAGCTTGCAGAGCACTGGGGAAAGGCAGGCAGAGAATTCCCTGCTAGCACCTTCTCTGTGCCTGTTCACATTGCTTCGCAGAATCGCTTTTGTGCAGAAAACAGTAATACTTGTTCAGAACGAAAGAAAGCACAGAGCCCCAGATTTTATGTTGTCCTGGAGAGCTTGCAGAGCACTGGGGAAAAGCAGGCAGAGAATTCCCTGCTAGCACCTTCTCTGTGCCTGGGAAGCAGAAGTGTTCACATTGCTTGGCAGAATCGCTTTTGTGCAGAAAACAGTAACACTTGTTCAGAACGAAAGAAAGCACAGAGCCCCAGATTTTATGTTGTCCTGGAGAGCTTGCAGAGCACTGGGGAAAGGCAGGCAGAGAATTCCCTGCTAGCACCTTCTCTGTGCCTGGGAAACAGAAGTGTTCACATTGCTTCGCAGAATCGCTTTTGTGTAGAAAACAGTAACACTTGTTCAGAACGAAAGAAAGCACAGAGCCCCAGATTTTATGTTGTCCTGGAGAGCTTGCAGAGCACTGGGGAAAAGCAGGCAGAGAATTCCCTGCTAGCACCTTCTCTGTGCCTGGGAAGCAGAAGTGTTCCCATTGCTTCGCAGAATCGCTTTTGTGCAGAAAACAATAATACTTGTTCAGAACGAAAGAAAGCACAGAGCCCCAGATTTTATGTTGTCCTGGAGAGCTTGCAGAGCACTGGGGAAAGGCAGGCAGAGAATTCCCTGCTAGCACCTTTTCTGTGCCTGTTCACATTGCTTCGCAGAATCGCTTTTGTGCAGAAAACAGTAACACTTGTTCAGAACGAAAGAAAGCACAGAGCCCCAGATTTTATGTTGTCCTGGAGAGCTTGCAGAGCACTGGGGAAAAGCAGGCAGAGAATTCCCTGCTAGCACCTTCTCTGCGCCTGGGAAACAGAAGTGTTCACATTGCTTCGCAGAATCGCTTTTGTGCAGAAAATAGTAACAGTTGTTCAGAACGAAAGAAAGCACAGAGCCCCTGATTCTACGTTGTCCTGGAGAGCTTGCAGAGCACTGGGGAAAGGCAGGCAGAGAATTCCCTGCTAGCACCTTCTCTGTGCCTGGGAAGCAGAAGTGTTCACATTGCTTGGCAGAATCGCTTTTGTGCAGAAAACAGTAACACTTGTTCAGAACGAAAGAAAGCACAGAGCCCCAGATTCTATGTTGTCCTGGAGAGCTTGCAGAGCACTGGGGAAAGGCAGGCAGAGAATTCCCTGCTAGCACCTTCTCTGTGCCTGTTCACATTGCTTCGCAGAATCGCTTTTGTGCAGAAAACAGTAACACTTGTTCAGACGAAAGAAAGCACAGAGCCCCAGATTTTATGTTGTCCTGGAGAGCTTGCAGAGCACTGGGGAAAGGCAGGCAGAGAATTCCCTGCTAGCACCTTCTCTGTGCCTGGGAAGCAGAAGTGTTCACATTGCTTCGCAGAATCGCTTTTGTGCAGAAAACACTAACACTTGTTCAGAACAAAAGAAAGCACAGAGCCCCAGATTTTATGTTGTCCTGGAGAGCTTGCAGAGCACTGGGGAAAAGCAGGCAGAGAATTCCCTGCTAGCACCTTCTCTGTGCCTGGGAAACAGAAGTGTTCCCATTGCTTCGCAGAATCGCTTTTGTGCAGAAAACAGTAACACTTGTTCAGAACGAAAGAAAGCACAGAGCCCCAGATTTTATGTTGTCCTGGAGAGCTTGCAGAGCACTGGGGAAAGGCAGGCAGAGAATTCCCTGCTAGCACCTTTTCTGTGCCTGTTCACATTTCTTCGCAGAATCGCTTTTGTGCAGAAAACAGTAACACTTGTTCAGAACAAAAGAAAGCACAGAGCCCCAGATTTTATGTTGTCCTGGAGAGCTTGCAGAGCACTGGGGAAAGGCAGGCAGAGAATTCCCTGCTAGCACCTTCTCTGTGCCTGTTCACATTGCTTCGCAGAATCGCTTTTGTGCAGAAAACAGTAACACTTGTTCAGAACAAAAGAAAGCACAGAGCCCCAGATTTTATGTTGTCCTGGAGAGCTTGCAGAGCACTGGGGAAAAGCAGGGAGAGAATTTCCTGCTAGCACCTTCTCTGTGCCTGGGAAGCAGAAGTGTTCACATTGCTTCGCAGAATCGCTTTTGTGCAGAAAACAGTAACACTTGTTCAGAACGAAAGAAAGCACAGATCCCCAGATTTTATGTTGTCTTGGAGAGCTTGCAGAGCACTGGGGAAAAGCAGGCAGAGAATTTCCTGCTAGCACCTTCTCTGTGCCTGGGAAACAGAAGTGTTCACATTGCTTGGCAGAATCGCTTTTGTGCAGAAAACAGTAACACTTGTTCAGAACGAAAGAAAGCACAGAGCCCCAGATTTTATGTTGTCCTGGAGAGCTTGCAGAGCACTGGGGAAAAGCAGGCAGAGAATTCCCTGCTAGCACCTTCTCTGTGCCTGGGAAGCAGAAGTGTTCCCATTGCTTCGCAGAATCACTTTTCTGCAGAAAACAGTAACACTTGTTCAGACGAAAGAAAGCACAGAGCCCCAGATTTTATGTTGTCCTGGAGAGCTTGCAGAGCACTGGGGAAAGGCAGGCAGAGAATTCCCTGCTAGCACCTTCTCTGTGCCTGGGAAGCAGAAGTGTTCACATTGCTTCGCAGAATCGCTTTTGTGCAGAAAACACTAACACTTGTTCAGAACAAAAGAAAGCACAGAGCCCCAGATTTTATGTTGTCCTGGAGAGCTTGCAGAGCACTGGGGAAAAGCAGGCAGAGAATTCCCTGCTAGCACCTTCTCTGTGCCTGGGAAACAGAAGTGTTCACATTGCTTCGCAGAATCGCTTTTGTGCAGAAAACAGTAACACTTGTTCAGAACGAAAGAAAGCACAGAGCCCCAGATTTTATGTTGTCCTGGAGAGCTTGCAGAGCACTGGGGAAAGGCAGGCAGAGAATTCCCTGCTAGCACCTTCTCTGTGCCTGTTCACATTGCTTCGCAGAATCGCTTTTGTGCAGAAAACAGTAACACTTGTTCAGAACAAAAGAAAGCACAGAGCCCCAGATTTTATGTTGTCCTGGAGAGCTTGCAGAGCACTGGGGAAAAGCAGGGAGAGAATTTCCTGCTAGCACCTTCTCTGTGCCTGGGAAGCAGAAGTGTTCACATTGCTTCGCAGAATCGCTTTTGTGCAGAAAACAGTAACACTTGTTCAGAACGAAAGAAAGCACAGATCCCCAGATTTTATGTTGTCTTGGAGAGCTTGCAGAGCACTGGGGAAAAGCAGGCAGAGAATTTCCTGCTAGCACCTTCTCTGTGCCTGGGAAACAGAAGTGTTCACATTGCTTGGCAGAATCGCTTTTGTGCAGAAAACAGTAACACTTGTTCAGAACGAAAGAAAGCACAGAGCCCCAGATTTTATGTTGTCCTGGAGAGCTTGCAGAGCACTGGGGAAAAGCAGGCAGAGAATTCCCTGCTAGCACCTTCTCTGTGCCTGGGAAGCAGAAGTGTTCCCATTGCTTCGCAGAATCACTTTTCTGCAGAAAACAGTAACACTTGTTCAGAACAAAAGAAAGCACAGAGCCCAGATTTTATGTCTTCCTGGAGAGCTTGCAGAGCACTGGGGAAAGGCAGGCAGAGAATTCCCTGCTAGCACCGTTTCTGTGCCTGTTCACATTGCTTCGCAGAATCGCTTTTGTGCAGAAAACACTAACACTTGTTCAGAACGAAAGAAAGCACAGAGCCCCAGATTTTATGTTGTCCTGGAGAGCTTGCAGAGCACTGGGGAAAGGCAGGCAGAGAATTCCCTGCTAGCACCTTCTCTGTGTCTGGGAAGCAGAAGTGTTCCCATTGCTTCGCAGAATCGCTTTTGTGCAGAAAACAGTAACACTTGTTCAGAACGAAAGAAAGCACAGAGCCCCAGATTCTATGTTGTCCTGGAGAGCTTGCAGAGCACTGGGGAAAGGCAGGCAGAGAATTCCCTGCTAGCACCTTTTCTGTGCCTGTTCACATTGCTTCGCAGAATCGCTTTTGTGCAGAAAACAGTAACACTTGTTCAGAACAAAAGAAAGCACAGAGCCCCAGATTTTATGTTGTCCTGGAGAGCTTGCAGAGCACTGGGGAAAGGCAGGCAGAGAATTCCCTGCTAGCACCTTCTCTGTGCCTGTTCACATTGCTTCGCAGAATCGCTTTTGTGCAGAAAACAGTAACACTTGTTCAGAACAAAAGAAAGCACAGAGCCCCAGATTTTATGTTGTCCTGGAGAGCTTGCAGAGCACTGGGGAAAAGCAGGGAGAGAATTTCCTGCTAGCACCTTCTCTGTGCCTGGGAAGCAGAAGTGTTCACATTGCTTCGCAGAATCGCTTTTGTGCAGAAAACAGTAACACTTGTTCAGAACGAAAGAAAGCACAGATCCCCAGATTTTATGTTGTCTTGGAGAGCTTGCAGAGCACTGGGGAAAAGCAGGCAGAGAATTTCCTGCTAGCACCTTCTCTGTGCCTGGGAAACAGAAGTGTTCACATTGCTTGGCAGAATCGCTTTTGTGCAGAAAACAGTAACACTTGTTCAGAACGAAAGAAAGCACAGAGCCCCAGATTTTATGTTGTCCTGGAGAGCTTGCAGAGCACTGGGGAAAAGCAGGCAGAGAATTCCCTGCTAGCACCTTCTCTGTGCCTGGGAAGCAGAAGTGTTCCCATTGCTTCGCAGAATCACTTTTCTGCAGAAAACAGTAACACTTGTTCAGACGAAAGAAAGCACAGAGCCCCAGATTTTATGTTGTCCTGGAGAGCTTGCAGAGCACTGGGGAAAGGCAGGCAGAGAATTCCCTGCTAGCACCTTCTCTGTGCCTGGGAAGCAGAAGTGTTCACATTGCTTCGCAGAATCGCTTTTGTGCAGAAAACACTAACACTTGTTCAGAACAAAAGAAAGCACAGAGCCCCAGATTTTATGTTGTCCTGGAGAGCTTGCAGAGCACTGGGGAAAAGCAGGCAGAGAATTCCCTGCTAGCACCTTCTCTGTGCCTGGGAAACAGAAGTGTTCACATTGCTTCGCAGAATCGCTTTTGTGCAGAAAACAGTAACACTTGTTCAGAACGAAAGAAAGCACAGAGCCCCAGATTTTATGTTGTCCTGGAGAGCTTGCAGAGCAGTGGGGAAAGGCAGGCAGAGAATTCCCTGCTAGCACCTTTTCTGTGCCTGTTCACATTGCTTCGCAGAATCGCTTTTGTGCAGAAAACAGTAACACTTGTTCAGAACGAAAGAAAGCACAGAGCCCCAGATTTTATGTTGTCCTGGAGAGCTTGCAGAGCACTGGGGAAAGGCAGGCAGAGAATTCCCTGCTAGCACCTTCTCTGTGCCTGTTCACATTGCTTCGCAGAATCGCTTTTGTGCAGAAAACATTAACACTTGTTCAGAACAAAAGAAAGCACAGAGCCCCAGATTTTATGTTGTCCTGGAGAGCTTGCAGAGCACTGGGGAAAAGCAGGGAGAGAATTTCCTGCTAGCACCTTCTCTGTGCCTGGGAAGCAGAAGTGTTCACATTGCTTGGCAGAATCGCTTTTGTGCAGAAAACAGTAACACTTGTTCAGAACGAAAGAAAGCACAGAGCCCCAGATTTTATGTTGTCCTGGAGAGCTTGCAGAGCACTGGGGAAAAGCAGGCAGAGAATTCCCTGCTAGCACCTTCTCTGTGCCTGGGAAGCAGAAGTGTTCCCATTGCTTCGCAGAATCACTTTTCTGCAGAAAACAGTAACACTTGTTCAGAACAAAAGAAAGCACAGAGCCCAGATTTTATGTCTTCCTGGAGAGCTTGCAGAGCACTGGGGAAAGGCAGGCAGAGAATTCCCTGCTAGCACCGTTTCTGTGCCTGTTCACATTGCTTCGCAGAATCGCTTTTGTGCAGAAAACACTAACACTTGTTCAGAACGAAAGAAAGCACAGATCCCCAGATTTTATGTTGTCCTGGAGAGCTTGCAGAGCACTGGGGAAAGGCAGGCAGAGAATTCCCTGCTAGCACCTTCTCTGTGTCTGGGAAGCAGAAGTCTTCACATTGCTTCGCAGAATCGCTTTTGTGCAGAAAACACTAACACTTGTTCAGAACGAAAGAAAGCACAGAGCCCCAGATTCTATGTTGTCTCGGAGAGCTTGCAGAGCACTGGGGAAAAGCAGGCAGAGAATTCCCTGCTAGCACCTTCTCTGTGCCTGGGAAACAGAAGTGTTCACATTGCTTGGCAGAATCGCTTTTGTGCAGAAAACAGTAACACTTGTTCAGAACGAAAGAAAGCACAGAGCCCCAGATTCTATGTTGTCCTGGAGAGCTTGCAGAGCACTGGGGAAAGGCAGGCAGAGAATTCCCTGCTAGCACCTTCTCTGTGCCTGGGAAGCAGAAGTGTTCACATTGCTTGGCAGAATCGCTTTTGTGCAGAAAACAATAATACTTGTTCAGAACGAAAGAAAGCACAGAGCCCCAGATTCTATGTTGTCCTGGAGAGCTTGCAGAGCACTGGGGAAAGGCAGGCAGAGAATTCCCTGCTAGCACCTTTTCTGTGCCTGTTCACATTGCTTGGCAGAATCGCTTTTGTGCAGAAAACAGTAACACTTGTTCAGAACGAAAGAAAGCACAGAGCCCCAGATTTTATGTTGTCCTGGAGAGCTTGCAGAGCACTGGGGAAAGGCAGGCAGAGAATTCCCTGCTAGCACCTTCTCTGCGCCTGGGAAGCAGAAGTGTTCACATTGCTTGGCAGAATCGCTTTTGTGCAGAAAACACTAACACTTGTTCAGAACAAAAGAAAGCACAGAGCCCCAGATTTTATGTTGTCCTGGAGAGCTTGCAGAGCACTGGGGAAAAGCAGGCAGAGAATTCCCTGCTAGCACCTTCTCTGCGCCTGGGAAACAGAAGTGTTCACATTGCTTCGCAGAATCGCTTTTGTGCAGAAAACAGTAACACTTGTTCAGAACGAAAGAAAGCACAGAGCCCCAGATTCTATGTTGTCCTGGAGAGCTTGCAGAGCACTGGGGAAAGGCAGGCAGAGAATTCCCTGCTAGCACCTTTTCTGTGCCTGTTCACATTTCTTCGCAGAATCGCTTTTGTGCAGAAAACAGTAATACTTGTTCAGAACGAAAGAAAGCACAGAGCCCCAGATTTTATGTTGTCCTGGAGAGCTTGCAGAGCACTGGGGAAAAGCAGGCAGAGAATTCCCTGCTAGCACCTTCTCTGTGCCTGGGAAGCAGAAGTGTTCACATTGCTTCGCAGAATCGCTTTTGTGCAGAAAACAGTAACACTTGTTCAGAACGAAAGAAAGCACAGAGCCCCAGATTTTATGTTGTCCTGGAGAGCTTGCAGAGCAGTGGGGAAAGGCAGGCAGAGAATTCCCTGCTAGCACCTTTACTGTGCCTTTTCACATTGCTTGGCAGAATCGCTTTTGTGCAGAAAACAGTAACACTTGTTCAGAACGAAAGAAAGCACAGAGCCCCAGATTTTATGTTGTCCTGGAGAGCTTGCAGAGCAGTGGGGAAAGGCAGGCAGAGAATTCCCTGCTAGCACCTTCTCTGTGCCTGGGAAACAGAAGTGTTCACATTGCTTCGCAGAATCGCTTTTGTGCAGAAAATAGTAACAGTTGTTCAGAACGAAAGAAAGCACAGAGCCCCTGATTCTATGTTGTCCTGGAGAGCTTGCAGAGCACTGGGGAAAGGCAGGCAGAGAATTCCCTGCTAGCACCTTCTCTGTGCCTGGGAAACAGAAGTGTTCACATTGCTTGGCAGAATCGCTTTTGTGCAGAAAACAGTAACAGTTGTTCAGAACGAAAGAAAGCACAGAGCCCCAGATTTTATGTTGTCCTGGAGAGCTTGCAGAGCACTGGGGAAAGGCAGGCAGAGAATTCCCTGCTAGCACCTTTTCTGTGCCTGTTCACATTGCTTCGCAGAATCGCTTTTGTGCAGAAAACAGTAACACTTGTTCAGAACGAAAGAAAGCACAGAGCCGCAGATTTTATGTTGTCCTGGAGAGCTTGCAGAGCACTGGGGAAAGGCAGGCAGAGAATTCCCTGCTAGCACCTTCTCTGTGCCTGGGAAGCAGAAGTGTTCACATTGCTTGGCAGAATCGCTTTTGTGCAGAAAACAGTAACACTTGTTCAGAACAAAAGAAAGCACAGAGCCCCAGATTTTATGTTGTCCTGGAGAGCTTGCAGAGCACTGGGGAAAAGCAGGCAGAGAATTCCCTGCTAGCACCTTCTCTGCGCCTGGGAAACAGAATTGTTCACATTGCTTGGCAGAATCGCTTTTGTGCAGAAAACAGTAACACTTTTTCAGAACGAAAGAAAGCACAGAGCCCCAGATTCTATGTTGTCCTGGAGAGCTTGCAGAGCACTGGGGAAAGGCAGGCAGAGAATTCCCTGCTAGCACCTTTTCTGTGCCTGTTCACATTGCTTCGCAGAATCGCTTTTGTGCAGAAAACAGTAACACTTGTTCAGAACGAAAGAAAGCACAGAGCCCCAGATTTTATGTTGTCCTGGAGAGCTTGCAGAGCACTGGGGAAAAGCAGGCAGAGAATTCCCTGCTAGCACCTTCTCTGTGCCTGGGAAGCAGAAGTGTTCACATTGCTGCGCAGAATCGCTTTTGTGCAGAAAACAGTAACACTTGTTCAGAACGAAAGAAAGCACAGAGCCCCAGATTTTATGTTGTCCTGGAGAGCTTGCAGAGCACTGGGGAAAGGCAGGCAGAGAATTCCCTGCTAGCACCTTCTCTGTGCCTGTTCACATTGCTGCGCAGAATCGCTTTTGTGCAGAAAACAGTAACACTTGTTCAGAACGAAAGAAAGCACAGAGCCCCAGATTTTATGTTGTCCTGGAGAGCTTACAGAGCAGTGGGGAAAGGCAGGCAGAGAATTCCCTGCTAGCACCTTCTCTGTGCCTGGGAAGCAGAAGTGTTCACATTGCTTGGCAGAATCGCTTTTGTGCAGAAAACAGTAACACTTGTTCAGAACGAAAGAAAGCACAGAGCCCCAGATTTTATGTTGTCTTGGAGAGCTTGCAGAGCACTGGGGAAAAGCAGGCAGAGAATTTCCTGCTAGCACCTTCTCTGTGCCTGGGAAACAGAAGTGTTCACATTGCTTGGCAGAATCGCTTTTGTGCAGAAAACAGTAACACTTGTTCAGAACGAAAGAAAGCACAGATCCCCAGATTTTATGTTGTCTTGGAGAGCTTGCAGAGCACTGGGGAAAAGCAGGCAGAGAATTTCCTGCTAGCACCTTCTCTGTGCCTGGGAAACAGAAGTGTTCACATTGCTTGGCAGAATCGCTTTTGTGCAGAAAACAGTAACACTTGTTCAGAACGAAAGAAAGCACAGAGCCCCAGATTTTATGTTGTCCTGGAGAGCTTGCAGAGCACTGGGGAAAAGCAGGCAGAGAATTCCCTGCTAGCACCTTCTCTGTGCCTGGGAAGCAGAAGTGTTCCCATTGCTTCGCAGAATCGCTTTTGTGCAGAAAACAGTAACACTTGTTCAGAACAAAAGAAAGCACAGAGCCCAGATTTTATGTCTTCCTGGAGAGCTTGCAGAGCACTGGGGAAAGGCAGGCAGAGAATTCCCTGCTAGCACTTTCTCTGTGCCTGTTCACATTGCTTCGCAGAATTGCTTTTGTGCAGAAAACAGTAACACTTGTTCAGACGAAAGAAAGCACAGAGCCCCAGATTTTATGTTGTCCTGGAGAGATTGCAGAGCACTGGGGAAAGGCAGGCAGAGAATTCCCTGCTAGCACCTTCTCTGTGCCTGGGAAGCAGAAGTGTTCACATTGCTTGGCAGAATCGCTTTTGTGCAGAAAACACTAACACTTGTTCAGAACAAAAGAAAGCACAGAGCCCCAGATTTTATGTTGTCCTGGAGAGCTTGCAGAGCACTGGGGAAAAGCAGGCAGAGAATTCCCTGCTAGCACCTTCTCTGTGCCTGGGAAACAGAAGTGTTCACATTGCTTGGCAGAATCGCTTTTGTGCAGAAAACAGTAACACTTGTTCAGAACGAAAGAAAGCACAGAGCCCCAGATTTTATGTTGTCCTGGAGAGCTTGCAGAGCACTGGGGAAAAGCAGGCAGAGAATTCCCTGCTAGCACCTTCTCTGTGCCTGGGAAGCAGAAGTGTTCCCATTGCTTCGCAGAATCGCTTTTGTGCAGAAAACAGTAACACTTGTTCAGAACAAAAGAAAGCACAGAGCCCCAGATTTTATGTTGTCCTGGAGAGCTTGCAGAGCAGTGGGGAAAGGCAGGCAGAGAATTCCCTGCTAGCACCTTTACTGTGCCTTTTCACATTGCTTGGCAGAATCGCTTTTGTGCAGAAAACAGTAACACTTGTTCAGAACGAAAGAAAGCACAGAGCCCCAGATTTTATGTTGTCCTGGAGAGCTTGCAGAGCAGTGGGGAAAGGCAGGCAGAGAATTCCCTGCTAGCACCTTCTCTGTGCCTGGGAAACAGAAGTGTTCACATTGCTTCGCAGAATCGCTTTTGTGCAGAAAATAGTAACAGTTGTTCAGAACGAAAGAAAGCACAGAGCCCCTGATTCTATGTTGTCCTGGAGAGCTTGCAGAGCACTGGGGAAAGGCAGGCAGAGAATTCCCTGCTAGCACCTTCTCTGTGCCTGGGAAACAGAAGTGTTCACATTGCTTGGCAGAATCGCTTTTGTGCAGAAAACAGTAACAGTTGTTCAGAACGAAAGAAAGCACAGAGCCCCAGATTTTATGTTGTCCTGGAGAGCTTGCAGAGCACTGGGGAAAGGCAGGCAGAGAATTCCCTGCTAGCACCTTTTCTGTGCCTGTTCACATTGCTTCGCAGAATCGCTTTTGTGCAGAAAACAGTAACACTTGTTCAGAACGAAAGAAAGCACAGAGCCGCAGATTTTATGTTGTCCTGGAGAGCTTGCAGAGCACTGGGGAAAGGCAGGCAGAGAATTCCCTGCTAGCACCTTCTCTGTGCCTGGGAAGCAGAAGTGTTCACATTGCTTGGCAGAATCGCTTTTGTGCAGAAAACAGTAACACTTGTTCAGAACAAAAGAAAGCACAGAGCCCCAGATTTTATGTTGTCCTGGAGAGCTTGCAGAGCACTGGGGAAAAGCAGGCAGAGAATTCCCTGCTAGCACCTTCTCTGCGCCTGGGAAACAGAATTGTTCACATTGCTTGGCAGAATCGCTTTTGTGCAGAAAACAGTAACACTTTTTCAGAACGAAAGAAAGCACAGAGCCCCAGATTCTATGTTGTCCTGGAGAGCTTGCAGAGCACTGGGGAAAGGCAGGCAGAGAATTCCCTGCTAGCACCTTTTCTGTGCCTGTTCACATTGCTTCGCAGAATCGCTTTTGTGCAGAAAACACTAACACTTGTTCAGAACGAAAGAAAGCACAGAGCCCCAGATTTTATGTTGTCCTGGAGAGCTTGCAGAGCACTGGGGAAAAGCAGGCAGAGAATTCCCTGCTAGCACCTTCTCTGTGCCTGGGAAGCAGAAGTGTTCACATTGCTGCGCAGAATCGCTTTTGTGCAGAAAACAGTAACACTTGTTCAGAACGAAAGAAAGCACAGAGCCCCAGATTTTATGTTGTCCTGGAGAGCTTGCAGAGCACTGGGGAAAGGCAGGCAGAGAATTCCCTGCTAGCACCTTCTCTGTGCCTGTTCACATTGCTGCGCAGAATCGCTTTTGTGCAGAAAACAGTAACACTTGTTCAGAACGAAAGAAAGCACAGAGCCCCAGATTTTATGTTGTCCTGGAGAGCTTACAGAGCAGTGGGGAAAGGCAGGCAGAGAATTCCCTGCTAGCACCTTCTCTGTGCCTGGGAAGCAGAAGTGTTCACATTGCTTGGCAGAATCGCTTTTGTGCAGAAAACAGTAACACTTGTTCAGAACGAAAGAAAGCACAGAGCCCCAGATTTTATGTTGTCTTGGAGAGCTTGCAGAGCACTGGGGAAAAGCAGGCAGAGAATTTCCTGCTAGCACCTTCTCTGTGCCTGGGAAACAGAAGTGTTCACATTGCTTGGCAGAATCGCTTTTGTGCAGAAAACAGTAACACTTGTTCAGAACGAAAGAAAGCACAGATCCCCAGATTTTATGTTGTCTTGGAGAGCTTGCAGAGCACTGGGGAAAAGCAGGCAGAGAATTTCCTGCTAGCACCTTCTCTGTGCCTGGGAAACAGAAGTGTTCACATTGCTTGGCAGAATCGCTTTTGTGCAGAAAACAGTAACACTTGTTCAGAACGAAAGAAAGCACAGAGCCCCAGATTTTATGTTGTCCTGGAGAGCTTGCAGAGCACTGGGGAAAAGCAGGCAGAGAATTCCCTGCTAGCACCTTCTCTGTGCCTGGGAAGCAGAAGTGTTCCCATTGCTTCGCAGAATCGCTTTTGTGCAGAAAACAGTAACACTTGTTCAGAACAAAAGAAAGCACAGAGCCCAGATTTTATGTCTTCCTGGAGAGCTTGCAGAGCACTGGGGAAAGGCAGGCAGAGAATTCCCTGCTAGCACTTTCTCTGTGCCTGTTCACATTGCTTCGCAGAATTGCTTTTGTGCAGAAAACAGTAACACTTGTTCAGACGAAAGAAAGCACAGAGCCCCAGATTTTATGTTGTCCTGGAGAGATTGCAGAGCACTGGGGAAAGGCAGGCAGAGAATTCCCTGCTAGCACCTTCTCTGTGCCTGGGAAGCAGAAGTGTTCACATTGCTTGGCAGAATCGCTTTTGTGCAGAAAACACTAACACTTGTTCAGAACAAAAGAAAGCACAGAGCCCCAGATTTTATGTTGTCCTGGAGAGCTTGCAGAGCACTGGGGAAAAGCAGGCAGAGAATTCCCTGCTAGCACCTTCTCTGTGCCTGGGAAACAGAAGTGTTCACATTGCTTGGCAGAATCGCTTTTGTGCAGAAAACAGTAACACTTGTTCAGAACGAAAGAAAGCACAGAGCCCCAGATTTTATGTTGTCCTGGAGAGCTTGCAGAGCACTGGGGAAAAGCAGGCAGAGAATTCCCTGCTAGCACCTTCTCTGTGCCTGGGAAGCAGAAGTGTTCACATTGCTTGGCAGAATCGCTTTTGTGCAGAAAACAGTAACACTTGTTCAGAACGAAAGAAAGCACAGAGCCCCAGATTCTATGTTGTCCTGGAGAGCTTGCAGAGCACTGGGGAAAGGCAGGCAGAGAATTCCCTGCTAGCACCTTCTCTGTGCCTGGGAAGCAGAAGTGTTCACATTGCTTGGCAGAATCGCTTTTGTGCAGAAAACATTAACAGTTGTTCAGAACGAAAGAAAGCACAGAGCCCCTGATTCTATGTTGTCCTGGAGAGCTTGCAGAGCACTGGGGAAAGGCAGGCAGAGAATTCCCTGCTAGCACCTTCTCTGTGCCTGGGAAGCAGAAGTGTTCACATTGCTTGGCAGAATCGCTTTTGTGCAGAAAACAGTAACACTTGTTCAGAACAAAAGAAAGCACAGAGCCCCAGATTTTATGTTGTCCTGGAGAGCTTGCAGAGCACTGGGGAAAAGCAGGCAGAGAATTCCCTGCTAGCACCTTCTCTGCGCCTGGGAAACAGAATTGTTCACATTGCTTGGCAGAATCGCTTTTGTGCAGAAAACAGTAACACTTGTTCAGAACGAAAGAAAGCACAGAGCCCCAGATTCTATGTTGTCCTGGAGAGCTTGCAGAGCACTGGGGAAAGGCAGGCAGAGAATTCCCTGCTAGCACCTTCTCTGTGCCTGTTCACATTGCTTCGCAGAATCGCTTTTGTGCAGAAAACAGTAATACTTGTTCAGAACGAAAGAAAGCACAGAGCCCCAGATTTTATGTTGTCCTGGAGAGCTTGAAGAGCACTGGGGAAAAGCAGGCAGAGAATTCCCTGCTAGCACCTTCTCTGTGCCTGGGAAGCAGAAGTGTTCCCATTGCTTGGCAGAATCGCTTTTGTGCAGAAAACACTAACACGTGTTCAGAACAAAAGAAAGCACAGAGCCCCAGATTTGCTGTTGTCCTGGAGAGCTTGCAGAGCACTGGGGAAAGGCAGGCAGAGAATTCCCTGCTAGCACCTTCTCTGTGCCTGGGAAGCAGAAGTGTTCACATTGCTTCGCAGAATCGCTTTTGTGCAGAAAATAGTAACACTTGTTCAGAACGAAAGAAAGCACAGAGCCCCAGATTTTATGTTGTCCTGGAGAGCTTGCAGAGCACTGGGGAAAAGCAGGCAGAGAATTTCCTGCTAGCACCTTCTCTGTGCCTGGGAAAGAGAAGTGTTCACATTGCTTGGCAGAATCGCTTTTGTGCAGAAAACAGTAACACTTGTTCAGAATGAAAGAAAGCACAGAGCCCCAGATTTTATGTTGTCCTGGAGAGCTTGCAGAGCAGTGGGGAAAGGCAGGCAGAGAATTCCCTGCTAGCACCTTCTCTGTGCCTGGGAAACAGAAGTGTTCACATTGCTTCGCAGAATCGCTTTTGTGCAGAAAACAGTAACACTTGTTCAGAACGAAAGAAAGCACAGAGCCCCAGATTTTATGTTGTCCTGGAGAGCTTGCAGAGCACTGGGGAAAAGCAGGCAGAGAATTCCCTGCTAGCACCTTCTCTGTGCCTGGGAAGCAGAAGTGTTCCCATTGCTTCGCAGAATCACTTTTCTGCAGAAAACAGTAACACTTGTTCAGAACAAAAGAAAGCACAGAGCCCAGATTTTATGTCTTCCTGGAGAGCTTGCAGAGCACTGGGGAAAGGCAGGCAGAGAATTCCCTGCTAGCACCTTCTCTGTGCCTGGGAAGCAGAAGTGTTCACATTGCTTGGCAGAATCGCTTTTGTGCAGAAAACAGTAACACTTGTTCAGAACGAAAGAAAGCACAGAGCCCCAGATTTTATGTTGTCCTGGAGAGCTTGCAGAGCACTGGGGAAAGGCAGGCAGAGAATTCCCTGCTAGCACCTTCTCTGTGCCTGTTCACATTGCTTCGCAGAATCGCTTTTGTGCAGAAAACAGTAACACTTGTTCAGACGAAAGAAAGCACAGAGCCCCAGATTTTATGTTGTCCTGGAGAGCTTGCAGAGCACTGGGGAAAGGCAGGCAGAGAATTCCCTGCTAGCACCTTCTCTGTGCCTGTTCACATTGCTTCGCAGAATCGCTTTTGTGCAGAAAACAGTAATACTTGTTCAGAACGAAAGAAAGCACAGAGCCCCAGATTTTATGTTGTCCTGGAGAGCTTGCAGAGCACTGGGGAAAAGCAGGCAGAGAATTCCCTGCTAGCACCTTCTCTGTGCCTGGGAAGCAGAAGTGTTCACATTGCTTCGCAGAATCGCTTTTGTGCAGAAAACAGTAACACTTGTTCAGAACGAAAGAAAGCACAGAGCCCCAGATTTTATGTTGTCCTGGAGAGCTTGCAGAGCAGTGGGGAAAGGCAGGCAGAGAATTCCCTGCTAGCACCTTTACTGTGCCTGTTCACATTGCTTGGCAGAATCGCTTTTGTGCAGAAAACAGTAACACTTGTTCAGAACGAAAGAAAGCACAGAGCCCCAGATTTTATGTTGTCCTGGAGAGCTTGCAGAGCAGTGGGGAAAGGCAGGCAGAGAATTCCCTGCTAGCACCTTCTCTGTGCCTGGGAAACAGAAGTGTTCACATTGCTTTGCAGAATCGCTTTTGTGCAGAAAACAGTAACACTTGTTCAGAACGAAAGAAAGCACAGAGCCCCAGATTTTATGTTGTCCTGGAGAGCTTGCAGAGCAGTGGGGAAAGGCAGGCAGAGAATTCCCTGCTAGCACCTTCTCTGTGTCTGGGAAGCAGAAGTGTTCCCATTGCTTCGCAGAATCGCTTTTGTGCAGAAAACAGTAACACTTGTTCAGAACGAAAGAAAGCACAGAGCCCCAGATTCTATGTTGTCCTGGAGAGCTTGCAGAGCACTGGGGAAAGGCAGGCAGAGAATTCCCTGCTAGCACCTTTTCTGTGCCTGTTCACATTGCTTCGCAGAATCGCTTTTGTGCAGAAAACAGTAACACTTGTTCAGAACAAAAGAAAGCACAGAGCCCCAGATTTTATGTTGTCCTGGAGAGCTTGCAGAGCACTGGGGAAAGGCAGGCAGAGAATTCCCTGCTAGCACCTTCTCTGTGCCTGTTCACATTGCTTCGCAGAATCGCTTTTGTGCAGAAAACAGTAACACTTGTTCAGAACAAAAGAAAGCACAGAGCCCCAGATTTTATGTTGTCCTGGAGAGCTTGCAGAGCACTGGGGAAAAGCAGGGAGAGAATTTCCTGCTAGCACCTTCTCTGTGCCTGGGAAGCAGAAGTGTTCACATTGCTTCGCAGAATCGCTTTTGTGCAGAAAACAGTAACACTTGTTCAGAACGAAAGAAAGCACAGATCCCCAGATTTTATGTTGTCTTGGAGAGCTTGCAGAGCACTGGGGAAAAGCAGGCAGAGAATTTCCTGCTAGCACCTTCTCTGTGCCTGGGAAACAGAAGTGTTCACATTGCTTGGCAGAATCGCTTTTGTGCAGAAAACAGTAACACTTGTTCAGAACGAAAGAAAGCACAGAGCCCCAGATTTTATGTTGTCCTGGAGAGCTTGCAGAGCACTGGGGAAAAGCAGGCAGAGAATTCCCTGCTAGCACCTTCTCTGTGCCTGGGAAGCAGAAGTGTTCCCATTGCTTCGCAGAATCGCTTTTGTGCAGAAAACAGTAACACTTGTTCAGAACGAAAGAAAGCACAGAGCCCCAGATTCTATGTTGTCCTGGAGAGCTTGCAGAGCACTGGGGAAAGGCAGGCAGAGAATTCCCTGCTAGCACCTTTTCTGTGCCTGTTCACATTGCTTCGCAGAATCGCTTTTGTGCAGAAAACAGTAACACTTGTTCAGAACAAAAGAAAGCACAGAGCCCCAGATTTTATGTTGTCCTGGAGAGCTTGCAGAGCACTGGGGAAAGGCAGGCAGAGAATTCCCTGCTAGCACCTTCTCTGTGCCTGTTCACATTGCTTCGCAGAATCGCTTTTGTGCAGAAAACAGTAACACTTGTTCAGAACAAAAGAAAGCACAGAGCCCCAGATTTTATGTTGTCCTGGAGAGCTTGCAGAGCACTGGGGAAAAGCAGGGAGAGAATTTCCTGCTAGCACCTTCTCTGTGCCTGGGAAGCAGAAGTGTTCACATTGCTTCGCAGAATCGCTTTTGTGCAGAAAACAGTAACACTTGTTCAGAACGAAAGAAAGCACAGATCCCCAGATTTTATGTTGTCTTGGAGAGCTTGCAGAGCACTGGGGAAAAGCAGGCAGAGAATTTCCTGCTAGCACCTTCTCTGTGCCTGGGAAACAGAAGTGTTCACATTGCTTGGCAGAATCGCTTTTGTGCAGAAAACAGTAACACTTGTTCAGAACGAAAGAAAGCACAGAGCCCCAGATTTTATGTTGTCCTGGAGAGCTTGCAGAGCACTGGGGAAAAGCAGGCAGAGAATTCCCTGCTAGCACCTTCTCTGTGCCTGGGAAGCAGAAGTGTTCCCATTGCTTCGCAGAATCACTTTACTGCAGAAAACAGTAACACTTGTTCAGAACAAAAGAAAGCACAGAGCCCAGATTTTATGTCTTCCTGGAGAGCTTGCAGAGCACTGGGGAAAGGCAGGCAGAGAATTCCCTGCTAGCACCGTTTCTGTGCCTGTTCACATTGCTTCGCAGAATCGCTTTTGTGCAGAAAACACTAACACTTGTTCAGAACGAAAGAAAGCACAGAGCCCCAGATTTTATGTTGTCCTGGAGAGCTTGCAGAGCACTGGGGAAAGGCAGGCAGAGAATTCCCTGCTAGCACCTTCTCTGTGCCTGGGAAGCAGAAGTCTTCACATTGCTTCGCAGAATCGCTTTTGTGCAGAAAACACTAACACTTGTTCAGAACAAAAGAAAGCACAGAGCCCCAGATTTTATGTTGTCCTGGAGAGCTTGCAGAGCACTGGGGAAAAGCAGGGAGAGAATTTCCTGCTAGCACCTTCTCTGTGCCTGGGAAGCAGAAGTGTTCACATTGCTTCGCAGAATCGCTTTTGTGCAGAAAACAGTAACACTTGTTCAGAACGAAAGAAAGCACAGATCCCCAGATTTTATGTTGTCTTGGAGAGCTTGCAGAGCACTGGGGAAAAGCAGGCAGAGAATTTCCTGCTAGCACCTTCTCTGTGCCTGGGAAACAGAAGTGTTCACATTGCTTGGCAGAATCGCTTTTGTGCAGAAAACAGTAACACTTGTTCAGAACGAAAGAAAGCACAGAGCCCCAGATTTTATGTTGTCCTGGAGAGCTTGCAGAGCACTGGGGAAAAGCAGGCAGAGAATTCCCTGCTAGCACCTTCTCTGTGCCTGGGAAGCAGAAGTGTTCCCATTGCTTCGCAGAATCACTTTTCTGCAGAAAACAGTAACACTTGTTCAGAACAAAAGAAAGCACAGAGCCCAGATTTTATGTCTTCCTGGAGAGCTTGCAGAGCACTGGGGAAAGGCAGGCAGAGAATTCCCTGCTAGCACCGTTTCTGTGCCTGTTCACATTGCTTCGCAGAATCGCTTTTGTGCAGAAAACACTAACACTTGTTCAGAACGAAAGAAAGCACAGAGCCCCAGATTTTATGTTGTCCTGGAGAGCTTGCAGAGCACTGGGGAAAGGCAGGCAGAGAATTCCCTGCTAGCACCTTCTCTGTGTCTGGGAAGCAGAAGTCTTCACATTGCTTCGCAGAATCGCTTTTGTGCAGAAAACACTAACACTTGTTCAGAACGAAAGAAAGCACAGAGCCCCAGATTCTATGTTGTCTCGGAGAGCTTGCAGAGCACTGGGGAAAAGCAGGCAGAGAATTCCCTGCTAGCACCTTCTCTGTGCCTGGGAAACAGAAGTGTTCACATTGCTTGGCAGAATCGCTTTTGTGCAGAAAACAGTAACACTTGTTCAGAACGAAAGAAAGCACAGAGCCCCAGATTCTATGTTGTCCTGGAGAGCTTGCAGAGCACTGGGGAAAGGCAGGCAGAGAATTCCCTGCTAGCACCTTCTCTGTGCCTGGGAAGCAGAAGTGTTCACATTGCTTGGCAGAATCGCTTTTGTGCAGAAAACAATAATACTTGTTCAGAACGAAAGAAAGCACAGAGCCCCAGATTCTATGTTGTCCTGGAGAGCTTGCAGAGCACTGGGGAAAGGCAGGCAGAGAATTCCCTGCTAGCACCTTTTCTGTGCCTGTTCACATTGCTTGGCAGAATCGCTTTTGTGCAGAAAACAGTAACACTTGTTCAGAACGAAAGAAAGCACAGAGCCCCAGATTTTATGTTGTCCTGGAGAGCTTGCAGAGCACTGGGGAAAGGCAGGCAGAGAATTCCCTGCTAGCACCTTCTCTGCGCCTGGGAAGCAGAAGTGTTCACATTGCTTGGCAGAATCGCTTTTGTGCAGAAAACACTAACACTTGTTCAGAACAAAAGAAAGCACAGAGCCCCAGATTTTATGTTGTCCTGGAGAGCTTGCAGAGCACTGGGGAAAAGCAGGCAGAGAATTCCCTGCTAGCACCTTCTCTGCGCCTGGGAAACAGAAGTGTTCACATTGCTTCGCAGAATCGCTTTTGTGCAGAAAACAGTAACACTTGTTCAGAACGAAAGAAAGCACAGAGCCCCAGATTCTATGTTGTCCTGGAGAGCTTGCAGAGCACTGGGGAAAGGCAGGCAGAGAATTCCCTGCTAGCACCTTCTCTGTGCCTGTTCACATTGCTTCGCAGAATCGCTTTTGTGCAGAAAACAGTAATACTTGTTCAGAACGAAAGAAAGCACAGAGCCCCAGATTTTATGTTGTCCTGGAGAGCTTGCAGAGCACTGGGGAAAAGCAGGCAGAGAATTCCCTGCTAGCACCTTCTCTGTGCCTGGGAAGCAGAAGTGTTCACATTGCTTCGCAGAATCGCTTTTGTGCAGAAAACAGTAACACTTGTTCAGAACGAAAGAAAGCACAGAGCCCCAGATTTTATGTTGTCCTGGAGAGCTTGCAGAGCAGTGGGGAAAGGCAGGCAGAGAATTCCCTGCTAGCACCTTTACTGTGCCTTTTCACATTGCTTGGCAGAATCGCTTTTGTGCAGAAAACAGTAACACTTGTTCAGAACGAAAGAAAGCACAGAGCCCCAGATTTTATGTTGTCCTGGAGAGCTTGCAGAGCAGTGGGGAAAGGCAGGCAGAGAATTCCCTGCTAGCACCTTCTCTGTGCCTGGGAAACAGAAGTGTTCACATTGCTTCGCAGAATCGCTTTTGTGCAGAAAACAGTAACACTTGTTCAGAACGAAAGAAAGCACAGAGCCCCAGATTTTATGTTGTCCTGGAGAGCTTGCAGAGCACTGGGGAAAGGCAGGCAGAGAATTCCCTGCTAGCACCTTCTCTGTGCCTGGGAAACAGAAGTGTTCACATTGCTTCGCAGAATCGCTTTTGTGCAGAAAATAGTAACAGTTGTTCAGAACGAAAGAAAGCACAGAGCCCCTGATTCTATGTTGTCCTGGAGAGCTTGCAGAGCACTGGGGAAAGGCAGGCAGAGAATTCCCTGCTAGCACCTTCTCTGTGCCTGGGAAACAGAAGTGTTCACATTGCTTGGCAGAATCGCTTTTGTGCAGAAAACAGTAACAGTTGTTCAGAACGAAAGAAAGCACAGAGCCCCAGATTCTATGTTGTCCTGGAGAGCTTGCAGAGCACTGGGGAAAGGCAGGCAGAGAATTCCCTGCTAGCACCTTTTCTGTGCCTGTTCACATTGCTTCGCAGAATCGCTTTTGTGCAGAAAACAGTAACACTTGTTCAGAACGAAAGAAAGCACAGAGCCGCAGATTTTATGTTGTCCTGGAGAGCTTGCAGAGCACTGGGGAAAGGCAGGCAGAGAATTCCCTGCTAGCACCTTCTCTGTGCCTGGGAAGCAGAAGTGTTCACATTGCTTGGCAGAATCGCTTTTGTGCAGAAAACAGTAACACTTGTTCAGAACAAAAGAAAGCACAGAGCCCCAGATTTTATGTTGTCCTGGAGAGCTTGCAGAGCACTGGGGAAAAGCAGGCAGAGAATTCCCTGCTAGCACCTTCTCTGCGCCTGGGAAACAGAAGTGTTCACATTGCTTGGCAGAATCGCTTTTGTGCAGAAAACAGTAACACTTGTTCAGAACGAAAGAAAGCACAGAGCCCCAGATTCTATGTTGTCCTGGAGAGCTTGCAGAGCACTGGGGAAAGGCAGGCAGAGAATTCCCTGCTAGCACCTTTTCTGTGCCTGTTCACATTGCTTCGCAGAATCGCTTTTGTGCAGAAAACACTAACACTTGTTCAGAACGAAAGAAAGCACAGAGCCCCAGATTTTATGTTGTCCTGGAGAGCTTGCAGAGCACTGGGGAAAAGCAGGCAGAGAATTCCCTGCTAGCACCTTCTCTGTGCCTGGGAAGCAGAAGTGTTCACATTGCTGCGCAGAATCGCTTTTGTGCAGAAAACAGTAACACTTGTTCAGAACGAAAGAAAGCACAGAGCCCCAGATTTTATGTTGTCCTGGAGAGCTTGCAGAGCACTGGGGAAAGGCAGGCAGAGAATTCCCTGCTAGCACCTTCTCTGTGCCTGTTCACATTGCTGCGCAGAATCGCTTTTGTGCAGAAAACAGTAACACTTGTTCAGAACGAAAGAAAGCACAGAGCCCCAGATTTTATGTTGTCCTGGAGAGCTTACAGAGCAGTGGGGAAAGGCAGGCAGAGAATTCCCTGCTAGCACCTTCTCTGTGCCTGGGAAGCAGAAGTGTTCACATTGCTTGGCAGAATCGCTTTTGTGCAGAAAACAGTAACACTTGTTCAGAACGAAAGAAAGCACAGAGCCCCAGATTTTATGTTGTCTTGGAGAGCTTGCAGAGCACTGGGGAAAAGCAGGCAGAGAATTTCCTGCTAGCACCTTCTCTGTGCCTGGGAAACAGAAGTGTTCACATTGCTTGGCAGAATCGCTTTTGTGCAGAAAACAGTAACACTTGTTCAGAACGAAAGAAAGCACAGATCCCCAGATTTTATGTTGTCTTGGAGAGCTTGCAGAGCACTGGGGAAAAGCAGGCAGAGAATTTCCTGCTAGCACCTTCTCTGTGCCTGGGAAACAGAAGTGTTCACATTGCTTGGCAGAATCGCTTTTGTGCAGAAAACAGTAACACTTGTTCAGAACGAAAGAAAGCACAGAGCCCCAGATTTTATGTTGTCCTGGAGAGCTTGCAGAGCACTGGGGAAAAGCAGGCAGAGAATTCCCTGCTAGCACCTTCTCTGTGCCTGGGAAGCAGAAGTGTTCCCATTGCTTCGCAGAATCGCTTTTGTGCAGAAAACAGTAACACTTGTTCAGAACAAAAGAAAGCACAGAGCCCAGATTTTATGTCTTCCTGGAGAGCTTGCAGAGCACTGGGGAAAGGCAGGCAGAGAATTCCCTGCTAGCACTTTCTCTGTGCCTGTTCACATTGCTTCGCAGAATTGCTTTTGTGCAGAAAACAGTAACACTTGTTCAGACGAAAGAAAGCACAGAGCCCCAGATTTTATGTTGTCCTGGAGAGATTGCAGAGCACTGGGGAAAGGCAGGCAGAGAATTCCCTGCTAGCACCTTCTCTGTGCCTGGGAAGCAGAAGTGTTCACATTGCTTGGCAGAATCGCTTTTGTGCAGAAAACACTAACACTTGTTCAGAACAAAAGAAAGCACAGAGCCCCAGATTTTATGTTGTCCTGGAGAGCTTGCAGAGCACTGGGGAAAAGCAGGCAGAGAATTCCCTGCTAGCACCTTCTCTGTGCCTGGGAAACAGAAGTGTTCACATTGCTTGGCAGAATCGCTTTTGTGCAGAAAACAGTAACACTTGTTCAGAACGAAAGAAAGCACAGAGCCCCAGATTTTATGTTGTCCTGGAGAGCTTGCAGAGCACTGGGGAAAAGCAGGCAGAGAATTCCCTGCTAGCACCTTCTCTGTGCCTGGGAAGCAGAAGTGTTCACATTGCTTGGCAGAATCGCTTTTGTGCAGAAAACAGTAACACTTGTTCAGAACGAAAGAAAGCACAGAGCCCCAGATTTTATGTTGTCCTGGAGAGCTTGCAGAGCACTGGGGAAAGGCAGGCAGAGAATTCCCTGCTAGCACCTTCTCTGTGCCTGGGAAGCAGAAGTGTTCACATTGCTTGGCAGAATCGCTTTTGTGCAGAAAACATTAACAGTTGTTCAGAACGAAAGAAAGCACAGAGCCCCTGATTCTATGTTGTCCTGGAGAGCTTGCAGAGCACTGGGGAAAGGCAGGCAGAGAATTCCCTGCTAGCACCTTCTCTGTGCCTGGGAAGCAGAAGTGTTCACATTGCTTGGCAGAATCGCTTTTGTGCAGAAAACAGTAACACTTGTTCAGAACAAAAGAAAGCACAGAGCCCCAGATTTTATGTTGTCCTGGAGAGCTTGCAGAGCACTGGGGAAAAGCAGGCAGAGAATTCCCTGCTAGCACCTTCTCTGCGCCTGGGAAACAGAATTGTTCACATTGCTTGGCAGAATCGCTTTTGTGCAGAAAACAGTAACACTTGTTCAGAACGAAAGAAAGCACAGAGCCCCAGATTCTATGTTGTCCTGGAGAGCTTGCAGAGCACTGGGGAAAGGCAGGCAGAGAATTCCCTGCTAGCACCTTCTCTGTGCCTGTTCACATTGCTTCGCAGAATCGCTTTTGTGCAGAAAACAGTAATACTTGTTCAGAACGAAAGAAAGCACAGAGCCGCAGATTTTATGTTGTCCTGGAGAGCTTGAAGAGCACTGGGGAAAAGCAGGCAGAGAATTCCCTGCTAGCACCTTCTCTGTGCCTGGGAAGCAGAAGTGTTCCCATTGCTTGGCAGAATCGCTTTTGTGCAGAAAACACTAACACGTGTTCAGAACAAAAGAAAGCACAGAGCCCCAGATTTGCTGTTGTCCTGGAGAGCTTGCAGAGCACTGGGGAAAGGCAGGCAGAGAATTCCCTGCTAGCACCTTCTCTGTGCCTGGGAAGCAGAAGTGTTCACATTGCTTCGCAGAATCGCTTTTGTGCAGAAAATAGTAACACTTGTTCAGAACGAAAGAAAGCACAGAGCCCCAGATTTTATGTTGTCCTGGAGAGCTTGCAGAGCACTGGGGAAAAGCAGGCAGAGAATTTCCTGCTAGCACCTTCTCTGTGCCTGGGAAAGAGAAGTGTTCACATTGCTTGGCAGAATCGCTTTTGTGCAGAAAACAGTAACACTTGTTCAGAATGAAAGAAAGCACAGAGCCCCAGATTTTATGTTGTCCTGGAGAGCTTGCAGAGCAGTGGGGAAAGGCAGGCAGAGAATTCCCTGCTAGCACCTTCTCTGTGCCTGGGAAACAGAAGTGTTCACATTGCTTCGCAGAATCACTTTTCTGCAGAAAACAGTAACACTTGTTCAGAACAAAAGAAAGCACAGAGCCCAGATTTTATGTCTTCCTGGAGAGCTTGCAGAGCACTGGGGAAAGGCAGGCAGAGAATTCCCTGCTAGCACCTTCTCTGTGCCTGGGAAGCAGAAGTGTTCACATTGCTTGGCAGAATCGCTTTTGTGCAGAAAACAGTAACACTTGTTCAGAACGAAAGAAAGCACAGAGCCCCAGATTTTATGTTGTCCTGGAGAGCTTGCAGAGCAGTGGGGAAAGGCAGGCAGAGAATTCCCTGCTAGCACCTTCTCTGTGCCTGTTCACATTGCTTCGCAGAATCGCTTTTGTGCAGAAAACAGTAACACTTGTTCAGAACGAAAGAAAGCACAGAGCCCCAGATTCTATGTTGTCCTGGAGAGCTTGCAGAGCACTGGGGAAAGGCAGGCAGAGAATTCCCTGCTAGCACCTTCTCTGTGCCTGTTCACATTGCTTCGCAGAATCGCTTTTGTGCAGAAAACAGTAATACTTGTTCAGAACGAAAGAAAGCACAGAGCCCCAGATTTTATGTTGTCCTGGAGAGCTTGCAGAGCACTGGGGAAAAGCAGGCAGAGAATTCCCTGCTAGCACCTTCTCTGTGCCTGGGAAGCAGAAGTGTTCACATTGCTTCGCAGAATCGCTTTTGTGCAGAAAACAGTAACACTTGTTCAGAACGAAAGAAAGCACAGAGCCCCAGATTTTATGTTGTCCTGGAGAGCTTGCAGAGCAGTGGGGAAAGGCAGGCAGAGAATTCCCTGCTAGCACCTTTACTGTGCCTGTTCACATTGCTTGGCAGAATCGCTTTTGTGCAGAAAACAGTAACACTTGTTCAGAACGAAAGAAAGCACAGAGCCCCAGATTTTATGTTGTCCTGGAGAGCTTGCAGAGCAGTGGGGAAAGGCAGGCAGAGAATTCCCTGCTAGCACCTTCTCTGTGCCTGGGAAACAGAAGTGTTCACATTGCTTTGCAGAATCGCTTTTGTGCAGAAAACAGTAACACTTGTTCAGAACGAAAGAAAGCACAGAGCCCCAGATTTTATGTTGTCCTGGAGAGCTTGCAGAGCAGTGGGGAAAGGCAGGCAGAGAATTCCCTGCTAGCACCTTCTCTGTGTCTGGGAAGCAGAAGTGTTCCCATTGCTTCGCAGAATCGCTTTTGTGCAGAAAACAGTAACACTTGTTCAGAACGAAAGAAAGCACAGAGCCCCAGATTCTATGTTGTCCTGGAGAGCTTGCAGAGCACTGGGGAAAGGCAGGCAGAGAATTCCCTGCTAGCACCTTTTCTGTGCCTGTTCACATTGCTTCGCAGAATCGCTTTTGTGCAGAAAACAGTAACACTTGTTCAGAACAAAAGAAAGCACAGAGCCCCAGATTTTATGTTGTCCTGGAGAGCTTGCAGAGCACTGGGGAAAGGCAGGCAGAGAATTCCCTGCTAGCACCTTCTCTGTGCCTGTTCACATTGCTTCGCAGAATCGCTTTTGTGCAGAAAACAGTAACACTTGTTCAGAACAAAAGAAAGCACAGAGCCCCAGATTTTATGTTGTCCTGGAGAGCTTGCAGAGCACTGGGGAAAAGCAGGGAGAGAATTTCCTGCTAGCACCTTCTCTGTGCCTGGGAAGCAGAAGTGTTCACATTGCTTCGCAGAATCGCTTTTGTGCAGAAAACAGTAACACTTGTTCAGAACGAAAGAAAGCACAGATCCCCAGATTTTATGTTGTCTTGGAGAGCTTGCAGAGCACTGGGGAAAAGCAGGCAGAGAATTTCCTGCTAGCACCTTCTCTGTGCCTGGGAAACAGAAGTGTTCACATTGCTTGGCAGAATCGCTTTTGTGCAGAAAACAGTAACACTTGTTCAGAACGAAAGAAAGCACAGAGCCCCAGATTTTATGTTGTCCTGGAGAGCTTGCAGAGCACTGGGGAAAAGCAGGCAGAGAATTCCCTGCTAGCACCTTCTCTGTGCCTGGGAAGCAGAAGTGTTCCCATTGCTTCGCAGAATCACTTTTCTGCAGAAAACAGTAACACTTGTTCAGAACAAAAGAAAGCACAGAGCCCAGATTTTATGTCTTCCTGGAGAGCTTGCAGAGCACTGGGGAAAGGCAGGCAGAGAATTCCCTGCTAGCACCGTTTCTGTGCCTGTTCACATTGCTTCGCAGAATCGCTTTTGTGCAGAAAACACTAACACTTGTTCAGAACGAAAGAAAGCACAGAGCCCCAGATTTTATGTTGTCCTGGAGAGCTTGCAGAGCACTGGGGAAAGGCAGGCAGAGAATTCCCTGCTAGCACCTTCTCTGTGCCTGGGAAGCAGAAGTCTTCACATTGCTTCGCAGAATCGCTTTTGTGCAGAAAACACTAACACTTGTTCAGAACGAAAGAAAGCACAGAGCCCCAGATTCTATGTTGTCTCGGAGAGCTTGCAGAGCACTGGGGAAAAGCAGGCAGAGAATTCCCTGCTAGCACCTTCTCTGTGCCTGGGAAGCAGAAGTGTTCCCATTGCTTCGCAGAATCGCTTTTGTGCAGAAAACAATAATACTTGTTCAGAACGAAAGAAAGCACAGAGCCCCAGATTCTATGTTGTCCTGGAGAGCTTGCAGAGCACTGGGGAAAGGCAGGCAGAGAATTCCCTGCTAGCACCTTTTCTGTGCCTGTTCACATTGCTTCGCAGAATCGCTTTTGTGCAGAAAACAGTAACACTTGTTCAGAACAAAAGAAAGCACAGAGCCCCAGATTTTATGTTGTCCTGGAGAGCTTGCAGAGCACTGGGGAAAGGCAGGCAGAGAATTCCCTGCTAGCACCTTCTCTGTGCCTGGGAAGCAGAAGTGTTCACATTGCTTGGCAGAATCGCTTTTGTGCAGAAAACACTAACACTTGTTCAGAACAAAAGAAAGCACAGAGCCCCAGATTTTATGTTGTCCTGGAGAGCTTGCAGAGCACTGGGGAAAAGCAGGCAGAGAATTCCCTGCTAGCACCTTCTCTGCGCCTGGGAAACAGAAGTGTTCACATTGCTTCGCAGAATCGCTTTTGTGCAGAAAACAGTAACACTTGTTCAGAACGAAAGAAAGCACAGAGCCCCAGATTCTATGTTGTCCTGGAGAGCTTGCAGAGCACTGGGGAAAGGCAGGCAGAGAATTCCCTGCTAGCACCTTCTCTGTGCCTGTTCACATTGCTTCGCAGAATCGCTTTTGTGCAGAAAACAGTAACACTTGTTCAGAACGAAAGAAAGCACAGAGCCCCAGATTTTATGTTGTCCTGGAGAGCTTGCAGAGCAGTGGGGAAAGGCAGGCAGAGAATTCCCTGCTAGCACCTTCTCTGTGCCTGGGAAGCAGAAGTGTTCACATTGCTTCGCAGAATCGCTTTTGTGCAGAAAACAGTAACACTTGTTCAGAACGAAAGAAAGCACAGAGCCGCAGATTTTATGTTGTCCTGGAGAGCTTGCAGAGCAGTGGGGAAAGGCAGGCAGAGAATTCCCTGCTAGCACCTTTACTGTGCCTTTTCACATTGCTTGGCAGAATCGCTTTTGTGCAGAAAACAGTAACACTTGTTCAGAACAAAAGAAAGCACAGAGCCCAGATTTTATGTCTTCCTGGAGAGCTTGCAGAGCACTGGGGAAAGGCAGGCAGAGAATTCCCTGCTAGCACCTTCTCTGTGCCTGGGAAGCAGAAGTGTTCACATTGCTTGGCAGAATCGCTTTTGTGCAGAAAACACTAACACTTGTTCAGAACGAAAGAAAGCACAGAGCCCCAGATTCTATGTTGTCTCGGAGAGCTTGCAGAGCACTGGGGAAAAGCAGGCAGAGAATTCCCTGCTAGCACCTTCTCTGTGCCTGGGAAGCAGAAGTGTTCCCATTGCTTCGCAGAATCGCTTTTGTGCAGAAAACAATAATACTTGTTCAGAACGAAAGAAAGCACAGAGCCCCAGATTCTATGTTGTCCTGGAGAGCTTGCAGAGCACTGGGGAAAGGCAGGCAGAGAATTCCCTGCTAGCACCTTTTCTGTGCCTGTTCACATTGCTTCGCAGAATCGCTTTTGTGCAGAAAACAGTAACACTTGTTCAGAACGAAAGAAAGCACAGAGCCCCAGATTTTATGTTGTCCTGGAGAGCTTGCAGAGCAGTGGGGAAAGGCAGGCAGAGAATTCCCTGCTAGCACCTTTTCTGTGCCTGTTCACATTGCTTCGCAGAATCGCTTTTGTGCAGAAAACAGTAACACTTGTTCAGAACGAAAGAAAGCACAGAGCCCCAGATTTTATGTTGTCCTGGAGAGCTTGCAGAGCACTGGGGAAAGGCAGGCAGAGAATTCCCTGCTAGCACCTTCTCTGTGCCTGTTCACATTGCTTCGCAGAATCGCTTTTGTGCAGAAAACAGTAACACTTGTTCAGAACAAAAGAAAGCACAGAGCCCCAGATTTTATGTTGTCCTGGAGAGCTTGCAGAGCACTGGGGAAAAGCAGGGAGAGAATTTCCTGCTAGCACCTTCTCTGTGCCTGGGAAGCAGAAGTGTTCACATTGCTTCGCAGAATCGCTTTTGTGCAGAAAACAGTAACACTTGTTCAGAACGAAAGAAAGCACAGATCCCCAGATTTTATGTTGTCTTGGAGAGCTTGCAGAGCACTGGGGAAAAGCAGGCAGAGAATTTCCTGCTAGCACCTTCTCTGTGCCTGGGAAACAGAAGTGTTCACATTGCTTGGCAGAATCGCTTTTGTGCAGAAAACAGTAACACTTGTTCAGAACGAAAGAAAGCACAGAGCCCCAGATTTTATGTTGTCCTGGAGAGCTTGCAGAGCAGTGGGGAAAGGCAGGCAGAGAATTCCCTGCTAGCACCTTCTCTGTGCCTGGGAAGCAGAAGTGTTCCCATTGCTTCGCAGAATCACTTTTCTGCAGAAAACAGTAACACTTGTTCAGAACAAAAGAAAGCACAGAGCCCAGATTTTATGTCTTCCTGGAGAGCTTGCAGAGCACTGGGGAAAGGCAGGCAGAGAATTCCCTGCTAGCACCGTTTCTGTGCCTGTTCACATTGCTTCGCAGAATCGCTTTTGTGCAGAAAACACTAACACTTGTTCAGAACGAAAGAAAGCACAGAGCCCCAGATTTTATGTTGTCCTGGAGAGCTTGCAGAGCACTGGGGAAAGGCAGGCAGAGAATTCCCTGCTAGCACCTTCTCTGTGTCTGGGAAGCAGAAGTCTTCACATTGCTTCGCAGAATCGCTTTTGTGCAGAAAACACTAACACTTGTTCAGAACGAAAGAAAGCACAGAGCCCCAGATTCTATGTTGTCCTGGAGAGCTTGCAGAGCACTGGGGAAAGGCAGGCAGAGAATTCCCTGCTAGCACCTTCTCTGTGCCTGGGAAGCAGAAGTGTTCACATTGCTTGGCAGAATCGCTTTTGTGCAGAAAACAATAATACTTGTTCAGAACGAAAGAAAGCACAGAGCCCCAGATTCTATGTTGTCCTGGAGAGCTTGCAGAGCACTGGGGAAAGGCAGGCAGAGAATTCCCTGCTAGCACCTTTTCTGTGCCTGTTCACATTGCTTGGCAGAATCGCTTTTGTGCAGAAAACAGTAACACTTGTTCAGAACGAAAGAAAGCACAGAGCCCCAGATTTTATGTTGTCCTGGAGAGCTTGCAGAGCACTGGGGAAAGGCAGGCAGAGAATTCCCTGCTAGCACCTTCTCTGCGCCTGGGAAGCAGAAGTGTTCACATTGCTTGGCAGAATCGCTTTTGTGCAGAAAACACTAACACTTGTTCAGAACAAAAGAAAGCACAGAGCCCCAGATTTTATGTTGTCCTGGAGAGCTTGCAGAGCAGTGGGGAAAGGCAGGCAGAGAATTCCCTGCTAGCACCTTCTCTGTGCCTGTTCACATTGCTTCGCAGAATCGCTTTTGTGCAGAAAACAGTAACACTTGTTCAGACGAAAGAAAGCACAGAGCCCCAGATTTTATGTTGTCCTGGAGAGCTTGCAGAGCACTGGGGAAAGGCAGGCAGAGAATTCCCTGCTAGCACCTTCTCTGTGCCTGTTCACATTGCTTCGCAGAATCGCTTTTGTGCAGAAAACAGTAATACTTGTTCAGAACGAAAGAAAGCACAGAGCCCCAGATTTTATGTTGTCCTGGAGAGCTTGCAGAGCACTGGGGAAAAGCAGGCAGAGAATTCCCTGCTAGCACCTTCTCTGTGCCTGGGAAGCAGAAGTGTTCACATTGCTTCGCAGAATCGCTTTTGTGCAGAAAACAGTAACACTTGTTCAGAACGAAAGAAAGCACAGAGCCCCAGATTTTATGTTGTCCTGGAGAGCTTGCAGAGCAGTGGGGAAAGGCAGGCAGAGAATTCCCTGCTAGCACCTTTACTGTGCCTGTTCACATTGCTTGGCAGAATCGCTTTTGTGCAGAAAACAGTAACACTTGTTCAGAACGAAAGAAAGCACAGAGCCCCAGATTTTATGTTGTCCTGGAGAGCTTGCAGAGCAGTGGGGAAAGGCAGGCAGAGAATTCCCTGCTAGCACCTTCTCTGTGCCTGGGAAACAGAAGTGTTCACATTGCTTTGCAGAATCGCTTTTGTGCAGAAAACAGTAACACTTGTTCAGAACGAAAGAAAGCACAGAGCCCCAGATTTTATGTTGTCCTGGAGAGCTTGCAGAGCAGTGGGGAAAGGCAGGCAGAGAATTCCCTGCTAGCACCTTCTCTGTGTCTGGGAAGCAGAAGTGTTCCCATTGCTTCGCAGAATCGCTTTTGTGCAGAAAACAGTAACACTTGTTCAGAACGAAAGAAAGCACAGAGCCCCAGATTCTATGTTGTCCTGGAGAGCTTGCAGAGCACTGGGGAAAGGCAGGCAGAGAATTCCCTGCTAGCACCTTTTCTGTGCCTGTTCACATTGCTTCGCAGAATCGCTTTTGTGCAGAAAACAGTAACACTTGTTCAGAACAAAAGAAAGCACAGAGCCCCAGATTTTATGTTGTCCTGGAGAGCTTGCAGAGCACTGGGGAAAGGCAGGCAGAGAATTCCCTGCTAGCACCTTCTCTGTGCCTGTTCACATTGCTTCGCAGAATCGCTTTTGTGCAGAAAACAGTAACACTTGTTCAGAACAAAAGAAAGCACAGAGCCCCAGATTTTATGTTGTCCTGGAGAGCTTGCAGAGCACTGGGGAAAAGCAGGGAGAGAATTTCCTGCTAGCACCTTCTCTGTGCCTGGGAAGCAGAAGTGTTCACATTGCTTCGCAGAATCGCTTTTGTGCAGAAAACAGTAACACTTGTTCAGAACGAAAGAAAGCACAGATCCCCAGATTTTATGTTGTCTTGGAGAGCTTGCAGAGCACTGGGGAAAAGCAGGCAGAGAATTTCCTGCTAGCACCTTCTCTGTGCCTGGGAAACAGAAGTGTTCACATTGCTTGGCAGAATCGCTTTTGTGCAGAAAACAGTAACACTTGTTCAGAACGAAAGAAAGCACAGAGCCCCAGATTTTATGTTGTCCTGGAGAGCTTGCAGAGCACTGGGGAAAAGCAGGCAGAGAATTCCCTGCTAGCACCTTCTCTGTGCCTGGGAAGCAGAAGTGTTCCCATTGCTTCGCAGAATCACTTTTCTGCAGAAAACAGTAACACTTGTTCAGAACAAAAGAAAGCACAGAGCCCAGATTTTATGTCTTCCTGGAGAGCTTGCAGAGCACTGGGGAAAGGCAGGCAGAGAATTCCCTGCTAGCACCGTTTCTGTGCCTGTTCACATTGCTTCGCAGAATCGCTTTTGTGCAGAAAACACTAACACTTGTTCAGAACGAAAGAAAGCACAGAGCCCCAGATTTTATGTTGTCCTGGAGAGCTTGCAGAGCACTGGGGAAAGGCAGGCAGAGAATTCCCTGCTAGCACCTTCTCTGTGCCTGGGAAGCAGAAGTCTTCACATTGCTTCGCAGAATCGCTTTTGTGCAGAAAACACTAACACTTGTTCAGAACGAAAGAAAGCACAGAGCCCCAGATTCTATGTTGTCTCGGAGAGCTTGCAGAGCACTGGGGAAAAGCAGGCAGAGAATTCCCTGCTAGCACCTTCTCTGTGCCTGGGAAGCAGAAGTGTTCCCATTGCTTCGCAGAATCGCTTTTGTGCAGAAAACAATAATACTTGTTCAGAACGAAAGAAAGCACAGAGCCCCAGATTCTATGTTGTCCTGGAGAGCTTGCAGAGCACTGGGGAAAGGCAGGCAGAGAATTCCCTGCTAGCACCTTTTCTGTGCCTGTTCACATTGCTTCGCAGAATCGCTTTTGTGCAGAAAACAGTAACACTTGTTCAGAACAAAAGAAAGCACAGAGCCCCAGATTTTATGTTGTCCTGGAGAGCTTGCAGAGCACTGGGGAAAGGCAGGCAGAGAATTCCCTGCTAGCACCTTCTCTGTGCCTGGGAAGCAGAAGTGTTCACATTGCTTGGCAGAATCGCTTTTGTGCAGAAAACACTAACACTTGTTCAGAACAAAAGAAAGCACAGAGCCCCAGATTTTATGTTGTCCTGGAGAGCTTGCAGAGCACTGGGGAAAAGCAGGCAGAGAATTCCCTGCTAGCACCTTCTCTGCGCCTGGGAAACAGAAGTGTTCACATTGCTTCGCAGAATCGCTTTTGTGCAGAAAACAGTAACACTTGTTCAGAACGAAAGAAAGCACAGAGCCCCAGATTCTATGTTGTCCTGGAGAGCTTGCAGAGCACTGGGGAAAGGCAGGCAGAGAATTCCCTGCTAGCACCTTCTCTGTGCCTGTTCACATTGCTTCGCAGAATCGCTTTTGTGCAGAAAACAGTAATACTTGTTCAGAACGAAAGAAAGCACAGAGCCCCAGATTTTATGTTGTCCTGGAGAGCTTGCAGAGCACTGGGGAAAAGCAGGCAGAGAATTCCCTGCTAGCACCTTCTCTGTGCCTGGGAAGCAGAAGTGTTCACATTGCTTCGCAGAATCGCTTTTGTGCAGAAAACAGTAACACTTGTTCAGAACGAAAGAAAGCACAGAGCCGCAGATTTTATGTTGTCCTGGAGAGCTTGCAGAGCAGTGGGGAAAGGCAGGCAGAGAATTCCCTGCTAGCACCTTTACTGTGCCTTTTCACATTGCTTGGCAGAATCGCTTTTGTGCAGAAAACAGTAACACTTGTTCAGAACAAAAGAAAGCACAGAGCCCAGATTTTATGTCTTCCTGGAGAGCTTGCAGAGCACTGGGGAAAGGCAGGCAGAGAATTCCCTGCTAGCACCTTCTCTGTGCCTGGGAAGCAGAAGTGTTCACATTGCTTGGCAGAATCGCTTTTGTGCAGAAAACACTAACACTTGTTCAGAACGAAAGAAAGCACAGAGCCCCAGATTCTATGTTGTCTCGGAGAGCTTGCAGAGCACTGGGGAAAAGCAGGCAGAGAATTCCCTGCTAGCACCTTCTCTGTGCCTGGGAAGCAGAAGTGTTCCCATTGCTTCGCAGAATCGCTTTTGTGCAGAAAACAATAATACTTGTTCAGAACGAAAGAAAGCACAGAGCCCCAGATTCTATGTTGTCCTGGAGAGCTTGCAGAGCACTGGGGAAAGGCAGGCAGAGAATTCCCTGCTAGCACCTTTTCTGTGCCTGTTCACATTGCTTCGCAGAATCGCTTTTGTGCAGAAAACAGTAACACTTGTTCAGAACGAAAGAAAGCACAGAGCCCCAGATTTTATGTTGTCCTGGAGAGCTTGCAGAGCAGTGGGGAAAGGCAGGCAGAGAATTCCCTGCTAGCACCTTTTCTGTGCCTGTTCACATTGCTTCGCAGAATCGCTTTTGTGCAGAAAACAGTAACACTTGTTCAGAACGAAAGAAAGCACAGAGCCCCAGATTTTATGTTGTCCTGGAGAGCTTGCAGAGCACTGGGGAAAGGCAGGCAGAGAATTCCCTGCTAGCACCTTCTCTGTGCCTGTTCACATTGCTTCGCAGAATCGCTTTTGTGCAGAAAACAGTAACACTTGTTCAGAACAAAAGAAAGCACAGAGCCCCAGATTTTATGTTGTCCTGGAGAGCTTGCAGAGCACTGGGGAAAAGCAGGGAGAGAATTTCCTGCTAGCACCTTCTCTGTGCCTGGGAAGCAGAAGTGTTCACATTGCTTCGCAGAATCGCTTTTGTGCAGAAAACAGTAACACTTGTTCAGAACGAAAGAAAGCACAGATCCCCAGATTTTATGTTGTCTTGGAGAGCTTGCAGAGCACTGGGGAAAAGCAGGCAGAGAATTTCCTGCTAGCACCTTCTCTGTGCCTGGGAAACAGAAGTGTTCACATTGCTTGGCAGAATCGCTTTTGTGCAGAAAACAGTAACACTTGTTCAGAACGAAAGAAAGCACAGAGCCCCAGATTTTATGTTGTCCTGGAGAGCTTGCAGAGCAGTGGGGAAAGGCAGGCAGAGAATTCCCTGCTAGCACCTTCTCTGTGCCTGGGAAGCAGAAGTGTTCCCATTGCTTCGCAGAATCACTTTTCTGCAGAAAACAGTAACACTTGTTCAGAACAAAAGAAAGCACAGAGCCCAGATTTTATGTCTTCCTGGAGAGCTTGCAGAGCACTGGGGAAAGGCAGGCAGAGAATTCCCTGCTAGCACCGTTTCTGTGCCTGTTCACATTGCTTCGCAGAATCGCTTTTGTGCAGAAAACACTAACACTTGTTCAGAACGAAAGAAAGCACAGAGCCCCAGATTTTATGTTGTCCTGGAGAGCTTGCAGAGCACTGGGGAAAGGCAGGCAGAGAATTCCCTGCTAGCACCTTCTCTGTGTCTGGGAAGCAGAAGTCTTCACATTGCTTCGCAGAATCGCTTTTGTGCAGAAAACACTAACACTTGTTCAGAACGAAAGAAAGCACAGAGCCCCAGATTCTATGTTGTCTCGGAGAGCTTGCAGAGCACTGGGGAAAAGCAGGCAGAGAATTCCCTGCTAGCACCTTCTCTGTGCCTGGGAAACAGAAGTGTTCACATTGCTTGGCAGAATCGCTTTTGTGCAGAAAACAGTAACACTTGTTCAGAACGAAAGAAAGCACAGAGCCCCAGATTCTATGTTGTCCTGGAGAGCTTGCAGAGCACTGGGGAAAGGCAGGCAGAGAATTCCCTGCTAGCACCTTCTCTGTGCCTGGGAAGCAGAAGTGTTCACATTGCTTGGCAGAATCGCTTTTGTGCAGAAAACAATAATACTTGTTCAGAACGAAAGAAAGCACAGAGCCCCAGATTCTATGTTGTCCTGGAGAGCTTGCAGAGCACTGGGGAAAGGCAGGCAGAGAATTCCCTGCTAGCACCTTTTCTGTGCCTGTTCACATTGCTTGGCAGAATCGCTTTTGTGCAGAAAACAGTAACACTTGTTCAGAATGAAAGAAAGCACAGAGCCCCAGATTTTATGTTGTCCTGGAGAGCTTGCAGAGCACTGGGGAAAGGCAGGCAGAGAATTCCCTGCTAGCACCTTCTCTGCGCCTGGGAAGCAGAAGTGTTCACATTGCTTGGCAGAATCGCTTTTGTGCAGAAAACACTAACACTTGTTCAGAACAAAAGAAAGCACAGAGCCCCAGATTTTATGTTGTCCTGGAGAGCTTGCAGAGCACTGGGGAAAAGCAGGCAGAGAATTCCCTGCTAGCACCTTCTCTGCGCCTGGGAAACAGAAGTGTTCACATTGCTTCGCAGAATCGCTTTTGTGCAGAAAACAGTAACACTTGTTCAGAACGAAAGAAAGCACAGAGCCCCAGATTCTATGTTGTCCTGGAGAGCTTGCAGAGCACTGGGGAAAGGCAGGCAGAGAATTCCCTGCTAGCACCTTCTCTGTGCCTGTTCACATTGCTTCGCAGAATCGCTTTTGTGCAGAAAACAGTAATACTTGTTCAGAACGAAAGAAAGCACAGAGCCCCAGATTTTATGTTGTCCTGGAGAGCTTGCAGAGCACTGGGGAAAAGCAGGCAGAGAATTCCCTGCTAGCACCTTCTCTGTGCCTGGGAAGCAGAAGTGTTCACATTGCTTCGCAGAATCGCTTTTGTGCAGAAAACAGTAACACTTGTTCAGAACGAAAGAAAGCACAGAGCCCCAGATTTTATGTTGTCCTGGAGAGCTTGCAGAGCAGTGGGGAAAGGCAGGCAGAGAATTCCCTGCTAGCACCTTTACTGTGCCTTTTCACATTGCTTGGCAGAATCGCTTTTGTGCAGAAAACAGTAACACTTGTTCAGAACGAAAGAAAGCACAGAGCCCCAGATTTTATGTTGTCCTGGAGAGCTTGCAGAGCAGTGGGGAAAGGCAGGCAGAGAATTCCCTGCTAGCACCTTCTCTGTGCCTGGGAAACAGAAGTGTTCACATTGCTTCGCAGAATCGCTTTTGTGCAGAAAACAGTAACACTTGTTCAGAACGAAAGAAAGCACAGAGCCCCAGATTTTATGTTGTCCTGGAGAGCTTGCAGAGCACTGGGGAAAGGCAGGCAGAGAATTCCCTGCTAGCACCTTCTCTGTGCCTGGGAAACAGAAGTGTTCACATTGCTTCGCAGAATCGCTTTTGTGCAGAAAATAGTAACAGTTGTTCAGAACGAAAGAAAGCACAGAGCCCCTGATTCTATGTTGTCCTGGAGAGCTTGCAGAGCACTGGGGAAAGGCAGGCAGAGAATTCCCTGCTAGCACCTTCTCTGTGCCTGGGAAACAGAAGTGTTCACATTGCTTGGCAGAATCGCTTTTGTGCAGAAAACAGTAACAGTTGTTCAGAACGAAAGAAAGCACAGAGCCCCAGATTCTATGTTGTCCTGGAGAGCTTGCAGAGCACTGGGGAAAGGCAGGCAGAGAATTCCCTGCTAGCACCTTTTCTGTGCCTGTTCACATTGCTTCGCAGAATCGCTTTTGTGCAGAAAACAGTAACACTTGTTCAGAACGAAAGAAAGCACAGAGCCGCAGATTTTATGTTGTCCTGGAGAGCTTGCAGAGCACTGGGGAAAGGCAGGCAGAGAATTCCCTGCTAGCACCTTCTCTGTGCCTGGGAAGCAGAAGTGTTCACATTGCTTGGCAGAATCGCTTTTGTGCAGAAAACAGTAACACTTGTTCAGAACAAAAGAAAGCACAGAGCCCCAGATTTTATGTTGTCCTGGAGAGCTTGCAGAGCACTGGGGAAAAGCAGGCAGAGAATTCCCTGCTAGCACCTTCTCTGCGCCTGGGAAACAGAAGTGTTCACATTGCTTGGCAGAATCGCTTTTGTGCAGAAAACAGTAACACTTGTTCAGAACGAAAGAAAGCACAGAGCCCCAGATTCTATGTTGTCCTGGAGAGCTTGCAGAGCACTGGGGAAAGGCAGGCAGAGAATTCCCTGCTAGCACCTTTTCTGTGCCTGTTCACATTGCTTCGCAGAATCGCTTTTGTGCAGAAAACACTAACACTTGTTCAGAACGAAAGAAAGCACAGAGCCCCAGATTTTATGTTGTCCTGGAGAGCTTGCAGAGCACTGGGGAAAAGCAGGCAGAGAATTCCCTGCTAGCACCTTCTCTGTGCCTGGGAAGCAGAAGTGTTCACATTGCTGCGCAGAATCGCTTTTGTGCAGAAAACAGTAACACTTGTTCAGAACGAAAGAAAGCACAGAGCCCCAGATTTTATGTTGTCCTGGAGAGCTTGCAGAGCACTGGGGAAAGGCAGGCAGAGAATTCCCTGCTAGCACCTTCTCTGTGCCTGTTCACATTGCTGCGCAGAATCGCTTTTGTGCAGAAAACAGTAACACTTGTTCAGAACGAAAGAAAGCACAGAGCCCCAGATTTTATGTTGTCCTGGAGAGCTTACAGAGCAGTGGGGAAAGGCAGGCAGAGAATTCCCTGCTAGCACCTTCTCTGTGCCTGGGAAGCAGAAGTGTTCACATTGCTTCGCAGAATCGCTTTTGTGCAGAAAACAGTAACACTTGTTCAGAACGAAAGAAAGCACAGAGCCCCAGATTTTATGTTGTCTTGGAGAGCTTGCAGAGCACTGGGGAAAAGCAGGCAGAGAATTTCCTGCTAGCACCTTCTCTGTGCCTGGGAAACAGAAGTGTTCACATTGCTTGGCAGAATCGCTTTTGTGCAGAAAACAGTAACACTTGTTCAGAACGAAAGAAAGCACAGATCCCCAGATTTTATGTTGTCTTGGAGAGCTTGCAGAGCACTGGGGAAAAGCAGGCAGAGAATTTCCTGCTAGCACCTTCTCTGTGCCTGGGAAACAGAAGTGTTCACATTGCTTGGCAGAATCGCTTTTGTGCAGAAAACAGTAACACTTGTTCAGAACGAAAGAAAGCACAGAGCCCCAGATTTTATGTTGTCCTGGAGAGCTTGCAGAGCACTGGGGAAAAGCAGGCAGAGAATTCCCTGCTAGCACCTTCTCTGTGCCTGGGAAGCAGAAGTGTTCCCATTGCTTCGCAGAATCGCTTTTGTGCAGAAAACAGTAACACTTGTTCAGAACAAAAGAAAGCACAGAGCCCAGATTTTATGTCTTCCTGGAGAGCTTGCAGAGCACTGGGGAAAGGCAGGCAGAGAATTCCCTGCTAGCACTTTCTCTGTGCCTGTTCACATTGCTTCGCAGAATTGCTTTTGTGCAGAAAACAGTAACACTTGTTCAGACGAAAGAAAGCACAGAGCCCCAGATTTTATGTTGTCCTGGAGAGATTGCAGAGCACTGGGGAAAGGCAGGCAGAGAATTCCCTGCTAGCACCTTCTCTGTGCCTGGGAAGCAGAAGTGTTCACATTGCTTGGCAGAATCGCTTTTGTGCAGAAAACACTAACACTTGTTCAGAACAAAAGAAAGCACAGAGCCCCAGATTTTATGTTGTCCTGGAGAGCTTGCAGAGCACTGGGGAAAAGCAGGCAGAGAATTCCCTGCTAGCACCTTCTCTGTGCCTGGGAAACAGAAGTGTTCACATTGCTTGGCAGAATCGCTTTTGTGCAGAAAACAGTAACACTTGTTCAGAACGAAAGAAAGCACAGAGCCCCAGATTTTATGTTGTCCTGGAGAGCTTGCAGAGCACTGGGGAAAAGCAGGCAGAGAATTCCCTGCTAGCACCTTCTCTGTGCCTGGGAAGCAGAAGTGTTCACATTGCTTGGCAGAATCGCTTTTGTGCAGAAAACAGTAACACTTGTTCAGAACGAAAGAAAGCACAGAGCCCCAGATTTTATGTTGTCCTGGAGAGCTTGCAGAGCACTGGGGAAAGGCAGGCAGAGAATTCCCTGCTAGCACCTTCTCTGTGCCTGGGAAGCAGAAGTGTTCACATTGCTTGGCAGAATCGCTTTTGTGCAGAAAACATTAACAGTTGTTCAGAACGAAAGAAAGCACAGAGCCCCTGATTCTATGTTGTCCTGGAGAGCTTGCAGAGCACTGGGGAAAGGCAGGCAGAGAATTCCCTGCTAGCACCTTCTCTGTGCCTGGGAAGCAGAAGTGTTCACATTGCTTGGCAGAATCGCTTTTGTGCAGAAAACAGTAACACTTGTTCAGAACAAAAGAAAGCACAGAGCCCCAGATTTTATGTTGTCCTGGAGAGCTTGCAGAGCACTGGGGAAAAGCAGGCAGAGAATTCCCTGCTAGCACCTTCTCTGCGCCTGGGAAACAGAATTGTTCACATTGCTTGGCAGAATCGCTTTTGTGCAGAAAACAGTAACACTTGTTCAGAACGAAAGAAAGCACAGAGCCCCAGATTCTATGTTGTCCTGGAGAGCTTGCAGAGCACTGGGGAAAGGCAGGCAGAGAATTCCCTGCTAGCACCTTCTCTGTGCCTGTTCACATTGCTTCGCAGAATCGCTTTTGTGCAGAAAACAGTAATACTTGTTCAGAACGAAAGAAAGCACAGAGCCGCAGATTTTATGTTGTCCTGGAGAGCTTGAAGAGCACTGGGGAAAAGCAGGCAGAGAATTCCCTGCTAGCACCTTCTCTGTGCCTGGGAAGCAGAAGTGTTCCCATTGCTTGGCAGAATCGCTTTTGTGCAGAAAACACTAACACGTGTTCAGAACAAAAGAAAGCACAGAGCCCCAGATTTGCTGTTGTCCTGGAGAGCTTGCAGAGCACTGGGGAAAGGCAGGCAGAGAATTCCCTGCTAGCACCTTCTCTGTGCCTGGGAAGCAGAAGTGTTCACATTGCTTCGCAGAATCGCTTTTGTGCAGAAAATAGTAACACTTGTTCAGAACGAAAGAAAGCACAGAGCCCCAGATTTTATGTTGTCCTGGAGAGCTTGCAGAGCACTGGGGAAAAGCAGGCAGAGAATTTCCTGCTAGCACCTTCTCTGTGCCTGGGAAAGAGAAGTGTTCACATTGCTTGGCAGAATCGCTTTTGTGCAGAAAACAGTAACACTTGTTCAGAATGAAAGAAAGCACAGAGCCCCAGATTTTATGTTGTCCTGGAGAGCTTGCAGAGCAGTGGGGAAAGGCAGGCAGAGAATTCCCTGCTAGCACCTTCTCTGTGCCTGGGAAACAGAAGTGTTCACATTGCTTCGCAGAATCGCTTTTGTGCAGAAAACAGTAACACTTGTTCAGAACGAAAGAAAGCACAGAGCCCCAGATTTTATGTTGTCCTGGAGAGCTTGCAGAGCACTGGGGAAAAGCAGGCAGAGAATTCCCTGCTAGCACCTTCTCTGTGCCTGGGAAGCAGAAGTGTTCCCATTGCTTCGCAGAATCACTTTTCTGCAGAAAACAGTAACACTTGTTCAGAACAAAAGAAAGCACAGAGCCCAGATTTTATGTCTTCCTGGAGAGCTTGCAGAGCACTGGGGAAAGGCAGGCAGAGAATTCCCTGCTAGCACCTTCTCTGTGCCTGGGAAGCAGAAGTGTTCACATTGCTTGGCAGAATCGCTTTTGTGCAGAAAACAGTAACACTTGTTCAGAACGAAAGAAAGCACAGAGCCCCAGATTTTATGTTGTCCTGGAGAGCTTGCAGAGCAGTGGGGAAAGGCAGGCAGAGAATTCCCTGCTAGCACCTTCTCTGTGCCTGTTCACATTGCTTCGCAGAATCGCTTTTGTGCAGAAAACAGTAACACTTGTTCAGACGAAAGAAAGCACAGAGCCCCAGATTTTATGTTGTCCTGGAGAGCTTGCAGAGCACTGGGGAAAGGCAGGCAGAGAATTCCCTGCTAGCACCTTCTCTGTGCCTGTTCACATTGCTTCGCAGAATCGCTTTTGTGCAGAAAACAGTAATACTTGTTCAGAACGAAAGAAAGCACAGAGCCCCAGATTTTATGTTGTCCTGGAGAGCTTGCAGAGCACTGGGGAAAAGCAGGCAGAGAATTCCCTGCTAGCACCTTCTCTGTGCCTGGGAAGCAGAAGTGTTCACATTGCTTCGCAGAATCGCTTTTGTGCAGAAAACATTAACACTTGTTCAGAACGAAAGAAAGCACAGAGCCCCAGATTTTATGTTGTCCTGGAGAGCTTGCAGAGCAGTGGGGAAAGGCAGGCAGAGAATTCCCTGCTAGCACCTTTACTGTGCCTGTTCACATTGCTTGGCAGAATCGCTTTTGTGCAGAAAACAGTAACACTTGTTCAGAACGAAAGAAAGCACAGAGCCCCAGATTTTATGTTGTCCTGGAGAGCTTGCAGAGCAGTGGGGAAAGGCAGGCAGAGAATTCCCTGCTAGCACCTTCTCTGTGCCTGGGAAACAGAAGTGTTCACATTGCTTTGCAGAATCGCTTTTGTGCAGAAAACAGTAACACTTGTTCAGAACGAAAGAAAGCACAGAGCCCCAGATTCTATGTTGTCCTGGAGAGCTTGCAGAGCACTGGGGAAAGGCAGGCAGAGAATTCCCTGCTAGCACCTTTTCTGTGCCTGTTCACATTGCTTCGCAGAATCGCTTTTGTGCAGAAAACAGTAACACTTGTTCAGAACAAAAGAAAGCACAGAGCCCCAGATTTTATGTTGTCCTGGAGAGCTTGCAGAGCACTGGGGAAAGGCAGGCAGAGAATTCCCTGCTAGCACCTTCTCTGTGCCTGTTCACATTGCTTCGCAGAATCGCTTTTGTGCAGAAAACAGTAACACTTGTTCAGAACAAAAGAAAGCACAGAGCCCCAGATTTTATGTTGTCCTGGAGAGCTTGCAGAGCACTGGGGAAAAGCAGGGAGAGAATTTCCTGCTAGCACCTTCTCTGTGCCTGGGAAGCAGAAGTGTTCACATTGCTTCGCAGAATCGCTTTTGTGCAGAAAACAGTAACACTTGTTCAGAACGAAAGAAAGCACAGATCCCCAGATTTTATGTTGTCTTGGAGAGCTTGCAGAGCACTGGGGAAAAGCAGGCAGAGAATTTCCTGCTAGCACCTTCTCTGTGCCTGGGAAACAGAAGTGTTCACATTGCTTGGCAGAATCGCTTTTGTGCAGAAAACAGTAACACTTGTTCAGAACGAAAGAAAGCACAGAGCCCCAGATTTTATGTTGTCCTGGAGAGCTTGCAGAGCACTGGGGAAAAGCAGGCAGAGAATTCCCTGCTAGCACCTTCTCTGTGCCTGGGAAGCAGAAGTGTTCCCATTGCTTCGCAGAATCACTTTTCTGCAGAAAACAGTAACACTTGTTCAGAACAAAAGAAAGCACAGAGCCCAGATTTTATGTCTTCCTGGAGAGCTTGCAGAGCACTGGGGAAAGGCAGGCAGAGAATTCCCTGCTAGCACCGTTTCTGTGCCTGTTCACATTGCTTCGCAGAATCGCTTTTGTGCAGAAAACACTAACACTTGTTCAGAACGAAAGAAAGCACAGAGCCCCAGATTTTATGTTGTCCTGGAGAGCTTGCAGAGCACTGGGGAAAGGCAGGCAGAGAATTCCCTGCTAGCACCTTCTCTGTGCCTGGGAAGCAGAAGTCTTCACATTGCTTCGCAGAATCGCTTTTGTGCAGAAAACACTAACACTTGTTCAGAACGAAAGAAAGCACAGAGCCCCAGATTCTATGTTGTCTCGGAGAGCTTGCAGAGCACTGGGGAAAAGCAGGCAGAGAATTCCCTGCTAGCACCTTCTCTGTGCCTGGGAAGCAGAAGTGTTCCCATTGCTTCGCAGAATCGCTTTTGTGCAGAAAACAATAATACTTGTTCAGAACGAAAGAAAGCACAGAGCCCCAGATTCTATGTTGTCCTGGAGAGCTTGCAGAGCACTGGGGAAAGGCAGGCAGAGAATTCCCTGCTAGCACCTTTTCTGTGCCTGTTCACATTGCTTCGCAGAATCGCTTTTGTGCAGAAAACAGTAACACTTGTTCAGAACGAAAGAAAGCACAGAGCCCCAGATTTTATGTTGTCCTGGAGAGCTTGCAGAGCACTGGGGAAAGGCAGGCAGAGAATTCCCTGCTAGCACCTTCTCTGTGCCTGGGAAGCAGAAGTGTTCACATTGCTTGGCAGAATCGCTTTTGTGCAGAAAACACTAACACTTGTTCAGAACAAAAGAAAGCACAGAGCCCCAGATTTTATGTTGTCCTGGAGAGCTTGCAGAGCACTGGGGAAAAGCAGGCAGAGAATTCCCTGCTAGCACCTTCTCTGCGCCTGGGAAACAGAAGTGTTCACATTGCTTCGCAGAATCGCTTTTGTGCAGAAAACAGTAACACTTGTTCAGAACGAAAGAAAGCACAGAGCCCCAGATTCTATGTTGTCCTGGAGAGCTTGCAGAGCACTGGGGAAAGGCAGGCAGAGAATTCCCTGCTAGCACCTTCTCTGTGCCTGTTCACATTGCTTCGCAGAATCGCTTTTGTGCAGAAAACAGTAATACTTGTTCAGAACGAAAGAAAGCACAGAGCCCCAGATTTTATGTTGTCCTGGAGAGCTTGCAGAGCACTGGGGAAAAGCAGGCAGAGAATTCCCTGCTAGCACCTTCTCTGTGCCTGGGAAACAGAAGTGTTCACATTGCTTCGCAGAATCGCTTTTGTGCAGAAAACAGTAACACTTGTTCAGAACGAAAGAAAGCACAGAGCCGCAGATTTTATGTTGTCCTGGAGAGCTTGCAGAGCAGTGGGGAAAGGCAGGCAGAGAATTCCCTGCTAGCACCTTTACTGTGCCTTTTCACATTGCTTGGCAGAATCGCTTTTGTGCAGAAAACAGTAACACTTGTTCAGAACAAAAGAAAGCACAGAGCCCAGATTTTATGTCTTCCTGGAGAGCTTGCAGAGCACTGGGGAAAGGCAGGCAGAGAATTCCCTGCTAGCACCTTCTCTGTGCCTGGGAAGCAGAAGTGTTCACATTGCTTGGCAGAATCGCTTTTGTGCAGAAAACAGTAACACTTGTTCAGAACGAAAGAAAGCACAGAGCCCCAGATTTTATGTTGTCCTGGAGAGCTTGCAGAGCACTGGGGAAAGGCAGGCAGAGAATTCCCTGCTAGCACCTTCTCTGTGCCTGTTCACATTGCTTCGCAGAATCGCTTTTGTGCAGAAAACAGTAACACTTGTTCAGACGAAAGAAAGCACAGAGCCCCAGATTTTATGTTGTCCTGGAGAGCTTGCAGAGCACTGGGGAAAGGCAGGCAGAGAATTCCCTGCTAGCACCTTCTCTGTGCCTGTTCACATTGCTTCGCAGAATCGCTTTTGTGCAGAAAACAGTAATACTTGTTCAGAACGAAAGAAAGCACAGAGCCCCAGATTTTATGTTGTCCTGGAGAGCTTGCAGAGCACTGGGGAAAAGCAGGCAGAGAATTCCCTGCTAGCACCTTCTCTGTGCCTGGGAAGCAGAAGTGTTCACATTGCTTCGCAGAATCGCTTTTGTGCAGAAAACAGTAACACTTGTTCAGAACGAAAGAAAGCACAGAGCCCCAGATTTTATGTTGTCCTGGAGAGCTTGCAGAGCAGTGGGGAAAGGCAGGCAGAGAATTCCCTGCTAGCACCTTTACTGTGCCTGTTCACATTGCTTGGCAGAATCGCTTTTGTGCAGAAAACAGTAACACTTGTTCAGAACGAAAGAAAGCACAGAGCCCCAGATTTTATGTTGTCCTGGAGAGCTTGCAGAGCAGTGGGGAAAGGCAGGCAGAGAATTCCCTGCTAGCACCTTCTCTGTGCCTGGGAAACAGAAGTGTTCACATTGCTTTGCAGAATCGCTTTTGTGCAGAAAACAGTAACACTTGTTCAGAACGAAAGAAAGCACAGATCCCCAGATTTTATGTTGTCCTGGAGAGCTTGCAGAGCAGTGGGGAAAGGCAGGCAGAGAATTCCCTGCTAGCACCTTCTCTGTGTCTGGGAAGCAGAAGTGTTCCCATTGCTTCGCAGAATCGCTTTTGTGCAGAAAACAGTAACACTTGTTCAGAACGAAAGAAAGCACAGAGCCCCAGATTCTATGTTGTCCTGGAGAGCTTGCAGAGCACTGGGGAAAGGCAGGCAGAGAATTCCCTGCTAGCACCTTTTCTGTGCCTGTTCACATTGCTTCGCAGAATCGCTTTTGTGCAGAAAACAGTAACACTTGTTCAGAACAAAAGAAAGCACAGAGCCCCAGATTTTATGTTGTCCTGGAGAGCTTGCAGAGCACTGGGGAAAGGCAGGCAGAGAATTCCCTGCTAGCACCTTCTCTGTGCCTGTTCACATTGCTTCGCAGAATCGCTTTTGTGCAGAAAACAGTAACACTTGTTCAGAACAAAAGAAAGCACAGAGCCCCAGATTTTATGTTGTCCTGGAGAGCTTGCAGAGCACTGGGGAAAAGCAGGGAGAGAATTTCCTGCTAGCACCTTCTCTGTGCCTGGGAAGCAGAAGTGTTCACATTGCTTCGCAGAATCGCTTTTGTGCAGAAAACAGTAACACTTGTTCAGAACGAAAGAAAGCACAGATCCCCAGATTTTATGTTGTCTTGGAGAGCTTGCAGAGCACTGGGGAAAAGCAGGCAGAGAATTTCCTGCTAGCACCTTCTCTGTGCCTGGGAAACAGAAGTGTTCACATTGCTTGGCAGAATCGCTTTTGTGCAGAAAACAGTAACACTTGTTCAGAACGAAAGAAAGCACAGAGCCCCAGATTTTATGTTGTCCTGGAGAGCTTGCAGAGCACTGGGGAAAAGCAGGCAGAGAATTCCCTGCTAGCACCTTCTCTGTGCCTGGGAAGCAGAAGTGTTCCCATTGCTTCGCAGAATCACTTTTCTGCAGAAAACAGTAACACTTGTTCAGAACAAAAGAAAGCACAGAGCCCAGATTTTATGTCTTCCTGGAGAGCTTGCAGAGCACTGGGGAAAGGCAGGCAGAGAATTCCCTGCTAGCACCGTTTCTGTGCCTGTTCACATTGCTTCGCAGAATCGCTTTTGTGCAGAAAACACTAACACTTGTTCAGAACGAAAGAAAGCACAGAGCCCCAGATTTTATGTTGTCCTGGAGAGCTTGCAGAGCACTGGGGAAAGGCAGGCAGAGAATTCCCTGCTAGCACCTTCTCTGTGCCTGGGAAGCAGAAGTCTTCACATTGCTTCGCAGAATCGCTTTTGTGCAGAAAACACTAACACTTGTTCAGAACGAAAGAAAGCACAGAGCCCCAGATTCTATGTTGTCTCGGAGAGCTTGCAGAGCACTGGGGAAAAGCAGGCAGAGAATTCCCTGCTAGCACCTTCTCTGTGCCTGGGAAGCAGAAGTGTTCCCATTGCTTCGCAGAATCGCTTTTGTGCAGAAAACAATAATACTTGTTCAGAACGAAAGAAAGCACAGAGCCCCAGATTCTATGTTGTCCTGGAGAGCTTGCAGAGCACTGGGGAAAGGCAGGCAGAGAATTCCCTGCTAGCACCTTTTCTGTGCCTGTTCACATTGCTTGGCAGAATCGCTTTTGTGCAGAAAACAGTAACACTTGTTCAGAACGAAAGAAAGCACAGAGCCCCAGATTTTATGTTGTCCTGGAGAGCTTGCAGAGCACTGGGGAAAGGCAGGCAGAGAATTCCCTGCTAGCACCTTCTCTGTGCCTGGGAAGCAGAAGTGTTCACATTGCTTGGCAGAATCGCTTTTGTGCAGAAAACACTAACACTTGTTCAGAACAAAAGAAAGCACAGAGCCCCAGATTTTATGTTGTCCTGGAGAGCTTGCAGAGCACTGGGCAAAGGCAGGCAGAGAATTCCCTGCTAGCACCTTCTCTGTGCCTGTTCACATTGCTTCGCAGAATCGCTTTTGTGCAGAAAACAGTAATACTTGTTCAGAACGAAAGAAAGCACAGAGCCCCAGATTTTATGTTGTCCTGGAGAGCTTGCAGAGCACTGGGGAAAAGCAGGCAGAGAATTCCCTGCTAGCACCTTCTCTGTGCCTGGGAAGCAGAAGTGTTCACATTGCTTCGCAGAATCGCTTTTGTGCAGAAAACAGTAACACTTGTTCAGAACGAAAGAAAGCACAGAGCCGCAGATTTTATGTTGTCCTGGAGAGCTTGCAGAGCAGTGGGGAAAGGCAGGCAGAGAATTCCCTGCTAGCACCTTTACTGTGCCTTTTCACATTGCTTGGCAGAATCGCTTTTGTGCAGAAAACAGTAACACTTGTTCAGAACGAAAGAAAGCACAGAGCCCCAGATTTTATGTTGTCCTGGAGAGCTTGCAGAGCAGTGGGGAAAGGCAGGCAGAGAATTCCCTGCTAGCACCTTCTCTGTGCCTGGGAAGCAGAAGTGTTCACATTGCTTCGCAGAATCGCTTTTGTGCAGAAAACAGTAACACTTGTTCAGAACGAAAGAAAGCACAGAGCCCCAGATTTTATGTTGTCCTGGAGAGCTTGCAGAGCACTGGGGAAAAGCAGGCAGAGAATTCCCTGCTAGCACCTTCTCTGTGCCTGGGAAGCAGAAGTGTTCACATTGCTTCGCAGAATCGCTTTTGTGCAGAAAATAGTAACAGTTGTTCAGAACGAAAGAAAGCACAGAGCCCCTGATTCTATGTTGTCCTGGAGAGCTTGCAGAGCACTGGGGAAAGGCAGGCAGAGAATTCCCTGCTAGCACCTTCTCTGTGCCTGGGAAGCAGAAGTGTTCACATTGCTTGGCAGAATCGCTTTTGTGCAGAAAACAGTAACACTTGTTCAGAACGAAAGAAAGCACAGAGCCCCAGATTCTATGTTGTCCTGGAGAGCTTGCAGAGCACTGGGGAAAGGCAGGCAGAGAATTCCCTGCTAGCACCTTCTCTGTGCCTGGGAAGCAGAAGTGTTCACATTGCTTCGCAGAATCGCTTTTGTGCAGAAAACACTAACACTTGTTCAGAACGAAAGAAAGCACAGAGCCCCAGATTTTATGTTGTCCTGGAGAGCTTGCAGAGCACTGGGGAAAAGCAGGCAGAGAATTCCCTGCTAGCACCTTCTCTGTGCCTGGGAAACAGAAGTGTTCACATTGCTTCGCAGAATCGCTTTTGTGCAGAAAACAGTAACACTTGTTCAGAACGAAAGAAAGCACAGAGCCCCAGATTCTATGTTGTCCTGGAGAGCTTGCAGAGCACTGGGGAAAGGCAGGCAGAGAATTCCCTGCTAGCACCTTCTCTGTGTCTGGGAAGCAGAAGTGTTCACATTGCTTTGCAGAATCGCTTTTGTGCAGAAAACATTAACACTTGTTCAGAACGAAAGAAAGCACAGAGCCCCTGATTCTATGTTGTCCTGGAGAGCTTGCAGAGCACTGGGGAAAGGCAGGCAGAGAATTCCCTGCTAGCACCTTCTCTGTGCCTGGGAAGCAGAAGTGTTCACATTGCTTGGCAGAATCGCTTTTGTGCAGAAAACAGTAACACTTGTTCAGAACAAAAGAAAGCACAGAGCCCCAGATTTTATGTTGTCCTGGAGAGCTTGCAGAGCACTGGGGAAAAGCAGGCAGAGAATTCCCTGCTAGCACCTTCTCTGCGCCTGGGAAACAGAATTGTTCACATTGCTTGGCAGAATCGCTTTTGTGCAGAAAACAGTAACACTTGTTCAGAACGAAAGAAAGCACAGAGCCCCAGATTCTATGTTGTCCTGGAGAGCTTGCAGAGCACTGGGGAAAGGCAGGCAGAGAATTCCCTGCTAGCACCTTCTCTGTGCCTGTTCACATTGCTTCGCAGAATCGCTTTTGTGCAGAAAACAGTAATACTTGTTCAGAACGAAAGAAAGCACAGAGCCCCAGATTTTATGTTGTCCTGGAGAGCTTGCAGAGCACTGGGGAAAAGCAGGCAGAGAATTCCCTGCTAGCACCTTCTCTGTGCCTTGGAAGCAGAAGTGTTCCCATTGCTTGGCAGAATCGCTTTTGTGCAGAAAACACTAACACGTGTTCAGAACAAAAGAAAGCACAGAGCCCCAGATTTGCTGTTGTCCTGGAGAGCTTGCAGAGCACTGGGGAAAGGCAGGCAGAGAATTCCCTGCTAGCACCTTCTCTGTGCCTGGGAAGCAGAAGTGTTCACATTGCTTCGCAGAATCGCTTTTGTGCAGAAAATAGTAACACTTGTTCAGAACGAAAGAAAGCACAGAGCCCCAGATTTTATGTTGTCCTGGAGAGCTTGCAGAGCACTGGGGAAAAGCAGGCAGAGAATTTCCTGCTAGCACCTTCTCTGTGCCTGGGAAAGAGAAGTGTTCACATTGCTTGGCAGAATCGCTTTTGTGCAGAAAACAGTAACACTTGTTCAGAACGAAAGAAAGCACAGAGCCCCAGATTTTATGTTGTCCTGGAGAGCTTGCAGAGCAGTGGGGAAAGGCAGGCAGAGAATTCCCTGCTAGCACCTTCTCTGTGCCTGGGAAACAGAAGTGTTCACATTGCTTCGCAGAATCGCTTTTGTGCAGAAAACAGTAACACTTGTTCAGAACGAAAGAAAGCACAGAGCCCCAGATTTTATGTTGTCCTGGAGAGCTTGCAGAGCACTGGGGAAAAGCAGGCAGAGAATTCCCTGCTAGCACCTTCTCTGTGCCTGGGAAGCAGAAGTGTTCCCATTGCTTCGCAGAATCACTTTTCTGCAGAAAACAGTAACACTTGTTCAGAACAAAAGAAAGCACAGAGCCCCAGATTTTATGTTGTCCTGGAGAGCTTGCAGAGCACTGGGGAAAGGCAGGCAGAGAATTCCCTGCTAGCACCTTCTCTGTGCCTGGGAAGCAGAAGTGTTCACATTGGTTGGCAGAATCGCTTTTGTGCAGAAAACAGTAACACTTGTTCAGAACGAAAGAAAGCACAGAGCCCCAGATTTTATGTTGTCCTGGAGAGCTTGCAGAGCACTGGGGAAAGGCAGGCAGAGAATTCCCTGCTAGCACCTTCTCTGTGCCTGTTCACATTGCTTCGCAGAATCGCTTTTGTGCAGAAAACAGTAACACTTGTTCAGACGAAAGAAAGCACAGAGCCCCAGATTTTATGTTGTCCTGGAGAGCTTGCAGAGCACTGGGGAAAGGCAGGCAGAGAATTCCCTGCTAGCACCTTCTCTGAGCCTGTTCACATTGCTTCGCAGAATCGCTTTTGTGCAGAAAACAGTAACACTTGTTCAGAACGAAAGAAAGCACAGAGCCCCAGATTTTATGTTGTCCTGGAGAGCTTGCAGAGCAGTGGGGAAAGGCAGGCAGAGAATTCCCTGCTAGCACCTTCTCTGTGCCTGGGAAGCAGAAGTGTTCACATTGCTTCGCAGAATCGCTTTTGTGCAGAAAACAGTAACACTTGTTCAGAACGAAAGAAAGCACAGAGCCCCAGATTTTATGTTGTCCTGGAGAGCTTGCAGAGCAGTGGGGAAAGGCAGGCAGAGAATTCCCTGCTAGCACCTTTACTGTGCCTGTTCACATTGCTTGGCAGAATCGCTTTTGTGCAGAAAACAGTAACACTTGTTCAGAACGAAAGAAAGCACAGAGCCCCAGATTTTATGTTGTCCTGGAGAGCTTGCAGAGCAGTGGGGAAAGGCAGGCAGAGAATTCCCTGCTAGCACCTTCTCTGTGCCTGGGAAGCAGAAGTGTTCACATTGCTTTGCAGAATCGCTTTTGTGCAGAAAACAGTAACACTTGTTCAGAACGAAAGAAAGCACAGAGCCCCAGATTTTATGTTGTCCTGGAGAGCTTGCAGAGCACTGGGGAAAGGCAGGCAGAGAATTCCCTGCTAGCACCTTCTCTGTGCCTGGGAAGCAGAAGTGTTCACATTGCTTGGCAGAATCGCTTTTGTGCAGAAAACAGTAACAGTTGTTCAGAACGAAAGAAAGCACAGAGCCCCAGATTCTATGTTGTCCTGGAGAGCTTGCAGAGCACTGGGGAAAGGCAGGCAGAGAATTCCCTGCTAGCACCTTTTCTGTGCCTGTTCACATTGCTTCGCAGAATCGCTTTTGTGCAGAAAACAGTAACACTTGTTCAGAACGAAAGAAAGCACAGAGCCCCAGATTTTATGTTGTCCTGGAGAGCTTGCAGAGTACTGGGGAAAAGCAGGCAGAGAATTCCCTGCTAGCACCTTCTCTGTGCCTGGGAAGCAGAAGTGTTCACATTGCTTGGCAGAATCGCTTTTGTGCAGAAAACACTAACACGTGTTCAGAACAAAAGAAAGCACAGAGCCCCAGATTTTATGTTGTCCTGGAGAGCTTGCAGAGCACTGGGGAAAAGCAGGCAGAGAATTCCCTGCTAGCACCTTCTCTGTGCCTGGGAAACAGAAGTGTTCACATTGCTTCGCAGAATCGCTTTTGTGCAGAAAACAGTAACACTTGTTCAGAACGAAAGAAAGCACAGAGCCCCAGATTCTATGTTGTCCTGGAGAGCTTGCAGAGCACTGGGGAAAGGCAGGCAGAGAATTCCCTGCTAGCACCTTCTCTGTGCCTGTTCACATTGCTTCGCAGAATCGCTTTTGTGCAGAAAACAGTAATACTTGTTCAGAACGAAAGAAAGCACAGAGCCCCAGATTTTATGTTGTCCTGGAGAGCTTGCAGAGCACTGGGGAAAAGCAGGCAGAGAATTCCCTGCTAGCACCTTCTCTGTGCCTGGGAAGCAGAAGTGTTCACATTGCTTCGCAGAATCGCTTTTGTGCAGAAAACAGTAACACTTGTTCAGAACGAAAGAAAGCACAGAGCCCCAGATTTTATGTTGTCCTGGAGAGCTTGCAGAGCAGTGGGGAAAGGCAGGCAGAGAATTCCCTGCTAGCACCTTTACTGTGCCTGTTCACATTGCTTGGCAGAATCGCTTTTGTGCAGAAAACAGTAACACTTGTTCAGAACGAAAGAAAGCACAGAGCCCCAGATTTTATGTTGTCCTGGAGAGCTTGCAGAGCAGTGGGGAAAGGCAGGCAGAGAATTCCCTGCTAGCACCTTCTCTGTGCCTGGGAAACAGAAGTGTTCACATTGCTTTGCAGAATCGCTTTTGTGCAGAAAACAGTAACACTTGTTCAGAACGAAAGAAAGCACAGAGCCCCAGATTTTATGTTGTCCTGGAGAGCTTGCAGAGCACTGGGGAAAGGCAGGCAGAGAATTCCCTGCTAGCACCTTCTCTGTGCCTGGGAAGCAGAAGTGTTCACATTGCTTCGCAGAATCGCTTTTGTGCAGAAAACAGTAACACTTGTTCAGAACGAAAGAAAGCACAGAGCCCCAGATTTTATGTTGTCCTGGAGAGCTTGCAGAGCACTGGGGAAAGGCAGGCAGAGAATTCCCTGCTAGCACCTTCTCTGTGCCTGGGAAGCAGAAGTGTTCACATTGCTTTGCAGAATCGCTTTTGTGCAGAAAACAGTAACAGTTGTTCAGAACGAAAGAAAGCACAGAGCCCCTGATTCTATGTTGTCCTGGAGAGCTTGCAGAGCACTGGGGAAAGGCAGGCAGAGAATTCCCTGCTAGCACCTTCTCTGTGCCTGGGAAGCAGAAGTGTTCACATTGCTTCGCAGAATCGCTTTTGTGCAGAAAACATTAACACTTGTTCAGAACGAAAGAAAGCACAGAGCCCCTGATTCTATGTTGTCCTGGAGAGCTTGCAGAGCACTGGGGAAAGGCAGGCAGAGAATTCCCTGCTAGCACCTTCTCTGTGCCTGGGAAGCAGAAGTGTTCACATTGCTTGGCAGAATCGCTTTTGTGCAGAAAACAGTAACACTTGTTCAGAACAAAAGAAAGCACAGAGCCCCAGATTTTATGTTGTCCTGGAGAGCTTGCAGAGCACTGGGGAAAAGCAGGCAGAGAATTCCCTGCTAGCACCTTCTCTGCGCCTGGGAAACAGAATTGTTCACATTGCTTGGCAGAATCGCTTTTGTGCAGAAAACAGTAACACTTGTTCAGAACGAAAGAAAGCACAGAGCCCCAGATTCTATGTTGTCCTGGAGAGCTTGCAGAGCACTGGGGAAAGGCAGGCAGAGAATTCCCTGCTAGCACCTTCTCTGTGCCTGTTCACATTGCTTCGCAGAATCGCTTTTGTGCAGAAAACAGTAATACTTGTTCAGAACGAAAGAAAGCACAGAGCCCCAGATTTTATGTTGTCCTGGAGAGCTTGCAGAGCACTGGGGAAAAGCAGGCAGAGAATTCCCTGCTAGCACCTTCTCTGTGCCTGGGAAGCAGAAGTGTTCCCATTGCTTGGCAGAATCGCTTTTGTGCAGAAAACACTAACACGTGTTCAGAACAAAAGAAAGCACAGAGCCCCAGATTTGCTGTTGTCCTGGAGAGCTTGCAGAGCACTGGGGAAAGGCAGGCAGAGAATTCCCTGCTAGCACCTTCTCTGTGCCTGGGAAGCAGAAGTGTTCACATTGCTTCGCAGAATCGCTTTTGTGCAGAAAATAGTAACACTTGTTCAGAACGAAAGAAAGCACAGAGCCCCAGATTTTATGTTGTCCTGGAGAGCTTGCAGAGCACTGGGGAAAAGCAGGCAGAGAATTTCCTGCTAGCACCTTCTCTGTGCCTGGGAAAGACAAGTGTTCACATTGCTTGGCAGAATCGCTTTTGTGCAGAAAACAGTAACACTTGTTCAGAACGAAAGAAAGCACAGAGCCCCAGATTTTATGTTGTCCTGGAGAGCTTGCAGAGCAGTGGGGAAAGGCAGGCAGAGAATTCCCTGCTAGCACCTTCTCTGTGCCTGGGAAACAGAAGTGTTCACATTGCTTCGCAGAATCGCTTTTGTGCAGAAAACAGTAACACTTGTTCAGAACGAAAGAAAGCACAGAGCCCCAGATTTTATGTTGTCCTGGAGAGCTTGCAGAGCACTGGGGAAAAGCAGGCAGAGAATTCCCTGCTAGCACCTTCTCTGTGCCTGGGAAGCAGAAGTGTTCCCATTGCTTCGCAGAATCACTTTTCTGCAGAAAACAGTAACACTTGTTCAGAACAAAAGAAAGCACAGAGCCCAGATTTTATGTCTTCCTGGAGAGCTTGCAGAGCACTGGGGAAAGGCAGGCAGAGAATTCCCTGCTAGCACCTTCTCTGTGCCTGGGAAGCAGAAGTGTTCACATTGCTTGGCAGAATCGCTTTTGTGCAGAAAACAGTAACACTTGTTCAGAACGAAAGAAAGCACAGAGCCCCAGATTTTATGTTGTCCTGGAGAGCTTGCAGAGCACTGGGGAAAGGCAGGCAGAGAATTCCCTGCTAGCACCTTCTCTGTGCCTGTTCACATTGCTTCGCAGAATCGCTTTTGTGCAGAAAACAGTAACACTTGTTCAGACGAAAGAAAGCACAGAGCCCCAGATTTTATGTTGTCCTGGAGAGCTTGCAGAGCACTGGGGAAAGGCAGGCAGAGAATTCCCTGCTAGCACCTTCTCTGAGCCTGTTCACATTGCTTCGCAGAATCGCTTTTGTGCAGAAAACACTAATACTTGTTCAGAACGAAAGAAAGCACAGAGCCCCAGATTTTATGTTGTCCTGGAGAGCTTGCAGAGCACTGGGGAAAAGCAGGCAGAGAATTCCCTGCTAGCACCTTCTCTGTGCCTGGGAAGCAGAAGTGTTCACATTGCTTCGCAGAATCGCTTTTGTGCAGAAAACAGTAACACTTGTTCAGAACGAAAGAAAGCACAGAGCCCCAGATTTTATGTTGTCCTGGAGAGCTTGCAGAGCAGTGGGGAAAGGCAGGCAGAGAATTCCCTGCTAGCACCTTTACTGTGCCTGTTCACATTGCTTGGCAGAATCGCTTTTGTGCAGAAAACAGTAACACTTGTTCAGAACGAAAGAAAGCACAGAGCCCCAGATTTTATGTTGTCCTGGAGAGCTTGCAGAGCAGTGGGGAAAGGCAGGCAGAGAATTCCCTGCTAGCACCTTCTCTGTGCCTGGGAAACAGAAGTGTTCACATTGCTTGGCAGAATCGCTTTTGTGCAGAAAACAGTAACACTTGTTCAGAACGAAAGAAAGCACAGAGCCCCAGATTTTATGTTGTCCTGGAGAGCTTGCAGAGCAGTGGGGAAAGGCAGGCAGAGAATTCCCTGCTAGCACCTTCTCTGTGCCTGGGAAGCAGAAGTCTTCACATTGCTTCGCAGAATCGCTTTTGTGCAGAAAACAGTAACACTTGTTCAGAACGAAAGAAAGCACAGAGCCCCAGATTTTATGTTGTCCTGGAGAGCTTGCAGAGCACTGGGGAAAAGCAGGCAGAGAATTCCCTGCTAGCACCTTCTCTGTGCCTGGGAAGCAGAAGTGTTCACATTGCTTCGCAGAATCGCTTTTGTGCAGAAAATAGTAACAGTTGTTCAGAACGAAAGAAAGCACAGAGCCCCTGATTCTATGTTGTCCTGGAGAGCTTGCAGAGCACTGGGGAAAGGCAGGCAGAGAATTCCCTGCTAGCACCTTCTCTGTGCCTGGGAAGCAGAAGTGTTCACATTGCTTCGCAGAATCGCTTTTGTGCAGAAAACAGTAACACTTGTTCAGAACGAAAGAAAGCACAGAGCCCCAGATTCTATGTTGTCCTGGAGAGCTTGCAGAGCACTGGGGAAAGGCAGGCAGAGAATTCCCTGCTAGCACCTTCTCTGTGCCTGTTCACATTGCTTCGCAGAATCGCTTTTGTGCAGAAAACAGTAACACTTTTTCAGACGAAAGAAAGCACAGAGCCCCAGATTTTATGTTGTCCTGGAGAGCTTGCAGAGCACTGGGGAAAGGCAGGCAGAGAATTCCCTGCTAGCACCTTCTCTGTGCCTGGGAAGCAGAAGTGTTCACATTGCTTCGCAGAATCGCTTTTGTGCAGAAAACACTAACACTTGTTCAGAACAAAAGAAAGCACAGAGCCCCAGATTTTATGTTGTCCTGGAGAGCTTGCAGAGCACTGGGGAAAAGCAGGCAGAGAATTCCCTGCTAGCACCTTCTCTGTGCCTGGGAAACAGAAGTGTTCACATTGCTTCGCAGAATCGCTTTTGTGCAGAAAACAGTAACACTTGTTCAGAACGAAAGAAAGCACAGAGCCCCAGATTTTATGTTGTCCTGGAGAGCTTGCAGAGCAGTGGGGAAAGGCAGGCAGAGAATTCCCTGCTAGCACCTTCTCTGTGTCTGGGAAGCAGAAGTGTTCCCATTGCTTCGCAGAATCGCTTTTGTGCAGAAAACAATAATACTTGTTCAGAACGAAAGAAAGCACAGAGCCCCAGATTCTATGTTGTCCTGGAGAGCTTGCAGAGCACTGGGGAAAGGCAGGCAGAGAATTCCCTGCTAGCACCTTTTCTGTGCCTGTTCACATTGCTTGGCAGAATCGCTTTTGTGCAGAAAACAGTAACACTTGTTCAGAACAAAAGAAAGCACAGAGCCCCAGATTTTATGTTGTCCTGGAGAGCTTGCAGAGCACTGGGGAAAGGCAGGCAGAGAATTCCCTGCTAGCACCTTCTCTGTGCCTGTTCACATTGCTTGGCAGAATCGCTTTTGTGCAGAAAACAGTAACACTTGTTCAGAACAAAAGAAAGCACAGAGCCCCAGATTTTATGTTGTCCTGGAGAGCTTGCAGAGCACTGGGGAAAAGCAGGGAGAGAATTTCCTGCTAGCACCTTCTCTGTGCCTGGGAAGCAGAAGTGTTCACATTGCTTCGCAGAATCGCTTTTGTGCAGAAAACAGTAACACTTGTTCAGAACGAAAGAAAGCACAGATCCCCAGATTTTATGTTGTCTTGGAGAGCTTGCAGAGCACTGGGGAAAAGCAGGCAGAGAATTTCCTGCTAGCACCTTCTCTGTGCCTGGGAAACAGAAGTGTTCACATTGCTTGGCAGAATCGCTTTTGTGCAGAAAACAGTAACACTTGTTCAGAACGAAAGAAAGCACAGAGCCCCAGATTTTATGTTGTCCTGGAGAGCTTGCAGAGCACTGGGGAAAAGCAGGCAGAGAATTCCCTGCTAGCACCTTCTCTGTGCCTGGGAAGCAGAAGTGTTCCCATTGCTTGGCAGAATCGCTTTTGTGCAGAAAACACTAACACGTGTTCAGAACAAAAGAAAGCACAGAGCCCCAGATTTGCTGTTGTCCTGGAGAGCTTGCAGAGCACTGGGGAAAGGCAGGCAGAGAATTCCCTGCTAGCACCTTCTCTGTGCCTGGGAAGCAGAAGTGTTCACATTGCTTCGCAGAATCGCTTTTGTGCAGAAAATAGTAACACTTGTTCAGAACGAAAGAAAGCACAGAGCCCCAGATTTTATGTTGTCCTGGAGAGCTTGCAGAGCACTGGGGAAAAGCAGGCAGAGAATTTCCTGCTAGCACCTTCTCTGTGCCTGGGAAAGAGAAGTGTTCACATTGCTTGGCAGAATCGCTTTTGTGCAGAAAACAGTAACACTTGTTCAGAACGAAAGAAAGCACAGAGCCCCAGATTTTATGTTGTCCTGGAGAGCTTGCAGAGCAGTGGGGAAAGGCAGGCAGAGAATTCCCTGCTAGCACCTTCTCTGTGCCTGGGAAACAGAAGTGTTCACATTGCTTCGCAGAATCGCTTTTGTGCAGAAAACAGTAACACTTGTTCAGAACGAAAGAAAGCACAGAGCCCCAGATTTTATGTTGTCCTGGAGAGCTTGCAGAGCACTGGGGAAAAGCAGGCAGAGAATTCCCTGCTAGCACCTTCTCTGTGCCTGGGAAGCAGAAGTGTTCCCATTGCTTCGCAGAATCACTTTTCTGCAGAAAACAGTAACACTTGTTCAGAACAAAAGAAAGCACAGAGCCCAGATTTTATGTCTTCCTGGAGAGCTTGCAGAGCACTGGGGAAAGGCAGGCAGAGAATTCCCTGCTAGCACCTTCTCTGTGCCTGGGAAGCAGAAGTGTTCACATTGCTTGGCAGAATCGCTTTTGTGCAGAAAACAGTAACACTTGTTCAGAACGAAAGAAAGCACAGAGCCCCAGATTTTATGTTGTCCTGGAGAGCTTGCAGAGCACTGGGGAAAGGCAGGCAGAGAATTCCCTGCTAGCACCTTCTCTGTGCCTGTTCACATTGCTTCGCAGAATCGCTTTTGTGCAGAAAACAGTAACACTTGTTCAGACGAAAGAAAGCACAGAGCCCCAGATTTTATGTTGTCCTGGAGAGCTTGCAGAGCACTGGGGAAAGGCAGGCAGAGAATTCCCTGCTAGCACCTTCTCTGAGCCTGTTCACATTGCTTCGCAGAATCGCTTTTGTGCAGAAAACACTAATACTTGTTCAGAACGAAAGAAAGCACAGAGCCCCAGATTTTATGTTGTCCTGGAGAGCTTGCAGAGCACTGGGGAAAAGCAGGCAGAGAATTCCCTGCTAGCACCTTCTCTGTGCCTGGGAAGCAGAAGTGTTCACATTGCTTCGCAGAATCGCTTTTGTGCAGAAAACAGAAACACTTGTTCAGAACGAAAGAAAGCACAGAGCCCCAGATTTTATGTTGTCCTGGAGAGCTTGCAGAGCAGTGGGGAAAAGCAGGCAGAGAATTCCCTGCTAGCACCTTTACTGTGCCTGTTCACATTGCTTGGCAGAATCGCTTTTGTGCAGAAAACAGTAACACTTGTTCAGAACGAAAGAAAGCACAGAGCCCCAGATTTTATGTTGTCCTGGAGAGCTTGCAGAGCAGTGGGGAAAGGCAGGCAGAGAATTCCCTGCTAGCACCTTCTCTGTGCCTGGGAAACAGAAGTGTTCACATTGCTTGGCAGAATCGCTTTTGTGCAGAAAACAGTAACACTTGTTCAGAACGAAAGAAAGCACAGAGCCCCAGATTTTATGTTGTCCTGGAGAGCTTGCAGAGCAGTGGGGAAAGGCAGGCAGAGAATTCCCTGCTAGCACCTTCTCTGTGCCTGGGAAGCAGAAGTCTTCACATTGCTTCGCAGAATCGCTTTTGTGCAGAAAACAGTAACACTTGTTCAGAACGAAAGAAAGCACAGAGCCCCAGATTTTATGTTGTCCTGGAGAGCTTGCAGAGCACTGGGGAAAAGCAGGCAGAGAATTCCCTGCTAGCACCTTCTCTGTGCCTGGGAAGCAGAAGTGTTCACATTGCTTCGCAGAATCGCTTTTGTGCAGAAAATAGTAACAGTTGTTCAGAACGAAAGAAAGCACAGAGCCCCTGATTCTATGTTGTCCTGGAGAGCTTGCAGAGCACTGGGGAAAGGCAGGCAGAGAATTCCCTGCTAGCACCTTCTCTGTGCCTGGGAAGCAGAAGTGTTCACATTGCTTGGCAGAATCGCTTTTGTGCAGAAAACAGTAACACTTGTTCAGAACGAAAGAAAGCACAGAGCCCCAGATTCTATGTTGTCCTGGAGAGCTTGCAGAGCACTGGGGAAAGGCAGGCAGAGAATTCCCTGCTAGCACCTTCTCTGTGCCTGTTCACATTGCTTCGCAGAATCGCTTTTGTGCAGAAAACAGTAACACTTGTTCAGACGAAAGAAAGCACAGAGCCCCAGATTTTATGTTGTCCTGGAGAGCTTGCAGAGCACTGGGGAAAGGCAGGCAGAGAATTCCCTGCTAGCACCTTCTCTGTGCCTGGGAAGCAGAAGTGTTCACATTGCTTCGCAGAATCGCTTTTGTGCAGAAAACACTAACACTTGTTCAGAACAAAAGAAAGCACAGAGCCCCAGATTTTATGTTGTCCTGGAGAGCTTGCAGAGCACTGGGGAAAAGCAGGCAGAGAATTCCCTGCTAGCACCTTCTCTGTGCCTGGGAAACAGAAGTGTTCACATTGCTTGGCAGAATCGCTTTTGTGCAGAAAACAGTAACACTTGTTCAGAACGAAAGAAAGCACAGAGCCCCAGATTTTATGTTGTCCTGGAGAGCTTGCAGAGCAGTGGGGAAAGGCAGGCAGAGAATTCCCTGCTAGCACCTTCTCTGTGTCTGGGAAGCAGAAGTGTTCCCATTGCTTCGCAGAATCGCTTTTGTGCAGAAAACAATAATACTTGTTCAGAACGAAAGAAAGCACAGAGCCCCAGATTCTATGTTGTCCTGGAGAGCTTGCAGAGCACTGGGGAAAGGCAGGCAGAGAATTCCCTGCTAGCACCTTTTCTGTGCCTGTTCACATTGCTTCGCAGAATCGCTTTTGTGCAGAAAACAGTAACACTTGTTCAGAACAAAAGAAAGCACAGAGCCCCAGATTTTATGTTGTCCTGGAGAGCTTGCAGAGCACTGGGGAAAGGCAGGCAGAGAATTCCCTGCTAGCACCTTTTCTGTGCCTGTTCACATTGCTTCGCAGAATCGCTTTTGTGCAGAAAACAGTAACACTTGTTCAGAACAAAAGAAAGCACAGAGCCCCAGATTTTATGTTGTCCTGGAGAGCTTGCAGAGCACTGGGGAAAAGCAGGGAGAGAATTTCCTGCTAGCACCTTCTCTGTGCCTGGGAAGCAGAAGTGTTCACATTGCTTCGCAGAATCGCTTTTGTGCAGAAAACAGTAACACTTGTTCAGAACGAAAGAAAGCACAGATCCCCAGATTTTATGTTGTCTTGGAGAGCTTGCAGAGCACTGGGGAAAAGCAGGCAGAGAATTTCCTGCTAGCACCTTCTCTGTGCCTGGGAAACAGAAGTGTTCACATTGCTTGGCAGAATCGCTTTTGTGCAGAAAACAGTAACACTTGTTCAGAACGAAAGAAAGCACAGAGCCCCAGATTTTATGTTGTCCTGGAGAGCTTGCAGAGCACTGGGGAAAAGCAGGCAGAGAATTCCCTGCTAGCACCTTCTCTGTGCCTGGGAAGCAGAAGTGTTCCCATTGCTTCGCAGAATCACTTTTCTGCAGAAAACAGTAACACTTGTTCAGAACAAAAGAAAGCACAGAGCCCAGATTTTATGTCTTCCTGGAGAGCTTGCAGAGCACTGGGGAAAGGCAGGCAGAGAATTCCCTGCTAGCACCGTTTCTGTGCCTGTTCACATTGCTTCGCAGAATCGCTTTTGTGCAGAAAACACTAACACTTGTTCAGAACGAAAGAAAGCACAGAGCCCCAGATTTTATGTTGTCCTGGAGAGCTTGCAGAGCACTGGGGAAAGGCAGGCAGAGAATTCCCTGCTAGCACCTTCTCTGTGCCTGGGAAGCAGAAGTCTTCACATTGCTTCGCAGAATCGCTTTTGTGCAGAAAACACTAACACTTGTTCAGAACGAAAGAAAGCACAGAGCCCCAGATTCTATGTTGTCTCGGAGAGCTTGCAGAGCACTGGGGAAAAGCAGGCAGAGAATTCCCTGCTAGCACCTTCTCTGTGCCTGGGAAGCAGAAGTGTTCCCATTGCTTCGCAGAATCGCTTTTGTGCAGAAAACAATAATACTTGTTCAGAACGAAAGAAAGCACAGAGCCCCAGATTCTATGTTGTCCTGGAGAGCTTGCAGAGCACTGGGGAAAGGCAGGCAGAGAATTCCCTGCTAGCACCTTTTCTGTGCCTGTTCACATTGCTTGGCAGAATCGCTTTTGTGCAGAAAACAGTAACACTTGTTCAGAACGAAAGAAAGCACAGAGCCCCAGATTTTATGTTGTCCTGGAGAGCTTGCAGAGCACTGGGGAAAGGCAGGCAGAGAATTCCCTGCTAGCACCTTCTCTGTGCCTGGGAAGCAGAAGTCTTCACATTGCTTCGCAGAATCGCTTTTGTGCAGAAAACAGTAACACTTGTTCAGAACGAAAGAAAGCACAGAGCCCCAGATTTTATGTTGTCCTGGAGAGCTTGCAGAGCAGTGGGGAAAGGCAGGCAGAGAATTCCCTGCTAGCACCTTCTCTGTGCCTGGGAAGCAGAAGTGTTCCCATTGCTTCGCAGAATCGCTTTTGTGCAGAAAACAATAATACTTGTTCAGAACGAAAGAAAGCACAGAGCCCCAGATTCTATGTTGTCCTGGAGAGCTTGCAGAGCACTGGGGAAAGGCAGGCAGAGAATTCCCTGCTAGCACCTTTTCTGTGCCTGTTCACATTGCTTCGCAGAATCGCTTTTGTGCAGAAAACAGTAACACTTGTTCAGAACAAAAGAAAGCACAGAGCCCCAGATTTTATGTTGTCCTGGAGAGCTTGCAGAGCACTGGGGAAAGGCAGGCAGAGAATTCCCTGCTAGCACCTTCTCTGTGCCTGTTCACATTGCTTCGCAGAATCGCTTTTGTGCAGAAAACAGTAACACTTGTTCAGAACAAAAGAAAGCACAGAGCCCCAGATTTTATGTTGTCCTGGAGAGCTTGCAGAGCACTGGGGAAAAGCAGGGAGAGAATTTCCTGCTAGCACCTTCTCTGTGCCTGGGAAGCAGAAGTGTTCACATTGCTTCGCAGAATCGCTTTTGTGCAGAAAACAGTAACACTTGTTCAGAACGAAAGAAAGCACAGATCCCCAGATTTTATGTTGTCTTGGAGAGCTTGCAGAGCACTGGGGAAAAGCAGGCAGAGAATTTCCTGCTAGCACCTTCTCTGTGCCTGGGAAACAGAAGTGTTCACATTGCTTGGCAGAATCGCTTTTGTGCAGAAAACAGTAACACTTGTTCAGAACGAAAGAAAGCACAGAGCCCCAGATTTTATGTTGTCCTGGAGAGCTTGCAGAGCACTGGGGAAAAGCAGGCAGAGAATTCCCTGCTAGCACCTTCTCTGTGCCTGGGAAGCAGAAGTGTTCCCATTGCTTCGCAGAATCACTTTTCTGCAGAAAACAGTAACACTTGTTCAGAACAAAAGAAAGCACAGAGCCCAGATTTTATGTCTTCCTGGAGAGCTTGCAGAGCACTGGGGAAAGGCAGGCAGAGAATTCCCTGCTAGCACCGTTTCTGTGCCTGTTCACATTGCTTCGCAGAATCGCTTTTGTGCAGAAAACACTAACACTTGTTCAGAACGAAAGAAAGCACAGAGCCCCAGATTTTATGTTGTCCTGGAGAGCTTGCAGAGCACTGGGGAAAGGCAGGCAGAGAATTCCCTGCTAGCACCTTCTCTGTGCCTGGGAAGCAGAAGTCTTCACATTGCTTCGCAGAATCGCTTTTGTGCAGAAAACACTAACACTTGTTCAGAACGAAAGAAAGCACAGAGCCCCAGATTCTATGTTGTCTCGGAGAGCTTGCAGAGCACTGGGGAAAAGCAGGCAGAGAATTCCCTGCTAGCACCTTCTCTGTGCCTGGGAAGCAGAAGTGTTCCCATTGCTTCGCAGAATCGCTTTTGTGCAGAAAACAATAATACTTGTTCAGAACGAAAGAAAGCACAGAGCCCCAGATTCTATGTTGTCCTGGAGAGCTTGCAGAGCACTGGGGAAAGGCAGGCAGAGAATTCCCTGCTAGCACCTTTTCTGTGCCTGTTCACATTGCTTGGCAGAATCGCTTTTGTGCAGAAAACAGTAACACTTGTTCAGAACGAAAGAAAGCACAGAGCCCCAGATTTTATGTTGTCCTGGAGAGCTTGCAGAGCACTGGGGAAAGGCAGGCAGAGAATTCCCTGCTAGCACCTTCTCTGTGCCTGGGAAGCAGAAGTGTTCACATTGCTTGGCAGAATCGCTTTTGTGCAGAAAACACTAACACTTGTTCAGAACAAAAGAAAGCACAGAGCCCCAGATTTTATGTTGTCCTGGAGAGCTTGCAGAGCACTGGGGAAAAGCAGGCAGAGAATTCCCTGCTAGCACCTTCTCTGCGCCTGGGAAACAGAAGTGTTCACATTGCTTCGCAGAATCGCTTTTGTGCAGAAAACAGTAACACTTGTTCAGAACGAAAGAAAGCACAGAGCCCCAGATTCTATGTTGTCCTGGAGAGCTTGCAGAGCACTGGGGAAAGGCAGGCAGAGAATTCCCTGCTAGCACCTTCTCTGTGCCTGTTCACATTGCTTCGCAGAATCGCTTTTGTGCAGAAAACAGTAATACTTGTTCAGAACGAAAGAAAGCACAGAGCCCCAGATTTTATGTTGTCCTGGAGAGCTTGCAGAGCACTGGGGAAAAGCAGGCAGAGAATTCCCTGCTAGCACCTTCTCTGTGCCTGGGAAGCAGAAGTGTTCACATTGCTTCGCAGAATCGCTTTTGTGCAGAAAACAGTAACACTTGTTCAGAACGAAAGAAAGCACAGAGCCCCAGATTTTATGTTGTCCTGGAGAGCTTGCAGAGCAGTGGGGAAAGGCAGGCAGAGAATTCCCTGCTAGCACCTTTACTGTGCCTTTTCACATTGCTTGGCAGAATCGCTTTTGTGCAGAAAACAGTAACACTTGTTCAGAACGAAAGAAAGCACAGAGCCGCAGATTTTATGTTGTCCTGGAGAGCTTGCAGAGCAGTGGGGAAAGGCAGGCAGAGAATTCCCTGCTAGCACCTTCTCTGTGCCTGGGAAACAGAAGTGTTCACATTGCTTTGCAGAATCGCTTTTGTGCAGAAAACAGTAACACTTGTTCAGAACGAAAGAAAGCACAGAGCCCCAGATTTTATGTTGTCCTGGAGAGCTTGCAGAGCAGTGGGGAAAGGCAGGCAGAGAATTCCCTGCTAGCACCTTCTCTGTGCCTGGGAAGCAGAAGTGTTCACATTGCTTCGCAGAATCGCTTTTGTGCAGAAAACAGTAACACTTGTTCAGAACGAAAGAAAGCACAGAGCCCCAGATTTTATGTTGTCCTGGAGAGCTTGCAGAGCACTGGGGAAAGGCAGGCAGAGAATTCCCTGCTAGCACCTTCTCTGTGCCTGGGAAACAGAAGTGTTCACATTGCTTCGCAGAATCGCTTTTGTGCAGAAAACAGTAACACTTGTTCAGAACGAAAGAAAGCACAGAGCCCCTGATTCTATGTTGTCCTGGAGAGCTTGCAGAGCACTGGGGAAAGGCAGGCAGAGAATTCCCTGCTAGCACCTTCTCTGTGCCTGGGAAGCAGAAGTGTTCACATTGCTTGGCAGAATCGCTTTTGTGCAGAAAACAGTAACAGTTGTTCAGAACGAAAGAAAGCACAGAGCCCCAGATTCTATGTTGTCCTGGAGAGCTTGCAGAGCACTGGGGAAAGGCAGGCAGAGAATTCCCTGCTAGCACCTTTTCTGTGCCTGTTCACATTGCTTCGCAGAATCGCTTTTGTGCAGAAAACAGTAACACTTGTTCAGAACGAAAGAAAGCACAGAGCCCCAGATTTTATGTTGTCCTGGAGAGCTTGCAGAGCACTGGGGAAAGGCAGGCAGAGAATTCCCTGCTAGCACCTTCTCTGTGCCTGGGAAGCAGAAGTGTTCACATTGCTTGGCAGAATCGCTTTTGTGCAGAAAACACTAACACTTGTTCAGAACAAAAGAAAGCACAGAGCCCCAGATTTTATGTTGTCCTGGAGAGCTTGCAGAGCACTGGGGAAAAGCAGGCAGAGAATTCCCTGCTAGCACCTTCTCTGCGCCTGGGAAACAGAAGTGTTCACATTGCTTGGCAGAATCGCTTTTGTGCAGAAAACAGTAACACTTGTTCAGAACGAAAGAAAGCACAGAGCCCCAGATTCTATGTTGTCCTGGAGAGCTTGCAGAGCACTGGGGAAAGGCAGGCAGAGAATTCCCTGCTAGCACCTTCTCTGTGCCTGTTCACATTGCTTCGCAGAATCGCTTTTGTGCAGAAAACACTAACACTTGTTCAGAACGAAAGAAAGCACAGAGCCCCAGATTTTATGTTGTCCTGGAGAGCTTGCAGAGCACTGGGGAAAAGCAGGCAGAGAATTCCCTGCTAGCACCTTCTCTGTGCCTGGGAAGCAGAAGTGTTCACATTGCTGCGCAGAATCGCTTTTGTGCAGAAAACAGTAACACTTGTTCAGAACGAAAGAAAGCACAGAGCCCCAGATTTTATGTTGTCCTGGAGAGCTTGCAGAGCACTGGGGAAAGGCAGGCAGAGAATTCCCTGCTAGCACCTTCTCTGTGCCTGTTCACATTGCTGCGCAGAATCGCTTTTGTGCAGAAAACAGTAACACTTGTTCAGAACGAAAGAAAGCACAGAGCCCCAGATTTTATGTTGTCCTGGAGAGCTTACAGAGCAGTGGGGAAAGGCAGGCAGAGAATTCCCTGCTAGCACCTTCTCTGTGCCTGGGAAGCAGAAGTGTTCACATTGCTTCGCAGAATCGCTTTTGTGCAGAAAACAGTAACACTTGTTCAGAACGAAAGAAAGCACAGATCCCCAGATTTTATGTTGTCTTGGAGAGCTTGCAGAGCACTGGGGAAAAGCAGGCAGAGAATTTCCTGCTAGCACCTTCTCTGTGCCTGGGAAACAGAAGTGTTCACATTGCTTGGCAGAATCGCTTTTGTGCAGAAAACAGTAACACTTGTTCAGAACGAAAGAAAGCACAGAGCCCCAGATTTTATGTTGTCCTGGAGAGCTTGCAGAGCACTGGGGAAAAGCAGGCAGAGAATTCCCTGCTAGCACCTTCTCTGTGCCTGGGAAGCAGAAGTGTTCCCATTGCTTCGCAGAATCACTTTTCTGCAGAAAACAGTAACACTTGTTCAGAACAAAAGAAAGCACAGAGCCCAGATTTTATGTCTTCCTGGAGAGCTTGCACAGCACTGGGGAAAGGCAGGCAGAGAATTCCCTGCTAGCACCGTTTCTGTGCCTGTTCACATTGCTTCGCAGAATCGCTTTTGTGCAGAAAACACTAACACTTGTTCAGAACGAAAGAAAGCACAGAGCCCCAGATTTTATGTTGTCCTGGAGAGCTTGCAGAGCACTGGGGAAAGGCAGGCAGAGAATTCCCTGCTAGCACCTTCTCTGTGCCTGGGAAGCAGAAGTCTTCACATTGCTTCGCAGAATCGCTTTTGTGCAGAAAACACTAACACTTGTTCAGAACGAAAGAAAGCACAGAGCCCCAGATTCTATGTTGTCTCGGAGAGCTTGCAGAGCACTGGGGAAAAGCAGGCAGAGAATTCCCTGCTAGCACCTTCTCTGTGCCTGGGAAGCAGAAGTGTTCCCATTGCTTCGCAGAATCGCTTTTGTGCAGAAAACAATAATACTTGTTCAGAACGAAAGAAAGCACAGAGCCCCAGATTCTATGTTGTCCTGGAGAGCTTGCAGAGCACTGGGGAAAGGCAGGCAGAGAATTCCCTGCTAGCACCTTTTCTGTGCCTGTTCACATTGCTTGGCAGAATCGCTTTTGTGCAGAAAACAGTAACACTTGTTCAGAACGAAAGAAAGCACAGAGCCCCAGATTTTATGTTGTCCTGGAGAGCTTGCAGAGCACTGGGGAAAGGCAGGCAGAGAATTCCCTGCTAGCACCTTCTCTGTGCCTGGGAAGCAGAAGTGTTCACATTGCTTGGCAGAATCGCTTTTGTGCAGAAAACACTAACACTTGTTCAGAACAAAAGAAAGCACAGAGCCCCAGATTTTATGTTGTCCTGGAGAGCTTGCAGAGCACTGGGGAAAGGCAGGCAGAGAATTCCCTGCTAGCACCTTTTCTGTGCCTGTTCACATTGCTTCGCAGAATCGCTTTTGTGCAGAAAACAGTAACACTTGTTCAGAACGAAAGAAAGCACAGAGCCCCAGATTTTATGTTGTCCTGGAGAGCTTGCAGAGCACTGGGGAAAGGCAGGCAGAGAATTCCCTGCTAGCACCTTCTCTGTGCCTGGGAAGCAGAAGTGTTCACATTGCTTGGCAGAATCGCTTTTGTGCAGAAAACAGTAACACTTGTTCAGAACAAAAGAAAGCACAGAGCCCCAGATTTTATGTTGTCCTGGAGAGCTTGCAGAGCACTGGGGAAAAGCAGGCAGAGAATTCCCTGCTAGCACCTTCTCTGCGCCTGGGAAACAGAAGTGTTCACATTGCTTGGCAGAATCGCTTTTGTGCAGAAAACACTAACACTTGTTCAGAACGAAAGAAAGCACAGAGCCCCAGATTTTATGTTGTCCTGGAGAGCTTACAGAGCAGTGGGGAAAGGCAGGCAGAGAATTCCCTGCTAGCACCTTTTCTGTGCCTGTTCACATTGCTTCGCAGAATCGCTTTTGTGCAGAAAACAGTAACACTTGTTCAGAACGAAAGAAAGCACAGAGCCCCAGATTTTATGTTGTCCTGGAGAGCTTACAGAGCAGTGGGGAAAGGCAGGCAGAGAATTCCCTGCTAGCACCTTCTCTGTGCCTGGGAAGCAGAAGTGTTCACATTGCTTCGCAGAATCGCTTTTGTGCAGAAAACAGTAACACTTGTTCAGAACGAAAGAAAGCACAGATCCCCAGATTTTATGTTGTCTTGGAGAGCTTGCAGAGCACTGGGGAAAAGCAGGCAGAGAATTTCCTGCTAGCACCTTCTCTGTGCCTGGGAAACAGAAGTGTTCACATTGCTTGGCAGAATCGCTTTTGTGCAGAAAACAGTAACACTTGTTCAGAACGAAAGAAAGCACAGAGCCCCAGATTTTATGTTGTCCTGGAGAGCTTGCAGAGCACTGGGGAAAAGCAGGCAGAGAATTCCCTGCTAGCACCTTCTCTGTGCCTGGGAAGCAGAAGTGTTCCCATTGCTTCACAGAATCACTTTTCTGCAGAAAACAGTAACACTTGTTCAGAACAAAAGAAAGCACAGAGCCCAGATTTTATGTCTTCCTGGAGAGCTTGCAGAGCACTGGGGAAAGGCAGGCAGAGAATTCCCTGCTAGCACCGTTTCTGTGCCTGTTCACATTGCTTCGCAGAATCGCTTTTGTGCAGAAAACACTAACACTTGTTCAGAACGAAAGAAAGCACAGAGCCCCAGATTTTATGTTGTCCTGGAGAGCTTGCAGAGCACTGGGGAAAGGCAGGCAGAGAATTCCCTGCTAGCACCTTCTCTGTGCCTGGGAAGCAGAAGTCTTCACATTGCTTCGCAGAATCGCTTTTGTGCAGAAAACACTAACACTTGTTCAGAACGAAAGAAAGCACAGAGCCCCAGATTCTATGTTGTCTCGGAGAGCTTGCAGAGCACTGGGGAAAAGCAGGCAGAGAATTCCCTGCTAGCACCTTCTCTGTGCCTGGGAAGCAGAAGTGTTCCCATTGCTTCGCAGAATCGCTTTTGTGCAGAAAACAATAATACTTGTTCAGAACGAAAGAAAGCACAGAGCCCCAGATTCTATGTTGTCCTGGAGAGCTTGCAGAGCACTGGGGAAAGGCAGGCAGAGAATTCCCTGCTAGCACCTTTTCTGTGCCTGTTCACATTGCTTGGCAGAATCGCTTTTGTGCAGAAAACAGTAACACTTGTTCAGAACAAAAGAAAGCACAGAGCCCCAGATTTTATGTTGTCCTGGAGAGCTTGCAAAGCACTGGGGAAAGGCAGGCAGAGAATTCCCTGCTAGCACCTTCTCTGTGCCTGGGAAACAGAAGTGTTCACATTGCTTCGCAGAATCGCTTTTGTGCAGAAAACAGTAACACTTGTTCAGAACGAAAGAAAGCACAGAGCCCCAGATTCTATGTTGTCCTGGAGAGCTTGCAGAGCACTGGGGAAAGGCAGGCAGAGAATTCCCTGCTAGCACCTTCTCTGTGCCTGTTCACATTGCTTCGCAGAATCGCTTTTGTGCAGAAAACAGTAATACTTGTTCAGAACGAAAGAAAGCACAGAGCCCCAGATTTTATGTTGTCCTGGAGAGCTTGCAGAGCACTGGGGAAAAGCAGGCAGAGAATTCCCTGCTAGCACCTTCTCTGTGCCTGGGAAGCAGAAGTGTTCACATTGCTTCGCAGAATCGCTTTTGTGCAGAAAACAGTAACACTTGTTCAGAACGAAAGAAAGCACAGAGCCCCAGATTTTATGTTGTCCTGGAGAGCTTGCAGAGCAGTGGGGAAAGGCAGGCAGAGAATTCCCTGCTAGCACCTTTACTGTGCCTTTTCACATTGCTTGGCAGAATCGCTTTTGTGCAGAAAACAGTAACACTTGTTCAGAACGAAAGAAAGCACAGAGCCGCAGATTTTATGTTGTCCTGGAGAGCTTGCAGAGCAGTGGGGAAAGGCAGGCAGAGAATTCCCTGCTAGCACCTTCTCTGTGCCTGGGAAACAGAAGTGTTCACATTGCTTTGCAGAATCGCTTTTGTGCAGAAAACAGTAACACTTGTTCAGAACGAAAGAAAGCACAGAGCCCCAGATTTTATGTTGTCCTGGAGAGCTTGCAGAGCAGTGGGGAAAGGCAGGCAGAGAATTCCCTGCTAGCACCTTCTCTGTGCCTGGGAAGCAGAAGTGTTCACATTGCTTCGCAGAATCGCTTTTGTGCAGAAAACAGTAACACTTGTTCAGAACGAAAGAAAGCACAGAGCCCCAGATTTTATGTTGTCCTGGAGAGCTTGCAGAGCACTGGGGAAAGGCAGGCAGAGAATTCCCTGCTAGCACCTTCTCTGTGCCTGGGAAGCAGAAGTGTTCACATTGCTTCGCAGAATCGCTTTTGTGCAGAAAATAGTAACAGTTGTTCAGAACGAAAGAAAGCACAGAGCCCCTGATTCTATGTTGTCCTGGAGAGCTTGCAGAGCACTGGGGAAAGGCAGGCAGAGAATTCCCTGCTAGCACCTTCTCTGTGCCTGGGAAGCAGAAGTGTTCACATTGCTTGGCAGAATCGCTTTTGTGCAGAAAACACTAACACTTGTTCAGAACAAAAGAAAGCACAGAGCTCCAGATTTTATGTTGTCCTGGAGAGCTTGCAGAGCACTGGGGAAAAGCAGGCAGAGAATTCCCTGCTAGCACCTTCTCTGCGCCTGGGAAACAGAAGTGTTCACATTGCTTGGCAGAATCGCTTTTGTGCAGAAAACAGTAACACTTGTTCAGAACGAAAGAAAGCACAGAGCCCCAGATTCTATGTTGTCCTGGAGAGCTTGCAGAGCACTGGGGAAAGGCAGGCAGAGAATTCCCTGCTAGCACCTTCTCTGTGCCTGTTCACATTGCTTCGCAGAATCGCTTTTGTGCAGAAAACACTAACACTTGTTCAGAACGAAAGAAAGCACAGAGCCCCAGATTTTATGTTGTCCTGGAGAGCTTGCAGAGCACTGGGGAAAAGCAGGCAGAGAATTCCCTGCTAGCACCTTCTCTGTGCCTGGGAAGCAGAAGTGTTCACATTGCTGCGCAGAATCGCTTTTGTGCAGAAAACAGTAACACTTGTTCAGAACGAAAGAAAGCACAGAGCCCCAGATTTTATGTTGTCCTGGAGAGCTTGCAGAGCACTGGGGAAAGGCAGGCAGAGAATTCCCTGCTAGCACCTTCTCTGTGCCTGTTCACATTGCTGCGCAGAATCGCTTTTGTGCAGAAAACAGTAACACTTGTTCAGAACGAAAGAAAGCACAGAGCCCCAGATTTTATGTTGTCCTGGAGAGCTTACAGAGCAGTGGGGAAAGGCAGGCAGAGAATTCCCTGCTAGCACCTTCTCTGTGCCTGGGAAGCAGAAGTGTTCACATTGCTTCGCAGAATCGCTTTTGTGCAGAAAACAGTAACACTTGTTCAGAACGAAAGAAAGCACAGATCCCCAGATTTTATGTTGTCTTGGAGAGCTTGCAGAGCACTGGGGAAAAGCAGGCAGAGAATTTCCTGCTAGCACCTTCTCTGTGCCTGGGAAACAGAAGTGTTCACATTGCTTGGCAGAATCGCTTTTGTGCAGAAAACAGTAACACTTGTTCAGAACGAAAGAAAGCACAGAGCCCCAGATTTTATGTTGTCCTGGAGAGCTTGCAGAGCACTGGGGAAAAGCAGGCAGAGAATTCCCTGCTAGCACCTTCTCTGTGCCTGGGAAGCAGAAGTGTTCCCATTGCTTCGCAGAATCACTTTTCTGCAGAAAACAGTAACACTTGTTCAGAACAAAAGAAAGCACAGAGCCCAGATTTTATGTCTTCCTGGAGAGCTTGCACAGCGCTGGGGAAAGGAAGGCAGAGAATTCCCTGCTAGCACCGTTTCTGTGCCTGTTCACATTGCTTCGCAGAATCGCTTTTGTGCAGAAAACACTAACACTTGTTCAGAACGAAAGAAAGCACAGAGCCCCAGATTTTATGTTGTCCTGGAGAGCTTGCAGAGCACTGGGGAAAGGCAGGCAGAGAATTCCCTGCTAGCACCTTCTCTGTGCCTGGGAAGCAGAAGTCTTCACATTGCTTCGCAGAATCGCTTTTGTGCAGAAAACACTAACACTTGTTCAGAACGAAAGAAAGCACAGAGCCCCAGATTCTATGTTGTCTCGGAGAGCTTGCAGAGCACTGGGGAAAAGCAGGCAGAGAATTCCCTGCTAGCACCTTCTCTGTGCCTGGGAAGCAGAAGTGTTCCCATTGCTTCGCAGAATCGCTTTTGTGCAGAAAACAATAATACTTGTTCAGAACGAAAGAAAGCACAGAGCCCCAGATTCTATGTTGTCCTGGAGAGCTTGCAGAGCACTGGGGAAAGGCAGGCAGAGAATTCCCTGCTAGCACCTTTTCTGTGCCTGTTCACATTGCTTGGCAGAATCGCTTTTGTGCAGAAAACAGTAACACTTGTTCAGAACGAAAGAAAGCACAGAGCCCCAGATTTTATGTTGTCCTGGAGAGCTTGCAGAGCACTGGGGAAAGGCAGGCAGAGAATTCCCTGCTAGCACCTTCTCTGTGCCTGGGAAGCAGAAGTGTTCACATTGCTTGGCAGAATCGCTTTTGTGCAGAAAACACTAACACTTGTTCAGAACAAAAGAAAGCACAGAGCCCCAGATTTTATGTTGTCCTGGAGAGCTTGCAGAGCACTGGGGAAAGGCAGGCAGAGAATTCCCTGCTAGCACCTTTTCTGTGCCTGTTCACATTGCTTCGCAGAATCGCTTTTGTGCAGAAAACAGTAACACTTGTTCAGAACGAAAGAAAGCACAGAGCCCCAGATTTTATGTTGTCCTGGAGAGCTTGCAGAGCACTGGGGAAAGGCAGGCAGAGAATTCCCTGCTAGCACCTTCTCTGTGCCTGGGAAGCAGAAGTGTTCACATTGCTTGGCAGAATCGCTTTTGTGCAGAAAACAGTAACACTTGTTCAGAACAAAAGAAAGCACAGAGCCCCAGATTTTATGTTGTCCTGGAGAGCTTGCAGAGCACTGGGGAAAAGCAGGCAGAGAATTCCCTGCTAGCACCTTCTCTGCGCCTGGGAAACAGAAGTGTTCACATTGCTTGGCAGAATCGCTTTTGTGCAGAAAACAGTAACACTTGTTCAGAACGAAAGAAAGCACAGAGCCCCAGATTCTATGTTGTCCTGGAGAGCTTGCAGAGCACTGGGGAAAGGCAGGCAGAGAATTCCCTGCTAGCACCTTTTCTGTGCCTGTTCACATTGCTTCGCAGAATCGCTTTTGTGCAGAAAACACTAACACTTGTTCAGAACGAAAGAAAGCACAGAGCCCCAGATTTTATGTTGTCCTGGAGAGCTTGCAGAGCACTGGGGAAAAGCAGGCAGAGAATTCCCTGCTAGCACCTTCTCTGTGCCTGGGAAGCAGAAGTGTTCACATTGCTGCGCAGAATCGCTTTTGTGCAGAAAACAGTAACACTTGTTCAGAACGAAAGAAAGCACAGAGCCCCAGATTTTATGTTGTCCTGGAGAGCTTGCAGAGCACTGGGGAAAGGCAGGCAGAGAATTCCCTGCTAGCACCTTCTCTGTGCCTGTTCACATTGCTTCGCAGAATCGCTTTTGTGCAGAAAACAGTAACACTTGTTCAGAACGAAAGAAAGCACAGAGCCCCAGATTTTATGTTGTCCTGGAGAGCTTACAGAGCAGTGGGGAAAGGCAGGCAGAGAATTCCCTGCTAGCACCTTCTCTGTGCCTGGGAAGCAGAAGTGTTCACATTGCTTCGCAGAATCGCTTTTGTGCAGAAAACAGTAACACTTGTTCAGAACGAAAGAAAGCACAGATCCCCAGATTTTATGTTGTCTTGGAGAGCTTGCAGAGCACTGGGGAAAAGCAGGCAGAGAATTTCCTGCTAGCACCTTCTCTGTGCCTGGGAAACAGAAGTGTTCACATTGCTTGGCAGAATCGCTTTTGTGCAGAAAACAGTAACACTTGTTCAGAACGAAAGAAAGCACAGAGCCCCAGATTTTATGTTGTCCTGGAGAGCTTGCAGAGCACTGGGGAAAAGCAGGCAGAGAATTCCCTGCTAGCACCTTCTCTGTGCCTGGGAAGCAGAAGTGTTCCCATTGCTTCGCAGAATCACTTTTCTGCAGAAAACAGTAACACTTGTTCAGAACAAAAGAAAGCACAGAGCCCAGATTTTATGTCTTCCTGGAGAGCTTGCAGAGCACTGGGGAAAGGCAGGCAGAGAATTCCCTGCTAGCACCGTTTCTGTGCCTGTTCACATTGCTTCGCAGAATCGCTTTTGTGCAGAAAACACTAACACTTGTTCAGAACGAAAGAAAGCACAGAGCCCCAGATTTTATGTTGTCCTGGAGAGCTTGCAGAGCACTGGGGAAAGGCAGGCAGAGAATTCCCTGCTAGCACCTTCTCTGTGCCTGGGAAGCAGAAGTCTTCACATTGCTTCGCAGAATCGCTTTTGTGCAGAAAACACTAACACTTGTTCAGAACGAAAGAAAGCACAGAGCCCCAGATTCTATGTTGTCTCGGAGAGCTTGCAGAGCACTGGGGAAAAGCAGGCAGAGAATTCCCTGCTAGCACCTTCTCTGTGCCTGGGAAGCAGAAGTGTTCCCATTGCTTCGCAGAATCGCTTTTGTGCAGAAAACAATAATACTTGTTCAGAACGAAAGAAAGCACAGAGCCCCAGATTCTATGTTGTCCTGGAGAGCTTGCAGAGCACTGGGGAAAGGCAGGCAGAGAATTCCCTGCTAGCACCTTTTCTGTGCCTGTTCACATTGCTTGGCAGAATCGCTTTTGTGCAGAAAACAGTAACACTTGTTCAGAACGAAAGAAAGCACAGAGCCCCAGATTTTATGTTGTCCTGGAGAGCTTGCAAAGCACTGGGGAAAGGCAGGCAGAGAATTCCCTGCTAGCACCTTCTCTGTGCCTGGGAAACAGAAGTGTTCACATTGCTTCGCAGAATCGCTTTTGTGCAGAAAACAGTAACACTTGTTCAGAACGAAAGAAAGCACAGAGCCCCAGATTCTATGTTGTCCTGGAGAGCTTGCAGAGCACTGGGGAAAGGCAGGCAGAGAATTCCCTGCTAGCACCTTCTCTGTGCCTGTTCACATTGCTTCGCAGAATCGCTTTTGTGCAGAAAACAGTAATACTTGTTCAGAACGAAAGAAAGCACAGAGCCCCAGATTTTATGTTGTCCTGGAGAGCTTGCAGAGCACTGGGGAAAAGCAGGCAGAGAATTCCCTGCTAGCACCTTCTCTGTGCCTGGGAAGCAGAAGTGTTCACATTGCTTCGCAGAATCGCTTTTGTGCAGAAAACAGTAACACTTGTTCAGAACGAAAGAAAGCACAGAGCCCCAGATTTTATGTTGTCCTGGAGAGCTTGCAGAGCAGTGGGGAAAGGCAGGCAGAGAATTCCCTGCTAGCACCTTTACTGTGCCTTTTCACATTGCTTGGCAGAATCGCTTTTGTGCAGAAAACAGTAACACTTGTTCAGAACGAAAGAAAGCACAGAGCCGCAGATTTTATGTTGTCCTGGAGAGCTTGCAGAGCAGTGGGGAAAGGCAGGCAGAGAATTCCCTGCTAGCACCTTCTCTGTGCCTGGGAAACAGAAGTGTTCACATTGCTTTGCAGAATCGCTTTTGTGCAGAAAACAGTAACACTTGTTCAGAACGAAAGAAAGCACAGAGCCCCAGATTTTATGTTGTCCTGGAGAGCTTGCAGAGCAGTGGGGAAAGGCAGGCAGAGAATTCCCTGCTAGCACCTTCTCTGTGCCTGGGAAGCAGAAGTGTTCACATTGCTTCGCAGAATCGCTTTTGTGCAGAAAACAGTAACACTTGTTCAGAACGAAAGAAAGCACAGAGCCCCAGATTTTATGTTGTCCTGGAGAGCTTGCAGAGCACTGGGGAAAGGCAGGCAGAGAATTCCCTGCTAGCACCTTCTCTGTGCCTGGGAAGCAGAAGTGTTCACATTGCTTCGCAGAATCGCTTTTGTGCAGAAAATAGTAACAGTTGTTCAGAACGAAAGAAAGCACAGAGCCCCAGATTTTATGTTGTCCTGGAGAGCTTGCAGAGCACTGGGGAAAGGCAGGCAGAGAATTCCCTGCTAGCACCTTCTCTGTGCCTGGGAAGCAGAAGTGTTCACATTGCTTGGCAGAATCGCTTTTGTGCAGAAAACAGTAACACTTGTTCAGAACGAAAGAAAGCACAGAGCCCCAGATTCTATGTTGTCCTGGAGAGCTTGCAGAGCACTGGGGAAAGGCAGGCAGAGAATTCCCTGCTAGCACCTTTTCTGTGCCTGTTCACATTGCTTCGCAGAATCGCTTTTGTGCAGAAAACACTAACACTTGTTCAGAACGAAAGAAAGCACAGAGCCCCAGATTTTATGTTGTCCTGGAGAGCTTGCAGAGCACTGGGGAAAGGCAGGCAGAGAATTCCCTGCTAGCACCGTTTCTGTGCCTGTTCACATTGCTGCGCAGAATCGCTTTTGTGCAGAAAACACTAACACTTGTTCAGAACGAAAGAAAGCACAGAGCCCCAGATTTTATGTTGTCCTGGAGAGCTTGCAGAGCACTGGGGAAAGGCAGGCAGAGAATTCCCTGCTAGCACCTTCTCTGTGCCTGGGAAGCAGAAGTCTTCACATTGCTTGGCAGAATCGCTTTTGTGCAGAAAACACTAACACTTGTTCAGAACGAAAGAAAGCACAGAGCCCCAGATTCTATGTTGTCTCGGAGAGCTTGCAGAGCACTGGGGAAAAGCAGGCAGAGAATTCCCTGCTAGCACCTTCTCTGTGCCTGGGAAGCAGAAGTGTTCCCATTGCTTCGCAGAATCGCTTTTGTGCAGAAAACAATAATACTTGTTCAGAACGAAAGAAAGCACAGAGCCCCAGATTCTATGTTGTCCTGGAGAGCTTGCAGAGCACTGGGGAAAGGCAGGCAGAGAATTCCCTGCTAGCACCTTTTCTGTGCCTGTTCACATTGCTTGGCAGAATCGCTTTTGTGCAGAAAACAGTAACACTTGTTCAGAACGAAAGAAAGCACAGAGCCCCAGATTTTATGTTGTCCTGGAGAGCTTGCAGAGCACTGGGGAAAAGCAGGCAGAGAATTCCCTGCTAGCACCTTCTCTGTGCCTGGGAAGCAGAAGTGTTCCCATTGCTTCGCAGAATCACTTTTCTGCAGAAAACAGTAACACTTGTTCAGAACAAAAGAAAGCACAGAGCCCAGATTTTATGTCTTCCTGGAGAGCTTGCAGAGCACTGGGGAAAGGCAGGCAGAGAATTCCCTGCTAGCACCGTTTCTGTGCCTGTTCACATTGCTTCGCAGAATCGCTTTTGTGCAGAAAACACTAACACTTGTTCAGAACGAAAGAAAGCACAGAGCCCCAGATTTTATGTTGTCCTGGAGAGCTTGCAGAGCACTGGGGAAAAGCAGGCAGAGAATTCCCTGCTAGCACCTTCTCTGTGCCTGGGAAGCAGAAGTGTTCCCATTGCTTCGCAGAATCACTTTTCTGCAGAAAACAGTAACACTTGTTCAGAACAAAAGAAAGCACAGAGCCCAGATTTTATGTCTTCCTGGAGAGCTTGCAGAGCACTGGGGAAAGGCAGGCAGAGAATTCCCTGCTAGCACCGTTTCTGTGCCTGTTCACATTGCTTCGCAGAATCGCTTTTGTGCAGAAAACACTAACACTTGTTCAGAACGAAAGAAAGCACAGAGCCCCAGATTTTATGTTGTCCTGGAGAGCTTGCAGAGCACTGGGGAAAGGCAGGCAGAGAATTCCCTGCTAGCACCTTCTCTGTGCCTGGGAAGCAGAAGTCTTCACATTGCTTCGCAGAATCGCTTTTGTGCAGAAAACACTAACACTTGTTCAGAACGAAAGAAAGCACAGAGCCCCAGATTCTATGTTGTCTCGGAGAGCTTGCAGAGCACTGGGGAAAAGCAGGCAGAGAATTCCCTGCTAGCACCTTCTCTGTGCCTGGGAAGCAGAAGTGTTCCCATTGCTTCGCAGAATCGCTTTTGTGCAGAAAACAATAATACTTGTTCAGAACGAAAGAAAGCACAGAGCCCCAGATTCTATGTTGTCCTGGAGAGCTTGCAGAGCACTGGGGAAAGGCAGGCAGAGAATTCCCTGCTAGCACCTTTTCTGTGCCTGTTCACATTGCTTGGCAGAATCGCTTTTGTGCAGAAAACAGTAACACTTGTTCAGAACGAAAGAAAGCACAGAGCCCCAGATTTTATGTTGTCCTGGAGAGCTTGCAAAGCACTGGGGAAAGGCAGGCAGAGAATTCCCTGCTAGCACCTTCTCTGTGCCTGGGAAACAGAAGTGTTCACATTGCTTGGCAGAATCGCTTTTGTGCAGAAAACAGTAACACTTGTTCAGAACGAAAGAAAGCACAGAGCCCCAGATTTTATGTTGTCCTGGAGAGCTTGCAGAGCACTGGGGAAAAGCAGGCAGAGAATTCCCTGCTAGCACCTTCTCTGTGCCTGGGAAGCAGAAGTGTTCCCATTGCTTCGCAGAATCACTTTTCTGCAGAAAACAGTAACACTTGTTCAGAACAAAAGAAAGCACAGAGCCCAGATTTTATGTCTTCCTGGAGAGCTTGCAGAGCACTGGGGAAAGGCAGGCAGAGAATTCCCTGCTAACACCGTTTCTGTGCCTGTTCACATTGCTTGGCAGAATCGCTTTTGTGCAGAAAACACTAACACTTGTTCAGAACGAAAGAAAGCACAGAGCCCCAGATTTTATGTTGTCCTGGAGAGCTTGCAGAGCACTGGGGAAAGGCAGGCAGAGAATTCCCTGCTAGCACCTTCTCTGTGCCTGGGAAGCAGAAGTCTTCACATTGCTTCGCAGAATCGCTTTTGTGCAGAAAACACTAACACTTGTTCAGAACGAAAGAAAGCACAGAGCCCCAGATTCTATGTTGTCTCGGAGAGCTTGCAGAGCACTGGGGAAAAGCAGGCAGAGAATTCCCTGCTAGCACCTTCTCTGTGCCTGGGAAGCAGAAGTGTTCCCATTGCTTCGCAGAATCGCTTTTGTGCAGAAAACAATAATACTTGTTCAGAACGAAAGAAAGCACAGAGCCCCAGATTCTATGTTGTCCTGGAGAGCTTGCAGAGCACTGGGGAAAGGCAGGCAGAGAATTCCCTGCTAGCACCTTTTCTGTGCCTGTTCACATTGCTTGGCAGAATCGCTTTTGTGCAGAAAACAGTAACACTTGTTCAGAACGAAAGAAAGCACAGAGCCCCAGATTTTATGTTGTCCTGGAGAGCTTGCAAAGCACTGGGGAAAGGCAGGCAGAGAATTCCCTGCTAGCACCTTCTCTGTGCCTGGGAAACAGAAGTGTTCACATTGCTTCGCAGAATCGCTTTTGTGCAGAAAACAGTAACACTTGTTCAGAACGAAAGAAAGCACAGAGCCCCAGATTCTATGTTGTCCTGGAGAGCTTGCAGAGCACTGGGGAAAGGCAGGCAGAGAATTCCCTGCTAGCACCTTCTCTGTGCCTGTTCACATTGCTTCGCAGAATCGCTTTTGTGCAGAAAACAGTAATACTTGTTCAGAACGAAAGAAAGCACAGAGCCCCAGATTTTATGTTGTCCTGGAGAGCTTGCAGAGCACTGGGGAAAAGCAGGCAGAGAATTCCCTGCTAGCACCTTCTCTGTGCCTGGGAAGCAGAAGTGTTCACATTGCTTCGCAGAATCGCTTTTGTGCAGAAAACAGTAACACTTGTTCAGAACGAAAGAAAGCACAGAGCCCCAGATTTTATGTTGTCTTGGAGAGCTTGCAGAGCAGTGGGGAAAGGCAGGCAGAGAATTCCCTGCTAGCACCTTTACTGTGCCTTTTCACATTGCTTGGCAGAATCGCTTTTGTGCAGAAAACAGTAACACTTGTTCAGAACGAAAGAAAGCACAGAGCCGCAGATTTTATGTTGTCCTGGAGAGCTTGCAGAGCAGTGGGGAAAGGCAGGCAGAGAATTCCCTGCTAGCACCTTCTCTGTGCCTGGGAAACAGAAGTGTTCACATTGCTTTGCAGAATCGCTTTTGTGCAGAAAACAGTAACACTTGTTCAGAACGAAAGAAAGCACAGAGCCCCAGATTTTATGTTGTCCTGGAGAGCTTGCAGAGCAGTGGGGAAAGGCAGGCAGAGAATTCCCTGCTAGCACCTTCTCTGTGCCTGGGAAGCAGAAGTGTTCACATTGCTTCGCAGAATCGCTTTTGTGCAGAAAACAGTAACACTTGTTCAGAACGAAAGAAAGCACAGAGCCCCAGATTTTATGTTGTCCTGGAGAGCTTGCAGAGCACTGGGGAAAGGCAGGCAGAGAATTCCCTGCTAGCACCTTCTCTGTGCCTGGGAAGCAGAAGTGTTCACATTGCTTCGCAGAATCGCTTTTGTGCAGAAAATAGTAACAGTTGTTCAGAACGAAAGAAAGCACAGAGCCCCTGATTCTATGTTGTCCTGGAGAGCTTGCAGAGCACTGGGGAAAGGCAGGCAGAGAATTCCCTGCTAGCACCTTCTCTGTGCCTGGGAAGCAGAAGTGTTCACATTGCTTGGCAGAATCGCTTTTGTGCAGAAAACAGTAACACTTGTTCAGAACGAAAGAAAGCACAGAGCCCCAGATTCTATGTTGTCCTGGAGAGCTTGCAGAGCACTGGGGAAAGGCAGGCAGAGAATTCCCTGCTAGCACCTTTTCTGTGCCTGTTCACATTGCTTCGCAGAATCGCTTTTGTGCAGAAAACAGTAACACTTGTTCAGAACGAAAGAAAGCACAGAGCCCCAGATTTTATGTTGTACTGGAGAGCTTGCAGAGCACTGGGGAAAGGCAGGCAGAGAATTCCCTGCTAGCACCTTCTCTGTGCCTGGGAAGCAGAAGTGTTCACATTGCTTGGCAGAATCGCTTTTGTGCAGAAAACAGTAACACTTGTTCAGAACAAAAGAAAGCACAGAGCCCCAGATTTTATGTTGTCCTGGAGAGCTTGCAGAGCACTGGGGAAAAGCAGGCAGAGAATTCCCTGCTAGCACCTTCTCTGCGCCTGGGAAACAGAAGTGTTCACATTGCTTGGCAGAATCGCTTTTGTGCAGAAAACAGTAACACTTGTTCAGAACGAAAGAAAGCACAGAGCTCCAGATTCTATGTTGTCCTGGAGAGCTTGCAGAGCACTGGGGAAAGGCAGGCAGAGAATTCCCTGCTAGCACCTTTTCTGTGCCTGTTCACATTGCTTCGCAGAATCGCTTTTGTGCAGAAAACACTAACACTTGTTCAGAACGAAAGAAAGCACAGAGCCCCAGATTTTATGTTGTCCTGGAGAGCTTGCAGAGCACTGGGGAAAAGCAGGCAGAGAATTCCCTGCTAGCACCTTCTCTGTGCCTGTTCACATTGCTGCGCAGAATCGCTTTTGTGCAGAAAACACTAACACTTGTTCAGAACGAAAGAAAGCACAGAGCCCCAGATTTTATGTTGTCCTGGAGAGCTTGCAGAGCACTGGGGAAAGGCAGGCAGAGAATTCCCTGCTAGCACCTTCTCTGTGCCTGGGAAGCAGAAGTCTTCACATTGCTTCGCAGAATCGCTTTTGTGCAGAAAACACTAACACTTGTTCAGAACGAAAGAAAGCACAGAGCCCCAGATTCTATGTTGTCTCGGAGAGCTTGCAGAGCACTGGGGAAAAGCAGGCAGAGAATTCCCTGCTAGCACCTTCTCTGTGCCTGGGAAGCAGAAGTGTTCCCATTGCTTCGCAGAATCGCTTTTGTGCAGAAAACAATAATACTTGTTCAGAACGAAAGAAAGCACAGAGCCCCAGATTCTATGTTGTCCTGGAGAGCTTGCAGAGCACTGGGGAAAGGCAGGCAGAGAATTCCCTGCTAGCACCTTTTCTGTGCCTGTTCACATTGCTTGGCAGAATCGCTTTTGTGCAGAAAACAGTAACACTTGTTCAGAACGAAAGAAAGCACAGAGCCCCAGATTTTATGTTGTCCTGGAGAGCTTGCAAAGCACTGGGGAAAGGCAGGCAGAGAATTCCCTGCTAGCACCTTCTCTGTGCCTGGGAAACAGAAGTGTTCACATTGCTTCGCAGAATCGCTTTTGTGCAGAAAACAGTAACACTTGTTCAGAACGAAAGAAAGCACAGAGCCCCAGATTCTATGTTGTCCTGGAGAGCTTGCAGAGCACTGGGGAAAGGCAGGCAGAGAATTCCCTGCTAGCACCTTCTCTGTGCCTGTTCACATTGCTTCGCAGAATCGCTTTTGTGCAGAAAACAGTAATACTTGTTCAGAACGAAAGAAAGCACAGAGCCCCAGATTTTATGTTGTCCTGGAGAGCTTGCAGAGCACTGGGGAAAAGCAGGCAGAGAATTCCCTGCTAGCACCTTCTCTGTGCCTGGGAAGCAGAAGTGTTCACATTGCTTCGCAGAATCGCTTTTGTGCAGAAAACAGTAACACTTGTTCAGAACGAAAGAAAGCACAGAGCCCCAGATTTTATGTTGTCCTGGAGAGCTTGCAGAGCAGTGGGGAAAGGCAGGCAGAGAATTCCCTGCTAGCACCTTTACTGTGCCTTTTCACATTGCTTGGCAGAATCGCTTTTGTGCAGAAAACAGTAACACTTGTTCAGAACGAAAGAAAGCACAGAGCCGCAGATTTTATGTTGTCCTGGAGAGCTTGCAGAGCAGTGGGGAAAGGCAGGCAGAGAATTCCCTGCTAGCACCTTCTCTGTGCCTGGGAAACAGAAGTGTTCACATTGCTTTGCAGAATCGCTTTTGTGCAGAAAACAGTAACACTTGTTCAGAACGAAAGAAAGCACAGAGCCCCAGATTTTATGTTGTCCTGGAGAGCTTGCAGAGCAGTGGGGAAAGGCAGGCAGAGAATTCCCTGCTAGCACCTTCTCTGTGCCTGGGAAGCAGAAGTGTTCACATTGCTTCGCAGAATCGCTTTTGTGCAGAAAACAGTAACACTTGTTCAGAACGAAAGAAAGCACAGAGCCCCAGATTTTATGTTGTCCTGGAGAGCTTGCAGAGCACTGGGGAAAGGCAGGCAGAGAATTCCCTGCTAGCACCTTCTCTGTGCCTGGGAAGCAGAAGTGTTCACATTGCTTCGCAGAATCGCTTTTGTGCAGAAAATAGTAACAGTTGTTCAGAACGAAAGAAAGCACAGAGCCCCTGATTCTATGTTGTCCTGGAGAGCTTGCAGAGCACTGGGGAAAGGCAGGCAGAGAATTCCCTGCTAGCACCTTCTCTGTGCCTGGGAAGCAGAAGTGTTCACATTGCTTGGCAGAATCGCTTTTGTGCAGAAAACAGTAACACTTGTTCAGAACGAAAGAAAGCACAGAGCCCCAGATTCTATGTTGTCCTGGAGAGCTTGCAGAGCACTGGGGAAAGGCAGGCAGAGAATTCCCTGCTAGCACCTTTTCTGTGCCTGTTCACATTGCTTCGCAGAATCGCTTTTGTGCAGAAAACAGTAACACTTGTTCAGAACGAAAGAAAGCACAGAGCCCCAGATTTTATGTTGTACTGGAGAGCTTGCAGAGCACTGGGGAAAGGCAGGCAGAGAATTCCCTGCTAGCACCTTCTCTGTGCCTGGGAAGCAGAAGTGTTCACATTGCTTGGCAGAATCGCTTTTGTGCAGAAAACAGTAACACTTGTTCAGAACGAAAGAAAGCACAGAGCCCCAGATTTTATGTTGTCCTGGAGAGCTTGCAGAGCACTGGGGAAAAGCAGGCAGAGAATTCCCTGCTAGCACCTTCTCTGCGCCTGGGAAACAGAAGTGTTCACATTGCTTGGCAGAATCGCTTTTGTGCAGAAAACAGTAACACTTGTTCAGAACGAAAGAAAGCACAGAGCTCCAGATTCTATGTTGTCCTGGAGAGCTTGCAGAGCACTGGGGAAAGGCAGGCAGAGAATTCCCTGCTAGCACCTTCTCTGTGCCTGTTCACATTGCTGCGCAGAATCGCTTTTGTGCAGAAAACAGTAACACTTGTTCAGAACGAAAGAAAGCACAGAGCCCCAGATTTTATGTTGTCCTGGAGAGCTTACAGAGCAGTGGGGAAAGGCAGGCAGAGAATTCCCTGCTAGCACCTTCTCTGTGCCTGGGAAGCAGAAGTGTTCACATTGCTTCGCAGAATCGCTTTTGTGGAGAAAACAGTAACACTTGTTCAGAACGAAAGAAAGCACAGAGCCCCAGATTTTATGTTGTCTTGGAGAGCTTGCAGAGCACTGGGGAAAAGCAGGCAGAGAATTTCCTGCTAGCACCTTCTCTGTGCCTGGGAAACAGAAGTGTTCACATTGCTTGGCAGAATCGCTTTTGTGCAGAAAACAGTAACACTTGTTCAGAACGAAAGAAAGCACAGATCCCCAGATTTTATGTTGTCTTGGAGAGCTTGCAGAGCACTGGGGAAAAGCAGGCAGAGAATTTCCTGCTAGCACCTTCTCTGTGCCTGGGAAGCAGAAGTGTTCACATTGCTTGGCAGAATCGCTTTTGTGCAGAAAACAGTAACACTTGTTCAGAACGAAAGAAAGCACAGAGCCCCAGATTTTATGTTGTCCTGGAGAGCTTGCAGAGCACTGGGGAAAAGCAGGCAGAGAATTCCCTGCTAGCACCTTCTCTGTGCCTGGGAAGCAGAAGTGTTCCCATTGCTTCGCAGAATCGCTTTTGTGCAGAAAACAGTAACACTTGTTCAGAACAAAAGAAAGCACAGAGCCCAGATTTTATGTCTTCCTGGAGAGCTTGCAGAACACTGGGGAAAGGCAGGCAGAGAATTCCCTGCTAGCACCTTTTCTGTGCCTGTTCACATTGCTTCGCAGAATCGCTTTTGTGCAGAAAACACTAACACTTGTTCAGAACGAAAGAAAGCACAGAGCCCCAGATTTTATGTTGTCCTGGAGAGCTTGCAGAGCACTGGGGAAAGGCAGGCAGAGAATTCCCTGCTAGCACCTTCTCTGTGCCTGGGAAGCAGAAGTCTTCACATTGCTTCGCAGAATCGCTTTTGTGCAGAAAACACTAACACTTGTTCAGAACGAAAGAAAGCACAGAGCCCCAGATTCTATGTTGTCCTGGAGAGCTTGCAGAGCACTGGGGAAAAGCAGGCAGAGAATTCCCTGCTAGCACCTTCTCTGTGCCTGGGAAACAGAAGTGTTCACATTGCTTGGCAGAATCGCTTTTGTGCAGAAAACAGTAACACTTGTTCAGAACGAAAGAAAGCACAGAGCCCCAGATTCTATGTTGTCCTGGAGAGCTTGCAGAGCACTGGGGAAAGGCAGGCAGAGAATTCCCTGCTAGCACTTTCTCTGTGCCTGTTCACATTGCTTCGCAGAATTGCTTTTGTGCAGAAAACAGTAACACTTGTTCAGACGAAAGAAAGCACAGAGCCCCAGATTTTATGTTGTCCTGGAGAGATTGCAGAGCACTGGGGAAAGGCAGGCAGAGAATTCCCTGCTAGCACCTTCTCTGTGCCTGGGAAGCAGAAGTGTTCACATTGCTTGGCAGAATCGCTTTTGTGCAGAAAACACTAACACTTGTTCAGAACAAAAGAAAGCACAGAGCCCCAGATTTTATGTTGTCCTGGAGAGCTTGCAGAGCACTGGGGAAAAGCAGGCAGAGAATTCCCTGCTAGCACCTTCTCTGTGCCTGGGAAACAGAAGTGTTCACATTGCTTGGCAGAATCGCTTTTGTGCAGAAAACAGTAACACTTGTTCAGAACGAAAGAAAGCACAGAGCCCCAGATTTTATGTTGTCCTGGAGAGCTTGCAGAGCACTGGGGAAAAGCAGGCAGAGAATTCCCTGCTAGCACCTTCTCTGTGCCTGGGAAGCAGAAGTGTTCACATTGCTTGGCAGAATCGCTTTTGTGCAGAAAACAGTAACACTTGTTCAGAACGAAAGAAAGCACAGAGCCCCAGATTTTATGTTGTCCTGGAGAGCTTGCAGAGCACTGGGGAAAGGCAGGCAGAGAATTCCCTGCTAGCACCTTCTCTGTGCCTGGGAAGCAGAAGTGTTCACATTGCTTGGCAGAATCACTTTTGTGCAGAAAACATTAACAGTTGTTCAGAACGAAAGAAAGCACAGAGCCCCTGATTCTATGTTGTCCTGGAGAGCTTGCAGAGCACTGGGGAAAGGCAGGCAGAGAATTCCCTGCTAGCACCTTCTCTGTGCCTGGGAAGCAGAAGTGTTCACATTGCTTGGCAGAATCGCTTTTGTGCAGAAAACAGTAACACTTGTTCAGAACAAAAGAAAGCACAGAGCCCCAGATTTTATGTTGTCCTGGAGAGCTTGCAGAGCACTGGGGAAAAGCAGGCAGAGAATTCCCTGCTAGCACCTTCTCTGCGCCTGGGAAACAGAATTGTTCACATTGCTTGGCAGAATCGCTTTTGTGCAGAAAACAGTAACACTTGTTCAGAACGAAAGAAAGCACAGAGCCCCAGATTCTATGTTGTCCTGGAGAGCTTGCAGAGCACTGGGGAAAGGCAGGCAGAGAATTCCCTGCTAGCACCTTCTCTGTGCCTGTTCACATTGCTTCGCAGAATCGCTTTTGTGCAGAAAACAGTAATACTTGTTCAGAACGAAAGAAAGCACAGAGCCCCAGATTTTATGTTGTCCTGGAGAGCTTGCAGAGCACTGGGGAAAAGCAGGCAGAGAATTCCCTGCTAGCACCTTCTCTGTGCCTGGGAAGCAGAAGTGTTCCCATTGCTTGGCAGAATCGCTTTTGTGCAGAAAACACTAACACGTGTTCAGAACAAAAGAAAGCACAGAGCCCCAGATTTGCTGTTGTCCTGGAGAGCTTGCAGAGCACTGGGGAAAGGCAGGCAGAGAATTTCCTGCTAGCACCTTCTCTGTGCCTGGGAAAGAGAAGTGTTCACATTGCTTGGCAGAATCGCTTTTGTGCAGAAAACAGTAACACTTGTTCAGAACGAAAGAAAGCACAGAGCCCCAGATTCTATGTTGTCCTGGAGAGCTTGCAGAGCACTGGGGAAAGGCAGGCAGAGAATTCCCTGCTAGCACCTTCTCTGTGCCTGGGAAACAGAAGTGTTCACATTGCTTCGCAGAATCGCTTTTGTGCAGAAAACAGTAACACTTGTTCAGAACGAAAGAAAGCACAGAGCCCCAGATTTTATGTTGTCCTGGAGAGCTTGCAGAGCACTGGGGAAAAGCAGGCAGAGAATTCCCTGCTAGCACCTTCTCTGTGCCTGGGAAGCAGAAGTGTTCCCATTGCTTCGCAGAATCACTTTTCTGCAGAAAACAGTAACACTTGTTCAGAACAAAAGAAAGCACAGAGCCCAGATTTTATGTCTTCCTGGAGAGCTTGCAGAGCACTGGGGAAAGGCAGGCAGAGAATTCCCTGCTAGCACCTTCTCTGTGCCTGGGAAGCAGAAGTGTTCACATTGCTTGGCAGAATCGCTTTTGTGCAGAAAACAGTAACACTTGTTCAGAACGAAAGAAAGCACAGAGCCCCAGATTTTATGTTGTCCTGGAGAGCTTGCAGAGCACTGGGGAAAGGCAGGCAGAGAATTCCCTGCTAGCACCTTCTCTGTGCCTGTTCACATTGCTTCGCAGAATCGCTTTTGTGCAGAAAACAGTAACACTTGTTCAGACGAAAGAAAGCACAGAGCCCCAGATTTTATGTTGTCCTGGAGAGCTTGCAGAGCACTGGGGAAAGGCAGGCAGAGAATTCCCTGCTAGCACCTTCTCTGTGCCTGGGAAGCAGAAGTGTTCACATTGCTTGGCAGAATCGCTTTTGTGCAGAAAACACTAACACTTGTTCAGAACAAAAGAAAGCACAGAGCCCCAGATTTTATGTTGTCCTGGAGAGCTTGCAGAGCACTGGGGAAAAGCAGGCAGAGAATTCCCTGCTAGCACCTTCTCTGTGCCTGGGAAACAGAAGTGTTCACATTGCTTCGCAGAATCGCTTTTGTGCAGAAAACAGTAACACTTGTTCAGAACGAAAGAAAGCACAGAGCCCCAGATTTTATGTTGTCCTGGAGAGCTTGCAGAGCAGTGGGGAAAGGCAGGCAGAGAATTCCCTGCTAGCACCTTCTCTGTGCCTGGGAAACAGAAGTGTTCACATTGCTTTGCAGAATCGCTTTTGTGCAGAAAACAGTAACACTTGTTCAGAACGAAAGAAAGCACAGAGCCCCAGATTTTATGTTGTCCTGGAGAGCTTGCAGAGCAGTGGGGAAAGGCAGGCAGAGAATTCCCTGCTAGCACCTTCTCTGTGCCTGGGAAGCAGAAGTGTTCACATTGCTTCGCAGAATCGCTTTTGTGCAGAAAACAGTAACACTTGTTCAGAACGAAAGAAAGCACAGAGCCCCAGATTTTATGTTGTCCTGGAGAGCTTGCAGAGCACTGGGGAAAGGCAGGCAGAGAATTCCCTGCTAGCACCTTCTCTGTGCCTGGGAAGCAGAAGTGTTCACATTGCTTCGCAGAATCGCTTTTGTGCAGAAAATAGTAACAGTTGTTCAGAACGAAAGAAAGCACAGAGCCCCTGATTCTATGTTGTCCTGGAGAGCTTGCAGAGCACTGGGGAAAGGCAGGCAGAGAATTCCCTGCTAGCACCTTCTCTGTGCCTGGGAAGCAGAAGTGTTCACATTGCTTGGCAGAATCGCTTTTGTGCAGAAAACAGTAACAGTTGTTCAGAACGAAAGAAAGCACAGAGCCCCAGATTCTATGTTGTCCTGGAGAGCTTGCAGAGCACTGGGGAAAGGCAGGCAGAGAATTCCCTGCTAGCACCTTTTCTGTGCCTGTTCACATTGCTTCGCAGAATCGCTTTTGTGCAGAAAACAGTAACACTTGTTCAGAACGAAAGAAAGCACAGAGCCCCAGATTTTATGTTGTCCTGGAGAGCTTGCAGAGCACTGGGGAAAGGCAGGCAGAGAATTCCCTGCTAGCACCTTCTCTGTGCCTGGGAAGCAGAAGTGTTCACATTGCTTGGCAGAATCGCTTTTGTGCAGAAAACAGTAACACTTGTTCAGAACAAAAGAAAGCACAGAGCCCCAGATTTTATGTTGTCCTGGAGAGCTTGCAGAGCACTGGGGAAAAGCAGGCAGAGAATTCCCTGCTAGCACCTTCTCTGCGACTGGGAAACAGAAGTGTTCACATTGCTTGGCAGAATCGCTTTTGTGCAGAAAACAGTAACACTTGTTCAGAACGAAAGAAAGCACAGAGCTCCAGATTCTATGTTGTCCTGGAGAGCTTGCAGAGCACTGGGGAAAGGCAGGCAGAGAATTCCCTGCTAGCACCTTTTCTGTGCCTGTTCACATTGCTTCGCAGAATCGCTTTTGTGCAGAAAACACTAACACTTGTTCAGAACGAAAGAAAGCACAGAGCCCCAGATTTTATGTTGTCCTGGAGAGCTTGCAGAGCACTGGGGAAAAGCAGGCAGAGAATTCCCTGCTAGCACCTTCTCTGTGCCTGGGAAGCAGAAGTGTTCACATTGCTGCGCAGAATCGCTTTTGTGCAGAAAACAGTAACACTTGTTCAGAACGAAAGAAAGCACAGAGCCCCAGATTTTATGTTGTCCTGGAGAGCTTGCAGAGCACTGGGGAAAGGCAGGCAGAGAATTCCCTGCTAGCACCTTCTCTGTGCCTGTTCACATTGCTGCGCAGAATCGCTTTTGTGCAGAAAACAGTAACACTTGTTCAGAACGAAAGAAAGCACAGAGCCCCAGATTTTATGTTGTCCTGGAGAGCTTACAGAGCAGTGGGGAAAGGCAGGCAGAGAATTCCCTGCTAGCACCTTCTCTGTGCCTGGGAAGCAGAAGTGTTCACATTGCTTCGCAGAATCGCTTTTGTGGAGAAAACATTAACACTTGTTCAGAACGAAAGAAAGCACAGAGCCCCAGATTTTATGTTGTCTTGGAGAGCTTGCAGAGCACTGGGGAAAAGCAGGCAGAGAATTTCCTGCTAGCACCTTCTCTGTGCCTGGGAAACAGAAGTGTTCACATTGCTTGGCAGAATCGCTTTTGTGCAGAAAACAGTAACACTTGTTCAGAACGAAAGAAAGCACAGATCCCCAGATTTTATGTTGTCTTGGAGAGCTTGCAGAGCACTGGGGAAAAGCAGGCAGAGAATTTCCTGCTAGCACCTTCTCTGTGCCTGGGAAACAGAAGTGTTCACATTGCTTGGCAGAATCGCTTTTGTGCAGAAAACAGTAACACTTGTTCAGAACGAAAGAAAGCACAGAGCCCCAGATTTTATGTTGTCCTGGAGAGCTTGCAGAGCACTGGGGAAAAGCAGGCAGAGAATTCCCTGCTAGCACCTTCTCTGTGCCTGGGAAGCAGAAGTGTTCCCATTGCTTCGCAGAATCGCTTTTGTGCAGAAAACAGTAACACTTGTTCAGAACAAAAGAAAGCACAGAGCCCAGATTTTATGTCTTCCTGGAGAGCTTGCAGAGCACTGGGGAAAGGCAGGCAGAGAATTCCCTGCTAGCACCTTTTCTGTGCCTGTTCACATTGCTTCGCAGAATCGCTTTTGTGCAGAAAACAGTAACACTTGTTCAGAACGAAAGAAAGCACAGAGCCCCAGATTTTATGTTGTCCTGGAGAGCTTGCAGAGCACTGGGGAAAGGCAGGCAGAGAATTCCCTGCTAGCACCTTCTCTGTGCCTGGGAAGCAGAAGTCTTCACATTGCTTCGCAGAATCGCTTTTGTGCAGAAAACACTAACACTTGTTCAGAACGAAAGAAAGCACAGAGCCCCAGATTCTATGTTGTCCTGGACAGCTTGCAGAGCACTGGGGAAAAGCAGGCAGAGAATTCCCTGCTAGCACCTTCTCTGTGCCTGGGAAACAGAAGTGTTCACATTGCTTGGCAGAATCGCTTTTGTGCAGAAAACAGTAACACTTGTTCAGAACGAAAGAAAGCACAGAGCCCCAGATTCTATGTTGTCCTGGAGAGCTTGCAGAGCACTGGGGAAAGGCAGGCAGAGAATTCCCTGCTAGCACTTTCTCTGTGCCTGTTCACATTGCTTCGCAGAATTGCTTTTGTGCAGAAAACAGTAACACTTGTTCAGACGAAAGAAAGCACAGAGCCCCAGATTTTATGTTGTCCTGGAGAGATTGCAGAGCACTGGGGAAAAGCAGGCAGAGAATTCCCTGCTAGCACCTTCTCTGCGACTGGGAAACAGAAGTGTTCACATTGCTTGGCAGAATCGCTTTTGTGCAGAAAACAGTAACACTTGTTCAGAACGAAAGAAAGCACAGAGCTCCAGATTCTATGTTGTCCTGGAGAGCTTGCAGAGCACTGGGGAAAGGCAGGCAGAGAATTCCCTGCTAGCACCTTTTCTGTGCCTGTTCACATTGCTTCGCAGAATCGCTTTTGTGCAGAAAACACTAACACTTGTTCAGAACGAAAGAAAGCACAGAGCCCCAGATTTTATGTTGTCCTGGAGAGCTTGCAGAGCACTGGGGAAAAGCAGGCAGAGAATTCCCTGCTAGCACCTTCTCTGTGCCTGGGAAGCAGAAGTGTTCACATTGCTGCGCAGAATCGCTTTTGTGCAGAAAACAGTAACACTTGTTCAGAACGAAAGAAAGCACAGAGCCCCAGATTTTATGTTGTCCTGGAGAGCTTGCAGAGCACTGGGGAAAGGCAGGCAGAGAATTCCCTGCTAGCACCTTCTCTGTGCCTGTTCACATTGCTGCGCAGAATCGCTTTTGTGCAGAAAACAGTAACACTTGTTCAGAACGAAAGAAAGCACAGAGCCCCAGATTTTATGTTGTCCTGGAGAGCTTACAGAGCAGTGGGGAAAGGCAGGCAGAGAATTCCCTGCTAGCACCTTCTCTGTGCCTGGGAAGCAGAAGTGTTCACATTGCTTCGCAGAATCGCTTTTGTGGAGAAAACATTAACACTTGTTCAGAACGAAAGAAAGCACAGAGCCCCAGATTTTATGTTGTCTTGGAGAGCTTGCAGAGCACTGGGGAAAAGCAGGCAGAGAATTTCCTGCTAGCACCTTCTCTGTGCCTGGGAAACAGAAGTGTTCACATTGCTTGGCAGAATCGCTTTTGTGCAGAAAACAGTAACACTTGTTCAGAACGAAAGAAAGCACAGATCCCCAGATTTTATGTTGTCTTGGAGAGCTTGCAGAGCACTGGGGAAAAGCAGGCAGAGAATTTCCTGCTAGCACCTTCTCTGTGCCTGGGAAACAGAAGTGTTCACATTGCTTGGCAGAATCGCTTTTGTGCAGAAAACAGTAACACTTGTTCAGAACGAAAGAAAGCACAGAGCCCCAGATTTTATGTTGTCCTGGAGAGCTTGCAGAGCACTGGGGAAAAGCAGGCAGAGAATTCCCTGCTAGCACCTTCTCTGTGCCTGGGAAGCAGAAGTGTTCCCATTGCTTCGCAGAATCGCTTTTGTGCAGAAAACAGTAACACTTGTTCAGAACAAAAGAAAGCACAGAGCCCAGATTTTATGTCTTCCTGGAGAGCTTGCAGAGCACTGGGGAAAGGCAGGCAGAGAATTCCCTGCTAGCACCTTTTCTGTGCCTGTTCACATTGCTTCGCAGAATCGCTTTTGTGCAGAAAACAGTAACACTTGTTCAGAACGAAAGAAAGCACAGAGCCCCAGATTTTATGTTGTCCTGGAGAGCTTGCAGAGCACTGGGGAAAGGCAGGCAGAGAATTCCCTGCTAGCACCTTCTCTGTGCCTGGGAAGCAGAAGTCTTCACATTGCTTCGCAGAATCGCTTTTGTGCAGAAAACACTAACACTTGTTCAGAACGAAAGAAAGCACAGAGCCCCAGATTCTATGTTGTCCTGGACAGCTTGCAGAGCACTGGGGAAAAGCAGGCAGAGAATTCCCTGCTAGCACCTTCTCTGTGCCTGGGAAACAGAAGTGTTCACATTGCTTGGCAGAATCGCTTTTGTGCAGAAAACAGTAACACTTGTTCAGAACGAAAGAAAGCACAGAGCCCCAGATTCTATGTTGTCCTGGAGAGCTTGCAGAGCACTGGGGAAAGGCAGGCAGAGAATTCCCTGCTAGCACTTTCTCTGTGCCTGTTCACATTGCTTCGCAGAATTGCTTTTGTGCAGAAAACAGTAACACTTGTTCAGAACGAAAGAAAGCACAGAGCCCCAGATTTTATGTTGTCCTGGAGAGCTTACAGAGCAGTGGGGAAAGGCAGGCAGAGAATTCCCTGCTAGCACCTTCTCTGTGCCTGGGAAGCAGAAGTGTTCACATTGCTTCGCAGAATCGCTTTTGTGGAGAAAACAGTAACACTTGTTCAGAACGAAAGAAAGCACAGAGCCCCAGATTTTATGTTGTCTTGGAGAGCTTGCAGAGCACTGGGGAAAAGCAGGCAGAGAATTTCCTGCTAGCACCTTCTCTGTGCCTGGGAAACAGAAGTGTTCACATTGCTTGGCAGAATCGCTTTTGTGCAGAAAACAGTAACACTTGTTCAGAACGAAAGAAAGCACAGAGCCCCAGATTTTATGTTGTCCTGGAGAGCTTGCAGAGCACTGGGGAAAGGCAGGCAGAGAATTCCCTGCTAGCACCTTCTCTGTGCCTGTTCACATTGCTTCGCAGAATCGCTTTTGTGCAGAAAACAGTAACACTTGTTCAGACGAAAGAAAGCACAGAGCCCCAGATTTTATGTTGTCCTGGAGAGCTTGCAGAGCACTGGGGAAAGGCAGGCAGAGAATTCCCTGCTAGCACCTTCTCTGTGCCTGGGAAGCAGAAGTGTTCACATTGCTTGGCAGAATCGCTTTTGTGCAGAAAACACTAACACTTGTTCAGAACAAAAGAAAGCACAGAGCCCCAGATTTTATGTTGTCCTGGAGAGCTTGCAGAGCACTGGGGAAAAGCAGGCAGAGAATTCCCTGCTAGCACCTTCTCTGTGCCTGGGAAACAGAAGTGTTCACATTGCTTGGCAGAATCGCTTTTGTGCAGAAAACAGTAACACTTGTTCAGAACGAAAGAAAGCACAGAGCCCCAGATTTTATGTTGTCCTGGAGAGCTTGCAGAGCAGTGGGGAAAGGCAGGCAGAGAATTCCCTGCTAGCACCTTCTCTGTGCCTGGGAAACAGAAGTGTTCACATTGCTTTGCAGAATCGCTTTTGTGCAGAAAACAGTAACACTTGTTCAGAACGAAAGAAAGCACAGAGCCCCAGATTTTATGTTGTCCTGGAGAGCTTGCAGAGCAGTGGGGAAAGGCAGGCAGAGAATTCCCTGCTAGCACCTTCTCTGTGCCTGGGAAGCAGAAGTGTTCACATTGCTTCGCAGAATCGCTTTTGTGCAGAAAACAGTAACACTTGTTCAGAACGAAAGAAAGCACAGAGCCCCAGATTTTATGTTGTCCTGGAGAGCTTGCAGAGCACTGGGGAAAGGCAGGCAGAGAATTCCCTGCTAGCACCTTCTCTGTGCCTGGGAAGCAGAAGTGTTCACATTGCTTCGCAGAATCGCTTTTGTGCAGAAAATAGTAACAGTTGTTCAGAACGAAAGAAAGCACAGAGCCCCAGATTTTATGTTGTCCTGGAGAGCTTGCAGAGCACTGGGGAAAGGCAGGCAGAGAATTCCCTGCTAGCACCTTCTCTGTGCCTGTTCACATTGCTTCGCAGAATCGCTTTTGTGCAGAAAACAGTAACACTTGTTCAGACGAAAGAAAGCACAGAGCCCCAGATTTTATGTTGTCCTGGAGAGCTTGCAGAGCACTGGGGAAAGGCAGGCAGAGAATTCCCTGCTAGCACCTTCTCTGTGCCTGGGAAGCAGAAGTGTTCACATTGCTTGGCAGAATCGCTTTTGTGCAGAAAACACTAACACTTGTTCAGAACAAAAGAAAGCACAGAGCCCCAGATTTTATGTTGTCCTGGAGAGCTTGCAGAGCACTGGGGAAAAGCAGGCAGAGAATTCCCTGCTAGCACCTTCTCTGTGCCTGGGAAACAGAAGTGTTCACATTGCTTGGCAGAATCGCTTTTGTGCAGAAAACAGTAACACTTGTTCAGAACGAAAGAAAGCACAGAGCCCCAGATTTTATGTTGTCCTGGAGAGCTTGCAGAGCAGTGGGGAAAGGCAGGCAGAGAATTCCCTGCTAGCACCTTCTCTGTGCCTGGGAAACAGAAGTGTTCACATTGCTTTGCAGAATCGCTTTTGTGCAGAAAACAGTAACACTTGTTCAGAACGAAAGAAAGCACAGAGCCCCAGATTTTATGTTGTCCTGGAGAGCTTGCAGAGCAGTGGGGAAAGGCAGGCAGAGAATTCCCTGCTAGCACCTTCTCTGTGCCTGGGAAGCAGAAGTGTTCACATTGCTTCGCAGAATCGCTTTTGTGCAGAAAACAGTAACACTTGTTCAGAACGAAAGAAAGCACAGAGCCCCAGATTTTATGTTGTCCTGGAGAGCTTGCAGAGCACTGGGGAAAGGCAGGCAGAGAATTCCCTGCTAGCACCTTCTCTGTGCCTGGGAAGCAGAAGTGTTCACATTGCTTCGCAGAATCGCTTTTGTGCAGAAAATAGTAACAGTTGTTCAGAACGAAAGAAAGCACAGAGCCCCTGATTCTATGTTGTCCTGGAGAGCTTGCAGAGCACTGGGGAAAGGCAGGCAGAGAATTCCCTGCTAGCACCTTCTCTGTGCCTGGGAAGCAGAAGTGTTCACATTGCTTGGCAGAATCGCTTTTGTGCAGAAAACAGTAACAGTTGTTCAGAACGAAAGAAAGCACAGAGCCCCAGATTCTATGTTGTCCTGGAGAGCTTGCAGAGCACTGGGGAAAGGCAGGCAGAGAATTCCCTGCTAGCACCTTTTCTGTGCCTGTTCACATTGCTTCGCAGAATCGCTTTTGTGCAGAAAACAGTAACACTTGTTCAGAACGAAAGAAAGCACAGAGCCCCAGATTTTATGTCTTCCTGGAGAGCTTGCAGAGCACTGGGGAAAGGCAGGCAGAGAATTCCCTGCTAGCACCTTCTCTGTGCCTGGGAAGCAGAAGTGTTCACATTGCTTGGCAGAATCGCTTTTGTGCAGAAAACAGTAACACTTGTTCAGAACAAAAGAAAGCACAGAGCCCCAGATTTTATGTTGTCCTGGAGAGCTTGCAGAGCACTGGGGAAAAGCAGGCAGAGAATTCCCTGCTAGCACCTTCTCTGCGCCTGGGAAACAGAAGTGTTCACATTGCTTGGCAGAATCGCTTTTGTGCAGAAAACAGTAACACTTGTTCAGAACGAAAGAAAGCACAGAGCTCCAGATTCTATGTTGTCCTGGAGAGCTTGCAGAGCACTGGGGAAAGGCAGGCAGAGATTTCCCTGCTAGCACCTTTTCTGTGCCTGTTCACATTGCTTCGCAGAATCGCTTTTGTGCAGAAAACACTAACACTTGTTCAGAACGAAAGAAAGCACAGAGCCCCAGATTTTATGTTGTCCTGGAGAGCTTGCAGAGCACTGGGGAAAAGCAGGCAGAGAATTCCCTGCTAGCACCTTCTCTGTGCCTGGGAAGCAGAAGTGTTCACATTGCTGCGCAGAATCGCTTTTGTGCAGAAAACAGTAACACTTGTTCAGAACGAAAGAAAGCACAGAGCCCCAGATTTTATGTTGTCCTGGAGAGCTTGCAGAGCACTGGGGAAAGGCAGGCAGAGAATTCCCTGCTAGCACCTTCTCTGTGCCTGTTCACATTGCTGCGCAGAATCGCTTTTGTGCAGAAAACAGTAACACTTGTTCAGAACGAAAGAAAGCACAGAGCCCCAGATTTTATGTTGTCCTGGAGAGCTTACAGAGCAGTGGGGAAAGGCAGGCAGAGAATTCCCTGCTAGCACCTTCTCTGTGCCTGGGAAGCAGAAGTGTTCACATTGCTTCGCAGAATCGCTTTTGTGGAGAAAACATTAACACTTGTTCAGAACGAAAGAAAGCACAGAGCCCCAGATTTTATGTTGTCTTGGAGAGCTTGCAGAGCACTGGGGAAAAGCAGGCAGAGAATTTCCTGCTAGCACCTTCTCTGTGCCTGGGAAACAGAAGTGTTCACATTGCTTGGCAGAATCGCTTTTGTGCAGAAAACAGTAACACTTGTTCAGAACGAAAGAAAGCACAGATCCCCAGATTTTATGTTGTCTTGGAGAGCTTGCAGAGCACTGGGGAAAAGCAGGCAGAGAATTTCCTGCTAGCACCTTCTCTGTGCCTGGGAAACAGAAGTGTTCACATTGCTTGGCAGAATCGCTTTTGTGCAGAAAACAGTAACACTTGTTCAGAACGAAAGAAAGCACAGAGCCCCAGATTTTATGTTGTCCTGGAGAGCTTGCAGAGCACTGGGGAAAAGCAGGCAGAGAATTCCCTGCTAGCACCTTCTCTGTGCCTGGGAAGCAGAAGTGTTCCCATTGCTTCGCAGAATCGCTTTTGTGCAGAAAACAGTAACACTTGTTCAGAACAAAAGAAAGCACAGAGCCCAGATTTTATGTCTTCCTGGAGAGCTTGCAGAGCACTGGGGAAAGGCAGGCAGAGAATTCCCTGCTAGCACCTTTTCTGTGCCTGTTCACATTGCTTCGCAGAATCGCTTTTGTGCAGAAAACACTAACACTTGTTCAGAACGAAAGAAAGCACAGAGCCCCAGATTTTATGTTGTCCTGGAGAGCTTGCAGAGCACTGGGGAAAGGCAGGCAGAGAATTCCCTGCTAGCACCTTCTCTGTGCCTGGGAAGCAGAAGTCTTCACATTGCTTCGCAGAATCGCTTTTGTGCAGAAAACACTAACACTTGTTCAGAACGAAAGAAAGCACAGAGCCCCAGATTCTATGTTGTCCTGGACAGCTTGCAGAGCACTGGGGAAAAGCAGGCAGAGAATTCCCTGCTAGCACCTTCTCTGTGCCTGGGAAACAGAAGTGTTCACATTGCTTGGCAGAATCGCTTTTGTGCAGAAAACAGTAACACTTGTTCAGAACGAAAGAAAGCACAGAGCCCCAGATTCTATGTTGTCCTGGAGAGCTTGCAGAGCACTGGGGAAAGGCAGGCAGAGAATTCCCTGCTAGCACTTTCTCTGTGCCTGTTCACATTGCTTCGCAGAATTGCTTTTGTGCAGAAAACAGTAACACTTGTTCAGACGAAAGAAAGCACAGAGCCCCAGATTTTATGTTGTCCTGGAGAGATTGCAGAGCACTGGGGAAAGGCAGGCAGAGAATTCCCTGCTAGCACCTTCTCTGTGCCTGGGAAGCAGAAGTGTTCACATTGCTTGGCAGAATCGCTTTTGTGCAGAAAACACTAACACTTGTTCAGAACAAAAGAAAGCACAGAGCCCCAGATTTTATGTTGTCCTGGAGAGCTTGCAGAGCACTGGGGAAAAGCAGGCAGAGAATTCCCTGCTAGCACCTTCTCTGTGCCTGGGAAACAGAAGTGTTCACATTGCTTGGCAGAATCGCTTTTGTGCAGAAAACAGTAACACTTGTTCAGAACGAAAGAAAGCACAGAGCCCCAGATTTTATGTTGTCCTGGAGAGCTTGCAGAGCACTGGGGAAAGGCAGGCAGAGAATTCCCTGCTAGCACCTTCTCTGTGCCTGGGAAGCAGAAGTGTTCACATTGCTTGGCAGAATCGCTTTTGTGCAGAAAACATTAACAGTTGTTCAGAACGAAAGAAAGCACAGAGCCCCTGATTCTATGTTGTCCTGGAGAGCTTGCAGAGCACTGGGGAAAGGCAGGCAGAGAATTCCCTGCTAGCACCTTCTCTGTGCCTGGGAAGCAGAAGTGTTCACATTGCTTGGCAGAATCGCTTTTGTGCAGAAAACAGTAACACTTGTTCAGAACAAAAGAAAGCACAGAGCCCCAGATTTTATGTTGTCCTGGAGAGCTTGCAGAGCACTGGGGAAAAGCAGGCAGAGAATTCCCTGCTAGCACCTTCTCTGCGCCTGGGAAACAGAATTGTTCACATTGCTTGGCAGAATCGCTTTTGTGCAGAAAACAGTAACACTTGTTCAGAACGAAAGAAAGCACAGAGCCCCAGATTCTATGTTGTCCTGGAGAGCTTGCAGAGCACTGGGGAAAGGCAGGCAGAGAATTCCCTGCTAGCACCTTCTCTGTGCCTGTTCACATTGCTTCGCAGAATCGCTTTTGTGCAGAAAACAGTAATACTTGTTCAGAACGAAAGAAAGCACAGAGCCCCAGATTTTATGTTGTCCTGGAGAGCTTACAGAGCAGTGGGGAAAGGCAGGCAGAGAATTCCCTGCTAGCACCTTCTCTGTGCCTGGGAAGCAGAAGTGTTCACATTGCTTCGCAGAATCGCTTTTGTGGAGAAAACAGTAACACTTGTTCAGAACGAAAGAAAGCACAGAGCCCCAGATTTTATGTTGTCTTGGAGAGCTTGCAGAGCACTGGGGAAAAGCAGGCAGAGAATTTCCTGCTAGCACCTTCTCTGTGCCTGGGAAACAGAAGTGTTCACATTGCTTGGCAGAATCGCTTTTGTGCAGAAAACAGTAACACTTGTTCAGAACGAAAGAAAGCACAGATCCCCAGATTTTATGTTGTCTTGGAGAGCTTGCAGAGCACTGGGGAAAAGCAGGCAGAGAATTTCCTGCTAGCACCTTCTCTGTGCCTGGGAAACAGAAGTGTTCACATTGCTTTGCAGAATCGCTTTTGTGCAGAAAACAGTAACACTTGTTCAGAACGAAAGAAAGCACAGAGCCCCAGATTTTATGTTGTCCTGGAGAGCTTGCAGAGCACTGGGGAAAAGCAGGCAGAGAATTCCCTGCTAGCACCTTCTCTGTGCCTGGGAAGCAGAAGTGTTCCCATTGCTTCGCAGAATCGCTTTTGTGCAGAAAACAGTAACACTTGTTCAGAACAAAAGAAAGCACAGAGCCCAGATTTTATGTCTTCCTGGAGAGCTTGCAGAGCACTGGGGAAAGGCAGGCAGAGAATTCCCTGCTAGCACCTTTTCTGTGCCTGTTCACATTGCTTCGCAGAATCGCTTTTGTGCAGAAAACACTAACACTTGTTCAGAACGAAAGAAAGCACAGAGCCCCAGATTTTATGTTGTCCTGGAGAGCTTGCAGAGCACTGGGGAAAGGCAGGCAGAGAATTCCCTGCTAGCACCTTCTCTGTGCCTGGGAAGCAGAAGTCTTCACATTGCTTCGCAGAATCGCTTTTGTGCAGAAAACACTAACACTTGTTCAGAACGAAAGAAAGCACAGAGCCCCAGATTCTATGTTGTCCTGGACAGCTTGCAGAGCACTGGGGAAAAGCAGGCAGAGAATTCCCTGCTAGCACCTTCTCTGTGCCTGGGAAACAGAAGTGTTCACATTGCTTGGCAGAATCGCTTTTGTGCAGAAAACAGTAACACTTGTTCAGAACGAAAGAAAGCACAGAGCCCCAGATTCTATGTTGTCCTGGAGAGCTTGCAGAGCACTGGGGAAAGGCAGGCAGAGAATTCCCTGCTAGCACTTTCTCTGTGCCTGTTCACATTGCTTCGCAGAATTGCTTTTGTGCAGAAAACAGTAACACTTGTTCAGACGAAAGAAAGCACAGAGCCCCAGATTTTATGTTGTCCTGGAGAGATTGCAGAGCACTGGGGAAAGGCAGGCAGAGAATTCCCTGCTAGCACCTTCTCTGTGCCTGGGAAGCAGAAGTGTTCACATTGCTTGGCAGAATCGCTTTTGTGCAGAAAACACTAACACTTGTTCAGAACAAAAGAAAGCACAGAGCCCCAGATTTTATGTTGTCCTGGAGAGCTTGCAGAGCACTGGGGAAAAGCAGGCAGAGAATTCCCTGCTAGCACCTTCTCTGTGCCTGGGAAACAGAAGTGTTCACATTGCTTGGCAGAATCGCTTTTGTGCAGAAAACAGTAACACTTGTTCAGAACGAAAGAAAGCACAGAGCCCCAGATTTTATGTTGTCCTGGAGAGCTTGCAGAGCACTGGGGAAAAGCAGGCAGAGAATTCCCTGCTAGCACCTTCTCTGTGCCTGGGAAGCAGAAGTGTTCACATTGCTTGGCAGAATCGCTTTTGTGCAGAAAACAGTAACACTTGTTCAGAACGAAAGAAAGCACAGAGCCCCAGATTTTATGTTGTCCTGGAGAGCTTGCAGAGCACTGGGGAAAGGCAGGCAGAGAATTCCCTGCTAGCACCTTCTCTGTGCCTGGGAAGCAGAAGTGTTCACATTGCTTGGCAGAATCGCTTTTGTGCAGAAAACATTAACAGTTGTTCAGAACGAAAGAAAGCACAGAGCCCCTGATTCTATGTTGTCCTGGAGAGCTTGCAGAGCACTGGGGAAAGGCAGGCAGAGAATTCCCTGCTAGCACCTTCTCTGTGCCTGGGAAGCAGAAGTGTTCACATTGCTTGGCAGAATCGCTTTTGTGCAGAAAACAGTAACACTTGTTCAGAACAAAAGAAAGCACAGAGCCCCAGATTTTATGTTGTCCTGGAGAGCTTGCAGAGCACTGGGGAAAAGCAGGCAGAGAATTCCCTGCTAGCACCTTCTCTGCGCCTGGGAAACAGAATTGTTCACATTGCTTGGCAGAATCGCTTTTGTGCAGAAAACAGTAACACTTGTTCAGAACGAAAGAAAGCACAGAGCCCCAGATTCTATGTTGTCCTGGAGAGCTTGCAGAGCACTGGGGAAAGGCAGGCAGAGAATTCCCTGCTAGCACCTTCTCTGTGCCTGTTCACATTGCTTCGCAGAATCGCTTTTGTGCAGAAAACAGTAATACTTGTTCAGAACGAAAGAAAGCACAGAGCCCCAGATTTTATGTTGTCCTGGAGAGCTTGCAGAGCACTGGGGAAAAGCAGGCAGAGAATTCCCTGCTAGCACCTTCTCTGTGCCTGGGAAGCAGAAGTGTTCCCATTGCTTGGCAGAATCGCTTTTGTGCAGAAAACACTAACACGTGTTCAGAACAAAAGAAAGCACAGAGCCCCAGATTTGCTGTTGTCCTGGAGAGCTTGCAGAGCACTGGGGAAAGGCAGGCAGAGAATTCCCTGCTAGCACCTTCTCTGTGCCTGGGAAGCAGAAGTGTTCACATTGCTTGGCAGAATCGCTTTTGTGCAGAAAATAGTAACACTTGTTCAGAACGAAAGAAAGCACAGAGCCCCAGATTTTATGTTGTCCTGGAGAGCTTGCAGAGCACTGGGGAAAAGCAGGCAGAGAATTTCCTGCTAGCACCTTCTCTGTGCCTGGGAAAGAGAAGTGTTCACATTGCTTGGCAGAATCGCTTTTGTGCAGAAAACAGTAACACTTGTTCAGAACGAAAGAAAGCACAGAGCCCCAGATTTTATGTTGTCCTGGAGAGCTTGCAGAGCACTGGGGAAAGGCAGGCAGAGAATTCCCTGCTAGCACCTTCTCTGTGCCTGGGAAACAGAAGTGTTCACATTGCTTCGCAGAATCGCTTTTGTGCAGAAAACAGTAACACTTGTTCAGAACGAAAGAAAGCACAGAGCCCCAGATTTTATGTTGTCCTGGAGAGCTTGCAGAGCACTGGGGAAAAGCAGGCAGAGAATTCCCTGCTAGCACCTTCTCTGTGCCTGGGAAGCAGAAGTGTTCCCATTGCTTCGCAGAATCGCTTTTGTGCAGAAAACAGTAACACTTGTTCAGAACGAAAGAAAGCACAGAGCCCCAGATTTTATGTTGTCCTGGAGAGCTTGCAGAGCACTGGGGAAAGGCAGGCAGAGAATTCCCTGCTAGCACCTTCTCTGTGCCTGTTCACATTGCTTCGCAGAATCGCTTTTGTGCAGAAAACAGTAACACTTGTTCAGACGAAAGAAAGCACAGAGCCCCAGATTTTATGTTGTCCTGGAGAGCTTGCAGAGCACTGGGGAAAGGCAGGCAGAGAATTCCCTGCTAGCACCTTCTCTGTGCCTGGGAAGCAGAAGTGTTCACATTGCTTGGCAGAATCGCTTTTGTGCAGAAAACACTAACACTTGTTCAGAACAAAAGAAAGCACAGAGCCCCAGATTTTATGTTGTCCTGGAGAGCTTGCAGAGCACTGGGGAAAAGCAGGCAGAGAATTCCCTGCTAGCACCTTCTCTGTGCCTGGGAAACAGAAGTGTTCACATTGCTTCGCAGAATCGCTTTTGTGCAGAAAACAGTAACACTTGTTCAGAACGAAAGAAAGCACAGAGCCCCAGATTTTATGTTGTCCTGGAGAGCTTGCAGAGCAGTGGGGAAAGGCAGGCAGAGAATTCCCTGCTAGCACCTTCTCTGTGCCTGGGAAGCAGAAGTGTTCCCATTGCTTCGCAGAATCGCTTTTGTGCAGAAAACAGTAACACTTGTTCAGAACAAAAGAAAGCACAGAGCCCAGATTTTATGTCTTCCTGGAGAGCTTGCAGAGCACTGGGGAAAGGCAGGCAGAGAATTCCCTGCTAGCACCTTTTCTGTGCCTGTTCACATTGCTTCGCAGAATCGCTTTTGTGCAGAAAACAGTAATACTTGTTCAGAACAAAAGAAAGCACAGAGCCCCAGATTTTATGTTGTCCTGGAGAGCTTGCAGAGCACTGGGGAAAGGCAGGCAGAGAATTCCCTGCTAGCACCTTCTCTGTGCCTGGGAAGCAGAAGTGTTCACATTGCTTGGCAGAATCGCTTTTGTGCAGAAAACAGTAACACTTGTTCAGAACGAAAGAAAGCACAGAGCCCCAGATTCTATGTTGTCCTGGAGAGCTTGCAGAGCACTGGGGAAAAGCAGGCAGAGAATTCCCTGCTAGCACCTTCTCTGTGCCTGTTCACATTGCTTCGCAGAATCGCTTTTGTGCAGAAAACAGTAACACTTGTTCAGACGAAAGAAAGCACAGAGCCCCAGATTTTATGTTGTCCTGGAGAGCTTGCAGAGCACTGGGGAAAAGCAGGCAGAGAATTCCCTGCTAGCACCTTCTCTGTGCCTGGGAAGCAGAAGTGTTCACATTGCTTCGCAGAATCGCTTTTGTGCAGAAAACAGTAACACTTGTTCAGAACGAAAGAAAGCAAAGAGCCCCAGATTTTATGTTGTCCTGGAGAGCTTGCAGAGCAGTGGGGAAAGGCAGGCAGAGAATTCCCTGCTAGCACCTTCTCTGTGCCTGGGAAGCAGAAGTGTTCACATTGCTTCGCAGAATCGCTTTTGTGCAGAAAACAGTAACACTTGTTCAGAACGAAAGAAAGCACAGAGCCCCAGATTTTATGTTGTCCTGGAGAGCTTGCAGAGCACTGGGGAAAGGCAGGCAGAGAATTCCCTGCTAGCACCTTTTCTGTGCCTGTTCACATTGCTTCGCAGAATCACTTTTGTGCAGAAAACAGTAACACTTGTTCAGAACAAAAGAAAGCACAGAGCCCCAGATTTTATGTTGTCCTGGAGAGCTTGCAGAGCACTGGGGAAAGGCAGGCAGAGAATTCCCTGCTAGCACCTTCTCTGTGCCTGGGAAACAGAAGTGTTCACATTGCTTCGCAGAATCGCTTTTGTGCAGAAAACAGTAACACTTGTTCAGAACGAAAGAAAGCACAGAGCCCCAGATTTTATGTTGTCCTGGAGAGCTTGCAGAGCACTGGGGAAAAGCAGGCAGAGAATTCCCTGCTAGCACCTTCTCTGTGCCTGGGAAGCAGAAGTGTTCCCATTGCTTCGCAGAATCACTTTTCTGCAGAAAACAGTAACACTTGTTCAGAACAAAAGAAAGCACAGAGCCCAGATTTTATGTCTTCCTGGAGAGCTTGCAGAGCACTGGGGAAAGGCAGGCAGAGAATTCCCTGCTAGCACCTTCTCTGTGCCTGGGAAGCAGAAGTGTTCACATTGCTTGGCAGAATCGCTTTTGTGCAGAAAACAGTAACACTTGTTCAGAACGAAAGAAAGCACAGAGCCCCAGATTTTATGTTGTCCTGGAGAGCTTGCAGAGCACTGGGGAAAGGCAGGCAGAGAATTCCCTGCTAGCACCTTCTCTGTGCCTGTTCACATTGCTTCGCAGAATCGCTTTTGTGCAGAAAACAGTAACACTTGTTCAGACGAAAGAAAGCACAGAGCCCCAGATTTTATGTTGTCCTGGAGAGCTTGCAGAGCACTGGGGAAAGGCAGGCAGAGAATTCCCTGCTAGCACCTTCTCTGTGCCTGGGAAGCAGAAGTGTTCACATTGCTTGGCAGAATCGCTTTTGTGCAGAAAACACTAACACTTGTTCAGAACAAAAGAAAGCACAGAGCCCCAGATTTTATGTTGTCCTGGAGAGCTTGCAGAGCACTGGGGAAAAGCAGGCAGAGAATTCCCTGCTAGCACCTTCTCTGTGCCTGGGAAACAGAAGTGTTCACATTGCTTCGCAGAATCGCTTTTGTGCAGAAAACAGTAACACTTGTTCAGAACGAAAGAAAGCACAGAGCCCCAGATTTTATGTTGTCCTGGAGAGCTTGCAGAGCAGTGGGGAAAGGCAGGCAGAGAATTCCCTGCTAGCACCTTCTCTGTGCCTGGGAAGCAGAAGTGTTCCCATTGCTTCGCAGAATCGCTTTTGTGCAGAAAACAGTAACACTTGTTCAGAACAAAAGAAAGCACAGAGCCCAGATTTTATGTCTTCCTGGAGAGCTTGCAGAGCACTGGGGAAAGGCAGGCAGAGAATTCCCTGCTAGCACCTTTTCTGTGCCTGTTCACATTGCTTCGCAGAATCGCTTTTGTGCAGAAAACAGTAATACTTGTTCAGAACAAAAGAAAGCACAGAGCCCCAGATTTTATGTTGTCCTGGAGAGCTTGCAGAGCACTGGGGAAAGGCAGGCAGAGAATTCCCTGCTAGCACCTTCTCTGTGCCTGGGAAGCAGAAGTGTTCACATTGCTTGGCAGAATCGCTTTTGTGCAGAAAACAGTAACACTTGTTCAGAACGAAAGAAAGCACAGAGCCCCAGATTCTATGTTGTCCTGGAGAGCTTGCAGAGCACTGGGGAAAAGCAGGCAGAGAATTCCCTGCTAGCACCTTCTCTGTGCCTGTTCACATTGCTTCGCAGAATCGCTTTTGTGCAGAAAACAGTAACACTTGTTCAGACGAAAGAAAGCACAGAGCCCCAGATTTTATGTTGTCCTGGAGAGCTTGCAGAGCACTGGGGAAAAGCAGGCAGAGAATTCCCTGCTAGCACCTTCTCTGTGCCTGGGAAGCAGAAGTGTTCACATTGCTTCGCAGAATCGCTTTTGTGCAGAAAACAGTAACACTTGTTCAGAACGAAAGAAAGCACAGAGCCCCAGATTTTATGTTGTCCTGGAGAGCTTGCAGAGCACTGGGGAAAGGCAGGCAGAGAATTCCCTGCTAGCACCTTCTCTGTGCCTGGGAAGCAGAAGTGTTCACATTGCTTCGCAGAATCGCTTTTGTGCAGAAAACAGTAACACTTGTTCAGAACGAAAGAAAGCACAGAGCCCCAGATTTTATGTTGTCCTGGAGAGCTTGCAGAGCACTGGGGAAAGGCAGGCAGAGAATTCCCTGCTAGCACCTTTTCTGTGCCTGTTCACATTGCTTCGCAGAATCACTTTTGTGCAGAAAACAGTAACACTTGTTCAGAACAAAAGAAAGCACAGAGCCCCAGATTTTATGTTGTCCTGGAGAGCTTGCAGAGCACTGCCGAAAAGCAGGCAGAGAATTCCCTGCTAGCACCTTCTCTGTGCCTGGGAAGCAGAAGTGTTCACATTGCTTCGCAGAATCGCTTTTGTGCAGAAAACAGTAACACTTGTTCAGAACGAAAGAAAGCACAGAGCCCCAGATTTTATGTTGTCTTGGAGAGCTTGCAGAGCACTGGGGAAAAGCAGGCAGAGAATTTCCTGCTAGCACCTTCTCTGTGCCTGGGAAACAGAAGTGTTCACATTGCTTCGCAGAATCGCTTTTGTGCAGAAAACAGTAACACTTGTTCAGAACGAAAGAAAGCACAGAGCCCCAGATTTTATGTTGTCCTGGAGAGCTTGCAGAGCACTGGGGAAAAGCAGGCAGAGAATTCCCTGCTAGCACCTTCTCTGTGCCTGGGAAGCAGAAGTGTTCACATTGCTTCGCAGAATCGCTTTTGTGCAGAAAACAGTAACACTTGTTCAGAACGAAAGAAAGCACAGAGCCCCAGATTTTATGTTGTCTTGGAGAGCTTGCAGAGCACTGGGGAAAAGCAGGCAGAGAATTTCCTGCTAGCACCTTCTCTGTGCCTGGGAAACAGAAGTGTTCACATTGCTTCGCAGAATCGCTTTTGTGCAGAAAACAGTAATACTTGTTCAGAACGAAAGAAAGCACAGAGCCCCAGATTTTATGTTGTCCTGGAGAGCTTGCAGAGCACTGGGGAAAAGCAGGCAGAGAATTCCCTGCTAGCACCTTCTCTGTGCCTGGGAAGCAGAAGTGTTCCCATTGCTTGGCAGAATCGCTTTTGTGCAGAAAACACTAACACGTGTTCAGAACAAAAGAAAGCACAGAGCCCCAGATTTGCTGTTGTCCTGGAGAGCTTGCAGAGCACTGGGGAAAGGCAGGCAGAGAATTCCCTGCTAGCACCTTTTCTGTGCCTGTTCACATTGCTTCGCAGAATCGCTTTTGTGCAGAAAACAGTAACACTTGTTCAGAACGAAAGAAAGCACAGAGCCCCAGATTTTATGTTGTCCTGGAGAGCTTGCAGAGCAGTGGGGAAAGGCAGGCAGAGAATTCCCTGCTAGCACCTTCTCTGTGCCTGGGAAGCAGAAGTGTTCACATTGCTTCGCAGAATCGCTTTTGTGCAGAAAACAGTAACACTTGTTCAGAACGAAAGAAAGCACAGAGCCCCAGATTTTATGTTGTCCTGGAGAGCTTGCAGAGCACTGGGGAAAGGCAGGCAGAGAATTCCCTGCTAGCACCTTTTCTGTGCCTGTTCACATTGCTTCGCAGAATCGCTTTTGTGCAGAAAACAGTAACACTTGTTCAGAACGAAAGAAAGCACAGAGCCCCAGATTTTATGTTGTCCTGGAGAGCTTGCAGAGCAGTGGGGAAAGGCAGGCAGAGAATTCCCTGCTAGCACCTTCTCTGTGCCTGGGAAGCAGAAGTGTTCACATTGCTTCGCAGAATCGCTTTTGTGCAGAAAACAGTAACACTTGTTCAGAACGAAAGAAAGCACAGAGCCCCAGATTTTATGTTGTCCTGGAGAGCTTGCAGAGCACTGGGGAAAAGCAGGCAGAGAATTCCCTGCTAGCACCTTCTCTGCGCCTGGGAAACAGAATTGTTCACATTGCTTGGCAGAATCGCTTTTGTGCAGAAAACAGTAACACTTGTTCAGAACGAAAGAAAGCACAGAGCCCCAGATTCTATGTTGTCCTGGAGAGCTTGCAGAGCACTGGGGAAAGGCAGGCAGAGAATTCCCTGCTAGCACCTTCTCTGTGCCTGTTCACATTGCTTCGCAGAATCGCTTTTGTGCAGAAAACAGTAATACTTGTTCAGAACGAAAGAAAGCACAGAGCCCCAGATTTTATGTTGTCCTGGAGAGCTTGCAGAGCACTGGGGAAAAGCAGGCAGAGAATTCCCTGCTAGCACCTTCTCTGTGCCTGGGAAGCAGAAGTGTTCCCATTGCTTGGCAGAATCGCTTTTGTGCAGAAAACACTAACACGTGTTCAGAACAAAAGAAAGCACAGAGCCCCAGATTTGCTGTTGTCCTGGAGAGCTTGCAGAGCACTGGGGAAAGGCAGGCAGAGAATTCCCTGCTAGCACCTTCTCTGTGCCTGGGAAGCAGAAGTGTTCACATTGCTTGGCAGAATCGCTTTTGTGCAGAAAATAGTAACACTTGTTCAGAACGAAAGAAAGCACAGAGCCCCAGATTTTATGTTGTCCTGGAGAGCTTGCAGAGCACTGGGGAAAAGCAGGCAGAGAATTTCCTGCTAGCACCTTCTCTGTGCCTGGGAAAGAGAAGTGTTCACATTGCTTGGCAGAATCGCTTTTGTGCAGAAAACAGTAACACTTGTTCAGAACGAAAGAAAGCACAGAGCCCCAGATTTTATGTTGTCCTGGAGAGCTTGCAGAGCACTGGGGAAAGGCAGGCAGAGAATTCCCTGCTAGCACCTTCTCTGTGCCTGGGAAACAGAAGTGTTCACATTGCTTCGCAGAATCGCTTTTGTGCAGAAAACAGTAACACTTGTTCAGAACGAAAGAAAGCACAGAGCCCCAGATTTTATGTTGTCCTGGAGAGCTTGCAGAGCACTGGGGAAAAGCAGGCAGAGAATTCCCTGCTAGCACCTTCTCTGTGCCTGGGAAGCAGAAGTGTTCCCATTGCTTCGCAGAATCACTTTTCTGCAGAAAACAGTAACACTTGTTCAGAACAAAAGAAAGCACAGAGCCCAGATTTTATGTCTTCCTGGAGAGCTTGCAGAGCACTGGGGAAAGGCAGGCAGAGAATTCCCTGCTAGCACCTTCTCTGTGCCTGGGAAGCAGAAGTGTTCACATTGCTTGGCAGAATCGCTTTTGTGCAGAAAACAGTAACACTTGTTCAGAACGAAAGAAAGCACAGAGCCCCAGATTTTATGTTGTCCTGGAGAGCTTGCAGAGCACTGGGGAAAGGCAGGCAGAGAATTCCCTGCTAGCACCTTCTCTGTGCCTGTTCACATTGCTTCGCAGAATCGCTTTTGTGCAGAAAACAGTAACACTTGTTCAGACGAAAGAAAGCACAGAGCCCCAGATTTTATGTTGTCCTGGAGAGCTTGCAGAGCACTGGGGAAAGGCAGGCAGAGAATTCCCTGCTAGCACCTTCTCTGTGCCTGGGAAGCAGAAGTCTTCACATTGCTTCGCAGAATCGCTTTTGTGCAGAAAACACTAACACTTGTTCAGAACAAAAGAAAGCACAGAGCCCCAGATTTTATGTTGTCCTGGAGAGCTTGCAGAGCACTGGGGAAAAGCAGGCAGAGAATTCCCTGCTAGCACCTTCTCTGTGCCTGGGAAACAGAAGTGTTCACATTGCTTCGCAGAATCGCTTTTGTGCAGAAAACAGTAACACTTGTTCAGAACGAAAGAAAGCACAGAGCCCCAGATTTTATGTTGTCCTGGAGAGCTTGCAGAGCAGTGGGGAAAGGCAGGCAGAGAATTCCCTGCTAGCACCTTCTCTGTGCCTGGGAAACAGAAGTGTTCACATTGCTTTGCAGAATCGCTTTTGTGCAGAAAACAGTAACACTTGTTCAGAACGAAAGAAAGCACAGAGCCCCAGATTTTATGTTGTCCTGGAGAGCTTGCAGAGCAGTGGGGAAAGGCAGGCAGAGAATTCCCTGTTAGCACCTTCTCTGTGCCTGGGAAGCAGAAGTGTTCACATTGCTTCGCAGAATCGCTTTTGTGCAGAAAACAGTAACACTTGTTCAGAACGAAAGAAAGCACAGAGCCCCAGATTTTATGTTGTCCTGGAGAGCTTGCAGAGCACTGGGGAAAGGCAGGCAGAGAATTCCCTGCTAGCACCTTCTCTGTGCCTGGGAAGCAGAAGTGTTCACATTGCTTGGCAGAATCGCTTTTGTGCAGAAAATAGTAACAGTTGTTCAGAACGAAAGAAAGCACAGAGCCCCTGATTCTATGTTGTCCTGGAGAGCTTGCAGAGCACTGGGGAAAGGCAGGCAGAGAATTCCCTGCTAGCACCTTCTCTGTGCCTGGGAAGCAGAAGTGTTCACATTGCTTGGCAGAATCGCTTTTGTGCAGAAAACAGTAACAGTTGTTCAGAACGAAAGAAAGCACAGAGCCCCAGATTCTATGTTGTCCTGGAGAGCTTGCAGAGCACTGGGGAAAGGCAGGCAGAGAATTCCCTGCTAGCACCTTTTCTGTGCCTGTTCACATTGCTTCGCAGAATCGCTTTTGTGCAGAAAACAGTAACACTTGTTCAGAACGAAAGAAAGCACAGAGCCCCAGATTTTATGTTGTACTGGAGAGCTTGCAGAGCACTGGGGAAAGGCAGGCAGAGAATTCCCTGCTAGCACCTTCTCTGTGCCTGGGAAGCAGAAGTGTTCACATTGCTTGGCAGAATCGCTTTTGTGCAGAAAACAGTAACACTTGTTCAGAACAAAAGAAAGCACAGAGCCCCAGATTTTATGTTGTCCTGGAGAGCTTGCAGAGCAGTGGGGAAAGGCAGGCAGAGAATTCCCTGCTAGCACCTTCTCTGTGCCTGGGAAACAGAAGTGTTCACATTGCTTGGCAGAATCGCTTTTGTGCAGAAAACAGTAACACTTGTTCAGAACGAAAGAAAGCACAGAGCTCCAGATTCTATGTTGTCCTGGAGAGCTTGCAGAGCACTGGGGAAAGGCAGGCAGAGAATTCCCTGCTAGCACCTTTTCTGTGCCTGTTCACATTGCTTCGCAGAATCGCTTTTGTGCAGAAAACACTAACACTTGTTCAGAACGAAAGAAAGCACAGAGCCCCAGATTTTATGTTGTCCTGGAGAGCTTGCAGAGCACTGGGGAAAAGCAGGCAGAGAATTCCCTGCTAGCACCTTCTCTGTGCCTGGGAAGCAGAAGTGTTCACATTGCTGCGCAGAATCGCTTTTGTGCAGAAAACAGTAACACTTGTTCAGAACGAAAGAAAGCACAGAGCCCCAGATTTTATGTTGTCCTGGAGAGCTTGCAGAGCACTGGGGAAAGGCAGGCAGAGAATTCCCTGCTAGCACCTTCTCTGTGCCTGTTCACATTGCTGCGCAGAATCGCTTTTGTGCAGAAAACAGTAACACTTGTTCAGAACGAAAGAAAGCACAGAGCCCCAGATTTTATGTTGTCCTGGAGAGCTTACAGAGCAGTGGGGAAAGGCAGGCAGAGAATTCCCTGCTAGCACCTTCTCTGTGCCTGGGAAGCAGAAGTGTTCACATTGCTTCGCAGAATCGCTTTTGTGGAGAAAACAGTAACACTTGTTCAGAACGAAAGAAAGCACAGAGCCCCAGATTTTATGTTGTCTTGGAGAGCTTGCAGAGCACTGGGGAAAAGCAGGCAGAGAATTTCCTGCTAGCACCTTCTCTGTGCCTGGGAAACAGAAGTGTTCACATTGCTTGGCAGAATCGCTTTTGTGCAGAAAACAGTAACACTTGTTCAGAACGAAAGAAAGCACAGATCCCCAGATTTTATGTTGTCTTGGAGAGCTTGCAGAGCACTGGGGAAAAGCAGGCAGAGAATTTCCTGCTAGCACCTTCTGTGTGCCTGGGAAACAGAAGTGTTCACATTGCTTGGCAGAATCGCTTTTGTGCAGAAAACAGTAACACTTGTTCAGAACGAAAGAAAGCACAGAGCCCCAGATTTTATGTTGTCCTGGAGAGCTTGCAGAGCACTGGGGAAAAGCAGGCAGAGAATTCCCTGCTAGCACCTTCTCTGTGCCTAGGAAGCAGAAGTGTTCCCATTGCTTCGCAGAATCGCTTTTGTGCAGAAAACAGTAACACTTGTTCAGAACAAAAGAAAGCACAGAGCCCAGATTTTATGTCTTCCTGGAGAGCTTGCAGAGCACTGGGGAAAGGCAGGCAGAGAATTCCCTGCTAGCACCTTTTCTGTGCCTGTTCACATTGCTTCGCAGAATCGCTTTTGTGCAGAAAACACTAACACTTGTTCAGAACGAAAGAAAGCACAGAGCCCCAGATTTTATGTTGTCCTGGAGAGCTTGCAGAGCACTGGGGAAAGGCAGGCAGAGAATTCCCTGCTAGCACCTTCTCTGTGCCTGGGAAGCAGAAGTCTTCACATTGCTTCGCAGAATCGCTTTTGTGCAGAAAACACTAACACTTGTTCAGAACGAAAGAAAGCACAGAGCCCCAGATTCTATGTTGTCCTGGACAGCTTGCAGAGCACTGGGGAAAAGCAGGCAGAGAATTCCCTGCTAGCACCTTCTCTGTGCCTGGGAAACAGAAGTGTTCACATTGCTTGGCAGAATCGCTTTTGTGCAGAAAACAGTAACACTTGTTCAGAACGAAAGAAAGCACAGAGCCCCAGATTCTATGTTGTCCTGGAGAGCTTGCAGAGCACTGGGGAAAGGCAGGCAGAGAATTCCCTGCTAGCACTTTCTCTGTGCCTGTTCACATTGCTTCGCAGAATTGCTTTTGTGCAGAAAACAGTAACACTTGTTCAGACGAAAGAAAGCACAGAGCCCCAGATTTGCTGTTGTCCTGGAGAGCTTGCAGAGCACTGGGGAAAAGCAGGCAGAGAATTCCCTGCTAGCACCTTCTCTGTGCCTGGGAAGCAGAAGTGTTCCCATTGCTTGGCAGAATCGCTTTTGTGCAGAAAACACTAACACGTGTTCAGAACAAAAGAAAGCACAGAGCCCCAGATTTGCTGTTGTCCTGGAGAGCTTGCAGAGCACTGGGGAAAGGCAGGCAGAGAATTCCCTGCTAGCACCTTCTCTGTGCCTGGGAAGCAGAAGTGTTCACATTGCTTGGCAGAATCGCTTTTGTGCAGAAAATAGTAACACTTGTTCAGAACGAAAGAAAGCACAGAGCCCCAGATTTTATGTTGTCCTGGAGAGCTTGCAGAGCACTGGGGAAAAGCAGGCAGAGAATTTCCTGCTAGCACCTTCTCTGTGCCTGGGAAAGAGAAGTGTTCACATTGCTTGGCAGAATCGCTTTTGTGCAGAAAACAGTAACACTTGTTCAGAACGAAAGAAAGCACAGAGCCCCAGATTTTATGTTGTCCTGGAGAGCTTGCAGAGCACTGGGGAAAGGCAGGCAGAGAATTCCCTGCTAGCACCTTCTCTGTGCCTGGGAAACAGAAGTGTTCACATTGCTTCGCAGAATCGCTTTTGTGCAGAAAACAGTAACACTTGTTCAGAACGAAAGAAAGCACAGAGCCCCAGATTTTATGTTGTCCTGGAGAGCTTGCAGAGCACTGGGGAAAAGCAGGCAGAGAATTCCCTGCTAGCACCTTCTCTGTGCCTGGGAAGCAGAAGTGTTCCCATTGCTTCGCAGAATCACTTTTCTGCAGAAAACAGTAACACTTGTTCAGAACAAAAGAAAGCACAGAGCCCAGATTTTATGTCTTCCTGGAGAGCTTGCAGAGCACTGGGGAAAGGCAGGCAGAGAATTCCCTGCTAGCACCTTCTCTGTGCCTGGGAAGCAGAAGTGTTCACATTGCTTGGCAGAATCGCTTTTGTGCAGAAAACAGTAACACTTGTTCAGAACGAAAGAAAGCACAGAGCCCCAGATTTTATGTTGTCCTGGAGAGCTTGCAGAGCACTGGGGAAAGGCAGGCAGAGAATTCCCTGCTAGCACCTTCTCTGTGCCTGTTCACATTGCTTCGCAGAATCGCTTTTGTGCAGAAAACAGTAACACTTGTTCAGACGAAAGAAAGCACAGAGCCCCAGATTTTATGTTGTCCTGGAGAGCTTGCAGAGCACTGGGGAAAGGCAGGCAGAGAATTCCCTGCTAGCACCTTCTCTGTGCCTGGGAAGCAGAAGTGTTCACATTGCTTGGCAGAATCGCTTTTGTGCAGAAAACACTAACACTTGTTCAGAACAAAAGAAAGCACAGAGCCCCAGATTTTATGTTGTCCTGGAGAGCTTGCAGAGCACTGGGGAAAAGCAGGCAGAGAATTCCCTGCTAGCACCTTCTCTGTGCCTGGGAAACAGAAGTGTTCACATTGCTTCGCAGAATCGCTTTTGTGCAGAAAACAGTAACACTTGTTCAGAACGAAAGAAAGCACAGAGCCCCAGATTTTATGTTGTCCTGGAGAGCTTGCAGAGCACTGGGGAAAGGCAGGCAGAGAATTCCCTGCTAGCACCTTCTCTGTGCCTGGGAAGCAGAAGTGTTCCCATTGCTTCGCAGAATCGCTTTTGTGCAGAAAACAGTAACACTTGTTCAGAACAAAAGAAAGCACAGAGCCCAGATTTTATGTCTTCCTGGAGAGCTTGCAGAGCACTGGGGAAAGGCAGGCAGAGAATTCCCTGCTAGCACCTTTTCTGTGCCTGTTCACATTGCTTCGCAGAATCGCTTTTGTGCAGAAAACAGTAATACTTGTTCAGAACAAAAGAAAGCACAGAGCCCCAGATTTTATGTTGTCCTGGAGAGCTTGCAGAGCACTGGGGAAAGGCAGGCAGAGAATTCCCTGCTAGCACCTTCTCTGTGCCTGGGAAGCAGAAGTGTTCACATTGCTTGGCAGAATCGCTTTTGTGCAGAAAACAGTAACACTTGTTCAGAACGAAAGAAAGCACAGAGCCCCAGATTCTATGTTGTCCTGGAGAGCTTGCAGAGCACTGGGGAAAAGCAGGCAGAGAATTCCCTGCTAGCACCTTCTCTGTGCCTGTTCACATTGCTTCGCAGAATCGCTTTTGTGCAGAAAACAGTAACACTTGTTCAGACGAAAGAAAGCACAGAACCCCAGATTTTATGTTGTCCTGGAGAGCTTGCAGAGCACTGGGGAAAAGCAGGCAGAGAATTCCCTGCTAGCACCTTCTCTGTGCCTGGGAAGCAGAAGTGTTCACATTGCTTCGCAGAATCGCTTTTGTGCAGAAAACAGTAACACTTGTTCAGAACGAAAGAAAGCAAAGAGCCCCAGATTTTATGTTGTCCTGGAGAGCTTGCAGAGCACTGGGGAAAGGCAGGCAGAGAATTCCCTGCTAGCACCTTCTCTGTGCCTGGGAAGCAGAAGTGTTCACATTGCTTCGCAGAATCGCTTTTGTGCAGAAAACAGTAACACTTGTTCAGAACGAAAGAAAGCACAGAGCCCCAGATTTTATGTTGTCCTGGAGAGCTTGCAGAGCACTGGGGAAAGGCAGGCAGAGAATTCCCTGCTAGCACCTTCTCTGTGCCTGGGAAACAGAAGTGTTCACATTGCTTGGCAGAATCACTTTTCTGCAGAAAACAGTAACACTTGTTCAGAACAAAAGAAAGCACAGAGCCCAGATTTTATGTCTTCCTGGAGAGCTTGCAGAGCACTGGGGAAAGGCAGGCAGAGAATTCCCTGCTAGCACCTTCTCTGTGCCTGTTCACATTGCTTCGCAGAATCGCTTTTGTGCAGAAAACAGTAACACTTGTTCAGACGAAAGAAAGCACAGAGCCCCAGATTTTATGTTGTCCTGGAGAGCTTGCAGAGCACTGGGGAAAGGCAGGCAGAGAATTCCCTGCTAGCACCTTCTCTGTGCCTGGGAAGCAGAAGTGTTCACATTGCTTGGCAGAATCGCTTTTGTGCAGAAAACAGTAACACTTGTTCAGAACAAAAGAAAGCACAGAGCCCCAGATTTTATGTTGTCCTGGAGAGCTTGCAGAGCACTGGGGAAAAGCAGGCAGAGAATTCCCTGCTAGCACCTTCTCTGTGCCTGGGAAGCAGAAGTGTTCACATTGCTTCGCAGAATCGCTTTTGTGGAGAAAACAGTAACACTTGTTCAGAACGAAAGAAAGCACAGAGCCCCAGATTTTATGTTGTCTTGGAGAGCTTGCAGAGCACTGGGGAAAAGCAGGCAGAGAATTCCCTGCTAGCACCTTCTCTGTGCCTGGGAAACAGAAGTGTTCACATTGCTTGGCAGAATCGCTTTTGTGCAGAAAACAGTAACACTTGTTCAGAACGAAAGAAAGCACAGAGCCCCAGATTTTATGTTGTCCTGGAGAGCTTGCAGAGCACTGGGGAAAGGCAGGCAGAGAATTCCCTGCTAGCATCTTCTCTGCGCCTGGGAAACAGAAGTGTTCACATTGCTTGGCAGAATCGCTTTTGTGCAGAAAACAGTAACACTTGTTCAGAACGAAAGAAAGCACAGAGCCCCAGATTCTATGTTGTCCTGGAGAGCTTGCAGAGCACTGGGGAAAGGCAGGCAGAGAATTCCCTGCTAGCACCTTCTCTGTGCCTGTTCACATTGCTTCGCAGAATCGCTTTTGTGCAGAAAACAGTAATACTTGTTCAGAACGAAAGAAAGCACAGAGCCCCAGATTTTATGTTGTCCTGGAGAGCTTGCAGAGCACTGGGGAAAAGCAGGCAGAGAATTCCCTGCTAGCACCTTCTCTGTGCCTGGGAAGCAGAAGTGTTCCCATTGCTTGGCAGAATCGCTTTTGTGCAGAAAACACTAACACGTGTTCAGAACAAAAGAAAGCACAGAGCCCCAGATTTGCTGTTGTCCTGGAGAGCTTGCAGAGCACTGGGGAAAGGCAGGCAGAGAATTCCCTGCTAGCACCTTTTCTGTGCCTGTTCACATTGCTTCGCAGAATCGCTTTTGTGCAGAAAACAGTAACACTTGTTCAGAACGAAAGAAAGCACAGAGCCCCAGATTTTATGTTGTCCTGGAGAGCTTGCAGAGCACTGGGGAAAGGCAGGCAGAGAATTCCCTGCTAGCACCTTCTCTGTGCCTGGGAAGCAGAAGTGTTCACATTGCTTCGCAGAATCGCTTTTGTGCAGAAAACAGTAACACTTGTTCAGAAAGAAAGAAAGCACAGAGCCCCAGATTTTATGTTGTCTTGGAGAGCTTGCAGAGCACTGGGGAAAAGCAGGCAGAGAATTTCCTGCTAGCACCTTCTCTGTGCCTGGGAAACAGAAGTGTTCACATTGCTTCGCAGAATCGCTTTTGTGCAGAAAACAGTAACACTTGTTCAGAACGAAAGAAAGCACAGAGCCCCAGATTTTATGTTGTCCTGGAGAGCTTGCAGAGCACTGGGGAAAGGCAGGCAGAGAATTCCCTGCTAGCACCTTCTCTGTGCCTGTTCACATTGCTTCGCAGAATCGCTTTTGTGCAGAAAACAGTAACACTTGTTCAGAACGAAAGAAAGCACAGAGCCCCAGATTTTATGTTGTCCTGGAGAGCTTGCAGAGCACTGGGGAAAGGCAGGCAGAGAATTCCCTGCTAGCACCTTCTCTGTGCCTGGGAAGCAGAAGTGTTCACATTGCTTCGCAGAATCGCTTTTGTGCAGAAAACAGTAACACTTGTTCAGAACGAAAGAAAGCACAGAGCCCCTGATTCTATGTTGTCCTGCAGAGCTTGCAGAGCACTGGGGAAAAGCAGGCAGAGAATTCCCTGCTAGCACCTTCTCTGTGCCTGGGAAGCAGAAGTGTTCCCATTGCTTGGCAGAATCGCTTTTGTGCAGAAAACACTAACACGTGTTCAGAACAAAAGAAAGCACAGAGCCCCAGATTTGCTGTTGTCCTGGAGAGCTTGCAGAGCACTGGGGAAAGGCAGGCAGAGAATTCCCTGCTAGCACGTTCCCTGTGCCTGGGAAAGAGAAGTGTTCACATTGCTTCGCAGAATCGCTTTTGTGCAGAAAACAGTAACACTTGTTCAGAACGAAAGAAAGCACAGAGCCCCAGATTCTATGTTGTCCTGGAGAGCTTGCAGAGCACTGGGGAAAGGCAGGCAGAGAATTCCCTGCTAGCACCTTTTCTGTGCCTGTTCACATTGCTTCGCAGAATCGCTTTTGTGCAGAAAACAGTAACACTTGTTCAGAACGAAAGAAAGCACAGAGCCCCAGATTTTATGTTGTCCTGGAGAGCTTGCAGAGCAGTGGGGAAAGGCAGGCAGAGAATTCCCTGCTAGCACCTTCTCTGTGCCTGGGAAGCAGAAGTGTTCACATTGCTTCGCAGAATCGCTTTTGTGCAGAAAACAGTAACACTTGTTCAGAACGAAAGAAAGCACAGAGCCCCAGATTTTATGTTGTCTTGGAGAGCTTGCAGAGCACTGGGGAAAAGCAGGCAGAGAATTTCCTGCTAGCACCTTCTCTGTGCCTGGGAAACAGAAGTGTTCACATTGCTTGGCAGAATCGCTTTTGTGCAGAAAACAGTAACACTTGTTCAGAACGAAAGAAAGCACAGAGCCCCAGATTTTATGTTGTCCTGGAGAGCTTGCAGAGCACTGGGGAAAGGCAGGCAGAGAATTCCCTGCTAGCACCTTCTCTGTGCCTGGGAAACAGAAGTGTTCACATTGCTTCGCAGAATCGCTTTTGTGCAGAAAACAGTAACACTTGTTCAGAACGAAAGAAAGCACAGAGCCCCAGATTTTATGTTGTCCTGGAGAGCTTGCAGAGCACTGGGGAAAAGCAGGCAGAGAATTCCCTGCTAGCACCTTCTCTGTGCCTGGGAAGCAGAAGTGTTCCCATTGCTTCGCAGAATCACTTTTCTGCAGAAAACAGTAACACTTGTTCAGAACAAAAGAAAGCACAGAGCCCAGATTTTATGTCTTCCTGGAGAGCTTGCAGAGCACTGGGGAAAGGCAGGCAGAGAATTCCCTGCTAGCACCTTCTCTGTGCCTGGGAAGCAGAAGTGTTCACATTGCTTCGCAGAATCGCTTTTGTGCAGAAAACAGTAACACTTGTTCAGAACGAAAGAAAGCACAGAGCCCCAGATTTTATGTTGTCCTGGAGAGCTTGCAGAGCACTGGGGAAAGGCAGGCAGAGAATTCCCTGCTAGCACCTTCTCTGTGCCTGTTCACATTGCTTCGCAGAATCGCTTTTGTGCAGAAAACAGTAACACTTGTTCAGACGAAAGAAAGCACAGAGCCCCTGATTCTATGTTGTCCTGGAGAGCTTGCAGAGCACTGGGGAAAGGCAGGCAGAGAATTCCCTGCTAGCACCTTCTCTGTGCCTGGGAAGCAGAAGTGTTCACATTGCTTCGCAGAATCGCTTTTGTGCAGAAAACAGTAACACTTGTTCAGAACCAAAGAAAGCACAGAGCCCCAGATTTTATGTTGTCCTGGAGAGCTTGCAGAGCACTGGGGAAAAGCAGGCAGAGAATTCCCTGCTAGCACCTTCTCTGCGCCTGGGAAACAGAAGTGTTCACATTGCTTGGCAGAATCGCTTTTGTGCAGAAAACAGTAAGACTTGTTCAGAACGAAAGAAAGCACAGAGCCCCAGATTCTATGTTGTCCTGGAGAGCTTGCAGAGCACTGGGGAAAGGCAGGCAGAGAATTCCCTGCTAGCACCTTCTCTGTGCCTGTTCACATTGCTTCGCAGAATCGCTTTTGTGCAGAAAACAGTAATACTTGTTCAGAACGAAAGAAAGCACAGACCCCAGATTTTATGTTGTCCTGGAGAGCTTGCAGAGCACTGGGGAAAAGCAGGCAGAGAATTCCCTGCTAGCACCTTCTCTGTGCCTGGGAAGCAGAAGTGTTCCCATTGCTTGGCAGAATCGCTTTTGTGCAGAAAACACTAACACGTGTTCAGAACAAAAGAAAGCACAGAGCCCCAGATTTGCTGTTGTCCTGGAGAGCTTGCAGAGCACTGGGGAAAGGCAGGCAGAGAATTCCCTGCTAGCACCTTCTCTGTGCCTGGGAAGCAGAAGTGTTCACATTGCTTCGCAGAATCGCTTTTGTGCAGAAAACAGTAACACTTGTTCAGAACGAAAGAAAGCACAGAGCCCCAGATTTGCTGTTGTCCTGGAGAGCTTGCAGAGCACTGGGGAAAGGCAGGCAGAGAATTCCCTGCTAGCACCTTCTCTGTGCCTGTTCACATTGCTTCGCAGAATCGCTTTTGTGCAGAAAACAGTAACACTTGTTCAGAACGAAAGAAAGCACAGAGCCCCAGATTTTATGTTGTCCTGGAGAGCTTGCAGAGCACTGGGGAAAGGCAGGCAGAGAATTCCCTGCTAGCACCTTCTCTGTGCCTGGGAAGCAGAAGTGTTCACATTGCTTCGCAGAATCGCTTTTGTGCAGAAAACACTAACACGTGTTCAGAACAAAAGAAAGCACAGAGCCCCAGATTTTATGTTGTCTTGGAGAGCTTGCAGAGCACTGGGGAAAAGCAGGCAGAGAATTTCCTGCTAGCACCTTCTCTGTGCCTGGGAAACAGAAGTGTTCACATTGCTTGGCAGAATCGCTTTTGTGCAGAAAACAGTAACACTTGTTCAGAACGAAAGAAAGCACAGAGCCCCAGATTTTATGTTGTCCTGGAGAGCTTGCAGAGCACTGGGGAAAGGCAGGCAGAGAATTCCCTGCTAGCACCTTCTCTGTGCCTGGGAAACAGAAGTGTTCACATTGCTTCGCAGAATCGCTTTTGTGCAGAAAACAGTAACACTTGTTCAGAACGAAAGAAAGCACAGAGCCCCAGATTTTATGTTGTCCTGGAGAGCTTGCAGAGCACTGGGGAAAAGCAGGCAGAGAATTCCCTGCTAGCACCTTCTCTGTGCCTGGGAAGCAGAAGTGTTCCCATTGCTTCGCAGAATCACTTTTCTGCAGAAAACAGTAACACTTGTTCAGAACAAAAGAAAGCACAGAGCCCAGATTTTATGTCTTCCTGGAGAGCTTGCAGAGCACTGGGGAAAGGCAGGCAGAGAATTCCCTGCTAGCACCTTCTCTGTGCCTGGGAAGCAGAAGTGTTCACATTGCTTCGCAGAATCGCTTTTGTGCAGAAAACAGTAACACTTGTTCAGAACGAAAGAAAGCACAGAGCCCCAGATTTTATGTTGTCCTGGAGAGCTTGCAGAGCACTGGGGAAAGGCAGGCAGAGAATTCCCTGCTAGCACCTTCTCTGTGCCTGTTCACATTGCTTCGCAGAATCGCTTTTGTGCAGAAAACAGTAACACTTGTTCAGACGAAAGAAAGCACAGAGCCCCTGATTCTATGTTGTCCTGGAGAGCTTGCAGAGCACTGGGGAAAGGCAGGCAGAGAATTCCCTGCTAGCACCTTCTCTGTGCCTGGGAAGCAGAAGTGTTCACATTGCTTCGCAGAATCGCTTTTGTGCAGAAAATAGTAACAGTTGTTCAGAACGAAAGAAAGCACAGAGCCCCTGATTCTATGTTGTCCTGGAGAGCTTGCAGAGCACTGGGGAAAGGCAGGCAGAGAATTCCCTGCTAGCACCTTCTCTGTGCCTGGGAAGCAGAAGTGTTCACATTGCTTCGCAGAATCGCTTTTGTGCAGAAAACAGTAACACTTGTTCAGAACAAAAGAAAGCACAGAGCCCCAGATTTTATGTTGTCCTGGAGAGCTTGCAGAGCACTGGGGAAAGGCAGGCAGAGAATTCCCTGCTAGCACCTTCTCTGCGCCTGGGAAACAGAAGTGTTCACATTGCTTGGCAGAATCGCTTTTGTGCAGAAAACAGTAACACTTGTTCAGAACAAAAGAAAGCACAGAGCCCCAGATTCTATGTTGTCCTGGAGAGCTTGCAGAGCACTGGGGAAAGGCAGGCAGAGAATTCCCTGCTAGCACCTTCTCTGTGCCTGTTCACATTGCTTCGCAGAATCGCTTTTGTGCAGAAAACAGTAATACTTGTTCAGAACGAAAGAAAGCACAGAGCCCCAGATTTTATGTTGTCCTGGAGAGCTTGCAGAGCACTGGGGAAAAGCAGGCAGAGAATTCCCTGCTAGCACCTTCTCTGTGCCTGTTCACATTGCTTCGCAGAATCGCTTTTGTGCAGAAAACAGTAACACTTGTTCAGACGAAAGAAAGCACAGAGCCCCAGATTTTATGTTGTCCTGGAGAGCTTGCAGAGCACTGGGGAAAGGCAGGCAGAGAATTCCCTGCTAGCACCTTCTCTGTGCCTGGGAAACAGAAGTGTTCACATTGCTTGGCAGAATCGCTTTTGTGCAGAAAACACTAACACTTGTTCAGAAGGAAAGAAAGCACAGAGCCCCAGATTTTATGTTGTCCTGGAGAGCTTGCAGAGCACTGGGGAAAAGCAGGCAGAGAATTCCCTGCTAGCACCTTCTCTGTGCCTGGGAAACAGAAGTGTTCACATTGCTTCGCAGAATCACTTTTGTGCAGAAAACAGTAACACTTGTTCAGAACGAAAGAAAGCACAGAGCCCCAGATTTGCTGTTGTCCTGGAGAGCTTGCAGAGCAGTGGGGAAAGGCAGGCAGAGAATTCCCTGCTAGCACCTTCTCTGTGCCTGGGAAACAGAAGTGTTCACATTGCTTCGCAGAATCGCTTTTGTGCAGAAAACAGTAACACTTGTTCAGAACGAAAGAAAGCACAGAGCCCCAGATTTTATGTTGTCCTGGAGAGCTTGCAGAGCACTGGGGAAAAGCAGGCAGAGAATTCCCTGCTAGCACCTTCTCTGTGCCTGGGAAGCAGAAGTGTTCCCATTGCTTCGCAGAATCACTTTTCTGCAGAAAACAGTAACACTTGTTCAGAACAAAAGAAAGCACAGAGCCCAGATTTTATGTCTTCCTGGAGAGCTTGCAGAGCACTGGGGAAAGGCAGGCAGAGAATTCCCTGCTAGCACCTTCTCTGTGCCTGGGAAGCAGAAGTGTTCACATTGCTTCGCAGAATCGCTTTTGTGCAGAAAACAGTAACACTTGTTCAGAACGAAAGAAAGCACAGAGCCCCAGATTTTATGTTGTCCTGGAGAGCTTGCAGAGCACTGGGGAAAGGCAGGCAGAGAATTCCCTGCTAGCACCTTCTCTGTGCCTGTTCACATTGCTTCGCAGAATCGCTTTTGTGCAGAAAACAGTAACACTTGTTCAGACGAAAGAAAGCACAGAGCCCCTGATTCTATGTTGTCCTGGAGAGCTTGCAGAGCACTGGGGAAAGGCAGGCAGAGAATTCCCTGCTAGCACCTTCTCTGTGCCTGGGAAGCAGAAGTGTTCACATTGCTTCGCAGAATCGCTTTTGTGCAGAAAATAGTAACAGTTGTTCAGAACGAAAGAAAGCACAGAGCCCCTGATTCTATGTTGTCCTGGAGAGCTTGCAGAGCACTGGGGAAAGGCAGGCAGAGAATTCCCTGCTAGCACCTTCTCTGTGCCTGGGAAGCAGAAGTGTTCACATTGCTTGGCAGAATCGCTTTTGTGCAGAAAACAGTAACACTTGTTCAGAACAAAAGAAAGCACAGAGCCCCAGATTTTATGTTGTCCTGGAGAGCTTGCAGAGCACTGGGGAAAGGCAGGCAGAGAATTCCCTGCTAGCACCTTCTCTGCGCCTGGGAAACAGAAGTGTTCACATTGCTTGGCAGAATCGCTTTTGTGCAGAAAACAGTAACACTTGTTCAGAACAAAAGAAAGCACAGAGCCCCAGATTCTATGTTGTCCTGGAGAGCTTGCAGAGCACTGGGGAAAGGCAGGCAGAGAATTCCCTGCTAGCACCTTCTCTGTGCCTGTTCACATTGCTTCGCAGAATCGCTTTTGTGCAGAAAACAGTAATACTTGTTCAGAACGAAAGAAAGCACAGAGCCCCAGATTTTATGTTGTCCTGGAGAGCTTGCAGAGCACTGGGGAAAAGCAGGCAGAGAATTCCCTGCTAGCACCTTCTCTGTGCCTGTTCACATTGCTTCGCAGAATCGCTTTTGTGCAGAAAACAGTAACACTTGTTCAGACGAAAGAAAGCACAGAGCCCCAGATTTTATGTTGTCCTGGAGAGCTTGCAGAGCACTGGGGAAAGGCAGGCAGAGAATTCCCTGCTAGCACCTTCTCTGTGCCTGGGAAACAGAAGTGTTCACATTGCTTGGCAGAATCGCTTTTGTGCAGAAAACACTAAGACTTGTTCAGAAGGAAAGAAAGCACAGAGCCCCAGATTTTATGTTGTCCTGGAGAGCTTGCAGAGCACTGGGGAAAAGCAGGCAGAGAATTCCCTGCTAGCACCTTCTCTGTGCCTGGGAAACAGAAGTGTTCACATTGCTTCGCAGAATCGCTTTTGTGCAGAAAACAGTAACACTTGTTCAGAACGAAAGAAAGCACAGAGCCCCAGATTTGCTGTTGTCCTGGAGAGCTTGCAGAGCAGTGGGGAAAGGCAGGCAGAGAATTCCCTGCTAGCACCTTCTCTGTGCCTGGGAAGCAGAAGTGTTCACATTGCTTCGCAGAATCGCTTTTGTGCAGAAAACAGTAACACCTGTTCAGAACGAAAGAAAGCACAGAGCCCCAGATTTTATGTTGTCCTGGAGAGCTTGCAGAGCACTGGGGAAAGGCAGGCAGAGAATTCCCTGCTAGCACCTTCTCTGTGCCTGTTCACATTGCTTCGCAGAATCGCTTTTGTGCAGAAAACAGTAACACTTGTTCAGACGAAAGAAAGCACAGAGCCCCTGATTCTATGTTGTCCTGGAGAGCTTGCAGAGCACTGGGGAAAGGCAGGCAGAGAATTCCCTGCTAGCACCTTCTCTGTGCCTGGGAAGCAGAAGTGTTCACATTGCTTCGCAGAATCGCTTTTGTGCAGAAAACAGTAACACTTGTTCAGAACGAAAGAAAGCACAGAGCCCCAGATTCTATGTTGTCCTGGAGAGCTTGCAGAGCACTGGGGAAAGGCAGGCAGAGAATTCCCTGCTAGCACCTTTTCTGTGCCTGTTCACATTGCTTCGCAGAATCGCTTTTGTGCAGAAAACAGTAACACTTGTTCAGAACGAAAGAAAGCACAGAGCCCCAGATTTTATGTTGTCCTGGAGAGCTTGCAGAGCAGTGGGGAAAGGCAGGCAGAGAATTCCCTGCTAGCACCTTCTCTGTGCCTGGGAAGCAGAAGTGTTCACATTGCTTGGCAGAATCGCTTTTGTGCAGAAAACACTAACACGTGTTCAGAACAAAAGAAAGCACAGAGCCCCAGATTTTATGTTGTCTTGGAGAGCTTGCAGAGCACTGGGGAAAAGCAGGCAGAGAATTTCCTGCTAGCACCTTCTCTGTGCCTGGGAAACAGAAGTGTTCACATTGCTTGGCAGAATCGCTTTTGTGCAGAAAACAGTAACACTTGTTCAGAACGAAAGAAAGCACAGAGCCCCAGATTTTATGTTGTCCTGGAGAGCTTGCAGAGCACTGGGGAAAGGCAGGCAGAGAATTCCCTGCTAGCACCTTCTCTGTGCCTGGGAAACAGAAGTGTTCACATTGCTTCGCAGAATCGCTTTTGTGCAGAAAACAGTAACACTTGTTCAGAACGAAAGAAAGCACAGAGCCCCAGATTTTATGTTGTCCTGGAGAGCTTGCAGAGCACTGGGGAAAAGCAGGCAGAGAATTCCCTGCTAGCACCTTCTCTGTGCCTGGGAAGCAGAAGTGTTCCCATTGCTTCGCAGAATCACTTTTCTGCAGAAAACAGTAACACTTGTTCAGAACAAAAGAAAGCACAGAGCCCAGATTTTATGTCTTCCTGGAGAGCTTGCAGAGCACTGGGGAAAGGCAGGCAGAGAATTCCCTGCTAGCACCTTCTCTGTGCCTGGGAAGCAGAAGTGTTCACATTGCTTCGCAGAATCGCTTTTGTGCAGAAAACAGTAACACTTGTTCAGAACGAAAGAAAGCACAGAGCCCCAGATTTTATGTTGTCCTGGAGAGCTTGCAGAGCACTGGGGAAAGGCAGGCAGAGAATTCCCTGCTAGCACCTTCTCTGTGCCTGTTCACATTGCTTCGCAGAATCGCTTTTGTGCAGAAAACAGTAACACTTGTTCAGACGAAAGAAAGCACAGAGCCCCTGATTCTATGTTGTCCTGGAGAGCTTGCAGAGCACTGGGGAAAGGCAGGCAGAGAATTCCCTGCTAGCACCTTCTCTGTGCCTGGGAAGCAGAAGTGTTCACATTGCTTCGCAGAATCGCTTTTGTGCAGAAAATAGTAACAGTTGTTCAGAACGAAAGAAAGCACAGAGCCCCTGATTCTATGTTGTCCTGGAGAGCTTGCAGAGCACTGGGGAAAGGCAGGCAGAGAATTCCCTGCTAGCACCTTCTCTGTGCCTGGGAAGCAGAAGTGTTCACATTGCTTGGCAGAATCGCTTTTGTGCAGAAAACAGTAACACTTGTTCAGAACAAAAGAAAGCACAGAGCCCCAGATTTTATGTTGTCCTGGAGAGCTTGCAGAGCACTGGGGAAAGGCAGGCAGAGAATTCCCTGCTAGCACCTTCTCTGCGCCTGGGAAACAGAAGTGTTCACATTGCTTGGCAGAATCGCTTTTGTGCAGAAAACAGTAACACTTGTTCAGAACAAAAGAAAGCACAGAGCCCCAGATTCTATGTTGTCCTGGAGAGCTTGCAGAGCACTGGGGAAAGGCAGGCAGAGAATTCCCTGCTAGCACCTTCTCTGTGCCTGTTCACATTGCTTCGCAGAATCGCTTTTGTGCAGAAAACAGTAATACTTGTTCAGAACGAAAGAAAGCACAGAGCCCCAGATTTTATGTTGTCCTGGAGAGCTTGCAGAGCACTGGGGAAAAGCAGGCAGAGAATTCCCTGCTAGCACCTTCTCTGTGCCTGTTCACATTGCTTCGCAGAATCGCTTTTGTGCAGAAAACAGTAACACTTGTTCAGAACGAAAGAAAGCACAGAGCCCCAGATTTGCTGTTGTCCTGGAGAGCTTGCAGAGCAGTGGGGAAAGGCAGGCAGAGAATTCCCTGCTAGCACCTTCTCTGTGCCTGGGAAACAGAAGTGTTCACATTGCTTCGCAGAATCGCTTTTGTGCAGAAAACAGTAACACTTGTTCAGAACGAAAGAAAGCACAGAGCCCCAGATTTTATGTTGTCCTGGAGAGCTTGCAGAGCACTGGGGAAAAGCAGGCAGAGAATTCCCTGCTAGCACCTTCTCTGTGCCTGGGAAGCAGAAGTGTTCCCATTGCTTCGCAGAATCACTTTTCTGCAGAAAACAGTAACACTTGTTCAGAACAAAAGAAAGCACAGAGCCCAGATTTTATGTCTTCCTGGAGAGCTTGCAGAGCACTGGGGAAAGGCAGGCAGAGAATTCCCTGCTAGCACCTTCTCTGTGCCTGGGAAGCAGAAGTGTTCACATTGCTTCGCAGAATCGCTTTTGTGCAGAAAACAGTAACACTTGTTCAGAACGAAAGAAAGCACAGAGCCCCAGATTTTATGTTGTCCTGGAGAGCTTGCAGAGCACTGGGGAAAGGCAGGCAGAGAATTCCCTGCTAGCACCTTCTCTGTGCCTGTTCACATTGCTTCGCAGAATCGCTTTTGTGCAGAAAACAGTAACACTTGTTCAGACGAAAGAAAGCACAGAGCCCCTGATTCTATGTTGTCCTGGAGAGCTTGCAGAGCACTGGGGAAAGGCAGGCAGAGAATTCCCTGCTAGCACCTTCTCTGTGCCTGGGAAGCAGAAGTGTTCACATTGCTTCGCAGAATCGCTTTTGTGCAGAAAATAGTAACAGTTGTTCAGAACGAAAGAAAGCACAGAGCCCCTGATTCTATGTTGTCCTGGAGAGCTTGCAGAGCACTGGGGAAAGGCAGGCAGAGAATTCCCTGCTAGCACCTTCTCTGTGCCTGGGAAGCAGAAGTGTTCACATTGCTTGGCAGAATCGCTTTTGTGCAGAAAACAGTAACACTTGTTCAGAACAAAAGAAAGCACAGAGCCCCAGATTTTATGTTGTCCTGGAGAGCTTGCAGAGCACTGGGGAAAGGCAGGCAGAGAATTCCCTGCTAGCACCTTCTCTGCGCCTGGGAAACAGAAGTGTTCACATTGCTTGGCAGAATCGCTTTTGTGCAGAAAACAGTAACACTTGTTCAGAACAAAAGAAAGCACAGAGCCCCAGATTCTATGTTGTCCTGGAGAGCTTGCAGAGCACTGGGGAAAGGCAGGCAGAGAATTCCCTGCTAGCACCTTCTCTGTGCCTGTTCACATTGCTTCGCAGAATCGCTTTTGTGCAGAAAACAGTAATACTTGTTCAGAACGAAAGAAAGCACAGAGCCCCAGATTTTATGTTGTCCTGGAGAGCTTGCAGAGCACTGGGGAAAAGCAGGCAGAGAATTCCCTGCTAGCACCTTCTCTGTGCCTGTTCACATTGCTTCGCAGAATCGCTTTTGTGCAGAAAACAGTAACACTTGTTCAGACGAAAGAAAGCACAGAGCCCCAGATTTTATGTTGTCCTGGAGAGCTTGCAGAGCACTGGGGAAAGGCAGGCAGAGAATTCCCTGCTAGCACCTTCTCTGTGCCTGGGAAACAGAAGTGTTCACATTGCTTGGCAGAATCGCTTTTGTGCAGAAAACACTAACACTTGTTCAGAAGGAAAGAAAGCACAGAGCCCCAGATTTTATGTTGTCCTGGAGAGCTTGCAGAGCACTGGGGAAAAGCAGGCAGAGAATTCCCTGCTAGCACCTTCTCTGTGCCTGGGAAACAGAAGTGTTCACATTGCTTCGCAGAATCGCTTTTGTGCAGAAAACAGTAACACTTGTTCAGAACGAAAGAAAGCACAGAGCCCCAGATTTGCTGTTGTCCTGGAGAGCTTGCAGAGCAGTGGGGAAAGGCAGGCAGAGAATTCCCTGCTAGCACCTTCTCTGTGCCTGGGAAGCAGAAGTGTTCACATTGCTTCGCAGAATCGCTTTTGTGCAGAAAACAGTAACACTTGTTCAGAACGAAAGAAAGCACAGAGCCCCAGATTTTATGTTGTCCTGGAGAGCTTGCAGAGCACTGGGGAAAGGCAGGCAGAGAATTCCCTGCTAGCACCTTCTCTGTGCCTGTTCACATTGCTTCGCAGAATCGCTTTTGTGCAGAAAACAGTAACACTTGTTCAGACGAAAGAAAGCACAGAGCCCCTGATTCTATGTTGTCCTGGAGAGCTTGCAGAGCACTGGGGAAAGGCAGGCAGAGAATTCCCTGCTAGCACCTTCTCTGTGCCTGGGAAGCAGAAGTGTTCACATTGCTTCGCAGAATCGCTTTTGTGCAGAAAACAGTAACACTTGTTCAGAACGAAAGAAAGCACAGAGCCCCAGATTCTATGTTGTCCTGGAGAGCTTGCAGAGCACTGGGGAAAGGCAGGCAGAGAATTCCCTGCTAGCACCTTTTCTGTGCCTGTTCACATTGCTTCGCAGAATCGCTTTTGTGCAGAAAACAGTAACACTTGTTCAGAACGAAAGAAAGCACAGAGCCCCAGATTTTATGTTGTCCTGGAGAGCTTGCAGAGCAGTGGGGAAAGGCAGGCAGAGAATTCCCTGCTAGCACCTTCTCTGTGCCTGGGAAGCAGAAGTGTTCACATTGCTTGGCAGAATCGCTTTTGTGCAGAAAACACTAACACGTGTTCAGAACAAAAGAAAGCACAGAGCCCCAGATTTTATGTTGTCTTGGAGAGCTTGCAGAGCACTGGGGAAAAGCAGGCAGAGAATTTCCTGCTAGCACCTTCTCTGTGCCTGGGAAACAGAAGTGTTCACATTGCTTGGCAGAATCGCTTTTGTGCAGAAAACAGTAACACTTGTTCAGAACGAAAGAAAGCACAGAGCCCCAGATTTTATGTTGTCCTGGAGAGCTTGCAGAGCACTGGGGAAAGGCAGGCAGAGAATTCCCTGCTAGCACCTTCTCTGTGCCTGGGAAACAGAAGTGTTCACATTGCTTCGCAGAATCGCTTTTGTGCAGAAAACAGTAACACTTGTTCAGAACGAAAGAAAGCACAGAGCCCCAGATTTTATGTTGTCCTGGAGAGCTTGCAGAGCACTGGGGAAAAGCAGGCAGAGAATTCCCTGCTAGCACCTTCTCTGTGCCTGGGAAGCAGAAGTGTTCCCATTGCTTCGCAGAATCACTTTTCTGCAGAAAACAGTAACACTTGTTCAGAACAAAAGAAAGCACAGAGCCCAGATTTTATGTCTTCCTGGAGAGCTTGCAGAGCACTGGGGAAAGGCAGGCAGAGAATTCCCTGCTAGCACCTTCTCTGTGCCTGGGAAGCAGAAGTGTTCACATTGCTTCGCAGAATCGCTTTTGTGCAGAAAACAGTAACACTTGTTCAGAACGAAAGAAAGCACAGAGCCCCAGATTTTATGTTGTCCTGGAGAGCTTGCAGAGCACTGGGGAAAGGCAGGCAGAGAATTCCCTGCTAGCACCTTCTCTGTGCCTGTTCACATTGCTTCGCAGAATCGCTTTTGTGCAGAAAACAGTAACACTTGTTCAGACGAAAGAAAGCACAGAGCCCCTGATTCTATGTTGTCCTGGAGAGCTTGCAGAGCACTGGGGAAAGGCAGGCAGAGAATTCCCTGCTAGCACCTTCTCTGTGCCTGGGAAGCAGAAGTGTTCACATTGCTTCGCAGAATCGCTTTTGTGCAGAAAATAGTAACAGTTGTTCAGAACGAAAGAAAGCACAGAGCCCCTGATTCTATGTTGTCCTGGAGAGCTTGCAGAGCACTGGGGAAAGGCAGGCAGAGAATTCCCTGCTAGCACCTTCTCTGTGCCTGGGAAGCAGAAGTGTTCACATTGCTTGGCAGAATCGCTTTTGTGCAGAAAACAGTAACACTTGTTCAGAACAAAAGAAAGCACAGAGCCCCAGATTTTATGTTGTCCTGGAGAGCTTGCAGAGCACTGGGGAAAGGCAGGCAGAGAATTCCCTGCTAGCACCTTCTCTGCGCCTGGGAAACAGAAGTGTTCACATTGCTTGGCAGAATCGCTTTTGTGCAGAAAACAGTAACACTTGTTCAGAACAAAAGAAAGCACAGAGCCCCAGATTCTATGTTGTCCTGGAGAGCTTGCAGAGCACTGGGGAAAGGCAGGCAGAGAATTCCCTGCTAGCACCTTCTCTGTGCCTGTTCACATTGCTTCGCAGAATCGCTTTTGTGCAGAAAACAGTAATACTTGTTCAGAACGAAAGAAAGCACAGAGCCCCAGATTTTATGTTGTCCTGGAGAGCTTGCAGAGCACTGGGGAAAAGCAGGCAGAGAATTCCCTGCTAGCACCTTCTCTGTGCCTGTTCACATTGCTTCGCAGAATCGCTTTTGTGCAGAAAACAGTAACACTTGTTCAGACGAAAGAAAGCACAGAGCCCCAGATTTTATGTTGTCCTGGAGAGCTTGCAGAGCACTGGGGAAAGGCAGGCAGAGAATTCCCTGCTAGCACCTTCTCTGTGCCTGGGAAACAGAAGTGTTCACATTGCTTGGCAGAATCGCTTTTGTGCAGAAAACACTAACACTTGTTCAGAAGGAAAGAAAGCACAGAGCCCCAGATTTTATGTTGTCCTGGAGAGCTTGCAGAGCACTGGGGAAAAGCAGGCAGAGAATTCCCTGCTAGCACCTTCTCTGTGCCTGGGAAACAGAAGTGTTCACATTGCTTCGCAGAATCGCTTTTGTGCAGAAAACAGTAACACTTGTTCAGAACGAAAGAAAGCACAGAGCCCCAGATTTGCTGTTGTCCTGGAGAGCTTGCAGAGCAGTGGGGAAAGGCAGGCAGAGAATTCCCTGCTAGCACCTTCTCTGTGCCTGGGAAGCAGAAGTGTTCACATTGCTTCGCAGAATCGCTTTTGTGCAGAAAACAGTAACACTTGTTCAGAACGAAAGAAAGCACAGAGCCCCAGATTTTATGTTGTCCTGGAGAGCTTGCAGAGCACTGGGGAAAGGCAGGCAGAGAATTCCCTGCTAGCACCTTCTCTGTGCCTGTTCACATTGCTTCGCAGAATCGCTTTTGTGCAGAAAACAGTAATACTTGTTCAGAACGAAAGAAAGCACAGAGCCCCAGATTTTATGTTGTCCTGGAGAGCTTGCAGAGCACTGGGGAAAAGCAGGCAGAGAATTCCCTGCTAGCACCTTCTCTGTGCCTGGGAAGCAGAAGTGTTCACATTGCTTCGCAGAATCGCTTTTCTGCAGAAAACACTAACACTTGTTCAGAACAAAAGAAAGCACAGAGCCCAGATTTTATGTCTTCCTGGAGAGCTTGCAGAGCACTGGGGAAAGGCAGGCAGAGAATTCCCTGCTAGCACCTTTTCTGTGCCTGTTCACATTGCTTCGCAGAATCGCTTTTGTGCAGAAAACAGTAACACTTGTTCAGAACGAAAGAAAGCACAGAGCCCCAGATTTTATGTTGTCCTGGAGAGCTTGCAGAGCAGTGGGGAAAGGCAGGCAGAGAATTCCCTGCTAGCACCTTCTCTGTGCCTGGGAAGCAGAAGTGTTCACATTGCTTCGCAGAATCGCTTTTGTGCAGAAAACAGTAACACTTGTTCAGAACGAAAGAAAGCACAGAGCCCCAGATTTTATGTTGTCTTGGAGAGCTTGCAGAGCACTGGGGAAAAGCAGGCAGAGAATTTCCTGCTAGCACCTTCTCTGTGCCTGGGAAACAGAAGTGTTCACATTGCTTGGCAGAATCGCTTTTGTGCAGAAAACAGTAACACTTGTTCAGAACGAAAGAAAGCACAGAGCCCCAGATTTTATGTTGTCCTGGAGAGCTTGCAGAGCACTGGGGAAAGGCAGGCAGAGAATTCCCTGCTAGCACCTTCTCTGTGCCTGGGAAGCAGAAGTGTTCACATTGCTTCGCAGAATCGCTTTTGTGCAGAAAACAGTAACACTTGTTCAGAACGAAAGAAAGCACAGAGCCCCAGATTTTATGTTGTCCTGGAGAGCTTGCAGAGCACTGGGGAAAGGCAGGCAGAGAATTCCCTGCTAGCACCTTCTCTGTGCCTGGGAAGCAGAAGTGTTCCCATTGCTTCGCAGAATCACTTTTCTGCAGAAAACAGTAACACTTGTTCAGAACAAAAGAAAGCACAGAGCCCAGATTTTATGTCTTCCTGGAGAGCTTGCAGAGCACTGGGGAAAGGCAGGCAGAGAATTCCCTGCTAGCACCTTCTCTGTGCCTGGGAAGCAGAAGTGTTCCCATTGCTTCGCAGAATCGCTTTTGTGCAGAAAACAGTAACACTTGTTCAGAACGAAAGAAAGCACAGAGCCCCAGATTCTATGTTGTCCTGGAGAGCTTGCAGAGCACTGGGGAAAAGCAGGCAGAGATTTCCCTGGTAGCACCTTCTCTGTGCCTGGGAAGCAGAAGTGTTCACATTGCTTCGCAGAATCGCTTTTGTGCAGAAAACAGTAACACTTGTTCAGAACGAAAGAAAGCACAGAGCCCCAGATTTTATGTTGTCCTGGAGAGCTTGCAGAGCACTGGGGAAAGGCAGGCAGAGAATTCCCTGCTAGCACCTTCTCTGTGCCTGTTCACATTGCTTCGCAGAATCGCTTTTGTGCAGAAAACAGTAACACTTGTTCAGACGAAAGAAAGCACAGAGCCCCAGATTTGCTGTTGTCCTGGAGAGCTTGCAGAGCACTGGGGAAAGGCAGGCAGAGAATTCCCTGCTAGCACCTTCTCTGTGCCTGGGAAGCAGAAGTGTTCACATTGCTTCGCAGAATCGCTTTTGTGCAGAAAATAGTAACAGTTGTTCAGAATGAAAGAAAGCACAGAGCCCCAGATTTTATGTTGTCCTGGAGAGCTTGCAGAGCACTGGGGAAAGGCAGGCAGAGAATTCCCTGCTAGCACCTTCTCTGTGCCTGGGAAGCAGAAGTGTTCACATTGCTTGGCAGAATCGCTTTTGTGCAGAAAACAGTAACACTTGTTCAGAACGAAAGAAAGCACAGAGCCCCAGATTTTATGTTGTCCTGGAGAGCTTGCAGAGCACTGGGGAAAAGCAGGCAGAGAATTCCCTGCTAGCACCTTCTCTGCGCCTGGGAAACAGAAGTGTTCACATTGCTTGGCAGAATCGCTTTTGTGCAGAAAACAGTAACACTTGTTCAGAACGAAAGAAAGCACAGAGCCCCAGATTCTATGTTGTCCTGGAGAGCTTGCAGAGCACTGGGGAAAGGCAGGCAGAGAATTCCCTGCTAGCACCTTTTCTGTGCCTGTTCACATTGCTTCGCAGAATCGCTTTTGTGCAGAAAACAGTAACACTTGTTCAGAACGAAAGAAAGCACAGAGCCCCAGATTTTATGTTGTCCTGGAGAGCTTGCAGAGCAGTGGGGAAAGGCAGGCAGAGAATTCCCTGCTAGCACCTTCTCTGTGCCTGGGAAGCAGAAGTGTTCACATTGCTTGGCAGAATCGCTTTTGTGCAGAAAACACTAACACGTGTTCAGAACAAAAGAAAGCACAGAGCCCCAGATTTTATGTTGTCTTGGAGAGCTTGCAGAGCACTGGGGAAAAGCAGGCAGAGAATTTCCTGCTAGCACCTTCTCTGTGCCTGGGAAACAGAAGTGTTCACATTGCTTGGCAGAATCGCTTTTGTGCAGAAAACAGTAACACTTGTTCAGAACGAAAGAAAGCACAGAGCCCCAGATTTTATGTTGTCCTGGAGAGCTTGCAGAGCACTGGGGAAAGGCAGGCAGAGAATTCCCTGCTAGCACCTTCTCTGTGCCTGGGAAACAGAAGTGTTCACATTGCTTCGCAGAATCGCTTTTGTGCAGAAAACAGTAACACTTGTTCAGAACGAAAGAAAGCACAGAGCCCCAGATTTTATGTTGTCCTGGAGAGCTTGCAGAGCACTGGGGAAAAGCAGGCAGAGAATTCCCTGCTAGCACCTTCTCTGTGCCTGGGAAGCAGAAGTGTTCCCATTGCTTCGCAGAATCACTTTTCTGCAGAAAACAGTAACACTTGTTCAGAACAAAAGAAAGCACAGAGCCCAGATTTTATGTCTTCCTGGAGAGCTTGCAGAGCAGTGGGGAAAGGCAGGCAGAGAATTCCCTGCTAGCACCTTCTCTGTGCCTGGGAAGCAGAAGTGTTCACATTGCTTCGCAGAATCGCTTTTGTGCAGAAAACAGTAACACTTGTTCAGAACGAAAGAAAGCACAGAGCCCCAGATTTTATGTTGTCCTGGAGAGCTTGCAGAGCACTGGGGAAAGGCAGGCAGAGAATTCCCTGCTAGCACCTTCTCTGTGCCTGTTCACATTGCTTCGCAGAATCGCTTTTGTGCAGAAAACAGTAACACTTGTTCAGACGAAAGAAAGCACAGAGCCCCTGATTCTATGTTGTCCTGGAGAGCTTGCAGAGCACTGGGGAAAGGCAGGCAGAGAATTCCCTGCTAGCACCTTCTCTGTGCCTGGGAAGCAGAAGTGTTCACATTGCTTCGCAGAATCGCTTTTGTGCAGAAAATAGTAACAGTTGTTCAGAACGAAAGAAAGCACAGAGCCCCTGATTCTATGTTGTCCTGGAGAGCTTGCAGAGCACTGGGGAAAGGCAGGCAGAGAATTCCCTGCTAGCACCTTCTCTGTGCCTGGGAAGCAGAAGTGTTCACATTGCTTGGCAGAATCGCTTTTGTGCAGAAAACAGTAACACTTGTTCAGAACAAAAGAAAGCACAGAGCCCCAGATTTTATGTTGTCCTGGAGAGCTTGCAGAGCACTGGGGAAAGGCAGGCAGAGAATTCCCTGCTAGCACCTTCTCTGCGCCTGGGAAACAGAAGTGTTCACATTGCTTGGCAGAATCGCTTTTGTGCAGAAAACAGTAACACTTGTTCAGAACAAAAGAAAGCACAGAGCCCCAGATTCTATGTTGTCCTGGAGAGCTTGCAGAGCACTGGGGAAAGGCAGGCAGAGAATTCCCTGCTAGCACCTTCTCTGTGCCTGTTCACATTGCTTCGCAGAATCGCTTTTGTGCAGAAAACAGTAATACTTGTTCAGAACGAAAGAAAGCACAGAGCCCCAGATTTTATGTTGTCCTGGAGAGCTTGCAGAGCACTGGGGAAAAGCAGGCAGAGAATTCCCTGCTAGCACCTTCTCTGTGCCTGGGAAGCAGAAGTGTTCACATTGCTTCGCAGAATCGCTTTTCTGCAGAAAACACTAACACTTGTTCAGAACAAAAGAAAGCACAGAGCCCAGATTTTATGTCTTCCTGGAGAGCTTGCAGAGCACTGGGGAAAGGCAGGCAGAGAATTCCCTGCTAGCACCTTTTCTGTGCCTGTTCACATTGCTTCGCAGAATCGCTTTTGTGCAGAAAACAGTAACACTTGTTCAGAACGAAAGAAAGCACAGAGCCCCAGATTTTATGTTGTCCTGGAGAGCTTGCAGAGCAGTGGGGAAAGGCAGGCAGAGAATTCCCTGCTAGCACCTTCTCTGTGCCTGGGAAGCAGAAGTGTTCACATTGCTTCGCAGAATCGCTTTTGTGCAGAAAACAGTAACACTTGTTCAGAACGAAAGAAAGCACAGAGCCCCAGATTTTATGTTGTCTTGGAGAGCTTGCAGAGCACTGGGGAAAAGCAGGCAGAGAATTTCCTGCTAGCACCTTCTCTGTGCCTGGGAAACAGAAGTGTTCACATTGCTTGGCAGAATCGCTTTTGTGCAGAAAACAGTAACACTTGTTCAGAACGAAAGAAAGCACAGAGCCCCAGATTTTATGTTGTCCTGGAGAGCTTGCAGAGCACTGGGGAAAGGCAGGCAGAGAATTCCCTGCTAGCACCTTCTCTGTGCCTGGGAAGCAGAAGTGTTCACATTGCTTCGCAGAATCGCTTTTGTGCAGAAAACAGTAACACTTGTTCAGAACGAAAGAAAGCACAGAGCCCCAGATTTTATGTTGTCCTGGAGAGCTTGCAGAGCACTGGGGAAAGGCAGGCAGAGAATTCCCTGCTAGCACCTTCTCTGTGCCTGGGAAGCAGAAGTGTTCCCATTGCTTCGCAGAATCACTTTTCTGCAGAAAACAGTAACACTTGTTCAGAACAAAAGAAAGCACAGAGCCCAGATTTTATGTCTTCCTGGAGAGCTTGCAGAGCACTGGGGAAAGGCAGGCAGAGAATTCCCTGCTAGCACCTTCTCTGTGCCTGGGAAGCAGAAGTGTTCCCATTGCTTCGCAGAATCGCTTTTGTGCAGAAAACAGTAACACTTGTTCAGAACGAAAGAAAGCACAGAGCCCCAGATTCTATGTTGTCCTGGAGAGCTTGCAGAGCACTGGGGAAAAGCAGGCAGAGATTTCCCTGGTAGCACCTTCTCTGTGCCTGGGAAGCAGAAGTGTTCACATTGCTTCGCAGAATCGCTTTTGTGCAGAAAACAGTAACACTTGTTCAGAACGAAAGAAAGCACAGAGCCCCAGATTTTATGTTGTCCTGGAGAGCTTGCAGAGCACTGGGGAAAGGCAGGCAGAGAATTCCCTGCTAGCACCTTCTCTGTGCCTGTTCACATTGCTTCGCAGAATCGCTTTTGTGCAGAAAACAGTAACACTTGTTCAGACGAAAGAAAGCACAGAGCCCCTGATTCTATGTTGTCCTGGAGAGCTTGCAGAGCACTGGGGAAAGGCAGGCAGAGAATTCCCTGCTAGCACCTTCTCTGTGCCTGGGAAGCAGAAGTGTTCACATTGCTTCGCAGAATCGCTTTTGTGCAGAAAATAGTAACAGTTGTTCAGAATGAAAGAAAGCACAGAGCCCCAGATTTTATGTTGTCCTGGAGAGCTTGCAGAGCACTGGGGAAAGGCAGGCAGAGAATTCCCTGCTAGCACCTTCTCTGTGCCTGGGAAGCAGAAGTGTTCACATTGCTTCGCAGAATCGCTTTTGTGCAGAAAACAGTAACACTTGTTCAGAACGAAAGAAAGCACAGAGCCCCAGATTTTATGTTGTCCTGGAGAGCTTGCAGAGCACTGGGGAAAAGCAGGCAGAGAATTCCCTGCTAGCACCTTCTCTGCGCCTGGGAAACAGAAGTGTTCACATTGCTTGGCAGAATCGCTTTTGTGCAGAAAACAGTAACACTTGTTCAGAACGAAAGAAAGCACAGAACCCCAGATTCTATGTTGTCCTGGAGAGCTTGCAGAGCACTGGGGAAAGGCAGGCAGAGAATTCCCTGCTAGCACCTTTTCTGTGCCTGTTCACATTGCTTCGCAGAATCGCTTTTGTGCAGAAAACAGTAACACTTGTTCAGAACGAAAGAAAGCACAGAGCCCCAGATTTTATGTTGTCCTGGAGAGCTTGCAGAGCAGTGGGGAAAGGCAGGCAGAGAATTCCCTGCTAGCACCTTCTCTGTGCCTGGGAAGCAGAAGTGTTCACATTGCTTGGCAGAATCGCTTTTGTGCAGAAAACACTAACACGTGTTCAGAACAAAAGAAAGCACAGAGCCCCAGATTTTATGTTGTCTTGGAGAGCTTGCAGAGCACTGGGGAAAAGCAGGCAGAGAATTTCCTGCTAGCACCTTCTCTGTGCCTGGGAAACAGAAGTGTTCACATTGCTTGGCAGAATCGCTTTTGTGCAGAAAACAGTAACACTTGTTCAGAACGAAAGAAAGCACAGAGCCCCAGATTTTATGTTGTCCTGGAGAGCTTGCAGAGCACTGGGGAAAGGCAGGCAGAGAATTCCCTGCTAGCACCTTCTCTGTGCCTGGGAAACAGAAGTGTTCACATTGCTTCGCAGAATCGCTTTTGTGCAGAAAACAGTAACACTTGTTCAGAACGAAAGAAAGCACAGAGCCCCAGATTTTATGTTGTCCTGGAGAGCTTGCAGAGCACTGGGGAAAAGCAGGCAGAGAATTCCCTGCTAGCACCTTCTCTGTGCCTGGGAAGCAGAAGTGTTCCCATTGCTTCGCAGAATCACTTTTCTGCAGAAAACAGTAACACTTGTTCAGAACAAAAGAAAGCACAGAGCCCAGATTTTATGTCTTCCTGGAGAGCTTGCAGAGCACTGGGGAAAGGCAGGCAGAGAATTCCCTGCTAGCACCTTCTCTGTGCCTGGGAAGCAGAAGTGTTCACATTGCTTCGCAGAATCGCTTTTGTGCAGAAAACAGTAACACTTGTTCAGAACGAAAGAAAGCACAGAGCCCCAGATTTTATGTTGTCCTGGAGAGCTTGCAGAGCACTGGGGAAAGGCAGGCAGAGAATTCCCTGCTAGCACCTTCTCTGTGCCTGTTCACATTGCTTCGCAGAATCGCTTTTGTGCAGAAAACAGTAACACTTGTTCAGACGAAAGAAAGCACAGAGCCCCTGATTCTATGTTGTCCTGGAGAGCTTGCAGAGCACTGGGGAAAGGCAGGCAGAGAATTCCCTGCTAGCACCTTCTCTGTGCCTGGGAAGCAGAAGTGTTCACATTGCTTCGCAGAATCGCTTTTGTGCAGAAAATAGTAACAGTTGTTCAGAACGAAAGAAAGCACAGAGCCCCTGATTCTATGTTGTCCTGGAGAGCTTGCAGAGCACTGGGGAAAGGCAGGCAGAGAATTCCCTGGTAGCACCTTCTCTGTGCCTGGGAAGCAGAAGTGTTCACATTGCTTGGCAGAATCGCTTTTGTGCAGAAAACAGTAACACTTGTTCAGAACAAAAGAAAGCACAGAGCCCCAGATTTTATGTTGTCCTGGAGAGCTTGCAGAGCACTGGGGAAAGGCAGGCAGAGAATTCCCTGCTAGCACCTTCTCTGCGCCTGGGAAACAGAAGTGTTCACATTGCTTGGCAGAATCGCTTTTGTGCAGAAAACAGTAACACTTGTTCAGAACAAAAGAAAGCACAGAGCCCCAGATTCTATGTTGTCCTGGAGAGCTTGCAGAGCACTGGGGAAAGGCAGGCAGAGAATTCCCTGCTAGCACCTTCTCTGTGCCTGTTCACATTGCTTCGCAGAATCGCTTTTGTGCAGAAAACAGTAATACTTGTTCAGAACGAAAGAAAGCACAGAGCCCCAGATTTTATGTTGTCCTGGAGAGCTTGCAGAGCACTGGGGAAAAGCAGGCAGAGAATTCCCTGCTAGCACCTTCTCTGTGCCTGTTCACATTGCTTCGCAGAATCGCTTTTGTGCAGAAAACAGTAACACTTGTTCAGACGAAAGAAAGCACAGAGCCCCAGATTTTATGTTGTACTGGAGAGCTTGCAGAGCACTGGGGAAAGGCAGGCAGAGAATTCCCTGCTAGCACCTTCTCTGTGCCTGGGAAACAGAAGTGTTCACATTGCTTGGCAGAATCGCTTTTGTGCAGAAAACACTAACACTTGTTCAGAAGGAAAGAAAGCACAGAGCCCCAGATTTTATGTTGTCCTGGAGAGCTTGCAGAGCACTGGGGAAAAGCAGGCAGAGAATTCCCTGCTAGCACCTTCTCTGTGCCTGGGAAACAGAAGTGTTCACATTGCTTCGCAGAATCGCTTTTGTGCAGAAAACAGTAACACTTGTTCAGAACGAAAGAAAGCACAGAGCCCCAGATTTGCTGTTGTCCTGGAGAGCTTGCAGAGCACTGGGGAAAGGCAGGCAGAGAATTCCCTGCTAGCACCTTCTCTGTGCCTGGGAAGCAGAAGTGTTCACATTGCTTCGCAGAATCGCTTTTGTGCAGAAAACAGTAACACTTGTTCAGAACGAAAGAAAGCACAGAGCCCCAGATTTTATGTTGTCCTGGAGAGCTTGCAGAGCACTGGGGAAAGGCAGGCAGAGAATTCCCTGCTAGCACCTTCTCTGTGCCTGTTCACATTGCTTCGCAGAATCGCTTTTGTGCAGAAAACAGTAACACTTGTTCAGACGAAAGAAAGCACAGAGCCCCTGATTCTATGTTGTCCTGGAGAGCTTGCAGAGCACTGGGGAAAGGCAGGCAGAGAATTCCCTGCTAGCACCTTCTCTGTGCCTGGGAAGCAGAAGTGTTCACATTGCTTCGCAGAATCGCTTTTGTGCAGAAAATAGTAACAGTTGTTCAGAACGAAAGAAAGCACAGAGCCCCTGATTCTATGTTGTCCTGGAGAGCTTGCAGAGCACTGGGGAAAGGCAGGCAGAGAATTCCCTGCTAGCACCTTCTCTGTGCCTGGGAAGCAGAAGTGTTCACATTGCTTGGCAGAATCGCTTTTGTGCAGAAAACAGTAACACTTGTTCAGAACAAAAGAAAGCACAGAGCCCCAGATTTTATGTTGTCCTGGAGAGCTTGCAGAGCACTGGGGAAAGGCAGGCAGAGAATTCCCTGCTAGCACCTTCTCTGCGCCTGGGAAACAGAAGTGTTCACATTGCTTGGCAGAATCGCTTTTGTGCAGAAAACAGTAACACTTGTTCAGAACAAAAGAAAGCACAGAGCCCCAGATTCTATGTTGTCCTGGAGAGCTTGCAGAGCACTGGGGAAAGGCAGGCAGAGAATTCCCTGCTAGCACCTTCTCTGTGCCTGTTCACATTGCTTCGCAGAATCGCTTTTGTGCAGAAAACAGTAATACTTGTTCAGAACGAAAGAAAGCACAGAGCCCCAGATTTTATGTTGTCCGGGAGAGCTTGCAGAGCACTGGGGAAAAGCAGGCAGAGAATTCCCTGCTAGCACCTTCTCTGTGCCTGGGAAGCAGAAGTGTTCACATTGCTTCGCAGAATCGCTTTTCTGCAGAAAACACTAACACTTGTTCAGAACAAAAGAAAGCACAGAGCCCAGATTTTATGTCTTCCTGGAGAGCTTGCAGAGCACTGGGGAAAGGCAGGCAGAGAATTCCCTGCTAGCACCTTTTCTGTGCCTGTTCACATTGCTTCGCAGAATCGCTTTTGTGCAGAAAACAGTAACACTTGTTCAGAACGAAAGAAAGCACAGAGCCCCAGATTTTATGTTGTCCTGGAGAGCTTGCAGAGCAGTGGGGAAAGGCAGGCAGAGAATTCCCTGCTAGCACCTTCTCTGTGCCTGGGAAGCAGAAGTGTTCACATTGCTTCGCAGAATCGCTTTTGTGCAGAAAACAGTAACACTTGTTCAGAACGAAAGAAAGCACAGAGCCCCAGATTTTATGTTGTCTTGGAGAGCTTGCAGAGCACTGGGGAAAAGCAGGCAGAGAATTTCCTGCTAGCACCTTCTCTGTGCCTGGGAAACAGAAGTGTTCACATTGCTTGGCAGAATCGCTTTTGTGCAGAAAACAGTAACACTTGTTCAGAACGAAAGAAAGCACAGAGCCCCAGATTTTATGTTGTCCTGGAGAGCTTGCAGAGCACTGGGGAAAGGCAGGCAGAGAATTCCCTGCTAGCACCTTCTCTGTGCCTGGGAAGCAGAAGTGTTCACATTGCTTGGCAGAATCGCTTTTGTGCAGAAAACACTAACACGTGTTCAGAACAAAAGAAAGCACAGAGCCCCAGATTTTATGTTGTCTTGGAGAGCTTGCAGAGCACTGGGGAAAAGCAGGCAGAGAATTTCCTGCTAGCACCTTCTCTGTGCCTGGGAAACAGAAGTGTTCACATTGCTTGGCAGAATCGCTTTTGTGCAGAAAACAGTAACACTTGTTCAGAACGAAAGAAAGCACAGAGCCCCAGATTTTATGTTGTCCTGGAGAGCTTGCAGAGCACTGGGGAAAGGCAGGCAGAGAATTCCCTGCTAGCACCTTCTCTGTGCCTGGGAAGCAGAAGTGTTCACATTGCTTCGCAGAATCGCTTTTGTGCAGAAAACAGTAACACTTGTTCAGAACGAAAGAAAGCACAGAGCCCCAGATTTTATGTTGTCCTGGAGAGCTTGCAGAGCACTGGGGAAAGGCAGGCAGAGAATTCCCTGCTAGCACCTTCTCTGTGCCTGGGAAGCACAAGTGTTCCCATTGCTTCGCAGAATCACTTTTCTGCAGAAAACAGTAACACTTGTTCAGAACAAAAGAAAGCACAGAGCCCAGATTTTATGTCTTCCTGGAGAGCTTGCAGAGCACTGGGGAAAGGCAGGCAGAGAATTCCCTGCTAGCACCTTCTCTGTGCCTGGGAAGCAGAAGTGTTCCCATTGCTTCGCAGAATCGCTTTTGTGCAGAAAACAGTAACACTTGTTCAGAACGAAAGAAAGCACAGAGCCCCAGATTCTATGTTGTCCTGGAGAGCTTGCAGAGCACTGGGGAAAAGCAGGCAGAGATTTCCCTGGTAGCACCTTCTCTGTGCCTGGGAAGCAGAAGTGTTCACATTGCTTCGCAGAATCGCTTTTGTGCAGAAAACAGTAACACTTGTTCAGAACGAAAGAAAGCACAGAGCCCCAGATTCTATGTTGTCCTGGAGAGCTTGCAGAGCACTGGGGAAAGGCAGGCAGAGAATTCCCTGCTAGCACCTTCTCTGTGCCTGTTCACATTGCTTCGCAGAATCGCTTTTGTGCAGAAAACAGTAACACTTGTTCAGACGAAAGAAAGCACAGAGCCCCAGATTTTATGTTGTCCTGGAGAGCTTGCAGAGCACTGGGGAAAGGCAGGCAGAGAATTCCCTGCTAGCACCTTCTCTGTGCCTGGGAAACAGAAGTGTTCACATTGCTTGGCAGAATCGCTTTTGTGCAGAAAACACTAACACTTGTTCAGAACAAAAGAAAGCACAGAGCCCCAGATTTTATGTTGTCCTGGAGAGCTTGCAGAGCACTGGGGAAAGGCAGGCAGAGAATTCGCTGCTAGCACCTTCTCTGTGCCTGGGAAGCAGAAGTGTTCACATTGCTTCGCAGAATCGCTTTTGTGCAGAAAACAGTAACACTTGTTCAGAACGAAAGAAAGCACAGAGCCCCTGATTCTATGTTGTCCTGGAGAGCTTGCAGAGCACTGGGGAAAGGCAGGCAGAGAATTCCCTGCTAGCACCTTCTCTGTGCCTGGGAAGCAGAAGTGTTCACATTGCTTGGCAGAATCGCTTTTGTGCAGAAAACAGTAACACTTGTTCAGAACAAAAGAAAGCACAGAGCCCCAGATTTTATGTTGTCTTGGAGAGCTTGCAGAGCACTGGGGAAAAGCAGGCAGAGAATTTCCTGCTAGCACCTTCTCTGTGCCTGGGAAACAGAAGTGTTCACATTGCTTGGCAGAATCGCTTTTGTGCAGAAAACAGTAACACTTGTTCAGAACGAAAGAAAGCACAGAGCCCCAGATTTTATGTTGTCCTGGAGAGCTTGCAGAGCACTGGGGAAAAGCAGGCAGAGAATTCCCTGCTAGCACCTTCTCTGCGCCTGGGAAACAGAAGTGTTCACATTGCTTGGCAGAATCGCTTTTGTGCAGAAAACAGTAACACTTGTTCAGAACGAAAGAAAGCACAGAGCCCCAGATTCTATGTTGTCCTGGAGAGCTTGCAGAGCACTGCGGAAAGGCAGGCAGAGAATTCCCTGCTAGCACCTTCTCTGTGCCTGTTCACATTGCTTCGCAGAATCGCTTTTGTGCAGAAAACAGTAATACTTGTTCAGAACGAAAGAAAGCACAGAGCCCCAGATTTTATGTTGTCCTGGAGAGCTTGCAGAGCACTGGGGAAAAGCAGGCAGAGAATTCCCTGCTAGCACCTTCTCTGTGCCTGGGAAGCAGAAGTGTTCCCATTGCTTCGCAGAATCACTTTTCTGCAGAAAACAGTAACACTTGTTCAGAACAAAAGAAAGCACAGAGCCCAGATTTTATGTCTTCCTGGAGAGCTTGCAGAGCACTGGGGAAAGGCAGGCAGAGAATTCCCTGCTAGCACCTTCTCTGTGCCTGGGAAGCAGAAGTGTTCACATTGCTTCGCAGAATCGCTTTTGTGCAGAAAACAGTAACACTTGTTCAGAACGAAAGAAAGCACAGAGCCCCAGATTCTATGTTGTCCTGGAGAGCTTGCAGAGCACTGGGGAAAGGCAGGCAGAGAATTCCCTGCTAGCACCTTCTCTGTGCCTGTTCACATTGCTTCTCAGAATCGCTTTTGTGCAGAAAACAGTAACACTTGTTCAGACGAAAGAAAGCACAGAGCCCCAGATTTTATGTTGTCCTGGAGAGCTTGCAGAGCACTGGGGAAAGGCAGGCAGAGAATTCCCTGCTAGCACCTTCTCTGTGCCTGGGAAACAGAAGTGTTCACATTGCTTGGCAGAATCGCTTTTGTGCAGAAAACACTAACACTTGTTCAGAAGGAAAGAAAGCACAGAGCCCCAGATTTTATGTTGTCCTGGAGAGCTTGCAGAGCACTGGGGAAAAGCAGGCAGAGAATTCCCTGCTAGCACCTTCTCTGTGCCTGGGAAACAGAAGTGTTCACATTGCTTCGCAGAATCGCTTTTGTGCAGAAAACAGTAACACTTGTTCAGAACGAAAGAAAGCACAGAGCCCCAGATTTTATGTTGTCCTGGAGAGCTTGCAGAGCACTGGGGAAAGGCAGGCAGAGAATTCCCTGCTAGCACCTTCTCTGTGCCTGTTCACATTGCTTCGCAGAATCGCTTTTGTGCAGAAAACAGTAACACTTGTTCAGACGAAAGAAAGCACAGAGCCCCTGATTCTATGTTGTCCTGGAGAGCTTGCAGAGCACTGGGGAAAGGCAGGCAGAGAATTCCCTGCTAGCACCTTCTCTGTGCCTGGGAAGCAGAAGTGTTCACATTGCTTCGCAGAATCGCTTTTGTGCAGAAAATAGTAACAGTTGTTCAGAACGAAAGAAAGCACAGAGCCCCTGATTCTATGTTGTCCTGGAGAGCTTGCAGAGCACTGGGGAAAGGCAGGCAGAGAATTCCCTGCTAGCACCTTCTCTGTGCCTGGGAAGCAGAAGTGTTCACATTGCTTGGCAGAATCGCTTTTGTGCAGAAAACAGTAACACTTGTTCAGAACAAAAGAAAGCACAGAGCCCCAGATTTTATGTTGTCCTGGAGAGCTTGCAGAGCACTGGGGAAAGGCAGGCAGAGAATTCCCTGCTAGCACCTTCTCTGCGCCTGGGAAACAGAAGTGTTCACATTGCTTGGCAGAATCGCTTTTGTGCAGAAAACAGTAACACTTGTTCAGAACAAAAGAAAGCACAGAGCCCCAGATTCTATGTTGTCCTGGAGAGCTTGCAGAGCACTGGGGAAAGGCAGGCAGAGAATTCCCTGCTAGCACCTTCTCTGTGCCTGTTCACATTGCTTCGCAGAATCGCTTTTGTGCAGAAAACAGTAATACTTGTTCAGAACGAAAGAAAGCACAGAGCCCCAGATTTTATGTTGTCCGGGAGAGCTTGCAGAGCACTGGGGAAAAGCAGGCAGAGAATTCCCTGCTAGCACCTTCTCTGTGCCTGGGAAGCAGAAGTGTTCACATTGCTTCGCAGAATCGCTTTTCTGCAGAAAACACTAACACTTGTTCAGAACAAAAGAAAGCACAGAGCCCAGATTTTATGTCTTCCTGGAGAGCTTGCAGAGCACTGGGGAAAGGCAGGCAGAGAATTCCCTGCTAGCACCTTTTCTGTGCCTGTTCACATTGCTTCGCAGAATCGCTTTTGTGCAGAAAACAGTAACACTTGTTCAGAACGAAAGAAAGCACAGAGCCCCAGATTTTATGTTGTCCTGGAGAGCTTGCAGAGCAGTGGGGAAAGGCAGGCAGAGAATTCCCTGCTAGCACCTTCTCTGTGCCTGGGAAGCAGAAGTGTTCACATTGCTTCGCAGAATCGCTTTTGTGCAGAAAACAGTAACACTTGTTCAGAACGAAAGAAAGCACAGAGCCCCAGATTTTATGTTGTCTTGGAGAGCTTGCAGAGCACTGGGGAAAAGCAGGCAGAGAATTTCCTGCTAGCACCTTCTCTGTGCCTGGGAAACAGAAGTGTTCACATTGCTTGGCAGAATCGCTTTTGTGCAGAAAACAGTAACACTTGTTCAGAACGAAAGAAAGCACAGAGCCCCAGATTTTATGTTGTCCTGGAGAGCTTGCAGAGCACTGGGGAAAGGCAGGCAGAGAATTCCCTGCTAGCACCTTCTCTGTGCCTGGGAAGCAGAAGTGTTCACATTGCTTGGCAGAATCGCTTTTGTGCAGAAAACACTAACACGTGTTCAGAACAAAAGAAAGCACAGAGCCCCAGATTTTATGTTGTCTTGGAGAGCTTGCAGAGCACTGGGGAAAAGCAGGCAGAGAATTTCCTGCTAGCACCTTCTCTGTGCCTGGGAAACAGAAGTGTTCACATTGCTTGGCAGAATCGCTTTTGTGCAGAAAACAGTAACACTTGTTCAGAACGAAAGAAAGCACAGAGCCCCAGATTTTATGTTGTCCTGGAGAGCTTGCAGAGCACTGGGGAAAGGCAGGCAGAGAATTCCCTGCTAGCACCTTCTCTGTGCCTGGGAAGCAGAAGTGTTCACATTGCTTCGCAGAATCGCTTTTGTGCAGAAAACAGTAACACTTGTTCAGAACGAAAGAAAGCACAGAGCCCCAGATTTTATGTTGTCCTGGAGAGCTTGCAGAGCACTGGGGAAAGGCAGGCAGAGAATTCCCTGCTAGCACCTTCTCTGTGCCTGGGAAGCAGAAGTGTTCCCATTGCTTCGCAGAATCACTTTTCTGCAGAAAACAGTAACACTTGTTCAGAACAAAAGAAAGCACAGAGCCCAGATTTTATGTTGTCCTGGAGAGCTTGCAGAGCACTGGGGAAAGGCAGGCAGAGAATTCCCTGCTAGCACCTTCTCTGTGCCTGGGAAGCAGAAGTGTTCCCATTGCTTCGCAGAATCGCTTTTGTGCAGAAAACAGTAACACTTGTTCAGAACGAAAGAAAGCACAGAGCCCCAGATTCTATGTTGTCCTGGAGAGCTTGCAGAGCACTGGGGAAAAGCAGGCAGAGAATTCCCTGCTAGCACCTTCTCTGTGCCTGGGAAGCAGAAGTGTTCACATTGCTTCGCAGAATCGCTTTTGTGCAGAAAACAGTAACACTTGTTCAGAACGAAAGAAAGCACAGAGCCCCAGATTCTATGTTGTCCTGGAGAGCTTGCAGAGCACTGGGGAAAGGCAGGCAGAGAATTCCCTGCTAGCACCTTCTCTGTGCCTGTTCACATTGCTTCGCAGAATCGGTTTTGTGCAGAAAACAGTAACACTTGTTCAGACGAAAGAAAGCACAGAGCCCCAGATTTTATGTTGTCCTGGAGAGCTTGCAGAGCACTGGGGAAAGGCAGGCAGAGAATTCCCTGCTAGCACCTTCTCTGTGCCTGGGAAACAGAAGTGTTCACATTGCTTGGCAGAATCGCTTTTGTGCAGAAAACACTAACACTTGTTCAGAACAAAAGAAAGCACAGAGCCCCAGATTCTATGTTGTCCTGGAGAGCTTGCAGAGCACTGGGGAAAGGCAGGCAGAGAATTCCCTGCTAGCACCTTCTCTGTGCCTGGGAAGCAGAAGTGTTCACATTGCTTCGCAGAATCGCTTTTGTGCAGAAAACAGTAACACTTGTTCAGAACGAAAGAAAGCACAGAGCCCCAGATTTTATGTTGTCCTGGAGAGCTTGCAGAGCACTGGGGAAAGGCAGGCAGAGAATTCCCTGCTAGCACCTTCTCTGTGCCTGTTCACATTGCTTCGCAGAATCGCTTTTGTGCAGAAAACAGTAACACTTGTTCAGACGAAAGAAAGCACAGAGCCCCTGATTCTATGTTGTCCTGGAGAGCTTGCAGAGCACTGGGGAAAGGCAGGCAGAGAATTCCCTGCTAGCACCTTCTCTGTGCCTGGGAAGCAGAAGTGTTCACATTGCTTGGCAGAATCGCTTTTGTGCAGAAAACAGTAACACTTGTTCAGAACGAAAGAAAGCACAGAGCCCCAGATTCTATGTTGTCCTGGAGAGCTTGCAGAGCACTGGGGAAAGGCAGGCAGAGAATTCCCTGCTAGCACCTTTTCTGTGCCTGTTCACATTGCTTCGCAGAATCGCTTTTGTGCAGAAAACAGTAACACTTGTTCAGAAGGAAAGAAAGCACAGAGCCCCAGATTTTATGTTGTCCTGGAGAGCTTGCAGAGCACTGGGGAAAAGCAGGCAGAGAATTCCCTGCTAGCACCTTTTCTGTGCCTGTTCACATTGCTTCGCAGAATCGCTTTTGTGCAGAAAACAGTAACACTTGTTCAGAACGAAAGAAAGCACAGAGCCCCAGATTTTATGTTGTCTTGGAGAGCTTGCAGAGCACTGGGGAAAAGCAGGCAGAGAATTTCCTGCTAGCACCTTCTCTGTGCCTGGGAAACAGAAGTGTTCACATTGCTTCGCTGAATCGCTTTTGTGCAGAAAACAGTAACACTTGTTCAGAACGAAAGAAAGCACAGAGCCCCAGATTTTATGTTGTCCTGGAGAGCTTGCAGAGCACTGGGGAAAGGCAGGCAGAGAATTCCCTGCTAGCACCTTCTCTGTGCCTGGGAAACAGAAGTGTTCACATTGCTTCGCAGAATCACTTTTCTGCAGAAAACAGTAACACTTGTTCAGAACAAAAGAAAGCACAGAGCCCAGATTTTATGTCTTCCTGGAGAGCTTGCAGAGCACTGGGGAAAGGCAGGCAGAGAATTCCCTGCTAGCACCTTTTCTGTGCCTGTTCACATTGCTTCGCAGAATCGCTTTTGTGCAGAAAACAGTAATACTTGTTCAGAACGAAAGAAAGCACAGAGCCCCTGATTCTATGTTGTCCTGGAGAGCTTGCAGAGCACTGGGGAAAGGCAGGCAGAGAATTCCCTGCTAGCACCTTCTCTGTGCCTGGGAAACAGAAGTCTTCACATTGCTTCGCAGAATCGCTTTTGTGCAGAAAACACTAACACTTGTTCAGAACAAAAGAAAGCACAGAGCCCCAGATTCTATGTTGTCCTGGAGAGCTTGCAGAGCACTGGGGAAAAGCAGGCAGAGAATTCCCTGCTAGCACCTTCTCTGTGCCTGGGAAGCAGAAGTGTTCACATTGCTTCGCAGAATCGCTTTTGTGCAGAAAACAGTAACACTTGTTCAGAACGAAAGAAAGCACAGAGCCCCAGATTTTATGTTGTCCTGGAGAGCTTGCAGAGCACTGGGGAAAGGCAGGCAGAGAATTCCCTGCTAGCACCTTCTCTGTGCCTGTTCACATTGCTTCGCAGAATCGCTTTTGTGCAGAAAACAGTAACACTTGTTCAGAACGAAAGAAAGCACAGAGCCCCAGATTTTATGTTGTCCTGGAGAGCTTGCAGAGCACTGGGGAAAAGCAGGCAGAGAATTCCCTGCTAGCACCTTCTCTGTGCCTGGGAAGCAGAAGTGTTCACATTGCTTGGCAGAATCGCTTTTGTGCAGAAAACACTAACACGTGTTCAGAACAAAAGAAAGCACAGAGCCCCAGATTTTATGTTGTCCTGGAGAGCTTGCAGAGCACTGGGGAAAAGCAGGCAGAGAATTCCCTGCTAGCACCTTCTCTGTGCCTGGGAAACAGAAGTGTTCCCATTGCTTCGCAGAATCGCTTTTGTGCAGAAAACAGTAACACTTGTTCAGAACGAAAGAAAGCACAGAGCCCCAGATTTGCTGTTGTCTTGGAGAGCTTGCAGAGCACTGGGGAAAGACAGGCAGAGAATTCCCTGCTAGCACCTTCTCTGTGCCTGTTCACATTGCTTCGCAGAATCGCTTTTGTGCAGAAAACAGTAACACTTGTTCAGAATGAAAGAAAGCACAGAGCCCCAGATTTTATGTTGTCCTGGAGAGCTTGCAGAGCACTGGGGAAAAGCAGGCAGAGAATTCCCTGCTAGCACCTTCTCTGTGCCTGGGAAGCAGAAGTGTTCACATTGCTTCGCAGAATCGCTTTTGTGCAGAAAACACTAACACTTGTTCAGAACGAAAGAAAGCACAGAGCCCCAGATTTTATGTTGTCCTGGAGAGCTTGCAGAGCACTGGGGAAAGGCAGGCAGAGAATTCCCTGCTAGCACCTTCTCTGTGCCTGTTCACATTGCTTGGCAGAATCGCTTTTGTGCAGAAAACAGTAACACTTGTTCAGACGAAAGAAAGCACAGAGCCCCAGATTTTATGTTGTCCTGGAGAGCTTGCAGAGCACTGGGGAAAGGCAGGCAGAGAATTCCCTGCTAGCACCTTCTCTGTGCCTGGGAAGCAGAAGTGTTCACATTGCTTGGCAGAATCGCTTTTGTGCAGAAAACAGTAACACTTGTTCAGAACGAAAGAAAGCACAGAGCCCCGGATTTGCTGTTGTCCTGGAGAGCTTGCAGAGCACTGGGGAAAGGCAGGCAGAGAATTCCCTGCTAGCACCTTTTCTGTGCCTGTTCACATTGCTTCGCAGAATCGCTTTTGTGCAGAAAACAGTAACACTTGTTCAGAACGAAAGAAAGCACAGAGCCCCAGATTCTATGTTGTCCTGGAGAGCTTGCAGAGCACTGGGGAAAGGCAGGCAGAGAATTCCCTGCTAGCACCTTCTCTGTGCCTGTTCACATTGCTTCGCAGAATCGCTTTTGTGCAGAAAACAGTAACACTTGTTCAGAACAAAAGAAAGCACAGAGCCCCAGATTTCATGTTGTCCTGGAGAGCTTGCAGAGCACTGGGGAAAAGCAGGCAGAGAATTCCCTGCTAGCACCTTCTCTGTGCCTGGGAAACAGAAGTGTTCACATTGCTTCGCAGAATCGCTTTTGTGCAGAAAACAGTAACACTTGTTCAGAACGAAAGAAAGCACAGAGCCCCAGATTTTATGTTGTCCTGGAGAGCTTGCAGAGCACTGGGGAAAGGCAGGCAGAGAATTCCCTGCTAGCACCTTCTCTGTGCCTGTTCACATTGCTTCGCAGAATCGCTTTTGTGCAGAAAACAGTAACACTTGTTCAGACGAAAGAAAGCACAGAGCCCCAGATTTTATGTTGTCCTGGAGAGCTTGCAGAGCACTGGGGAAAGGCAGGCAGAGAATTCCCTGCTAGCACCTTCTCTGTGCCTGGGAAGCAGTAGTGTTCACATTGCTTCGCAGAATCGCTTTTGTGCAGAATACAGTAACACTTGTTCAGAACGAAAGAAAGCACAGAGCCCCAGATTTTATGTTGTCCTGGAGAGCTTGCAGAGCACTGGGGAAAGGCAGGCAGAGAATTCCCTGCTAGCACCTTCTCTGTGCCTGGGAAGCACAAGTGTTCACATTGCTTCGCAGAATCGCTTTTGTGCAGAAAACATTAACACTTGTTCAGAACGAAAGAAAGCACAGAGCCCCGGATTTTATGTTGTCCTGGAGAGCTTGCAGAGCACTGGGGAAAAGCAGGCAGAGAATTCCCTGCTAGCACCTTCTCTGTGCCTGGGAAGCAGAAGTGTTCACATTGCTTCGCAGAATCGCTTTTGTGCAGAAAACAGTAACACTTGTTCAGACGAAAGAAAGCACAGAGCCCCAGATTTTATGTTGTCCTGGAGAGCTTGCAGAGCACTGGGGAAAAGCAGGCAGAGAATTCCCTGCTAGCACCTTCTCTGTGCCTGGGAAACAGAAGTGTTCCCATTGCTCGCAGAATCGCTTTTGTGCAGAAAACAGTAACACTTGTTCAGAACGAAAGAAAGCACAGAGCCCCAGATTTTATGTTGTCCTGGAGAGCTTGCAGAGCACTGGGGAAAGGCAGGCAGAGAATTCCCTGCTAGCACCTTCTCTGTGCCTGTTCACATTGCTTCGCAGAATCGCTTTTGTGCAGAAAACAATAACACTTGTTCAGAATGAAAGAAAGCACAGAGCCCCAGATTTTATGTTGTCCTGGAGAGCTTGCAGAGCACTGGGGAAAGGCAGGCAGAGAATTCCCTGCTAGCACCTTCTCTGTGCCTGGGAAGCAGAAGTGTTCACATTGCTTGGCAGAATCGCTTTTGTGCAGAAAACAGTAACACTTGTTCAGAACGAAAGAAAGCACAGAGCCCCAGATTTTATGTTGTCCTGGAGAGCTTGCAGAGCACTGGGGAAAGGCAGGCAGAGAATTCCCTGCTAGCACCTTCTCTGTGCCTGTTCACATTGCTTGGCAGAATCGCTTTTGTGCAGAAAACAGTAACACTTGTTCAGACGAAAGAAAGCACAGAGCCCCAGATTTTATGTTGTCCTGGAGAGCTTGCAGAGCACTGGGGAAAGGCAGGCAGAGAATTCCCTGCTAGCACCTTCTCTGTGCCTGGGAAGCAGAAGTGTTCACATTGCTTGGCAGAATCGCTTTTGTGCAGAAAACACTAACACTTGTTCAGAACAAAAGAAAGCACAGAGCCCCAGATTTTATGTTGTCCTGGAGAGCTTGCAGAGCACTGGGGAAAAGCAGGCAGAGAATTCCCTGCTAGCACCTTCTCTGTGCCTGGGAAACAGAAGTGTTCACATTGCTTGGCAGAATCGCTTTTGTGCAGAAAACAGTAACACTTGTTCAGAACGAAAGAAAGCACAGAGCCCCAGATTTTATGTTGTCCTGGAGAGCTTGCAGAGCACTGGGGAAAGGCAGGCAGAGAATTCCCTGCTAGCACCTTCTCTGTGCCTGGGAAGCAGAAGTGTTCACATTGCTTCGCAGAATCGCTTTTGTGCAGAAAATAGTAACACTTGTTCAGAATGAAAGAAAGCACAGAGCCCCAGATTCTATGTTGTCCTGGAGAGCTTGCAGAACACTGGGGAAAAGCAGGCAGAGAATTCCCTGCTAGCACCTTCTCTGTGCCTGGGAAGCAGAAGTGTTCACATTGCTTCGCAGAATCGCTTTTGTGCAGAAAACAGTAACACTTGTTCAGACGAAAGAAAGCACAGAGCCCCAGATTTTATGTTGTCCTGGAGAGCTTGCAGAGCACTGGGGAAAGGCAGGCAGAGATTTCCCTGGTAGCACCTTCTCTGTGCCTGGGAAGCAGAAGTGTTCACATTGCTTCGCAGAATCGCTTTTGTGCAGAAAACAGTAACACTTGTTCAGAACGAAAGAAAGCACAGAGCCCCAGATTCTATGTTGTCCTGGAGAGCTTGCAGAGCACTGGGGAAAGGCAGGCAGAGAATTCCCTGCTAGCACCTTCTCTGTGCCTGTTCACATTGCTTCGCAGAATCGCTTTTGTGCAGAAAACAGTAATACTTGTTCAGAACGAAAGAAAGCACAGAGCCCCAGATTTTATGTTGTCCTGGAGAGCTTGCAGAGCACTGGGGAAAAGCAGGCAGAGAATTCCCTGCTAGCACCTTCTCTGTGCCTGGGAAGCAGAAGTGTTCCCATTGCTTCGCAGAATCGCTTTTGTGCAGAAAACACTAACACGTGTTCAGAACAAAAGAAAGCACAGAGCCCCAGATTTTATGTTGTCCTGGAGAGCTTGCAGAGCACTGGGGAAAAGCAGGCAGAGAATTCCCTGCTAGCACCTTCTCTGTGCCTGGGAAACAGAAGTGTTCCCATTGCTTCGCAGAATCGCTTTTGTGCAGAAAACAGTAACACTTGTTCAGAACGAAAGAAAGCACAGAGCCCCAGATTTTATGTTGTCCTGGAGAGCTTGCAGAGCAGTGGGGAAAGGCAGGCAGAGAATTCCCTGCTAGCACCTTCTCTGTGCCTGTTCACATTGCTTGGCAGAATCGCTTTTGTGCAGAAAACACTAACACGTGTTCAGAACGAAAGAAAGCACAGAGCCCCAGATTTTATGTTGTCCTGGAGAGCTTGCAGAGCACTGGGGAAAAGCAGGCAGAGAATTCCCTGCTAGCACCTTCTCTGTGCCTGGGAAGCAGAAGTGTTCCCATTGCTTCGCAGAATCGCTTTTGTGCAGAAAACAGTAACACTTGTTCAGACGAAAGAAAGCACAGAGCCCCAGATTTTATGTTGTCCTGGAGAGCTTGCAGAGCACTGGGGAAAGGCAGGCAGAGAATTCCCTGCTAGCACCTTCTCTGTGCCTGTTCACATTGCTTCGCAGAATCGCTTTTGTGCAGAAAACAATAACACTTGTTCAGAATGAAAGAAAGCACAGAGCCCCAGATTTTATGTTGTCCTGGAGAGCTTGCAGAGCACTGGGGAAAAGCAGGCAGAGAATTCCCTGCTAGCACCTTCTCTGTGCCTGGGAAGCAGAAGTGTTCACATTGCTTGGCAGAATCGCTTTTGTGCAGAAAACAGTAACACTTGTTCAGAACGAAAGAAAGCACAGAGCCCCAGATTTTATGTTGTCCTGGAGAGCTTGCAGAGCACTGGGGAAAGGCAGGCAGAGAATTCCCTGCTAGCACCTTCTCTGTGCCTGTTCACATTGCTTCGCAGAATCGCTTTTGTGCAGAAAACAGTAACACTTGTTCAGACGAAAGAAAGCACAGAGCCCCAGATTTTATGTTGTCCTGGAGAGCTTGCAGAGCACTGGGGAAAGGCAGGCAGAGAATTCCCTGCTAGCACCTTCTCTGTGCCTGGGAAGCAGAAGTGTTCACATTGCTTCGCAGAATCGCTTTTGAGCAGAAAATAGTAACACTTGTTCAGAATGAAAGAAAGCACAGAGCCCCAGATTCTATGTTGTCCTGGAGAGCTTGCAGAACACTGGGGAAAAGCAGGCAGAGAATTCCCTGCTAGCACCTTCTCTGTGCCTGGGAAGCAGAAGTGTTCACATTGCTTGGCAGAATCGCTTTTGTGCAGAAAACACTAACACTTGTTCAGAACAAAAGAAAGCACAGAGCCCCAGATTTTATGTTGTCCTGGAGAGCTTGCAGAGCACTGGGGAAAAGCAGGCAGAGAATTCCCTGCTAGCACCTTCTCTGTGCCTGGGAAACAGAAGTGTTCCCATTGCTTCGCAGAATCGCTTTTGTGCAGAAAACAGTAACACTTGTTCAGAACGAAAGAAAGCACAGAGCCCCAGATTTTATGTTGTCCTGGAGAGCTTGCAGAGCACTGGGGAAAGGCAGGCAGAGAATTCCCTGCTAGCACCTTCTCTGTGCCTGGGAAGCAGAAGTGTTCACATTGCTTCGCAGAATCGCTTTTGTGCAGAAAACAGTAACACTTGTTCAGAATGAAAGAAAGCACAGAGCCCCAGATTCTATGTTGTCCTGGAGAGCTTGCAGAACACTGGGGAAAAGCAGGCAGAGAATTCCCTGCTAGCACCTTCTCTGTGCCTGGGAAGCAGAAGTGTTCACATTGCTTCGCAGAATCGCTTTTGTGCAGAAAACAGTAACACTTGTTCAGACGAAAGAAAGCACAGAGCCCCAGATTTTATGTTGTCCTGGAGAGCTTGCAGAGCACTGGGGAAAGGCAGGCAGAGAATTCCCTGCTAGCACCTTCTCTGTGCCTGTTCACATTGCTTGGCAGAATCGCTTTTGTGCAGAAAACACTAACACGTGTTCAGAACGAAAGAAAGCACAGAGCCCCAGATTTTATGTTGTCCTGGAGAGCTTGCAGAGCACTGGGGAAAAGCAGGCAGAGAATTCCCTGCTAGCACCTTCTCTGTGCCTGGGAAGCAGAAGTGTTCCCATTGCTTCGCAGAATCGCTTTTGTGCAGAAAACAGTAACACTTGTTCAGACGAAAGAAAGCACAGAGCCCCAGATTTTATGTTGTCCTGGAGAGCTTGCAGAGCACTGGGGAAAGGCAGGCAGAGAATTCCCTGCTAGCACCTTCTCTGTGCCTGTTCACATTGCTTCGCAGAATCGCTTTTGTGCAGAAAACAATAACACTTGTTCAGAATGAAAGAAAGCACAGAGCCCCAGATTTTATGTTGTCCTGGAGAGCTTGCAGAGTACTGGGGAAAAGCAGGCAGAGAATTCCCTGCTAGCACCTTCTCTGTGCCTGGGAAGCAGAAGTGTTCACATTGCTTGGCAGAATCGCTTTTGTGCAGAAAACAGTAACACTTGTTCAGAACGAAAGAAAGCACAGAGCCCCAGATTTTATGTTGTCCTGGAGAGCTTGCAGAGCACTGGGGAAAAGCAGGCAGAGAATTCCCTGCTAGCACCTTCTCTGTGCCTGGGAAGCAGAAGTGTTCCCATTGCTTCGCAGAATCGCTTTTGTGCAGAAAACACTAACACGTGTTCAGAACAAAAGAAAGCACAGAGCCCCAGATTTTATGTTGTCCTGGAGAGCTTGCAGAGCACTGGGGAAAAGCAGGCAGAGAATTCCCTGCTAGCACCTTCTCTGTGCCTGGGAAGCAGAAGTGTTCCCATTGCTTCGCAGAATCGCTTTTGTGCAGAAAACAGTAACACTTGTTCAGAACGAAAGAAAGCACAGAGCCCCAGATTTTATGTTGTCCTGGAGAGCTTGCAGAGCACTGGGGAAAGGCAGGCAGAGAATTCCCTGCTAGCACCTTCTCTGTGCCTGTTCACATTGCTTGGCAGAATCGCTTTTGTGCAGAAAACACTAACACGTGTTCAGAACGAAAGAAAGCACAGAGCCCCAGATTTTATGTTGTCCTGGAGAGCTTGCAGAGCACTGGGGAAAAGCAGGCAGAGAATTCCCTGCTAGCACCTTCTCTGTGCCTGGGAAGCAGAAGTGTTCACATTGCTTGGCAGAATCGCTTTTGTGCAGAAAACAGTAACACTTGTTCAGAACGAAAGAAAGCACAGAGCCCCAGATTTTATGTTGTCCTGGAGAGCTTGCAGAGCACTGGGGAAAGGCAGGCAGAGAATTCCCTGCTAGCACCTTCTCTGTGCCTGTTCACATTGCTTCGCAGAATCGCTTTTGTGCAGAAAACAGTAACACTTGTTCAGACGAAAGAAAGCACAGAGCCCCAGATTTTATGTTGTCCTGGAGAGCTTGCAGAGCACTGGGGAAAGGCAGGCAGAGAATTCCCTGCTAGCACCTTCTCTGTGCCTGGGAAGCAGAAGTGTTCACATTGCTTCGCAGAATCGCTTTTGAGCAGAAAATAGTAACACTTGTTCAGAATGAAAGAAAGCACAGAGCCCCAGATTCTATGTTGTCCTGGAGAGCTTGCAGAACACTGGGGAAAAGCAGGCAGAGAATTCCCTGCTAGCACCTTCTCTGTGCCTGGGAAGCAGAAGTGTTCACATTGCTTGGCAGAATCGCTTTTGTGCAGAAAACACTAACACTTGTTCAGAACAAAAGAAAGCACAGAGCCCCAGATTTTATGTTGTCCTGGAGAGCTTGCAGAGCACTGGGGAAAAGCAGGCAGAGAATTCCCTGCTAGCACCTTCTCTGTGCCTGGGAAACAGAAGTGTTCCCATTGCTTCGCAGAATCGCTTTTGTGCAGAAAACAGTAACACTTGTTCAGAACGAAAGAAAGCACAGAGCCCCAGATTTTATGTTGTCCTGGAGAGCTTGCAGAGCACTGGGGAAAGGCAGGCAGAGAATTCCCTGCTAGCACCTTCTCTGTGCCTGGGAAGCAGAAGTGTTCACATTGCTTCGCAGAATCGCTTTTGTGCAGAAAACAGTAACACTTGTTCAGAATGAAAGAAAGCACAGAGCCCCAGATTCTATGTTGTCCTGGAGAGCTTGCAGAACACTGGGGAAAAGCAGGCAGAGAATTCCCTGCTAGCACCTTCTCTGTGCCTGGGAAGCAGAAGTGTTCACATTGCTTGGCAGAATCGCTTTTGTGCAGAAAACAGTAACACTTGTTCAGACGAAAGAAAGCACAGAGCCCCAGATTTTATGTTGTCCTGGAGAGCTTGCAGAGCACTGGGGAAAGGCAGGCAGAGAATTCCCTGCTAGCACCTTCTCTGTGCCTGTTCACATTGCTTGGCAGAATCGCTTTTGTGCAGAAAACACTAACACGTGTTCAGAACGAAAGAAAGCACAGAGCCCCAGATTTTATGTTGTCCTGGAGAGCTTGCAGAGCACTGGGGAAAAGCAGGCAGAGAATTCCCTGCTAGCACCTTCTCTGTGCCTGGGAAGCAGAAGTGTTCCCATTGCTTCGCAGAATCGCTTTTGTGCAGAAAACAGTAACACTTGTTCAGACGAAAGAAAGCACAGAGCCCCAGATTTTATGTTGTCCTGGAGAGCTTGCAGAGCACTGGGGAAAGGCAGGCAGAGAATTCCCTGCTAGCACCTTCTCTGTGCCTGTTCACATTGCTTCGCGGAATCGCTTTTGTGCAGAAAACAATAACACTTGTTCAGAATGAAAGAAAGCACAGAGCCCCAGATTTTATGTTGTCCTGGAGAGCTTGCAGAGCACTGGGGAAAAGCAGGCAGAGAATTCCCTGCTAGCACCTTCTCTGTGCCTGGGAAGCAGAAGTGTTCACATTGCTTCGCAGAATCGCTTTTGTGCAGAAAACAGTAACACTTGTTCAGAACGAAAGAAAGCACAGAGCCCCAGATTTTATGTTGTCCTGGAGAGCTTGCAGAGCACTGGGGAAAGGCAGGCAGAGAATTCCCTGCTAGCACCTTCTCTGTGCCTGTTCACATTGCTTCGCAGAATCGCTTTTGTGCAGGAAACAGTAACACTTGTTCAGACGAAAGAAAGCACAGAGCCCCAGATTTTATGTTGTCCTGGAGAGCTTGCAGAGCACTGGGGAAAGGCAGGCAGAGAATTCCCTGCTAGCACCTTCTCTGTGCCTGGGAAGCAGAAGTGTTCACATTGCTTGGCAGAATCGCTTTTGTGCAGAAAACACTAACACTTGTTCAGAACAAAAGAAAGCACAGAGCCCCAGATTTTATGTTGTCCTGGAGAGCTTGCAGAGCACTGGGGAAAAGCAGGCAGAGAATTCCCTGCTAGCACCTTCTCTGTGCCTGGGAAACAGAAGTGTTCACATTGCTTCGCAGAATCGCTTTTGTGCAGAAAACAGTAACACTTGTTCAGAACGAAAGAAAGCACAGAGCCCCAGATTTTATGTTGTCCTGGAGAGCTTGCAGAGCACTGGGGAAAGGCAGGCAGAGAATTCCCTGCTAGCACCTTCTCTGTGCCTGGGAAGCAGAAGTGTTCACATTGCTTCGCAGAATCGCTTTTGTGCAGAAAATAGTAACACTTGTTCAGAATGAAAGAAAGCACAGAGCCCCAGATTTTATGTTGTCCTGGAGAGCTTGCAGAGCACTGGGGAAAGGCAGGCAGAGATTTCCCTGGTAGCACCTTCTCTGTGCCTGGGAAGCAGAAGTGTTCACATTGCTTGGCAGAATCGCTTTTGTGCAGAAAACAGTAACACTTGTTCAGAACGAAAGAAAGCACAGAGCCCCAGATTCTATGTTGTCCTGGAGAGCTTGCAGAGCACTGGGGAAAGGCAGGCAGAGAATTCCCTGCTAGCACCTTCTCTGTGCCTGTTCACATTGCTTCGCAGAATCGCTTTTGTGCAGAAAACAGTAATACTTGTTCAGAACGAAAGAAAGCACAGAGCCCCAGATTTTATGTTGTCCTGGAGAGCTTGCAGAGCACTGGGGAAAAGCAGGCAGAGAATTCCCTGCTAGCACCTTCTCTGTGCCTGGGAAGCAGAAGTGTTCCCATTGCTTGGCAGAATCGCTTTTGTGCAGAAAACACTAACACGTGTTCAGAACAAAAGAAAGCACAGAGCCCCAGATTTTATGTTGTCCTGGAGAGCTTGCAGAGCACTGGGGAAAAGCAGGCAGAGAATTCCCTGCTAGCACCTTCTCTGTGCCTGGGAAACAGAAGTGTTCCCATTGCTTCGCAGAATCGCTTTTGTGCAGAAAACAGTAACACTTGTTCAGAACGAAAGAAAGCACAGAGCCCCAGATTTTATGTTGTCCTGGAGAGCTTGCAGAGCACTGGGGAAAGGCAGGCAGAGAATTCCCTGCTAGCACCTTCTCTGTGCCTGTTCACATTGCTTCGCAGAATCGCTTTTGTGCAGAAAACAATAACACTTGTTCAGAATGAAAGAAAGCACAGAGCCCCAGATTTTATGTTGTCCTGGAGAGCTTGCAGAGCACTGGGGAAAAGCAGGCAGAGAATTCCCTGCTAGCACCTTCTCTGTGCCTGGGAAGCAGAAGTGTTCACATTGCTTGGCAGAATCGCTTTTGTGCAGAAAACAGTAACACTTGTTCAGACGAAAGAAAGCACAGAGCCCCAGATTTTATGTTGTCCTGGAGAGCTTGCAGAGCACTGGGGAAAGGCAGGCAGAGAATTCCCTGCTAGCACCTTCTCTGTGCCTGTTCACATTGCTTCGCAGAATCGCTTTTGTGCAGAAAACAATAACACTTGTTCAGAATGAAAGAAAGCACAGAGCCCCAGATTTTATATTGTCCTGGAGAGCTTGCAGAGCACTGGGGAAAAGCAGGCAGAGAATTCCCTGCTAGCACCTTCTCTGTGCCTGGGAAGCAGAAGTGTTCACATTGCTTGGCAGAATCGCTTTTGTGCAGAAAACAGTAACACTTGTTCAGAACGAAAGAAAGCACAGAGCCCCAGATTTTATGTTGTCCTGGAGAGCTTGCAGAGCACTGGGGAAAGGCAGGCAGAGAATTCCCTGCTAGCACCTTCTCTGTGCCTGTTCACATTGCTTCGCAGAATCGCTTTTGTGCAGAAAACAGTAACACTTGTTCAGACGAAAGAAAGCACAGAGCCCCAGATTTTATGTTGTTCTGGAGAGCTTGCAGAGCACTGGGGAAAGGCAGGCAGAGAATTCCCTGCTAGCACCTTCTCTGTGCCTGGGAAGCAGAAGTGTTCACATTGCTTGGTAGAATCGCTTTTGTGCAGAAAACACTAACACTTGTTCAGAACAAAAGAAAGCACAGAGCCCCAGATTTTATGTTGTCCTGGAGAGCTTGCAGAGCACTGGGGAAAAGCAGGCAGAGAATTCCCTGCTAGCACCTTCTCTGTGCCTGGGAAACAGAAGTGTTCACATTGCTTCGCAGAATCGCTTTTGTGCAGAAAACAGTAACACTTGTTCAGAACGAAAGAAAGCACAGAGCCCCAGATTTTATGTTGTCCTGGAGAGCTTGCAGAGCACTGGGGAAAGGCAGGCAGAGAATTCCCTGCTAGCACCTTCTCTGTGCCTGGGAAGCAGAAGTGTTCACATTGCTTCGCAGAATCGCTTTTGAGCAGAAAATAGTAACACTTGTTCAGAATGAAAGAAAGCACAGAGCCCCAGATTCTATGTTGTCCTGGAGAGCTTGCAGAACACTGGGGAAAAGCAGGCAGAGAATTCCCTGCTAGCACCTTCTCTGTGCCTGGGAAGCAGAAGTGTTCACATTGCTTGGCAGAATCGCTTTTGTGCAGAAAACAGTAACACTTGTTCAGAACAAAAGAAAGCACAGAGCCCCAGATTTTATGTTGTCCTGGAGAGCTTGCAGAGCACTGGGGAAAAGCAGGCAGAGAATTCCCTGCTAGCACCTTCTCTGTGCCTGGGAAACAGAAGTGTTCACATTGCTTCGCAGAATCGCTTTTGTGCAGAAAACAGTAACACTTGTTCAGAACGAAAGAAAGCACAGAGCCCCAGATTTTATGTTGTCCTGGAGAGCTTGCAGAGCACTGGGGAAAGGCAGGCAGAGAATTCCCTGCTAGCACCTTCTCTGTGCCTGGGAAGCAGAAGTGTTCACATTGCTTCGCAGAATCGCTTTTGTGCAGAAAATAGTAACACTTGTTCAGAATGAAAGAAAGCACAGAGCCCCAGATTCTATGTTGTCCTGGAGAGGTTGCAGAACACTGGGGAAAAGCAGGCAGAGAATTCCCTGCTAGCACCTTCTCTGTGCCTGGGAAGCAGAAGTGTTCACATTGCTTCGCAGAATCGCTTTTGTGCAGAAAACAGTAACACTTGTTCAGACGAAAGAAAGCACAGAGCCCCAGATTTTATGTTGTCCTGGAGAGCTTGCAGAGCACTGGGGAAAGGCAGGCAGAGAATTCCCTGCTAGCACCTTCTCTGTGCCTGGGAAGCAGAAGTGTTCACATTGCTTGGCAGAATCGCTTTTGTGCAGAAAACAGTAACACTTGTTCAGAACGAAAGAAAGCACAGAGCCCCAGATTCTATGTTGTCCTGGAGAGCTTGCAGAGCACTGGGCAAAGGCAGGCAGAGAATTCCCTGCTAGCACCTTCTCTGTGCCTGTTCACATTGCTTCGCAGAATCGCTTTTGTGCAGAAAACAGTAATACTTGTTCAGAACGAAAGAAAGCACAGAGCCCCAGATTTTATGTTGTCCTGGAGAGCTTGCAGAGCACTGGGGAAAAGCAGGCAGAGAATTCCCTGCTAGCACCTTCTCTGTGCCTGGGAAGCAGAAGTGTTCCCATTGCTTGGCAGAATCGCTTTTGTGCAGAAAACACTAACACGTGTTCAGAACAAAAGAAAGCACAGAGCCCCAGATTTTATGTTGTCCTGGAGAGCTTGCAGAGCACTGGGGAAAAGCAGGCAGAGAATTCCCTGCTAGCACCTTCTCTGTGCCTGGGAAACAGAAGTGTTCACATTGCTTCGCAGAATCGCTTTTGTGCAGAAAACAGTAACACTTGTTCAGAACGAAAGAAAGCACAGAGCCCCAGATTTTATGTTGTCCTGGAGAGCTTGCAGAGCACTGGGGAAAGGCAGGCAGAGAATTCCCTGCTAGCACCTTCTCTGTGCCTGTTCACATTGCTTCGCAGAATTGCTTTTGTGCAGAAAACACTAACACGTGTTCAGAACGAAAGAAAGCACAGAGCCCCAGATTTTATGTTGTCCTGGAGAGCTTGCAGAGCACTGGGGAAAAGCAGGCAGAGAATTCCCTGCTAGCACCTTCTCTGTGCCTGGGAAACAGAAGTGTTCCCATTGCTTCGCAGAATCGCTTTTGTGCAGAAAACAGTAACACTTGTTCAGAACGAAAGAAAGCACAGAGCCCCAGATTTTATGTTGTCCTGGAGAGCTTGCAGAGCACTGGGGAAAGGCAGGCAGAGAATTCCCTGCTAGCACCTTCTCTGTGCCTGTTCACATTGCTTCGCGGAATCGCTTTTGTGCAGAAAACAATAACACTTGTTCAGAACGAAAGAAAGCACAGAGCCCCAGATTTTATGTTGTCCTGGAGAGCTTGCAGAGCACTGGGGAAAGGCAGGCAGAGAATTCCCTGCTAGCACCTTCTCTGTGCCTGTTCACATTGCTTCGCAGAATCGCTTTTGTGCAGGAAACAGTAACACTTGTTCAGACGAAAGAAAGCACAGAGCCCCAGATTTTATGTTGTCCTGGAGAGCTTGCAGAGCACTGGGGAAAGGCAGGCAGAGAATTCCCTGCTAGCACCTTCTCTGTGCCTGGGAAGCAGAAGTGTTCACATTGCTTGGCAGAATCGCTTTTGTGCAGATAACACTAACACTTGTTCAGAACAAAAGAAAGCACAGAGCCCCAGATTTTATGTTGTCCTGGAGAGCTTGCAGAGCACTGGGGAAAAGCAGGCAGAGAATTCCCTGCTAGCACCTTCTCTGTGCCTGGGAAACAGAAGTGTTCACATTGCTTCGCAGAATCGCTTTTGTGCAGAAAACAGTAACACTTGTTCAGACGAAAGAAAGCACAGAGCCCCAGATTTTATGTTGTCCTGGAGAGCTTGCAGAGCACTGGGGAAAGGCAGGCAGAGAATTCCCTGCTAGCACCTTCTCTGTGCCTGGGAAGCAGAAGTGTTCACATTGCTTGGCAGAATCGCTTTTGTGCAGATAACACTAACACTTGTTCAGAACAAAAGAAAGCACAGAGCCCCAGATTTTATGTTGTCCTGGAGAGCTTGCAGAGCACTGGGGAAAAGCAGGCAGAGAATTCCCTGCTAGCACCTTCTCTGTGCCTGGGAAACAGAAGTGTTCACATTGCTTCGCAGAATCGCTTTTGTGCAGAAAACAGTAACACTTGTTCAGAACGAAAGAAAGCACAGAGCCCCAGATTTTATGTTGTCCTGGAGAGCTTGCAGAGCACTGGGGAAAGGCAGGCAGAGAATTCCCTGCTAGCACCTTCTCTGTGCCTGGGAAGCAGAAGTGTTCACATTGCTTCGCAGAATCGCTTTTGTGCAGAAAATAGTAACACTTGTTCAGAATGAAAGAAAGCACAGAGCCCCAGATTCTATGTTGTCCTGGAGAGCTTGCAGAACACTGGGGAAAAGCAGGCAGAGAATTCCCTGCTAGCACCTTCTCTGTGCCTGGGAAGCAGAAGTGTTCACATTGCTTCGCAGAATCGCTTTTGTGCAGAAAACAGTAACACTTGTTCAGACGAAAGAAAGCACAGAGCCCCAGATTTTATGTTGTCCTGGAGAGCTTGCAGAGCACTGGGGAAAGGCAGGCAGAGAATTCCCTGCTAGCACCTTCTCTGTGCCTGGGAAGCAGAAGTGTTCACATTGCTTGGCAGAATCGCTTTTGTGCAGAAAACAGTAACACTTGTTCAGAACGAAAGAAAGCACAGAGCCCCAGATTCTATGTTGTCCTGGAGAGCTTGCAGAGCACTGGGGAAAGGCAGGCAGAGAATTCCCTGCTAGCACCTTCTCTGTGCCTGTTCACATTGCTTCGCAGAATCGCTTTTGTGCAGAAAACAGTAATACTTGTTCAGAACGAAAGAAAGCACAGAGCCCCAGATTTTATGTTGTCCTGGAGAGCTTGCAGAGCACTGGGGAAAAGCAGGCAGAGAATTCCCTGCTAGCACCTTCTCTGTGCCTGGGAAGCAGAAGTGTTCCCATTGCTTGGCAGAATCGCTTTTGTGCAGAAAACACTAACACGTGTTCAGAACAAAAGAAAGCACAGAGCCCCAGATTTTATGTTGTCCTGGAGAGCTTGCAGAGCACTGGGGAAAAGCAGGCAGAGAATTCCCTGCTAGCACCTTCTCTGTGCCTGGGAAACAGAAGTGTTCCCATTGCTTCGCAGAATCGCTTTTGTGCAGAAAACAGTAACACTTGTTCAGAACGAAAGAAAGCACAGAGCCCCAGATTTTATGTTGTCCTGGAGAGCTTGCAGAGCACTGGGGAAAGGCAGGCAGAGAATTCCCTGCTAGCACCTTCTCTGTGCCTGGGAAGCAGAAGTGTTCACATTGCTTCGCAGAATCGCTTTTGTGCAGAAAACACTAACACTTGTTCAGAACAAAAGAAAGCACAGAGCCCCAGATTCTATGTTGTCCTGGAGAGCTTGCAGAGCACTGGGGAAAGGCAGGCAGAGAATTCCCTGCTAGCACCTTTTCTGTGCCTGTTCACATTGCTTCGCAGAATCGCTTTTGTGCAGAAAACACTAACACTTGTTCAGAACGAAAGAAAGCACAGAGCCCCAGATTTTATGTTGTCCTGGAGAGCTTGCAGAGCACTGGGGAAAGGCAGGCAGAGAATTCCCTGCTAGCACCTTCTCTGTGCCTGGGAAGCAGTAGTCTTCACATTGCTTCGCAGAATCGCTTTTGTGCAGAAAACAGTAACACTTGTTCAGAACAAAAGAAAGCACAGAGCCCCAGATTTTATGTTGTCCTGGAGAGCTTGCAGAGCACTGGGGAAAAGCAGGCAGAGAATTCCCTGCTAGCACCTTCTCTGTGCCTGGGAAGCAGAAGTGTTCACATTGCTTGGCAGAATCGCTTTTGTGCAGAAAACAGTAACACTTGTTCAGAACGAAAGAAAGCACAGAGCCCCAGATTTTATGTTGTCTTGGAGAGCTTGCAGAGCACTGGGGAAAAGCAGGCAGAGAATTCCCTGCTAGCACCTTCTCTGTGCCTGGGAAACAGAAGTGTTCACATTGCTTCGCAGAATCGCTTTTGTGCAGAAAACAGTAACACTTGTTCAGAACGAAAGAAAGCACAGAGCCCCAGATTTTATGTTGTCCTGGAGAGCTTGCAGAGCACTGGGGAAAGGCAGGCAGAGAATTCCCTGCTAGCACCTTCTCTGTGCCTGGGAAGCAGAAGTGTTCACATTGCTTGGCAGAATCGCTTTTGTGCAGAAAACACTAACACTTGTTCAGAACGAAAGAAAGCACAGAGCCCCAGATTCTATGTTGTCCTGGAGAGCTTGCAGAGCACTGGGCAAAGGCAGGCAGAGAATTCCCTGCTAGCACCTTCTCTGTCCCTGGGAAGCAGAAGTGTTCACATTGCTTCGCAGAATCGCTTTTGTGCAGAAAACACTAACACTTGTTCAGAACGAAAGAAAGCACAGAGCCCCAGATTTGCTGTTGTCCTGGAGAGCTTGCAGAGCACTGGGCAAAGGCAGGCAGAGAATTCCATGCTAGCACCTTCTCTGTGCCTGGGAAGCAGAAGTGTTCACATTGCTTCGCAGAATCGCTTTTGTGCAGAAAACAGTAACACTTGTTCAGAACGAAAGAAAGCACAGAGCCCCAGATTTTATGTTGTCCTGGAGAGCTTGCAGAGCACTGGGGAAAGGCAGGCAGAGAATTCCCTGCTAGCACCTTCTCTGTGCCTGTTCACATTGCTTCGCAGAATCGCTTTTGTGCAGAAAACAGTAACACTTGTTCAGAACAAAAGAAAGCATAGAGCCCCAGATTTTATGTTGTCCTGGAGAGCTTGCAGAGCAGTGGGGAAAGGCAGGCAGAGAATTCCCTGCTAGCACCTTCTCTGTGCCTGGGAAACAGAAGTGTTCACATTGCTTGGCAGAATCGCTTTTGTGCAGAAAACAGTAACACTTGTTCAGAACGAAAGAAAGCACAGAGCCCCAGATTTTATGTTGTCCTGGAGAGCTTGCAGAGCACTGGGGAAAGGCAGGCAGAGAATTCCCTGCTAGCACCTTCTCTGTGCCTGGGAAGCAGTAGTCTTCACATTGCTTCGCAGAATTGCTTTTGTGCAGAAAACAGTAACAGTTGTTCAGAATGAAAGAAAGCACAGAGCCCCAGATTTTATGTTGTCCTGGAGAGCTTGCAGAGCACTGGGGAAAAGCAGGCAGAGAATTCCCTGCTAGCACCTTCTCTGTGCCTGGGAAACAGAAGTGTTCACATTGCTTGGCAGAATCGCTTTTGTGCAGAAAACAGTAACACTTGTTCAGAACGAAAGAAAGCACAGAGCCCCAGATTTTATGTTGTCCTGGAGAGCTTGCAGAGCACTGGGGAAAGGCAGGCAGAGAATTCCCTGCTAGCACCTTCTCTGTGCCTGTTCACATTGCTTCGCAGAATCGCTTTTGTGCAGAAAACAGTAACACTTGTTCAGACGAAAGAAAGCACAGAGCCCCAGATTTTATGTTGTCCTGGAGAGCTTGCAGAGCACTGGGGAAAGGCAGGCAGAGAATTCCCTGCTAGCACCTTCTCTGTGCCTGGGAAGCAGAAGTGTTCCCATTGCTTCACAGAATCGCTTTTGTGCAGAAAACAGTAACACTTGTTCAGAACAAAAGAAAGCATAGAGCCCCAGATTCTATGTTGTCCTGGAGAGCTTGCAGAGCACTGGGCAAAGGCAGGCAGAGAATTCCATGCTAGCACCTTCTCTGTGCCTGGGAAGCAGAAGTGTTCACATTGCTTCGCAGAATCGCTTTTGTGCAGAAAACAGTAACACTTGTTCAGAACGAAAGAAAGCACAGAGCCCCAGATTTTATGTTGTCCTGGAGAGCTTGCAGAGCACTGGGGAAAGGCAGGCAGAGAATTCCCTGCTAGCACCTTCTCTGTGCCTGGGAAGCAGAAGTGTTCACATTGCTTGGCAGAATCGCTTTTGTGCAGAAAACACTAACACTTGTTCAGAACGAAAGAAAGCACAGAGCCCCAGAATCTATGTTGTCCTGGAGAGCTTGCAGAGCACTGGGGAAAGGCAGGCAGAGAATTCCCTGCTAGCACCTTCTCTGTGCCTGTTCACATTGCTTCGCAGAATCGCTTTTGTGCAGAAAACACTAACACGTGTTCAGAACGAAAGAAAGCACAGAGCCCCAGATTTTATGTTGTCCTGGAGAGCTTGCAGAGCACTGGGGAAAAGCAGGCAGAGAATTCCCTGCTAGCACCTTCTCTGTGCCTGGGAAACAGAAGTGTTCCCATTGCTTCGCAGAATCGCTTTTGTGCAGAAAACAGTAACACTTGTTCAGAACGAAAGAAAGCACAGAGCCCCAGATTTTATGTTGTCCTGGAGAGCTTGCAGAGCACTGGGGAAAGGCAGGCAGAGAATTCCCTGCTAGCACCTTCTCTGTGCCTGTTCACATTGCTTCGCAGAATCGCTTTTGTGCAGAAAACAATAACACTTGGTCAGGACGAAAGAAAGCACAGAGCCCCAGATTTTATGTTGTCCTGGAGAGCTTGCAGAGCACTGGGGAAAAGCAGGCAGAGAATTCCCTGCTAGCACCTTCTCTGTGCCTGGGAAGCAGAAGTGTTCACATTGCTTCGCAGAATCGCTTTTGTGCAGAAAACAGTAACACTTGTTCAGAACGAAAGAAAGCACAGAGCCCCAGATTTTATGTTGTCCTGGAGAGCTTGCAGAGCACTGAGGAAAGGCAGGCAGAGAATTCCCTGCTAGCACCTTCTCTGTGCCTGTTCACATTGCTTCGCAGAATCGCTTTTGTGCAGAAAACAGTAACACTTGTTCAGACGAAAGAAAGCACAGAGCCCCAGATTTTATGTTGTCCTGGAGAGCTTGCAGAGCACTGGGGAAAAGCAGGCAGAGAATTCCCTGCTAGCACCTTCTCTGTGCCTGGGAAGCAGAAGTGTTCACATTGCTTCGCAGAATCGCTTTTGTGCAGAAAACAGTAACACTTGTTCAGAACGAAAGAAAGCACAGAGCCCCAGATTTTATGTTGTCCTGGAGAGCTTGCAGAGCACTGGGCAAAGGCAGGCAGAGAATTCCCTGCTAGCACCTTCTCTGTGCCTGGGAAGCAGAAGTGTTCACATTGCTTGGCAGAATCGCTTTTGTGCAGAAAACACTAACACTTGTTCAGAACGAAAGAAAGCACAGAGCCCCAGATTCTATGTTGTCCTGGAGAGCTTGCAGAGCACTGGGCAAAGGCAGGCAGAGAATTCCCTGCTAGCACCTTCTCTGTGCCTGTTCACATTGCTTGGCAGAATCGCTTTTGTGCAGAAAACACTAACACGTGTTCAGAACGAAAGAAAGCACAGAGCCCCAGATTTTATGTTGTCCTGGAGAGCTTGCAGAGCACTGGGGAAAAGCAGGCAGAGAATTCCCTGCTAGCACCTTCTCTGTGCCTGGGAAACAGAAGTGTTCCCATTGCTTCGCAGAATCGCTTTTGTGCAGAAAACAGTAACACTTGTTCAGAACGAAAGAAAGCACAGAGCCCCAGATTTTATGTTGTCCTGGAGAGCTTGCAGAGCACTGGGGAAAGGCAGGCAGAGAATTCCCTGCTAGCACCTTCTCTGTGCCTGTTCACATTGCTTCGCAGAATCGCTTTTGTGCAGAAAACAATAACACTTGTTCAGAATGAAAGAAAGCACAGAGCCCCAGATTTTATGTTGTCCTGGAGAGCTTGCAGAGCACTGGGGAAAAGCAGGCAGAGAATTCCCTGCTAGCACCTTCTCTGTGCCTGGGAAGCAGAAGTGTTCACATTGCTTCGCAGAATCGCTTTTGTGCAGAAAACAGTAACACTTGTTCAGAACGAAAGAAAGCACAGAGCCCCAGATTTTATGTTGTCCTGGAGAGCTTGCAGAGCACTGGGGAAAGGCAGGCAGAGAATTCCCTGCTAGCACCTTCTCTGTGCCTGTTCACATTGCTTCGCAGAATCGCTTTTGTGCAGAAAACAGTAACACTTGTTCAGACGAAAGAAAGCACAGAGCCCCAGATTTTATGTTGTCCTGGAGAGCTTGCAGAGCACTGGGGAAAGGCAGGCAGAGAATTCCCTGCTAGCACCTTCTCTGTGCCTGGGAAGCAGAAGTGTTCACATTGCTTGGCAGAATCGCTTTTGTGCAGAAAACACTAACACTTGTTCAGAACAAAAGAAAGCACAGAGCCCCAGATTTTATGTTGTCCTGGAGAGCTTGCAGAGCACTGGGGAAAAGCAGGCAGAGAATTCCCTGCTAGCACCTTCTCTGTGCCTGGGAAACAGAAGTGTTCACATTGCTTGGCAGAATCGCTTTTGTGCAGAAAACAGTAACACTTGTTCAGAACGAAAGAAAGCACAGAGCCCCAGATTTTATGTTGTCCTGGAGAGCTTGCAGAGCACTGGGCAAAGGCAGGCAGAGAATTCCCTGCTAGCACCTTCTCTGTGCCTGGGAAGCAGAAGTGTTCACATTGCTTGGCAGAATCGCTTTTGTGCAGAAAACACTAACACTTGTTCAGAACGAAAGAAAGCACAGAGCCCCAGATTCTATGTTGTCCTGGAGAGCTTGCAGAGCACTGGGGAAAGGCAGGCAGAGAATTCCCTGCTAGCACCTTCTCTGTGCCTGTTCACATTGCTTCGCAGAATCGCTTTTGTGCAGAAAACACTAACACGTGTTCAGAACGAAAGAAAGCACAGAGCCCCAGATTTTATGTTGTCCTGGAGAGCTTGCAGAGCACTGGGGAAAAGCAGGCAGAGAATTCCCTGCTAGCACCTTCTCTGTGCCTGGGAAACAGAAGTGTTCCCATTGCTTCGCAGAATCGCTTTTGTGCAGAAAACAGTAACACTTGTTCAGAACGAAAGAAAGCACAGAGCCCCAGATTTTATGTTGTCCTGGAGAGCTTGCAGAGCACTGGGGAAAGGCAGGCAGAGAATTCCCTGCTAGCACCTTCTCTGTGCCTGTTCACATTGCTTCGCAGAATCGCTTTTGTGCAGAAAACAATAACACTTGTTCAGAATGAAAGAAAGCACAGAGCCCCAGATTTTATGTTGTCCTGGAGAGCTTGCAGAGCACTGGGGAAAAGCAGGCAGAGAATTCCCTGCTAGCACCTTCTCTGTGCCTGGGAAGCAGAAGTGTTCACATTGCTTCGCAGAATCGCTTTTGTGCAGAAAACAGTAACACTTGTTCAGAACGAAAGAAAGCACAGAGCCCCAGATTTTATGTTGTCCTGGAGAGCTTGCAGAGCACTGGGCAAAGGCAGGCAGAGAATTCCCTGCTAGCACCTTCTCTGTGCCTGTTCACATTGCTTCGCAGAATCGCTTTTGTGCAGAAAACAGTAACACTTGTTCAGAACGAAAGAAAGCACAGAGCCCCAGATTTTATGTTGTCCTGGAGAGCTTGCAGAGCACTGGGGAAAGGCAGGCAGAGAATTCCCTGCTAGCACCTTCTCTGTGCCTGGGAAGCAGAAGTGTTCACATTGCTTGGCAGAATCGCTTTTGTGCAGAAAACAGTAACACTTGTTCAGAACAAAAGAAAGCACAGAGCCCCAGATTTTATGTTGTCCTGGAGAGCTTGCAGAGCACTGGGGAAAAGCAGGCAGAGAATTCCCTGCTAGCACCTTCTCTGTGCCTGGGAAACAGAAGTGTTCCCATTGCTTGGCAGAATCGCTTTTGTGCAGAAAACAGTAACACTTGTTCAGAACGAAAGAAAGCACAGAGCCCCAGATTTTATGTTGTCCTGGAGAGCTTGCAGAGCACTGGGGAAAGGCAGGCAGAGAATTCCCTGCTAGCACCTTCTCTGTGCCTGTTCACATTGCTTCGCAGAATCGCTTTTGTGCAGAAAACAGTAACACTTGTTCAGACGAAAGAAAGCACAGAGCCCCAGATTTTATGTTGTCCTGGAGAGCTTGCAGAGCACTGGGCAAAGGCAGGCAGAGAATTCCCTGCTAGCACCTTCTCTGTGCCTGGGAAGCAGAAGTGTTCCCATTGCTTTGCAGAATCGCTTTTGTGCAGAAAACAGTAACACTTGTTCAGAACAAAAGAAAGCATAGAGCCCCAGATTCTATGTTGTCCTGGAGAGCTTGCAGAGCACTGGGCAAAGGCAGGCAGAGAATTCCATGCTAGCACCTTCTCTGTGCCTGGGAAGCAGAAGTGTTCACATTGCTTCGCAGAATCGCTTTTGTGCAGAAAACAGTAACACTTGTTCAGAACGAAAGAAAGCACAGAGCCCCAGATTTTATGTTGTCCTGGAGAGCTTGCAGAGCACTGGGCAAAGGCAGGCAGAGAATTCCCTGCTAGCACCTTCTCTGTGCCTGGGAAGCAGAAGTGTTCACATTGCTTGGCAGAATCGCTTTTGTGCAGAAAACACTAACACTTGTTCAGAATGAAAGAAAGCACAGAGCCCCAGATTTTATGTTGTCCTGGAGAGCTTGCAGAGCACTGGGGAAAAGCAGGCAGAGAATTCCCTGCTAGCACCTTCTCTGTGCCTGGGAAGCAGAAGTGTTCACATTGCTTCGCAGAATCGCTTTTGTGCAGAAAACAGTAACACTTGTTCAGAACGAAAGAAAGCACAGAGCCCCAGATTTTATGTTGTCTTGGAGAGCTTGCAGAGCACTGGGGAAAGGCAGGCAGAGAATTCCCTGCTAGCACCTTCTCTGTGCCTGTTCACATTGCTTCGCAGAATCGCTTTTGTGCAGAAAACAGTAACACTTGTTCAGACGAAAGAAAGCACAGAGCCCCAGATTTTATGTTGTCCTGGAGAGCTTGCAGAGCACTGGGGAAAGGCAGGCAGAGAATTCCCTGCTAGCACCTTCTCTGTGCCTGGGAAGCAGAAGTGTTCACATTGCTTGGCAGAATCGCTTTTGTGCAGAAAACACTAACACTTGTTCAGAACAAAAGAAAGCACAGAGCCCCAGATTTTATGTTGTCCTGGAGAGCTTGCAGAGCACTGGGGAAAAGCAGGCAGAGAATTCCCTGCTAGCACCTTCTCTGTGCCTGGGAAGCAGAAGTGTTCACATTGCTTCGCAGAATCGCTTTTGTGCAGAAAACAGTAACACTTGTTCAGAACGAAAGAAAGCACAGAGCCCCAGATTTTATGTTGTCCTGGAGAGCTTGCAGAGCACTGGGGAAAGGCAGGCAGAGAATTCCCTGCTAGCACCTTCTCTGTGCCTGGGAAGCAGAAGTGTTCACATTGCTTCGCAGAATCGCTTTTGTGCAGAAAATAGTAACACTTGTTCAGAACGAAAGAAAGCACAGAGCCCCAGATTCTATGTTGTCCTGGAGAGCTTGCAGAACACTGGGGAAAAGCAGGCAGAGAATTCCCTGCTAGCACCTTCTCTGTGCCTGGGAAGCAGAAGTGTTCACATTGCTTCGCAGAATCGCTTTTGTGCAGAAAACAGTAACACTTGTTCAGACGAAAGAAAGCACAGAGCCCCAGATTTTATGTTGTCCTGGAGAGCTTGCAGAGCACTGGGGAAAGGCAGGCAGAGATTTCCCTGGTAGCACCTTCTCTGTGCCTGGGAAGCAGAAGTGTTCACATTGCTTGGCAGAATCGCTTTTGTGCAGAAAACAGTAACACTTGTTCAGAACGAAAGAAAGCACAGAGCCCCAGATTCTATGTTGTCCTGGAGAGCTTGCAGAGCACTGGGCAAAGGCAGGCAGAGAATTCCATGCTAGCACCTTCTCTGTGCCTGTTCACATTGCTTCGCAGAATCGCTTTTGTGCAGAAAACAGTAATACTTGTTCAGAACGAAAGAAAGCACAGAGCCCCAGATTTTATGTTGTCCTGGAGAGCTTGCAGAGCACTGGGGAAAAGCAGGCAGAGAATTCCCTGCTAGCACCTTCTCTGTGCCTGGGAAGCAGAAGTGTTCCCATTGCTTGGCAGAATCGCTTTTGTGCAGAAAACACTAACACGTGTTCAGAACAAAAGAAAGCACAGAGCCCCAGATTTTATGTTGTCCTGGAGAGCTTGCAGAGCACTGGGGAAAAGCAGGCAGAGAATTCCCTGCTAGCACCTTCTCTGTGCCTGGGAAACAGAAGTGTTCCCATTGCTTCGCAGAATCGCTTTTGTGCAGAAAACAGTAACACTTGTTCAGAAGGAAAGAAAGCACAGAGCCCCAGATTTTATGTTGTCCTGGAGAGCTTGCAGAGCACTGGGGAAAGGCAGGCAGAGAATTCCCTGCTAGCACCTTCTCTGTGCCTGTTCACATTGCTTCGCAGAATCGCTTTTGTGCAGAAAACAATAACACTTGTTCAGAATGAAAGAAAGCACAGAGCCCCAGATTTTATGTTGTCCTGGAGAGCTTGCAGAGCACTGGGGAAAAGCAGGCAGAGAATTCCCTGCTAGCACCTTCTCTGTGCCTGGGAAGCAGAAGTGTTCACATTGCTTCGCAGAATCGCTTTTGAGAAGAAAACAGTAACACTTGTTCAGAACGAAAGAAAGCACAGAGCCCCAGATTTTATGTTGTCCTGGAGAGCTTGCAGAGCACTGGGGAAAGGCAGGCAGAGAATTCCCTGCTAGCACCTTCTTTGTGCCTGTTCACATTGCTTCGCAGAATCGCTTTTGTGCAGAAAACAGTAACACTTGTTAAGACGAAAGAAAGCACAGAGCCCCAGATTTTATGTTGTCCTGGAGAGCTTGCAGAGCACTGGGGAAAGGCAGGCAGAGAATTCCCTGCTAGCACCTTCTCTGTGCCTGGGAAGCAGAAGTGTTGACATTGCTTCGCAGAATCGCTTTTGTGCAGAAAACACTAACACTTGTTCAGAAGGAAAGAAAGCACAGAGCCCCAGATTTTATGTTGTCCTGGAGAGCTTGCAGAGCACTGGGGAAAGGCAGGCAGAGAATTCCCTGCTAGCACCTTCTCTGTGCCTGTTCACATTGCTTGGCAGAATCGCTTTTGTGCAGAAAACAGTAACACTTGTTCAGACGAAAGAAAGCACAGAGCCCCAGATTTTATGTTGTCCTGGAGAGCTTGCAGAGCACTGGGGAAAGGCAGGCAGAGAATTCCCTGCTAGCACCTTCTCTGTGCCTGGGAAGCAGAAGTGTTCACATTGCTTGGCAGAATCGCTTTTGTGCAGAAAACAGTAACACTTGTTCAGAACAAAAGAAAGCACAGAGCCCCAGATTTTATGTTGTCCTGGAGAGCTTGCAGAGCACTGGGGAAAAGCAGGCAGAGAATTCCCTGCTAGCACCTTCTCTGTGCCTGGGAAACAGAAGTGTTCACATTGCTTGGCAGAATCGCTTTTGTGCAGAAAACAGTAACACTTGTTCAGAACGAAAGAAAGCACAGAGCCCCAGATTTTATGTTGTCCTGGAGAGCTTGCAGAGCACTGGGGAAAGGCAGGCAGAGAATTCCCTGCTAGCACCTTCTCTGTGCCTGTTCACATTGCTTCGCAGAATCGCTTTTGTGCAGAAAACAGTAACACTTGTTCAGACGAAAGAAAGCACAGAGCCCCAGATTTTATGTTGTCCTGGAGAGCTTGCAGAGCACTGGGCAAAGGCAGGCAGAGAATTCCCTGCTAGCACCTTCTCTGTGCCTGGGAAGCAGAAGTGTTCCCATTGCTTTGCAGAATCGCTTTTGTGCAGAAAACAGTAACACTTGTTCAGAACAAAAGAAAGCATAGAGCCCCAGATTCTATGTTGTCCTGGAGAGCTTGCAGAGCACTGGGCAAAGGCAGGCAGAGAATTCCATGCTAGCACCTTCTCTGTGCCTGGGAAGCAGAAGTGTTCACATTGCTTCGCAGAATCGCTTTTGTGCAGAAAACAGTAACACTTGTTCAGAACGAAAGAAAGCACAGAGCCCCAGATTTTATGTTGTCCTGGAGAGCTTGCAGAGCACTGGGCAAAGGCAGGCAGAGAATTCCCTGCTAGCACCTTCTCTGTGCCTGGGAAGCAGAAGTGTTCACATTGCTTGGCAGAATCGCTTTTGTGCAGAAAACACTAACACTTGTTCAGAACGAAAGAAAGCACAGAGCCCCAGATTCTATGTTGTCCTGGAGAGCTTGCAGAGCACTGGGGAAAGGCAGGCAGAGAATTCCCTGCTAGCACCTTCTCTGTGCCTGTTCACATTGCTTCGCAGAATCGCTTTTGTGCAGAAAACACTAACACGTGTTCAGAACGAAAGAAAGCACAGAGCCCCAGATTTTATGTTGTCCTGGAGAGCTTGCAGAGCACTGGGGAAAAGCAGGCAGAGAATTCCCTGCTAGCACCTTCTCTGTGCCTGGGAAACAGAAGTGTTCCCATTGCTTCGCAGAATCGCTTTTGTGCAGAAAACAGTAACACTTGTTCAGAACGAAAGAAAGCACAGAGCCCCAGATTTTATGTTGTCCTGGAGAGCTTGCAGAGCACTGGGGAAAGGCAGGCAGAGAATTCCCTGCTAGCACCTTCTCTGTGCCTGTTCACATTGCTTCGCAGAATCGCTTTTGTGCAGAAAACAATAACACTTGTTCAGAATGAAAGAAAGCACAGAGCCCCAGATTTTATGTTGTCCTGGAGAGCTTGCAGAGCACTGGGGAAAAGCAGGCAGAGAATTCCCTGCTAGCACCTTCTCTGTGCCTGGGAAGCAGAAGTGTTCACATTGCTTCGCAGAATCGCTTTTGTGCAGAAAACAGTAACACTTGTTCAGAACGAAAGAAAGCACAGAGCCCCAGATTTTATGTTGTCCTGGAGAGCTTGCAGAGCACTGGGGAAAGGCAGGCAGAGAATTCCCTGCTAGCACCTTCTCTGTGCCTGTTCACATTGCTTCGCAGAATCGCTTTTGTGCAGAAAACAGTAACACTTGTTCAGAACGAAAGAAAGCACAGAGCCCCAGATTTTATGTTGTCCTGGAGAGCTTGCAGAGCACTGGGGAAAGGCAGGCAGAGAATTCCCTGCTAGCACCTTCTCTGTGCCTGGGAAGCAGAAGTGTTCACATTGCTTGGCAGAATCGCTTTTGTGCAGAAAACACTAACACTTGTTCAGAACAAAAGAAAGCACAGAGCCCCAGATTTTATGTTGTCCTGGAGAGCTTGCAGAGCACTGGGGAAAAGCAGGCAGAGAATTCCCTGCTAGCACCTTCTCTGTGCCTGGGAAGCAGAAGTGTTCACATTGCTTCGCAGAATCGCTTTTGTGCAGAAAACAGTAACACTTGTTCAGAACGAAAGAAAGCACAGAGCCCCAGATTTTATGTTGTCCTGGAGAGCTTGCAGAGCACTGGGGAAAGGCAGGCAGAGAATTCCCTGCTAGCACCTTCTCTGTGCCTGGGAAGCAGAAGTGTTCACATTGCTTCGCAGAATCGCTTTTGTGCAGAAAATAGTAACACTTGTTCAGAACGAAAGAAAGCACAGAGCCCCAGATTCTATGTTGTCCTGGAGAGCTTGCAGAACACTGGGGAAAAGCAGGCAGAGAATTCCCTGCTAGCACCTTCTCTGTGCCTGGGAAGCAGAAGTGTTCACATTGCTTCGCAGAATCGCTTTTGTGCAGAAAACAGTAACACTTGTTCAGACGAAAGAAAGCACAGAGCCCCAGATTTTATGTTGTCCTGGAGAGCTTGCAGAGCACTGGGGAAAGGCAGGCAGAGATTTCCCTGGTAGCACCTTCTCTGTGCCTGGGAAGCAGAAGTGTTCACATTGCTTGGCAGAATCGCTTTTGTGCAGAAAACAGTAACACTTGTTCAGAACGAAAGAAAGCACAGAGCCCCAGATTTTATGTTGTCCTGGAGAGCTTGCAGAGCACTGGGGAAAGGCAGGCAGAGAATTCCCTGCTAGCACCTTCTCTGTGCCTGGGAAGCAGAAGTGTTCACATTGCTTCGCAGAATCGCTTTTGTGCAGAAAATAGTAACACTTGTTCAGAACGAAAGAAAGCACAGAGCCCCAGATTCTATGTTGTCCTGGAGAGCTTGCAGAACACTGGGGAAAAGCAGGCAGAGAATTCCCTGCTAGCACCTTCTCTGTGCCTGGGAAGCAGAAGTGTTCACATTGCTTCGCAGAATCGCTTTTGTGCAGAAAACAGTAACACTTGTTCAGACGAAAGAAAGCACAGAGCCCCAGATTTTATGTTGTCCTGGAGAGCTTGCAGAGCACTGGGGAAAGGCAGGCAGAGATTTCCCTGGTAGCACCTTCTCTGTGCCTGGGAAGCAGAAGTGTTCACATTGCTTGGCAGAATCGCTTTTGTGCAGAAAACAGTAACACTTGTTCAGAACGAAAGAAAGCACAGAGCCCCAGATTCTATGTTGTCCTGGAGAGCTTGCAGAGCACTGGGCAAAGGCAGGCAGAGAATTCCATGCTAGCACCTTCTCTGTGCCTGTTCACATTGCTTCGCAGAATCGCTTTTGTGCAGAAAACAGTAATACTTGTTCAGAACGAAAGAAAGCACAGAGCCCCTGATTCTATGTTGTCCTGGAGAGCTTGCAGAGCACTGGGGAAAAGCAGGCAGAGAATTCCCTGCTAGCACCTTCTCTGTGCCTGGGAAGCAGAAGTGTTCCCATTGCTTGGCAGAATCGCTTTTGTGCAGAAAACACTAACACGTGTTCAGAACAAAAGAAAGCACAGAGCCCCAGATTTTATGTTGTCCTGGAGAGCTTGCAGAGCACTGGGGAAAAGCAGGCAGAGAATTCCCTGCTAGCACCTTCTCTGTGCCTGGGAAACAGAAGTGTTCCCATTGCTTCGCAGAATCGCTTTTGTGCAGAAAACAGTAACACTTGTTCAGAAGGAAAGAAAGCACAGAGCCCCAGATTTTATGTTGTCCTGGAGAGCTTGCAGAGCACTGGGGAAAGGCAGGCAGAGAATTCCCTGCTAGCACCTTCTCTGTGCCTGTTCACATTGCTTCGCAGAATCGCTTTTGTGCAGAAAACAATAACACTTGTTCAGAATGAAAGAAAGCACAGAGCCCCAGATTTTATGTTGTCCTGGAGAGCTTGCAGAGCACTGGGGAAAAGCAGGCAGAGAATTCCCTGCTAGCACCTTCTCTGTGCCTGGGAAGCAGAAGTGTTCACATTGCTTCGCAGAATCGCTTTTGAGCAGAAAACAGTAACACTTGTTCAGAACGAAAGAAAGCACAGAGCCCCAGATTTTATGTTGTCCTGGAGAGCTTGCAGAGCACTGGGGAAAGGCAGGCAGAGAATTCCCTGCTAGCACCTTCTTTGTGCCTGTTCACATTGCTTCGCAGAATCGCTTTTGTGCAGAAAACAGTAACACTTGTTCAGACGAAAGAAAGCACAGAGCCCCAGATTTTATGTTGTCCTGGAGAGCTTGCAGAGCACTGGGGAAAGGCAGGCAGAGAATTCCCTGCTAGCACCTTCTCTGTGCCTGGGAAGCAGAAGTGTTGACATTGCTTCGCAGAATCGCTTTTGTGCAGAAAACACTAACACTTGTTCAGAAGGAAAGAAAGCACAGAGCCCCAGATTTTATGTTGTCCTGGAGAGCTTGCAGAGCACTGGGGAAAGGCAGGCAGAGAATTCCCTGCTAGCACCTTCTCTGTGCCTGTTCACATTGCTTGGCAGAATCGCTTTTGTGCAGAAAACAGTAACACTTGTTCAGAACGAAAGAAAGCACAGAGCCCCAGATTCTATGTTGTCCTGGAGAGCTTGCAGAGCACTGGGCAAAGGCAGGCAGAGAATTCCCTGCTAGCACCTTCTCTGTGCCTGGGAAGCAGAAGTGTTCACATTGCTTGGCAGAATCGCTTTTGTGCAGAAAACAGTAACACTTGTTCAGAACGAAAGAAAGCACAGAGCCCCAGATTTTATGTTGTCCTGGAGAGCTTGCAGAGCACTGGGGAAAGGCAGGCAGAGAATTCCCTGCTAGCACCTTCTCTGTGCCTGTTCACATTGCTTCGCAGAATCGCTTTTGTGCAGAAAACAGTAACACTTGTTCAGACGAAAGAAAGCACAGAGCCCCAGATTTTATGTTGTCCTGGAGAGCTTGCAGAGCACTGGGGAAAGGCAGGCAGAGAATTCCCTGCTAGCACCTTCTCTGTGCCTGGGAAGCAGAAGTGTTCCCATTGCTTCGCAGAATCGCTTTTGTGCAGAAAACAGTAACACTTGTTCAGAACGAAAGAAAGCACAGAGCCCCAGATTTTATGTTGTCCTGGAGAGCTTGCAGAGCACTGGGGAAAGGCAGGCAGAGAATTCCATGCTAGAACCTTCTCTGTGCCTGTTCACATTGCTTCGCAGAATCGCTTTTGTGCAGAAAACACTAACACTTGTTCAGAACGAAAGAAAGCACAGAGCCCCAGATTTTATGTTGTCCTGCAGAGCTTGCAGAGCACTGGGGAAAAGCAGGCAGAGAATTCCCTGCTAGCACCTTCTCTGTGTCTGTTCACATTGTTTCGCAGAATCGCTTTTGTGCAGAAAACACTAACACTTGTTCAGAACGAAAGAAAGCACAGAGCCCCAGATTTTATGTTGTCTTGGAGAGCTTGCAGAGCACTGGGGAAAGGCAGGCAGAGAATTCCCTGCTTGCACCTTCTCTGTGCCTGGGAAGCAGAAGTGTTCACATTGCTTCGCAGAATCGCTTTTGTGCAGAAAACAGTAACACTTGTTCAGAACGAAAGAAAGCACAGAGCCCCAGATTTTATGTTGTCCTGGAGAGCTTGCAGAGCACTGGGGAAAGGCAGGCAGAGAATTCCCTGCTAGCACCTTCTCTGTGCCTGTTCACATTGCTTCGCAGAATCGCTTTTGTGCAGAAAACAGTAACACTTGTTCAGACGAAAGAAAGCACAGAGCCCCAGATTTTATGTTGTCCTGGAGAGCTTGCAGAGCACTGGGGAAAGGCAGGCAGAGAATTCCCTGCTAGCACCTTCTCTGTGCCTGGGAAGCAGAAGTGTTCACATTGCTTGGCAGAATCGCTTTTGTGCAGAAAACACTAACACTTGTTCAGAACAAAAGAAAGCACAGAGCCCCAGATTTTATGTTGTCCTGGAGAGCTTGCAGAGCACTGGGGAAAAGCAGGCAGAGAATTCCCTGCTAGCACCTTCTCTGTGCCTGGGAAGCAGAAGTGTTCACATTGCTTCGCAGAATCGCTTTTGTGCAGAAAACAGTAACACTTGTTCAGAACGAAAGAAAGCACAGAGCCCCAGATTTTATGTTGTCCTGGAGAGCTTGCAGAGCACTGGGGAAAGGCAGGCAGAGAATTCCCTGCTAGCACCTTCTCTGTGCCTGGGAAGCAGAAGTGTTCACATTGCTTCGCAGAATCGCTTTTGTGCAGAAAATAGTAACACTTGTTCAGAACGAAAGAAAGCACAGAGCCCCAGATTCTATGTTGTCCTGGAGAGCTTGCAGAACACTGGGGAAAAGCAGGCAGAGAATTCCCTGCTAGCACCTTCTCTGTGCCTGGGAAGCAGAAGTGTTCACATTGCTTCGCAGAATCGCTTTTGTGCAGAAAACAGTAACACTTGTTCAGACGAAAGAAAGCACAGAGCCCCAGATTTTATGTTGTCCTGGAGAGCTTGCAGAGCACTGGGCAAAGGCAGGCAGAGAATTCCATGCTAGCACCTTCTCTGTGCCTGTTCACATTGCTTCGCAGAATCGCTTTTGTGCAGAAAACAGTAATACTTGTTCAGAACGAAAGAAAGCACAGAGCCCCAGATTTTATGTTGTCCTGGAGAGCTTGCAGAGCACTGGGGAAAAGCAGGCAGAGAATTCCCTGCTAGCACCTTCTCTGTGCCTGGGAAGCAGAAGTGTTCCCATTGCTTGGCAGAATCGCTTTTGTGCAGAAAACACTAACACGTGTTCAGAACAAAAGAAAGCACAGAGCCCCAGATTTTATGTTGTCCTGGAGAGCTTGCAGAGCACTGGGGAAAAGCAGGCAGAGAATTCCCTGCTAGCACCTTCTCTGTGCCTGGGAAACAGAAGTGTTCCCATTGCTTCGCAGAATCGCTTTTGTGCAGAAAACAGTAACACTTGTTCAGAATGAAAGAAAGCACAGAGCCCCAGATTTTATGTTGTCCTGGAGAGCTTGCAGAGCACTGGGGAAAGGCAGGCAGAGAATTCCCTGCTAGCACCTTCTCTGTGCCTGTTCACATTGCTTCGCAGAATCGCTTTTGTGCAGAAAACAATAACACTTGTTCAGAATGAAAGAAAGCACAGAGCCCCAGATTTTATGTTGTCCTGGAGAGCTTGCAGAGCACTGGGGAAAAGCAGGCAGAGAATTCCCTGCTAGCACCTTCTCTGTGCCTGGGAAGCAGAAGTGTTCACATTGCTTCGCAGAATCGCTTTTGTGCAGAAAACAGTAACACTTGTTCAGAACGAAAGAAAGCACAGAGCCCCAGATTTTATGTTGTCCTGGAGAGCTTGCAGAGCACTGGGGAAAGGCAGGCAGAGAATTCCCTGCTAGCACCTTCTTTGTGCCTGTTCACATTGCTTCGCAGAATCGCTTTTGTGCAGAAAACAGTAACACTTGTTCAGACGAAAGAAAGCACAGAGCCCCAGATTTTATGTTGTCCTGGAGAGCTTGCAGAGCACTGGGGAAAGGCAGGCAGAGAATTCCCTGCTAGCACCTTCTCTGTGCCTGGGAAGCAGAAGTGTTCACATTGCTTCGCAGAATCGCTTTTGTGCAGAAAACACTAACACTTGTTCAGAAGGAAAGAAAGCACAGAGCCCCAGATTTTATGTTGTCCTGGAGAGCTTGCAGAGCACTGGGGAAAGCCAGGCAGAGAATTCCCTGCTAGCACCTTCTCTGTGCCTGTTCACATTGCTTCGCAGAATCGCTTTTGTGCAGAAAACTGTAACACTTGTTCAGAACGAAAGAAAGCACAGAGCCCCAGATTCTATGTTGTCCTGGAGAGCTTGCAGAGCACTGGGCAAAGGCAGGCAGAGAATTCCCTGCTAGCACCTTCTCTGTGCCTGGGAAGCAGAAGTGTTCACATTGCTTGGCAGAATCGCTTTTGTGCAGAAAACAGTAACACTTGTTCAGAACGAAAGAAAGCACAGAGCCCCAGATTTTATGTTGTCCTGGAGAGCTTGCAGAGCACTGGGGAAAGGCAGGCAGAGAATTCCCTGCTAGCACCTTCTCTGTGCCTGTTCACATTGCTTCGCAGAATCGCTTTTGTGCAGAAAACAGTAACACTTGTTCAGACGAAAGAAAGCACAGAGCCCCAGATTTTATGTTGTCCTGGAGAGCTTGCAGAGCACTGGGGAAAGGCAGGCAGAGAATTCCCTGCTAGCACCTTCTCTGTGCCTGGGAAGCAGAAGTGTTCCCATTGCTTCGCAGAATCGCTTTTGTGCAGAAAACACTAACACTTGTTCAGAACGAAAGAAAGCATAGAGCCACAGATTCTATGTTGTCCTGGAGAGCTTGCAGAGCACTGGGCAAAGGCAGGCAGAGAATTCCATGCTAGCACCTTCTCTGTGCCTGGGAAGCAGAAGTGTTCACATTGCTTCGCAGAATCGCTTTTGTGCAGAAAACAGTAACACTTGTTCAGAACGAAAGAAAGCACAGAGCCCCAGATTTTATGTTGTCCTGGAGAGCTTGCAGAGCACTGGGGAAAGGCAGGCAGAGAATTCCATGCTAGAACCTTCTCTGTGCCTGTTCACATTGCTTCGCAGAATCGCTTTTGTGCAGAAAACACTAACACTTGTTCAGAACGAAAGAAAGCACAGAGCCCCAGATTTTATGTTGTCCTGGAGAGCTTGCAGAGCACTGGGGAAAAGCAGGCAGAGAATTCCCTGCTAGCACCTTCTCTGTGTCTGTTCACATTGTTTCGCAGAATCGCTTTTGTGCAGAAAACACTAACACTTGTTCAGAACGAAAGAAAGCACAGAGCCCCAGATTTTATGTTGTCTTGGAGAGCTTGCAGAGCACTGGGGAAAGGCAGGCAGAGAATTCCCTGCTTGCACCTTCTCTGTGCCTGGGAAGCAGAAGTGTTCACATTGCTTCGCAGAATCGCTTTTGTGCAGAAAACAGTAACACTTGTTCAGAAGAAAAGAAAGCATAGAGCCCCAGATTCTATGTTGTCCTGGAGAGCTTGCAGAGCACTGGGCAAAGGCAGGCAGAGAATTCCATGCTAGCACCTTCTCTGTGCCTGGGAAGCAGAAGTGTTCACATTGCTTCGCAGAATCGCTTTTGTGCAGAAAACAGTAACACTTGTTCAGAAGGAAAGAAAGCACAGAGCCCCAGATTTCATGTTGTCCTGGAGAGCTTGCAGAGCACTGGGGAAAGGCAGGCAGAGAATTCCCTGCTAGCACCTTCTCTGTGCCTGGGACGCAGAAGTGTTCACATTGCTTCGCAGAATCGGTTTTGTGCAGAAAACAGTGACACTTGTTCAGAACGAAAGAAAGCACAGAGCCCCAGATTTTATGTTGTCCTGGAGAGCTTGCAGAGCACTGGGCAAAGGCAGGCAGAGAATTCCCTGCTAGCACCTTCTCTGTGCCTGGGAAGCAGAAGTGTTCACATTGCTTCGCAGAATCGCTTTTGTGCAGAAAACACTAACACTTGTTCAGAACGAAAGAAAGCACAGAGCACCAGATTTGCTGTTGTCCTGGAGAGCTTGCAGAGCACTGGGGAAAGGCAGGCAGAGAATTCCATGCTAGCACCTTCTCTGTGCCTGGGAAGCAGAAGTGTTCACATTGCTTCGCAGAATTGATTTGTGCAGAAAACACTAACACTTGTTCAGAGCGAAAGAAAGCACAGAGCCCCAGATTTTATGTTGTCCTGGAGAGCTTGCAGAGCACTGGGCAAAGGCAGGCAGAGAATTCCCTGCTAGCACCTTCTCTGTGCCTGGGAAGCAGAAGTGTTCACATTGCTTCGCAGAATCGCTTTTGTGCAGAAAACAGTAACACTTGTTCAGAACGAAAGAAAGCACAGAGCCCCAGATTTGCTGTTGTCCTGGAGAGCTTGCAGAGCACTGGGGAAAGGCAGGCAGAGAATTCCATGCTAGCACCTTCTCTGTGCCTGGGAAGCAGAAGTGTTCACATTGCTTCGCAGAATCGCTTTTGTGCAGAAAACAGTAACACTTGTTCAGAACGAAAGAAAGCACAGAGCCCCAGATTTTATGTTGTCCTGGAGAGCTTGCAGAGCACTGGGCAAAGGCAGGCAGAGAATTCCCTGCTAGCACCTTCTCTGTGCCTGGGAAGCAGAAGTGTTCACATTGCTTCGCAGAATCGCTTTTGTGCAGAAAACACTAACACTTGTTCAGAAGGAAAGAAAGCACAGAGCCCCAGATTCTATGTCGTCCTGGAGAGCTTGCAGAGCACTGGGCAAAGGCAGGCAGAGAATTCCATGCTAGCACCTTCTCTGTGCCTGGGAAGCAGAAGTTTTCACATTGCTTCGCAGAATCGCTTTTGTGCAGAAAACAGTAACACTTGTTCAGAACGAAAGAAAGCACAGAGCCCCAGATTTGCTGTTGTCCTGGAGAGCTTGCAGAGCACTGGGGAAAGGCAGGCAGAGAATTCCATGCTAGCACCTTCTCTGTGCCTGGGAAGCAGAAGTGTTCACATTGCTTCGCAGAATCGCTTTTGTGCAGAAAACAGTAACACTTGTTCAGAACGAAAGAAAGCACAGAGCCCCAGATTTTATGTTGTCCTGGAGAGCTTGCAGAGCACTGGGCAAAGGCAGGCAGAGAATTCCCTGCTAGCACCTTCTCTGTGCCTGGGAAGCAGAAGTGTTCACATTGCTTCGCAGAATCGCTTTTGTGCAGAAAACACTAACACTTGTTCAGAAGGAAAGAAAGCACAGAGCCCCAGATTCTATGTCGTCCTGGAGAGCTTGCAGAGCACTGGGCAAAGGCAGGCAGAGAATTCCATGCTAGCACCTTCTCTGTGCCTGGGAAGCAGAAGTTTTCACATTGCTTCGCAGAATCGCTTTTGTGCAGAAAACAGTAACACTTGTTCAGAACGAAAGAAAGCACAGAGCCCCAGATTTGCTGTTGTCCTGGAGAGCTTGCAGAGCACTGGGGAAAGGCAGGCAGAGAATTCCATGCTAGCACCTTCTCTGTGCCTGTTCACATTGCTTTGCAGAATCGCTTTTGTGCAGAAAACACTAACACTTGTTCAGAAGGAAAGAAAGCACAGAGCCCCAGATTTTATGTTGTCCTGGAGAGCTTGCAGAGCACTGGGGAAAAGCAGACAGAGTATTCCCTGCTAGCACCTTCTCTGTGCCTGTTCACATTGCTTCGCAGAATCGCTTTTGTGCAGAAAACACTAACACTTGTTCAGAACGAAAGAAAGCACAGAGCCCCAGATTTGCTGTTGTCCTGGAGAGCTTGCAGAGCACTGGGCAAAGGCAGGCAGAGAATTCCATGCTAGCACCTTCTCTGTGCCTGGGAAGCAGAAGTGTTCACATTGCTTCGCAGAATCGCTTTTGTGCAGAAAACACCAACACTTGTTCAGAACGAAAGAAAGCACAGAGCCCCAGATTTGCTGTTGTCCTGGAGAGCTTGCAGAGCACTGGGGAAAGGCAGGCAGAGATTTCCATGCTAGCACCTTCTCTGTGCCTGGGAAGCAGAAGTGTTCACATTGCTTCGCAGAATCGCTTTTGTGCAGAAAACAGTAACACTTGTTCAGAACGAAAGAAAGCACAGAGCCCCAGATTTTATGTTGTCCTGGAGAGCTTGCAGAGCACTGGGGAAAGGCAGGCAGAGAATTCCCTGCTAGCACCTTCTTTGTGCCTGTTCACATTGCTTCGCAGAATCGCTTCTGTGCAGAAAACAGTAACACTTGTTCAGACGAAAGAAAGCACAGAGCCCCAGATTTTATGTTGTCCTGGAGAGCTTGCAGAGCAGTGGGGAAAGGCAGGCAGAGAATTCCCTGCTAGCACCTTCTCTGTGCCTGGGAAGCAGAAGTGTTCCCATTGCTTCGCAGAATCGCTTTTGTGCAGAAAACAGTAACAGTTGTTCAGAATGAAAGAAAGCACAGAGCCCCAGATTTTATGTTGTCCTGGAGAGCTTGCAGAGCACTGGGGAAAGGCAGGCAGAGAATTCCCTGCTAGCACCTTCTCTGTGCCTGGGAAGCAGAAGTGTTCACATTGCTTCGCAGAATCGCTTTTGTGCAGAAAACACTAACACTTGTTCAGAACGAAAGAAAGCACAGAGCCCCAGATTCTATGTTGTCCTGGAGAGCTTGCAGAGCACTGGGCAAAGGCAGGCAGAGAATTCCATGCTAGCACCTTCTCTGTCCCTGGGAAGCAGAAGTGTTCACATTGCTTGGCAGAATCGCTTTTGTGCAGAAAACAGTAACACTTGTCCAGAACGATAGAAAGCACAGAGCCCCAGATTTTATGTTGTCCTGGAGAGCTTGCAGAGCACTGGGCAAAGGCAGGCAGAGAATTCCATGCTAGCACCTTCTTTGTGCCTGTTCACATTGCTTCGCAGAATCGCTTTTGTGCAGAAAACACTAACACTTGTTCAGAAGGAAAGAAAGCACAGAGCCCCAGATTTTATGTTGTCCTGGAGAGCTTGCAGAGCACTGGGGAAAAGCAGACAGAGAATTCCCTGCTAGCACCTTCTCTGTGCCTGTTCACATTGCTTCGCAGAATCGCTTTTGTGCAGAAAACACTAACACTTGTTCAGAGCGAAAGAAAGCACAGAGCCCCAGATTTTATGTTGTCCTGGAGAGCTTGCAGAGCACTGGGGAAAGGCAGGCAGAGAATTCCCTGCTAGCACCTTCTCTGTGCCTGTTCACATTGCTTCGCAGAATCGCTTTTCTGCAGAAAACACTAACACCTGTTCAGAACGAAAGAAAGCACAGAGCCCCAGATTTTATGTTGTCCTGGAGAGCTTGCAGAGCACTGGGGAAAGGCAGGCAGAGAATTCCATGCTAGCACCTTCTCTGTGCCTGTTCACATTGCTTCGCAGAATCGCTTTTGTGCAGAAAACACTAACACTTGTTCAGAACGAAAGAAAGCACAGAGCCCCAGATTCTATGTTGTCCTGGAGAGCTTGCAGAGCACTGGGGAAAAGCAGGCAGAGAATTCCCTGCTAGCACCTTCTATGTGCCTGTTCACATTGCTTCGCAGTATCGCTTTTGTGCAGAAAACAGTAACACTTGTTCAGAACGAAAGAAAGCACAGAGCCCCGGATTTTATGTTGTCCTGGAGAGCTTGCAGAGCACTGGGCAAAGGCAGGCAGAGAATTCCCTGCTAGCACCTTCTCTGTGCCTGGGAAGCAGAAGTGTTCACATTGCTTCGCAGAATCGCTTTTGTGCAGAAAACAGTAACACTTGTTCAGAACGAAAGAAAGCACAGAGCCCCAGATTCTATGTCGTCCTGGAGAGCTTGCAGAGCACTGGCAAAGGCAGGCAGAGAATTCCCTGCTAGCACCTTCTCTGTGCCTGGGAAGCAGAAGTTTTCACATTGCTTCGCAGAATCGCTTTTGTGCAGAAAACAGTAACACTTGTTCAGAACGAAAGAAAGCACAGAGCCCCAGATTTGCTGTTGTCCTGGAGAGCTTGCAGAGCACTGGGGAAAGGCAGGCAGAGAATTCCCTGCTAGCACCTTCTCTGTGCCTGTTCACATTGTTTCGCAGAATCGCTTTTGTGCAGAAAACACTAACACCTGTTCAGAACGAAAGAAAGCACAGAGCCCCAGATTTTATGTTGTCCTGGAGAGCTTGCAGAGCACTGGGGAAAGGCAGGCAGAGAATTCCATGCTAGCACCTTCTCTGTGCCTGTTCACATTGCTTCGCAGAATCGCTTTTGTGCAGAAAACACTAACACTTGTTCAGAAGGAAAGAAAGCACAGAGCCCCAGATTTTATGTTGTCCTGGAGAGCTTGCAGAGCACTGGGGAAAAGCAGACAGAGAATTCCCTGCTAGCACCTTCTCTGTGCCTGTTCACATTGCTTCGCAGAATCGCTTTTGTGCAGAAAACACTAACACTTGTTCAGAACGAAAGAAAGCACAGAGCCCCAGATTTGCTGTTGTCCTGGAGAGCTTGCAGAGCACTGGGCAAAGGCAGGCAGAGAATTCCATGCTAGCACCTTCTCTGTGCCTGGGAAGCAGAAGTGTTCACATTGCTTCGCAGAATCGCTTTTGTGCAGAAAACACCAACACTTGTTCAGAACGAAAGAAAGCACAGAGCCCCAGATTTGCTGTTGTCCTGGAGAGCTTGCAGAGCACTGGGGAAAGGCAGGCAGAGATTTCCATGCTAGCACCTTCTCTGTGCCTGGGAAGCAGAAGTGTTCACATTGCTTCGCAGAATCGCTTTTGTGCAGAAAACAGTAACACTTGTTCAGAACGAAAGAAAGCACAGAGCCCCAGATTTTATGTTGTCCTGGAGAGCTTGCGGAGCACTGGGGAAAGGCAGGCAGAGAATTCCCTGCTAGCACCTTCTCTGTCCCTGGGAAGCAGAATTTTTCACATTGCTTCGCAGAATCGCTTTTGTGCAGAAAACACTAACACTTGTTCAGAACGAAAGAAAGCACAGAGCCCCAGATTTTATGTTGTCCTGGAGAGCTTGCAGAGCACTGGGGAAAGGCAGGCAGAGAATTCCCTGCTAGCACCTTCTCTGTGCCTGGGAAGCAGAAGTGTTCACATTGCTTGGCAGAATCGCTTTTGTGCAGAAAACAGTAACACTTGTTCAGAACGAAAGAAAGCACAGAGCCCCAGATTTGCTGTTGTCCTGGAGAGCTTGCAGAGCACTGGGCAAAGGCAGGCAGAGAATTCCATGCTAGCACCTTCTCTGTGCCTGGGAAGCAGAAGTGTTCACATTGCTTCGCAGAATCGCTTTTGTGCAGAAAACAGTAACACTTGTTCAGAACGAAAGAAAGCACAGAGCCCCAGATTTTATGTTGTCCTGGAGAGCTTGCAGAGCACTGGGGAAAGGCAGGCAGAGATTTCCATGCTAGCAGCTTCTCTGTGCCTGGGAAGCAGAAGTGTTCACATTGCTTCGCAGAATCGCTTTTGTGCAGAAAACAGTAACACTTGTTCAGAACGAAAGAAAGCACAGAGCCCCAGATTTTATGTTGTCCTGGAGAGCTTGCGGAGCACTGGGGAAAGGCAGGCAGAGAATTCCCTGCTAGCACCTTCTCTGTCCCTGGGAAGCACAAGTGTTCACATTGCTTCGCAGAATCGCTTTTGTGCAGAAAACAGTAACACTTGTTCAGAACGAAAGAAAGCACAGAGCCCCAGATTTGCTGTTGTCCTGGAGAGCTTGCAGAGCACTGGGGAAAGGCAGGCAGAGAATTCCCTGCTAGCACCTTCTCTGTGCCTGGGAAGCAGAAGTGTTCACATTGCTTGGCAGAATCGCTTTTGTGCAGAAAACAGTAACACTTGTTCAGAACGAAAGAAAGCACAGAGCCCCAGATTTGCTGTTGTCCTGGAGAGCTTGCAGAGCACTGGGGAAAGGCAGGCAGAGAATTCCCTGCTAGCACCTTCTCTGTGCCTGGGAAGCAGAAGTGATCACATTGCTTCGCAGAATCGCTTTTGTGCAGGAAACAATAACACTTGTTCAGAATGAAAGAAAGCACAGAGCCCCAGATTTTATGTTGTCCTGGAGAGCTTGCAGAGCACTGGGGAAAAGCAGGCAGAGAATTCCCTGCTAGCAACTTCTCTGTGCCTGGGAAGCAGAAGTGTTCACATTGCTTCGCAGAATCGCTTTTGTGCAGAAAACAGTAACACTTGTTCAGAACGAAAGAAAGCACAGAGCCCCAGATTTTATGTTGTCCTGGAGAGCTTGCAGAGCACTGGGGAAAGGCAGGCAGAGAATTCCCTGCTAGCACCTTCTTTGTGCCTGTTCACATTGCTTCGCAGAATCGCTTCTGTGCAGAAAACAGTAACACTTGTTCAGACGAAAGAAAGCACAGAGCCCCAGATTTTATGTTGTCCTGGAGAGCTTGCAGAGCAGTGGGGAAAGGCAGGCAGAGAATTCCCTGCTAGCACCTTCTCTGTGCCTGGGAAGCAGAAGTGTTCCCATTGCTTCGCAGAATCACTTTTGTGCAGAAAACAGTAACAGTTGTTCAGAATGAAAGAAAGCACAGAGCCCCAGATTTTATGTTGTCCTGGAGAGCTTGCAGAGCACTGGGGAAAAGCAGGCAGAGAATTCCCTGCTAGCACCTTCTCTGTGCCTGGGAAGCAGAAGTGTTCACATTGCTTCGCAGAATCGCTTTTGTGCGGAAAACAGTAACACTTGTTCAGAACGAAAGAAAGCACAGAGCCCCAGATTTTATGTTGTCCTGGAGAGCTTGCAGAGCACTGGGGAAAAGCAGGCAGAGAATTCCCTGCTAGCACCTTCTCTGTGCCTGGGACGCAGAAGTGTTCACATTGCTTCGCAGAATCGCTTTTGTGCAGAAAACAGTAACACTTGTTCAGAACGAAAGAAAGCACAGAGCCCCAGATTTTATGTTGTCCTGGAGAGCTTCCAGAGCACTGGGCAAAGGCAGGCAGAGAATTCCATGCTAGCACCTTCTCTGTGCCTGGGAAGCAGAAGTGTTCACATTGCTTCGCAGAATCGCTTTTGTGCAGAAAACACCAACACTTGTTCAGAACGAAAGAAAGCACAGAGCCCCAGATTTGCTGTTGTCCTGGAGAGCTTGCGGAGCACTGGGGAAAGGCAGGCAGAGAATTCCCTGCTAGCACCTTCTCTGTCCCTGGGAAGCAGAATTTTTCACATTGCTTCGCAGAATCGCTTTTGTGCAGAAAACAGTAACACTTGTTCAGAACGAAAGAAAGCACAGAGCCCCAGATTTGCTGTTGTCCTGGAGAGCTTGCAGAGCACTGGGGAAAGGCAGGCAGAGAATTCCCTGCTAGCACCTTCTCTGTGCCTGGGAAGCAGAAGTGTTCACATTGCTTGGCAGAATCGCTTTTGTGCAGAAAACAGTAACACTTGTTCAGAACGAAAGAAAGCACAGAGCCCCAGATTTTATGTTGTCCTGGAGAGCTTGCAGAGCACTGGGCAAAGGCAGGCAGAGAATTCCATGCTAGCACCTTCTCTGTGCCTGGGAAGCAGAAGTGTTCACATTGCTTCGCAGAATCGCTTTTGTGCAGAAAACACCAACACTTGTTCAGAACGAAAGAAAGCACAGAGCCCCAGATTTTATGTTGTCCTGGAGAGCTTGCAGAGCACTGGGGAAAGGCAGGCAGAGAATTCCCTGCTAGCACCTTCTCTGTGCCTGGGAAGCAGAAGTGTTCACATTGCTTGGCAGAATCGCTTTTGTGCAGAAAACAGTAACACTTGTTCAGAACGAAAGAAAGCACAGAGCCCCAGATTTTATGTTGTCCTGGAGAGCTTGCAGAGCACTGGGCAAAGGCAGGCAGAGAATTCCATGCTAGCACCTTCTCTGTGCCTGGGAAGCAGAAGTGTTCACATTGCTTCGCAGAATCGCTTTTGTGCAGAAAACACCAACACTTGTTCAGAACGAAAGAAAGCACAGAGCCCCAGATTTTATGTTGTCCTGGAGAGCTTGCAGAGCACTGGGGAAAGGCAGGCAGAGATTTCCATGCTAGCACCTTCTCTGTGCCTGGGAAGCAGAAGTGTTCACATTGCTTCGCAGAATCGCTTTTGTGCAGAAAACAGTAACACTTGTTCAGAACGAAAGAAAGCACAGAGCCCCAGATTTTATGTTGTCCTGGAGAGCTTGCAGAGCACTGGGGAAAGGCAGGCAGAGAATTCCCTGCTAGCACCTTCTTTGTGCCTGTTCACATTGCTTCGCAGAATCGCTTCTGTGCAGAAAACAGTAACACTTGTTCAGACGAAAGAAAGCACAGAGCCCCAGATTTTATGTTGTCCTGGAGAGCTTGCAGAGCAGTGGGGAAAGGCAGGCAGAGAATTCCCTGCTAGCACCTTCTCTGTGCCTGGGAAGCAGAAGTGTTCCCATTGCTTCGCAGAATCACTTTTGTGCAGAAAACAGTAACAGTTGTTCAGAATGAAAGAAAGCACAGAGCCCCAGATTTTATGTTGTCCTGGAGAGCTTGCAGAGCACTGGGGAAAAGCAGGCAGAGAATTCCCTGCTAGCACCTTCTCTGTGCCTGGGAAACAGAAGTGTTCACATTGCTTCGCAGAATCGCTTTTGTGCAGAAAACAGTAACACTTGTTCAGAACGAAAGAAAGCACAGAGCCCCAGATTTGCTGTTGTCCTGGAGAGCTTGCAGAGCACTGGGCAAAGGCAGGCAGAGAATTCCCTGCTAGCACCTTCTCTGTGCCTGGGAAGCAGAAGTGTTCCCATTGTTTCGCAGAATCGCTTTTGTGCAGAAAACACCAACACTTGTTCAGAACGAAAGAAAGCACAGAGCCCCAGATTTGCTGTTGTCCTGGAGAGCTTGCAGAGCACTGGGGAAAGGCAGGCAGAGATTTCCATGCTAGCACCTTCTCTGTGCCTGGGAAGCAGAAGTGTTCACATTGCTTCGCAGAATCGCTTTTGTGCAGAAAACAGTAACACTTGTTCAGAACGAAAGAAAGCACAGAGCCCCAGATTTTATGTTGTCCTGGAGAGCTTGCGGAGCACTGGGGAAAGGCAGGCAGAGAATTCCCTGCTAGCACCTTCTCTGTCCCTGGGAAGCAGAATTTTTCACATTGCTTCGCAGAATCGCTTTTGTGCAGAAAACAGTAACACTTGTTCAGAACGAAAGAAAGCACAGAGCCCCAGATTTTATGTTGTCCTGGAGAGCTTGCAGAGCACTGGGGAAAGGCAGGCAGAGAATTCCCTGCTAGCACCTTCTCTGTGCCTGGGAAGCAGAAGTGTTCACATTGCTTCGCAGAATCGCTTTTGTGCAGAAAACAGTAACACTTGTTCAGAACGAAAGAAAGCACAGAGTCCAGATTTGCTGTTGTCCTGGAGAGCTTGCAGAGCACTGGGGAAAGGCAGGCAGAGAATTCCCTGCTAGCACCTTCTCTGTGCCTGGGAAGCAGAAGTGTTCACATTGCTTCGCAGAATCGCTTTTGTGCAGAAAACAATAACACTTGTTCAGAATGAAAGAAAGCACAGAGCCCCAGATTTTATGTTGTCCTGGAGAGCTTGCAGAGCACTGGGGAAAAGCAGGCAGAGAATTCCCTGCTAGCAACTTCTCTGTGCCTGGGAAGCAGAAGTGTTCACATTGCTTCGCAGAATCGCTTTTGTGCAGAAAACAGTAACACTTGTTCAGAACGAAAGAAAGCACAGAGCCCCAGATTTTATGTTGTCCTGGAGAGCTTGCAGAGCACTGGGGAAAGGCAGGCAGAGAATTCCCTGCTAGCACCTTCTTTGTGCCTGTTCACATTGCTTCGCAGAATCGCTTCTGTGCAGAAAACAGTAACACTTGTTCAGACGAAAGAAAGCACAGAGCCCCAGATTTTATGTTGTCCTGGGAGCTTGCAGAGCAGTGGGGAAAGGCAGGCAGAGAATTCCCTGCTAGCACCTTCTCTGTGCCTGGGAAGCAGAAGTGTTCCCATTGCTTCGCAGAATCGCTTTTGTGCAGAAAACAGTAACAGTTGTTCAGAATGAAAGAAAGCACAGAGCCCCAGATTTTATGTTGTCCTGGAGAGCTTGCAGAGCACTGGGGAAAAGCAGGCAGAGAATTCCCTGCTAGCACCTTCTCTGTGCCTGGGAAGCAGAAGTGTTCACATTGCTTCGCAGAATCGCTTTTGTGCGGAAAACAGTAACACTTGTTCAGAACGAAAGAAAGCACAGAGCCCCAGATTTTATGTTTTCCTGGAGAGCTTGCAGAGCACTGGGGAAAAGCAGGCAGAGAATTCCCTGCTAGCACCTTCTCTGTGCCTGGGACGCAGAAGTGTTCACATTGCTTCGCAGAATCGCTTTTGTGCAGAAAACAGTAACACTTGTTCAGAACGAAAGAAAGCACAGAGCCCCAGATTTTATGTTGTCCTGGAGAGCTTGCAGAGCACTGGGGAAAGGCAGGCAGAGAATTCCCTGCTAGCACCTTCTCTGTGCCTGGGAAGCAGAAGTGTTCACATTGCTTCGCAGAATCGCTTTTGTGCAGAAAACACTAACACTTGTTCAGAACGAAAGAAAGCACAGAGCCCCAGATTCTATGTTGTCCTGGAGAGCTTGCAGAGCACTGGGCAAAGGCAGGCAGAGAATTCCATGCTAGCACCTTCTCTGTCCCTGGGAAGCAGAATTTTTCACATTGCTTCGCAGAATCGCTTTTGTGCAGAAAACACTAACACTTGTTCAGAACGAAAGAAAGCACAGAGCCCCAGATTTTATGTTGTCCTGGAGAGCTTGCAGAGCACTGGGCAAAGGCAGGCAGAGAATTCCATGCTAGCACCTTCTCTGTGCCTGTTCACATTGCTTCGCAGAATCGCTTTTGTGCAGAAAACACTAACACTTGTTCAGAAGGAAAGAAAGCACAGAGCCCCAGATTTTATGTTGTCCTGGAGAGCTTGCAGAGCACTGGGGAAAGGCAGACAGAGAATTCCCTGCTAGCACCTTCTCTGTGCCTGTTCACATTGCTTCGCAGAATCGCTTTTCTGCAGAAAACACTAACACCTGTTCAGAACGAAAGAAAGCACAGAGCCCCAGATTTTATGTTGTCCTGGAGAGCTTGCAGAGCACTGGGGAAAGGCAGGCAGAGAATTCCATGCTAGCACCTTCTCTGTGCCTGTTCACATTGCTTCGCAGAATCGCTTTTGTGCAGAAAACACTAACACTTGTTCAGAACGAAAGAAAGCACAGAGCCCCAGATTCTATGTTGTCCTGGAGAGCTTGCAGAGCACTGGGCAAAGGCAGGCAGAGAATTCCATGCTAGCACCTTCTCTGTCCCTGGGAAGCAGAAGTGTTCACATTGCTTGGCAGAATCGCTTTTGTGCAGAAAACAGTAACACTTGTTCAGAACGAAAGAAAGCACAGAGCCCCAGATTTGCTGTTGTCCTGGAGAGCTTGCAGAGCACTGGGCAAAGGCAGGCAGAGAATTCCATGCTAGCACCTTCTCTGTGCCTGTTCACATTGCTTCGCAGAATCGCTTTTGTGCAGAAAACACTAACACTTGTTCAGAGCGAAAGAAAGCACAGAGCCCCAGATTTTATGTTGTCCTGGAGAGCTTGCAGAGCACTGGGGAAAGGCAGGCAGAGAATTCCCTGCTAGCACCTTCTCTGTGCCTGTTCACATTGCTTCGCAGAATCGCTTTTCTGCAGAAAACACTAACACCTGTTCAGAACGAAAGAAAGCACAGAGCCCCAGATTTTATGTTGTCCTGGAGAGCTTGCAGAGCACTGGGGAAAGGCAGGCAGAGAATTCCATGCTAGCACCTTCTCTGTGCCTGTTCACATTGCTTCGCAGAATCGCTTTTGTGCAGAAAACACTAACACTTGTTCAGAACGAAAGAAAGCACAGAGCCCCAGATTCTATGTTGTCCTGGAGAGCTTGCAGAGCACTGGGGAAAAGCAGGCAGAGAATTCCCTGCTAGCACCTTCTCTGTGCCTGTTCACATTGCTTCGCAGTATCGCTTTTGTGCAGAAAACAGTAACACTTGTTCAGAACGAAAGAAAGCACAGAGCCCCAGATTTTATGTTGTCCTGGAGAGCTTGCAGAGCACTGGGGAAAGGCAGGCAGAGAATTCCCTGCTAGCACCTTCTCTGTGCCTGTTCACATTGCTTCGCAGAATCGCTTTTGTGCAGAAAACAGTAACACTTGTTCAGACGAAAGAAAGCACAGAGCCCCAGATTTTATGTTGTCCTGGAGAGCTTGCAGAGCACTGGGGAAAGGCAGGCAGAGAATTCCCTGCTAGCACCTTCTCTGTGCCTGGGAAGCAGAAGTGTTCACATTGCTTCGCAGAATCGCTTTTGTGCAGAAAACACTAACACTTGTTCAGAACGAAAGAAAGCACAGAGCCCCAGATTCTATGTTGTCCTGGAGAGCTTGCAGAGCACTGGGCAAAGGCAGGCAGAGAATTCCATGCTAGCACCTTCTCTGTCCCTGGGAAGCAGAATTTTTCACATTGCTTCGCAGAATCGCTTTTGTGCAGAAAACACTAACACTTGTTCAGAACGAAAGAAAGCACAGAGCCCCAGATTTTATGTTGTCCTGGAGAGCTTGCAGAGCACTGGGCAAAGGCAGGCAGAGAATTCCATGCTAGCACCTTCTCTGTGCCTGTTCACATTGCTTCGCAGAATCGCTTTTGTGCAGAAAACACTAACACTTGTTCAGAAGGAAAGAAAGCACAGAGCCCCAGATTTTATGTTGTCCTGGAGAGCTTGCAGAGCACTGGGGAAAGGCAGACAGAGAATTCCCTGCTAGCACCTTCTCTGTGCCTGTTCACATTGCTTCGCAGAATCGCTTTTCTGCAGAAAACACTAACACCTGTTCAGAACGAAAGAAAGCACAGAGCCCCAGATTTTATGTTGTCCTGGAGAGCTTGCAGAGCACTGGGGAAAGGCAGGCAGAGAATTCCATGCTAGCACCTTCTCTGTGCCTGTTCACATTGCTTCGCAGAATCGCTTTTGTGCAGAAAACACTAACACTTGTTCAGAACGAAAGAAAGCACAGAGCCCCATATTCTATGTTGTCCTGGAGAGCTTGCAGAGCACTGGGCAAAGGCAGGCAGAGAATTCCATGCTAGCACCTTCTCTGTCCCTGGGAAGCAGAAGTGTTCACATTGCTTGGCAGAATCGCTTTTGTGCAGAAAACAGTAACACTTGTTCAGAACGAAAGAAAGCACAGAGCCCCAGATTTGCTGTTGTCCTGGAGAGCTTGCAGAGCACTGGGCAAAGGCAGGCAGAGAATTCCATGCTAGCACCTTCTCTGTGCCTGTTCACATTGCTTCGCAGAATCGCTTTTGTGCAGAAAACACTAACACTTGTTCAGAAGGAAAGAAAGCACAGAGCCCCAGATTTTATGTTGTCCTGGAGAGCTTGCAGAGCACTGGGGAAAAGCAGACAGAGAATTCCCTGCTAGCACCTTCTCTGTGCCTGTTCACATTGCTTCGCAGAATCGCTTTTGTGCAGAAAACACTAACACTTGTTCAGAGCGAAAGAAAGCACAGAGCCCCAGATTTTATGTTGTCCTGGAGAGCTTGCAGAGCACTGGGCAAAGGCAGGCAGAGAATTCCCTGCTAGCACCTTCTCTGTGCCTGTTCACATTGCTTCGCAGAATCGCTTTTCTGCAGAAAACACTAACACCTGTTCAGAACGAAAGAAAGCACAGAGCCCCAGATTTTATGTTGTCCTGGAGAGCTTGCAGAGCACTGGGGAAAGGCAGGCAGAGAATTCCATGCTAGCACCTTCTCTGTGCCTGTTCACATTGCTTCGCAGAATCGCTTTTGTGCAGAAAACACTAACACTTGTTCAGAACGAAAGAAAGCACAGAGCCCCAGATTCTATGTTGTCCTGGAGAGCTTGCAGAGCACTGGGGAAAAGCAGGCAGAGAATTCCCTGCTAGCACCTTCTCTGTGCCTGGGAAGCAGAAGTGTTCACATTGCTTCGCAGAATCGCTTTTGTGCAGAAAACAGTAACACTTGTTCAGAACGAAAGAAAGCACAGAGCCCCAGATTTGCTGTTGTCCTGGAGAGCTTGCAGAGCACTGGGCAAAGGCAGGCAGAGAATTCCATGCTAGCACCTTCTCTGTCCCTGGGAAGCAGAAGTGTTCACATTGCTTCGCAGAATCGCTTTTGTGCAGAAAACAGTAACACTTGTTCAGAACGAAAGAAAGCACAGAGCCCCAGATTTTATGTTGTCCTGGAGAGCTTGCAGAGCACTGGGCAAAGGCAGGCAGAGAATTCCCTGCTAGCACCTTCTCTGTGCCTGGGAAGCAGAAGTGTTCACATTGCTTCGCAGAATCGCTTTTGTGCAGAAAACACTAACACTTGTTCAGAAGGAAAGAAAGCACAGAGCCCCAGATTCTATGTCGTCCTGGAGAGCTTGCAGAGCACTGGGCAAAGGCAGGCAGAGAATTCCATGCTAGCACCTTCTCTGTGCCTGCGAAGCCGAAGTTTTCACATTGCTTCGCAGAATCGCTTTTGTGCAGAAAACAGTAACACTTGTTCAGAACGAAAGAAAGCACAGAGCCCCAGATTTGCTGTTGTCCTGGAGAGCTTTCAGAGCACTGGGGAAAGGCAGGCAGAGACTTCCATGCTAGCACCTTCTCTGTGCCTGGGAAGCAGAAGTGTTCACATTGCTTGGCAGAATCGCTTTTGTGCAGAAAACAGTAACACTTGTTCAGAACGAAAGAAAGCACAGAGCCCCAGATTTTATGTTGTCCTGGAGAGCTTGCGGAGCACTGGGGAAAGGCAGGCAGAGAATTCCCTGCTAGCACCTTCTCTGTCCCTGGGAAGCAGAATTTTTCACATTGCTTCGCAGAATCGGTTTTGTGCAGAAAACAGTAACACTTGTTCAGAACGAAAGAAAGCACAGAGCCCCAGATTTTATGTTGTCCTGGAGAGCTTGCAGAGCACTGGGGAAAGGCAGGCAGAGAATTCCCTGCTAGCACCTTCTCTGTGCCTGGGAAGCAGAAGTGTTCACATTGCTTCGCAGAATCGCTTTTGTGCAGAAAACACTAACACTTGTTCAGAACGAAAGAAAGCACAGAGCCCCAGATTTGCTGTTGTCCTGGAGAGCTTGCAGAGCACTGGGCAAAGGCAGGCAGAGAATTCCATGCTAGCACCTTCTCTGTCCCTGGGAAGCAGAAGTTTTCACATTGCTTCGTACAATCGCTTTTGTGCAGAAAACACTAACACTTGTTCAGAAGGAAAGAAAGCACAGAGCCCCAGATTTTATGTTGTCCTGGAGAGCTTGCAGAGCACTGGGGAAAGGCAGGCAGAGAATTCCCTGCTAGCACCTTCTCTGTGCCTGTTCACATTGCTTCGCAGAATCGCTTTTGTGCAGAAAACAGTAACACTTGTTCAGAATGAAAGAAAGCACAGAGCCCCAGATTCTATGTTGTCCTGGAGAGCTTGCAGAGCACTGGGCAAAGGCAGGCAGAGAATTCCCTGCTAGCACCTTCTCTGTGCTTGGGAAGCAGAAGTGTTCACATTGCTTCGCAGAATCGCTTTTGTGCAGAAAACACTAACACTTGTTCAGAAGGAAAGAAAGCACAGAGCCCCAGATTTGCTGTTGTCCTGGAGAGCTTGCAGAGCACTGGGGAAAGGCAGGCAGAGAATTCCCTGCTAGCACCTTCTCTGTGCCTGGGACGCAGAAGTGTTCACATTGCTTCGCAGAATCGGTTTTGTGCAGAAAACAGTAACACTTGTTCAGAACGAAAGAAAGGACAGAGCCCCAGATTTTATGTTGTCCTGGAGAGCTTGCAGAGCACTGGGCAAAGGCAGGCAGAGAATTCCCTGCTAGCACCTTCTCTGTGCCTGGGAAGCAGAAGTGTTCACATTGCTTCGCAGAATCGCTTTTGTGCAGAAAACACTAACACTTGTTCAGAACGAAAGAAAGCACAGAGCCCCAGATTTGCTGTTGTCCTGGAGAGCTTGCAGAGCACTGGGGAAAGGCATGCAGAGAATTCCATGCTAGCACCTTCTCTGTGCCTGTTCACATTACTTCGCAGGATCGCTTTTGTGCAGAAAACACTAACACTTGTTCAGAACGAAAGAAAGCACAGAGCCCCAGATTTTATGTTGTCCTGGAGAGCTTGCAGAGCACTGGGCAAAGGCAGGCAGAGAATTCCCTGCTAGCACCTTCTCTGTGCCTGGGAAGCAGAAGTGTTCACATTGCTTCGCAGAATTGCTTTTGTGCAGAAAACACTAACACTTGTTCAGAGCGAAAGAAAGCACAGAGCCCCAGATTTGCTGTTGTCCTGGAGAGCTTGCAGAGCACTGGGGAAAGGCAGGCAGAGAATTCCCTGCTAGCACCTTCTCTGTGCCTGTTCACATTGCTTCGCTGAATCGCTTTTCTGCAGAAAACACTAACACCTGTTCAGATCGAAAGAAAGCACAGAGCCCCAGATTTTATGTTGTCCTGGAGAGCTTGCAGAGCACTGGGGAAAAGCAGGCAGAGAATTCCCTGCTAGCACCTTCTCTGTGCCTGTTCACATTGCTTCGCAGAATCGCTTTTGTGCAGAAAACAGTAACACTTGTTCAGAACGAAAGAAAGCACAGAGCCCCGGATTTTATGTTGTCCTGGAGAGCTTGCAGAGCACTGGGGAAAGGCAGGCAGATAATTCCCTGCTAGCACCTTCTCTGTGCCTGGGAAGCAGAAGTGTTCACATTGCTTCGCAGAATCGCTTTTGTGCAGAAAACAGTAACACTTGTTCAGAACGAAAGAAAGAACAGAGCCGCAGATTTTATGTTGTCCTGGAGAGCTTGCAGAGCACTGGGCAAAGGCAGGCAGAGAATTCCCTGCTAGCACCTTCTCTGTGCCTGGGAAGCAGAAGTGTTCACATTGCTTCGCAGAATCGCTTTTGTGCAGAAAACACTAACACTTGTTCAGAAGGAAAGAAAGCACAGAGCCCCAGATTCTATGTCGTCCTGGAGAGCTTGCAGAGCACTGGGCAAAGGCAGGCAGAGAATTCCATGCTAGCACCTTCTCTGTGCCTGCGAAGCCGAAGTTTTCACATTGCTTCGCAGAATCGCTTTTGTGCAGAAAACAGTAACACTTGTTCAGAACGAAAGAAAGCACAGAGCCCCAGATTTGCTGTTGTCCTGGAGAGCTTTCAGAGCACTGGGGAAAGGCAGGCATAGACTTCCATGCTAGCACCTTCTCTGTGCCTGGGAAGCAGAAGTGTTCACATTGCTTCGCAGAATCGCTTTTGTGCAGAAAACAGTAACACTTGTTCAGAACGAAAGAAAGCACAGAGCCCCAGATTTTATGTTGTCCTGGAGAGCTTGCGGAGCACTGGGGAAAGGCAGGCAGAGAATTCCCTGCTAGCACCTTCTCTGTCCCTGGGAAGCAGAATTTTTCACATTGCTTCGCAGAATCGGTTTTGTGCAGAAAACAGTAACACTTGTTCAGAACGAAAGAAAGCACAGAGCCCCAGATTTTATGTTGTCCTGGAGAGCTTGCAGAGCACTGGGGAAAGGCAGGCAGAGAATTCCCTGCTAGCACCTTCTCTGTGCCTGGGAAGCAGAAGTGTTCACATTGCTTCGCAGAATCGCTTTTGTGCAGAAAACACTAACACTTGTTCAGAACGAAAGAAAGCACAGAGCCCCAGATTTGCTGTTGTCCTGGAGAGCTTGCAGAGCACTGGGCAAAGGCAGGCAGAGAATTCCATGCTAGCACCTTCTCTGTCCCTGGGAAGCAGAAGTTTTCACATTGCTTCGTACAATCGCTTTTGTGCAGAAAACACTAACACTTGTTCAGAAGGAAAGAAAGCACAGAGCCCCAGATTTTATGTTGTCCTGGAGAGCTTGCAGAGCACTGGGGAAAGGCAGGCAGAGAATTCCCTGCTAGCACCTTCTCTGTGCCTGTTCACATTGCTTCGCAGAATCGCTTTTGTGCAGAAAACAGTAACACTTGTTCAGAATGAAAGAAAGCACAGAGCCCCAGATTCTATGTTGTCCTGGAGAGCTTGCAGAGCACTGGGCAAAGGCAGGCAGAGAATTCCCTGCTAGCACCTTCTCTGTGCTTGGGAAGCAGAAGTGTTCACATTGCTTCGCAGAATCGCTTTTGTGCAGAAAACAGTAACACTTGTTCAGAACGAAAGAAAGCACAGAGCCCCAGATTTTATGTTGTCCTGGAGAGCTTGCAGAGCACTGGGCAAAGGCAGGCAGAGAATTCCCTGCTAGCACCTTCTCTGTGCCTGGGAAGCAGAAGTGTTCACATTGCTTCGCAGAATCGCTTTTGTGCAGAAAACACTAACACTTGTTCAGAAGGAAAGAAAGCACAGAGCCCCAGATTCTATGTCGTCCTGGAGAGCTTGCAGAGCACTGGGCAAAGGCAGGCAGAGAATTCCATGCTAGCACCTTCTCTGTGCCTGCGAAGCCGAAGTTTTCACATTGCTTCGCAGAATCGCTTTTGTGCAGAAAACAGTAACACTTGTTCAGAACGAAAGAAAGCACAGAGCCCCAGATTTTATGTTGTCCTGGAGAGCTTTCAGAGCACTGGGGAAAGGCAGGCAGAGACTTCCATGCTAGCACCTTCTCTGTGCCTGGGAAGCAGAAGTGTTCACATTGCTTCGCAGAATCGCTTTTGTGCAGAAAACAGTAACACTTGTTCAGAACGAAAGAAAGCACAGAGCCCCAGATTTTATGTTGTCCTGGAGAGCTTGCGGAGCACTGGGGAAAGGCAGGCAGAGAATTCCCTGCTAGCACCTTCTCTGTCCCTGGGAAGCAGAATTTTTCACATTGCTTCGCAGAATCGGTTTTGTGCAGAAAACAGTAACACTTGTTCAGAACGAAAGAAAGCACAGAGCCCCAGATTTTATGTTGTCCTGGAGAGCTTGCAGAGCACTGGGGAAAGGCAGGCAGAGAATTCCCTGCTAGCACCTTCTCTGTGCCTGGGAAGCAGAAGTGTTCACATTGCTTCGCAGAATCGCTTTTGTGCAGAAAACACTAACACTTGTTCAGAACGAAAGAAAGCACAGAGCCCCAGATTTGCTGTTGTCCTGGAGAGCTTGCAGAGCACTGGGCAAAGGCAGGCAGAGAATTCCATGCTAGCACCTTCTCTGTCCCTGGGAAGCAGAAGTTTTCACATTGCTTCGTACAATCGCTTTTGTGCAGAAAACACTAACACTTGTTCAGAAGGAAAGAAAGCACAGAGCCCCAGATTTTATGTTGTCCTGGAGAGCTTGCAGAGCACTGGGGAAAGGCAGGCAGAGAATTCCCTGCTAGCACCTTCTCTGTGCCTGTTCACATTGCTTCGCAGAATCGCTTTTGTGCAGAAAACAGTAACACTTGTTCAGAATGAAAGAAAGCACAGAGCCACAGATTCTATGTTGTCCTGGAGAGCTTGCAGAGCACTGGGCAAAGGCAGGCAGAGAATTCCCTGCTAGCACCTTCTCTGTGCTTGGGAAGCAGAAGTGTTCACATTGCTTCGCAGAATCGCTTTTGTGCAGAAAACAGTAACACTTGTTCAGAACAAAAGAAAGCATAGAGCCCCAGATTTTATGTTGTCCTGGAGAGCTTGCAGAGCAGTGGGGAAAGGCAGGCAGAGAATTTCCTGCTAGCACCTTCTCTGTGCCTGGGAAGCAGTAGTCTTCACATTGCTTCGCAGAATCGCTTTTGTGCAGAAAACACTAACACTTGTTCAGAAGGAAAGAAAGCACAGAGCCCCAGATTTGCTGTTGTCCTGGAGAGCTTGCAGAGCACTGGGGAAAGGCAGGCAGAGAATTCCCTGCTAGCACCTTCTCTGTGCCTGGGACGCAGAAGTGTTCACATTGCTTCGCAGAATCGGTTTTGTGCAGAAAACAGTAACACTTGTTCAGAACGAAAGAAAGGACAGAGCCCCAGATTTTATGTTGTCCTGGAGAGCTTGCAGAGCACTGGGCAAAGGCAGGCAGAGAATTCCCTGCTAGCACCTTCTCTGTGCCTGGGAAGCAGAAGTGTTCACATTGCTTGGCAGAATCGCTTTTGTGCAGAAAACACTAACACTTGTTCAGAACGAAAGAAAGCACAGAGCCCCAGATTTTATGTTGTCCTGGAGAGCTTGCAGAGCACTGGGGAAAGGCATGCAGAGAATTCCATGCTAGCACCTTCTCTGTGCCTGTTCACATTACTTCGCAGGATCGCTTTTGTGCAGAAAACACTAACACTTGTTCAGAACGAAAGAAAGCACAGAGCCCCAGATTTTATGTTGTCCTGGAGAGCTTGCAGAGCACTGGGCAAAGGCAGGCAGAGAATTCCCTGCTAGCACCTTCTCTGTGCCTGGGAAGCAGAAGTGTTCACATTGCTTCGCAGAATTGCTTTTCTGCAGAAAACACTAACACCTGTTCAGATCGAAAGAAAGCACAGAGCCCCAGATTTTATGTTGTCCTGGAGAGCTTGCAGAGCACTGGGGAAAAGCAGGCAGAGAATTCCCTGCTAGCACCTTCTCTGTGCCTGTTCACATTGCTTCGCAGAATCGCTTTTGTGCAGAAAACAGTAACACTTGTTCAGAACGAAAGAAAGCACAGAGCCCCGGATTTTATGTTGTCCTGGAGAGCTTGCAGAGCACTGGGGAAAGGCAGGCAGATAATTCCCTGCTAGCACCTTCTCTGTGCCTGGGAAGCAGAAGTGTTCACATTGCTTCGCAGAATCGCTTTTGTGCAGAAAACACTAACACTTGTTCAGAACGAAAGAAAGAACAGAGCCGCAGATTTTATGTTGTCCTGGAGAGCTTGCAGAGCACTGGGCAAAGGCAGGCAGAGAATTCCCTGCTAGCACCTTCTCTGTGCCTGGGAAGCAGAAGTGTTCACATTGCTTCGCAGAATCGCTTTTGTGCAGAAAACACTAACACTTGTTCAGAAGGAAAGAAAGCACAGAGCCCCAGATTCTATGTCGTCCTGGAGAGCTTGCAGAGCACTGGGCAAAGGCAGGCAGAGAATTCCATGCTAGCACCTTCTCTGTGCCTGCGAAGCCGAAGTTTTCACATTGCTTCGCAGAATCGCTTTTGTGCAGAAAACAGTAACACTTGTTCAGAACGAAAGAAAGCACAGAGCCCCAGATTTGCTGTTGTCCTGGAGAGCTTGCAGAGCACTGGGGAAAGGCAGGCATAGACTTCCATGCTAGCACCTTCTCTGTGCCTGGGAAGCAGAAGTGTTCACATTGCTTCGCAGAATCGCTTTTGTGCAGAAAACACTAACACTTGTTCAGAACGAAAGAAAGCACAGAGCCCCAGATTTTATGTTGTCCTGGAGAGCTTGCGGAGCACTGGGGAAAGGCAGGCAGAGAATTCCGTGCTAGCACCTTCTCTGTCCCTGGGAAGCAGAATTTTTCACATTGCTTCGCAGAATCGGTTTTGTGCAGAAAACAGTAACACTTGTTCAGAACGAAAGAAAGCACAGAGCCCCAGATTTTATGTTGTCCTGGAGAGCTTGCAGAGCACTGGGGAAAGGCAGGCAGAGAATTCCCTGCTAGCACCTTCTCTGTGCCTGGGAAGCAGAAGTGTTCACATTGCTTCGCAGAATCGCTTTTGTGCAGAAAACACTAACACTTGTTCAGAACGAAAGAAAGCACAGAGCCCCAGATTTGCTGTTGTCCTGGAGAGCTTGCAGAGCACTGGGCAAAGGCAGGCAGAGAATTCCATGCTAGCACCTTCTCTGTCCCTGGGAAGCAGAAGTTTTCACATTGCTTCGTACAATCGCTTTTGTGCAGAAAACACTAACACTTGTTCAGAAGGAAAGAAAGCACAGAGCCCCAGATTTTATGTTGTCCTGGAGAGCTTGCAGAGCACTGGGGAAAGGCAGGCAGAGAATTCCCTGCTAGCACCTTCTCTGTGCCTGTTCACATTGCTTCGCAGAATCGCTTTTGTGCAGAAAACAGTAACACTTGTTCAGAATGAAAGAAAGCACAGAGCCCCAGATTCTATGTTGTCCTGGAGAGCTTGCAGAGCACTGGGCAAAGGCAGGCAGAGAATTCCCTGCTAGCACCTTCTCTGTGCTTGGGAAGCAGAAGTGTTCACATTGCTTCGCAGAATCGCTTTTGTGCAGAAAACAGTAACACTTGTTCAGAACAAAAGAAAGCATAGAGCCCCAGATTTTATGTTGTCCTGGAGAGCTTGCAGAGCAGTGGGGAAAGGCAGGCAGAGAATTTCCTGCTAGCACCTTCTCTGTGCCTGGGAAGCAGTAGTCTTCACATTGCTTCGCAGAATCGCTTTTGTGCAGAAAACACTAACACTTGTTCAGAAGGAAAGAAAGCACAGAGCCCCAGATTTGCTGTTGTCCTGGAGAGCTTGCAGAGCACTGGGGAAAGGCAGGCAGAGAATTCCCTGCTAGCACCTTCTCTGTGCCTGGGACGCAGAAGTGTTCACATTGCTTCGCAGAATCGGTTTTGTGCAGAAAACAGTAACACTTGTTCAGAACGAAAGAAAGGACAGAGCCCCAGATTTTATGTTGTCCTGGAGAGCTTGCAGAGCACTGGGCAAAGGCAGGCAGAGAATTCCCTGCTAGCACCTTCTCTGTGCCTGGGAAGCAGAAGTGTTCACATTGCTTCGCAGAATCGCTTTTGTGCAGAAAACACTAACACTTGTTCAGAACGAAAGAAAGCACAGAGCCCCAGATTTGCTGTTGTCCTGGAGAGCTTGCAGAGCACTGGGGAAAGGCATGCAGAGAATTCCATGCTAGCACCTTCTCTGTGCCTGTTCACATTACTTCGCAGGATCGCTTTTGTGCAGAAAACACTAACACTTGTTCAGAACGAAAGAAAGCACAGAGCCCCAGATTTTATGTTGTCCTGGAGAGCTTGCAGAGCACTGGGCAAAGGCAGGCAGAGAATTCCCTGCTAGCACCTTCTCTGTGCCTGGGAAGCAGAAGTGTTCACATTGCTTCGCAGAATTGCTTTTGTGCAGAAAACACTAACACTTGTTCAGAGCGAAAGAAAGCACAGAGCCCCAGATTTGCTGTTGTCCTGGAGAGCTTGCAGAGCACTGGGGAAAGGCAGGCAGAGAATTCCCTGCTAGCACCTTCTCTGTGCCTGTTCACATTGCTTCGCTGAATCGCTTTTCTGCAGAAAACACTAACACCTGTTCAGAAGGAAAGAAAGCACAGAGCCCCAGATTTTATGTTGTCCTGGAGAGCTTGCAGAGCACTGGGGAAAAGCAGGCAGAGAATTCCCTGCTAGCACCTTCTCTGTGCCTGTTCACATTGCTTCGCAGAATCGCTTTTGTGCAGAAAACAGTAACACTTGTTCAGAACGAAAGAAAGCACAGAGCCCCGGATTTTATGTTGTCCTGGAGAGCTTGCAGAGCACTGGGGAAAGGCAGGCAGATAATTCCCTGCTAGCACCTTCTCTGTGCCTGGGAAGCAGAAGTGTTCACATTGCTTCGCAGAATCGCTTTTGTGCAGAAAACACTAACACTTGTTCAGAACGAAAGAAAGAACAGAGCCGCAGATTTTATGTTGTCCTGGAGAGCTTGCAGAGCACTGGGGAAAGGCAGGCAGAGAATTCCTTGCTAGCAACTTCTCTGTGCCTGTTCACATTGCTTCGCAGAATCGCTTTTCTGCAGAAAACACTAACACCTGTTCAGAACGAAAGAAAGCACAGAGCCCCAGATTTTATGTTGTCCTGGAGAGCTTGCAGAGCACTGGGGAAAGGCAGGCAGAGAATTCCATGCTAGCACCTTCTCTGTGCCTGTTCACATTGCTTCGCAGAATCGCTTTTGTGCAGAAAACACTAACACTTGTTCAGAACGAAAGAAAGCACAGAGCCCCAGATTTTATGTTGTCCTGGAGAGCTTGCAGAGCACTGGGGAAAAGCAGGCAGAGAATTTCCTGCTAGCACCTTCTCTGTGCCTGGGAAGCAGAAGTGTTCACATTGCTTCGCAGAATCGCTTTTGTGCAGAAAACAGTAACACTTGTTCAGAACGAAAGAAAGCACAGAGCCCCAGATTTGCTGTTGTCCTGGAGAGCTTGCAGAGCACTGGGGAAAGGCAGGCAGAGAATTCCCTGCTTGCACCTTCTCTGTGCCTGGGAAGCAGAAGTGTTCACATTGCTTCGCAGAATCGCTTTTGTGCAGAAAACAGTAACACTTGTTCAGAACAAAAGAAAGCATAGAGCCACAGATTCTATGTTGTCCTGGAGAGCTTGCAGAGCACTGGGGAAAGGCAGGCAGAGAATTCCCTGCTAGCACCTTCTCTGTGCCTGGGAAGCAGAAGTGTTCACATTGCTTCGCAGAATCGCTTTTGTGCAGAAAACAGTAACACTTGTTCAGAAGGAAAGAAAGCACAGAGCCCCAGATTTTATGTTGTCCTGGAGAGCTTGCAGAGCACTGGGGAAAGGCAGGCAGAGAATTCCCTGCTAGCACCTTCTCTGTGCCTGGGACGCAGAAGTATTCACATTGCTTCGCAGAATCGGTTTTGTGCAGAAAACAGTAACACTTGTTCAGAACGAAAGAAAGCACAGAGCCCCGGATTTTATGTTGTCCTGGAGAGCTTGCAGAGCACTGGGGAAAGGCAGGCAGAGAATTCCCTGCTAGCACCTTCTCTGTGCCTGGGAAGCAGAAGTGTTCACATTGCTTCGCAGAATCGCTTTTGTGCAGAAAACACTAACACTTGTTCAGAACGAAAGAAAGAACAGAGCCGCAGATTTTATGTTGTCCTGGAGAGCTTGCAGAGCACTGGGGAAAGGCAGGCAGAGAATTCCTTGCTAGCAACTTCTCTGTGCCTGTTCACATTGCTTCGCAGAATCGCTTTTCTGCAGAAAACACTAACACCTGTTCAGAACGAAAGAAAGCACAGAGCCCCAGATTTTATGTTGTCCTGGAGAGCTTGCAGAGCACTGGGGAAAGGCAGGCAGAGAATTCCATGCTAGCACCTTCTCTGTGCCTGTTCACATTGCTTCGCAGAATCGCTTTTGTGTAGAAAACACTAACACTTGTTCAGAACGAAAGAAAGCACAGAGCCCCAGATTTTATGTTGTCCTGGAGAGCTTGCAGAGCACTGGGGAAAAGCAGGCAGAGAATTCCCTGCTAGCACCTTCTCTGTGCCTGTTCACATTGCTTGGCAGAATCGCTTTTGTGCAGAAAACACTAACACTTGTTCAGAACGAAAGAAAGCACAGAGCCCCAGATTTTATGTTGTCCTGGAGAGCTTGCAGAGCACTGGGGAAAAGCAGGCAGAGAATTTCCTGCTAGCACCTTCTCTGTGCCTGGGAAGCAGAAGTGTTCACATTGCTTCGCAGAATCGCTTTTGTGCAGAAAACAGTAACACTTGTTCAGAACGAAAGAAAGCACAGAGCCCCAGATTTGCTGTTGTCCTGGAGAGCTTGCAGAGCACTGGGGAAAGGCAGGCAGAGAATTCCCTGCTTGCACCTTCTCTGTGCCTGGGAAGCAGAAGTGTTCACATTGCTTCGCAGAATCGCTTTTGTGCAGAAAACAGTAACACTTGTTCAGAACAAAAGAAAGCATAGAGCCCCAGATTCTATGTTGTCCTGGAGAGCTTGCAGAGCACTGGGCAAAGGCAGGCAGAGAATTCCATGCTAGCACCTTCTCTGTGCCTGGGAAGCAGAAGTGTTCACATTGCTTCGCAGAATCGCTTTTGTGCAGAAAACAGTAACACTTGTTCAGAAGGAAAGAAAGCACAGAGCCCCAGATTTTATGTTGTCCTGGAGAGCTTGCAGAGCACTGGGGAAAGGCAGGCAGAGAATTCCCTGCTAGCACCTTCTCTGTGCCTGGGACGCAGAAGTGTTCACATTGCTTCGCAGAATCGGTTTTGTGCAGAAAACAGTAACACTTGTTCAGAACGAAAGAAAGCACAGAGCCCCAGATTTTATGTTGTCCTGGAGAGCTTGCAGAGCACTGGGCAAAGGCAGGCAGAGAATTCGTTGCTAGCACCTTCTCTGTGCCTGGGAAGCAGAAGTGTTCACATTGCTTCGCAGAATCGCTTTTGTGCAGAAAACACTAACACTTGTTCAGAACGAAAGAAAGCACAGAGCCCCAGATTTGCTGTTGTCCTGGAGAGCTTGCAGAGCACTGGGGAAAGGCAGGCAGAGAATTCCATGCTAGCACCTTCTCTGTGCCTGTTCACATTGCTTCGCAGGATCGCTTTTGTGCAGAAAACACTAACAGTTGTTCAGAACGAAAGAAAGCACAGAGCCCCAGATTTTATGTTGTCCTGGAGAGCTTGCAGAGCACTGGGCAAAGGCAGGCAGAGAATTCCCTGCTAGCACCTTCTCTGTGCCTGGGAAGCAGAAGTGTTCACATTGCTTCGCAGAATCGCTTTTGTGCAGAAAACACTAACACTTGTTCAGAACGAAAGAAAGCACAGAGCCCCAGATTTGCTGTTGTCCTGGAGAGCTTGCAGAGCACTGGGGAAAAGCAGGCAGAGAATTCCCTGCTAGCACCTTCTCTGTGCCTGTTCACATTGCTTCGCAGTATCGCTTTTGTGCAGAAAACAGTAACACTTGTTCAGAACGAAAGAAAGCACAGAGCCCCGGATTTGCTGTTGTCCTGGAGAGCTTGCAGAGCACTGGGGAAAGGCAGGCAGAGAATTCCCTGCTAGCACCTTCTCTGTGCCTGGGAAGCAGAAGTGTTCACATTGCTTCGCAGAATCGCTTTTGTGCAGAAAACAGTAACACTTGTTCAGAACGAAAGAAAGCACAGAGCCCCAGATTTGCTGTTGTCCTGGAGAGCTTGCAGAGCACTGGGGAAAGGCAGGCAGAGAATTCCATGCTAGCACCTTCTCTGTGCCTGGGAAGCAGAAGTGTTCACATTGCTTCGCAGAATCGCTTTTGTGCAGAAAACAGTAACACTTGTTCAGAACGAAAGAAAGCACAGAGCCCCAGATTTTATGTTGTCCTGGAGAGCTTGCAGAGCACTGGGCAAAGGCAGGCAGAGAATTCCCTGCTAGCACCTTCTCTGTGCCTGGGAAGCAGAAGTGTTCACATTGCTTCGCAGAATCGCTTTTGTGCAGAAAACACTAACACTTGTTCAGAACGAAAGAAAGCACAGAGCCCCAGATTTTATGTTGTCCTGGAGAGCTTGCAGAGCACTGGGCAAAGGCAGGCAGAGAATTCCCTGCTAGCACCTTCTCTGTGCCTGTTCACATTGCTTCGCAGAATCGCTTTTGTGCAGAAAACACTAACACTTGTTCAGAACGAAAGAAAGCACAGAGCCCCAGATTTGCTGTTGTCCTGGAGAGCTTGCAGAACACTGGGCAAAGGCAGGCAGAGAATTCCCTGCTAGCACCTTCTCTGTTCCTGGGAAGCAGAAGTTTTCACATTGCTTCGCAGAATCGCTTTTGTGCAGAAAACAGTAACACTTGTTCAGAAGGAAAGAAAGCACAGAGCCCCAGATTTTATGTTGTCCTGGAGAGCTTGCAGAGCACTGGGGAAAGGCAGGCAGAGAATTCCCTGCTAGCACCTTCTCTGTGCCTGTTCACATTGCTTCGCAGAATCGCTTTTGTGCAGAAAACTGTAACACTTGTTCAGAACGAAAGAAAGCACAGAGCCCCAGATTCTATGTTGTCCTGGAGAGCTTGCAGAGCACTGGGCAAAGGCAGGCAGAGAATTCCCTGCTAGCACCTTCTCTGTGCTTGGGAAGCAGAAGTCTTCACATTGCTTCGCAGAATCGCTTTTGTGCAGAAAACAGTAACACTTGTTCAGAACAAAAGAAAGCATAGAGCCCCAGATTTTATGTTGTCCTGGAGAGCTTGCAGAGCAGTGGGGAAAGGCAGGCAGAGAATTCCCTGCTAGCACCTTCTCTGTGCCTGGGAAGCAGAAGTGTTCACATTGCTTCGCAGAATCGCTTTTGTGCAGAAAACACTAACACTTGTTCAGAACGAAAGAAAGCACAGAGCCCCAGATTTGCTGTTGTCCTGGAGAGCTTGCAGAGCACTGGGCAAAGGCAGGCAGAGAATTCCATGCTAGCACCTTCTCTGTCCCTGGGAAGCAGAAGTTTTCACATTGCTTCGTACAATCGCTTTTGTGCAGAAAACACTAACACTTGTTCAGAAGGAAAGAAAGCACAGAGCCCCAGATTTTATGTTGTCCTGGAGAGCTTGCAGAGCACTGGGGAAAGGCAGGCAGAGAATTCCCTGCTAGCACCTTCTCTGTGCCTGTTCACATTGCTTCGCAGAATCGCTTTTGTGCAGAAAACAGTAACACTTGTTCAGAATGAAAGAAAGCACAGAGCCCCAGATTCTATGTTGTCCTGGAGAGCTTGCAGAGCACTGGGCAAAGGCAGGCAGAGAATTCCCTGCTAGCACCTTCTCTGTGCTTGGGAAGCAGAAGTGTTCACATTGCTTCGCAGAATCGCTTTTGTGCAGAAAACAGTAACACTTGTTCAGAACAAAAGAAAGCATAGAGCCCCAGATTTTATGTTGTCCTGGAGAGCTTGCAGAGCAGTGGGGAAAGGCAGGCAGAGAATTTCCTGCTAGCACCTTCTCTGTGCCTGGGAAGCAGAAGTGTTCACATTGCTTCGCAGAATCGCTTTTGTGCAGAAAACACTAACACTTGTTCAGAAGGAAAGAAAGCACAGAGCCCCAGATTTGCTGTTGTCCTGGAGAGCTTGCAGAGCACTGGGGAAAGGCAGGCAGAGAATTCCCTGCTAGCACCTTCTCTGTGCCTGGGACGCAGAAGTGTTCACATTGCTTCGCAGAATCGGTTTTGTGCAGAAAACAGTAACACTTGTTCAGAACGAAAGAAAGGACAGAGCCCCAGATTTTATGTTGTCCTGGAGAGCTTGCAGAGCACTGGGCAAAGGCAGGCAGAGAATTCCCTGCTAGCACCTTCTCTGTGCCTGGGAAGCAGAAGTGTTCACATTGCTTCGCAGAATCGCTTTTGTGCAGAAAACACTAACACTTGTTCAGAACGAAAGAAAGCACAGAGCCCCAGATTTGCTGTTGTCCTGGAGAGCTTGCAGAGCACTGGGGAAAGGCATGCAGAGAATTCCATGCTAGCACCTTCTCTGTGCCTGTTCACATTACTTCGCAGGATCGCTTTTGTGCAGAAAACACTAACACTTGTTCAGAACGAAAGAAAGCACAGAGCCCCAGATTTTATGTTGTCCTGGAGAGCTTGCAGAGCACTGGGCAAAGGCAGGCAGAGAATTCCCTGCTAGCACCTTCTCTGTGCCTGGGAAGCAGAAGTGTTCACATTGCTTCGCAGAATTGCTTTTGTGCAGAAAACACTAACACTTGTTCAGAGCGAAAGAAAGCACAGAGCCCCAGATTTGCTGTTGTCCTGGAGAGCTTGCAGAGCACTGGGGAAAGGCAGGCAGAGAATTCCCTGCTAGCACCTTCTCTGTGCCTGTTCACATTGCTTCGCTGAATCGCTTTTCTGCAGAAAACACTAACACCTGTTCAGATCGAAAGAAAGCACAGAGCCCCAGATTTTATGTTGTCCTGGAGAGCTTGCAGAGCACTGGGGAAAAGCAGGCAGAGAATTCCCTGCTAGCACCTTCTCTGTGCCTGTTCACATTGCTTCGCAGAATCGCTTTTGTGCAGAAAACAGTAACACTTGTTCAGAACGAAAGAAAGCACAGAGCCCCGGATTTTATGTTGTCCTGGAGAGCTTGCAGAGCACTGGGGAAAGGCAGGCAGAGAATTCCCTGCTAGCACCTTCTCTGTGCCTGGGAAGCAGAAGTGTTCACATTGCTTCGCAGAATCGGTTTTGTGCAGAAAACAGTAACACTTGTTCAGAACGAAAGAAAGCACAGAGCCCCGGATTTTATGTTGTCCTGGAGAGCTTGCAGAGCACTGGGGAAAGGCAGGCAGAGAATTCCCTGCTAGCACCTTCTCTGTGCCTGGGAAGCAGAAGTGTTCACATTGCTTCGCAGAATCGCTTTTGTGCAGAAAACACTAACACTTGTTCAGAACGAAAGAAAGAACAGAGCCGCAGATTTTATGTTGTCCTGGAGAGCTTGCAGAGCACTGGGGAAAGGCAGGCAGAGAATTCCTTGCTAGCAACTTCTCTGTGCCTGTTCACATTGCTTCGCAGAATCGCTTTTCTGCAGAAAACACTAACACCTGTTCAGAACGAAAGAAAGCACAGAGCCCCAGATTTTATGTTGTCCTGGAGAGCTTGCAGAGCACTGGGGAAAGGCAGGCAGAGAATTCCATGCTAGCACCTTCTCTGTGCCTGTTCACATTGCTTCGCAGAATCGCTTTTGTGTAGAAAACACTAACACTTGTTCAGAACGAAAGAAAGCACAGAGCCCCAGATTTTATGTTGTCCTGGAGAGCTTGCAGAGCACTGGGGAAAAGCAGGCAGAGAATTCCCTGCTAGCACCTTCTCTGTGCCTGTTCACATTGCTTGGCAGAATCGCTTTTGTGCAGAAAACACTAACACTTGTTCAGAACGAAAGAAAGCACAGAGCCCCAGATTTTATGTTGTCCTGGAGAGCTTGCAGAGCACTGGGGAAAAGCAGGCAGAGAATTTCCTGCTAGCACCTTCTCTGTGCCTGGGAAGCAGAAGTGTTCACATTGCTTCGCAGAATCGCTTTTGTGCAGAAAACAGTAACACTTGTTCAGAACGAAAGAAAGCACAGAGCCCCAGATTTGCTGTTGTCCTGGAGAGCTTGCAGAGCACTGGGGAAAGGCAGGCAGAGAATTCCCTGCTTGCACCTTCTCTGTGCCTGGGAAGCAGAAGTGTTCACATTGCTTCGCAGAATCGCTTTTGTGCAGAAAACAGTAACACTTGTTCAGAACAAAAGAAAGCATAGAGCCCCAGATTCTATGTTGTCCTGGAGAGCTTGCAGAGCACTGGGCAAAGGCAGGCAGAGAATTCCATGCTAGCACCTTCTCTGTGCCTGGGAAGCAGAAGTGTTCACATTGCTTCGCAGAATCGCTTTTGTGCAGAAAACAGTAACACTTGTTCAGAAGGAAAGAAAGCACAGAGCCCCAGATTTTATGTTGTCCTGGAGAGCTTGCAGAGCACTGGGGAAAGGCAGGCAGAGAATTCCCTGCTAGCACCTTCTCTGTGCCTGGGACGCAGAAGTGTTCACATTGCTTCGCAGAATCGGTTTTGTGCAGAAAACAGTAACACTTGTTCAGAACGAAAGAAAGCACAGAGCCCCAGATTTTATGTTGTCCTGGAGAGCTTGCAGAGCACTGGGCAAAGGCAGGCAGAGAATTCGTTGCTAGCACCTTCTCTGTGCCTGGGAAGCAGAAGTGTTCACATTGCTTCGCAGAATCGCTTTTGTGCAGAAAACACTAACACTTGTTCAGAACGAAAGAAAGCACAGAGCCCCAGATTTGCTGTTGTCCTGGAGAGCTTGCAGAGCACTGGGGAAAGGCAGGCAGAGAATTCCATGCTAGCACCTTCTCTGTGCCTGTTCACATTGCTTCGCAGGATCGCTTTTGTGCAGAAAACACTAACAGTTGTTCAGAACGAAAGAAAGCACAGAGCCCCAGATTTTATGTTGTCCTGGAGAGCTTGCAGAGCACTGGGCAAAGGCAGGCAGAGAATTCCCTGCTAGCACCTTCTCTGTGCCTGGGAAGCAGAAGTGTTCACATTGCTTCGCAGAATCGCTTTTGTGCAGAAAACACTAACACTTGTTCAGAACGAAAGAAAGCACAGAGCCCCAGATTCTATGTTGTCCTGGAGAGCTTGCAGAGCACTGGGGAAAAGCAGGCAGAGAATTCCCTGCTAGCACCTTCTCTGTGCCTGTTCACATTGCTTCGCAGTATCGCTTTTGTGCAGAAAACAGTAACACTTGTTCAGAACGAAAGAAAGCACAGAGCCCCGGATTTGCTGTTGTCCTGGAGAGCTTGCAGAGCACTGGGGAAAGGCAGGCAGAGAATTCCCTGCTAGCACCTTCTCTGTGCCTGGGAAGCAGAAGTGTTCACATTGCTTCGCAGAATCGCTTTTGTGCAGAAAACAGTAACACTTGTTCAGAACGAAAGAAAGCACAGAGCCCCAGATTTGCTGTTGTCCTGGAGAGCTTGCAGAGCACTGGGGAAAGGCAGGCAGAGAATTCCATGCTAGCACCTTCTCTGTGCCTGGGAAGCAGAAGTGTTCACATTGCTTCGCAGAATCGCTTTTGTGCAGAAAACAGTAACACTTGTTCAGAACGAAAGAAAGCACAGAGCCCCAGATTTTATGTTGTCCTGGAGAGCTTGCAGAGCACTGGGCAAAGGCAGGCAGAGAATTCCCTGCTAGCACCTTCTCTGTGCCTGGGAAGCAGAAGTGTTCACATTGCTTCGCAGAATCGCTTTTGTGCAGAAAACACTAACACTTGTTCAGAACGAAAGAAAGCACAGAGCCCCAGATTTTATGTTGTCCTGGAGAGCTTGCAGAGCACTGGGCAAAGGCAGGCAGAGAATTCCCTGCTAGCACCTTCTCTGTGCCTGTTCACATTGCTTCGCAGAATCGCTTTTGTGCAGAAAACACTAACACTTGTTCAGAACGAAAGAAAGCACAGAGCCCCAGATTTGCTGTTGTCCTGGAGAGCTTGCAGAGCACTGGGCAAAGGCAGGCAGAGAATTCCCTGCTAGCACCTTCTCTGTCCCTGGGAAGCAGAAGTTTTCACATTGCTTCGCAGAATCGCTTTTGTGCAGAAAACAGTAACACTTGTTCAGAAGGAAAGAAAGCACAGAGCCCCAGATTTTATGTTGTCCTGGAGAGCTTGCAGAGCACTGGGGAAAGGCAGGCAGAGAATTCCCTGCTAGCACCTTCTCTGTGCCTGTTCACATTGCTTCGCAGAATCGCTTTTGTGCAGAAAACTGTAACACTTGTTCAGAACGAAAGAAAGCACAGAGCCCCAGATTCTATGTTGTCCTGGAGAGCTTGCAGAGCACTGGGCAAAGGCAGGCAGAGAATTCCCTGCTAGCACCTTCTCTGTGCTTGGGAAGCAGAAGTCTTCACATTGCTTCGCAGAATCGCTTTTGTGCAGAAAACAGTAACACTTGTTCAGAACAAAAGGAAGCATAGAGCCCCAGATTTTATGTTGTCCTGGAGAGCTTGCAGAGCAGTGGGGAAAGGCAGGCAGAGAATTCCCTGCTAGTACCTTCTCTGTGCCTGGGAAGCAGAAGTGTTCACAATGCTTCGCAGGATCGCTTTTGTGCAGAAAACACTAACACTTGTTCAGAACGAAAGAAAGCACAGAGCCCCAGATTTTATGTTGTCCTGGAGAGCTTGCAGAGCACTGGGGAAAGGCAGGCAGAGAATTCCATGCTAGCACCTTCTCTGTGCCTGTTCACATTGCTTCGCAAGATCGCTTTTGTGCAGAAAACACTAACACTTGTTCAGAACGAAAGAAAGAACAGAGCCGCAGATTTTATGTTGTCCTGGAGAGCTTGCAGAGCACTGGGGAAAGGCAGGCAGAGAATTCCTTGCTAGCAACTTCTCTGTGCCTGTTCACATTGCTTCGCAGTATCGCTTTTGTGCAGAAAACAGTAACACTTGTTCAGAACGAAAGAAAGCACAGAGCCCCGGATTTGCTGTTGTCCTGGAGAGCTTGCAGAGCACTGGGGAAAGGCAGGCAGAGAATTCCCTGCTAGCACCTTCTCTGTGCCTGGGAAGCAGAAGTGTTCACATTGCTTCGCAGAATCGCTTTTGTGCAGAAAACAGTAACACTTGTTCAGAACGAAAGAAAGCACAGAGCCCCAGATTTGCTGTTGTCCTGGAGAGCTTGCAGAGCACTGGGGAAAGGCAGGCAGAGAATTCCATGCTAGCACCTTCTCTGTGCCTGGGAAGCAGAAGTGTTCACATTGCTTCGCAGAATCGCTTTTGTGCAGAAAACAGTAACACTTGTTCAGAACGAAAGAAAGCACAGAGCCCCAGATTTTATGTTGTCCTGGAGAGCTTGCAGAGCACTGGGCAAAGGCAGGCAGAGAATTCCCTGCTAGCACCTTCTCTGTGCCTGGGAAGCAGAAGTGTTCACATTGCTTCGCAGAATCGCTTTTGTGCAGAAAACACTAACACTTGTTCAGAACGAAAGAAAGCACAGAGCCCCAGATTTTATGTTGTCCTGGAGAGCTTGCAGAGCACTGGGCAAAGGCAGGCAGAGAATTCCCTGCTAGCACCTTCTCTGTGCCTGTTCACATTGCTTCGCAGAATCGCTTTTGTGCAGAAAACACTAACACTTGTTCAGAACGAAAGAAAGCACAGAGCCCCAGATTTGCTGTTGTCCTGGAGAGCTTGCAGAGCACTGGGCAAAGGCAGGCAGAGAATTCCCTGCTAGCACCTTCTCTGTCCCTGGGAAGCAGAAGTTTTCACATTGCTTCGCAGAATCGCTTTTGTGCAGAAAACAGTAACACTTGTTCAGAAGGAAAGAAAGCACAGAGCCCCAGATTTTATGTTGTCCTGGAGAGCTTGCAGAGCACTGGGGAAAGGCAGGCAGAGAATTCCCTGCTAGCACCTTCTCTGTGCCTGTTCACATTGCTTCGCAGAATCGCTTTTGTGCAGAAAACTGTAACACTTGTTCAGAACGAAAGAAAGCACAGAGCCCCAGATTCTATGTTGTCCTGGAGAGCTTGCAGAGCACTGGGCAAAGGCAGGCAGAGAATTCCCTGCTAGCACCTTCTCTGTGCTTGGGAAGCAGAAGTCTTCACATTGCTTCGCAGAATCGCTTTTGTGCAGAAAACAGTAACACTTGTTCAGAACAAAAGGAAGCATAGAGCCCCAGATTTTATGTTGTCCTGGAGAGCTTGCAGAGCAGTGGGGAAAGGCAGGCAGAGAATTCCCTGCTAGTACCTTCTCTGTGCCTGGGAAGCAGAAGTGTTCACAATGCTTCGCAGGATCGCTTTTGTGCAGAAAACACTAACACTTGTTCAGAACGAAAGAAAGCACAGAGCCCCAGATTTTATGTTGTCCTGGAGAGCTTGCAGAGCACTGGGGAAAGGCAGGCAGAGAATTCCATGCTAGCACCTTCTCTGTGCCTGTTCACATTGCTTCGCAAGATCGCTTTTGTGCAGAAAACACTAACACTTGTTCAGAACGAAAGAAAGAACAGAGCCGCAGATTTTATGTTGTCCTGGAGAGCTTGCAGAGCACTGGGGAAAGGCAGGCAGAGAATTCCTTGCTAGCAACTTCTCTGTGCCTGTTCACATTGCTTCGCAGAATCGCTTTTCTGCAGAAAACACTAACACCTGTTCAGAACGAAAGAAAGCACAGAGCCCCAGATTTTATGTTGTCCTGGAGAGCTTGCAGAGCACTGGGGAAAGGCAGGCAGAGAATTCCATGCTAGCACCTTCTCTGTGCCTGTTCACATTGCTTCGCAGAATCGCTTTTGTGTAGAAAACACTAACACTTGTTCAGAACGAAAGAAAGCACAGAGCCCCAGATTTTATGTTGTCCTGGAGAGCTTGCAGAGCACTGGGGAAAAGCAGGCAGAGAATTCCCTGCTAGCACCTTCTCTGTGCCTGTTCACATTGCTTGGCAGAATCGCTTTTGTGCAGAAAACACTAACACTTGTTCAGAACGAAAGAAAGCACAGAGCCCCAGATTTTATGTTGTCCTGGAGAGCTTGCAGAGCACTGGGGAAAAGCAGGCAGAGAATTTCCTGCTAGCACCTTCTCTGTGCCTGGGAAGCAGAAGTGTTCACATTGCTTCGCAGAATCGCTTTTGTGCAGAAAACAGTAACACTTGTTCAGAACGAAAGAAAGCACAGAGCCCCAGATTTGCTGTTGTCCTGGAGAGCTTGCAGAGCACTGGGGAAAGGCAGGCAGAGAATTCCCTGCTTGCACCTTCTCTGTGCCTGGGAAGCAGAAGTGTTCACATTGCTTCGCAGAATCGCTTTTGTGCAGAAAACAGTAACACTTGTTCAGAACAAAAGAAAGCATAGAGCCCCAGATTCTATGTTGTCCTGGAGAGCTTGCAGAGCACTGGGCAAAGGCAGGCAGAGAATTCCATGCTAGCACCTTCTCTGTGCCTGGGAAGCAGAAGTGTTCACATTGCTTCGCAGAATCGCTTTTGTGCAGAAAACAGTAACACTTGTTCAGAAGGAAAGAAAGCACAGAGCCCCAGATTTTATGTTGTCCTGGAGAGCTTGCAGAGCACTGGGGAAAGGCAGGCAGAGAATTCCCTGCTAGCACCTTCTCTGTGCCTGGGACGCAGAAGTGTTCACATTGCTTCGCAGAATCGGTTTTGTGCAGAAAACAGTAACACTTGTTCAGAACGAAAGAAAGCACAGAGCCCCAGATTTTATGTTGTCCTGGAGAGCTTGCAGAGCACTGGGCAAAGGCAGGCAGAGAATTCGTTGCTAGCACCTTCTCTGTGCCTGGGAAGCAGAAGTGTTCACATTGCTTCGCAGAATCGCTTTTGTGCAGAAAACACTAACACTTGTTCAGAACGAAAGAAAGCACAGAGCCCCAGATTTGCTGTTGTCCTGGAGAGCTTGCAGAGCACTGGGGAAAGGCAGGCAGAGAATTCCATGCTAGCACCTTCTCTGTGCCTGTTCACATTGCTTCGCAGGATCGCTTTTGTGCAGAAAACACTAACAGTTGTTCAGAACGAAAGAAAGCACAGAGCCCCAGATTTTATGTTGTCCTGGAGAGCTTGCAGAGCACTGGGCAAAGGCAGGCAGAGAATTCCCTGCTAGCACCTTCTCTGTGCCTGGGAAGCAGAAGTGTTCACATTGCTTCGCAGAATCGCTTTTGTGCAGAAAACACTAACACTTGTTCAGAACGAAAGAAAGCACAGAGCCCCAGATTCTATGTTGTCCTGGAGAGCTTGCAGAGCACTGGGGAAAAGCAGGCAGAGAATTCCCTGCTAGCACCTTCTCTGTGCCTGTTCACATTGCTTCGCAGTATCGCTTTTGTGCAGAAAACAGTAACACTTGTTCAGAACGAAAGAAAGCACAGAGCCCCGGATTTGCTGTTGTCCTGGAGAGCTTGCAGAGCACTGGGGAAAGGCAGGCAGAGAATTCCCTGCTAGCACCTTCTCTGTGCCTGGGAAGCAGAAGTGTTCACATTGCTTCGCAGAATCGCTTTTGTGCAGAAAACAGTAACACTTGTTCAGAACGAAAGAAAGCACAGAGCCCCAGATTTGCTGTTGTCCTGGAGAGCTTGCAGAGCACTGGGGAAAGGCAGGCAGAGAATTCCATGCTAGCACCTTCTCTGTGCCTGGGAAGCAGAAGTGTTCACATTGCTTCGCAGAATCGCTTTTGTGCAGAAAACAGTAACACTTGTTCAGAACGAAAGAAAGCACAGAGCCCCAGATTTTATGTTGTCCTGGAGAGCTTGCAGAGCACTGGGCAAAGGCAGGCAGAGAATTCCCTGCTAGCACCTTCTCTGTGCCTGGGAAGCAGAAGTGTTCACATTGCTTCGCAGAATCGCTTTTGTGCAGAAAACACTAACACTTGTTCAGAACGAAAGAAAGCACAGAGCCCCAGATTTTATGTTGTCCTGGAGAGCTTGCAGAGCACTGGGCAAAGGCAGGCAGAGAATTCCCTGCTAGCACCTTCTCTGTGCCTGTTCACATTGCTTCGCAGAATCGCTTTTGTGCAGAAAACACTAACACTTGTTCAGAACGAAAGAAAGCACAGAGCCCCAGATTTGCTGTTGTCCTGGAGAGCTTGCAGAGCACTGGGCAAAGGCAGGCAGAGAATTCCCTGCTAGCACCTTCTCTGTCCCTGGGAAGCAGAAGTTTTCACATTGCTTCGCAGAATCGCTTTTGTGCAGAAAACAGTAACACTTGTTCAGAAGGAAAGAAAGCACAGAGCCCCAGATTTTATGTTGTCCTGGAGAGCTTGCAGAGCACTGGGGAAAGGCAGGCAGAGAATTCCCTGCTAGCACCTTCTCTGTGCCTGTTCACATTGCTTCGCAGAATCGCTTTTGTGCAGAAAACTGTAACACTTGTTCAGAACGAAAGAAAGCACAGAGCCCCAGATTCTATGTTGTCCTGGAGAGCTTGCAGAGCACTGGGCAAAGGCAGGCAGAGAATTCCCTGCTAGCACCTTCTCTGTGCTTGGGAAGCAGAAGTCTTCACATTGCTTCGCAGAATCGCTTTTGTGCAGAAAACAGTAACACTTGTTCAGAACAAAAGGAAGCATAGAGCCCCAGATTTTATGTTGTCCTGGAGAGCTTGCAGAGCAGTGGGGAAAGGCAGGCAGAGAATTCCCTGCTAGTACCTTCTCTGTGCCTGGGAAGCAGAAGTGTTCACAATGCTTCGCAGGATCGCTTTTGTGCAGAAAACACTAACACTTGTTCAGAACGAAAGAAAGCACAGAGCCCCAGATTTTATGTTGTCCTGGAGAGCTTGCAGAGCACTGGGGAAAGGCAGGCAGAGAATTCCATGCTAGCACCTTCTCTGTGCCTGTTCACATTGCTTCGCAAGATCGCTTTTGTGCAGAAAACACTAACACCTGTTCAGACCGAAAGAAAGCACAGAGCCCCAGATTTTATGTTGTCCTGGAGAGCTTGCAGAGCACTGGGGAAAGGCAGGCAGAGAATTCCATGCTAGAACCTTCTCTGTGCCTGTTCACATTGCTTCGCAGAATCGCTTTTGTGCAGAAAACACTAACACTTGTTCAGAACGAAAGAAAGCACAGAGCCCCAGATTTTATGTTGTCCTGGAGAGCTTGCAGAGCACTGGGGAAAAGCAGGCAGAGAATTCCCTGCTAGCACCTTCTCTGTGCCTGTTCACATTGCTTCGCAGAATCGCTTTTGTGCAGAAAACACTAACACTTGTTCAGAACGAAAGAAAGCACAGAGCCCCAGATTTTATGTTGTCCTGGAGAGCTTGCAGAGCACTGGGGAAAAGCAGGCAGAGAATTCCCTGCTAGCACCTTCTCTGTGCCTGGGAAGCAGAAGTGTTCACATTGCTTCGCAGAATCGCTTTTGTGCAGAAAACAGTAACACTTGTTCAGAACGAAAGAAAGCACAGAGCCCCAGATTTGCTGTTGTCCTGGAGAGCTTGCAGAGCACTGGGGAAAGGCAGGCAGAGAATTCCCTGCTTGCACCTTCTCTGTGCCTGGGAAGCAGAAGTGTTCACATTGCTTCGCAGAATCGCTTTTGTGCAGAAAATACTAACACTTGTTCAGAAGGAAAGAAAGCACAGAGCCCCAGATTTTATGTTGTCCTGGAGAGCTTGCAGAGCACTGGGCAAAGGCAGGCAGAGAATTCCATGCTAGCACCTTCTCTGTGCCTGGGAAGCAGAAGTGTTCACATTGCTTCGCAGAATCGCTTTTGTGCAGAAAATACTAACACTTGTTCAGAAGGAAAGAAAGCACAGAGCCCCAGATTTTATGTTGTCCTGGAGAGCTTGCAGAGCACTGGGGAAAGGCAGGCAGAGAATTCCCTGCTAGCACCTTCTCTGTGCCTGGGACGCAGAAGTGTTCACATTGCTTCGCAGAATCGGTTTTGTGCAGAAAACAGTAACACTTGTTCAGAACGAAAGAAAGCACAGAGCCCCAGATTTTATGTTGTCCTGGAGAGCTTGCAGAGCACTGGGCAAAGGCAGGCAGAGAATTCCCTGCTAGCACCTTCTCTGTGCCTGGGAAGCAGAAGTGTTCACATTGCTTCGCAGAATCGCTTTTGTGCAGAAAACACTAACACTTGTTCAGAACGAAAGAAAGCACAGAGCCCCAGATTTGCTATTGTCCTGGAGAGCTTGCAGAGCACTGGGGAAAGGCAGGCAGAGAATTCCATGCTAGCACCTTCTCTGTGCCTGTTCACATTGCTTCGCAGGATCGCTTTTGTGCAGAAAACACTAACACTTGTTCAGAACGAAAGAAAGCACAGAGCCCCAGATTTTATGTTGTCCTGGAGAGCTTGCAGAGCACTGGGCAAAGGCAGGCAGAGAATTCCCTGCTAGCACCTTCTCTGTGCCTGGGAAGCAGAAGTGTTCACATTGCTTCGCAGAATCGCTTTTGTGCAGAAAACACTAACACTTGTTCAGAACGAAAGAAAGAACAGAGCCGCAGATTTTATGTTGTCCTGGAGAGCTTGCAGAGCACTGGGGAAAGGCAGGCAGAGAATTCCTTGCTAGCAACTTCTCTGTGCCTGTTCACATTGCTTCGCAGAATCGCTTTTCTGCAGAAAACACTAACACCTGTTCAGAACGAAAGAAAGCACAGAGCCCCAGATTTTATGTTGTCCTGGAGAGCTTGCAGAGCACTGGGGAAAGGCAGGCAGAGAATTCCATGCTAGCACCTTCTCTGTGCCTGTTCACATTGCTTCGCAGAATCGCTTTTGTGCAGAAAACACTAACACTTGTTCAGAACGAAAGAAAGCACAGAGCCCCAGATTCTATGTTGTCCTGGAGAGCTTGCAGAGCACTGGGGAAAAGCGGGCAGAGAATTCCCTGCTAGCACCTTCTCTGTGCCTGTTCACATTGCTTCGCAGTATCGCTTTTGTGCAGAAAACAGTAACACTTGTTCAGAACGAAAGAAAGCACAGAGCCCCGGATTTGCTGTTGTCCTGGAGAGCTTGCAGAGCACTGGGGAAAGGCAGGCAGAGAATTCCCTGCTAGCACCTTCTCTGTGCCTGGGAAGCAGAAGTGTTCACATTGCTTCGCAGAATCGCTTTTGTGCAGAAAACAGTAACACTTGTTCAGAACGAAAGAAAGCACAGAGCCCCAGATTTGCTGTTGTCCTGGAGAGCTTGCAGAGCACTGGGGAAAGGCAGGCAGAGAATTCCATGCTAGCACCTTCTCTGTGCCTGGGAAGCAGAAGTGTTCACATTGCTTCGCAGAATCGCTTTTGTGCAGAAAACAGTAACACTTGTTCAGAACGAAAGAAAGCACAGAGCCCCAGATTTTATGTTGTCCTGGAGAGCTTGCAGAGCACTGGGGAAAGGCAGGCAGAGAATTCCCTGCTAGTACCTTCTCTGTGCCTGGGAAGCAGAAGTGTTCACAATGCTTCGCAGGATCGCTTTTGTGCAGAAAACACTAACACTTGTTCAGAACGAAAGAAAGCACAGAGCCCCAGATTTTATGTTGTCCTGGAGAGCTTGCAGAGCACTGGGGAAAGGCAGGCAGAGAATTCCATGCTAGCACCTTCTCTGTGCCTGTTCACATTGCTTCGCAAGATCGCTTTTGTGCAGAAAACACTAACACTTGTTCAGAACGAAAGAAAGCACAGAGCCCCAGATTTTATGTTGTCCTGGAGAGCTTGCAGAGCACTGGGGAAAAGCAGGCAGAGAATTCCCTGCTAGCACCTTCTCTGTGCCTGTTCACATTGCTTGGCAGAATCGCTTTTGTGCAGAAAACACTAACACTTGTTCAGAACGAAAGAAAGCACAGAGCCCCAGATTTTATGTTGTCCTGGAGAGCTTGCAGAGCACTGGGGAAAAGCAGGCAGAGAATTTCCTGCTAGCACCTTCTCTGTGCCTGGGAAGCAGAAGTGTTCACATTGCTTCGCAGAATCGCTTTTGTGCAGAAAACAGTAACACTTGTTCAGAACGAAAGAAAGCACAGAGCCCCAGATTTGCTGTTGTCCTGGAGAGCTTGCAGAGCACTGGGGAAAGGCAGGCAGAGAATTCCCTGCTTGCACCTTCTCTGTGCCTGGGAAGCAGAAGTGTTCACATTGCTTCGCAGAATCGCTTTTGTGCAGAAAACACTAACACTTGTTCAGAACAAAAGAAAGCATAGAGCCCCAGATTCTATGTTGTCCTGGAGAGCTTGCAGAGCACTGGGCAAAGGCAGGCAGAGAATTCCCTGCTAGCACCTTCTCTGTGCCTGGGAAGCAGAAGTGTTCACATTGCTTCGCAGAATCGCTTTTGTGCAGAAAATACTAACACTTGTTCAGAACGAAAGAAAGCACAGAGCCCCAGATTTTATGTTGTCCTGGAGAGCTTGCAGAGCACTGGGGAAAGGCAGGCAGAGAATTCCCTGCTAGCACCTTCTCTGTGCCTGGGACGCAGAAGTGTTCACATTGCTTCGCAGAATCGGTTTTGTGCAGAAAACAGTAACACTTGTTCAGAACGAAAGAAAGCACAGAGCCCCAGATTTTATGTTGTCCTGGAGAGCTTGCAGAGCAGTGGGGAAAGGCAGGCAGAGAATTCCCTGCTAGTACCTTCTCTGTGCCTGGGAAGCAGAAGTGTTCACAATGCTTCGCAGGATCGCTTTTGTGCAGAAAACACTAACACTTGTTCAGAACGAAAGAAAGCACAGAGCCCCAGATTTTATGTTGTCCTGGAGAGCTTGCAGAGCACTGGGGAAAGGCAGGCAGAGAATTCCATGCTAGCACCTTCTCTGTGCCTGTTCACATTGCTTCGCAAGATCGCTTTTGTGCAGAAAACACTAACACCTGTTCAGACCGAAAGAAAGCACAGAGCCCCAGATTTTATGTTGTCCTGGAGAGCTTGCAGAGCACTGGGGAAAGGCAGGCAGAGAATTCCATGCTAGAACCTTCTCTGTGCCTGTTCACATTGCTTCGCAGAATCGCTTTTGTGCAGAAAACACTAACACTTGTTCAGAACGAAAGAAAGCACAGAGCCCCAGATTTTATGTTGTCCTGGAGAGCTTGCAGAGCACTGGGGAAAAGCAGGCAGAGAATTCCCTGCTAGCACCTTCTCTGTGCCTGTTCACATTGCTTCGCAGAATCGCTTTTGTGCAGAAAACACTAACACTTGTTCAGAACGAAAGAAAGCACAGAGCCCCAGATTTTATGTTGTCCTGGAGAGCTTGCAGAGCACTGGGGAAAAGCAGGCAGAGAATTCCCTGCTAGCACCTTCTCTGTGCCTGGGAAGCAGAAGTGTTCACATTGCTTCGCAGAATCGCTTTTGTGCAGAAAACAGTAACACTTGTTCAGAACGAAAGAAAGCACAGAGCCCCAGATTTGCTGTTGTCCTGGAGAGCTTGCAGAGCACTGGGGAAAGGCAGGCAGAGAATTCCCTGCTTGCACCTTCTCTGTGCCTGGGAAGCAGAAGTGTTCACATTGCTTCGCAGAATCGCTTTTGTGCAGAAAATACTAACACTTGTTCAGAAGGAAAGAAAGCACAGAGCCCCAGATTTTATGTTGTCCTGGAGAGCTTGCAGAGCACTGGGCAAAGGCAGGCAGAGAATTCCATGCTAGCACCTTCTCTGTGCCTGGGAAGCAGAAGTGTTCACATTGCTTCGCAGAATCGCTTTTGTGCAGAAAATACTAACACTTGTTCAGAAGGAAAGAAAGCACAGAGCCCCAGATTTTATGTTGTCCTGGAGAGCTTGCAGAGCACTGGGGAAAGGCAGGCAGAGAATTCCCTGCTAGCACCTTCTCTGTGCCTGGGACGCAGAAGTGTTCACATTGCTTCGCAGAATCGGTTTTGTGCAGAAAACAGTAACACTTGTTCAGAACGAAAGAAAGCACAGAGCCCCAGATTTTATGTTGTCCTGGAGAGCTTGCAGAGCACTGGGCAAAGGCAGGCAGAGAATTCCCTGCTAGCACCTTCTCTGTGCCTGGGAAGCAGAAGTGTTCACATTGCTTCGCAGAATCGCTTTTGTGCAGAAAACACTAACACTTGTTCAGAACGAAAGAAAGCACAGAGCCCCAGATTTGCTATTGTCCTGGAGAGCTTGCAGAGCACTGGGGAAAGGCAGGCAGAGAATTCCATGCTAGCACCTTCTCTGTGCCTGTTCACATTGCTTCGCAGGATCGCTTTTGTGCAGAAAACACTAACACTTGTTCAGAACGAAAGAAAGCACAGAGCCCCAGATTTTATGTTGTCCTGGAGAGCTTGCAGAGCACTGGGCAAAGGCAGGCAGAGAATTCCCTGCTAGCACCTTCTCTGTGCCTGGGAAGCAGAAGTGTTCACATTGCTTCGCAGAATCGCTTTTGTGCAGAAAACACTAACACTTGTTCAGAACGAAAGAAAGAACAGAGCCGCAGATTTTATGTTGTCCTGGAGAGCTTGCAGAGCACTGGGGAAAGGCAGGCAGAGAATTCCTTGCTAGCAACTTCTCTGTGCCTGTTCACATTGCTTCGCAGAATCGCTTTTCTGCAGAAAACACTAACACCTGTTCAGAACGAAAGAAAGCACAGAGCCCCAGATTTTATGTTGTCCTGGAGAGCTTGCAGAGCACTGGGGAAAGGCAGGCAGAGAATTCCATGCTAGCACCTTCTCTGTGCCTGTTCACATTGCTTCGCAGAATCGCTTTTGTGCAGAAAACACTAACACTTGTTCAGAACGAAAGAAAGCACAGAGCCCCAGATTCTATGTTGTCCTGGAGAGCTTGCAGAGCACTGGGGAAAAGCGGGCAGAGAATTCCCTGCTAGCACCTTCTCTGTGCCTGTTCACATTGCTTCGCAGTATCGCTTTTGTGCAGAAAACAGTAACACTTGTTCAGAACGAAAGAAAGCACAGAGCCCCGGATTTGCTGTTGTCCTGGAGAGCTTGCAGAGCACTGGGGAAAGGCAGGCAGAGAATTCCCTGCTAGCACCTTCTCTGTGCCTGGGAAGCAGAAGTGTTCACATTGCTTCGCAGAATCGCTTTTGTGCAGAAAACAGTAACACTTGTTCAGAACGAAAGAAAGCACAGAGCCCCAGATTTGCTGTTGTCCTGGAGAGCTTGCAGAGCACTGGGGAAAGGCAGGCAGAGAATTCCATGCTAGCACCTTCTCTGTGCCTGGGAAGCAGAAGTGTTCACATTGCTTCGCAGAATCGCTTTTGTGCAGAAAACAGTAACACTTGTTCAGAACGAAAGAAAGCACAGAGCCCCAGATTTTATGTTGTCCTGGAGAGCTTGCAGAGCACTGGGGAAAGGCAGGCAGAGAATTCCCTGCTAGTACCTTCTCTGTGCCTGGGAAGCAGAAGTGTTCACAATGCTTCGCAGGATCGCTTTTGTGCAGAAAACACTAACACTTGTTCAGAACGAAAGAAAGCACAGAGCCCCAGATTTTATGTTGTCCTGGAGAGCTTGCAGAGCACTGGGGAAAGGCAGGCAGAGAATTCCATGCTAGCACCTTCTCTGTGCCTGTTCACATTGCTTCGCAAGATCGCTTTTGTGCAGAAAACACTAACACTTGTTCAGAACGAAAGAAAGCACAGAGCCCCAGATTTTATGTTGTCCTGGAGAGCTTGCAGAGCACTGGGGAAAAGCAGGCAGAGAATTCCCTGCTAGCACCTTCTCTGTGCCTGTTCACATTGCTTGGCAGAATCGCTTTTGTGCAGAAAACACTAACACTTGTTCAGAACGAAAGAAAGCACAGAGCCCCAGATTTTATGTTGTCCTGGAGAGCTTGCAGAGCACTGGGGAAAAGCAGGCAGAGAATTTCCTGCTAGCACCTTCTCTGTGCCTGGGAAGCAGAAGTGTTCACATTGCTTCGCAGAATCGCTTTTGTGCAGAAAACAGTAACACTTGTTCAGAACGAAAGAAAGCACAGAGCCCCAGATTTGCTGTTGTCCTGGAGAGCTTGCAGAGCACTGGGGAAAGGCAGGCAGAGAATTCCCTGCTTGCACCTTCTCTGTGCCTGGGAAGCAGAAGTGTTCACATTGCTTCGCAGAATCGCTTTTGTGCAGAAAACACTAACACTTGTTCAGAACAAAAGAAAGCATAGAGCCCCAGATTCTATGTTGTCCTGGAGAGCTTGCAGAGCACTGGGCAAAGGCAGGCAGAGAATTCCATGCTAGCCCCTTCTCTGTGCCTGGGAAGCAGAAGTGTTCACATTGCTTCGCAGAATCGCTTTTGTGCAGAAAATACTAACACTTGTTCAGAACGAAAGAAAGCACAGAGCCCCAGATTTTATGTTGTCCTGGAGAGCTTGCAGAGCACTGGGGAAAGGCAGGCAGAGAATTCCCTGCTAGCACCTTCTCTGTGCCTGGGACGCAGAAGTGTTCACATTGCTTCGCAGAATCGGTTTTGTGCAGAAAACAGTAACACTTGTTCAGAACGAAAGAAAGCACAGAGCCCCAGATTTTATGTTGTCCTGGAGAGCTTGCAGAGCAGTGGGGAAAGGCAGGCAGAGAATTCCCTGCTAGTACCTTCTCTGTGCCTGGGAAGCAGAAGTGTTCACAATGCTTCGCAGGATCGCTTTTGTGCAGAAAACACTAACACTTGTTCAGAACGAAAGAAAGCACAGAGCCCCAGATTTTATGTTGTCCTGGAGAGCTTGCAGAGCACTGGGGAAAGGCAGGCAGAGAATTCCATGCTAGCACCTTCTCTGTGCCTGTTCACATTGCTTCGCAAGATCGCTTTTGTGCAGAAAACACTAACACCTGTTCAGACCGAAAGAAAGCACAGAGCCCCAGATTTTATGTTGTCCTGGAGAGCTTGCAGAGCACTGGGGAAAGGCAGGCAGAGAATTCCATGCTAGAACCTTCTCTGTGCCTGTTCACATTGCTTCGCAGAATCGCTTTTGTGCAGAAAACACTAACACTTGTTCAGAACGAAAGAAAGCACAGAGCCCCAGATTTTATGTTGTCCTGGAGAGCTTGCAGAGCACTGGGGAAAAGCAGGCAGAGAATTCCCTGCTAGCACCTTCTCTGTGCCTGTTCACATTGCTTCGCAGAATCGCTTTTGTGCAGAAAACACTAACACTTGTTCAGAACGAAAGAAAGCACAGAGCCCCAGATTTTATGTTGTCCTGGAGAGCTTGCAGAGCACTGGGGAAAAGCAGGCAGAGAATTCCCTGCTAGCACCTTCTCTGTGCCTGGGAAGCAGAAGTGTTCACATTGCTTCGCAGAATCGCTTTTGTGCAGAAAACAGTAACACTTGTTCAGAACGAAAGAAAGCACAGAGCCCCAGATTTGCTGTTGTCCTGGAGAGCTTGCAGAGCACTGGGGAAAGGCAGGCAGAGAATTCCCTGCTTGCACCTTCTCTGTGCCTGGGAAGCAGAAGTGTTCACATTGCTTCGCAGAATCGCTTTTGTGCAGAAAATACTAACACTTGTTCAGAAGGAAAGAAAGCACAGAGCCCCAGAGTTTATGTTGTCCTGGAGAGCTTGCAGAGCACTGGGCAAAGGCAGGCAGAGAATTCCATGCTAGCACCTTCTCTGTGCCTGGGAAGCAGAAGTGTTCACATTGCTTCGCAGAATCGCTTTTGTGCAGAAAATACTAACACTTGTTCAGAAGGAAAGAAAGCACAGAGCCCCAGATTTTATGTTGTCCTGGAGAGCTTGCAGAGCACTGGGGAAAGGCAGGCAGAGAATTCCATGCTAGCACCTTCTCTGTGCCTGTTCACATTGCTTCGCAGAATCGCTTTTGTGCAGAAAACACTAACACTTGTTCAGAACGAAAGAAAGCACAGAGCCCCAGATTCTATGTTGTCCTGGAGAGCTTGCAGAGCACTGGGGAAAAGCGGGCAGAGAATTCCCTGCTAGCACCTTCTCTGTGCCTGTTCACATTGCTTCGCAGTATCGCTTTTGTGCAGAAAACAGTAACACTTGTTCAGAACGAAAGAAAGCACAGAGCCCCGGATTTGCTGTTGTCCTGGAGAGCTTGCAGAGCACTGGGGAAAGGCAGGCAGAGAATTCCCTGCTAGCACCTTCTCTGTGCCTGGGAAGCAGAAGTGTTCACATTGCTTCGCAGAATCGCTTTTGTGCAGAAAACAGTAACACTTGTTCAGAACGAAAGAAAGCACAGAGCCCCAGATTTGCTGTTGTCCTGGAGAGCTTGCAGAGCACTGGGGAAAGGCAGGCAGAGAATTCCATGCTAGCACCTTCTCTGTGCCTGGGAAGCAGAAGTGTTCACATTGCTTCGCAGAATCGCTTTTGTGCAGAAAACAGTAACACTTGTTCAGAACGAAAGAAAGCACAGAGCCCCAGATTTTATGTTGTCCTGGAGAGCTTGCAGAGCACTGGGGAAAGGCAGGCAGAGAATTCCCTGCTAGTACCTTCTCTGTGCCTGGGAAGCAGAAGTGTTCACAATGCTTCGCAGGATCGCTTTTGTGCAGAAAACACTAACACTTGTTCAGAACGAAAGAAAGCACAGAGCCCCAGATTTTATGTTGTCCTGGAGAGCTTGCAGAGCACTGGGGAAAGGCAGGCAGAGAATTCCATGCTAGCACCTTCTCTGTGCCTGTTCACATTGCTTCGCAAGATCGCTTTTGTGCAGAAAACACTAACACTTGTTCAGAACGAAAGAAAGCACAGAGCCCCAGATTTTATGTTGTCCTGGAGAGCTTGCAGAGCACTGGGGAAAAGCAGGCAGAGAATTCCCTGCTAGCACCTTCTCTGTGCCTGTTCACATTGCTTGGCAGAATCGCTTTTGTGCAGAAAACACTAACACTTGTTCAGAACGAAAGAAAGCACAGAGCCCCAGATTTTATGTTGTCCTGGAGAGCTTGCAGAGCACTGGGGAAAAGCAGGCAGAGAATTTCCTGCTAGCACCTTCTCTGTGCCTGGGAAGCAGAAGTGTTCACATTGCTTCGCAGAATCGCTTTTGTGCAGAAAACAGTAACACTTGTTCAGAACGAAAGAAAGCACAGAGCCCCAGATTTGCTGTTGTCCTGGAGAGCTTGCAGAGCACTGGGGAAAGGCAGGCAGAGAATTCCCTGCTTGCACCTTCTCTGTGCCTGGGAAGCAGAAGTGTTCACATTGCTTCGCAGAATCGCTTTTGTGCAGAAAACACTAACACTTGTTCAGAACAAAAGAAAGCATAGAGCCCCAGATTCTATGTTGTCCTGGAGAGCTTGCAGAGCACTGGGCAAAGGCAGGCAGAGAATTCCATGCTAGCCCCTTCTCTGTGCCTGGGAAGCAGAAGTGTTCACATTGCTTCGCAGAATCGCTTTTGTGCAGAAAATACTAACACTTGTTCAGAACGAAAGAAAGCACAGAGCCCCAGATTTTATGTTGTCCTGGAGAGCTTGCAGAGCACTGGGGAAAGGCAGGCAGAGAATTCCCTGCTAGCACCTTCTCTGTGCCTGGGACGCAGAAGTGTTCACATTGCTTCGCAGAATCGGTTTTGTGCAGAAAACAGTAACACTTGTTCAGAACGAAAGAAAGCACAGAGCCCCAGATTTTATGTTGTCCTGGAGAGCTTGCAGAGCAGTGGGGAAAGGCAGGCAGAGAATTCCCTGCTAGTACCTTCTCTGTGCCTGGGAAGCAGAAGTGTTCACAATGCTTCGCAGGATCGCTTTTGTGCAGAAAACACTAACACTTGTTCAGAACGAAAGAAAGCACAGAGCCCCAGATTTTATGTTGTCCTGGAGAGCTTGCAGAGCACTGGGGAAAGGCAGGCAGAGAATTCCATGCTAGCACCTTCTCTGTGCCTGTTCACATTGCTTCGCAAGATCGCTTTTGTGCAGAAAACACTAACACCTGTTCAGACCGAAAGAAAGCACAGAGCCCCAGATTTTATGTTGTCCTGGAGAGCTTGCAGAGCACTGGGGAAAGGCAGGCAGAGAATTCCATGCTAGAACCTTCTCTGTGCCTGTTCACATTGCTTCGCAGAATCGCTTTTGTGCAGAAAACACTAACACTTGTTCAGAACGAAAGAAAGCACAGAGCCCCAGATTTTATGTTGTCCTGGAGAGCTTGCAGAGCACTGGGGAAAAGCAGGCAGAGAATTCCCTGCTAGCACCTTCTCTGTGCCTGTTCACATTGCTTCGCAGAATCGCTTTTGTGCAGAAAACACTAACACTTGTTCAGAACGAAAGAAAGCACAGAGCCCCAGATTTTATGTTGTCCTGGAGAGCTTGCAGAGCACTGGGGAAAAGCAGGCAGAGAATTCCCTGCTAGCACCTTCTCTGTGCCTGGGAAGCAGAAGTGTTCACATTGCTTCGCAGAATCGCTTTTGTGCAGAAAACAGTAACACTTGTTCAGAACGAAAGAAAGCACAGAGCCCCAGATTTGCTGTTGTCCTGGAGAGCTTGCAGAGCACTGGGGAAAGGCAGGCAGAGAATTCCCTGCTTGCACCTTCTCTGTGCCTGGGAAGCAGAAGTGTTCACATTGCTTCGCAGAATCGCTTTTGTGCAGAAAATACTAACACTTGTTCAGAAGGAAAGAAAGCACAGAGCCCCAGATTTTATGTTGTCCTGGAGAGCTTGCAGAGCACTGGGCAAAGGCAGGCAGAGAATTCCATGCTAGCACCTTCTCTGTGCCTGGGAAGCAGAAGTGTTCACATTGCTTCGCAGAATCGCTTTTGTGCAGAAAATACTAACACTTGTTCAGAAGGAAAGAAAGCACAGAGCCCCAGATTTTATGTTGTCCTGGAGAGCTTGCAGAGCACTGGGGAAAGGCAGGCAGAGAATTCCCTGCTAGCACCTTCTCTGTGCCTGGGACGCAGAAGTGTTCACATTGCTTCGCAGAATCGGTTTTGTGCAGAAAACAGTAACACTTGTTCAGAACGAAAGAAAGCACAGAGCCCCAGATTTTATGTTGTCCTGGAGAGCTTGCAGAGCACTGGGCAAAGGCAGGCAGAGAATTCCCTGCTAGCACCTTCTCTGTGCCTGGGAAGCAGAAGTGTTCACATTGCTTCGCAGAATCGCTTTTGTGCAGAAAACACTAACACTTGTTCAGAACGAAAGAAAGCACAGAGCCCCAGATTTGCTATTGTCCTGGAGAGCTTGCAGAGCACTGGGGAAAGGCAGGCAGAGAATTCCATGCTAGCACCTTCTCTGTGCCTGTTCACATTGCTTCGCAGGATCGCTTTTGTGCAGAAAACACTAACACTTGTTCAGAACGAAAGAAAGCACAGAGCCCCAGATTTTATGTTGTCCTGGAGAGCTTGCAGAGCACTGGGCAAAGGCAGGCAGAGAATTCCCTGCTAGCACCTTCTCTGTGCCTGGGAAGCAGAAGTGTTCACATTGCTTCGCAGAATCGCTTTTGTGCAGAAAACACTAACACTTGTTCAGAACGAAAGAAAGAACAGAGCCGCAGATTTTATGTTGTCCTGGAGAGCTTGCAGAGCACTGGGGAAAGGCAGGCAGAGAATTCCTTGCTAGCAACTTCTCTGTGCCTGTTCACATTGCTTCGCAGAATCGCTTTTCTGCAGAAAACACTAACACCTGTTCAGAACGAAAGAAAGCACAGAGCCCCAGATTTTATGTTGTCCTGGAGAGCTTGCAGAGCACTGGGGAAAGGCAGGCAGAGAATTCCATGCTAGCACCTTCTCTGTGCCTGTTCACATTGCTTCGCAGAATCGCTTTTGTGCAGAAAACACTAACACTTGTTCAGAACGAAAGAAAGCACAGAGCCCCAGATTCTATGTTGTCCTGGAGAGCTTGCAGAGCACTGGGGAAAAGCGGGCAGAGAATTCCCTGCTAGCACCTTCTCTGTGCCTGTTCACATTGCTTCGCAGTATCGCTTTTGTGCAGAAAACAGTAACACTTGTTCAGAACGAAAGAAAGCACAGAGCCCCGGATTTGCTGTTGTCCTGGAGAGCTTGCAGAGCACTGGGGAAAGGCAGGCAGAGAATTCCCTGCTAGCACCTTCTCTGTGCCTGGGAAGCAGAAGTGTTCACATTGCTTCGCAGAATCGCTTTTGTGCAGAAAACACTAACACTTGTTCAGAACGAAAGAAAGCACAGAGCCCCAGATTTGCTGTTGTCCTGGAGAGCTTGCAGAGCACTGGGGAAAGGCAGGCAGAGAATTCCATGCTAGCACCTTCTCTGTGCCTGGGAAGCAGAAGTGTTCACATTGCTTCGCAGAATCGCTTTTGTGCAGAAAACAGTAACACTTGTTCAGAACGAAAGAAAGCACAGAGCCCCAGATTTTATGTTGTCCTGGAGAGCTTGCAGAGCACTGGGGAAAGGCAGGCAGAGAATTCCCTGCTAGTACCTTCTCTGTGCCTGGGAAGCAGAAGTGTTCACAATGCTTCGCAGGATCGCTTTTGTGCAGAAAACACTAACACTTGTTCAGAACGAAAGAAAGCACAGAGCCCCAGATTTTATGTTGTCCTGGAGAGCTTGCAGAGCACTGGGGAAAGGCAGGCAGAGAATTCCATGCTAGCACCTTCTCTGTGCCTGTTCACATTGCTTCGCAAGATCGCTTTTGTGCAGAAAACACTAACACTTGTTCAGAACGAAAGAAAGCACAGAGCCCCAGATTTTATGTTGTCCTGGAGAGCTTGCAGAGCACTGGGGAAAAGCAGGCAGAGAATTCCCTGCTAGCACCTTCTCTGTGCCTGTTCACATTGCTTGGCAGAATCGCTTTTGTGCAGAAAACACTAACACTTGTTCAGAACGAAAGAAAGCACAGAGCCCCAGATTTTATGTTGTCCTGGAGAGCTTGCAGAGCACTGGGGAAAAGCAGGCAGAGAATTTCCTGCTAGCACCTTCTCTGTGCCTGGGAAGCAGAAGTGTTCACATTGCTTCGCAGAATCGCTTTTGTGCAGAAAACAGTAACACTTGTTCAGAACGAAAGAAAGCACAGAGCCCCAGATTTGCTGTTGTCCTGGAGAGCTTGCAGAGCACTGGGGAAAGGCAGGCAGAGAATTCCCTGCTTGCACCTTCTCTGTGCCTGGGAAGAAGAAGTGTTCACATTGCTTCGCAGAATCGCTTTTGTGCAGAAAACACTAACACTTGTTCAGAACAAAAGAAAGCATAGAGCCCCAGATTCTATGTTGTCCTGGAGAGCTTGCAGAGCACTGGGCAAAGGCAGGCAGAGAATTCCATGCTAGCCCCTTCTCTGTGCCTGGGAAGCAGAAGTGTTCACATTGCTTCGCAGAATCGCTTTTGTGCAGAAAATACTAACACTTGTTCAGAACGAAAGAAAGCACAGAGCCCCAGATTTTATGTTGTCCTGGAGAGCTTGCAGAGCACTGGGCAAAGGCAGGCAGAGAATTCCCTGCTAGCACCTTCTCTGTGCCTGGGACGCAGAAGTGTTCACATTGCTTCGCAGAATCGGTTTTGTGCAGAAAACAGTAACACTTGTTCAGAACGAAAGAAAGCACAGAGCCCCAGATTTTATGTTGTCCTGGAGAGCTTGCAGAGCACTGGGCAAAGGCAGGCAGAGAATTCCCTGCTAGCACCTTCTCTGTGCCTGGGAAGCAGAAGTGTTCACATTGCTTCGCAGAATCGCTTTTGTGCAGAAAACACTAACACTTGTTCAGAACGAAAGAAAGCACAGAGCCCCAGATTTGCTGTTGTCCTGGAGAGCTTGCAGAGCACTGGGGAAAGGCAGGCAGAGAATTCCATGCTAGCACCTTCTCTGTGCCTGTTCACATTGCTTCGCAGGATCGCTTTTGTGCAGAAAACACTAACACTTGTTCAGAACGAAAGAAAGCACAGAGCCCCAGATTTTATGTTGTCCTGGAGAGCTTGCAGAGCACTGGGCAAAGGCAGGCAGAGAATTCCCTGCTAGCACCTTCTCTGTGCCTGGGAAGCAGAAGTGTTCACATTGCTTCGCAGAATCGCTTTTGTGCAGAAAACAATAACACTTGTTCAGAACGAAAGAAAGAACAGAGCCGCAGATTTTATGTTGTCCTGGAGAGCTTGCAGAGCACTGGGGAAAGGCAGGCAGAGAATTCCTTGCTAGCAACTTCTCTGTGCCTGTTCACATTGCTTCGCAGAATCGCTTTTCTGCAGAAAACACTAACACCTGTTCAGAACGAAAGAAAGCACAGAGCCCCAGATTTTATGTTGTCCTGGAGAGCTTGCAGAGCACTGGGGAAAGGCAGGCAGAGAATTCCCTGCTAGCACCTTCTCTGTGCCTGTTCACATTGCTTCGCAGAATCGCTTTTGTGCAGAAAACACTAACACTTGTTCAGAACGAAAGAAAGCACAGAGCCCCAGATTCTATGTTGTCCTGGAGAGCTTGCAGAGAACTGGGGAAAAGCAGGCAGAGAATTCCCTGCTAGCACCTTCTCTGTGCCTGTTCACATTGCTTCGCAGTATCGCTTTTGTGCAGAAAACAGTAACACTTGTTCAGAACGAAAGAAAGCACAGAGCCCCAGATTTTATGTTGTCCTGGAGAGCTTGCAGAGCACTGGGGAAAGGCAGGCAGAGAATTCCCTGCTAGCACCTTCTCTGTGCCTGGGAAGCAGAAGTGTTCACATTGCTTCGCAGAATCGCTTTTGTGCAGAAAACAGTAACACTTGTTCAGAACGAAAGAAAGCACAGAGCCCCAGATTTGCTGTTGTCCTGGAGAGCTTGCAGAGCACTGGGGAAAGGCAGGCAGAGAATTCCATGCTAGCACCTTCTCTGTGCCTGGGAAGCAGAAGTGTTCACATTGCTTCGCAGAATCGCTTTTGTGCAGAAAACACTAACACTTGTTCAGAACGAAAGAAAGCACAGAGCCCCAGATTCTATGTTGTCCTGGAGAGCTTGCAGAGCACTGGGGAAAGGCAGGCAGAGAATTCCCTGCTAGCACCTTCTCTGTGCCTGTTCACATTGCTTCGCAGGATCGCTTTTGTGCAGAAAACACTAACACTTGTTCAGAACGAAAGAAAGCACAGAGCCCCAGATTTTATGTTGTCCTGGAGAGCTTGCAGAGCACTGGGGAAAGGCAGGCAGAGAATTCCCTGCTAGCACCTTCTCTGTGCCTGTTCACATTGCTTCGCAGAATCGCTTTTGTGCAGAAAACACTAACACTTGTTCAGAACGAAAGAAAGCACAGAGCCCCAGATTTGCTGTTGTCCTGGAGAGCTTGCAGAGCACTGGGCAAAGGCAGGCAGAGAATTCCCTGCTAGCACCTTCTCTGTCCCTGGGAAGCAGAAGTTTTCACATTGCTTCGCAGAATCGCTTTTGTGCAGAAAACAGTAACACTTGTTCAGAAGGAAAGAAAGCACAGAGCCCCAGATTTTATGTTGTCCTGGAGAGCTTGCAGAGCACTGGGGAAAGGCAGGCAGAGAATTCCCTGCTAGCACCTTCTCTGTGCCTGTTCACATTGCTGCGCAGAATCGCTTTTGTGCAGAAAACTGTAACACTTGTTCAGAACGAAAGAAAGCACAGAGCCCCAGATTCTATGTTGTCCTGGAGAGCTTGCAGAGCACTGGGCAAAGGCAGGCAGAGAATTCCCTGCTAGCACCTTCTCTGTGCTTGGGAAGCAGAAGTGTTCACATTGCTTCGCAGAATCGCTTTTGTGCAGAAAACAGTAACACTTGTTCAGAACAAAAGAAAGCATAGAGCCCCAGATTTTATGTTGTCCTGGAGAGCTTGCAGAGCAGTGGGGAAAGGCAGGCAGAGAATTTCCTGCTAGCACCTTCTCTGTGCCTGGGAAGCAGTAGTCTTCACATTGCTTCGCAGAATCACTTTTGTGCAGAAAACAGTAACACTTGTTCAGAACGAAAGAAAGCACAGAGCCCCAGATTTTATGTTGTCCTGGAGAGCTTGCAGAGCACTGGGGAAAGGCAGGCAGAGAATTCCATGCTAGCACCTTCTCTGTGCCTGTTCACATTGCTTCGCAAGATCGCTTTTGTGCAGAAAACACTAACACCTGTTCAGATCGAAAGAAAGCACAGAGCCCCAGATTTTATGTTGTCCTGGAGAGCTTGCAGAGCACTGGGGAAAGGCAGGCAGAGAATTCCATGCTAGAACCTTCTCTGTGCCTGTTCACATTGCTTCGCAGAATCGCTTTTGTGCAGAAAACACTAACACTTGTTCAGAACGAAAGAAAGCACAGAGCCCCAGATTTTATGTTGTCCTGGAGAGCTTGCAGAGCACTGGGGAAAAGCAGGCAGAGAATTCCCTGCTAGCACCTTCTCTGTGCCTGTTCACATTGCTTCGCAGAATCGCTTTTGTGCAGAAAACACTAACACTTGTTCAGAACGAAAGAAAGCACAGAGCCCCAGATTTTATGTTGTCCTGGAGAGCTTGCAGAGCACTGGGGAAAAGCAGGCAGAGAATTCCCTGCTAGCACCTTCTCTGTGCCTGGGAAGCAGAAGTGTTCACATTGCTTCGCAGAATCGCTTTTGTGCAGAAAACAGTAACACTTGTTCAGAACGAAAGAAAGCACAGAGCCCCAGATTTGCTGTTGTCCTGGAGAGCTTGCAGAGCACTGGGGAAAGGCAGGCAGAGAATTCCCTGCTTGCACCTTCTCTGTGCCTGGGAAGCAGAAGTGTTCACATTGCTTCGCAGAATCGCTTTTGTGCAGAAAACAGTAACACTTGTTCAGAACAAAAGAAAGCATAGAGCCCCAGATTCTATGTTGTCCTGGAGAGCTTGCAGAGCACTGGGCAAAGGCAGGCAGAGAATTCCATGCTAGCACATTCTCTGTGCCTGGGAAGCAGAAGTGTTCACATTGCTTCGCAGAATCGCTTTTGTGCAGAAAATACTAACACTTGTTCAGAAGGAAAGAAAGCACAGAGCCCCAGATTTTATGTTGTCCTGGAGAGCTTGCAGAGCACTGGGGAAAGGCAGGCAGAGAATTCCCTGCTAGCACCTTCTCTGTGCCTGGGACGCAGAAGTGTTCACATTGCTTCGCAGAATCGGTTTTGTGCAGAAAACAGTAACACTTGTTCAGAACGAAAGAAAGCACAGAGCCCCAGATTTTATGTTGTCCTGGAGAGCTTGCAGAGCACTGGGGAAAGGCAGGCAGAGAATTCCCTGCTAGCACCTTCTCTGTGCCTGGGAAGCAGAAGTGTTCACATTGCTTCGCAGAATCGCTTTTGTGCAGAAAACACTAACACTTGTTCAGAACGAAAGAAAGCACAGAGCCCCAGATTTGCTGTTGTCCTGGAGAGCTTGCAGAGCACTGGGGAAAGGCAGGCAGAGAATTCCATGCTAGCACCTTCTCTGTGCCTGTTCACATTGCTTCGCAGGATCGCTTTTGTGCAGAAAACACTAACACTTGTTCAGAACGAAAGAAAGCACAGAGCCCCAGATTTTATGTTGTCCTGGAGAGCTTGCAGAGCACTGGGCAAAGGCAGGCAGAGAATTCCCTGCTAGCACCTTCTCTGTGCCTGGGAAGCAGAAGTGTTCACATTGCTTCGCAGAATCGCTTTTGTGCAGAAAACACTAACACTTGTTCAGAACGAAAGAAAGAACAGAGCCGCAGATTTTATGTTGTCCTGGAGAGCTTGCAGAGCACTGGGGAAAGGCAGGCAGAGAATTCCTTGCTAGCAACTTCTCTGTGCCTGTGCACATTGCTTCGCAGAATCGCTTTTCTGCAGAAAACACTAACACCTGTTCAGAACGAAAGAAAGCACAGAGCCCCAGATTTTATGTTGTCCTGGAGAGCTTGCAGAGCACTGGGGAAAGGCAGGCAGAGAATTCCATGCTAGCACCTTCTCTGTGCCTGTTCACATTGCTTCGCAGAATCGCTTTTGTGCAGAAAACACTAACACTTGTTCAGAACGAAAGAAAGCACAGAGCCCCAGATTCTATGTTGTCCTGGAGAGCTTGCAGAGCACTGGGGAAAAGCAGGCAGAGAATTCCCTGCTAGCACCTTCTCTGTGCCTGTTCACATTGCTTCGCAGTATCGCTTTTGTGCAGAAAACAGTAACACTTGTTCAGAACGAAAGAAAGCACAGAGCCCCGGATTTGCTGTTGTCCTGGAGAGCTTGCAGAGCACTGGGGAAAGGCAGGCAGAGAATTCCCTGCTAGCACCTTCTCTGTGCCTGGGAAGCAGAAGTGTTCACATTGCTTCGCAGAATCGCTTTTGTGCAGAAAACAGTAACACTTGTTCAGAACGAAAGAAAGCACAGAGCCCCAGATTTGCTGTTGTCCTGGAGAGCTTGCAGAGCACTGGGGAAAGGCAGGCAGAGAATTCCATGCTAGCACCTTCTCTGTGCCTGGGAAGCAGAAGTGTTCACATTGCTTCGCAGAATCGCTTTTGTGCAGAAAACAGTAACACTTGTTCAGAACGAAAGAAAGCACAGAGCCCCAGATTTTATGTTGTCCTGGAGAGCTTGCAGAGCACTGGGGAAAGGCAGGCAGAGAATTCCCTGCTAGCACCTTCTCTGTGCCTGGGAAGCAGAAGTGTTCACAATGCTTCGCAGGATCGCTTTTGTGCAGAAAACACTAACACTTGTTCAGAACGAAAGAAAGCACAGAGCCCCAGATTTTATGTTGTCCTGGAGAGCTTGCAGAGCACTGGGCAAAGGCAGGCAGAGAATTCCCTGCTAGCACCTTCTCTGTGCCTGGGAAGCAGAAGTGTTCACATTGCTTCGCAGAATCGCTTTTGTGCAGAAAATACTAACACTTGTTCAGAACGAAAGCACAGAGCCCCAGATTTTATGTTGTCCTGGAGAGCTTGCAGAGCACTGGGGAAAGGCAGGCAGAGAATTCCCTGCTAGCACCTTCTCTGTGCCTGGGACGCAGAAGTGTTCACATTGCTTCGCAGAATCGGTTTTGTGCAGAAAACAGTAACACTTGTTCAGAACGAAAGAAAGCACAGAGCCCCAGATTTTATGTTGTCCTGGAGAGCTTGCAGAGCACTGGGCAAAGGCAGGCAGAGAATTCCCTGCTAGCACCTTCTCTGTGCCTGGGAAGCAGAAGTGTTCACATTGCTTCGCAGAATCGCTTTTGTGCAGAAAACACTAACACTTGTTCAGAACGAAAGAAAGCACAGAGCCCCAGATTTGCTGTTGTCCTGGAGAGCTTGCAGAGCACTGGGGAAAGGCAGGCAGAGAATTCCATGCTAGCACCTTCTCTGTGCCTGTTCACATTGCTTCGCAGGATCGCTTTTGTGCAGAAAACACTAACACTTGTTCAGAACGAAAGAAAGCACAGAGCCCCAGATTTTATGTTGTCCTGGAGAGCTTGCAGAGCACTGGGCAAAGGCAGGCAGAGAATTCCCTGCTAGCACCTTCTCTGTGCCTGGGAAGCAGAAGTGTTCACATTGCTTCGCAGAATCGCTTTTGTGCAGAAAACACTAACACTTGTTCAGAACGAAAGAAAGAACAGAGCCCCAGATTTTATGTTGTCCTGGAGAGCTTGCAGAGCACTGGGGAAAGGCAGGCAGAGAATTCCTTGCTAGCAACTTCTCTGTGCCTGTTCACATTGCTTCGCAGAATCGCTTTTCTGCAGAAAACACTAACACCTGTTCAGAACGAAAGAAAGCACAGAGCCCCAGATTTTATGTTGTCCTGGAGAGCTTGCAGAGCACTGGGGAAAGGCAGGCAGAGAATTCCATGCTAGCACCTTCTCTGTGCCTGTTCACATTGCTTCGCAGAATCGCTTTTGTGCAGAAAACACTAACACTTGTTCAGAACGAAAGAAAGCACAGAGCCCCAGATTCTATGTTGTCCTGGAGAGCTTGCAGAGCACTGGGGAAAAGCAGGCAGAGAATTCCCTGCTAGCACCTTCTCTGTGCCTGTTCACATTGCTTCGCAGTATCGCTTTTGTGCAGAAAACAGTAACACTTGTTCAGAACGAAAGAAAGCACAGAGCCCCAGATTTTATGTTGTCCTGGAGAGCTTGCAGAGCACTGGGGAAAGGCAGGCAGAGAATTCCCTGCTAGCACCTTCTCTGTGCCTGGGAAGCAGAAGTGTTCACATTGCTTGGCAGAATCGCTTTTGTGCAGAAAACAGTAACACTTGTTCAGAACGAAAGAAAGCACAGAGCCCCAGATTTGCTGTTGTCCTGGAGAGCTTGCAGAGCACTGGGGAAAGGCAGGCAGAGAATTCCCTGCTAGCACCTTCTCTGTGCCTGTTCACATTGCTTCGCAGGATCGCTTTTGTGCAGAAAACACTAACACTTGTTCAGAACGAAAGAAAGCACAGAGCCCCAGATTTTATGTTGTCCTGGAGAGCTTGCAGAGCACTGGGGAAAGGCAGGCAGAGAATTCCCTGCTAGCACCTTCTCTGTGCCTGGGAAGCAGAAGTGATCACATTGCTTCGCAGAATCGCTTTTGTGCAGAAAACACTAACACTTGTTCAGAACGAAAGAAAGAACAGAGCCGCAGATTTTATGTTGTCCTGGAGAGCTTGCAGAGCACTGGGGAAAGGCAGGCAGAGAATTCCCTGCTAGCAACTTCTCTGTGCCTGTTCACATTGCTTCGCAGAATCGCTTTTCTGCAGAAAACACTAACACCTGTTCAGAACGAAAGAAAGCACAGAGCCCCAGATTTTATGTTGTCCTGGAGAGCTTGCAGAGCACTGGGGAAAGGCAGGCAGAGAATTCCATGCTAGCACCTTCTCTGTGCCTGTTCACATTGCTTCGCAGAATCGCTTTTGTGCAGAAAACACTAACACTTGTTCAGAACGAAAGAAAGCACAGAGCCCCAGATTCTATGTTGTCCTGGAGAGCTTGCAGAGCACTGGGGAAAAGCAGGCAGAGAATTCCCTGCTAGCACCTTCTCTGTGCCTGTTCACATTGCTTCGCAGAATCGCTTTTGTGCAGAAAACAGTAACACTTGTTCAGAACGAAAGAAAGCACAGAGCCCCGGATTTGCTGTTGTCCTGGAGAGCTTGCAGAGCACTGGGGAAAGGCAGGCAGAGAATTCCCTGCTAGCACCTTCTCTGTGCCTGGGAAGCAGAAGTGTTCACATTGCTTCGCAGAATCGCTTTTGTGCAGAAAACAGTAACACTTGTTCAGAACGAAAGAAAGCACAGAGCCCCAGATTTGCTGTTGTCCTGGAGAGCTTGCAGAGCACTGGGGAAAGGCAGGCAGAGAATTCCATGCTAGCACCTTCTCTGTGCCTGGGAAGCAGAAGTGTTCACATTGCTTGGCAGAATCGCTTTTGTGCAGAAAACAGTAACACTTGTTCAGAACGAAAGAAAGCACAGAGCCCCAGATTTTATGTTGTCCTGGAGAGCTTGCAGAGCACTGGGCAAAGGCAGGCAGAGAATTCCCTGCTAGCACCTTCTCTGTGCCTGGGAAGCAGAAGTGTTCACATTGCTTCGCAGAATCGCTTTTGTGCAGAAAACACTAACACTTGTTCAGAACGAAAGAAAGCACAGAGCCCCAGATTTTATGTTGTCCTGGAGAGCTTGCAGAGCACTGGGGAAAGGCAGGCAGAGAATTCCCTGCTAGCACCTTCTCTGTGCCTGTTCACATTGCTTCGCAGAATCGCTTTTGTGCAGAAAACAGTAACACTTGTTCAGAACGAAAGAAAGCACAGAGCCCCAGATTTGCTGTTGTCCTGGAGAGCTTGCAGAGCACTGGGCAAAGGCAGGCAGAGAATTCCATGCTAGCACCTTCTCTGTCCCTGGGAAGCAGAAGTTTTCACATTGCTTCGTACAATCGCTTTTGTGCAGAAAACAGTAACACTTGTTCAGAACGAAAGAAAGCACAGAGCCCCAGATTTTATGTTGTCCTGGAGAGCTTGCAGAGCACTGGGGAAAGGCAGGCAGAGAATTCCCTGCTAGCACCTTCTCTGTGCCTGTTCACATTGCTTCGCAGAATCGCTTTTGTGCAGAAAACTGTAACACTTGTTCAGAACGAAAGAAAGCACAGAGCCCCAGATTCTATGTTGTCCTGGAGAGCTTGCAGAGCACTGGGCAAAGGCAGGCAGAGAATTCCCTGCTAGCACCTTCTCTGTGCTTGGGAAGCAGAAGTGTTCACATTGCTTCGCAGAATCGCTTTTGTGCAGAAAACAGTAACACTTGTTCAGAACAAAAGAAAGCATAGAGCCCCAGATTTTATGTTGTCCTGGAGAGCTTGCAGAGCACTGGGGAAAGGCAGGCAGAGAATTTCCTGCTAGCACCTTCTCTGTGCCTGGGAAGCAGAAGTGTTCACATTGCTTGGCAGAATCGCTTTTGTGCAGAAAACACTAACACTTGTTCAGAACGAAAGAAAGCACAGAGCCCCAGATTTTATGTTGTCCTGGAGAGCTTGCAGAGCACTGGGGAAAAGCAGGCAGAGAATTCCCTGCTAGCACCTTCTCTGTGCCTGGGAAACAGAAGTGTTCACATTGCTTCGCAGAATCGCTTTTGTGCAGAAAACAGTAACACTTGTTCAGATGAAAGAAAGCACAGAGCCCCAGATTTTATGTTGTCCTGGAGAGCTTGCAGAGCACTGGGGAAAAGCAGGCAGAGAATTCCCTGCTAGCACCTTCTCTGTGCCTGGGAAACAGAAGTGTTCACATTGCTTCGCAGAATCGCTTTTGTGCAGAAAACAGTAACACTTGTTCAGATGAAAGAAAGCACAGAGCCCCAGATTTTATGTTGTCCTGGAGAGCTTGCAGAGCACTGGGGAAAGGCAGGCAGAGAATTCCCTGCTAGCACCTTCTCTGTGCTTGGGAAGCAGAAGTGTTCACATTGCTTCGCAGAATCGCTTTTGTGCAGAAAACAGTAACACTTGTTCAGAACAAAAGAAAGCATAGAGCCCCAGATTCTATGTTGTCCTGGAGAGCTTGCAGAGCACTGGGGAAAGGCAGGCAGAGAATTCCATGCTAGCACCTTCTCTGTGCCTGGGAAGCAGAAGTGTTCACATTGCTTCGCAGAATCGCTTTTGTGCAGAAAACAGTAACACTTGTTCAGAACGAAAGAAAGCACAGAGCCCCAGATTTTATGTTGTCCTGGAGAGCTTGCAGAGCACTGGGGAAAGGCAGGCAGAGAATTCCCTGCTAGTACCTTCTCTGTGCCTGGGAAGCAGAAGTGTTCACAATGCTTCGCAGGATCGCTTTTGTGCAGAAAACACTAACACTTGTTCAGAACGAAAGAAAGCACAGAGCCCCAGATTTTATGTTGTCCTGGAGAGCTTGCAGAGCACTGGGGAAAGGCAGGCAGAGAATTCCATGCTAGCACCTTCTCTGTGCCTGTTCACATTGCTTCGCAAGATCGCTTTTGTGCAGAAAACACTAACACCTGTTCAGAACGAAAGAAAGCACAGAGCCCCAGATTTTATGTTGTCCTGGAGAGCTTGCAGAGCACTGGGCAAAGGCAGGCAGAGAATTCCATGCTAGCACCTTCTCTGTGCCTGTTCACATTGCTTCGCAGAATCGCTTTTGTGCAGAAAACACTAACACTTGTTCAGAACGAAAGAAAGCACAGAGCCCCAGATTCTATGTTGTCCTGGAGAGCTTGCAGAGCACTGGGGAAAGGCAGGCAGAGAATTCCCTGCTAGCACCTTCTCTGTGCCTGGGAAGCAGAAGTGTTCACATTGCTTCGCAGAATCGCTTTTGTGCAGAAAACAGTAACACTTGTTCAGAACAAAAGAAAGCATAGAGCCCCAGATTCTATGTTGTCCTGGAGAGCTTGCAGAGCACTGGGCAAAGGCAGGCAGAGAATTCCATGCTAGCACCTTCTCTGTGCCTGGGAAGCAGAAGTGTTCACATTGCTTCGCAGAATCGCTTTTGTGCAGAAAATACTAACACTTGTTCAGAAGGAAAGAAAGCACAGAGCCCCAGATTTTATGTTGTCCTGGAGAGCTTGCAGAGCACTGGGGAAAGGCAGGCAGAGAATTCCCTGCTAGCACCTTCTCTGTGCCTGGGACGCAGAAGTGTTCACATTGCTTCGCAGAATCGGTTTTGTGCAGAAAACAGTAACACTTGTTCAGAACGAAAGAAAGCACAGAGCCCCAGATTTTATGTTGTCCTGGAGAGCTTGCAGAGCACTGGGCAAAGGCAGGCAGAGAATTCCCTGCTAGCACCTTCTCTGTGCCTGGGAAGCAGAAGTGTTCACATTGCTTCGCAGAATCGCTTTTGTGCAGAAAACACTAACACTTGTTCAGAACGAAAGAAAGCACAGAGCCCCAGATTTGCTGTTGTCCTGGAGAGCTTGCAGAGCACTGGGGAAAGGCAGGCAGAGAATTCCCTGCTAGCACCTTCTCTGTGCCTGTTCACATTGCTTCGCAGAATCGCTTTTCTGCAGAAAACACTAACACCTGTTCAGAACGAAAGAAAGCACAGAGCCCCAGATTTTATGTTGTCCTGGAGAGCTTGCAGAGCACTGGGGAAAGGCAGGCAGAGAATTCCATGCTAGCACCTTCTCTGTGCCTGTTCACATTGCTTCGCAGAATCGCTTTTGTGCAGAAAACACTAACACTTGTTCAGAACGAAAGAAAGCACAGAGCCCCAGATTCTATGTTGTCCTGGAGAGCTTGCAGAGCACTGGGGAAAAGCAGGCAGAGAATTCCCTGCTAGCACCTTCTCTGTGTCTGTTCACATTGCTTCGCAGTATCGCTTTTGTGCAGAAAACAGTAACACTTGTTCAGAACGAAAGAAAGCACAGAGCCCCGGATTTGCTGTTGTCCTGGAGAGCTTGCAGAGCACTGGGGAAAAGCAGGCAGAGAATTCCCTGCTAGCACCTTCTCTGTGCCTGGGAAGCAGAAGTGTTCACATTGCTTCGCAGAATCGCTTTTGTGCAGAAAACAGTAACACTTGTTCAGAACGAAAGAAAGCACAGAGCCCCAGATTTGCTGTTGTCCTGGAGAGCTTGCAGAGCACTGGGGAAAGGCAGGCAGAGAATTCCATGCTAGCACCTTCTCTGTGCCTGGGAAGCAGAAGTGTTCACATTGCTTCGCAGAATCGCTTTTGTGCAGAAAACAGTAACACTTGTTCAGAACGAAAGAAAGCACAGAGCCCCAGATTTTATGTTGTCCTGGAGAGCTTGCAGAGCACTGGGCAAAGGCAGGCAGAGAATTCCCTGCTAGCACCTTCTCTGTGCCTGGGAAGCAGAAGTGTTCACATTGCTTCGCAGAATCGGTTTTGTGCAGAAAACAGTAACACTTGTTCAGAACGAAAGAAAGCACAGAGCCCCAGATTTTATGTTGTCCTGGAGAGCTTGCAGAGCACTGGGGAAAGGCAGGCAGAGAATTCCCTGCTAGCACCTTCTCTGTGCCTGTTCACATTGCTTCGCAGAATCGCTTTTGTGCAGAAAACAGTAACACTTGTTCAGAACGAAAGAAAGCACAGAGCCCCAGATTTGCTGTTGTCCTGGAGAGCTTGCAGAGCACTGGGCAAAGGCAGGCAGAGAATTCCATGCTAGCACCTTCTCTGTCCCTGGGAAGCAGAAGTTTTCACATTGCTTCGTACAATCGCTTTTGTGCAGAAAACACTAACACTTGTTCAGAAGGAAAGAAAGCACAGAGCCCCAGATTTTATGTTGTCCTGGAGAGCTTGCAGAGCACTGGGGAAAGGCAGGCAGAGAATTCCCTGCTAGCACCTTCTCTGTGCCTGTTCACATTGCTTCGCAGAATCGCTTTTGTGCAGAAAACTGTAACACTTGTTCAGAACGAAAGAAAGCACAGAGCCCCAGATTCTATGTTGTCCTGGAGAGCTTGCAGAGCACTGGGCAAAGGCAGGCAGAGAATTCCCTGCTAGCACCTTCTCTGTGCTTGGGAAGCAGAAGTGTTCACATTGCTTCGCAGAGTCGCTTTTGTGCAGAAAACAGTAACACTTGTTCAGAACAAAAGAAAGCATAGAGCCCCAGATTTTATGTTGTCCTGGAGAGCTTGCAGAGCACTGGGGAAAGGCAGGCAGAGAATTTCCTGCTAGCACCTTCTCTGTGCCTGGGAAGCAGTAGTCTTCACATTGCTTCGCAGAATCGCTTTTGTGCAGAAAACAGTAACAGTTGTTCAGAATGAAAGAAAGCACAGAGCCCCAGATTTTATGTTGTCCTGGAGAGCTTGCAGAGCACTGGGGAAAAGCAGGCAGAGAATTCCCTGCTAGCACCTTCTCTGTGCCTGGGAAACAGAAGTGTTCACATTGCTTCGCAGAATCGCTTTTGTGCAGAAAACAGTAACACTTGTTCAGATGAAAGAAAGCACAGAGCCCCAGATTTTATGTTGTCCTGGAGAGCTTGCAGAGCACTGGGGAAAGGCAGGCAGAGAATTCCCTGCTAGCACCTTCTCTGTGCTTGGGAAGCAGAAGTGTTCACATTGCTTCGCAGAATCGCTTTTGTGCAGAAAACAGTAACACTTGTTCAGAACAAAAGAAAGCATAGAGCCCCAGATTCTATGTTGTCCTGGAGAGCTTGCAGAGCACTGGGCAAAGGCAGGCAGAGAATTCCATGCTAGCACCTTCTCTGTGCCTGGGAAGCAGAAGTGTTCACATTGCTTCGCAGAATCGCTTTTGTGCAGAAAACAGTAACACTTGTTCAGAACGAAAGAAAGCACAGAGCCCCAGATTTTATGTTGTCCTGGAGAGCTTGCAGAGCACTGGGGAAAGGCAGGCAGAGAATTCCCTGCTAGTACCTTCTCTGTGACTGGGAAACAGAAGTGTTCACAATGCTTCGCAGGATCGCTTTTGTGCAGAAAACACTAACACTTGTTCAGAACGAAAGAAAGCACAGAGCCCCAGATTTTATGTTGTCCTGGAGAGCTTGCAGAGCACTGGGGAAAGGCAGGCAGAGAATTCCATGCTAGCACCTTCTCTGTGCCTGTTCACATTGCTTCGCAAGATCGCTTTTCTGCAGAAAACACTAACACCTGTTCAGAACGAAAGAAAGCACAGAGCCCCAGATTTTATGTTGTCCTGGAGAGCTTGCAGAGCACTGGGGAAAGGCAGGCAGAGAATTCCATGCTAGAACCTTCTCTGTGCCTGTTCACATTGCTTCGCAGAATCGCTTTTGTGCAGAAAACACTAACACTTGTTCAGAACGAAAGAAAGCACAGAGCCCCAGATTTTATGTTGTCCTGGAGAGCTTGCAGAGCACTGGGGAAAAGCAGGCAGAGAATTCCCTGCTAGCACCTTCTCTGTGCCTGTTCACATTGCTTCGCAGAATCGCTTTTGTGCAGAAAACACTAACACTTGTTCAGAACGAAAGAAAGCACAGAGCCCCAGATTTTATGTTGTCCTGGAGAGCTTGCAGAGCACTGGGGAAAAGCAGGCAGAGAATTCCCTGCTAGCACCTTCTCTGTGCCTGGGAAGCAGAAGTGTTCACATTGCTTCGCAGAATCGCTTTTGTGCAGAAAACAGTAACACTTGTTCAGAACGAAAGAAAGCACAGAGCCCCAGATTTGCTGTTGTCCTGGAGAGCTTGCAGAGCACTGGGGAAAGGCAGGCAGAGAATTCCCTGCTAGCACCTTCTCTGTGCCTGGGAAGCAGAAGTGTTCACATTGCTTCGCAGAATCGCTTTTGTGCAGAAAACAGTAACACTTGTTCAGAACAAAAGAAAGCATAGAGCCCCAGATTCTATGTTGTCCTGGAGAGCTTGCAGAGCACTGGGCAAAGGCAGGCAGAGAATTCCATGCTAGCACCTTCTCTGTGCCTGGGAAGCAGAAGTGTTCACATTGCTTCGCAGAATCGCTTTTGTGCAGAAAATACTAACACTTGTTCAGAAGGAAAGAAAGCACAGAGCCCCAGATTTTATGTTGTCCTGGAGAGCTTGCAGAGCACTGGGGAAAGGCAGGCAGAGAATTCCCTGCTAGCACCTTCTCTGTGCCTGGGACGCAGAAGTGTTCACATTGCTTCGCAGAATCGGTTTTGTGCAGAAAACAGTAACACTTGTTCAGAACGAAAGAAAGCACAGAGCCCCAGATTTTATGTTGTCCTGGAGAGCTTGCAGAGCACTGGGCAAAGGCAGGCAGAGAATTCCCTGCTAGCACCTTCTTTGTGCCTGGGAAGCAGAAGTGTTCACATTGCTTCGCAGAATCGCTTTTGTGCAGAAAACACTAACACTTGTTCAGAACGAAAGAAAGCACAGAGCCCCAGATTTGCTGTTGTCCTGGAGAGCTTGCAGAGCACTGGGGAAAGGCAGGCAGAGAATTCCATGCTAGCACCTTCTCTGTGCCTGTTCACATTGCTTCGCAGGATCGCTTTTGTGCAGAAAACACTAACACTTGTTCAGAACGAAAGAAAGCACAGAGCCCCAGATTTTATGTTGTCCTGGAGAGCTTGCAGAGCACTGGGGAAAGGCAGGCAGAGAATTCCCTGCTAGCACCTTCTCTGTGCCTGTTCACATTGCTTCGCAGAATCGCTTTTCTGCAGAAAACACTAACACCTGTTCAGAACGAAAGAAAGCACAGAGCCCCAGATTTTATGTTGTCCTGGAGAGCTTGCAGAGCACTGGGGAAAGGCAGGCAGAGAATTCCATGCTAGCACCTTCTCTGTGCCTGTTCACATTGCTTCGCAGAATCGCTTTTGTGCAGAAAACACTAACACTTGTTCAGAACGAAAGAAAGCACAGAGCCCCAGATTCTATGTTGTCCTGGAGAGCTTGCAGAGCACTGGGCAAAGGCAGGCAGAGAATTCCATGCTAGCACATTCTCTGTGCCTGGGAAGCAGAAGTGTTCACATTGCTTCGCAGAATCGCTTTTGTGCAGAAAATACTAACACTTGTTCAGAAGGAAAGAAAGCACAGAGCCCCAGATTTTATGTTGTCCTGGAGAGCTTGCAGAGCACTGGGGAAAGGCAGGCAGAGAATTCCCTGCTAGCACCTTCTCTGTGCCTGGGACGCAGAAGTGTTCACATTGCTTCGCAGAATCGGTTTTGTGCAGAAAACAGTAACACTTGTTCAGAACGAAAGAAAGCACAGAGCCCCAGATTTTATGTTGTCCTGGAGAGCTTGCAGAGCACTGGGGAAAGGCAGGCAGAGAATTCCCTGCTAGCACCTTCTCTGTGCCTGGGAAGCAGAAGTGTTCACATTGCTTCGCAGAATCGCTTTTGTGCAGAAAACACTAACACTTGTTCAGAACGAAAGAAAGCACAGAGCCCCGGATTTGCTGTTGTCCTGGAGAGCTTGCAGAGCACTGGGGAAAAGCAGGCAGAGAATTCCCTGCTAGCACCTTCTCTGTGCCTGGGAAGCAGAAGTGTTCACATTGCTTCGCAGAATCGCTTTTGTGCAGAAAACAGTAACAGTTCTTCAGAACGAAAGAAAGCACAGAGCCCCAGATTTTATGTTGTCCTAGAGAGCTTGCAGAGCACTGGGGAAAGGCAGGCAGAGAATTCGCTGCTAGCACCTTCTCTGTTCTTGGGAAGCAGTAGTGTTCACATTGCTTCGCAGAATCGCTTTTGTGCAGAAAACACCAACACTTGTTCAGAACGAAAGAAAGCACAGAGCCCCAGATTTGCTGTTGTCCTGGAGAGCTTGCAGAGCACTCGGGAAAGGCAGGCAGAGATTTCCATGCTAGCACCTTCTCTGTGCCTGGGAAGCAGAAGTGTTCACATTGCTTCGCAGAATCGCTTTTGTGCAGAAAACAGTAACACTTGTTCAGAACGAAAGAAAGCACAGAGCCCCAGATTTTATGTTGTCCTGGAGAGCTTGCAGAGCACTGGGGAAAGGCAGGCAGAGAATTCCCTGCTAGCACCTTCTCTGTGCCTGGGAAGCAGAAGTGTTCACATTGCTTGGCAGAATCGCTTTTGTGCAGAAAACACTAACACTTGTTCAGAACGAAAGAAAGCACAGAGCCCCAGATTTTATGTTGTCCTGGAGAGCTTGCAGAGCACTGGGGAAAGGCAGGCAGAGAATTCCATGCTAGCACCTTCTCTGTGCCTGGGAAGCAGAAGTGTTCACATTGCTTCGCAGAATCGCTTTTGTGCAGAAAACACTAACACTTGTTCAGAAGGAAAGAAAGCACAGAGCCCCAGATTCTATGTCGTCCTGGAGAGCTTGCAGAGCACTGGGCAAAGGCAGGCAGAGAATTCCATGCTAGCACCTTCTCTGTGCCTGGGAAGCAGAAGTTTTCACATTGCTTCGCAGAATCGCTTTTGTGCAGAAAACAGTAACACTTGTTCAGAACGAAAGAAAGCACAGAGCCCCAGATTTGCTGTTGTCCTGGAGAGCTTGCAGAGCACTGGGGAAAGGCAGGCAGAGAATTCCCTGCTAGCACCTTCTCTGTGCCTGTTCACATTGTTTCGCAGAATCGCTTTTGTGCAGAAAACACTAACACCTGTTCAGAACGAAAGAAAGCACAGAGCCCCAGATTTTATGTTGTCCTGGAGAGCTTGCAGAGCACTGGGGAAAGGCAGGCAGAGAATTCCATGCTAGCACCTTCTCTGTGCCTGTTCACATTGCTTCGCAGAATCGCTTTTGTGCAGAAAACACTAACACTTGTTCAGAAGGAAGGAAAGCACAGAGCCCCAGATTTTATGTTGTCCTGGAGAGCTTGCAGAGCACTGGGGAAAAGCAGACAGAGAATTCCCTGCTAGCACCTTCTCTGTGCCTGTTCACATTGCTTCGCAGAATCGCTTTTGTGCAGAAAACACTAACACTTGTTCAGAACGAAAGAAAGCACAGAGCCCCAGATTCTATGTTGTCCTGGAGAGCTTGCAGAGCACTGGGCAAAGGCAGGCAGAGAATTCCATGCTAGCACCTTCTCTGTGCCTGGGAAGCAGAAGTGTTCACATTGCTTCGCAGAATCGCTTTTGTGCAGAAAACACCAACACTTGTTCAGAACGAAAGAAAGCACAGAGCCCCAGATTTTATGTTGTCCTGGAGAGCTTGCAGAGCACTGGGGAAAGGCAGGCAGAGATTTCCATGCTAGCACCTTCTCTGTGCCTGGGAAGCAGAAGTGTTCACATTGCTTCGCAGAATCGCTTTTGTGCAGAAAACAGTAACACTTGTTCAGAACGAAAGAAAGCACAGAGCCCCAGATTTTATGTTGTCCTGGAGAGCTTGCGGAGCACTGGGGAAAGGCAGGCAGAGAATTCCCTGCTAGCACCTTCTCTGTGCCTGGGAAGCAGAATTTTTCACATTGCTTCGCAGAATCGCTTTTGTGCAGAAAACAGTAACACTTGTTCAGAACGAAAGAAAGCACAGAGCCCCAGATTTGCTGTTGTCCTGGAGAGCTTGCAGAGCACTGGGGAAAGGCAGGCAGAGATTTCCATGCTAGCACCTTCTCTGTGCCTGGGAAGCAGAAGTGTTCACATTGCTTCGCAGAATCGCTTTTGTGCAGAAAACAGTAACACTTGTTCAGAACGAAAGAAAGCACAGAGCCCCAGATTTTATGTTGTCCTGGAGAGCTTGCGGAGCACTGGGGAAAGGCAGGCAGAGAATTCCCTGCTAGCACCTTCTCTGTCCCTGGGAAGCAGAATTTTTCACATTGCTTGGCAGAATCGCTTTTGTGCAGAAAACAGTAACACTTGTTCAGAACGAAAGAAAGCACAGAGCCCCAGATTTGCTGTTGTCCTGGAGAGCTTGCAGAGCACTGGGGAAAGGCAGGCAGAGAATTCCCTGCTAGCACCTTCTCTGTGCCTGGGAAGCAGAAGTGTTCACATTGCTTGGCAGAATCGCTTTTGTGCAGAAAACAGTAACACTTGTTCAGAACGAAAGAAAGCACAGAGCCCCAGATTTTATGTTGTCCTGGAGAGCTTGCAGAGCACTGGGGAAAGGCAGGCAGAGAATTCCCTGCTAGCACCTTCTCTGTGCCTGGGAAGCAGAAGTGTTCACATTGCTTCGCAGAATCGCTTTTGTGCAGAAAACAGTAACACTTGTTCAGAACGAAAGAAAGCACAGAGCCCCAGATTTTATGTTGTCCTGGAGAGCTTGCAGAGCACTGGGGAAAGGCAGGCAGAGAATTCCCTGCTAGCACCTTCTCTGTGCCTGGGAAGCAGAAGTGTTCACATTGCTTCGCAGAATCGCTTTTGTGCAGAAAACACTAACACTTGTTCAGAACGAAAGAAAGCACAGAGCCCCAGATTTTATGTTGTCCTGGAGAGCTTGCAGAGCACTGGGCAAAGGCAGGCAGAGAATTCCCTGCTAGCACCTTCTCTGTGCCTGGGAAGCAGAAGTGTTCACATTGCTTCGCAGAATCGCTTTTGTGCAGAAAACACTAACACTTGTTCAGAACGAAAGAAAGCACAGAGCCCCAGATTTGCTGTTGTCCTGGAGAGCTTGCAGAGCACTGGGGAAAGGCAGGCAGAGAATTCCATGCTAGCACCTTCTCTGTGCCTGTTCACATTGCTTCGCAGGATCGCTTTTGTGCAGAAAACACTAACACTTGTTCAGAACGAAAGAAAGCACAGAGCCCCAGATTTTATGTTGTCCTGGAGAGCTTGCAGAGCACTGGGCAAAGGCAGGCAGAGAATTCCCTGCTAGCACCTTCTCTGTGCCTGTTCACATTGCTTCGCAGAATCGCTTTTCTGCAGAAAACACTAACACCTGTTCAGAACGAAAGAAAGCACAGAGCCCCAGATTTTATGTTGTCCTGGAGAGCTTGCAGAGCACTGGGGAAAGGCAGGCAGAGAATTCCATGCTAGCACCTTCTCTGTGCCTGTTCACATTGCTTCGCAGAATCGCTTTTGTGCAGAAAACACTAACACTTGTTCAGAACGAAAGAAAGCACAGAGCCCCAGATTCTATGTTGTCCTGGAGAGCTTGCAGAGCACTGCGGAAAAGCAGGCAGAGAATTCCCTGCTAGCACCTTCTCTGTGCCTGTTCACATTGCTTCGCAGTATCGCTTTTGTGCAGAAAACAGTAACACTTGTTCAGAACGAAAGAAAGCACAGAGCCCCGGATTTGCTGTTGTCCTGGAGAGCTTGCAGAGCACTGGGGAAAAGCAGGCAGAGAATTCCCTGCTAGCACCTTCTCTGTGCCTGGGAAGCAGAAGTGTTCACATTGCTTCGCAGAATCGCTTTTGTGCAGAAAACAGTAACAGTTCTTCAGAACGAAAGAAAGCACAGAGCCCCAGATTTTATGTTGTCCTAGAGAGCTTGCAGAGCACTGGGGAAAGGCAGGCAGAGAATTCCCTGCTAGCACCTTCTCTGTTCTTGGGAAGCAGTAGTGTTCACATTGCTTCGCAGAATCGCTTTTGTGCAGAAAACACCAACACTTGTTCAGAACGAAAGAAAGCACAGAGCCCCAGATTTGCTGTTGTCCTGGAGAGCTTGCAGAGCACTGGGGAAAGGCAGGCAGAGATTTCCATGCTAGCACCTTCTCTGTGCCTGGGAAGCAGAAGTGTTCACATTGCTTCGCAGAATCGCTTTTGTGCAGAAAACAGTAACACTTGTTCAGAACGAAAGAAAGCACAGAGCCCCAGATTTTATGTTGTCCTGGAGAGCTTGCAGAGCACTGGGGAAAGGCAGGCAGAGAATTCCCTGCTAGCACCTTCTCTGTGCCTGGGAAGCAGAAGTGTTCACATTGCTTGGCAGAATCGCTTTTGTGCAGAAAACACTAACACTTGTTCAGAACGAAAGAAAGCACAGAGCCCCAGATTTTATGTTGTCCTGGAGAGCTTGCAGAGCACTGGGCAAAGGCAGGCAGAGAATTCCCTGCTAGCACCTTCTCTGTGCCTGGGAAGCAGAAGTGTTCACATTGCTTCGCAGAATCGCTTTTGTGCAGAAAACACTAACACTTGTTCAGAACGAAAGAAAGCACAGAGCCCCAGATTTGCTGTTGTCCTGGAGAGCTTGCAGAGCACTGGGGAAAGGCAGGCAGAGAATTCCATGCTAGCACCTTCTCTGTGCCTGGGAAGCAGAAGTGTTCACATTGCTTGGCAGAATCGCTTTTGTGCAGAAAACACTAACACTTGTTCAGAACGAAAGAAAGCACAGAGCCCCAGATTTTATGTTGTCCTGGAGAGCTTGCAGAGCACTGGGCAAAGGCAGGCAGAGAATTCCCTGCTAGCACCTTCTCTGTGCCTGGGAAGCAGAAGTGTTCACATTGCTTCGCAGAATCGCTTTTGTGCAGAAAACACTAACACTTGTTCAGAAGGAAAGAAAGCACAGAGCCCCAGATTCTATGTCGTCCTGGAGAGCTTGCAGAGCACTGGGCAAAGGCAGGCAGAGAATTCCATGCTAGCACCTTCTCTGTGCCTGGGAAGCAGAAGTTTTCACATTGCTTCGCAGAATCGCTTTTGTGCAGAAAACAGTAACACTTGTTCAGAACGAAAGAAAGCACAGAGCCCCAGATTTGCTGTTGTCCTGGAGAGCTTGCAGAGCACTGGGGAAAGGCAGGCAGAGAATTCCCTGCTAGCACCTTCTCTGTGCCTGTTCACATTGTTTCGCAGAATCGCTTTTGTGCAGAAAACACTAACACCTGTTCAGAACGAAAGAAAGCACAGAGCCCCAGATTTTATGTTGTCCTGGAGAGCTTGCAGAGCACTGGGGAAAGGCAGGCAGAGAATTCCATGCTAGCACCTTCTCTGTGCCTGTTCACATTGCTTCGCAGAATCGCTTTTGTGCAGAAAACACTAACACTTGTTCAGAACGAAAGAAAGCACAGAGCCCCAGATTTTATGTTGTCCTGGAGAGCTTGCAGAGCACTGGGGAAAAGCAGACAGAGAATTCCCTGCTAGCACCTTCTCTGTGCCTGTTCACATTGCTTCGCAGAATCGCTTTTGTGCAGAAAACACCAACACTTGTTCAGAACGAAAGAAAGCACAGAGCCCCAGATTTTATGTTGTCCTGGAGAGCTTGCAGAGCACTGGGCAAAGGCAGGCAGAGATTTCCATGCTAGCACCTTCTCTGTGCCTGGGAAGCAGAAGTGTTCACATTGCTTCGCAGAATCGCTTTTGTGCAGAAAACAGTAACACTTGTTCAGAACGAAAGAAAGCACAGAGCCCCAGATTTTATGTTGTCCTGGAGAGCTTGCGGAGCACTGGGGAAAGGCAGGCAGAGAATTCCCTGCTAGCACCTTCTCTGTCCCTGGGAAGCAGAATTTTTCACATTGCTTCGCAGAATCGCTTTTGTGCAGAAAACAGTAACACTTGTTCAGAACGAAAGAAAGCACAGAGCCCCAGATTTGCTGTTGTCCTGGAGAGCTTGCAGAGCACTGGGGAAAGGCAGGCAGAGATTTCCATGCTAGCACCTTCTCTGTGCCTGGGAAGCAGAAGTGTTCACATTGCTTCGCAGAATCGCTTTTGTGCAGAAAACAGTAACACTTGTTCAGAACGAAAGAAAGCACAGAGCCCCAGATTTTATGTTGTCCTGGAGAGCTTGCGGAGCACTGGGGAAAGGCAGGCAGAGAATTCCCTGCTAGCACCTTCTCTGTCCCTGGGAAGCAGAATTTTTCACATTGCTTGGCAGAATCGCTTTTGTGCAGAAAACAGTAACACTTGTTCAGAACGAAAGAAAGCACAGAGCCCCAGATTTGCTGTTGTCCTGGAGAGCTTGCAGAGCACTGGGGAAAGGCAGGCAGAGAATTCCCTGCTAGCACCTTCTCTGTGACTGGGAAGCAGAAGTGTTCACATTGCTTCGCAGAATCGCTTTTGTGCAGAAAACAGTAACACTTGTTCAGAACGAAAGAAAGCACAGAGCCCCAGATTTTATGTTGTCCTGGAGAGCTTGCAGAGCACTGGGGAAAGGCAGGCAGAGAATTCCCTGCTAGCACCTTCTCTGTGCCTGGGAAGCAGAAGTGTTCACATTGCTTCGCAGAATCGCTTTTGTGCAGAAAACACTAACACTTGTTCAGAACGAAAGAAAGCACAGAGCCCCAGATTCTATGTTGTCCTGGAGAGCTTGCAGAGCACTGGGCAAAGGCAGGCAGAGAATTCCATGCTAGCACCTTCTCTGTCCCTGGGAAGCAGAAGTTTTCACATTGCTTCGCACAATCGCTTTTGTGCAGAAAACACTAACACTTGTTCAGAACGAAAGAAAGCACAGAGCCCCAGATTTTATGTTGTCCTGGAGAGCTTGCAGAGCACTGGGGAAAAGCAGGCAGAGAATTCCATGCTAGCACCTTCTCTGTGCCTGGGAAGCAGAAGTGTTCACATTGCTTCGCAGAATCGCTTTTGTGCAGAAAACAGTAACAGTTCTTCAGAACGAAAGAAAGCACAGAGCCCCAGATTTTATGTTGTCCTAGAGAGCTTGCAGAGCACTGGGGAAAGGCAGGCAGAGAATTCCGTGCTAGCACCTTCTCTGTGCCTGGGAAGCAGAAGTGTTCACATTGCTTCGCAGAATCGCTTTTGTGCAGAAAACAGTAACACTTGTTCAGAAGGAAAGAAAGCATAGAGCCCCAGATTTTATGTTGTCCTGGAGAGCTTGCAGAGCACTGGGGAAAGGCAGGCAGAGAATTCCCTGCTAGCACCTTCTCTGTGACTGGGAAGCAGAAGTGTTCACATTGCTTCGCAGAATCGCTTTTGTGCAGAAAACAGTAACACTTGTTCAGAACGAAAGAAAGCACAGAGCCCCAGATTTTCTGTTGTCCTGGAGAGCTTGCAGAGCACTGGGGAAAGGCAGGCAGAGAATTCCCTGCTAGCACCTTCTCTGTGCCTGGGAAGCAGAAGTGTTCACATTGCTTCGCAGAATCGCTTTTGTGCAGAAAACACTAACACTTGTTCAGAACGAAAGAAAGCACAGAGCCCCAGATTCTATGTTGTCCTGGAGAGCTTGCAGAGCACTGGGGAAAGGCAGGCAGAGAATTCCATGCTAGCACCTTCTCTGTCCCTGGGAAGCAGAAGTTTTCACATTGCTTCGCACAATCGCTTTTGTGCAGAAAACACTAACACTTGTTCAGAACGAAAGAAAGCACAGAGCCCCAGATTTTATGTTGTCCTGGAGAGCTTGCAGAGCACTGGGGAAAGGCAGGCAGAGAATTCCCTGCTAGCACCTTCTCTGTGCCTGTTCACATTGCTTCGCAGAATCGCTTTTGTGCAGAAAACACTAACACTTGTTCAGAACGAAAGAAAGCACAGAGCCCCAGATTTTATGTTGTCCTGGAGAGCTTGCAGAGCACTGGGGAAAAGCAGGCAGAGAATTCCCTGCTAGCACCTTCTCTGTGCCTGGGAAGCAGAAGTGTTCACATTGCTTCGCAGAATCGCTTTTGTGCAGAAAACAGTAACAGTTCTTCAGAACGAAAGAAAGCACAGAGCCCCAGATTTTATGTTGTCCTAGAGAGCTTGCAGAGCACTGGGGAAAGGCAGGCAGAGAATTCCCTGCTAGCACCTTCTCTGTTCTTGGGAAGCAGAAGTGTTCACATTGCTTCGCAGAATCGCTTTTGTGCAGAAAACACCAACACTTGTTCAGAACGAAAGAAAGCACAGAGCCCCAGATTTTATGTTGTCCTGGAGAGCTTGCAGAGCACTGGGCAAAGGCAGGCAGAGATTTCCATGCTAGCACCTTCTCTGTGCCTGGGAAGCAGAAGTGTTCACATTGCTTCGCAGAATCGCTTTTGTGCAGAAAACAGTAACACTTGTTCAGAACGAAAGAAAGCACAGAGCCACAGATTTTATGTTGTCCTGGAGAGCTTGCGGAGCACTGGGGAAAGGCAGGCAGAGAATTCCCTGCTAGCACCTTCTCTGTGCCTGGGAAGCAGAAGTGTTCACATTGCTTCGCAGAATCGCTTTTGTGCAGAAAACACCAACACTTGTTCAGAACGAAAGAAAGCACAGAGCCCCAGATTTGCTATTGTCCTGGAGAGCTTGCAGAGCACTGGGGAAAGGCAGGCAGAGAATTCCGTGCTAGCACCTTCTCTGTGCCTGGGAAGCAGAAGTGTTCACATTGCTTCGCAGAATCGCTTTTGTGCAGAAAACACCAACACTTGTTCAGAAGGAAAGAAAGCATAGAGCCCCAGATTTTATGTTGTCCTAGAGAGCTTGCAGAGCACTGGGGAAAGGCAGGCAGAGAATTCCCTGCTAGCACCTTCTCTGTTCTTGGGAAGCAGAAGTGTTCACATTGCTTCGCAGAATCGCTTTTGTGCAGAAAACACTAACACTTGTTCAGAACGAAAGAAAGCACAGAGCCCCAGATTTTCTGTTGTCCTGGAGAGCTTGCAGAGCACTGGGGAAAAGCAGGCAGAGAATTCCCTGCTAGCACCTTCTCTGTCCCTGGGAAGCAGAATTTTTCACATTGCTTCGCAGAATCGCTTTTGTGCAGAAAACAGTAACACTTGTTCAGAACGAAAGAAAGCACAGAGCCCCAGATTTGCTGTTGTCCTGGAGAGCTTGCAGAGCACTGGGGAAAGGCAGGCAGAGATTTCCATGCTAGCACCTTCTCTGTGCCTGGGAAGCAGAAGTGTTCACATTGCTTCGCAGAATCGCTTTTGTGCAGAAAACAGTAACACTTGTTCAGAACGAAAGAAAGCACAGAGCCCCAGATTTTATGTTGTCCTGGAGAGCTTGCAGAGCACTGGGGAAAGGCAGGCAGAGAATTCCCTGCTAGCACCTTCTCTGTCCCTGGGAAGCAGAATTTTTCACATTGCTTGGCAGAATCGCTTTTGTGCAGAAAACAGTAACACTTGTTCAGAACGAAAGAAAGCACAGAGCCCCAGATTTGCTGTTGTCCTGGAGAGCTTGCAGAGCACTGGGGAAAGGCAGGCAGAGAATTCCCTGCTAGCACCTTCTCTGTGACTGGGAAGCAGAAGTGTTCACATTGCTTCGCAGAATCGCTTTTGTGCAGAAAACAGTAACACTTGTTCAGAACGAAAGAAAGCACAGAGCCCCAGATTTTCTGTTGTCCTGGAGAGCTTGCAGAGCACTGGGGAAAGGCAGGCAGAGAATTCCCTGCTAGCACCTTCTCTGTCCCTGGGAAGCAGAATTTTTCACATTGCTTCGCAGAATCGCTTTTGTGCAGAAAACAGTAACACTTGTTCAGAACGAAAGAAAGCACAGAGCCCCAGATTTGCTGTTGTCCTGGAGAGCTTGCAGAGCACTGGGGAAAGGCAGGCAGAGATTTCCATGCTAGCACCTTCTCTGTGCCTGGGAAGCAGAAGTGTTCACATTGCTTCGCAGAATCGCTTTTGTGCAGAAAACAGTAACACTTGTTCAGAACGAAAGAAAGCACAGAGCCCCAGATTTTATGTTGTCCTGGAGAGCTTGCGGAGCACTGGGGAAAGGCAGGCAGAGAATTCCCTGCTAGCACCTTCTCTGTCCCTGGGAAGCAGAATTTTTCACATTGCTTGGCAGAATCGCTTTTGTGCAGAAAACAGTAACACTTGTTCAGAACGAAAGAAAGCACAGAGCCCCAGATTTGCTGTTGTCCTGGAGAGCTTGCAGAGCACTGGGGAAAGGCAGGCAGAGAATTCCCTGCTAGCACCTTCTCTGTGACTGGGAAGCAGAAGTGTTCACATTGCTTCGCAGAATCGCTTTTGTGCAGAAAACAGTAACACTTGTTCAGAACGAAAGAAAGCACAGAGCCCCAGATTTTATGTTGTCCTGGAGAGCTTGCAGAGCACTGGGGAAAGGCAGGCAGAGAATTCCCTGCTAGCACCTTCTCTGTGCCTGGGAAGCAGAAGTGTTCACATTGCTTCGCAGAATCGCTTTTGTGCAGAAAACACTAACACTTGTTCAGAACGAAAGAAAGCACAGAGCCCCAGATTCTATGTTGTCCTGGAGAGCTTGCAGAGCACTGGGCAAAGGCAGGCAGAGAATTCCATGCTAGCACCTTCTCTGTCCCTGGGAAGCAGAAGTTTTCACATTGCTTCGCACAATCGCTTTTGTGCAGAAAACACTAACACTTGTTCAGAACGAAAGAAAGCACAGAGCCCCAGATTTTATGTTGTCCTGGAGAGCTTGCAGAGCACTGGGGAAAAGCAGGCAGAGAATTCCATGCTAGCACCTTCTCTGTGCCTGGGAAGCAGAAGTGTTCACATTGCTTCGCAGAATCGCTTTTGTGCAGAAAACAGTAACAGTTCTTCAGAACGAAAGAAAGCACAGAGCCCCAGATTTTATGTTGTCCTAGAGAGCTTGCAGAGCACTGGGGAAAGGCAGGCAGAGAATTCCGTGCTAGCACCTTCTCTGTGCCTGGGAAGCAGAAGTGTTCACATTGCTTCGCAGAATCGCTTTTGTGCAGAAAACAGTAACACTTGTTCAGAAGGAAAGAAAGCATAGAGCCCCAGATTTTATGTTGTCCTGGAGAGCTTGCAGAGCACTGGGGAAAGGCAGGCAGAGAATTCCCTGCTAGCACCTTCTCTGTGACTGGGAAGCAGAAGTGTTCACATTGCTTCGCAGAATCGCTTTTGTGCAGAAAACAGTAACACTTGTTCAGAACGAAAGAAAGCACAGAGCCCCAGATTTTCTGTTGTCCTGGAGAGCTTGCAGAGCACTGGGGAAAGGCAGGCAGAGAATTCCCTGCTAGCACCTTCTCTGTGCCTGGGAAGCAGAAGTGTTCACATTGCTTCGCAGAATCGCTTTTGTGCAGAAAACACTAACACTTGTTCAGAACGAAAGAAAGCACAGAGCCCCAGATTCTATGTTGTCCTGGAGAGCTTGCAGAGCACTGGGCAAAGGCAGGCAGAGAATTCCATGCTAGCACCTTCTCTGTCCCTGGGAAGCAGAAGTTTTCACATTGCTTCGCACAATCGCTTTTGTGCAGAAAACACTAACACTTGTTCAGAACGAAAGAAAGCACAGAGCCCCAGATTTTATGTTGTCCTGGAGAGCTTGCAGAGCACTGGGGAAAGGCAGGCAGAGAATTCCCTGCTAGCACCTTCTCTGTGCCTGTTCACATTGCTTCGCAGAATCGCTTTTGTGCAGAAAACACTAACACTTGTTCAGAACGAAAGAAAGCACAGAGCCCCAGATTTTATGTTGTCCTGGAGAGCTTGCAGAGCACTGGGGAAAAGCAGGCAGAGAATTCCCTGCTAGCACCTTCTCTGTGCCTGGGAAGCAGAAGTGTTCACATTGCTTCGCAGAATCGCTTTTGTGCAGAAAACAGTAACAGTTCTTCAGAACGAAAGAAAGCACAGAGCCCCAGATTTTATGTTGTCCTAGAGAGCTTGCAGAGCACTGGGGAAAGGCAGGCAGAGAATTCCCTGCTAGCACCTTCTCTGTTCTTGGGAAGCAGAAGTGTTCACATTGCTTCGCAGAATCGCTTTTGTGCAGAAAACACCAACACTTGTTCAGAACGAAAGAAAGCACAGAGCCCCAGATTTTATGTTGTCCTGGAGAGCTTGCAGAGCACTGGGCAAAGGCAGGCAGAGATTTCCATGCTAGCACCTTCTCTGTGCCTGGGAAGCAGAAGTGTTCACATTGCTTCGCAGAATCGCTTTTGTGCAGAAAACAGTAACACTTGTTCAGAACGAAAGAAAGCACAGAGCCACAGATTTTATGTTGTCCTGGAGAGCTTGCGGAGCACTGGGGAAAGGCAGGCAGAGAATTCCCTGCTAGCACCTTCTCTGTGCCTGGGAAGCAGAAGTGTTCACATTGCTTCGCAGAATCGCTTTTGTGCAGAAAACACCAACACTTGTTCAGAACGAAAGAAAGCACAGAGCCCCAGATTTGCTATTGTCCTGGAGAGCTTGCAGAGCACTGGGGAAAGGCAGGCAGAGAATTCCGTGCTAGCACCTTCTCTGTGCCTGGGAAGCAGAAGTGTTCACATTGCTTCGCAGAATCGCTTTTGTGCAGAAAACACCAACACTTGTTCAGAAGGAAAGAAAGCATAGAGCCCCAGATTTTATGTTGTCCTAGAGAGCTTGCAGAGCACTGGGGAAAGGCAGGCAGAGAATTCCCTGCTAGCACCTTCTCTGTTCTTGGGAAGCAGAAGTGTTCACATTGCTTCGCAGAATCGCTTTTGTGCAGAAAACACTAACACTTGTTCAGAACGAAAGAAAGCACAGAGCCCCAGATTTTCTGTTGTCCTGGAGAGCTTGCAGAGCACTGGGGAAAAGCAGGCAGAGAATTCCCTGCTAGCACCTTCTCTGTGCCTGGGAAGCAGAAGTGTTCACATTGCTTCGCAGAATCGCTTTTGTGCAGAAAACACTAACACTTGTTCAGAACGAAAGAAAGCACAGAGCCCCAGATTTGCTGTTGTCCTGGAGAGCTTGCAGAGCACTGGGCAAAGGCAGGCAGAGAATTCCATGCTAGCACCTTCTCTGTCCCTGGGAAGCAGAAGTTTTCACATTGCTTCGCACAATCGCTTTTGTGCAGAAAACACTAACACTTGTTCAGAACGAAAGAAAGCACAGAGCCCCAGATTTTATGTTGTCCTGGAGAGCTTGCAGAGCACTGGGGAAAAGCAGGCAGAGAATTCCCTGCTAGCACCTTCTCTGTGCCTGTTCACATTGCTTCGCAGTATCGCTTTTGTGCAGAAAACACTAACACTTGTTCAGAACGAAAGAAAGCACAGAGCCCCAGATTTTATGTTGTCCTAGAGAGCTTGCAGAGCACTGGGGAAAGGCAGGCAGAGAATTCCCTGCTAGCACCTTCTCTGTGCCTGGGAAGCAGAAGTGTTCACATTGCTTCGCAGAATCGCTTTTGTGCAGAAAACTGTAACACTTGTTCAGAACGAAAGAAAGCACAGAGCCCCAGATTCTATGTTGTCCTGGAGAGCTTGCAGAGCACTGGGCAAAGGCAGGCAGAGAATTCCATGCTAGCACCTTCTCTGTGCCTAGGAAGGAGAAGTGTTCACATTGCTTGGCAGAATCGCTTTTGTGCAGAAAACAGTAACACTTGTTCAGAACGAAAGAAAGCACAGAGCCCCAGATTTTATGTTGTCCTGGAGAGCTTGCAGAGCACTGGGGAAAGGCAGGCAGAGAATTCCCTGCTAGCACCTTCTCTGTGCCTGGCAAGGTGGATCAGAATTTTTATATATCAGTAAACACCTTATTATGCTGTAACACTCTGGTTTTTGCCCCTTTCCGCCAAATCACACCATGTTTGTGAGTTTTCCTTGATCCCATGCAGCCTCTTTTCTCTTCCAGAATTGCCCTGATGTTAATTCCCATGCCTACACCATTATTACACATTCCCTTCAAATGGCTTTGTAAGGCATCCCGTTTCCACGTCCCAGCTCTTGTACTACTTCTCCAGTATCTCCACCTTAAAAAAAGCAATGTATTTTTGTGTCACTGTGTATGTTATCCCATTCCAGGCAGATTTGATCTACCATAGTTCATGTACTTAGAGAGTGTATCTGTCATTTACTCTCACTAAAATGTCGGTCACCCAGGCGTGATTTGTTGTTGGTGATACAAGGAAATGATCACCTGCTTTGCAACTTATTTACTTATAGCAACTTATAATGATCTCTGAATATTGCTTAATAATCCTGCTTGTCCAGACTGTTCTGTGGAATTTTACAAAGGACTACTGTGTTCATCAAAACAAAGCAGTTTACTGTGAAACCTACCAAGAACTGCAGTGTTCAGCAAAAAAATATGTTTTGTCCTTGGAAAGCAGATGTGCTCTAACTAGTTTAGTCTTGGTAATTAATAGATAGCCATATATGGACGGTAGAAGTGGATACACTGGTACTTTTAGATAAGATAGAAACTGGCTGAAAACACTCTTGTTATTCAAGAAATTGGTTAAGAGAATCTGCGCGTGCTCCGAGGAAAAGTACAAGGTGAGGAGGACTGTGAGCCTTCCTCCAACAGGCCCCTGGAGACGCCCCCCCCCCCCCAGGAGGCAATGCGTAGGTGCAAAGAGAACATAAACTGCTGACACCAGCCTCTAGAGCTAACCCAGCCTCACTTATGCATATGGATATTTGTGTTATGTAATACAATGAATATGTATATCCACACTCGATAAGTTTCTGTTAAAATGTGCTGTTGGGGTGCAAGCTTTGCGGAGAAATCCCCTTGCACCCTAGCCGGAGTAAACATACCTGCTGTATAACTCTCTCTGAGTTGTAGAGTCTGTTTCTGCGAATCATGACTGAACGTAGGCAGGACTCCGTCTACTTAGTTTCATGTTGTTGGTTAATTCTTCCCTTCACAATTTCCCCAGAGCCTTGCATACCACTGGTGTCAAACCTGCCAGGCTACAGCTGCACAGCTGCCTGCCTCCAGTTCTTTAGGAAATGCTTTCTGTAGCTCCGGAACAAATCTGCCATTTCAGTAGGAGAAGTTGAAAGTTCTTGCTCTGAGAGAGGGCTTCAGTTCCACGGGTCAGTTCTTCCTGAATTCTGCAACAAGTTCCCCGACTCCTTTGATGCAGCCTGCTGAACTCAGTCCTCGCTTCCTCATCCCATCTTTCAGTTCGTGCTCGATATATCATTGTTTTCACTGGAAAAGGAGACAAAGGATTTGTTTGAAGATAATCTGCCTGTGACGCAGTACAAGGTGAGGAGGACTGTGAGCCTTCCTCCAACAGACCCCGAAGACGCCCCCCAGGAGGCAATGCGCAGGTGCAAAGAGAACATAAACTGCTGACACCAGCCTCTAGAGCTAACCCAGCCTCACTTATGCATATGGATATTTGTGCTATGTAATACAATGAATATGTATATCCACACTCGATAAGTTTCTGTTAAAATGTGCTGTTGGGGTGCAAGCTTTGCGGAGAAATCCCTTGCACCCCGGCGCCGGAGTAAAACATACCTGCTGTGTAACTCTGAATTGTAGACTCTGTTTCCTGCAAGTTAGTTCCCACTGGCAGCCTTTTAGCTCCTTTTCAAGGGTACAGTCCTTAGCAAGCCATGCATCGATTATGCAAAGTTGGAGCAACTCACTCCCTTATCTCCATGTTGGTCTTTTCACCACAACATTCTTAAATCAGTAACTTGCCCTGTCATTGTTCTATTTCTTGTTTCAGCAGAGCAGAGTAGAAAATTTCAGGGAGACATCACCAGGATCTCCCCCACCCTGCCCGCAGCCCAGCAGCTCCATTTAGGCTCAGCCTGAGACTCTCCCTCCCTCCCTGAGCAGTGCTGTGGGAGCGCTGCACTTCCTGGCCCCAGGCCCCAGCACATTGGCTGTTCATCGGTTCTCTTGTCGCTGTGGGCTTGCCTGGCTACTGTGGGACTGTGTCTGACCTCGGCTACAAGCACTGGCCATGATCCTGACTGAGCTTCCTGGCTCGGTATGATACTTGTAGCAGCTTCCCTTCAGGTATGGGACCTGTTCTGCCACCATGGGCTTGCCTGGTGATCTGGACTTGTAGCCAGCTCTGGGGCTGCCCCGCTGCCTTACTGGATAGGCCCTGCTGGCCCTGAGAGCCCGGTCCCTGAGGAGCAGCCAGCTCTTGCTGTGCCTGGACTGGTAAGCAATCTGCCAGCCTGCTCTGGAGCTGGGGAAAGCACTTTAGATCAGCCCTGATGTGTCAGTGTGGTTGCAGAAAGTTTTTGTTTTGGTGAAGTTATTTTTGGTTTGGGTTTGGTTTTGGTTTTTTGGGGGGGAGGGAGGTTGTTTGTTCTTTTTTGAAATCATGTTTCAGAAAATGAAGATCTTTAGTTTGGCACAAAGATCTGAAAATAGCTGAATTATGAAACCTATTGAAAGTATCAGTGTCACCTTCCTTGGCTAGGTTGGAGCCTGGGGATAAACACTGTTGAAGAGAAGTCTGCCTTCTGAGCCTTGAGAGGCTTAAGCTGGCTCTGTATGCAGTAGCAAATCCAGGACCAAGTGTGCTTGGCTAATTATCTTAGGCTGGACTGATTACCCTGGGGAGTGTGTTCCCCAAATAGACGTGCACCCGTTGGGGTGCAGGCTGGCAGAGCCAGCACAGGACGTGGTCTCACACCACAGGGGCTGTCTGGCTCGGGCCACACAGCATAGACGTGCCCTCCCTGGGGATGACCAGATAGTCCAGAGGAGAGTGTTCCCAAGGCCCAGCAGCAGTTCAGGATGCTCCTTCCGTGTTTCAGGGCATCTTTTTCCTTGTCTCCAATTCTCGGGATACAGTTTTTGGAAGCTGCCTGCCGAGAGGGCAGGATGGGGGTGGAGGCAAGGACCGCTCGCATTGCCATAGGCCCGGCCATGCAACAGCTGAGCAGCCTGTTAGGCAGTCCTGGGCTGCAGCTGGGGCCTCGCCTTGGTCCCACAGTAGCGTTTTAAGGAAGGAAATGCCCTTTTCTGTAGTCCATATAAAAGCACAGATCCCAGTTTTAAGCACTAACTAACTCTTGGAAGACTTTCCAAGGAAAGTAAAAGTCCTGATGCCTGTTTGATGGAGGAGGAGCTCAAAGCAGAGCACCCAGCTGAAAGGGCATGAGGTGCTGGGCCTGAAGGAGCTGCCACCTGCAGCTGGGCAGTAGCAGATACACATGTGCTGGGCTCAGGACTGAAGCATCTTGGCCAAGGTTTGTGGCAGAGTGGCACAGAAATCAGTTCTCCCTTGTTTTATTCAGGGTCTCCATCTAGCCGGTGGTGTGGCCCTTTATGGGATCTGGGAGATTACGGCAGATCTGGATATAGGTGACTTGGTGCCCATGACCTGCACTGGAAATGCTCTCGAGGTTCTTGTTAATAGAGGAAATAGCAGAAATAGACAGTGGGGGATGTCTGTGGATTGCTCATGAGCAGTAATGCCAGTGCCTTATTTGTAAAATAAAAGACAATTTTTTTTCTTGATGGTGAGTTCAATCTGGCAGAAGCCACCCAGACACTGCCAGTGACTATTGTCAGTGTGTGATGGTGTGGAATTAAGGTTGAGTTGTAAGAATGGCAGGTGCTTTAATTACGTATTTTGTGATTTATTTACCTTTTTCCTGGGACCTGTATTGAACTGCTTGGTGCATTCTAAAAAGACAAAAACACCACAAGGCTCACCCAGCTCTCCACTGTCAAAGTTTGGAGGCATCAAAGTCTAATTAAATGTTTGAATTTATTTCTAGAATTTAAAAACCCAGAGGAAAGGAGTAACAAAATCCCTGCCAATGTAACTGCACAATGTAACTGACAGCTGTATTTTTTTCTTTCTTGTTGGCGACCCAAAACAACAAACACAGGAGTATTTCACTGTAGTAAATGTGCCAATAGCACGTTGCTCCTTACCTGTGCCGCAGAGTTCCATTCACAGCTTGTTATATTCAGATGCTTCCTCTCAAGGCCCCAGGATCACACACAGCCCTGGCTGGCTGAATGCACAGTGTATAGATGTCCAAGTTTCAGCAGCTCATGTACACTGAGTTCCCGTGATAGGAAATTTAGCTTTATTCTGTCTGAGGTTTTGGAGAGCCAGCAGGTCCACTGACTGTGTGTGTCTAGTGGAAATTTAAATTGAATGTTTGCACCTCTGCATTTTTGTAAGCAACAGTTTCAGTCTCCTTCCTGAGTAAATAAGGCCCATCCTATTTTCTTTCCCTTCTGGATCTGTTTTCAGATTAGCTTCTGGCAGGCAAGAAGAGCATGTTGGATGTTGGGAAGCTCTTCTGAGAAAATGGCAGCTGTGCCTCTCTGCTGGTATTACCCGTTTTGGGAGGCTGTGCCACCGCTGCAGGCAGTGTGCTGGGCTGAGGGACCTTGGGGCTGACTTCCTGCAGTGGTTCTTGTGCTGTGCCCCTTGTCAGGGCTCAGGGGAATCTCTTTTGGCTGCTGGGGAGGGGGAAGGCGACGAGACTGGCTGCCCTCAGAGCGTGCATCAGTGCCGTTGCCTGTACCTGCATGGGCTTTCCCCATGGGAGTGAGTGTCAGGGGGTGACAGGTCGGGGGTGAAGGTTTCCTTTCTGTATTGAATTCACAGGTTTCCTTAAAGTGTTCAGGTGGAATTTGTAAAACTGTATGAGGAAAGATACAGGCATTCTTCCCTGTCTGCATCTTCTCATGATTTGTGTTTCTGCCTCTAAATTATGGAGGTCTTTCTGGTCTGCTCACCCCCGCCACCCCAGAGAGGAACGTGCTTTTGTGTAGTTGCTGTTAACACTTGTGACTCACATTTGCCTATCAAGGGTGTAATTACATGAAAGCCTGACACTGGGATTTTTACAACACGAGGCATGATTAAGGATTGTTGTTCTGGGCTATTATTAAGCGCTCATCTTATTGCAGTGGGTCTCGAAGGGAACTTGTTAGTTATTATTAACTGTAAGTGTGAATGCACAGAGCTGCAACAGACAACTTATATTGTTGCTAATGCAACATAAAGCTGAATCCTCCTTCAGTTTGTTTCCCTCCTAGGCTTTTCCTGATTCCTACATACAACTGCATGCTTCAGCATATGTTGGTCTCCTATGCCCTGCATATAATCCTCCAGATTTTGGTTTCTGATATCCCTTTTGGGCTGTTTCAAATACCTCAAGGAGAAGCAAAGCTGCTGCAGATGCACATTTTGCATGGGCCAAGGAATCTGTCCCATCTGGAGGGTGGGGTTTTTGCCATGTGACTTCTACAGCCACAGTAGCATCAGTGTGCGGTATCTAATGGAGCATTCAGGGTTTTGTCAGTGCTGTACTTTCTCATGCAGAGTTCCCAGGTCCTCTCAGACTGTACCTGTTCTGCTAAAGGAATGAGCTTGGACGCTGCTCACCCGTTCTTCCGAGCTGGTTCCTGGTGTGCTGCTGGCCCGTGCGAGTGTCTGGATGGGGCTGGGTGGTGGCATGCAAGGGGCTGTTCTCACCGGTGGTCATGCACTGGCCCAGGGTTGATCCCTTGGTGGGTGTGCCTGGGGGCCACTGGGCCCCACAGGCGATCAGGCAGGGCAGCCTCTGCCCCTTGGCCTCGGGGCCAGAAACCCATCTGTGGCCTGGTTCTACTGAGCCCTGTAGATGCAGCCTTGAGGGCTGACACCGTTGTGCCGTTTGACAGGCTGTGGCTCTGTGACAGAGGAGTTCCTTGTAATAGCAGAATTTTGTATGGTTATCCTGGAATGCAGATGAGAATGTGGCTCCCATTGCCTCTGTGATCAGGGGGAAATTTACTTGCTTGGAGCCATAAAACTCCTTTGCTTCTGTGTCCCTATGTCAGGACTGGAGCATTGCATCAGCATTGAGCTGGCCGATGGAGGAGTTGAATTTTATTCTTAATGAGAGTAATTAAATGAAGTTACCAGGAGAAGACAGTTTTTTCTTGGACTGACAGATTTTCTTTCATGTGCAAATTCTGGATGGTACAAAACTGTCATCTGCAGAGCCCAGCAGTCTCTTGTTCCTCATACACATACTGTGGGCTTCTGCACTCACCCTTCTCAACTACTTCCTTGTGTTCAGAGGAAAACTGTCTATAAGTTCACATCCTGCTTTGGTGTAGGGAAATGGAATTCAAGACAGACTTCTGAAAATGTAAGCATTGCTGGTGCAAGATGAGAGGCAAAACGGGTGTGTGGCACTGCTGTGGTTTTCTGTATTAGTGAAGAGGAAGCATTTCTATATGCTCTATCAGCTCTAGCTATATAGTTGATACATTGTTGATATTCAAATGCTTCCTCTCACTAATGTAGAAGAGCTTACAGGAAGCATATTTTCTCTATTAGTGGAGCTGTCAGCCCAGCCATGACTAGGGGCAGCCTTTGGGGCCTTCCCCAAATCCAGGCAGAGATGTTTCTTGCAGGGTGTTGTGAGAATTGGGATTTCTGCCTGAATCTCAAACCTAAACACACAGCTCTGTGCATGTTGGGGGTGAGGTGGGTGGGTGTTAGGAGTATGGAGGCAAAAATTATTGAGTCACGCTTTTTAACCTTTTCTGACTCCATTAGGTTTTCATACGTGTTGTGGGTTAACCCTGCAAGGCAGTGAAGCACCACACAGCTGCTTGCTCGCTCCCCCTGACCCCCAGTGGGACAGGGGAAGAGGAAAGGAAGAGTAAAAGCAAGAAAACTTGTGCATCAAGATAATAATTGTTTAATAAGCAAAGGAGAAGTGGAAGAAGAGAGAGAGCAAGTAAAGTGATGCAAAGGCAATCACTCAGCACCTCCCCTGGGTAGACTGATGCCCAGCCAGTTCCTGAGCAAAAGATGGCTCCCCCCCCTAAAATCCCCTCCTCTCCCTTTTTACTGCCGAGCGTGGTGTTACATGACACAGAATATCTCTTTGGTCAGTTGGGGTCATCTGCCTGGCTGTGTCCCCTGCCAACCTCTTGCGCACCCCCAGTCTATTCACTGGGGGGGGGGGGGTGGGGGGGGTGGGCAGAGTGAGAAACATTGTGCAAACCCTGCTCAGCCACAGCTAAACCAGTAGGGGGTTATCAGCATTGTTCTGGCCACTGATCTAAAACACTGCACCATACAAAGTGCTGTGAAGAAAATTAACTCCGTCCCAGCCAGACTCAATACAACATTATAAAGCCAGTGGGATCAATTACTCTTTTCCAATGAGGAATAAGAAATTTTTTACCCTCAGATGTAGCCCTGCAACTGGATCATTAATAATCTCTGCCATCATTTGAAGCTAGAACAATATTTACAAATGGTTGCCCAGATTTGAATGAGTTTTTGGTACACCACAGTTTCTATCTAATGGGGACATGGCTAGCACATTAGCTGGAGTGCTGCTGTTATTTAGCTGTTAAATTATATTATTAATACTGTTTTGTCTTATTACCCCAGAAACAACAGCAGCAGTGAGTTATTATCTCTAAGGGCTTGAAATACACATTTGTTTGTGGGTTTTTGGAAAGTATTAGTAATCAATCATTCTGGCTGGACTACTAGCAGGATTGTGTTATACTCCTGTGACATCCACCAACCTGCCCACCTTGCTACGTAGGTTCTGGTTTGGGCAAGGGTCTGAAGTGTTCAGCCCGATACATCTGCCCTCCAAGCGTAGTAAGTGCTGTGTTACAGAGCAATAGAGACCCCCAATCGTGGGGTGATCTGGAGAAGGACAAATACTGACTGAAGCAACATGAACCTCCTTTGCATATGCAAATAATATTTACATGGATAAAATATTCTTGCACACTAACTGTGGGGGCAGTATCTAAAAGGTTGGAGTAACTTTTTCAGCTGTCCAGATACATCTCCTAACAACAAAATCAGAGATGCTTAGACTTTTGGAAACAATCAGTAGCAATGTGAAAGAAATATGCACGTGATTTTGTTTTTTCTACTTCAGCAGTTTCTTTTGTTTCACTGAGCCTTGTTCAGAAATAAAACGTACCAAATGTTTAGTGTCAATGAGTCAAAGAAAACCATCCCTCTCCTCAAAAGCCTGCCCAAGCAGCAAATGATGCTGAATTGCATTGCTCTTGTTGTTGCCCCCAGGACTGTTCGCAGCTGGGGTATGAACAGAGGTTGCCAGGAAAGGACAGGTTAGTGCTGCTGGGTGAGCACAGCACACAGGGTGCTGCCAGCCTGTTACAGAGGTGTCCTAGAAAAAAGAAACAAAGAAAGTGTAAGATTTTTATATTTTTTCAAAATCCCTTATTTTCTTTGCATGTTGAAAACCCCTCGATGGGGATTTCTTAATGTCAGTTCCCTAGAACCCTGCAGATAAATAACAGCATCTGCCAGTAGAAACAATGCATAGTTTTAACAAAACAAGACTTCTCTTATCCTTTGGAGTTCCTGAAGAAGCAGCTCTCCCCACTTTCCTTGCCCTTGCACCCGAGCTGCGGTCTTTTCATTCTTTTATCTCCACGTGGTGACCCCTGTGCTCAGCTCAGGACTGGAGTCAAACCTGGTCTCCATGTCCATGGTGCCCACATCAGTGAGGTGCCTACAGACAGCTCTCTGATCCCAGGGAGGGGGATGTGGCAGAGAGAAGTTCCTGGTTTCTGGACCGAGGTGGCTTTGGAAGTCCTCTCGGAACCGCCGAGGTGAGCCTGTGCTTGTTCTGCAGCATGGCAATGGGCTTCACAGCTGGAGCGCAACAGGGCGTTAGCCAGCTGGGTTACAAGGTGCCCCATTTCTCACCGCTGTGGCAGCTCACCAGGGTGTGTCAGCAATGCAGAGTTAAGATTTTTGACCCCAAATCCTACTATAAACACTCGAGCCCTTTTTAAACCTGGAAACTGTTTCCTATCAGGAGACTTGAGAATCAGAATCTCCTTTTCCTTTTTTAATGGAAACAGAAAACTCTAGATTGCACAGTTATTTTAAATTAGTCTGGAAAACAAAGTATGCTTCAGTTTAGGTCAGCTGCTTGAGGCAGAGGCTCTGGGAGGTGTGAGTGCCTCAAATCCCTCCACAGCATCCTGATGCCAGGAGCGGCTTGCAGGAGAGAGCTTGCCTCACCAGGGGTTCTGCACAGGGATGTGTCTGTACCTGCCCTCAGGTAGGGCACTTGCCCAAGCAGATGCTCTGTGGCTGCTGGGTAAGTGTTGGAGCACTCCTCCTCCTGCCACCTCCTGGGGCTTTTCTGTTTCTGGTGATTTCTTGCTCCACCTGGGAGGAGAGGCAGTCTTCTGCTACAGCCACATCAGAGGATGATCCGCAGACATGGTGAGCACCGAAGGCTCCTGATCAGCTGGGTCAAGCCTTGACTTGAGCCGAGTCATGAATAGCTCAGATAATTTTACTGGGGATATTGCAAACAAGTATGCATCCTTACAGATAGATGCTCCAGAAAGCATTTTCAGATTGACACCAAGGTTAGCAGCAGAGCAGAAAAAGCAGAATGCCTATGAATAAAGAATTATGCAGGAGAACCCCTATTTTCTGGATTTTTGTATTGCATTGACTGTGTAAAAGGCTGGAGAGCCATTAGCAGGGTCCTCTGAGATTACTTTCCCTTCCTGTAGTGTCTGGCAGAAGGAGAGGGTGTGGCAGGGCATTACATGCTCTGGTTATTTTCTCCTGCTGCTTTGAATCTTTAAGGTCATTGCTAAATCCTGGCAGCATCCTTTTTTTGAGGCTCATTTTTTCCCTCCAATCTTGCATGCTTTTCTGTTGTTGCGCCTGTTCTATATAAATGATTCTAAGATTAATCTTGTTCAAAATATTACCTGAGCTGCTGTATCGGGTCTGGCTGAGCCAGAATTGGTTTTCCCCTGTAGCAGCCCTCATGGTGCTGTGTTTTATGCTGGGAGCTGGCAGGGTGTTGATAGCACACTGGTGTTGTGGCTACTGCTGAGTAGTGCTTACACAGCACCAAGGCTCTTTCTGACATTTCCCCCCCCCCACAGTGGGACGGGGTGGGCAAGATCTTGGGAGGGGACACAACCAGGACAGCTGACCCGAACTGACCAAAGGGATATTCCAGACCATATGACATCTGCTCAGTATAAAGCTGGGAGAAAGGAGGAAGGGGGTGGGGTCACCCTTGGTCCTCCGAGGCAACCGCTACGCGTATCAGAGCCCTGCTTCCTGAGAAGGCCCGACATCGCCTGTTAATGGGAAGTAGAGAATAAATCTGTTTTCTTTTTTTGCTTCCGCGCGCGGACCTTTGCTTCGCTTTGCTTATATTAAAACTGCTGTTGTTTTACCCACAAGGGTTGTTTTGTTTTCCTATCTTATTTTCTTTCCCTTCTTTGCCCTATTGAGAAAAAAAGGGGAAAGGGGGGGAAGTGATAGAGCGACTTGGTGGGTACCTGGCATTTAGCCAAGGTCAAACCACCACAGCTGCCTTTCTTGGCAGATGTCATGAGGACTTAAAATCTTAAATACTGAAGACTATGCTGTATGTCACTAATCCAAAAGATTAGAAAGAGTGTTAGGCAGGCTGAAAAATAAACCTCTGGGCACTTATGTCAAGCAGCTGGGTGTACAGAAGCTTGATGTATATGTTAACTCTGAAATAACACATGAAAAGGTGACAGTGAGTGAGCCTGTCATTCATTCTGTCTGATCTTGGCACATGGAAATAAACGTAAATTGTAGAAGAGCCTTGCTGTATGAGACCGGCACACTTTTCTTTTTTTTGTTTTTAGAGGGACTGAGTGTGGGAGGAGAGAACATGGGAGTTCAGTCAAGACCTGGGGTAAAAAAAATGTTTTAGGGAACACAGAAGGCCAGAGGTTTTTCTTTAGTCAACCACTTTCTTCCTCTTGTTGCTTGACAGCAGGACTTCTGAGTCACAGATGATTCCAGAGTTCCTGGGTAAACTCATTCCTTGCTCTTGCAGACCTGGTCAGGGCTGCATGCTGAGCAGGACTTTGCACATTTGGCTTCTCTCTTGTGCTGCCCTGAGGTTGGGGGCATCTCTTGAATCTCCAGACTCTTTCTGGCCCCTGGAGAGAGGTGGTGGGTGCAGGCACTCACAGGGCCCTCAGCCTGCCGGGGGGGTCTGCCTGCTGTGGCACTAGTCGGCAGAGGTGGGAGAAGAGCTCTGAGACCGTCTACCCAGCCTGACTTGCCGGTGGTTAACATCATGGCTCAAGTCACCAGCTGTAGTTGTCTGATTGCAGGGCAGCCTTCAGTGCTGTTTTATGCATTAAAAGACATGAGTCAGTTTTGGCCAGTGTGTATCTGCTAGGCTATGCATAGTTTTAAATTGAATTAAAGTGCCTCTGCTCTTTTTCTTAAGAAGTTATTTTCTTCCTCCCCATTGAGCTTTGCTGTACTCTCTCTGCTCTATCACTGGTAAAAATGTTGAGTGATAAAATGCCTCTTGCCTTTGAAGTCAGGTCTAATAATACCAATTTTTAAACCAATTTGAACTCTTTAGTGGAAGAAGATAGGACAATGATATGGCAATCATTAGTTTCTTGTTTCCCCCTAATCTAGTAGAATGCATCTTATTGTGGCCTTTGCTAACTGTAACCACAGCAGCAAATAGTGATGGGTATATCGCATTAGGATCTGCCATCTCAGTGATCATATTCTGCTTCCAGATGCCTTACACAGGTCACAAAGTAATTTAACATTCAACGGCGATACATCAGGATGGTGCAGAAAATTCCCTCCTCCCTTTCAGAGAGATGATCCAGGTTGTTCGGGACCTTGGAGCAGGAGCTGACTTTCCCAAAGTCCAGCAGTATCCCAACCTGCCCCTTACCAAGCAGGCTGCTGTGTAAAGGTCAATGAACTTGTCTGCCCAGATTAGTTGGAGGGGCTGTACAGGGATCAGCAGGTGGAATGAAATTCAATCTATACCAGCAGAAGAGTGGGAAAGTGGCTGAAGGGGACGGGGTGTATTGGAGCTTTGGTAGTAGGGCACTCCCTGTTGTGGGGTGGAGGTTTTCTTAAACCAAAAGCCTTTTAAGGTCAAAAAGTTTTCTATTAGTTCTATTTGTTTGCTGCTGGTTTGCATTCCAGACTCTGGCATAGGAGCTGAGCAGCACGGAGTGGCATGTGGTGCTTTTGGAGAGTATTTATGGTCCAGGCACAGACGTGAGTGTAACACTAATGTGCCCTGGAATCAGAGGGAGGCGTGCTGGTGCAGGAGGTCTAGGGTGAGTGCAAAAGCAGTTGTGATTACGGAGGAAGTTAACAGGTCCGGCTCCTGTCCCCAGCACCTTGTAGGAAAGACTGAAAACAGCAGCAGAAGTGGTGCACTGGATGCGGAGAATAGCTGAACTTTATATGAATAAAATATGTAATTGATTCTTCTTTGAAGGATCAGTTAAATTACTCTTGACCTCTCTGAAAATGAGAAAGGTAAACGTGTCCAGTTAAATTTCCCATTTGCTGTGTGCATAAACAAGTTTAGAAAAGTGAATATTTGCTCAGCCACAGGACATCCTGAGACCAGTATGAGAGCAAGTGGGATAAATTGTTTCTGAGGAGTGTCTGTCGCTTCCTAGAGAAGTTAAAAAGTCATGTCAACTTTTACATGTCTAAAGCCAGAGAAGATCTCAGTCCTACGGGGTGATTTTGTAAGAGAATGAAACAGAAGAGTGGTTAAACTGCTCGGTTGAGTTACCTACCAGAATTGCATGTGTGCGTGTTGTTACTTCTCTTGGGCACTTTAGAAAATAATCCCCTTCTCAAGAGGTACTAAGCTGAATACACTTCTAGCTAGTGATTGCACCTAAGGACGTAATACTTCTAAGGAGAAATAGAATTTTCTTTTACGTTATTTAACAAATTTGCCTGTGGCCTATCTCCTACTCCCTTGTTACTAACAGGAGTTTTTCTGAACAGTTCACAAATGTGTCAGTTCTGTAGTTACAGGAATGTATAAAAAGTAAACTGTGCTCACAGATACATTAGAAGAAACCAAAAGCATTACACTTGAGTATGAAAAGCTGCATCATGGATGTACAATCTGAGCACACACCCACACAGATATGACTGAAGAGAAATACCCATGAGGTTGGTTATTTACTGGAGAATTGCTGTCCTGCTGTTTGTTGATGCTACTCTGATACTCTTAGGAGGATACGGGGGGGGGGGAAATAGAATACTTTTGAAAGTGATTTGTGTGTGTTTCTGAAGTACTGATTGATCGTGACTCAAAATATTTGGCTTCAGTATACTTTAAAGTCATGCAGATACAAAACCAGATGAGCAGGGATATGTCTGAGGATTGTGTTGATGCTCCTAACCACAGCTCAGGTATCTCTGTGGATTCCATCTGGTGTATTTGCAAAAGAGGCTCAGTCTCCACTGCTCCTGCCTCTGTGTTAAGTAGTTCCCCTTCAGGGGTCTGTTGCCTGGCTGTGGGGTTTTTCTCATACCCAGATAAACTGCGCCTGTCACTGACCTCACGACAAGCCTCGTCTGACCTATGAAATGTCCTGCTCTCAGCAAGAGTGTCGTCTGGGACAGAGGCTGCTCAGGACGCAGCGGCCAGTTACAGACCACACAAGGGCAGCCACGAAAACCGACTGAAACGTGTTTCTGCACGCAGGTTCCTAGGTCAGCCTGGCTTTGGTCAGGCAGCTGCTGACTTGACAGAGAACTGTCTCTTGCCATGCATGTCTGTGTTCCCCTGCAGCTGCAGCTGCAGCCGGTGAGTCTCTCTGTTCCAGTTTGGGGCTGGAAGACTCTGCTGGAGCCTGTTACCCCTGGTCTGGAGTTAGCAGCGAGGAAGCACCACACCTGCCGTGCTCCTAGGTGATACAAGTGTTGTGCCACTTTCATTAGTTGGCATGTTTTTTCTGAAGTCATGCTCTCATTCTCTAGCATTGATATAAAGCTGCCTTAAGCCAGGAAGAAGTGAGCACAAGCTCTAAGTGTACAAAACTCTTTTACTGACATGATGACATCCACTGCAGGGGTCATACCATGTATTTCTGCTGATGGAGAAGCTGGCACTCTGCTGACTTCATTTAACTACTGTGGAGGTGGTGTGTGAAGCATCAAATTGGCAGTGTCCACTGCTGTTAGACTCCTTATATAGCTGTGCTGTAATCTTGGAAACAAACTTCTGTTCATTCTCTATCAAATAATTACCTAGAAATTTCTTTAAAAATACTCTTTTATGTATGTTCCCGTTTTCTCTCACAAGTGTGCGTTTGACTCAGGGAGATTTTAAGCCAATATGAGTCTTTACAATTGCATTTATTTTAAGCAAAGCATTGATGTACCTAAGCTGAGTTGAACCTCTAATCTAGGAACGCAGGAGTGGAGACTTCCAGCATCTGAGCACCGGAGGAGATGGCTGTTGTAACTTGGATGGAGGGGGAAGGAAGGACTGAATAGAGTCGAGATCTCTTCTTGTGGATTTGTCGTAACTTTGAAGCATAAGGTGGAAAAGGTGCTCTGTATTTATGCCCTACTCAGCCTCTGCTTATGGTACTTAAGGTCCGGGCTTCTGCAGTCACTTCTTTGGACCCAAACTGTATGAGAGAATTTATGGTGTATGGGTGAGTGGAGTCAGAGGTGGGGATTTGTGGATGGCTGTGTCGGAAATGAGAAGTAGGAATTCTGCAGGGGTGTCTGAAGAGCTGTTGGGAGGCCTGTGCTGAGAGGGGTCTGGATGGCGGGACTGCTGCATCTGATCTGCCTCCACGAGGAGCTGAGGCTTTACTCACCTGCAGGGGTTTGTCTCTGCAACAAGCGTCTCAAGTGTGCGTGTGAAAGAGAACGTGGGGTGTTCTTGTGTCGGTGATACTGGAGGCAGAGAGAGAGGAAGTACAACCTGGATAGCGTTATAGAAATTATTTTTTTGGAGCTCTACATCCCTAAGCAGGTTTTGTTCATGTTAGAAAATAAATAAAAGCAGAGCCTTGCTCCTCTGCCCCAGAGAAGCCGCTCCTCCCTTACGAGGTGACTGGGTGTGATGAGGAAAAGGGAGGGTGGAATTTTCTTGGTAATTTGTGGAAACTACTTGCAGCTTCCTTACTAGATATAATTTGCCCTGGGGAAATAATTTGGGAATGACTGTGGTTCACTCAGGTCAGTACTTTGTATTTGCGAGTGACTGGAAGTTTGTGTTTCTGAGGAGGGGACAAAACCCCTCTGAGGACAGTTATAGAGCAATTGTACAGATGTGAAGCCTTTTTCTTGACTAGAGCACTCAGCTTGGCCCTGTGTTTTGCAGTACTTTCTATCTCTTCCATTAAAGATGTGTAGCAAGTGTTTGGGGATATTTCTTCTCTTCCTGAAAATAATTGCATTAGAATTCATATTTCTGCCATGCTCTGTTATGTGTAGAAATAGTTAAAATGGTGAATGTTAATTTTTCTACTGAAAACTCTCAGGAAGAAGATAATCCAAACGTGCTTTTTCTTGTTTGGAAAAGACCTCTAATCCTTATAAAGATGAGATTGCTCTCTTTACTGGTGTAGTGCAGTTTGCTGTGTTACAAACACAGACAGATTGATACAGGTGTTGTGTCTGACTGCAGCGACACTACAGTTGTTGCTGCTGTTCCTATTTGTGGCTTCTGGTGGTGGATGCTGCACAGGCAGGTTGGTATCACTGGTTTGATGTGTCTGTGCTCTTGGCCAGTCTGTGCTGCCCAGCGCAGGTGTGATCTCTGCTGGAACTGGAAGAAAATGTTGCAGCTGGAGGGTGGTGGTGGTGAAGGAAATAAAGCAGCAACTGCACAGTGCCTGTGCTGCTTCAGAAGTGGTGGTGGGGAAGGTAAAAGAAAATGCAAAAGGTGGAAAGTGAATCTACCAGCAGCGTATGTGGGTTATTTGGGGGCCCTCTATAGCTGATGAGGCCCTTGGCTGTTCCATGGTAGTGCTTTTCCCATGACATATTTCTGAAGATTGAGAAGGTCTGATTAACAAAACATTCAGTATCTATTTTTCCATTAGCACTGACAGAACTAGTTCTGCAGGTGCACACGAGCCAACTTCCCAGCCAAATGAAGCGACCAGGCGTGGACATCCCGTCCCCTGCCTGGAAGGGGTCTGTGCCTCCTGCCTGCGGGGGAAACCCGCAGGGTGATGCTGGAGCCCACCCCGGCTCGCCGGTGTCTTGTCTCCCGTGGTGGCCCCATCCCAGGCCCCTGCCCCCATTTGCTGGGGTGCTGCGCACCCCTCACGGCATTTCAGGGCGCAGGAGCCACGGCCGTCGGGCAGGAAATGGCCCAGGCTGCTCCATGGCCTCCCCAGCGCCAGCCGGTGCAAAGAGAAGAGCATGAGAGCTGAGTGCCCGCGGAGAGGAGCGACCCGGCCCGTGCGGTGCCCTCATAGCTCCGGCCAGTCGGTAGCTCGGGGTCTATAACATCAGGCTGCTTTTCTTCCCTTTGCTCATTACTAGGTGGGCTGGTTTTTTTTTTGGCTGCACACACGCGAAATGTCTGTTGGTGGAAAACTGGATTTGGCAAAGTCCTAAGTGGGGTCAAACCATTTGATTTGGCTTCATTCTTGAATTCAGCATCTGGTTGAACCAGCGGGCACACATGGATCTGAGCAGGCGTATCTGAGTTTGTCTAGCAGATGTAGGCAGCTCTTTGTGCTGTACTGCTTATGTGTCCTGCATCAGCAAGGACAAAATTGTTACATGAGAGGTTAATTTGTAAAAATAATCCTCAGTTATAAAAACAGACAGAAGAGACTTTAGCTTTGGAAGGTTTAATAATTTTAAAGCAGTGGCTGAATTTTCTGCAGTGAATTGTCTTCAAAGCAAAATAAGCTAAAACGGAAAAAGCCACCACCCTTCTGGAGTAAGCTTACCCATTCCTGAGAAATGTTTTGCATAATTATAGGAGTGTAATGATATCTGTTATTTCCTGGAGTAAACAAGTTCTCAGTATGATTTCTTTAAAAAAAAAATCAAAAAGGGGATGTTAACATTTATATCCCTACAGTCTAGTAGTAAATAATAGCTGGAGTATTCCTTTGCTCTGTTGTTAAAGGAGTTAAATCTGAGATTCAGTGTTCATTAAAGCAGTTTCCTAGCTGCTTGTTAGAGACTCTGCTTCTCTGGAATGTTTTAATTTCCAAGAGGGTCACTCCATGTGGAAACAACCAGCTTAATTGCAGGTGGACCTGGGAATGACAGCCTGTTTCAGGATTGCTGTGTACAAACAGTCCACAGGAAATAAATATCATAGAAATTTAGACAGAAAATGTGCGTTGTTTTCCATTCTAATTAAACTTTGTGACATCTGAGTTTTTTGGTGATAGTTTTCCTCTTCTCTGTTAGATCCTGCCTCACATCTTCTCAGTAGCGTAAATATTTCTGTGGCATCACTCTGGAACAATTTCATTGTGTATTTCTTTCTATTTCAGAAAAGTCAACACAGAAATATTGAATATATTTAATTGAATAGTGCAATAAAACCACATGCAGCTCTGTAAATATGCAGCTGTATATATACACTCAGTTTAATGTATGCAACACTGAAAAAATTTGATACTTTTGCTGTGTTACTTACGAGCCCAGTAACTCTGGGTGTAGCAGAACAAATACTCTCTATTCACAGATTCTCTACTGCTGTTTTACTTCCAAGGCAACAGCTCATCCTGCAGAGATCACCTATCCAGAGCTACCAGCTGGACACTCTTGCGTTTTGAATATATTTGATATTATTATCTCTTATTCCAGGAAATGACACTTCTTAGAGTGAAGGATTAATTTTCCACCATGAGCATCCTCTGGTGAACTGAGTCATTGGGCTCATTCTTTAACACGAACAGAACGTTCTGTGTGAGACGTGACATAACCCTCCGCTCACCTCACTGAGCATGTCAGGACTGTCAAACCTGTCCCTTTGGAAACAGCCGCGTGTCCCCTCCGCAGCTGGGACAGGCCCAGCAGGAGTATGTGCTCAGGGGCTCTGGACACAACCGCTCGCACGGCAGTGACTTTTGGTCTCAGCCTGTTCTCAGACCTCAAAACCTTTGAGAATCTGGATCCTTGAGAGCAGCTGCAGCGGGGATTGGCAGATCCCTGCAGTCCTTGGCACTGACGCTCCCAGCTCCCTTCTAAGAGAGAGTCTCTTGGCTCAGGGTGTGTTCGTGCTGCTGTCAGTGGTGGCCGTGGGTCCATCACAGTGTGGGAAGGCAAATCTGGACGCACGCTGGTGTCCGTGGAGCAGCTCTCTGGGCTCCCTGCTAAATGTTGTCACATTTGCACTGTCACTATCAAGTGAACGTGATCACAGAGGTGCATTTTTCTTGGCTTCAGGTACCCTGTAGCTTTATCCTTCACTGCATTAACTAATTCTGTAGCGTTAGGCATTTGTCCAGCAAATGTCTTTGCACAGATGATGCACACATACCTTCCCTTGGATTGTTTAACAAGTAACTGCTGATGTGTACGTAACCTATCACATGGCATTTCTTGGCACCATCATATCAATAACTTTAGATTGCTCTTCATTGACTGAAACCTCTGCCTCTGTGGTTCCCCAAACCAGGACAGGCAGCTGGGTTTTTCTTTGATACTTCCCTGCATGGCTCCATAGGCTGAGTTCCTCCACAGTTTCTCATTTGCTTGGTTTCTTATGTGTGGTCTTGGTTCCATGTGCATCCAGGGAGATCAGTGCATATCTGAGAAGAGCCTGTCATCTGGGGCCGTGATTTTTTTGGAAATAACAAATTTTACTGCCTGGTAAATATCCAGTGGCTCACACTCATCTTCATAACAGCAAAAAGCTCAGTGTTTGTCTCCTGTAGAAGAGGATGATGTTTAAGTCTTCAGCAGAAAAAACACATAGATAAATAATTGTCTATTCTTTGAGAAATCCTTTGAAAATTACACTAGGCAGTAATTGTGAATGAAATCTCCTTGCTGCAATAAGGAATTGTTTACAGAAAAGCAGTTATATAGCAGAAGATGCTGGGTGTGTTCAAGAACTGTGTTTGTGGAAACCTGGAAGTTGTCTGGAGCAGTCAAATTAGGAAAAGTGTGATTGACTTTAAATTACAGTGGCTGGGCCATGCTTGGCTGACAGCAGATCTAATACTGAAATGGGAGAGTTTTGTGACATCCTTGGATTAAAAGTATGTATCGGGGGAGGGGCACGGAGTGGGAAAGGAGCATCCTTATTCCCCTTGGAAGGAGCTGGGGGGAAGCAGGAAGCAGGTGGAGGATACTCTGCCTGGGACAGGGCGGGTGGTTACAAGCTGGGAGTTTCTCCCAGGCAGCCTGCAAGGCAGGATGATGAGAGGCAGCTCAGAGATGAGTGATCCTGGTGCACCTCTTTCGGATCCAGACTGAGCGGATCCTCTCGTACCCCATGCAGGGCAAACCGGTAGCACTTGCAGAGTGTTGAACTTTGTCCCAAAACCTACTAAAGTCAGTGGGATCATGGATTGCAGGGAACACTACACTTCAATGCTTAAATTAATTAATTAAATGAATTAAAAGCAAATCAATAATGAATGTCCTGTCTCATCAGGCAGCTGCAAGCATATTCAGAGGTTAAGGTACCGACCAGAGCCGTGTGCGTGTGTCTGTGTGCCGGGGTTTTAGATTCCTGATTGTCGCTTTACGCTTTACAGTGCTATGGAGCTTGAGGTGTTGGAAGAAATAGACTTCTGCCAAGGGCTTTAGAGACAAAATCCTCTCTGACTGACCTGTAACTAAACACTGTGCAATGTTTTTGCAATTTAAAGGGTTTTAACCTACCTGAATACTATAGAAAGTTTATTTTGCCATGATGAATAGCTACGGTATGGAACTCATTGCTACAGTACACCACAATGCTTACCTGTGTGTATGGATGATGAGATCTTCTGTAGTTACGAAAGTAAATAAATATCCATGATGAACATAACCCCAGGGGCTCAACAAACAAAGAAACAAAAGTTCTGTGGGATATTGAGATGTGGATGGGGGAATCGAATTATCAGGGACAAAAGTCATCTGGTCCGTTGTTAATATGGGTGCTTGTAAACTCCTCAGCTGTGATAAACGGAAGATAATTCCAGAAGTGTGCAGAACATACATGGTTAGCAAGTACTATCTGAAATGTGATCTCTCAGTACCCCTCAGTAGCTTCTTCAGATGTTTGTGCCATTGCCTGAGACCATCAGAAGCACTGTAATGGAAGAACCTAGGAAGAAATCCTCCATAGCCTTGTCCATTTTTCTTTGGTATTATCTCTTGGTTGGTCTGCTTGATAACCTCCCTTTGATACATCCATAACTGCTTAAAACAGGAGATTGTTAGCAGACTTTGAGGAGCTATTAAGCAATGAGTGTGAGCTAATAATTTTGGAGTGTGCAGGCAGTCATGGTTCCAGTGAAAGAAGTTCATGGGGCTCACCAGAAATCACCGTTATGCTTCAGGTGTGAAATTGCAGGTCCTTCCTGGTGGCACCTCGTGTGCACTGGACACACTAAAAGGCACTGCTGGCTCTGTCTGCTGTGTCTTGTTCCAGGAATGCAACGACATTGTGTCTGCTGCAGCAGGCTGCCTTCCTCCTCCCCGCTCTGCAGACTCGCAGGCTGCCACTTACAGGGACAGGGGTAGAACCATCAGTGGAGGAGAGAAATCCTGCCCTGAGGTAACCTGTTCTCAGGGGTTGTTTCAGTGCATTCTGTGGGGTAGGAGTGCTAGAAGAATCTGGGGTTTATGTTTGAGAGCACTGGTGGTAGGTGCTTGCACTTGATTTGGCTTTGGTTGGGGTGACAGAGTTGGTCTGTGTTGTACAGATTTCTGTCAGTCTTTGGTAGGCGACGTGTGCCAGAATTACCGGGAGGTGGTTCTCATTGCCTTAAATTGCATTCTTTAACACAGGAACATGGTGACACTGCTCAAAAGCCTCTGGATACAGAAAGGATTAGGATCACACCCACAGAGGTGTGGGGGTGTGTGTATAGTGTAGTTTGTGCATTGTCAGCATATCTTTGGCACTGATGAAATGACACGTTGTCCTGGTTTAACCAGGATAGGGTTAAGTTTCCCCAGCAGTGGCGGGGGAGCTCTAGCCGGATTATTCAGATACCATGCGGACGTCACATCCTGGCAGGTCACATTTTTCCTGGCACGGGAGCATGGTGCACTCGTGGTTTTGTACATCGTGCTTCTCACTGCTGTATTTGGTAGCTATTTTGCTCTGTTCATTGCTATCACTATTACTGTTATTGTTATTGTTGTTGTTTGTTGTGTTGGTATTGCACTGTTGTATTAAACCTTTCCTTATTTCAGTCTTGGGGCTTTGTATTTCACTCCCTTTGTGGGGGAGGGGTAGCAGCCACGTGGTCTCAGACCCCGGCAGGGGCTAAACCATCACAACTTTGGCGCTCCAATGTGAGGCTGGAGAAGACTGAAATAAGGACAAAAGGAGAAGTGTGTTAGAGCAATCTGTTAAGTATAATTTTTTCTGGTTTTACTTGTATTGTTTGATAAGAAATGTTTGCAATGCTGGCCAATTTGCTTGCGTGGTGGGGCTGGATTAATCCTCATGTCCACTCTGTGCTCCTAGTACTGGCATTTATTGTCGGTGGAAAATGTGTCAAGGGCTTTATTTTGCTACACTGGTTACTGTCTGCTTATAATGGGCTTGTTTTGCTGCTTGTGGGGGTGAACCGATACCTGTTTGCTGCCTGGTCTTTTGTTTGGGGTCTCACCCCCTCTATGGGTGAGCCAAGGGAAGAGATTCTCTCGGTTTTTGAGAGTTTCAGCTATCCCTGGAGCACCCAGGCCACTGTGCTTGTGGCTCTGTGCTTTCTGAATGTCTGCCAGATCTTGTTTTGGGCCATGCGGTACTTCTCCAACAATAGCACCACCAGGAAACCTGCCCCGGGGGCAGATAGTTATAAATGGCTAGGTATGTGGGAGAAGATGGGCAAGTACCTGAGTGAGTGGTCACCCCCAACGTTCTGGGATTTTACTCCTGAACAAGTGCAGAGTCCTGATAAACTGGTGGAGTGTTTGGAAAAGGTGTGCTGCCAATCTGACAAACCCCAGGAGATGCAGCTCGCTGCAATGTGCTGGGGGCTTGCCCATGCTTACCGCATCGCCCTTAACACTGATCACTGCCCTCAAGGGGGCGAAAGAGCTGCAGGGTCTGAAAGTGAACCTGCTGGTACAGCAGCTGGGCCAGGGGGACAGGCAGCACCAGTACCGGTCGCCTCCACCAGCACAGCAGCTGAGCCGGAGGGACAAGGAGTACCAATATCAGTTGCCCCAATACGGAAAACCAAATATACCAAAAAATCCCCTCGCAGTGCACAGGGTGATAATGAACCAGGCCCATCACGAGAGCAGGAGGAAGAGCCGGAGGTAATCATCCGATCTCTATCCCTCAGTGAGTTGCGAGATATGTGGAAGGATTTCAGCCGCATTGCAGGTGAGCAAATTTGCACCTGGTTGCTCCGGTGCTGGGATAGTGGAGCTGCTGGTTTGGAATTGGAGGGGAGAGAGGCCAAGCAGGTGGGACCTTTAGCCAAGCAGGCTGGTATTGACAAGGCAATAGGGAAACAGGCTCAAACCCTCAGCCTTTGGAAGTGACTCCTGCTCGCTGTGAGGAAGAGGTACCCCTACAAGGATGATGCTCTATGTTGGTTAGGCAAGTGGACTGACATGGAGAAAGGCATCCAAAACCTCAGGGAAATGGCTGTGTTTGACATGATCTATGGTGATCTGAATGATGAGCAGTCACCAATGGATCCAGATCAGGTCCCTTGCACACAGCTGATGTGGCGGAAGTTCCTGCAAAGTGGACCAGAGGGACATTCCAAAGCATTAGCAGCAGCATCCTGGTGGCGAGACACTCAGACAGTGGATGAAGTGACTATGCAACTCCGGCACTATGAGGGAAGTCTCCCTTCCTCCCAACATGCTTTGGTTTCAGCCATAGAGGAACTGTCTCAGAGGCTCCAGAAAGTGGAACAGGACATGTCCTATGTTCCACCTGCACGAGCCGATGTCTCAGCTATTAGAAGCAGGCGTTTCCCCACACAAGAGAAGGGCAGTAGAAGGTACACACCATGGGGCACCCTGTGGTTCTTCCTCCGCGACAATGGGGTAAACACGAGAAGGTGGCATGGACAGCCCACTTCCGCCCTAGCTGCACGAGTACAGCAACTGAAAGGGAAGACCACCATGAAAGGGGAGTCTTCCAAGAGAGATGCAGCTCCAGTGTCTAGTCAGAAATCCCCCAGACAGAATAGAATGGCCAACAGTATGCTTGACCCTCTTGAGGGGACCAGGAAGTCATTCCTGCAGGAGTCACTCTTAGATCAAGTGAGTGATGGTGAGCAGGATTAGAGGGGCCCTGCCTCCAGCCAGGTGGAGGAAAGGGATAATCGGATTTACTGGAAGGTGTGGATCCGATGGCCTGGCACATCAGAACCACAAGAATATAAGGCCTTGGTAGACACTGATGCACAGTGCATCTTGATGTCATCAAGCCACAGTGGGGTTGAATCCATCTGCATCTCCGGAGTGACAGGGGGGTCCCAACAGCTGAGCCTATTAGAAGCTGAAGTAAGCTTAACTGGGAAGGACTGGCATAAGCACCCCATTGTGACTGGCCCAGATGCCCCGTGCATCCTAGGTATAGACTACCTCAGGAGAGGGTACTTTAAAGACCCAAAAGGGTACCGGTGGGCCTTTGGTATAGCTGCCCTGGAGGAGGTTGAGCAATTGTCCACCTTACCCGGCCTCTCAGAGGACCCCTCGGTGGTGGGGTCACTTAAGGTTGAAGAGCAGCGAGTGCCAATTGCTACCAAGACGGTGCACCGGCGGCAGTACCGTACTAACCGAGATTCTCTAGTCCCCATCCATCAGCTGATCCGTCGACTAGAAAGCCAGGAGGTGATCAGCAAGACTCACTCACCTTTCAACAGCCCTATATGGCCAGTGAGAAAACCTAATGGCGAATAGAGACTGACCGTGGACTACTGTGGCCTGAATGAAGTTACGCCAGCAATGAGTGCTGCAGTGCAGACATGCTAGAGCTCCAGTATGAGCTGGAGTCGAAGGCAGCCAAGTGGTACACCACGACTGACATCGCTAACGCGTTTTTCTCCATTCCAATAGCACCAGAGTGCAGGCAGCAGTTTGTGTTTACTTGGAGGGGTATCCAGTACACCTGGAATCGATTGCCCCAGGGGTGGAAACACAGCTCCACCATTTGCCATAGACTGGTCCATACTGCACTGGAGAAAGGTGGGGCTCCAGAACACCTGTAGTTTATTGATGATATCATTGTATGGGGGGACACAGCTGAGGAAGTCTTTGAGAAAGGAAAGAAGGTAATTGAAATCCTTCTGAAGGCTGGTTTTGCCATCAAGCGACAGAAAGTTAAGGGGCCTGGAAGGGAGATTCAGTTCCTAGGAATAAAATGGCAAGATGGGCGTCGCCACATCCCAATGGAGGTGATAAACAAGATAACAGCCATGGCCCCACCAACCACTAAAAAGGAGACTCAGTCTTTCCTGGGCGCTGTGGGGTTCTGGAGGATGCACATCCCAAACTACAGCCTGATTGTGAGCCCTCTCTACCACGTAACCCGCAAGAAGAACGATTTTAAATGGGGCCCAGAGCAACAACAAGCCTTTGAACAAATTAAGCAGGAGATTACCCAGGCAGTGGCTCTCGGGCCAGTCCGGACAGGGCAGGAGATTAAGAACGTGCTCTACACCGCAGCTGGGGAGAATGGCCCTTCCTGGAGCCTTTGGCAGAGAGCAGATGGGGAATCCCGAGGCCGACCTCTAGGCTTTTGGAGCCGGGGATACAAAGGCTCTGAAGCTAACTATACCCTGACTGAGAAGGAGATACTGGCAGCGTATGAAGGAATTCGAGCTGCCTCAGAAGTGATCGGCACTGAGACACAGCTCCTCCTGGCACCTCGACTGCCGGTGCTGGGATGGATGTTCAAAGGAAAGGCTCCCTCCACACATCATGCAACAGATGCCACATGGAGTAAATGGGTTGCGTTGATAACACAACGGGCTCGAATAGGGAACCGCGACCCCCCAGGATTAGTGGAAATGATCATGAACTGGCCAGAGAGCAAAGATGCTGGGATGTCACTGGAACAAGAGGTGAAACGTGCTGAGGAGGCCCCACCATATAATGAGCTGCCAGAGGAAGAAAAACAATATGCCCTGTTCACTGATGGGTCTTGCCGCATTGTGGGAAAACATCGACAATGGAAGGCCGCAGTGTGGCATCCCACACGAGAAACCACTGAAGCTGTTGAGGGACAAGGTGAATCGAGCCAGTTCGCAGAGGTGAAAGCCATCCAATTGGCTTTGGAGATTGCTGAGCGAGAAAAGTGGCCGAGGCTCTATATCTACACTGACTCGTGGGTGATGGCAAGTGCCCTGTGGATGTGGTTGCAGCAATGGAAACAGAACAACTGGCAACGCAAGGGCAGACCCATCTGGGCCGCTGAAGTATGACAGGACATTGCAGCCCAGGTGGAGAACCTCGTTGTGAAGGTGCACCATGTGGACGCCCATATACCCAAGAGTCGAGCCACTGATGAACATCAACATAACCAGCAGGCGGACCAAGCTGCTAAGATTGAGGTGGCTCAGGTGGACTTGGACTGGCAGCGTAAAGGTGAACTGTTCATAGCCCGGTGGGCCCATGAGACCTCGGGCCACCAAGGCAGAGATGCAACATATAGGTGGGCTCAAGATCGAGGGGTGGACCTCACCATTGACACCATCGCAGAGATCATCCATGGATGTGAGACGTGTGCTGCAATCAAACAAGCCAAATGGGTGAAGCCCCAGCGGAATGAAGATCGATGGATGAAATATAAATATGGAGAGGCCTGGCAGATCGACTACATCACACTGCCACAGACCCGCCGAGGCAAGCGCCACGTGCTCACAATGGTGGAAACAACCACTGGGTGGCTCGAAACTTATCCAGTGTCCCACGCCACCACCCGAAATACCATCCTGGGCCTTGAAGAGCGAGTCCTGTGGCAACACGGCACCCCAGAGAGGATTGAGTCGGACAACGGGACTCACTTCCGAAATAACCTCATAGATGCCTGGGCAGAAGAACACGGCATCGAGTGGGTCTACCGCATCCCCTACCATGCACCAGCCTCCGGGAAGGTCGAGTGCTACAATGGACTATTAAAAACTACATTGAGAGCAATGGGGAGTGGAACCTTCAAACACTGGGACACACATCTGACAAAGGCCACTTGGTTAGTGAACACAAGAGGATCTGCCAATCGAGCTGGCCCGACTCAGTCAAAACTTCCACGTGTTGTGGACGGGGATAGAGTCCCTGTGGTGCGCATGAGGGACCTGCTGGGAAAAATGGTCTGGGTTAGTCCTGCGCTGGGCAAAGGCAAACCCATCCACGGGATTTTTTTGCTCAAGGACCTGGGTGCACCTGGTGGGTGATGCAGAAGGATGGAGAGGTCCGATGCGTGCCACAAGGGGACTTGATTGTGGGTGAAAACACACTGTGAGTTATACTGTGCTTTTGTTAATTTTTCTTTGTCAATGCTAATTGCTAAGTGGCAGCTGGATGTGACGCACATGGTATAGAATAAAGGGGTGGATTATGTCCTGGTTTAACCAGGATAGGGTTAAGTTTCCCCAGCAGTGGGGGGGGAGCTCTAGCCGGGTTATTCAGATACCATGTGGACGTCACATCCTGGCAGGTCACATTTTTCCTGGCACGGGAGCACGGTGCACTCGTGGTTTTGTACATCGTGCTTCTCACTGCTGTATTTGGTAGCTATTTTGCTCTGTTCATTGCTATCACTATTACTGTTATTGTTATTGTTGTTGTTTGTTGTGTTGGTATTGCACTGTTGTATTAAACCTTTCCTTATTTCAGTCTTGGGGCTTTGTATTTCACTCCCTTTGTGGGGGAGGGGCAGCGGCCGCTTGGTCTCAGACCCCGGCAGGGGCTAAACCACCACACACGTCCATGAACTTTGTTTCTTTAAGCTGGTGTCTCTTGTTCCCCCATAAAATGAAGTGCTCTTGTAGAACTTACACTTCTGAAACGAAGAGCTTCACTCCACAGTCAGGACTGAGTATAACTGTTCAGCAGGGATTCTTTATTCGCACCGCTGGGCAGCACTGGAGATCGCTCCACCATGAGTGCCACACTTACTAACAAAACACTCTGACTAATATACACAAAAAGCACACATATGCATCAGATTCCCTGGAAAAGGCAGTCTTATGTTAATGGGTTCTCAGCATTCATCTACATAATCTGAGCATGCGTAGTGAAAATAGACTGAGGGTCTTCTCCCCCCCTTGGTGGTCCACATTGTCTTCCTCACACTGTCCACTAGTTGAACTTTAGGTTTCCCATGGAGTGACCTCATCCATCCTTCAGCTCCTTCAGTTCCAAGGGGGTGGTTTAAACCAGCTTCTAGTCGCTTATCTCGACACTGGAGTCTTGTTTTTAGGTCCCTGTTGTCAGGGATGTACTCAGGGAGTTTACCAGACTGTCCAAGGCCTGTCTTATCTCCATTAGGCAAGGAGTTACAGGTTTCAAAACATCTTACAAGTGGGTAATGACTACAGACTAGTTAGGAAGAGTATAAATGAAATTATATACATTGCAGTAAAACACGGGAAAAATATGAGCTAGTAAAACACAAATGATAGTTAAAGTTAAAACTAAATGTCTGACTTTACTAGTCCCTATACATTAGCAAGAACTCGAGGTCTTGTAATTTCAAGTACACTTGTAGCAACTTCCCTTCACTTCCATATATCATAACTACGTAGCATGAAAAACTTTACAAGAACTTCCCCATTCTAGATGTCATTCCTCTCTCTTGGGAGTCCGTTTGTGCCTGGGTGGGCAGCAACTGTGTTGTCTGGGGGAGCCCACAGGGTTTCCCCGCCCTGGTCAGCCCTCGGGAGCCCCACTGTGACATCAGAGCTGCCACTGTGACATCAGCTGCCACTGTGACATCAGAGCTGCCACTGTGAGGTCAGAGCTGGCACCCACCAAGCCCCGCGGTGCGCGGGCAGGAGCCCACAGATGCCCTGCGGCTGCTGCCCTGGGCAGGTGACACTGCTGGGGCTGAGGGGACGAGTGGAGCAGGGAGCTGCCTTAGACCAGAGATGGTGAGGACAAAAGCACCCCAGAGAAGATGCCGAGGGGCCTCCAAAGGCTCCTTGGGGAACAAGACAAATCCGCAGCCCACGGGGAAGGCGGCAGGGAGCAGTGGGTAAGAAGTGGGCTGCTGCTGCCTGGGGCGCTGGGTCAGGGGGGCAGCAGGGACGCAGCCCAACATGGGCAGTGGGGCACGGAGCAGCATGGGGAAGAGCCAGGGGCCTCTGAAGAAGAGCCTGTGGCTTGCGAAGCCCCTTCTGTGGGGGGGGCTGGGCTGAGAGCCTGGCTGGCTCTCCTGGCCAAAAGCCGGCGTGCAGCAGGGGCTGTGGGGACCTGGTGCTGCCACACGGGGAGGTGTCTCTGCATGGGGAGGCCGAGTCCCTGGGGCCTGACACTGGCTCCCTCTGGCCATTGAGGCGCTGTCCTGCCTGGCTGAGGAGGGCAGCTCTGTGGGGAGGAGAGGGGTCGGAGGACCACCAGTGCCCAGGGGAAGCAGTGGGGAGTCCTGGTGGGGGACAGCAGCTTGTGCGCCCTCTGCAAACGGCCATGGAGAGGTGCCTGCCGAGGGGCAGGTTGGTGCCAGGGGCCAGGGAACATGGAGGGACGGGGTGAGAAATGGGCTCTGCTGCCAGTGGGCTTCCCACAGCGGGGGCTGCTGCTGCCAGCCTGCTTCCTCTTCTCCCACTGCAGGCCTATAGAGCAAAGGATGGGGAGGGGAGAGGGGGGGGACCCTGGAAACAGCCCAGGTGTGCTGCCCTCTCTCGATGCAGCGGGGGTGGCCCCCTCAGAGGCTTCCCAAGGCCGACCTCTGGCCCAGGCCTCAGCTCACACAGCATGGGGATGCTCGGCAATCAGCATCTCTCTTTTTTTTCTCATAGGAGCCCCTGCACGAAGGTGAAGCGGGTGACATTCTTTTTGCCATCAACTCCCAGCTCAGACACTCAAGAGCCTGCGAATTGCAACAAGGCCATGGAAATTGCAAGTAAGCTCAGCACTGCTGCTTGCTGGGAAGTCCTGGGGGGTGAACTCAGAGAGCCGCTCTGTGCCAGAGCTCTGGCCAAATGTCCCAAGTGGCAGGAGAAGTGGGGGCTGCCCTGCTCTTTGCCCCAGGGAGGGAGCGCGTAGGACTCGGTGCCCGCTTCTCCAAAGGGAGAGCAGGGGGTGTTCCCCAGCCAGCAGCTCGGGGGTCCCACTTGGGCATCGAAGCCGGGCACTGCTCATGCTGTGGCCGTTCTCAGGGAGAAGCTCGAGCCAAGCCCCTCTGCAGCTTTGCTCCCACACATTTGTCAGAGGCCCAAACTTTGGTGCGGGAGCTGCCGGCAGTGTTGGAACAGTGTGCACATGGAAATCATGTTCCTCCTGGGTGCTGCTCTGTCAGCTCTATCAGCAGCAGGCTTCCAAAACAGAGGCTTTTCAGCCTGAAAATGGAAATCCACCTGTGACGGGGTTTGCTCAAGACTTTGCTCATTGACAGACACAGGACTCCCTCTTTTTCAGGCAAAAGATGGCCTCACAAAGAGGTTCTTGCAAGCCGCCTTCCTGTTGTTCGCAGTGGCTCTTGGTGAGTTTGTGTGAGCGAACATGCTGGGTGCCAGCTTTCTGCTGGCCAGCTTTCCTTCTGGGCCACTATGTGTGGAAACTCCCGTGGCCCAAGTTCTTCCTGGGTATGTCCTTGACTGGGACTTGCTTTTGGACTACCAGTAAGACTGGGAGTCTCCAGCCATGCTGCTGCTCTGGCCACTGGTGCAAATGGCTTGCTCAGTCTGCAAACCTGCGAGAGAAGGGTGTAGGTATTTCCAAACCCAAACTGGGGGCTCCCAGAGAGGCCGTGCAGGGGGACTGGTAGAGAGGTGCCTCTCCTAGCCTGTGCAGCCTGGTCTCGGTGCTCACTGAAGCAGTGAGGGGAAATGGGGAGCAGCTCTGGGGCACTGAGCACACCTGAAGAGCATGCCTGCGCAGTCCCCTCAAGCCTGGGGGGATGGCTCCTGGTCAGAGGCACGTCCTCTCTCTGCACCCCGCGTTACCCACCTTTCAGCTAACCTGCTGCCCCAGCCCCCAGGGAGGAGACAAGGTGACTGCAGGCATTGCCAGCAACCCCAGGCAAATAACTGTCTCTTGGTGATTTGAATTGCAGCTGGTGGTTACTGCTGGACCTCGTTGCCAGCGTGGAGCAAGTGCGCAACGGGACTGGTGGAGGTCGGTGACTCTGGTGGGACAGGGACCTCCTGCAAGGGAGCGTTGCTGACAGTGGCTGGATAAATCACAGGCTCTTCTGCTCCCACGCAGGATGACCCAAAGAAGCAGCAGCTTTTGCCGTGTCTTCCTAGGGAAGCCTCTCCTGGGAAGCCCTGGCAGCTCTGGTAGTGGATACTTTAACAGAGTGTTCGTCCCTTTCAGGAGCTGAGACGCATGTATGAAGCACACCTGGAGACCCTGCGGTAAGAGATGTTTCCTGAGCTGGAATTGGGTCTGTGCAGAAGTCTTGGCTGACCTCGTGCTACCTGCACTCATTTTCCTAACAGCCAGGGCTCTTGTACTTCCCTCCTGCCTTTCCCTTTTGCTCGACCTGGTGAGGAAGGGAAGCACATGCAAAGCTGGGAAAGCAGACGTGTCTCTGCTGCTTGCTGAGCTCAGACACTCCCCAGATGGGCAGCTCTCTGGCAAGAGCGGCTTTTGTCTTCCTGCAGGAATTTGCACACTTTGTTGACAGAGCAAACCCAAAAGAGGCAGCTTCCCCTGGAGAAGATGGCTCGGCTGAGAGCGGAGCTCAACAGTGCAAAGAAGGTGACCCTGCATTTTGGGGAAGGAGGGTTGGTTGGGCAGAACCTCTGAGAAAGCACTCCTTGGGGGGGTTGTTGGGCTCAGACTGCTGACTGCAGCAAGCCAGCCTTTGCCAGGGGCTTGCTGGGTGAGCTTCTGTGCTGCACAGGTCCTTCTCTGGGCCCAGTTTATCTGGGCTGCTTCAGGCAGTGGAGGCATCCGACAGCCTTCCTTTGGCACGCTGGGGCCTCTGGCTGCTCTGGCCAGGCCCCGGAGGCAGTGGTGAGACCCAGGCGTGCTCATGGGGTCACCCATCGCTGGCGGGGCCTGAGCCCATCTCCTGGCTTACCTGCAGAGCATGGAGGGTGGGGATGGGAGGGTGGGGACAGGAGGGTGGGGACCCTCATCAACACTCCTCGGGGCCATAGCCACAGCCACAGATACTGTTCCTCAGTCCTCGTGGCTCACACCAGCAGCAGAGTGTCTCTTGGCTCTGTGGACGAGGCTTGACTTGCACCTCTGACACTGACCCTTTGCTTCTGCAGGCGCTAGTAGCCACGCTGAACTGCCCACTGACATGGTCCTTTCCTGTGTTCATTCACAGCTTTTCCAGGAAGTTCAGGAAGACAACCAGGCAGTGCCTTCAAAAGTCTATATCACAATATCTGACTGGGCCCTGAAAAGCTCTGGTAAGGACACTAGAAGCTCTGTCTCCTTGCCCTGTGCTTGTCTGTAGCACTCCCCAAAGGAGGCTGTGCTCCCCAAAATGGGGCAGCTGAAATGCTCCATGGGGTCCCAGAACCAGGCTGTGGCAGAGCAGCTCTCTTGGGCTCCCTCCCAGTCCTGCCCTTGGCCCCTGCACGGGTGCCTCTGGCGCTGCCCCCGCACATGTTCCTGTGCTGATGGAGGGGCTCTTCCTCTGGCTGCATCCGGAAAGGGAATGGCTGGGTCACCCTTTGCTGCCCACGCAGTGAGCCCTCAGCTTTGCTCTGCTGTTATTCCCCCAGCGCCTGCTGCTTCCCAGCACCCTCAGACTTTCTCCTCGTGGCGCCGTGGCAGCAGCAGTCACCAGGCACAGGGATGCCGTCCCTGCCCCGCGCAGCCGAGCACCCCCACGGCCTGGGGATGAGAACAGCACTGACAGATGTGGAGCTGCTTGGCGGCACCAGAAATAGTGTCTGAGCACCAAGTGCTCCTGGTCTGTGGCCTCTTGCAGTCACCTGCTCTCCCTTCCTTATAGGTGCCACCATCGACACGCAGAGAACTTCGGAGACCTACCCTGCAGAGAGAACTGGGGCTGCAGGGTTGTGGGGTTGTTCTTTCCATCCAAACCTCCTGATGCTATTTTGCAGGTACCGTAGCACAACTCATTCATCAGTGCTGGTTTCCTTCCTTCCTGTGAAACTGGAACCGACCTCAGGGCTCTCCCCTCTGCCCCCGGCAGTGCTGCTCCAGCCCACAGTGCTGATCAGGTTCCTGAAACCAAAGCTCACACACAGGGCTGGGCCTGCTAGAGATCAGCGGTTCCCCTCAGGAGGGGAACAGAGCTGAACTGAGCGGAACTGCTGCACCTTGCCCACAGGCCTCTGTCCCAGCTGAGTGAAAGACTTTCTCCCTGGTGACCCCCTTTCCACACTTGTCCCTAACGGTGCCTTTTCAGGGGTGGGAGGTGGGAGGTGGGGGGTGCCCTGCAGAGCTGCTGGGCAGAGAGGTGTTTCTGTAAGGTCCTGACTGGGTGGTTTCATAACCAGTGTTCTTTTCCATAACACTGAGAGCTCCCTTTGTCAGGCAGGGAAGGTGACCTCCTGCTTCTGTCTGTGTCCTCACAGGTGCCTCATTTCCGAGCTGCAATAGCCTCCCCAGACACACTGGTCCTGTGCTCCAAGCGGCACGAGCAGTTGTGTTGTCCCCAACTCACTCTCACCCCTCACTGCTCTCTCGTTCTAGTTGCAGCTGGATGTGTCCCCAGGGAACTGCTGGCCTTTCCCAGGGCACCAGGGCCAGGTGGTCATCAGGCTTCCAGCACGAGTCTGTCTGACTGCCGTCACTCTGCAGCACATCTACAAAGAGGTGTCTCTGGGAGCATCGCCAGCGCCCCCAGAGACGTCGCTGTCTTCGTAAGTCTCTGCTGGGCGCTTCTGGTGGGGGTCTGGCCCTGGGGAAAAGCCATGACAGGGACTTGCCTGCTGGCTTTTGTGCACCCTCTGGGGTGTGTGTCCTGCTCTCTGCTGAACACTGCGCTGCCCTGTGGGGATACATCAAGGGCTCCAGAAGTTTCATCCCTCTCAGGACATATTCTGGTCAAAGCACCTCAGGGTTCTTGACCAAAAGGCTCAAGGCGGGGACGACCTCCGCCCTGGCCAGTCACAGACTGCTCCTGGAGCCCGGGAGAGGCTGGGTACCTGACAGGGCTGAGCCAGTGCGCACGTCCCCTCTTTGTGGGGACGAGTCTGAACTGCTCTCCTTGTGCTATGTCCCCAAGGGAGTGGACCCTGATGGAGAGGAGGAAGTGTTGCTCATGACGTTCACCTATGACGTGACAAAACACGCCATGCAGACCTTCCCTCTGAAGGTACGCTCCATGCGCGGGGGCAGGATGCCGGGGAGCAAACCAGGATTGACTGGGAGTCCATGGCAGGGGGTGTGTGAACGCTTCCTCCCTGGGCACAGGGCCCCGGGCCAGTGCCCAGAGAGACCTGGCGGGGCTGGCAGGGCTGAGTAGCAGGCGGTGGTTCCAGCAAAAGGGGAGCAAGGGCAGTGTCATGCTGTGGGAGCACGAGTCCTGAGAGAGCCCTGGCTGCAGCCACCACCCTCAGCAGGGCCAGCTGCACACACGGCCCCTCCACCAAACGGCGCCTTTGTGCCCTGGAGAAACAGGGACGGCCGGTGGCCAGAGCTGCTGGGCAGCACTGTCGCTGCATCCCGTGGCCCCCTGGCAGCTGGACAAGGCCCTCTCCTTGCAGCAGAGCGTCCCCTTCTCTGCAGTGCTCCCCCCTGCCAGGAGGAAGGCAGGCAGAGCAGGCAGCGGGGCCTGGGGGGCTGCGCACCAGCTGCCCCACGCACAGAGCCCCTCTCTGGCCTCTCTGTCGGTGCAGAGCAAGGGGCAGGGGGAAGGGGGACGCAGCCCCAGCCGGGCCGGCAAGCAGAGGAGGCCAGGAGCCTTCCCCCATCCCGTGCCCCGGCCTCCCCAGCAGCCCCGGCACCAGCAGTGACCCCGATGGCAGCAGCCACTCCCACCCGCCTTCGGGAGCTGGTTCCTGAGCAGGAGCAGGGCTGGCAGGGAGATACTGACTGCACTGTCGCTCTTAACACCTCCATTTCCTTTTCCCTCGTGTCTTCACAGAACGAGTCATTTCCCAGAGCCTTTTCACACGTCAAAATTCTTGTGAAGAGCAACTGGGGAAACCCAGCATACACCTGCAATTACTGAGTGAGGGTGCACGGGGTGGTGGCAAAACCAGAAAGCCTTGACTGAAATCAGAGAAGAAGAACGGATATAAAAAAGAAAAGTGGGGGGATGTTGACGCAGAAGTCCCGGACACAACTTATACGACCAATGTGATCAAGTTGATGCCACTTTATTAAAGGATACACAGCAATTTATACATTATCACAAGCTTCACATGCCGCTGTCTTATTGCTAATAGGCTAAAGCTAGTTGTTCACGCTGCCCTCTATGATTGGTCCCGGTGTGGTGTCCACGCGCTGCTCTCCCACTAGGTAGGCAACCTGCTTTCAACAGTCCAACTTCTTTATCTTTTGCCCAGGAATGTAGTTTCTAAATCTATCTTGGCCTTGCTTATGTCCTTGAACACAGCTGCAGCTTGCTGTTACAGTGAGGCCCCTTGGTCTAGATTGCTCACAATATGTCCTTTGTTTTCCAGCCATTCCACAGGGGGAAATAAATAAATGATGTGGCAGTTCAGATCAGTGTAGAAGATTGGTCTCCAAAGTGAAGAAGACCCCTTGGAGGCAGGGCAGGAATGCCCGCTGACATGGCCACTGCCCAGCCTGCCGGCGGGGGGTGTGGAGCCACCAACAACACTTGGGACAGCTCTTGGGGGCTCCCAGGGCCCGGGGGTGGGAGCTCCTCCATGACCTTCCCGATAGTGGGGACAGAGGACCAGATAGAACGGTTTGGTCTGGCACCTTGCCAGCAGCCAGGCTGGCTGTTTGTGGGTTAACCCAGAATTTCCATGCAGCGGGTGTGGGGAGCCCGTCTGACCGGCCTGTCGGAGAGCCCCTTCCGCACCCCAGGAACATCCCCGGTCCAGGCCTTGCTGCTCTCTCCTGGGGGCACACACAGACACAGACTGCGAACTTCTGCCCAACTTGATCAAGTCTTTGAAATAATTACGAGAGAGAGTGGATGCACAGATCGTGCTAGTGCATACGTCTCATTTCCTGCCATAATAAAACTTCCTCAGCATCTCGTTTCTTCTCCTCTTACCTCCTCCCGGCTCACCCTCAGTGGTACTGACTCAGTCTGCAGAAAATAAACAAACAAACAAATAAATAAATAACTGTAAAAAAAATCACACATAGCATACGAGGGACTTCTTCAGAAACAAATGGCTCTATAGATAAAACAATGGGTTAAATTAGTTTCTAATTAATTCTCAAGCTCTCTGTCCTCTGCTTTGACAGGTGTTAGTTGAAGATCTCTCTGCACTCAAGAAGCTCTAGAGTGGGGTATCCCGGCAGGAGTGCTGGGGGACAGGAGCCAGGTAGACCAAAACCTACTACTTGTTCTTTCTGTGTAGTCAATAAACCTTAAGGAGCATAAAAATTACTCCTCTGATGGCAAAAGCAGAATGGGATGAAGGGGATTGAGATTTTTAGAACTGGTCTTCCATATATCACAACTACATAGCATGAAAAACTTTTTATTGATCACATTTCACAGTTCCTTCAGAGCCTGAAGGAATTTCATTACAGGAATTTTCATACCACTAAACTGGCAAAAATGTATACAAGACTTTTTATTCCTTTCTATCCCTTCACACTTGTTCCATTAAACCATTTTCCACTCAATCTCTCACAATCTCTCTAAGCAGAAAAGTGCCACACATTTGTCATAAACTGGTTAGGATATGACAAAGTTTCAAATACATCAGTATTCATAAAATTAGCAACTTAAAAATGAAAAAAAAAAAAACCCAAGGAAAAAAGGGTGGTGGGGGAAAGATTCTTTTCTACATTGACTGCTAGCTTCTTAAGCTGCCAGTATTTAACATTAATGTCTCTGGATTTCAAGGCCATGAGTGCAAAAGTTCTGCTATTTGTGGATATCAGTGAGAGATTATCTGCCTTTCAGCAGCTCAGGTGCTCCACCTACGCTTCTTCATGGATTTGGTTTTATTTTATTTTTTTAAATGTTTAAAAGGTTAGAATCTGCTCCTTCAAGGTATAATGGCAAAAGAGCCCATTTTAAGTGAAATTAAGTTACACTTCTCTTGATTTAAATGCAAAAAGTTACCTCCACTGGTACATTCATCCACAAGAACGTTAGTACCTCCAACTTCATAGACACCCATAATTTATTTTTGTAAACAACAAATTACTAAACATAGTCCAATGCTCTGTGAAAGAGAAGAAGAATGCACACAATCAGCGTTTTCCATTTTGACTAGAAAATTAAAATCTCTAACAGCAGATAAGCCTGAACTCAAAATCAATCATACCCAAATGAGGTGTGGGTAATGATATGCCACACACCTGGACTTGACTCTTTGACAGCAATGATGCACTGAGGAAAATTGTAGGTTTTTATGCAGAGGCTTAACTAGAGTTTTGGCAACTTCATTTGGGACTTAAAAAGTACTTGCAGTACAGTACCATGGGCAGTAAAGAACACTGGTCTTGCAGGTTGGTTCCAGTGCCACAGCAAACAAAATGAGGCTGCTACGTTTGAGAAACATGGATGGAAATCTCACCCACCATCCTGTAGTGACGCTGTGCCATTTCTTCGCTTTTTGTCACTCTCCTCGGGCTTGGTAAAGCTTTTGCAGAGTCTGAAGCAAGGGCCTGTAGCTTTTTCCTGTTTGCAACAGCAGATGTCTGGGTTTTCACAGGTTGGTGTGTCGTGGGGCACCACTTGCACCCTGGATTCACCTTCACAAATGTATCCTTGTTTGAGAAAAGAAGAGGAAAATTACCAGTCATGCCATTATACTATACACAGGGCAATAGAGTGCACTGCTTGTGAGAGGATTTAATACTGTAAATAATCCTTAAATATCTCATTTTTTAATGGTGTAATCACATGTTTAGAGTCTGACTGCCAACACAGTCTAACAAGAATAAATATTAAGGTAGGTAGAGCTGTATTTAAAAAAGTGGGGTTTCTCTTTCCTCTCTGGAGGGTTTATCACCCAGAGCAGGCTGACGTTCTGATCCTGCAAACTGCTCCCCAGTGCTTGTACGTTCACTGGGAAACAAAGATAGTTATTTGAATTCTTCTGCATGTACAATCTTTGTTTACTTTCTAGTTTGAATGAAATGAAAACATACATCTGGTGGTAAATGCACCATGATGCTTTTTACCTTGCACTCATTTTTCTCTGATAGATCCATATCTTAGAATAGTTGAGTACGTTCTTTCTTGAACCAGGCACTGAAAACAAACCACTACCATATCACCTCATTTTCAGTAACTTCTGATACATCACCTCGGTGTTCCTTCCCAAATACACCGTGCTGCGTGGCTGCGTGGCCGTGTAAAATAAACTGGGACCATTTAACACTTCCTTTGGCCTGGAGCGTACAGCATACATCTCAGCTGTTTGCTGTATTCTTGGTGTGAGGCAGCAAAACAAACAAAGCCAGGCTACACATAGAGGGGTGGGGGAAGACGTCTGGATCCTACAGTTTGGGGAGCAGGGGGAAGGTTGGGAACCTATTTTATTCTCAAAAATGCAACAATGATGTTTTCCAGATACAGTGCTGTCTAGATCAAACGAAAATTTTGAATGTTAACAGCAATAAAAAGAGCAGATTTTGGTATTTTAAATGTGTTGCTACCCAAGGTGGGGAACGGCCGAATCAGAGGAACATACCACACCTTCCAGCTGCAGATGTTTGCTTAACAACTGATGGGGCTACAGCACTGGCTGCTGTGGGAGGCTGCCCAGTAAGGACCAGTGCCAACCACAAGGAGGGGGAACCCAGTATCTTCCCAATCACTCGGTAGCTCTCGATGGCAGTAAATGACCAGATGAGCTGTTTTACCCCGCAGTGCACCTGCAGGAAGTTTCTTCCGTGATTGCACGTGTTCCACCCACCCAACTGTCACCAGTCCCCCTTACAGCACAGAGAAACACCTCTGCTTCAGGCATGTGCCTGCACAGAAACACACACAGAGGGAAAAAAATCCCTTGGGTATCACATACAGAAACACCACAGAAAACCTTGTCCTCTGACAGAGTCACTGCAGCTCCGTGAGCAGCGTGTCTTGTGGCAGGATTACCATCACATGGGCACCACTTTCTTTCAATTCCATCTTAATCCATCAGGTGGCACTTGGTACCTCTAGACTGTATCAAGGATGGAAATGATTCATTTGACAGGAAGCACAGCACCGTGTGAACCCACTGTGTGAAGTCCTGTATTTCTAGAAATGGCTATAAATAATAAAAATCTGCAGGTTGTCCGAAAAGCAGATTTGTCACCCAGGGTGCAATAGGTCTATAATCACACACTCGGGAGAGACATTGCTTATTTATTTTAGGGTTGCGCAAACCTAGGTGCTCGGTGGTGTCCCACATATCAAGCACACCAACGGGACATTTCATGCTATATTTATGCACAAAATTTGCAGAGTTAGTAATTTTCCAAGTCCATCCTCTCTACAATGATTTGTTAGTAATTTACATACAAATACTGCTGACACAATACTCTACTACTACACGTGCTCAAGGGAAGGGTCTTCACCTGGGCAAGGATCTTCTTGACCTATAGGTGTGAATTTTAGCACCATAATGGGGATAGTTCAGCTAAGGATACATGGACCTTGAGTCTGCTTGCCCAGTTGGCAATGTACCCTCTTCAAGGTCTAATTGCTCCGGGATGTCCTCGCTCAGAGAAGGCTATCGACTTGTTCTGCTGATTAGGGATGCCTTTGGCTTTAACATGCACAAATAACATCTTTCTTGACCTAAGTATAATATTGCTGCATTGTTCTAAAAGTTTATCCTTCCACACAGTGACCCACAGACACGCTGTATTTTCTGAACAGGGTGTATGTATTAAATCTGCAAACTAAGGACTGTGACACCTCTTACCTTGCCCCTTTTCTCTTTCCCTCAGTTTGGTGTGGGAGCTCATTTCATCAGTGACGGTACACCACAAAAACAGCCTCAGAGAGGGAAAGAAGGGGAGGGGATAAGGGAAGAGCTGGAAAGGAAATACACAGAGAAGCAGCTTTGCCTTCCCCTGTTAAAGCCACAGCCCACTCACAAATCACGTTTCCAGCCTGCAGAGTGAAAAGCACAGAGCCACCAGCAATGAAGTACGTAAGCTCTTCCCATCAGCATCGCTGCTTTGAGGAATTGAACTGTTCTGCGGAGTAATTTGACAAGCCGATACCTACCCATCACACGAGAACCAGAACACGTGTCATGTGCGAGGTGAGGCAGAAACAACCTTTAATCTGACCCTGTCTGTGCATTTTTACAGTGGAACCGTCCTGACTCTTCCACCCAAAGAAAGTGACTGTAGAAATTAATGCAGCAGGACAGAGAAACAGTGGGATTGACCCAGGCATCATGAAAACAAGGAGCCTGGAACAGAATTCACCGAGGAGACAGGAACTGCTAGACAGCAGCTAGACTGCTACTGAAAAAACATTATTCCAGACAAAATGTGCAGAAGCCCAAAGGTCAGTGTCAACAGTGAGTACGAACTAGCACTGCACACTCAGTCACCAGCTCTGCCCTGAACGACTCCAGGGCAGTGATAAACAAGCACACGGAATCAAATGCAGCCTGACCTACAAACTAAAGATTGCTCATCAGTGTCACCGCACGGGCAGAGCGGGTACTGGGGAAGAACATTTGTGTGACTGCCCCTCGATTTACTGCCGCAGGGTCAGGATACACCGGCTGGAAGGGGAAAGGACATGAACTTCGCTTTGCTTAGACAGGCCAGCAAAACCGGCCCAGCAGTTCAGCCACTTTTAGAAGCCTTTTCAGCATCCATTTCCAACTGTCAACCTTCACTTCTCAGGAAAAAAAAGAGATTTTGAGAGAGACCTTACAAAATTATCCCTGGCACAGTAACCTGATTAGGAACATTCAGAGAAAGCCACGCTCCCCCTGCCCCCATTTAGGCTGGATACGCACCCTCATCCCAGCATAGAGCCTCAGCCGGCGGCAGCCCGCAGCCAGCCAGGCCGCTGGGAGGGTGCCGGGACACCCCAGTGCGGAGCTCAGCACAGAGCCGCCCCCAGAACCGCCCCAAAACCAGGGGCTGTGATCCCCAGGGCTGAGCCCCAGAGCCTCCAGCCACGCCTGCTCCCTGCCTGCCCCTGGCAGAGGCCGGGCACTCTGGAGAGGAGCTTTCCCCGGTGGGGGGCAGGTTCCCTCCAGGGCCCTGCCAGGCCCCTCGCAGGGCTGCGTGGGAAAAGCCCCTCAGGCTTTTTAAAAATTTTTAAAATTTTTAAAAATTTAAACCTTTGCTGGGCCAATTTTTGTCTTGATAAGTCAGTTCAAGTGTCTGATCATGTCACTCTGTGGTCAGAAATATTGGCCCAAGGGAAGAATTGTGAGGAGAGAGGAGGAGGAGCTGGCTTCTTTCAATATCCCCGAGGTAAATCCTGTACCTTATACAGATCAGATCCTTCTCGCTTACTTAAACTGTATTTTCATAGAGTAGTTCTGTGGCAATTAAACCGGTCTAACCCAGGCTGAGGTGATTTTTCTCCTTTTGCTCAGAGTCTGTGCTGAATTGGTGCTGAGCTAGATCTGTTTCCTGACTGTTGGAATATGTGCAGGCTCCTGAACGCTGCTGAGGGTGCAGGGGAGAAGCAGAGCCACAGCCACAGCTGTGGAGTGGAGAGGTGGGATGACAGACAGCAGTCTGGATTTAGATTGATCTACAGTGTACCCAAAAACTTGCATCCTTTTCCAGTGTATCAATTGATTTAAGAAAGCTTATAATCTCTCTCTCTGGTTTCTCTGCTTTTCTTCTCCTCCTGCAATTCTCTGCATTGTGATGTGTACAGCTGGGTGTGCGTGTCTGCCTGTCGTAGCTGTTCACAGGCACCTGTAACGAAGGTGAATGCGAATCCTAGTGAAGTACTGAGAGTCTCTATATTGGTGAGACAGCTTGGAGGTTTTCTGATGGGGAGAATGCGACTATTCACTTTATAGGATCAGCTCTTACCCATAGAGGGATGCACATTAATATTACCACAGGCAAATATTTTCATGACGCCTGTGTCACTGGCTGAACTCTGTATCTTAGGGGTATGGGGAAGATGATACGCTCAGATCTGGGCTTTAACACCCATGCCATCTATCAGCTGACCTTCAGGCACTGTTGGCTGTCTGTGGTTGTTTGGAGATAGTTCTTTTACTAAGTGGGGTGTCTCTGAGGGGCTGATATTTATGAGGAAATGTGTTGCTGGAGTCATACAACAATGCCAACAATAAGCAATGTGCCTGCGTGAGTGGAAAGTGTGATACTTTAGTCTGTCGTTTTCTTACCTTGTAGCTTTTTCTCAGATGAATTATGTGTTGCAAGCCATTAAAAAGAAAAACTTTGTCCAGAGGGATTTTTATTGTGTTTTATTTGGCAAAGTGCTTCATGACTCTTGTTAGAATGTTAGGATATTAAAATGTAATGATTAAAGGAGAGTGAAACTTTAAACAGATTTTTGAAGGCAGTTTTGAGGAACTTTTTGTATATGCATGAGAAGTTATGTACCAACTACTGTACCTGAACCTTTCTGCATCAACATACAAAATCTACTGAAAGGTGAAACTGCTACAGAGAAAATATTGGTGTGATATTCAAATATTATCCCCAGAACAGAGAAAAATTTATCAAAATTATTTTCTTCAAACTTTGGATTTTTCTTACAAATGTGGAGGACCTGATCTGTGTAATGTGCCATATCTCACTAGAGAGAGATTTTTGTCAGCAATAAGTTGTATATATGCATGTAAGCCCTGAAGAATATCAGCTAACAATAACATGAAATTCAATACTGGAAAGCTGCATTTTGTAGTAAATGTTCTCAAGATTTACTGATCTATCACAATATGTGGGCAGGTATATGGTAAGACAAAACAGTGAACAGTAGAAGGTGGGGCTGCTGAAGACAGATTTCAGATGGATGGATTTAAACAAATAGTGGTTGAAGGGTTTTTTTTCAGTTGTTTGTTTGGCGTTTTGTTTTTTTCCTTTATCTTTGAATCTCATCAGTTTACTTAAGGGACATAATTCTACAGAATATTGGTATTGGTAACCTAACAAGCTACTCAGAAATGTAAATGCATAAACCATTCATATTTTAAGCTGGTTCAGGTTGTTGCTGCTGAAGCACTAAGCTTGCCTTGGCGGGTGTGACTCTGGCACTGTGGTGTTGCTCTGTGTCTTTCTCGGCTGGCTTGCTGCTGATGGCTCTTGGCTCCTCCTGTGGCCAGTTGTAGTGGGCTCCTGGCTTCCCTGCAGTCACCTGGTAGGATTTCAACTGGCCACTGTACACTGAGCCAGCAAAACAGTACCTCTGCTCTGCTGCTTTCCCAGGGAAGTCTGGAATGCTTGTGCCCCTTAGTGGAAAGTGAGTTACAGTTCATCACTGGGACACCACCACCGAAACACCAGACATAAACTTGCACTGACTTGTAGGGTAGGTGCAATATCATCAGAAGGTGGATGGGTTTCACTTCAAATTGAAGCTAAGGTTAATTATGGTTTTATAATACCATACTAATTATATATACCAATAATAATTATAATTACCAGCTTCTAAAACAGGTTAGTTAATGGGAAGTAACTGCAGGCTTGCTGAAGCAGCACTAATGTGGCTGCTCTCAATGAAGTGTGTCTCTGATCAGCTCATTCTCTCTCTGCGGGCTGAAAAATAGCCCCAGGATATGAGTGCTTAGTCTACAATCATGTTGATTTTGCTTTAGGTTTGTCTTTAGCTGTTGGAGATTAATGAATCAAAATCGTGTTTGAATTTACAACCACTTGTAATCACTTGGCAGTGTTATTTCTAGCTGTTCTCTCCTTGGCTCACCTGAGCCCATCAGCTGAAGGACTCTGCTCTTCTGCCCTGTGGGAGTGGGGTACAGCCTTCAACGTCTAGGAACTAGTGAGATGATAGCAGGTGGTGTTGAGGTCTTTTTTGCTTTTCCACTGTGTAAACACTATGCTGTGCATTTGTTGCAACCATGTCCAAATCCACCACTGGCCTTTCCTCTTCCCTCATTTTTGCCCATGTCACAATCTTCTCTGACCTCAGAAGAGGAGCCTCCTTTGATTCCACCAGCAGCCATCAGACACAGCGACAGTATGTTGGGGATAGTCACTGATGTGGAAGTGCAGACAGGGCCTTAGATGCTTGATAGCGCAGCGCAAGCAAAGGGTCTGCTTAGCAAGGTCTGTGCGTGCTGGTGTTTGGATAAGCAGCTGGTGTATGGATCGCAGGTTTCTTCAATTTCTTGGGGTTTCACTCAAAGGGGAAAGCTAAGGTGGTGAGTTTGAGTGTCCCTCTGAAGTGTTCATCTCCTATAGACAGCCTAGATATTTTGGTTCTGTAAAGATTTGATTTGAAGTCTGGTCCCTCCAGAGGTATTGCACACATAAATTTCTTTGCCACTGCAGGTTACCATTAAGGTGTTTCCTTTTGGGGAAGGAAGTTGAGTGGAAAGTGCACTTGTTCTAGAGAAACAATCTTAAATTCGAAGAACAGTGATCTCTGCTAGCTAACACCTGAAGAAAGAAAAAACCTTTTGTGGTAGGTGTTGGTTCAGAAGTCTGTAGGGTCAGAAATAGCTGCCAGGAAGGTATTGCCCAAATTCAATGGGATATGCCTCCTGTAGTTCTTCTTTTTTTCTTTACAATACTACCTTCATTTTATAGGTAATATTTATTTTATAGGAAGTGCTGAAGAGGTGTAACTTGTTAAACATGCTCTTCTCTGATCTGAAAGGAAGTTTCTACAGATGAATATGTTGTATCTTTGCTTATGAATAGCTTTAAATAGAGATCAGAAACACTTATTTTTCTCTTGATAGAGGAGGAGAATTAACCTGTCTAATCTTTGCATTGTTCTTCAGTTTTATTTTGGGTGGGGGTAGGGACCCAACTCCTTGGACAGCTGATGTTGTGTAGCACTGGTATTTGTTCTAGTTCCATTATGGCTCAAGCATGGCTGTGAGACTGGTTTTGGGCATTAAAGCCTGATCCTAATACCCCCGATGCACTATCTCTTATCATGCTGAGGAGTCTTTGTCATTAATTCATTTATTTCGTGCAGAGATAACATCTAGTTTGGATTGCTTGAAGGGAAGCTCTAAACGGAGGAATGGACACCAATAACTACTGAAACACCTCAATTCTGTGTGAGAACTGGGAGAAATGTTCATACCCATTAGCTTTGCAGTAAAACCTTGCTGAATTTTTTTCTTGCCTTTTTACACGATAGCATGATGTTCTGCTTCATGTGGAAACTTAACATCTGTCAAAAAATAGTCAGTTTGAATTGTAAACTTGAGCCCACAGCAGGGAACTCTCAGCTGGCCAGCTTTATCTAGCTGGTCTCCTGTGCTTGAGGAGGCAGAGGCTCACCCCTTTAGCTGGCAGGGCTCTAGGGAGGGTGTGTAGGTGTGCTTGGTTTTAAACCGTTCGTGATAGGGCCCATTGTTTGAAGGGAAAAAAAAATAACATAAAACAAATAATAAATAATTCTGCTCTAACGTAAAACACAAGTAAATTATATTGAGCCTTTTAAAAATTGCTCCTTTGATGGCAGTGTGGCCAGGCAGTGCATCCAGACATGGGTAAGCGTTGTCTGGGTGGAGCTGTGCTCTTGTGGAGACCCGCTGTCTGCTGGAGCTGACCAAGGACAAGGCTGTTGGTTCTGCTGCTGTTTGTTCTCAGTCACTCTTTTCCCATAGTCTGTGTGTTCCCATAGTCCTTACACTGAAATGGGGAGGGAGAAATTGAAAGATAAAGACACTCTCCTGATGTTCTCTGTATGCTTGCTTCCATTCTGGGCTTCCCATCTGGTATTTGTGTATTTGTGCTGTTCTTCCTGGGTAATTATGAAGGGGCAACTCACAGGGGTTACATGAACCGTATTACAGAATGATGAAGGGGATAAGAGCTTTGAAAGTCATAGTGTGACCTAAACACTGTTTTGGCTTTTCCACTGTATTTATACCTTCAAATTTAGAGGAAAAAAAAATAATAAAAATTAACTAAAGCCTACCACCATATTCTTCTGAAGCAAAAATGTAATTCGGAGTAATTAGAGAGGAGCTGAAAAAGAAGAGTACAGTCATACCCAGGTCTCATCTTCTTTTAGAGAGCTTTGTGGTTTTGGCACCTGTAACCAGCCTGGGGCATTGTTCATGGGGCTTCTTTGTTATAGTTGATAAAGTAAACCATAAATAATTGTTCTTTTTCTGTTTGAACAGTTGCCCAGTCAGGGAATTGGCACGTGCAAGGTGAGCAAGGAAGTAATGCTGACTTTCTCATAAATAAATCTTTTTTGTAAAAAAAAAAAAAACTGAAAAAGAAGAGAAAATGAAGCATAGGACAAGTAATGGGCTGAAATATTTGGAAAAGATGAGGACTATTACAGAACAAAGTTATTACAATTCTGTAGTTTATGTGAGTATCCTTTAAGACTTCTCGCATATCAGTGTTTGTACGTGTGGTTATGCAGAGTCAGTCATTTTTGCCTTGATGACTGGCAGACAAATGTATGGGACAGAATCAACATCCCATACCAATTTGAAAGTGCTTCCAACGATGTTAAAATTGTTCTAATACATCTATTATGTATTCTTTCAGCTTCAGGTAAAACTTGAGCGAGAGAATAGAAAGAAAGAGCGAGAGAGGAACAGAAATGAACAGTGGGAAAGATGAGCGTGGTGTTCACGCAACTGCTTGTAAATAAGGCAGTTCAGGGTCTGCCTTCAGGAATATACTGCCTGGGATGGGTGTTCCAGGGTGTGGGGAAACACTGACAGGTTTTGAGCGGCTGAATACAGGGTTCATTCTCAGGTACATCAAGTCTACTAAAATACAAAAGATTTCCAGGTGGTATAAATGTAATTTACTCCTTTTTTTTTTTTTTTTTTTTTTTAAGTTTTCTTTATGCTGTGAGAAAAGAAGAAAATGACAATTGTGCAAATAAGCCCACAGTCTGTGCGAGCTCACAATTCTTACTGTATATCTAGCTGTCACATTTATGTCTTTATTGTACTTTCACCCACCTGGTTCTTCAATAATGTATTTTCGGTCTTTTTCTATTAATAAATTTCATTTTAGTCTGAAAGATCTTCCTTCTTTTGCTTGCTGTCTGCAGCAATGTAATGAAAGGGAGGTGTCTAAGCAACTTTCATTATTACCTATTTATTGCAGTGGAGATTGGCCAAAGCACTGTTAACCATTCATCTTCCATTTGAGAAATGAAACAGGAAGTGTCTTTCTTTAGTAGAGATGCCACAATGCTTTGTAGAAGGAGGAGTATGCTTAGCAACTCTATTCCAAATAAGTACTCAGCCATCTTTCCCATAAAGGTATTACTCCCCAGTGTGTCCCGTCCTCCCAATCTGACTGTATCTAATGGAGATGTGTAAAGAGGAGCTGGTGTTGTCCCCCCACTTCCTTAAATAAAGCATAGAGATGCCTGTTCAGAGGGGTGTCCAGCTTGAGCCATTGTTAACGTCTTTGGAAGTCATGTAAAATAAGTGCAGTGTGGTGGTAGTGTGTTGTTGGAATAGTTTTAATGACAAGGAGCTAATGGGAAATCCGCACTAATTAGGGACTTGTACTTTCTTACTGGTTTAGATTACAGGCAGAAATAAAGAGATCATGTAACAAGAGAGTTCTGTACATTTAAAGAGGTGAACACTTGTCTGAGTGAGAATGTGACTCTAAGCAGTAGATATATGAAGATGGTGATGGTTATGAACCCTCTGGGGAGAAGTGGACAAGAACATGAAGTTCTGGGTCTAAAAGAACGTAATGCAGAAGTCAGAAGGGAAGATGCTCAGCCTGTGGTTACTGTAGAAACACTTTTTTGGCCTGATGAAAGAGGCCAGACACCACAGATCATTGTGCTGGTGGGTGGTGCAGGGATTGGAAAGATAGTGACAGCAAGAAAGATCATGCTAGACAGGGCAAGAGAAGCCAGTAATGCACAATTTGACTATGCTTTCTACATAAACTGTAGTGAAATCAACCTTTCCCAGCAGGCAGATACGTTGAGTATGGTGGATCTGATCTCAGCTTTCTGTCCTTGTGGAAAGACACCACCTGAAGCAATCCTGGCTACTCCTGAAAAACTTCTGTTCATCATCGTTGGCTTTGATGAGATGAGATTTTCCTTGAATCAGCCAAATAATAAACTGTGTTCTGACTGTGGGAAAAGGAAGCCAGTGGAAATAATTCTGAGCAGTTTATTTCAGAAAACTCTTCTCTCTCAGTCCTCCTTGCTCATCGTTACAAGACCAACAGCTCTTCAAAGCCTGGGGAAGTGTTTAAAGGGAGAGTATTATGCAGAAATAATGGGCTTTTCAGATGCTGAGAAGGACGCATATTTCTTCAGGGATGAAGAGAAAGCAATAAAAGCCATTACCTTTGTCAAAAGAAATGACACTCTCTTTGGCATGTGCCTTGTACCAATCATGTGTTGGACCATCTGCACTGTCCTTGAACAAGCACTTAATGAAGGGAAAGATCTTGTCCAGACTTCTAGAACCACAGAGCTGTATGTGCTGTACCTTTCCAGTTTACTCGAGTGTGGGAGTGACAGTCTGAAGCAGGATATGAAGAGGCTGAGCAGACTTTGCTGCATGGCTGCTGATGGAATCTGGAAGTGGAAGATCTTGTTTCATGAAAAGCTGATTGAGGTGTATGGTTTAAATCATCCAGTCCTCCTCTCCCTTTTTCTGCATGACAGTGCTCTAAGAAACTGTATGAAGTGTGTGAGTGTCTGCAACTTCCTTCACCTGAGCTTTCAAGAGTTTTTTGGAGCATTGTTCTATGCTCTGGAGGACAATGAGGAAACAGAAGAATTGGAGATGTTAGGGAAGGATATAAAAAAAGTGTTAGAAAAGTATAATGGGTATTATACAAACTGGATATTAGTGGTACAATTCCTCTTTGGCTTGTTAAATGAGGAAGCAAGAGAATACCTGATAGAAATAATTTGGTGTACAATCTCACCTAGAGTTAAGAAAGACTTGTTGAAGTTGATTCAAATATGCCAAGGAACAACTTTATGTTCTGGTGGAGTGATTCACAACTTGAATGTATTTCACTGTTTTGAGATTCAAGAAGAAGCGTTTGTGAGCAATGTATTGGACTGTTTCACTGGGATAGTTCTGAAAGAGTGCATCCTGAGCTGATATAATCAAATGGTTCTTTCATTTTGTGTCAGACAGTGAACTGAACTGGACTCCTTTCATCTTGAAGGGTGCTCACTTGCGCTGGAAGACCATGAAAACAAGTTTGTTCCAGGACCTCCAGATAGGTCACATCAGTAAATATTTCTGACAACTACAGGGGTGGTTTCTTGATTACATAAATTAGTGTTCTCCCCTGTGTTAAAAACCAAAAATGCTTGGAACTCTTTCCATTATAAAAATCTCTGTGAAGCTAATGCTGTGGTGAAGAGAATCTTCCTGCTCTCATATTAACAAAATTCCCCTGACCCCATCCCTAACCATGTTATTTATTTGCTGATTGACTAAGCCTTTTGTGGAGACCATGCATAGAAGCAGGACCTGCTGTGTGAGCAGTTGCATAAAGGACAGCGAGAGTAGTGGATTCAGATGTTCATTTTCTCTTCAAAGCCTTTGCTCCTAGGTGAAGGCAAATATCAGTGTGCAGTAATGTTTTTCTTCAGGAAATACAAGCATCTCTTTCCCCTGTTCTACTTTTATAGAGACCCATTCTTCTCTGCAGAAAAGGTTTTTAAAGGTATTTTCATTTGCCTGTCCTTAAAATACAAACCAGTTTGGTTCATGCTGTGGAGGGCTTGTTAGGGCTTGGATAAAACGGGACTGTAACAGTGCAGTTTTCCTCTGTGTCATTCTCATCTGTGGGGTGCAACCTTCTCATTGTGGAAAGGCTTTCTTGTGATACTAGATCACTGTCAAAGCACAGTCCTCTACTCTTTGAAAGGAGAGAGATCTATGACTATGAGCTGTCATCCCAGGAGGAGTGGGGATAGAAATTCTCTTTGAAAATTACACCTTTGTTCAGAATTGTCCAAAGGTGGAACTTGGACTGAGACAGAGCTGAGAAAAGGCAGGTAGTGTGCCATGTATTCGAGGAAGGAACAGTAGTTATTTGGTGTGTGCTATTTCATCACTGTGTTAAAATAACAGGGTTTTTTTTGTTTTTTAAAGGAGAGTTAATATTGAGGCCAGTTCCAGAGGAAGTCTCGCATCTTCCTAGACTTGCACAACCCGATGTACACAGTGTCAATGGGATACTGAAGACAAATGCTGAGAAGTTTTTCAACTTTGGTTTTCCAACATCTTACATATGAGGAAAGGCTGAGAGACCTGGGACTGTGCAATCTGGAGAAGGCTTAGGGGGATCTCATCAGTGTACATAAATACCTCAAGGGAGGGTGCAAAGAGGACAGAGCTAGGTTCCTTTCAGTGGTGCCCAGTGACAGGACCAGAGATAATGAGCGCAAGCTGAAAGACAGGAAGTTGCCTCTGAACATCAGAAAAACCTTTTTCACTGAGTGAGAGTGACGAAGCACTGGCACAGGTTGCCCAGGGAGGTTGTGGAGTCTCCATCCTTGGTGATGTTCAAAAGCTGCTGCACATGGTCCTGGGCAACATGCTTGAGGTGGTCTGAGCAGAGGGATTGGAGCAGGTGACCTCCAGAGGTCCCTTCCAACTTCAACCATGCTATGATTCTATGATTTATGATCTTTCGGAGACACAGTGTCTCTCCACCAACACCTGCTTCTAGCTGAAATGTTTCCTTTTGCAGCAGATTTGTGATAATGCCCAAGGATGTTCTCAGCCCTTCCACCACAAAGGTGTAGTTACTCTGCTCTTTGAGGATCAGTTTGACTGATTGTGTGAGGTTGCATTCAATTAAGACTATTTACTGTTGCTAGTCTTCCAGATTCCTTTCCAGTTAGGGTGATAAGTGTCTGTTAAACTGATGCAGCTTTAGTTCTGATATTCCACTGGAATAGGGTGCTTCTGAGACCTTGCATTCTGACTAGAAAGATTTGTGTTGCAAAGCATAGCTAAAGCAAATGGATTTATGAAACAAATGATCTGTTCTAAAGATGCCCTTTGAAGTCTTTTGAAGGCCTTTCCTTCTAAACTCAGCTCAGGCTATCTTGCACTGAGTTTGCAGTGCAGATCTATAGCCAGTTCAGCCCATAGTCAGTGGAGCCCAAGACCAAGAAGTCTCTTGCCTTTTCTTCCTGCTGGTTGTTCTCCAAGGGTGATCTCAATCCTTCCAGCACATAGGCTCCAGCTCTGTTCCTTTCATCCAGGTTCCAGCTACTAGACACAAATTGATGGTTTGTGTGAGAACCTAAATGTATTCAATGGATGTTTTCTTGCTGCTTTTCAAAGTTTTTTCAGTAAAAAGTGTCTTCTAAATTGGAGAAGCTGCTGTAATTTGGGACCTGGCATTGGCACTGCTCCACTGGAAGAGTGCTTCAGAGGGGAGTTTTTCTTAAGAAGCAAACTTTTGTGCAACTAAAGTGCTCATATAAATAACCAAGTTCAGAAAGAAAGCTCTGTGCATAAGATTTCCAAGGCTTTTTACCCTGAGGCTGTTTGACATAAAGGCTGCCTGGTCAGAGCTACAGATTGACTCCTGCCACTGAGGTTTTTAAGTCAGTCTTAATCAGGTTGGAGACTTTTTTGTCTTGTGGGCTTCTCACATATTCTCATTCTGAACAGGAACATGCTGTGCACTGCACTATGAGACACAGCACTGCACAGGACTTCCCGGCTCAGGGGAAGGTGTGCTCAGCTCATAGTTTTTCTTTCTGTTTCTGTGCCCAGCCTTTTTAAAGGAAGTCCCTATCCCATGTTTTGCCTCTGCCTGTCATAAACTCCTTCCTCCCACTGTGAGAGCTAAGCTTAAGGGAGAGGCCATGAAAAGCTAGACCATGTGGGAGAGATCCCCACACTCAAGAAAACACTGTACAGATGTATCCAATTCACCCTCTGCAATTTGGATGCAAGAGCCCAAGATACAGCCTTCTGCAGCCCATGATTACATGCTTTCCACTTCTCCCTAGGGGTGCTGTCTTCCTTGAAAAAGCTTTGATGGGTGATGTGACTGTGCCAGAGTTGATCTGTACTGTAGGACACATCAGTGACATCAGGACACGTGCTGTGGTGGCTCAGCTTGCACTTTATCTTGCAAAGCAACTCTGTACCTGTGACTTGGGATGGTGCATGGGTCTCTCTTCTGTATCTGTGTTTCCACTGTCAGTAGTGTGACTGATAAGGAGTTTGGGAAGGGATGATAGTGATTGTGGTACTGTCTGGGTGTTCCATCACCACAGCTAAGGAAAACATGTGAAGAAGTTCCTGGCAGCACAAGTCTGGCACAAGTAGAGTGGAAAGAGAAATTTTATTGTCCTGCTCAAAATTACACTGATCGAGAACCTGGCTGCCCAAAAGGTAGAATCATAGAATAGTTTGAGTTGGAACGGACCTTTTAAACGTCATCTGGGCCAACACCCTGCCACAGACAGGGATGATTTTCACTACATCAGGTTGCTCAAAGCCCCATCCAGACTGCCTTTGAACACTTCTAATGATGGGGCATCCACAACCTCTCTGCACAGTCTGTTCCAGTGTCTCACCGCACTCATAACAAAAAAATGTCTTCCTTATGTCCAATCTATATCTACCCTCTTTCCGTTTAAAACTGTTGCCCCTTGTCCTGTCACTACAGGCCCTGGTAAAAATTCTTTCTCGATCTTATTATAAGCCCCTCCAAGTATTGAAAGGCTGCAATAATGTTTCCCCAGAGTCTTCTTTTCTCCAGGCTAAATAATCCCAGCTCTCTCAGTCTTTCTTCATAAGAGGAGTGTTTCAGTCCTCAGGTCATTTTCATGGCCCTCCTCTGGATCCACTCTAACAGGTCCATATCTTTCTTGTACTGGGGGCCCCAGAACTGGATGCAGCGCTACAGGTGGGGTCTCATGAGAACAGAATAGAAGGGCAAAATCATCTTCCTTGACCTGCTGGCCATGTTTCTTTTTATGCAGCCCAGGATACGATTGACTTTCTGGGCTGCAAGTGCACATTGCTGGCTCATATCCAATTTCTCTTCCGCCAGTATCCCTAAGTCCTTCTCCACAGGGCTGCTTTCAATCCATTCATCCACCAGTCTGGACTGATACTGGAGATTGACCCAACCGAAGTTGTTGACCTTCATTGGCCCGCTTCTCAAGCCTGTCAAGGTCCCTCTGGATGACATCCTTTCCCTATAGCATATCAACTGTACTACTCAGCTTGGTGTTGTCTGCAACCTTGTGGTTGCACTCGATCTGCTATGTCATTTATGAAGATATTAACTAGTATTTGTCCCAGTATGGACCTTTGGACATTGAGCCATTAACTGTAACTTTTTGGATGTGGCCATACAGCCAGTTCCTTATCCATCTAATAGTCCATCCATCAAATCCATATCTCCCATTTAGAGGCAAGAATGTTCCAGCAGGAATGACTATTAACTTTGCTATACATCCTTCTGTAAAAAGGATAGAGCTATAAACCACGTTTCCTCTGAGTAGACTCCAATGGGTTGTATATGGTAGTCTAGAACAATATTTTTAGTGTAAGCCTTCTGTGAGATTTTATCCCTTTGTATAACTCTCATAAGCACATCTCTCATAGGAGTCAGGGTGCTATGCTCTGGATGTGTGACTAAAACATCATTGATAAATACCAATGTTTTGTCTACTGCTGAACAGTGCTTGCACAGTGTTCAGGCTTTCTCTTTTTCACACTCTGCCTACCCAGCAAGTTGGCTGGGGTGGGGCAAGAATATGGGAGACACAGCCATGACAGCTGACCCGAACCAGCCAAAGGGATAATGCATACCATATGGTGTCAGGCTCAGCAATAAAAACTAGGGTAGAGAAAGGAGTAACTGCGGGGGGGAGCGGGTGTGTGTTGTCTTCCAGGCTGTCTGTTGCTCAGAGACTAGCTGGACATCATTCTTATTGTGGGAGGTGGTGAGTGATTCTTTTTGTATCACTTGGGTGTTTTTCCACTTTCCTTCACCTATTAAAGTTTTTATCTCAACCCAAGAGTTTTCTCACCGTTGTTTTTCCTCTTGTCTTCCTCTCTGTCACTGCAGGAGTGTAAGCACGCAGCTGTGTGGATTCTTGGCTACTGGCCAGGGTCAACCTATCGCACATTTTGAAGATGATCAAGAGCAGACTTGCAATGATACCAACCAGCTCCCCTAGCAACCTGGGGTGAATCCCCTCAGGTCTATGGCGTGTGTCCAGCTGGCATCACTGCTTCTCAGCTGCATCAGCCTCCACTGTGATTGAAACTTCACTACCACAGATACTACTAGAAAATTTCACCAAATCGCAGGATGGTTGAGGTTGGAAGGGACCTCTGGAGGTCACCTGCTACAACCCCACTGCTCAAAGAGAGCGGTCTAGAGCCAGTTGCCCAGAACCATGTCCAGCTGGCTTTTGAATAGCTGCATGGATGGAGACTCTACAACCTCCCTGGGCAACCTGTGCCAGTGATTGTTCACCTTGACAGTGAGAAAGGGTTTCCTGATGTTCAGAGGGAACCTCCTGTGTTTCAGTTTGTGCCCATTGTCTCTGGTCCTGGGACTGGGCACCACTGGAAAGAGCCTGGCTCCATCCTCTCTGCATCCTCCCCTCAGGTATTTGTATACATTAAATACATTGATATATACTTCTATAATTTATATTGGTATTCATGTATATCTATAACATTTGGGTACCAAGGAATCTTGAGGGCAGTTGTACCCAAGAAGAAACAACATAAAGAGCAGTGTTTTCCTCAGCATTTTGCATGTCTTTGTCACTATGTCTCCTGAGCAGTGGGACCACATTTCCCTTAGCTCCCCAAGTCTTCCTTATTCTGCCAATACCTGTACAGGAGCCCTTTTTGTTGCCTTACCCATCCTTCACTTAGTTCCAGCTTCAGCTGAGCTTTGGATTTCCTGGCTCCATCCCTGCACCCAAAAGCCATGTCTTATGGGCCTTCTGAGTAGCCCACTCACCCTTCCACACTCTGTGCACATCCTTCTGGAGCCTGAACTCAGTAATTCAAAGGGTTCTTGTTCATCCATGCCAGCTTCCTGCCAGGCCCTGCTCAACTCCCCACACATCAGACTGCTGTGTTTGTTGGCTTTGAGGATGTTGTCTCTGAAGATCCAAGAGGGCCCCACAGCCCTTTTGCCCTCAAGAACAGTCTAACCAGGTCTTTAACTTACTGAAATCAGCTCTTGTGCAGGCTGTGATTCTGGGGGCAAACATTGTGGCTTTTTGTTTGCATTACCTTCTCAGTGCTCCAGTTATCATGCAGAGGCCCTGGCACTGGCTACAGCTGGAATTTTTTTGTCTTTTTCTGCAAGTACAATTTAAAATAATAAATAAATCTGATTGAAGTTTAATTTTAAGAATGCCCTGTGTTTCCAAATTCTTGTTTGAATCAATTCTTTTACTAATCAGGTTTTTTATGAATAATTTTTAAGATTGTTTCCCCTTTAAAAATTTAATCATAATCCTTTAGGAGTTATTGATTCAATAAGAAGAAAATTTCAATAGTACTATTCTGGCCTGAAAGTCTTCCCATCAAATTGACTTAATACTTTCTCTTTGCCTAAGTAACTCATTGATCTGACATACTCTCATGGCTGTTTTTTCCAGCATTCACTGTTCATTTAGAAAGGTAGAGAGCAGGCCTCATCCTCAGTCATGCGTGTTGACAGATGTATAAGTTTGATACCTGAAATAAAGACTCTCAAAACCAGAAATCAATTTAGAGAGGAGATATTGCTTTATTCTGCGCAGGGTGCTAGGTGGAAAGCATCCACAAATCAAGCACACTACACCAAAGAACTTCAAAGTATTTATACACTCCAAACTACGTGATTACATGTTTTCTATAATGATTATCAATTAGTTGCTTATTGCTTCTATCCCTTATTGGTTAGTAACATACAGTGGGTTTTTTAACTTTCTGTGCAGGCTCAAAGCGTAAGGGCCTGTATTTGAGCAGAGGTCTGTTACAGAGGCTCTCAAATAAACAACCAACCACCAAAAATTAAAAATTTATTATCAACACAATTAACTAGCTCTCCACAAATAACAGGTTTGAATGTCTATGAGAAGAGAAGAGAACAAATTCCTAGGGTTTAACGACAACCCAAAACACAGAACAAAGTACCACTTCCTAGGGGTTTAATGACAACCCAAAATGCTCTATCACTCACCTAACAAGTGAGGACTCTCAACCTCAAGGACCTGCTCAGGGCAGCATCCCAAACCAAGTCACCTCAAGGAGTTTCCTTGGGCGGCGTCCCGACCCAAGGGGAGAGTCCTTGACTGCAGCTGCTGCTCCAGGGAACAAACTCAAAATGGCTCCCCAGGGGACTCCATTTATACCCAGACCGAATCTGACCTGTGGTCAATAGCGGCTCCTATTGGCCAAAGGCCCCAACTGCTGGGAAGCCCCGAGAACAAAGGCAATCAGGAGCTGCTACACTTCAGCAGCCAAGAAGCCCTGTTTTTGTTGGGCAGGTGCACCTGCCACAGGGTCTTAAGCTTATTTATGTAAAACAATTTTAACAAGCTTCCATGTCCCAGGATGTTTCTCTTCTTCAAGGACAGCAGCTCCTGATTAGAAGTACCTTACTAATTATTGTTGACAGTTTGAAGAACAGGCTGACCTGTCTGGTGCATCCAATTTGTCCTTGTATTTGAGGAGAAACACTTGTATGGATAACAATGGACACACTATGTGGTCTTGGGTATGATGAGAAGAATTTGTGGGGCCTGCAATGTGCGATGGGAAATGGTTTTTCAGCTTACAATTCCTGGTAAACAATGCATTCTTTCCCATGAGTAGTAAGCACATATAGTTTAAGCAACTCTGAACAAGGCCTCTTGTTCAGGGTAACAAGGGCACAAAATGGTTCCTTGACATCCCCAGCTATGGAGACACTCTCTCCTAGCTACTGACAACAGGCATAAAGGCCTTCTTATGGCACTGCTCAGAGCCCTTGGGTGTTGACCCAGAAAATCTTTGGGTTATGTCTATGAACACTGAGCATTCTGTGTTGAAAGGCGGCTGTAGAGGGCATAGGGAGAAAAGTTTGCCTTAGCACATCCCTGCAGGTGCTTCAGAGAACTAGTGTGTGCCAAGGTGCTTAACACAACAGCACAGAGGAGGTTTCTGGTTCCTTCCCATTCCTTAGCTCCCAGGGGGACCTGAATAACTAAGAATAAACTCAAAACATTCCTTCCCGTTCTCCCTCCAGCAACAGCAAAAGCACCACAAAATGTCCTTAAATAAGAGTGTTGACACAGAGGGTCTGAACAAATTTCACCCTGTGTTAGAGAGTGTCTGCATTTAATGACCCCATTTAGGATTTGATTTGAAATCTACTGCAAGCCAGGTTGGGAATAAATTGCCATGGACTCTGTGAACTGAACAGCAGTGCAGTCTGAGAATGCATTGTAAGACAAAGCTTTATTCAGGCACTAAGAAAAGTGTGCAATGATGTGCCTATACGGTAACTCATCTGATCACCAGTAGCAAACACAGGATGATAAGCGATGCCATGGCTCCATCGGGCTGCCAGGGACACTTACTGTATGGGTTATTGTACAAATGCCTTTTGAATGCAGGTAAGTGTTGTGCTTACACACACAACAATGTGTGTATGTACACAACAATGGCAGCGTGATTTGAGAGAATCTCACCTTACATGGACAATGTGAGCAGCATCCTGCATATGGTGCTGATGTTGGTCAAGGGACAAGGTGTCAGAAGCAGATTCTTTAATTTTAAACACACCCCCAGATGCAGCTTTCCAAACCCTTGTGGTGTTCGATGTGTTCATATCTGCAGGCCTCATTCTGACAGTTCTGTGGATGCTCTCATTATAGCTCTTTATAAACTCTGACAACACATCAATGTAGTGACAAGTGTTGTGTGCTGTAAAATATCTCCATATCTTGGTTTTGAGCATCCTGTTAAAATGCTCAGTGACAGAGGCTTTTACTTCACTATTAGTAACAAAAATGATGGGCATTACACTGCTTTAACAGCTTATTTAAAAGTCTGGTTTAAAAATTCGTTTCCATGGTCAGTCTGTTAAAAATTGCTTTAAAAGCCATGACAATTGCAAAACTAGTTGTGACTTTTACACCAATGGCCCATGCATACTTGGATAATATGTCTATCACTGTTAAGATGTACTTAACACCATTAATGTGTTTGGAAAACTGTTGCATATCCACCAAGTCTGCCTGCCATTGTACATCCACTTCTGCCACAATCATATTGTTTTTTTCAAAATGTTTCCTTACAGCCTTGTGTAATCTGTAAACATCATGGATTGCAAGACAGGTTGCCACTTACCTTCTGTTCAGATTGGCAATTTGCCTTTTAGCAGCTTCAAGAAGGGGATTTATATCCCCCAAAGCTTCCCCACCTCCCCAGGAGCACTGTAAATGCCCAGCACCCTTCTCTGCACAGAACTGTAATAAATACAAATATCTCAACTCTGTGTGTTAATTGGCTCTTTACACACCAGGTGAAGAACCCTGGTTTTGGGACAACACTGTTATGTTCAAAAACGTTGATGGACAAAAAGAGAAAACACCTTATATGTAAAGCCAAGGACTTATTCTTAGTAAACTTAAAAACAAGTCTAATCAAAGAATTCTTATTAGTCCAGATCAAATCATTTGGGGTGGAAGGGGAGGAAGAAAAAAAAGAAAAAGTAAAAAAGGAGAAAAAGAGTACCATGGAAAAATTTCAAATAATTCAACACAGCTAAGGCGGATATGCAAACACTTCCTAGTGCCTATGTCTCTCTGTGCTGTTGTGCCCACCCTTCCACTGCTCTGTTGATTGCTGAGGTTGATGGTATCTGTCTGGTGAGGAAATGTCTGGTAAGTCCTCAGCACTGTCACTCCTTCCCTAGGAGGACTGAGCTCATGATGGGGATGGTGATTCTTCCTAGGATCCTCTTTATCTCATTTTTATGTTTGCTAATATATGTTCACACCTTGCTCATTCTTCACTTGTCTGCAAGTTCACGCTACATCTGTGGGTACTATATGGTGTATTCTACATAGGTTGGTCATTTGTTCTTTGTTCTCTTTGTTGCCTCCCTGAAACTGGTTTTATCCAGCCCCAGGGCTGCATTTCTTTCACTGTCCAATGGTGAGATGTTTTTAGGCTCCTGATGTCCAGGGCCACCCTATGCCCCATCTCTCATCCTATGCCTGTTACACCACAACACTGCATGCTGTCTCCCTCTTCTCAAGGCCTTTGCTGTCTCAGTCTCTTATTCCTCTACATTGTGTCATTACCTGAGTAGTGAGGGTCTCATTTCACAGAGAATAGCTCTATTACTGTTGCAATAACAATACAAAATTACAGGAGCAACAACAATACAGTAATACAAGTGAGTTGTATTCTTGCAGTAATACAACTCCCTAACAAAAAAGAGGGTTGTACCATACAAAGTAAAACAAAATTAGATAGCCACATGGTCATTAGAAAAGTTGCTGTTACAGCTAAGCCATCTGAAAACAAAGTTCTGGGCAGGTCAAGACAATTTCATGCAAAGAAAGCTTGACAAGCCAGTGCCAGACTGATGGCCCTTTATCAGCAATGGCAATATTGTATTCCTGGGCTGCACTGCATGGCTCAACTCTGTGCTGAGGGCTCATACCCTGCCAAGATACCTGTGGAGAAGACAGGGTGGAGGGCTGGTGGTGTAGCAGCACAGGGGGCTGTGGAGAACATGAGGATCACAACCATCTTGACCTTACCAGAGGTGTGGGTTAGGGTGTCAAAGGGGTTAAAACACGTGAAGAAATTTCAGCACAGGCCAGAAGCTTGCTGTGGAGTCACCAGCCAAGAATTGTGCCACTCAGGTGTGCCCACCAAGCCCTCAGACTAAACTAAATACCCACATGTTCTCTATGGATAAAAAGAAAAGCATGAGAGCAAACCATGGCCATGATTGCCTAAAGGTGTTGACAGCTTAGGAGCTCCAGAAGAAGTTTTAGCTGAAATCCAAATTAAATGAAGCAACGTCATGTTAAAGCAGTCAAAGTCCCTCCTCCTCCAGGGTGAAGTGTGGTGAAGGTTTCGAAGAGCCAGTCCTTTCTTAAGTGAAGGGCAGGGAGTGAAGATATCTCCCAGACAAGCTATCTTCACTCACAGAAAGTGGTGTCCCAGCAGCTTTCCCAGTTTGCTTTTTGTCCTTTCTAGTGTGAAATATTGGAATGTTGTCCATGAGCTGGGGCCGGAGAAGGGGCCCTGTGTATAAAATCATGGGGGGAGGGGAGGGAAGGGGAGGGAAGGGGAGGGAAGGAGAGAAGAGGCCAATGGTTATGGAAACAATCATAAAAAAACCCAAGGCCTTTTTAGGCCACAGAGCATTGTTAGGGCTGTGGCCACTGCTTCCTGCCCTAAAGTTTTCCCAGGCACTAACCCCAAACTGTCAGGAAAAACCTGTTCAGTCAGGGGTACATGCTGGCCCTCTCCATTCCCTTCACCCTTGCTTACGTGCTGCAAAATTCAAGCTCCCCCTGTGGCACCTTCTCCTGGGGAGGCAAGTCCTTGGCTGGGAGCCTGGAGGTGACTGGGGGACACACTGCTGGGCCTTACAGGGTGACCAGCCGAGCTGGGAGACAGCATGCCTGCTGTTCTTCAGCTGGAAAGACCTGTGTTGTGCTCTTGCCTGATGGAGAAGAAGACGAAAAGAGAAAAGCTGTGTCTGCCATCTCTGACAGGATGCTAGATCAGTTGCTGGAAGGGACGGCAGAGGGAGAGGAGAAGAAAGGCTGCAGCCTGTGTGCTGCTCCACATCTTCAGTCTGCACAGAGCACTTGTTAGAGCACTTGTCCTTTAACCACCGGCCAAGAATTCAAGTTCCATTAAAACCTTCATCCTATTACATCCTATTACATGCTCTAACCAACGATGTTTGCCAAGCACCCAGTGCCAAAAATGCTGTGGGTAAGGGTGGAAGTTACATAAAGCCCTTCTGCTCTTCTCTCCCTCTGCCCTCCCTGCAAAGTGCAATTCAGGAACCTCACAGAGAGGTAAAAGCCAGGACAGAGAGATAAACGCCAGGACAGAGAAACCTTTTCTTGGCCCCTTGCCTTTCCCATTGGATGAGAGCATAACACAGCTCTTTCTACCTCAAGGCCAGCAGGCAGGCAGTGCTGTATCCATGCTGACCCAAGCTTAGATTGGCTGTCCAAGGTCAAACTGCACAAGAAATGCCTCAGAGAGCTTTGGTTTTGCTGAGGCTAAGCAAAGCTGAGGGGAAAGGAGAGAGCATGCCTCTCTACCTAGCTCAGCAGGCTTGGAGCACCCTGGGCACATGCCCAGAAACCCTTGAGGGCAGCATGCGGCCAACAAGGGCCTGACTAAGTTCCCAGACATCTTCCCCTTGGCATTGAGACTTAGCAGGAGGAGGCTCTGAGAGAGGCAGGTCTGAAGAACAAAAGAGGATCACAAGTCTATGCATGTTTCTCCTCAGCCACTTCCTTGTCAAATCAATTGAGGCAATTTCATACCTTTAAAACTAGAACAAAAAGGCCCAAATCAGGAAGACTGCACTCTGCAGCACTTTGGATTTGTTGTCTGGTTTTCTACTTCAGCTGCTTTAGGGCACTTGGCATAACCAGCAGCACAGAGCACTGGCAGATGTTCCCCTGGCTTCTTCACAGGTATTGTCAACGTGATAACTTCTGCTGAATCTACACAGACCCGTTCCCACAACATGCAGAAAATTATTCCTGCTTCAAGAGTGTGTGTGTGTGGCAAGCAGACTCAAGGTCCATGTATCCTTAGCTGAACAACCATCATTCCAATACTAAAAATCATGCCTGTAGTTCAAGAAGACCCTTGGCCAGGTGAAGACCCTTCCCCGAGCATGCATAGTAACAGAAGTATTGTGTCAGCAGTATTATAATTGTATGCAAATTACTAACAATCATCGTAGAGAGGATGATCTTGGAAAATTACTAACTCTGCAAGTTTTGTGTATAAATATAGCAGGAAAAGTCCTGTTGGTGTGCTTGATCTGTGGGAAACCACCGAGCACTTAGGTTTGTGCAACCCTAATAAGCAACAAGCAGTAAAGCAATAATAAGCAATAACAAGCAATGTCTCTCCTGAGTGTGTGATTATAGACCTATTGCACACTGGGCGATGAATCTGCTTTTTAGACAACAGTCTGGATATCGGTCCTGCTCAAAGGAGGGCCAAAGGCTAAGCTCAATCAGGTTACTGAAGGCTTTGTGCAGCGGAGCTGTGAACGATTCGCAGGATGGAAACACTGCAGTCCCTCTGGGAACCTTCGGCTCCTATTGATCGACCTCTCTGGTAAGAGCACTTATTTTCTCATGCCCTTCCTGCAACTTGCAATCATTGCCTCTTGTCCCTTTGCTGTGCACATCTGAGAAGAGTCCGGTTCCACGCTCTCTCTGCTCTCTGTGGGCACCTGAAGGAAACCACATTGTCCTGTCCTCAGCTTTCTCTTTTCAAGGCTCAACAAATACCCTGGTGGGTTTTTGTTTGTAACTTAAGGGTGATCCCAGAGGGTCTGTCCAAACAGCCTCTTGTCGCATGCCATGTGCTCCAGGCTCCTTAGTCATCTTGATGACCTCCTCTAGTGGCTGACCACTTTGTCAGTGTCCTTCTTACACTGGTGGTAACAGAGCAGACACAAGACATGGAACATCAGGCTGAGAAAACCCAGAGTGGCAGAGGGGGCCAATGATCACTTCCTTTGACCTGCTGGTTGTGCTCTCCCTTTTGCAGCCACTCTGTGAGTGGCCTTCATTGCTGTGAGGGTGCACTGCTGACTCCAGCTCATCTCTGTGTTCACCAGGATGACTCAGATCCACTCCTGCAGGGCTGCAGCCTGGCCAGTCTGACTGTCCTGTACCATTCCGTGGGTTTCCTCTAAGTAGACTGCAGGATGTCACACCTGTGTTGCTGAACTTCGCAGGTGCCCTGTCAGCCCTCTCTTTTGGATTCCCAAAGCCTCCCTGAAGGGCAGCCCTCCCCTTGAGCATATCTTCTACCCCTTTGGATCTGCCCCAGATGACTGTTTGTTGTCCATGAACTTGCTGAGAGTGTTTTCTGCCCCATTGTCCAGGCTGCTGCTGAAGACACAAAAGGGATCAGCATCAGGCTCAGCACCTGAGGAATGACACCTGTAACTTGGCCTGGAAAGCTGGAATGGTGTGCAGAAGTGCAGCAGCTGTAGCCAGCCCCAATTTCTCAGGACAGTTGGTGAGATCATCAGGCAGAGGCACGCCATGCACAAGGCACCTGTGGAACTGCTCCCTGCAGGTTGCTGTGGGGGCCAGAGGCCTCTGTGGGGAGAACAAGGGGAGAGGGCACATCTGGGTGTTTTGGAAGAGTGATCTGACTCTCAAGAAGGAGAGTCCAACCCTCCCCTGGGCCACTTGCGTGATCCTTGGAAGCAGGAGGGTGATGGGAGTGTGGTTACAGGAGGGGCTGACACAGCCCTGACTGTGGCAGAGCCACGGCTTAATTGCAGGGGCAGGACAGCCAGGCCTTCCCTGTATGTCCTGGTTTAGCTAGGATAAGGTTAAGTTTCCCCAGCAGTGGGGGGGAAGCTCTAGCCGGGTTATTCAATACCATGCTGACGTCATCTCCTGGCGCCCAAGCGCGGGAGCGCGGGAGAATCGGGGAGCGCGTGCATTTATGCTATCTCTCTGCTCTCACTGCTGTATCAGTACATATCTTGCTCTGTTCCTTGTTATTACTGTTACTGTTATTGTTGTTGTTTGTTTTGTTGCTGTTGCACTGTTGTATTAAACCTCTCCTTATCTCAGCCCCGGGGCTTTGTATTTCACTCCCTTTGTGGGGGAGGGGCAGCGGCTGCATGGTCTCAGACCCGGGCAGGGACTAAACCACCACACTGTACTATCCTCAGTCCTCATTCCCTACATCCTTTGGGCACTCAGGGAGTGAGTGTCCAAGCCCAGGGAAGGGCTCAGCACCATTTTCTGTGAATGTCTACATGCCTCTGGTGCCCATCTCCTTCCCCCTCAAGCAGAATCCTGAGCTCCCAGGCAGGAGCCCTCTCTCCCTCTGGTGCTCTCAGGCCGTGTCCTGAGACCCTGTTGAGTGCTCTAGAAAAGCACTGGCACTCATCCCTTTTCAGTTTCTCCTGGCATGTGGTTGTGCTGGGGTCTGCCCCCCTGTGGCTGGGGGCTCTCCATCCCTGGGGGTGTGAAGGTCTGGTCTCCCCCCAACTTGGTGCGCCAGTACTCAGGATTTGCACTTCCTCTGCACCAGCCTGAGCTTCATTCCCAGACAGTGACAAGGGTCCTTTTGTCATGCAGGATTTCACCCTTCTCTGTGAGAGGTGTTGCCCAAATTTGGCTCAGGTGTCACAGCCTTGCTCCTGGTGTCAGCAGGCTTTTAACACTGTTAGCTGCAGATCACTCTCCTGCTCTGATGCACAAGAAAACCAGCTTCCCAGCTTTTTGGTCTCTGGGCTGGGAGAGACTGGGGGAGGCCTCTGGACCTTCCCCACAAGGGGCTTAGTGCAGTGGGGGAACATGTGTGTCAGGATTCAGCCTGGGAAAGGTTCTGCCCTGCTCACATGGCCCTCACAAGCAGGACCCTGCTACAGGCACCTTGAAGAGCAGCACCTAACTTGGGCGTCCCTCTCTGGCCCCTACCATGATCCTTCTGCCTTCACTTCGTTCCTCCCTTGGAGGCCTGGCTGGCTGCTGCCTCCTCTTGGCTGCATCTTGGCCCTCACTGCACGTTTCCTGCTCTGCACTGCAGATCCCTTGCCTGCCTCACTAAATGGGTCCTGGTTCCACCCCTCTGTGCTACAGGCCCTCAGTCACTGGGAAGGACCCAGCCTTCTGTGCTCCTCCTCCAGCCTGCTTGTCTGTCATGGTTTGAGCCCAGAGGGAAACTGAGCACCACACAACCATTCACTCACCCCTTCCCCCCCAGCGCTGGGAAGGAGAAAATGAATCAAAAAGGCTCAGGAATCAAGATAAGGACAGAGAGGGATGGCTCACCCATTAAGGTCACAGGCAAAAGACAGACTCGTTAGGGAAAGAAAAAGAACACCACTTTAATTCAAGACACTAACAACAGTAACACTTAACAGACAGAAAGGGACAGTGAGAAGTGTTACCATATCTTAAAAAAGCACCACCCCTGCCCCTCCGTCTTCCTGGGTTCACTTTTTTCCCCCGATATCTCTACCTCCTCCCCTCAGTGGCACAGGGCAGGGGATGGGGGGTGCAGTCAGTCTGCCACTTCTCCCTGCAAAGGAGGGAGGGAAGCACTCTTCTGCATTCTTCCCCCTGCTCCACATGGCATCCCTCTCACAGGAGACAGTCATCCATAAACTTCCTCCATCATGAGTCCTCCCCACAAGATGCATTCTTCTCAAGATGCTCCGGCGTGGGTCACGGACTCGTGCTGCAGTCCTCCCAGTGTCAAACCACAACAGCGGGGGCGTCTTCTTCCCATAGGTACCTGGGGGTCCTCCACAGGCTGCAGGTAAATCTCTGCCTCCCCTGTGACTTCCATGGGTGGGGGGGGGGGTGGGGGGGTGGCCCTGCTGTCTCACCATGGGATATGGGGGGGTGAATCTCTGCTCCGGCACACCTCCTCTCCTTCCTCCTCCTTCCTTCCACTGACCTTGGAGTTTGCATAGCTGTCCTTGTCGTTACTCCTTCTCACCAGTCCCCCAACCCCCTCTCAGGTTCCTCTTCTTAAATACGTTATCGCAGAGGTGCAGCCACTGTCACTAATTGGCTCGGCCTTGGCCAGAGACAAGTCTGACTTGGAGTCGGGGGAGCTTTTGAGAAGCTTCTCACAGGGGACCACCACTGTAACCCCCTCCCCCGCTAGCAAAAAACCCCTCCACACAAACCCAGCACACCACCTCTCCATCATGTGCTTCTCTAAAGGAGCACAGAAGGGCACTGGACTTTTGTGTCCTGCCCTCTAACCTCTCATGTGTTTTCCTCTGTGTCCCCAGGGACCAGAAATGCCTTGTGAGCAGAAATGTTCACAGCAAAAATGAAGGTCCCAAGGGTCATCTACATTCAGTCCTTGTCAGGGGTAGGATTCAAACCAACCCCACCAAGAGACTTTGACCTTAAGCCAACACCTCTGACCTGCCCTTGGCTGGACTGCATGAGTGAACAACAGACCTTCTGAGGCCTCTCCTCGGGAGCACAGCAGTGTGTGTCCCGCTGGTGAGGTGTGAGATATGTGCTAGGTTTCCCAATGGCAAAGAGGTGTGGAAGGGCTGTTCCCTTCCCTTTCACAAAAGCAAAAACCGTTGAGACCAACCATCCATCCTCGCCCAAAGTGCCCTGGGCTGCCACTCCCTCCAGTAAGGACTTGACTCTTTCAGTGCAGGAGCAAAGGGGAACAAAGAGGCAGGCCTTTTACTATCTGCTTTGAAGGGACACCTCGGCCTTCTGGGCTGGAATTTTGCCCCTCAGTTTTCCACACCAGCATGGGTTTCTGTAGGCATTGCAGCTTGGTTGTGCCAGCAGTTTTCTTGTCCCAACAGTTTTGTTGTGCCTACAGATGTAGATTGTGACGGATGCACTTGACTCCTTAACCCAACTAGCCATAGTTTGCTACAGGCTCCAAAGGAGATAAAGACCTAAGCCATAATTGTGCCAAGAACTTTTCTAGTTCCAATCTGTTCTCTGGAAACCCACGAAGGAACAGAGTGGCACGGTGAGCATCGATGCACGTGAGCTTGGAACACTGATCACGCAATTAGCGCAGGAAGAGCGGGTGGCTTTTCCAAGCCTCATTTATCAAAGAACAAAGAAAGTTGTGCGTACAAGGAATCTCATGCATACCTTTTCCATGACATCTAATTTGGCTACAAGCCAACTACTTTATTCCATAAATAGGACAGCCTAAGTGAGCCTTCTTTGATCTCTCCCTGCTAAGCAAATTGCTGCCTGGCGGTGATCTCCCCTTGAGCTGGGACACCTCTGAAGCTTGCTCCCAAGGCAGAGAGACCTCTTACCAGCTGCTGAGCTTTGGTATTATACCATAACCTTGTATTATAGAACACTAAGATTCCGCATTGATAAATTTGATTCTGTATTGGTAACTTTGAATCATTGTTATGTCCTTTGTGCAGTAAGTAATAGAGTGAACGTTGCCATTGAACTTTGTTAAGTTGCACATTTGCAACATCATATTTCAATAAAACCACTTTTGCTGGTATCTTTGGTGGTGGTTCTTTAAGTGGTCTAAATCGACCATTTGCAACACAGAGTCACACATCATGGAGACAAAGAGGAGAAGTGTGAAGTTCCTGCACAGTTGCTCTTTTACAGTCTTAGAGGGTTGTCCTGGTTTTGTCTGGGACAGAGTTAATTTTCTTCCTAGTGGCTGGTACAGGGCTGTGTTTTGGATTTAGTGTGAGAATTATGTTGATAAGACACTGATGTTTTTGTTGTTGCTAAGTAGCACTTAGGATAAGTCAAGGATTTTTCAGTGCCCCATGCTCTGCCAGCAAGCAGGTGTACAAGAAGCTGGGAGGGAGCAGAGCCAGGACAGCTGACCCCAACTAGCCAAAGGGCTATTCCATACCACAGAACATCATGCGCAGTATAGAAATTGTGCGGGGAGTGGGCTGGGAGGGGAGGATTGCAGATTGCGTGTTAGTCAGCGGGTGGTGAGCAATTGCATTGTGCATCACTTACCTTTTCGTGGGTTTTCTTTCTCTCCCTTTCTGTTACATTCCTTTTCATCATTATCATTATAATTATCAATATTATTATTAAACTTTATTATTACTACTGTTGTTACTATTTTTTTTTTTTTTTAATGTATTAAAGTGTTCTTATGTCAACCCACGAGTTGTAGTTTTTTTCAATTGTCTTCCCCGTCCCACTGGGAAGGGGGATGAGTGAGCAAGCAGTTGTGTTGTGCTTAGTTGCTGGCTAGGGTTAAACTATAACAAGGGTTCACAGAGCTGGGGTGGGATACTGGGCAAGAGTGGAGTGATGTCGTGGATGTAAAGAAGCTCTTTAGAAACAAGGAGAAGGGAAGACAGAGGAGGGTGACTATGCTTCCTGCAAGGAACTTGCGACAGTGCACAGAGCTTTCCGATGGAGTGCCTGAGGAATCCTTCAAGAGCCCGTTTTCAGGATTGGAGGGGAGGCCACCTGGTAAAGAGGAGGCTAAGGAGCAGAATAATGAAGCTGGGAGCTCATGAGGGCCTTGAAGTTTAAAGATTCAAACTTCAAGAGGAGTTTGACTGGTTCAGGGTACTGTTAGGCAGGATCCTTTGTCAACTAGACTCACACGCAGACGCAAAATGGCCCTATGTTGTCTCTGGTGGTTGGCCAGGTGTCATGTCCCGCTCAGACGAGGGAGACAAGTGACCCAGATTCGCAAATCCCCAATGGAGCGGACAACAAGTCTCCAAGTCCAAACATTTATTAACTACCCACAATGTACTAATTGAACACACGATAATTGGCTAAGTATATAGCAAGTTGTGGAAAGCAATAGAATATGCCTTGCATTTTTTAATGGAAAAGGGAAAAGAGGGAGAGACAGAGAATGAGGAAATACAGATCAGCACTCTGGGTTTCTGTGCTGATCCCACCAGTGAGGGTTCCAGGAGGCAGCAGTTTTTTCGATGCCACCTGTCTTCTCCGCTTCACTGCACTCTCAGGGTCCCCCTCTTTCTTTCCCCCCCCTTGATTTATACGGACTTTCCTTGGGTCCGTCCCCTAGGTTGACCCACGTACCTACATATCCCATGTACAGGGAGGGGTAAGGTGTTTCATGGGATGCTGTAATTAGCATGATCATGTTAGCCTTCATTAGCATATTGAGGGGTGTTAACTTTAATATGCACTTCGTGGACAATGAATCAAAGGTCATTCAACGGACAGATGGCCCTTGAAATTTGTCCAGATGCACCAGAGCAGAGCCCTCCTGTCTCCACAGGGCTCCCTCCTCCAGCTACATATTGTGTTATGCGGGCAGCCTTATCAGCTTGGACCTCCACAGAATGCACCCTGTGACTCATAGTTTTGTCTTGCGACTATTTGAGGCATTTCTTTGATCAGCTTCAACTTTTGCTTTCTCAGGCTGTTTTTCTTAGTTTATCACAGGCCTGGTTTCTTGTCTCTCACACCAGGACCCTCTGGTGCCTCCTGTAGCCAACGCCCTCTGTGACCTCATCCTGAGGGGCACACACCCACACGTGGCTCCCAAGCCGCTTTACCCACTCGCTGCCTCAGCTGGCTTGATACTTGAGAGCAGTCACACACTGACTTGCATACCCTCACACGCTTCACTTGCTGGCAGCACATTATTTCCACTCACCCTGGTCTGTCCAGGTGCCGGCACCCCAGACAAGCAGTGCCGACGACCTCCGGTCCCACTCCAGTGACTGGCACCACTGAGACCGGAACCACGGCCACCTGTGGTTTGGCTCCAGTTGCTGGCCCCTAGACTTCCATACGCACACATGCACACAGATCAGAGAGCCCCTCACCAGGGAAAGTCGTTAGGAATAGAGCTTAAGAAGAAGACAGGACAGGCTGCACTGATCAGAAGCAGGGCACGTCCAGGCAAACATCCTGAACAGCAAGTAGTTCTTGAGGGACAGCCATGTTATCCCATCTTCCCTCTAGTTTCCTCACGTTTCTTCCTCCCAAGACCACCCTGAACCCTCCCTTCTCCCACCTCTGCTTCCTCCCACAAACACGCCATACCGAGTCTCGTGCTGTGCTGTGCTGCTCTTCCCCTGCACTCATCACAGTCTTCCAGTACCTAAAGGCAGCTACAAAGACGACGCACACTCCCTCTTAACAAAGAGCCACACGGAGAGAAGAGGGAGCAAGCGGGAGAGGTTTCGCCTTCATACAAGGAAGACATATTTTACAGTGAGAACAATCATTCACTACAACAACCTCCCCAGGGACGTGGCAGAATTCTGGTGACAGGAGGTTTTCAAGATGCAATTGGACAGGGCGCTAGATAATCTCATCTGGGCTCCCTTTCCTGCAAAACGTTGGGCTAGATGATCTTTGGGGGTCCCTATCAGTCGGGGCAATTCTATGATTCTGTGGCAATTCCGGCTCCCTTCATGCTTTATGTCGTGGCTTTCGAGGTGTGCCGATGAGTAATGGGGCTCCTTCCAGAAGAGCTGAAGAGCTCTCCCCCCTGCCAAGCTGGCCTTGTCTCCATTGTTATAGGCTGTCAGGGGCGAAACCCGGCAGCTATGGAAAAATCCGTAGCTGTAGCAAGGGAGGAACTCTCTTGGACAGTCCGCTGGTTGGGATTGGAGAAGAAGGGAGAATGAAACACGGCTCTCTAGCAAAGCTGTGATGCCCAGTGTCTTTAATGAGAAAATCAAAGGAAAATGGAAAAGGCGAGAGCTGAAGCAATGCATGTTGGAGGCCGAGAAAAGCTCAGAGAAGTGCTGCCATCGGAAGGAAAACTTCCACGCCAGGCATGCTTCCTGTGCAACTCCCCCTCAAGGCTCTGGCAGTCACGTATGCCCTAGATGCATTGCTACGGAAGGAAGGTGGAGGTGTTTGATGGGGAGCGTAAGGTAAAGCAGAGCAAGAGGGGGAAAGAGAGAGGCTTCCTTGGGAAGAGACGGAAGGTCGCTCCCTCGGGGCTGGCTCCTGGACTTTCCTCGAGGCCCCTGGTACTTCACCACGGGCAAGCGATCCACGGGCTTCAGCATAAGAGATTGCCCCGTCCCAGAGGCCCGCAGAGCCTGCGGCCCAGACCGGACCACCCAAAGCCGCCCAGCCCCAGGGAGCCCCCAGAAGCGATGGGCACACTGGCAGCGCTGAGGGAGCTCCCCACGGCAGCCGACGCGGTGGATCCCACGGCTGTGCTCTGAGGGAAGGAGCTGAGGACTGGGCCCGGCAGCGTCACCATCACTGGCGAGGGCTGGATCGCAACGCTGGAGTCGGCGCACCGGATGACGCAGGGCTCGTTGCAGCTGTTGGCAAGAGGGGTTGGGCCGCAGGTGGCTGGCAGGCACGGGCTGTAGCACGACATGTCTTGCAGAGGGAGGCGACCCTGCAAGACCGGGAGGGAGCAGAGGGCATTAGCTGTCGGGCCCTTTCAGACCCCCAGCTTGGCTCCTCCGAGAACAAACCAGTGGCTGGCCGCTCAGCGGATAGAGATTTGGGATGGGGTCTGCATTGGGTATTTGCTAGTAATTGAAGGGTGATCCGAGAGGGTCCGTCAAAACATAATGAAGCTTCCCCTGTCCAAGTCAAGCTCCCTCGCAGTCTATACCTCAGCTGGCCTTGCCACGCCCAGGCATGCCTGCCCCATGGAGGCCCTCTGCTACCTCCGGTGACTCCATTACCAAGGGGATGTCTGCAGGCTGTGAGGATATTTCACAACACTCCTTCTGCTCAGCCCTGGAAATTTGGTAGGGAAGGTGCCCCAGAGAGAGTCCTCAGTAAGCCCCCTCCCGCCGTGAGGAAATGGATGCCAGGTTTTCCAGACGGGTGGAGCGTAGCCTTGGTGCTGTGGCCTTGGTCAGGGAACGATTTTCTACTGCACACCAAGAGGCTCCCTCTTCCTGGCATCGGGCTCTGTACTTCCTGATCATCCATCAGCCCTTGTACAAGCATCAATTTGTTCACTCACAAATGGGTCTCCTTCTCCCTGCCCCCACCCTCAAGACCCCTCGTCTTGTCAGGTCAGGCTCCTCTCACCCACATCTTTCAGGAGGGGACATGTCTGAGTAAAACGCAACAGGGCTCCTGAAGACAGCAGCCACTACGGAAGAAGACGTCTATGGTGGGACTAGCTCTCCTGTGGAAGCTTCTCGTCATGCCAACAGTGCAAAAGGAGCATTGCTGAACTGCGGATACAGCCCTCTCCACAAAATCTGTCCTGCCAACCGAGGAGACAAGAGGCAAAATGAACTGACACTTACCAACTTCAGAGAGCAGGGGAAGGCACGAGGAGACGACAGAGGAGCTGGCAGTTGGGCATGCTTTTATACTGCGGCCCAGAGCCCCAGGGGAGCTGAAAAATGCCACAAACATGAAGCATGTTGAGAAACAGCAATTTGGACTTCTCACACCTATGCTGGTAGATGAAAGACATGCCTCCGTTGCCTGAAATGCGTGCCTCCCTTTTCATCCTGGGTAGCACTGACGTGATTTTGTTGATAGCAATTATGTTTCTTCCCCAGACCAACGCTCCTTTGAGGTCTCATTCCAGTAGCTGGTGAAGCCTTGCAGCAGATTCAGGCCATGAGTAGGTGATGTACACGTCCTGCCCTTCCTGGGGAACGTGGCCCCACTTAGATAGGAATTTTCCTGTGGGGTACACATGAAGGCCACTCAGAAGGGTCTCTCTTTGATGGCATGACACCGACCCTGAGCAACACCAGTGCCTGCCGCCTATGGAGTTGCTCGGAGCCCAGCCAAGCCTCTGCAGGATGGCTGTTCTACTGGGGGACAGAGAGAGGAGGAGACTCTGATCCCCAGAGTGTTTGGAAGGTCATGGTCAAACAAGGCCCTCCTGCACTCTGGACCAAAACCCCATTGTGTGCAGGGATGGGGACACGGAGGTCATTGCTGGAGTGTCTCAGGGTACTCGGTGGCAGACGTCTGCTCCCCTCGGGCCTCGGTGATGCACACCATGCAAAGGGGGCCCAGCAGTTCAGCTGTTGTCCTCAGTCAGGAAAGGCCAGTTCTCTGGGAACTGCAGAGCCCTTGCCTTGCCTGCCAGGACTTTACTCATTACTCTCCTGAGGAGAAACAACGGCCCTGGAGAGCGATGAAGGAGCCTGCTGACTCAGGCCTGAAAGCGAGCCATCACCAAGTGGACCTGTTTGCTCCGGCACAGTCTTCCCAAACAACACTCACCTTTGCATCATTGCCTGCTGGCTTGTTCAGGTCACTGACCCAGAGGGTCTGGCTTGTTTTCCCTGGCTCAGGGATGGATTGGCACATTCGGGGCCCTTTAATTGCAAGGTGGCACCAGCAGACCACCTTGGAGTCACCTGTGAGTCACCAAATAGTGCTGAGGCACTGCGAGAGACCTCAGCTCCACCTCGGTGCACATCATCCATGCACTGGCATCAGGGAATCCGGGGGAAATGGATTCAGACCTGCCCAGGACCCTAGGTGCAACCTCGTGTCCACGTTCCTGCAGAAATGCAGCTTTGTGTACAGTGTTGTCATGGCTGTTAGCATCTTGCCCAACCACTTGGTGACTCCTTGAAATCCTGGGTGAAATCCTCCTTGGTGAAATGGCAGCCAAGGGAAGGACAGCACGGACGTGCCCTGACGTTCCCACTCCCAGACGTTTCTGGAGCACGGTCCAAACCGAGGAAAGTTTCCGCCCGTAAGTGTCCAGGGCCTGGGGAGCCTGCTTCTTTGATGGACCGGTGTGACAGACCACCAGACTGAGGCTGCAGCCTCTGAGCGGCAGCAGATGGTGCTCCCTGCTACCCTACGAGACACAGAGGAGACCTTGCCTGTCCGGAGAGGTGTGGCGGGAGCTCAAAGGCCAGGCGTGTGTTGCCAGCCCTGAGAGCTGCCTGGAAAAAGCCTCTGCCTGCCCGTGCTGCTTGGGCAGATGGGCCACGCTCTCACCCGGGCGGCCGTACCGTTTGGGGAAAGGGTCTTAGAAGGGGGATGTTGTCTTCTCCTGCAAAACGTTGATGGCTCTGACTCACTTCTGCCGTCGCTTGCAGCAGGGCCATGCTCTGGGGCTGTTGTGCCATCCTGATGGGACGGGAGACCCAGTGCCACAGCTCACAGTGGAAACGTGCTCACTCCGGACAGGCAGAAACAGGTCCCAGCAGTCAGCATGGCACCAGGGTGGGTGGCAGCCACCCGTGCCTCTTCCAGGTGGAACTGGAAGTGCACTGACAAAACAGCCAGTGATGCTCCCTCCTGAAAGGCTCTGAGGCTCTCTGAGGAATTTGCGAGGCACTTGGTCCCCAGTGTGTCCTCAGCTGAAGAGCAGGGAAGTGGTTGCCTATATCTTCCAGCCCCCCAAAGCCCTGAGACTGGCCCTCAGAGACGTGGCCCATCCCCACAGAAGGGGCACGGGTTGCCCACAGCAAACTCTGCAGGGGAAGATGCCAGCAGGGACCATCCCTGAGGGAAACTCCCTGCATGGGACGCCCTGCCCTGTGGCTGCTCTGTTCCCGGCCGGTGCACTAATGTGCCGACGCGGAAGTCTCGGACACAACGTAGACTACCAATGTGATCAAGTTGATGCCACTTTATTAAAGGTTACACAGCAATTTATACTCTATCTCAAACTTCACGCGCCGCTATCTTATTGCTAATAGGCTAAAGCTGCTTGTTCACGCGCCCTTTTGCCCCCTATGATTGGTCCCGGTGTGGCGTCCACGCGATGCTCTCCCCCCAGGTAGACCCCGTGTTTTCGACATTCCAACATCTTTATCTCTTGGGAAGGAATGTAGTTTCTCAGGCCGTCTCGGCCTTGTTTTTGTCCTTGAACACAGCTGCAGCTTGTTGTTACAGTGAGGCCCCTCGGTTTGGATCGCTCATAATATGTCCGTTATTTTCCAGCCATTCCACACTAATGGATGAGCGCTCAAACTACTGATGAGCACCAGCAAATGCCAAAGGCCGCGGTGGGTAAGCAGAGAAGTTGGGTACAGCCCTGCTGCTCCCGCCTCTCTGCTCTGCCTTGTGGCAACTGAGAGGTCGTGCAAACAGGAGCAGGCGCCAGGACAGACACTCTGCTCCTCACGTAGCTTCCTTTGTCACCAGACAGGAGCATGACACAGCCCGTCACAGCTCTGCTACAACAGGCAGCGAGGGCCATCGCTGGGCTGCTCTCCTCCTTGGCCTGCCATCCTGCCTCCACTGCCAGATGCGGGAAGGCTGGGGAGGCATTCCTCTACCACATGAGGAGCCTGGCATTTGCTGTGCCCAAGCAAAGCTGAGGCAGCAGCAGAGGGCACGTGCATCCACCTGCCACAGCAGGCGCGTGGTAACACCTGAGGGCAGGAAGCGGACAGCACAGGCCCATCCTTGCTCCGCAACATGCCTTCTGCTTTGAACTGCAGCCACAAGAGCACTTGTCCTTTCCAGGGCTGGCAAGGTGACCGAAAGCAAAATGCACCCTCAGTCAAATGCCTATGAGTTTCCTCCTCAGCCCCTGTGACCTTGCGTCCTTGGGGCTGACTACCCACTTTGAGAATGAGAATTCTGAGAAGGAGAAACAGTCACACCGGGCCTTAGCTCATTGCTGAGCCCTCCCATGGCCGTGCAAGGCCTTGTGTTTCTCAGGGTCAGCCTCAGCCCTTCAACAGGAGACCCACGTGAGTGGCCTTCATCACGAGTGCTCCACGCCTGAAGCCCAGACTGAGAGTGGTACTCACGTTCCCCAGCAAGGATGTGCACAACCCACACACAAGGCCTGGAGCTACTGAAACCCTTCCCTGGGAAGTGGCATGGGACCTCAAATGACCGTTGCTTTGAGGAGCCAGCAACTAATGCATCACTGTGCTCTCACCCAATAGGGAAACACAGGCCGGGCCTTTCAGATGAAAGGGACAAGTTCTTCATCTGTGGGCTGTGCTTTGCAAGCCTCAAATTGCTGTTTGTTAACGTGCTTCACAAAGAAGGTGTGTTCCAGGTCTCCCGAGGCGCTGGCTCACCATATAAAAAGCCCGGGCCACTCCAAGCCCTTCCATCCACGTCTCTTCCCTTGCTCTCCACATTGAACCTGGTAAGTCTGAACTCACTGCTTCTCTTCGTGCTGGCAGGATTTCTGTCAACGGGACTGCTTCCCTTCTGTGCGGGGTCCTTCTGATACGTGGTCCAGGCTTGAAAATACACTGTGCTTCCCTCTTCTGGGAGGTGAGCTGGCGAGGGAAGAGGGAAAGCTTTCTTCCCTCCTGAGAGGGAGTCATTTGGGCTCTTTTGTAGCAGTGGCTCTGCTGAAATCTGAGGCTGCACGACCAGTACCGTCCAAGGGGTCACCAGGTGCTTCCTCCCCCATGCATGGCACAGCGACCGGCCTTGGTCACTCTTGGCATGCAAAGGAACTTCCCAGGGAGATGTGGCCCTGGCCAGCCACTGGTTTGTTCTCGGAGGAGCCAAGCTGGGGGTCTGAAAGGGCCCGACAGCTAATGCCCTCTGCTCCCTCCCGGTCTTGCAGGGTCGCCTCCCTCTGCAAGACATGTCGTGCTACAGCCCGTGCCTGCCAGCCACCTGCGGCCCAACCCCTCTTGCCAACAGCTGCAACGAGCCCTGCGTCATCCGGTGCGCCGACTCCAGCGTTGCGATCCAGCCCTCGCCAGTGATGGTGACGCTGCCGGGCCCAGTCCTCAGCTCCTTCCCTCAGAGCACAGCCGTGGGATCCACCGCGTCGGCTGCCGTGGGGAGCTCCCTCAGCGCTGCCAGTGTGCCCATCGCTTCTGGGGGCTCCCTGGGGCTGGGCGGCTTTGGGTGGTCCGGTCTGGGCCGCGGGCTCTGCGGGCCTCTGGGACGGGGCAATCTCTTATGCTGAAGCCCGTGGATCGCTTGCCCGTGGTGAAGTACCAGGGGCCTCGAGGAAAGTCCAGGAACCAACCCCGAGGGAGCGACCTTCCGTCTCTTCCCAAGGAAGCCTCTCTCTTTCCCCCTCTTGCTCTGCTTTACCTTACGCTCCCCATCAAACACCTCCACCTTCCTTCCGTAGCAATGCATCTAGGGCATACGTGACTGCCAGAGCCTTGAGGGGGAGTTGCACAGGAAGCATGCCTGGCATGGAGGTTTTCCTTCCGATGGCAGCACTTCTCTGAGCTTTTCTCGGCCTCCAACATGCATTGCTTCAGCTCTCGCCTTTTCCATTTTCCTTTGATTTTCTCATTAAAGACACTGGGCATCACAGCTTTGCTAGAGAGCCGTGTTTCATTCTCCCTTCTTCTCCAATCCCAACCAGCGGACTGTCCAAGAGAGTTCCTCCCTTGCTACAGCTACGGATTTTTCCATAGCTGCCGGGTTTCGCCCCTGACAGCCTATAACAATGGAGACAAGGCCAGCTTGGCAGGGGGGAGAGCTCTTCAGCTCTTCTGGAAGGAGCCCCATTACTCATCGGCACACCTCGAAAGCCACAGCACAAAGCATGGAGGGAGCCCGAATTTTCTGTTGGATGTCCCTGTGCTGCATTGATTACAGCAGAGACTCAACAGGCTGCTGCATTAATGAGAGGCAGTGGTGGCCCTGGCTGCTTTGTTAGAAAAGCCTTTGTTAAGAACCCAGAAAGCGAATCCCAGGAATTTTTCACATCTGCCTCGTGCAGTGCCAGCGCTCTGGCGAAGGAGCTTGGCAGAGCATTGCGTTTCCCAGGCCATTGCTCCCTGCTGCCATGGGCTCCTGACGCGGAGGCAACACTGAATCTGCCAGTCTCTCCTTGTTCAAATATCTCCACAATTACAGGCCCATGGGGTGGGCTGGGGCTGGAGAAACTATTCAGAGTGACCAGGGTGCAAGCGGCTCTGGTGCCAGCCCCCAAGGCTGTGCACTGCTCCCCTTCCTCAAGGACGGGAATTAAGCAGGTGGAGGAGAAAGAGGCTCCCAGGGCCCTGCCTTTGGTGTCCATCCCACGGTGCACAATCCCATGCCCACCTTTCTGTTATCCACCAGGGGCAGCGAGGCTGGCTTCTGCACCATTTCCCCCAGCCCAGGGTCTGACCTTCAATGTACAGAGAGGTGTGGGCTCAGGGGACCAGCGCAGCGGTTTACGCTCTCTGCAGCACCGCAGCTCTGGCAGGTGAAAAGGGGAGTTGTGTGCAGTGGGGACGGTGCCGCTCAGCTCCCTCATCGTTCCTGACTGTTAGCTGTGCTGGGAGAGAAGCAGCCTGTGATGAGAGCCTGGGTGAGCACCAGGGGGAACAGCACAGAGAAGCCACGGCCAAGCCTGAGGCACATGCTCTGTCCTGGTGAAAAGTCCAGCAGTCAAGTGTGAGGGACTCCTGTCCGTAGGAGCTGGTGGTATGCTTCCAGAACGTGAGGGCAAGGTGGCTGGTGACAATTTAGCCTCAAAGTCAGGCTCAACTCCTTTGCGGGCACTGAGCCACGCCTGGGTCACTGTCCCGTGTTCCTTCCCAGGAAGGAGTGTGGAGCTCTGCTCTCCAGACATTTGCTGATGTGAATGCTGGGACCTGTTTCCCAGAGGTCCCCAGAGCTCAGCCCAGCTCTCGGGACAGTGGACCAGTCCCAAGAGGCACAAGCTGGAGGCTGCCTTTTTCTCTCCCACGGCAAACAGTGTAAGAAGGTGTAAGCGTTAGGAGCAGGGGCAGGAGCTGGGGCTGGAGCAGGAACAAGAGCAGCAGGAGCAGGAGCAGCAAGATCAGGAGCAGTGGCAGTGCCAGCGGCAGCAGCGGCAGGAGCAGCAGCAGCATGCGGACGAGGTGGCCGAGTGGTGAAGGCGATGGACTGCTAATCCATTGTGCTCTGCACGCGTGGGTTCGAATCCCATCCTCGTCGGTCAGCCCAACAGTGGCCAAAGTTGCTGAGTGTGAGGAGCTTGACGTGTGCCCCCCAAGCTTCTGTTTTGAGATGAGAGCTGACTGAACAGAAATAGCAAGGTTTTGAAGTGGCTCAGCACGGACACACTTCAACCTCTTCTGTCTCCGCATAGGCGAGAGGAACCGGAAGGGATAGAAGGAAGAGCCGGGGAACTCACAGGACCGTCAGCCTCCCCTCAGTCCCTGGGAAGATGATGGAGCAAAACATCCTGGAAGTAGTTTCCAAACCTAGTGTCGTGGTTTAAACCCGGCCGGCAGCCAGGCACCACGCAGCCATTCAGTCACCCTCCCCTGCCCAGGGCATGGGGGAGAGAATTGGAGGGGTAGACGTAGGGAGACTTGTAGGTTTAATAATTGAAAAAAAAGAGACTACTACTACCGATATTATGAAATACAAACAGGTAATGCGCAATCCGATTGCTCACCACCCGCCAACTGATACCCGGCCCGTCTTGGCTGGGTTCGGCTTGACTGCAGACTTCACTCTCTGCGCTTTTCCCTGCTTCCCACGTGCCGCCCATCACTGCTCACCCTGTCGGCTCCCATGGTCGCAATCCCAAAAGCGAGAGAGAACCCTCCTCCTTCCCAGCCGCCCCTCCTTTACATACTGAGCAAGGCATCACATGATATGGAACACTCCATTTACCGATCCGGGTCCAGCATTCTGGCTGTGCTCCCCCCCAAGCTCAAGAAAAATTAACTCTGTCCCAGCCAAAACCAGGACAGTCTCCACCTCTTATTCCATACCATTTGCATTATGCTCAGGTTCCCAATACGTTCTAAAGTAATCACCATCCCTTTCCCTGGTCCCAGGTGTCTACACACAGATATCACTCTCTTAGTCTATGGGCCATCCTTCCAAAATGTGTACTGAGTTCATTTAGTTCATAACTTTGGGTTCCATTTGTCATGACAGTCTTTTAAGGCTGGAGGGATGAGGCGGATTTGGCTCAGTCAGTGGAGCGCGTGACTTTGGATGTGGCAGGAGGATGGCACGTAGTCTCTGCTACAGTTGGAGCTCACTGTTGATGTGTCTGGCGCGGGCCATGCTCACAGTCTACGTGCGGGTCGATCTCAAGGATGTTGCTGGGCACCAGCTGCTGAAATCTGTCCTGACTCTACCAAAGTTCATCTCTTTTTTTCATTAATGTGATGCCATCAGTTCAGTATGTATCAACCATAGCGATGACGCTATGCAATAACTGGGTTATTCGACAGTTAACATCGTACAGTTCAATTCATTGTCTGTTTTCACATAAAATCCAATCCCCTTGAGGCGCACATCGGACTTGCCCGTCCTTCCACATTAGCCACCGTGTGCACCCAGGTCCTTGGGCAAAACTAATCCCACGCATGGGTTTACCTTTACCCGAAGCAGGAATAACCCAGACTGTCTGCCCCAGCATGTTTTTAATGCGCACTGCAGAGACCTTATCCCCATCTACAGTACGAAGAAGGTTTGACTGAGCAGGGCCAGACTGGTTGGCAGATCCTCTAGTATTGACTAACCAGGTGCATTTCGCTAAGTGCATGTACCAGTGTTTGAAAGTTCCACCACCCATTGTTCTCTGTAGTTTTTAGCAACCCATTGCACCGCTCAGTTTTCCCAGAGGCTGGTGCAGGAGAGGGGCTGTGATACACCCACTCAATGCCATGTCCTTTGGCCTAAGCGTCTATGAGATTATTTTGGAAATGAGTCCCATTATCTGATTCAATTCTCTCTGGGGTGCCATGCCACCACAAGACTTGCTTCTCAAGGCCTAAAATAGTGTTCCGGGCAGTGGCGTGGGGCACAGCACACGTTTACAACCATCCGGTGGCTGCTTCCACCACTGTGAGCACATAGCCTTTGCCATGCTGAGTTTGTGTGAGTGGGATATAATCAATCTGCCAGGCCAACCCGTATTTAGATTTTAACCATCGTCCTCCATGCCAAAGGGGTTTTAACCGTTTGGCTTGCTTGATTGCACACGTCTCACATCCATGGACGGATAACCTGTGCAGTGGTGTCCGTGGTTAAGTCCACCTCTCGGTCACGAGTCCATCTATACGTTGCATCCCTTCCCTGAGGGCCTGAGGAGTCATGGGCCTGGCGAGCCATAAATTTTTCATCCTTACGTTGCCCGTCCAGATCCACTTGAGCCACCTTAATCTTAGCAGCTTGATCCACCTGTTGCTCTTTCTGATGTTCTTCAGTGGCCTGGCTCTTGGGTACATGAGCACCTACACGACGTACTTTCACAACCAAGTTCTCTACCCGAGCAGCAATATCTCGTAGTGGGTCTCCAGAAACCCTCAAAGCCTAAGAAAGCTAGCGTTTCCTTTGGTTTGTCTGCGGGGACATAACTGCTATTTTATCAGTCAACTCCATTGGAATCTGACAATGTCCATCTTGCCATTTTATTCCTAAAAACTGAATCTCCTGTGCAGGTCCCTTGATCTTACCCCGCTTTATGACAAAACCAGCTCTCAGAAGGATTTGGACTATTTTCTCTCCTTTCTCAAAAACTTCTCCTGCTGTATTACCCCATTACAATGATGTCATCAAGGCATCGCAGGTGTTCCAGGGCTTCAACCTCTTCCAGTGCAGGCTGGATCAGTCCACAGCAAATGGTGGGGCTGTGATTCCGCCCCTGGGGCAGCTGACTGGCAGGTGCATTGGACACCCCTCCAGGTGAAAGCAAACTGTGGCCTGCACTATGCTGACAGAGGGATGGAGAAGAATGCTTTAGCAATATCAGTCGTGGCCTATGCTTGGCTGCCTTCGACTCTAGTTCGTATTGAAGCTCTAGCATGTCCGGCATGGCAACGCTCAGCGGTGGCGTGACTTCGTTCAGGCCACGATAGTCTACTGTCAGTCTCCACTCTCCATTAGACTTTCACACTGGCCCTATGGGGCTGTTAGAGGGGGGGAGAGAGTCTTGTTGATCACTCCTCGTCTCTCTAGGTTATGGACAGGAATTACGGAGTCTCGGCTGGTGCGATATTGTTGTCGGTGCACTGTTGTAGTAGCGATTGGCACCCGTTGTTCTTCAACCCTCAGCAATCCCACAACAGAGGGGTCCTCTGAGAGACCCGGCAACGCAGACAGCTGTTTGACTTCCTCTGTCTCCAAGGCAGCTATACCAAAAGCCCACCGATTGGGTCCTTAAAATACCCTGTCCTGAGATAATCTATACCAAGAATGCATGGCGCTTCTGGGACGGTCACGATGGGGTGCTTTTGCCACTCATTCGCAGTTAGGCTCACCTCGGCCTCCAACACAGTCAGCTGTTGAGACCCCTCTTGAAATACCAATGGTTTCTGCCCCTTTAAAATGGGATGGCATCAGGGTGCGTTGGGCACCAGTGTCCACTAGAGCCTTATACTGCTGTGGGTGGAATGTGCCAAGCCATCGAATCCACACAGGCCAATAAACTCGATTGTTCCTGTCCTCCACGTGGCTGGAGGTAGGGTCCCTCTAACGTTGGTCATAGTATCCACTATCGACGAATGGGTTAGAGCTGCAGCAGGAGCAGGAACAGGAGCAGCAAGAGCAGGAGCAGCGGCAGAACCAGTGGCAGCAGCAGTGGCAGGAGCAGCAGCAAGAGCAGGACAAGCAGCAGCAGGAGCGGTGGCAGCGGCAGCCAAGTGCTCCAGCAGGGTCAGCTTGAGCTGGTTGCTTAGGACATCGTCCAGCTGGGTTTTGAGTATCTCCAAGGATGGAGACTCCACAACCTCTCTGGGCAGCCTGGTCTGCTGTTTGACCCCCCTCTTGGTAAGGAAGTGTTTTCTTGCCTTGAGCTGGGACTTCATGTGTTTCAATTTGTGCCCACTCCCACTCGTGCTGCCAGTTGGTACTTCTGAGAAGTGATTACGGCTCCCTCTTCATTCCCTTCCATCAGGTATGGGAAGAATCCCAGCTCTCACAGCCTCCCCTCAAATTTCAGACACACCAAGCCCTTAACCAGTTTTGTGACAAAGCAGGGAAGACCTGTGTGGAGGCAGGAGTAGCCAGCAGCTAGCCATGCCACCAAGAGATGTGCTGTATCGCGTGGTCAGGAGCGACTTGGCAGGGGTCAGAGGACAGGAATGATCCTGCGTGGTTATGAAAGACACAGAGGTGGCCGGAGCCTCTTCCTGCCCACACGACCACCCCTCTCTTACACACACTTGCACTTCTGCCTCTCTGGCCACCTGCCTCCCTTTCCCAATCCCTGGACATCTCCTTGGGATATCTCTTCCCCACGACCATGGACACCTTGATCTCCCCACCCTGCTCTCCTCTGGGTGCACTTCCCAGTACTTTTGCACTTCCAAGGATGCCTTGTGGTTGCTGGAGTTCAGCACCTGTGAGCAGCGTACCTGGACGTGGCTGCATGGAAGCAAGATGCGAGGAGAAGAGCCTGGGGTTTGGCCAAGGGGCTCAGAGATCAGAATGCTGCTGACCCCACCCCTCTACCCAACCCCCCGCCAGCCTCACGTATCCCTAAGACCTGGGAGGCAGGTAAAGGGGACCACTGCCGCCATTGACAGCCCAGTTGGGTCTGAATCCGGGGGGAGAGTCTGTGGGAGATGAGAAAGGGGCTGCCTGCTGTGGAGAGGTCAGCTTCTTCATAGGCACCGTAATCTCACCTGCATTCATCTCACCCCAGCCTCAGAGAAGAGAAGCAGAGCAGAACTCTTCCTCATCGACAGGCGAGCTTGGCGGTTTGGAGAGCCCAGAAGGATCCCTTTCTGTTCAGTGGCTGCTGAACCCAGGAGCCCAGCAGAGCTCAGGCTCAGGCTGCCACAGCTCCATGGCCCCTGGCCCAGCCATCAGCGAGGCTGAGCATGCCTCCCAGGAGGCACACACACACAAATCCATGTGTACGACACATATAACACATGGCCGACCACACCGATCAACCCAGGCAGGAACACACAGCACTCAACAGAGGGCACCGAGAGCCTCGTCCAGGTCCCTTTCTGGCTGATCACGATGAAGGACTGTGAGTGGGACAATATTACACACATGTACAACGTGGATCACTCCAGCAGCTGGACTGAGACACCCCGTCCACCCTGTAGCTGGTCCCTGGCTCCGGTGGGCCTGGTGGTGTGGTTTCACTCCAGGCGGCAAGTAAACACCACGCAGCCGCTCACTCACTGCCCGCACCGGTGCGATGGGGGAGTGGATCGGAAGGGTAAAAGTCCTGGGTCGAGATAAAGACAGATTAATAGATAAAGCAAAAGCCGCGCACGCAAGAAGAACAAAGCAAGGAATTCATTCACTCCTTGCATCGACAGGCAGGTATCTATCTCCAGGAGAGCAGGCCTCCATCATGGTTACTTGGGAAGACAAACGCCATAACTCCAAACATCTCCTCCATTCCTTCTTCTTCCCACAGATTTATGTGCTGAGCGTGACGTCATATGGTATGGAATATCCCTTTGGTCAGTTGGGGTCAGCTGTCCCGGTTGTGACCCCGGCCATCTTTTTGTGCAGCCCCAAGCCTACTGGCTGGTGGGCTGGTGTGAGAGGCAGAAAAGGCCTGGACTCTGTGTAAGCACTGCTCGGCAACGACAACAACACCTCTCTATTATCAACACCGTTTTCAGCACAAATCCCAAACGCAGCCCCATACCAGCTACTATGAAGAAAATTACCTCTATGCCCAAACCAGCACACCTTGACACCCTGGTCATTCTGGCAGCCAGCTCCTCCGGTTCTCTTGGCCCCAGAGACATGCACGCAGACACGAAATGGCCTTATGATGTCTCTGGTGGTTGGCCAGGACCCTCTGGTGCCTCCTGTAGCCAACGCCCTCTGTGACCTCATCCTGAGGGGCACACACCCACACGTGGCTCCCAAGCCGCTTTACCCACTCGCTGCCTCAGCTGGCTTGATACTTGAGAGCAGTCACACACTGACTTGCATACCCTCACACGCTTCACTTGCTGGCAGCACATTATTTCCACTCACCCTGGTCTGTCCAGGTGCCGGCACCCCAGACAAGCAGTGCCGACGACCTCCGGTCCCACTCCAGTGACTGGCACCACTGAGACCGGAACCACGGCCACCTGTGGTTTGGCTCCAGTTGCTGGCCCCTAGACTTCCATACGCACACATGCACACAGATCAGAGAGCCCCTCACCAGGGAAAGTCGTTAGGAATAGAGCTTAAGAAGAAGACAGGACAGGCTGCACTGATCAGAAGCAGGGCACGTCCAGGCAAACATCCTGAACAGCAAGTAGTTCTTGAGGGACAGCCATGTTATCCCATCTTCCCTCTAGTTTCCTCACGTTTCTTCCTCCCAAGACCACCCTGAACCCTCCCTTCTCCCACCTCTGCTTCCTCCCACAAACACGCCATACCGAGTCTCGTGCTGTGCTGTGCTGCTCTTCCCCTGCACTCATCACAGTCTTCCAGTACCTAAAGGCAGCTACAAAGACGACGCACACTCCCTCTTAACAAAGAGCCACACGGAGAGAAGAGGGAGCAAGCGGGAGAGGTTTCGCCTTCATACAAGGAAGACATATTTTACAGTGAGAACAATCATTCACTACAACAACCTCCCCAGGGACGTGGCAGAATTCTGGTGACAGGAGGTTTTCAAGATGCAATTGGACAGGGCGCTAGATAATCTCATCTGGGCTCCCTTTCCTGCAAAACGTTGGGCTAGATGATCTTTGGGGGTCCCTATCAGTCGGGGCAATTCTATGATTCTGTGGCAATTCCGGCTCCCTTCATGCTTTATGTCGTGGCTTTCGAGGTGTGCCGATGAGTAATGGGGCTCCTTCCAGAAGAGCTGAAGAGCTCTCCCCCCTGCCAAGCTGGCCTTGTCTCCATTGTTATAGGCTGTCAGGGGCGAAACCCGGCAGCTATGGAAAAATCCGTAGCTGTAGCAAGGGAGGAACTCTCTTGGACAGTCCGCTGGTTGGGATTGGAGAAGAAGGGAGAATGAAACACGGCTCTCTAGCAAAGCTGTGATGCCCAGTGTCTTTAATGAGAAAATCAAAGGAAAATGGAAAAGGCGAGAGCTGAAGCAATGCATGTTGGAGGCCGAGAAAAGCTCAGAGAAGTGCTGCCATCGGAAGGAAAACTTCCACGCCAGGCATGCTTCCTGTGCAACTCCCCCTCAAGGCTCTGGCAGTCACGTATGCCCTAGATGCATTGCTACGGAAGGAAGGTGGAGGTGTTTGATGGGGAGCGTAAGGTAAAGCAGAGCAAGAGGGGGAAAGAGAGAGGCTTCCTTGGGAAGAGACGGAAGGTCGCTCCCTCGGGGCTGGCTCCTGGACTTTCCTCGAGGCCCCTGGTACTTCACCACGGGCAAGCGATCCACGGGCTTCAGCATAAGAGATTGCCCCGTCCCAGAGGCCCGCAGAGCCCGCGGCCCAGACCGGACCACCCAAAGCCGCCCAGCCCCAGGGAGCCCCCAGAAGCGATGGGCACACTGGCAGCGCTGAGGGAGCTCCCCACGGCAGCCGACGCGGTGGATCCCACGGCTGTGCTCTGAGGGAAGGAGCTGAGGACTGGGCCCGGCAGCGTCACCATCACTGGCGAGGGCTGGATCGCAACGCTGGAGTCGGCGCACCGGATGACGCAGGGCTCGTTGCAGCTGTTGGCAAGAGGGGTTGGGCCGCAGGTGGCTGGCAGGCACGGGCTGTAGCACGACATGTCTTGCAGAGGGAGGCGACCCTGCAAGACCGGGAGGGAGCAGAGGGCATTAGCTGTCGGGCCCTTTCAGACCCCCAGCTTGGCTCCTCCGAGAACAAACCAGTGGCTGGCCGCTCAGCGGATAGAGATTTGGGATGGGGTCTGCATTGGGTATTTGCTAGTAATTGAAGGGTGATCCGAGAGGGTCCGTCAAAACATAATGAAGCTTCCCCTGTCCAAGTCAAGCTCCCTCGCAGTCTATACCTCAGCTGGCCTTGCCACGCCCAGGCATGCCTGCCCCATGGAGGCCCTCTGCTACCTCCGGTGACTCCATTACCAAGGGGATGTCTGCAGGCTGTGAGGATATTTCACAACACTCCTTCTGCTCAGCCCTGGAAATTTGGTAGGGAAGGTGCCCCAGAGAGAGTCCTCAGTAAGCCCCCTCCCGCCGTGAGGAAATGGATGCCAGGTTTTCCAGACGGGTGGAGCGTAGCCTTGGTGCTGTGGCCTTGGTCAGGGAACGATTTTCTACTGCACACCAAGAGGCTCCCTCTTCCTGGCATCGGGCTCTGTACTTCCTGATCATCCATCAGCCCTTGTACAAGCATCAATTTGTTCACTCACAAATGGGTCTCCTTCTCCCTGCCCCCACCCTCAAGACCCCTCGTCTTGTCAGGTCAGGCTCCTCTCACCCACATCTTTCAGGAGGGGACATGTCTGAGTAAAACGCAACAGGGCTCCTGAAGACAGCAGCCACTACGGAAGAAGACGTCTATGGTGGGACTAGCTCTCCTGTGGAAGCTTCTCGTCATGCCAACAGTGCAAAAGGAGCATTGCTGAACTGCGGATACAGCCCTCTCCACAAAATCTGTCCTGCCAACCGAGGAGACAAGAGGCAAAATGAACTGACACTTACCAACTTCAGAGAGCAGGGGAAGGCACGAGGAGACGACAGAGGAGCTGGCAGTTGGGCATGCTTTTATACTGCGGCCCAGAGCCCCAGGGGAGCTGAAAAATGCCACAAACATGAAGCATGTTGAGAAACAGCAATTTGGACTTCTCACACCTATGCTGGTAGATGAAAGACATGCCTCCGTTGCCTGAAATGCGTGCCTCCCTTTTCATCCTGGGTAGCACTGACGTGATTTTGTTGATAGCAATTATGTTTCTTCCCCAGACCAACGCTCCTTTGAGGTCTCATTCCAGTAGCTGGTGAAGCCTTGCAGCAGATTCAGGCCATGAGTAGGTGATGTACACGTCCTGCCCTTCCTGGGGAACGTGGCCCCACTTAGATAGGAATTTTCCTGTGGGGTACACATGAAGGCCACTCAGAAGGGTCTCTCTTTGATGGCATGACACCGACCCTGAGCAACACCAGTGCCTGCCGCCTATGGAGTTGCTCGGAGCCCAGCCAAGCCTCTGCAGGATGGCTGTTCTACTGGGGGACAGAGAGAGGAGGAGACTCTGATCCCCAGAGTGTTTGGAAGGTCATGGTCAAACAAGGCCCTCCTGCACTCTGGACCAAAACCCCATTGTGTGCAGGGATGGGGACACGGAGGTCATTGCTGGAGTGTCTCAGGGTACTCGGTGGCAGACGTCTGCTCCCCTCGGGCCTCGGTGATGCACACCATGCAAAGGGGGCCCAGCAGTTCAGCTGTTGTCCTCAGTCAGGAAAGGCCAGTTCTCTGGGAACTGCAGAGCCCTTGCCTTGCCTGCCAGGACTTTACTCATTACTCTCCTGAGGAGAAACAACGGCCCTGGAGAGCGATGAAGGAGCCTGCTGACTCAGGCCTGAAAGCGAGCCATCACCAAGTGGACCTGTTTGCTCCGGCACAGTCTTCCCAAACAACACTCACCTTTGCATCATTGCCTGCTGGCTTGTTCAGGTCACTGACCCAGAGGGTCTGGCTTGTTTTCCCTGGCTCAGGGATGGATTGGCACATTCGGGGCCCTTTAATTGCAAGGTGGCACCAGCAGACCACCTTGGAGTCACCTGTGAGTCACCAAATAGTGCTGAGGCACTGCGAGAGACCTCAGCTCCACCTCGGTGCACATCATCCATGCACTGGCATCAGGGAATCCGGGGGAAATGGATTCAGACCTGCCCAGGACCCTAGGTGCAACCTCGTGTCCACGTTCCTGCAGAAATGCAGCTTTGTGTACAGTGTTGTCATGGCTGTTAGCATCTTGCCCAACCACTTGGTGACTCCTTGAAATCCTGGGTGAAATCCTCCTTGGTGAAATGGCAGCCAAGGGAAGGACAGCACGGACGTGCCCTGACGTTCCCACTCCCAGACGTTTCTGGAGCACGGTCCAAACCGAGGAAAGTTTCCGCCCGTAAGTGTCCAGGGCCTGGGGAGCCTGCTTCTTTGATGGACCGGTGTGACAGACCACCAGACTGAGGCTGCAGCCTCTGAGCGGCAGCAGATGGTGCTCCCTGCTACCCTACGAGACACAGAGGAGACCTTGCCTGTCCGGAGAGGTGTGGCGGGAGCTCAAAGGCCAGGCGTGTGTTGCCAGCCCTGAGAGCTGCCTGGAAAAAGCCTCTGCCTGCCCGTGCTGCTTGGGCAGATGGGCCACGCTCTCACCCGGGCGGCCGTACCGTTTGGGGAAAGGGTCTTAGAAGGGGGATGTTGTCTTCTCCTGCAAAACGTTGATGGCTCTGACTCACTTCTGCCGTCGCTTGCAGCAGGGCCATGCTCTGGGGCTGTTGTGCCATCCTGATGGGACGGGAGACCCAGTGCCACAGCTCACAGTGGAAACGTGCTCACTCCGGACAGGCAGAAACAGGTCCCAGCAGTCAGCATGGCACCAGGGTGGGTGGCAGCCACCCGTGCCTCTTCCAGGTGGAACTGGAAGTGCACTGACAAAACAGCCAGTGATGCTCCCTCCTGAAAGGCTCTGAGGCTCTCTGAGGAATTTGCGAGGCACTTGGTCCCCAGTGTGTCCTCAGCTGAAGAGCAGGGAAGTGGTTGCCTATATCTTCCAGCCCCCCAAAGCCCTGAGACTGGCCCTCAGAGACGTGGCCCATCCCCACAGAAGGGGCACGGGTTGCCCACAGCAAACTCTGCAGGGGAAGATGCCAGCAGGGACCATCCCTGAGGGAAACTCCCTGCATGGGACGCCCTGCCCTGTGGCTGCTCTGTTCCCGGCCGGTGCACTAATGTGCCGACGCGGAAGTCTCGGACACAACGTAGACTACCAATGTGATCAAGTTGATGCCACTTTATTAAAGGTTACACAGCAATTTATACTCTATCTCAAACTTCACGCGCCGCTATCTTATTGCTAATAGGCTAAAGCTGCTTGTTCACGCGCCCTTTTGCCCCCTATGATTGGTCCCGGTGTGGCGTCCACGCGATGCTCTCCCCCCAGGTAGACCCCGTGTTTTCGACATTCCAACATCTTTATCTCTTGGGAAGGAATGTAGTTTCTCAGGCCGTCTCGGCCTTGTTTTTGTCCTTGAACACAGCTGCAGCTTGTTGTTACAGTGAGGCCCCTCGGTTTGGATCGCTCATAATATGTCCGTTATTTTCCAGCCATTCCACACTAATGGATGAGCGCTCAAACTACTGATGAGCACCAGCAAATGCCAAAGGCCGCGGTGGGTAAGCAGAGAAGTTGGGTACAGCCCTGCTGCTCCCGCCTCTCTGCTCTGCCTTGTGGCAACTGAGAGGTCGTGCAAACAGGAGCAGGCGCCAGGACAGACACTCTGCTCCTCACGTAGCTTCCTTTGTCACCAGACAGGAGCATGACACAGCCCGTCACAGCTCTGCTACAACAGGCAGCGAGGGCCATCGCTGGGCTGCTCTCCTCCTTGGCCTGCCATCCTGCCTCCACTGCCAGATGCGGGAAGGCTGGGGAGGCATTCCTCTACCACATGAGGAGCCTGGCATTTGCTGTGCCCAAGCAAAGCTGAGGCAGCAGCAGAGGGCACGTGCATCCACCTGCCACAGCAGGCGCGTGGTAACACCTGAGGGCAGGAAGCGGACAGCACAGGCCCATCCTTGCTCCGCAACATGCCTTCTGCTTTGAACTGCAGCCACAAGAGCACTTGTCCTTTCCAGGGCTGGCAAGGTGACCGAAAGCAAAATGCACCCTCAGTCAAATGCCTATGAGTTTCCTCCTCAGCCCCTGTGACCTTGCGTCCTTGGGGCTGACTACCCACTTTGAGAATGAGAATTCTGAGAAGGAGAAACAGTCACACCGGGCCTTAGCTCATTGCTGAGCCCTCCCATGGCCGTGCAAGGCCTTGTGTTTCTCAGGGTCAGCCTCAGCCCTTCAACAGGAGACCCACGTGAGTGGCCTTCATCACGAGTGCTCCACGCCTGAAGCCCAGACTGAGAGTGGTACTCACGTTCCCCAGCAAGGATGTGCACAACCCACACACAAGGCCTGGAGCTACTGAAACCCTTCCCTGGGAAGTGGCATGGGACCTCAAATGACCGTTGCTTTGAGGAGCCAGCAACTAATGCATCACTGTGCTCTCACCCAATAGGGAAACACAGGCCGGGCCTTTCAGATGAAAGGGACAAGTTCTTCATCTGTGGGCTGTGCTTTGCAAGCCTCAAATTGCTGTTTGTTAACGTGCTTCACAAAGAAGGTGTGTTCCAGGTCTCCCGAGGCGCTGGCTCACCATATAAAAAGCCCGGGCCACTCCAAGCCCTTCCATCCACGTCTCTTCCCTTGCTCTCCACATTGAACCTGGTAAGTCTGAACTCACTGCTTCTCTTCGTGCTGGCAGGATTTCTGTCAACGGGACTGCTTCCCTTCTGTGCGGGGTCCTTCTGATACGTGGTCCAGGCTTGAAAATACACTGTGCTTCCCTCTTCTGGGAGGTGAGCTGGCGAGGGAAGAGGGAAAGCTTTCTTCCCTCCTGAGAGGGAGTCATTTGGGCTCTTTTGTAGCAGTGGCTCTGCTGAAATCTGAGGCTGCACGACCAGTACCGTCCAAGGGGTCACCAGGTGCTTCCTCCCCCATGCATGGCACAGCGACCGGCCTTGGTCACTCTTGGCATGCAAAGGAACTTCCCAGGGAGATGTGGCCCTGGCCAGCCACTGGTTTGTTCTCGGAGGAGCCAAGCTGGGGGTCTGAAAGGGCCCGACAGCTAATGCCCTCTGCTCCCTCCCGGTCTTGCAGGGTCGCCTCCCTCTGCAAGACATGTCGTGCTACAGCCCGTGCCTGCCAGCCACCTGCGGCCCAACCCCTCTTGCCAACAGCTGCAACGAGCCCTGCGTCATCCGGTGCGCCGACTCCAGCGTTGCGATCCAGCCCTCGCCAGTGATGGTGACGCTGCCGGGCCCAGTCCTCAGCTCCTTCCCTCAGAGCACAGCCGTGGGATCCACCGCGTCGGCTGCCGTGGGGAGCTCCCTCAGCGCTGCCAGTGTGCCCATCGCTTCTGGGGGCTCCCTGGGGCTGGGCGGCTTTGGGTGGTCCGGTCTGGGCCGCGGGCTCTGCGGGCCTCTGGGACGGGGCAATCTCTTATGCTGAAGCCCGTGGATCGCTTGCCTGTGGTGAAGTACCAGGGGCCTCGAGGAAAGTCCAGGAACCAACCCCGAGGGAGCGACCTTCCGTCTCTTCCCAAGGAAGCCTCTCTCTTTCCCCCTCTTGCTCTGCTTTACCTTACGCTCCCCATCAAACACCTCCACCTTCCTTCCGTAGCAATGCATCTAGGGCATACGTGACTGCCAGAGCCTTGAGGGGGAGTTGCACAGGAAGCATGCCTGGCATGGAGGTTTTCCTTCCGATGGCAGCACTTCTCTGAGCTTTTCTCGGCCTCCAACATGCATTGCTTCAGCTCTCGCCTTTTCCATTTTCCTTTGATTTTCTCATTAAAGACACTGGGCATCACAGCTTTGCTAGAGAGCCGTGTTTCATTCTCCCTTCTTCTCCAATCCCAACCAGCGGACTGTCCAAGAGAGTTCCTCCCTTGCTACAGCTACGGATTTTTCCATAGCTGCCGGGTTTCGCCCCTGACAGCCTATAACAATGGAGACAAGGCCAGCTTGGCAGGGGGGAGAGCTCTTCAGCTCTTCTGGAAGGAGCCCCATTACTCATCGGCACACCTCGAAAGCCACAGCACAAAGCATGGAGGGAGCCCGAATTTTCTGTTGGATGTCCCTGTGCTGCATTGATTACAGCAGAGACTCAACAGGCTGCTGCATTAATGAGAGGCAGTGGTGGCCCTGGCTGCTTTGTTAGAAAAGCCTTTGTTAAGAACCCAGAAAGCGAATCCCAGGAATTTTTCACATCTGCCTCGTGCAGTGCCAGCGCTCTGGCGAAGGAGCTTGGCAGAGCATTGCGTTTCCCAGGCCATTGCTCCCTGCTGCCATGGGCTCCTGACGCGGAGGCAACACTGAATCTGCCAGTCTCTCCTTGTTCAAATATCTCCACAATTACAGGCCCATGGGGTGGGCTGGGGCTGGAGAAACTATTCAGAGTGACCAGGGTGCAAGCGGCTCTGGTGCCAGCCCCCAAGGCTGTGCACTGCTCCCCTTCCTCAAGGACGGGAATTAAGCAGGTGGAGGAGAAAGAGGCTCCCAGGGCCCTGCCTTTGGTGTCCATCCCACGGTGCACAATCCCATGCCCACCTTTCTGTTATCCACCAGGGGCAGCGAGGCTGGCTTCTGCACCATTTCCCCCAGCCCAGGGTCTGACCTTCAATGTACAGAGAGGTGTGGGCTCAGGGGACCAGCGCAGCGGTTTACGCTCTCTGCAGCACCGCAGCTCTGGCAGGTGAAAAGGGGAGTTGTGTGCAGTGGGGACGGTGCCGCTCAGCTCCCTCATCGTTCCTGACTGTTAGCTGTGCTGGGAGAGAAGCAGCCTGTGATGAGAGCCTGGGTGAGCACCAGGGGGAACAGCACAGAGAAGCCACGGCCAAGCCTGAGGCACATGCTCTGTCCTGGTGAAAAGTCCAGCAGTCAAGTGTGAGGGACTCCTGTCCGTAGGAGCTGGTGGTATGCTTCCAGAACGTGAGGGCAAGGTGGCTGGTGACAATTTAGCCTCAAAGTCAGGCTCAACTCCTTTGCGGGCACTGAGCCACGCCTGGGTCACTGTCCCGTGTTCCTTCCCAGGAAGGAGTGTGGAGCTCTGCTCTCCAGACATTTGCTGATGTGAATGCTGGGACCTGTTTCCCAGAGGTCCCCAGAGCTCAGCCCAGCTCTCGGGACAGTGGACCAGTCCCAAGAGGCACAAGCTGGAGGCTGCCTTTTTCTCTCCCACGGCAAACAGTGTAAGAAGGTGTAAGCGTTAGGAGCAGGGGCAGGAGCTGGGGCTGGAGCAGGAACAAGAGCAGCAGGAGCAGGAGCAGCAAGATCAGGAGCAGTGGCAGTGCCAGCGGCAGCAGCGGCAGGAGCAGCAGCAGCATGCGGACGAGGTGGCCGAGTGGTGAAGGCGATGGACTGCTAATCCATTGTGCTCTGCACGCGTGGGTTCGAATCCCATCCTCGTCGGTCAGCCCAACAGTGGCCAAAGTTGCTGAGTGTGAGGAGCTTGACGTGTGCCCCCCAAGCTTCTGTTTTGAGATGAGAGCTGACTGAACAGAAATAGCAAGGTTTTGAAGTGGCTCAGCACGGACACACTTCAACCTCTTCTGTCTCCGCATAGGCGAGAGGAACCGGAAGGGATAGAAGGAAGAGCCGGGGAACTCACAGGACCGTCAGCCTCCCCTCAGTCCCTGGGAAGATGATGGAGCAAAACATCCTGGAAGTAGTTTCCAAACCTAGTGTCGTGGTTTAAACCCGGCCGGCAGCCAGGCACCACGCAGCCATTCAGTCACCCTCCCCTGCCCAGGGCATGGGGGAGAGAATTGGAGGGGTAGACGTAGGGAGACTTGTAGGTTTAATAATTGAAAAAAAAGAGACTACTACTACCGATATTATGAAATACAAACAGGTAATGCGCAATCCGATTGCTCACCACCCGCCAACTGATACCCGGCCCGTCTTGGCTGGGTTCGGCTTGACTGCAGACTTCACTCTCTGCGCTTTTCCCTGCTTCCCACGTGCCGCCCATCACTGCTCACCCTGTCGGCTCCCATGGTCGCAATCCCAAAAGCGAGAGAGAACCCTCCTCCTTCCCAGCCGCCCCTCCTTTACATACTGAGCAAGGCATCACATGATATGGAACACTCCATTTACCGATCCGGGTCCAGCATTCTGGCTGTGCTCCCCCCCAAGCTCAAGAAAAATTAACTCTGTCCCAGCCAAAACCAGGACAGTCTCCACCTCTTATTCCATACCATTTGCATTATGCTCAGGTTCCCAATACGTTCTAAAGTAATCACCATCCCTTTCCCTGGTCCCAGGTGTCTACACACAGATATCACTCTCTTAGTCTATGGGCCATCCTTCCAAAATGTGTACTGAGTTCATTTAGTTCATAACTTTGGGTTCCATTTGTCATGACAGTCTTTTAAGGCTGGAGGGATGAGGCGGATTTGGCTCAGTCAGTGGAGCGCGTGACTTTGGATGTGGCAGGAGGATGGCACGTAGTCTCTGCTACAGTTGGAGCTCACTGTTGATGTGTCTGGCGCGGGCCATGCTCACAGTCTACGTGCGGGTCGATCTCAAGGATGTTGCTGGGCACCAGCTGCTGAAATCTGTCCTGACTCTACCAAAGTTCATCTCTTTTTTTCATTAATGTGATGCCATCAGTTCAGTATGTATCAACCATAGCGATGACGCTATGCAATAACTGGGTTATTCGACAGTTAACATCGTACAGTTCAATTCATTGTCTGTTTTCACATAAAATCCAATCCCCTTGAGGCGCACATCGGACTTGCCCGTCCTTCCACATTAGCCACCGTGTGCACCCAGGTCCTTGGGCAAAACTAATCCCACGCATGGGTTTACCTTTACCCGAAGCAGGAATAACCCAGACTGTCTGCCCCAGCATGTTTTTAATGCGCACTGCAGAGACCTTATCCCCATCTACAGTACGAAGAAGGTTTGACTGAGCAGGGCCAGACTGGTTGGCAGATCCTCTAGTATTGACTAACCAGGTGCATTTCGCTAAGTGCATGTACCAGTGTTTGAAAGTTCCACCACCCATTGTTCTCTGTAGTTTTTAGCAACCCATTGCACCGCTCAGTTTTCCCAGAGGCTGGTGCAGGAGAGGGGCTGTGATACACCCACTCAATGCCATGTCCTTTGGCCTAAGCGTCTATGAGATTATTTTGGAAATGAGTCCCATTATCTGATTCAATTCTCTCTGGGGTGCCATGCCACCACAAGACTTGCTTCTCAAGGCCTAAAATAGTGTTCCGGGCAGTGGCGTGGGGCACAGCACACGTTTACAACCATCCGGTGGCTGCTTCCACCACTGTGAGCACATAGCCTTTGCCATGCTGAGTTTGTGTGAGTGGGATATAATCAATCTGCCAGGCCAACCCGTATTTAGATTTTAACCATCGTCCTCCATGCCAAAGGGGTTTTAACCGTTTGGCTTGCTTGATTGCACACGTCTCACATCCATGGACGGATAACCTGTGCAGTGGTGTCCGTGGTTAAGTCCACCTCTCGGTCACGAGTCCATCTATACGTTGCATCCCTTCCCTGAGGGCCTGAGGAGTCATGGGCCTGGCGAGCCATAAATTTTTCATCCTTACGTTGCCCGTCCAGATCCACTTGAGCCACCTTAATCTTAGCAGCTTGATCCACCTGTTGCTCTTTCTGATGTTCTTCAGTGGCCTGGCTCTTGGGTACATGAGCACCTACACGACGTACTTTCACAACCAAGTTCTCTACCCGAGCAGCAATATCTCGTAGTGGGTCTCCAGAAACCCTCAAAGCCTAAGAAAGCTAGCGTTTCCTTTGGTTTGTCTGCGGGGACATAACTGCTATTTTATCAGTCAACTCCATTGGAATCTGACAATGTCCATCTTGCCATTTTATTCCTAAAAACTGAATCTCCTGTGCAGGTCCCTTGATCTTACCCCGCTTTATGACAAAACCAGCTCTCAGAAGGATTTGGACTATTTTCTCTCCTTTCTCAAAAACTTCTCCTGCTGTATTACCCCATTACAATGATGTCATCAAGGCATCGCAGGTGTTCCAGGGCTTCAACCTCTTCCAGTGCAGGCTGGATCAGTCCACAGCAAATGGTGGGGCTGTGATTCCGCCCCTGGGGCAGCTGACTGGCAGGTGCATTGGACACCCCTCCAGGTGAAAGCAAACTGTGGCCTGCACTATGCTGACAGAGGGATGGAGAAGAATGCTTTAGCAATATCAGTCGTGGCCTATGCTTGGCTGCCTTCGACTCTAGTTCGTATTGAAGCTCTAGCATGTCCGGCATGGCAGCGCTCAGCGGTGGCGTGACTTCGTTCAGGCCACGATAGTCTACTGTCAGTCTCCACTCTCCATTAGACTTTCACACTGGCCCTATGGGGCTGTTAGAGGGGGGGAGAGAGTCTTGTTGATCACTCCTCGTCTCTCTAGGTTATGGACAGGAATTACGGAGTCTCGGCTGGTGCGATATTGTTGTCGGTGCACTGTTGTAGTAGCGATTGGCACCCGTTGTTCTTCAACCCTCAGCAATCCCACAACAGAGGGGTCCTCTGAGAGACCCGGCAACGCAGACAGCTGTTTGACTTCCTCTGTCTCCAAGGCAGCTATACCAAAAGCCCACCGATTGGGTCCTTAAAATACCCTGTCCTGAGATAATCTATACCAAGAATGCATGGCGCTTCTGGGACGGTCACGATGGGGTGCTTTTGCCACTCATTCGCAGTTAGGCTCACCTCGGCCTCCAACACAGTCAGCTGTTGAGACCCCTCTTGAAATACCAATGGTTTCTGCCCCTTTAAAATGGGATGGCATCAGGGTGCGTTGGGCACCAGTGTCCACTAGAGCCTTATACTGCTGTGGGTGGAATGTGCCAAGCCATCGAATCCACACAGGCCAATAAACTCGATTGTTCCTGTCCTCCACGTGGCTGGAGGTAGGGTCCCTCTAACGTTGGTCATAGTATCCACTATCGACGAATGGGTTAGAGCTGCAGCAGGAGCAGGAACAGGAGCAGCAAGAGCAGGAGCAGCGGCAGAACCAGTGGCAGCAGCAGTGGCAGGAGCAGCAGCAAGAGCAGGACAAGCAGCAGCAGGAGCGGTGGCAGCGGCAGCCAAGTGCTCCAGCAGGGTCAGCTTGAGCTGGTTGCTTAGGACATCGTCCAGCTGGGTTTTGAGTATCTCCAAGGATGGAGACTCCACAACCTCTCTGGGCAGCCTGGTCTGCTGTTTGACCCCCCTCTTGGTAAGGAAGTGTTTTCTTGCCTTGAGCTGGGACTTCATGTGTTTCAATTTGTGCCCACTCCCACTCGTGCTGCCAGTTGGTACTTCTGAGAAGTGATTATGGCTCCCTCTTCATTCCCTTCCACCAGGTATGGGAAGAATCCCAGCTCTCACAGCCTCCCCTCAAATTTCAGACACACCAAGCCCTTAACCAGTTTTGTGACAAAGCAGGGAAGACCTGTGTGGAGGCAGGAGTAGCCAGCAGCTAGCCATGCCACCAAGAGATGTGCTGTATCGCGTGGTCAGGAGCGACTTGGCAGGGGTCAGAGGACAGGAATGATCCTGCGTGGTTATGAAAGACACAGAGGTGGCCGGAGCCTCTTCCTGCCCACACGACCACCCCTCTCTTACACACACTTGCACTTCTGCCTCTCTGGCCACCTGCCTCCCTTTCCCAATCCCTGGACATCTCCTTGGGATATCTCTTCCCCACGACCATGGACACCTTGATCTCCCCACCCTGCTCTCCTCTGGGTGCACTTCCCAGTACTTTTGCACTTCCAAGGATGCCTTGTGGTTGCTGGAGTTCAGCACCTGTGAGCAGCGTACCTGGACGTGGCTGCATGGAAGCAAGATGCGAGGAGAAGAGCCTGGGGTTTGGCCAAGGGGCTCAGAGATCAGAATGCTGCTGACCCCACCCCTCTACCCAACCCCCCGCCAGCCTCACGTATCCCTAAGGCCTGGGAGGCAGGTAAAGGGGACCACTGCCGCCATTGACAGCCCAGTTGGGTCTGAATCCGGGGGGAGAGTCTGTGGGAGATGAGAAAGGGGCTGCCTGCTGTGGAGAGGTCAGCTTCTTCATAGGCACCGTAATCTCACCTGCATTCATCTCACCCCAGCCTCAGAGAAGAGAAGCAGAGCAGAACTCTTCCTCATCGACAGGCGAGCTTGGCGGTTTGGAGAGCCCAGAAGGATCCCTTTCTGTTCAGTGGCTGCTGAACCCAGGAGCCCAGCAGAGCTCAGGCTCAGGCTGCCACAGCTCCATGGCCCCTGGCCCAGCCATCAGCGAGGCTGAGCATGCCTCCCAGGAGGCACACACACACAAATCCATGTGTACGACACATATAACACATGGCCGACCACACCGATCAACCCAGGCAGGAACACACAGCACTCAACAGAGGGCACCGAGAGCCTCGTCCAGGTCCCCTTCTGGCTGATCACGATGAAGGACTGTGAGTGGGACAATATTACACACATGTACAACGTGGATCACTCCAGCAGCTGGACTGAGACACCCCGTCCACCCTGTAGCTGGTCCCTGGCTCCGGTGGGCCTGGTGGTGTGGTTTCACTCCAGGCGGCAAGTAAACACCACGCAGCCGCTCACTCACTGCCCGCACCGGTGCGATGGGGGAGTGGATCGGAAGGGTAAAAGTCCTGGGTCGAGATAAAGACAGATTAATAGATAAAGCAAAAGCCGCGCACGCAAGAAGAACAAAGCAAGGAATTCATTCACTCCTTGCATCGACAGGCAGGTATCTATCTCCAGGAGAGCAGGCCTCCATCATGGTTACTTGGGAAGACAAACGCCATAACTCCAAACATCTCCTCCATTCCTTCTTCTTCCCACAGATTTATGTGCTGAGCGTGACGTCATATGGTATGGAATATCCCTTTGGTCAGTTGGGGTCAGCTGTCCCGGTTGTGACCCCGGCCATCTTTTTGTGCAGCCCCAAGCCTACTGGCTGGTGGGCTGGTGTGAGTGGCAGAAAAGGCCTCGACTCTGTGTAAGCACTGCTCGGCAACGACAACAACACCTCTCTATTATCAACACCGTTTTCAGCACAAATCCCAAACGCAGCCCCATACCAGCTACTATGAAGAAAATTACCTCTATGCCCAAACCAGCACACCTTGACACCCTGGTCATTCTGGCAGCCAGCTCCTCCGGTTCTCTTGGCCCCAGAGACATGCACGCAGACACGAAATGGCCTTATGATGTCTCTGGTGGTTGGCCAGGACCCTCTGGTGCCTCCTGTAGCCAACGCCCTCTGTGACCTCATCCTGAGGGGCACACACCCACACGTGGCTCCCAAGCCGCTTTACCCACTCGCTGCCTCAGCTGGCTTGATACTTGAGAGCAGTCACACACTGACTTGCATACCCTCACACGCTTCACTTGCTGGCAGCACATTATTTCCACTCACCCTGGTCTGTCCAGGTGCCGGCACCCCAGACAAGCAGTGCCGACGACCTCCGGTCCCACTCCAGTGACTGGCACCACTGAGACCGGAACCACGGCCACCTGTGGTTTGGCTCCAGTTGCTGGCCCCTAGACTTCCATACGCACACATGCACACAGATCAGAGAGCCCCTCACCAGGGAAAGTCGTTAGGAATAGAGCTTAAGAAGAAGACAGGACAGGCTGCACTGATCAGAAGCAGGGCACGTCCAGGCAAACATCCTGAACAGCAAGTAGTTCTTGAGGGACAGCCATGTTATCCCATCTTCCCTCTAGTTTCCTCACGTTTCTTCCTCCCAAGACCACCCTGAACCCTCCCTTCTCCCACCTCTGCTTCCTCCCACAAACACGCCATACCGAGTCTCGTGCTGTGCTGTGCTGCTCTTCCCCTGCACTCATCACAGTCTTCCAGTACCTAAAGGCAGCTACAAAGACGACGCACACTCCCTCTTAACAAAGAGCCACACGGAGAGAAGAGGGAGCAAGCGGGAGAGGTTTCGCCTTCATACAAGGAAGACATATTTTACAGTGAGAACAATCATTCACTACAACAACCTCCCCAGGGACGTGGCAGAATTCTGGTGACAGGAGGTTTTCAAGATGCAATTGGACAGGGCGCTAGATAATCTCATCTGGGCTCCCTTTCCTGCAAAACGTTGGGCTAGATGATCTTTGGGGGTCCCTATCAGTCGGGGCAATTCTATGATTCTGTGGCAATTCCGGCTCCCTTCATGCTTTATGTCGTGGCTTTCGAGGTGTGCCGATGAGTAATGGGGCTCCTTCCAGAAGAGCTGAAGAGCTCTCCCCCCTGCCAAGCTGGCCTTGTCTCCATTGTTATAGGCTGTCAGGGGCGAAACCCGGCAGCTATGGAAAAATCCGTAGCTGTAGCAAGGGAGGAACTCTCTTGGACAGTCCGCTGGTTGGGATTGGAGAAGAAGGGAGAATGAAACACGGCTCTCTAGCAAAGCTGTGATGCCCAGTGTCTTTAATGAGAAAATCAAAGGAAAATGGAAAAGGCGAGAGCTGAAGCAATGCATGTTGGAGGCCGAGAAAAGCTCAGAGAAGTGCTGCCATCGGAAGGAAAACTTCCACGCCAGGCATGCTTCCTGTGCAACTCCCCCTCAAGGCTCTGGCAGTCACGTATGCCCTAGATGCATTGCTACGGAAGGAAGGTGGAGGTGTTTGATGGGGAGCGTAAGGTAAAGCAGAGCAAGAGGGGGAAAGAGAGAGGCTTCCTTGGGAAGAGACAGAAGGTCGCTCCCTCGGGGCTGGCTCCTGGACTTTCCTCGAGGCCCCTGGTACTTCACCACGGGCAAGCGATCCACGGGCTTCAGCATAAGAGATTGCCCCGTCCCAGAGGCCCGCAGAGCCCGCGGCCCAGACCGGACCACCCAAAGCCGCCCAGCCCCAGGGAGCCCCCAGAAGCGATGGGCACACTGGCAGCGCTGAGGGAGCTCCCCACGGCAGCCGACGCGGTGGATCCCACGGCTGTGCTCTGAGGGAAGGAGCTGAGGATTGGGCCCGGCAGCGTCACCATCACTGGCGAGGGCTGGATTGCAACGCTGGAGTCGGCGCACCGGATGACGCAGGGCTCGTTGCAGCTGTTGGCAAGAGGGGTTGGGCCGCAGGTGGCTGGCAGGCACGGGCTGTAGCACGACATGTCTTGCAGAGGGAGGCGACCCTGCAAGACCGGGAGGGAGCAGAGGGCATTAGCTGTCGGGCCCTTTCAGACCCCCAGCTTGGCTCCTCCGAGAACAAACCAGTGGCTGGCCGCTCAGCGGATAGAGATTTGGGATGGGGTCTGCATTGGGTATTTGCTAGTAATTGAAGGGTGATCCGAGAGGGTCCGTCAAAACATAATGAAGCTTCCCCTGTCCAAGTCAAGCTCCCTCGCAGTCTATACCTCAGCTGGCCTTGCCACGCCCAGGCATGCCTGCCCCATGGAGGCCCTCTGCTACCTCCGGTGACTCCATTACCAAGGGGATGTCTGCAGGCTGTGAGGATATTTCACAACACTCCTTCTGCTCAGCCCTGGAAATTTGGTAGGGAAGGTGCCCCAGAGAGAGTCCTCAGTAAGCCCCCTCCCGCCGTGAGGAAATGGATGCCAGGTTTTCCAGACGGGTGGAGCGTAGCCTTGGTGCTGTGGCCTTGGTCAGGGAACGATTTTCTACTGCACACCAAGAGGCTCCCTCTTCCTGGCATCGGGCTCTGTACTTCCTGATCATCCATCAGCCCTTGTACAAGCATCAATTTGTTCACTCACAAATGGGTCTCCTTCTCCCTGCCCCCACCCTCAAGACCCCTCGTCTTGTCAGGTCAGGCTCCTCTCACCCACATCTTTCAGGAGGGGACATGTCTGAGTAAAACGCAACAGGGCTCCTGAAGACAGCAGCCACTACGGAAGAAGACGTCTATGGTGGGACTAGCTCTCCTGTGGAAGCTTCTCGTCATGCCAACAGTGCAAAAGGAGCATTGCTGAACTGCGGATACAGCCCTCTCCACAAAATCTGTCCTGCCAACCGAGGAGACAAGAGGCAAAATGAACTGACACTTACCAACTTCAGAGAGCAGGGGAAGGCACGAGGAGACGACAGAGGAGCTGGCAGTTGGGCATGCTTTTATACTGCGGCCCAGAGCCCCAGGGGAGCTGAAAAATGCCACAAACATGAAGCATGTTGAGAAACAGCAATTTGGACTTCTCACACCTATGCTGGTAGATGAAAGACATGCCTCCGTTGCCTGAAATGCGTGCCTCCCTTTTCATCCTGGGTAGCACTGACGTGATTTTGTTGATAGCAATTATGTTTCTTCCCCAGACCAACGCTCCTTTGAGGTCTCATTCCAGTAGCTGGTGAAGCCTTGCAGCAGATTCAGGCCATGAGTAGGTGATGTACACGTCCTGCCCTTCCTGGGGAACGTGGCCCCACTTAGATAGGAATTTTCCTGTGGGGTACACATGAAGGCCACTCAGAAGGGTCTCTCTTTGATGGCATGACACCGACCCTGAGCAACACCAGTGCCTGCCGCCTATGGAGTTGCTCGGAGCCCAGCCAAGCCTCTGCAGGATGGCTGTTCTACTGGGGGACAGAGAGAGGAGGAGACTCTGATCCCCAGAGTGTTTGGAAGGTCATGGTCAAACAAGGCCCTCCTGCACTCTGGACCAAAACCCCATTGTGTGCAGGGATGGGGACACGGAGGTCATTGCTGGAGTGTCTCAGGGTACTCGGTGGCAGACGTCTGCTCCCCTCGGGCCTCGGTGATGCACACCATGCAAAGGGGGCCCAGCAGTTCAGCTGTTGTCCTCAGTCAGGAAAGGCCAGTTCTCTGGGAACTGCAGAGCCCTTGCCTTGCCTGCCAGGACTTTACTCATTACTCTCCTGAGGAGAAACAACGGCCCTGGAGAGCGATGAAGGAGCCTGCTGACTCAGGCCTGAAAGCGAGCCATCACCAAGTGGACCTGTTTGCTTCGGCACAGTCTTCCCAAACAACACTCACCTTTGCATCATTGCCTGCTGGCTTGTTCAGGTCACTGACCCAGAGGGTCTGGCTTGTTTTCCCTGGCTCAGGGATGGATTGGCACATTCGGGGCCCTTTAATTGCAAGGTGGCACCAGCAGACCACCTTGGAGTCACCTGTGAGTCACCAAATAGTGCTGAGGCACTGCGAGAGACCTCAGCTCCACCTCGGTGCACATCATCCATGCACTGGCATCAGGGAATCCGGGGGAAATGGATTCAGACCTGCCCAGGACCCTAGGTGCAACCTCGTGTCCACGTTCCTGCAGAAATGCAGCTTTGTGTACAGTGTTGTCATGGCTGTTAGCATCTTGCCCAACCACTTGGTGACTCCTTGAAATCCTGGGTGAAATCCTCCTTGGTGAAATGGCAGCCAAGGGAAGGACAGCACGGACGTGCCCTGACGTTCCCACTCCCAGACGTTTCTGGAGCACGGTCCAAACCGAGGAAAGTTTCCGCCCGTAAGTGTCCAGGGCCTGGGGAGCCTGCTTCTTTGATGGACCGGTGTGACAAACCACCAGACTGAGGCTGCAGCCTCTGAGCGGCAGCAGATGGTGCTCCCTGCTACCCTACGAGACACAGAGGAGACCTTGCCTGTCCGGAGAGGTGTGGCGGGAGCTCAAAGGCCAGGCGTGTGTTGCCAGCCCTGAGAGCTGCCTGGAAAAAGCCTCTGCCTGCCCGTGCTGCTTGGGCAGATGGGCCACGCTCTCACCCGGGCGGCCGTACCGTTTGGGGAAAGGGTCTTAGAAGGGGGATGTTGTCTTCTCCTGCAAAACGTTGATGGCTCTGACTCACTTCTGCCGTCGCTTGCAGCAGGGCCATGCTCTGGGGCTGTTGTGCCATCCTGATGGGACGGGAGACCCAGTGCCACAGCTCACAGTGGAAACGTGCTCACTCCGGACAGGCAGAAACAGGTCCCAGCAGTCAGCATGGCACCAGGGTGGGTGGCAGCCACCCGTGCCTCTTCCAGGTGGAACTGGAAGTGCACTGACAAAACAGCCAGTGATGCTCCCTCCTGAAAGGCTCTGAGGCTCTCTGAGGAATTTGCGAGGCACTTGGTCCCCAGTGTGTCCTCAGCTGAAGAGCAGGGAAGTGGTTGCCTATATCTTCCAGCCCCCCAAAGCCCTGAGACTGGCCCTCAGAGACGTGGCCCATCCCCACAGAAGGGGCACGGGTTGCCCACAGCAAACTCTGCAGGGGAAGATGCCAGCAGGGACCATCCCTGAGGGAAACTCCCTGCATGGGACGCCCTGCCCTGTGGCTGCTCTGTTCCCGGCCGGTGCACTAATGTGCCGACGCGGAAGTCTCGGACACAACGTAGACTACCAATGTGATCAAGTTGATGCCACTTTATTAAAGGTTACACAGCAATTTATACTCTATCTCAAACTTCACGCGCCGCTATCTTATTGCTAATAGGCTAAAGCTGCTTGTTCACGCGCCCTTTTGCCCCCTATGATTGGTCCCGGTGTGGCGTCCACGCGATGCTCTCCCCCCAGGTAGACCCCGTGTTTTCGACATTCCAACATCTTTATCTCTTGGGAAGGAATGTAGTTTCTCAGGCCGTCTCGGCCTTGTTTTTGTCCTTGAACACAGCTGCAGCTTGTTGTTACAGTGAGGCCCCTCGGTTTGGATCGCTCATAATATGTCCGTTATTTTCCAGCCATTCCACACTAATGGATGAGCGCTCAAACTACTGATGAGCACCAGCAAATGCCAAAGGCCGCGGTGGGTAAGCAGAGAAGTTGGGTACAGCCCTGCTGCTCCCGCCTCTCTGCTCTGCCTTGTGGCAACTGAGAGGTCGTGCAAACAGGAGCAGGCGCCAGGACAGACACTCTGCTCCTCACGTAGCTTCCTTTGTCACCAGACAGGAGCATGACACAGCCCGTCACAGCTCTGCTACAGCAGGCAGCGAGGGCCATCGCTGGGCTGCTCTCCTCCTTGGCCTGCCATCCTGCCTCCACTGCCAGATGCGGGAAGGCTGGGGAGGCATTCCTCTACCACATGAGGAGCCTGGCATTTGCTGTGCCCAAGCAAAGCTGAGGCAGCAGCAGAGGGCACGTGCATCCACCTGCCACAGCAGGCGCGTGGTAACACCTGAGGGCAGGAAGCGGACAGCACAGGCCCATCCTTGCTCCGCAACATGCCTTCTGCTTTGAACTGCAGCCACAAGAGCACTTGTCCTTTCCAGGGCTGGCAAGGTGACCGAAAGCAAAATGCACCCTCAGTCAAATGCCTATGAGTTTCCTCCTCAGCCCCTGTGACCTTGCGTCCTTGGGGCTGACTACCCACTTTGAGAATGAGAATTCTGAGAAGGAGAAACAGTCACACCGGGCCTTAGCTCATTGCTGAGCCCTCCCATGGCCGTGCAAGGCCTTGTGTTTCTCAGGGTCAGCCTCAGCCCTTCAACAGGAGACCCACGTGAGTGGCCTTCATCACGAGTGCTCCACGCCTGAAGCCCAGACTGAGAGTGGTACTCACGTTCCCCAGCAAGGATGTGCACAACCCACACACAAGGCCTGGAGCTACTGAAACCCTTCCCTGGGAAGTGGCATGGGACCTCAAATGACCGTTGCTTTGAGGAGCCAGCAACTAATGCATCACTGTGCTCTCACCCAATAGGGAAACACAGGCCGGGCCTTTCAGATGAAAGGGACAAGTTCTTCATCTGTGGGCTGTGCTTTGCAAGCCTCAAATTGCTGTTTGTTAACGTGCTTCACAAAGAAGGTGTGTTCCAGGTCTCCCGAGGCGCTGGCTCACCATATAAAAAGCCCGGGCCACTCCAAGCCCTTCCATCCACGTCTCTTCCCTTGCTCTCCACATTGAACCTGGTAAGTCTGAACTCACTGCTTCTCTTCGTGCTGGCAGGATTTCTGTCAACGGGACTGCTTCCCTTCTGTGCGGGGTCCTTCTGATACGTGGTCCAGGCTTGAAAATACACTGTGCTTCCCTCTTCTGGGAGGTGAGCTGGCGAGGGAAGAGGGAAAGCTTTCTTCCCTCCTGAGAGGGAGTCATTTGGGCTCTTTTGTAGCAGTGGCTCTGCTGAAATCTGAGGCTGCACGACCAGTACCGTCCAAGGGGTCACCAGGTGCTTCCTCCCCCATGCATGGCACAGCGACCGGCCTTGGTCACTCTTGGCATGCAAAGGAACTTCCCAGGGAGATGTGGCCCTGGCCAGCCACTGGTTTGTTCTCGGAGGAGCCAAGCTGGGGGTCTGAAAGGGCCCGACAGCTAATGCCCTCTGCTCCCTCCCGGTCTTGCAGGGTCGCCTCCCTCTGCAAGACATGTCGTGCTACAGCCCGTGCCTGCCAGCCACCTGCGGCCCAACCCCGCTTGCCAACAGCTGCAACGAGCCCTGCGTCATCCGGTGCGCCGACTCCAGCGTTGCGATCCAGCCCTCGCCAGTGATGGTGACGCTGCCGGGCCCAATCCTCAGCTCCTTCCCTCAGAGCACAGCCGTGGGATCCACCGCGTCGGCTGCCGTGGGGAGCTCCCTCAGCGCTGCCAGTGTGCCCATCGCTTCTGGGGGCTCCCTGGGGCTGGGCGGCTTTGGGTGGTCCGGTCTGGGCCGCGGGCTCTGCGGGCCTCTGGGACGGGGCAATCTCTTATGCTGAAGCCCGTGGATCGCTTGCCCGTGGTGAAGTACCAGGGGCCTCGAGGAAAGTCCAGGAACCAGCCCCGAGGGAGCGGCCTTCCGTCTCTTCCCAAGGAAGCCTCTCTCTTTCCCCCTCTTGCTCTGCTTTACCTTACGCTCCCCATCAAACACCTCCACCTTCCTTCCGTAGCAATGCATCTAGAGCATACGTGACTGCCAGAGCCTTGAGGGGGAGTTGCACAGGAAGCATGCCTGGCGTGGAAGTTTTCCTTCCGATGGCAGCACTTCTCTGAGCTTTTCTCGGCCTCCAACATGCATTGCTTCAGCTCTCGCCTTTTCCATTTTCCTTTGATTTTCTCATTAAAGCCATTGGGCATCACAGCTTTGCTAGAGAGCCGTGTTTCATTCTCCCTTCTTCTCCAATCCCAACCAGCGGACTGTCCAAGAGAGTTCCTCCCTTGCTACAGCTACGGATTTTTCCATAGCTGCCGGGTTTCGCCCCTGACAGCCTATAACAATGGAGACAAGGCCAGCTTGGTGGGGGGGAGAGCTCTTCAGCTCTTCTGGAAGGAGCCCCATTACTCATCGGCACACCTCGAAAGCCACAGCACAAAGCATGGAGGGAGCCCGAATTTTCTGTTGGATGTCCCTGTGCTGCATTGATTACAGCAGAGACTCAACAGGCTGCTGCATTAATGAGAGGCAGTGGTGGCCCTGGCTGCTTTGTTAGAAAAGCCTTTGTTAAGAACCCAGAAAGCGAATCCCAGGAATTTTTCACATCTGCCTCGTGCAGTGCCAGCGCTCTGGCGAAGGAGCTTGGCAGAGCATTGCGTTTCCCAGGCCATTGCTCCCTGCTGCCATGGGCTCCTGACGCGGAGGCAACACTGAATCTGCCAGTCTCTCCTTGTTCAAATATCTCCACAATTACAGGCCCATGGGGTGGGCTGGGGCTGGAGAAACTATTCAGAGTGACCAGGGTGCAAGCGGCTCTGGTGCCAGCCCCCAAGGCTGTGCACTGCTCCCCTTCCTCAAGGACGGGAATTAAGCAGGTGGAGGAGAAAGAGGCTCCCAGGGCCCTGCCTTTGGTGTCCATCCCACGGTGCACAATCCCATGCCCACCTTTCTGTTATCCACCAGGGGCAGCGAGGCTGGCTTCTGCACCATTTCCCCCAGCCCAGGGTCTGACCTTCAATGTACAGAGAGGTGTGGGCTCAGGGGACCAGCGCAGCGGTTTACGCTCTCTGCAGCACCGCAGCTCTGGCAGGTGAAAAGGGGAGTTGTGTGCAGTGGGGCGGTGCCGCTCAGCTCCCTCATCGTTCCTGACTGTTAGCTGTGCTGGGAGAGAAGCAGCCTGTGATGAGAGCCTGGGTGAGCACCAGGGGGAACAGCACAGAGAAGCCACGGCCAAGCCTGAGGCACATGCTCTGTCCTGGTGAAAAGTCCAGCAGTCAAGTGTGAGGGACTCCTGTCCGTAGGAGCTGGTGGTATGCTTCCAGAACGTGAGGGCAAGGTGGCTGGTGACAATTTAGCCTCAAAGTCAGGCTCAACTCCTTTGCGGGCACTGAGCCACGCCTGGGTCACTGTCCCGTGTTCCTTCCCAGGAAGGAGTGTGGAGCTCTGCTCTCCAGACATTTGCTGATGTGAATGCTGGGACCTGTTTCCCAGAGGTCCCCAGAGCTCAGCCCAGCTCTCGGGACAGTGGACCAGTCCCAAGAGGCACAAGCTGGAGGCTGCCTTTTTCTCTCCCATGGCAAACAGTGTAAGAAGGTGTAAGCGTTAGGAGCAGGGGCAGGAGCTGGGGCTGGAGCAGGAACAAGAGCAGCAGGAGCAGGAGCAGCAAGATCAGGAGCAGTGGCAGTGCCAGCGGCAGCAGCGGCAGGAGCAGCAGCAGCATGCGGACGAGGTGGCCGAGTGGTGAAGGCGATGGACTGCTAATCCATTGTGCTCTGCACGCGTGGGTTCGAATCCCATCCTCGTCGGTCAGCCCAACAGTGGCCAAAGTTGCTGAGTGTGAGGAGCTTGACGTGTGCCCCCCAAGCTTCTGTTTTGAGATGAGAGCTGACTGAACAGAAATAGCAAGGTTTTGAAGTGGCTCAGCACGGACACACTTCAACCTCTTCTGTCTCCGCATAGGCGAGAGGAACCGGAAGGGATAGAAGGAAGAGCCGGGGAACTCACAGGACCGTCAGCCTCCCCTCAGTCCCTGGGAAGATGATGGAGCAAAACATCCTGGAAGTAGTTTCCAAACCTAGTGTCGTGGTTTAAACCCGGCCGGCAGCCAGGCACCACGCAGCCATTCAGTCACCCTCCCCTGCCCAGGGCATGGGGGAGAGAATTGGAGGGGTAGACGTAGGGAGACTTGTAGGTTTAATAATTGAAAAAAAAGAGACTACTACTACCGGTATTATGAAATACAAACAGGTAATGCGCAATCCGATTGCTCACCACCCGCCAACTGATACCCGGCCCGTCTTGGCTGGGTTCGGCTTGACTGCAGACTTCACTCTCTGCGCTTTTCCCTGCTTCCCACGTGCCGCCCATCACTGCTCACCCTGTCGGCTCCCATGGTCGCAATCCCAAAAGCGAGAGAGAACCCTCCTCCTTCCCAGCCGCCCCTCCTTTACATACTGAGCAAGGCATCACATGATATGGAACACTCCATTTACCGATCCGGGTCCAGCATTCTGGCTGTGCTCCCCCCCAAGCTCAAGAAAAATTAACTCTGTCCCAGCCAAAACCAGGACAGTCTCCACCTCTTATTCCATACCATTTGCATTATGCTCAGGTTCCCAATACGTTCTAAAGTAATCACCATCCCTTTCCCTGGTCCCAGGTGTCTACACACAGATATCACTCTCTTAGTCTATGGGCCATCCTTCCAAAATGTGTACTGAGTTCATTTAGTTCATAACTTTGGGTTCCATTTGTCATGACAGTCTTTTAAGGCTGGAGGGATGAGGCGGATTTGGCTCAGTCAGTGGAGCGCGTGACTTTGGATGTGGCAGGAGGATGGCACGTAGTCTCTGCTACAGTTGGAGCTCACTGTTGATGTGTCTGGCGCGGGCCATGCTCACAGTCTACGTGCGGGTCGATCTCAAGGATGTTGCTGGGCACCAGCTGCTGAAATCTGTCCTGACTCTACCAAAGTTCATCTCTTTTTTTCATTAATGTGATGCCATCAGTTCAGTATGTATCAACCATAGCGATGACGCTATGCAATAACTGGGTTATTCGACAGTTAACATCGTACAGTTCAATTCATTGTCTGTTTTCACATAAAATCCAATCCCCTTGAGGCGCACATCGGACTTGCCCGTCCTTCCACATTAGCCACCGTGTGCACCCAGGTCCTTGGGCAAAACTAATCCCACGCATGGGTTTACCTTTACCCGAAGCAGGAATAACCCAGACTGTCTGCCCCAGCATGTTTTTAATGCGCACTGCAGAGACCTTATCCCCATCTACAGTACGAAGAAGGTTTGACTGAGCAGGGCCAGACTGGTTGGCAGATCCTCTAGTATTGACTAACCAGGTGCATTTCGCTAAGTGCATGTACCAGTGTTTGAAAGTTCCACCACCCATTGTTCTCTGTAGTTTTTAGCAACCCATTGCACCGCTCAGTTTTCCCAGAGGCTGGTGCAGGAGAGGGGCTGTGATACACCCACTCAATGCCATGTCCTTTGGCCTAAGCGTCTATGAGATTATTTTGGAAATGAGTCCCATTATCTGATTCAATTCTCTCTGGGGTGCCATGCCACCACAAGACTTGCTTCTCAAGGCCTAAAATAGTGTTCCGGGCAGTGGCGTGGGGCACAGCACACGTTTACAACCATCCGGTGGCTGCTTCCACCACTGTGAGCACATAGCCTTTGCCATGCTGAGTTTGTGTGAGTGGGATATAATCAATCTGCCAGGCCAACCCGTATTTAGATTTTAACCATCGTCCTCCATGCCAAAGGGGTTTTAACCGTTTGGCTTGCTTGATTGCACACGTCTCACATCCATGGACGGATAACCTGTGCAGTGGTGTCCGTGGTTAAGTCCACCTCTCGGTCACGAGTCCATCTATACGTTGCATCCCTTCCCTGAGGGCCTGAGGAGTCATGGGCCTGGCGAGCCATAAATTTTTCATCCTTACGTTGCCCGTCCAGATCCACTTGAGCCACCTTAATCTTAGCAGCTTGATCCACCTGTTGCTCTTTCTGATGTTCTTCAGTGGCCTGGCTCTTGGGTACATGAGCACCTACACGACGTACTTTCACAACCAAGTTCTCTACCCGAGCAGCAATATCTCGTAGTGGGTCTCCAGAAACCCTCAAAGCCTAAGAAAGCTAGCGTTTCCTTTGGTTTGTCTGCGGGGACATAACTGCTATTTTATCAGTCAACTCCATTGGAATCTGACAATGTCCATCTTGCCATTTTATTCCTAAAAACTGAATCTCCTGTGCAGGTCCCTTGATCTTACCCCGCTTTATGACAAAACCAGCTCTCAGAAGGATTTGGACTATTTTCTCTCCTTTCTCAAAAACTTCTCCTGCTGTATTACCCCATTACAATGATGTCATCAAGGCATCGCAGGTGTTCCAGGGCTTCAACCTCTTCCAGTGCAGGCTGGATCAGTCCACAGCAAATGGTGGGGCTGTGATTCCGCCCCTGGGGCAGCTGACTGGCAGGTGCATTGGACACCCCTCCAGGTGAAAGCAAACTGTGGCCTGCACTATGCTGACAGAGGGATGGAGAAGAATGCTTTAGCAATATCAGTCGTGGCCTATGCTTGGCTGCCTTCGACTCTAGTTCGTATTGAAGCTCTAGCATGTCCGGCATGGCAGCGCTCAGCGGTGGCGTGACTTCGTTCAGGCCACGATAGTCTACTGTCAGTCTCCACTCTCCATTAGACTTTCACACTGGCCCTATGGGGCTGTTAGAGGGGGGGAGAGAGTCTTGTTGATCACTCCTCGTCTCTCTAGGTTATGGACAGGAATTACGGAGTCTCGGCTGGTGCGATATTGTTGTCGGTGCACTGTTGTAGTAGCGATTGGCACCCGTTGTTCTTCAACCCTCAGCAATCCCACAACAGAGGGGTCCTCTGAGAGACCCGGCAACGCAGACAGCTGTTTGACTTCCTCTGTCTCCAAGGCAGCTATACCAAAAGCCCACCGATTGGGTCCTTAAAATACCCTGTCCTGAGATAATCTATACCAAGAATGCATGGCGCTTCTGGGACGGTCACGATGGGGTGCTTTTGCCACTCATTCGCAGTTAGGCTCACCTCGGCCTCCAACACAGTCAGCTGTTGAGACCCCTCTTGAAATACCAATGGTTTCTGCCCCTTTAAAATGGGATGGCATCAGGGTGCGTTGGGCACCAGTGTCCACTAGAGCCTTATACTGCTGTGGGTGGAATGTGCCAAGCCATCGAATCCACACAGGCCAATAAACTCGATTGTTCCTGTCCTCCACGTGGCTGGAGGTAGGGTCCCTCTAACGTTGGTCATAGTATCCACTATCGACGAATGGGTTAGAGCTGCAGCAGGAGCAGGAACAGGAGCAGCAAGAGCAGGAGCAGCGGCAGAACCAGTGGCAGCAGCAGTGGCAGGAGCAGCAGCAAGAGCAGGACAAGCAGCAGCAGGAGCGGTGGCAGCGGCAGCCAAGTGCTCCAGCAGGGTCAGCTTGAGCTGGTTGCTTAGGACATCGTCCAGCTGGGTTTTGAGTATCTCCAAGGATGGAGACTCCACAACCTCTCTGGGCAGCCTGGTCTGCTGTTTGACCCCCCTCTTGGTAAGGAAGTGTTTTCTTGCCTTGAGCTGGGACTTCATGTGTTTCAATTTGTGCCCACTCCCACTCGTGCTGCCAGTTGGTACTTCTGAGAAGTGATTACGGCTCCCTCTTCATTCCCTTCCATCAGGTATGGGAAGAATCCCAGCTCTCACAGCCTCCCCTCAAATTTCAGACACACCAAGCCCTTAACCAGTTTTGTGACAAAGCAGGGAAGACCTGTGTGGAGGCAGGAGTAGCCAGCAGCTAGCCATGCCACCAAGAGATGTGCTGTATCGCGTGGTCAGGAGCGACTTGGCAGGGGTCAGAGGACAGGAATGATCCTGCGTGGTTATGAAAGACACAGAGGTGGCCGGAGCCTCTTCCTGCCCACACGACCACCCCTCTCTTACACACACTTGCACTTCTGCCTCTCTGGCCACCTGCCTCCCTTTCCCAATCCCTGGACATCTCCTTGGGATATCTCTTCCCCACGACCATGGACACCTTGATCTCCCCACCCTGCTCTCCTCTGGGTGCACTTCCCAGTACTTTTGCACTTCCAAGGATGCCTTGTGGTTGCTGGAGTTCAGCACCTGTGAGCAGCGTACCTGGACGTGGCTGCATGGAAGCAAGATGCGAGGAGAAGAGCCTGGGGTTTGGCCAAGGGGCTCAGAGATCAGAATGCTGCTGACCCCACCCCTCTACCCAACCCCCCGCCAGCCTCACGTATCCCTAAGGCCTGGGAGGCAGGTAAAGGGGACCACTGCCGCCATTGACAGCCCAGTTGGGTCTGAATCCGGGGGGAGAGTCTGTGGGAGATGAGAAAGGGGCTGCCTGCTGTGGAGAGGTCAGCTTCTTCATAGGCACCGTAATCTCACCTGCATTCATCTCACCCCAGCCTCAGAGAAGAGAAGCAGAGCAGAACTCTTCCTCATCGACAGGCGAGCTTGGCGGTTTGGAGAGCCCAGAAGGATCCCTTTCTGTTCAGTGGCTGCTGAACCCAGGAGCCCAGCAGAGCTCAGGCTCAGGCTGCCACAGCTCCATGGCCCCTGGCCCAGCCATCAGCGAGGCTGAGCATGCCTCCCAGGAGGCACACACACACAAATCCATGTGTACGACACATATAACACATGGCCGACCACACCGATCAACCCAGGCAGGAACACACAGCACTCAACAGAGGGCACCGAGAGCCTCGTCCAGGTCCCCTTCTGGCTGATCACGATGAAGGACTGTGAGTGGGACAATATTACACACATGTACAACGTGGATCACTCCAGCAGCTGGACTGAGACACCCCGTCCACCCTGTAGCTGGTCCCTGGCTCCGGTGGGCCTGGTGGTGTGGTTTCACTCCAGGCGGCAAGTAAACACCACGCAGCCGCTCACTCACTGCCCGCACCGGTGCGATGGGGGAGTGGATCGGAAGGGTAAAAGTCCTGGGTCGAGATAAAGACAGATTAATAGATAAAGCAAAAGCCGCGCACGCAAGAAGAACAAAGCAAGGAATTCATTCACTCCTTGCATCGACAGGCAGGTATCTATCTCCAGGAGAGCAGGCCTCCATCATGGTTACTTGGGAAGACAAACGCCATAACTCCAAACATCTCCTCCATTCCTTCTTCTTCCCACAGATTTATGTGCTGAGCGTGACGTCATATGGTATGGAATATCCCTTTGGTCAGTTGGGGTCAGCTGTCCCGGTTGTGACCCCGGCCATCTTTTTGTGCAGCCCCAAGCCTACTGGCTGGTGGGCTGGTGTGAGAGGCAGAAAAGGCCTGGACTCTGTGTAAGCACTGCTCGGCAACGACAACAACACCTCTCTATTATCAACACCGTTTTCAGCACAAATCCCAAACGCAGCCCCATACCAGCTACTATGAAGAAAATTACCTCTATGCCCAAACCAGCACACCTTGACACCCTGGTCATTCTGGCAGCCAGCTCCTCCGGTTCTCTTGGCCCCAGAGACATGCACGCAGACACGAAATGGCCTTATGATGTCTCTGGTGGTTGGCCAGGACCCTCTGGTGCCTCCTGTAGCCAACGCCCTCTGTGACCTCATCCTGAGGGGCACACACCCACACGTGGCTCCCAAGCCGCTTTACCCACTCGCTGCCTCAGCTGGCTTGATACTTGAGAGCAGTCACACACTGACTTGCATACCCTCACACGCTTCACTTGCTGGCAGCACATTATTTCCACTCACCCTGGTCTGTCCAGGTGCCGGCACCCCAGACAAGCAGTGCCGACGACCTCCGGTCCCACTCCAGTGACTGGCACCACTGAGACCGGAACCACGGCCACCTGTGGTTTGGCTCCAGTTGCTGGCCCCTAGACTTCCATACGCACACATGCACACAGATCAGAGAGCCCCTCACCAGGGAAAGTCGTTAGGAATAGAGCTTAAGAAGAAGACAGGACAGGCTGCACTGATCAGAAGCAGGGCACGTCCAGGCAAACATCCTGAACAGCAAGTAGTTCTTGAGGGACAGCCATGTTATCCCATCTTCCCTCTAGTTTCCTCACGTTTCTTCCTCCCAAGACCACCCTGAACCCTCCCTTCTCCCACCTCTGCTTCCTCCCACAAACACGCCATACCGAGTCTCGTGCTGTGCTGTGCTGCTCTTCCCCTGCACTCATCACAGTCTTCCAGTACCTAAAGGCAGCTACAAAGACGACGCACACTCCCTCTTAACAAAGAGCCACACGGAGAGAAGAGGGAGCAAGCGGGAGAGGTTTCGCCTTCATACAAGGAAGACATATTTTACAGTGAGAACAATCATTCACTACAACAACCTCCCCAGGGACGTGGCAGAATTCTGGTGACAGGAGGTTTTCAAGATGCAATTGGACAGGGCGCTAGATAATCTCATCTGGGCTCCCTTTCCTGCAAAACGTTGGGCTAGATGATCTTTGGGGGTCCCTATCAGTCGGGGCAATTCTATGATTCTGTGGCAATTCCGGCTCCCTTCATGCTTTGTGCTGTGGCTTTCGAGGTGTGCCGATGAGTAATGGGGCTCCTTCCAGAAGAGCTGAAGAGCTCTCCCCCCTGCCAAGCTGGCCTTGTCTCCATTGTTATAGGCTGTCAGGGGCGAAACCCGGCAGCTATGGAAAAATCCGTAGCTGTAGCAAGGGAGGAACTCTCTTGGACAGTCCGCTGGTTGGGATTGGAGAAGAAGGGAGAATGAAACACGGCTCTCTAGCAAAGCTGTGATGCCCAATGGCTTTAATGAGAAAATCAAAGGAAAATGGAAAAGGCGAGAGCTGAAGCAATGCATGTTGGAGGCCGAGAAAAGCTCAGAGAAGTGCTGCCATCGGAAGGAAAACTTCCACGCCAGGCATGCTTCCTGTGCAACTCCCCCTCAAGGCTCTGGCAGTCACGTATGCCCTAGATGCATTGCTACGGAAGGAAGGTGGAGGTGTTTGATGGGGAGCGTAAGGTAAAGCAGAGCAAGAGGGGGAAAGAGAGAGGCTTCCTTGGGAAGAGACGGAAGGTCGCTCCCTCGGGGCTGGCTCCTGGACTTTCCTCGAGGCCCCTGGTACTTCACCACGGGCAAGCGATCCACGGGCTTCAGCATAAGAGATTGCCCCGTCCCAGAGGCCCGCAGAGCCCGCGGCCCAGACCGGACCACCCAAAGCCGCCCAGCCCCAGGGAGCCCCCAGAAGCGATGGGCACACTGGCAGCGCTGAGGGAGCTCCCCACGGCAGCCGACGCGGTGGATCCCACGGCTGTGCTCTGAGGGAAGGAGCTGAGGATTGGGCCCGGCAGCGTCACCATCACTGGCGAGGGCTGGATCGCAACGCTGGAGTCGGCGCACCGGATGACGCAGGGCTCGTTGCAGCTGTTGGCAAGAGGGGTTGGGCCGCAGGTGGCTGGCAGGCACGGGCTGTAGCACGACATGTCTTGCAGAGGGAGGCGACCCTGCAAGACCGGGAGGGAGCAGAGGGCATTAGCTGTCGGGCCCTTTCAGACCCCCAGCTTGGCTCCTCCGAGAACAAACCAGTGGCTGGCCGCTCAGCGGATAGAGATTTGGGATGGGGTCTGCATTGGGTATTTGCTAGTAATTGAAGGGTGATCCGAGAGGGTCCGTCAAAACATAATGAAGCTTCCCCTGTCCAAGTCAAGCTCCCTCGCAGTCTATACCTCAGCTGGCCTTGCCACGCCCAGGCATGCCTGCCCCATGGAGGCCCTCTGCTACCTCCGGTGACTCCATTACCAAGGGGATGTCTGCAGGCTGTGAGGATATTTCACAACACTCCTTCTGCTCAGCCCTGGAAATTTGGTAGGGAAGGTGCCCCAGAGAGAGTCCTCAGTAAGCCCCCTCCCGCCGTGAGGAAATGGATGCCAGGTTTTCCAGACGGGTGGAGCGTAGCCTTGGTGCTGTGGCCTTGGTCAGGGAACGATTTTCTACTGCACACCAAGAGGCTCCCTCTTCCTGGCATCGGGCTCTGTACTTCCTGATCATCCATCAGCCCTTGTACAAGCATCAATTTGTTCACTCACAAATGGGTCTCCTTCTCCCTGCCCCCACCCTCAAGACCCCTCGTCTTGTCAGGTCAGGCTCCTCTCACCCACATCTTTCAGGAGGGGACATGTCTGAGTAAAACGCAACAGGGCTCCTGAAGACAGCAGCCACTACGGAAGAAGACGTCTATGGTGGGACTAGCTCTCCTGTGGAAGCTTCTCGTCATGCCAACAGTGCAAAAGGAGCATTGCTGAACTGCGGATACAGCCCTCTCCACAAAATCTGTCCTGCCAACCGAGGAGACAAGAGGCAAAATGAACTGACACTTACCAACTTCAGAGAGCAGGGGAAGGCACGAGGAGACGACAGAGGAGCTGGCAGTTGGGCATGCTTTTATACTGCGGCCCAGAGCCCCAGGGGAGCTGAAAAATGCCACAAACATGAAGCATGTTGAGAAACAGCAATTTGGACTTCTCACACCTATGCTGGTAGATGAAAGACATGCCTCCGTTGCCTGAAATGCGTGCCTCCCTTTTCATCCTGGGTAGCACTGACGTGATTTTGTTGATAGCAATTATGTTTCTTCCCCAGACCAACGCTCCTTTGAGGTCTCATTCCAGTAGCTGGTGAAGCCTTGCAGCAGATTCAGGCCATGAGTAGGTGATGTACACGTCCTGCCCTTCCTGGGGAACGTGGCCCCACTTAGATAGGAATTTTCCTGTGGGGTACACATGAAGGCCACTCAGAAGGGTCTCTCTTTGATGGCATGACACCGACCCTGAGCAACACCAGTGCCTGCCGCCTATGGAGTTGCTCGGAGCCCAGCCAAGCCTCTGCAGGATGGCTGTTCTACTGGGGGACAGAGAGAGGAGGAGACTCTGATCCCCAGAGTGTTTGGAAGGTCATGGTCAAACAAGGCCCTCCTGCACTCTGGACCAAAACCCCATTGTGTGCAGGGATGGGGACACGGAGGTCATTGCTGGAGTGTCTCAGGGTACTCGGTGGCAGACGTCTGCTCCCCTCGGGCCTCGGTGATGCACACCATGCAAAGGGGGCCCAGCAGTTCAGCTGTTGTCCTCAGTCAGGAAAGGCCAGTTCTCTGGGAACTGCAGAGCCCTTGCCTTGCCTGCCAGGACTTTACTCATTACTCTCCTGAGGAGAAACAACGGCCCTGGAGAGCGATGAAGGAGCCTGCTGACTCAGGCCTGAAAGCGAGCCATCACCAAGTGGACCTGTTTGCTTCGGCACAGTCTTCCCAAACAACACTCACCTTTGCATCATTGCCTGCTGGCTTGTTCAGGTCACTGACCCAGAGGGTCTGGCTTGTTTTCCCTGGCTCAGGGATGGATTGGCACATTCGGGGCCCTTTAATTGCAAGGTGGCACCAGCAGACCACCTTGGAGTCACCTGTGAGTCACCAAATAGTGCTGAGGCACTGCGAGAGACCTCAGCTCCACCTCGGTGCACATCATCCATGCACTGGCATCAGGGAATCCGGGGGAAATGGATTCAGACCTGCCCAGGACCCTAGGTGCAACCTCGTGTCCACGTTCCTGCAGAAATGCAGCTTTGTGTACAGTGTTGTCATGGCTGTTAGCATCTTGCCCAACCACTTGGTGACTCCTTGAAATCCTGGGTGAAATCCTCCTTGGTGAAATGGCAGCCAAGGGAAGGACAGCACGGACGTGCCCTGACGTTCCCACTCCCAGACGTTTCTGGAGCACGGTCCAAACCGAGGAAAGTTTCCGCCCGTAAGTGTCCAGGGCCTGGGGAGCCTGCTTCTTTGATGGACCGGTGTGACAGACCACCAGACTGAGGCTGCAGCCTCTGAGCGGCAGCAGATGGTGCTCCCTGCTACCCTACGAGACACAGAGGAGACCTTGCCTGTCCGGAGAGGTGTGGCGGGAGCTCAAAGGCCAGGCGTGTGTTGCCAGCCCTGAGAGCTGCCTGGAAAAAGCCTCTGCCTGCCCGTGCTGCTTGGGCAGATGGGCCACGCTCTCACCCGGGCGGCCGTACCGTTTGGGGAAAGGGTCTTAGAAGGGGGATGTTGTCTTCTCCTGCAAAACGTTGATGGCTCTGACTCACTTCTGCCGTCGCTTGCAGCAGGGCCATGCTCTGGGGCTGTTGTGCCATCCTGATGGGACGGGAGACCCAGTGCCACAGCTCACAGTGGAAACGTGCTCACTCCGGACAGGCAGAAACAGGTCCCAGCAGTCAGCATGGCACCAGGGTGGGTGGCAGCCACCCGTGCCTCTTCCAGGTGGAACTGGAAGTGCACTGACAAAACAGCCAGTGATGCTCCCTCCTGAAAGGCTCTGAGGCTCTCTGAGGAATTTGCGAGGCACTTGGTCCCCAGTGTGTCCTCAGCTGAAGAGCAGGGAAGTGGTTGCCTATATCTTCCAGCCCCCCAAAGCCCTGAGACTGGCCCTCAGAGACGTGGCCCATCCCCACAGAAGGGGCACGGGTTGCCCACAGCAAACTCTGCAGGGGAAGATGCCAGCAGGGACCATCCCTGAGGGAAACTCCCTGCATGGGACGCCCTGCCCTGTGGCTGCTCTGTTCCCGGCCGGTGCACTAATGTGCCGACGCGGAAGTCTCGGACACAACGTAGACTACCAATGTGATCAAGTTGATGCCACTTTATTAAAGGTTACACAGCAATTTATACTCTATCTCAAACTTCACGCGCCGCTATCTTATTGCTAATAGGCTAAAGCTGCTTGTTCACGCGCCCTTTTGCCCCCTATGATTGGTCCCGGTGTGGCGTCCACGCGATGCTCTCCCCCCAGGTAGACCCCGTGTTTTCGACATTCCAACATCTTTATCTCTTGGGAAGGAATGTAGTTTCTCAGGCCGTCTCGGCCTTGTTTTTGTCCTTGAACACAGCTGCAGCTTGTTGTTACAGTGAGGCCCCTCGGTTTGGATCGCTCATAATATGTCCGTTATTTTCCAGCCATTCCACACTAATGGATGAGCGCTCAAACTACTGATGAGCACCAGCAAATGCCAAAGGCCGCGGTGGGTAAGCAGAGAAGTTGGGTACAGCCCTGCTGCTCCCGCCTCTCTGCTCTGCCTTGTGGCAACTGAGAGGTCGTGCAAACAGGAGCAGGCGCCAGGACAGACACTCTGCTCCTCACGTAGCTTCCTTTGTCACCAGACAGGAGCATGACACAGCCCGTCACAGCTCTGCTACAGCAGGCAGCGAGGGCCATCGCTGGGCTGCTCTCCTCCTTGGCCTGCCATCCTGCCTCCACTGCCAGATGCGGGAAGGCTGGGGAGGCATTCCTCTACCACATGAGGAGCCTGGCATTTGCTGTGCCCAAGCAAAGCTGAGGCAGCAGCAGAGGGCACGTGCATCCACCTGCCACAGCAGGCGCGTGGTAACACCTGAGGGCAGGAAGCGGACAGCACAGGCCCATCCTTGCTCCGCAACATGCCTTCTGCTTTGAACTGCAGCCACAAGAGCACTTGTCCTTTCCAGGGCTGGCAAGGTGACCGAAAGCAAAATGCACCCTCAGTCAAATGCCTATGAGTTTCCTCCTCAGCCCCTGTGACCTTGCGTCCTTGGGGCTGACTACCCACTTTGAGAATGAGAATTCTGAGAAGGAGAAACAGTCACACCGGGCCTTAGCTCATTGCTGAGCCCTCCCATGGCCGTGCAAGGCCTTGTGTTTCTCAGGGTCAGCCTCAGCCCTTCAACAGGAGACCCACGTGAGTGGCCTTCATCACGAGTGCTCCACGCCTGAAGCCCAGACTGAGAGTGGTACTCACGTTCCCCAGCAAGGATGTGCACAACCCACACACAAGGCCTGGAGCTACTGAAACCCTTCCCTGGGAAGTGGCATGGGACCTCAAATGACCGTTGCTTTGAGGAGCCAGCAACTAATGCATCACTGTGCTCTCACCCAATAGGGAAACACAGGCCGGGCCTTTCAGATGAAAGGGACAAGTTCTTCATCTGTGGGCTGTGCTTTGCAAGCCTCAAATTGCTGTTTGTTAACGTGCTTCACAAAGAAGGTGTGTTCCAGGTCTCCCGAGGCGCTGGCTCACCATATAAAAAGCCCGGGCCACTCCAAGCCCTTCCATCCACGTCTCTTCCCTTGCTCTCCACATTGAACCTGGTAAGTCTGAACTCACTGCTTCTCTTCGTGCTGGCAGGATTTCTGTCAACGGGACTGCTTCCCTTCTGTGCGGGGTCCTTCTGATACGTGGTCCAGGCTTGAAAATACACTGTGCTTCCCTCTTCTGGGAGGTGAGCTGGCGAGGGAAGAGGGAAAGCTTTCTTCCCTCCTGAGAGGGAGTCATTTGGGCTCTTTTGTAGCAGTGGCTCTGCTGAAATCTGAGGCTGCACGACCAGTACCGTCCAAGGGGTCACCAGGTGCTTCCTCCCCCATGCATGGCACAGCGACCGGCCTTGGTCACTCTTGGCATGCAAAGGAACTTCCCAGGGAGATGTGGCCCTGGCCAGCCACTGGTTTGTTCTCGGAGGAGCCAAGCTGGGGGTCTGAAAGGGCCCGACAGCTAATGCCCTCTGCTCCCTCCCGGTCTTGCAGGGTCGCCTCCCTCTGCAAGACATGTCGTGCTACAGCCCGTGCCTGCCAGCCACCTGCGGCCCAACCCCGCTTGCCAACAGCTGCAACGAGCCCTGCGTCATCCGGTGCGCCGACTCCAGCGTTGCGATCCAGCCCTCGCCAGTGATGGTGACGCTGCCGGGCCCAATCCTCAGCTCCTTCCCTCAGAGCACAGCCGTGGGATCCACCGCGTCGGCTGCCGTGGGGAGCTCCCTCAGCGCTGCCAGTGTGCCCATCGCTTCTGGGGGCTCCCTGGGGCTGGGCGGCTTTGGGTGGTCCGGTCTGGGCCGCGGGCTCTGCGGGCCTCTGGGACGGGGCAATCTCTTATGCTGAAGCCCGTGGATCGCTTGCCCATGATGGAGCACCAGGGGCCTCGAGGAAAGTCCAGGAACCAGCCCCGAGGGAGCGGCCTTCCGTCTCTTCCCAAGGAAGCCTCTCTCTTTCCCCCTCTTGCTCTGCTTTACCTTACGCTCCCCATCAAACACCTCCACCTTCCTTCCGTAGCAATGCATCTAGAGCATACGTGACTGCCAGAGCCTTGAGGGGGAGTTGCACAGGAAACATGCCTGGCGTGGAAGTTTTCCTTCCGATGGCAGCACTTCTCTGAGCTTTTCTCAGCCTCCAACATGCATTGCTTCAGCTCTCGCCTTTTCCATTTTCCTTTGATTTTCTCATTAAAGACATTGGGCATCACAGTTTTGCTAGAGAGCCGTGTTTCATTCTCCCCTCTTCTCCAATCCCAACCAGCGGACTGTCCAAGAGAGTTCCTCCCTTGCTACAGCTACGGATTTTTCCATAGCTGCCGGGTTTCGCCCCTGACAGCCTATAACAATGGAGACAAGGCCAGTTTGGTGGGGGAGAGAGCTCTTCAGCTCTTCTGGAAGGAGCCCCATTACTCATCGGCACACCTCGAAAGCCACAGCACAAAGCATGGAGGGAGCCCGAATTTTCTGTTGGATGTCCCTGTGCTGCATTGATTACAGCAGAGACTCAACAGGCTGCTGCATTAATGAGAGGCAGTGGTGGCCCTGGCTGCTTTGTTAGAAAAGCCTTTGTTAAGAACCCAGAAAGCGAATCCCAGGAATTTTTCACATCTGCCTCATGCAGTGCCAGCGCTCTGGCGAAGGAGCTTGGCAGAGCATTGCGTTTCCCAGGCCATTGCTCCCTGCTGCCATGGGCTCCTGACGCGGAGGCAACACTGAATCTGCCAGTCTCTCCTTGTTCAAATATCTCCACAATTACAGGCCCATGGGGTGGGCTGGGGCTGGAGAAACTATTCAGAGTGACCAGGGTGCAAGCGGCTCTGGTGCCAGCCCCCAAGGCTGTGCACTGCTCCCCTTCCTCAAGGACGGGAATTAAGCAGGTGGAGGAGAAAGAGGCTCCCAGGGCCCTGCCTTTGGTGTCCATCCCACGGTGCACAATCCCATGCCCACCTTTCTGTTATCCACCAGGGGCAGCGAGGCTGGCTTCTGCACCATTTCCCCCAGCCCAGGGTCTGACCTTCAATGTACAGAGAGGTGTGGGCTCAGGGGACCAGCGCAGCGGTTTACGCTCTCTGCAGCACCGCAGCTCTGGCAGGTGAAAAGGGGAGTTGTGTGCAGTGGGGACGGTGCCGCTCAGCTCCCTCATCGTTCCTGACTGTTAGCTGTGCTGGGAGAGAAGCAGCCTGTGATGAGAGCCTGGGTGAGCACCAGGGGGAACAGCACAGAGAAGCCACGGCCAAGCCTGAGGCACATGCTCTGTCCTGGTGAAAAGTCCAGCAGTCAAGTGTGAGGGACTCCTGTCCGTAGGAGCTGGTGGTATGCTTCCAGAACGTGAGGGCAAGGTGGCTGGTGACAATTTAGCCTCAAAGTCAGGCTCAACTCCTTTGCGGGCACTGAGCCACGCCTGGGTCACTGTCCCGTGTTCCTTCCCAGGAAGGAGTGTGGAGCTCTGCTCTCCAGACATTTGCTGATGTGAATGCTGGGACCTGTTTCCCAGAGGTCCCCAGAGCTCAGCCCAGCTCTCGGGACAGTGGACCAGTCCCAAGAGGCACAAGCTGGAGGCTGCCTTTTTCTCTCCCATGGCAAACAGTGTAAGAAGGTGTAAGCGTTAGGAGCAGGGGCAGGAGCTGGGGCTGGAGCAGGAACAAGAGCAGCAGGAGCAGGAGCAGCAAGATCAGGAGCAGTGGCAGTGCCAGCGGCAGCAGCGGCAGGAGCAGCAGCAGCATGCGGACGAGGTGGCCGAGTGGTGAAGGCGATGGACTGCTAATCCATTGTGCTCTGCACGCGTGGGTTCGAATCCCATCCTCGTCGGTCAGCCCAACAGTGGCCAAAGTTGCTGAGTGTGAGGAGCTTGACGTGTGCCCCCCAAGCTTCTGTTTTGAGATGAGAGCTGACTGAACAGAAATAGCAAGGTTTTGAAGTGGCTCAGCACGGACACACTTCAACCTCTTCTGTCTCCACATAGGCGAGAGGAACCGGAAGGGATAGAAGGAAGAGCCGGGGAACTCACAGGACCGTCAGCCTCCCCTCAGTCCCTGGGAAGATGATGGAGCAAAACATCCTGGAAGTAGTTTCCAAACCTAGTGTCGTGGTTTAAACCCGGCCGGCAGCCAGGCACCACGCAGCCATTCAGTCACCCTCCCCTGCCCAGGGCATGGGGGAGAGAATTGGAGGGGTAGAAGTAGGGAGACTTGTAGGTTTAATAATTGAAAAGAAAGAGACTACTACTACCGATATTATGAAATACAAACAGGTAATGCGCAATCCGATTGCTCACCACCCACCAACTGATACCCGGCCCGTCTTGGCTGGGTTCGGCTTGACTGCAGACTTCACTCTCTGCGCTTTTCCCTGCTTCCCACGTGCCGCCCATCACTGCTCACCCTGTCGGCTCCCATGGTCGCAATCCCAAAAGCGAGAGAGAACCCTCCTCCTTCCCAGCCGCCCCTCCTTTACATACTGAGCAAGGCATCACATGATATGGAACACTCCATTTACCGATCCGGGTCCAGCATTCTGGCTGTGCTCCCCCCCAAGCTCAAGAAAAATTAACTCTGTCCCAGCCAAAACCAGGACAGTCTCCACCTCTTATTCCATACCATTTGCATTATGCTCAGGTTCCCAATACGTTCTAAAGTAATCACCATCCCTTTCCCTGGTCCCAGGTGTCTACACACAGATATCACTCTCTTAGTCTATGGGCCATCCTTCCAAAATGTGTACTGAGTTCATTTAGTTCATAACTTTGGGTTCCATTTGTCATGACAGTCTTTTAAGGCTGGAGGGATGAGGCGGATTTGGCTCAGTCAGTGGAGCGCGTGACTTTGGATGTGGCAGGAGGATGGCACGTAGTCTCTGCTACAGTTGGAGCTCACTGTTGATGTGTCTGGCGCGGGCCATGCTCACAGTCTACGTGCGGGTCAATCTCAAGGATGTTGCTGGGCACCAGCTGCTGAAATCTGTCCTGACTCTACCAAAGTTCATCTCTTTTTTTCATTAATGTGATGCCATCAGTTCAGTATGTATCAACCATAGCGATGACGCTATGCAATAACTGGGTTATTCGACAGTTAACATCGTACAGTTCAATTCATTGTCTGTTTTCACATAAAATCCAATCCCCTTGAGGCGCACATCGGACTTGCCCGTCCTTCCACATTAGCCACCGTGTGCACCCAGGTCCTTGGGCAAAACTAATCCCACGCATGGGTTTACCTTTACCCGAAGCAGGAATAACCCAGACTGTCTGCCCCAGCATGTTTTTAATGCGCACTGCAGAGACCTTATCCCCATCTACAGTACGAAGAAGGTTTGACTGAGCAGGGCCAGACTGGTTGGCAGATCCTCTAGTATTGACTAACCAGGTGCATTTCGCTAAGTGCATGTACCAGTGTTTGAAAGTTCCACCACCCATTGTTCTCTGTAGTTTTTAGCAACCCATTGCACCGCTCAGTTTTCCCAGAGGCTGGTGCAGGAGAGGGGCTGTGATACACCCACTCAATGCCATGTCCTTTGGCCTAAGCGTCTATGAGATTATTTTGGAAATGAGTCCCATTATCTGATTCAATTCTCTCTGGGGTGCCATGCCACCACAAGACTTGCTTCTCAAGGCCTAAAATAGTGTTCCGGGCAGTGGCGTGGGGCACAGCACACGTTTACAACCATCCGGTGGCTGCTTCCACCACTGTGAGCACATAGCCTTTGCCATGCTGAGTTTGTGTGAGTGGGATATAATCAATCTGCCAGGCCAACCCGTATTTAGATTTTAACCATCGTCCTCCATGCCAAAGGGGTTTTAACCGTTTGGCTTGCTTGATTGCACACGTCTCACATCCATGGACGGATAACCTGTGCAGTGGTGTCCGTGGTTAAGTCCACCTCTCGGTCACGAGTCCATCTATACGTTGCATCCCTTCCCTGAGGGCCTGAGGAGTCATGGGCCTGGCGAGCCATAAATTTTTCATCCTTACGTTGCCCGTCCAGATCCACTTGAGCCACCTTAATCTTAGCAGCTTGATCCACCTGTTGCTCTTTCTGATGTTCTTCAGTGGCCTGGCTCTTGGGTACATGAGCACCTACACGACGTACTTTCACAACCAAGTTCTCTACCCGAGCAGCAATATCTCGTAGTGGGTCTCCAGAAACCCTCAAAGCCTAAGAAAGCTAGCGTTTCCTTTGGTTTGTCTGCGGGGACATAACTGCTATTTTATCAGTCAACTCCATTGGAATCTGACAATGTCCATCTTGCCATTTTATTCCTAAAAACTGAATCTCCTGTGCAGGTCCCTTGATCTTACCCCGCTTTATGACAAAACCAGCTCTCAGAAGGATTTGGACTATTTTCTCTCCTTTCTCAAAAACTTCTCCTGCTGTATTACCCCATTACAATGATGTCATCAAGGCATCGCAGGTGTTCCAGGGCTTCAACCTCTTCCAGTGCAGGCTGGATCAGTCCACAGCAAATGGTGGGGCTGTGATTCCGCCCCTGGGGCAGCTGACTGGCAGGTGCATTGGACACCCCTCCAGGTGAAAGCAAACTGTGGCCTGCACTATGCTGACAGAGGGATGGAGAAGAATGCTTTAGCAATATCAGTCGTGGCCTATGCTTGGCTGCCTTCGACTCTAGTTCGTATTGAAGCTCTAGCATGTCCGGCATGGCAGCGCTCAGCGGTGGCGTGACTTCGTTCAGGCCACGATAGTCTACTGTCAGTCTCCACTCTCCATTAGACTTTCACACTGGCCCTATGGGGCTGTTAGAGGGGGGGAGAGAGTCTTGTTGATCACTCCTCGTCTCTCTAGGTTATGGACAGGAATTACGGAGTCTCGGCTGGTGCGATATTGTTGTCGGTGCACTGTTGTAGTAGCGATTGGCACCCGTTGTTCTTCAACCCTCAGCAATCCCACAACAGAGGGGTCCTCTGAGAGACCCGGCAACGCAGACAGCTGTTTGACTTCCTCTGTCTCCAAGGCAGCTATACCAAAAGCCCACCGATTGGGTCCTTAAAATACCCTGTCCTGAGATAATCTATACCAAGAATGCATGGCGCTTCTGGGACGGTCACGATGGGGTGCTTTTGCCACTCATTCGCAGTTAGGCTCACCTCGGCCTCCAACACAGTCAGCTGTTGAGACCCCTCTTGAAATACCAATGGTTTCTGCCCCTTTAAAATGGGATGGCATCAGGGTGCGTTGGGCACCAGTGTCCACTAGAGCCTTATACTGCTGTGGGTGGAATGTGCCAAGCCATCGAATCCACACAGGCCAATAAACTCGATTGTTCCTGTCCTCCACGTGGCTGGAGGTAGGGTCCCTCTAACGTTGGTCATAGTATCCACTATCGACGAATGGGTTAGAGCTGCAGCAGGAGCAGGAACAGGAGCAGCAAGAGCAGGAGCAGCGGCAGAACCAGTGGCAGCAGCAGTGGCAGGAGCAGCAGCAAGAGCAGGACAAGCAGCAGCAGGAGCGGTGGCAGCGGCAGCCAAGTGCTCCAGCAGGGTCAGCTTGAGCTGGTTGCTTAGGACATCGTCCAGCTGGGTTTTGAGTATCTCCAAGGATGGAGACTCCACAACCTCTCTGGGCAACCTGGTCTGCTGTTTGACCCCCCTCTTGGTAAGGAAGTGTTTTCTTGCCTTGAGCTGGGACTTCATGTGTTTCAATTTGTGCCCACTCCCACTCGTGCTGCCAGTTGGTACTTCTGAGAAGTGATTATGGCTCCCTCTTCATTCCCTTCCATCAGGTATGGGAAGAATCCCAGCTCTCACAGCCTCCCCTCAAATTTCAGACACACCAAGCCCTTAACCAGTTTTGTGACAAAGCAGGGAAGACCTGTGTGGAGGCAGGAGTAGCCAGCAGCTAGCCATGCCACCAAGAGATGTGCTGTATCGCGTGGTCAGGAGCGACTTGGCAGGGGTCAGAGGACAGGAATGATCCTGCGTGGTTATGAAAGACACAGAGGTGGCCGGAGCCTCTTCCTGCCCACACGACCACCCCTCTCTTACACACACTTGCACTTCTGCCTCTCTGGCCACCTGCCTCCCTTTCCCAATCCCTGGACATCTCCTTGGGATATCTCTTCCCCACGACCATGGACACCTTGATCTCCCCACCCTGCTCTCCTCTGGGTGCACTTCCCAGTACTTTTGCACTTCCAAGGATGCCTTGTGGTTGCTGGAGTTCAGCACCTGTGAGCAGCGTACCTGGACGTGGCTGCATGGAAGCAAGATGCGAGGAGAAGAGCCTGGGGTTTGGCCAAGGGGCTCAGAGATCAGAATGCTGCTGACCCCACCCCTCTACCCAACCCCCCGCCAGCCTCACGTATCCCTAAGGCCTGGGAGGCAGGTAAAGGGGACCACTGCCGCCATTGACAGCCCAGTTGGGTCTGAATCCGGGGGGAGAGTCTGTGGGAGATGAGAAAGGGGCTGCCTGCTGTGGAGAGGTCAGCTTCTTCATAGGCACCGTAATCTCACCTGCATTCATCTCACCCCAGCCTCAGAGAAGAGAAGCAGAGCAGAACTCTTCCTCATCGACAGGCGAGCTTGGCGGTTTGGAGAGCCCAGAAGGATCCCTTTCTGTTCAGTGGCTGCTGAACCCAGGAGCCCAGCAGAGCTCAGGCTCAGGCTGCCACAGCTCCATGGCCCCTGGCCCAGCCATCAGCGAGGCTGAGCATGCCTCCCAGGAGGCACACACACACAAATCCATGTGTACGACACATATAACACATGGCCGACCACACCGATCAACCCAGGCAGGAACACACAGCACTCAACAGAGGGCACCGAGAGCCTCGTCCAGGTCCCCTTCTGGCTGATCACGATGAAGGACTGTGAGTGGGACAATATTACACACATGTACAACGTGGATCACTCCAGCAGCTGGACTGAGACACCCCGTCCACCCTGTAGCTGGTCCCTGGCTCCGGTGGGCCTGGTGGTGTGGTTTCACTCCAGGCGGCAAGTAAACACCACGCAGCCGCTCACTCACTGCCCGCACCGGTGCGATGGGGGAGTGGATCGGAAGGGTAAAAGTCCTGGGTCGAGATAAAGACAGATTAATAGATAAAGCAAAAGCCGCGCACGCAAGAAGAACAAAGCAAGGAATTCATTCACTCCTTGCATCGACAGGCAGGTATCTATCTCCAGGAGAGCAGGCCTCCATCATGGTTACTTGGGAAGACAAACGCCATAACTCCAAACATCTCCTCCATTCCTTCTTCTTCCCACAGATTTATGTGCTGAGCGTGACGTCATATGGTATGGAATATCCCTTTGGTCAGTTGGGGTCAGCTGTCCCGGTTGTGACCCCGGCCATCTTTTTGTGCAGCCCCAAGCCTACTGGCTGGTGGGCTGGTGTGAGAGGCAGAAAAGGCCTGGACTCTGTGTAAGCACTGCTCGGCAACGACAACAACACCTCTCTATTATCAACACCGTTTTCAGCACAAATCCCAAACGCAGCCCCATACCAGCTACTATGAAGAAAATTACCTCTATGCCCAAACCAGCACACCTTGACACCCTGGTCATTCTGGCAGCCAGCTCCTCCGGTTCTCTTGGCCCCAGAGACATGCACGCAGACACGAAATGGCCTTATGATGTCTCTGGTGGTTGGCCAGGACCCTCTGGTGCCTCCTGTAGCCAACGCCCTCTGTGACCTCATCCTGAGGGGCACACACCCACACGTGGCTCCCAAGCCGCTTTACCCACTCGCTGCCTCAGCTGGCTTGATACTTGAGAGCAGTCACACACTGACTTGCATACCCTCACACGCTTCACTTGCTGGCAGCACATTATTTCCACTCACCCTGGTCTGTCCAGGTGCCGGCACCCCAGACAAGCAGTGCCGACGACCTCCGGTCCCACTCCAGTGACTGGCACCACTGAGACCGGAACCACGGCCACCTGTGGTTTGGCTCCAGTTGCTGGCCCCTAGACTTCCATACGCACACATGCACACAGATCAGAGAGCCCCTCACCAGGGAAAGTCGTTAGGAATAGAGCTTAAGAAGAAGACAGGACAGGCTGCACTGATCAGAAGCAGGGCACGTCCAGGCAAACATCCTGAACAGCAAGTAGTTCTTGAGGGACAGCCATGTTATCCCATCTTCCCTCTAGTTTCCTCACGTTTCTTCCTCCCAAGACCACCCTGAACCCTCCCTTCTCCCACCTCTGCTTCCTCCCACAAACACGCCATACCGAGTCTCGTGCTGTGCTGTGCTGCTCTTCCCCTGCACTCATCACAGTCTTCCAGTACCTAAAGGCAGCTACAAAGACGACGCACACTCCCTCTTAACAAAGAGCCACACGGAGAGAAGAGGGAGCAAGCGGGAGAGGTTTCGCCTTCATACAAGGAAGACATATTTTACAGTGAGAACAATCATTCACTACAACAACCTCCCCAGGGACGTGGCAGAATTCTGGTGACAGGAGGTTTTCAAGATGCAATTGGACAGGGCGCTAGATAATCTCATCTGGGCTCCCTTTCCTGCAAAACGTTGGGCTAGATGATCTTTGGGGGTCCCTATCAGTCGGGGCAATTCTATGATTCTGTGGCAATTCCGGCTCCCTTCATGCTTTATGTCGTGGCTTTCGAGGTGTGCCGATGAGTAATGGGGCTCCTTCCAGAAGAGCTGAAGAGCTCTCCCCCCTGCCAAGCTGGCCTTGTCTCCATTGTTATAGGCTGTCAGGGGCGAAACCCGGCAGCTATGGAAAAATCCGTAGCTGTAGCAAGGGAGGAACTCTCTTGGACAGTCCGCTGGTTGGGATTGGAGAAGAAGGGAGAATGAAACACGGCTCTCTAGCAAAGCTGTGATGCCCAGTGTCTTTAATGAGAAAATCAAAGGAAAATGGAAAAGGCGAGAGCTGAAGCAATGCATGTTGGAGGCCGAGAAAAGCTCAGAGAAGTGCTGCCATCGGAAGGAAAACTTCCACGCCAGGCATGCTTCCTGTGCAACTCCCCCTCAAGGCTCTGGCAGTCACGTATGCCCTAGATGCATTGCTACGGAAGGAAGGTGGAGGTGTTTGATGGGGAGCGTAAGGTAAAGCAGAGCAAGAGGGGGAAAGAGAGAGGCTTCCTTGGGAAGAGACGGAAGGTCGCTCCCTCGGGGCTGGCTCCTGGACTTTCCTCGAGGCCCCTGGTACTTCACCACGGGCAAGCGATCCACGGGCTTCAGCATAAGAGATTGCCCCGTCCCAGAGGCCCGCAGAGCCCGCGGCCCAGACCGGACCACCCAAAGCCGCCCAGCCCCAGGGAGCCCCCAGAAGCGATGGGCACACTGGCAGCGCTGAGGGAGCTCCCCACGGCAGCCGACGCGGTGGATCCCACGGCTGTGCTCTGAGGGAAGGAGCTGAGGATTGGGCCCGGCAGCGTCACCATCACTGGCGAGGGCTGGATCGCAACGCTGGAGTCGGTGCACCGGATGACGCAGGGCTCGTTGCAGCTGTTGGCAAGAGGGGTTGGGCCGCAGGTGGCTGGCAGGCACGGGCTGTAGCACGACATGTCTTGCAGAGGGAGGCGACCCTGCAAGACCGGGAGGGAGCAGAGGGCATTAGCTGTCGGGCCCTTTCAGACCCCCAGCTTGGCTCCTCCGAGAACAAACCAGTGGCTGGCCGCTCAGCGGATAGAGATTTGGGATGGGGTCTGCATTGGGTATTTGCTAGTAATTGAAGGGTGATCCGAGAGGGTCCGTCAAAACATAATGAAGCTTCCCCTGTCCAAGTCAAGCTCCCTCGCAGTCTATACCTCAGCTGGCCTTGCCACGCCCAGGCATGCCTGCCCCATGGAGGCCCTCTGCTACCTCCGGTGACTCCATTACCAAGGGGATGTCTGCAGGCTGTGAGGATATTTCACAACACTCCTTCTGCTCAGCCCTGGAAATTTGGTAGGGAAGGTGCCCCAGAGAGAGTCCTCAGTAAGCCCCCTCCCGCCGTGAGGAAATGGATGCCAGGTTTTCCAGACGGGTGGAGCGTAGCCTTGGTGCTGTGGCCTTGGTCAGGGAACGATTTTCTACTGCACACCAAGAGGCTCCCTCTTCCTGGCATCGGGCTCTGTACTTCCTGATCATCCATCAGCCCTTGTACAAGCATCAATTTGTTCACTCACAAATGGGTCTCCTTCTCCCTGCCCCCACCCTCAAGACCCCTCGTCTTGTCAGGTCAGGCTCCTCTCACCCACATCTTTCAGGAGGGGACATGTCTGAGTAAAACGCAACAGGGCTCCTGAAGACAGCAGCCACTACGGAAGAAGACGTCTATGGTGGGACTAGCTCTCCTGTGGAAGCTTCTCGTCATGCCAACAGTGCAAAAGGAGCATTGCTGAACTGCGGATACAGCCCTCTCCACAAAATCTGTCCTGCCAACCGAGGAGACAAGAGGCAAAATGAACTGACACTTACCAACTTCAGAGAGCAGGGGAAGGCACGAGGAGACGACAGAGGAGCTGGCAGTTGGGCATGCTTTTATACTGCGGCCCAGAGCCCCAGGGGAGCTGAAAAATGCCACAAACATGAAGCATGTTGAGAAACAGCAATTTGGACTTCTCACACCTATGCTGGTAGATGAAAGACATGCCTCCGTTGCCTGAAATGCGTGCCTCCCTTTTCATCCTGGGTAGCACTGACGTGATTTTGTTGATAGCAATTATGTTTCTTCCCCAGACCAACGCTCCTTTGAGGTCTCATTCCAGTAGCTGGTGAAGCCTTGCAGCAGATTCAGGCCATGAGTAGGTGATGTACACGTCCTGCCCTTCCTGGGGAACGTGGCCCCACTTAGATAGGAATTTTCCTGTGGGGTACACATGAAGGCCACTCAGAAGGGTCTCTCTTTGATGGCATGACACCGACCCTGAGCAACACCAGTGCCTGCCGCCTATGGAGTTGCTCGGAGCCCAGCCAAGCCTCTGCAGGATGGCTGTTCTACTGGGGGACAGAGAGAGGAGGAGACTCTGATCCCCAGAGTGTTTGGAAGGTCATGGTCAAACAAGGCCCTCCTGCACTCTGGACCAAAACCCCATTGTGTGCAGGGATGGGGACACGGAGGTCATTGCTGGAGTGGCTCAGGGTACTCGGTGGCAGACGTCTGCTCCCCTCGGGCCTCGGTGATGCACACCATGCAAAGGGGGCCCAGCAGTTCAGCTGTTGTCCTCAGTCAGGAAAGGCCAGTTCTCTGGGAACTGCAGAGCCCTTGCCTTGCCTGCCAGGACTTTACTCATTACTCTCCTGAGGAGAAACAACGGCCCTGGAGAGCGATGAAGGAGCCTGCTGACTCAGGCCTGAAAGCGAGCCATCACCAAGTGGACCTGTTTGCTTCGGCACAGTCTTCCCAAACAACACTCACCTTTGCATCATTGCCTGCTGGCTTGTTCAGGTCACTGACCCAGAGGGTCTGGCTTGTTTTCCCTGGCTCAGGGATGGATTGGCACATTCGGGGCCCTTTAATTGCAAGGTGGCACCAGCAGACCACCTTGGAGTCACCTGTGAGTCACCAAATAGTGCTGAGGCACTGCGAGAGACCTCAGCTCCACCTCGGTGCACATCATCCATGCACTGGCATCAGGGAATCCGGGGGAAATGGATTCAGACCTGCCCAGGACCCTAGGTGCAACCTCGTGTCCACGTTCCTGCAGAAATGCAGCTTTGTGTACAGTGTTGTCATGGCTGTTAGCATCTTGCCCAACCACTTGGTGACTCCTTGAAATCCTGGGTGAAATCCTCCTTGGTGAAATGGCAGCCAAGGGAAGGACAGCACGGACGTGCCCTGACGTTCCCACTCCCAGACGTTTCTGGAGCACGGTCCAAACCGAGGAAAGTTTCCGCCCGTAAGTGTCCAGGGCCTGGGGAGCCTGCTTCTTTGATGGACCGGTGTGACAGACCACCAGACTGAGGCCGCAGCCTCTGAGCGGCAGCAGATGGTGCTCCCTGCTACCCTACGAGACACAGAGGAGACCTTGCCTGTCCGGAGAGGTGTGGCGGGAGCTCAAAGGCCAGGCGTGTGTTGCCAGCCCTGAGAGCTGCCTGGAAAAAGCCTCTGCCTGCCCGTGCTGCTTGGGCAGATGGGCCACGCTCTCACCCGGGTGGCCGTACCGTTTGGGGAAAGGGTCTTAGAAGGGGGATGTTGTCTTCTCCTGCAAAACGTTGATGGCTCTGACTCACTTCTGCCGTCGCTTGCAGCAGGGCCATGCTCTGGGGCTGTTGTGCCATCCTGATGGGACGGGAGACCCAGTGCCACAGCTCACAGTGGAAACGTGCTCACTCCGGACAGGCAGAAACAGGTCCCAGCAGTCAGCATGGCACCAGGGTGGGTGGCAGCCACCCGTGCCTCTTCCAGGTGGAACTGGAAGTGCACTGACAAAACAGCCAGTGATGCTCCCTCCTGAAAGGCTCTGAGGCTCTCTGAGGAATTTGCGAGGCACTTGGTCCCCAGTGTGTCCTCAGCTGAAGAGCAGGGAAGTGGTTGCCTATATCTTCCAGCCCCCCAAAGCCCTGAGACTGGCCCTCAGAGACGTGGCCCATCCCCACAGAAGGGGCACGGGTTGCCCACAGCAAACTCTGCAGGGGAAGATGCCAGCAGGGACCATCCCTGAGGGAAACTCCCTGCATGGGACGCCCTGCCCTGTGGCTGCTCTGTTCCCGGCCGGTGCACTAATGTGCCGACGCGGAAGTCTCGGACACAACGTAGACTACCAATGTGATCAAGTTGATGCCACTTTATTAAAGGTTACACAGCAATTTATACTCTATCTCAAACTTCACGCGCCGCTATCTTATTGCTAATAGGCTAAAGCTGCTTGTTCACGCGCCCTTTTGCCCCCTATGATTGGTCCCGGTGTGGCGTCCACGCGATGCTCTCCCCCCAGGTAGACCCCGTGTTTTCGACATTCCAACATCTTTATCTCTTGGGAAGGAATGTAGTTTCTCAGGCCGTCTCGGCCTTGTTTTTGTCCTTGAACACAGCTGCAGCTTGTTGTTACAGTGAGGCCCCTCGGTTTGGATCGCTCATAATATGTCCGTTATTTTCCAGCCATTCCACACTAATGGATGAGCGCTCAAACTACTGATGAGCACCAGCAAATGCCAAAGGCCGCGGTGGGTAAGCAGAGAAGTTGGGTACAGCCCTGCTGCTCCCGCCTCTCTGCTCTGCCTTGTGGCAACTGAGAGGTCGTGCAAACAGGAGCAGGCACCAGGACAGACACTCTGCTCCTCACGTAGCTTCCTTTGTCACCAGACAGGAGCATGACACAGCCCGTCACAGCTCTGCTACAGCAGGCAGCGAGGGCCATCGCTGGGCTGCTCTCCTCCTTGGCCTGCCATCCTGCCTCCACTGCCAGATGCGGGAAGGCTGGGGAGGCATTCCTCTACCACATGAGGAGCCTGGCATTTGCTGTGCCCAAGCAAAGCTGAGGCAGCAGCAGAGGGCACGTGCATCCACCTGCCACAGCAGGCGCGTGGTAACACCTGAGGGCAGGAAGCGGACAGCACAGGCCCATCCTTGCTCCGCAACATGCCTTCTGCTTTGAACTGCAGCCACAAGAGCACTTGTCCTTTCCAGGGCTGGCAAGGTGACCGAAAGCAAAATGCACCCTCAGTCAAATGCCTATGAGTTTCCTCCTCAGCCCCTGTGACCTTGCGTCCTTGGGGCTGACTACCCACTTTGAGAATGAGAATTCTGAGAAGGAGAAACAGTCACACCGGGCCTTAGCTCATTGCTGAGCCCTCCCATGGCCGTGCAAGGCCTTGTGTTTCTCAGGGTCAGCCTCAGCCCTTCAACAGGAGACCCACGTGAGTGGCCTTCATCACGAGTGCTCCACGCCTGAAGCCCAGACTGAGAGTGGTACTCACGTTCCCCAGCAAGGATGTGCACAACCCACACACAAGGCCTGGAGCTACTGAAACCCTTCCCTGGGAAGTGGCATGGGACCTCAAATGACCGTTGCTTTGAGGAGCCAGCAACTAATGCATCACTGTGCTCTCACCCAATAGGGAAACACAGGCCGGGCCTTTCAGATGAAAGGGACAAGTTCTTCATCTGTGGGCTGTGCTTTGCAAGCCTCAAATTGCTGTTTGTTAACGTGCTTCACAAAGAAGGTGTGTTCCAGGTCTCCCGAGGCGCTGGCTCACCATATAAAAAGCCCGGGCCACTCCAAGCCCTTCCATCCACGTCTCTTCCCTTGCTCTCCACATTGAACCTGGTAAGTCTGAATTCACTGCTTCTCTTCGTGCTGGCAGGATTTCTGTCAACGGGACTGCTTCCCTTCTGTGCGGGGTCCTTCTGATACGTGGTCCAGGCTTGAAAATACACTGTGCTTCCCTCTTCTGGGAGGTGAGCTGGCGAGGGAAGAGGGAAAGCTTTCTTCCCTCCTGAGAGGGAGTCATTTGGGCTCTTTTGTAGCAGTGGCTCTGCTGAAATCTGAGGCTGCACGACCAGTACCGTCCAAGGGGTCACCAGGTGCTTCCTCCCCCATGCATGGCACAGCGACCGGCCTTGGTCACTCTTGGCATGCAAAGGAACTTCCCAGGGAGATGTGGCCCTGGCCAGCCACTGGTTTGTTCTCGGAGGAGCCAAGCTGGGGGTCTGAAAGGGCCCGACAGCTAATGCCCTCTGCTCCCTCCCGGTCTTGCAGGGTCGCCTCCCTCTGCAAGACATGTCGTGCTACAGCCCGTGCCTGCCAGCCACCTGCGGCCCAACCCCGCTTGCCAACAGCTGCAACGAGCCCTGCGTCATCCGGTGCGCCGACTCCAGCGTTGCGATCCAGCCCTCGCCAGTGATGGTGACGCTGCCGGGCCCAATCCTCAGCTCCTTCCCTCAGAGCACAGCCGTGGGATCCACCGCGTCGGCTGCCGTGGGGAGCTCCCTCAGCGCTGCCAGTGTGCCCATCGCTTCTGGGGGCTCCCTGGGGCTGGGCGGCTTTGGGTGGTCCGGTCTGGGCCGCGGGCTCTGCGGGCCTCTGGGACGGGGCAATCTCTTATGCTGAAGCCCGTGGATCGCTTGCCCGTGATGGAGCACCAGGGGCCTCGAGGAAAGTCCAGGAACCAGCCCCGAGGGAGCGGCCTTCCGTCTCTTCCCAAGGAAGCCTCTCTCTTTCCCCCTCTTGCTCTGCTTTACCTTACGCTCCCCATCAAACACCTCCACCTTCCTTCCGTAGCAATGCATCTAGAGCATACGTGACTGCCAGAGCCTTGAGGGGGAGTTGCACAGGAAACATGCCTGGCGTGGAAGTTTTCCTTCCGATGGCAGCACTTCTCTGAGCTTTTCTCAGCCTCCAACATGCATTGCTTCAGCTCTCGCCTTTTCCATTTTCCTTTGATTTTCTCATTAAAGACATTGGGCATCACAGTTTTGCTAGAGAGCCGTGTTTCATTCTCCCCTCTTCTCCAATCCCAACCAGCGGACTGTCCAAGAGAGTTCCTCCCTTGCTACAGCTACGGATTTTTCCATAGCTGCCGGGTTTCGCCCCTGACAGCCTATAACAATGGAGACAAGGCCAGTTTGGTGGGGGAGAGAGCTCTTCAGCTCTTCTGGAAGGAGCCCCATTACTCATCGGCACACCTCGAAAGCCACAGCACAAAGCATGGAGGGAGCCCGAATTTTCTGTTGGATGTCCCTGTGCTGCATTGATTACAGCAGAGACTCAACAGGCTGCTGCATTAATGAGAGGCAGTGGTGGCCCTGGCTGCTTTGTTAGAAAAGCCTTTGTTAAGAACCCAGAAAGCGAATCCCAGGAATTTTTCACATCTGCCTCATGCAGTGCCAGCGCTCTGGCGAAGGAGCTTGGCAGAGCATTGCGTTTCCCAGGCCATTGCTCCCTGCTGCCATGGGCTCCTGACGCGGAGGCAACACTGAATCTGCCAGTCTCTCCTTGTTCAAATATCTCTACAATTACAGGCCCATGGGGTGGGCTGGGGCTGGAGAAACTATTCAGAGTGACCAGGGTGCAAGCGGCTCTGGTGCCAGCCCCCAAGGCTGTGCACTGCTCCCCTTCCTCAAGGACGGGAATTAAGCAGGTGGAGGAGAAAGAGGCTCCCAGGGCCCTGCCTTTGGTGTCCATCCCACGGTGCACAATCCCATGCCCACCTTTCTGTTATCCACCAGGGGCAGCGAGGCTGGCTTCTGCACCATTTCCCCCAGCCCAGGGTCTGACCTTCAATGTACAGAGAGGTGTGGGCTCAGGGGACCAGCGCAGCGGTTTACGCTCTCTGCAGCACCGCAGCTCTGGCAGGTGAAAAGGGGAGTTGTGTGCAGTGGGGACGGTGCCGCTCAGCTCCCTCATCGTTCCTGACTGTTAGCTGTGCTGGGAGAGAAGCAGCCTGTGATGAGAGCCTGGGTGAGCACCAGGGGGAACAGCACAGAGAAGCCACGGCCAAGCCTGAGGCACATGCTCTGTCCTGGTGAAAAGTCCAGCAGTCAAGTGTGAGGGACTCCTGTCCGTAGGAGCTGGTGGTATGCTTCCAGAACGTGAGGGCAAGGTGGCTGGTGACAATTTAGCCTCAAAGTCAGGCTCAACTCCTTTGCGGGCACTGAGCCACGCCTGGGTCACTGTCCCGTGTTCCTTCCCAGGAAGGAGTGTGGAGCTCTGCTCTCCAGACATTTGCTGATGTGAATGCTGGGACCTGTTTCCCAGAGGTCCCCAGAGCTCAGCCCAGCTCTCGGGACAGTGGACCAGTCCCAAGAGGCACAAGCTGGAGGCTGCCTTTTTCTCTCCCATGGCAAACAGTGTAAGAAGGTGTAAGCGTTAGGAGCAGGGGCAGGAGCTGGGGCTGGAGCAGGAACAAGAGCAGCAGGAGCAGGAGCAGCAAGATCAGGAGCAGTGGCAGTGCCAGCGGCAGCAGCGGCAGGAGCAGCAGCAGCATGCGGACGAGGTGGCCGAGTGGTGAAGGCGATGGACTGCTAATCCATTGTGCTCTGCACGCGTGGGTTCGAATCCCATCCTCGTCGGTCAGCCCAACAGTGGCCAAAGTTGCTGAGTGTGAGGAGCTTGACGTGTGCCCCCCAAGCTTCTGTTTTGAGATGAGAGCTGACTGAACAGAAATAGCAAGGTTTTGAAGTGGCTCAGCACGGACACACTTCAACCTCTTCTGTCTCCACATAGGCGAGAGGAACCGGAAGGGATAGAAGGAAGAGCCGGGGAACTCACAGGACCGTCAGCCTCCCCTCAGTCCCTGGGAAGATGATGGAGCAAAACATCCTGGAAGTAGTTTCCAAACCTAGTGTCGTGGTTTAAACCCGGCCGGCAGCCAGGCACCACGCAGCCATTCAGTCACCCTCCCCTGCCCAGGGCATGGGGGAGAGAATTGGAGGGGTAGAAGTAGGGAGACTTGTAGGTTTAATAATTGAAAAGAAAGAGACTACTACTACCGATATTATGAAATACAAACAGGTAATGCGCAATCCGATTGCTCACCACCCACCAACTGATACCCGGCCCGTCTTGGCTGGGTTCGGCTTGACTGCAGACTTCACTCTCTGCGCTTTTCCCTGCTTCCCACGTGCCGCCCATCACTGCTCACCCTGTCGGCTCCCATGGTCGCAATCCCAAAAGCGAGAGAGAACCCTCCTCCTTCCCAGCCGCCCCTCCTTTACATACTGAGCAAGGCATCACATGATATGGAACACTCCATTTACCGATCCGGGTCCAGCATTCTGGCTGTGCTCCCCCCCAAGCTCAAGAAAAATTAACTCTGTCCCAGCCAAAACCAGGACAGTCTCCACCTCTTATTCCATACCATTTGCATTATGCTCAGGTTCCCAATATGTTCTAAAGTAATCACCATCCCTTTCCCTGGTCCCAGGTGTCTACACACAGATATCACTCTCTTAGTCTATGGGCCATCCTTCCAAAATGTGTACTGAGTTCATTTAGTTCATAACTTTGGGTTCCATTTGTCATGACAGTCTTTTAAGGCTGGAGGGATGAGGCGGATTTGGCTCAGTCAGTGGAGCGCGTGACTTTGGATGTGGCAGGAGGATGGCACGTAGTCTCTGCTACAGTTGGAGCTCACTGTTGATGTGTCTGGCGCGGGCCATGCTCACAGTCTACGTGCGGGTCGATCTCAAGGATGTTGCTGGGCACCAGCTGCTGAAATCTGTCCTGACTCTACCAAAGTTCATCTCTTTTTTTCATTAATGTGATGCCATCAGTTCAGTATGTATCAACCATAGCGATGACGCTATGCAATAACTGGGTTATTCGACAGTTAACATCGTACAGTTCAATTCATTGTCTGTTTTCACATAAAATCCAATCCCCTTGAGGCGCACATCGGACTTGCCCGTCCTTCCACATTAGCCACTGTGTGCACCCAGGTCCTTGGGCAAAACTAATCCCACGCATGGGTTTACCTTTACCCGAAGCAGGAATAACCCAGACTGTCTGCCCCAGCATGTTTTTAATGCGCACTGCAGAGACCTTATCCCCATCTACAGTACGAAGAAGGTTTGACTGAGCAGGGCCAGACTGGTTGGCAGATCCTCTAGTATTGACTAACCAGGTGCATTTCGCTAAGTGCATGTACCAGTGTTTGAAAGTTCCACCACCCATTGTTCTCTGTAGTTTTTAGCAACCCATTGCACCGCTCAGTTTTCCCAGAGGCTGGTGCAGGAGAGGGGCTGTGATACACCCACTCAATGCCATGTCCTTTGGCCTAAGCGTCTATGAGATTATTTTGGAAATGAGTCCCATTATCTGATTCAATTCTCTCTGGGGTGCCATGCCACCACAAGACTTGCTTCTCAAGGCCTAAAATAGTGTTCCGGGCAGTGGCGTGGGGCACAGCACACGTTTACAACCATCCGGTGGCTGCTTCCACCACTGTGAGCACATAGCCTTTGCCATGCTGAGTTTGTGTGAGTGGGATATAATCAATCTGCCAGGCCAACCCGTATTTAGATTTTAACCATCGTCCTCCATGCCAAAGGGGTTTTAACCGTTTGGCTTGCTTGATTGCACACGTCTCACATCCATGGACGGATAACCTGTGCAGTGGTGTCCGTGGTTAAGTCCACCTCTCGGTCACGAGTCCATCTATACGTTGCATCCCTTCCCTGAGGGCCTGAGGAGTCATGGGCCTGGCGAGCCATAAATTTTTCATCCTTACGTTGCCCGTCCAGATCCACTTGAGCCACCTTAATCTTAGCAGCTTGATCCACCTGTTGCTCTTTCTGATGTTCTTCAGTGGCCTGGCTCTTGGGTACATGAGCACCTACACGACGTACTTTCACAACCAAGTTCTCTACCCGAGCAGCAATATCTCGTAGTGGGTCTCCAGAAACCCTCAAAGCCTAAGAAAGCTAGCGTTTCCTTTGGTTTGTCTGCGGGGACATAACTGCTATTTTATCAGTCAACTCCATTGGAATCTGACAATGTCCATCTTGCCATTTTATTCCTAAAAACTGAATCTCCTGTGCAGGTCCCTTGATCTTACCCCGCTTTATGACAAAACCAGCTCTCAGAAGGATTTGGACTATTTTCTCTCCTTTCTCAAAAACTTCTCCTGCTGTATTACCCCATTACAATGATGTCATCAAGGCATCGCAGGTGTTCCAGGGCTTCAACCTCTTCCAGTGCAGGCTGGATCAGTCCACAGCAAATGGTGGGGCTGTGATTCCGCCCCTGGGGCAGCTGACTGGCAGGTGCATTGGACACCCCTCCAGGTGAAAGCAAACTGTGGCCTGCACTATGCTGACAGAGGGATGGAGAAGAATGCTTTAGCAATATCAGTCGTGGCCTATGCTTGGCTGCCTTCGACTCTAGTTCGTATTGAAGCTCTAGCATGTCCGGCATGGCAGCGCTCAGCGGTGGCGTGACTTCGTTCAGGCCACGATAGTCTACTGTCAGTCTCCACTCTCCATTAGACTTTCACACTGGCCCTATGGGGCTGTTAGAGGGGGGGAGAGAGTCTTGTTGATCACTCCTCGTCTCTCTAGGTTATGGACAGGAATTACGGAGTCTCGGCTGGTGCGATATTGTTGTCGGTGCACTGTTGTAGTAGCGATTGGCACCCGTTGTTCTTCAACCCTCAGCAATCCCACAACAGAGGGGTCCTCTGAGAGACCCGGCAACGCAGACAGCTGTTTGACTTCCTCTGTCTCCAAGGCAGCTATACCAAAAGCCCACCGATTGGGTCCTTAAAATACCCTGTCCTGAGATAATCTATACCAAGAATGCATGGCGCTTCTGGGACGGTCACGATGGGGTGCTTTTGCCACTCATTCGCAGTTAGGCTCACCTCGGCCTCCAACACAGTCAGCTGTTGAGACCCCTCTTGAAATACCAATGGTTTCTGCCCCTTTAAAATGGGATGGCATCAGGGTGCGTTGGGCACCAGTGTCCACTAGAGCCTTATACTGCTGTGGGTGGAATGTGCCAAGCCATCGAATCCACACAGGCCAATAAACTCGATTGTTCCTGTCCTCCACGTGGCTGGAGGTAGGGTCCCTCTAACGTTGGTCATAGTATCCACTATCGACGAATGGGTTAGAGCTGCAGCAGGAGCAGGAACAGGAGCAGCAAGAGCAGGAGCAGCGGCAGAACCAGTGGCAGCAGCAGTGGCAGGAGCAGCAGCAAGAGCAGGACAAGCAGCAGCAGGAGCGGTGGCAGCGGCAGCCAAGTGCTCCAGCAGGGTCAGCTTGAGCTGGTTGCTTAGGACATCGTCCAGCTGGGTTTTGAGTATCTCCAAGGATGGAGACTCCACAACCTCTCTGGGCAACCTGGTCTGCTGTTTGACCCCCCTCTTGGTAAGGAAGTGTTTTCTTGCCTTGAGCTGGGACTTCATGTGTTTCAATTTGTGCCCACTCCCACTCGTGCTGCCAGTTGGTACTTCTGAGAAGTGATTATGGCTCCCTCTTCATTCCCTTCCATCAGGTATGGGAAGAATCCCAGCTCTCACAGCCTCCCCTCAAATTTCAGACACACCAAGCCCTTAACCAGTTTTGTGACAAAGCAGGGAAGACCTGTGTGGAGGCAGGAGTAGCCAGCAGCTAGCCATGCCACCAAGAGATGTGCTGTATCGCGTGGTCAGGAGCGACTTGGCAGGGGTCAGAGGACAGGAATGATCCTGCGTGGTTATGAAAGACACAGAGGTGGCCGGAGCCTCTTCCTGCCCACACGACCACCCCTCTCTTACACACACTTGCACTTCTGCCTCTCTGGCCACCTGCCTCCCTTTCCCAATCCCTGGACATCTCCTTGGGATATCTCTTCCCCACGACCATGGACACCTTGATCTCCCCACCCTGCTCTCCTCTGGGTGCACTTCCCAGTACTTTTGCACTTCCAAGGATGCCTTGTGGTTGCTGGAGTTCAGCACCTGTGAGCAGCGTACCTGGACGTGGCTGCATGGAAGCAAGATGCGAGGAGAAGAGCCTGGGGTTTGGCCAAGGGGCTCAGAGATCAGAATGCTGCTGACCCCACCCCTCTACCCAACCCCCCGCCAGCCTCACGTATCCCTAAGGCCTGGGAGGCAGGTAAAGGGGACCACTGCCGCCATTGACAGCCCAGTTGGGTCTGAATCCGGGGGGAGAGTCTGTGGGAGATGAGAAAGGGGCTGCCTGCTGTGGAGAGGTCAGCTTCTTCATAGGCACCGTAATCTCACCTGCATTCATCTCACCCCAGCCTCAGAGAAGAGAAGCAGAGCAGAACTCTTCCTCATCGACAGGCGAGCTTGGCGGTTTGGAGAGCCCAGAAGGATCCCTTTCTGTTCAGTGGCTGCTGAACCCAGGAGCCCAGCAGAGCTCAGGCTCAGGCTGCCACAGCTCCATGGCCCCTGGCCCAGCCATCAGCGAGGCTGAGCATGCCTCCCAGGAGGCACACACACACAAATCCATGTGTACGACACATATAACACATGGCCGACCACACCGATCAACCCAGGCAGGAACACACAGCACTCAACAGAGGGCACCGAGAGCCTCGTCCAGGTCCCCTTCTGGCTGATCACGATGAAGGACTGTGAGTGGGACAATATTACACACATGTACAACGTGGATCACTCCAGCAGCTGGACTGAGACACCCCGTCCACCCTGTAGCTGGTCCCTGGCTCCGGTGGGCCTGGTGGTGTGGTTTCACTCCAGGCGGCAAGTAAACACCACGCAGCCGCTCACTCACTGCCCGCACCGGTGCGATGGGGGAGTGGATCGGAAGGGTAAAAGTCCTGGGTCGAGATAAAGACAGATTAATAGATAAAGCAAAAGCCGCGCACGCAAGAAGAACAAAGCAAGGAATTCATTCACTCCTTGCATCGACAGGCAGGTATCTATCTCCAGGAGAGCAGGCCTCCATCATGGTTACTTGGGAAGACAAACGCCATAACTCCAAACATCTCCTCCATTCCTTCTTCTTCCCACAGATTTATGTGCTGAGCGTGACGTCATATGGTATGGAATATCCCTTTGGTCAGTTGGGGTCAGCTGTCCCGGTTGTGACCCCGGCCATCTTTTTGTGCAGCCCCAAGCCTACTGGCTGGTGGGCTGGTGTGAGAGGCAGAAAAGGCCTGGACTCTGTGTAAGCACTGCTCGGCAACGACAACAACACCTCTCTATTATCAACACCGTTTTCAGCACAAATCCCAAACGCAGCCCCATACCAGCTACTATGAAGAAAATTACCTCTATGCCCAAACCAGCACACCTTGACACCCTGGTCATTCTGGCAGCCAGCTCCTCCGGTTCTCTTGGCCCCAGAGACATGCACGCAGACACGAAATGGCCTTATGATGTCTCTGGTGGTTGGCCAGGACCCTCTGGTGCCTCCTGTAGCCAACGCCCTCTGTGACCTCATCCTGAGGGGCACACACCCACACGTGGCTCCCAAGCCGCTTTACCCACTCGCTGCCTCAGCTGGCTTGATACTTGAGAGCAGTCACACACTGACTTGCATACCCTCACACGCTTCACTTGCTGGCAGCACATTATTTCCACTCACCCTGGTCTGTCCAGGTGCCGGCACCCCAGACAAGCAGTGCCGACGACCTCCGGTCCCACTCCAGTGACTGGCACCACTGAGACCGGAACCACGGCCACCTGTGGTTTGGCTCCAGTTGCTGGCCCCTAGACTTCCATACGCACACATGCACACAGATCAGAGAGCCCCTCACCAGGGAAAGTCGTTAGGAATAGAGCTTAAGAAGAAGACAGGACAGGCTGCACTGATCAGAAGCAGGGCACGTCCAGGCAAACATCCTGAACAGCAAGTAGTTCTTGAGGGACAGCCATGTTATCCCATCTTCCCTCTAGTTTCCTCACGTTTCTTCCTCCCAAGACCACCCTGAACCCTCCCTTCTCCCACCTCTGCTTCCTCCCACAAACACGCCATACCGAGTCTCGTGCTGTGCTGTGCTGCTCTTCCCCTGCACTCATCACAGTCTTCCAGTACCTAAAGGCAGCTACAAAGACGACGCACACTCCCTCTTAACAAAGAGCCACACGGAGAGAAGAGGGAGCAAGCGGGAGAGGTTTCGCCTTCATACAAGGAAGACATATTTTACAGTGAGAACAATCATTCACTACAACAACCTCCCCAGGGACGTGGTAGAATTCTGGTGACAGGAGGTTTTCAAGATGCAATTGGACAGGGCGCTAGATAATCTCATCTGGGCTCCCTTTCCTGCAAAACGTTGGGCTAGATGATCTTTGGGGGTCCCTATCAGTCGGGGCAATTCTATGATTCTGTGGCAATTCCGGCTCCCTTCATGCTTTATGTCGTGGCTTTCGAGGTGTGCCGATGAGTAATGGGGCTCCTTCCAGAAGAGCTGAAGAGCTCTCCCCCCCGCCAAGCTGGCCTTGTCTCCATTGTTATAGGCTGTCAGGGGCGAAACCCGGCAGCTATGGAAAAATCCGTAGCTGTAGCAAGGGAGGAACTCTCTTGGACAGTCCGCTGGTTGGGATTGGAGAAGAAGGGAGAATGAAACACGGCTCTCTAGCAAAGCTGTGATGCCCAATGGCTTTAATGAGAAAATCAAAGGAAAATGGAAAAGGCGAGAGCTGAAGCAATGCATGTTGGAGGCCGAGAAAAGCTCAGAGAAGTGCTGCCATCGGAAGGAAAACTTCCACGCCAGGCATGCTTCCTGTGCAACTCCCCCTCAAGGCTCTGGCAGTCACGTATGCCCTAGATGCATTGCTACGGAAGGAAGGTGGAGGTGTTTGATGGGGAGCGTAAGGTAAAGCAGAGCAAGAGGGGGAAAGAGAGAGGCTTCCTTGGGAAGAGACGGAAGGCCGCTCCCTCGGGGCTGGTTCCTGGACTTTCCTCGAGGCCCCTGGTACTTCACCACGGGCAAGCGATCCACGGGCTTCAGCATAAGAGATTGCCCCGTCCCAGAGGCCCGCAGAGCCCGCGGCCCAGACCGGACCACCCAAAGCCGCCCAGCCCCAGGGAGCCCCCAGAAGCGATGGGCACACTGGCAGCGCTGAGGGAGCTCCCCACGGCAGCCGACGCGGTGGATCCCACGGCTGTGCTCTGAGGGAAGGAGCTGAGGATTGGGCCCGGCAGCGTCACCATCACTGGCGAGGGCTGGATCGCAACGCTGGAGTCGGCGCACCGGATGACGCAGGGCTCGTTGCAGCTGTTGGCAAGCGGGGTTGGGCCGCAGGTGGCTGGCAGGCACGGGCTGTAGCACGACATGTCTTGCAGAGGGAGGCGACCCTGCAAGACCGGGAGGGAGCAGAGGGCATTAGCTGTCGGGCCCTTTCAGACCCCCAGCTTGGCTCCTCCGAGAACAAACCAGTGGCTGGCCAGGGCCACATCTCCCTGGGAAGTTCCTTTGCATGCCAAGAGTGACCAAGGCCGGTCGCTGTGCCATGCATGGGGGAGGAAGCACCTGGTGACCCCTTGGACGGTACTGGTCGTGCAGCCTCAGATTTCAGCAGAGCCACTGCTACAAAAGAGCCCAAATGACTCCCTCTCAGGAGGGAAGAAAGCTTTCCCTCTTCCCTCGCCAGCTCACCTCCCAGAAGAGGGAAGCACAGTGTATTTTCAAGCCTGGACCACGTATCAGAAGGACCCCGCACAGAAGGGAAGCAGTCCCGTTGACAGAAATCCTGCCAGCACGAAGAGAAGCAGTGAGTTCAGACTTACCAGGTTCAATGTGGAGAGCAAGGGAAGAGACGTGGATGGAAGGGCTTGGAGTGGCCCGGGCTTTTTATATGGTGAGCCAGCGCCTCGGGAGACCTGGAACACACCTTCTTTGTGAAGCACGTTAACAAACAGCAATTTGAGGCTTGCAAAGCACAGCCCACAGATGAAGAACTTGTCCCTTTCATCTGAAAGGCCCGGCCTGTGTTTCCCTATTGGGTGAGAGCACAGTGATGCATTAGTTGCTGGCTCCTCAAAGCAACGGTCATTTGAGGTCCCATGCCACTTCCCAGGGAAGGGTTTCAGTAGCTCCAGGCCTTGTGTGTGGGTTGTGCACATCCTTGCTGGGGAACGTGAGTACCACTCTCAGTCTGGGCTTCAGGCGTGGAGCACTCGTGATGAAGGCCACTCACGTGGGTCTCCTGTTGAAGGGCTGAGGCTGACCCTGAGAAACACAAGGCCTTGCACGGCCATGGGAGGGCTCAGCAATGAGCTAAGGCCCGGTGTGACTGTTTCTCCTTCTCAGAATTCTCATTCTCAAAGTGGGTAGTCAGCCCCAAGGACGCAAGGTCACAGGGGCTGAGGAGGAAACTCATAGGCATTTGACTGAGGGTGCATTTTGCTTTCGGTCACCTTGCCAGCCCTGGAAAGGACAAGTGCTCTTGTGGCTGCAGTTCAAAGCAGAAGGCATGTTGCGGAGCAAGGATGGGCCTGTGCTGTCCGCTTCCTGCCCTCAGGTGTTACCACGCGCCTGCTGTGGCAGGTGGATGCACGTGCCCTCTGCTGCTGCCTCAGCTTTGCTTGGGCACAGCAAATGCCAGGCTCCTCATGTGGTAGAGGAATGCCTCCCCAGCCTTCCCGCATCTGGCAGTGGAGACAGGATGGCAGGCCAAGGAGGAGAGCAGCCCAGCGATGGCCCTCGCTGCCTGCTGTAGCAGAGCTGTGACGGGCTGTGTCATGCTCCTGTCTGGTGACAAAGGAAGCTACGTGAGGAGCAGAGTGTGTCCTGGTGCCTGCTCCTGTTTGCACGACCTCTCAGTTGCCACAAGGCAGATCATTGAGGCGGGAGCAGCAGGGCTGTACCCAACTTCTCTGCTTACCCACCGCGGCCTTTGGCATTTGCTGGTGCTCATCAGTAGTTTGAGCGCTCATCCATTAGTGCACCGGCCGGGAACAGAGCAGCCACAGGGCAGGGCGTCCCATGCAGGGAGTTTCCCTCAGGGATGGTCCCTGCTGGCATCTTCCCCTGCAGAGTTTGCTGTGGGCAACCCGTGCCCCTTCTGTGGGGATGGGCCACGTCTCTGAGGGATAGTCTCAGGGCTTTGGGGGGCTGGAAGATATAGGCAACCACTTCTCCGCTCTTCAGCTGAGGACACACTGGGGACCAAGTGCCTCGCAAATTCCTCAGAGAGCCTCAGAGCCTTTCAGGAGGGAGCATCACTGGCTGTTTTGTCAGTGCACTTCCAGTTCCACCTGGAAGAGGCACGGGTGACTGCCGCCCACCCTGGTGCCATGCTGACTGCTGGGACCTGTTTCTGCCTGTCCGGAGTGAGCACGTTTCCACTGTGAGCTGTGGCACTGGGTCTCCCGTCCCATCAGGATGGCACAACAGCCCCAGAGCATGGCCCTGCTGCAAGCGACGGCAGAAGTGAGTCAGAGCCATCAACGTTTTGCAGGAGAAGACAACATCCCCCTTCTAAGACCCTTTCCCCAAACGGTACGTCTGCCCGGGTGAGAGCGTGGCCCATCTGCCCAAGCAGCACGGGCAGGCAGAGGCTTTTTCCAGGCAGCTCTCAGGGCTGGCAACACACGCCTGGCCTTTGAGCTCCCGCCACACCTCTCCGGACAGGCAAGGTCTCCTCTGTGTCTCGTAGGGTAGCAGGGAGCACCATCTGCTGCCGCTCAGAGGCTGCAGCCTCAGTCTGGTGGTCTGTCACACCGGTCCATCAAAGAAGCAGGCTCCCCAGGCCCTGGACACTTACGGGCGGAAACTTTCCTCGGTTTGGACCGTGCTCCAGAAACGTCTGGGAGTGGGAACGTCAGGGCACGTCCGTGCTGTCCTTCCCTTGGCTGCCATTTCACCAAGGAGGATTTCACCCAGGATTTCAAGGAGTCACCAAGTGGTTGGGCAAGATGCTAACAGCCATGACAACACTGTACACAAAGCTGCATTTCTGCAGGAACGTGGACACGAGGTTGCACCTAGGGTCCTGGGCAGGTCTGAATCCATTTCCCCCGGATTCCCTGATGCCAGTGCATGGATGATGTGCACCGAGGTGGAGCTGAGGTCTCTCGCAGTGCCTCAGCACTATTTGGTGACTCACAGGTGACTCCAAGGTGGTCTGCTGGTGCCACCTTGCAATTAAAGGGCCCCGAATGTGCCAATCCATCCCTGAGCCAGGGAAAACAAGCCAGACCCTCTGGGTCAGTGACCTGAACAAGCCAGCAGGCAATGATGCAAAGGTGAGTGTTGTTTGGGAAGACTGTGCCGAAGCAAACAGGTCCACTTGGTGATGGCTCGCTTTCAGGCCTGAGTCAGCAGGCTCCTTCATCGCTCTCCAGGGCCGTTGTTTCTCCTCAGGAGAGTAATGAGTAAAGTCCTGGCAGGCAAGGCAAGGGCTCTGCAGTTCCCAGAGAACTGGCCTTTCCTGACTGAGGACAACAGCTGAACTGCTGGGCCCCCTTTGCATGGTGTGCATCACCGAGGCCCGAGGGGAGCAGACGTCTGCCACCGAGTACCCTGAGACACTCCAGCAATGACCTCCGTGTCCCCATCCCTGCACACAATGGGGTTTTGGTCCAGAGTGCAGGAGGGCCTTGTTTGACCATGACCTTCCAAACACTCTGGGGATCAGAGTCTCCTCCTCTCTCTGTCCCCCAGTAGAACAGCCATCCTGCAGAGGCTTGGCTGGGCTCCGAGCAACTCCATAGGCGGCAGGCACTGGTGTTGCTCAGGGTCGGTGTCATGCCATCAAAGAGAGACCCTTCTGAGTGGCCTTCATGTGTACCCCACAGGAAAATTCCTATCTAAGTGGGGCCACGTTCCCCAGGAAGGGCAGGACGTGTACATCACCTACTCATGGCCTGAATCTGCTGCAAGGCTTCACCAGCTACTGGAATGAGACCTCAAAGGAGCGTTGGTCTGGGGAAGAAACATAATTGCTATCAACAAAATCACGTCAGTGCTACCCAGGATGAAAAGGGAGGCACGCATTTCAGGCAACGGAGGCATGTCTTTCATCTACCAGCATAGGTGTGAGAAGTCCAAATTGCTGTTTCTCAACATGCTTCATGTTTGTGGCATTTTTCAGCTCCCCTGGGGCTCTGGGCCGCAGTATAAAAGCATGCCCAACTGCCAGCTCCTCTGTCGTCTCCTCGTGCCTTCCCCTGCTCTCTGAAGTTGGTAAGTGTCAGTTCATTTTGCCTCTTGTCTCCTCGGTTGGCAGGACAGATTTTGTGGAGAGGGCTGTATCCGCAGTTCAGCAATGCTCCTTTTGCACTGTTGGCATGACGAGAAGCTTCCACAGGAGAGCTAGTCCCACCATAGACGTCTTCTTCCGTAGTGGCTGCTGTCTTCAGGAGCCCTGTTGCGTTTTACTCAGACATGTCCCCTCCTGAAAGATGTGGGTGAGAGGAGCCTGACCTGACAAGACGAGGGGTCTTGAGGGTGGGGGCAGGGAGAAGGAGACCCATTTGTGAGTGAACAAATTGATGCTTGTACAAGGGCTGATGGATGATCAGGAAGTACAGAGCCCGATGCCAGGAAGAGGGAGCCTCTTGGTGTGCAGTAGAAAATCGTTCCCTGACCAAGGCCACAGCACCAAGGCTACGCTCCACCCGTCTGGAAAACCTGGCATCCATTTCCTCACGGCGGGAGGGGGCTTACTGAGGACTCTCTCTGGGGCACCTTCCCTACCAAATTTCCAGGGCTGAGCAGAAGGAGTGTTGTGAAATATCCTCACAGCCTGCAGACATCCCCTTGGTAATGGAGTCACCGGAGGTAGCAGAGGGCCTCCATGGGGCAGGCATGCCTGGGCGTGGCAAGGCCAGCTGAGGTATAGACTGCGAGGGAGCTTGACTTGGACAGGGGAAGCTTCATTATGTTTTGACGGACCCTCTCGGATCACCCTTCAATTACTAGCAAATACCCAATGCAGACCCCATCCCAAATCTCTATCCGCTGAGCGGCCAGCCACTGGTTTGTTCTCGGAGGAGCCAAGCTGGGGGTCTGAAAGGGCCCGACAGCTAATGCCCTCTGCTCCCTCCCGGTCTTGCAGGGTCGCCTCCCTCTGCAAGACATGTCGTGCTACAGCCCGTGCCTGCCAGCCACCTGCGGCCCAACCCCGCTTGCCAACAGCTGCAACGAGCCCTGCGTCATCCGGTGCGCCGACTCCAGCGTTGCGATCCAGCCCTCGCCAGTGATGGTGACGCTGCCGGGCCCAATCCTCAGCTCCTTCCCTCAGAGCACAGCCGTGGGATCCACCGCGTCGGCTGCCGTGGGGAGCTCCCTCAGCGCTGCCAGTGTGCCCATCGCTTCTGGGGGCTCCCTGGGGCTGGGCGGCTTTGGGTGGTCCGGTCTGGGCCGCGGGCTCTGCGGGCCTCTGGGACGGGGCAATCTCTTATGCTGAAGCCCGTGGATCGCTTGCCCGTGGTGAAGTACCAGGGGCCTCGAGGAAAGTCCAGGAGCCAGCCCCGAGGGAGCGGCCTTCCGTCTCTTCCCAAGGAAGCCTCTCTCTTTCCCCCTCTTGCTCTGCTTTACCTTACGCTCCCCATCAAACACCTCCACCTTCCTTCCGTAGCAATGCATCTAGGGCATACGTGACTGCCAGAGCCTTGAGGGGGAGTTGCACAGGAAGCATGCCTGGCGTGGAAGTTTTCCTTCCGATGGCAGCACTTCTCTGAGCTTTTCTCGGCCTCCAACATGCATTGCTTCAGCTCTCGCCTTTTCCATTTTCCTTTGATTTTCTCATTAAAGACATTGGGCATCACAGCTTTGCTAGAGAGCCGTGTTTCATTCTCCCTTCTTCTCCAATCCCAACCAGCGGACTGTCCAAGAGAGTTCCTCCCTTGCTACAGCTACGGATTTTTCCATAGCTGCCGGGTTTCGCCCCTGACAGCCTATAACAATGGAGACAAGGCCAGCTTGGCAGGGGGGAGAGCTCTTCAGCTCTTCTGGAAGGAGCCCCATTACTCATCGGCACACCTCGAAAGCCACGACATAAAGCATGAAGGGAGCCGGAATTGCCACAGAATCATAGAATTGCCCCGACTGATAGGGACCCCCAAAGATCATCTAGCCCAACGTTTTGCAGGAAAGGGAGCCCAGATGAGATTATCTAGCGCCCTGTCCAATTGCATCTTGAAAACCTCCTGTCACCAGAATTCTACCACGTCCCTGGGGAGGTTGTTGTAGTGAATGATTGTTCTCACTGTAAAATATGTCTTCCTTGTATGAAGGCGAAACCTCTCCCGCTTGCTCCCTCTTCTCTCCGTGTGGCTCTTTGTTAAGAGGGAGTGTGCGTCGTCTTTGTAGCTGCCTTTAGGTACTGGAAGACTGTGATGAGTGCAGGGGAAGAGCAGCACAGCACAGCACGAGACTCGGTATGGCGTGTTTGTGGGAGGAAGCAGAGGTGGGAGAAGGGAGGGTTCAGGGTGGTCTTGGGAGGAAGAAACGTGAGGAAACTAGAGGGAAGATGGGATAACATGGCTGTCCCTCAAGAACTACTTGCTGTTCAGGATGTTTGCCTGGACGTTGTCACGTCCCGCTCAGACGAGGGGGACAAGTGACTCAGATTCGCAAATCCCCAATGGAGCGGACAACAAGTCTCCAAGTCTAAACATTTATTAACTACTCACAATGTACTAATTGAACACACGATAGTTGGCTAAGTATATAGCAAGTTGTGGCAAGCAATATAATATGCCTTGCATTTCTTAATAGGAAAGGGAAAAGAGGGAGATAGAGGGAATGGGGAAATACAGATCACCGGTCTGGGTTTCTGCGCTGATCCTGCCGACGAGGGTTCCGAGAGGCACAGGAGACATCCGTCTTTTTCACTGGCATCCGTCTTCTTCGCTTCACTGCACTCTCTCTCCTCAGTGCGCGCCACCCCCCCCCACCCCCCCTTCTTGATTTATACCCACTTTCCTTGGGTCCATCCCCTAGGTCGACCCACATACCTACGTATCCCATGTATGGGGAGGGGTGAGGTGTTTCATGGGATGATGTAATTAGCATGATCATGTTAGCTCTCGTTAGCATATTGAGGGGTGTTAACTTTAATATGCATGTCGTGGATAATGAAGCAAAGGTCATTCACCGGACAGATGGCCCTTGAAGTTTTGGCCAGGTGCACCAGAGCAGAGCCGTCCTGTCTTCACAGGGCTCCCTCCTCCAGTCCCATCTTGTGTTATTCGGGCAGCCTTATCAGCTTCGACCTCCACAGAATGCACCCTGTGACTCATAGTTTTGTCTTGCGAGTGTTTGAGGCATTTATTTGATCAGCCTCAACTTTTGCTTTCTCAGGCTGTTTTTCTTAGTTTCTCACAGGCCTGGTTTCTCGTCTCTCACATCCCACCCCGTGACTCAAACACTCCAAGTTCTTCTTTGACCATTGTGATCCCAAAAGGTATAGGGAAAAGGAAGACAGAAGGTGAGAGAGCATATAGCTAATTGCTGCAAGGCATACCATTAAAAGCAAAAATTTACATAATATCACAATACTAATATTTACAAGCCATCTTCCCCACCCCGTGAGTCCTGAGGATCCCAGTGATGTGATCCATGACCCAGGGTTCCATCCATCAAACTAGTCCATCAGTCAATAAAAAGGTTCTCACTTCCCATTGTTGATCATCTTCATCATGGCACGGTCTCCTCTATAGAGGTGGTGGCATTGTGGATGATGATATAGTATTCTCCCTCAGTTAGATTCAGCACACTGCACAGTCCATGTTCCTTCAGCAATGCTAGCCAGATTCTGCAACGTCATCTTAGATGCTTGTTGGGTCTGCACCTTTAATTCCTTAAAGGCATATCTTGTTAGTACATATAATTGCTAAGTTAAATTTTCTAAAACTATTTGAGGTTACACAACGACATTATCAGGTCTATAAGGATTTAAATGGGAATACAATTTAATATTCAGGTACAATTCATTAATGCTTAATTTGTGGGATCAGACCCCTTCAACTAGTCTTTGATGACTGCATCTTGCTGTTGATGGATGTGGTGTTGTAAGGACCACATACAGTTATATGAGCTAGCACTGTGATCTGTTTGGTATTTGCAAGCACCAGTTTGCAGTCACAGGTGGCTCACAGGCTTCCTTTATTTTGGAGGTGATTCCCAATAAGGTAACTTAAGGCACAACTCCAGGTTAACCTTCTAATAAGTGAACTCATTAAATGTACCTGTAAAATTTCCTGGATTGTTGATTGTAATTGATTGGCAATGATTTATTCCACACTCAGCAGGTATGATTCCACAAATTATATAATAATGTAAGCAGATTACAAATAATAACTAGCCAATAATGCCTACAACCATTGAAAGTGCTAAAAGTAACATAGGTCTCCTGTTGTCCAGGATCAATGCTCTGTAAAACACATATATACATGACAAAACAATGATGGTTAGAAAGAAGGGACAATCCACCTGGTATTGATGCGGTATTCTTTCCCATGGGCATCAGTAGCCACCCATGAACAAATATTGATGGGAGTTTTTAGGGTTAGGGGTACTTGCCCCACGGTGGGCAAGTCTACTAGAACAGGTTGTCCAGGATAATGGAGCGGGTTTGCAGGGTCTTTAGTCTCTTTTTTCCTGGCGAGTATGGACAGAGGCTTAGGACAGAACGCGGTAAGTCGTGGGCACCCATTAATTCCCCACCGGCTGTTTATCTTCATTACTGCGTCTGACACCCGTTGTGGCCATCCTGGTTCGAGGGGTTTTAGGGCCTGCTTTAACAGTCCATTGGTGCGTTCCACAATTCCATTTGCTTGGGGATAGTATGGAGTATGGAAAATCCACTGAATTCCTTCATCTTGAGCCCACTCCTGAACCACCCCGGCAGTAAAGTGACTACCGTTGTCTGATTGGATCGATTTGGGCTTAGGCAAGTAGCTAAACCAACGTTTTAATCCCTTCACCGTATTTTCTGCAGTTGCTCGAGATACAGCTTCTGCTTGAGTTAGGCCTGATATTATTTCCACCCCCACCAATACATAACGTTTTCCCTCAGAGAGCCGGAAAGGGCCAATATAATCCACCTGCCAGGTGTCCCATAGTCCCTTGTTGTCCCTTAGGTGTAGGGGTTGGTCCTTAAGAGGGTTGTGCTCTCCCAGCCGAGTACGACATAGACTACACGCTGAAATAATGGTATTGCACAATTCCCTGGTTACGGACCATCCCCTGCTTATCGCTTCTTTAAACAAATCTTTGCTTCCTGAATGACCCTGCTTTACATGCAGCCATTCCAGTAAGTGTTCCCATTTCTCCTCCTCACCCTCACCTTCTGTAGCAGTTCTCATCAAACGAGTCATTGAATCCACCTGGTTGTTTAGCAGGTGGGCAGGGTGATTTCCTGACTGGTGTGCAGCCACCCATCCTACTAAAAAGGACTTCCGTTTTGCAATGTTTAAGATTTCCTCCCACTTTTCACGCTGCCACACTGGTACCCGATTTACTTCCCAGTGGTTTTGTTCCCAAAATGTAAGCCATTCGGTACATCCCTTGAATACGGCATAGGAGTCTGTGTAAATAAATACTGGTTCTGTAGTCTCAGCTTCTTTAACAATCACGCTCCATACCGCTGTTAACTCTCCCACCTGAGCACTTCCCTCACCCTCTGTTATGATTCGGTCCCCCGAGTCAACATGCAGTGCTACTGCTCGGTATTTCCATACCTTTCCCTCTCTTCTAGAAGATGCATCGGTGAACCATACATTCTTTAGATGGGTTTCAAATGGGGGAGCAGGTTTTATGTATGAGGGAGGAGGTTCAGGGTGGTCAGAAGGTGGATCTTGTATTTTGAGCACTTTGGGTGCCCCCTCCTCTATCTGATATGTGTGGCAGTAATGATCTAATTGTGCATACCACTTCCTCACTGTGTCTCGCTGCGCAACCCCCACAGGAGGGGGGGTTCCGGCCAGTACTGGTTTCAGGACCTTAAAGGGTCCTCGTAGAATGATTAGTTGCTGCCTTATGATTTTTTCAGCTTCCTGCAAAGCTAGGGTAACCACAAAAAGACCCTTCTCCCAGATCGAGTAACGCTTTTCTGCATCTTTGAAACTGCGTGAATGAAACCCTATAGGGCGAGTGGTACCCTCCGACCCACGTTGCCACATATGTATGGATAGTCCATGAATTGCAAAACCCCACTCAATTTGGAATGGATCTGTTGGATGTATCGGCCCTAAAGCCTGATATACTCCAGCCTCAAAGATTAACAGCTTTAAGGCTTCTTCATGGACAGGAGTCCAGTCCCAAGTAGCCCTTTTGCGTGTCAAATCATATAAAGGACGAGCTATGATGGAAAAATCAGGAATATGTTTCCTCCAAAATACCAGCAAGCCTAAGGCATGTTGCAGCTCCTTCTTATTTTCAGGGCTCTTTACTTCTTCCAGGGTAGTTAAAGTTTCTGGGGGAATACACACTGTTCCTCCCCGCCACCAAATACCCAGAAACTTTACCTCAGAGGATGGGAGTTGTACCTGTTCAGCTGGAATTTGGAGCCCTAAATTTTCTAGGTGGGTGATTATCTCTGTCTGGGTCTGTCCCACTGCAGCAGCATCAGAGCCACCAATCAGAACATCGTCAATATATTGATATATCCTGACCCCTTCCCTTGGAGGGATTTGAGCAAGTTCCTGTGTTAGTGCATAATGAGCGATGGTCGGCGAATGGCAGTATCCCTGGGGGAGACGTGTAAAAGTAAATTGCACGCCTTCCCATGTAAAGGCAAAGCGATCTCTGTCTGCCTCCTGTATGGGGACCATAAAGAACATATCTTTCACATCAATAGTTGCTAAGATCTGGTGGGCTTGTTCCTGTATGGTTGCAATCAGTTCAGCTATGTTAGGTACTGCAGCTGTTAGAGGACCTGTATTGGCATTTAATCGCCGATAGTCAATTGTCAGATGCCACTTTCCGTTAGGTTTACGGACTGGCCACACTGGGGAATTATAGGGTGAGTGAGTTGGAACGATTATCCCTTGCTCCCGCAGCTCTGCTATTACCGGAGTGATCCCCTCCCTTGCACCTAACGGTAAGGCGTAAGGTTTCACATTAACAGTTTTAGAAGGAGGAAGCGCAGGCGCTTGCTGTAGAAGTCTTATAGAGGCAGTTGGGGACCCAAATTTCCATTCCCTTCCTTTTGAATCCACCCAAGCTTGTCCCTTCAATAGGTCAAGTCCCAGGATATTTGTGGGGAAATTTCCCAGGATCATCATAGCCTCTGTTGCAGTTTCATTCCCAGGTAACCAGCATTTCACCCGAGCAGTCGGCTGTGGCTTAGAGTCCCCGAAAACATCTGTAACCCAGATCTGCTTTTTGTCAGCAATTATGCCATTCCGCTTGGCAACCTCAGTTTGGAGTGCTGAAATCTGAGCACCCGTATCTACTAGAAACGTAACTGGAGTTTTAAAGGGACCGAGCAGAAAGGTAATCAACAAGTCTCCTTTAGTATTCTCTGTGAGCCTCCTTAAGTGGACCCACCCGCCATCCCCCGGCTCACTTACTGGGGATGGCGCATCCAGTTTCCCGACCCTAAATCAATCAAGTCTTCTTCAGGGGCAGTTGGTGTTTGAGAAGCAATTACCACCATCTCGTTAGTTTCCAGCTCTGTCCCTCCCTTTGCTCGAAAGGTCCACTCGGTTGGGGGGGGCAGCTTTCTTTTGTCTTTCCAGGCTCGAATGAGCTTTTCTAAAACTGTAGTACGCATACCATCCATTAACTCTCGGGGAATCCCCTGTCCAATTCCCTCAGTCCACAAAAGGTTTCTCTTTGCTCTTAAAACTTGCGGAGGGGAAGGAGGCGGATTTTCCTGCTGTTCCACTCTGCGTACCGAGGGCTTAGGTTTACCCGTTCCCCTGGTAAGGCCCATTCTCCGGCCATAGTTTATTAAGTCCTGAGCTATCTCTCCCCAGGTCATGGCTTCTCCCCCCGCCCGTCTCCCCCCTCGCGGGGCTAATGCATTCCGCAAACGATCTTGTAATTGTACTGCATGTGATTTCAAAGAGTCCGGCAAACCCCGAATCAGGGGAGTCATTTGATCAGGGTTAGCAATTAATAGCATTGGGGAAGGCTGCTGCGGAACCAAACGCCTGTCATGCATTAATTGGAGACAAGCAGCCTTCTGCAGACTTTCAGTCAAATGATTTACGGTTGGGGTCTCAATACATACTGGATCCCCCCTTTCCAAGGGGTCCAGACCCCCAGCCCAATAAGCAGCTCGTTGAGTTAACGACCACGGCTCTCTCTGGTCATCAGTAACTAAGAAAACCCCTGGCCCCCAGTATCCCTGGGCCTCATCTTCTGATAACAAAATTCGGTCGCCACCAGTCAAAGATACCCTCCACACGTATTCAGTCTCAGTTTCCTGAGCTTGTCTGGTATATTTCTCCTGAATTTTTGCAAGCTCAGTCGCTGGATATGGTGTAGTTCGAATGGTGACCTGTGGAGCTCTTCCACCCTGACCCTCGGTGGTCTCCGTTTTAATTAATGGTCTTAAATTTGCCCCCTCATTTTCGGGGTAAAAAATTTCTCGGCTTATCTCTAAATCCTTTGTTGGATACAAGGGTCTGGCTGCTGCTTTTGCCAGACTCGTAACTCCCTGTTCACTATCCGGAACAGAGCCGAAATCTGTCCGGTTGCAGGTTTCTTGTTCATTCCTCTCTTTTTCGGACCGTGAGATTTTTTCTCGGTCCAAGGCATCTAACAGAGCCATGTGAAATCGCTGAGAGGTGTTATGCTCATCAGCTAATTGGCTTTTCAGAACTTCAGTTTGCTCTTGCCAGAGTTTAGCTTTTTGTTCAGTAACTTTACGTTCCTCAACCAATTGATCCTGGAGAGCTTTTACCAGATCTTGTAAGGATTTGATCATTTCCCCTTCTAATTGTTTCTTAACATGTTTATCTTTTTGGGCTGCAGTCAGTGCTGCCCCTAATACAGCGCACACTACAGCTTTTCCTTTGCCTGGTCGCGACCCTTGCAGCCCCGCAAGTACATTAATATAGCTTGCCACTGCTTCTGGATTATGCCAATTATCGTGGGCCCAAACCTCTACTAAAGGAGGAGGACAAGCCTTATACTCCTTCAGTTTCTCAAAAATAGGGGAGCAGTCAAGCACCGACATTTCCTGGCCAGTCATGGCTTGCCACTGCTCGAACCTCTCCTGGCTTAGAGCTGAGAGGTCACTTCCCAATTCTCCCTGTCCTTATTGGATAGAGAATCGGTATCCCTCCGACCCTTTCCCAGCGTATAGCTGAGGGGCCAATTCCCAGTTCTCCCTGTCCGAGTTGGTCGGATAGAGAACCAGTATCTCATAAGACTTTCCGACACCGAAGGGGATCCTGCCGACTACGCCAATTTTAATGTCACGTCCCGCTCAGACGAGGGGGACAAGTGACTCAGATTCGCAAATCCCCAATGGAGCGGACAACAAGTCTCCAAGTCTAAACATTTATTAACTACTCACAATGTACTAATTGAACACACGATAGTTGGCTAAGTATATAGCAAGTTGTGGCAAGCAATATAATATGCCTTGCATTTCTTAATAGGAAAGGGAAAAGAGGGAGATAGAGGGAATGGGGAAATACAGATCACCGGTCTGGGTTTCTGCGCTGATCCTGCCGACGAGGGTTCCGAGAGGCACAGGAGACATCCGTCTTTTTCACTGGCATCCGTTTTCTTCGCTTCACTGCACTCTCTCTCCTCAGTGCGCGCCACCCCCCCCCACCCCCCCTTCTTGATTTATACCCACTTTCCTTGGGTCCATCCCCTAGGTCGACCCACATACCTACGTATCCCATGTATGGGGAGGGGTGAGGTGTTTCATGGGATGATGTAATTAGCATGATCATGTTAGCTCTCGTTAGCATATTGAGGGGTGTTAACTTTAATATGCATGTCGTGGATAATGAAGCAAAGGTCATTCACCGGACAGATGGCCCTTGAAGTTTTGGCCAGGTGCACCAGAGCAGAGCCGTCCTGTCTTCACAGGGCTCCCTCCTCCAGTCCCATCTTGTGTTATTCGGGCAGCCTTATCAGCTTCGACCTCCACAGAATGCACCCTGTGACTCATAGTTTTGTCTTGCGAGTGTTTGAGGCATTTATTTGATCAGCCTCAACTCTTGCTTTCTCAGGCTGTTTTTCTCAGTTTCTCACAGGCCTGGTTTCTCGTCTCTCACAGACGTGCCCTGCTTCTGATCAGTGCAGCCTGTCCTGTCTTCTTCTTAAGCTCTATTCCTAACGACTTTCCCTGGTGAGGGGCTCTCTGATCTGTGTGCATGTGTGCGTATGGAAGTCTAGGGGCCAGCAACTGGAGCCAAACCACAGGTGGCCGTGGTTCCGGTCTCAGTGGTGCCAGTCACTGGAGTGGGACCGGAGGTCGTCGGCACTGCTTGTCTGGGGTGCCGGCACCTGGACAGACCAGGGTGAGTGGAAATAATGTGCTGCCAGCAAGTGAAGCGTGTGAGGGTATGCAAGTCAGTGTGTGACTGCTCTCAAGTATCAAGCCAGCTGAGGCAGCGAGTGGGTAAAGCGGCTTGGGAGCCACGTGTGGGTGTGTGCCCCTCAGGATGAGGTCACAGAGGGCGTTGGCTACAGGAGGCACCAGAGGGTCCTGGCCAACCACCAGAGACATCATAAGGCCATTTCGTGTCTGCGTGCATGTCTCTGGGGCCAAGAGAACCGGAGGAGCTGGCTGCCAGAATGACCAGGGTGTCAAGGTGTGCTGGTTTGGGCATAGAGGTAATTTTCTTCATAGTAGCTGGTATGGGGCTGCGTTTGGGATTTGTGCTGAAAACGGTGTTGATAATAGAGAGGTGTTGTTGTCGTTGCCGAGCAGTGCTTACACAGAGTCCAGGCCTTTTCTGCCTCTCACACCAGCCCACCAGCCAGTAGGCTTGGGGCTGCACAAAAAGATGGCCGGGGTCACAACCGGGACAGCTGACCCCAACTGACCAAAGGGATATTCCATACCATATGACGTCACGCTCAGCACATAAATCTGTGGGAAGAAGAAGGAATGGAGGAGATGTTTGGAGTTATGGCGTTTGTCTTCCCAAGTAACCATGATGGAGGCCTGCTCTCCTGGAGATAGATACCTGCCTGTCGATGCAAGGAGTGAATGAATTCCTTGCTTTGTTCTTCTTGCGTGCGCGGCTTTTGCTTTATCTATTAATCTGTCTTTATCTCGACCCAGGACTTTTACCCTTCCGATCCACTCCCCCATCGCACCGGTGCGGGCAGTGAGTGAGCGGCTGCGTGGTGTTTACTTGCCGCCTGGAGTGAAACCACACCACCAGGCCCACCGGAGCCAGGGACCAGCTACAGGGTGGACGGGGTGTCTCAGTCCAGCTGCTGGAGTGATCCACGTTGTACATGTGTGTAATATTGTCCCACTCACAGTCCTTCATCGTGATCAGCCAGAAGGGGACCTGGACGAGGCTCTCGGTGCCCTCTGTTGAGTGCTGTGTGTTCCTGCCTGGGTTGATCGGTGTGGTCGGCCATGTGTTATATGTGTCGTACACATGGATTTGTGTGTGTGTGCCTCCTGGGAGGCATGCTCAGCCTCGCTGATGGCTGGGCCAGGGGCCATGGAGCTGTGGCAGCCTGAGCCTGAGCTCTGCTGGGCTCCTGGGTTCAGCAGCCACTGAACAGAAAGGGATCCTTCTGGGCTCTCCAAACCGCCAAGCTCGCCTGTCGATGAGGAAGAGTTCTGCTCTGCTTCTCTTCTCTGAGGCTGGGGTGAGATGAATGCAGGTGAGATTACGGTGCCTATGAAGAAGCTGACCTCTCCACAGCAGGCAGCCCCTTTCTCATCTCCCACAGACTCTCCCCCCGGATTCAGACCCAACTGGGCTGTCAATGGCGGCAGTGGTCCCCTTTACCTGCCTCCCAGGCCTTAGGGATACGTGAGGCTGGCGGGGGGTTGGGTAGAGGGGTGGGGTCAGCAGCATTCTGATCTCTGAGCCCCTTGGCCAAACCCCAGGCTCTTCTCCTCGCATCTTGCTTCCATGCAGCCACGTCCAGGTACGCTGCTCACAGGTGCTGAACTCCAGCAACCACAAGGCATCCTTGGAAGTGCAAAAGTACTGGGAAGTGCACCCAGAGGAGAGCAGGGTGGGGAGATCAAGGTGTCCATGGTCGTGGGGAAGAGATATCCCAAGGAGATGTCCAGGGATTGGGAAAGGGAGGCAGGTGGCCAGAGAGGCAGAAGTGCAAGTGTGTGTAAGAGAGGGGTGGTCGTGTGGGCAGGAAGAGGCTCCGGCCACCTCTGTGTCTTTCATAACCACGCAGGATCATTCCTGTCCTCTGACCCCTGCCAAGTCGCTCCTGACCACGCGATACAGCACATCTCTTGGTGGCATGGCTAGCTGCTGGCTACTCCTGCCTCCACACAGGTCTTCCCTGCTTTGTCACAAAACTGGTTAAGGGCTTGGTGTGTCTGAAATTTGAGGGGAGGCTGTGAGAGCTGGGATTCTTCCCATACCTGATGGAAGGGAATGAAGAGGGAGCCATAATCACTTCTCAGAAGTACCAACTGGCAGCACGAGTGGGAGTGGGCACAAATTGAAACACATGAAGTCCCAGCTCAAGGCAAGAAAACACTTCCTTACCAAGAGGGGGGTCAAACAGCAGACCAGGCTGCCCAGAGAGGTTGTGGAGTCTCCATCCTTGGAGATACTCAAAACCCAGCTGGACGATGTCCTAAGCAACCAGCTCAAGCTGACCCTGCTGGAGCACTTGGCTGCCGCTGCCACCGCTCCTGCTGCTGCTTGTCCTGCTCTTGCTGCTGCTCCTGCCACTGCTGCTGCCACTGGTTCTGCCGCTGCTCCTGCTCTTGCTGCTCCTGTTCCTGCTCCTGCTGCAGCTCTAACCCATTCGTCGATAGTGGATACTATGACCAACGTTAGAGGGACCCTACCTCCAGCCACGTGGAGGACAGGAACAATCGAGTTTATTGGCCTGTGTGGATTCGATGGCTTGGCACATTCCACCCACAGCAGTATAAGGCTCTAGTGGACACTGGTGCCCAACGCACCCTGATGCCATCCCATTTTAAAGGGGCAGAAACCATTGGTATTTCAAGAGGGGTCTCAACAGCTGACTGTGTTGGAGGCCGAGGTGAGCCTAACTGCGAATGAGTGGCAAAAGCACCCCATCGTGACCGTCCCAGAAGCGCCATGCATTCTTGGTATAGATTATCTCAGGACAGGGTATTTTAAGGACCCAATCGGTGGGCTTTTGGTATAGCTGCCTTGGAGACAGAGGAAGTCAAACAGCTGTCTGCGTTGCCGGGTCTCTCAGAGGACCCCTCTGTTGTGGGATTGCTGAGGGTTGAAGAACAACGGGTGCCAATCGCTACTACAACAGTGCACCGACAACAATATCGCACCAGCCGAGACTCCGTAATTCCTGTCCATAACCTAGAGAGACGAGGAGTGATCAACAAGACTCTCTCCCCCCCTCTAACAGCCCCATAGGGCCAGTGTGAAAGTCTAATGGAGAGTGGAGACTGACAGTAGACTATCGTGGCCTGAACGAAGTCACGCCACCGCTGAGCGCTGCCATGCCGGACATGCTAGAGCTTCAATACGAACTAGAGTCGAAGGCAGCCAAGCATAGGCCACGACTGATATTGCTAAAGCATTCTTCTCCATCCCTCTGTCAGCATAGTGCAGGCCACAGTTTGCTTTCACCTGGAGGGGTGTCCAATGCACCTGCCAGTCAGCTGCCCCAGGGGCGGAATCACAGCCCCACCATTTGCTGTGGACTGATCCAGCCTGCACTGGAAGAGGTTGAAGCCCTGGAACACCTGCGATGCCTTGATGACATCATTGTAATGGGGTAATACAGCAGGAGAAGTTTTTGAGAAAGGAGAGAAAATAGTCCAAATCCTTCTGAGAGCTGGTTTTGTCATAAAGCGGGGTAAGATCAAGGGACCTGCACAGGAGATTCAGTTTTTAGGAATAAAATGGCAAGATGGACATTGTCAGATTCCAATGGAGTTGACTGATAAAATAGCAGTTATGTCCCCGCAGACAAACCAAAGGAAACGCTAGCTTTCTTAGGCTTTGAGGGTTTCTGGAGACCCACTACGAGATATTGCTGCTCGGGTAGAGAACTTGGTTGTGAAAGTACGTCGTGTAGGTGCTCATGTACCCAAGAGCCAGGCCACTGAAGAACATCAGAAAGAGCAACAGGTGGATCAAGCTGCTAAGATTAAGGTGGCTCAAGTGGATCTGGACGGGCAACGTAAGGATGAAAAATTTATGGCTCGCCAGGCCCATGACTCCTCAGGCCCTCAGGGAAGGGATGCAACGTATAGATGGACTCGTGACCGAGAGGTGGACTTAACCACGGACACCACTGCACAGGTTATCCGTCCATGGATGTGAGACGTGTGCAATCAAGCAAGCCAAACGGTTAAAACCCCTTTGGCATGGAGGACGATGGTTAAAATCTAAATACGGGTTGGCCTGGCAGATTGATTATATCCCACTCACACAAACTCAGCATGGCAAAGGCTATGTGCTCACAGTGGTGGAAGCAGCCACCGGATGGTTGTAAACGTGTGCTGTGCCCCACGCCACTGCCCGGAACACTATTTTAGGCCTTGAGAAGCAAGTCTTGTGGTGGCATGGCACCCCAGAGAGAATTGAATCAGATAATGGGACTCATTTCCAAAATAATCTCATAGACGCTTAGGCCAAAGGACATGGCATTGAGTGGGTGTATCACAGCCCCTCTCCTGCACCAGCCTCTGGGAAAACTGAGCGGTGCAATGGGTTGCTAAAAACTACAGAGAACAATGGGTGGTGGAACTTTCAAACACTGGTACATGCACTTAGCGAAATGCACCTGGTTAGTCAATACTAGAGGATCTGCCAACCAGTCTGGCCCTGCTCAGTCAAACCTTCTTCGTACTGTAGATGGGGATAAGGTCTCTGCAGTGCGCATTAAAAACATGCTGGGGCAGACAGTCTGGGTTATTCCTGCTTCGGGTAAAGGTAAACCCATGCGTGGGATTAGTTTTGCCCAAGGACCTGGGTGCACACGGTGGCTAATGTGGAAGGACGGGCAAGTCCGATGTGCGCCTCAAGGGGATTGGATTTTATGTGAAAACAGACAATGAATTGAACTGTACGATGTTAACTGTCGAATAACCCAGTTATTGCATAGCGTCATCGCTATGGTTGATACATACTGAACTGATGGCATCACATTAATGAAAAAAAGAGATGAACTTTGGTAGAGTCAGGACAGATTTCAGCAGCTGGTGCCCAGCAACATCCTTGAGATCGACCCGCACGTAGACTGTGAGCATGGCCCGCGCCAGACACATCAACAGTGAGCTCCAACTGTAGCAGAGACTACGTGCCATCCTCCTGCCACATCCAAAGTCACGCGCTCCACTGACTGAGCCAAATCCGCCTCATCCCTCCAGCCTTAAAAGACTGTCATGACAAATGGAACCCAAAGTTATGAACTAAATGAACTCAGTACACATTTTGGAAGGATGGCCCATAGACTAAGAGAGTGATATCTGTGTGTAGACACCTGGGACCAGGGAAAGGGATGGTGATTACTTTAGAACGTATTGGGAACCTGAGCATAATGCAAATGGTATGGAATAAGAGGTGGAGACTGTCCTGGTTTTGGCTGGGACAGAGTTAATTTTTCTTGAGCTTGGGGGGGAGCACAGCCAGAATGCTGGACCCGGATCGGTAAATGGAGTGTTCCATATCATGTGATGCCTTGCTCAGTATGTAAAGGAGGGGCGGCTGGGAAGGAGGAGGGTTCTCTCTCGCTTTTGGGATTGCGACCATGGGAGCCGACAGGGTGAGCAGTGATGGGCGGCACGTGGGAAGCAGGGAAAAGCGCAGAGAGTGAAGTCTGCAGTCAAGCCGAACCCAGCCAAGACGGGCCGGGTATCAGTTGGCGGGTGGTGAGCAATCGGATTGCGCATTACCTGTTTGTATTTCATAATACCGGTAGTAGTAGTCTCTTTTTTTTCAATTATTAAACCTACAAGTCTCCCTACGTCTACCCCTCCAATTCTCTCCCCCATGCCCTGGGCAGGGGAGGGTGACTGAATGGCTGCGTGGTGCCTGGCTGCCGGCCGGGTTTAAACCACGACACTAGGTTTGGAAACTACTTCCAGGATGTTTTGCTCCATCATCTTCCCAGGGACTGAGGGGAGGCTGACGGTCCTGTGAGTTCCCCGGCTCTTCCTTCTATCCCTTCCGGTTCCTCTCGCCTATGCGGAGACAGAAGAGGTTGAAGTGTGTCCGTGCTGAGCCACTTCAAAACCTTGCTATTTCTGTTCAGTCAGCTCTCATCTCAAAACAGAAGCTTGGGGGGCACACGTCAAGCTCCTCACACTCAGCAACTTTGGCCACTGTTGGGCTGACCGACGAGGATGGGATTCGAACCCACGCGTGCAGAGCACAATGGATTAGCAGTCCATCGCCTTCACCACTCGGCCACCTCGTCCGCATGCTGCTGCTGCTCCTGCCGCTGCTGCCGCTGGCACTGCCACTGCTCCTGATCTTGCTGCTCCTGCTCCTGCTGCTCTTGTTCCTGCTCCAGCCCCAGCTCCTGCCCCTGCTCCTAACGCTTACACCTTCTTACACTGTTTGCCATGGGAGAGAAAAAGGCAGCCTCCAGCTTGTGCCTCTTGGGACTGGTCCACTGTCCCGAGAGCTGGGCTGAGCTCTGGGGACCTCTGGGAAACAGGTCCCAGCATTCACATCAGCAAATGTCTGGAGAGCAGAGCTCCACACTCCTTCCTGGGAAGGAACACGGGACAGTGACCCAGGCGTGGCTCAGTGCCCGCAAAGGAGTTGAGCCTGACTTTGAGGCTAAATTGTCACCAGCCACCTTGCCCTCACGTTCTGGAAGCATACCACCAGCTCCTACGGACAGGAGTCCCTCACACTTGACTGCTGGACTTTTCACCAGGACAGAGCATGTGCCTCAGGCTTGGCCGTGGCTTCTCTGTGCTGTTCCCCCTGGTGCTCACCCAGGCTCTCATCACAGGCTGCTTCTCTCCCAGCACAGCTAACAGTCAGGAACGATGAGGGAGCTGAGCGGCACCGTCCCCACTGCACACAACTCCCCTTTTCACCTGCCAGAGCTGCGGTGCTGCAGAGAGCGTAAACCGCTGCGCTGGTCCCCTGAGCCCACACCTCTCTGTACATTGAAGGTCAGACCCTGGGCTGGGGGAAATGGTGCAGAAGCCAGCCTCGCTGCCCCTGGTGGATAACAGAAAGGTGGGCATGGGATTGTGCACCGTGGGATGGACACCAAAGGCAGGGCCCTGGGAGCCTCTTTCTCCTCCACCTGCTTAATTCCCGTCCTTGAGGAAGGGGAGCAGTGCACAGCCTTGGGGGCTGGCACCAGAGCCGCTTGCACCCTGGTCACTCTGAATAGTTTCTCCAGCCCCAGCCCACCCCATGGGCCTGTAATTGTGGAGATATTTGAACAAGGAGAGACTGGCAGATTCAGTGTTGCCTCCGCGTCAGGAGCCCATGGCAGCAGGGAGCAATGGCCTGGGAAACGCAATGCTCTGCCAAGCTCCTTCGCCAGAGCGCTGGCACTGCATGAGGCAGATGTGAAAAATTCCTGGGATTCGCTTTCTGGGTTCTTAACAAAGGCTTTTCTAACAAAGCAGCCAGGGCCACCACTGCCTCTCATTAATGCAGCAGCCTGTTGAGTCTCTGCTGTAATCAATGCAGCACAGGGACATCCAACAGAAAATTCGGGCTCCCTCCATGCTTTGTGCTGTGGCTTTCGAGGTGTGCCGATGAGTAATGGGGCTCCTTCCAGAAGAGCTGAAGAGCTCTCCCCCCCGCCAAGCTGGCCTTGTCTCCATTGTTATAGGCTGTCAGGGGCGAAACCCGGCAGCTATGGAAAAATCCGTAGCTGTAGCAAGGGAGGAACTCTCTTGGACAGTCCGCTGGTTGGGATTGGAGAAGAAGGGAGAATGAAACACGGCTCTCTAGCAAAGCTGTGATGCCCAATGGCTTTAATGAGAAAATCAAAGGAAAATGGAAAAGGCGAGAGCTGAAGCAATGCATGTTGGAGGCCGAGAAAAGCTCAGAGAAGTGCTGCCATCGGAAGGAAAACTTCCACGCCAGGCATGCTTCCTGTGCAACTCCCCCTCAAGGCTCTGGCAGTCACGTATGCTCTAGATGCATTGCTACGGAAGGAAGGTGGAGGTGTTTGATGGGGAGCGTAAGGTAAAGCAGAGCAAGAGGGGGAAAGAGAGAGGCTTCCTTGGGAAGAGACGGAAGGCCGCTCCCTCGGGGCTGGTTCCTGGACTTTCCTCGAGGCCCCTGGTACTTCACCACGGGCAAGCGATCCACGGGCTTCAGCATAAGAGATTGCCCCGTCCCAGAGGCCCGCAGAGCCCGCGGCCCAGACCGGACCACCCAAAGCCGCCCAGCCCCAGGGAGCCCCCAGAAGCGATGGGCACACTGGCAGCGCTGAGGGAGCTCCCCACGGCAGCTGACGCGGTGGATCCCACGGCTGTGCTCTGAGGGAAGGAGCTGAGGATTGGGCCCGGCAGCGTCACCATCACTGGCGAGGGCTGGATCGCAACGCTGGAGTCGGCGCACCGGATGACGCAGGGCTCGTTGCAGCTGTTGGCAAGCGGGGTTGGGCCGCAGGTGGCTGGCAGGCACGGGCTGTAGCACGACATGTCTTGCAGAGGGAGGCGACCCTGCAAGACCGGGAGGGAGCAGAGGGCATTAGCTGTCGGGCCCTTTCAGACCCCCAGCTTGGCTCCTCCGAGAACAAACCAGTGGCTGGCCAGGGCCACATCTCCCTGGGAAGTTCCTTTGCATGCCAAGAGTGACCAAGGCCGGTCGCTGTGCCATGCATGGGGGAGGAAGCACCTGGTGACCCCTTGGACGGTACTGGTCGTGCAGCCTCAGATTTCAGCAGAGCCACTGCTACAAAAGAGCCCAAATGACTCCCTCTCAGGAGGGAAGAAAGCTTTCCCTCTTCCCTCGCCAGCTCACCTCCCAGAAGAGGGAAGCACAGTGTATTTTCAAGCCTGGACCACGTATCAGAAGGACCCCGCACAGAAGGGAAGCAGTCCCGTTGACAGAAATCCTGCCAGCACGAAGAGAAGCAGTGAGTTCAGACTTACCAGGTTCAATGTGGAGAGCAAGGGAAGAGACGTGGATGGAAGGGCTTGGAGTGGCCCGGGCTTTTTATATGGTGAGCCAGCGCCTCGGGAGACCTGGAACACACCTTCTTTGTGAAGCACGTTAACAAACAGCAATTTGAGGCTTGCAAAGCACAGCCCACAGATGAAGAACTTGTCCCTTTCATCTGAAAGGCCCGGCCTGTGTTTCCCTATTGGGTGAGAGCACAGTGATGCATTAGTTGCTGGCTCCTCAAAGCAACGGTCATTTGAGGTCCCATGCCACTTCCCAGGGAAGGGTTTCAGTAGCTCCAGGCCTTGTGTGTGGGTTGTGCACATCCTTGCTGGGGAACGTGAGTACCACTCTCAGTCTGGGCTTCAGGCGTGGAGCACTCGTGATGAAGGCCACTCACGTGGGTCTCCTGTTGAAGGGCTGAGGCTGACCCTGAGAAACACAAGGCCTTGCACGGCCATGGGAGGGCTCAGCAATGAGCTAAGGCCCGGTGTGACTGTTTCTCCTTCTCAGAATTCTCATTCTCAAAGTGGGTAGTCAGCCCCAAGGACGCAAGGTCACAGGGGCTGAGGAGGAAACTCATAGGCATTTGACTGAGGGTGCATTTTGCTTTCGGTCACCTTGCCAGCCCTGGAAAGGACAAGTGCTCTTGTGGCTGCAGTTCAAAGCAGAAGGCATGTTGCGGAGCAAGGATGGGCCTGTGCTGTCCGCTTCCTGCCCTCAGGTGTTACCACGCGCCTGCTGTGGCAGGTGGATGCACGTGCCCTCTGCTGCTGCCTCAGCTTTGCTTGGGCACAGCAAATGCCAGGCTCCTCATGTGGTAGAGGAATGCCTCCCCAGCCTTCCCGCATCTGGCAGTGGAGGCAGGATGGCAGGCCAAGGAGGAGAGCAGCCCAGCGATGGCCCTCGCTGCCTGCTGTAGCAGAGCTGTGACGGGCTGTGTCATGCTCCTGTCTGGTGACAAAGGAAGCTACGTGAGGAGCAGAGTGTCTGTCCTGGTGCCTGCTCCTGTTTGCACGACCTCTCAGTTGCCACAAGGCAGAGCAGAGAGGCGGGAGCAGCAGGGCTGTACCCAACTTCTCTGCTTACCCACCGCGGCCTTTGGCATTTGCTGGTGCTCATCAGTAGTTTGAGCGCTCATCCATTAGTGTGGAATGGCTGGAAAATAACGGACATATTATGAGCGATCCAAACCGAGGGGCCTCACTGTAACAACAAGCTGCAGCTGTGTTCAAGGACAAAAACAAGGCCGAGACAGCCTGAGAAACTACATTCCTTCCCAAGAGATAAAGATGTTGGAATGTCGAAAACACGGGGTCTACCTGGGGGGAGAGCATCGCGTGGACGCCACACCGGGACCAATCATAGGGGGCAAAAGGGCGCGTGAACAAGCAGCTTTAGCCTATTAGCAATAAGATAGCGGCGCGTGAAGTTTGAGATAGAGTATAAATTGCTGTGTAACCTTTAATAAAGTGGCATCAACTTGATCACATTGGTAGTCTACGTTGTGTCCGAGACTTCCGCGTCGGCACATTAGTGCACCGGCCGGGAACAGAGCAGCCACAGGGCAGGGCGTCCCATGCAGGGAGTTTCCCTCAGGGATGGTCCCTGCTGGCATCTTCCCCTGCAGAGTTTGCTGTGGGCAACCCGTGCCCCTTCTGTGGGGATGGGCCACGTCTCTGAGGGCCAGTCTCAGGGCTTTGGGGGGCTGGAAGATATAGGCAACCACTTCCCTGCTCTTCAGCTGAGGACACACTGGGGACCAAGTGCCTCGCAAATTCCTCAGAGAGCCTCAGAGCCTTTCAGGAGGGAGCATCACTGGCTGTTTTGTCAGTGCACTTCCAGTTCCACCTGGAAGAGGCACGGGTGACTGCCACCCACCCTGGTGCCATGCTGACTGCTGGGACCTGTTTCTGCCTGTCCGGAGTGAGCACGTTTCCACTGTGAGCTGTGGCACTGGGTCTCCCGTCCCATCAGGATGGCACAACAGCCCCAGAGCATGGCCCTGCTGCAAGCGACGGCAGAAGTGAGTCAGAGCCATCAACGTTTTGCAGGAGAAGACAACATCCCCCTTCTAAGACCCTTTCCCCAAACGGTACGGCCGCCCGGGTGAGAGCATGGCCCATCTGCCCAAGCGGCACGGGCAGGCAGAGGCTTTTTCCAGGCAGCTCTCAGGGCTGGCAACACACGCCTGGCCTTTGAGCTCCCGCCACACCTCTCCGGACAGGCAAGGTCTCCTCTGTGTCTCGTAGGGTAGCAGGGAGCACCATCTGCTGCCGCTCAGAGGCTGCAGCCTCAGTCTGGTGGTCTGTCACACCGGTCCATCAAAGAAGCAGGCTCCCCAGGCCCTGGACACTTACGGGCGGAAACTTTCCTCGGTTTGGACCGTGCTCCAGAAACGTCTGGGAGTGGGAACGTCAGGGCACGTCCGTGCTGTCCTTCCCTTGGCTGCCATTTCACCAAGGAGGATTTCACCCAGGATTTCAAGGAGTCACCAAGTGGTTGGGCAAGATGCTAACAGCCATGACAACACTGTACACAAAGCTGCATTTCTGCAGGAACGTGGACACGAGGTTGCACCTAGGGTCCTGGGCAGGTCTGAATCCATTTCCCCCGGATTCCCTGATGCCAGTGCATGGATGATGTGCACCGAGGTGGAGCTGAGGTCTCTCGCAGTGCCTCAGCACTATTTGGTGACTCACAGGTGACTCCAAGGTGGTCTGCTGGTGCCACCTTGCAATTAAAGGGCCCCGAATGTGCCAATCCATCCCTGAGCCAGGGAAAACAAGCCAGACCCTCTGGGTCAGTGACCTGAACAAGCCAGCAGGCAATGATGCAAAGGTGAGTGTTGTTTGGGAAGACTGTGCCGAAGCAAACAGGTCCACTTGGTGATGGCTCGCTTTCAGGCCTGAGTCAGCAGGCTCCTTCATCGCTCTCCAGGGCCGTTGTTTCTCCTCAGGAGAGTAATGAGTAAAGTCCTGGCAGGCAAGGCAAGGGCTCTGCAGTTCCCAGAGAACTGGCCTTTCCTGACTGAGGACAACAGCTGAACTGCTGGGCCCCCTTTGCATGGTGTGCATCACCGAGGCCCGAGGGGAGCAGACGTCTGCCACCGAGTACCCTGAGCCACTCCAGCAATGACCTCCGTGTCCCCATCCCTGCACACAATGGGGTTTTGGTCCAGAGTGCAGGAGGGCCTTGTTTGACCATGACCTTCCAAACACTCTGGGGATCAGAGTCTCCTCCTCTCTCTGTCCCCCAGTAGAACAGCCATCCTGCAGAGGCTTGGCTGGGCTCCGAGCAACTCCATAGGCGGCAGGCACTGGTGTTGCTCAGGGTCGGTGTCATGCCATCAAAGAGAGACCCTTCTGAGTGGCCTTCATGTGTACCCCACAGGAAAATTCCTATCTAAGTGGGGCCACGTTCCCCAGGAAGGGCAGGACGTGTACATCACCTACTCATGGCCTGAATCTGCTGCAAGGCTTCACCAGCTACTGGAATGAGACCTCAAAGGAGCGTTGGTCTGGGGAAGAAACATAATTGCTATCAACAAAATCACGTCAGTGCTACCCAGGATGAAAAGGGAGGCACGCATTTCAGGCAACGGAGGCATGTCTTTCATCTACCAGCATAGGTGTGAGAAGTCCAAATTGCTGTTTCTCAACATGCTTCATGTTTGTGGCATTTTTCAGCTCCCCTGGGGCTCTGGGCCGCAGTATAAAAGCATGCCCAACTGCCAGCTCCTCTGTCGTCTCCTCGTGCCTTCCCCTGCTCTCTGAAGTTGGTAAGTGTCAGTTCATTTTGCCTCTTGTCTCCTCGGTTGGCAGGACAGATTTTGTGGAGAGGGCTGTATCCGCAGTTCAGCAATGCTCCTTTTGCACTGTTGGCATGACGAGAAGCTTCCACAGGAGAGCTAGTCCCACCATAGACGTCTTCTTCCGTAGTGGCTGCTGTCTTCAGGAGCCCTGTTGCGTTTTACTCAGACATGTCCCCTCCTGAAAGATGTGGGTGAGAGGAGCCTGACCTGACAAGACGAGGGGTCTTGAGGGTGGGGGCAGGGAGAAGGAGACCCATTTGTGAGTGAACAAATTGATGCTTGTACAAGGGCTGATGGATGATCAGGAAGTACAGAGCCCGATGCCAGGAAGAGGGAGCCTCTTGGTGTGCAGTAGAAAATCGTTCCCTGACCAAGGCCACAGCACCAAGGCTACGCTCCACCCGTCTGGAAAACCTGGCATCCATTTCCTCACGGCGGGAGGGGGCTTACTGAGGACTCTCTCTGGGGCACCTTCCCTACCAAATTTCCAGGGCTGAGCAGAAGGAGTGTTGTGAAATATCCTCACAGCCTGCAGACATCCCCTTGGTAATGGAGTCACCGGAGGTAGCAGAGGGCCTCCATGGGGCAGGCATGCCTGGGCGTGGCAAGGCCAGCTGAGGTATAGACTGCGAGGGAGCTTGACTTGGACAGGGGAAGCTTCATTATGTTTTGACGGACCCTCTCGGATCACCCTTCAATTACTAGCAAATACCCAATGCAGACCCCATCCCAAATCTCTATCCGCTGAGCGGCCAGCCACTGGTTTGTTCTCGGAGGAGCCAAGCTGGGGGTCTGAAAGGGCCCGACAGCTAATGCCCTCTGCTCCCTCCCGGTCTTGCAGGGTCGCCTCCCTCTGCAAGACATGTCGTGCTACAGCCCGTGCCTGCCAGCCACCTGCGGCCCAACCCCGCTTGCCAACAGCTGCAACGAGCCCTGCGTCATCCGGTGCGCCGACTCCAGCGTTGCGATCCAGCCCTCGCCAGTGATGGTGACGCTGCCGGGCCCAATCCTCAGCTCCTTCCCTCAGAGCACAGCCGTGGGATCCACCGCGTCGGCTGCCGTGGGGAGCTCCCTCAGCGCTGCCAGTGTGCCCATCGCTTCTGGGGGCTCCCTGGGGCTGGGCGGCTTTGGGTGGTCCGGTCTGGGCCGCGGGCTCTGCGGGCCTCTGGGACGGGGCAATCTCTTATGCTGAAGCCCGTGGATCGCTTGCCCGTGGTGAAGTACCAGGGGCCTCGAGGAAAGTCCAGGAGCCAGCCCCGAGGGAGCGGCCTTCCGTCTCTTCCCAAGGAAGCCTCTCTCTTTCCCCCTCTTGCTCTGCTTTACCTTACGCTCCCCATCAAACACCTCCACCTTCCTTCCGTAGCAATGCATCTAGGGCATACGTGACTGCCAGAGCCTTGAGGGGGAGTTGCACAGGAAGCATGCCTGGCGTGGAAGTTTTCCTTCCGATGGCAGCACTTCTCTGAGCTTTTCTCGGCCTCCAACATGCATTGCTTCAGCTCTCGCCTTTTCCATTTTCCTTTGATTTTCTCATTAAAGACATTGGGCATCACAGCTTTGCTAGAGAGCCGTGTTTCATTCTCCCTTCTTCTCCAATCCCAACCAGCGGACTGTCCAAGAGAGTTCCTCCCTTGCTACAGCTACGGATTTTTCCATAGCTGCCGGGTTTCGCCCCTGACAGCCTATAACAATGGAGACAAGGCCAGCTTGGCAGGGGGGAGAGCTCTTCAGCTCTTCTGGAAGGAGCCCCATTACTCATCGGCACACCTCGAAAGCCACGACATAAAGCATGAAGGGAGCCGGAATTGCCACAGAATCATAGAATTGCCCCGACTGATAGGGACCCCCAAAGATCATCTAGCCCAACGTTTTGCAGGAAAGGGAGCCCAGATGAGATTATCTAGCGCCCTGTCCAATTGCATCTTGAAAACCTCCTGTCACCAGAATTCTACCACGTCCCTGGGGGGGTTGTTGTAGTGAATGATTGTTCTCACTGTAAAATATGTCTTCCTTGTATGAAGGCGAAACCTCTCCCGCTTGCTCCCTCTTCTCTCCGTGTGGCTCTTTGTTAAGAGGGAGTGTGCGTCGTCTTTGTAGCTGCCTTTAGGTACTGGAAGACTGTGATGAGTGCAGGGGAAGAGCAGCACAGCACAGCACGAGACTCGGTATGGCGTGTTTGTGGGAGGAAGCAGAGGTGGGAGAAGGGAGGGTTCAGGGTGGTCTTGGGAGGAAGAAACGTGAGGAAACTAGAGGGAAGATGGGATAACATGGCTGTCCCTCAAGAACTACTTGCTGTTCAGGATGTTTGCCTGGACGTTGTCACGTCCCGCTCAGACGAGGGGGACAAGTGACTCAGATTCGCAAATCCCCAATGGAGCGGACAACAAGTCTCCAAGTCTAAACATTTATTAACTACTCACAATGTACTAATTGAACACACGATAGTTGGCTAAGTATATAGCAAGTTGTGGCAAGCAATATAATATGCCTTGCATTTCTTAATAGGAAAGGGAAAAGAGGGAGATAGAGGGAATGGGGAAATACAGATCACCGGTCTGGGTTTCTGCGCTGATCCTGCCGACGAGGGTTCCGAGAGGCACAGGAGACATCCGTCTTTTTCACTGGCATCCGTCTTCTTCGCTTCACTGCACTCTCTCTCCTCAGTGCGCGCCACCCCCCCCCACCCCCCCTTCTTGATTTATACCCACTTTCCTTGGGTCCATCCCCTAGGTCGACCCACATACCTACGTATCCCATGTACGGGGAGGGGTGAGGTGTTTCATGGGATGATGTAATTAGCATGATCATGTTAGCTCTCGTTAGCATATTGAGGGGTGTTAACTTTAATATGCATGTCGTGGATAATGAAGCAAAGGTCATTCACCGGACAGATGGCCCTTGAAGTTTTGGCCAGGTGCACCAGAGCAGAGCCGTCCTGTCTTCACAGGGCTCCCTCCTCCAGTCCCATCTTGTGTTATTCGGGCAGCCTTATCAGCTTCGACCTCCACAGAATGCACCCTGTGACTCATAGTTTTGTCTTGCGAGTGTTTGAGGCATTTATTTGATCAGCCTCAACTTTTGCTTTCTCAGGCTGTTTTTCTTAGTTTCTCACAGGCCTGGTTTCTCGTCTCTCACATCCCACCCCGTGACTCAAACACTCCAAGTTCTTCTTTGACCATTGTGATCCCAAAAGGTATAGGGAAAAGGAAGACAGAAGGTGAGAGAGCATATAGCTAATTGCTGCAAGGCATACCATTAAAAGCAAAAATTTACATAATATCACAATACTAATATTTACAAGCCATCTTCCCCACCCCGTGAGTCCTGAGGATCCCAGTGATGTGATCCATGACCCAGGGTTCCATCCATCAAACTAGTCCATCAGTCAATAAAAAGGTTCTCACTTCCCATTGTTGATCATCTTCATCATGGCACGGTCTCCTCTATAGAGGTGGTGGCATTGTGGATGATGATATAGTATTCTCCCTCAGTTAGATTCAGCACACTGCACAGTCCATGTTCCTTCAGCAATGCTAGCCAGATTCTGCAACGTCATCTTAGATGCTTGTTGGGTCTGCACCTTTAATTCCTTAAAGGCATATCTTGTTAGTACATATAATTGCTAAGTTAAATTTTCTAAAACTATTTGAGGTTACACAACGACATTATCAGGTCTATAAGGATTTAAATGGGAATACAATTTAATATTCAGGTACAATTCATTAATGCTTAATTTGTGGGATCAGACCCCTTCAACTAGTCTTTGATGACTGCATCTTGCTGTTGATGGATGTGGTGTTGTAAGGACCACATACAGTTATATGAGCTAGCACTGTGATCTGTTTGGTATTTGCAAGCACCAGTTTGCAGTCACAGGTGGCTCACAGGCTTCCTTTATTTTGGAGGTGATTCCCAATAAGGTAACTTAAGGCACAACTCCAGGTTAACCTTCTAATAAGTGAACTCATTAAATGTACCTGTAAAATTTCCTGGATTGTTGATTGTAATTGATTGGCAATGATTTATTCCACACTCAGCAGGTATGATTCCACAAATTATATAATAATGTAAGCAGATTACAAATAATAACTAGCCAATAATGCCTACAACCATTGAAAGTGCTAAAAGTAACATAGGTCTCCTGTTGTCCAGGATCAATGCTCTGTAAAACACATATATACATGACAAAACAATGATGGTTAGAAAGAAGGGACAATCCACCTGGTATTGATGCGGTATTCTTTCCCATGGGCATCAGTAGCCACCCATGAACAAATATTGATGGGAGTTTTTAGGGTTAGGGGTACTTGCCCCACGGTGGGCAAGTCTACTAGAACAGGTTGTCCAGGATAATGGAGCGGGTTTGCAGGGTCTTTAGTCTCTTTTTTCCTGGCGAGTATGGACAGAGGCTTAGGACAGAACGCGGTAAGTCGTGGGCACCCATTAATTCCCCACCGGCTGTTTATCTTCATTACTGCGTCTGACACCCGTTGTGGCCATCCTGGTTCGAGGGGTTTTAGGGCCTGCTTTAACAGTCCATTGGTGCGTTCCACAATTCCATTTGCTTGGGGATAGTATGGAGTATGGAAAATCCACTGAATTCCTTCATCTTGAGCCCACTCCTGAACCACCCCGGCAGTAAAGTGACTACCGTTGTCTGATTGGATCGATTTGGGCTTAGGCAAGTAGCTAAACCAACGTTTTAATCCCTTCACCGTATTTTCTGCAGTTGCTCGAGATACAGCTTCTGCTTGAGTTAGGCCTGATATTATTTCCACCCCCACCAATACATAACGTTTTCCCTCAGAGAGCCGGAAAGGGCCAATATAATCCACCTGCCAGGTGTCCCATAGTCCCTTGTTGTCCCTTAGGTGTAGGGGTTGGTCCTTAAGAGGGTTGTGCTCTCCCAGCCGAGTACGACATAGACTACACGCTGAAATAATGGTATTGCACAATTCCCTGGTTACGGACCATCCCCTGCTTATCGCTTCTTTAAACAAATCTTTGCTTCCTGAATGACCCCGCTTTACATGCAGCCATTCCAGTAAGTGTTCCCATTTCTCCTCCTCACCCTCACCTTCTGTAGCAGTTCTCATCAAACGAGTCATTGAATCCACCTGGTTGTTTAGCAGGTGGGCAGGGTGATTTCCTGACTGGTGTGCAGCCACCCATCCTACTAAAAAGGACTTCCGTTTTGCAATGTTTAAGATTTCCTCCCACTTTTCACGCTGCCACACTGGTACCCGATTTACTTCCCAGTGGTTTTGTTCCCAAAATGTAAGCCATTCGGTACATCCCTTGAATACGGCATAGGAGTCTGTGTAAATAAATACTGGTTCTGTAGTCTCAGCTTCTTTAACAATCACGCTCCATACCGCTGTTAACTCTCCCACCTGAGCACTTCCCTCACCCTCTGTTATGATTCGGTCCCCCGAGTCAACATGCAGTGCTACTGCTCGGTATTTCCATACCTTTCCCTCTCTTCTAGAAGATGCATCGGTGAACCATACATTCTTTAGATGGGTTTCAAATGGGGGAGCAGGTTTTATGTATGAGGGAGGAGGTTCAGGGTGGTCAGAAGGTGGATCTTGTATTTTGAGCACTTTGGGTGCCCCCTCCTCTATCTGATATGTGTGGCAGTAATGATCTAATTGTGCATACCACTTCCTCACTGTGTCTCGCTGCGCAACCCCCACAGGAGGGGGGGTTCCGGCCAGTACTGGTTTCAGGACCTTAAAGGGTCCTCGTAGAATGATTAGTTGCTGCCTTATGATTTTTTCAGCTTCCTGCAAAGCTAGGGTAACCACAAAAAGACCCTTCTCCCAGATCGAGTAACGCTTTTCTGCATCTTTGAAACTGCGTGAATGAAACCCTATAGGGCGAGTGGTACCCTCCGACCCACGTTGCCACATATGTATGGATAGTCCATGAATTGCAAAACCCCACTCAATTTGGAATGGATCTGTTGGATGTATCGGCCCTAAAGCCTGATATACTCCAGCCTCAAAGATTAACAGCTTTAAGGCTTCTTCATGGACAGGAGTCCAGTCCCAAGTAGCCCTTTTGCGTGTCAAATCATATAAAGGACGAGCTATGATGGAAAAATCAGGAATATGTTTCCTCCAAAATACCAGCAAGCCTAAGGCATGTTGCAGCTCCTTCTTATTTTCAGGGCTCTTTACTTCTTCCAGGGTAGTTAAAGTTTCTGGGGGAATACACACTGTTCCTCCCCGCCACCAAATACCCAGAAACTTTACCTCAGAGGATGGGAGTTGTACCTGTTCAGCTGGAATTTGGAGCCCTAAATTTTCTAGGTGGGTGATTATCTCTGTCTGGGTCTGTCCCACTGCAGCAGCATCAGAGCCACCAATCAGAACATCGTCAATATATTGATATATCCTGACCCCTTCCCTTGGAGGGATTTGAGCAAGTTCCTGTGTTAGTGCATAATGAGCGATGGTCGGCGAATGGCAGTATCCCTGGGGGAGACGTGTAAAAGTAAATTGCACGCCTTCCCATGTAAAGGCAAAGCGATCTCTGTCTGCCTCCTGTATGGGGACCATAAAGAACATATCTTTCACATCAATAGTTGCTAAGATCTGGTGGGCTTGTTCCTGTATGGTTGCAATCAGTTCAGCTATGTTAGGTACTGCAGCTGTTAGAGGACCTGTATTGGCATTTAATCGCCGATAGTCAATTGTCAGATGCCACTTTCCGTTAGGTTTACGGACTGGCCACACTGGGGAATTATAGGGTGAGTGAGTTGGAACGATTATCCCTTGCTCCCGCAGCTCTGCTATTACCGGAGTGATCCCCTCCCTTGCACCTAACGGTAAGGCGTAAGGTTTCACATTAACAGTTTTAGAAGGAGGAAGCGCAGGCGCTTGCTGTAGAAGTCTTATAGAGGCAGTTGGGGACCCAAATTTCCATTCCCTTCCTTTTGAATCCACCCAAGCTTGTCCCTTCAATAGGTCAAGTCCCAGGATATTTGTGGGGAAATTTCCCAGGATCATCATAGCCTCTGTTGCAGTTTCATTCCCAGGTAACCAGCATTTCACCCGAGCAGTCGGCTGTGGCTTAGAGTCCCCGAAAACATCTGTAACCCAGATCTGCTTTTTGTCAGCAATTATGCCATTCCGCTTGGCAACCTCAGTTTGGAGTGCTGAAATCTGAGCACCCGTATCTACTAGAAACGTAACTGGAGTTTTAAAGGGACCGAGCAGAAAGGTAATCAACAAGTCTCCTTTAGTATTCTCTGTGAGCCTCCTTAAGTGGACCCACCCGCCATCCCCCGGCTCACTTACTGGGGATGGCGCATCCAGTTTCCCGACCCTAAATCAATCAAGTCTTCTTCAGGGGCAGTTGGTGTTTGAGAAGCAATTACCACCATCTCGTTAGTTTCCAGCTCTGTCCCTCCCTTTGCTCGAAAGGTCCACTCGGTTGGGGGGGGCAGCTTTCTTTTGTCTTTCCAGGCTCGAATGAGCTTTTCTAAAACTGTAGTACGCATACCATCCATTAACTCTCGGGGAATCCCCTGTCCAATTCCCTCAGTCCACAAAAGGTTTCTCTTTGCTCTTAAAACTTGCGGAGGGGAAGGAGGCGGATTTTCCTGCTGTTCCACTCTGCGTACCGAGGGCTTAGGTTTACCCGTTCCCCTGGTAAGGCCCATTCTCCGGCCATAGTTTATTAAGTCCTGAGCTATCTCTCCCCAGGTCATGGCTTCTCCCCCCGCCCGTCTCCCCCCTCGCGGGGCTAATGCATTCCGCAAACGATCTTGTAATTGTACTGCATGTGATTTCAAAGAGTCCGGCAAACCCCGAATCAGGGGAGTCATTTGATCAGGGTTAGCAATTAATAGCATTGGGGAAGGCTGCTGCGGAACCAAACGCCTGTCATGCATTAATTGGAGACAAGCAGCCTTCTGCAGACTTTCAGTCAAATGATTTACGGTTGGGGTCTCAATACATACTGGATCCCCCCTTTCCAAGGGGTCCAGACCCCCAGCCCAATAAGCAGCTCGTTGAGTTAACGACCACGGCTCTCTCTGGTCATCAGTAACTAAGAAAACCCCTGGCCCCCAGTATCCCTGGGCCTCATCTTCTGATAACAAAATTCGGTCGCCACCAGTCAAAGATACCCTCCACACGTATTCAGTCTCAGTTTCCTGAGCTTGTCTGGTATATTTCTCCTGAATTTTTGCAAGCTCAGTCGCTGGATATGGTGTAGTTCGAATGGTGACCTGTGGAGCTCTTCCACCCTGACCCTCGGTGGTCTCCGTTTTAATTAATGGTCTTAAATTTGCCCCCTCATTTTCGGGGTAAAAAATTTCTCGGCTTATCTCTAAATCCTTTGTTGGATACAAGGGTCTGGCTGCTGCTTTTGCCAGACTCGTAACTCCCTGTTCACTATCCGGAACAGAGCCGAAATCTGTCCGGTTGCAGGTTTCTTGTTCATTCCTCTCTTTTTCGGACCGTGAGATTTTTTCTCGGTCCAAGGCATCTAACAGAGCCATGTGAAATCGCTGAGAGGTGTTATGCTCATCAGCTAATTGGCTTTTCAGAACTTCAGTTTGCTCTTGCCAGAGTTTAGCTTTTTGTTCAGTAACTTTACGTTCCTCAACCAATTGATCCTGGAGAGCTTTTACCAGATCTTGTAAGGATTTGATCATTTCCCCTTCTAATTGTTTCTTAACATGTTTATCTTTTTGGGCTGCAGTCAGTGCTGCCCCTAATACAGCGCACACTACAGCTTTTCCTTTGCCTGGTCGCGACCCTTGCAGCCCCGCAAGTACATTAATATAGCTTGCCACTGCTTCTGGATTATGCCAATTATCGTGGGCCCAAACCTCTACTAAAGGAGGAGGACAAGCCTTATACTCCTTCAGTTTCTCAAAAATAGGGGAGCAGTCAAGCACCGACATTTCCTGGCCAGTCATGGCTTGCCACTGCTCGAACCTCTCCTGGCTTAGAGCTGAGAGGTCACTTCCCAATTCTCCCTGTCCTTATTGGATAGAGAATCGGTATCCCTCCGACCCTTTCCCAGCGTATAGCTGAGGGGCCAATTCCCAGTTCTCCCTGTCCGAGTTGGTCGGATAGAGAACCAGTATCTCATAAGACTTTCCGACACCGAAGGGGATCCTGCCGACTACGCCAATTTTAATGTCACGTCCCGCTCAGACGAGGGGGACAAGTGACTCAGATTCGCAAATCCCCAATGGAGCGGACAACAAGTCTCCAAGTCTAAACATTTATTAACTACTCACAATGTACTAATTGAACACACGATAGTTGGCTAAGTATATAGCAAGTTGTGGCAAGCAATATAATATGCCTTGCATTTCTTAATAGGAAAGGGAAAAGAGGGAGATAGAGGGAATGGGGAAATACAGATCACCGGTCTGGGTTTCTGCGCTGATCCTGCCGACGAGGGTTCCGAGAGGCACAGGAGACATCCGTCTTTTTCACTGGCATCCGTTTTCTTCGCTTCACTGCACTCTCTCTCCTCAGTGCGCGCCACCCCCCCCCACCCCCCCTTCTTGATTTATACCCACTTTCCTTGGGTCCATCCCCTAGGTCGACCCACATACCTACGTATCCCATGTATGGGGAGGGGTGAGGTGTTTCATGGGATGATGTAATTAGCATGATCATGTTAGCTCTCGTTAGCATATTGAGGGGTGTTAACTTTAATATGCATGTCGTGGATAATGAAGCAAAGGTCATTCACCGGACAGATGGCCCTTGAAGTTTTGGCCAGGTGCACCAGAGCAGAGCCGTCCTGTCTTCACAGGGCTCCCTCCTCCAGTCCCATCTTGTGTTATTCGGGCAGCCTTATCAGCTTCGACCTCCACAGAATGCACCCTGTGACTCATAGTTTTGTCTTGCGAGTGTTTGAGGCATTTATTTGATCAGCCTCAACTCTTGCTTTCTCAGGCTGTTTTTCTCAGTTTCTCACAGGCCTGGTTTCTCGTCTCTCACAGACGTGCCCTGCTTCTGATCAGTGCAGCCTGTCCTGTCTTCTTCTTAAGCTCTATTCCTAACGACTTTCCCTGGTGAGGGGCTCTCTGATCTGTGTGCATGTGTGCGTATGGAAGTCTAGGGGCCAGCAACTGGAGCCAAACCACAGGTGGCCGTGGTTCCGGTCTCAGTGGTGCCAGTCACTGGAGTGGGACCGGAGGTCGTCGGCACTGCTTGTCTGGGGTGCCGGCACCTGGACAGACCAGGGTGAGTGGAAATAATGTGCTGCCAGCAAGTGAAGCGTGTGAGGGTATGCAAGTCAGTGTGTGACTGCTCTCAAGTATCAAGCCAGCTGAGGCAGCGAGTGGGTAAAGCGGCTTGGGAGCCACGTGTGGGTGTGTGCCCCTCAGGATGAGGTCACAGAGGGCGTTGGCTACAGGAGGCACCAGAGGGTCCTGGCCAACCACCAGAGACATCATAAGGCCATTTCGTGTCTGCGTGCATGTCTCTGGGGCCAAGAGAACCGGAGGAGCTGGCTGCCAGAATGACCAGGGTGTCAAGGTGTGCTGGTTTGGGCATAGAGGTAATTTTCTTCATAGTAGCTGGTATGGGGCTGCGTTTGGGATTTGTGCTGAAAACGGTGTTGATAATAGAGAGGTGTTGTTGTCGTTGCCGAGCAGTGCTTACACAGAGTCCAGGCCTTTTCTGCCTCTCACACCAGCCCACCAGCCAGTAGGCTTGGGGCTGCACAAAAAGATGGCCGGGGTCACAACCGGGACAGCTGACCCCAACTGACCAAAGGGATATTCCATACCATATGACGTCACGCTCAGCACATAAATCTGTGGGAAGAAGAAGGAATGGAGGAGATGTTTGGAGTTATGGCGTTTGTCTTCCCAAGTAACCATGATGGAGGCCTGCTCTCCTGGAGATAGATACCTGCCTGTCGATGCAAGGAGTGAATGAATTCCTTGCTTTGTTCTTCTTGCGTGCGCGGCTTTTGCTTTATCTATTAATCTGTCTTTATCTCGACCCAGGACTTTTACCCTTCCGATCCACTCCCCCATCGCACCGGTGCGGGCAGTGAGTGAGCGGCTGCGTGGTGTTTACTTGCCGCCTGGAGTGAAACCACACCACCAGGCCCACCGGAGCCAGGGACCAGCTACAGGGTGGACGGGGTGTCTCAGTCCAGCTGCTGGAGTGATCCACGTTGTACATGTGTGTAATATTGTCCCACTCACAGTCCTTCATCGTGATCAGCCAGAAGGGGACCTGGACGAGGCTCTCGGTGCCCTCTGTTGAGTGCTGTGTGTTCCTGCCTGGGTTGATCGGTGTGGTCGGCCATGTGTTATATGTGTCGTACACATGGATTTGTGTGTGTGTGCCTCCTGGGAGGCATGCTCAGCCTCGCTGATGGCTGGGCCAGGGGCCATGGAGCTGTGGCAGCCTGAGCCTGAGCTCTGCTGGGCTCCTGGGTTCAGCAGCCACTGAACAGAAAGGGATCCTTCTGGGCTCTCCAAACCGCCAAGCTCGCCTGTCGATGAGGAAGAGTTCTGCTCTGCTTCTCTTCTCTGAGGCTGGGGTGAGATGAATGCAGGTGAGATTACGGTGCCTATGAAGAAGCTGACCTCTCCACAGCAGGCAGCCCCTTTCTCATCTCCCACAGACTCTCCCCCCGGATTCAGACCCAACTGGGCTGTCAATGGCGGCAGTGGTCCCCTTTACCTGCCTCCCAGGCCTTAGGGATACGTGAGGCTGGCGGGGGGTTGGGTAGAGGGGTGGGGTCAGCAGCATTCTGATCTCTGAGCCCCTTGGCCAAACCCCAGGCTCTTCTCCTCGCATCTTGCTTCCATGCAGCCACGTCCAGGTACGCTGCTCACAGGTGCTGAACTCCAGCAACCACAAGGCATCCTTGGAAGTGCAAAAGTACTGGGAAGTGCACCCAGAGGAGAGCAGGGTGGGGAGATCAAGGTGTCCATGGTCGTGGGGAAGAGATATCCCAAGGAGATGTCCAGGGATTGGGAAAGGGAGGCAGGTGGCCAGAGAGGCAGAAGTGCAAGTGTGTGTAAGAGAGGGGTGGTCGTGTGGGCAGGAAGAGGCTCCGGCCACCTCTGTGTCTTTCATAACCACGCAGGATCATTCCTGTCCTCTGACCCCTGCCAAGTCGCTCCTGACCACGCGATACAGCACATCTCTTGGTGGCATGGCTAGCTGCTGGCTACTCCTGCCTCCACACAGGTCTTCCCTGCTTTGTCACAAAACTGGTTAAGGGCTTGGTGTGTCTGAAATTTGAGGGGAGGCTGTGAGAGCTGGGATTCTTCCCATACCTGATGGAAGGGAATGAAGAGGGAGCCATAATCACTTCTCAGAAGTACCAACTGGCAGCACGAGTGGGAGTGGGCACAAATTGAAACACATGAAGTCCCAGCTCAAGGCAAGAAAACACTTCCTTACCAAGAGGGGGGTCAAACAGCAGACCAGGCTGCCCAGAGAGGTTGTGGAGTCTCCATCCTTGGAGATACTCAAAACCCAGCTGGACGATGTCCTAAGCAACCAGCTCAAGCTGACCCTGCTGGAGCACTTGGCTGCCGCTGCCACCGCTCCTGCTGCTGCTTGTCCTGCTCTTGCTGCTGCTCCTGCCACTGCTGCTGCCACTGGTTCTGCCGCTGCTCCTGCTCTTGCTGCTCCTGTTCCTGCTCCTGCTGCAGCTCTAACCCATTCGTCGATAGTGGATACTATGACCAACGTTAGAGGGACCCTACCTCCAGCCACGTGGAGGACAGGAACAATCGAGTTTATTGGCCTGTGTGGATTCGATGGCTTGGCACATTCCACCCACAGCAGTATAAGGCTCTAGTGGACACTGGTGCCCAACGCACCCTGATGCCATCCCATTTTAAAGGGGCAGAAACCATTGGTATTTCAAGAGGGGTCTCAACAGCTGACTGTGTTGGAGGCCGAGGTGAGCCTAACTGCGAATGAGTGGCAAAAGCACCCCATCGTGACCGTCCCAGAAGCGCCATGCATTCTTGGTATAGATTATCTCAGGACAGGGTATTTTAAGGACCCAATCGGTGGGCTTTTGGTATAGCTGCCTTGGAGACAGAGGAAGTCAAACAGCTGTCTGCGTTGCCGGGTCTCTCAGAGGACCCCTCTGTTGTGGGATTGCTGAGGGTTGAAGAACAACGGGTGCCAATCGCTACTACAACAGTGCACCGACAACAATATCGCACCAGCCGAGACTCCGTAATTCCTGTCCATAACCTAGAGAGACGAGGAGTGATCAACAAGACTCTCTCCCCCCCTCTAACAGCCCCATAGGGCCAGTGTGAAAGTCTAATGGAGAGTGGAGACTGACAGTAGACTATCGTGGCCTGAACGAAGTCACGCCACCGCTGAGCGCTGCCATGCCGGACATGCTAGAGCTTCAATACGAACTAGAGTCGAAGGCAGCCAAGCATAGGCCACGACTGATATTGCTAAAGCATTCTTCTCCATCCCTCTGTCAGCATAGTGCAGGCCACAGTTTGCTTTCACCTGGAGGGGTGTCCAATGCACCTGCCAGTCAGCTGCCCCAGGGGCGGAATCACAGCCCCACCATTTGCTGTGGACTGATCCAGCCTGCACTGGAAGAGGTTGAAGCCCTGGAACACCTGCGATGCCTTGATGACATCATTGTAATGGGGTAATACAGCAGGAGAAGTTTTTGAGAAAGGAGAGAAAATAGTCCAAATCCTTCTGAGAGCTGGTTTTGTCATAAAGCGGGGTAAGATCAAGGGACCTGCACAGGAGATTCAGTTTTTAGGAATAAAATGGCAAGATGGACATTGTCAGATTCCAATGGAGTTGACTGATAAAATAGCAGTTATGTCCCCGCAGACAAACCAAAGGAAACGCTAGCTTTCTTAGGCTTTGAGGGTTTCTGGAGACCCACTACGAGATATTGCTGCTCGGGTAGAGAACTTGGTTGTGAAAGTACGTCGTGTAGGTGCTCATGTACCCAAGAGCCAGGCCACTGAAGAACATCAGAAAGAGCAACAGGTGGATCAAGCTGCTAAGATTAAGGTGGCTCAAGTGGATCTGGACGGGCAACGTAAGGATGAAAAATTTATGGCTCGCCAGGCCCATGACTCCTCAGGCCCTCAGGGAAGGGATGCAACGTATAGATGGACTCGTGACCGAGAGGTGGACTTAACCACGGACACCACTGCACAGGTTATCCGTCCATGGATGTGAGACGTGTGCAATCAAGCAAGCCAAACGGTTAAAACCCCTTTGGCATGGAGGACGATGGTTAAAATCTAAATACGGGTTGGCCTGGCAGATTGATTATATCCCACTCACACAAACTCAGCATGGCAAAGGCTATGTGCTCACAGTGGTGGAAGCAGCCACCGGATGGTTGTAAACGTGTGCTGTGCCCCACGCCACTGCCCGGAACACTATTTTAGGCCTTGAGAAGCAAGTCTTGTGGTGGCATGGCACCCCAGAGAGAATTGAATCAGATAATGGGACTCATTTCCAAAATAATCTCATAGACGCTTAGGCCAAAGGACATGGCATTGAGTGGGTGTATCACAGCCCCTCTCCTGCACCAGCCTCTGGGAAAACTGAGCGGTGCAATGGGTTGCTAAAAACTACAGAGAACAATGGGTGGTGGAACTTTCAAACACTGGTACATGCACTTAGCGAAATGCACCTGGTTAGTCAATACTAGAGGATCTGCCAACCAGTCTGGCCCTGCTCAGTCAAACCTTCTTCGTACTGTAGATGGGGATAAGGTCTCTGCAGTGCGCATTAAAAACATGCTGGGGCAGACAGTCTGGGTTATTCCTGCTTCGGGTAAAGGTAAACCCATGCGTGGGATTAGTTTTGCCCAAGGACCTGGGTGCACACGGTGGCTAATGTGGAAGGACGGGCAAGTCCGATGTGCGCCTCAAGGGGATTGGATTTTATGTGAAAACAGACAATGAATTGAACTGTACGATGTTAACTGTCGAATAACCCAGTTATTGCATAGCGTCATCGCTATGGTTGATACATACTGAACTGATGGCATCACATTAATGAAAAAAAGAGATGAACTTTGGTAGAGTCAGGACAGATTTCAGCAGCTGGTGCCCAGCAACATCCTTGAGATCGACCCGCACGTAGACTGTGAGCATGGCCCGCGCCAGACACATCAACAGTGAGCTCCAACTGTAGCAGAGACTACGTGCCATCCTCCTGCCACATCCAAAGTCACGCGCTCCACTGACTGAGCCAAATCCGCCTCATCCCTCCAGCCTTAAAAGACTGTCATGACAAATGGAACCCAAAGTTATGAACTAAATGAACTCAGTACACATTTTGGAAGGATGGCCCATAGACTAAGAGAGTGATATCTGTGTGTAGACACCTGGGACCAGGGAAAGGGATGGTGATTACTTTAGAACGTATTGGGAACCTGAGCATAATGCAAATGGTATGGAATAAGAGGTGGAGACTGTCCTGGTTTTGGCTGGGACAGAGTTAATTTTTCTTGAGCTTGGGGGGGAGCACAGCCAGAATGCTGGACCCGGATCGGTAAATGGAGTGTTCCATATCATGTGATGCCTTGCTCAGTATGTAAAGGAGGGGCGGCTGGGAAGGAGGAGGGTTCTCTCTCGCTTTTGGGATTGCGACCATGGGAGCCGACAGGGTGAGCAGTGATGGGCGGCACGTGGGAAGCAGGGAAAAGCGCAGAGAGTGAAGTCTGCAGTCAAGCCGAACCCAGCCAAGACGGGCCGGGTATCAGTTGGCGGGTGGTGAGCAATCGGATTGCGCATTACCTGTTTGTATTTCATAATACCGGTAGTAGTAGTCTCTTTTTTTTCAATTATTAAACCTACAAGTCTCCCTACGTCTACCCCTCCAATTCTCTCCCCCATGCCCTGGGCAGGGGAGGGTGACTGAATGGCTGCGTGGTGCCTGGCTGCCGGCCGGGTTTAAACCACGACACTAGGTTTGGAAACTACTTCCAGGATGTTTTGCTCCATCATCTTCCCAGGGACTGAGGGGAGGCTGACGGTCCTGTGAGTTCCCCGGCTCTTCCTTCTATCCCTTCCGGTTCCTCTCGCCTATGCGGAGACAGAAGAGGTTGAAGTGTGTCCGTGCTGAGCCACTTCAAAACCTTGCTATTTCTGTTCAGTCAGCTCTCATCTCAAAACAGAAGCTTGGGGGGCACACGTCAAGCTCCTCACACTCAGCAACTTTGGCCACTGTTGGGCTGACCGACGAGGATGGGATTCGAACCCACGCGTGCAGAGCACAATGGATTAGCAGTCCATCGCCTTCACCACTCGGCCACCTCGTCCGCATGCTGCTGCTGCTCCTGCCGCTGCTGCCGCTGGCACTGCCACTGCTCCTGATCTTGCTGCTCCTGCTCCTGCTGCTCTTGTTCCTGCTCCAGCCCCAGCTCCTGCCCCTGCTCCTAACGCTTACACCTTCTTACACTGTTTGCCATGGGAGAGAAAAAGGCAGCCTCCAGCTTGTGCCTCTTGGGACTGGTCCACTGTCCCGAGAGCTGGGCTGAGCTCTGGGGACCTCTGGGAAACAGGTCCCAGCATTCACATCAGCAAATGTCTGGAGAGCAGAGCTCCACACTCCTTCCTGGGAAGGAACACGGGACAGTGACCCAGGCGTGGCTCAGTGCCCGCAAAGGAGTTGAGCCTGACTTTGAGGCTAAATTGTCACCAGCCACCTTGCCCTCACGTTCTGGAAGCATACCACCAGCTCCTACGGACAGGAGTCCCTCACACTTGACTGCTGGACTTTTCACCAGGACAGAGCATGTGCCTCAGGCTTGGCCGTGGCTTCTCTGTGCTGTTCCCCCTGGTGCTCACCCAGGCTCTCATCACAGGCTGCTTCTCTCCCAGCACAGCTAACAGTCAGGAACGATGAGGGAGCTGAGCGGCACCGTCCCCACTGCACACAACTCCCCTTTTCACCTGCCAGAGCTGCGGTGCTGCAGAGAGCGTAAACCGCTGCGCTGGTCCCCTGAGCCCACACCTCTCTGTACATTGAAGGTCAGACCCTGGGCTGGGGGAAATGGTGCAGAAGCCAGCCTCGCTGCCCCTGGTGGATAACAGAAAGGTGGGCATGGGATTGTGCACCGTGGGATGGACACCAAAGGCAGGGCCCTGGGAGCCTCTTTCTCCTCCACCTGCTTAATTCCCGTCCTTGAGGAAGGGGAGCAGTGCACAGCCTTGGGGGCTGGCACCAGAGCCGCTTGCACCCTGGTCACTCTGAATAGTTTCTCCAGCCCCAGCCCACCCCATGGGCCTGTAATTGTGGAGATATTTGAACAAGGAGAGACTGGCAGATTCAGTGTTGCCTCCGCGTCAGGAGCCCATGGCAGCAGGGAGCAATGGCCTGGGAAACGCAATGCTCTGCCAAGCTCCTTCGCCAGAGCGCTGGCACTGCATGAGGCAGATGTGAAAAATTCCTGGGATTCGCTTTCTGGGTTCTTAACAAAGGCTTTTCTAACAAAGCAGCCAGGGCCACCACTGCCTCTCATTAATGCAGCAGCCTGTTGAGTCTCTGCTGTAATCAATGCAGCACAGGGACATCCAACAGAAAATTCGGGCTCCCTCCATGCTTTGTGCTGTGGCTTTCGAGGTGTGCCGATGAGTAATGGGGCTCCTTCCAGAAGAGCTGAAGAGCTCTCCCCCCCGCCAAGCTGGCCTTGTCTCCATTGTTATAGGCTGTCAGGGGCGAAACCCGGCAGCTATGGAAAAATCCGTAGCTGTAGCAAGGGAGGAACTCTCTTGGACAGTCCGCTGGTTGGGATTGGAGAAGAAGGGAGAATGAAACACGGCTCTCTAGCAAAGCTGTGATGCCCAATGGCTTTAATGAGAAAATCAAAGGAAAATGGAAAAGGCGAGAGCTGAAGCAATGCATGTTGGAGGCCGAGAAAAGCTCAGAGAAGTGCTGCCATCGGAAGGAAAACTTCCACGCCAGGCATGCTTCCTGTGCAACTCCCCCTCAAGGCTCTGGCAGTCACGTATGCTCTAGATGCATTGCTACGGAAGGAAGGTGGAGGTGTTTGATGGGGAGCGTAAGGTAAAGCAGAGCAAGAGGGGGAAAGAGAGAGGCTTCCTTGGGAAGAGACGGAAGGCCGCTCCCTCGGGGCTGGTTCCTGGACTTTCCTCGAGGCCCCTGGTACTTCACCACGGGCAAGCGATCCACGGGCTTCAGCATAAGAGATTGCCCCGTCCCAGAGGCCCGCAGAGCCCGCGGCCCAGACCGGACCACCCAAAGCCGCCCAGCCCCAGGGAGCCCCCAGAAGCGATGGGCACACTGGCAGCGCTGAGGGAGCTCCCCACGGCAGCCGACGCGGTGGATCCCACGGCTGTGCTCTGAGGGAAGGAGCTGAGGATTGGGCCCGGCAGCGTCACCATCACTGGCGAGGGCTGGATCGCAACGCTGGAGTCGGCGCACCGGATGACGCAGGGCTCGTTGCAGCTGTTGGCAAGCGGGGTTGGGCCGCAGGTGGCTGGCAGGCACGGGCTGTAGCACGACATGTCTTGCAGAGGGAGGCGACCCTGCAAGACCGGGAGGGAGCAGAGGGCATTAGCTGTCGGGCCCTTTCAGACCCCCAGCTTGGCTCCTCCGAGAACAAACCAGTGGCTGGCCAGGGCCACATCTCCCTGGGAAGTTCCTTTGCATGCCAAGAGTGACCAAGGCCGGTCGCTGTGCCATGCATGGGGGAGGAAGCACCTGGTGACCCCTTGGACGGTACTGGTCGTGCAGCCTCAGATTTCAGCAGAGCCACTGCTACAAAAGAGCCCAAATGACTCCCTCTCAGGAGGGAAGAAAGCTTTCCCTCTTCCCTCGCCAGCTCACCTCCCAGAAGAGGGAAGCACAGTGTATTTTCAAGCCTGGACCACGTATCAGAAGGACCCCGCACAGAAGGGAAGCAGTCCCGTTGACAGAAATCCTGCCAGCACGAAGAGAAGCAGTGAGTTCAGACTTACCAGGTTCAATGTGGAGAGCAAGGGAAGAGACGTGGATGGAAGGGCTTGGAGTGGCCCGGGCTTTTTATATGGTGAGCCAGCGCCTCGGGAGACCTGGAACACACCTTCTTTGTGAAGCACGTTAACAAACAGCAATTTGAGGCTTGCAAAGCACAGCCCACAGATGAAGAACTTGTCCCTTTCATCTGAAAGGCCCGGCCTGTGTTTCCCTATTGGGTGAGAGCACAGTGATGCATTAGTTGCTGGCTCCTCAAAGCAACGGTCATTTGAGGTCCCATGCCACTTCCCAGGGAAGGGTTTCAGTAGCTCCAGGCCTTGTGTGTGGGTTGTGCACATCCTTGCTGGGGAACGTGAGTACCACTCTCAGTCTGGGCTTCAGGCGTGGAGCACTCGTGATGAAGGCCACTCACGTGGGTCTCCTGTTGAAGGGCTGAGGCTGACCCTGAGAAACACAAGGCCTTGCACGGCCATGGGAGGGCTCAGCAATGAGCTAAGGCCCGGTGTGACTGTTTCTCCTTCTCAGAATTCTCATTCTCAAAGTGGGTAGTCAGCCCCAAGGACGCAAGGTCACAGGGGCTGAGGAGGAAACTCATAGGCATTTGACTGAGGGTGCATTTTGCTTTCGGTCACCTTGCCAGCCCTGGAAAGGACAAGTGCTCTTGTGGCTGCAGTTCAAAGCAGAAGGCATGTTGCGGAGCAAGGATGGGCCTGTGCTGTCCGCTTCCTGCCCTCAGGTGTTACCACGCGCCTGCTGTGGCAGGTGGATGCACGTGCCCTCTGCTGCTGCCTCAGCTTTGCTTGGGCACAGCAAATGCCAGGCTCCTCATGTGGTAGAGGAATGCCTCCCCAGCCTTCCCGCATCTGGCAGTGGAGGCAGGATGGCAGGCCAAGGAGGAGAGCAGCCCAGCGATGGCCCTCGCTGCCTGCTGTAGCAGAGCTGTGACGGGCTGTGTCATGCTCCTGTCTGGTGACAAAGGAAGCTACGTGAGGAGCAGAGTGTCTGTCCTGGTGCCTGCTCCTGTTTGCACGACCTCTCAGTTGCCACAAGGCAGAGCAGAGAGGCGGGAGCAGCAGGGCTGTACCCAACTTCTCTGCTTACCCACCGCGGCCTTTGGCATTTGCTGGTGCTCATCAGTAGTTTGAGCGCTCATCCATTAGTGTGGAATGGCTGGAAAATAACGGACATATTATGAGCGATCCAAACCGAGGGGCCTCACTGTAACAACAAGCTGCAGCTGTGTTCAAGGACAAAAACAAGGCCGAGACAGCCTGAGAAACTACATTCCTTCCCAAGAGATAAAGATGTTGGAATGTCGAAAACACGGGGTCTACCTGGGGGGAGAGCATCGCGTGGACGCCACACCGGGACCAATCATAGGGGGCAAAAGGGCGCGTGAACAAGCAGCTTTAGCCTATTAGCAATAAGATAGCGGCGCGTGAAGTTTGAGATAGAGTATAAATTGCTGTGTAACCTTTAATAAAGTGGCATCAACTTGATCACATTGGTAGTCTACGTTGTGTCCGAGACTTCCGCGTCGGCACATTAGTGCACCGGCCGGGAACAGAGCAGCCACAGGGCAGGGCGTCCCATGCAGGGAGTTTCCCTCAGGGATGGTCCCTGCTGGCATCTTCCCCTGCAGAGTTTGCTGTGGGCAACCCGTGCCCCTTCTGTGGGGATGGGCCACGTCTCTGAGGGCCAGTCTCAGGGCTTTGGGGGGCTGGAAGATATAGGCAACCACTTCCCTGCTCTTCAGCTGAGGACACACTGGGGACCAAGTGCCTCGCAAATTCCTCAGAGAGCCTCAGAGCCTTTCAGGAGGGAGCATCACTGGCTGTTTTGTCAGTGCACTTCCAGTTCCACCTGGAAGAGGCACGGGTGACTGCCACCCACCCTGGTGCCATGCTGACTGCTGGGACCTGTTTCTGCCTGTCCGGAGTGAGCACGTTTCCACTGTGAGCTGTGGCACTGGGTCTCCCGTCCCATCAGGATGGCACAACAGCCCCAGAGCATGGCCCTGCTGCAAGCGACGGCAGAAGTGAGTCAGAGCCATCAACGTTTTGCAGGAGAAGACAACATCCCCCTTCTAAGACCCTTTCCCCAAACGGTACGGCCGCCCGGGTGAGAGCATGGCCCATCTGCCCAAGCGGCACGGGCAGGCAGAGGCTTTTTCCAGGCAGCTCTCAGGGCTGGCAACACACGCCTGGCCTTTGAGCTCCCGCCACACCTCTCCGGACAGGCAAGGTCTCCTCTGTGTCTCGTAGGGTAGCAGGGAGCACCATCTGCTGCCGCTCAGAGGCTGCAGCCTCAGTCTGGTGGTCTGTCACACCGGTCCATCAAAGAAGCAGGCTCCCCAGGCCCTGGACACTTACGGGCGGAAACTTTCCTCGGTTTGGACCGTGCTCCAGAAACGTCTGGGAGTGGGAACGTCAGGGCACGTCCGTGCTGTCCTTCCCTTGGCTGCCATTTCACCAAGGAGGATTTCACCCAGGATTTCAAGGAGTCACCAAGTGGTTGGGCAAGATGCTAACAGCCATGACAACACTGTACACAAAGCTGCATTTCTGCAGGAACGTGGACACGAGGTTGCACCTAGGGTCCTGGGCAGGTCTGAATCCATTTCCCCCGGATTCCCTGATGCCAGTGCATGGATGATGTGCACCGAGGTGGAGCTGAGGTCTCTCGCAGTGCCTCAGCACTATTTGGTGACTCACAGGTGACTCCAAGGTGGTCTGCTGGTGCCACCTTGCAATTAAAGGGCCCCGAATGTGCCAATCCATCCCTGAGCCAGGGAAAACAAGCCAGACCCTCTGGGTCAGTGACCTGAACAAGCCAGCAGGCAATGATGCAAAGGTGAGTGTTGTTTGGGAAGACTGTGCCGAAGCAAACAGGTCCACTTGGTGATGGCTCGCTTTCAGGCCTGAGTCAGCAGGCTCCTTCATCGCTCTCCAGGGCCGTTGTTTCTCCTCAGGAGAGTAATGAGTAAAGTCCTGGCAGGCAAGGCAAGGGCTCTGCAGTTCCCAGAGAACTGGCCTTTCCTGACTGAGGACAACAGCTGAACTGCTGGGCCCCCTTTGCATGGTGTGCATCACCGAGGCCCGAGGGGAGCAGACGTCTGCCACCGAGTACCCTGAGCCACTCCAGCAATGACCTCCGTGTCCCCATCCCTGCACACAATGGGGTTTTGGTCCAGAGTGCAGGAGGGCCTTGTTTGACCATGACCTTCCAAACACTCTGGGGATCAGAGTCTCCTCCTCTCTCTGTCCCCCAGTAGAACAGCCATCCTGCAGAGGCTTGGCTGGGCTCCGAGCAACTCCATAGGCGGCAGGCACTGGTGTTGCTCAGGGTCGGTGTCATGCCATCAAAGAGAGACCCTTCTGAGTGGCCTTCATGTGTACCCCACAGGAAAATTCCTATCTAAGTGGGGCCACGTTCCCCAGGAAGGGCAGGACGTGTACATCACCTACTCATGGCCTGAATCTGCTGCAAGGCTTCACCAGCTACTGGAATGAGACCTCAAAGGAGCGTTGGTCTGGGGAAGAAACATAATTGCTATCAACAAAATCACGTCAGTGCTACCCAGGATGAAAAGGGAGGCACGCATTTCAGGCAACGGAGGCATGTCTTTCATCTACCAGCATAGGTGTGAGAAGTCCAAATTGCTGTTTCTCAACATGCTTCATGTTTGTGGCATTTTTCAGCTCCCCTGGGGCTCTGGGCCGCAGTATAAAAGCATGCCCAACTGCCAGCTCCTCTGTCGTCTCCTCGTGCCTTCCCCTGCTCTCTGAAGTTGGTAAGTGTCAGTTCATTTTGCCTCTTGTCTCCTCGGTTGGCAGGACAGATTTTGTGGAGAGGGCTGTATCCGCAGTTCAGCAATGCTCCTTTTGCACTGTTGGCATGACGAGAAGCTTCCACAGGAGAGCTAGTCCCACCATAGACGTCTTCTTCCGTAGTGGCTGCTGTCTTCAGGAGCCCTGTTGCGTTTTACTCAGACATGTCCCCTCCTGAAAGATGTGGGTGAGAGGAGCCTGACCTGACAAGACGAGGGGTCTTGAGGGTGGGGGCAGGGAGAAGGAGACCCATTTGTGAGTGAACAAATTGATGCTTGTACAAGGGCTGATGGATGATCAGGAAGTACAGAGCCCGATGCCAGGAAGAGGGAGCCTCTTGGTGTGCAGTAGAAAATCGTTCCCTGACCAAGGCCACAGCACCAAGGCTACGCTCCACCCGTCTGGAAAACCTGGCATCCATTTCCTCACGGCGGGAGGGGGCTTACTGAGGACTCTCTCTGGGGCACCTTCCCTACCAAATTTCCAGGGCTGAGCAGAAGGAGTGTTGTGAAATATCCTCACAGCCTGCAGACATCCCCTTGGTAATGGAGTCACCGGAGGTAGCAGAGGGCCTCCATGGGGCAGGCATGCCTGGGCGTGGCAAGGCCAGCTGAGGTATAGACTGCGAGGGAGCTTGACTTGGACAGGGGAAGCTTCATTATGTTTTGACGGACCCTCTCGGATCACCCTTCAATTACTAGCAAATACCCAATGCAGACCCCATCCCAAATCTCTATCCGCTGAGCGGCCAGCCACTGGTTTGTTCTCGGAGGAGCCAAGCTGGGGGTCTGAAAGGGCCCGACAGCTAATGCCCTCTGCTCCCTCCCGGTCTTGCAGGGTCGCCTCCCTCTGCAAGACATGTCGTGCTACAGCCCGTGCCTGCCAGCCACCTGCGGCCCAACCCCTCTTGCCAACAGCTGCAACGAGCCCTGCGTCATCCGGTGCGCCGACTCCAGCGTTGCAATCCAGCCCTCGCCAGTGATGGTGACGCTGCCGGGCCCAATCCTCAGCTCCTTCCCTCAGAGCACAGCCGTGGGATCCACCGCGTCGGCTGCCGTGGGGAGCTCCCTCAGCGCTGCCAGTGTGCCCATCGCTTCTGGGGGCTCCCTGGGGCTGGGCGGCTTTGGGTGGTCCGGTCTGGGCCGCGGGCTCTGCGGGCCTCTGGGACGGGGCAATCTCTTATGCTGAAGCCCGTGGATCGCTTGCCCGTGGTGAAGTACCAGGGGCCTCGAGGAAAGTCCAGGAGCCAGCCCCGAGGGAGCGACCTTCTGTCTCTTCCCAAGGAAGCCTCTCTCTTTCCCCCTCTTGCTCTGCTTTACCTTACGCTCCCCATCAAACACCTCCACCTTCCTTCCGTAGCAATGCATCTAGGGCATACGTGACTGCCAGAGCCTTGAGGGGGAGTTGCACAGGAAGCATGCCTGGCGTGGAAGTTTTCCTTCCGATGGCAGCACTTCTCTGAGCTTTTCTCGGCCTCCAACATGCATTGCTTCAGCTCTCGCCTTTTCCATTTTCCTTTGATTTTCTCATTAAAGACACTGGGCATCACAGCTTTGCTAGAGAGCCGTGTTTCATTCTCCCTTCTTCTCCAATCCCAACCAGCGGACTGTCCAAGAGAGTTCCTCCCTTGCTACAGCTACGGATTTTTCCATAGCTGCCGGGTTTCGCCCCTGACAGCCTATAACAATGGAGACAAGGCCAGCTTGGCAGGGGGGAGAGCTCTTCAGCTCTTCTGGAAGGAGCCCCATTACTCATCGGCACACCTCGAAAGCCACGACATAAAGCATGAAGGGAGCCGGAATTGCCACAGAATCATAGAATTGCCCCGACTGATAGGGACCCCCAAAGATCATCTAGCCCAACGTTTTGCAGGAAAGGGAGCCCAGATGAGATTATCTAGCGCCCTGTCCAATTGCATCTTGAAAACCTCCTGTCACCAGAATTCTACCACGTCCCTGGGGGGGTTGTTGTAGTGAATGATTGTTCTCACTGTAAAATATGTCTTCCTTGTATGAAGGCGAAACCTCTCCCGCTTGCTCCCTCTTCTCTCCGTGTGGCTCTTTGTTAAGAGGGAGTGTGCGTCGTCTTTGTAGCTGCCTTTAGGTACTGGAAGACTGTGATGAGTGCAGGGGAAGAGCAGCACAGCACAGCACGAGACTCGGTATGGCGTGTTTGTGGGAGGAAGCAGAGGTGGGAGAAGGGAGGGTTCAGGGTGGTCTTGGGAGGAAGAAACGTGAGGAAACTAGAGGGAAGATGGGATAACATGGCTGTCCCTCAAGAACTACTTGCTGTTCAGGATGTTTGCCTGGACGTGCCCTGCTTCTGATCAGTGCAGCCTGTCCTGTCTTCTTCTTAAGCTCTATTCCTAACGACTTTCCCTGGTGAGGGGCTCTCTGATCTGTGTGCATGTGTGCGTATGGAAGTCTAGGGGCCAGCAACTGGAGCCAAACCACAGGTGGCCGTGGTTCCGGTCTCAGTGGTGCCAGTCACTGGAGTGGGACCGGAGGTCGTCGGCACTGCTTGTCTGGGGTGCCGGCACCTGGACAGACCAGGGTGAGTGGAAATAATGTGCTGCCAGCAAGTGAAGCGTGTGAGGGTATGCAAGTCAGTGTGTGACTGCTCTCAAGTATCAAGCCAGCTGAGGCAGCGAGTGGGTAAAGCGGCTTGGGAGCCACGTGTGGGTGTGTGCCCCTCAGGATGAGGTCACAGAGGGCGTTGGCTACAGGAGGCACCAGAGGGTCCTGGTGTGAGAGACAAGAAACCAGGCCTGTGATAAACTAAGAAAAACAGCCTGAGAAAGCAAAAGTTGAAGCTGATCAAAGAAATGCCTCAAATAGTCGCAAGACAAAACTATGAGTCACAGGGTGCATTCTGTGGAGGTCCAAGCTGATAAGGCTGCCCGCATAACGCAATATGTAGCTGGAGGAGGGAGCCCTGTGGAGACAGGAGGGCTCTGCTCTGGTGCATCTGGACAAATTTCAAGGGCCATCTGTCCGTTGAATGACCTTTGATTCATTGTCCACGAAGTGCATATTAAAGTTAACACCCCTCAATATGCTAATGAAGGCTAACATGATCATGCTAATTACAGCATCCCATGAAACACCTTACCCCTCCCTGTACATGGGATATGTAGGTACGTGGGTCAACCTAGGGGACGGACCCAAGGAAAGTCCGTATAAATCAAGGGGGGGGAAAGAAAGAGGGGGACCCTGAGAGTGCAGTGAAGCGGAGAAGACAGGTGGCATCGAAAAAACTGCTGCCTCCTGGAACCCTCACTGGTGGGATCAGCACAGAAACCCAGAGTGCTGATCTGTATTTCCCCATTCTCTGTCTCTCCCTCTTTTCCCTTTTCCATTAAGAAATGCAAGGCATATTCTATTGCTTTCCACAACTTGCTATATACTTAGCCAATTATCGTGTGTTCAATTAGTACATTGTGGGTAGTTAATAAATGTTTGGACTTGGAGACTTGTTGTCCGCTCCATTGGGGATTTGCGAATCTGGGTCACTTGTCTCCCTCGTCTGAGCGGGACATGACACCTGGCCAACCACCAGAGACAACATAGGGCCATTTTGCGTCTGCGTGTGAGTCTAGTTGACAAAGGATCCTGCCTAACAGTACCCTGAACCAGTCAAACTCCTCTTGAAGTTTGAATCTTTAAACTTCAAGGCCCTCATGAGCTCCCAGCTTCATTATTCTGCTCCTTAGCCTCCTCTTTACCAGGTGGCCTCCCCTCCAATCCTGAAAACGGGCTCTTGAAGGATTCCTCAGGCACTCCATCGGAAAGCTCTGTGCACTGTCGCAAGTTCCTTGCAGGAAGCATAGTCACCCTCCTCTGTCTTCCCTTCTCCTTGTTTCTAAAGAGCTTCTTTACATCCACGACATCACTCCACTCTTGCCCAGTATCCCACCCCAGCTCTGTGAACCCTTGTTATAGTTTAACCCTAGCCAGCAACTAAGCACAACACAACTGCTTGCTCACTCATCCCCCTTCCCAGTGGGACGGGGAAGACAATTGAAAAAAACTACAACTCGTGGGTTGACATAAGAACACTTTAATACATTAAAAAAAAAAAAAAAATAGTAACAACAGTAGTAATAATAAAGTTTAATAATAATATTGATAATTATAATGATAATGATGAAAAGGAATGTAACAGAAAGGGAGAGAAAGAAAACCCACGAAAAGGTAAGTGATGCACAATGCAATTGCTCACCACCCGCTGACTAACACGCAATCTGCAATCCTCCCCTCCCAGCCCACTCCCCGCACAATTTCTATACTGCGCATGATGTTCTGTGGTATGGAATAGCCCTTTGGCTAGTTGGGGTCAGCTGTCCTGGCTCTGCTCCCTCCCAGCTTCTTGTACACCTGCTTGCTGGCAGAGCATGGGGCACTGAAAAATCCTTGACTTATCCTAAGTGCTACTTAGCAACAACAAAAACATCAGTGTCTTATCAACATAATTCTCACACTAAATCCAAAACACAGCCCTGTACCAGCCACTAGGAAGAAAATTAACTCTGTCCCAGACAAAACCAGGACAACCCTCTAAGACTGTAAAAGAGCAACTGTGCAGGAACTTCACACTTCTCCTCTTTGTCTCCATGATGTGTGACTCTGTGTTGCAAATGGTCGATTTAGACCACTTAAAGAACCACCACCAAAGATACCAGCAAAAGTGGTTTTATTGAAATATGATGTTGCAAATGTGCAACTTAACAAAGTTCAATGGCAACGTTCACTCTATTACTTACTGCACAAAGGACATAACAATGATTCAAAGTTACCAATACAGAATCAAATTTATCAATGCGGAATCTTAGTGTTCTATAATACAAGGTTATGGTATAATACCAAAGCTCAGCAGCTGGTAAGAGGTCTCTCTGCCTTGGGAGCAAGCTTCAGAGGTGTCCCAGCTCAAGGGGAGATCACCGCCAGGCAGCAATTTGCTTAGCAGGGAGAGATCAAAGAAGGCTCACTTAGGCTGTCCTATTTATGGAATAAAGTAGTTGGCTTGTAGCCAAATTAGATGTCATGGAAAAGGTATGCATGAGATTCCTTGTACGCACAACTTTCTTTGTTCTTTGATAAATGAGGCTTGGAAAAGCCACCCGCTCTTCCTGCGCTAATTGCGTGATCAGTGTTCCAAGCTCACGTGCATCGATGCTCACCGTGCCACTCTGTTCCTTCGTGGGTTTCCAGAGAACAGATTGGAACTAGAAAAGTTCTTGGCACAATTATGGCTTAGGTCTTTATCTCCTTTGGAGCCTGTAGCAAACTATGGCTAGTTGGGTTAAGGAGTCAAGTGCATCCGTCACAATCTACATCTGTAGGCACAACAAAACTGTTGGGACAAGAAAACTGCTGGCACAACCAAGCTGCAATGCCTACAGAAACCCATGCTGGTGTGGAAAACTGAGGGGCAAAATTCCAGCCCAGAAGGCCGAGGTGTCCCTTCAAAGCAGATAGTAAAAGGCCTGCCTCTTTGTTCCCCTTTGCTCCTGCACTGAAAGAGTCAAGTCCTTACTGGAGGGAGTGGCAGCCCAGGGCACTTTGGGCGAGGATGGATGGTTGGTCTCAACGGTTTTTGCTTTTGTGAAAGGGAAGGGAACAGCCCTTCCACACCTCTTTGCCATTGGGAAACCTAGCACATATCTCACACCTCACCAGCGGGACACACACTGCTGTGCTCCCGAGGAGAGGCCTCAGAAGGTCTGTTGTTCACTCATGCAGTCCAGCCAAGGGCAGGTCAGAGGTGTTGGCTTAAGGTCAAAGTCTCTTGGTGGGGTTGGTTTGAATCCTACCCCTGACAAGGACTGAATGTAGATGACCCTTGGGACCTTCATTTTTGCTGTGAACATTTCTGCTCACAAGGCATTTCTGGTCCCTGGGGACACAGAGGAAAACACATGAGAGGTTAGAGGGCAGGACACAAAAGCCCAGTGCCCTTCTGTGCTCCTTTAGAGAAGCACATGATGGAGAGGTGGTGTGCTGGGTTTGTGTGGAGGGGTTTTTTGCTAGCGGGGGAGGGGGTTACAGTGGTGGTCCCCTGTGAGAAGCTTCTCAAAAGCTCCCCCGACTCCAAGTCAGACTTGTCTCTGGCCAAGGCCGAGCCAATTAGTGACAGTGGCTGCACCTCTGCGATAACGTATTTAAGAAGAGGAACCTGAGAGGGGGTTGGGGGACTGGTGAGAAGGAGTAACGACAAGGACAGCTATGCAAACTCCAAGGTCAGTGGAAGGAAGGAGGAGGAAGGAGAGGAGGTGTGCCGGAGCAGAGATTCACCCCCCCATATCCCATGGTGAGACAGCAGGGCCACCCCCCCACCCCCCCCCCACCCATGGAAGTCACAGGGGAGGCAGAGATTTACCTGCAGCCTGTGGAGGACCCCCAGGTACCTATGGGAAGAAGACGCCCCCGCTGTTGTGGTTTGACACTGGGAGGACTGCAGCACGAGTCCGTGACCCACGCCGGAGCATCTTGAGAAGAATGCATCTTGTGGGGAGGACTCATGATGGAGGAAGTTTATGGATGACTGTCTCCTGTGAGAGGGATGCCATGTGGAGCAGGGGGAAGAATGCAGAAGAGTGCTTCCCTCCCTCCTTTGCAGGGAGAAGTGGCAGACTGACTGCACCCCCCATCCCCTGCCCTGTGCCACTGAGGGGAGGAGGTAGAGATATCGGGGGAAAAAAGTGAACCCAGGAAGACGGAGGGGCAGGGGTGGTGCTTTTTTAAGATATGGTAACACTTCTCACTGTCCCTTTCTGTCTGTTAAGTGTTACTGTTGTTAGTGTCTTGAATTAAAGTGGTGTTCTTTTTCTTTCCCTAACGAGTCTGTCTTTTGCCTGTGACCTTAATGGGTGAGCCATCCCTCTCTGTCCTTATCTTGATTCCTGAGCCTTTTTGATTCATTTTCTCCTTCCCAGCGCTGGGGGGGAAGGGGTGAGTGAATGGTTGTGTGGTGCTCAGTTTCCCTCTGGGCTCAAACCATGACAGACAAGCAGGCTGGAGGAGGAGCACAGAAGGCTGGGTCCTTCCCAGTGACTGAGGGCCTGTAGCACAGAGGGGTGGAACCAGGACCCATTTAGTGAGGCAGGCAAGGGATCTGCAGTGCAGAGCAGGAAACGTGCAGTGAGGGCCAAGATGCAGCCAAGAGGAGGCAGCAGCCAGCCAGGCCTCCAAGGGAGGAACGAAGTGAAGGCAGAAGGATCATGGTAGGGGCCAGAGAGGGACGCCCAAGTTAGGTGCTGCTCTTCAAGGTGCCTGTAGCAGGGTCCTGCTTGTGAGGGCCATGTGAGCAGGGCAGAACCTTTCCCAGGCTGAATCCTGACACACATGTTCCCCCACTGCACTAAGCCCCTTGTGGGGAAGGTCCAGAGGCCTCCCCCAGTCTCTCCCAGCCCAGAGACCAAAAAGCTGGGAAGCTGGTTTTCTTGTGCATCAGAGCAGGAGAGTGATCTGCAGCTAACAGTGTTAAAAGCCTGCTGACACCAGGAGCAAGGCTGTGACACCTGAGCCAAATTTGGGCAACACCTCTCACAGAGAAGGGTGAAATCCTGCATGACAAAAGGACCCTTGTCACTGTCTGGGAATGAAGCTCAGGCTGGTGCAGAGGAAGTGCAAATCCTGAGTACTGGCGCACCAAGTTGGGGGGAGACCAGACCTTCACACCCCCAGGGATGGAGAGCCCCCAGCCACAGGGGGGCAGACCCCAGCACAACCACATGCCAGGAGAAGCTGAAAAGGGACGAGTGCCAGTGCTTTTCTAGAGCACTCAACAGAGACTCAGGACACGGCCTGAGAGCACCAGAGGGAGAGAGGGCTCCTGCCTGGGAGCTCAGGATTCTGCTTGAGGGGGAAGGAGATGGGCACCAGAGGCGTGTAGACATTCACAGAAAATGGTGCTGAGCCCTTCCCTGGGCTTGGACACTCACTCCCTGAGTGCCCAAAGGATGTAGGGAATGAGGACTGAGGATAGTACAGTGTGGTGGTTTAGTCCCTGCCCGGGTCTGAGACCATGCAGCCGCTGCCCCTCCCCCACAAAGGGAGTGAAATACAAAGCCCCGGGGCTGAGATAAGGAGAGGTTTAATACAACAGTGCAACAGCAACAAAACAAACAACAACAATAACAATAACAGTAACAGTAATAACAAGGAACAGAGCAAGATATGTACTGATACAGCAGTGAGAGCAGAGAGATAGCATAAATGCACGCGCTCCCCGATTCTCCCGCGCTCCCGCGCTTGGGCGCCAGGAGATGACGTCAGCATGGTATTGAATAACACGGCTAGAGCTTCCCCCCCACTGCTGGGGAAACTTAACCTTATCCTAGCTAAACCAGGACATACAGGGAAGGCCTGGCTGTCCTGCCCCTGCAATTAAGCCGTGGCTCTGCCACAGTGTGAGAGACGAGAAACCAGGCCTGTGAGAAACTAAGAAAAACAGCCTGAGAAAGCAAAAGTTGAGGCTGATCAAAGAAATGCCTCAAACACTCGCAAGACAAAACTATGAGTCACAGGGTGCATTCTGTGGAGGTCGAAGCTGATAAGGCTGCCCGAATAACACAAGATGGGACTGGAGGAGGGAGCCCTGTGAAGACAGGACGGCTCTGCTCTGGTGCACCTGGCCAAAACTTCAAGGGCCATCTGTCCGGTGAATGACCTTTGCTTCATTATCCACAAAATGCGTATTAAAGTTAACACCCCTCAATATGCTAACGAGGGCTAACATGATCATGCTAATTACATCATCCCATGAAACACCTTACCCCGCCCCGTACATGGGATACGTAGGTATGTGGGTCGACCTAGGGGATGGACCCAAGGAAAGTGGGTATAAATCAAGAAGGGGGGGGGGGGGGGGTGGCACGCCCCGAGGAGAGAGAGTGCAGTGAAGCGAAGAAGACGGATGCCAGCGAAAAAGACGGATGTCTCCTGTGCCTCCCGGAACCCTCAGCGGCGGGATCAGCGCAGAAACCCAGACCGGTGATCTGTGTTTCCCCATTCCCTCTATCTCCCTCTTTTCCCTTTCCTATTAAGCAATGCAAGGCATATTATATTGCTTGCCACAACTTGCTATATACTTAGCCAACTATCGTGTGTTCAATTAGTACATTGTGAGTAGTTAATAAATGTTTAGACTTGGAGACTTGTTGTCCGCTCCATTGGGGATTTGCGAATCTGAGTCACTTGTCCCCCTCGTCTGAGCGGGACGTGACATTAAAATTGGCGTAGTCGGCAGGATCCCCTTCGGTGTCGGAAAGTCTTATGAGATACTGGTTCTCTATCCGACCAACTCGGACAGGGAGAACTGGGAATTGGCCCCTCAGCTATACGCTGGGAAAGGGTCGGAGGGATACCGATTCTCTATCCAATAAGGACAGGGAGAATTGGGAAGTGACCTCTCAGCTCTAAGCCAGGAGAGGTTCGAGCAGTGGCAAGCCATGACTGGCCAGGAAATGTCGGTGCTTGACTGCTCCCCTATTTTTGAGAAACTGAAGGAGTATAAGGCTTGTCCTCCTCCTTTAGTAGAGGTTTGGGCCCACGATAATTGGCATAATCCAGAAGCAGTGGCAAGCTATATTAATGTACTTGCGGGGCTGCAAGGGTCGCGACCAGGCAAAGGAAAAGCTGTAGTGTGCGCTGTATTAGGGGCAGCACTGACTGCAGCCCAAAAAGATAAACATGTTAAGAAACAATTAGAAGGGGAAATGATCAAATCCTTACAAGATCTGGTAAAAGCTCTCCAGGATCAATTGGTTGAGGAACGTAAAGTTACTGAACAAAAAGCTAAACTCTGGCAAGAGCAAACTGAAGTTCTGAAAAGCCAATTAGCTGATGAGCATAACACCTCTCAGCGATTTCACATGGCTCTGTTAGATGCCTTGGACCGAGAAAAAATCTCACGGTCCGAAAAAGAGAGGAATGAACAAGAAACCTGCAACCGAACAGATTTCGGCTCTGTTCCGGATAGTGAACAGGGAGTTACGAGTCTGGCAAAAGCAGCAGCCAGACCCTTGTATCCAACAAAGGATTTAGAGATAAGCCGAGAAATTTTTTACCCCGAAAATGAGGGGGCAAATTTAAGACCATTAATTAAAATGGAGACCACCGAGGGTCAGGGTGGAAGAGCTCCGCAGGTCACCATTCGAACTACACCATATCCAGCGACTGAGCTTGCAAAAATTCAGGAGAAATATACCAGACGAGCTCAGGAAACTGAGACTGAATGCGTGTGGAGGGTATCTTTGACTGGTGGTGACCGAATTTTGTTATCAGAAGATGAGGCCCAGGGATACTGGGGGCCAGGGGTTTTCTTAGTTACTGATGACCAGAGAGAGCCGTGGTCGTTAACTCAACGAGCTGCTTATTGGGCTGGGGGTCTGAACCCCTTGGAAAGGGGGGATCCAGTATGTATTGAGACCCCAACCGTAAATCATTTGACTGAAAGTCTGCAGAAGGCTGCTTGTCTCCAATTAATGCATGACAGGCGTTTGGTTCCGCAGCAGCCTTCCCCAATGCTATTAATTGCTAACCCTGATCAAATGACTCCCCTGATTCGGGGTTTGCCGGACTCTTTGAAATCACATGCAGTACAATTACAAGATCGTTTGCGGAATGCATTAGCCCCGCGAGGGGGGAGACGGGCGGGGGGAGAAGCCATGACCTGGGGAGAGATAGCTCAGGACTTAATAAACTATGGCCGGAGAATGGGCCTTACCAGGGGAACGGGTAAACCTAAGCCCTCGGTACGCAGAGTGGAACAGCAGGAAAATCCGCCTCCTTCCCCTCCGCAAGTTTTAAGAACAAAGAGAAACCTCTTGTGGACTGAGGGAATTGGACAGGGGATTCCCCGAGAGTTAATGGATGGTATGCCTACTACAGTTTTAGAAAAGCTCATTCGAGCCTGGAAAGACAAAAGAAAGCTGCCCCCCCCAACCGAGTGGACCTTTCGAGCAAAGGGAGGGACAGAGCTGGAAACTAACGAGATGGTGGTAATTGCTTCTCAAACACCAACTGCCCCTGAAGAAGACTTGATTGATTTAGGGTCGGGAAACTGGATGCGCCATCCCCAGTAAGTGAGCCGGGGGATGGCGGGTGGGTCCACTTAAGGAGGCTCACAGAGAATACTAAAGGAGACTTGTTGATTACCTTTCCGCTCGGTCCCTTTAAAACTCCAGTTACGTTTCTAGTAGATACGGGTGCTCAGATTTCAGCACTCCAAACTGAGGTTGCCAAGCGGAATGGCATAATTGCTGACAAAAAGCAGATCTGGGTTACAGATGTTTTCGGGGACTCTAAGCCACAGCCGACTGCTCGGGTGAAATGCTGGTTACCTGGGAATGAAACTGCAACAGAGGCTATGATGATCCTGGGAAATTTCCCCACAAATATCCTGGGACTTGACCTATTGAAGGGACAAGCTTGGGTGGATTCAAAAGGAAGGGAATGGAAATTTGGGTCCCCAACTGCCTCTATAAGACTTCTACAGCAAGCGCCTGCGCTTCCTCCTTCTAAAACTGTTAATGTGAAACCTTACGCCTTACCGTTAGGTGCAAGGGAGGGGATCACTCCGGTAATAGCAGAGCTGCGGGAGCAAGGGATAATCGTTCCAACTCACTCACCCTATAATTCCCCAGTGTGGCCAGTCCGTAAACCTAACGGAAAGTGGCGTCTGACAATTGACTATCGGCGATTAAATGCCAATACAGGTCCTCTAACAGCTGCAGTGCCTAACATAGCTGAACTGATTGCAACCATACAGGAACAAGCCCACCAGATCTTAGCAACTATTGATGTGAAAGATATGTTCTTTATGGTCCCCATACAGGAGGCAGACAGAGATCGCTTTGCCTTTACATGGGAAGGCGTGCAATTTACTTTTACACGTCTCCCCCAGGGATACTGCCATTCGCCGACCATCGCTCATTATGCACTAGCACAGGAGCTTGCTCAAATCCCTCCAAGGGAAGGGGTCAGGATATATCAATATATTGACGATGTTCTGATTGGTGGCTCTGATGCTGCTGCAGTGGGACAGACCCAGACAGAGATAATCACCCACCTAGAAAATTTAGGGCTCCAAATTCCAGCTGAAAAGGTACAACTCCCATCCTCTGAGGTAAAGTTTCTGGGTATTTGGTGGCGGGGAGGAACAGTGTGTATTCCCCCAGAAACTTTAACTACCCTGGAAGAAGTAAAGAGCCCTGAAAATAAGAAGGAGCTGCAACATGCCTTAGGCTTGCTGGTATTTTGGAGGAAACATATTCCCGATTTTTCCATCATAGCTCGTCCTTTATATGATTTGACACGCAAAAGGGCTACTTGGGACTGGACTCCTGTCCATGAAGAAGCCTTAAAGCTGTTAATCTTTGAGGCTGGAGTATATCAGGCTTTAGGGCCGATACATCCAACAGATCCATTCCAAATTGAGTGGGGTTTTGCAATTCATGGACTATCCATACATATGTGGCAACGTGGGCCGGAGGGTACCACTCGCCCTATGGGGTTTCATTCGCGCAGTTTCAAAGATGCAGAAAAGCGTTACTCGATCTGGGAGAAGGGTCTTTTTGTGGTTACCCTAGCTTTGCAGGAAGCTGAAAAAATCATAAGGCAGCAACTAATCATTCTACGAGGACCCTTTAAGGTCCTGAAACCAGTACTGGCCGGAACCCCCCCTCCTGTGGGGGTTGCGCAGCGAGACACAGTGAGGAAGTGGTATGCACAATTAGATCATTACTGCCACACATATCAGATAGAGGAGGGGGCACCCAAAGTGCTCAAAATACAAGATCCACCTTCTGACCACCCTGAACCTCCTCCCTCATACATAAAACCTGCTCCCCCATTTGAAACCCATCTAAAGAATGTATGGTTCACCGATGCATCTTCTAGAAGAGAGGGAAAGGTATGGAAATACCGAGCAGTAGCACTGCATGTTGACTCGGGGGACCGAATCATAACAGAGGGTGAGGGAAGTGCTCAGGTGGGAGAGTTAACAGCGGTATGGAGCGTGATTGTTAAAGAAGCTGAGACTACAGAACCAGTATTTATTTACACAGACTCCTATGCCGTATTCAAGGGATGTACCGAATGGCTTACATTTTGGGAACAAAACCACTGGGAAGTAAATCGGGTACCAGTGTGGCAGCGTGAAAAGTGGGAGGAAATCTTAAACATTGCAAAACGGAAGTCCTTTTTAGTAGGATGGGTTGCTGCACACCAGTCAGGAAATCACCCTGCCCACCTGCTAAACAACCAGGTGGATTCAATGACTCGTTTGATGAGAACTGCTACAGAAGGTGAGGGTGAGGAGGAGAAATGGGAACACTTACTGGAATGGCTGCATGTAAAGCGGGGTCATTCAGGAAGCAAAGATTTGTTTAAAGAAGCGATAAGCAGGGGATGGTCCGTAACCAGGGAATTGTGCAATACCATTATTTCAGCGTGTAGTCTATGTCGTACTCGGCTGGGAGAGCACAACCCTCTTAAGGACCAACCCCTACACCTAAGGGACAACAAGGGACTATGGGACACCTGGCAGGTGGATTATATTGGCCCTTTCCGGCTCTCTGAGGGAAAACGTTATGTATTGGTGGGGGTGGAAATAGTATCAGGCCTAACTCAAGCAGAAGCTGTATCTCGAGCAACTGCAGAAAATACGGTGAAGGGATTAAAACGTTGGTTTAGCTACTTGCCTAAGCCCAAATCGATCCAATCAGACAACGGTAGTCACTTTACTGCCGGGGTGGTTCAGGAGTGGGCTCAAGATGAAGGAATTCAGTGGATTTTCCATACTCCATACTATCCCCAAGCAAATGGAATTGTGGAACGCACCAATGGACTGTTAAAGCAGGCCCTAAAACCCCTCGAACCAGGATGGCCACAACGGGTGTCAGACGCAGTAATGAAGATAAACAGCCGGTGGGGAATTAATGGGTGCCCACGACTTACCGCGTTCTGTCCTAAGCCTCTGTCCATACTCGCCAGGAAAAAAGAGACTAAAGACCCTGCAAACCCGCTCCATTATCCTGGACAACCTGTTCTAGTAGACTTGCCCACCGTGGGGCAAGTACCCCTAACCCTAAAAACTCCCATCAATATTTGTTCATGGGTGGCTACTGATGCCCATGGGAAAGAATACCGCATCAATACCAGGTGGATTGTCCCTTCTTTCTAACCATCATTGTTTTGTCATGTATATATGTGTTTTACAGAGCATTGATCCTGGACAACAGGAGACCTATGTTACTTTTAGCACTTTCAATGGTTGTAGGCATTATTGGCTAGTTATTATTTGTAATCTGCTTACATTATTATATAATTTGTGGAATCATACCTGCTGAGTGTGGAATAAATCATTGCCAATCAATTACAATCAACAATCCAGGAAATTTTACAGGTACATTTAATGAGTTCACTTATTAGAAGGTTAACCTGGAGTTGTGCCTTAAGTTACCTTATTGGGAATCACCTCCAAAATAAAGGAAGCCTGTGAGCCACCTGTGACTGCAAACTGGTGCTTGCAAATACCAAACAGATCACAGTGCTAGCTCATATAACTGTATGTGGTCCTTACAACACCACATCCATCAACAGCAAGATGCAGTCATCAAAGACTAGTTGAAGGGGTCTGATCCCACAAATTAAGCATTAATGAATTGTACCTGAATATTAAATTGTATTCCCATTTAAATCCTTATAGACCTGATAATGTCGTTGTGTAACCTCAAATAGTTTTAGAAAATTTAACTTAGCAATTATATGTACTAACAAGATATGCCTTTAAGGAATTAAAGGTGCAGACCCAACAAGCATCTAAGATGACGTTGCAGAATCTGGCTAGCATTGCTGAAGGAACATGGACTGTGCAGTGTGCTGAATCTAACTGAGGGAGAATGCTATATCATCATCCACAATGCCACCACCTCTATAGAGGAGACCGTGCCATGATGAAGATGATCAACAACGGGAAGCGAGAACCTTTTTATTGACTGATGGACTAGTTTGATGGATGGAACCCTGGGTCATGGGTCACATCACTGGGATCCTCAGGACTCACGGGGTGGGGAAGATAGCTTGTAAATATTAGTATTGTGATATTATGCAAATTTTTGCTTTTAATGGTATGCCTTGCAGCAATTAGCTATATGCTCTCTCACCTTCTGTCTTCCTTTTCCCTATAACTTTTGGGATCACAATGGTCAAAGAAGAACTTGGAGTGTTTGAGTCACGGGGTGGGATGTGAGAGACGAGAAACCAGGCCTGTGAGAAACTAAGAAAAACAGCCTGAGAAAGCAAGAGTTGAGGCTGATCAAATAAATGCCTCAAACACTCGCAAGACAAAACTATGAGTCACAGGGTGCATTCTGTGGAGGTCGAAGCTGATAAGGCTGCCCGAATAACACAAGATGGGACTGGAGGAGGGAGCCCTGTGAAGACAGGACGGCTCTGCTCTGGTGCACCTGGCCAAAACTTCAAGGGCCATCTGTCCGGTGAATGACCTTTGCTTCATTATCCACAAAATGCATATTAAAGTTAACACCCCTCAATATGCTAACGAGGGCTAACATGATCATGCTAATTACATCATCCCATGAAACACCTCACCCCTCCCCGTACATGGGATACGTAGGTATGTGGGTCGACCTAGGGGATGGACCCAAGGAAAGTGGATATAAATCAAGAAGGGGGGGCGGGGGGGGTGGCACGCCCGAGGAGAGAGAGTGCAGTGAAGCGAAGAAGACGGATGCCAGCGAAAAAGACGGATGTCTCCTGTGCCTCCCGGAACCCTCAGCGGCGGGATCAGCGCAGAAACCCAGACCGGTGATCTGTGTTTCCCCATTCCCTCTATCTCCCTCTTTTCCCTTTCCTATTAAGCAATGCAAGGCATATTATATTGCTTGCCACAACTTGCTATATACTTAGCCAACTATCGTGTGTTCAATTAGTACATTGTGAGTAGTTAATAAATGTTTAGACTTGGAGACTTGTTGTCCGCTCCATTGGGGATTTGCAAATCTGAGTCACTTGTCCCCCTCGTCTGAGCGGGACGTGACACACAGTCAGGGCTGTGTCAGCCCCTCCTGTAACCACACTCCCATCACCCTTCCTGCTTCCAAGGATCACGCAAGTGGCCCAGGGGAGGGTTGGACTCTCCTTCTTGAGAGTCAGATCACTCTTCCAAAACACCCAGATGTGCCCTCTCCCCTTGTTCTCCCCACAGAGGCCTCTGGCCCCCACAGCAACCTGCAGGGAGCAGTTCCACAGGTGCCTTGTGCATGGCGTGCCTCTGCCTGATGATCTCACCAACTGTCCTGAGAAATTGGGGCTGGCTACAGCTGCTGCACTTCTGCACACCATTCCAGCTTTCCAGGCCAAGTTACAGGTGTCATTCCTCAGGTGCTGAGCCTGATGCTGATCCCTTTTGTGTCTTCAGCAGCAGTCTGGACAATGGGGCAGAAAACACTCTCAGCAAGTTCATGGACAACAAACAGTCATCTGGGGCAGATCCAAAGGGGTAGAAGATATGCTCAAGGGGAGGGCTGCCCTTCAGGGAGGCTTTGGGAATCCAAAAGAGAGGGCTGACAGGGCACCTGCGAAGTTCAGCAACACAGGTGTGACATCCTGCAGTCTACTTAGAGGAAACCCACGGAATGGTACAGGACAGTCAGACTGGCCAGGCTGCAGCCCTGCAGGAGTGGATCTGAGTCATCCTGGTGAACACAGAGATGAGCTGGAGTCAGCAGTGCACCCTCACAGCAATGAAGGCCACTCACAGAGTGGCTGCAAAAGGGAGAGCACAACCAGCAGGTCAAAGGAAGTGATCATTGACCCCCTCTGCCACTCTGGGTTTTCTCAGCCTGATGTTCCATGTCTTGTGTCTGCTCTGTTACCACCAGTGTAAGAAGGACACTGACAAAGTGGTCAGCCACTAGAGGAGGTCATCAAGATGACTAAGGAGCCTGGAGCACATGGCATGCGACAAGAGGCTGTTTGGACAGACCCTCTGGGATCACCCTTAAGTTACAAACAAAAACCCACCAGGGTATTTGTTGAGCCTTGAAAAGAGAAAGCTGAGGACAGGACAATGTGGTTTCCTTCAGGTGCCCACAGAGAGCAGAGAGAGCGTGGAACCGGACTCTTCTCAGATGTGCACAGCAAAGGGACAAGAGGCAATGATTGCAAGTTGCAGGAAGGGCATGAGAAAATAAGTGCTCTTACCAGAGAGGTCGATCAATAGGAGCCGAAGGTTCCCAGAGGGACTGCAGTGTTTCCATCCTGCGAATCGTTCACAGCTCCGCTGCACAAAGCCTTCAGTAACCTGATTGAGCTTAGCCTTTGGCCTTCCTTTGAGCAGGACCGATATCCAGACTGTTGTCTAAAAAGCAGATTCATCGCCCAGTGTGCAATAGGTCTATAATCACACACTGAGGAGAGACATTGCTTGTTATTGTTTATTATTGCTTGTTGCTTATTAGGGTTGCACAAACCTAAGTGCTCGGTGGTTTCCCACAGATCAAGCACACCAACAGGACTTTTCCTGCTATATTTATACACAAAACTTGCAGAGTTAGTAATTTTCCAAGATCATCCTCTCTACGATGATTGTTAGTAATTTGCATACAATTATAATACTGCTGACACAATACTTCTGTTACTATGCATGCTCGGGGAAGGGTCTTCACCTGGCCAAGGGTCTTCTTGAACTACAGGCATGATTTTTAGTATTGGAATGATGGTTGTTCAGCTAAGGATACATGGACCTTGAGTCTGCTTGCCACACACACACACTCTTGAAGCAGGAATAATTTTCTGCATGTTGTGGGAACGGGTCTGTGTAGATTCAGCAGAAGTTATCACGTTGACAATACCTGTGAAGAAGCCAGGGGAACATCTGCCAGTGCTCTGTGCTGCTGGTTATGCCAAGTGCCCTAAAGCAGCTGAAGTAGAAAACCAGACAACAAATCCAAAGTGCTGCAGAGTGCAGTCTTCCTGATTTGGGCCTTTTTGTTCTAGTTTTAAAGGTATGAAATTGCCTCAATTGATTTGACAAGGAAGTGGCTGAGGAGAAACATGCATAGACTTGTGATCCTCTTTTGTTCTTCAGACCTGCCTCTCTCAGAGCCTCCTCCTGCTAAGTCTCAATGCCAAGGGGAAGATGTCTGGGAACTTAGTCAGGCCCTTGTTAGCTGCATGCTGCCCTCAAGGGTTTCTGGGCATGTGCCCAGGGTGCTCCAAGCCTGCTGAGCTAGGTAGAGAGGCATGCTCTCTCCTTTCCCCTCAGCTTTGCTTAGCCTCAGCAAAACCAAAGCTCTCTGAGGCATTTCTTGTGCAGTTTGACCTTGGACAGCCAATCTAAGCTTGGGTCAGCATGGATACAGCACTGCCTGCCTGCTGGCCTTGAGGTAGAAAGAGCTGTGTTATGCTCTCATCCAATGGGAAAGGCAAGGGGCCAAGAAAAGGTTTCTCTGTCCTGGCGTTTATCTCTCTGTCCTGGCTTTTACCTCTCTGTGAGGTTCCTGAATTGCACTTTGCAGGGAGGGCAGAGGGAGAGAAGAGCAGAAGGGCTTTATGTAACTTCCACCCTTACCCACAGCATTTTTGGCACTGGGTGCTTGGCAAACATCGTTGGTTAGAGCATGTAATAGGATGTAATAGGATGAAGGTTTTAATGGAACTTGAATTCTTGGCCGGTGGTTAAAGGACAAGTGCTCTAACAAGCGCTCTGTGCAGACTGAAGATGTGGAGCAGCACACAGGCTGCAGCCTTTCTTCTCCTCTCCCTCTGCCGTCCCTTCCAGCAACTGATCTAGCATCCTGTCAGAGATGGCAGACACAGCTTTTCTCTTTTCGTCTTCTTCTCCATCAGGCAAGAGCACAACACAGGTCTTTCCAGCTGAAGAACAGCAGGCATGCTGTCTCCCAGCTCGGCTGGTCACCCTGTAAGGCCCAGCAGTGTGTCCCCCAGTCACCTCCAGGCTCCCAGCCAAGGACTTGCCTCCCCAGGAGAAGGTGCCACAGGGGGAGCTTGAATTTTGCAGCACGTAAGCAAGGGTGAAGGGAATGGAGAGGGCCAGCATGTACCCCTGACTGAACAGGTTTTTCCTGACAGTTTGGGGTTAGTGCCTGGGAAAACTTTAGGGCAGGAAGCAGTGGCCACAGCCCTAACAATGCTCTGTGGCCTAAAAAGGCCTTGGGTTTTTTTATGATTGTTTCCATAACCATTGGCCTCTTCTCTCCTTCCCTCCCCTTCCCTCCCCTTCCCTCCCCTCCCCCCATGATTTTATACACAGGGCCCCTTCTCCGGCCCCAGCTCATGGACAACATTCCAATATTTCACACTAGAAAGGACAAAAAGCAAACTGGGAAAGCTGCTGGGACACCACTTTCTGTGAGTGAAGATAGCTTGTCTGGGAGATATCTTCACTCCCTGCCCTTCACTTAAGAAAGGACTGGCTCTTCGAAACCTTCACCACACTTCACCCTGGAGGAGGAGGGACTTTGACTGCTTTAACATGACGTTGCTTCATTTAATTTGGATTTCAGCTAAAACTTCTTCTGGAGCTCCTAAGCTGTCAACACCTTTAGGCAATCATGGCCATGGTTTGCTCTCATGCTTTTCTTTTTATCCATAGAGAACATGTGGGTATTTAGTTTAGTCTGAGGGCTTGGTGGGCACACCTGAGTGGCACAATTCTTGGCTGGTGACTCCACAGCAAGCTTCTGGCCTGTGCTGAAATTTCTTCACGTGTTTTAACCCCTTTGACACCCTAACCCACACCTCTGGTAAGGTCAAGATGGTTGTGATCCTCATGTTCTCCACAGCCCCCTGTGCTGCTACACCACCAGCCCTCCACCCTGTCTTCTCCACAGGTATCTTGGCAGGGTATGAGCCCTCAGCACAGAGTTGAGCCATGCAGTGCAGCCCAGGAATACAATATTGCCATTGCTGATAAGGAGGAAAAAATACACTAAAACCTATTTCTAATAGTTTTGACAGTTTTCGAACTGCAGCCTTCTGCACGACGTATTAAAGCACCTGGAAAGATGGCACTGCATTCATGATCCAGGCTGCAATGTACTGTTCTTCATGAATGATGAGAGGATGTGAACTAGACAACACTGATGCTGAAAGCCACACAGGACATTAGTAGTTCAGAGCTGCTTTGCTTTGAACAAGTTCAGTAATGTGTAAGTTTGCACACCTGCAGCACACCCTGTTCCTCTTTTAGTCAGTCAGAGCAGGTTGAAGGGATTATTTAGACCTACCTTCATTGAAATCAATACCAATCCAAGAGAAGAGACAATGAGAGAGAGGGAAGAGATTTACTTACACTCACTTTAAGCCCACCTTTTTTCAACTTCATGTGAAAAATGAGAATAAGTTACGTTGAAATTTAAACATGGCTATACCAGACAGCTTCTATTAGTGATAGATATTCTTCCTTAAGTAAGCATAACTGCAGTGACAATGAACTAGTGGAATTCAGGATCCCAAGACTGGGAAAGAAGGCAAATATCGGGATCTTAATCCTGTGATTCAAGAGAGCAGAATTTGGCGGCTTCAGGGCCTCTGTTTAAAAGAATCCTATGAGAAACCATCCTGGAGAAAAGAGAGTTTAGCCAGAAGAGACAGTTGATTTTCAATGTTCACCTCCTCTAAACTCAATAAAGGTTCATCCCAACAAGCAGGAAAACAAGCACAAGTGGTAGGAGGCCTGCATGGATGAACAAGGCGGACCTGCCAAAATTCAAATATGAAACAGAAACATACAATAGAAAGCAGTGTCAGGTCATCCATGAGGAATATATAGACAATCGTCTGAGTGTGCAGCTATGGGGTAGGAAAGCTAAAGCCTACCTGGACATGAATTTGATGAGAGAACTGAAGGCCAGCAAGAAGAGCTTCTAAAGGTTTGTCAGCAGCAAAAAGAAGACTAAATAAAATGTGGGCCTCCTGCTGAACGGGGCAGATGACCTGGTGAAAAAGGACATGGAGAAGCCTAAGATGCTGAATGCTTCCTTTGTCTTGGTCTTTATTGGTAAGATTTTTCCTCAGGAATCCCAGGCTCATGAGATCAGTAGGAAAGTCTGGGACAGGGCCAGATGACAGGCTGGAGAAACAGACTAACAGAAACTTCATTAGCTGTAAGGATGAAGTCCTGCACCTAGGCAGGAATAATCCCATGCATCAGTACATGCAAAGGGCAGGCTGCCTGGAAAGCAGCTTTGTAGAAAAGGAGCTGGAGGTCCTGGTGGACATTAGCTAACAATCTGTCCTTGCAGCAACAAAGACCAAAAATATCCTGGGCTGCATTAAGAAAAACATTGCCAGGAGTTCATGAAAGGTGAACCTTCCTCTCTGTGCAGCACTGGTGAGACCACATCTGGAGTGCTGCGTACAGTTCTTTGCTCCCCAGTACGAGACAGACACGGTCATCCTGGAGCAAGTCCAGAGCAGGGTCACAGACATGACTAAGCAGTTGGAACAATTTTCATACAAGGAAAGGCTGAGAGAGCTGAGATTGTTTAGCCTTGAAAAGAGAAGAGTCAGGGAGCATGTTATCAATGTATTTAAATACCTCATTTAGGAGAGCAAAGAGGATGAGGCAGACTCTTTGCAGTGGTGACTAATCAAAGGGCAAGAGATAATCAGCAAAAACCGAGATACAGGAGATTCCCTTAAACATAAAAAGGAAAAAATGTTTTTATTGGGAGAGTTGCAAAACCCTGAAAAAGGCTGCACAGACATGTTGTGGAGTTGCCATCCTTGGAGATGTTCAATATACACTTGGACATGACTCCAAGCAACTTCATCTGAGCCTGCTTTGAGCAAGGGGATTGTCAATGGGGATACTGGGCATCGATGTTCCCTGTATACTCATAGCAAGTCTAGTCAGTGCAGTCACAGAGACATTTTTCTCTCTATAAAGGAAACATCTCCACTGAGTCAGATGACTGGCACTCTAAATCACATTGATTGAATCAGACACAGGCAAGAAACAGTCTCTAAGGTGAGCCAGCTAATAACTTTCCCAGTCACCTGCCCTGTCCCAAGAGGTTACAGAGACCACAGACAAGGCTGGAGTGATCAAGAACTCAGTCTTACTGCAGCCCTCCACAGCAATCTCACCTCCTGCTTCCTTGGCCTTCCCAGGACAGTCCCCTAAAGTCAAAGTGAAGTATTCAGGCTGACATCTAAGCCCAAGATTTCTTGCTCAGCTTCAGGAAATATGACTGTTTCCCAACTCACTGAGCCATTCTCCTGATGAATCCCTACAGCAGAGCACTATGGGTAGGATAGAGGAAGAGTCACCTCACTCCTTGAGGGTGGATTCCTGGATGCTTTCCCAGGTGGATATGTGTGGGAAATTAAAAAATAGAGCTATTGTAAGGGATGAGTCAGCTCAGGAGAAGTGTAAAGATAACAGAGTGAGCTGGGGCTGAGGGACAGAAAATTATTTTAGGAATGGCACTGCATTACAGCAAAAAATGGATGGGATGGTGTTCAGCTGTTTCAAGATTGTCAGGTGCGTCTGTGATCGCTCCCTGTACCTAAGATGACTTCTTCTCTGTTTAGACCTCCTAGAGAGACTAGACCATTGCAGGATGGAGTAACAGAGGTGACCTTACAATACTTCCACCTCTTTACTTCAAGTCTGCATATGGGCCCTGGATTTTGTATTTCTCCTAAACCAGATTTACAAAATTATAAGACTGATGAAGTTGGAAGGGCTGTCTGGAGGCCATCTGGTCCAACACCCCAGCTCAAGCAGAGCCACCTAGAGGCTACCCAGGGTCACATCTATCAGCTTTTGAATATCTCCAGGGAAGGAGACTCCACAGCCTCTCTGGGCAACCTGTGCCAGTTCTCAGTCACCCTCACAGTGAAAAAGTGTTTCCTGATGTTCAGAGGGAGCGTTCTGTGTTTCAGTTTGTGCCTGTTGCTTTTGGTTCTGTCACTGGGTACTACTGAAAAGAGGCAGGCTCCATCCTCTTTGTACCCTCCCTTCAGGTATTTATATACACTGATATGAGCCTCCTCTTCTGCAGGCTGAACAGTCACAGCTCCCTCAACCTTTCCTCATAGCAGAGATGCTCCAGTCCCTTAGTCACCTTGGTGGTCCTTTGCTGAACTCTCTCCAGTATGTCCATGTCTCTCTTGTACTGGGGAGCCCAGAACTGAACAAGTACTCTGGGTATGACCTCACCACCGCTGAGCAGAAGGGAATGATAATCTCTCTCGACCTGTTGGCAATACTCCTCCTAATACAGCCCAGGAGACTGTTAACCTTCTTTGCAGCAAGGGCGCATTGCTGGCTCATGGTTAACTTGGTATCCAGCAGGAACACCAAGTCCTTTTCTGCAAAGCTGCTTTCCCACTAGGTGACCCCCAGCATATACTGGTGCAGAGGGTTGTTCCTCCTCCCCAGGTGCAGGACTTTGCAGTTCCCCTTGTTGAACTGCATGAGGTTCCTGTCAGCTCATTTGTCCAGAAAAAAAAGTGACTTCAAGGTCAGTCTGGATGGCAGCATGACTCTCTGGCATATCAGCCACTACTCCTGTTTTTGTGTCATCTGCAAACTTGTTGAGGGCACACTCTGCCCTATCATTCAGATCTTTAATAAAGATGTTAAAAAAGATCAGACACAGTACTGACCCCTGGGGTACTCTGCTAATTGTTGTCCTCCAGTTGGAGGACAGTCCTCCAGTCCTCCAGCAGTGACTTTGTGTCACTGATCACCACCCCCTGGGCTCAGCCATTCAGCCAGTTTTCAACCCACCTCACTGCTTATCCAGTCCAGACTTCATTAGCTCATCTATAAGGATCCTATGGAAGACACCACTGAAAACCTTCCTGAAGTAAAGGTAGACAATATCCTCTGCTCTCCTTTTGTCTACCAGGCCAGTCATGTATTGTAGAAATTCATCAAGTTCATCAAACACCTTGGTGAAGCTATGCTGACTACCCCTGATGACTTTCTTGTTCCTCATGTGCCTGGAAATGGTTTCTAGGATTAGTTAATCCATTGCCTTCCCAGGGATCAAGGTGAAGCTGCCCAGCCCATAATTCACTGAGTCCTCCTTCATAATCTTTTTGAAGACAGGAATGACACTTGCTTTACTCCAGTGCTCAGGCAGGTCTCCCAGTAGCCCTGATCATTCAAAGATTATTGAAAGTGGCCTTGTAATGACATCAGCCAGCTCCCTCAGCATTTGTGACTTCATCCTATCAGGGCTCATGGAGCTGTGGATGTTCAGTTTGTTCAAATACTCCCTGACCCAATCCTCTTCCATGAATGCTATATCTGCCTTGCTCCAGACTTTCTCCTGGTTTCCAGGGCCTGGGATTCCTGAAGACTGGTCTTCCTACTAAAGATTGAGGTGAAAGTGGCACTCAAAACCTTGGCCTTTTCCATGTCATGTGTCACCAGGGCCCTGGCCACCTTCAGCAATGGGCCCACATTTTCCCTAGTCTTCCTTTTGTCACCTGTGTTCTTACAGAAGCTCTTTCTGTTGTCTTTGATATCTCTTGCAAGATTCAATCCCAATTGGACTTTGGTTTTCCTAATTTTATCCCTGCATGCTTGGCCAGCATCTTTATATTCCCCCCAGGTTACTTGTCTCTGCTTCCACCTTCTGTATGCTGCCTTTTTTTGTTTGAGTTTTGCCAGGAGCTCCTTGTTCATCTATGCAGACATCCTGGCATTTTTGCCTGACTATCTGCTTGTTGGCATGGACTGCTCTTGAGCTTGGAGGTGGTGATCCTTGAATATCAACCAGCTTTCTTGGGCTCCTCTTCCCTCCAGGGCCTTATCACATGGGACTCTTCCAAGCAGAGGTCAAGCACTGCTCTCCTGAAGTCCAGTGTTATGATCTTGCTTTTTACCCTCCTTCCTCCTTCCTTCAGGATCCTGAACTCCACCATCTCTTGGTCAATACAGCCAAGGCTGCCTTTGTCTTTCATATTCCCAACTAGCATCTCCCTGTTGGTGAGTATAAGGTCCAGTGGATTATCTCTTCTCATCATCTCTTCTATCATTTGGGTAGGGAAATTCTCACTGATGCACTCCAGGAACCTCCTGGACTGCTAATGCTCTGCTGTGTTCTGCCTCCAGCAGATACCTGGGTTGTTGAAGTCCCCCATGATGACCAAGGGGCTGAAAATGGGGTGCTACTATTACCTGTGTGTAAAGGGCCTCATCTGCCTGTTCATTCTGTTCAGGCTGCCTATGGAAGACACACCATAAATGTTCAAAGGGCTGCTTTGCATCCTTCACTGGCACCAGCTTGTACATTTTGGGATTTTGTCTTTATCCATACCCCAATCCACCAAACTCTTGTATTCCACAGAGTCCTTCAGAGCCAGTTTCCATGGACAATGAGGGGCCTGGAAGTAGCTCCCCTTGGCACTGTGCAGGCAATTGTGCCCCTGACAGAGGACACTGTTCACAGACAGCACAGCACCCACCACCCCATGGCCAGGTCTGCACCTGAAGTTTGGGGAGCTACTCTTGCAGGTTGCCCTGGCAAATCCCTGAGCAGAACAGGGGTGTCCCTGTCCCAAGCTTTGGGTCTGCTGGTGCCCCTGTACTGGGATCCTGCAGCCACTGCCTGGCTTCTGCCTCTTCACCCCACCTCTTGGACTGCAGGAGGAACAGTGTACACATGTGCAATGGAAGGGAAGTGTGCAGGGGGTGTGTGCTGCAGGGGATGCACATTCACTGGAGTGGGACATGGTGTGAGGGACATGGGTGCCATGTGGGGGTGGCATACATGACAGCATGTACTGCAGGGAAGTTGTGCTCCTTGTGGGACCTGGTGCTGGCATCAGGGGTCACATGGGCTGATGGGACCAGGACCCCAAGCCTCAGCCTCACAGATAACCAGGAGCCCAGGCTCCTGGGAGCACCAACATTCCCCCTGTACCCACCTCTTCCACCTTGCAGAGGCCTCTTAGGTCTTCTCACCCAGCAGGTGCTCAAGGAACAATCAGGATTCAGGGCTCCCTTGGACCTGCCATCCCTGCCACCAAAGCAAGGCCCTGTCTGGCTGCCAGTCACCAGGCAGAAATGATCTGGCCAATAAAGGGGTTCCACAGCCCCCACTCCTAGCACTGCATGCCCACCCAGTATCTGATCTGGGGGACTGGTGTCTGAACAGCACTGTGTGAACAGGCCACATCTGGATACTGGGACCAGTTTGAGGCTCTCGAGTACACAAGACACATTGACATGCTGGAGCAAAATGGTGCCATACCCATCTTTGGAGACAGATATCCAACCATTGATTGCACAAGGACCTGGACAATCTGGTCCAGATGACACCTGTTTTGACATGGGCTTGGAGCAGAGACCTCCATAAGTCCTGTACCCCCTCAACAAGATGAGGCCTTCTACTCTGTCCACCACTAGTGCATCTCTTGTCAGTCAGGTAACACAAGAGAAGCTCAGCAGGGCCTCCATGAAGCATAAGACGAGCCCAGTCTTGTCCCCAAAGGAGGATATAATTTCTTAGCCCCCAGGACGAGGAGTATCCTGAGATGACCTTGGAGACAACCCACAAGAGACAAACAGGTTCATGTGGTCTCAGCCCACCGGGGAAAAGGTGTGGTGGACAGAACATTTAGAATGTGTATCCTGGAGATATGCTGTTTGTACCCAAGCTAGCAGTCACCCTGGACAGAGCTGAGCTCACCACAGACAATTGTACGTCTTACAGGGCCTTCACTCACATCAGGACAGAAGCCAACTACAAGGACAGAGCAGCTCTGGCCCAACAGGCAATAGAGGAGCTTTGAATGACAATTCCTGGATGTCATGCGAGGATGTATGTGGAGGGAAATAAAGATCACATTGTAGCCATGGAAGATCTTGACTTTGCAAGCTGGAGAACTATCTTAAAGAACACACTTAGTCTGCGCCACTCAAGCTGCTCTAACAGAACAGTGACATTTAAGGCAACCCAGAGAAGTCTGGATCTGCCACATGCTTCTGGTCACCCTTGAGCCTCAGGTATGTCTCACTGCCACAAAAGACATCCTGAGTCCTTGCTGTGATGAACACAGCCATTTCTATCACCTTAGCTTGGTGTCCTACCCTCTTCTTTTGCTCTGGAAACAGATTGAGACATCTGCATGGACCCTCAGCTCTTTGACAGCACTGAGGGACATCCTTCTGTCTACCTAGAAGTGCCTCTTGGCTGCTTTCTGGACCAGCAGAGGAGGAGGGCAAGGACGGAGGCAGATGGAAGGGACTCTGAGCAGGCAGTGTGTCTGAAGGACTCTATACATGTCTGGTACAAGCCCCAACAGAGATGGTTGTCTGGCCCTGAAACCAGTTGCCCTGGAGTCAAAGCAAGTTAATACAAGAGAAACTTGAGGGGTGATTTATTTCTCTGGCTTATATCCTTGGGAGACACTGTGGGGAACATGTCTCAGACACCTGGGTTCCCTGAAAGGCATTCAGCATTTCTGGAGAGCAGTAGTGGAGAAGGTGGGGGGCCCAAGACATATTGCTCCCTTCAGAAGCAGCATAAAGTCCTGGACAACTAGGTTTCCTGGCAGGGGAGTAATGGGAGGAGTCCAGGGTGCCAGACTTACCCAAGGGGAAGCTCAGAGCCAGGGGTGGCAATGAAAGCGGGGGACATCCTGGATGGCTGGCTTCTCTGTTCTCTGGGGGCCAGTGGGGGGTCTCCAACCATCTGTTCCCTGAGTGGCACTTACCAGGGAATGACAGCAAGCCACCACAAAGCATCCTGGGTTCCTTGCGGGCAGGAGGTCTCTGGGGCCCCTTCATCCCTTGGATGTCATTGGGAGGTCCTCAATACCTGGCTTCCTTGAGGGAAACACAAGTGTGCCACTGAGGGATGGCGGGGGTTGTCAATGGGGCAATGTGATGCCTCTGTCCCCAGCAGTGTGAGAGATGAAAAACCAGGCCTGCGAGAAACACGGACTGAGAAAAACAGCCTAAGAGATAAAAGTTGAAGTCCTCTGAGCTAAGGAATGCCTCAAACACTCGCAAGACGAAACTATAGTCATGAGGTGGATGGTGTGGAGGTCGAAGCTGATAAGGCTGCGCCAATAACGCAGGATGCAGCTGGTGGAGGGAGCCCTGTGGAGACAGGACGGCTCTGCTCTGGTGCACCTGGACAAATTTCAAGGGCCATCTGTCCGTTGAATGACCTTTGATTCATTGTCCACAAAATGCATATTAAAGTTAACACCCCTCAATATGCTAATAAAGACTAACAAGATCATGCTAATTACATCATCCCATGAAACATACATGGGATACGTAGGTATGTGGGTCAACCTAGGGGACAAGCCCAAGGAAAGTGTGCATAAATCAAGGGGGGGCAAAATGGGGGGGTGGTCCGGAGAGTGAAGTGAATTGAAGAAGACGGATGCCTCCTGGAACCCTCGCTGGCAGAATCAACGTAGAAACCCAGACGGCTGATCTCTATTTCCCTATTCCCTCTATCTCTCTCCTTTCCTTTTTCCCCTTTACTACCATTAAGAAATGCAAGGCATACTGTATTGCTTGCCACAACTTGTTATATACTTAGCCAATTATTGTGTGTCCAATTAGTACATTGTGGATAGTTAATAAATGGACTTTGAGACTTGTCTCACCGTTGTCTGCTCCATTGGGGATTTGCGAATCTGAGCCACTTGTCTCCCTCATCTGAGGGGGATGTGATAAGGGGACACATCCCTGCATAGTTCAAGGGGAGACAGTGCTGGGTGAGGTGTGGAGCCACAGGTGCAAGTGAACGACTTGCCACAGCAGGCACAGGCAGGGTTTCTCCCCAAAGTGGCTCTGCCATTGACCATGGAATGCCAAGACCAACCCTGAAGGCTTTCCCACATTCTCCACAACTGTATAGCTGTTCACTAGCATGCATGCAGTGTTGCACAGCCATGTCAAAAGCCCCTCCCTCACTGTAGACACCAGTGCAGCCTCTGCTTTTCATGCACCAGGTTGTGTTTACCCAGCATGGAAGCATCAGTGAGGCATATGCCATGTGACCTGCAGCCACTATTCGCCATCGGCCATCTGCACAGGTGAACACCCTGCCTCAGTTCACACATGCATGCAGCCACTTGCCTGCGTGGACACAACACTGTGCTGGTAAAGGAGCTGTGGTCAGAGCATTTGCAGAAGCCCCCACATGTACATGGCTGCTCACCAATGTGGATCTCTTCATGGGAAACCAGGTGGGTTGGCTACTTGAACTCTTTGCTGTGGTCCAGGCATGTGTAGCCATGCTCCCTTCTGCTCTGAAGACTCCCTCTCTGTTTCTCCACCACTGCTCCAGACCACTCCTCAGCTCTGCTCAAGTCCCCAACACCTACAGGGACAGGAGAAGAGAAACATCCAGATAGCTATGGCTTGTGAAGCTGGAAACAGGGTTGTTGGGGCAGAACTTATGATGCTGCCCAGCAAGGCCCTTCTCCTAGTCTTTTCATCAGGTCCTTATTGCTCCCAGGACAATCCCAGGGATGCAACAGTCTGCTCACAAGCTTTTGCCAGTCCCATGTCCTTTTACAAATACGTACAGACCCTGTGCACACAGACTCCCAAAGTGCATGTATACAAACACATAATGCACAACCTAGTCCTGTGCACAGACACACACACACACACTGTGCACACACATTGCAGGTCCACACATCCGGTGCAAACACATGCAATACACAGATCTAATGTGCACAAGACACACAATTCATACACATGCACAGTGTGCACTCACACAATGCATGCAGAGGACACAAATATACAAACACAGCACAAACACACAGAGTGCATACACACCACATGCATGACTACACACACAAAGGGCATCATCAGCAGTGTACCCACCTCCCTCACTGTATGCACACATCACTGATACATGCACGCTTGATGTTTGCACACAAACAATACATACAGACATGCATAGGCAATACACACGCACCACATAAGTGCAATGTACACATGCAGGATGAACATGCACACTCAGAAGATGTGCAGACACACAGTGCACATGTACCATGCACACGCACACACACACAAAGAGCATGCACAGGCAGGATAAACACACAGGGTGCACGCAGACACGCACACACACAGTGGATGCACTCCCACTCCCACACCACCAAAATTCACATGAAAAGGCACAGGCACCCCTGGTACTGCCCAAGCATCTATGGGGGTGGTTCCCGTTCCCATAGCCCTGTCCATAACTGCACATCACACAGTGGGCCTGACCCTGTTGGTGCTGGCAGTGGCGGGGCGTGGGGCCCGGGGCCCGACATCAGGGACACCACAGGGTTTACAGTTGATGGGGTGCGGAGGGTGAGCAGGGTATTTCCTGGTCACACAAAAATTTGCAACAGTGATGGCATATGTGGACACTGGAATTAAATTATTAGCTAATAAAGAGGGTGAGGAGCTCAAATTCAGTTTAACACTTCTTACTGACTAATCACATTCTCATGTTTCTACAGTGTGTATGAATTTGTTTTAAACTCTTTGTAGTATTCATATCTCTGACTAAAATTTGTCTAATATTGAAATTAACAGTTTTTATTTCATTTTTACAGAAAGACAGAACGAGACTGCATGTGGGACAGCTCTGTGTACTGTGTATAAAGGGGGACAGGAATTTATGACATTACTTGATGTTGAACATGGTTTTCATTGTGCAGGTCTCTGTTGTTCTGCTTCTGGGCTGTTTGGTTTATTTCTGTGATTCATCGATGTCAGCATTCCTCACACATAACATGTTTGGAAGATGTGGCAGAAGGTGTCGACAGATTTCTATCTGGGTCAGCAGGTGTGAGATGATCCCCACTAATCCTTAACCACTTCAGGGTTTTTTGATTTTTTGGTGGTGATGGTTTTGGGGGTTCCTTTTAGTGACCAGGAAGTTTTTTGCGATAATTTGAACAGTCTGAATGAACATGTATGTGCACTGGAAATGGTAAAGAAACTAAGTCCACTGATGATGTGCTTTTTTTGCATTGGGGAAAAAAGAAAATATTTTAGAATAGAATGAAATGGTTTGAGTTGGAAGGGACCTTAAGGATCATCTAGGCCCAACCCCTCCTGCCATGGGCAGGGACACCTTCCACTACATCAGGTTTCTCAAAGCCCCATCTAACCTGGTCTTGAACCCTTCCAGGGAGGGGGCAGCCACAGCTTCTCTGGGCAACCTGTTCCAGTGCCTCACCACCCTCACAGGGAAGAATTTCTTCCTTATATCTTATCTAAATCTACCCTCTTTCAGTTTAAAACCATTACCCCTCATCCTATGTCTACATCCTCTGATAAAGAGCCCCTCCCCACCTTTCCTGTAGCCCACTTTAAGTACTGGAAGGCCATAAGGTCTCCAGGGAGCAATCGCTTCTCTAGGCTGAACACCTCCAACTCTCTCAGCCTGTCCTCACAGGGAAGATGCTCCAGCCCCCTGAGCATCTTTGTGGACCTCCTCTGGACCTACTTGAGCAGGTCCATGTCCTTCTGATGTTGGGGGTCCCAGAGCTGGACACAGCACTGCAGGGGCAGGTCTCACTAGAGTGGAGTAGAGGGAGAGAATCCACTCCCTCCACCTGCTGGCCACACTTCTCTAGATGCAGCCCAGGGTACGGTTGGCTTTATGAGCTGTGAGTGCACATTGCTGTCTTGTAGTTAGTTTTCCATCCACTACTGCTCCCAAGTCCTTCTCCACAGGACTGCTCTCAATTCACTCTTTACGCAGCCTGTATTTGTGCTTGGGATTGCCTCGACCCATATGCAGGACCTTGTACTTGGCCTTGTTGAACTTCATGAGGTTTGCATGAGGTCCCACCTCTCCAGCCTGTCCAGGTCCCTCTGGATGGCACATCCCTTCCCTCCAGCGTGTCAACCGCATCACACAGCTTGATGTCATCGGAAGACTTGCTGAGGGTGCACTCAATCCCATTGTCCATGTCTCCCACAAAGATGTTTAATAATACTCGCCCCAACGCCAACCCCCAAGGAATGCCACTCATCACTGCTTTCCACTTGGACATCGAGCTGTTGACTGCAACTCTTTCAGTGTGACCATCGAGCCAATCCCTTATGTACCAAGTGGTCCAGCCATCAAATCCATGTCTCTCCATTTTAGAGACAAGAACGCTGCGTGAAACAGTATCAAACGCTTTGCACAAGTCCAGGTAGATGACATCAGTTGGTCTTCCCTCATCCACCAGCACTATAACCCCATTGTAGAAGGCCACCAAATTCATCAGGCACCATTTGCCCTTAGTGAAGCCAGTCTTGTGTGTGTCTTCACCCTAGTGAAGCTGTCACCAATCACCTTATTTTCCATGTGCCCTGGCATAGTTTCCAGGAGGTTCTTCTCCATGTTCTTGGTGGACACAGAGGTGAGACTGATTGGCCTATAGTTCCCCGGGTCTTCCTTTTTTCCCTTTTTAAAAATGGGAGTTATATTTCCCCTTTTCCAGTCAGTGGGAGCTTCACTTGTCTGCCATGACTTCTCAAATATGATGGATAGTGGCTCAGCCATTTCATCCACCAGTTCCCTGAGGACCTGTGGATGCATCTCATCAGGTCCCATGGACACAATTGTGCACCTTTGGATTCCTTAGATGACCTCAAACTTCATCTGTTCCTACAGTGGGCAGTTCTTTCTCCCAGTTCCTGCCTTTGGATTCTGTGAATTGGGCAGCATGGCTAGAGCTCTTGTCAGTGAAGACTGAGGCAAAAAATCTGTTGAGTACCTCAGCCTTCTCCATGTTGACTGTAGCCAGGTATCCTGTTTCTCTTACTTGGGGTCCATTGAGGGGGTGGGTACAGTTTTTTCATCTTCCTTTCTTGTCCTACATACCTGAAGAAACCCTTGTTATTTTTTTATGTCCCTAGCCAAGTTCAGCTCCAGCTGTGCCTTGGCTTTCCTGATGCCATCCCTGCACTCCCAGATCATATCCCTATAAAATCCCCAGGAAGTGTATCCCTGCCTCTACTGTCTATGCATTTTGGTTTTGTGTTTTAGTTTGGCTAAGAGGTCTTGATTTAGTAACCTGGCCTTCTGCCTCCCCTTCCTGACTTCTTGCACATTGGGATTGAGCTCTTGCACCCTAAGAAAAATGTCTTTAAATATCTCCCAGCTCTCACTTGTTCCTTTATCTCTGAGGGCAGTTTCCCAAGGCATCTCATGCACTAGCACCCTAAACAGCTGAAAGTTTGCCTTTCTGAGGTTTAGGGTTCTCACTCTATTTTTTACCCATCCTGTACCCCTCAAGACTGAGAATTGCACAAGGGCATGATTGCTGCAGCCCTGGCTACCTCCAGTCTTGACCTCTCATTTTGCCAATTGACAGGGTCAACAGAAAGGACACAGACACCAAGTTAAAAAGATAAGCTTATTTTACTTTAGTTTAAAGCAGCAGAAAGAATAAGTAAGGTGATGCCCCTGATAAAGAACAAGCAAGGTAATGCACCTGATCATTACTACATAAAGTTAACAATAGTGATTAAGAAAGATACATCACCAGTTGCTCCAGTACTTTACCATCATCCAGATCCGTGCTTCAGCTGGGGAGCCCCGTCACAGCGAAGGATCAGAGAACCACTCCCAGCAACTGCGAAGTCCTACGCAGTGCGTCCACCCACAGGTGAGGTCTCCATCTTCACTGTGAGAGGGTCCTGCTTTTATATAGTTTAACAAACATATCATAAAAAAAAAAAAAAAAAAAAAAAAGGCACGAAAACATCTGGTAGATTGGCTTCACTTCACTCGGGTGCATCCCAGATCTGGCCAGGATCCTGGGCACATCCAAGGAGATCCTGTCTTCTAGGAAAAAACTGGCTTAGGGTCCAAAAATATATATTCTTTATCTATAGTTTTCAGAGGATATTGCCATGGTCATATTTCATGCTGAAATTATGCTGGTCAGAACGTTCACTCAGAAGTCAACTCTGGTTTGAGGTCTATGGTTCAGGCTTTGGTTCAAGGCCTATGGTTCAGGCCTTTTCATGTCACCTCTCCAATAAGTTCTTCCACATTAGTGAGCAATAGGTCCAGCAGTGCCTCTCCTCTGGTCAGGCTCTCCATCACCTGTTCTAGGAAGTTTTCCTCAACACACTCCAGTAGTTTTCTGGACTGCTTTCTGCCTTCTTAAAATAAATTTCTGTAGTGGGTTCCTAAATAAATGCTGGGGTGGGAGGAGGAGAAGTATATTATTTAGATGTAACATAGCCTAGCATTTTTCAGAACTGTGGTGAAGGTTAGGAAAGGAAATTATAATGACATGAAGTATATAAGGATCCAAATAGTACAAATGCAATTTTTCATACATTTTTAGTCCTTGATCTACTTATGAATAAAAAAAGGAGAAATTTCAGAAGCTGTTTTCCTCCCTCCGTGATACTGCAATGTTAATTCGGTTAAGATCAGTCCTGGTTAGAGAGTTTTGGGTGTTTTTGTTCGGAAGTGTATGTAGCTACCATGGGTTGTAAATAATTATGTGATAAGAGGTTCCCCAACTTCCAAATCAATAAAAGCTCCTGGTTTGCCAGACTTATTTGAAATACCATTTCATTGTCTAAACCAATGAATATTTAATTAAATTTTTAAAAATTGAATTAATACTTTCACCTGTGCTGGGAACACTTTACATCTTGATGGGGAGAGCTTCTGTGTGACAGAGGAAGACAGCTGACCAGCCTTTCCCATGTCTGTAGCAACTATAGTGCTCTGCACTGTGTACTTGCAAAGCCAAAGAGCAATTTGTTCACAGGAGATGCACATTAGATGTGTCCCATGGTGCAATAAGCCCATCTGGCTGCAGGTGAATGACAAGAGATTTGCAATGAAGCCAGTGCAATATTCTGTTGGGTGTTATGTACTGAGAACAGTTGGATGCATGTGCTGTTATGAGAATAAATTCTGCTTCACTGAAATGAATGGACTTGTAAAACTTAATTTCTGTTTCAACTTGTTGAGCAATTATCAGAAGTGTCCTTTAGAAGATTTAAACTTTTTGTCACGAGACATCTGTCCATTTTATTGACTTTTTAAAATTTGTGTTATTTAACATTGAAAATATTTCTTGATGACTTGAAACTTGTTTTACTCTGTGAAAATGTTGTTTTCACATTCTGTAACCAGAGGATTTTTCTAATAAAATACTCAACATTTTTAGGATCTTGCAAATTTCAGTGGGATTCCAGACATGTTCTAGCTGCAGTGCTTATTTTATTGTAAGGACACATACAAAAGGTTAAAAAGGAACTTTGTTGATCCCTTATATTTTTTGTTGTCCTCTATTTCTAAGTCTGTTACCACATGCTGATGCTGAAAAACAGCTGTGTATTTTCCAGGTATTGGTGTGGCATCTTTATAAAGTAGTTTCCTGTGTTTTCCTTACTGCTTGTTCAGCTGTCTATATCGGGAGTGCATGTGCCTTAACAAGAAAAAAAATCAGGAATGTAGTTGCCGAGGAGAGGGTTACCATGAATCTGCCAGTAGTCATTGTCCAGGGGGTGGGAGGTAACAGCCACTTCACTTTCTGAACACAACACACGGCAAATTCTGTTTTCCTCTTTGTCACCCTTTCTTCAGGAGTTGTCCAAGGCTGACACTGAAGAGCAAATGTGTGCATGGGTTTCATAAATATGGATGTGAAAATAAATGAGGAAAATGGAGAGCATTAAAAAAAAGTTGAAGTAATGGTTTTTTCCATGTTGGTGGAAATATGGACATAATATATGTTACATTTTTTAAAAACATAAATAAATAAATAAAAATTACACAGTATCTCCATTACTACCTTTTGGGCCTGTGCCAGTTGTATTTCTAGATAAAATATAAGATTTTTTTTTTTCTTGCTGCATGGCTGAAAAAAGTCCAGGTAATTCTTTCTTCTTTTTTTTTTTTTTTTTCTGTTGCATGAGTATCTGTCAAATGTTGTTTTTTAAAGAGAAATTCTATATGAAGCAGGACAGGGAGAGAGTGTTTAAAAAAAATATAAAAATAAAGGAAAAACAATATTGCATATGTAGCTTACATGTTACAGCACAACAGCGGAGTTTGCAAATGGGCAAATACATACATAAAATATCTGTAGATGAAAAAAAAAGGAAGTTCATGCAAATGACATCTTTAACAAGTCCCATCCAAATTCGGTCTTTCTACGGCTCTATAAAATATAAAATTAAAGCTGATCTCTGATAACTGAAAAAATGTCCATGAACATAAATTAAGGGAAAAAAAGCATTAATGCATGAGAAAGATGCAGAACAATAATCCACTAGAAAGAAAAGACAGAAGAACTGAGATAACAGCAAAACAAATGAAAAGAAGCAGTATACATAAAGATAACAAAATTAATCAGAAACAAAAGAAATTATCTATCTTATAAATATTTTTTATTGATCTTCATAAAATCAATACCTAAATATTATCTCAAATAATAAAAAAGGAAGAGATGAGAAACCCTAACCCAACAGCATCAAAGAAAATGAGCAAAAAACAAGCCCATTAATTGAGACAAGAAAAAAAATTGACTAAATACAGCCAACAAGATCGGCAGTGAGTGGTAGGCTAAATGAACAACAGTTTTCCTAAAGCAAGTAAAAACAACAAAAAAATGAAAGCCTATAACAAACTTCTGAACTTAAATAAGAGAAAACAGCTGATAGTGTTGAATCTCCAGATATCCAAAATGCAATGTGGTGGATGACAAGTGAGTCATTAGGACATCTCAGAGGAAAGACTTGACCTCACATGTCCTCAGCAGTTGTAAGAGGCAGGATTTGATATTGGCCTCATATTTGAAAAATAGATGAGGAACAGACCTAAGAGGACCCTAAGCATGGGCTGAAGTAAGATTTTCCTTAGTTAACTGCTGAGGAGGCTTCAGGATGGTGCTTCCCACCTAGTAAACCCTACACTGTAGAGTGGCTTGATGGCTGGCTGCCCTGAAAGCACTGTGCAGTGCTTGTGCTGGATCTCCAGTATCCCATGGGCCACATGGGGACTTCAGCTGGCTGCTTGACACAGTCAGAGGGAAGGGTTGGGAGATATGCCACCAGAACCTAAACAAGACAAACCAGGGAAGGGGCTGCACCTGGTGGACAGTATGTAAGGGGACAACAACCTCCCCCTCTCCCAGCAGCTGTGCAGGTGGGGAAATCCTGCAAACCATGCTGTAAGAATTACCATGCCCACTGGTTGTGTGGAAGCAGTTTGCAGCTCTGCTCTCAGCCCCATGGAGCTGGCTCAGCAGAGGTACTGGCCACCCTTGTCAGCAGTGACAACCCCTGCCACTTACGTGGCATTGGGGTGAAGGAACAAGTTCACACAGATGTCTGTGGCCTGCCTTGAAGCTAAGCCACTTCCCCAGTCCCCAGCTCACTGATAGAACTGTAAGGGAAAGAATGTTGTTTTCACATAATAAGCCTGATGGGAAGGGCAGGAGCCATTCACCAAAGCAATCAACAAGAGCAATTCATAACCATTGAAATCCCTGGCCTAGGGCTAGAAGGCAAGTGGTCTTTTTGTCAACTGTGATGACCCAGTACTTGGAACCGGCTTTAGATGGATGCAGATACCGAAAGACTTGGGGTGAACTTTTCCATCTTAGTACGCTTGCGTGATGAGCTCCTGCATATTAACTTCTCCGCCCTGGAGAAAGCCAAGGTTCATTTCCATGAACATGCGACGTATGAACACATACATGAAGGGGCGTATCGGTAGGCGGTTCGGGAAGTCTGTACACCCTGTAGTACTCAGCCAATGAGGAATCAGGGGAGGGAACTGGCGGTGGGGAGAAAGGGATATAAACCATTGCATGATGGCTGGTAGGCGCGTCCACTTGATGGGGGCGCCCGGTCTTGCAAGAACGTAGTAAAGAGTGCTTCACACTGCATCCTGTCTGAGCTATGGATAATTGGCAACTGAGCGTTTCTCACAGAACTATAGGATCCTGCGGCAAACTCTGCTGAAGGCCTTGCTGGAGTCAAGGTAAACAAGATTGTCCTGGTTTTGGCCAGGGTAGAGTTAACTTTTCTTGGGCTGAGAGGGAGCACAGCTGAAGGGCCGGGTCCTGATCGATCATTGGAGCATTCCATGGCATCATGCTCAGCGTATAGGCAGACATGCACTCTCTCATGTGCGTTCTTTGTTTTCGGTTTCCAGATCAGTGGGGCTTCTCTGGTGTGGTCAGGTGGCTGCTGGGGATGGGCTCTGTACCGGTCGCCGCTCAGTGAGCCACTGCTACATTTTACCCATTTTGGACTACTATTGTTACTGCTGTTTTTGTTAGTTTTACTAAATTTTTTTTATTCAACCTACAAATTTCTTCTTTTGTCCCTCCCCTGGGGGGGGGGGGGGAAGTAAACAACTGGCCACATGGTGATATGCTATCAGCTGAGTTCAAACCACAACAACAATCCACCACTCTCCCCTCGTGCACACAGTCACCTGCTCAGAGACAGCTGTCAGGTCGAGCAAGCACAACCTGCCCCTGTGAAGGACATCCTGAGTGGTTTACTCTGAACAATCCTCTTACAGTCACAGAGGGAAACATATCTTACATATGAGGCCAAGACTTCATTGTTGATGTAATTGAAATGGTAACAGACTTCCCCAAGAATCACTGTAAATCCTGATTGAATCATTACAGAAAAAGAAAGAAAAACAAAATACAGGGCATTATTACAGAAGAAGTTTTGATAATAGTGATAGTTGTGATTGGTTTTCACATGCTCCCTGGTATGCACTTCATTCTCTGCAGTTGTGCTCATTCCTCCTCTGTTCCTTTTAGTCTTGAGGTCAACAGTGCAAACATTACTAGGATCCCCTCACTGGAGCACAGTGTGATCATGGGACTTTGAGTCCTTCATCCTTCATCCCATGGGTATCCCACTAACCTTTAGGAGGTACCTCTTCCTGCTCTCCTTTCACACTTCTCTGGGACAAGTTTCCTGGGTAAAGGACCCCTGTAGCTGCTGGATGCACTCTGGAACCAGCTGTGCACCAGCCAGAGGGACAGCTTGCAGGGGCAGGACTTTCAACAAGGGCACTTGCTGACCTGTCCCTGTCCAGGATCTGTCTATTTACAGAGGCCTCAAACGAATGTGGAGTTGGGAGTGAGGGGGAAAAGGAATAAAGCTGTTATAGAGGACTCGCATGATTTTCCAAGGGATAGCTAGAACTGCAGCTGGCCTCAGTCTTGGTGCTCAGATCCTACTTCTGGAAGCAATGAAGTGTGGCATCGAGGTCCTGAATGCTGAAGCATTATTCCTGTCCCACATTGCACATGTTCAGTCTCATCTGAGTGACTGAGATTGTGAAAAGCCTGAGAATACTCACCTAGAGGAGTCAGCATACATGTAGAGATTATCACTCCTAAAAGACTTCTAGGTGTGTTTTGAGACAAAAATACATCTTTGGCCAAGATGGGATTCAAAGCCGTGCACTGTCTGTTAGTTGGCAGACAGAGTAACTGCTTGGCCATCATGTGTTGTTCCTATCATACCACATTAGAACTCCAGTTGGTTAAATGCTTGAGCTGGAACTGTCCCACCTTTTGTTTTAAGAGATTTCTGGGGAAATCAGCTAACTCCTCTTCCTTCACAGGGGTGGTTCAAACCCCCAGGCACAAACAGAAGACAACCAGGCAGCCTCCTGCTTCTTTGTGAACAACAGATTTTCAACAGAACAGGAATAGGATTTTATCCAGTCTACTCTAAGCAAACACATTTAAAAAGAATGGGTTTTCCCCAGGCCTGACAGATTGTGCCTCTAACAAGTCTCCTCATTTTTCCTGAGTGAAAGATGTTGCCTAATACCATTAGAGTTTCACATCTGTCTATACAGATATACAGATGGGGCACCAAAAGTGTCTTCAGTTGTGAGTTCTTCCTATACATCCAGTGAAATTCTATTATAAATTAAAATGAAAGCTATTCAACTTTTGGAGGTTTACTGCAGTAATACTTCACACAATTCAGCTGCTAGAATTTTATGGTAAACTATGAGTAACTTTTTTTTTCAAATTTATTAAAATTCGTGTAATGTACCAAGTAGCAGCTTGGTCTGAATTATTCTAAATTTTATTACTTACTTTTATAGAACTGTAAATAACTCTTCTTACTCCAAGAACATTTATTGAGTTAGCTCAAACATCTTTAAAAATGTCTAAGACCGAAGTCTTCCAGATTTAGAGAAAGCTATGTTGATCACTCATGTAGAGTTCTGGGTAATTCTCAAAAATAAAAGGAAAGAGTATATGATTGATTTATTCTAATTCTCTGTTATGAAAGACTCTATATCTTTACACTTTCAGCTGATTTTTGCTCATCATTCTTAAAGAATGATGCATCTTCTGAGACATATCTTCTCTCTCAATTTCTCCTAGGCCATTTGGTATATGCAAAACATTGAAAAGTTTCTGAAGATTTTGTGAATACTTTTACTCTCCTTAAGTAGTTATATTAAATTTAAAACATGTTTTCCTGGTTCAGTATGACAGCACTTTGTCAGATTTTGCAAAGCTTTAGCTCTACCTGAGTCTAATGGGCTGCATTAGGAGGAGTGTTGCCAGCAGGTCGAGGGAGGTGATCCTTCCTTTCTGCTCAGCACTGACGAGGTCATACCTGGAGTACTTGTTCAGTTCTGGGCTCCTCAGTACAAGAGAGACATGGACATACTGGAGAGAGTTCAATAAAGGGCCACCAAGACGATTAAGGGACTAGAGCATCTCTTCTATGAGGAAAGGTTGAGAGAGCTGTGACTGTTCAGCCTGCAGAAGAGAAGGTTCAGGGGGAATCTTATCAGTGTATATAAATACCTGAAGGGAGGGTGCAAAGAGGACAGAGCCAGGCTCTTTTCAGTGCTGTCCAGTGACAGGACCAGAGGCACAAACTGAAGCAGGAGGTTTTTGTCTGAATACCAGGAAATGCTTTTTCACTCTGAAGGTGACTGAGCACTGGCACAGGTTGCCCAGAGAAGTTGTGGAGTCTACATCCTTGGAGATATTCAGAAGCCATCTGGACATGGTCCTGGGCAACTGGCTCTAGGTGGCTCTGCTTGAGCAGAGGGGTTGGACCAGGTGACATTGAGAGGTCCCTTCCAACCTCAACCATTCTGAGATTCTGAGTCTGTGATACCCAGACATCCAGGGGAAAACTGACAATCTTTCTAATAGTATGAAGTAAATAATCACAAAGTACAATGCCTTTAGAGTTTGAGATCAGATCTTTCAGAAATTCCTAGAGAGCTCTAGCTAATTTTCCTTAACATGAGCCATAATTTTTTTCTCTTTTTGTCCCTTGACATTACTTTCAATATATCATGTGCTTCACATGCCAGGGTATCACAGTAGTGTCACTAATTTGGGTGTATTTAGCTTATTACAGATTTATTCTCACAATTCCTTTCACATGTTCAGATATTGGGAAGCTACTGAATTTACAATAACATTTTTTCTATCAGTCATGAAGAATTCTGGGCAGTTCTAAATAGTTACCTTTTTTTCTAATGCATTCCAATAACCCCTTGCAAAAGTGAACACGCTAATTATTAGGTTATGTTGTGCATTTATTAACATTTTGTGGAAATTCAGCACAATATAAGATACGACCACATTTTAATGATCTAGTCAATAGATGTTCATTTATTATGATGGATAACTATTACAGAGTATTTATTGTTACAGTGAATTCTTTCTGTAAAATGGGGCTAACTCTGCTTAACTCTAAGCTTTATGAGGCATATTTAATTCTTGAGTTTAATTATTTTCCTCAATTCCTGTATGTCAAGTACTACAACACTTTGAAGTTTGTGGTAACATCTTCCCATTTTTTGCTCCAGCCCCCTGATCATCTTTGTGGCCTCCTCTGGACCTACTTGAGCAGGTCCGTGTCCTTCTGATGTTGGTGCCCCCAGAGTTGGACACAGCACTGCAGGGGAAGTCTGATGAGAGCAGAGTAGAGGGGAAGAATCCCCTCCCTCCATCTGCTGGCCACACTTCTCTAGATGCAGCCCAGGGTACGGTTGGCTTTTTGGACTGAGAGTGCACATTACTGTCTTGTAGTCAGTTTTCCATCCACTACTGCTCCCAAGTCCTTCTCTGCAATGCTGCTCTCAATCCTACCAGGCACAGAGGTGAGACTGATAGGCCTAGAGTTCCCTGGGTATTCTTTATTTTCTTTTTTAAAAATGGGGGTTATGTTTCCCCTTTTCCAGTCAGCACAATCCAATCTTCAGGGTTTCTAATGAGGTTTTCCTATCAGCCTGATGGAGTTGGAAATAATTCTACAAACAGATAAAAACATAGTATGTCTAATGATTCTTTTTCCTTACAGAACATTTGCATATGCCAGGCATTGTAGCTCATAGTGAGTTCTTCAGTGTATGCCTAGATAATTCACGGATATCAGTATTATCTCAAATATCCCTTCCCATTATTCTGTATTTGAAATCATTTCCATAGCTCTACAAGGCCTTTACAGTCACCAGTAAATTAAAAAAATCATTCAAGTCATTCTTGGTATGGACTGAGACCTGCAGAAGATGCCACAGTGCTGTTTAAAAGATATATGTGTTTTAGAGGAACTCTCTGGTTATTACATTTGCATTGGGCAGATCTGAAAATAAAAACCTCATGAGAAATATAATACAAGCTTAAATTCATTGTTTTCTTAACTGCTGTCTTAAGGAGAACCACAGGGCCAGGATAAGTGAAAGTAACCAGGACCTGAAACCCAAATGCAGAGGTCTAAACCTGAGTTAGGTATCCTCAGTTCCTCTTCTAGTCACTGGAGAGAATGGCATCCCTAAGCAACTTGTTATCTAATCTAGCTGCGAGACCTGTTCTTGGGTTAAAGCAATTGCTTTAATTAATTGAAGTTAACTGCATCACAAAAGTATTTTTGGATGGAAAAAAATTCCAAACAGAGAATTCCTAACTGGCAATTTTTAATTTGACCTATGAACAAGAACACCTTTAAAGGCTTTTCTGAAACACCATGTCCTCCCTGTTTTGCTGATTATGTGATCATGGGATAACTTTTCCTTATGGGAAGCTGAAGGGTAAGGAAAAAATTGCTGCCAGTGTTCACTGAAAAGTTCTCAACACTTATCTTAATGGCCCCTCAAACACTTCTTTTCTGACCTCACATGTACTTTTAACAATATCTACGGAGGCATATTAGGAACATGTCTTTAAGTACAATAAATAAAAAAACTTTTCAAGACATTTTATCTATTAAAGTCCAAGGCACACAGCAGCATTTACATGAAGCTGTGTATCACTACCACAGAAAAATCATAGTCATTGGTTTAGCTAGTTTACTGACTCTTCACTTTGTGTGCTGGTCTGTATGTTCACACACACCTCTCCTAGTGCTGCTGAGCTCCAGGCCGTGAACACCTGCCTGCATCTCCCTAAGTTAACTCTGTCACCTACTGCATTGCAGAAAGCTTTTCCTACACCCATACCCACTCTTCCTGGCACAGAGAAATACTCATTCCAAAACCTAACCAGATATTACTGTCCATACTGCCTAATGGCTACAAACAGTACACTGGTTTCTAAACCCAGGCACTGACAGACTGAAAACACTACATTGCCACACTGCTGCAGAATACAGCGTTGCTATCAGAGTAAGAGCTCACAGCTCTGTTTGGCCTTAGCAAGACCTCAGGACTAAGGCTTGTCTGGCTTTGTCTGAAGTTGTCTTGCCTCCTGGGATCTTCCTTTTGTTTAATTAGCTGTAACAGCAACTTTTGTAATGACCAGGTGGTATGCCTTATTTTTTTTTAAGTTCTGCTGAAGCTTTGTACAGTATTTTTATACAGCTGCCAGTAACAAGTAGTTACTCTGCATAGAATATTGATGATGTAGTGTAGAGATAGAGGCCCTTATTCTGAATAAATGAGATGATACAGAATATATACCTAAATTATATTCTATGTGCAGAATATATAGAATAAAGGCTGATAAAGAACACATGCCTGTACTCTTCTCTAGCTCCTGGAGGAATACAGGCTTTGAAGTGGAGAGATTATATGTAACATAGAGGAGTATATGTATGGGATCAGAAAAGGAGCAGGGGTGATGAGCACTGAACACCTCTGGGCTCTTAACAATTCAGCAATAGTCAGTTAAAGAAATGCAGACCTCTCAGTGGGGCAAAATAATTTCTACCAGACAGCAAAGACAACACAGGAAAGTAACTAGCATTTTAAAATGTGCTGTATAAGGTAAAGTTTACTTTAGTGTGGAGTTGCAAACCACTGAAGAAAAAAGAAGGGGTAAGGCGCATTTCAGAATTCATAACAAGATCCCTAAGTGGTCCCTAGGTGAGGAGGAATAAACCACTACCAGGGCTGGCACTGCCAGCCACAGGCCAAGAGGGGCAGAGGAAGGCATTTTTCTGTAATTTTTAGATTGGTGGGATATTTTTTTTTTGCTATATGCACAGAATCAGTGCTGTAGAATATCGTTTGCTGCAAGAACGTAGTTCTCCAAGTGCCTTTTGGCTTGACAGTCTAATAACCCAGGGCTGGTATGCATGTAATCATTAGTGTGTTCGAGTGTGTTTTCTTTATGAAGTCCACTCTTTTCTTGCTTCTGACTTCATAGCTACTCTCAATACAAACTACACTGAACTGTGGTTTGTGCCTAATTAGTTAGTCCATTGGATAATACTCTCATGTAATGTTGAAATAAATAAATAAAATTCTTAAAGCTTTTTGAGCAGTGAAATCTCTAAAGCACCATTAGAGACCTGCTGGCTGATGTCAGTATTCTGCATTTTTCTTAAATGTTTCCAGTTGCAAGAGTTACAAACTTGTTTTTGAAAACTGAACTTACTTTCCAGAAGATTTTCCAGGGAGGATATTCCAGATGCTGAGACCAACAGGTGCTTTTTTACAGCATGAGACCAACATCCATGAAGGTAAACAGGGTTTGCCTCTTGCCATCCTTCAGTAAACCAAATGATGGTTAAAAAACAAGACCAGCACTAAGTTCCAAGCTAATGTATAGTGGACAAGCCTCATGTATAATGGTTTCTACATTTATCTGACTGTGTGGAACTGAATGAAACAGTCCCTATATATAGTGTTGAAAGCACGGTGTGACACATGTTCAGTCTGGAGCAAAGTAGCAAAGACAATCTCCTGATCTAGACAAGATAGAAAAGGTTTTTAACAGACATGGAAGAGAAAGGAAGACGAGGTTAACATGATCTTTTTTCATAGAGTTTGGGAAAAAAAAAAAAAAAAAACAAAAACAACAAGGGAGAGGCTCAGAGCACTGAAATCCTTAAAGGAATTGAGACTTGGTTACACCACGGAAATGCCAGTCTACAGTTTTTGCATTAGGTACTAGTAGTTTATGAGAGAGACCAGAATTTGAAAGCCATGAACAATTTTGAAAGTCTCCTGCTGATAATAGAAGACCGAAAATACCATCTGACTGGTTATAACACATTGTGTACAGTGAGAACTGATCTCTTTCCTTAAATCCATAAGAAGGAGTTTGTGATCAAAAAAATCCTTCAGGACAACTAGGCCTTATAACCAGCCAAAGCCTGTGCAGGGAACCATGACAGGGACTGAGACAATTCAAGGGCAAGGATGCTGTCTGGTCACATTAGAGTGTGAAAATATATTCTCTTGCTCTAGTGTGCAGACTATCTGCAAATAGGATTCAAAACTCCTTGTGCTCAGCTGAAACTAGACAGAGGTATGAAGGCTAAAGTACAATGATGATTTTCAAGGAGCATATAAGAAAACTGATATGCAACTGCTGTAAATGGGATAATTGAAGGGTAATTTGGAGGTGCAGTCTTGGTAGGGCACTCACTAATCATATCAGTAATACCTTATCAGGCTGGGATTGCTTGGATCAGAACCACGTAATTTGGATATGGATGTCACAGAACTGGGACCAATGATCAAAAATCAATGCAGAGTGAATTGTTTCTTTTGGAGAAGTTTAAGAAGACAAAGGTAGATAGAATGGCTACAAAAAGGTGGATTCAGAAGTAGAAAAAATGGGGGAAAATGTATGAAATCAGGTAAAGAGAAAAGATGAGACCTTCCAGCAGTAGGAGTGCAGATGTCTGCAGATAGTAATGAAGTTGACTGCAGATCCACGCCCACCAGGAAACCATAGGGAAACACATTGGTCAACCCAATAGAGTCTCCCTCAGAAGAAAGGAGGGTAGATTGACTATATGCTTGTATGTCTCTATTACTGAGATGAACACCAACTTTCCTTGTAGTTTTTTATCAGGATGCTTACTTTTCAGAGTATGTAGGAGAAATCAGTCACCTACATAGTGTGGCACACCACTGCTGTGGATATGTGGGAAGAAAACATCAAAAAAATAATTGCATAGACTGAGGAGTGTTTCTGACTTTGAACAGGAAATGTGTTTGACTTGAACTAGATGTTCTTCTGTTGACACTGTTTCTGATTCAAAGGTTTCTGGTCCTTGCATTGTGATCACAGGACTTTCCAAAGAGCAGGTTTTTTAGTTCAAAATTGTTAAGATCTTTTTTTTTTATATTGAGAATGGAAATACTGTATGTATCTGCTGTTCCCAGGTCCAAACACAGTGCTGACTCCTTTTTCAACCAAGAATTTCTGTGCTGTCTATCATGGTCTGAGCTCAGAGCGAGAGATGCAGCTGCTCACTCACCCCTTCCCCCTCAGGACTGGGAAGAAGAAAATAAAGCAAAAGGCTTGGGAACCAAGATAAGGACAGGAAAAGGATGACTCACCCATTATGGTCATGGGCAAAAAATGGGTTCTTTGGGGGAAGAAAAAGAACATAAATTTAATTCAGACATTAACAACAATAACACTTAACAGACAGAATAGGACAGTGAGAAGCATTACCATATCTTAAAAGCACCTTCCCCAACCACTACCTTCTTCCCAGGCTCAGCTTTGCTCCCTATTTCTCTACCTCCTCCCCGCCAGTGGTGCAGGAGGCAGGAAATGGGGGGGTGTGGTCAGTCCTGATGTTTGTTCCTCCTCAAGGGGGTCAGGGGAGAACTCCTCGCATTCTTCTGCTGCTCCAGAGTGGTGTCCCTCTCATGGGAGACAGTCCTCCATGAATTTTCTCCAATGTGAGTCCTTCCCATGGACTAAAGCCCTTCCCCAGCTGCGCAAGTGTGGATGCCTCCCACGTATTACAATCCTCCCAGCACCAAACTACAACAGCAGGGGCTTCTTCCCACAGAGTCCAGGCCTTTTTGGGGTGCAGCCGCCTGTTCCAGCATGTGGTCCTCCATAGGCTGTGCATGGACATCTGCTCTACCAGTGACCTACATGGGCTGCAGAGGGCATCCCTGCATCTCACCATAGGATACAGGGGGTCTCTGCTCCGGCACACCTTCACCCCTTCCTCCTCCTTCCTTCCACTGACCTCGGTGTTTGCACCTTGTGTAACTCCTCCTCACAACTCCCACTCTTCCTCCCAGGTTCCCCTTCTTAAATATGTTATCACAGAGGCACAGCAACCGTCACTAATTGGCTTGACATTGGCCAGAGGCAGGTCCAACTTGGAGCTGGGAGAGCTTCGACAAACTTGTCACAGAGAGGCACTGCTGTAGCCCCCTCTTCTGCTACCAAAAATCCCCTCCACACACACAAACCCGGCACACTTTCTAAGTCTTGAAAATATTCATAGTAATATTACCAAAAAAATGGGCTAATCATGCAAGTCAACAACAGCTCTATTAATAGTGGGGACCAATAGGTGGTTGTGACATAGGAATTCTAGCAAATGGCAAAAGTATCTTTAAGCAGAACCTGTACTGTCAGTATGCTCAGTGATCTCAAAGCTATCAAAAGAAAATACAAAGAAAATCAATAAAATAAGAATGGAAGGAAACAGAAACAATGGCTGAGGGAAAAAAAATAGATAATATTCATCTAACTGTGAAAATAATGCAGTCACAGTGAATGCCCTGCAATGTCATGCAGCTGAGACAAATGGGAAACACAGGACTCACTACAGCCTACATGTTCTGTTATCAGGAGCATAAGCAGCACAGAAATAAAGTACTTCACCTGGTTACTGCTAGTATTAAAAATGTCTCTGGCTTTGATTGCTAGAGACACATATCCTCACAAAGTATATGAAAATCTATATGCCTTTCCTTTTCTACTCAAAGGGAGAATGTTATTCTTAGATGTTAGGCAGCCACTAGTTAAAATAAAGAGCTATGATGTGAATGAGAATATGCCCATGCTTAGGGAGTTCACAACCCCCAGAAATGATAGCAGTAAAGTTAGGATCATCTTTTTGGGGCAGACATGGATTTGAAATTTTAGTTTCTTCTTCTTGGATGAATGCTTTAGCCATCAGTGCCCCTAATCATTGCTTTCTCTATAGTGTGTTAAACTCTTGTTTCCTCCAAGAAACAAAGAAAACTAAACAGAACCACAAACAAAACATTGAAGAACACCCACCCACCCACCCAATGGTATGTCAAACACTTCTGAACAATGTGAAATGTAAGTAATGTAAATATATGTAAGTGCATGCTCATGCTCTCAGACATCCTTCTAGGTTGAGCACTTCAGGGAATTAAGCCCTAGATCTCCATCAAGTTTCATGTTTGGACATACACCGTTCAGCTCTGGTGTCATCTGGGACAGTTCCTGGAGCTCAGCTCTGGACAAAGGGAATCTAGCGACTTTCAGAGCTAGCTGAGTGAGAGTGAGGACCTCATTTTTGTTCAAGTTTCCCTGCAGATGACTTACCCTTTTTATGGGATCTACCCTTTGAAACAATTCATATTCTTGTTTCTCTGGAGTTTCTAATGGTGCTCTGTAGGTGGCAGTGCAGAATACATTTCTCTAGTACTTCACCCGACGCAGAGATTTGTGTGTTTGGTTATTGCAGTTGCTGTATGTCTGTAATTTTCCAGATGGCTCAGGAAGTCTTCCTTTACCTTTGTTCATTAATATTAATAGACATGTTGGCATTTTCTCATTGCAATCTTATACATTGTTGGTTGTCTAGTTCTTTCAATTGACTTTTTCTTATTGCTCTTATATTACTTGTACCATTTCTCCTGTTCATTTGGAAACAAAGCAAACAAATCACTTGGAACTCCTGTAAATCCTCTTTTGTGCTTTTTTTTTTTTGATGTTTGACCTTCACAGAAAAATGTTTCCAGAACTCTGAATAAATGAAACAAACAACACATCCTGTTCCATAAAAGGAGCAAAACAGCTTGCTTACGGATAGGGAAATGCATATCTGTTTGTTTAAAACTGATGCTCTGAAAGTAAGCGAAGACAGATGGGGCTTTAGGGGTGATGGAAAATCAGATTTCCTCTTTACTTTTGCAGGTGGCTTGGCATGACCTCTTAGCTCATTTGACTTAATGTTTTTTACATTCTTCTGTGGAAACGGATGTAAATTTCAGGACACCATGACCATTTCGTATTGGAAAACAGGTATTTATTCACATCTGTCATTCACTATGAAGTCTTTTCAGCTAGAAGTGCACACAATGTTTCAAACATTGGCACATTGTACAATTCTGTGATTTGGAAATCGCAAATCATGGGTTCTTTGGCAGGCACCTTCAACTTTCACAGGCAGGAATGCACATCTTGATTCCCAACATCATTAGCTTTTAGAGCAAGTTACATTTACAAACTATGTCTAGAAGTCCCCTCCTATGCCTTCTTGAATAACCTTCTATTCTTTCCCACTCAGTGAAAGCTAACACTCCTCTGGTACCTACAGACCTAACCATGAAGTCTTTGTTCTTGTTACAACATTCCAAATGGCTCTCTATCATTTGTAGACTTGCATTCTTTCATTGGAAATGAAAATTAGAACATAGAATTTAGATGACCAGTTACTCAGTACAAACAGGAGTGCTGAATCTGGTTGTCAAAATGTATAATTTAAGGCTGTGATACACTTTTTTTTAAACAGCAAACCAGGAATGATTTATGGTAAACCATTCTTTTACCTAGAATCCCAAAGGGCAACCCATAACTGTGGTTGTCAGGTTAACAGATAATGTCTCTCTGCAGGAAATGTAAAAGTTAGATCACCTACCTAAAGTTGATATGGTCCCAAAATTACTGGGAAAGAGGCACATGTGCTTTGCAGATACCAAGAGTGGAAAGCAGCCTGTGGCACCTGAAAGCGCAGTACGACAGCCTGGTATTTGTTCCATCACTCAGCTGTCCACAACAGCTCTGTGGCTCCCAAGCCAACTTGCTCAAAGGCCTTTTTCTGACACATATATACATCATTCATATTGCTGAACAGTGATTATTTCAAGTGGCAAATTCTTTATGGTACCTTTTGCTTGTTTTTGAAGACCTATTGTTATAATGGAGTTTATAAAAATGTTTTTATGTGCAAAGTTAATTGAAGGTCTATGACAAGAGATTGAGACAGTCATGTGAACTGCAATCAAAGGCAAGACAGAAAGATAGATATTTCTTTGTACAGTTGAACTGACACTGTTCTAAGAGCTTTTACATGACTGTTCAGCCTGTTGGACTAGATAGGTCAGGCAAGTAAATCACACTCTAGATGCTATATTTACTTTTAAAGTATCTCTGTCACATGGCTATACATAGCCATTCTCATTCAGGGCAAGCAGCCTCAACAAATGCAATGCTCTATGAAATTGCTAAAGTACTTTAATTAAACCTGTAATACAAAATTTACAAAAATACAAAAGAATGCTTTTTCTGTACCTGGAGTCTTCATATCCATAGTAAGTGATTCTATTTTCTCTGTCTTTTAGAACAGAAAACACTTCCATTATGTGTTTTATCTGAAATTAGGATTAAAAGCTTTTTATCTGTTTTCCTATAATAGCAACATAATTAAAAGTTAAGTGTTATACATTAGCCTATGTTTTGCCACAAGGCAATATTTGTACTAAAATTCTATTATGTTTTTGCCAACCTAGAGTAATTTTGCATATAAGAAATCCAGATTTGGTTAGACCATGAAGTGATGAGGAAAACAGACAAATAAACAATAATACCCTGTTTATTAAATAATAATATTAAGGCATTGATTGGAAAACAAGCTTCCCACTACTTCAAGCCTTTGGCATGCGGATTACTGGATTTTCTATATAAGAAAACATTGATTTTTTAAATAAGAATAATTTGAAAAATAATGAATGCATATTATGATTACTGTTACTCTCATCTAGTCTTTTGTTTTCCACAGAGATGGGTATTCTTGCCATACTTGCTCTACCATTGCTTCTCTTAGGAATCAGTGGAATTATTTATATTTACCAGTCAGTCAGGTGGCTGTTGTCCAAGTCAGCTGTGCAAAACAAGGTGGTGGTGATCACGGATGCCATCTCTGGACTGGGAAAGGGTGAGTTGTCTCATTTCTGCTCAGTGTCAGAGAACAAAAACAGCCAGAGAACCACCCTCTAGGTGATAAAATGTGCATACATTACCTTGTATATATTCATAACTTCCTGGATGAAACAGAAGTTAAGAAATATATTTTTAAACAAATCCTATGATATTTAAATGTACATTTTTAGTCCCAGCCACAGGAACTGTTAGTAAACTTTTAGGAACTGCAGAACTTTGTATTAATTTAATTCAATAGAATAAGACATTCTGTAAGCACATTAAGAGTGTTATTTTTAACATGTTGTTACTATGAGATCTTATTACATAGGCTGTCACTACAGGGTAGCAGCAAATCAGTATAAACAGGTGTCACCTTACTCTTTACATGTTCCTTCTCAGCCCTTAAAGACTACAACATTGCTCACTCCTCATCTCTGCCCCCTCTATCTCCCATGTTACTCCTCTTGCCTTGACATCCTCCAGTACCTCCAATTGGCTGCCTAGAGATGTGTCATGGTGGGTTCAGTGGATGGATGGAAGGAAAGGGTATTTGATATTTTATTTGTTTATATAAGCTGATTGACTGGGGGGGCAGCCACTTAGCATATACTTCCTGCCTACACAGTGTTGCCAGATTAAAGGTACTGGGTCATATATTGCTTATGTACCGTCCTGCTCTAGTCATCTCTTGAGGAGCAGTGGATGCCAGTGCCTTATAAGGCAAACATAGCTTGAGGCTACATTTTGGTGTTTTCAGTGAAGACTTGCTGTATGTTGCAAACCTTGCACTCCCAAGCAGAAAATAGATGGGGAAAGGGGATGCTCTTGCAGAATTATTCCTTAGCAGAACAGACCAGAGACCTGCAACAGAAATACACACTACACTGGCAAGGTGTGCTCTTTATCAGAGCCTCTTAGAGCAAGGTATGAAATAATTCCAACCTCCATATCCCACCTGGTCTTTCCCTTTCCCTGACACACTTCAGTTTCAGTTGAAGATAATATTAACATGCATTTTCTCTCATTGGTTATATTTCAGTATTTTTATTTGAAGAGGCATGATTTAGAGTTCTCCAGCTGAAAATGGGTGTCTCATAGAATCATAGGGTGCCTGGAGGTTTCTAGACAAAAATTCTGCTTGGAGCCGGCATATCACCAGTGCTAGATCTGGTCGGGTGTGGCTTCAAGCCAAACCTTGGAAACGTCCAAAGATAAGGAATGTTTATTGAACATTTCTCCAGGTATCTTGCTCCAGCACTGCACAAGCCCTGGGGAAGATTTCCTTATTAACCTTTCTTCTTCTTTTTCTTTTTTTTTTTTTTTTTTTTTGACTAACTGCTGCTTTTCTCGAGGCTACAAAGACAATTGCCTCCCCCCCACCCCCCACCCTCTTTTTCACATAGATGATAAAGAAAGAATCTCAAAGCAATTTTATTTTAATATTCTAAATGTATCTACTGCCAGTATCCCAGAGGGTGATACCGAGAAGTTATTTGCAGTCTTGAACAATTCCAAATCATGCAGAATTTACTGTGCAGTCCACTCATGCATATGCGATGGTCATTTGTCCAGAGCTTTAAATTACCAGTTGTCTGGACAGCTGCTGCATATTTGAGCTCTTAGGCAACCATCAAATTCCTTTTACCACATGTCAGAATTTCTGGACTAAAAATGACATTTATAAAAGTTAAAACGATAAACAAAACCTGTGATGATTGAAGATGTTTACAATGGTTTATGGTTGTTATTTAAACCTGATTCCTGTTTCTTTTCAGTGCTATAACTCAGAAAAGTCCAGGATAGTTCTAGAGGAGAACATCAACAGCTTCCCTTTTTTCCTTTTATTGCTGTTCACACAGTTGTCACATTGTATTCACAAGGGTGCCCCAACTGTTATGTTCATAGGAAAAATACTGGGTAGTTGTCCTAATACTGACAAATAATCTTTTGGGCTTTAAATCAAAAATCTTTCTATGTTAGAAAAAAGAAAATAAAAGACATTCATTAAATTACTATTGTAAATAGTGAAAAAGATTACGTAAATAAAAGTCTCCAGCTGCACAGATTTACAAAAATAGAAGAGTGGATCCAGAAGTGCTTCCATACAGATATTAAGAATCTAACATATGCATTTAAGAAATCTAAGATGAGCATATTAACATAACTGGATTTACCTGTGGGTATTGAAGTCTGAAGAAAATGCTTTTTGGAGGACGGACAGCTATAACACTAGAGTTGCACTGTTGATCATTCAACAAAGACCATAGGAACTAAGACAGATCAACCAGGCTGGAAAGGCATAAGAGTAATTGTAAGACCATATTCCTGTTCTTCCCATGCTGAATATGTAACTGTCATACAGATTTGATTTAGGGACCAAATATGAGGGCTGCAAGGCTGAGTTTTTTGGAAGACCTAGTCAGGAAAAAAAACATGAGAGGAAAATAACTCTTGATTTCCAATCCTACCAGCACATATAACCCACTGTCAACTAATTTTCTGGCTGCACCCAAACGAGAGATCTGGTGGACACGTCATCAGTCACATCCTCAGGCCTATCTGCAAGACATTATCTATTCCAAGAAAGAAAAGGCAGGAAATTGTGTACTTTTCCTGGTCAGAAAGACAGCCTTCACAGATTTCTGGGCTGATAGCCACTATTTCAGTTCAACTGAGCTGGAACATAGACCCTGTAGCAGCCTAAAACAGCCAAAGGGATACAACTGACAATGAATTCCTAAAAGATGCACATGAGATATCTATGTTCTGTGTTTTTAAATGCCTTTGTTTGGTCAAACTGACAGGACAGTGAGGAATATATTCTCCCTCAACACCACCTAGAGAGGAAAATAGACCAGACACACATGACAAGATGCTCCAGCCTGCTATTTCATAATCTAGATTCAGTTGATCACATACTCCCATGAAGACCTAAACTAGTGAGTCAGCTGCAGTCTTCTAGCCAGTGTTGAGGTAGGATAATAGGTAACACTGGCTGCAGTTCCTTTTGTTATGTGAGTGCCCACTTTCAGAAAAGCATAATCATAGTTCACTTGCATAAGAAAGGGAGAAGAATCCTCCCCAGAGACCTAGTTTAAACTGGGGTGAATCCCTAGCTCAGAATATCCCTAAATATATGGAGAAAAAGCAGTGCCAGCCCAGCTTACCCAGAAATTTATCAACGACCTTCTCAGGAAGGCTTCAGGGAATGCAGCTGAACAAGAAGTAGCTCAAGCTGGTCCCTGATGCCTTTGCTGACTACTGGGAAGGTGTAATACTCAGGAGATAAAGGTCTTGGGGTGCATTACATATGGAGGAAAGGGTCTGTAGAAGAAAGGCCTCTCTCATTGGTGCTTCATCTGTGGGCCAGTGTGTGGTAAGGTTTTCTATATTGATCTTTCTCAAAGTTGTAGATGAGTTTCATGTTGCCAAGAGTTTCATGAAGGTAGCATACAGAGCTAGTTTTATTATTTACTGGGGTTGACTGGTTTCTTCTTTATATTGCAGTAGACATGAAGGTGTGCAAAAGATACAGTTTGTATTGTAACAACCTTAAGCGTTTATTTTTGTATATATTTTTATTTAGAGCAAGTGTGTATGTACGTGGAGAGAGTTAAGGAAGAAAGATAATCAAAACAATTTCTCTAAGAAGTCAAACCCATCATCAATTAACTGTCATAATGTTCTTTTCTTAATCAAATTTTTATTAAATCCCATGACTAAACAGTATCATTATGCTGTACCATTGATTGTGCATTATAGGATTACATTTAATTTTAATTTATTGCTCAGATATATATTTACATTTAATGTTTCCTTTTTTCTCATATATATTTATTCTTTCAAAATTAATGAATTTTAATGCATAGATTAAACATTGTTAGCAAAAACATCATCCCAGTTCAAGAAAAATAAACAAAATCAAATTGTTATTATTGTCACTATTTCTTTTGAATGTATTTCTCTCCTAGAATGTTCTCGGGTGTTTCACTCAGGAGGAGCAAGGCTTGTGTTGTGTGGCAGGACATGGGAAAAGTTAGAAGCCTTGTATGATGCTTTAATTAGTGTAGCAGACCCCAGTATGGTAAGTATTTTCTCACTCTGCTTTGAAAATTCACAACCTGAGGTAAACACCTTGTTTGGGTACACAAGGGCTTTTAAATCCAGTAAAACAAGGTACATGAAACATGATTCAGTGTTAATGGTGATTTTGGTCACCCAGGTAACACACCCACCACAGTCCAGAGAGAGGGAGAGAAAAACACCTCTGCAGTTCTTCAAAGCATGATATCAAAAGTATAAGTCAGAAATCCTTCTCTCTTGAGCTAATTCGAGGTAATTACTGTAAAGCAACTGAGTCATCCTGCATTTTGAACAAGCCACCCAACTAGAAATGCTAGGCAGAGGAATTTGCCTGTTAATTTGGATGGAAGGGATTTGAAGTGCTTCATTTAATCACAGGAACTACCATCCATTTTTGACATGATAAGAGTGGTCAAGGAGTGGGAAATGGGTCTAAAGATTGGATTAATTTTGAGTTTCTCCACTACTTAGGAGCATATGAATAAGAGTGTCATTTCCTCATTACCACTGACTGGGTCACTATGGAAGTAGACATGTAAGGCTACCCCTGCTGCCAATTCTTTGGAAGGTGTTTCTTTGATGCTCATGGGAAAGCTTTCCTCTGTGATCAACAGATAGCTGACTCATTTCAGGGCACAGGTGTTCCTGAAGGCATCACACAAATTCTACAGCCATTGCTCACCAGACCAACAAATATTTGCGTTTGACCTTTTTTTTTCCCCAGTGAGCTTCATTCATCTGCATACATAACCATAAAAGTAGTGTGTTCATGTTAGCGTGTGCAGACTCAGCTATGAAAAAATACACTGAGGGACTGGCATTACATTGTCATAGTAATATAGTAAGAGAAGATACTCAGAGTTCATTCCTCTGCCTCATAGCAGATCTACATCTTTGCAGAAATCATACAGTTTGGATATTGCAGCTGTTTGGAAAACCTATGGCTGAACAAACCATTCTTACTTTCCAACTGCCCCCCATGTATATGTAAATTATCTATCAAAGCACTATATCCTAGACTCTGTGGTCAGCAAAGTTCTCCAGAGGGCTGCTTACAGAAAGACCATAACTTGAAGTGGTAGGAGTCACCCCCTGTGCCTAATGTCTGTCTCCACTGATTACAAGAGAGACAGAACTCAATAGCGTAGAGCTAGTCCAGCCTACCCTATCCACGGTTTTCTGCTTCATTTGAACTTCAGAGTCTATGAATACCCATTGCTGAACTACCTTCTTTCTAGAGTGGGTTAAAAGAACAAATTAAATTTTGGGGGAAAATGAAAAAAACACTTTCTTCAGCTATCAAGGTAAATTAATTTTCAAGACAAGTAAATAGAAATACATTTTTATATAACAGGTATCCTTGAAATGTCTTTTCTTTATTAGACATATGCGCCAAAGCTCATACTTTTGGATATCTCAGACATAAACTGCATTCAAGATGTAGCTAAGGAAATCCTGAATTGCTATGGCTGTGTGGATATACTGATCAACAATGCAAGTATGAAGGTGAAAGGAGCAGTGCAGAGCATTTCATTGGAACTTGATAAAAAGATAATGGATGCCAACTATTTTGGACCTATAACATTAACAAAAGGTATTTTAATTTTTTTCCTGTTTTGCTGTTGCTACTTAAAGCTTGAGATCCACGTCACTGGCATTACACTGTTTCACTTGCACTTATATTTGCCTTCTTCACTATAATCAAGAACAACTCTGTGAAAAACAATGGACTGAAATTGAGGTGAAAATCAAAATCAGAGTGCTTGTGTTTGGAAATAGATTGGTCAAGAAATATATAAGCAGGTGTTTGAAAGATAGACTTTTTTTTAAATGTCTGCTTATTTTATTTTTCATGTGGTGACTCCTTTATTTACGTGCTTGCTGCCTTTGTTACAGAGACAATTGTTTTCAAAACCCTTGCAAGGATACAGACAGTCTGACAATTAAATGTGATAATACTGTACCCAAATGTGCATGTAGAATCAAAGTCAAGTCTACAAGACGGTCAATTTCCAACTATTGGATTTTGTGATACTTTTGATTGCCGTATTGAGACAACCTTCATTAAAGTTGTGCTATCTACACTTGTCACTTCTTTTCACTAAACACATTGAGCTCTTTTCCTTATGTGGCTCTTTCTTTTATTTCTTTTTTTTCCAGCTATTCTTCCCAACATGATCTCAAGAAGAACTGGCCAAATTGTTCTAATTAATAGTATCCAAGGAAAAATAGGAATCCCATTTCGTGCAGCTTGTAAGTTATACATAGCAAAAATGTGCGTTCAAATGCACATAAATTGTGAGTATTCAATGGCATTAATTGGTTATTAAAAGTGCTAATTTGCATCCTAATTCAGTAAACTACCAATACACTATTTGGCTGGAAAATTTTCAAAGTAGAACTCAAGAAGAATAGTTAAAATACTATCTTTGAAGTATAACTACTTCCTAAGGTACTTGAGGACAAGAGGATATCAAATGTGACAGCAAGGTTTTTTTATGATCTTAGGAGACATTCAAGAATCAGCAAACTTGTAGGCCTAACATCTGTACTGGGCATATTGGTAGAAACCATAATGAATAATGAAGTAGTGTATAAATATAACATACTGGTAGATACTAGCTACTGTTTTGTAAAGGGAAACTCGTGGATTTATGTGTGGGAGTTTAATATGAGATGTAATAACTGTATGCTGCTTGACTTTCCAGAAAATTTTCAAGAAGGTCTTTCATCCAAAACTCCTAATGAAACTAGTCTGTCCTGAATTACGGTGAAAGGTCTATGCATTAATAAAGTTCAAAGGTAGTGGACAGAAAATATAGGATAGACGAATAGGATTTAACTGTGACAGGAGGTCAGAGTGGATGATGGCCTCTGAATTAAAAGGTCTGCGAGGCCTCAGGATTGTGACTTACAGTTCCATGAAAGGAAAATATAGTGACAGAAACTGTAAGGAGAACAATAGAGAGAAAAAAATTAAATCTTGTATTTATGCCTTTGTATAAATGTGTGCAGTGCCCACATCTTGAACATTGTGTGCAATTCTGGTCACTCCATCTGAAAAGAAATGTAAGAGCTACAAAAAAGTATCAGAAAAGAAAAAACACGTTGATGGGACACCTGGAATGGTTTTCATCTAGGAAAGAGCCAATTGTGTCAAGATACACTGTATGTGCATAGAATCATGAGTAGCAGAAGAGCTAACAGAGATAGATAGTTTCTACAATGCCTCTACCAATATTTATGTTGCATGAAATGAAGCTGCCAGAAGAAGGAATGTCAAAACAAATGAATGGAGAAGCTTCTTCCCATTCCTGAAACCCACCTGCCATTTTTTAGCTTATATTATGTGCAGGTTGATTTCCACTGCAAACCGAATCAAATACAAGGTGGATGAGTGCTTTGCAGCTCTGCTGTGCTTAACACTTAGTTCTGCTTTTGGTCAAGGTTCATATACTATCATCCTTCTTTAATACCATTCTCAATAAAAAGACACTAAGAGAAATTAAAAAAAAAATTTTTAACATTCAGTTACTTTAAAATTAACTTTAATATTAAAAGCATCTTGGATTGCTGATGCAGGGCAAAGGCCTAATAAGTTTACAAAACTTTAGTACTCCTGCATTCCAGAAATGGACATGTATTTCATTGCATTTTATTGATGTGTCACAAACTGCAGCAACAGATGGTGTGGAAACTCATCTCATGAACAGCTGTCCATCCACCAAAGACATTTTTAAACTGTGGAGATAATACAAGTATTATTCCTTAACCCAGGTCTTAATACTTCTGATTGGGAAATCCAGACACATGCTCTTTGACGTGTCTAGGGAGACTGACTGCATACCACATGCATAATTGTCCTGTACAAACAATTTTCTTTTGCTTTTTTAAAATACATCATATGAGAATTTCACTGGGTGAAATAATTCACTGTTCTTTTGCTTTTTGGTTAATCATTCCATACTCAATTTTCCAAACATTTGTGTTTTATGGAGCTCTATCATACATCTATATCCATACATTCATATATCCAAGCATACATATGTGGGGTTTTTTAATTTTCTTTTAGATGCTGCTTCTAAGCATGCTGCAGCAGGCTTTTTTGATTGTCTTAGAGCTGAAATGGAAGAATTTGGTATTTCTGTCAGCACTGTGAATCCGACCTTCATCTGTTCATACCATCGCCAACCAGCACCTGGCAACTGGGAGGCATCTATCTGGAAATGTAAGGTTTGATGCATCAAGAGAGATGGTAGATGAGGCCCATGTAGCAGTATGGAGGCTTTTCCTTGAGAGAAGAAAGGAGCATAAGGAAAAGCATGGAAATGACAGAAAGGATGGACAGGTTAGGGGAGCAAAAGAAAAGGAAGATTGGAGAGATCAGATGAGCCTGGTGAAAAGAGAAAGAACATGGAAAGAGACAAAGTTATGTGAGAAAATAAATACACCAGGGCACAGGGGGAATGGAGGTAGAGCAGAGTATGAAAGGTCCCAAGGGAGAGTTCCACTGCACTCAAATTACTCCTTCTCTTACGGACTGTGAGGATTTTATTTCAAAATTGTAAAAAGATCTTAGGGACATACTGATGAGAGGAAGGGAAGGGGTAATGGATTAAAAGTGTGTAGGGTTTTAATTCATTTGACTGATGCACTAGCTGTGTATCTTTTCACCACCATTCCCTCAAATGTGTCTGTCTGTCTGTATCTCTCACTCTTCTCTGTTTGATTTGCAGTCTTTTTCAGAAAGGTGGCATATGGTGTGCACCCAGTGGAGGTGGCAGAGGAAGTCTTGTGCACAGTGAGCAGTAAGAAGCAGGAGGTGCTTATGGCCAACCCTATCCCCAGAGCAGCTGTTCACATTCGCACCTTCTTCCCTGAGCTGTTTTTTGCCATTGTTGCCTCGGGGATTAGGGAAAAGCTGAAGACAGAAGAGGAAAATTGATTTTGTTCAGTTCTTTTCCCTACTTTTGACCTGAAAAAAAGATTATGTTTCAAATGTCAATGACTTCTGCTTCTCACTATGGGTAGAATAAAGCAGGAGACTTTATTAAACATGAACCAGCCAATGTCTCAGTGATTCACTACCATTGACACACATTCATCTGTGGGATTTCTACTCTTCTAGATTTAGTGAATCTGACAAGATATCATTGTCTGCATTACAACAGTAGGGGAAAAACTCTACTAGGAACTCTATTGCTGCTGTAAGAGAGTGATTCCTGATCTAAATAAGTAGAGCAAAGTTTGGGGACATGCAGCAACTTATCAGAATAGTCTGTCAGTGCTAGGACTGATGGGAACTTACGGGAACAACGGGATGGGGAAGGAGAAAGATGTGGGAGACAGAGGAGTAAAAATGTGTGGAAAGTGGGGTTAGAGCCTGGGTCATGGTGTTCCTCAGATGTGGTTTTTAGAAGTATGTGCAGGACATGAAAATGATGAGCCCAAATAAGGGCTTATCAAGTTCAGTATCTCATCCACGACAGGACCCTGGAGTACATGCTTAAAAGACAGATTATAAGAGTGGGACAATAATATGGAGAGACTTCCTGTATTATACTCTCCCAGGTTCTGCTAATCTGCTACACAGTTTGAAACAGAATCTCTCTCTGCATCTTGTTAAACTATCAATTTTTCAGGCAAATTTTTCAAATTCCTATTTGAAAGATTCCATCCCTGAGGAAAGGAACTAATCATATATATAAAAAAAGACTTCCTTATGTTTACTTCAAACCTGGTGTCAAATAATATTCTCTGGTATGTCCTACTTATTTTACTGTGAGAGACAAAAAATAATGGTACTCAATTCATTCACTCCCAGTCATCCATGCCCATCATACTTTCCATGCTGTTACCTGTTTTCCAAGTTGGAGAGCCCTGGTATCTATTCACTCTCCCTTTGTGAGAAGTCCGGATTATCCTTCTTGTTCTTTTTTTATATCTTTTCCTTGTTTACCTATCTTTTTTTTTTTTTTTTTTTTTTTTTTTTTAAAGGTGGACAGGCTACAGATGCATGAAGCATTCAAGATAGATAAAGAATCTGGATTCACAGGCATACAGATGCTTCCTGGGTTTTTCACTTCTTTGCTTCTTTTACACATCTTATACAAATTCCTGGTTTTGAGATATTTTTCTGACTGCTACTGATCATTGAGTTCCCTTGTCCACTCTGCTACATGTGGTAATTAATCATCATGTCCTTCATGAACATGGCCATCATTCATATCAATTGTGTAAATTCCATATAGTCTCAAAGTTATCTCACTCCTAGTCATTCTAGGCTTCTCTTCCCTATTACATTTCCCAATTCATGCTGAGGACTTACCCCCTTATTATCACATCCTCTTAGCTGAACCAGAATAGAAATAAGGCTAATGCAACGTTGTCCAGATCTTCAGTTTCATATCTAAGAGCTTAAATTCTGTCTCCCAAATCCTCCCCTGGTCTTTCTTGTGTCACAGAGATCATGATCACCTACTTTTTTGCAGACACTGTCAAAATGCCTTGTTTGCAGAATACTTACAAATGAAATACCTACTCAGAAAACGTGCAACCAAACTGCACTTGCTGCTACAACAAGTCCTGTTGTTCATGTAACTTTCAACAGCAGCTGCCCTTATCTATCTCTTTTTATCAGTAAGAATCACCAGACATGAATGGAATCCTCAGTGAAGTGAAATGAAATGGTTATCATCTTGCAGGGACATTAACCTTTTCTTGTATGTCCAGTTGAGTGTCTCTGGCTTCAGGAAACATGCATGCATCTACCTCACTCAGGGAAGTAGTTCACAACTAGTGAGAAGTAGCCAGTTCCTGCAGTACCTGCTGGAGCTCCACCTATTTTCTGTTGTAGCACTGTGTTTTTATTGTTGTTTGAATTACTATGTCTTAACTGTGAAGTCAAACATCTATTTTGTCCAAAATTTTCTTGCTCCTCACCAGAACTCTACTCCCTCAAACAAATGGGCTTTTGCTGTGGTCTCAGTTATACTTGTGTCTGTACCTCAGCAACAGCCAAGCCCTTCGCAGCTCCACAAAAACAAAATATGGAATAACTGGGTAATTTCATCAGAAAAGAATCAGAGAATCATAGGACATCACAGCTAAACATGAATCAACATTATTTTGTTTTGTTGTAAAAACAAGTGGATTGCATGTTAAAATAAGCTGAATAATGTTTCTGCTCTGTTTTGCACTTTCTAGATATCAGCAGAAATTCTTCACTGGTTTTGAATATTTCACTTTAAAAATGTGGAACAGTTCCAGAAACCAAAAGGAAAAGCAGTAAGAGTGACAAAGGTAAAATAACACTTGTGATCTATCAAGAAATTTTTAAAGAACAGATGTATTTTAATCTAGAAAGTAGAAGAAAATTATATTTAAACAATTTTCAAATACCTAAAATGTACTGCCAGGAGTACAGAACTAAAACATTCTCCATTTCTGCCGTAGTAAGATAATGTGCTATAATTACTGCAAATGAGATTTACAGGGAAAGAATTTTCTGCTAAGAATATTTAAGCATGAAGGATAAATTGCCATAGAAATTCTAGAATGCCTGTCTTTGGAAGCTTTAAAAAAGAGATTAATGAAACATCTGTAAAAAAGCTATGTAGCTTTAGTTTATCCTGCCTAGAGGAAAAGGAGGATTAGGCGACCTTGTAAATGTGTCACACTTTTCTACAATTCTGTGGTTTACTGAGAACAAGGTTTCTCTACTGGTATTTCTGATGTAATATTTTTTTCCTCTGGGGAAATCTATTATTTAATCTGAACTTTTCTATTTCATTTGTCCATCTCTGCCTCACTGTCTCACCTGTGGATATATGTTACATATAAAAAAATATTATGATGACAAAAAGAAATAGTATGACATGAGTTCATTAAGAAATATTTTCTGTGAACTTCACTCAGCCATATTTTAATCTATTAATTACTTAATAATACTAACTTTTAATCTATTAATTACTTAATAATACTAACTTTTATAAATGAGGACAAAACTAGGCCTGCAGATTTAGTTGTAGAAGTCATAGGAGACAGATATTCAGCTACAGCTCCTTTAATTTTTTTAAGCTTCCCACATGCCTGAAGGGCACATAATGTTCTTCTAATATGAGCTGCACTTGCATGGTTTTAAATCTATGGAGTTTTGTGATGAGATCAACTGTTTCTTGGTGAAAATTGGCATTGCTGGACACAAGGGCCCTTGAAGTAAGGAAGAATTTAAAAGAATGTTAAGACTGCAAAGTCTTAACAGTGAGGAGACTCTTGTCTAATTTTAGACATCTGTCCTAGATATAGCCTACCCAGAGCTAACCTCCCAGATCCCTTTCTTAAGCAGTGAAAGAAACAGGTGTCTGTAACCTGTGATTTATCTGACATTATTTACAGATAAATTTACAGATTTATCTGACTAATAGAAGTGTCTATTTTGTTCGTGAACTTTCACTGTGCTCTAGGTAACCAGCACAACTGTAGATCTGTGTATCCTCCACAGGCATCTGAATTTTACTGAGGTGCCACGTTCATCAAGATTGGTTGGGTCAAATGAACTGAGATAAAAATGCCACAGTATTTGATAAGTTGTTGTTTGGGGTTTTTTTTGTTTTGTTTTTTTTTTGCCTGCTTTCAAATAATGTGGTTTCAGGAATTACCCCAGAATTATTGATGTCTACAATCTGGGAGTCAAAAGTTAAAAAAAGGGCCAGAATGTGAAAACATGCGTTGCAAACAGGGATAAGAAGTCTTGCATTTCATTGAGTGATTTTGTTTACCAGACATCCAACAGCAGACCTTCTTGAATGGCTAGCATGTGAGAAAACCAGGTCATCTGAGATTTAAGAATTAATCAGGATGGGGGTCCTATTGCACAATTATTTAAAAGCTCTGGTCCACATACAGTATTTTATATGAGTGCAAACCACTGTGAGAAACAATCCTGAAGAAAGAGCATATGGTAGAGACTACCAGTCTGTGTTTATAAACTGCAGGCTAAGAAAAAAAATGGAGGCAGTTAAATTAGATCTTTTAAAGGTTTTGTAGGCATCAAGCAAATATGCTCCTGGATGAGGTCGAAATTCATCAGTGACACCTAGGAACAACATGAGATAGGTAAAAATCTATTGTAAAAAGACCACAGTTATTATAAAGGAAGAAAAGAAGAAAGTCAGATGAAATAATGAATAATTCCTCTATCAGTGAAGATACTAGAAACAGAAACAATATGTGAAACAGAAACAGTATGTGAAACAAGTGGAAGGAATAAAAATCTTGTGTTCTGGTCAAGGGATTGAGACTACTTCTACTAGAGTGGATACCAAACTCTCTAGCAACTGCTTTTTTCACCTGCAGAACTGAAGGTGACAGTTTCAGAATACTGGGCATGCTGCAATGAATAAAAGACTTTTCTAATAATGAAAAGGGAAATCTTACTGCTTTCTACAGCTACCTAGTGGGATGATACAGATAAGATGGAGCCAGACTTCTCAGATGTGCACAGTGGAAGAAAAAAAGGTAATGGACACAAATTGGAACACATGAAATTCTGATTAAATATTAGGAACTATTTTTTCCAGAATTACAGTAGTCAAGCATTGGGACAGGTTGCCAATGAGGTCAGGAAATCTCACTTCTTGAATATACCCAAAACTGAACTGTTCAAGGCTCTAAGCAACATCATCTAATTGGTCTGGCTTTGAGAGGGGAGGTTGGACCAGCAATCTCCAGAGGTACTTTTTAACTTAAACTCTTCTACAATTCTATGTGAGTCTGTAGGTATAGGTGAGTTTTGCAGTTGGTCTCCAACCAAGATAATTTTGTTATTATCCCAGCCAGAAAATGTGATCCTGTCAGTTTTCCCACTGGATGGGAAAATTTGGATGAATACCAAATGCTGAAAATGCTGAAAATTAATTAAAGTGCAGACAAGTTAGGTAGAGTAAAACATGTAATCAAGCAAACCCTGGTGAAGGGACCAGATGACTTTGGGTATAAATACCTGACTGACATCCTTTAGCGAGTCCCACAGTGATCTATAAAATAAGGTCTCAGCTGGCAGGACACAGTCTACCCCAGTCAAAGATGCCACTTTACATTTGTTTGTTTGTTTTTAAGGTGTTCATGAACGCTTAGAAGCTGGTAATGGACTACACAGCCTCTTCTGGACAGCCAGTTTCACTGCTTGACAGTCTTCATGATGGGGAAGTTTCTTCTTATATCCAGTCCAAGCCTCTCTTATCTGAACCTATGCCCAGTGTTTCTCATTCTCCTACAATGCAGCAGTGTGAAAAGCCTGGCTCCATGTAATAAATAACCTCCTTGTAGAAACTGGAAGACTGTTAGACGTAGTAAATATTGGAGGGCTTCAGGTCCCTCTGAGGTCTCCTCTGCAGGCAGAAAAAGCCTCAGTCTCTTCTCATATCACATGTGTTCCAGCCCCCTCACCATCTTGTGACCATCTGCTGATCTTAATTAACTTTGTTCCTGTGTTTCCTGTGCTGTGGAGCCCAAAACTGGACACAGTATTCTATATGTCATCTAATGAATACTAAGTGGCAGGAAATAATCACTTCCCTGGATCTACTGGCTATATTCCTGCTAATACAGCCCAAGATGCTGTTGGTTTCTTTCTGTCAGGCACATTTTTGGCTTGCTGTGGTCTCAGTTCAGCAAGATTCCCAAGTCCTTCACCACAGAGTTAATCTTCAGCAATCACAGCAGCCCAGTTGTGCAACCACATCTCTATTCCTATGATACTGCAGCTCATCAACTACATGTGGAGATCTAGTTCCTCCCACTTGTTTCACAGGGTGTTTGTATTTGTGTACATACACTTGAGGTGGGTTTTTCTTCACCCTGTTTTATCATTTCTGAGGTCTCATTTTTTTTCTGTCACCTTGCACCTTTTGCTTTCCATCACTGTTGACTTTACCTCATGTAAAATCTCCCTCCTTTGTTATTCCTAGTTGAAAGTATTTCTCAACGGGTTGGCCAGCCTGATCACAAAGATACTTTTGTCCAGCTTTGCCAAGTAGACCCTGTTTCTCCCCAGCATTTCCTCATCCTCTGAGAGAGACCTACAGTTGTCAAAGCCAAACCCCTGTCACCAGGACTGTCTGTGCACAATCAAGTGTTGACTCACAGGATCCATGCCCTACTCCTAAGCCTTGTCCTTGCAGGATCAATGAGAACACCACCTGGGCCCTCATGTCCTACACCTTCACCCCCTAGAGTGATAGTCACTCTTGACATGGTCAAGGTCTCCCCAGTAGTATCATTGGTGTCCACATAGATAATCAGCATGGAATCATAGTCTGAAGGTTGGACAGGCTTCAGCAGTCTCCCTACCTCAGATCTAAGCCCCCAACAAACAGCAAACATCCCTGCATAGCAAGTCAGGAAATGAGATAGTAGCTTCCAACCCCCAAAGGCCATAGTGTCCCGCTACTGTCACTTGCCATGCTCCACTGTTTCTGCTGCATGTTTCAGGCTTAGCTGGCTCTGAATGCTCCCCAGACAGAGCTTGCAGCCTCTTGTCTGTGGTCACAGACCAAAATCTACTCTTCAGTTGCAGATCTGCCAATGGAGAAAGAGTCGTCTTCTTGCCAGAAGCCACTATATCCAGCATTCCTGGTCCTGGGAGTCTCCAGTGAGCACAGTCTCCGGATGGTCTTCCTTCTGTCCATTATAGGAGTTCAGGCTTCTCACCTTTGCAGTGTCTCTGTGAAGATCTTGTCAATCTTTTTTTCATCATCCCTTGTGCTATGCAGCCTTCTCACCACCTCCCACAGCTCCTTAACTTCAATAGAGCTTCTCAGTCACAGCACACCTCCTACAGGTATGGGTGCTGCCTTCACCTGCTCCAGCTTCAGCAAGGGGACCTGGACCCAGACAGAGAGTTTCATCCTTCCTCAGGAGCCCAGTCTGGGCCAAGACCTCTGATGTGCCTGGAACAATTGTTCAGGTTGGTGCTGGGGACAACGCCTGCTGACATGTCACCACCAATGCTGAACACTCACACACTGCCTTCAGCAGAGTTTCTGCTGCTTTGAAGAGTGATGCTCTGGGCCTTAGGCTTGCAGTCCAGCAGTCATATAGCTCTCTCCCTAGCAATAGTTCCATGAGTGCTTGAAACTCCCTGATTGGGAGGGAGCTTTTCCCACCTGCAACCTGGGTCTGAGGAGCCTTGAACTTGTTCCAAGAAGAACTAGAAGCAGACCCCAGAACTCTTGCCCAAACTGCAAGCACCAGCAGCCAGCAACAGTCCAAGCAGTGTCTGAGGCCCCTGCCTGCATCCTGCCCACAAACTGCCTGTCCTGAGTTCACAGCACTCCCAAAGGCCAGTTACATAGCAGATGGAGGCTGGGCCCAGGTGCCTGCCACCCACCCCTTGGTGGACTTCCTACCACCCACCACCTCCCTTCTGAGGAGACTGGCTTATGTCACCTCACTTTATTGTCTCTCAATTTTCCTCTCTTGCCACTAATGGGCCATGGTTTCCTTCTGAGCTAATTGTTTTTTGTTGTGCTAACCTATTATCAACTCCATCATCACTGGCCATAAACTGATATACTACGGATTCTGCTGGCATGACAAGTTCAGACTATGTTTATGTTAGGATCATTTTGCCTGAAAAAAAATGTGTAGTGATTTTTCTAAAGCCCAGCGTTGCTCAGCATACTGTGTAAGGCCTTTGCCACCCACCATTCACAAGTGCATTTCCTAGAGGGTTCATTAGTGGGAGGATTCATACAACAATGAAAAGCTGATATCCAAGAGACTAGGCACACATGGCCTAGTTCCATGGGGAAACTCCACACTGATCTTGAGAGTGGAGCAGCTGCAAATTCCTGATCTATGACAAACGTAATCATTTCTACTTTCCCATCTTCAATGTGACTGTAGATTATTCTTCATGTATAATAATCACAAATCAAATTTTGATTCTTTCTGACATTCTGACATTGCCAGAATGATACCTAGAGAATTTCACAGGTGAGTTGTGTGCTGGCTACAACCATGTATCTTCCAGCTTTCTGTTTGTTTTCCTAGCCATTTTAAATGACTAGTATTTACATTGAAAGCCTCTTCCCTCTATTAGCCTTTCTTTCACAACAAATCCTACCGCTATGCGTATGATGAAACTCTTGAATCATAAGCTGTAATACACAGATTTTCCTGGAGAGATTGTACCTTTAATAACAAATTATTCAAACCATGCACCACATGTGAGTTGCATTATTTGCTGCCTTACTCTTTGTGGATTTGGGTGTTGGGATGGGATTTTTTACAGTCTTTTCAATAAAGAATTAGGGTGGAAATCCATAATGCTCTGAAATTCTAACAAACTCACATACTTATATTAACATTAGAGACTGCATAAAAATCAGAGCAGTGGAGAACCTGTGTCACTGTCTTTTCCTGAACTGAGACACCAGAATCGACTTTTAAATACTAAGACTTCCTTGAAACATTCATGGAAATATAATTTATTTATTAAGAAAAATAACTAATGCTATACAAATACACATTTTTATTAATTAATACTGTTTCATTCTGATCTAGCATTACAAATTACAGGATGCCTTGAGATACGGTTCAGATTTACAGAACTGAAACAGTGGCCAGTTGATGCAAGCCTTTTATTGGGTGTGCATGGTCCTCTGTACTGTTGTGAAAAGAGTTCACATACACATTGCAAGCTTTCTCTGGAGCTGTATGATCAGAAAACTTGTATTTAACCTTTAAATTCCTTGCCAGCGTTTTTCTTTTGTTCTTGAATTCCAAAATAGTTTTTGTATATTTGTTAATAGTGGTGACAGCTGCAGCCATACAGCAAGCAAAGGAAGCCCACGCGAGGCTATAAACAAAAAGGTTTATCAGAAATTAGCAGAACATTTTCATACCCAAGTCCTTCAATTTTATTTTTGAAAACACTGCATGCATATGATTGTATCAGTGTGTGTCAGGGAGAGGACCATAGTTGGGGAGAAAGAAAGATTCTTGGTTAATGACCGTCTACATACCTGGCTAACGTAGTTGACCTCTACATATTGGTTATAATATTCACATTTAACATTCCTGTTTATGAAACCCTACCTCAGATTTCTGTTTACTCTACTTAAAGCTTAATATCGGAAAGGGGAACTATAAAAAAAGAGGATGCATAAAAAATTAAAAGGTGCAGTTATTGAGGCTACAAATCTCACAGGTGACAATGAGAAAAATGTGTGCCAGTTATCCAAAAGGGTTAAAAAGAAAAGAGAAGGCACAATTGAATAGCTAGCTAAAAAAGGCACTAAAACGCATTCCTGAGAAAATACAAGTCCTGACTAAACAGAGAGAAAAGAACATGAACTCTGAAGTGTTAGAAGTAAAATCATAAGAAGACAGAACTAAAAAATGACATTGAGGTACAATTTGCTGAAAATGTGTGAAACTTCCAGACTACTGAATTGGCAATGGGTGCTGAAGGTATAAAAGTAACATGTAAACATATGGCCACAGCAGAATGAATTGGAGTTCACAGTGGAGGAACATACTCATGAGAGCCTTTCTTAGCATGACAAGGTCATGATTATCTAACAAAAACATGTGCTTTGGTGGAGAAATCAATTTAAGAAACACCTGCTTATCTCTCCTTTCCCTCAGAGCTGTTTGTTCCCACATCCTTGCTGTAGATCAACAAACTCATTTAGGCTTCTTAATAACTCCTCTTTACTTTTTTTTTTTTTTTTTTTTTTTTTAAGCATTATTTGTAGCCAGGATTGGTTTCCAGGGTGATCAGACAACCAGATGTGTTGACAGAATTTGAGGATGGTGGAGTATGGCACATAGATGTGAATGACTCCTAGAAGTGGGGAGAAGGGGAGCAGCTTAAACTATCTTTGCTCCTAAAGTCAGTCAGACTACACCCTGACTAACTCTCAAATGCAGAGAGCTCTTGTAACAGAGATAGAAAGAATAAAGGAAGATCACCAGAAGCAGGTAAATTTACCTCCACACTCGAATGCAGCAAAAATGGGAAAGCAGGCCTACCAGTGGTGGTGTGTAACCTGTGGATTAAACCAACCACGGTAGAGAAGAACTGAAGATTCAGACTCTGGAATAAGATAAAACTGACAGGTGTGCAGTAGTCCTGACTCATGTAATAGGCATTTTTGGCTGAATAACTGAAACACAGTAGCATTACTAGACAAATTGATAGAACTGATATTATGAAGGACAGTTTTTGTTGAAGGTGTTTTTCCTAATCCATCTGTTGAAGCCCTTTGAAGGACTCAGTCACATGAGGGTGAGAAACTGATTTCAAGAAAGCTTCTATAAAGGCCTCTTAGCAAAGACTGAAAGAAATTAATCTCTTATGATCAGATTCTTTTGTAGATCAATACTGTGTTAAAAGAGAAATATCAAAAGACAGAAGTAAATGGTTTCCTTTGACAATGAGAGAAGTATATCACTGTAATTCTTCAAAGTTTTTGCTAGAAATTTTTCCTTTTCCATGAACAATTTGGAAAAAATGCAAAGTCCCCCATCTGACAAGAGAGAACTGAGGAAGGAAGTGAGTGAAGTCTTGCCATTGAGAGTCAGAGAATAAAGGGCAGTTTGGCTGCAGTGAAAACTCAGCTTCAAGAAGGGGAGTGTTCAATTTCAATTCTGCCCAAAGAATAACAAAAGGGGAAATCAAACAGATTGATTCAACAAAGAAGCAAACTAAAGCAACCAGTCATTCATCTGCATAAGAGAAATGCCAATAGAAGCTCAGGCTGGATTATGAGTTTTCCTTTTACTACATGGAGTATCCTGTATGAGGTGTGTATGGGAATTTAGTACATGACAGGTCTTTAGAGAGAAAATGTTGTCTCTTGATGTGAGGATGCCTCAATCTGATAAACACAAGGAGAGTGAGAGATCACCAATAATAGAAAAATATTTCAAACTCTAGGAAAGCTGCTGAAGAAAAGAGAGATACGGAGGGATTTATTAAAGAGATGTGCAGGGATACCACAGAGTGAGTCTACCTATCATTAGTAATTCCAGCACTATAAAGGAAAAAGAAAGGTCTTCATGCTTCCTAGGCCAGGTGGAAGAAAAACCCTGGCCACAGCAGCTGGATGCGAGGACAGAGGAGGAACAGTGACAGCTGCTCTATAAGGTCTGGTGATTAGGATGAAAAGCTGCTGCCATGGACCAAATTCTTTGGGGTTTTTTGGCTACTGAGGAGATCATTATAAGTCCCAATGTAAAAGTGGCAAACTCTTTGCCTGTGTCTCTTCCTGCCCATGTCCCTGTCATGGTCTTGGTGACATTGTTGGCCACAAGTGGGTGCTGAGGTAATTAGAAAAGGAGTGTCAGTTATAATCATTAATGCCCCTTTTTTTGGCATCTGTTCGCTTTCTTCGTGTCAAAGACAAATAACTTCAACATCCTTCCTCTCTCACCATCAGATAAGATTCTCACATACAGTCAATGGGAGAGCAGCTAAGGAGACTGAAGGGTTCATACAACAGGAAAAGAGATGCAGATGTAGGTTTTCAGAAGAGAGACAACATTATATATGAAAAAAGATAAGAGGAAAGAAACTAAGAGAGGCAGCTGGGAGGAGACAGTGAGGTACCTGTATGTATGTTTTGCTTTATTTTTAGATTACTATCAAACAGCGTGATGCAGCTGACTTTAGGCTGAAAAAAAGGAAAGAAGAAACTGAATCTTGACAGAAAAATGAATTGATTAGAAAACAGGCACCACACAGACCATCTCCTCAATGTCTTCCTGTATGCAGGCACCAATGGCTTGGAAAGTCTTGTGTTGGTAGAAGGGTTTCTTTGGACATTCAATAGCCCAGGCTGCACTGAATCATTAGAGGGCACTCATGAAATCCTGAGTGTGTGCCACATGATGAAAGTCATTAGTCCAGGTGCTCAGAAGAAGGCTGGCTGTAGTAGCAGCAGTGATGACATCAGTGATGAACACGATGATGGTGACAATAGTGGCATCAGTGGAGTTGTGTCAGTAACAGCAATAGTGACAGTGATATGATTCTTCTCCTCCCAGTAGGATGGAAAGGAGGGAACAGGCTTCTTAGTACCAGTCTGCAATTTTCTGTTTCCATTCCCATAGGAAGGGGGAAGCAACAAAGAAACACTCCCCCTCTTTCTACTGACCACTCTTCAGTGAAAAACATGAATGAATGGAAGCAGTGAGAGTCAAAGAAGCAAAAAGTATCTAAGTTTGAAAGGAGAGAAGAAGACAGTATTTGAAGATCCTGCACACTCCTATGATACCTACTGAGGGTATCCAAGTAGCCCCTGGACATTGTCCAGGATGTTGTCTGGATATTTGGTATTGGACTTTCTCAGACCAGTTCTTCCTGACAGAAGGGGGATCACTCTTTTCACTTCCAGCAAGTGTGTGACATACAGAGGATGGGCTACCTCATCTGCTGGACAAACAGGATGAGATACACCATTTGTCATGATCTGGTTAATCTCCAGCTTGGGAGTACTGACCAGGCCCATCCTTCAGTGATCTGAAACCACTAGAGAAGCATCTCCATTTATACACATGTAACAATAGCTTCAAACAAACCACTGCGGTTTGGGAAACAGACTCCTGGAAAGATTCAGAGCAATATACAGTGACCTTTGAATGAGATTTGAGTTCTTAGGAAGGTGAAAAGCAACAGAACAAAAGACAAAAGAAACACCTTATTTCACTGCAAAAATCCCTAGGAAGTCTGCATCATAAGTTCTTGTTGGTACAATAAAAGTAGAAAGAATAAGTGACAATGAGCTGTGATCTCAGCTGTCAGAGCACATATGAAAGAGACAAACAGCTTGAGCTCTGCTCTACTGACCCAAAATTTTGGTCCCGATTGACTTTTGATTTATGCTCCACATACAACAACCTGAAGCATATATCTGATAAGGAAAAAAATCAGCCTAAATGGCTAAAGCTGGAAGAGTTTTAAACAACTTATGCAAGGTAGATGTCCTGGGAAATGAGGGTACTAAATCTGGGTCTGATGTGTATGGAGAAGAACCTCTGCTTCATGCAGAGCAGTTGGAGGTCTCTGTACTGTCTAAAGGATGGCGAATGCAAAATTCACAAGCTTATACATTCTATGCAATAATAAAATAACTGAACTTGGAGAAAAACAGCTGCATCCCCAGAACTGAAATAAGGTAGACACATTCCTTATAAATTACGTATGCATTCCTTGAACATAGGGTGAAGTGACTGAAATGTAATGGAAGAACCAAATATAAATAGGTACCAATAGGACCAGCCATAATCCCATGTGTGAGGTCTCCAGTCTTCAGGACCAAGATTCACAGTCATTTGAAATACAGTTGTGTACATCATGTGAGCAACCATGCCCAGGAGACCTAAAAAATACAATATCATAAGAACATTAGAAAATGTAAATTGAGGGCATTCTTCTTTCTCAACTTTTTGCAGTTGTGCCTTGAGCACTTGAAGAATATTTTATATCTAAATTCTATAAATCACTCAAAAATACTGAGCAATATAAACTGTGTTTATGTGTTTTGCATTTGCCAATACAGTCACTAATACAGTCCCTTGACACCTACTCATACGCTAAAGGAATCTAGGGGAGCAATGGGACATGCAGCCCATGGATTTTAAAAGGCAACAAGTTGATTTGCTCTCGTCCTCTGAGAACTTCTGAGTAATTCAACCCTCAGCAGGGATCAGCTGTTGCAACAAAGTTGCATCACACAGGACATGTTTCCCAGTTTCCTATCCTTCCTGGAAAGATTTTTCAGAGGCATGGAGTCATATGCCCTTTCCCAGGGCCTTAATTGCAGCCAGATTTATCAAAGTTATGTAGGTGAATGAAAAAGTGAACAAACACTTAATGGCCATTAAAAAGCACTGGAAGTCTAGATTATGAAAGGGGCTTACATTTAATAATTTAATTTTCAAAACTGCTGCTAGGCCGCTGCCTAATCTTAAGTGTATTGGTTTTCCTTTAACAATTTATCTTCCAGTAGTGAACTTCCCTGTGAACATGTGTTTTTTTATTTCCAGCTTCACTGACAAATCCATAAATACCTTTGCAGTAATCAACTATACCACTGTCTAAACCAGATTAGCTTCTCAGAGCAGACGGTCCTCCACCAAACTCTCAAGACCCAATTTGTTAGGTGTTCCCAAAGTAGGTCCGTTTTCATGAATTCTTACAAAACTAGGGCGTAACAAGTCAGGGCTGATAATGACCTGCCTTCAGTAATCACTGGGAAATGGTCTTCCCTGAAGTACTGGTATTGCCTGAAGAGGCAATTAGGAGAGGCCTTTTATGTGGCACAAAGCCAGGAGGCTTCACGCTGTGAAACACCGCATTTGGTAGTTAGCTGGCACCCTGATAGCATATTCCTGAATAAACTGTATGGAGAGAGCAGCTTGACTGCCGATGTGGCGATTCGAGAACGGAGACCAGTCGTTCATCTCGCACCAGAGAGGTGGCATGTCATCGCTATTTTTGACTTACACCAGTGTCTGTCCTGAATCCTCCAGTGTAGCTGCCTAGAAACGCATACAAGTGGAGTGTGAACAGGAGCTCCAGCACAGGAGCTCTCCTCTTAGCTCTTGTACAAGGATTAAATTCTGAGTCAGGCTCAAATGTCAGCAGTGGCATCAAGGCAGTTTGGTGCCTGAGAAATGGTGAGAGCTTAACTAATATAGATAGGCAAGCACAGTCACATAAGGGTGACTGTCAATGTCCATTTTCAACAAAGGCCACTGAAGGCAGCAGGACAGCGGTATCAATAATGTGTATTTCATAGCAGTGGAGTTAACTAGCAGTGCACAGGTATTTAAGAGAAAACATTCACAAATTAGAATAATAGTTTCTGTAGAGTCAAAAGCTTAATGTGGGACATTATAAACCCACATAACTATGGTAAGAAAATTTCACACTGGTTTTGCCTTTAAGTCACCATGTTCTGCACAAGATAGAACATACATTTTAGGATTTTATTCAATCTGCGCTAAAGACTGAGGGAACTGAGAAGTCAACATTAGCTTTAACATGGTTTTTTTTCAATAGCTAAATACTGTAACAGGTTTTTTTAATTGTGTGTTTTCAATATAGCTAGAATTATGCAGGTACTGTTTCCAGTAGCTGAATTTTAATTTGCATTTGTCTGCTAGAATAAAGAGCATAAGAAATCACATCTTCATTACAGATTAGGGCAACTAGATTTGGTTTATATCTACAAAGGATTTATACATGTTTAATAGCTAAGACAGATGCGCTTCCACTTTTTAATATTTAAAAAAATGTTACTAGTGGAAGTAAACAGAACATCCAGGAAAAGCTTGCTGCTTGCTGTGTAAGCCTTCTTAATACTGTACATGCCAAAACCAAAAAGATTATTAACAAAAGTGAATATTTATGATTACTGGGAGAAGGAAAATCTGCTAATAGTGGGCAAAACTATCTAAAGAGTTGAATAAAGCTCACTATTTCTTTGGAAATAGACATGACAGTGGATCATGAGGTTTGGTGAGATACAGGAGAAATAGGGGGGTTTTTAAGTAATTAGTAGAACTGGTGATAATAGAGATTTTTAACTAGTTGAACACCTTTCAGGAAAGTCATTCAGAAGAAAGGAGATATTCCAGCAAGTTCTCAGAGTTCACAGGCAGCAAAGTCTGGGAACTGCTCTCTGAACTATAGGGAGCTGAGAGAGAAATCTTCAAATGTGTAAAAGTTAACTACAAGGAGGAAGGATTCATCTGCTCTCTGTTGCAGGTGGGTAACCTAAAAGAAATGCTGCAAAAAATTACAGCAGCTGGGGCTTTAGATTAGACATGAAGAAAATCTTTAGAACAGTATGAGTTGTAATACATTTCCTAAGAAGGTGACAGAAACTTTAGTTCCAAAGAGAGAACATTGGTTTGAGGTTTTTTTGGTGGTGGTGGTGGTAGTTTTTTGGGCTTGGGGATTTTTTAAGATGGGGGTAGACAAATATCTGTCAGGAAAGGTTTACAAGAGTTGGGACTAACTCAGGGCAGAGTGATGGGTCCCTAGAAGTTTGACACTTCCACAAAATTAAGCAAAACTAGAGTATTTCAGAAGTCACCATCTGGAATATAAATTGTGCTTGTTAAAGTCCTTGGAGGTTCAGCCTGGTGTCCACATTTAGCACAGCCCTCTAGGAATATTGTCCAAAAACAGGGCTAGAGAAAGACTAGAGCAGCAAGAGCGATCTTAGAAATACGTGTGAAGTCATATGACATGTTTCTCGATCATTTCTTTTAGAGAAGATGAAGGAGACATGATAGTTGTCTTCAACTATGCAATGGCTTCTGCAGAAGGGAAGAAAAATATTTCTTCCCCATTATCATGGTCAGATGTTTAATGAACTTGATTTATTTAGTCAACAAAAATGAGATTAGCAAATTAATTACATTTGTGATCATGTTTAAGAGGATAAAGTATAATAAAAAATCTTTAAATCATGAAGAGAAGCACAACAATCACAAATGTATGAACACTAAATCCAGAAACATTAGGATTAGGATCAAAGTCCAAAATTTTGACAAAGACAATCTTGAGATTAATTCTTCATCGTCTTCCAGGTGTTTGACTTGTAATTAGATGCCATACTAAAAGATATGATTTCACCATGTACAAATCACTTTGAATTCTAAACAACCCTGACCATATGAAGCACAGTGGCATGTGTTCCACAAGAAATTATAGTAGATAAATAGTATGATTGCTTCTGGCTCTAAAATTAATTGCTCTAGGAAACATTTTTCATGTTACCCATAATTGCTGGTTTTACTGCAACATTCCTTGGTAACAATTCTATAATATAGACAGAATCACAGAGTACTTCAGCTGTAAGACGCCTTCAGAAGTCTCTGGTCCAACCTCTTCCCACTCAACACAACTCAAAACAGATTCCTCAGACTGGACTAGGAAACCTCTGAAGAATTTGCCGAGGATAACATGGTTAAATAGCACTGGATTAAGAAGTAACATGCAGAAAATGAAAGACAATTTTAATGATGATTCTCTACTAACAATTATCCAATTACATCTTATTCCCTCCTAAAAATCCTATTTTAATTTGGCTATTCCTATTTTTATACTTAACATGTTGGAAATTAAAAAAAAAAGCAAGTTATTTGGAAGAGTATGTTACTTTTTTATCTTTGACAACCAACCTGACAATGAAATTTAAAATTATAAAATTAAAACAATTAAGTTAAAATAGTAAAAACTAAAAATATAAAATATAAAAATAATCATATTAAGAAATGCTTAATTGAAAATAATATTTTCCGTAAAAATTTTCTGCATCTTGTATTGTTAGCATCTCCATAGGTATTGTAAGAGTTTTGAAACTTGAACACTTACTAATTTTCAGGTGGAAGTCTATCTATGTTGCATTTTCTGGATGCAATAAATTGAGATCCTTAACTGTACCTGCTAGCACGGTGACTACTGCTGAAAAGGCGTTGATCTTCAGCCCATCAATGGCAGCACTGTAGTAGCACAGTTCTACTGACATAAGAATGGCTCCAGTCAGAAGCAAAATGATGTACAGAAACTCTGCTACAATAGACAGCCAGAAAACCCCTGGAAAATCAAATCAATAGCACTGATTTTATAAGCAGTCATTCAGTATTTTCACCATTTCTTTCTTCATTTATGTTGTTTACACAACATTAAAGAAAAGCTCAAAGGCTGTGAGGATTCTATTATAACACCTATAGGAAGACTTCAAGGTCAATGGACACCCTAAATTATAATTCCCTCTACTGATTTGTCTGTTTAGTGGAAGAGCACTTTCACATTCCTGCTATACACTTAAGAAACTTACAGTACAGGTGGGGCAGTACGATTTTATACTCAGTAGCTACTCTAAAATTATGATGAACCAAAGTTCATTCAATTATCTAGCTGTTGACATCATGGTTGCTGAGTCCAGAAACAATTGTACCAAAACAGAAGACCATGTTAGCCAACTAGCAAACTGAAGGGCATGCACACAGCCACATGGCCTGAGGGTCTAGTCATTAAATAAAGTCTTCCCAGTAGGTTTAATTTTCCACCAAATAGGATCTTGATTTTTTTGGACAGAGAAGCCTTCATGAACCTCCAGGTTTCACTGAGATTCATTTCTCTGGTTATCTTCTAATTCATCTCTTTCTGATTATCTGTTAATTATATCTTATGCAAGAAGTCAATCTTTCCATTAAAGTTTCTCAGCCTGCTGTTTTACTATTAGCATGCTAATGTCCCACAGTCAGGAGCAGGAGGTCTTCTTGTGTACAGATCATAGCAAGAACTGACCAACAACCTTCCCAAACCTTTTTAAAAAAAAGTAAGTGTGGCCTGAGACACCTGGTTGTAGATTCAAATAGTGATTTCATGTGAAAGTATATACTAACAATCATGACTTAAAACCAGAAAAAAATGCTAAGACATTTAATTGATTATTAAACACTACATATGGCAGTAAACAATGTTTGTGTGGTAAATAAGCCCTACTGCAGGCTTTGACAGTGTCTGTGGGACTTCTCTTATTCAAAAGCCATTTAGACATTAAATTCTTGGGCCAGGCTATGTGTAGGGGTTCCTGGGCAAGGTTTATTTCTCCAGAAAATCTTTGCCTCAGTAAACAATTCTGATTTTGTTCAGGAACTCCAGTTCTTACATTGCCCAACAGTATTGGCTGCTCCAGCTATGAGAGTTTGCATCTCAACATTTTTGATAAGTGAGCCATTACTACATATGCACTGATCAGCTGTGATAATCCCTGTGTATGATGCCTAGGGATAATAAATTCAGGAGGGGTGAGCCTGGCACATCCTGAGTTCTGTGTGCACAGCAGTTATATGCACATGCAGAACACAAACTCGGTCTTCTCCTGTGTGGGGCAGGAGTCTATTCCCACAGGGGATTTCACTACGCAGGGATAGCTTCTCAGTGTGGTTATCAGGTACCTAGATGTTGTCTTAAGTGTCCTGATCTGACTTGCCTGTGGCACTTGCCAATGCTGTTCACAGAGTTAGTTTCAGCACTGTGTCCACCAGTGGTTTCACATGTGAGGAGCTCTCAGGGCAGGGACCATAATCCACCCCTCCTTAGTCTATGTGACTAAGAACCACATCTCATTTATATTTTTTTCACATGCTATAAAAAATCTTGAATTATTTGCGCAGTGACAAATAGAGGGAAGGAGAACTAGCCTTCAGACACTGAGTATTTCTTCTTCCCCAAGGGGCCGAAATAGCGTATCTAGGAAAGTACTAGTATCCTGGACATGCAGTTTCAACCCCATGGAGAAGAAGGAAGACTTTTTTCTGAATCAGCCTCTTGCAAAGCGATTGGTCTAACCACATCAGTGGTAGGGTTTACATTGGAGGCGGGGAGATCAACAGCATCTGCAGGCATGTTTTGTAGGAACATGAGCTGTTCTTTGAAAGAAAGAGGGCAGCTCTCTGCTTTCAGTGGAATGGAAATTCCTCCTTACAGCTCCGTGTAAGGTACTGGGAGAGGATTCAGACTGCCATCAAGACACATCTCCTTCAAGTCCCTTCAGCATACTGCCTGCTGTTGTTCACACACGGCCTGTCCCTCTGCCCTGTGCAGGCTGCATCATGCAAGCCACAAAATTCCTGACTGGGAATAGGGAGGTATGAGGAGAGAGGGGCCAAAACTTGTAAATCTTTACTTCCACTACCCATATTCAAAGTAATTTTAAATAACATTCATATTCAAATGAAGTGGTTTCAAAAGACATGGATTCATATTTTAAATCATGTGGACTTAATTTTGAAGTTGAAAGCTAAATAAAGGACAAAAACCTGGGATTAAATCAAGCATTTTTGATATAAAAATTCAGTATATTTTCTTGGTAAATGTGATCAGGAAAGTTTTATTTACACAAAAAAATATGCATACCTACCTCGATCAGCAGCTGGAGTCAGACTGATGAAGCTTCTACATTTCTCACCTAAAAAAAAAAAAAATTAACAATAATATTCAGGATTATTCTGTATTCTGTAATGAAATAAAGAAATAGATTAATAGAAAGCAGAAAATGCAAAATCTATCATAAAGGCACAAACTGAGAAACAAACTGAGATCAGGAGAAACTCTTTCTGATGTATATTTATACACATACAGACTCTTGTACATGGACTTACTCCTGGGACTTAACTAGAGAATCCTTCCAGATGTTTTTAGGGCAGAACCAGAGTCTCAGAGACTTAGAGAAAGGCTATGAATTGATTTCCAAAAAGTTGTAGCTCTGAAAGCCAGAATGGGAAAATGATCAACTCCTTTGAAAGACTGGCAATCTGTATACCATCTTCCTTCCCTGTGAAGGAAGACTTGCTTTCCTTACAGCAACAAGGCTGCTGCTCACACAAATTTCTTCTAAGCCTGATTCCAATTTCTTTCTGTAAGCTTTGATTTTCAAACCCATGTGGCCTCCTGATCCGCACACAGATGTGGTGAACAAAGCTCTTTGAATTAATCTGTTCTGCTTTGAAAACACTGGGTGTGGTTTTTTAGCTACTAACTGCACCAAGTTGGAAAAAAAGAACTTCCATAGCAGATGCACAAATTAAACAGCTCTGCTATCCATAGCAATCACCACCTGAAAGATGTCTTTTGGACATGTATTTTGCTCTGATTTTCAACATCTACAACCTTAAAACTACATAATTTACAAGACCTTCTAGTAGAACTGGACTTTGAGGACAGGTGACTGCAAAAATATTTTCATTGTATAACACAGATGAGAGCTGATTTGATTTCTCTGAAGTTTTGTTCTAGTTGTAAACTGATCAGGGCAATAAGGGAAAAAGGTTAGTGTTGGTTTGGATTTACAATAAATGCCCTACTTCTTGACCCAGCTAAACAATTCCCGTATACAAAGATCCAAATTTAACTAGAAACTTTCTTTAATGGCAAGCTAATTTCATTCTACTGATATTTACATACACAGAGAGAAGCAATTAAATGCCACCACTCATGACTAGTAATTCTCCAAATTATGTTTTAGCAGTTTGAAAATAATCTTCACTGCTTTGATTTATGAAAGGTGACATCACAATAAGAAAGTAGAAATACATGTGCTTAAGAGGAAATCCGTGAAATATCTCACTGATATAATTGCTCAAATGATTTTTAAAACCAAAAAATCACATTGTGCTTTTCATGTTGCCATAGGGGATTGTAAACAACCATTTAAGGTGAATACATTCATTTTTTGCCTAAGGGACTAAAACCATCAGAAAAATAAATCCTGTTAAAGTAACTTAACTTTGCTGCTTTGGTTAGAAGAATACAAAAAAAACCCCTTTAATCTGTACTACAACCTGTCACTCTAAAGTTCTTTGCAGAATTTACTAGGAATTTTTTAGGAATTGGCTAGATAGTACCCTTTAAGATCTCCCTTTCCAGAGAAGAGTAACTTTTTAAGGATAATTTTTCCTTTAAAATGCATACATGATATTGCAGCAAACAGGAAGGTGACACCAAATAAGTAGGAAGAACTCCAATTACTTTCTTAAGTAAATTTACATGGTTTTACTCACCTTCTTCATTTATAATTTCTTCACAGGAATACCAAATCCCAGCATGAAACTTCCGGTCAATGAACTTGTCATCTCCTGTCTCCCAAACATACTGCACAGCACTGCTGTTGCTGGCATCAGGGCTGTTGGAGCGCATGCAGGGATGTCCTGTACAGAAAGGTTTGGCAACTTTTCTTGTTCCTTCACACCAGTAACTGCTACTGAATGCTGTAATAGACAAGGCTAAAGAGAGGAAACTGAGAGAAAATGCTGCTAAGGCTCTCTGCCGTCTGTCTGCAGAAGGAACTGAAACTGGCATCCTCCAGGACTGCACTATCAACTATTCTAGAAACAATCTTTTACAAAGCTCTGTTCATATCTGCCTGGTGAAACACCTGCCTGCATTTATAATTCCATTCTTCATTCCTCTCAGAAAATTGTACCAGCTTAGTAGTTAAGACAGAAAGCACAGATGTGGGCATGACCAGAAATCATGTGGCAGGAGAGATTAAGGATATTGGACAGTGCTGCTTAGCAGTAAAGTCTTGTGAAAGAAATATGAGGAGGCAGGACAATAATTTATAGTTTGCACAATGAATCACCAGCGTAAAGATACACAGAACAACACGGAAGCATGGAGGTATCCCAGTATGTGATCAGAAAAGTTTTATTTATATAAACAAATTATTCATATTTACCTTGATCAGCAGGTGTAGTCAGACTGATGGAACTTCTCCATTTCTCAGCTAGCAAATAAACAAAATCTTGCAGTTCTAAATGCTTCTAGTACACTGAACACTGATTAAATTGAATACAGTTGTGAATCTTACTACAAAGAACTTCTTAGGGAGATAAACCTGGTTGCTAAGTTAGAGCATTCCACAGCCTTAGAGCGCTTCCCAAGACCACTGAGAAGGTGACTGCATCTGTTTTAAATTCCACCAGTGACAAAGGAAAGTCATAAGTTACATGACTTTGCTATTGATGGGCTTCTGGACACTGTCTAGTGTGCCACCGTGAACACATAATAGAAGTCTTCCCTGGTTAGGTGAAACAGTAGAGAAAAGGCTGAATTACCTGTCTGTACATCTGTGCTATCTGTGAAATAACAATTTTTTTCCTTCATCTAAGAAACATTTCCCACCTTGCATGTTATATATGTTGCTTTTTCTGCCTGTTTGACAACGCAAATAAGTGATGCAAAGAACCAGAAGGAGCAGGAGTGTTAGTAAATGATTGTTTCATTTTACAACTGTAAGGCCAAAACACATGCCCTAGGGGAGAGAGATGCCACAGGATAGACACTGAAGTCATATGTGTATCTTTTAATGAAAATAATTCTGCATTTTAAGACAAATCTCTACCCAGAAGATGTCAGGGTTGGAGAAGCATGTGGCTAGACAAGTCCCAGCATGAAACTCAAAGAAACAGGATAGAAACCTGCTTTAGACTAATACAAAGATCTCAGCTTGAAGAGCTGGCCAGCAACAGAGTGAAAGACCAAGCAGGTATCTGGACTAAAAAGACAGAGCAAATCTCACAACCCGAAAAGCAGACTGCAGATTGAGCCAGGAGTTATTTTTTCCTACAGCTCTGTGTTACTGTATTTTCACAAGGGTGTAGCACTCATGAACTCCATGCGAAGCCTCTGTGCATTGCCACTGCTTCTGGACAGCATTACCAACTGCCCAGGAAGTCCGAGAACAGGATCAGTGGGAGGGAATGAGGGAGGGAGGAACATTCTTCTAAGGATTAAACACTTATCTATGTTCCAATTCCCAGGAGTAATCTGCATATGGCTGTATTGAAACATATTTTGAAGCCTGTGAAACTCAAGGCAGTTGAGTTGACTTGGGAATGACACTGACACCTCTTCAATATGTACAAACTTTGCAGCTTTATATGCCCATTATAAAATTTAACCAGCATAAATGTCACAGTGTTGTTGCCTTCTTTGTCTAAATAGACCTTGTACTAGGCTGTGAATCAGTCTCTGGAGACTGCAGAAAAATTCTGTCAATTGATATCTTCTGGTTGACAACTCTAATCAGATTTTTCACTGAGCCAGTTTTCTGCTTATCAATGTTGGTACCACAAATTTTTAAACCAATTTGCCATGTAAGAATGCTCTGTATAATAGGAGAAATGTATTGCATGAACATTTATTGGTTAGATCTGTCATACTGTGAAAACATAAAGAACATAAAAGAGAAGCAAATAGATTAGCTGGACCTTCCTTCAAAAGGACCTTCCTTCATTCATTGATTTTTGCTGGAGTAAAGTTGAGATTGAATGAGGGTGGGCAGCTGTGGCTAGCATTCAGCATTATGACCTTCCTGATTTATGTTCTAGTAAAAACTCTGAACAGTAACTTAGGAATTCAAACTTCAGCTCTTCATTCTGACTTCACTACCTAGTGCCACAACTTATGAGCGTAATTACAATACAGGAATACTTTAATGTGGGTCTCCTGCACTGAACTGCTCCTGGGTAGCACTAACTCTAGAGAGGGACCACACAGCTTGTTCAAGTATAAACATCAGATGATTTTTAAAAGTGAGCAGGTAAAAACTATTAACCTGTAGAAGTAAAAAACTGAAAAGAGACCCTCAGCTGCTGAGTGCTAGCTATCAGTGGAGAAGACTTGCCTGCTACTGAGCAATACTGAGGATGTACTGCAGTGGACCCTGTGGATCTGCTCATCTAGGGTCTAGGAAGATCTCAGGCTTTCTTGAGCACTAGGACATGTCTTATGGTGATCTCAGAACAGCTCCAATGCCAGAGCGCTGTTCAGGTCCCCTGGCTTTAACCTGCTACAGAGCTGATCTTACTATTAGGAAATGTGCTTTTATCCCTTGTAGCAATACACAGATGAGCAGTTACTGGCGGGGTCTTTGAAGTACCTTTGCCTGGTCCCCAGAGTTGCCCTTAGGTATGGCAGGGAGTAATATGTATACTGACACATCCACCCAGGAGGCACGGTAGTGTAGAGCAGCCAGTGCCTTTACTGCCAGGCCTCTAGAGCAGGCTGAATGCACTTCCACCTTGAAATACTTGTCCCCAGAGCACTTCCATACTCCATGTCCCAGTACTCTTTTTTTACCACATCCAGACTTTATGTAAAGATGAAACATGGGTGTACATCATTTCCTTCCACCTCCTGGATTCCTCCAGAAGAAAGTTTTGGCATGTGTGTAGACAGGGAGTCAGGTCATGCTGCTGGCCAGGTTGATGGGGTGTGCTGCAAGCTGTTGGACTGGATGATCTTCAAGGTCTTTACCAACCTAGACAATTCTGTGATTCTGTGTATCTGCCACACAGTTTGAGTTTAGCCTATGTCTGGCATTGAAAACTGGGCTACTGCTGGCCTCCCCAGTCCTAATGTTGCACCTCTGTTCTCCAGCTTAGCTGCTTGGGATGTCTGGGAGTTCTGGGAAGGGCACGGGCCATCCTCCAGTACAAATAGCCACAAGTTTCATTACCCTTGGAAATGGAGGAGGCAACATCTGGTTGACTCTCCATTTTGCCAACTCAAACGATGACAATTGTGAGACCCTAAAATTCTTATATTATAAATGGTTCCATTTCCTCAGCCTGCCTACCACATAGATTTGTTAATGTCAGGCTTTTCTCTGCAACTAGAAAAGTTGCAAACAATTTTTTGAAAATTAAAGCTGAAATTCATTGGTAGTTTCTCCAACATTGCATCTGAAGCTGTAAAAAAACCACTGAATGTCACAAGAATTGTAGTAAAACTTTAACTGTTGGTAACATTATTTTTTGTACATTTAGATTCTCCCTGATCCTTCACTGACTGTGCATATTTCACAAAATATGATCAGAAAGGATAAAAATAGCTATTGCTGAACTGTTTCCTAACAGCCAACTAGATTCAGCAAGGTTCTGACACAAAGATTTTTTGTGTTCTAGGGCATCTTTTAATGGTTTCATGAGGTGTATATAAATATATATACGTATTTATGGAGTTGGATTGCATTCTTGTGAAACCACTGGCAAAATTCCCATGGAGTCTCAAGGAAACAGGATCAGCCCTTAAATGTTTTAATAGTTTTCTGACTTCTTATTGGCTAAAGGACAAGCTACAGTAAGCAGACTTTCTGTGAAGTTTAGAGTAAATTCCCTCTGCCTTTAATCAGAAAAAAACAAAGCGTAGTTGAAGTCTAGCAAGCCTAGACACTTTACTAGTCTTCCTCACTTATTTGTAAGAAGATTCATGAAACAGTTGCACTCATAAAAGAAGACATTTCTACCTTTTTTCACAGGACAGGGCGATATAATTGATCTATAGTAGAGTGAAATAACAGCATATTGGGGACAAATTTATTAGAATGGGCATGGTGACACTTTTTGGTCTCTGTTCCAGCATGGGACTCTGGTCCCGAATACCTCCTGCATCTGCCAGCTCTGTCATGATATTGTTTCTAGTGAAACAGGTAAGCTAATTCAATAATTAATAATGGACAGTATAAAAGTGGATTCCTATCACACAACATTTTAACCTTCACAAACAGCATGTTTGTTTCAAAAATAGTTCTGACATAACAATTTATGTTCATTAAAGCTTAGTCATGAGAAAAGTTGACTGAGAAGATGTAGAGTTTTGTATTAGAACTCACTCTGACTTGGTAATTTATTATAATTTTCTTCTATTAATGCTCATTCATACAGTGAATAGATAGTGTTTATATCCATTTATACAATCTTTTTTCATATCGGTATTCATCAGTATTGTATTATTTTTATTTTTCAGTTTTCTTACCAGATATAAATACTATTGCAAAACATGTTTATTTTCTACTGGTTTTCCTCTGTTCTAAAATCAGCTTTGTTTTGTTTCTAGCATTATCTTTTAGCCTTTTAGCCTACAAGGGGTGAGCACTAAATCTCACATTTGTGAAATTTGGTGGTGTTGGTTTCATTCTGCACCTCAGCTTCTTACAAAAGGAATCTGTATGCGATTCTTACTTTTATTTCTTGTAGAGTCCTACTAAAGTATTAACTTCCTTTTTTCCTAAATCTATTAAAAAACCCTGAAAGCTTACTTCTTTGTCTATATTCCCTTATAATTTGGAAGAGATTTAGGTATTTAATGAGAAAATATCTCAGTGCAATTCACTTCAAGGAATTTTTCATGTATGTTTTTAATCATTATTTTTTATTAATATCAGCTTTGATTTTGATACATTTTTAAAAATTACTAAGATGTAGTAATTTTCAATTCATCTGAATAAAATTCATATATAGATTTAGGGTACATTTCTATGACATAAATGTACATGAGAAGAAGTGTAATTGATAGTCTTACTTTAAACTGAAAGTAATAAGGTATTTCTATCCATTCATCCTCCATTTAGCTGGGTTACTAAGCAAGTGGGTTTGCATGTATGTGCTATAGAGATGGTAATTATATTTCTAGCTTTTTTATGCAGAAAAAGTTTCCAAGAGACACATATTTTGTTTGGGTTTTTTAATAGAAAATAATGCTTTTGTATAATTCAAATCTAGAGCTTCTCTCACATAAATGAATATAGAACTGAAACAATTCTCAGGTTTATGAGACACCTTAAATCCTTAAGACACCTCAACCAAAGCACTGGTTCCATCAATGCTAACAGAAAACCTCCCAATGACTTCTGTGAGATCAAAATTTTACAAGACTATAAATCACAGTAAATTACTTTGTCATAGTGATTCCTGTAACTTGTTTAAAGAAACATGTGTTACATCTCTTTATATTTTATTTCATAAGAAATAAAAATTTAAATAAATAACAATCCTAAATCATTATATCCATATACTCTAACAAACACCTATATAGATATAAAAAATATCAATCAGAATAAACCAGTATCATAACTGAAAGAACAAGTAAATATCTTATTTCTAGTTTATATCTAAATTGAAGGTTTTTCTGTCCATAATAACATAGTCTGAATAAGCAGAAATATTTCATTTCATTAGTATAAGAAATGAAAAGGGTAAAATCCTGATTCTACTGTAGTCAGTTATGAAAAAAATAAATTTAAACTAGTGTGTTTGCAACCTTGGAGGTTTATTACTATAATCCACTTCCTAAGTGAGAGCTTCAGGCAGTGTTTTCTGCTCATCCAACATATTTTTAAAGAGTGGTGTCATCTTGGTGCAGTTTGTGGGCTCTGACCAAACCAAATGAATTGAAAGAACAGTTCAGGGAAGTTTGATCAAATTTCAGTACAAGTGAATTTTGGTGTGAGTGGGGTGGCAGGCTTTCAGGCTGAGGCAGTTCATTTGCTACCAGCAAAACTTCAGCCTGAAGTGAAGAAATGTCCAGTGTAAGGCAAAACAACATGGACTGTCTGAGTTTCTGTCTTGCATGTTGGAGTTTAATTTCTTCTGACTTGGAAGTCCTGTTTAAATGCTATTGGGTGAATGTCAGCTGAAAAATAAAACTGAGAACAAAAGCCATGCTCAGCTGCATGTTGCCACTGCTTGAGATCACGGTAAATTTACCCGAAAACTTGTATTTCTACCACTGAGCATGTATTGAAATTTAAATTTTGATAGCACTCAGTAGCCCAAAAGTTAATAATCATAATAAATCATAATAGATCATAATAAAACCTTACTGGGATCTGTAATCACAGACACATGGCTGATGCAGGGAGAAGTTTGTCAGTTCTTCTCAGAACTGGGCCTCCTCTCACAGTGCAAAAGCAGGAAAAGCCCCTGCAATCTCAGCAGTGATTGCTGTGCTCCTCACATTGACCCAGACTGCAGACTCTATTCTTTTGGGAGAATCTGGGCCCCTCTCTGAAGAACAATAGTGACAAGCCTGTCTCTTTGATTTCTTTGTTGAATTCTTTTCACTTAGTTAAACAGACATATGACATCAAGGTGGCCCACTTCCTTAATTTCCCCTTCCCTCTTAAGGCCTCATTCCCAGCCCACGAAGTTTGCCTCCTCCCTGGACAGTGAACAGCTCTCTAGTGTACTTAACGCAGAAGTGCCTCAACAGGATGTCCCACTGCAGAAAACACTAAAGCCTTCTGCCCTGGACACCTGCATCAATCCCCTTCAAGCCAAGAAGGGAAAGAAAGCTAATTTTCCTTATTCCAAGGTGCTGTCAGCATTCTTCAGCCTTTCTCTATATATCTGTCCTTATAGATTTTTCCCCTGAGAGAGTGGAGACCACTGCAGACTGAATAATAACATACAAACAACAAGCTTGCTTTTTTTAGCTACTTTTGGTAGACCCTGTGTAAGTAGCTGATGATCAATTCACGAGTTGCTGCCATTAAAGCCACCATGGTTTGCTGTGGAATATCTGTTTAAAATTTCTTTGATAAGGTAAAACTACGGGGATTTCTTAGTCTTTGAGTTTAATGATTAAAGCCACTACAGCACTTTCCCCATGACTTGCAGATTTATCACCATCTCTTTAGAGGTATGGCCATCAGAGTTGTACTATCCAGGCAGAGTTGCACCAGGGACAAATACTATGCATTAATTTTGTCTTGTACTCCTTTTCAACATCATCCTTGTATGTACAACTCCAAAAATGTCAATAGTCTCCTGTACTGCAACATTGTCTACAGGTGGCTCATGTCACTTCATTTCTACGACTAAATATAAATTCTCAAAAAGTCCTGACATAGGGCTTCTAGGAGTAAAATGTTGCATTATGTCTATCACGGTGCAGTCTCTCACCCACGGAGGGGTTCATGCTTCTCTGTGACTGAAATGGCCCTTATTAACTGGTCCTTGTCTGCTCCCCTGTTAATCTCCAATCATCTGCACATTTTTTGATTAATAATTGAAATTATTTTATACATTCTTCTAACTATATTTCAAATTAACTTTTAAGGTCAGCTGACACCTTTAATTTTTTTGTCAGGTGCAGCTCTGATTTTATATAGACTTGATTTGTTTTTCTCATCAGAAATACTTATGATAGAAAATGAAGCCTCTCACAGATACTTACATGAGCAGTATGGGCTATCTGACTCTGCCTGCAGCTTTGCAGAAACCGACAATTACAGAAAGAAGTGATGTGAAACTGTCATTTATGCCTCAACTGCTCCTCACTCTTGTTGAGTGAGCTTCTTCATGACTGTATGTCAACCTTGTCTCTAGGAATGGAACCAGACAAGCAGACAGGTAGTTACTGTGAGGTTTTTCTTGCATTTCCTTGGCTGTTTAATGCATTTGTTTATTAGAAACTGAAGTGTTATCCCTTAAATCAAGCAGTCTTTTCTACAAATGCGTCATCTCCATGTCTTTGCCTCTTCAGATGTGGTTCACTGACCCAGGAGTGTCTGAAGAACCTCCCCTGGCTCCCAGCATTTTGAGGCCTACATGAGGGAAATGTCAAGATGCTTTTTATTTTGGAAACGTACATTCCTTTCTCATGGCTGCTGTAAATATTCTCTCCTTATCTTGCAAGACCATCAAAGGAAGAATAATTATAGTCTTTCTACTGCCTGGAATTCAAAGTAGCGTGTCTGGAAATTAGCTGAGACTAAAAACAGGGCATTGGACAGGCAACATTTTACACAGCAAAAACATGCATGAAAGAGTGGCCTCATGTAACAGCTAGCTAATAGTCTCCACTGTTCTTGTTTTGAAAGTAAATAAATATGATTTTATTTATCTTTACAGCAAACATACGTCTGAAGGAAAAGATACAGGTGAAGTTCACAACCGTACATTGTCTTGGTTATTTATCTCAGCCCTCGGCACATTGCTAAGCTCAGACAAGCTCAGGACAACCAGACATGTGTGAAAGGCAGTTTCCAAAAAGGGTCCAGTCCAGTCAAAAGGACATTGATTTTCCCTGGAGAGCTTAAAAGCATCCTTTGGTATAAGGATTGTTGCTTTTTAAAAAACTTATATTTAGTCTGCTTTCCATAATTTGGTCATTACAATTGGCAACATTTTCAACCAGTAGTGAATTTTTCATTTTTGATGACTTATAGTGACAGTGTTCTTTGACTACACGCCCGCCTCTGGCCTCTCAAAGCCCGGGTTTCAGAACAGCAGCTGGCATATTGCACAGAGACTGCTTAGGCTGACGTTCTTTTCCCTGGGCTAAATAATGATCAAGTCATCATGCTGATACTGAACTATAAGCAGCCTCTAGCATTATCCTTTCTCTACTGCTTTGCTCCTAATAGGCCATTCCTTCAACAGCCCAAATCTAACACATCACCAAGTAATTTTCATTTAACACTTCTATTTTTAGCCATTTCTTTCTTAAACAGTAATTATCAGCTATGGCCCTCTTAAAGGCCTCTGCAATCAGAGTGTTGTGTGACAGAGATGTGTCAGAAATATGTTTGCAGAGAACAAGTTAAAATATGAGAGTCCCCTCAGGACAATTGCAACCCTTACACTGATAACTTGTATGCCACAAGTATCCCATACCCTACTGTTTACAGATGGGAATTTTATTTTTTTAATAGCAGAGAAGATTTATATTAGGAGTAATTTTATCAGTGGATACTAATTTCTCTCCTCTGTGCTAGCAACTGTTGATCCCTGATCTCACTTTTCCATGCTAACATCTAGGTCTCTTTCCTTTCTGTTTATCTGCTTCATGGTGCTGAGGGAGTGACTCAAGGTCAGCATGTCCAAGCAGGACTCCTAAGCCTCTTCTCTCATTCCCTTTTCAAACATCACTGACAATCCCCTGTGTTACTTCTGCATGTTTCTGTGGTTGTAGTGCCATCCATGTATTATAAATGCAGCAACCCTCTCCCACACATCCTGCAAGAATTAGATCAAGTGTCCATTTAGACACTGACACACTTTTTTGCTTCATTTGTAGTCTCAGACTATATTCACCCAGAAAAGGAGAGGGTGATAGGTCTGGTAGCACCCTGTGAAGGTGGATTGTTCTTGCTTTTAGGAAGAGCTAAACACGTTTTGGGACAAAAACTTCCAGAACACAGCACAGGGAGAACAGGCAAAGACACAGAGCCGGAGCAAAGAGCCAGGAGCCTGCAGCACAGGACCAGCCAAGAGGAGCAGGCAGCTCTTGTAATCATGGGATGTTTGATTTCCAGACACCAGAGGGGGCCCTGCAGAATCTGCTGTCACTAGACTGACTAAATGCAAAGTTGAGCCTGTCTTCAAGGCTAGGCTAGTAAAAGGGAGATTGTTCTTGAAGTGCTTTTATTTGTATTGTCTCTAAATAGATCACTTCAATGCAATTGTTCCAGATCATATTCTCTTCAGAAATCTAGCTTTTCAGAATTTAAAGGAATTCTTGACCTATAATAGGAAGGCCTAGGCAAAACAAGCTTTGAAGATTACTAAAACAAACCAAAAAAAAGAAAATAAATGTACTTATAAAACCTCAGAACATAAATATGCATTTGTGTGAGATGTGTTATATGGAGAAAATTTTGGCATGTATAAAAATAACACTCCTTTTCACTATGTAAGAAATATTTGAGTACAAAGACTCTTCTCCCCTCTAGACACAAGATGACAGCAAAACTGTGCCCTGTTCAGGCAAAAACAGCAACACAGTTGGTGCAGGTGGGCAAGTAAAACTAGATTTACAGTTGTGTTTTCTCAAAAAAAAATGAGGAAAAGAAAGATGCCTATGGCATAGTTGCAGCTGTTGGAGAAAAAAATGGTCTTTGAAGTGCTGGGCAGGAGTACAGAATGCACTGGAGAAAAGGTGTTAGTAGCTAAATGGTATTGCTTATTCATTACTCTTATTCAATTTTTTACTGTACTATTCAAGCAGGTGTGCTTGATTATCTTTAAAAATACTGTTAAAAGTAACAGTCCTCAAAATTATCATCAATCAGATTCCTAAATTAATCTAGTAGAAACATAAATACACGAGAAATATTACCTGACCTTGGTATAAATTGACTGTTAAAAGCCTGTAAAGACTGTAAAATTTGTGAAGATAAACACTCATTGTCTACAGTGGAGGAATGAAATACCAATGTTTTTGGTGCATCCTCACAGGCCCTAGCAATTACATATCCGTGTGGATTTTTTAAAAGGGACTTTACAGAAGTTGACTAGATTTCTGTGGTAATATAGCCCATGACAATACATTTCTTGCTCAGGAAAAGAGAGCAACTGAAGAAAATTCACTAATAGTTTCCTGGAGAAGGAAGGGCTTTGTCTCCCTGCTTACCTACTATTCCTCCATTCTCCTCTCCTCTCTCCTCTTCACTCCTCTCCTCTTAAATTTCTCATAATGCAAAGAAACTTGCCACTAAAAGACCACAAGGTTCTAACTGATTTTCTTTGTGTTCAGTATTTTCACTCACAGGCCAAAGGATCTCTGCTGGAAAAAACCACTACTGGATGGAACAAATATAAACAAGAATGCTTGAAAATGTTGCAGGAATCAATTGTAGATACTGGTAAGGAGACAAACAGCACAATAAAGCAATGTATTAAGTAACATTGATGAATATGTAAATATTCTTTTACTTGCTTTGCAGAAGTGTTTGTCTGTAAGTTCTAAATGTAGAACAGTCAGCTGTAATGAGACATGCAACCATACAGTCATGAAGTTACTGTCTCTCTTTGCCCTGAAACGTACTAGGTTCCTGTATATAATGGTTCAGAAATGAACCATTGAACCATGAACCATGGTGCTGAGCTACCACTATGGTGCCTGGTCAAGAGGTAGCTGCTACCCATTGTTGGTAAGAACCATGTCCTTAGGATGAAGGAGACCAGCTTTCACTTCCTTTTTCAGCCTGAAGGAGGTCAGACCCATGTTTTTGCCAAAGAGAAGTTTATAGTCTGTGACTATTTCACTCTTAAAAGTACAAATTCTTCTCAGCTAGATGTCTGTCTTCAGGAAAGGATAACACAGCCTTGGTTTGAGTAGTTGGAGTTGGCTGCAGTCGCCAAGGAAAGATTAAGAGTGAAACTGTGTTCTATGTTTTGTACTCACTGGCTATAGGCAGGTCTCTGCTCTTGCATGCAAGTGATACTCCCGTAGTCATCCTGCTTGGTGGCTCTATCAAATGCACAGGGAGACTCCAGGATGGTAACATGAGCTCTGACTCACTTGGCTAGTGGCAGAAAGCTGCATTTATGACATTGTAGTGTGCAACTTTGTCAGCCAGAACATATGGTCTGATTAAGCTCAATGTGTGCATTTTTCATCATTTAAAATGCATTTAGAAGTTGGAAATCAATCCAAGGCATTGGCCTGAGAATTTTAAACGACAGAAAAAAGGAAAAAAAAAAAGAAAAAAAGAAAAAAAGAGAGGTTTTCCAACCTATATTATCTAATATTTTATGTTTTAAAGTTCCTTAAACTTTTCTCAGAATATTGAAATCTCTAACTTTCACAGGCCTTTGAAAAGCAAAAGGGAAGATATACCCTGTGAGTCAACTGTTTCTGGTGATCACATTCAATAACAGGTTTTTTCTTCTTTCAACTGAATTAGGAGTTGCTGAAAATGAGCAGTTCTGCTTGGGCATGGCAGCATGCTAAAGGAATGAATCCTCATGCTCTCCAGCCTTCATCACTGATCTGCTCCAGAAGCAGCTGAAGCTCCTGGCAGCCACAACAGCATGAGCTAATTGCCTTAGGTTATGCTGTAAAGCTGTACCGCTTGGGAAACAAAGCAACACCCCATTCTCATTTCTGAGCCCCATCACCATCAAGAACTTGTTCCAGCTTTCATAGTGTATGTGGGGCAGGAAATGCCCACTCATTCTTCCTGAGCTTTTGGGTGTGCTTAAAGCAAAAAAGAAACATACTGGCTATGAAAAGGTGGCCAAATACCCATTAAGGACTACCAGAACTTTGCTATGGCATGCAGAGATGCAGTCAGGAGCTAAGGCTCATCTAGAACTGAAGTTGTCCAAAGATGTTAAGAACAACACCACACATAAGCAGATGTAAAGAGAAGACATAGGCTCATTACTAAACAGGACAGGGAAAATAGTCACTAATAAAGGAGAACCCAGGAAACTACAGGCCCATTAGTCTTACTTCAATCCCTGGGAAAGTAATGGAATGATTCCTCCTAGAAACTGTTACTAACCAAATGAAGCAGGTGATTGGGAAAAGCCAACACGGATTTACCGAAAGCAAATCATGCCTGACTAACCTGATCACCTTCCTCAACAAAGTAACATCTACTGTCGATATGGGGAGAGCAGTGAATGTTGCTTACCTGGACTTCAGCAAAGCATTCGACACTGCTTCCCACAGACTTCTCCAGGACAGGCTGACAAGGTACAGGTTGGATGGAGGACTGCGAGATGGGTAGCAAACTGGCTAACAGACCACACTCAAACAGTGGTGAAAAATGGTTTTGACTCAGGCTGGCAGCCTGTCACAAGTGGGGTCCCCCAGGGATTGATGCCAGGCCCCACGCTGTTCAACGTCTTCATAAATGATCTGGGCACAGTGACATTGAAAGCACCCTCACCACATTTGCTGATGATGCCAAACTGGGTGGTGAGGTGGACACATCAGAAGGTGTAGTCATCTTACAGAGAGACCAGGACAGGCCGGAAGAATGGGCTAGCAAGAACTGTATGAAGTTTAACAAAGGTGTAACAAAGAGCTCAGTGTGGCTGGGCAGCAGTCTTACTGAAAGGGATCTGGGGGTCCTGATGGACAACAAGTTGAACATAAGTCAGCAGTGCACCTCTGCCTCAGCAAAAGCACATTGGAACCTGGGCTACATTCTCAGGGGCATTACTAGCAGAGACAGTGATCATCCCACTCCACTCAGCGCTTGTGTCAGGCCACATGTGCAGCACTGTGTCCAGTTCTCATCCCCACAACTCAAGAAAGACATGAATAGACTGGAGAGGGTCCAAAGGAGGGCCATGCAGATGACTGAAGGGCTGGAGAACCTGCCCTGTGAGGAAGGACTGAAGGAGTTAGGTCTTTTCACCCTGGGGAACAGAAGATGCAGGTGGGACCTCATCAATGTAAAAGGCAGCTGCAAAGAAGACAGAGTTTCTCTCTTCACAAAAAGCCACATGGAGAGGTCAAGGGGCAATGAGTACAAGTTGCATCAGAAGAGGCTTCTCCTTGATATAAAAAAGACATTTTTTACAGTGAGAACAATCACTCACTGTAACAACCTCCCCAGGGATGTGGTGGAGTCCCCATCACTGGAGGTTTTCAAGATGCGATTGGACAGGGTGCTAGATAATCTCATCTGGGCTCCCTTTCCCATGAAAGGCTGGACCAGATCTTTTGGGGTGCCTTCCAACCTGGCTGTTCTATGATTCTACGGTATTTCAGGAAAGCATGCTAACCTCTGGGCCACTTGAAGGAGGTAGGATAACCCTTGTTCAAGTTGACCCACTATGTATCCTACAGTGATAGCTGGGGGAAAATAGGAGTTGCAGTCACAGTTCTCTGTGATGTTTATGTACTTTTTATGGGCAGGCACTGGATGAAAACAAAAGTAACCTGGGATGTGGAACACCCTGGATTCAGCTTCCACCAACTTAAAAGAGGGTAATAAAAATTATGTGAATAATGTCCTGAAGCAGTTTAGTGATTACTGTGAAAAAGAAGAAAACCATCAACAATGTTTAAAGCCAGTTCTTCCAGTATGTGTTTCCATGCTGAGAACTTAGAATCTGGGAACGTTCATAGTTTAGGGACTTGCATGGATGGCATATAACTTCTGAGTCCTAAGCAGTCCAAGTCGGGAAAACCAGGCAGTTACCTCTGTCAAAATTGTTACACTTCTAGTACAATGCAGTGTCAATTTGAGCACATAATGAAATGTCTGTCAGCAATGTGATGCATCTGCGTTGTCTTAGGTCCCAAAAAAAAACAGGTAGGCAGGTTTGGATTTGTTCCCTTGGAAGCAAGCAACTAACTTCTTATGGTTACCATGCAGGATGTTACCATGTAGGAGAGTCACTGTACCAAAAACACATGCAGGAAGGGTCAGCTGAAGTATTCAGTTATCTAGTTCTTCATTGCCACTTCATCATGCTAGACTTTTATGTGATGATAAAATAATACTTGTTGCTAGATGCTGACAATATAATTATATGTTCTCCTTCTGTTTTGTGTAAATATTTATCTGAATTCAGGGTTTCAAAGGTGAATGTCCAGAAGTCAGAAAAGTACTAATGAAGATATGCAGTAAGATGTTAAGCAGACTTTCTCAGAAAGAAAGGTGTGTTTGTGACAGAGCAGTCGTCAGAACAGTGTGTACGGCCACTATGATATCAAAGCTGAGTTACACATACCTCCAATAAAATTCACCTTCTAGGAAGTCTGATCATCTCTAGGAGTGTGCTTTCTAGTAGCAGGGTGCAAGTACCAAGAAAAATATGATATCACTCTCAGAGTTTGGGTTTTGGTTGTCCTTTGACATTTTGGAAATGCTCCTTTCCTTTCCTTTCCTTTCCTTTCCTTTCCTTTCCTTTCCTTTCCTTTCCTTTCCTTTCCTTTCCTTTCCTTTCCTTTCCTTTCCTTTCCTTTCCTTTCCTTTCCTTTCCTTTCCTTTCCTTTCCTTTCCTTTCCTTTCCTTTCCTTTCCTTTCCTTTCCTTTCCTTTCCTTTCCTTTCCTTTCCTTTCCTTTCCTTTCCTTTCCTTTCCTTTCCTTTCCTTTCCTTTCCTTTCCTTCCCTTCCCTTCCCTTCCCTTCCCTTCCCTTCCCTTCCCTTTCCTTCCCTTTCCTTCCCTTTCCTTCCCTTTCCTTCCCTTTCCTTCCCTTTCCTTCCCTTTCCCTTTCCCTTTCCCTTTCCCTTTCCCTTTCCCTTTCCCTTTCCCTTTCCCTTTCCCTTTCCCTTTCCCTTTCCCTTTCCCTTTCCCTTTCCCTTTCCCTTTCCCTTTCCCTTTCCCTTTCCCTTTCCCTTTCCCTTTCCCTTTCCCTTTCCCTTTCCCTTTTCCCTTTTCCCTTTTCCCTTTTCCCTTTCCCTTCCCTTTCCCTTCCCTTTCCCTTTCCCTTTCCCTTTCCCTTTCCCTTTCCCTTTCCCTTTCCCTTTCCCTTTCCCTTTTCCTTTCCCTTTCCCTTTTCCTTTCCCTTTTCCCCTTCCCTTTTCCCCTCCCCTTTTCCCCTCCCCTTTTCCCCTCCCCTTCCCTTCCCTTCCCTTCCCTTCCCTTCCCTTCCCTTCCCTTCCCTTCCCTTCCCTTCCCTTCCCTTCCCTTCCCTTCCCTTCCCTTCCCTTCCCTTCCCTTCCCTTCCCTTCCCTTCCCTTCCCTTCCCAAAAAACAAGATGTTAGAGGGCAGTTGTTTGTAGCAGGTGATCAGGAGAACTACAGGGACTCAGAAATCCAGTTTTCATGAAATGGAGAAAAAACTATTTTTCTCCTGGCAGCCTACCCAATCTGCACTTGAACAAACCTTGATCAGGTATCAGGGAAAGGAACAATAAAAATTAAGCTATAAATGTTAAAAACTACACAACTCATAAGGCAGATGGGGCCACAGACATTCAGCCTCAAAGATACAAGGGAATTACTAAGAATGTACATACTGTGCTCTGTATTTTAGCAGAAGCGCTCCAAAAAGATGCTGGTGAGATAGCACACAGCTATCTTTGTTGCTCTCTCACAGAAGTTTCTCAAAGCATTGCTAAGTATTATGGAAAACAAAGCAGAATATGCTCTTCTAGCTTTGGATGGGCAAAACCATTGACGTTAAGAGAGAACTTCAGTTTATCCTAGAAGAAAGACAGAAACTAACCAAAACTAGAGCAGACATCATGCATTTTATTTTATTTTACTGTAACCTGATGGCACCATTTCAATTCTGCATTGTCAAATGTTTTATCTTAACCTTAAGTCCTGTGAGCGATGTGATGATACCTGTGAAGCTTAGAAGTGAGACAATCTGAGATATTACCAGCTGCCTAACTTTTATGGTGCAAAGACTAAGAGGAGTCACCATCTGAGAATCTGGCAGTGATCTGAGCTGAGAACAGTGCCACAGGGGTCATGAAAGGTGGAATATCTTCCATTTACCAGCAAAAAGTCTGCAGCATGTACAGTGAGTACAGTGAGTGAGAGCACAGCTTGAATTTGACTGTTACATTTGGATAACAGAAGCCTCAGAATGATTTTGAGCGATATCCTTATCCCATAATGAAGCACGTAAAACCTGCTGCTGTTGTGTAGATGTAGGGAAGAAGGGCAGCAGTCATTTCTGCACTGAGCACTGAGCATTGCACAGTGAATGCACAGAATTTATCTGCTACATCTTGCAAATACTCTGGAGTAGCTTGCAGGTTACCTGAAACAGTATACAATGGTTTTCATGATTGTCCATTTTCTGAACAAGTTATGAAGCTTTTATTTGATTCTCTCCCCAGGAATACATTGTAATGGGACATTTGATCGATTTGTTTGCTGGCCTTACTCTCCCCCAGGAAATGTCTCTGTTCCTTGTCCTTCATATTTGCCGTGGTTGGAAAATGGTAATGTGAAAGTAGTAACTTCTCTTTGAGTTTATGCTGGGAATCCAGCTAAAGGACAGATGGTGCTTGTCTCTCTTGTTCCAGTGTCCTTTGAAGTGTCTGAGAGCTTTCTTGTCTCATCTCTTTTCACCTCTTTCCTGAACTGAGGCACAAAATTGTTGTCAATGTTTAATTATTTACTCTTTTTCTCCATCTGTGCTTGTTACAGCTCCATATTGCCTGCTATAAAGCAACTTTTCCAAGATCGTGTAACTGTACTGCCAGGCCTTTATTAGCAGTAACAGATTTGGGGTTCAGCTTCTAAGGTTCAACTTCTGGGGTCCCCACTGACCCCAGACATGAAGCTCTCTCCCAGAAAACTAGAGTAACTAAACAAAGCAGCAGTCCAAGCAGTCAGCCCTCCGGCAGGACAAACTGCACCATGAGCAACTGGTGTGGTGAAAAAACAAGCTCCCCAAGCAGCCTTTTCCTGAGGGACTGCATCAGGGAGACTTTCAGGAAGGGAAAAAGAGTAACATCTGCCAGGAGCAAAACTGTCTAAAAGCAAACAACATTCCCTTTCTCCCAAAGAAATGAAAGGACATTCCTACCACTGCAGCCTAGCATTTCTGAATCCTGCTACACAGCCTTTCTTAGCTATGTGTGGCTTTCTTAGCTGCATTTCTAATACCACTTGGAAGGACAAATTGTGTCTGAGTCCTTTAGTTTATGGGATACTACTACGGTCTGCTTATCCTAGCTTTCTCCAGCCCACCCCACACATGGTTTTTCTGTAATGTCATCTTTTGTACTTTTTTGTGCTTCTAAACAGAAAGGGACCCAGCTTCTATCTAGTTTCCCAAACAACGGCTTCTGCCAGCCGTTTAGAACAAATTCAGCTCTTCATAATAAATATATCTCCTTGTCATGGAGACTCTTTTTCTCTCCTTTTCTGTCTAAATTTCTACAAAAGCAGAATGTAAGACATTGCATCAGGTTATGAAGTTTTAATTGTGTTCACAGTGGGGAACACAGTGGGGCTGCTGTGTTACAGCTTCATCTGGCATTCTCATCCATACCACAGCACCGTAGGAGAAGAGGCATTAGAAACAGCCCAGCTGTCTGTTTGTCCTATAGATTTTCACAGGACTGGGGTTAGGGTTGCTTGTGGTCCCCGTTTCCATTGCTGGTCCCATTTCCAAGGAACAGCTATGTGTGTTCTGAAACACCTATGGACCTGGACCAGAAACATTTGGAAGCTCAAAGTAAATTTATTGTGGATTGTCATCACTGTCAAGCCTGACCACAGAAAAATTAGGATAGTCTAGAAATGAGATTTCTGATCACGTCATAAATACCTTCAGGTTTTTTTCAGTGTCTAGTCTCCACACAGAGCTCCTGCTCCATCACAGCAAACTGTTCTCTCAAAGCAGTTCTCTCAGTTCCAGTTATCCTGAGCGAAATGAGATATTCTGGTTGTTGCTGCAAGCCTTAAACACTTTCTAATTCAAAAATGAATGAAAAAGCTCAAGTCTGATTAGAAATAAATGGAAGGCATCTGTTCAGGACAACATCAAACAAACATCAACCAGGGTCTCCATACTATTATTCTGATGGCAAATCCTTAATTAGTATGAACTAGGACAATGGAGTGGAAGCCAAGAAAGCTTCATGGGTTCACATCACCTGCTGACAGGTCCCCAAAACACCTAAATAAAACACCAGCCACAGGTCTTTCAGAGAAAGATCATTCTGTAATCAAACCATACTCTTCCTCCTACAATTTTGACTGCACAACCTGGGCAATGTGTTACCCATACTTGATGGAATTTATGAACCTAATGAAGAAAAAGGAATAAAGTGAGATGTAAGCTTTTGTTTTGGGTGATATAACTGTATTTTTTGTAAATACCAGGTACATTCTGGGAATTTATTTCTGCTAGATTGCACTCCCACTTTGTATTATGTAAATATGAAAAATATACTGTCAAAGACAAAAGAAAAGTGGGTTTTATTCCTTTTCTGAGTGGGGGTGGGGTGGTGTCTATTGCTGTGGTATAAGGGAGAAATCTTTAGAATGTGCATGAAAAATGAAATCTTTATTTTGACCTTTCAGACTAAACTTCTGTTTACTTTCAGGAAGTGTAGGAAACGTATACAGAGTCTGCTTGGATGAAGGGACTTGGCAAACAAGGGAAAACTCCACAGACATTTGGCGTGATAGTTCAGAATGTTCTGAGAAAAATCATTTCCAAAAAAATGTAAGTAATATTTATATTATGGTTTAATACTGTAATCTTCTTAATCCCTTCTTGAGTAACAGATAAAACATTTCCACTGAATACCTGCAAAAAAATGTGCAGATTTTATTTAGATTGCCAAATAGAAACCTGTTAATTTATTTAGAAGAAGCAGAGGAGGAAAGCTTAGGGAGGGGGATTCCTGCTTTCTATGTCACAAATTATTTTTTGTTCAGAGTCCAGTGTTCACGTGTGCTGAATTTTGCCTAATAAAACTGAACAAGTCTGCAGCTTGACAATCAAGTAACTTAAATTCAAAGGATTCCATCATCTCCCCCAAGTCTCTGTAGTCTGCAAAGCCCAGACAACTTCATTCCCAGCCGCTTCCTGAGACTTTTAGCATTTAATGAGCCGTTAACTGATCCTTTCAAATGTAGGTAGTCACAGACTGGAGGATTTATCATAATGCAAATGCTATCCTTCCCGTCTGATATAGCATGCAGCCCAAGCGCTGGGCTTTGTCAGCAGGGGAAATTGGCTCTCCTGAGCTGAATTAAGAGCAGACTAGATACTCTCACCTCGACAGAGCTCAGGACTTTGTACTGAAGATAAAATTAAAATAATTACTGATCAACTCTAGTTTGTGAAGCTGGGAATCGCATCCTTGATCTGTATCTGCCAAGAAGCCTGGCTCGTGTTCTCTGTGATAAGGCAGTTTGCAACCCAGCAAGCTCACTTCCACCACCCAAGTTAGGTTTAAGGTAAAGGATGATTAAAGCAGTAAAACAGGGATCTGATCCTGTCACCTGCTTGCACAACTGAGCAATGACTTGCAATGAATGCAGCCATTTCAGATATCAGTAAAGCATGCAGTTTATCTGGTTTCATCTTCTTGTAACGTCATTGCCATAGAGTTCAGCTTAGCTGATGTCAAAATGAAGTCTCTTAGGTCAGCACTATTACTGTTGACTATTTTTTACTTTTTACTACTTTATTGGGTGAGCACTGTTACTGCTTATTACTTTATTGAGTAACATTACTTTATTGAATACTTTATTAAACACTTTTAGTTCAGGATCCCCATGTGCTACTAAGTTTTTACTAAACTTGGTGAGTACATGAACTTCCAAACTTACAGTTTATTTATACAAGTGTGATAAATACTTGTAAGTACTGAGAGTTTTCCATGGTTTGTTGACCATTCTGGATTGCAAACTTATGGGTGGGAGACACATTAATTCATCTTGTGTGACAGCAGACCATTTCTCTGAGAGCTTTAATCAGCTTTCTTACCAATGCTAAATGTGGTTTCGTACCTGTTTGCTCTATTTAATGGAAAACCCCAGGATATTAGAAATAACCCAAAGCTAGTACACGCACACATCAGAAGAATCAGCTTAATTTCATTTGCTTTGGTGTTGCAAAATTGGCACAGTCATGAAGATAACTTGTGGTTTTTATTGGGTTTGTGCCTGTTGGACTGTTTTCATGGAGCAGCGACTAATGGCTGTGCTACAGGAATCTTCTGCACCCACACTGCTCTCCCTGGGCACTTTCACTCTCTCCAAGAGAGGCACAGTTTACCCATGCTATCCAGACAGCACTCATTAGCATAAATTGATTAGAGACAGCTACTGGTAGGAAGACGGTGCTAAAATCACTGGTGCTGAACAGTAAAACTATTCACAAAGAAAACAACAGAATCACTGAGGAAAAGACACAGGTTCCAAGAAGATCTCTGCAGGCCAAATATGGATTATGAAAGCCACATATCCTCTACCTCGATGTCCCTCTGCAGAGAAACTTTTCTTGAGCCAGAAAAGCCATATGAAGAGATGAGAGGTAGACATAAGCAGCTAAATGGAAAAACTTACCAAGAAGAAATGTTAAATGAAGCGAAGTGTGAATGACCCCCTTCCTCATCTGAGGTCTTATTTGTCATTCAAAGACATTCTAGACAGCCCTAATATAATAATTTTGATTTTTTCCTTTGAGATCATTGCAGAAGTAAGTCTATTTCAATGACTCTAGTCAGAGCTAACTCTCAGAATTGTACAGACACAACTGATCTGTAATTGTGTCTCCAGGCCACACACATAGTAATTGCACTTGTGTGTACAGGTTGAGTGAGCTGATCTCTGCAGTTATGAAACCACCATGATCCATTTAGTGCATGTAATCATGGCAATGATTAGCTGTAAATCAGACCATGAATGGTGCTTGTGCAGGATCAATCTGGAAATGAGACTGTGAGTGCCTTCAAATTTAAAAAGAAACTAAGGCTGTCTGAAAGGCTCTGTCATGCAATGATTTCATCAGGCAGTGAAGGAAGCAGGCATCAGAAACCTTCCCTTCATACCTTGTAACCCAAAAAAGTTGAATCTGAGCGGTGTTTGTGCCCTGCCCACTTGCCTGCGTGTGTAACACATTTTTCTTCTTGTTCCTAGGAAGAAGACCATAAATTACTTACCACATTACAGCTTTTGTACACTATAGGACATTATTTTTCTCTCATCTCACTTGTATTAGCTCTCCTTATACTTTCTTTACTCAGGTTAGTACAAATTTACATGCATTTTAAAAGTACAGACTCCAGTATTCACATTCTTCTTTCCATGTAATCGAGTTTATTGCTTAGCTTCCTGTGTAAATAACTCATATTTTCCTAATAAGCTTTATAAAAGCAATTCCTAAGCAAAATCCATTGATGAATGCAACGGTGGTTTTTCATTTATGCAAATTAAATGTATTCCATAGGATTCATACATTACTTTTTCTCCCACAGAAAACTGCATTGCACAAGAAACTACATCCATATGAATTTATTTGCATCTTTTATCTTGCGCACCACAGCAGTCCTTATAAAAGACACTGTATACAACAATATTTACTCCAAAAGACCAAATGATGAAACTGGATGGATATTATACCTCAGTCCTGAGGTAACTTGTTAGTTCATTGTTAATAGGTAATGTGTGCTGCTAGTGGCTGTAACAGTTACAGTTTTGGAAGTTTGCCATATGGCAGTAAGCTTTGAGGTGTTTGTTAGTTGAGCTTCGAATGCTGAAATTTTGCTGATAAATCTCGGGGTAATAAAGAAAAAAATTCTGATTTGATAAATTGTAATAGGTTGATTCTATATGAAGTCTTGTATAGAAACAACAGATTAATCAGTAGTTATATTTAGAAACATCCAATTAAGCAAAACAATTTACAACTGCATTGTTTAGGAAGAAATCTACACATTTATTTGGCACTTATTCTCTCTTGGTATGCAATCCACACAAATCTTGCTTTTAAGACAGAGTTATCAAACAATGAGTTTGCTGTGTAAGAACACTAAGAGAAAAAAAATAGCTTAAAGGCTTTCCTGTACTAGAAAATTGTGCTAATTTTCTTACACTTGTTTAGATAATGGAATAACAACATCTCTCGTGTGACTACTGTGGATAAATTATACTTGTATGATGTCGTATGAATATAGTTTGCCCATGTCAACAAGCAAAATTACCTGCAAGATGTTAATGGTGACTATGATTTTAATAGCTTATCAGCAAAAACTCTGATATGCAGATCATGATAAAGAACACATACTCCAGTCTATGCTGTCACTTTTTCCTACTCGTCACCTCCACTCAAACTCTCTGACAATGCAGAAGCCTTTAAATTGTTGCAGTCCCCTCCAGCCTCTCCCAAACACCAACCAGAGTCTCGTGAGATATGTGACCAAACCACAGTTTTACCACAACCATGTGTTAGTTTTTAAATGGTTGCTAAAGTAACAAGAGAAAACCAGGATTTGTCAGAGCTTTTATATATTAACAATGATTCCCGGTCTCTCATTTCTACAGATTATACTCATTTGTAGGACTGCCCAGTTTCTCATGCATTACTTTGTTGGGGCAAATTATTTCTGGCTATTAGTAGAAGGAATTTATCTGCATACGTTATTGATAACTGTTGTACTCTCTGAAAGACGACTGCTACAGACATATATTGTGATAGGATGGGGTAAGTACATAACAGTTTCCAAGTTCTTGATTCTGTGGTACTTTTTTGAGTCAGTGATGGATACTTTTTAATGAAGAAAGAAAATATTTGAACTCTTTTTTTTTGGTTTGTTTTGAAGTCAATGATTTTAATGAAGGTATACCAACAGTGATACATTCATTACAGTTGAGCTTGATCTGCAGATACAGGAAATGGGTGAATTGTTCTGTAAGAAAACAGTACCCTTGTATACAGAAAGAAGAAATTTGAGTGTATTTGGTCTGTATTTTCTGCCATCACTGAATATAGTGGTACTATCAGCAACTTCATTTTCTTCCTCTGTAATAGAGCACCTATGTAGCAAAGATGCCCAAACATTAAAAATTTTCTTTTATAAGTTCACCTTCCGAGCTCACCTTAAAGTTCTAAAGTGTGCTTTAACTCAGAGGACAACCTGAAACACTTCATGATTCGGGTCTTATATTTCAGGCATTTTTCATGTAATAAAGACAATGTAAATTTAGTTACAAGCAACTGAACAATATTGTGTAAATTATGTGTGTAATCTGACAATTAGGTTTGTTGCTTACTCAGAGATCATAATTCTGTATCTTGTCTGTACAAAGGAGAAAATTAAGGTTTCCTAATTCCCAATAACCATCTAAAATCTACCTGTACAACTTGCAGACCTTTGAAGATCTGAAAACAAAAAATGTACTCTTAGACAACACATAGGTTTGTTGCAAGAGTTATTGAGTCAAATCCAGTGGCTTGAGTTAAGGAGGAGGATAGGATGGATGGCCATAAGAACTTCTGACTATAAAACTTTTATTAGTGTATGGCTTTACAAGCCAGTTCACTATCACCACGTCTGTGTATTGAACTGTATTGTCAAATGTAAAATTGTGCATCCAGGACTGTGAGACTATAGTGTATAGCCCACTTAAAAAAAAAAAAAAAAAAAAAAAAGAAAGTGATTTTTAAAAGGATTTTATTGTGGTGGATGATTATGTAGTTGTAAATAAATTAACTCTATATTTGCTGTGCTGCACTGCTTGCTAAAATTATCTACCGAGGATGAAGAGGTATGATTTTAAAGAGGTGTTTGAACTCAAACATAAATAGCTGAAGCAAATGGCAGCTACAATTGAAATTATAATCATTACAGTTAGAATGCTACAACATTTTAAAGGAAATATTTGGTTATTGTTATCAAGGTTGTGGCAAACTCCCTGTCAGTTTGACAATAATTCACGTCATTCAATTTTGGTTGTGTAATAGTTATACTAGGCTCTCTCTGTAACAATCACAGGGAATGAAGACAGCTCACTTTACTTCTCTTTGACATCTACCTTACCTCTTGAATTTTGAAATGAGAATTGGATAGCATCTAAAAAAAATAGTCTACTGGGGAAATTCCTAGAATTAAGTGAATTTCAGATAAGGCCATTTTAAATGCTTTTCTAATGTGACGGTATTAATTTATTAAAAGAGAACCATTGCTGTAGAAAAATACCAATGCTTAAAGCAAGATCTGAAACAGGTCTTCAGTATCTAAAATACCACACAGGGAGAAACCTGAGCAAAAAAGTTTCAAAAACGTAATATAAAACCCTGTTGAAGCACACAAGATAACTTAATTTAGGGCAGAACAATCTGGTCTGAAAGAATAAAGATCCATTAAAGAACGCAGAAACCTTAATTGCCTTTTATAGAAATGGCTTATGTTTACTACTAATGACAAGACTAAAAGATGTCTGACTTTTGTTCTTACACCATTTGAACCAGGTTTTGAATATGCATTAGATAATACTGTATATATTGTTCAGAAGATGTCAATACAACAGATTGCTTCATTTTGTGCATTGTGTAATCAAGTTTCTCTCTAGAACCAAAGGAAGAAGACAAGTACCTTTGAAGAGTGAATTATTTCACTGTTTAAGAAAAGTGGGATATTACTTTAATCCTTTTGTACATCTCTGGATATAGTCACATTGGAACTTTTCTTATTTCCTACAGCATCCTTTTCTCTAGCCTTACCTGTATTCATCCACTATGCTGCTGTGAAGATTATTTTTCAGGCTTGCGGTTTTGAACATGCTATCCATTTTTGGCATCCCTCTTTTTCCTCTTTTGCTTCTTCCTCCTCAGACATTAGCTACTTTCCTTCATTTTCACACTCATTCTTATCCTTCCTCATCTATTTAAAGTTTCTGTCAAAGCATGCCACACTTCATTGTCCATTGCTAAACCTCTGGGCCTTCTCTGCTTGCACCTTACACTTTAGAGGGTCCTTCTCACCATCCATGTCTTGATTTTTCTGTTCCCTCTCACATTCCTCTTTAAAGATTCCTTGTGCTATATTAATATGTGTGTATTATCATATAGGCTGCTGACACACCAAGACCACTTTCACGCTGTCTTTGATCATAAGCTTTGATCACAAGCTCATTGAAACAGAGACTAACCATTTTATTCCTTGTTCAAACTGCAATAGGACAAGTCTGTTAAGAAATTTGCTCCCTACTGTAAGAGTCTCAGTCCCTCTCCATTGCTCTCATACCTGTATCCGCTGATTTCCTTGAGGCCTTTTCCCATTAATTAGCTCAATTTCTTATTCATATTTATTGGAATTACTACTAAGATGGGACACCTGGCAGTTTTCTTATGGACATTTGTAGTATCGCTGCTGATGAACCAGCAGGGGTGAACCATGTTTACACCTACAGAGATAAACTGCCTCAGCTACCGTCCAGGAACTGCACTTGACAACATCACCTCATTCTCCTGGGTATTATCTTTCCCTATGGAACAACTTCATATTTGTAGCATGTAGCTCCCTTCCCAAGTGGTCCATGTCCTGATTGTTCTTTCAAATCCACTTGTTGCATCAATGCTTTCTCCCACCCAAGTGAGACCCTTTCTATCTCTTTCCCCATTTTAGCCACTCAGAGGTCTATTATCTCAGAGTATTTTGTTTCTGGTCCTTTCCCAATATTGCTGCACTCCACCTTTTCCCGTGACCTTAGCTAGTATCCCAAAATCCTGATTAGATCCTGTTCTGGCCCCAGTGATCCACATCTTCTTTCCTTTCTTTCTGCCACATCCACCAGAAAATCTCCTGTCTGTTATTGGACTGAGAATCCAGTTGAACACCTGCCTTTTGTAGCTCACATGCCTTGTGCTTGTGATTGAAGCTTGTGCCTGCACATTTGTAGACCACTGTAATAGTGTAGCAAACCTTTATTTCAGAGGGTTTTTTCAGTCTGCAGTCTATGATCTCCAGGAGAGGGGGCAACAATAGGGGAACAGGGACCACAGATTATCTTTAAGGGGTCCAGAAAAGATAGACCAGGAGAATAAGCCCTTGGCAGTTGTCATAATTAACTAGACAGAGTTCCATACCTCCACTGAAAACTCCTTAAGTTTTGACAAATAAAAGTGTTAACGTCTGGTGCCTTAGGTAGTCTGTGAAGCCTCAAGTCAAGTGCCAATTATTTTGAATTCTCAGGGTCAAGAATTTAGAAGATTTGGACAGTTCACCAGTGTATATATATATATATGTATATATCAGTCTGAAAAAGCAAGATTCAACTATACAGTGAAATTTCATTTTGTGTTTGAACTACAAATGGGGAAAGCCAAGATCAGGTTGATTTTTCTACTAAATAGAAGACTGAAAAACATGTCTTTGCACCACACGCTACTGTAACATATCTGTGTTTTGTGTGAACCATTCTGCAATCTTGGCTGTAATTGACTCCTTTTCTTTTCAGTTGTTCCTATCCTGTTTGTGGGACCTTGGGGAATAAGCAGATCAAAACTGGAGAACACAGGGTAGGTTATTAAATAAAATGTGCCTTAGAATACTGGATTTCTCTTTGCTTAATTTTTCTGAAAGCCCTTGACAATGATTGACACAAGTATTGACTACCAGATTATATTAAGATTCTACAGTACCTATTAATACTTGTTACATTTTCTAGGTTAATTTTAGTACTTTCACATTAAATTACTTCTAGGAATTCTCAGATTAATTTATGCATAAATCAAGTAGAATGAACATCCACTGTTCATGAAATGAAAGCTATTGCATCCAATGTTCACCCACTTATATGAAGCAAACTGTCAGCACAAGCATCGTCATGGAGAGCATCTTGTTAGTCAAAAAAGGAGACTAGTGCTTTCCTTGGAGACCATCTACACTTTGAGTTTAATTAGTATTCACTGCCATTTTGAAAAAAAATAGTTATGGAGGATAATAACAAAAACTGATATTGATGAAAAGCTGGTATTAAATGGATGTGTTCAGTATTCAGTGAATGAATCAGTAAGGGTAACTTGCACTAGTGAACATCAGTCTTCTGATCTTCAATGATGTTGTAAATGGCATCACATAAACTTTGGGGTTTATGTATGATTTCTTTTGTTCCCCCTTTTTATTCATGGTTCCTAGAGAGTTTTGTTTGGAACACCAATATAGTTATTAAGCAACAACAGGAGGAACCAAATCACAATTACAGTCTCATAGATTTAGATGTTATGCAGACCGTAAATGACAAGCCAAGGTCCTACAGAGTTTCAGACTAATTAGCAAGAAGGAACATATACACAGAACAAATTAGAAGGTTAGAGCACGAGAAAAGGAGACAGCTTCAAGGAAATGATATACATACTTATTAGCAGGGCAAGAACCATGGTCCCAATTCATAGTTTACCCATTTCCAGTTTCCAGTTTCAGATAAATTTGAGTAGGATGAATTCCCTTATGAAGATTTGGTGCCATGTACAGTTGTTGTGTGGATCCAAAGACTGAGTTTGCCAGATAGTTCTGAAGTTTGCAGTCTAGGGAAACCTCTCTCAACATTCTGGTGGAAAGATCTTCAGAATAAATACAATTACAGTTGTTGGTGAGGCTCTTCCTATTTTGTTCCATTTCTCCTGAGTGTCACCTGAAAAAGTTGAACTTTGTCAACTTCCTTTTGAAATATATACATAGGCTATGTAAACTTTCTATTTTTTTCTATGAAAATAATGTAATTATACTTTAAATTATTCTTCAGGTGCTGGGGAACAAATGAGCATATGGGAATCTGGTGGATCATCCGAGGACCAATGTTGTTTTCCATTGCAGTAAGAATTATTTCATCATGCACAAATGTGATTCATTGTCTCTTGTGACCTTCTCCAAGTATAATCCAATTCTTGAATTAGAAAAGATGAGACATAAAAAATTGTAAATGAAGTTTCTTACTGTGGGTGGATGGGCATTCTGTCCATCTGCAAACAACAAAGATTCCAGTGTCAACCTATCAAAACACTGTTGTTTATCTGTGAAGTGAATTCTGCACAGCTCCATCTACATCAAAGGTGGAGTCTTTTGCTTCTCATATTTTTTACTTTTCATATTTTTACCCTCATTTTCTCAGTGAGCAGGTTGCTTAGGAAAGTGCTACCACATGGTGAGCACCACTAGAAATCTCCAAATACTCTATGGAGGAAGATCTTATGATAACAAGGATGCAGAGAAATAGCAACAGAAGTACTGATGGTCATGAGGAGAAAACATTCACCTAATGAAAAAACAATTAAGCATAGCATGACAAGACTGAGTTATGAATTTTTTTCTTAAAGAAATGCAAAAAAGTGTACACTTCAAATGCAGTGATGATGAAGAGATGGAAATAGCATGATCAAAACAACTCATGAGGACATGATTATGGACACAGAATTTTGATAGGTGGGACTATGGTGTGTGTCCAGAATACCTTATATTCTCATGCAATCAGCAAGGCATAAAAAAATTAGAGGAATAAGTGATTTGGTTAGCTAGACAGATAGAAAATGTAGAATTGAGATGTACTTTACTCATGCAAATGTGTACACAGAGTAAAAGAAACACTGCTTAAAGTGTAATATTGAGAAATTGGTGCATTCAGTGACATGTTAAGACATAAATGTTCAATGACATAATGTTCAATGCAATTCATAATTGATAATTCATAATTGATGCAATTCAATGACATAATGTTAAGACATTAACATACTGGAGACAGTCCAGCAGAGGCCATCAAGACTATTGAGGCTTGGAGCACAAAATGTACAAGAAGAAGCTGAGAGAACTGGTTTTTTTCAGACTTGAGAAGGTTAAGAGGAGATCCCATTGCTGTCTTCAGTAGCAATAACAATGGGGTCATATGGGCCCAGGAGGGTACAGCAAAAGGATAGTAGCAAATAGACAAGAGCTGTAACATACAAAGTTCAGACTAGATATAAAGAAATTTCTAAAGATAAATTTCTAACCTTAATTCAGATGTTCATGTCACTACTTGGAGAGTTCCTCTCATCATCACCCAAAACTCGGGGAAAATACTTTCTCCTGGGGTTTTTCCCCTTCATTTTTCATTGTAATTAGTACCAGTTTTGTCCTTCGATATTTTTGAACAAATAAGATATAGTTTCCTAATGGAGACCAATACACAGAAACATTAAGGCAGACATAAAGTGACAAGAGAGATAACCTTTTGTTCAAAAATACCTCTAACTAAGGCTGGCAAAAAGAGAGGTCACCTTAGATTTATATGTAAATAGATAGATACACATATATGTTATTCCTCTAACATAATTTTTAATCCCTGCTTTTTTAGATTACATTTTGGGATCTTCTGCTTGGTGCTATTTCACAGATTCAGATAGCCCCAGCAGTTTAATTTATTCTGAGTATGTAACCTCTGATCATTACCAGAGCTTATAGTCATTAAGTATTAGAAAATACAAAGAAAGTGTTAAAGATACAGCATTATCAGTTGGACTTTATGGACATCTTTCTACAGAAGAACAAGCAGCAACTAGAGGACAGTTGAAGCTATTTCACCTTCCAGCAATGTGTATAGAAAAGCAGGCTCAGCTTCTTCCTGGGATAACTTTCTTAAACTTAGTTGCCTGTCTGTTGAGTCTTGTAGTATTGAGTCCTTGAAGTGGTGAAGGAACTCACATATCATTGCTTTTTGCCTGTGCATTTTGATACCAATGATCTTTTTAGAAGGAGCCATAAACTTTTTGAATTACTAAGACATCCTCTTGCTGTTAGGTTGCAGGACATTCTGTCTGTGATTGTTCCTTGGAATCACACTGGGTGACCCTTACTTGGAAATCACTTCTAAGGCAAACAGGAAATGCATGTGCAGACCTGATATAACAGAATCCAGTTTGTCAGTATACATGATGGTGGCCAGCAGTGGAGTGAAGGTGGGGACATTCCTTCAGTGTCTTGATCAGCATCAACATCACTCCACCACTGATACCATGAGGGAGGCAGGGAAGGCATCAATGAGAACTGAAATTGAAAGGTTAAGCAAAAGGCATGATAGCAGATTGCAGGAGAATGGAACTGAAAATGGGGAAGAAGGAGAAAAGAGTGGTGAGGAGGAATTAAGAGGATGCTCAGCAAGATAAATTGGATAGAGGGACAGCCACAGTATGGAGACAAGAGAAATGCATAGTGGGCAGAAATGAAGGGGTTAGAATCTGAGAGCCAGATCACGTAATAACCAGACAGGATGTTCTCAGTATCCTGTTCTTGAATATAACTCAGAAAACTTATCTAAAATCCACTGGCAAAATGTGTGTCAACCTTACATAATGATGGTTGTGCATGGATTATAAAACCCAGGTACTGCAGCTGGACTTTGTCCTCATAGGGCATATGCGGGTGTACAGGCCAAAAGTTCCTAACCTTTTTATTGCAAAACATCAGAAATGCTAACTTTGTATTTCCTTTTTCTTTTATCTTATTGAACCTTATCACACAGTCCTGTTTTCTTTAAAATAAAATTGAAAGAATCATGGGGAAAGCACCACACTAGCTTGTATGTTGCTATTTCCTGAGCAGCAGTCAGCCTGGAAAAGAATGATGTCACCTCACTTTTACATATGTTATTGCCATCCAGAAATTTCAGAGTACTTCAAACGGAAGTGATTATCTGAGTTTGGTGGTGGAGAACTGGAAGAGACTATGACAGATGTATTTCTTAACACTGATCTTAAAAACTCCATGTGCCATTTTTGGTTTCCTTTGTCCCACATTAAGTAAGAAATAAAGTATTAGAGTTCTTGCACATAGTGAAAGATTCTAGTGAGAAGTCTGTCTTTTCTATGAAACATCGAGAGCAAAAGTATTTAAATCTTATAGCAGACATTTTCAATAAAGTTTTAGTGTTTTCTGTGAAAAACAGAAGTACATAATAGAAAATAATTTTTAGGATAAACCAAATTTTCCAGGCAAAAGTAAGTTTGGATGGAATACGCTTGTTAGCTCTACTTTTGAAGAATCTTTCAGTGTTGACTATGATGAATTCTTTGTATTTGTAAAAACAATAAATTATAGTAAAAGAAGTCAAATTCTAAAAGTTAAGAAAGACCAGTACAGTCATCCATTTAAAGGTAACTCTTGTACATGTGTGCACCTATAGCTTCCCTAACTTGTCCAAAGAAATGCCCACAAGATGAACTATTGGTGCAGAAAAAACCAGGAGAGCATAGGCTGCAAGACATGCACTTTAGTAACGGAGATGTGTGAATGACAAGAGGGCACTTCATGAGGAAAAATTATGAACCTGAGCTTAAGGTAGTTCAATGCTGCCTCAGAAAGTTGCTTTCCAACTCTCTGTCCCCAAGTTCATACACAATGCTAGGCAAAATATCACAACTGGCAACTAATTTCTGGTTTTTGCTTTCTGAATGTCCAAACAGCTGATGGGGTAAGGGTTGAGCACTTCCAGTTGCAGCTAAAGTAGCAAGTATGATGCTCTCAGTAACACCGTTGATGCTGATTGCTCTACAAAATCAAATCAAAACACCTGTAACTGGTGTGATCTTGCACTTTGGACTTCCATCTATTTATGCTTTGGTTGTTTTTTGGTTTTGGTTTTGGTTTTTTAAGGGAATAATATTCACTTATCACCCTGTGATGTTTTAAAGATACATCTGTGCACATTTGGGGAAAACAGCATGAAAAGTGTTTGATACTTTCCGCAGAACAAGAACTAGGGTTGCAGCAGTAATACCTACACATCAAGACAAGGAAACTAATCCCGAATGTCCATTCCCAAAATGAGGAAGCAGGGTTCTGTGTTAAAATTAAAATGTAATTTGTACTGTGTCATGGTTTAACCCCAGCCAGCAACTAAGCACCACAGTCACTCACCCACTCCTCCCCCCTCCCAGTGGGATGGGGAAGAGGATTGGAAGAAAAAGTAAAACTCATGGGTTGGGATAAGAACAGTTTAATAACTAAAATGAAATAAAATATAATAAAAATATTTGTAATGAAAAGGAATATAACAAAAAGAGAGAGAAAGGAAACCCAAGAAAAGGTAAGTGATGCACAATGCAATTGCTCACCATTTGCTGACCAATGCCTGAGCAGCAATCCTCCCCTCCCGGCCCACTCCCCGCAGTTTCTATACTGAGCATGGTATGGAATAGCCCTTTGGCTAGTTGGGGTCAGCTGTCCTGGCTCTGCTCCCTCCCAGCTTCTTGTACACCTGCTTGCTGGCAGAGCATGGGGCACTGAAAAATCCTTGACTTATCCTAAGTGCTACTTAGCAACAACAAAAACATCAGTGTCTTATCAACATAATTCTCACACTAAATCCAAAACACAGCCCTGTACCAGCCACTAGGAAGAAAATTAACTCTGCCCCAGACAAAACCAGTACATACTGGAAGATCATGTAGCATAACATATACGTAAATCAGGCTGAATATGGCAACTCTAAGGTTCTCAACTTTGCAACCTTAATATCCTTTTTGCACAGGGCTTTTGGTTTGTGGAAGTGAAGTAGTTAATGGCTCATAGGCATTTGCAGGCCTCATTAGGAGAGAAATATTGGCAGATTGGTCTTCGCCAAGTCAGCACAATTTAATTAACAAAAAGGAGTGAATTATTCATAAAAGAATGCCCAGGGCTTCCTTGTCTGGCTGTCTAGAGACTCTTCATCTGAAGAGTTGCAATCCCTGCTGTTTTTTACCACATCCTGCCTACCTGTCATGGTTTGGTGAAGAGCTGTATGACCTAAAGGAATATAAACTCTGTTAACTGCCTCATTTAGAGAGAGTTGATAGCAGCAGAGTCTGTCACTGCTGCTCTGTGCCCTCTGCTACAGCTGTGGCAGTAACCTGCTTCTGTTCCAACCCGATCACAAGTGCATTCTGGTTATTTGGTGACAAGTTTTGCAAGTGTTTAATATCACCTTTACATTTCTTTATGTATGCTATATGAGTAGTGTCATAGCATTTATTGTAACCCACCCATATATATTTTCTTTCAAGGTTAACTTTGGCATCTTCTTAAAAATTCTCAGGATGCTGATTTCCAAACTAAAAGCTCAGCAAATGAGCTTTCATGACTACAAATACAGGTACGTAATAAATAACAAAATCCCAGCCCTTTTCTTTTCTCACAACATCAGAAGGGTGCCACTTTGCTCTTGCAAATTATACATTTACCTACCACCACCAGATGTAACGGATATTCAGAATATGATATAGGAAAACCATCTGGGGAAACAGGCTCCACAAACATTTTCTTATCTGAGAGGTAAAGTCAGATCAATGCCTGTGTGCTGAGTATTATGGGCATTTTTCTCAAGGACTTTGCAATGCAGTAAAAACTCTGCTCTCAGGTGTCCTCACTGTACACCTGTGGCCTCTACTGCTGTGACACACTTTTTCCTTGAGTGTGACAAAAGGTCCTCAAAAGAAAAGGAGGTATAGAAGATTTGTGAGACATTCCTAAGTGACATTAGCATTTCTCATCTACCTTTTTTCACAGACACAGACACGGTTGACTCAAGAATGTGCCTGGTCTTCTTATAAACCCAAATCAGAACATTATCCTTAGCCTGCACTGCTGAAGGCCCTGCTGTGGGCTCTCTTGGCAAGAGTCTCAGTGGTGCACATCATGTCTTATGTAAAGTCCTAGACTTGGCCTTTGCACAAGGAACAGCAAGGGCAGGCTGCTCTGCAAGGAGCTAAGGGTGCAGTGAAAACTGCAGTTAAATCAATGGAAATCTGGGTATTTGCTAACTGCTTTCCACATCCCAGTTCTTTACAGTTCTTAGTATCTTTAATCAAAGCATTGTGAATCCCTGTCTGCTACTACAGTCCTGCCTTAATAAGATGAATTATTTTAACAGGACTCGGTGGGGGGGTGTGTGGGGGTGGGGGGGTGGGGGGGTGGTTGGAAATTCTGCTAATAACTTCCTATTAAATTCCAGTATTAAATCCCTAACAAGAAGTGTATTTCCACTTTCTTTTAACATTCAAAGTCTGAAAGATCTCAGCTATATTCTCCAGATTGCTACACAAAGATTGTTGTGATGACAGACAGCAATGCCTGTATTTAACATTGCCTAATGTTTTGTGTTATATTCTCTTTTCTACTGCTTATAATTTTGCTTAAGTTTCAAAGATTCAAGCTATTCTTCACATTGCAAGTCCTCCTCAGAACTTACTTTCTTTTGAGATCTCTTTTCATCCATGCAAACCTGTTCCCAGATTGTTAAAGAAGATTGTCTTCCATAAAAATTATGCTGGTTGCGTTTTTTAAAAAGTAGATGACTGCCAACAGCACTGCAGAAACTTTCTATGCAGCTACATAGAGTTTTCAGCAGTGATAGGAAAGTCTAAGTCCCCTGTTAACAGATCACTCATACTTAGCTTTGTAAATGTTTTGCTCTTACCTAGCAGCATAAGTTTGATGATAGCGTTCTTCCTGTTCAATTGCTTGTTCCTAACTTCTCACCTTAAACCCAAAGCCAAGATTTCCTCCTGTACAGACTTTTCTGGTAGTGTGCTCCAAAATTTATATCTGGGAATTTGTCCTCAAAATCACAAAATTACTAATACCATTCCAGAGTCAGAAAATTGAGGGAATATTTCTGGAGTAATTTCTTTGTAGCTGAAGTTTTGATTTTTGCACCAAGGATGTTGAAAAAATGCTATAATCAAACATTTTCTTTTTAAGATTGGCAAGATCTACACTTGTGCTGATTCCATTGTTGGGGATCCATGAATTTGTATTTACCTTCATCACTGATGAACAGGTGGAAGGACTTCCAAGACATATAAGACTTATCATTCAGCTGACAATGAGCTCATTTCATGTAAGTACTCTTAGGGGTCACAGATCCACATATATGTTGTTCAGCTATAGATATCACAGATATAGAGTATTCTTATTTAATATTATGCTTTAACCTATAATGTCTCTAAATACACTATTACAGTGACAAGATAAAGAATTCACAAACTGCATATTTAAAATATGGTAGTTCCAAAGACCAAAAAAGGAGTCTGACATCTTCAGAAACAGTGTGTCTTGTGTTCTTTGGGAGTGGGTAACAGTTCATCACAGACCTCTGTTATGAGAACAGGATTAAAGTGCTCTATTTAAAATATGTCTTTCACATAAGTTAATTCCTAAAAAGCACTGGATGGCTTTTTTTAAGAAGATTTTCAGGTGATCTGTTGACTTTGCGGTCACACTGAGGAGAGAGTTTGTTCTGGACTCATCTTTTTCAGTGCATAGTACACGTCCAGCATACTTCAAACACACCACAATGACCTTGTTGTTGTGCCACTGTATGAACAAAAAACAGTCAAGACTGTATCAGGAGATGCAAGGACCAGCTTCACTTTAGCTTGTGTAGTTGGGGCTGTCCGTTCACAACTGACGCATCACTGACACAGAGGGCTTGTGGGGCAGTCCTTACCTTTTAGGACTTTTTCCAAAAGACATTGAATGAAGACTACATGGCATTTGGGGCAGTTGGATGAAAGGAGATGCAGATCTGAATACTGTGAGAACAACGAACAGAGTTAAAACATTTTCTGTGAGGAGAAGCATGTGAAGGATAAGCAGGACCTGCTTTGTGTGTGGTTCCAGCCTAGAGGATGCACTCTGGGTACGCCTACCAGACTAAAGTCCTCGAGCAAGTGCATTGAAGACACATGTTGTACAAGAACTTTGTCAGGGCCATGACTCACCTGAGTCGTGTGCTGTTCAGCAGTTGTAACAGAGGTAGTTCCACACAAGTCTAGAGAAAATCTCAGATATTTTTTATGCCAAAATGACACCTACATGCTTCAGGCACGACCTCAGTTTGGAGCTTCTGTCTCTTTTGTGGGTTTAAGTATAAATTCAACAAAACACTTAATGCATCAGAAGTGAAACATGCAAAACTACCATGACTTCAGTGAAGAGGCACCAGTAGAAAAGTCCACTTTTTCACACTAGCCCCCAGCTCAGTGGGCTTCTCTGGGAAATGGACACAACACAGGCTGCAGCTAGGAGATGGGGAAGGGGCCAAGAAAGCTTACACAGCTTTCCTGCCCAAACAAAGCTGTGTGAGCCAGCAACCAAAGATGCAAAATGAACTGAGAGGAAGTAGGACGAAAGAGAAACTGAATCTGTGGCTTAGTGGTTAGAGCAGCTGGCTGAGAAAGGGACACTGAGGCCTCAGCACCTGCCCCTGAGTGTTGGTACCATTTACATTAAATAACTATAGATTTAAAAAGGTATGTGAAAATTAATCAGAGGAGCAAGGAGTAGAACAATCTCAGCACTTCCCTTACTCATGCTTTACTTCCACTCATGGCCTCGAGAGACATGGCAGTAGTCGCTATTAACCTGCCTTGATTCAAGAGAAGGTGCAGATGTGCCTCAACCCAGAGAGGCTGTTAGTGAAGTGACTACTCTAGGGCACGGCTTTGCCTGTGGGGAGGCACTAGGTATTTCCCATACTTCCAGGTTATTGAGCAAAATATGGGCTATATCACAACTTCCAGCTTTTCCTCCTTTGAAGAAAAGAGCATTGACCCACTGACTATAGCTGGATCCTTAACACAGGTGTCTAATTCCATGCAAGGAATAACTGAAGCAGTTGCATTTTCTGCTTTGACATTTTTTTCTTGGTTGCTTTACATCCCAGCTTCCAGTTACTGGGCTATTGTGAGTCCCAGACTAGGTGCCCAGGGCCCTATCCTCCACCTCATTCAGTATATTCAGGAGCTTAGCACTAACTTGACACGTGAGAAAAACTGCAGTTGTACAGGCCTGAGTATTCAACCTTGAGTCACAGCATTTAACTCCCCACTGAATATAGTTTCTTAACTGTTAGATGCTTATATTTGCTGCATTCCTAGTGGTTAAAGGACTTTTGGTATTTTCTCCCAGCAGTAAAAAGATCACTTCTACATTTTCCTCTCATGCGTCCCGAGATTTAAGTCTGCAATGTCAACACCTGTAAACATGTGTCTCATATCTACTACCCCCATATCTCTATAGGGAGCTATTTTTCCTCCTGGTAATCATTTCAGCTTGACCAACAGGAGAACTCCTCCCATTTTGGTTACAAATAATTATGAAAGGAGACTGCATAAAGTTCAAGTCCTTATGGGATTCCATTTATAAATTCTAAGAAAGATTTTAAGAGAGTCTCTTTTTGATGCAATTGCCATATATCTAGTTCTCTCAGAAGGCACACAAGGTAAATCAGGTAGCAATTTAGCTTTCCTGAGCAGAGAAGGAGCTTTCTTGCTGTCTTCTGAAAGAACTAGGCAGTTCAGGAAGTACCATCAATTCATCAGGTGAAAGAGTAACAAACTAGGTTCATTCCTGCAATACTCCATTTGAAATGTCTGTGTAGGAAGCTTTTCTACCCCCTAAAAATCATAGCTATGAGAATGTCTGTCCTCATCCAGAGTTTGGGCTCCATTTCCCTAAAGGCTGTTGTTCATTCACCGTATCTGAAAAGTGACACTATGGCCTCATATATGTACACTCACAATAAGTACTGTACTCATGAACAGATTTCTAGACCTAGGAGAAAATTTGTCAGAGCAGTCACGTGGGTGGAACAGATGGACTAGCAGCTGCAGGTGGAAAAGAAGTTTCTCACCTATACATTCAGCAGAGTGTTTTAGAGATGTTTCTGTACCTGACTGCCCTTCAGTCACCCTGCCTTAGTAGCACATAAGTAGGAAGAAATGAAGAAGCAAAGGAATGAGAGTGTAGCTCTGGCAGCTCTGTGCCTTGGCTGCAAGCATGAAGGTGTGAAGGAGCCACACTCCACTACAATGGTCAGTCCTAAACAGTCCGAATTCCACTGAAACTCAATGGTGATTCTCAGGTAGCAGCTTATGCACAAGTGTACATGTGTTTCACTGTAACTATTTACTCTCCAGTTTACAAAGGATAGGAACTAGACATGACAGTCATTCTGTAGGCACAAAGTACTGCTGTCTGCTTCAATCCGTGTTCTGCAGAGTTGCTGAGTAATGACTTTTTGAGGTAGTACTCCTGTTAAACTACCTGCTGAGAAAAGCTGCCCTTTAGCCTTGTCTTCCTGTCTTGACCTTGGTCAGGCAAGGACAGCAGTTTCCACGTCTCCTTTTTTTAAGGAGGTATCCAGTGATATCTCTGGCTAGAAGTCCTTACTACTCACTACTTTGATGTATGTCTGCCCTGTTCTACAGTCTGGGACATGAAGTCATCAAAGCATTATTGCACTTTTTCCACAATTTATGGTAATTCTTGTTTTTAACCAGTGCTCTGGCATATGTATGCATCACTGTTTTGACACTGTTCTTGAGGCTCTAATTAAATATTTCCACTACATCTTGAGGGGAAAAATGTCCAGGCAAGCAGAAGAGAATTCACGCAGAGCCACCTCCCTACGGGGCCCTGCTGACATGGTGTTGGAGTACATGTTCCTCAGTTAGACATATCCTTACTTGGAGAGGTTGTAGTTGTCTAGATGTTATTTTAAGAAACACAGAATAATTTTAAGTGAAAATTTTGTTTATGGGCTTGTACAAAGAAATATGATATAGAAGATAGCTTACTCATCCCTGCTAGAAAGCACAAACTTCATTCCTTTCAGAGGCACATGCATGCGCTTGGCTACATGGCAGCTTTAGAAGCAAAACATATTTTCAAAATACCCAAAGATCTTAGACAATGTTTATTGCAGATTCTCTTTTTTAGCTACAGCATTATTTGTGGAGGGATTAGCAAAAAAAGCACATAAACTGTAGATAATTACATTTGTTTAGTCTGCAAATCTTCTCAGTAGTTTTTAAAAGCAGTTAAACTGTTTTGTTAAAGAAAAACAATTACATCTGGGATCTCATCTGGAGGTTTTAACCCAAACATTTTCAAGGAGCACAAAATTAAATTCTAAATACCGGTTCTGCTGTAGATATGAGGCTTCTTTGCTTTACAAAGTGGAGCAATCTAAACATCTTGGCTCACTGGTGCGTGCAAGCTGTTAGCCACAGGAAAAAACACTGGTTTCTGGTGGATAAGACCCAGCTATTTATGAGAAATTTATCATGTTGCCATTGTCAATAGAACTGAAGAACAGTTGTGAGGCTTACACATGCATCTATCCTTTCCTATTGGTTATTATGCTAATGAATATTTCTTCTGTATTTCTGATTCTTCTTTTTCCCTCACACTGTGATCATTTTAAGAATGTGTGTCTTAGAAGTCATGTCAGATGGCAAAGATTTCTAAGTATTAAGTTCCAAGTATTGCAAAAAAAATTAATATGCGGAAGCATTAAAGAAATCAGGATATAAAATGAACATCAGTATGAATAATCAACTGAATTTTCACCTTCTGATATGATCTTACAGTGCTTCTGCCTGTCACTTCATGTTCTGATCTTGCAGCAGCAGTCAACTAAGTTCATATAGGGATTTACAAACCTACAGTCAACACAGAGGTGCCACTAATATTCACAAAGTTCTCTCCTAATGTGGTGAGTTTCTACATTTCTGGCACTGGGTATCATTAGGCTTAGAAGTCAGAGGACTTAACAGCACCATGTAGGTTAGTTCCTATTTCTGCTTGTGGTGCCCGTGAGGCCAAATTTAGAGCTCATGCTCAGGACACAAAAAACCCACCCAACATAGACATTTTCATGGACTTTTCACCCAAAAAAGAAAACTGTCTCCAGATATAGAAGCAGTTCTGCATAAAAAGTTGCTCTTTAAGCTATTAATTTAAGCTATTAAGCTATTATTTGGTTTTATCCATCAGAAACTCTCTCCATGCTTTCTGACTCATCTATATGTACTATTCTAAAATTTATCTCCATAGTAAAATATGATATATTATAGACTCTAACAACCAAATATTTTGTGATGTTTTTTACATATTTCTGTGAAGTAATTCAGATGCAGAGAATTATTTAAAATTTACATTGATAAATGATATGTCAAAATTACCTATATCTTGCTACCATAAGCCAGGTGAAGCATGAAATACAGTAGAAACAAAATACACAGAAAAAACAATTGTGATTGCTATATTCTCTTGCCCCCATTTCCACTGGGGTGGCAGATAAACTGTTCTTTTTCATACCTACTGCACATATGCTTAAGGAATTAATGGCTCCAAAACTTTCTGGATTGCTAGAAAACTACAGTAGGCTCAAAATGCATTGGGTTAATGCTAGATGTAATAAAAAACATTGAAGCTGCTGTGTATGTGAATTTCTTTTTAAGCTTTTCTGAGAAAAACAGAAACATTTCTGGAAAAGTATGAAAATGAATGATGTCAGCTGTGCTATATATGGTTATGACACCTTTTTACTTGTGATATGAACATTGCCTTCGGACTGATAGTCAACAGTATTTGTTCTCTTCATCACAACTTGTGTCATAGATATGTTTAGACATACCAAAAGAAGTGCATTTCCTGAAGCAACGGTAATAAATCCGCATATCTGTGTCAGCCTCTTAGGCTGAGATGCATGTATTTAAGATGTTTTGATCTGAGATCAAATACAGACAGAGAAGAGGAAAATGGAAAGAGTAATTTGAGGGTTGGTTTAAAGCAAGTTTTATCTCTAGAATTTAAATTTTATTTAAACGTGTTTATTTAAATCCATTTCAAAGGAAAAATGGCAAGTCAAAATAGCCATAACACTTAATACAGCTGAGCCTTAAACTATCACTAATCACATAATATATCACTAATTTTTAAAAAGCACCCAAATGAGGTCCCTCTCAGTAGTCTCATTTGCAAATTCAAACAAGCACATGGATAATGAGATCCCAAGTTGCATTTTTTTTTGTTTTACCATATTGAGAATTAGCAGCAGCCACAGTATAACAGCAGTAGTTTGAAAAAAGGAAAATTATGTGGTAGCAAAATGAAGATAACATGGAAGAGCAAACTGGGTTTTATAGTCTCTGTTCTTCAGCATCTGCACCAAATGTGTCCTACATTTGCTAAGGCACCATATGAAAACAAGTTAATGGGTACTTCAATAATAAGTAAATAAAGGCAACTACTTTCCTTTTTGAAAACTAAGAAGCATTGTTTATACTTATGGCTTTAACATTAATGTCATCTTTAAACTGAAACTTCAGGTATTTCCTGTACACTAACTTTTACCTCTTATTGTCTTTCTCTTACAGGGTTTTTTTGTAGCAGTTTTATACTGCTTTGCTAATGGAGAGGTAAGAGACAATGCTATGAGACACATTTTTAGTTGATTAGTAAAATATATTAATGACTCCAAGAAGGGTGAACACACTAACTAGCTCTGATTATTCAAGAGCACGCATGCATTCTTTTGAACTGGTATAACTGTTTTGTACTAAGAGAACAGCAAGACCTCTGACAGGTTTGGGATTCAAATGCAAAGTATCTCCACTGAAGCCTGAGTAGTACAGCGCTGTGAAGGCATGGATACACTGGGGTGTCTGAAATACCAGTAGAGGCTTATGGCCAGCCATGTAAACCCCACTCCTTTAATCAGATCAAATCCCAGACTTCATGTTTGGCCAGGCTAAACCCTCTCTTAGTTTACTTACTCGAGCATGTCCAGAGAAGGGCAACGAAGATGGTGCAGGGTCTGGAGCACAGGTCTGATGGGGAGCGGCTGAGGGAACTGGGGGGGTTTAGTCTGGAGAAGAGGAGGCTGAGGGGAGACCTCATGGCCCTCTGCAACTCCCTGAAAGGAGGGTGCAGAGAGGGGGGATGAGTCTCTTGAGCCAAGTAGTAAGCGATAGGACAAGAGGGAATGGCCTCAAGTTGCACCAGGGAAGGTTTAGACTGGATATTAGGAAGTTTTTCTTTACAGAACAGGTAGTCAGGCATTGGAATGGGCTGCCCAGGGAGGTGGTGGAGTCCCCATCCCTGGAGGTGTTCAAGAGTCGGGTTGACCCAGCGCTGAGGGATCTGGTGGAGTTGGGAACTGTCAGTGCTGGGTTAGCGGTTGGACTGGATGATCTTCAAGGTCCTTTCCAACCTAGATGATTCTGTGATTCTGTGATTCTCTAAAGCAACCAAATTTGGGGTGCTTTAATATTTTAGACAGCAACATGTTGAAAAAAATAATTTAATGCATGCATTGTTCAGGACATCCCTAAGCTTAATGTGGGGGTATTCCTTGTCTGGAAACTGACTCCTGCTATGCCTCAAGGCACAGCTGGGGATTCAATTTTCTCCATGCCAGGATTTAGGCAGATCCGTGATGGCTCTTATGCAAGACGACAGCACAGAAAGCTGCTGCCCAATGTAGGGTGAAGACTGAATTCAGACCAGGTTGCTCAGGGTTTTGTCCAGCTGAGCTTTCACCCCCGCCAAGGACAGAGGTTCCACCACCTCTATGGTCCTTTGTTCCAGTGCTTCACTGTACTCAGGAGCAAACATATTTTCCATATATTCTTTTAGAACTTCCCTTTTTGATTTCAATTTATGATCACTGTCTCTTGTGTCCCTACCAAACACCTCTGCAGAGTGACTGGCTCCATCTCCTCCATGATCTCCTCCTAGGCCTTCAGTGTGAATGAGCCCCACTCACTCAGCCTGTCCTCATAGGGCAAGTGCTTCAGCCCTGATCTCCGCTGATAAGTTCAACACAGTTCTTTTACTCAGGGCCCAAAATTAGATGCAGTATTCAGAGGTAGTCTAACAGTTACTGAGTAAAGGAGAACAATCACTTCTCTTGATCTACTGGCTCTGCTTCTGGCCATATACAACCCCGTGCCTTCATCACCGTCACAGCTGCATGCTACCCCTGCCTTATCACACTGCCTTGTTACAAGCTACCTCAGAAAATTATGTTATGTAGACTGTGGAATTAATGTCACTTAATTTTAAATGTTTTGTAAGTTGAATCTCACTGTCTGTACTTCCCTTATATTTCATCGGGGTGCAGACTTCCACTACTTGCAATAAAAAGACACATATCAGGTGTCAGTAGCACTTCAGAGCCTGGCACAGCCAGCTGGTATGGTACACACTACACTGAAAAAGGTACATGAATTTGGACTCGTTCTTAAAGGCACCAGTGAAACAAACAGATAGGCTTTATACAAAAGGTACGCCATAGGTTCCTAATATTTAACGAGGAAACCTGGAACAATTTTGGAACTACTTAAATAAAAAAGAGAGCTGGCACTTGTCTGCAATACAGGAGCATTTGTCTAACATTTGTGAAGGGCACAGAACTGCTAGCATCTCTCATCAGCAGTTAAAAGTTTTTTGGCCTTCTACCTCCTGGTCCAGCTGAGATTGCTGGTCAAAGGGCCTGGTGGTGGAGGAAGGGCATGTCCTGCTCCTCCGTCTGTAGTGCTGGCTTGGGTGATGCAAGGCAGCTGCACACTCAGTGCTGAGGATTTAAGGCAGGCTGCCAGATAAGAGGCTTTAACAAAACAAATCAGATGATATCCAAGCACAGCACTCCAACAAAGCTGCATGGTGCTCATTTCCACAGCCCTTGGGCTTTCCTCATCCTCACTTCATCAGGTTATAAACATGAAAGTCACTTAAGCTGTCACACACACGAGCATTAAGATCACAGTGTATCAGAGATTCAGGGGCTAGGAAAAACCTAACTTAGAGTGAAGAGGATGAACTCTTAAGACTGACTTGGCAAACAAGTCTGTTTTTACACCACAAGAACCTTGCCAGGCATGCGGTGCACCCCAAAGGGGCAGGAAGCTCAGCACTTCCACAGTCCCTCTCATTTTACAACTAGCATTTTGGTCAGTGGACCGCAGGGTGGTCACAAGACATCACCGTGGACAGACTGTTTTCTTCTCCTCCCAGGTGAAAGCAGAGCTCCAGAAGCAGTGGTCCCGCTTCCTGCTCGCAGATCCCTTTGGCTGTAAGCTCTGCTTTCTTGGGGAAAACATAAAATACCTTCGGAAATGTTCACAGAAAGAAAAAAACCAGCACCTTGGCAGCAAACACCACTTGTCCCTGGAGGCAAGTGAGCCCTGGGGCATGCAGCTCCAGCAGGTGCTAGTGAAGCAGAGGACAGATCTCAGCCCAGAGACAGGATGTACTCTCCCATCTTGTCCACGGGCAAGCATGTCAGACAGCAGCGAAGAAGTCACCACTGGAGAGACAACTGAGGAAGTCTTCGAAGAAAGCGAGATTTAGAAAGCTGTCCACTAGGACAGTCCCTTTCAACAGCCACAGCATTTTGAAAGACATTCTCTCACCTCCAGATTGTACAGATCTCTGGGATGTGCAATGCAAGGAGGAAGCAGTTAGTATTTCCATTGTCCCAGTCTTCTTGATCTGACAAAAATGTTGATCGGGATGTTGCTAAGCTGTGTGGCTGGGGTAGAAGAAGTTTGCTAGATCAAAAAATGCTTTGAGTTGACCAGTCTGGAAGATAACTTATAGTGAAGGAGATGTACACGGGGGAGCAGGATGTACTCTGGAAATGAGTAGACTCTGGACACACACATTGTGTCCCAGAAGCTTCATCCATGCTTGACTGCCATTCATTGTTTTTCTCTTTCATATGTGTGTTTCATAAATAGAGATATGTGTGTAGAAGAGTTCTCTCTACAGATTGAAGTCATGCCCCATCTCAGACCAAACCAGACACGTTTTGTTTAAGCAAAATGAAAGGATTTATATGTACTGGAGGGGGGAAAAAAAAAAAAAAAAAGCTTGGGAAGAAACACACTTTTGCTTGCATTTTTGAACATTTTCGCTTAAAGTTTAGTGCTGGAAATGCCATTATGAAATGAAAGACCAAAATGTTTTCTTTTGAAAGTGCCCAAATGAAATGTTTGGTTACAATTTTTCTTTGCTTATTCTTGTTTTCACTATTTTTTTGACACAAGCCACAGATTTTGATGCATCTGCAGGTTTGCCCTACCTGTGGCCCAAGTGACAAACTAGATCAGCAGTAAGCGGTGCTTCCATCTTCCTCCCCGGGGACTCGAAATGGAAAATGACATGCGATTGTGTCAGCACCCGAAGAATATTGTGAAATCCTTCTTCCAGCCTTTAACAAGAACCATGATGAAATTTTAATTGGCACATACAACTCACCCAGAGATCTATGAAATTCAATTAAGTTTGTTTATATTCTGTGAGCCAGTTTCCAAACTTGTGAACACGAGCCAACTGGCATATCGAAAGGAAAAAAGAAAAAGGCAACAGAAAGATTGGCAGGCAATATTTATCTACAATATAAGTGTATACCTCAGGCACACACACATGTGTAACTATCTAGCCTGCAACTAGTTACATAGCATTTGTTATGAATTTTTCCTGTACTTTACTGGCAAGCACTCTGTTTTAATTTAAATGCCTGCAAATGTAATAAAACCTATCCTGGGCAACTGGCTCTAGGTGGCCCTGACTGAGCAGGGGAGTTGGGACCAGGTGACCTCCGAAGGTCCCTTCCAACTTCAACCAGCCTGTGATTCTGTGAAAACACTGTATGTCACATGAATAATTTTCAGGTCTGCTCATGGGCTCTATTCACGCATCTTCTCTCCACCAGGTGCCAACACTGTGGCTGTCCTTCTGGCTTTCATTACTTCTACATCTCCCCATGGGGTGGTTTAGTCCTTAGCCCCCTGCTGCCAGATTTACAACTGCAAATGGCACTTTTTGAAATAGGTTGCCTACATCTTCAATGTGTTGTTTGAGCAGACTAGGTTTATGCAGCTTATATAACTTACCAACACTTATAAAAATTATTTATCAGTCTACATGTAAACTTTACCAGTTATGATATACTGTTTTCTTGCAAAGAACGTTCATTGACTAGCACTAGGTCAAGAACACATTTGGTCTATCACATTCCTGGTACTTTTCAAAAAGTATTTCTTTTACAATTCTACCAGTGTTAAAATTTAATCTGTTGATTCAATACAAGGTTGTATATTTTGGTAAAATATTAATAAAATGTAAATATTTGATCCATTTTAAAGTATATCTGCAGTTTTAAAAGGCTTTTTACCAGAATATGCACTCTGCTTATACAGCATTTTACTGCAGTGGATTTCTTCAGCACCCATTACAAGCACTAGACACTATGTATCTGTGAACATACCTTCTCCAATTTAAAGACGACTGATTTCTTCTAGAGCTGTTGCTTAATATATTAAAAAGCTTGAAGTGGTTTAGAATGCATTTTACTTGGGTGCTGAAAATATGAAAATTGTAAGATTTTTACTGTATCTTGGTAAAATAGTTTACTTTTTAATTGCATTTTAAAGTATTTCAAATGGTCAAGAAACCAGTTTTCTGTGCTCTCAACAGCAGTCCCTGCTAGGGGCATTTCCCCTCTCTATTATGTGCACGGTCTTTTTGACTCTTTCAGTTTATAAAAATCAACCACTTTTTTATAAGCAGACCCTGGAGGCCTGATAAAAACAATCATCACATGGATTCCTTCAGAAAGCATGTTTGTAAGTATATGAATCAGCAAGTTTAATCATAAAAATATAGCATTATTTATTATATCACTAAAGTACAGAAGTTGTTACATCTGGATGGCCTCACACACGATGTGTCTTTACAGAAATATTACAAGCTCATTGGTGCCAAATAAAATATTAAGCAGTGTAGAAGACAGCAGCAGATTCAACAATTCAAACATGTTAGCAGAGTCAGCAAAAATAGCTGGCTGTCCTCCTAGGAAGGTGAAGTCTGCAGCTAGGTATGCGCCCAGGATTTTCCTTCTGTTCTTTGTGGAGCCTTAGGGCTGCAGGAGGGACGCTGTAGCCAGAGGATCTGATAAGAAAAGCTGCAGCAGGTCCCTGGGATGTGAGACAGAAGCCAGACAACCTGTCCTACCAGTGCACAGACTGTAGAGACAGAAACAGTTGGGAGAAAGGGCAAGAAACATGATCTTGCTTTGATGAAATAAGAGCTGGAGGAGACAGATAGACCCAAACTGGTGTTTGTTTGCAAGTGATATTTTGTGTAAGTTACTTATCCAGTTCGCACATTGATTAATTATCAGACAACAAAAACTTTAACATTAGCCCAGGGTTCTATGCTTGTGTAGACCTAGTAACAGGATTTTTCTCTTTATCAATCCATAGCTCACCTTTACTCCCCAGATTTCCACTGCCTTCACTTTATGAGAAAGGTTGGTGTGAACTAAAGGCTTCTTCCCTCTTGAAGAGAGCGCCCGTCCTCCCATGGTCTTGGCGAGTATGGTCTCTGCTGAGTCAGTCCATTAAGTAAGACAAGGTGGGATATTCATGCTCAGGACATCAGAGACAACCCACACTAAAACCTGACTCCCACAGCTTTGAAGTTGCTTTTGCCAAGGATCTTGCTTTCCAACAAAATTTTCATGACAAAAAATTGAATAACAAGCCCAAAACAGCTTGTGGGGTTCAACAGAGCTTTCCCATTACATGTAGTGTGGTAACTGATCTGATTCGTATGAATATCAATCTTAATAATCTGCTATGACATGTTATTAATTTTTATGTTTTACTACATAAAGCACAACCTTCCAGACACAATGGCTCCTCCTATGGTCAGAGATGTCAACTATATTCTAATTATTAATGTGTAATTACATTCTTCGTTTAAATATATTCCTTCTACATACCAGGGTCTGGGCCTCAAAAGCTCAAATAGTAAAGCACAAACACTCCAGTCTGCAGAGCTCTCTGTCAGTTATGCATTGAAGTCAATAATACTGGTTTGTATTTTTTCAAATATGGAATAAATCCAGTAGATTAAGAAAGATGTGCCAGTTCTGTTCTGTTTGATGTGCTCACTTCTTAAGGTACCAAATATGAGTAAGGCAAAGAGTCACACAAGTGCCACTTCATTGAATCTTATGAAAAAGGTAAGTTTGGGAAGGTTGGATGTCTGGGCAACACTCCAGTGCTAATGTTCTGGCTTGTTCCAGGGCAAATATGAATTAATATAATAACCACTTTAATAAGTTAATTTACAACTTTAATAAAATAAACAAGTAATGTATCCTATGACAACCTGGTCTTAAACTACAGTCATCTGTCCTCTATGATATTGAGACTGGGATGGGAGGTGGTCAGTCTTAGCTACTGACCAAATTATGGCATAGCAATGGTATCTCTACACCTCCAGTCTCAAGTACAGGAGATGAAAAATGTGATGCTGCACGTCTGGGTCTATTTGGGTGTCCCATACAACTGTGCTGGATAACAGTACTGGAGGAAGAGAAGTCCTACCAGCAGGCATGTACCTTCTTCAGCAGTTCTGATATTCGTGAGTGCTCAGTCTTCAGTGGAAATTGAAGACAACATTGAGTGTGTGGGACAGCAACAAGATGAGAAATGCCAAACCATGACATACCTCCTCAGGAGGCTGTAGGCCACAACTTCCTGGGCATAATGTCCTCACCCCAGGCTGATGTCAGATTCTTCACCTGCTTGGTAGAGCAAACCACTTCCACTTGACTAAATCTGCATTTTGCAATCTGTTGTCTCCTGGTTCACCCCTTCGATACCCCTCTAGCACCAGCACCTGATGTTGCTGGCAGTCCCCATTGCAACAGTCAAAGTTTCTCTACTGGCACTTTCACAACAGCCTGATGGCAGAAGTTTCATTTAGGGACTTGGGGTGTTCTCAGTTCACCAGCTGTCACCATCTTTGGGTCTCCCATAGCACTTCTCACTTCCCTAGCTAACCCAGCATTCCCATCTGCCATTGCTATAGTGGCTTATTATTTGGCCAGGCACCAGGTTGTTAGGCAGGTTGTATATATGCCTTAACTTTGTAGGAATTGTCCTTCCTTTCAGGATACAGCTTCTTCCTTTCATTTGCTTCAGGAATTTTCTTACTTCTTCCCATCAGTCTCAGCTCCCAGTAAGAGGAACTCTGTGATCTGTATAATTCTTCCTGACATTAGTACTTTTTAAAAAATCAAAAATAGATGATAATAATCATCTTTTTCAGCTTTCATAGCAACCACAATTCTGGATATTTAATTATTTCTTTTCAGCCTGCCATTCTAAATCTCATAAACTATCTGTTCTGCTAAATGTTATGTTTAGGTATCTTTGCAGTCATTCCTGGAGCCACAGAACTAGTGAGAAGCAGCTGCTTGTCAACTGTCATTGTAATTAGCTGCAGGAAATTAAACTGGAGCTGCCACATAATCAGACCTCAAAGGCTTGAAGGCTCAGTTTCCTTGTGTATCATGTTCATCACATTGTAATGATTATTTTCTCCCATCACAGCCAAATTGTCACTGCTCTCCCTGTTTGCTCTTCAGCTTGTTTCTTCATATTCTCTGGAGTCAGCTCTGATTCTAAGTCCAGCAGCATCTCTGCCGACACTGTTGAGCAGCAGTCCTGGGCTGTTCACCCTCTCCCAGAGACTGCCCTCTTCCACGTGTGTATCTGACTCTCTCTGGGGCTAACTGAGGGTGCTGTCTACCCAGCATGCCACGTCTATCTACCAGATGCCAAAGTCTTGTTTGATTTTACCATGTTCCACATGGCTCCTTTACTCACAGTGTCGCAGTTTCCCTGCCAGAAAACAGCATGATTTTGCAGGGAGTTTGTGTTTGCTCGAATGTGGAGAGCTGACCCCATGTGATGAGTACCCCTGACCACAGCACCACATGGACCACATCAACAGCAGAGATGATGAGGTTAACCAAGTGCTTCTGGCTTCCTCTCCTCCTTTGTGTTTAAGGGGTGGTGCTTAGGTCTGGCTCTGTGTAATGCAGTCTGCCCTCCTGCAGAGTCCTCTCTTCAGGTAGACAGTGCAGCTTAGCAAAAAGGTTGCTAAACACCACCTAGAATAACTAAAGAAAGCAACAACAAAAAATTGCACTAGGGTTAATTCTTCAGGTTTTTCCTGCCTCCTTTGTCTCACACCACCATCTCGGGCAAGTAGTCAGAGTTCAGGGGTGAAAGGAGGCAAATGTCATTTCCACTTAAAGCTGCCAGTATGTGGTTTAAGCACACTCACATCTGAATTTCATGGACATAATGAATAGAGGACTGGGACTCGGGATGTTTAAATTTTACACAACATGACTTCTACCTTGCTGGGTAGCTTTGGAAAAGTCACGTCAACTCCATGTACTTCAATTTCTCCTTTGTGAATCAAAAGTGACAGTAATGACTGCTTGTTTAAAGTAAGGGAGTAATGGGGTCATCATTATTATTTATTACTTAATGCCAAAACGTCAAAGATTCAGGCAAAAAATATAAAAGTCCAAAGACAGGCTAAAATATAATACTTCATTTTTTTTTCTCTAAATCTTGTTATTTCCAGACCAATCCCCTGCTTTAGGTGGTTTGATGTTTTTGTATTAACATTCTTTCAGTAGCATCCCTGAAGGTAAGAAAGGGGAGGTTGGTTGGTAATAACTCAGGGTTATAGCTATCAGGAGTAGTAAGATGGCAGGAAAGACATAGCACAAGTCTTTTTATTTGTACTTTATAAGGAATAATTAATGCACCTAAAGGCTTAAGCTTTGAGGATTTGGGGAGATAGACAAAAATCTGAGAGGTGTCTCCGCAGATATATTGGCTGCTGCATGCTCTGAACACTGCAAAGTAGGACACTTGGCTCTGATCCCTAGAATAGTGGTATAGGATGGGAAGGAGCAGCAAGGAGCTGTGCAGCCTAAATGATTTTCCCCCTTTTTAAACATTTGAGTATCACTGAACTCAAAATTCCACAGCACAAAAAAATCACAAAGAGTAACTGCCTTAATTCTCAGTCAACACATTAAGTTGCATTGTAGTTTCTTTGAAACTCACAGTCAGAGATGTTGCTTTCCACCTCCCCTCTCTACAACCTGAGGGTTAACTTGTGCACTGGAAGAGTACTCTGTGCTTTGAAGCCCAGCTGGGTGAAGGCACCTCCTATGCCATGCTGTGAGTTAAGAACTGCTCAGGCAGATGTCTGTGCCTAGTGCCAGAATTCTGTTGGCTGGTTCCAGGACACCTAGGTCAATGTTTGGAAGCAGTACATGAACTTGCAGAGGTGTGCAGACTCCTGAAGAATCTGGAGAGCACTAGGTGTATCAAGGATGGGATTCACTCAAGTGTACTGAGGGAACTGGCAGAAGTGCTCTCCAAGCCACTTCCAATCACTTATCAGCAGTCCTGGCTAACCAGGGAGGTCCCAGTTGACTGAAGGTCAGCAAATATGACATCCATCTACAAGAAGGGCTGGAAGGAGGATTCGGGGAACTACAGGCCTGTCAGCCTGACCTCGGTGCCAAGGAAGGTTATGGAGCAGATCATCTTGAGGGCCATCACGTGGCATGTACAGGACAAGCAGGTGATCAGGCCCAGTCAGCATGGGTTTATTAAAGGCAGGTTCTGCTTGGCTAACCTGATCTCCTTCTATGACAAGATGACCCACTTAGGGGATGAGGAAAAGCTGTGGATGTTGTTTACCTGGACTTTGGTAAAGCTTTTGACACCATTTTCCACAGCATTCTCCTGGAGAAACTGGCTGCTCATGGCTTGGATGAGTGTACTCTTTGCTGAGTAAAAAAACCTGACTGGATGGCCGAGCCCAAAGAGTTGTGGTGAATGGAATTAAATGCAGTTGGTGACTGGTTACAAGTGATGTTCCCCAGGGCTCAGTATTGGGCCCAGTTCAGTTTATCAATGATCTGAGCAAGGGGATCAAGTGCATCCTCATTAAGTTTGCAGACAACACCAAGTTGGGCAAGGGGTGTTGATCTGCTTGAGGGTAGGAAGGATCTACAGAGGGATCTGGACCGGCTGGATTAATGGGCTGAGGCCAATTGTATGAGATTCAACAAGACTCAGTGCCGGGTCTGGCACTTGGGTCACAACAACCCCAGGCAAGGCTACAGGCCTGGGGAGGAGTGGCTGGAAAGCTGCCTGGTGGAAAAGGACTTGGGGGTGTTGATTGATAGCTGGCTGAATATGAGCTGGCAGTGTGCCCAGATGGCCAAGAAGGCCAATGGCATCCTGGCTTGCATCAGAAATAGTGTGGCCAGCAGGGACAGGGAAGGGATTGTCCCCCTGTACTCAGCACTGGTGAGGCCGCATCTCAAATACTGCATTCAGTTTTGGGCCCCTTGCTACAAGAAAGACAATGAGATGCTGGAGTGTGTCCAAAGAAGGGCAGCAAAGCTGGTGAAGGGTCTGGAGAACAAGTCTTACAAGGAGTGGCTGAGGGAACTGGGGTTGTTTAGAGAAAAGGAGGCTGAGGGGAGACCTTATCGGTCTCTACAATATGTTTCACCTGAAATGTGGTTGTTAGTCTCTTTTCCCAAGTAGCAAGTGATAGGACAAGAGGAAATAGCCTCAAGTTGTGCCAGGGGAGATTTAGATTGAATATTAGGAAAAAATTCTTCACCAAAATGGTTATCCAGCATTGGAACAGGCTGCCCAGGGAAGTGGTTGAGTCACCACCCCTGGAGGTATTTTAAAGATGTGTAGACATGGCGCTTAGGGACACGGTTTAGTGGTGGCCTTGGCAGTGTTAGGTTAATGGTTGGACTTGATGATCTTAAGGGTCTTTTCCAATGTAAATGATTCTATGATTCTAAGGAGACACCTGGTCATACATCAGTCATCTCAGTACTTGTTTAAGCAGAAAGAAGCCCTGGTCTCTGAGTTGGAAGAGAATCATGGTATCCTCCAACCAAGACCTCAGTCTTGGGGTCTGGAGAGGCCCAGAGACCCCAGTCTGGAAAGGCTTGAATATCAAGAACCTTAGGATGTGCTACAGCACATCAACCCCTCAGTACTGAGGCAACCTGTTGGAGGCCCCTTCACCTTTTGCAGTACAGGGAGCTTTGCAACCTGAAACAGCACCTCTTGATCATCCCCCTGGGACAATCAGGGGCATGGGATGGGCAGTGAGAAGCTCAGATGTGGTCCACTGCCCCTGCAAACCACAGAGCAACCTGTTGAGTGGTACAAATACAGGACAGATGAAGGTCTTGAGTGAACGGGATGAGGAATGAGAGATGTGCAAGGACAATGTTGTGAGTAGTAACATGGGTCTAGAAGGGACAGCTATGTTGTCAAGACTTTCCTGTATTAATGTGATGGTGAATTATGCAAGAGGTTGCCTAATGACAGACCAACAGATGAAAGAGATAGGGAATGAGCTACCAATAAAATGCAAAACTGAAACACTCTGAGCAGAAGAAGTAGTAGTGAGAGGGAGATAAGGGGGAAAAGGAACCTGTGAAGGCTGACAGAGGAAAATAGAGATGTAATAGATGACAGATACTAAATGTAAGGCACTGAGCAGAGAGATCAAAGAGCCACAAGAGACCAGGACCAATTGTGATCAAGAAACAGGAAGTCAGCAGCTTCCAGATAGAAGAGAAAAGCAGCACAGAGCTAAGATAAGATGAGGCCCAGATAAAAATCCATGGGAGAGACAGAGATCTGGGAGTGAGCAGGAGATAAGATTCTGGTATTGGTAAACATCATGTTTTAGTTTATGGCTGGAAGAAAGAGGCTGGAGCTTCATGTGAAAAAGAATGTACTTTCTTGAGTGAGGCAGCTTTGGGGCGTGGAATGTTTTTTTCTTTTTTTTTCAGGCATGGGACCTTTGAAAGCAATAAAGAGCAGAAGAAAGCAAAGACCCAAAGTCACAGAGAGGAGGAAGGCAGAATGGAGTTGAGGTGCATCAATGCCAGGGAGAGTGAAAGAGAACAAATGAAAAGCAAGCAAAAAAAAATAATCTCCACCTCTCTGGGGAGAGAAGAGTTCAATGTGACAGAGGAAGGAAACAGGAAAGACAGGAGATCAGAGGAGATGGGTGGATTTTATTGAACTTTATTTGAAAAAGGTATCACAGGAGATCAACTGATCAGTCATTGACTGATCTGTCTATCTGTATATCCACCCATTTATCTGGTAATGTGGGTATGGTCAGAATTTTATGCCCCTTGGAGCATATTAAACATGGAGATCTCCAGCACCTAAGGTGTCCAGGAAAGGAAACTGTTCTCCCTGGGGCTACTGGTGCAGCTCTGCACAAAGAGAAGCAGTCCTATAAAGGCTGGAGTGAAAGCCAGCATACTAACAGCAGCAGTTGTAGATAAGGTTGATGAAGGCTGGTGGAAATGAAGGAAGTGGATTTGTGGAGAGGATTTATGGAATTGAACTTTCCCAGGAACAAGAATGGATGTTGCAGGATAACAAAGCAGACATAGCGTTTAGAAGGAAAGGGTGCAGAGTGGAGCGGGAAATGGAAGCTGAAGAAACTCAGGGAATGACCATCATGAATTGTATCAGCAATTCAGGCAGGAGGAGAGGTGGCTGGATGAGAAGATGCCATTGGGTGACACTTAAGTGATGCACGGTGGGAGAGAAAGCAGGAAGAAATAGGGAGGTCAAAAGGATAATTATTTACTGTAGGCTGAGTTGTGGGAAGTGACTCTGAAATGAGACAATGAGATAGAGGAGTGTGTATGGCCGAGGGAGGAACTGAGGGGCCTGAAGAAAGGGTGAAGAAATGATTGCCTGTGGCCAAGGGTAGCTCAGAGGGTAAGGTGGAGTGATGTTTTTGCTGGGTGAGCAACAGGTAGGTGTGATAGTTAAAAAAACATACAGACCAAAGCCAGCAGAGGCAGTATCTGTGCAAGGAGAGCATCATCGTGCTGGAGCCATTGCCTAGAGTCAACACTTAGTGGTTACTTCTCTGATAGCTTCACACATGGATGGTAGGGGAGTTATTATCTTACTTCACTGTTGTAACCATCTTGCTTTTACCACGAGCTTATGCCAAAACTGTTTCTCTAGGCCTTCTTTCCTGTACAAGTCAGTAGAGGTTATGCTTTCTTTTAAGATTTTAGAAGATAGAGATCATTCCCCAGATTTCAATGTTACTGTTTTAGATAACAGCATCTATAAGCATTGCAGAACAATTTCTATGCAAGAAATCCAAAACACTGTTTTGTTATAGTTGTTAGGTAAATTTCCTGTTAACTCCAAGGTAAGAAATTGCAGAACACAGGAACTGGCAGAAGAAAAAACAACGTAAATAAAAAAGTGCTACGGATTATTAGGGAATCTGTATTATTAGGAAAGAAATAGTCACTCAGCATTATGTTATCCTCAGTGAGCCTACATCTTAAATACATGGTTTGGTTCTCTTTCTCCCACCTGGAGAGGACAAAGAACTAGGTCAGGCACACAGCAGGAGGATTTGGGGATCAGAACTGCTCACCCTGAACAACAAATGATTGGGCAGGAGGGAAGGAACACAATAGTGAGCTGTCAGATTGTGGGTTGACTACAGAAGGCAAGTAGCTGTCTCTTCACATGCAAGAACTAAGACAAATTAATCTGGAGAGGTACAAATTAGTAGGAAGGAGAAGGAGATGCTTCATATCATACCTCACTGTGCTGTGCAGCTGTTTCCTACATAATGTTTATATGAGTTCCAAAATCAGCTCATGGGAGAAAAAACACTGTTTAAATACAAAAACCTGCTGTTTAAATACAATACTGCCACTGTTGGGTAAGAGTCTCTAAGCAGGGATCACCAGGGGCTCAAAGTGTAATCTAGGGAGGAATCACAATATATTTCATTACAAAGCTTTCTTCTCCCACCCTTCCCTAAGAAAATGGTACTTACTGGTCACTGTCCGTGTCAGGATACTGGACTACATGGACCTTTGGTCTAACCCAAATTTTTACTCTTCATAGACTTGGGAAGTAAGAAATCAATTTGTTTCAGCAATAAAGACTGAGGAAAAGCATAAAGCAACAAAGGATAAAAAAGGCATTGACTACACATCTTCCTTCAATATATGTAAGCACCACAGCAACCAGGCAGTTAATTATACTCTTATGCATACAACTGTAACACATTTGTAGACATTTTCATGATAATATGAGCCAACATGAAAGATTCCTGAGAACTGTGAGCAGAGCTAAGAGGGAGTCCTGACCTGACTCCCACATTTCCACATTAACCACAGCACCATCCAGTAACTTTTCTCCCTTTTAGACTTCCCAGAAAGTGAAAGGGCAGTGAGAAGAGCCGCCGAAGCCTGCACCTGTGAGCAGAGAGCCATGACTGTCACCATGGTGGAGAATTCAGCTGAAAGACACCTAAGCAGCTGCTATATAGTCCTAGTCTCTCTGAGAAAATAAGCAGAGACAAATGATACAGTCTTAAAGCATTTGCTAAGTGTACAAAAAAAGTCATAGCTCTGTAAATAAAAAGACTGTTAACTTATGCTGTAGCTTCAGGAGACTGAGTGTTTGGTTTTCTACTTTATAAAACAGGAAGTCAAAGTAAAATCAGAGCTAGATGCTCTCATCCTCTGCTTTCAGGAACTAGTGAAAAAAACAGTGCAAACAGAGCATGCAGCAATAACCGGTGAGGCTGCACTGTTTGTCCCTACAATAAATACTTCACTAGTGCATGTTTGTAATTTTTTTTTTCATTTGTATAAGGACTGAGACAGTAATTTATACAACTAGATTCTCTGAGTAAGGAATATGACATTAGTATTTCTGTGGTTTAAGTCAAGATAGAAGATCCTGACTGCTGAAACTTCACTTGTGTGTGAGCTTAGTTCAATGTAAGGTGTGCAAATAGCATTTCTTGGGCCATTTTTTCTTGACCTTCAGTTCAGAAATTGCCATTGTATTTAATGAAACCACGTGAGAGAAATGGTAGTTGGCACCAGTGTAGCAAACTGGGAAAGATTACAATTAAACCAATTGCTTCAACTTTGAACATATGTTTGCTTTTAAGGGTCTCATGAAGGATGTGTATCACAATGACCTGTGAAGGTTCGAAAACACTTTCAGCTGATTCAGCTTGTAGAATAAGTTTAACTTCTTCATTTGACTCACAGCAGTAATGACCGCTCCTATTCAGTGGTCTTGCGTGAAGCCTTCCATGAGGAGTGCAAATCATCATCAGCATCTCTGACCTCACTATGTGGTCCCTTTCCAAACATGGCACCCTGTCATCCACCTGGCAGGTAGAGATACTGGGTGCTTTGGTGCTTCCAAGATTGTAGCTCCTCGTGATATAAAGGTTCAGCATCGCTTCTTCTAGTTATGCCCTACTCCTTGAGCAAGGCATCTTGTGCTGCACCACCACTGCTCCGCCCTAGAAGAATGCTTTAAGTGCAAGACTTTTACCTGAAATCCCATCAAAGATTTCAAATTAGGGTTAACCAGTAATGTTTGAAGTAAGGTATGTAATGAGGCTACAGATGTGGTATTGTCCTCCGCTGACCGTATGTCAAGGTCATACACAATGAAAATGATGCAGTTAGAAATGTCACATGGCACATCACAGGGCATGGCCTGTCATCTCCTCTTTCCTTGTACTGTTCCAAGTTGGGCTACACTGAGGCACTGTAGACTGATAATGAGCAAGAATGAGCCAATTATTGCAATAAAGCCAGATTATAGAAAGCAAGTGGCTTTCATATTTGTGGCTGAGCCAATGGATTTCTATGCTGTTGGGCTGTGCCTGCACATGGTCCATCACCAGTCCTGGTAATACACCTTGCAGTTTTCAACTGACACAGCTGCAGTTCTCTAAAGACATCCTAGTCTGAAGCCCTCTAAGGCAAAAGGGGAGGCACACTGACATCTGGTGTAAAAGATTGAAACATGCACTCCAAAAACTGCACCGTAAAATGCAGAAATGGCTTTGAACTGCAGGAGGGCGACGGGGCACTGGCAAATAATCCTACAGTTTCTCCTCAGGCAGCAAGTTGCTTAAAGAGAAAAATACATGGAAAAGCTATGCCTGACATAACATCATCTCCTATATTTTAAAAATAAACACCTAGAAGCAGTTTACCCTGTGCTCAGAACTTGTAGATTAATTTTCAGTGCTATTCTTTTGGTACTGATTAGATTGCTTGTTTCTCTGTTTGTCTCAATGACTGGTCTTTTGACCATGCTTTTGTCAAGCACCTGGTGTTTCTTGTCAGTAACCAGAATCGAGCTGGAGCCTCTCAATCTGGACTCTTTGGATCTCCAGTGTAAACCAGATCAGCACGGATCAGGTATAAATGCACGCAATCATAACAAGACAGCCGAGTTCACCCATGGGGCAGAAGCAGAAGAGTGCAGGGGCTTGCTGGGGCATGTCCTGTTTTAACCACAAAACCCAAGCAAACCTGAGCCTATGAGGGCCTCTGACACATTCCTGAAACTCACATTTTTTACTGCTTTGTGTTCTGCGTCCAGCGGTGGAAATCCCCATACAGCCAGGGAAAAGCGCCCAGACAGGCACACGCCTGGTGCTCCTTCCCCCAAACTCCTGCCACGGTCCATACAGCTGCAAGACCTTCCGCCACCGGAGGCTGCATCTGTGGCTCCAGCAGTGCTTGGAGTAAAATCTTTGGCCCAACAGTCTAAACATGTTTTAGAGTTACACAAACTTCTGACAGCCTCAGCATCAGAATTTGCAACTTGACTGTGTAGCCTGAATTACCATCATTTGCTTTTTTTTTTTTTTTTTTTTTTTTTGAATTTAAATGTTTCTAGAAGGAAGGATTTGTGAAGAAAATAGCTTTCCTGGCTTGTTTCAAATTCATGTGAGAGAGGAGGACCCACAACTGCAAGGTACAAAAAAAAAAAAAAGAGACATACAGGCAGCTGCACTTGAAAACTAAGGCAGGCTGGGAAAAGATGTAGAAGGCTGTTGAAAGGCTTCACAGCCCTGGACTTCAGATGAGTTAGGAGTGGCAATTTAAAATGAGCCTTTAGCTTCTTGGACATAAGCCCCTGTGCAAAATCCCAAACTGTGAAGAGGGAAAGAGGTGTTCACTTGCCAACTCAAGACTGGTACAAAGTTTTCTCTTACAAATGGGAAGCAATTAAATGTTCCTTGGACCCTGTTAAGTTTTACTAACCTACTGAGTACTGGGTTTGTATCAGACGTGAGTTAAGAAAGAGGTACACCTCGTGAAGGACTGGAGGGCCCTTCCTTCAAAGGAGGAAGTAATCACCAGGCACTGCAACGAAGGACACTCTCCAGAGTCCAGACCTACATAAGCACAGTAGGGCAGTGTTTGCTGTCTCTTAGGCAAGCAGGCTACTGTTGATAAAAGACTGATTTCAATTTTATCAAAGCGGGAGCAGTGTTGGGAGTCTAGACACTCTGAAGACTTTCTTGTTTGGGAACTGTGGGACAGTATGAATGAGCATATGAGAAAAACTTGCAGATATGCCATTTTGTAAGGTAGATCTACACAAACATTTCATCTCAGGTAGCAAAGTATTGGTTTTATGTCAAAAGGATGAGTCCCAAATAGTACTAACAGGTTGCAAGGCTTTCCAGGCTCATGGGTTATATTAAACATCCACCTACAATGTACGCGGGTTGCAGGAAGTCCCTGTCTGAAATAAAAAAATACAAGATTTTCTTCAAACCAATTGATGGGGCTTTTATTGTATAGGTCACTGCGGACTACACAGTCTTACACCTGAAACAGGTATGCCTGAAATGCTGCATTTTTCTGCAAGTTGCGTGACAGTCCAAAATCAATAAAATCAATAATCAAAATATAGTATACAGCAGCAAGAGTTAACACTTAGCTTCAACAGAATAAGACAAATGTGGGGTGGTATCCGCAGCCAACAAAGCAGATGCCTAGTCCTGAAATACTCTGTGTAAGACCCTCATGTGGCCATCACTGATTGTGTGCCTATGTAATTTGACTGCACAAGTGCGATGCCTCTGTGGCAGCCGCCCCCTTGCACAACAGCCAGAATAAAAGATCTGGCCACGTCCGGGCTGGCGCCGTCTGACGCAGCACAGTCTGCATTCATTGCACTTCTCAGGTCTGTCGCAAACAAAACCTGTGCTGGTTAAATTGTTTTCCTTTGAGTTGCAGGGGTCAGCTCGTGTTCCCCAGGTCCTGTTGGATCTTCCTCCTGTTGATGGGGTCTTCAGTTCATAATCTGCCTGACAAGGGACTTGGGAAGGGGCTATAGGCATCCCACCCATGGCACACGCCGAGGAACAGCAACACAGGCAAGATGTTTTGTGTATGCCCCAACCACTCCACAGCTACACCTCAAACAAAGCACTTCCACAGCTGGACCTTTCCCAGGTCTCAATAGTCTGAAAGACCATTTCTAAGCAGGGTTACCAGTCACCAGTGCCCTTCTCAGAAAAGTCCAGCTTTCAAAACAGACAAGGAATCCACACCACCTCCCACCCACAGTGACAGCAGGCAGCGCTGCACCCTGCCAGGGCTTTCCAACATTGAAAAGCAAAGCACTAATTCACAGCACTCCAGCACTTTACTTTTGAAAACGCTGCTCAGAACTACTCTCAAACAATTTATGCAAATCCACCCTAACATGTCCCACCCCCTCCTCAAGTGGGAGGAATTTTAACAGTTTGTTTTGCTTCTTGGGCATTTAGTATTTCTTTGCAACATTCCTCAGCAGTCTACTGTACCTCTTCCCTGAAGCTGGAGCTGCCTCAGTGCACGTGATCTTGACTGCAGTGCAATCAAAAGCCTGCCCCTCACAGTTCTCCAGTCACTTCAACCACTGAATAGCTCCAAAATTCTGCCTTCAACAAGACAGTTAGTCCACCCCTGAAGGCAGGGAGGACCCAGCACTTATGCAGTGCAGGTGCTCTGAAGAACAGCATCCAGAGCAAAATCTGATCCAAGGCAATGGTGTGCACACAGCCTCTGATTTCTACTTACACTTAATATCTGCAGTAAGAACAACTTGGGATTCCCCTAACATACTGTCCAGTTTACCACATAGAAAACTTGTATTTATCTGGAGATTTCAGCACCAGATTGCTGATCAGGGAAACAGCAGACGATGCAGACTGTATTGACATAATTTTGAGGCACAAAGCACATCTACACCCAAAAGTGGTCTGAAATCAAATATCTCTGATTCCCTTGCACCTTTCCTCCCACTTCTGAGGAACGTGAGAGGGTCAAAGGCTTAATTGCACAGTGGAATCCAAACTGATTTTTTAATTATTTTGGTTGCAAAAGTCTAGCACAGGTATTCTTGTGCAGAATGGAGTAAAACATCCTGCCCTTTACATGTAAATGTCGCAAACTGCAAGGCTGCCACCCTGCTACTTCCACCGTCCACTCTGGTCCTTCCACTGTTGTTTTTCTGAGCACTGGTGCTACACCAGTGTAGCAAGTAAGTGTCATGGCTTGTACAGTAACTCCCCATCTTGGGTTTCAAAGTTGTATCAAAGTCCTCTACAAGTGAAAATTATTTCTGTTGGCAAGTTGCAATTAAATGTACAAGGAGAATTGTTAAGTATTCACCAAACTGGTCTATAACCATGCACCAACATCTGAAACAGCGTTCTGATTTTTTTTTTTTAACAGATTTAGGCTACTTCGGGCAAAGTGTAAAGACTGGGCTGTGAAAATAAGCTTCCACCTGGAACTTTTTCAGTGTCTTACCTTTCTTCTCCTCTTCTGAGAAGAGTGTGCACACCTCTGCAACTACTTACCACATCAGTGTACAAACACACCGTGGAGCTGCAGGATGCCATTCTGCAGGTGGTTGCAAAAACTCAATTTTTACAAGAGTTCAAAACGAGACAAATTCTTAGAAGGAAGCTCCACTGAGGTTTATGAGGGGTGTGGATAATGCCATTACCTCCAGAGTCGCACATTGCTGGGAAGTTGGGCTCATGTTCTACAGAACTGCAGCACCCGCTTGCTCTAAGCTCTGCTTCTATAGCAGTATCCCACGCTGGTCACTTTTGAAGACAGTTGTTGGATTAGACAGGATTTTGGTAAGGCTGATTTTGACTTTGTTAGAAAACCTGCCAGCATGCGTGATAACTCAAATATTCGAAGTAGAACAATTTATTAACAACAACATTTTACAACAGTGTTTTCTCTTCAACTAAGCTTCAAGATGCATGTGGAACTTGCAGGTAAAGGACTGACTGGGTGTAGAAGACTTACAGATCATTGAAAACATGCCCATTTCATGGCAGCTGCTTTCAGACTGATCACAGTCAGCTTCCCTGCTTGTTTAAAAACAAAAACACTTCACTACAAGTGTTTCTTAAATTGATTTCCTATAAAAATGAAATTTTAGGGACTGTATTCATCTGAATCTCATGCAAAGATCTGGAAAGGATAGGTACAAGTAGATTACACCCACATGATGTGACTGCAAATTCAAGCTGCATTAAGCTGGTACCAACAAAGCAGTACATGTGCATTTGGCACCTCAGGTCTTCTTTGATGATACTGCATTCAAAAGGAGTGTGGCTTTGGTAGGAGAAAAAGCAACAGTGTAAAGACAATTCCATGCTCAATGTGTCTCTGTACAGTTTATTTTACAGGAGATGAGATGAGCACTGTGGTGCATATAAACTTGCAGAACAATATAGGAAAATACAGTTTAACCATATGAAATTGTTTTACAGTAAGACAGAAAAATTATGTATAGGAAATGCCTTCAAGACTGAAGGACAAGATCCACAGCTGACAAAGTAGCTTCCACAGAACTCTGCCAGTTTACCCAAGCTGAAGATCTGCCCCTTAAATCTTTTCTGCATTCAACTTCTTAAGTTCAGAAAGTGACTCCTTCATGTATCCTTATGGAACAAAAGCCATCCTATAATTTGCACAATGATCCAAGATTTACTAGTTACCCAAACAGAGGCTGCATGATACATTATTTGAGGGGTCTATTCAGCCAAAATTTATGGGAATTTATAAAATTTCAGTTAAACATCTTTAAAAATAAATCATTAGTAATGGCAAAAGACAACTTTCCTATAAATTTAGAAGTATTTAGCAAAAGTTACACAAAAAGGACCAAATAACCAATTGTATTTTAGTAGAAAACTGTTTTAGTGTATGACTAGTGATCTGGCCTGCCTTTGAAGCCCTGTTGTTAGAATGTCTGCAAAACTGCTCGGTGGATTTTTCATACTGTCTTGGGCTGCTGAAAGAAATGAAACCATCTAAGAAGGAGAAGAAAAATATTTGTCCAATACTAGTACCTGCTTTTTTCATAATGGATAGAGGTTACTGTCCCTGAAGAGTGTTTTTGACCTGCTGGAGTAAAAGAGTGGTAAACGGACATCCAAATTCCTTAGGCTATTCTGAAAATCTCCACTATCACATCAAAAAACTCCAAAGGAACAAGGGCTTTCAGGTCAAGCATTCCCAAATTCAAATGACTGAGATTGTCATGTCATGCAGATGCGAGATCCCCAAAATCACTATTCAGCTTTAGACTTCCAGTACCAGAAAATTTCTTCTCAGCAACTGCTTTAAAAAAAGAGTCAATTTTTTTTATTTTACACAATACAGGCCTCCTTAGGCCCTCAACTATTTTTATGCAGAATTCCCTGCTTATTCTGCTGAGCCCTGATTCTACTGAAGGATGTGTCAGAAGATTAGGTTAGCCACACTCCTTCAATGCAGTTGCTTTTAAGTCTAACATTTTGTACTCCATTTCCAGCATTGAGAATTTAGGATGACTGTGCTGGACAGTAAATGATCAGTGAGGCAAAGGCAGGTCTGCTGGATATGTGGATGTCCTAAAAGAGTGTACAGGGGAGAGCAAGGAAGGAGGGTTGAGAATCCTGCAGAGATCTGTGTATACTGGCTGCTCCTGAGTTTTGGAAATTTGCAGGGTAAATCTGTGTATTTTACACGCTTGTAGCAGATACAATCTAAAAAGGCACTTTGAGGGGAACTACTAGCAGAATTTTAGTAGGGTTGTGGTACAAGCCATTACTGTTACTTGTTAAATCAGTAGCCCTGAAAGACTGCATATACTCAAAATTATAGTCTTGTCCACTCACTGAACCTGAATACAGCAGCTGAAAAGCTTTTGTTCTGAATATCCACTGAGTTTGTCTCTTACGACGCACCTGAAATAGTTCAACTTAATGTAAGTTGAGGAAATTAAATTTGAATGTTTCAAATTTAAATATTTTTTCTGTAGTTATTATGCAGTTAACCTAAGACTTTTTATTGGTCTATGAAAGATTTTATCCATGTACAATTCTTAGAATCAGATGCATCATTAGGCACAAAAGGTTTTTGCCTTGAGGAACGCATGGGATTAGAAATTTAAGTCAAATTGTGCTATGTGTTGGTCCCTTCAGAAAAAATGTCCAGGAAGGAAAAATAAAGTGTGACTAGCACAAAAAGGAGTCATTGCACTTCCAAACCTGGTGGCTAATAAGAAAAACCCAAACCAAAGATAACCCCTCCTAAAAGCATGCACCTACCACTCAGAAAATATCCGAAAGCATGAAGTCTGGTCAGCACATTAAAGCAACAGAGCCTTTCTATGAAAATTCAAAATTAAAGAAAAGATCCTGAAGACTGGCGTAACTCAGTGATGGAGGGTTGGCTACAGTAACGACGAAGAGGAAAAAGTAAGTATTGAAAGATGCACATTTATATGAATAAAATCTACTATAAGACAAAACAATGAGTATTATTTATACAATAGTGCTTCTCAGGAAAATACAAGGATTTACTGACAGGAAAGACTTCATCACCATTACGCACAGAAAGACTGTGTGCTCCAAGCTCTTGGAGAATACGTGCATGCCAGGCTTGCCACGTCTCTGCCTGACTCACGGTCAGTTCAGTGCGAGGGCACAGGACATCACAGCACTGCCAAACGCCAAACACTATTCTGTAGTCACCAGTGTGGCATTGCCACATACCGGTCTCCCACTGGCACAACCAGGAGCTAGTCAGAGAGCCCTATTATCAGGCGATAGCTACAAGGGAACATTTCATCACCGATTTTCATGTGCTAAGCAGAATTTGGAGCATGATGAGCCTGTTACTGGACCCATCAGGGTCTGAGGGAGATGAGTGCCTTGTGTTGAGAAGCTCAAATGCCACTGGGGCAGCTGAGTATTTTCCTGCCCTATGTTTCTGTTTCTAATTTGAATCTCTCTGTGACTATTGTCCACTGGATTAATTAAAATGTGACCAGCAGAGTCCCCTGGTAACATGTCAGTGTCAGAAACCTCTGCTGTGCAAAGAAGGACGCCTGTCAGCCATTCCCTACCACGGCAGGGAGGAATGCCCCCACAGCAACCACCATTCACAGCAACGCTTCGGCAAACTCTGTGACCTCATTCTCTACTGCAACACATGCTGGGTAGCAAAAAGCCTACAGACTTTCCAAAAAGATCTGTGATCAGGAAAGTTCATTATTTTGAAAACTGCCTTTTTGACACTGTCTGTTGAAGTCTTGCAAAGCAGAAGTGTAAGGGAGACCAGGACTGCCTCCAGGACACCAGACTCTGACTGCCATCCCTGGGAACAGATCCAGCAGGCTGCACTACTGCAAAAGAGTACACTAGCTACTATAAAATAGCAAGTATGTTTTCAATTCAGAAGGAAGCAATCAATTGATCACACCAAGAAGTCACATCTACTCATTCCAGGGGGACCTTCAAGGTGCTGGTCTGGATTTCTTAAGGTGCTTGATAGTGAAGGGCCCACCTGGGTAAGCAGTGCTTTTTTTCTCCCTGTGTGTGACTGAAGAAATAGATGGGCAGAGCTACTTTTCCATTTCATTTTGGATTTGTTTTTTACAGCTGCATCAGAATTTGAGCTGCAGGCTCATGGTCTAGAGCTGCGCTCCTACCACAGCCTGACACATGGTCACTCGTGGAGCTGCTGGGAACTGCACATATAGCAGCTAGTTCTTATACATTAAGTATTAGAGGTTCTCACTTCTTAATGTTTATCTTATACATGTACTCAATGACTAAGGAAAAAAGAGGCTTGTGCATTTCTATTTGCTAGCCTGATTTTCAAAGTCTCTCATCACCTACACGCTCCCTGTTGTGTTCTGAGAAATCTCTTGAGTGCCAAGCACTTCCAAAGAGCAGGTGAAAAGTGAAGTGCACATTTCTACATAAAGAGTCTAACTTACACCAAATATTTAAATAATGACATTAAAAACAGGGGCAAATTTAAAGAGGTTCTGAGAAGGTCTGAGAAATTATGACTGCTACTGAGCATGTAAAAGTTTCCTGTGAATGATTCACAGAAATTTCCTGTTAGAAAAAACCAGAAAAACCCAAACAAAAAAGAGGTGATCTGTGCACAGTTCACTGTCACAAGATAGCTACGTACACTGACATTACAGCATGGGGCTGTCAGTTAAACAAAAAGTAACTAATTCTGCATCATGAAACTGCGCAGATGCATAAAGGGTAAAGAGAACCAGAGCACAAGTTTGCATGCTGCCTGTTATGCACAAAAGAAAGAACAATTTCAGTATTTACTGTAACTGTGCAATACCCCACAGCAGTTCAGGAAGGGCTGCACAGGGGACAAAAGTGTTCTAGAAACATAACAGGGATTTCCTTATGACTTTCACTGCTTTTAGGGTATTTTAACATTTAAAAAAAAAAATTAAAGCTATCTCTGCAGATCTCAGTGACAAATACTGAAATAACATTCCCATAAGAGAACAACTGGCCTTTCAAAAGATGTTCAACACATAGAAGGGATGAACAAATGCGAGTTACAGACATGAGTGAATCTGGAACAGACTGGAAATCTGAGAATTAGGCCTTTTTGGATGTTGCTCTATGAAAGCAGCTGGAATCTTGCCAGTGATGGGAAAAGAGTGCACTTGGCCCACGTGGTAGAAGACTCATCGTTTTCAGCTCATTAACTCCAACAGGAATCAGCCAACAGCACTGGATCCAGAATGAGTAATATGTTAGGAAATAAGCTGAAAGAACACCTTACAGAAAGACTTCCAACAAGGACTCTCTATTGAGTAAACTATGCCAGAAGATGGCTTTGAAGACATAGGTGGGCTCGTATGGATGATAAGATGTTCTCATTCTGTATGGTAGCTGAGGTTACAGCTGGTAAGTACCTTGTCAGCTCTGGCACCAGAGTCAGGACATTCAACGGATTTAAAGTCATAAGAAATCACAAAGCCCTTGAGCTCAGACAAGGGCCAAAAGGCTCTGGCTGAAGCAGAGGTCGCCAGGGAGACAGAGGCTTGACAGCACAAGTATGTGCAGCATCCCTTAGACAAGGAGGGAGCTCTGCAGGAGTGGCAGGACTCCTGACACAGGTGGCTTCAACAAAGACCTGGGCAAGCAGAGCTACCAGATAACAACCAGAGGCAAATTCCCACTAACTGTACCCCTTCAGGTGAAAGCAAACAGTGCTAATCAAAAGCTCACCTTCTGCTTTATGTTCACAGATCCATATGAAGATATGACAGCCTCATCACTCAACAAAAAAAGACTGATGCCGCAGTGACTAAAAGAGTACAAACTTGCATCAAGTGTGTGAGCCCACCTGCCAGACGAAACAAGATGACCCTTAAGCTCATACCTATGGAGGCAAAAGACTTACTTTGCTATTCCTGTTAATCAGTTATGTTGCAACATCATCATGCTTTTCACATGCTAGCTATTTTAACATAACACGAAGCTTGATCTTGCTCTGGAGAAGAAGCTGTTTGGGATGAGCTACTGCATGAGGAAAGACTGGGTTCAACTGCATTTTTGCAACTCAATGGAAGATGTATAGAATAATGCTGAAACTCCAGAAGTTACCTTGTTAGGAACAAACATGAGGGCAGGCACCCATGCTTCCCTTCAAACATGCCACTACCTTCTTTGAAGATGTTATCTGTTCAGAAGCACAGGGGCTCCAGCACTCCCTGACTTGTAGGGCATCACACTGTCCAGGATCCATCAGCCAGAGAAGTGAATGAGGCAGTGATCCCACTGTCTGCAGTGTCGTATCACAAGGGAATATCACCTTTTGCAACAAGTAAGATGGAAATTGTCTACAAGCAACAGCAAAACTTCCCTAACACTTCCGCAGATTGCAGATGAAAAGTCTTGTAGAGGAAGCATCTCACCCATTGCAGAGCAGCACTCCACAAGAGTTTGCTGGGCCTGGTAAAAATTAACTGCCAGGTACAAGTGCTCTCCTCAGATTATTGAAGTGAGAGACACAGACTCCATCAAGAGAATTATCACTCTGTGGAGTTCACACATTCCTGCAACATTAGTAGGAAAACTGTCTGGAAATAAAACAAAAGGGATAAAAAAAATTTACCAGAAAATACAGCTAAGAATTGAGAGCAGCTTAAATACACCTTAGCAGAGGAACCAAAATACATTTCAGTCCTCAGAGAAACCTGTACTAATGGACAGTACTTCCAGTCCAAAATAGATAAAATAACAAACATTTTTAAAGAAAGAGAAAAAATAATGTGTAATTGATCATAGATTATTTCAGATACTTACTAAGGAGAATACTGGATAAAGTGCACAACTAGCTAGGTTTTGCAATCAAAACAAGAGTGTGGTGAGGTGTCATCAAGATTGCTCATTTTAATCTACAATGCAGCTTCGAATACAGGGGTTGACCTGAGATGCAGCTTTTAAGTACTCTATTTTTGGCCACTGAAGTTTTGACAGCTCACCCTGCACCTGTGGTTTAAAAAAAAAAAACAACATAGAAGAGAAAAAGTGACTCTCCTCCAAAGTGCATGGTAGAGATAGGAAAACTATACATTAGTATGTCAAAAAAAATTAATAGGACAGAGAAAGAATCAATAGGATGACTGAAAAAGAGCAATCATCACAGAACTTCCCTGCTTGAGCAGCAGGAGTCTAGGGAAGCATAGGCTCTAACAGAGCTGAAGGACTATGTGACACTTAAGCAAACCCTGTTTCATTTGTATTGCAATGGTCTTTACAGGAACTTAGGTGACACTCACATAACAGTGTGCTGGATTCCTACAATACCAAGAATAAAACAGTAGTTGCAAATTCAGAAGTGTGTAATGGAAGCACAGTACGGGAGCTGTCACACCAGGAACAATGATCCTGAGCATGCAGTTGTCATGGCACTGCACCTGCCAACGTGCAAAGGTTTATAAAGGTTAATGATGCAGCAGAGAAGGGGGTTGTGGAGGCATTTGCAAGACAGGAATGAAGCTATGCTGGTAGAGAGACGGTTGAGAAAAAGGGAATAGGAAAGTGCAACAGAATTCAGTTTGAAATAACAAACCAGAAAAACAATCACTGCAGCAATGTTGAAAATGTGTTTCAGATAAGACTTCTCTGTGTTTCAGTTTCTATTTGTAAAGGGGAATGTTAATTTTCAGTGATCTAATCACAGCACTTTGAGGCTGCTGAACAAAGACCTAGAATAGCAGCAGACCAAAAGAAGGATGCAATTTTGGTGCTGGGGAGAAAATGATGGTAACAATGAGATAAAGTGGAGCATAATTGTGGATCAAATGAAATAGTATGGTTTGGGAAATTGTAGATAACAACACAGTAATCACTGAGTAGGGGCCACAGTGATGAGAATCAAGATTTCTGCTGAGCAGAATCTTAAGAATCTTGGCATTGTGGCATTGTATGAAACGCTGCAAAATGTATTAACAGCAACACTTAATAATAAGAGCAGGAGAAGAAAATTAATACCTTTTCAAAACCAATCTCCAAACCACATAACTACGTGCCAAGTGCAGTGTTGAATTTTTGGTAGTTTGCGGTAAGGGTAACAAAGGGTACACCTAAGGTTAAGAATCTAATGGTGCAGAAGTGCTGGGCACCTACATCTACGTTTAATGCAATCTAGCATGCCAGATTCATGGCACCTTTGAAAATCAGGCTCTAAAAGATAAACCCCGCAGTTTAGCTGGACAAACCTGGTACTTAAAGACACCTAAAGGCTGTGATATTCACCTGAAGGAACCAACAAAGGGCAATTTAAACCTGGATCCCAAATAAAATGTTAGAGGACTGTCTTTAAGGAGATTCTGTGAGAAACATCTTGCATAAGCAGGGAAGGTTTTGAACATCTCATTTATTCCTTGATATATAACCTCTTTCTGTCATTGAGGGCACTCAGACAGCTAATGAGGTAGGTATAGCACAACCAAGTCTTCCCTGATAAAACAGTGATGGTAACACTTTCAACCTTATTGATTGGCCTAGAACAGAAATCATGATGATAACGGGTTTATGCATCCCTGAGAGGGAGTATAAAACAGGAAGAACAGGAGTCTTCTCCATACATTTTGGGAGAAGGGCCATCACTTCACTGCCACGGTGGGAAACTGTGTTATACAAAATAAATGTATTCGCACAACAGTGCTGCAAGATATGTGTGTTTTATAGATGGGGGAGCCAGAAAACTGACTT